>NC_134467.1:52982633-55466916 GCF_047948215.1 Lycorma delicatula
AAATCTCAAAATGCTATGACAAAAGTGTGTACACACAGGTGTCCAGATCTATTTATAATTTTTACGTGCAATCCTGAGTGATCAGAAATAAAAAAACGTATTATTCACTGGTCAAAAATCTACTGATGCACATGATAATATATCCAGAGGTTTCCAATTGAAAATGAAAAAACCCCTAGACCTTATTAACAGAAAAGAAATATTTGGTTCGGTCAACTGCTATGCACTGTGTCAAGTGGCAAAAACGAGGCTTACCTCATTGTAATATATTGGTACGGTTAGCAACTAAAATACAACCTAATGAAATTGATACAATCATATCTACTGAACTCCCTGAGAAAAATGCTGACCCATTATTACGACATTGTTTGTAAACATATATGTAACGGACCATGTGATTATATAAATAGGCCATCTCCATGTATGATAAATGGAAAATGCTCAAAAAAGATCCTAGATCCTCGAATGTACATTTGCAGCACTCAAACTGCAGATAACAGTTACCCAACTTATCGCAGAAGTCCAGAGGACAGAAGTCATATGAAACTTTAAACATGCAAGGTAACATAATTGGTATTTATAAATAAATGGATCGAACCACATTGTCCACTGCTGTAATGTTGCTTTAATGCCCACATAAATGTTGAATTTTGCAACTCCATGCATGCGATTTTTATATATGCAAATACATTACCAAAGGTTCAGATCAAGCAACTTTTTCGGTTGAAAATCAAAGAGATGAATTGAATCAGTACATTAATGGTAGATATATGTACATCTGCGACTGACTGGGAATTTTTTGACTTCCCAATTCATCTATGTTATCCCACTATTGTTCACTTAGAAAACTATCAACATATTTATTTTACTGAACAAAATCTCTAATGAGTCCTTAAAAGTCCACAGAAAATCAGTATTATTGCTTTTTTTGAGCTTTGTGAGTCCGATGATCGCTAAGACACTGTTATATCCTAAATTTCCTAGATACTATACCTATAATAATAACAAGTTTTGCAGAAGAAAGTGCAGGACTGACATTGAAGGATTTCCTGCAATCAAAATGGATGCTGCTCTGGGTAAAGTATATACAATTCATCCAAACCAAAGTGAATTCTTTTATCTGCATATGTTATTACATAATGTTAAAGGACCTACATCTTTTGATTACTTGAAAACTGTTGATGGTGTACTACACCATACGAATAAAGCTGCTTGCGCTGTACTTGGCTAACAGGAAAATGATAATCACTGAAAAGACACAATTGGTGATACTTCTACCCGTCAGTCTTTGCCTAAACTGAAAGGAATATTTGCAATTATATTAGTTTTTTGTCATCCTGCCCAACTGGACGTATTGTGGGAAATGTTCCAAAAAGATTTTTGTAAATATATTTTATATCAAATCAGACATCAAACTAATAATGTTCAGATTACAATTTCAGATGAAATATTGAATATTGAAAGGTCTCACTGAGATTGAATATATTGTCGTTACGTTAAGCGAGAAATACTTATGGGATTTCAGTTTACCAACAACAACATATGATAATCAAGAAGCTATTAATGCTTATGATACAATGATAAGACTTTCAACGTCGATGAACAGAAAGAATTTGTAAGTATTAATCTTCCTAAATTAGTACCAGATCAATCTCAGGTGTTTGATGATATAAATGGAAGTGTTGCTAGCAACAACCCAAAAACTTTTTCTTAGATGCTCCTAGAAGCACTGGAAAAGCTTTCTTAATCAATCCACTTCTTGCTCAAGTTCGCTCAACTAAAAATATTACAATCGATGTAGCATTACCAGGAGTAACTGCTATACTTATAAATGGTGGGAGAACTGGACATTCCACTTTTAAGTTACAGTTAAATGTTGCATATGGGCAAGAATCTGTTTGTTCTATTTGTAAAAATAGTCCATTTTGACAAATTTTGCCACATGCTAAACTTATAGCGTGGGATGAATGCACGATGAGTCATCGAGCTCATATTGAAGTCATTGATTGAACCCTTCAAGATGTTAGATCATGCGGTAAATTAATGGGTGGTATAACTTTCGTGTTTGCTGAAGATCTTCGGCAAACATTGCCTGTCATCACGAGGAACTAGGGCTGATGTTGTTCAGGCATGCCTTAGATCATCACCCTTATGGAAATTTATTCTCACTATTAACTTAAGAACTAATATGAGAGTTCATCTTGGGGGTGGCAATGCTAACTTCCCCTTACAACTACTAAACATTGGAAATGGGACTCTTCCTCACAATGATGGTTACATTTCTGTCTATGAAAACATTGATACTATTGTGCAAACAATGGATGATCTCATTTCCAATATTTATCTACAAATTATTAAGCTTTCACAAAAACCATACGAGTAGCTTTGTGAAAGATTTATCATAACTCTCAAAATATTTCTGCATTGGAAATAAATAACATGATTTTAGAAAAAGCTGAAGTTTAGCCACAAGTTTAAGAAGGAAGTTTTATCAATTTAATACTGTTAGAAAATGGGTTGGCTACATTTTATTCTTGGGGGCAAAGTCGAGACAGGGATGCTATATATATATATATATATATAAAAATAACATGTCATGAGTGATCAATGCCCAGAAAAAACTACTGAAGATAAATTGATGAAAATTTATAAACACTTTCTCTTTACAATGTAAGTGCAAACTAAGAAAATCCACTTTGAAATTCTGAGTTTAATAGGTTAAAATGGAATAACAATGAAAAAGTTTTTTTTGTTTTGCTTTTTAGTAAAATACATAGATATCAACTTAATTTTTGATGTGTGTAATCAAATATGAACATATAAAAAATGATTTGTACAATTTTTTAAAATTCAGAGATTAAAAGTGTTAAAATGGATTTTTTATTTTTTTTGTTTCTCGGTAATAAATGAAGAAATCAACCTGATTTTTGGTAAGTGTAATCTTCATGTCAATAAACCATTTCTAGATTTTTGAAATTCGACCTTGAAAGGGGATGAAGAAAGGTAAAAAAATTTTGAACAATGATTATAAATTTTTTCAATTCCAAGTATAGTAAACTAGATCTTCAGAAGATTTGGGCTTGTAAATACTCTTCAGATAAATATTTAAAACCATTTTAGGGTTTTTCTAATTACAATTCTTTAAGGGGTGCAAAAGTATACAGTGCTGCACCTATCTCTGATTACTTGACTAAAGGACATAAAATAAAAGAATTGACTGCTGCGAGGAAACGCAAGTAACCATATAGCACAACACAGGTGATGCTGCGATGGGTAGCTAGCATATATATATATTTATTATATATCTGAAACAAACTATAATGAAGTACATTTCTCACACTTGAGACCTTCAAACACAGTGAACATATTTGTGGCCCATCTAAACATCACAAAAAAAAAAAAATAATAGTTTACCATTAAACTTATAATAATGGTAAAATAATATGTGATAAATAATTTATGTAAAAAAATAAAATTAAAAAAAGATTTGAAACAGAAGATTAGAAAACAATTAAAATTTCATTTTTTTTTTTAATTTTGGGGATCTTTCATTGGCTTCATAACTATCTGACACTGCTGAAAAAAACTTTTCCATCCTGATAAGCTCATTTAAAAAAATCAATAGAAGTTTTTAAGTAATCTGTCTATACAGTCAAAATTTAGATAAAGAATAAGTGTTCAATTTAATAAATTGATTTTTTGAAATATTTTGTTATATTAATTATATCCAATTTACAATGAAATAAATAGAAATCCACATACAATGAAATAAATAGAAAAACTATAATTCAAAAAGTAATATTGATACTTACATTTGTAAAGGAATTGGGTCAGCCAGACTGCGGACATCAATGTTTTTTGTTTCTAAAGGTGCGCTACAGTCTCTTTTTTTGAATAAGACCACTTTATTCAATGAACTGCTAATGTGATGGAAGAAATCCAATTTAATGACACAAAATCTTAGCACATGTGGACTGTATTTCATTTCATACTCTGATAATAATTTCGCTTTAAGAGCATGCACACTAATATTCTGAAAAGAAATAACCGAATAAAGACAATGTTTTCACAAAATCTGAAACTTCAAAACACACTCACACAAATCAGTTTATCTAATATCCTTACCCAGATTGCAAATTTCTGTCATTAAAATAATTTTTCCAAATTTTGCAAAACATCAAGAATTAAAAATTCTACCTCCAACTATTTATAATTCCCTCTTAGGTTATAGTAGAGTATTACTCTAAGTTTGCCTATTGAGAGGCTGCTGAAAATATTTTGTCTTTTTCACTATTCATACACACAAAATCTAATTTAAAAATTAAAATCTTACAAATATTTTAATCTAATAAGATTAAATAGTAAATAACCGTTAAACACAATAAAATAGTTAACAATCTTAAAAATTAAAAACATAGAAGGAATTTAAGTGATTTATGAATTTAATATTTATTGTTTAATTATAATTCAGTTTTTTAATCTTTTTTTATATCGGTTAATATATTGAAAGATGTAGTAGGAATCAGTGAGGTTCAATGGGAAGAGGAAAACGACTTATAGTCAGGTGATTTTAGAATAATTAACTCAGCTTCAAATAATGGGCAAGCAGGAGTAGGTTATGTAATGAACAAGAAGATAGGGAAGAGAGTAGAGTATTTCAAAATGCATAGCAATAGAATAATTGTAATAACGATCAAATTGAAACCTAAATCGACAACGATTATTAATGTCTATATGCCTATAAGTGTCCATGATGATGTCATCAATTTCTTTGTATACACACTACCATGAGGTAGTGTGTATACGAAGAAACTGATGAAGCAATTAAACACATAAAAGGAGATGAAAATTTAATAATAGTTTGAGATTGGAATGCAAGCATTAGAAAAGGCAAGGAAGGAAATATAATGGGTAAATATGGGCTGGGCAAAAGGAATGAAAGAGGGGGCCGACTTATAGAGTTTTGCATGAAGTATAATTCAGAAATTGCCAACATTCAGTTTAAAAATTATAATAGAAGAATATACACATGGAAAAAGCCAGGTGATACTGCAAGGTATGATGGTTAAGCAAAGATTTAGAAATCAACTCATCAACTGCAAAACTTACCCTAGAGCAGACACTGATAACGACCATAATTTAGTGTTAATGAAATGTAGACGGGTTTAAAAACCTGAAGAAAAGGTATCAGATGAATCGGTGGAATTTAGAGAAGCTTGAGGAAGAGGAGGTAAAGAAGATTTTTGAGGAGGGTATTGCAAGAGGTCTGAGTAAAAAAGATAAGGTAGAAAATGTAGAAGAATGGGAGAATGTTAAAAAGAAAATTCTTAAATCAGCAGAAGTGAATAGGCGGAACAAAGAAACTACTAGAAAACCTTGGATTTCAGATGATATATTGCAGCTGAACTTAGAAAATATAGGAATGCTAGTGATGAAGAAAGTAAAAGGAACTATAGACAAATAAGAAATACTATAAACAGGAAGTGCAAACTATTGAAAGAAGAGTGGATTAAAGAAAAGTGTTCAGAAGTGGAAAGAGAAATGAACATTGATAAAATAGATGCAGCATACAGGAAAGTTAAGAAAATTTTGGGGTGCATAAATAAAAATCTAAAAATGTGTTAAACAAAGATGGTATACCGATATATAATACGAAAAGCAAAGTCGATAGGTGGGTGAAATATATTGAAGAGTTATACTACTGGTAAACTTATTTAATGGTTCTCTTAATTAATTTCTTAATTGTCGATGATTCCTTTTACTTTCTCCATCACTACCATTCTTATATTTTCTATGTTTATCCATCAGCTGCAATATATCGTCTGAAATCCAAGGTTTTGTACTAGTTCAATTTGTTCCGCCTAAGTTCACTTCTGCTGATTTAAGCATTTAATGGACTTCTGCTGATTTGAATGGACGGAATACCTGTAGAATTACTGAGCAGTGCAGGTGAGGAAGTGATTGATAGATTATACAAACTGGTGTTTATTATTTATGAAAAAGGGGAAGTTCCATCAGACTTCAAAAAGAGTGTTATAGTCATGATACAAAAGAAAGCAGGAGCAGATAAATGTGAATACAGAACAATTAGCTTAACTAGCCATGCATCAAAAATCTTAACTAGAATTCTGTACAGAAGAATTGAGAGGAGAATGGTAGAAGGAGAAGACCAGTTTGGTTTTAGGAAAACCAAACAATTCTATTAATAATAGAAGGAAGATTAAATAAAAACAAACCAACATACTTGACATTTATAGACCTAAGGCATTCGATGACATAGACTGGAATAAAATGTTCAGGATTTAAAAAAAATTAGGGTTCAAATATACAGATAAAAGAACATATGAAAGAAACCGTAATAAAAAAGGAAGTCCGACACGGATGTTCCCTATGTCAGTTACATTTTAATCTTTACATAGAACTAGCAGTTAATGATGTTAAAGAACAATTTAGATCCGGAGTAACAGTACAAGGTAAAAAGATAAAGATGCTATGATTTGCTGATGTAGTAATTCTAGCTGAGAGTAAAAAGGATTTAGTTCTGTAATTGTTTTGATTACATTTTTCTGTATGATTTGATACGTTGTAATAATAAGTTTATTAATTTTTAATTGTACACTATGTTCATGAAAAATACCAAACTTTTTTAATTTTTACTCAAACACAATCAAGTTGCCCCTCTTCAATAATCCGTTTATATATATAAAATTAACTACGGTAAAAGGATTTAGAAGGAACAATGAATGGCATGGTGAAGTCCTTCGCAAGAACTACTGCATGAAAAGAAATGAAAGTTAGTAGAAATAACAAAGATGAACCACTGAATGTAAAAATAGGAAGAGAAAAGATTATGGAGGTGAAGAATTTTGTTATTTGGGAAGTAGAATTACTAAAGATGGACGAAGCAGGAGCAATATAAAATGCCGAATACCACAGACTAAATGAGCCTTCAGTCAGAAATATAATTTGTTTACATCAAAAATTAATTTAAACATCAGGAAAAAATTTTTGAAAGTATATGTTTGGAGCGTAGCTTTATATAGAGGTGAAACTTGGACGATCAGAGTACCTGAGATGAAAATATTAGAAGCTTTTGAAATGTGGTGCTATAGGAGAATGTTAAAAATCAGACAGGCGGATAAAGCGACAAATGAAGAGGTGTTGCGGCAAATAGATGAAGAAAGAAGCATTTGAAAAAATACAGTTAAAAGGACAGACTAATAGGTCACATATTAAGGCATCCTGAAATAGTCGTTTTAATATTGCAGGGACAGGTAGAAGGAAAAAATTATGCAGGCAGGCAACGTTTGGAGTATGTAAAACAAATTGTTAGGGATGTAGGATGTAGGGGTTATACCGAAATTAAACCACTAGCACTAGATAGGGAATCTTGGAGAGCTGCATCAAACCAGTCAAATGACTGAAGACAAAAAAATATACATTGAAATCCCAAGGAAGGTGGAAGGATTGGACTGACACACATTTAGGGCGGCTTCTTTTCACAAAGTCACATATGTGTTTCTGCACAATCTGAATGGTGCCACCCTGCAGCTTCTATTTTAATGCACAAACTAAAGTTGTTTCACGTAAGTTTACTTTTGATAGCTAGAGAACTACAGAAACCCAAAATTCTCCCTACATTTTGTTCCCTTTTAAGATGCAATGCAGTACTCTTGTAATTTCAGTAAAGATATTACCCATCCCTTGTTGAACAATATATACATAAAGTTGTCTATCGGTTAAAAAGTGAATTATCTGAATATTCCAATCGAGTAAAATTTTTCTCAAAGATTGTGCAAATCTGTATATTTACATGATCATAGGCCTTAAACAAGTCAAGAAAACAACATCAGTCAAAAGACGTGACTTTCCAAAACATGTACAATTGTTTCCACTGGTTGTATTAATGCAGTCAATAGATTAATAGTTAACAGATTTTACATTTCTACAGTATGCTGATTGTCTTGATGACATTATCATCTGAATGTTTTATAATATGTCTATAAATTACTTTTCCCGATAATTTAGGTTTAATAAATTAGTACAATTTAACTATCATTTTTTTACCGATCTGTTAACCTCTTTAAAACTCATTTTTGCAATTTTTCATTTCAATAATTAGGGAAATTTCATTGCATCACCGATATAACAATGCGTAGCAAAGGCTTACTTGTCATTAAAGCATCTTTTAATTGTAAAATAAGACACTCATACATTTGTTATCGGTAGTTTTTTATTTGTCAAAGTTCTTAGATTATCTTTTAGTTCTGTAATTGTTTTGATTACATTTTTCTGTATGATCTGATACAATGTAATAATAAATTTATTAATTTTTAATTGTACAATATGTTCATAAATACCAAACTTTTTTAATTTACAATCAAACACATTCAAGTTGCCCCTCTTCAATAATCCTTTTATATAAATAAAATTAAATACGGTAACTTCCCTAATTCTACAGAAATTAGCTTAGCGTCACGATCTGATATGCATGCAACATGTCTGCAAACAATCATCAGGATTACAAATGTTTCTTTTATTTGTTAAGTACTCGATTCATAGGTTACTTGTATGTTTATATGAGGCCTGTTCAAGAAATACATAGACTGTTTGAATTGCTCAGGTCCAGTTGGTTCCAGTCAAATCTGCTTGGCGTCACCATGTTCGTACAGATCAGCTGATTACAACACAGTTTTTCGATTGCAAATGTCAGTACAGGTTGCTTAGCTATGCGGTTGTTTGTGAAGTGTGTTTTTTCATTCGGTGGATTTTAGAATGAGCGACTTGAATGAGCAAAGAGTTACAGTGAAATTTTGTGTTAAACTCAAAAAATCTGCAAGTGAAACTTTTGATATGCTCAAGACTGCTTACGGCGACGTTGCTATGAAGCATGCGATATGTTTTAAGTGACATGGACGTTTTAAAGATGGTTGTCAGTCGATTGCAGGTGATGAGCATCCTGGACGTTCTTCCACATCAACTGACGACTCACAAGTAGACAAAATCAACACCCTAGTTTGGGCAAATCGACGTCTGACCGTCAGAGAGCTCGCTGAAAAGTGTGGATGATATCAGTTGGACCATGTTATGAGATTTTTAGCGAAAAATTGAAGATGCACCATGTTGCTGTGAAATTTGTTTCACACCTGATGACGGATGACCAAAAAACCCATCACGTCGGGCGATGAATCTTGGATCTACGGTTACAACATTGAAACAAAGGTTCAATCGTCCAAGTGGGTGGGTGAAACATCTCTCAGACCAAAAAATGCTCGCCAAGTAGTTTGTTCCAAAGTGAAGGAGATGTTGACAGTTTTCTTTGACGCTCAGGGCGTAGTCCATCACGAGTACCTCCCCTAAGGCTCCACAATGAACCAGACTTCCAGACAATACACTGAAGTTCTCAAACGTCTGCGGGATGCTATCCAGCAGAAAAGGCCAGAAATGTGGAAGAGTGGTGACTGGTTTTTTCATCCCGACAATGCTCCAGCCCATTCAGCACTCAGAACTCATGACTTTTTGGCCAAACTCTCAATCACTGTTCTTCCTCACCCACCCTCCTACTCACCTGACCTCGCTCCCTTGTGACTTCTTCCCCAAACTCAAAAGACATTTGAAAAGAAGAAGATTTGAGACGATTCGCAAGATTGAGGCAAATGCGACGAAGGAACTGAAGAACATCACAAAAGAAGCGTTCCAGGACTGTTTCCACACTTATCCCAATGTGTGCGTCGGGGAGGAGAGTACTTTGAAGGGGACCCAGACAAGTAACTTCTAAATACAGTACTTTTTTTTTTTTTTTGTCTTCAGTCATTTGACTGGTTTGATGCAGTTCTCCAAGATTCCCTATCTAGTGCTAGTCGTTTTATTTCAGTATACCCTCTACATCCAACATCCCTAACAATTTGTTTTACATATTCCAAACGTGGCCTGCCTACACAATTTTTTCCTTCTACCTGTCCTTCCAATATTAAAGCGACTATTCCAGGATGCCTTAGTATGTGGCCTATAAGTCTGTCTCTTCTTTTAACTATATTTTTCCAAATGCTTCTTTTTCATCTATTTGCCGCAATACCTCTTCATTTGTCACTTTATCCACCCATCTGATTTTTAACATTCTCCTATAGCACCACATTTCAAAAGGTTCTAATCTTTTCTTCTCAGATACTCCGATTGTCCAAGTTTCACTTCCATAAATACAGTACATTTTGTTTTATGACATTAGTCTATGTATTTTTTGAACAGACCTCATTATATTGTTATTGACAATGGTATACATGTAATTCCATGTTTTCAAACAAATAAATTATTATTATGGTGAAGTACGCATAAATATCCTACTTTAATGAGATGTAATCATCACCAAGATTTAAGCTTCAAGAGTCTCAATCGGATCAGAGTTTGTAATGAGCCTGAGGTTATATTGCAATTTCAGCAGTATAATTCCTGAATCACAGACCAAAGAGCCTGTGGATCTTCTTTGTCGACTGGACCTTCAACAGCCTCTTCACTAATTGAATTACTAAGGATCAAGAAATGATTTAAGCGCTTCAGTCAGCCTATTGTGAGTTTTGTTTATCTTCTGCTTTACTGAAAATATACTGATAATCAGTATGAGAAATTTTTCAATCTCAATCACAGTATGTTCTGGTATTTTGTGTTTGTTTTTGTAATTTAAATAATTAACTGTGTATTCTTGTTCAACAAAAAAATACGATAAAGTCCTATTTACATCTATATTAGTAATGTGATCTTATATTAATGTTATCTTTTACTAAAAATATCAAATTCTATAGAGAGAAACAAAACAATATTTTTAAAGCAACTAAAAAATCATTTCACTTACTACTCTTACTTTTTATTATGATCTCCACCAAGAACTTTCAGAGAGATCTCTACTTCTTCAGAAAGTTCTTTTTTGTACATTACATTTTTTATTACAAAATCTAATATTTCAAAATGGTCATCACTCATCAAGAAGTAGTTTCTTGGTTCTTAATTTTGTCATCAACGAAATGTAAATATAATCAAAAAAAAAAATATTTTTATAGTCTTACCACCTACTAAAGTTACTAATTTGAATCGTGTAGCTGTGTAAGTGTAAAATCTGCTAAATTCTGGATTCAGATGGCCTGAATGAAAAAAATTGGCGAGCCAAGATATCATTCAATGGCACCTCTAATTACAACTACGTTCTTAAATGTACATACTGTTTTTATATTTTAGCATTAGTTTTTTAATATAGAACTAGTACTCAAAGCCTAGACACCTTGAATTATAAAATTATTTCACGTAATCGAAGACATTATTGTAAATAATAAAATAAATTTTATTAAAACAATTACAAATGAAACTGATAAAAATATAGAATTTTGTTGCCCGTTCAATTTTCAGAGTCATATTCTTATTTATGAAACAATTTATTTCATAAATCTATTTACTCATTTCCTGGAAATTAATTATAAAATAAAAATAACTAATATTATAAAAATTAAAACGATTACCTGCTGTATTTTAACATGGTAAGTACCGATATATGTATACAATTCCCGTTTCAATATTCTTGTTAATAGTGTTTTAGTCTTATGTAAATCTGGATTCGTATCGTTTAATAATGTAAAAAATATATGATCAGTTAAAGTTGAAAATGCACTCATATCTTCTTGGGTTTCAGATAATTTAAAACTGTACGAGAAAACAGAAATAATAATAATTACTATTTTTAAAGATACCTTCACATTTCCCCATTTTTTTAATCATGAAGCGACCTGTTCTATGCAGGGAGCAAACAGACCTGAGCAAGAGTGTGAAAACACTGTGGGCCTAAGCCCAGCAACAAACACTGAAACGGATATTAATATCTTTATTATACATAACGGATATAGACAGTATGTCTGAAAATTTCCTGAACTGAATTAAATAAAAATACAGATTTAAGGGTAAACAAATTTACTCACACCAGCCCTCTACAACAGAACTCTTTTCTAGTTATACAATCGTTGCAGTGCTGGTAGAGCCCATTAAACGCTCTGAAGAAATCACCTTGCGGGATTGCCCTCAAATGCACGATGCAAGCCCTTTGGAGGGCCGGAATGTTGTCGAAAAATCAGCCTTTCATCTTCAACTTGAGTTTTGGGAACAGAAAATAGTCTGCTGGAGCCAAGTCAGGTGAACAGAGTGGGTGGGATAAGAAGGTGATTTGACTTGCGGTGTAATAACCTGTTAAAACTGCTGCCATGAGTTCCGAGGCATTGTTGTGCAAGAGTCCAAATACCTGGATCCTGGTACTCAAGCTAGATTCGATGAATCAAGTGTTTCATTACTTCCAAATATAATTTAGAATTCATGGTTTGATTGGTCGGGACAAATTCATGATGAATCAGGCCCTTTGAGTCGAAGAGAATGCAATCAATATTGTTTTCATTCTTGATTTTTGCTGCCTGACTTTCACTGGTCATTGTGCTCCAGGACTCAACAAAGTAGTGAATGGATGCTTCATTTGCGGATCATATATGAAGCACCAGTTTTCATCCCCGGTTACAATTGCTTGCAAAAAACTTGAGTCACTATTGGCAGTTTCAACGAAGTCTTGAGCGTTTGCACTTAAGACTTAGTTGAAACTGAAATGTACGTACCGTATCTTTACCGATGTTTATCTCTTCCGCTATAGCCTGAAGGATAAGATGAGGTTGTTCAAGCGGGAGCATGCGGACTTTTGCAATATTTTTGTCGTGAACAGCTGTTGACAGCCTCCCACATCAATCGTTGTAATCCAACGATTCTCTATGGTTTTTAAAATACTTTCATCATGTGTATGTTGTAGCATGAAATGTGGCTTTATCACAGATGCTTGGTGTATCATAGAATTAGTTTCAACAAAAGAATTTTATTGCGCTCCTCTGGTCCATGTTGTGAGCTTGCACAAGATCAAATGAACACAACGTATGCGGCCAAATATAACTTGAGACTGGAGTGACAAAATTTTGAACACACACTTGTCGGACATCGTACTACACAGTTCCTTGGTTGTTTGAGAGATAGTGCTACTTGTACCGACTACAGAAATTTAGTTTGGGAACTTTTCAGACCTACATGTAGTATACTTATAGGTATGATAACTAATTTTAAAAACAAAGATCAAGTTTATACACATCACAACTAACTATAAATATAAGACAATATCAAAAAATGCAGGTCTACGTTTTGTAGTGTGCCAACCAATAACAGCATAGTAACAAGCCCAGCTTCTAAAACTGTATAAGTGTTCTGATTTTAACTGCTGTGTTTACATTGGAAGTTGATAAATTAGTATTTTTGTGATTAAGTATGTGTAATATGGTGTTACGCCACGGATAAGAATTTGGAACAAGCTGATGTGAAGTTTTGTATTAAGTCAGGGAAATAGATTACAGAGACATACAAGTTGCTTCTCAGAGAGTAAGTGTGAATTTAATGGATCGTACATAATATTTTAATTGGCACGCATGCGCCAATAACAGAACAACCCTGAAGGATGAAGAACAATCCAGAAGACATTCCACTAGCATAGTCTTAAAATGTGAAAAAAATCAACCCCTCAGGCCAGACCATCAATAGAGAATTTTATTTTTGAGTTCTAAGGTGCTTGAAGGAAAATATTCAGCAAAAGTGAACAAATCTATGGTGCGAGAAGAACTGGATTCGCTATGATGACAATATATCCTGATACCAAAGCAATCCTTATAGAACATCATATTATTGCTTCTGCACTTGCCTTAAAACTTAGCTTCTATAGACTTCTTCCTTTTCCTGAAGGTGAAAATGGAGATGAAAAGTTGCCGCTTTAACACCATTGCTGAAATGCAGTGGAGATCAGTTTGTCTCGACTCGCTTACAAAAGATCAAGGCCACATTCCAGAAGCTGCTGGAACACTGGGACTGGTAGATTAATGTGCAAGATGATACTACTACTTCAAAGGAGGTGATATTCAAACTTAGGTAAATAAAGTACTTTTAATTAAGTAGAGCTTGTTTAGGCATTTTTTGATATAGTTCAATATACATACATCCAAAAATATAATATATTTACAAGCTTGTGTGTGTGTGTGTGTGTGTGTGTGTGTGTGTGTGTGTGTGTGTGTGTGTATATATATATATATATATATATATATATATATATATATATATAAATAATATATAAATTCATCTGCATGAAAACACATACATCTTTATCCACAAATTATCCATACATTTTATTCCTGTAAGAGATTAATGTTGGTAATATATCAAAATTGGAGCTTCACAACATATATAATTTAAAATCTTTTTGCAACTGCCCATCGAATTCTGATCACCTCAATCAGCAAACATAAAGAAATCAGGACACCTATTAAGTTAGGGAAATCGATTACAGAGACATTCAAGTTGCTTCTCAGAGAGTACAATGTAGAGGTAATGGATCGCACATAATAAATCTTACAAGTTTAATTCCTGACTTACCAGCACATATTTAATTATTAAAAGCCTTTTAAGTAAAAAGTGCATTATAAACAATCTTTTAATTTTTTTCCCATGAGTTGCAATACTGAAGCGATTACAAACATCAAGAAATTAAATTTCATGTTATACAACAAAAACAATTTTATAAGATAAAAATTTAGCGATGAATAGTAAAAATTAGAAGCATAAATGATCATGAAACTAATTAATTATAATAATTACAAAATAAAATTAATGCGTAGTATAAATTTATACTTAAAACATTATTACATAAATATTTACTATTTATGTTAATTAAATATTTAATATTTATTTAAATGGTTAATAAACATATAAAACTATAAACAAAGTTGTAGAGAATTTAATTTTGAACAAAACTGTGTAAGATAAGCAGAACTAAAACAGATGTGCAACTCATTCCTTTGATCAGAGTAACCTTCATTCATAAAATTTGAATTACGCTCAAAGTAGATAAAATTATTGTAGCTGTTGACTTTCCAGATAAACATTGCTTAATTTAAAATTAAAATTATGTATCGACTACAAAGACCAAAATATATAATCACAATTCCAGTTTTATCATAACCGCAATGTTTTAAACACTACTTCTTATATAAATTTACTGGGCCTTGAATTTTTTTTGGTCAAAACCAATTGCTGTTAAAATGACAGAAAAATTATGTTAGATAGTGTAATATAATATTAGTGTTGCTGTAGAATGTCATTTACAATGACATGAATCTTTTAACAGCAACTGGTTTTAGCCAAGGAAAATCCAAGTCTCACCAAATTTACATGTATGCACATATATATATATATATATATATATACAATATTAAGTGTGCATTATATCTGAGTGTATCATTATCTTGGTCAATGAACAGCAGAATAGTTCATTTTATATAAGTGACTGAAACGATAACTATAATTTCAAACAATGTGAAAAATTAAAGCAAAGATAAATTTTAATAATTAATTATATCTGCTGCTAGGATGATATTTGCTAAACTGAAATTAACATTGCATTTTCTATCAGTTTCTAGTTTTTATTAAAGTTTATAATTGTTTGTGAGTGTGTCTTTAAACTTAATAATTCAGTTTATCCAAATGATCAGAGTGATAAATAAACACGCCTGAATACAAAATGACATTGAAAGCATCGAGTATAATGACAAAATGAGATAAATTATGATGAATGAAAATCATTAAGATGAGCATAATCATGATTATGATGATGAATGAATCTCATATGATTAGGTTGTCTGTAAAACATAGGAAACAATTAATGGTGTGAAATATTGAAATTATGTAAATTGTAATTCTATTTTAATGGTCCTTTATTACATTAATAGCAGAAAGAGATATTCTGTAGTCTGTTTTTTAAAAGTGGCTCTTATTAAAACCTTCTTTCCATTGTCCTGTGAATTTTATAAAGCATTTTTATATTAACTGTTTTACTAAAACAGTCTCGGCAGAGCAGGTTAAGACGTAATCCATCAAACATAAAAAAAGATGGTCCTCCTCTTATATTTTAATATTATGGGAAAAAACAATTTTATTTTTTCATTGAAATTAATATAATATATTTATTATTATTATTATAATTATTTGTGTATTATTACAACTTAATTATAATTAATTAGTAATAATTTTATATAACTAATAAATAATAATAATACAACTAAAAATAGAAGAGGTTAAGCATCTTGATCAGATCATGCTGTGACTATTTGACTGAAAAATTGAACATGCATCGAGTTGCAGCAAAGTTTGTTCCTCGTTTGGTAACTGAACAGCAGAAAGAACATTGAATGGACGTTTATCAGCAATTTCTTGAACAAGCCAATGACAATGAAACATTCACACAAAGGATCATAGTGGGAGATGAAAGCTAAGCTTACGGCTCTGTCATCGAGACAAAAGTTCAATCATTACAATAGATCGGCAAAGGATCTTCACGCCCAAGAAATGCGTCAGTCTCGACCTGATGTCAAAGTGATGCTCACCGTTTTTTTCAATTTTAATGGAATCGTGCATTTTGAATCTTGGTTTAGGTGAAACAGTGAACTGTGCGTACTATCAAAGTATTTTACATCAGTTACATGAAAAAATCCGCAACAAGAGACCAGAGTTGTGGTGAGAGAACTCATGGTTCCTTCACCACGATGATGTGCCCGTGCACTCAGCTTTGTTAATTCATCAGTTGTGGCCAAAAATCAGATGACTGTCCTCCCTCAGCCTCCCTATTTGCCAGACCTGGCTCCTTGCAATTTTTTCTTATTTCCAAAATTAAAATTGGTGATAAAAGGACACTGTTTTGAGACTATAGATGTAATTAAAGCAAATTCTTCATGGACCTTAAAGGCCATTTCAAACGAAGCTATCCAGGAGTGCTTCATGAAGTGGAAACACTGCTGGAATAAGGGTCTGAGTAGGGGTGGGGAAGGGAGTACTTTGAAGGGACAAGGACCAATAATTTGTAAAATTAATAATAAAGGTTATAAAAATAAAGTTAGGTAATTTTCTGAACAGATCTTGAATAAATTTAATACTAAATTGGGTAAATTAAATTAAGCAAACTATTATAAATATAAATACACATACAGACTTACACTTTATCTCCAACAGAGAATTTGTAAACTTTATTAGCTTCTACAAAAGCATCAATATACCTGAAAACAAATAAATAAAAAAAAGTAATAATGTGCATAAGTATGTACAAATTTATATAGGGTGTATAAAAAAGGTCATCCAACATGTTTTTAGTTTAATACTGGTATACATTTATTATAAATATGGGTCTAAAAACACTTCTTTCACTATCTGTCAACCATTTTGTTTTTGGAAGGAAAATTCATACATTTACAACAGGTTGAACTACTTATTGAAATTTGGTATTATCTTTTTAAATTATTTTCTGTAAAAAAGTAGACATGGTGATTTAAGAGTTTTAATTTTCAAAACAGTGGCCTCCTATAATATTACAAAGTAATTGTTTATTAGCTAAAATTGTAAAGACTTCATCGTGAACAAAATGGAACTTCATTTTCCAAATCAGACATCAAACAGCCACATTTAACGGAGAATATTAGTCTATGCCCGGTTTAGAAAATAATTTTGTTCTAGTTTTTATTTCTTACACTGTGTATATTAATTAATATTACTCAAATAGTATACCATTAAACCAGTGAGTGACATCTGACAAAAGCTCAATAAATTTTGTAAAAATTTAAAATAATTATGACAAAAGCTGTAGTATTTTAACAATACAATATAAATTTAATTATAGACAAAAAAAAAAATTACTGGTTATCAAAAAATATAAAATAAAACATTATTTCTGGAGATTTCATAAATTTAATTTTTCACTAAAACAATTTAATGCCTTAAAAATGGCATGAAATAATCAAAGTAAATTTTCATTGTGTTATAATTTATATTGATGCAGCACTCAGCTTGTCTGGTCATTGAAGCTTGTTCAATGAAGTTCAAATATTATTCTGATTTGCTGACAATTATATCAACACTCAATTCATTTTAAGCATTTACCCGCACAGAAAACTATGCGCTTCAACTACCCCAGCTGGAAAAAGTACAATGGATTTAAGTCTAGTGAGGGGAAACCCAGGAAAATAGACCATCCATAACTCTTGACCCAGAGCCAAGAAACTGATAAGTATTTAAAAACTGTCTGATATTAATAGAAGAATGTGTAAGAGCACAAACATGTAAAAGCCAAATTTGTCATACAAATGCTAGAGGAATATTTTTAAGACAGTATGAAATACGTTAGTGAAAAATTTGTGATATGTTTCTCCAGTGTATCTTTTAGGCAAAAAAATAAAAACCATTCAGTACGTTCCTAAAGACACCTACCCAAACACCAACAAAAAAATATAGCACATGCTTTTGCAAATGTAGCAGTGATATGGATACAACAGCCAACTTTCAATCGATGCAAAGGCCATGAATATCTTCCTGAAAGTTATTCTTCTGCATAACAATCTCGGTCGATCTTCTTCAACTCTGTCCAAAACCCATTCCTTTAATTCAGGTGTGAGGCCAGACTTCAGTCTACAGTAAACATTCATCAGTGATTCAAATGTACTGATCTCAAACCATAGGTGGATTTTGATAAATAGTTTACCAGAAAGATGTCTGCTTCAGACATCTCTGAGATAAAGTGTAATTGCAGTGTTGCTTTTGCAACACTCCAATTACTTTCCCGAATATTAAATGCGAATTGACTATTTCATGATTTATTTATAAATTTTTCATATCTCAAAGAAATGTTGAAGTTATAAAAAATAATTGTAATGCACAATAATCAGAATAGTGTGTTTTTACTTAACTCAAAATGCAGGATAGCGAACCTAAAGAAATAATGAATTTGGAGGACCATAGAAATTTTGGGTATATTTAGGAAAATTAAAATAAATGTTGGGTTTAATGAATGATACCACTTAGGTATAAAATTTATGTTGATTTGGTGGTAGTGGACTGTGTAGAATAATTCTAGGGCTGGAAGAATCCCTTGGACTGGTATGAGAATGAAGATACTTGATAAATGAGATAAACGATATTTAATTTACAAGATTCACTAAACTACACATAGTAAATGCACCAAATGATACCTCGCAGATGGAACAACCTTAGCAATGCGGGCAGAGGCGATGTTGCTCTCGACAAGTGCTAAAATATGACTTCTCACTGTTAGAGCGAAGACAATGTTGCTACCAACAAATGCTATGCACAACTGATTTAAATATCGGTTACAACCAAACCTTATTACAAGTTCTCCCACCACTTTTCAATGTCCAACACAAAACACAAGTAAAACTGTATTTTAATTGCACAAATTTGCAAAGACAATTATAAATCAGCTGACTGTAATATATTTTACCAATATTCAGTCAATATTTTTGACCGAGTCATGAAGCTAACATCACTGGTTTAAAGGTTCTGTTTAGGTAATTTTTATCATATACACAGAGCGATTCCAAATTGCGCGGCAATCTCTTGGGAGATGATTCTATGGCCAAAAATAAGAAAAACATTCATATAAACATAAGGCAGAAAACGGTTCATTAGTGAGTTTTGGCTCACGAAACATTTAGCCCTGCTCTCTATTTCCTCTGTGAAATTAAACCGTACTAAAATTCTTGGGATACAAATAAAGGGGTAAATTTGGTGCTTCCTTATGGTTTTTGATATAAGATTGAATAGAAGCGGTCCCAGACCTCTATTTCACTTAGGTTTTAAGAAAAAAGAGGTAGTACTTCAAAACATTCTGTCAAAGAATACACTTTTTTGGGTTTGGAATAAAATAACTTTGTTAATTTACCGATACACAAAAAATTCCTAGTTAACTTTTTTGAGAATTTAATTATGAGAATATCGATGTAAGTAACGTCTATTAAAATTAAACATAAACTTGGAGAACTTCAGGAAGGATCAACCAAATAGTAAAAGAGGTTGGTGGAATGAGAATACGATAACGGAAAAGAACAAGGGATGGAGAGAATGATGGAAAGGCAAGAAGAAGAATGATGGGGAGGAGATAAAAAAGAAAAGCATATATGAAAACAAGAAAAGGGAATGTAGAAGAATAATAAACAAAGAGAAAGAGAATGTATGGGATGATTTCACTAAAAGGTTAGAGGAAGATGTAGAGGGAAATAAAAAGTCTTACATAAGATGATGATGAAACAGGAGAAAACCTGCTGAAGGCAGGAAGTCTCCATACTGCCAGCAGTATGGAGACAGAAGGAAGGCATGGAAAAGCTATTTCAATAACTTTTTAAATGACGGTGAATAGAGAGAAGATCAAGCGGATGTAAGAAGCTGTGAAGGCCGAAAGGGGAACCGGCATCTTGGCTGGAAATAGAAAATGCAATGAAATCAGTGAAAGATGATAAAGCAAGTGGGATAATAATGGTTGAACAGAATGATAAGAAAGGTATGGACAGAGGGTACAGTACCAATCGACTAGGTAAAAGTAGATCCTAGTAAAGCCAGTTATTTTTACACGGATTTGAATACTAGATCGTGGATACCAGTGTGTGGAACCACACATCTCAGGAATGGTCGAACTGAGAATGTACAAGACTACACTTCATTTACACTCATACATATCATCCTCATTCATCCTCTGAAGAATTATCTAAATGGTAGTTACCGGAGGCTTAACAGGAAAAAGAAAGAAAAAGGTAAAAGTAGAAGTAGTACTGATATTCAAGAATGGAGCAGGTGACTGTGTAAGAATTACAAAGAAATTACGCTGATGAGCCACTGTGCAAAATTGTTTGAAAGAATAATCATGAGCAGAATCAAAACACACATCAATGGGATATTGAGTGATGAAGAATATGGTTTTTGGCTAGGAAGAAGCACAATAGATCTGATTTTTTTCAGTAAAGCATACAATTGAAAAGAAGTGGTAATTCGGGAAGAAAAACTATATGGTATTTCATCAATATTTGGCTTACAATATGATGAATAGAAATATATCTGGCAAAATGTGAAAGAATTGGGAGTAGACCTGTACATAATAGTATGGATAAAAGAACTAAAGTAAAGTGGTGCAGAGTGAGGATTGTAAAAAGGACCAACAAGGTGGTTCGAAATTAAAAGAGGATTAAAGCAAGAAGGGATACTGTCACCTATTCTATTCAAGTAATCGTGGAAAGGAAGGTAAAGGGAAAAAAAGAAATAAAACACATGATCTTTGCAGATGATATGGTAATACGGGGCGAAGAGATTGAGCAGGTACAAGGGGAACTGGATGAATGAAATCAGCAACTTAAGCAGGTAGGTCTTGAAATAGGCAAAGAGAAGACAAGAGGCTGAAAAGAAACATTCGACTAAACAATATTCTGAAAGAAAGATTTACTTATTTGGGAACTGAAATAGGCAATATGGTGTAATATGAAATTACAAAGAGATTGGAAAAATGGAGAAAGCTGTTCCAGAGTGCTAGACATTTGATCTGGGACAATAAAATACAAAGAAAATCAAAGGAGGTAATGAACAAAATTATGTACCAATAGCTACTATATACAGTGGAGACACCGGTATTGAACAAGAAAGATTGGAATAGATGATAAAGGCTGGCGAGATGAAATTCATGAGAAATATAGCAGGAAAGACTAGGATTGACAGAGTAAGGAATGAAGACACCAAGGAGATCAGAATGGAAAGTCTGAGAAAGAAGGTGGAGAAGGGCAGATCGAGGTGGCTGGAACATGTGAAAAGAATGGATACCAGTAGGATCCTAAGAATGTGGGCAAAAGAGGGAAAAAGGCCTAGAGGATGCCCACGCAAAAGACAGTTGGACGATGTATAGGACCAGCTACAAAAGAAAGACTTTTCACAGGAGGAAATTTGTAGAGAAGAGACTTGGAAGAACAAAAGGAAAAGGAGAGGTTTAGTCAATACCTATACCCAGAACGGTGGAACAGGTCCGGCTAAAGTAAGTATGTAAATATATAATTATAACCGATCAAAGCTGATGCATCAAAATTGAAAAAAGAAAAATGTTATAAAATGTTAATTGTCATTAATAAATAAAATCTGCTCAACTCATAACTACTAGAACAACAAAACGCAAACAATTTAGTGAACTATTTTTTCTAACAGCGTTACCAACTCTTCTTAATAAGCAGAACAACACTCTCATAATCTGGTGGTTCATAAATTTATCTTTACATTTGTAAATGTATTATTTTTCCAGATATTTTTTGTAACAAATAAAACATTTAATTAAAAGATACACAAATCTTCATCAAGGATATAGAAAATTTAAAAAATTGTAAATAAAAATGACCTTCTAGAAAAAGTAAACATTTACAAAATAAATATAAACATAAATATTTTAACTTGCAGCTGCTTCTATATAAATACAGAATATTATAAGCAACTGAAATTACATGAAATAATTCTTTTTTCTATTTTAGATTATAACACCGATAATTTAATAATTAATGATTATTCTGTAACTATTCGTGTCTTTGTTTTATTTACGTTTACAAATTAAATTCTTTGATGTTAAATAGTTTTCTGATTTAAATTACTGAAACAAATCTTGGAAGAATTAATATTACAAAATTTCAATACAAATGATAATAATGAGTATGAATGTAAATGCGATTTATTATATTCATTAGCGAGGAAGTCTAATTTTACAATAAGATCCATCCACAAAAAGAAGTTGAAATTTTTAAGAATCAGAAATAGAAATAATAAAATTTGTAAAGGAATGGAAAATGCTAAGAGAAGAAGAGCAAAAACTACAACATCAAGCCACAACTCAATAGCTAGCTAAGTTGGATTACAATACCTTTTTATGTTTAGTATAAACCTTCTTTTTTTTTTTCACTCTCCTCCCCTGGGTCAGATAGACTGGCTGATATTTCACAATTCAAGAGAGTGTCCATTTTACTCTAACGGGCCTCCCCACCTACCGGCTTAATATGCGGCATGGTAGGTCAGCCCGCCGGTCGGCCCTTTTGAGTTATCTTTGCTTGCATTATTGACATCACGCCACCATACCTTGTTTAGTCGTGACGTGTGTTTTGGCTTTTCTCTTTTGTTTAATACCTACTATCCCTTGGAGTCCCCAACGGATCATTGTTATCGACACACCTCAGCATGCCGACTCTCACCGCTGGGGCTATCCACCCTTCCCTAATCTACTTTAAAATCCCTATTGCCTTTCACCCACATCTTTTATCTTTAAGATCTTTCTTATAAAGTCTGCTGTTTATTCCATTTCTCTTTGCTTTGTAGCATATATGCAGTTACTTCTCCAATACTCTTATCTACGATGCCTGATTCTATTTTGTATTGTTCCCATTTACTGCAAACAGTGAACGTATGTTCAGCATCGTCTTCATGCCTGCAGTACATACTTGCAGGTTCTTGTCATCTGCCTATCTTATATAGGTAATTATTAAAATTACCATGACCCGTATAGTACTGCGTCATATAGTAGTCCATTTCTCCATGCCTCCTGCCAAGCCAGGCCTGTAGGTCTGGGATCAGTTCATTTGTCCTTTTAGCCGGTCTGTCCTGTCTCCATCTGTCCTGCCATCTGGTCAATAGCCTATTCCTTGCTTCCTGTTCTGTTAGCCCTTCGTTTCTATCCACTCTGTATTTAGCCATTAGGTCTATTGGAGGTAATCCAGACAACACGCACAGTGCCTCGTATGACACTGTCCTGTATGCTGAAACCACACCTATCAACATTCTTCTGTGTGTTCCAGACAACCTCTTGCAATTCCTCTTATAACCTATTGAGGACCTCCTTACTGCTGAGGCTATCACTCTCCTCTTTGAAGCCCTTGGAGCTCGCTGAGAGGACATGATTACATTTAAACTTTTAATCATGTCCTCGGCCTTACCACATATGCTGTTAATATGTTCTGTGAAGCGAACATTCTTCTGGAAGGTGATACTCAGATATTTTAGGCATTGCACCTCCCTGATTACTTGGCCATTGATATTTATATTCAGTGGCTCCAGTTCTCTTCTTTCTGATAGAGTGATATATTTGCTCTTTTTAACCGATAGCTCCAAGTCTCTTGATTGGAACCATTCCTTTATTTTTTTCAGCATTGTGTTTGCTATCTCTTGCACCTCCAATATTGTTTTCCCTTGGACTAACACGGCTAAATCGTCTGCATAGGCTATTACCTTGGATACTCGAACTGCAGGATGCCATCAAATGCCAGGACCCAAAGTAGCGGGCCGAGTACAGACCCTTGTGGGACTCCACCGTACAATTCAAACTCAACGACCTCCTCCTGGGCACTGATTTTGCAGGTACATTCTGAGAGATATTCCCCAACCTGTCTCTGCAAGTATGCACTAATCCTTTTTTCTAGTAATGCTCTATTTATAAATTTCCATTTTATTGTGCCAAATGCGTTTTTTACGTCTAATGAGACAAGAAGGGGAATACCTCTTGTTCTCCAGGTCCCTTGTTTTACCTCATTTGCCCATTCCATTACTCTTGTCACTGCCTGGACAGTGGAGCGCCCTTTCCAAAATCCATACTGATTAGGACTGATCCCTATTACCTTCATTTATTTCGTTTATTATTCTGGCAGCTATCATCTTCTCGACTACCTTTCCCATAGTGCTTATGAGGCTCAGAGGTCTGTACTACCATCTTCATTGAGGTGGACACCATCTTCATTGTTTCCCTTGGGCAGCAAAACCACCCTCGCCTCCTTTCAACACTTGGGAAAGGTGCCGCTCTCCAGTCCTTGACTGACCACATCTGCAATTTGCCGTGGAGTTTTCTTTACTAGGCCCTTGATAAGTGCTGCCGGTATTCCATCCATGTTTAGTATAAACCTAAAAATGTTTTTTCACACTAGTGATAACAAAAGCAAATATAAATTTGTTAAGGTAACATTAATAAACATTAGTGATAGCACCTCAAAAATAATTCAGTAGCAGGATTTTTAAAAATGTTCAATGATAAGAAGCGTATCAAAATGTAAACGAATGAATTTATGCGTTTAATTTAATTCAATTATAAAATATTCTTAATTCTATTAATTTTTTTTGTTGGTAAGATTTAGCAGAATTCTGAAATATTTAACAAAGTAAAGCATGAGTTATTGATAAATCAATCTGTATGATATTTTGGAAGTTCTCTCATATATCTAGTCCAACTTTGTTAATTTGGGGGCTATTTGCAAGCGCATCCCTTCTTCATATAAAAAGTGCAGCTTTTCCTTGCTAATCATGGATCGTTGGATCAAGCCATGCTGATAATTAAAACCTTATGACAAAATGACAGACAGGAATCGTATCAAGGAACCGTTCAAATAACTGGTTATTAACCGTCGTATAATAAAACATAACCGATACAACCAGTATTCAGCTTTGAACTATTGACCGGCTATACAGGATGGTTGATCCTAACCGCGTCAGCCATTCTAATTTGCAGAGGAATTGATGATACCGCACATTTTTTCTATGTTGTTTGGGAGAGTAGGACTGAACATAATAAAGTAATATTCATTTGTAAAGCTGGAGATGAACCTTCATATATCAGTAGGATCATTACTTTTTGCCATATCGGAGACAACACAAACAAATATGAGAACTGCGATTTAACTTAAACATTTCACGCTTAAAATGATTAACAAGATTAATTTATAGAAGAATAGATGAAAAATCGTAGGATGACCGATTAATTCTTTTTTTTATAAATTTATTTTAGAAAAACATTATTGGAATTTATAGATTGTAAAAATGCATTTGAATGTAAATGAATATTTAATTTTGCCAAGGACGATAGAAAAGAACTTAAAAAAAATCAAGAAAAAATAAATTCAATAGTAAACAAACTTATTCACATTTTCTACAAAAATAAGTTAGCTATAATAAGAGTAGAAAATAAAAAGAGATCTTTTCGTAAATCAAGCTGTAGCACAAAAATGAATACAAGGATCTAGCTAGTCCCTTTACTTTTTAATTGTAAAGAGAATAAACAATAAATGACTAAAAGAAAATTTTAAAAGCAAAGGAAGAAACTGGGAAAAATAAATTAAAAATTTTTTTAATATTTCCTGATAATAATGTTAAACTAGGAATGAGTTTAAACTATATACATTCGTTAACAGGAAACTATTTTTATCTGAAAGTAAACAAAGGAAATGCTACAGAAGAATAATGGAGTGGTAATTACTACACTATACAATAACAATTATCAGGAAGTTGTGGAATTTTCTTATTTAGACATAAAACCGCAAAAGTAAACAAGATACATAATAAATATGTAAATATAAGTGAATATATATGTTTCTGATGATATAGGTTTAATATTCACGATTTTCTTCAATAACAAATCTAACAGGTAGGTTTCTTCTTTGATCAATACAGTGAAATAGGTCTTGTAAGCACAGGCTCATTCATATTCCTCAGGCAGTTATCTGGGTGAGTGAATATCTTTCAGAAATTCAAACACACATGCTTTATGGTGTCATACTATGAAATTTTCTACAGTCCTGCTATTCTACCATTACTTGTCTGTTGAATCAAATTATTTCTTCTTCCTACTTGGCCATTTGTCACAATCTAGGTATCACCGGGTTAGTCTTCATAACAACTTTTGGCTTTCCTTAAGGGAATTTATCAACCTAGTCATGTACTCTTTGAAGCGGCAAATATTTCTCGTCATAAACAGGAAACATCCAATTATCAGTAACCGATGCTTTAGGAAATCCTTTGAATACAAAAATCCATGACAGTATGCACGATACTGTTATGAATAGCCTTCAAGTATGATCATAATTTTCAAACTGAGCTGTGCATGCGCATCAGACACCTAATGACTATTGAATGAACATCATAAAAGTCAGATTTTACTGCCATTACATAACACCTTTAGAAATCATTCATTATTTTCGGCTATTCTACATCAGTTTTTTATACACTAACTTATTTCCACTGATACCTAACATTGTGTAATAATACTATTACGAGTTTTTATCTCTCAGATGCGATTCATATAACAAATAAATAAAGGTAGGGAGAAAGCGTGGATAAAACAACCCTATGGAATCAGTCAAGCATCACTTATTCAGAGTTAAAGAATAATTATAACACCATTATAAATTTAAATTTAGCTTTTAATTTATTAATTAAAACCTTTTCCTAGCTTAAATAATGTTCAATAAATTTGTTATTAAGTTTATAAGACCATTTTTCAAAATAGTTTTTAAAAATACTTGTTAATGCGATGTAGAGTAGCTCAGAAAAGGTTTTGCAATAAGTTGTACTCTATATTGGGTTGCACAGAAATATTATTTTACGGTGAAACTTTTGTCTTATTTTCCCCTTAAACTTTTCATCATTTAAGTTTTAGGCTTTAAATTTTCAAATATCGCTACAATTTGAAGAACTAACTGTTTTAATTGTACAATAAATCGATCTCTTTTTGTTTGTTCAATGCCTAAAATTAAGCAGAAGCAATAATGATTATAATACATATTTACAACCGAGAGAAAAATCCCTATTTTATTTCAAAAAATTACGATAGATGAAACGCTTGTTTTTTACATGGTGCTAAAGCTAGAAGGAAATTCTGAAAGTCAGCATGTGGTATGGGTCAGTTGGTAGAAAACAGATTAACTGGTTTTAAAAATGTTAACAATCTTCTATTTCAGTCACATTTTTACATAAAATACTGGAAAATCTCCAACCCAGTTTTAATTTTTCATGCACTATCTATCTCATAAGTTACTTTTCAGTTTCTCAATTTTTTCATAAAGCACATAAATTTGATGTATTTATATTGTTTATAAATCTGTTTAAAGCGGCTGAGTACAGGCTTCTTTAGGGAAAAATTGAAATTTCTATGAAGCTAGGAAAAAATTCCTTTGTAGCAAAAAGTGACAATACATTGTAATCACCATGCAGTAGGGTAATAAACCAATTTTTTAACATCAACTGATTTTAGTACATTTGATAAGTATATGGTTACATAAAAAATAAATCATAGCAAACAAAAGTCTGTGTTGGGATGTCAAACTTCTATATTTATATTCTATTTTCTTATTTAAATTTTAAAGACTTTACTCTCTTATCAGTCATTTTCCTATTTAAAGTTTATTATTATAGTAGTACTCACATAAGGTCAAAATTTTTTACCACACGATGCTGGTAAGCACGTCTGTGTAAATCGTCTCTGACTCTGAACATATCGAACAAATTGGTCTCCTCTTTATCTCTATAACCAATCACTTGATTATCATTGCTGACGTTGTTAACAACACAACAAAATTCTAAAAGCCGGCGATAATCAAATGTAATTTTAATATTTAACTGGAGTCCATCTCTTAAAAAATAGTCCCATTTATCAACATCTATATCGTTATCTTTATTGGCAACAATCTATAAAAAAGACAAAACCAACAATCAAAATAAAAAAATACAATTATTGTGCTAAAACTACATAAATTTTAAATTACTAATAAGGACATTATCTGCAGAATTGGAAAAATAGAAGTTATCAAACCGTAACTGAACTTCTACACACCAAAATTGGTGAAAATCATGAACGATTGAATATACAAATGAATTTCCTTCAGAAGCATGTTTTACCATTAAACATAAATGCATTGTCTCTGCCATGGTCTGACAAACACAAAATTCTTTTTTAATAAAAAAAAAATCATTAACAGGCCTAACAGGATATTTGTCAAAGGCTTCTGAATCTATTTTGACGAGAGGGAAATCATTTTTTGCATCAAATAGTCATATGTGATGAGGCACAGGTCCACTGTCAAACTTCCAAGTTGAAACTGGTGAGTGGTGTAGGAGTGGAAGGACCTTGCCCTGTAAAGGTGAAAAAGTCCTGGCAATTGTCTTTTGAGATTGAAAAGGCATATCGTTTGTTGAGCTCCACAAATGTCATACTGTGAATAATGCTATATACTACTGTCACCTCACTGAGAAAGTGAAAGCCACCTACAGGAACAAAAGCGCTATCAGCCAATCGGAGATACGATTCTACTTCATGATAACACTAGCCTCACCCAGCCATTAACACTTGGGATAAACTGGACAAAATTTATCTGAAAACCTTACAACATTCTCTGTGCAATCTAGATTTATCATCCTGCAATTTTTTGTTTAGATCATTGAAGGAGACACACGGGAGGACATCGATTCCAGATTAAAAACAATGCAGAAGAGTTCATGTGCGAGTGGGTCATGACTTCCTCACTCATTTTATGAAGGAGAGATCCACAGGTTCCCAACATGTTGAGAAAAATATGTAGAACTTCAGGGAGACTATGTAGAAAAGGCATAAATTTGTTTTGTATGTTTTTCTGAACTAATAAATACTAAAAACAAAAGTTTAGTTTATATTTGACCGACACTTGTAAATTTACTGGGAAAATTAAAAAAAAATGTTTTACTAATATTAACTTAAATAAAAATTTCATTCTAAGAAAGAATGATGTTCATTGAAACTAAATTTTAAATAGAAAATGCTCAAAAACCACCCACAAAAAAATAAAAAACCGGATGGGCATTTAGGCTACTAAACAATTAGTACACACAAGAAAATTACTATAAATATTAATACAAAAGAAATATTTACAGTAAAAAATAAATAAATAACACTAACAAAACACTACAAAAAGAGTATTTATTTTTGTGTTTATAGTTTAAATAAAAATATATTACTAATAAAAATAAGTTTTTTTTAAAAAATAAATCATACAGTATTGTTTCAGACATAAAGGGAAAATGTACTTAATTACAGTCTAAACCATTTTAACTCCCCCATTAAGATATAGTCTACCTCCTATAGAATGGTGACTGAGGGTTGTGTTAACAGATATAGTAAAATAATTTCAAAAGAGACAAATGGCAACAGCAGAAAAATTATTTATTAGAATAAACCAAACTGTCTGATGACAAAGTTGGCATCCCTGATGTAGAAAATATCAGCTGTTCAAAACAAATTTCCATTATTATAACTTTTATACTTTATTTCTAAAGTCAGCTCCACTTGAAAACATGTACCGTGAAAGAATAGTGAGTGAGCTGTGGTAAGATTTTTATTTTCAAATGTGAAACTGGCTGAAATTTACTCACAGGTGTTAAAACAGTGTGGTAAAGTGTGTAATAACTGGAAATCTTTATAAGTGGATCGAACAATTTAATTCAGACAGAACAAGCATCACCAATTTTCACTGTAAAGGAAAACCAGTGAAAGTTTCAAATGAGATTACACATAAAAATTTGGAATTTGTTGAAATTTTTAGTGCGAATATTGGCCCTACCCATTACATTATCAATGACAAGCTGAATTAATAAAAAATGTATTTGAGCTGGATTCCAAGATATTAGACTCAAAATTACGGCCGAATTCATTTGTATGGAACCTAAATGATGGTTATTAGCAAAAGGAAATGCTTCTTTAGATAACATAATAATATCTCATTAAACTTTGATTTATCATTTTGAGAAATTTGAACATAAGAGAACTGAAAGGAAACATCCAAGTTCCCCACCAGGAAAAAGTTCAAAACCTTTGTGTCAGCTGTTCAAATGTGATAACAGTGTTTTGGAACTATAAATTATTTGGAAGAACATCAAATCAACAGTGAATAAGCAGGAAACATCCTGGTTCTCTCTCAAACTACATAATTCTTCTGTGTTAACGCCTACCCTTATACTACCCAAAAGAAAAAAAGGAACCTAATTAAAATGTCGGGATGGGAAGTGACACTGCATCCACCTTGCAGTCCTGTTATTGCATCATCCAGAAGTTTCTTATTTGGTCCTTTCAAAGAATTTTTATATTGCACAAAGTTCAACAATGAGCAGGTTACAGTCACGATACAAGAATGGCTCAAGACACCAAGGTGAACAATTCTTTACTACTGGAATAAGAAAGCTTACAGATAGACAGGACAAGTACCTAATATAGGTAGGTATGTTGAAAAGTATTAGTTTGTTTCATTTTCACCACATAAATAATTTTTCTTGTCATCTCTCTTTAATTATCGAATGACCCCCCCATATCTCCAACTTTCCCAAGATAAATTTTTATCTTATCACACTCTACAATATAAGGAGGATTAACTAGGAAGTACAGGACATTCTTGTTTGCAGTGGAGTTTGTGCACTGATTGATCCTCAGAGATGCCAGCAGTAGCATAGCTACTTGTGGGGTTTCCTGCACTGAATCTGTAAAGATTGGGAAATTTACTGAGCGTAAGAGTGCTGGCAAACTTATATTTTTTCTGTGTCGATCAATCTACAGATTAGAAGCCTGATGATTCTTCAAATTGCAGCTATATGTGTGTCAATCTTCTTCTGTTCGGTGTTCCAGAGATGAAATAGCTTCCTTTAAGATCCCAAAGGAGGCATTATAAAAAATTGTAATAATCAAACTCTAGAATGGATTGAAAAAAGATGGAAAGAAGTTATGGACAGCCTCAACATAAGAACTCTTCTATAAACAGGTAAGTTAGAAAATCATATGATTCTGTTAAATGATGCAAGAAAGGAGGAATAAAGGCGATTTTAAAACAGAAAAAAGATTAAAATTGACTGTATGGGAAATATAAAATGGAAATGCACAATAATCATTTGAAAAAAAGAAATAAAAATACGCATATAAAGAATTTACTTTTAAATATATGCATCTATGTTAAAAAAAATATAAGTATAATATGACTTAAATATTTATAATAAATAAAAAAGATTTTAGAATAGGAGGACCAAGCCAAAAAAAAAGTACAAATATCTATTAAAAATTATAAAAGAAGGCTCTACTTTAAAATCACCAGGATACAAAAAAAGATTATCACACTGACTTTTTTTTTTGTCTTCAGTCATTTGACTGGTTTGATGCAGCTCTTCAAGATTCCCTACCTAGAGCTAGTCGTTTCATTTCAGTATACCCTCTACATCCTACTTCCCTAACAATTTGTTTTACATATTCCAAACGTGGCCTGCCTACACAATTTTTCCCTTCTACCTGTCCTTCCAATATTAAAGCGACTATTCCAGGATGCCTTAGTATGTGGCCTATAAGTCTGTCTCTTCTTTTAACTATATTTTTCCAAATGCTTCTTTCTTCACCTATTTGCCGCAATACCTCTTCATTTGTCATTTTATCCACCCATCTGATTTTTAATTCTCCTATAGCACCACATTTCAAAAGCTTCTATCTTTTCTTCTCAGATACTCCGATTGTCCAAGTTTCACTTCCATATAAAGCGACACTCCAAACATACACTTTCAAAAATCTTTTCCTGACATTTAAATTAAATTTTGATGTAAACAAATTATATTTCTTACTGAAGGCTCGTTTAGCTTGTGCTATTCGGCATTTTAAATCGCTCCTGCTTCGTCAATCTTTAGTAATTCTACTTTCCAAATAACAAAATTCTTCTACCTCCATAATCTTTTCTCCTCCTATTTTCACATTCAGTGGTCCATCTTTGTTATTTCTACTACATTTCATTACTTTTGTTTTGTTCTTGTTTATTTTCATGCGATAGTTCTTGCGTAGGACTTCATCTATATGCCGTTCATCATCCTTGTCGGACTCCCTTTCTTATTACGGCTTCTTTCTTATGTTCTTCAATTGTTACTGTTGCTGTTTGGTTCCTGTACATGTTAGCAATTGTTCTTCTATCTCTGTATTTGAACCCTAATTTTTTAAAAATGCTGAACATTTTATTCCAGTCTACGTTATCGAATGCCTTTTCTAGGTCTATAAACGCCAAGTATGTTGGTTTGTTTTTCTTTAATCTTCCTTCTACTATTAATCTGAGGCCTAAAATTGCTTCCCTTGTCCCTATACTTTTCCTGAAACCAAATTGGTCTTCTGCTAACACTTCCTCCACTCTCCTCTCAATTCTTCTGTATAGAATTCTAGTTAAGATTTTTGATGCATGACTAGTTAAACTAATTGTTCTGTATTCTTCATATTTATCTGCCCCTGCTTTCTTTGGTATCATAACTATAACACTTTTTTTGAAGTCTGATGGAAATTCCCCTTTTTCATAAATATTACACACCAGTTTGTATAATCTATCAACCGCTTCCTCACCTGCACTGTGCAGTAATTCTACAGGTATTCCAGGAGCCTTTCTGCCATTTAAATCTTTTAATGCTCTCTTAAATTCAGATCTCAGTATTGTTTCTCCCATTTCATCCTCCTCAACTTCCTCTTCTTCCACTATAACACCATTTTCTAATTCATTTCCTCCATATAACTCTTCAATATATTCCACCCATCTATCGACTTTACCTTTCGTATTATATATTGGTGTACCATCTTTGTTTAACACATTATTAGATTTTAATTTATGTACCCCAAAATTTTCCTTAACTTTCCTGTATGCTCCATCTATTTTACCAATGTTCATTTCTCTTTCCACTTCTGAACACTTTTCCTCCGCAGACTGACTACATAATGAATCTTTCTTTTTCAATTATGCACACTGACTACATAATTGAAAAAGAAATATTCATAACTGTGACATAAAAAAAGGTAAAAAGATTGCCAGGGGCTAGTAATGTAATTAGAAGAAAATAACTAAATAGAATTTGTAACAAAAAATAATTGGAAATGTGCAATACAGAAGATAGCTCAAATGATGGAGGAAAGAAGACAGAGGTGCAGACTACTACAGGTGAAATCAATTATTTTTACACAGATTTGAATACTAGATCGTGGGTACCGGTGTTCTTTGGTGGTTGGGTTTCAATTAACCACACATCTCAGGAATGGTTGAACTGAGATTGTACAAGACTACACTTCATTTACACTCATACATATCATCCTCATTAATCCTCTGAAGTATTATCTAAAAGGTAATTACCGGAAGCTAAACAGGAAAAAGAAGGAGACAACTACAGGTGAAGATGAAAAGTCCATAAAAACAGCAGCCCGACTGAACGACTTCATTAAGGAAAGAATAATAAAAGAATCGCATGTTAAAAGAAGCAGTTAAAAAACTGAAGACAGAAAAAATGCAAAGAGCAGAAAGGATAAAAAAAGGTAAGAGGTCGACAAAAAATTAAACATAGAAAAAATGGATTGCAGCCAAATGCTTAGACATAAAATATTTAATAAGAAATAGATGGATGAACTAATATAATGAGAAGGTAAACATGTGGTAAGTCAAGAAAGAGTAGAGATATTAAAAAAGAAAGAGGTGCTTAAAAGATGGAAGGAATATAAGGAGGAATTACATACAAGGCAAATATTCTCCTGACAGAATATATTATTAATTTATAAACACTGATTTTGTAACTTTTTGTAAGATTTTACTTGTTTCTAAACTGTACTATTTTTATACATTTTTTTATATTTATTGGACAACTGACAAACCAGCTGGCCCTAAGCTCTAATCTTAATGGATGTTATTTGCAAAAAAATTAAAATTAAATTCATTTCGAATCTTCTCTGTTAAAACTCAGAAATAAATTTATTTTGATAAAGATGTTCATTTTATCTCTGAAGAATCTCCAATTAGAAAAATACAAGTACCAAGTAGGATTTTACTACAATTTAGTCACAAAACAATTTGAAAAATCTATTTTACTGCTTGCTTTCATGAAGATTTCGTAATAAAGGATATTTGCAAGCTGTGGTTGGATTTTATAGAAAAATTTCAAAGCAAAAAAAATTTTGTCAGAAATTAGCTTTTTCATATTAACTACTATTTTTTTCTATCCCTTTGCAAAATACATTTTAAGATTAAACTTCTTCATTTTTAGCTTTTTTTTTTTTAAAGTTCAGTCATCTTCTAACTGAACTTTAACTAACAAATGTTAAAAAATCTGTAATGCTTTTCTTTTTGTCAGGAATATTTTTTTTTTAAATTCTCATCTAGGAACCTTTATAGTTCCTATAAAGGATTTTATTTTTATATTTTTACGAGATTAATAATTAATAAATTTGTTGAAAATTCAATTTTAACAAAACTGTAGTCCATTTCAAAAGTTTTTAACCGATGTAAATAAACTGTTCCAGAATCTGAATGGAGTGGCGTCTTAGAAACTGGGGGATGTGAACAAGAATAAAATGCCAATTTTTTTTACTGAAGAAAGATCTAATTTTAATTTCTTTTAGATAAATGAAAATAAATAACAGTGCATGGAGTAATTGGAATTTTATATATATATCTGATGATCAAAGCAGTAATATCAATTTAAAAATAAAGTCCTGGGTAAGTCTACACATTGCATTCCCTTTATAACATTTATAATGTTAAAAATTAAAAATGTATTAAGAGAATGTCCTGATTGACCGATTCATCAATGCTCAGCAAAAACTACTGAAGATAAATTGATGAAAATTTGTATAAATGTTCCTCTTATGACTAAGAAAGGATTTTTGAAATTCTGAGTTTAAAGATTTAAAATGTAGTAACAATGAATTTACTATTTTTTTTTAATTTCTTGATAACAAATAAAGATATCAACTTGATTTCTGGTGTGTGTAATTTTCATGTAAATATCTAAAAACCTATTTCTAGATATTTTGAAATTCAACCTTGAAAGGGGCGAAGAAAGGTAAAAAAAATTTTTTAACAATGATTGCAAATTTACCCCATTTCCGACTACACTAAATGAGATATTCACTAGACTGGGGCTTGCAAATACTCTTCACATATTTTTTTTTGTCTTCAATCATCTGACTGGTTTGATGCAGCTCTCTAAGACTCCCAGTCTGGTACCGGTCATTTCATTTCAATACACCCCTACATACTACATCCCTAACAATTTGTTTTACATATTCCAAATGTCGCCTGCCTGCACAATTTTTCCCATATAACTGTTCCTCCAATATCAAAGCGACTATTCCAGGATGCCTTAATATGTGGCCTATAAGTCTATCTCTTCTTTTAACTATATTTTTCCAAATGCATCAATCGTCATCAATTTGCCGCAGCACCTTTTTCATTTGTCACTTTATCCACCCATCAGATTTTTAACATTCTCCTATAGCACTGCATTTCAAAAGCTCCTAATCTTTTCTTCTCGGGTAATTTGATCGTCCAAGTTTTTCTATATCTACAGGTTTTAGACATACGAATCTCCCTACAAAAATATCCATCCACGTCAACGAAAGCTTATTCATGGAAAGACGAAAAATTCTCGCATCATGTAAGAAGATGAAAAACGAAAAAGGGTTTAAATACTTATGGATTAATAAGGAAAACAGAAGGGCAGCCAGTCATTGTGCTTAGATATCTTTCTGATTTAGATAATTTACTTTAGTTGGCCTAAAATTTTATTTGTTTTTTTTATATATATGATAGTTTATAATCAGATGGAATGACAGAAAAAGATTTATGTGTAGTTTAACAAAATATTATAAGTATGCATGAGAAGTTTTCATTGTTTCTACAAGAACTATTATTACAAGCAAAAATGCCTGAAATATCGACTTTTGAAGAATTATTTAAATATAAAATATATAATATATAATTAGAGACTATAGTTTTATAGTCTCTAACTATAATTCTAGTTATAAAGCAGGAGGGATTATTGTGTATATTACAAAAGGAGCCTTTATCTAAAATAGATTTTAAATCCACAGGTGGTGTATAAATTGAAATTAAAGTGATTATGTTACAACTTAAAATTATTTTGCTCAAGTTGTAATGTAATCACTTTTTACAGATTTAATTCAGTATCAAATGATATCTATTTACAGGAATTGGAGAATTATTTGAAAGCAACTGAAAATGAGAATGCAATACACGCTGGCAATATAAATAGTATGACTGATGATAAATAACCGATAAATATTTACTTCTTTTGTAAGGTTATGGTTTTAGTTTTAAAACGAATACTCCTATAAGACATATATTTGGTATGGATGTAGACCATATTGCTATCAGAATAAGGAAACCATTAAGTTGTTGATATGGAAATCTTCTCGATATAGACATGACAGATCATTCATCGATTAAAGTAATACATTATTATAATTATTTTTGTCTAAGGAATAATAAAATTAAGGATAATGTTAGTAAAGTTTACATGAATACTGATAAGTTAAAAGAAAAACTTAAACCTATAATTGGAGTAACATCTTCGAATCAGATGATGTGGACAATGTATTTAACTCATTTTTTAATGTCTTTTTTGTGTTTAAATTCAGTAAAAAATACAGGTACATGTAAAAATAAATATAATCCTTTAAAGCCACGGATAAACATTAATCTAGTACGTAGAATTGAAAAAAGGCATATACTGCCGAAAAAGACAAAACAGCATCCAAATAATATCAAAAAGTATTATATAAAATTATATTAAAAATTGATTTAGAAATCATTAAAGATACATATTTCACTGATCTTACTTCAAGATCCAAAAATAATGCAGAACAATGGATGTGCATAAATAATTTATTAGGAGAAATAAGCCGGATTTGAAAACAGTGAAACAGAATCTTTAAAACTTATCGATGTTGAGGTTATAAGAGACGAATGCTTAACTGTGAAAAAATTGAATTATTACTTTTTAACAATAATGGAGGAGATTAAGAAAGAAATCGAAACAAGTGATATGCATTCTGATAATAAATTTAAAAAAATATTTTTTCTCTGAAGAACTACAGTAGTCATTTTTCAAACCTACAAGTAATGAGGAAATAATTAGTATTATTAAACAATGAAAAATAAAAATTTAACGGGAATAGTCGGAATAGGGATTAATATAATAAAAGAAGTTAAGGATCTTTATTAATGTTTTGACTCATTTGTTTAATTGGAGTATGAGCAAGGGTAAATTTCCCTCTATATTTAAAAAATTTGCTGCAGTATCTAATATATTTAAGAGCGGTGGTTGACAAAATATTAGTACTTACCGACCTCTACCATTATTACCAGTGGTCTCAAAAATGTTTGAAAAATATAAAAATTAGGTTAATTAATTTCATAGAAAAACAAAATTTTTCACTAAAAATCAATAAGGTTTTCACAAAGGAAAAAATACTGAAGATGCTCTTTTGAATTTTATGTCCAATATAATAGAAGGTAAACAAAGGTCAGCAAGTAGCAGGTTTGTTCTCAGATTTGAAAAAAGCATTTGTTGCTGCCGATCACAACATTTTGCTTGACAAACTATGGAAAATTGGAGTAAGGGGTCAATTCGATAAACGTTCTGAGATGTATTTGAGGGAAAGGTTCCAATAGGTCAAATTAAGAGAAGAAATGAGTTCTCAAGATAATGTTAAGTACTACAGTATTCCACAGGGTTCTGTACTTGGAACTATTTTATTTATTATACACATAAATGATTTATGTAGTGGAAAATTTAATGGAAGAGTGAAAACATTTGCAGATGACACAGCATCAAAGCTAAAAGTGTAAACGACATAAGGAAAAATATTGAAGAAAACCTTATGAGAATTAGGTGGTAGTTAATCAAAAAGGGCAAAGTTTAAATGTAATTAATTAAATAATTTTTTAATTAAAATATCTGTCAGAAATGTTATACGGCTTACAATATCACAATTTAAACTGTAATACAAACATAAATTGTACATGCCAAACTGTACCGCAAGTAAATACAGTTAAGATCTGGGAGTAATTTTAGATGTGAATATGTCTTGGAAGGTACATATAAATAAAATATAAAAAGAAATTGGATTAAGTATATATAAATTTTATTTCCTAAAGAATTTTTGTACAATAAAGTTATATAAGATGTTATTTAACTTGTTGGAGAGGTATGTATTATTCTAACATAAAGACACTATCGGTAGCACAAAAACATATAATTAGAATGATTTCATATAAAAATAGATTTAGCGAATCTTTTCCACTTTTTAAAAAACTTAACATATTGCCCTTAAGTTATGTTAGATATGTTTTTAGTCCTAAAAATCTGTTATAAAAGGTGTAATATAAATAGAGTAATGCACACAAATGTCAAGATTAATTTAAGTAGGAATGATAAATTTCTGTTACCTTTACCAAAATTAGAACTGAATAGATAATTTTATTCATTTGCGGCTTCGAAGGTGTATAATTTGTTACCTAATAATAAAAAGGAATCAAGAGACTTTAGAGAATACAAAGCTCTGTTAATTGTATTGTTACTAGAAATGGATGAAATTAAACAGTTATTATTCTAATCTAATGACTGAAGATAATGTTAAAAGAAATTACTATTTTAGGATTATAATATTTATAGATTATTATTTTAAGTTGCTGGTGGTGTATCTCAGAGTTTCTGTTTTACTTTATAAAATGTTATAGTGATGACAACATTTGACATGGTCACTCGTCTATAGCGGGCGGGTACCTAAATTTTCATACAAATTACATATGTTATGTTATACTGCAGAAATTGTTTTATTGAATTTTCTTTTTTTATATTAGTATTACGGTTATTATTATAAATAAAATATGAAATTGTGTTATTGTTTATAACTGTGTGTGAAAATAATACATAAATAAAAATTAGAAAGATATTTTAAGAACGATTACTCAGGAAAAGTTACACTTAATAATAAGTGGAATCAACTGGCCGCTAAAGAAATCAATTTGGCAATAAAGAATAGGCTGTTCATGAGCTATATATGTAGAACCAGCACTGTATGGGTGGTGAGACCTGAACGATCAGAACAGAAGAACAAAGAAGGCTAAAGGCAATCAAGATGTGATGTTATTACAAAATTTTAAAAATACCATGGGTCATCAGGGTCAGTAACGAGATTATTACCAGACTAGGTGAGAAAGAAAGATTTGGAAAACATCAGAAAATGAAGGAATGAACTTATCGATCATATTATATGCCATGAAAAAATTTTAAAAAGGCAATAAAGAGGAAGACCAAGATTCCAGTATACACAGCGAGTAATTAATAATGTGAACTGCAATCGTATATAGACATAAAATGGAAAGTATAGTTGATCGATTTGGAGTGACGACTGAAGAAGAAAAGAAGTGAAGAGATAAATTTTGAAAACAATGGACTGTTTATATCGACACCTGTTTTAATGATTGCTGGGTCTGATCGTAACCAATATTTAATTCAGTTGATTATGACACTTAACAGTTTTATCGAATGATAAAGATAATGCATTGCCCGAGATGATATTTTAATAACTGGTTATGAATTTAAAAAGAGGTTTTTATAGAAATCATTAAGTTTGTCTTGAGTTTATGTTAATCGGTGAGTTTACGGATGAAATTTTTATCGGTGGTTATCGATCGCTATACACTGTACATGTTTAACAAAATTAAGATACGTATTCATCTTACCTGATATAAAAACCTTTTTTCGTTCGGTAGAGTATCACCTTCACCCATAATTAATTCTTTAATTAATTTGAATTCACGTTCACCAATGCCGTAGTGTTTAAAATCTTTGATCAAATTATTTTTAACGATTAAATAATCAAAAAGGTCAACAGATCCCTTTTCATGCTGTTAACAATAAAGAAACAAACAGAACAAAATTCAATAAACGATTAAACAATTCTTAATGAACAAAATGTAGTTTCATGTTCTAACAAAATTACAATATTTATGTCTTTTTAAACTCATCGTTACAGAATTTGTAAACACTTGTGCACCAGTATTATTACTTGACCGGTTTGTAAATATAAATAAAATGAACAAGAGGATATTTTTGTAACCTTCATCTGGAGTCATCTCTTTTACTCACAGGCAATCACTACTACGTACAGATACAGTTCACTCGATGCTAACTTTTCTGTATCCTATTTTATTATTTCTATCTTTTGCATCGGCTGCACATCATTATGTAAATGATCATTCATTCATATTTCTAAACATTGTACAGTATTTTATTACTACTTTTCCTACGGAGTAATATTAATTAAAATTTAAAAAAAAAATAACAAAGTTAATGGAAATTACTTAAATTATATATATTTTGTGTGTTTGAAGCCTAATAATTTGATTCAAAGTAGATGTTGTAAATTGATGATGACACAGATGATTTTAATTTATTTACTAATTTTTTTTTTTCAATTAACAAATGATATTTCATTTCATTATTAACAATTGTCTTTAAAAAGTTAAAAACTAAAAACATCTTTTGTTTTTTAACTTTTTTAAATTGTTTAAATGTCTTTTTAACCTAACTTGACTAAAGCCAACTTTTTTCATTATGCTTGTGTAAAAAGAGAAAAAATTATAAAAATACTTACTGCTGAATAACTAACATTTTTCTCATTTTCCTCACCAAATTTGGGTATTTTTGAACCGATAGTGTGCTGGTTTTTAAGTTAATAATGTAACAAACATTTTTATTCTTTAAAACTGTTATAATAAACATTTGTATATTCATCCTTTGATTTAGTTTTGGCTAGAGAAAATTCCTGTAAATTAATATGCTGAAAATTGTTGCAATGTACCCATCGGATATAATACAGTTTGCTTCTATGGTAGTATCACTCACTGTTATAGCTCTCATTTTTAGACGTTTTCATGTTTACTGGTGTAGTTTTTACAGCAGTCAATCGGATGTGAAATCTGAAATATCAATAACCCAATACCATGAACGACCCACAGTAGTTATTGTTACTACTGTGAAAAAAGATAGAACAAAAGTAATATTCTCAATTACTCTCTTACTGACTACAATCATTAATAAATAACAAAACTTAATTACGCGACATTTAGAATGAGTTAACTGTTGAAAATATACAAAGTATAAAGGCAAGCAAAACAAATTTTTTATTTAAAAAATAGGAAATGACAAATTTCTTGTTTCATAGCATAATTTTTTTCATTACGTTAAATTAAACACTGAAATAAAATATTCATATACCCTTGACAGAAAATAATTTGTTAGAAATATATATGCTTGCTAAAAAATCTTTCATTATATAATTAACAAAAGTTTTCTTAATAAATTTCCTGGATTGTGCTAAATCTGTTTTTATAATAATAATAATTATTATTATTGACTCACCTCCCATTTTACGCCGCATTCATACAGTATTTGTCCCCAAAGATGTGAAAAAGGCCCATGACCTATGTCATGACATAAACCAGCAATTTTTACACACAATTCTTCTTCCTGTGTTATAATATCATCACTCTTTGCACAGAGATCCTTATTACTGCTAGTAGAATAGGATCTGATTAAACTTTTGGTGTTATCTCTTAAAGCATTAACCATACGTCCGGCCAAATAACAAACTCTGCAACATAATCATTACTAGTGCTATTGCAACAACAATTTGTATCACAACAAATTATTTCTTTTATAAGAAAATCATCTTAATACTTTTGACGATTGCCATATAAAGCAACACCACAAACATATTTTCTCATGAGTTAATACTGGTATAAAGTAAAGAAATTTTTATTATATTTTTGACAAACTGCTTCACAAAAGTTTATTAACTTTCTAAGCTTTTAAAATGTTAATGAGGGAAGACACCCTCCATGTGACTGTTTCGGTTGCCACGCCACCCTCTTCGAACCTAGCCCTTATGGGCTTTACTGGAGGTCATCGTCTGTACTTTGGCAATGAGATCTTTCAATCTAGCCTCAGCCAGGATGCTACCGATGTGAATGCCACAAGTGACATTCCCATCGGTGTACTACTAACATAAAATCCAAACAAAACACATCTAGCCAAGTCTCAAACAAGACTTAATGACTTTCTAAGAACAAAGAAACTGAGCTCTACCTACCCGAAAGGTAAAAATGAGTTTAACACACAATGAATCATAAAATGCAACACAAAAACACTAACAAGACATAATAACAACAATAAATAATTTAACATAAAACATATAACTAACGAAAAACAAAACAAAAAATCTATAACCAGAAACATAAACAGCAACGGTTTAGCAAACCATAAAACAAAATAACAATAAAACCAAACATAAATACAAAGAAGTAAAGTCCAGGTGGAACATCACACCCCTTCAGCAATCCTTTCATTCACCAAATGTAATAAAACTTTCCACAATCATTCATTCGGCCCGGCTTTTCCAATTAATACAGAGATCAAGTGTTGACTCAATAATATCAATGATCTCCGTGCACACTAAGTCACATATTCATATACCACATGATAAGTATCGTCCAATAATTTGCGTTGCGAACAGACACCAGAGTCCGCCAGGCCGAACTTTTGTAGTCTGTCCTGAAAAGCGCCATGCCCTGAAAGGAATTGCACCACATATTTGTTCGGGTGTACTCAAGAGGTGTCCCGCAAATCAACATTAGGGAAAAGATCTTGCATATAACGCTCAGACTCAGCCTCATCCCATCTGGCCTGCCACAGGGCGACACTATGCTCTTCTATCTGCTTTATTCTCTTCAAAGTCAATTCACCTGACTTCTTAGCAACATAACGCTGTTGCCTTTCAGACGCGATCAAGTCTATCGATTTCACATCTGCAATCATCGAGATCACCACCCGTTATTGTTAGCAATATAAGGCATTGAGTCTGTAACAAAATATACAGATAGCTTTTAAATTTTAGTCCATCTGCCCAAACAGGCACCGCATATAGCATAATTGCCTCGCAGATGTCCTTATACAAGATACTCATAGTCTTAAAATTAAGACCCCGATCAGGATTAACCACGAATTCCAAAGAAGGCATTACTGGCCTTTCCCATGACATGATGAAGGTGCTTCTTAAACTGTAATTTCTCATCAAGAAACACCCCGAGGTACTTTTGAACCTGAAAATATGTAATTTGTTGGTCTGACATCAATATGCAGACTATTCACCTCACAGCCAAATGGCCTTTGAGGAGTATCATCGTGGTCTTTTCCGGACTAGACATCATCTTATGTTGATGTCCCCATAGCTTGAGTATCCTGCACATCTGAGTGGCTCAGAATTCAACCCCCTTCCATGTACCTCCTTTGACCAGCAGGAGCCCATCATCAGCATAAGCCATGATGCGACTTAAACGTTCACATCCGTACCAATAAGAATTGGATTGATACCAGAGAATCATAGGATTTTATCCCATAAAATCCTGCTGATGGTCATCTTGACCATCAGCAGGATCTCTATATTGAAAATATGAACTTGCAACATACAGATGCAAGTTCTGAACATCTACATGGACAATAACATGATGATTGTTAGACAGCTGTCGAATGATGACACAGTCAAGTTTCCTTCTGCACAGTACAGCAGACATACTATCATAACCAAAATAAAACCTTTCCCAATGAGAAAAACCTGGCAGTTCACTGGATACAACATACAGATGCTCCAACAAGACAATATCCAACCCCCTACATATAGTGATCTCGCCAAGTTCAATCTGTACAATGTAAGAACCCTGTGCATTTAATTGTCCAATTTTAACCATCTAACGATATTGAATTGTAATACATTGTGAGAGCCCTCTGATAAACAATCCTTATTATCCACAGTGTGCTTATGGTCTTTTCGAAGGTGCCTGCTGTTAATACAAGTTAAGACTTCTAACTTCTTAGGACATTCCTATTGTTTGTGATCCTCATCCCCACAGTGGAAGCACACTACCACCAAATGTTTACACAGTTTAGCTAAGAACATCTACATATTCTTTGACCTTACACAAAGAGAGGTCTTTAAACAACCTGCCCTCAGATACGAAGCCTTTAAATAGATCAGGACTCACCTTGAAGACACTGTGATAATGCTCTGCCTCATGCCTACCCATTTTGAATAACAATCGGCAATCGGCCTTAAAGGCCACCTCAGCCATAGAGTGTTCTGCTCCCGTATAAGGGTCATTAACTCTTCCTCAGATAAACATCGATCAATATCAAACACGATGACCTTCAGACGCCTCTTCCTTGAAGAGGCAACTTTCATGTCAGTTTTACTGATCTCGAGGAAGTCAGAAATAATTTTAAGTGTCTCCATGTTGTCAGCAACAACAACTAGTCCCTTCTTCATCTCACATATATTTTGAATTCTCAGACCTGACCTCTTCTGTTAAAAGACTACCTGAAATTTGTTCTTCATTTCCTTGCTAGATTCTGCAGATATCCCTTCCTTTAAATTAATGAAAACAATCTGCTTTCGACAGACTGGCCTCCTGTTTCTCCTTCAATACCTTAGAATTAGGCTTATGTTGAAGCACCACAACTTCCTTTTCCTTTACAATCACCTCATGCACCTCTGGTGGCCTCTCAACCAACTTAGCATACCCTTCTACGATGGCAGAAATATTTGATTTGAATTCTCTCATTCTGGGGATAACCTTTATGCGTACCTTAGCTAAACTGCTCCTGGAACTCTCTAAGAACTGCATAAGCATTTCATGTAGCTCGTTAAATTTCCTTACAAATGAAGCAGAACTCCCCACACACCTGTCACTTGAACAAAATCCTGCACTAAACTCTTAAACCGGGTAGAGATATCCAATTCCCCAGCCCTTGGCTCATCATCTTCTGATGGGGAGGAATCAGCAAGCCGCGCACCTCAACTATTATTTTACCAAGAGCGCATTTTGCCCACCTGGAGTTACTCTTCTTACTCCCTCTATCAGACATACTCAATATTAATTGAATATAAACAAAGACTATTAAATTAATTTAAAGTTGTTCAGTGTCAATAACAAGTCCAATAAATAAGATGGCAATGTAAACAAACGAAACACCAATCAAATCAATGCAAGATGTCAAATCAAAACACAACGACCAATCACAAAGAGCCAGTATGGCCATTGCCAATGTAAACAAAATCACAACTGATTAATTAAATTTATTTTAATTATATTAAGTTCAAACAAATAACTGAATTTTATCACAAAATACACCAAAACAAAAAGAAAAGGCACTCAGAAGGGTGACCTAAATAAATTACACCATGCAACTATCTTATAGCCCAGGTAGCCTAATGACTATCCAAGCAACAAAATTCAAAATAACCAATTACATAGAAAATAATATTCCAAAATAATGACCAAATAAAAAATTAAACTCTTACTAACAAGCAAAGAACAAAATTCACGAATAGTAACATTAAAACCGCACAAATAAATATATTTGTTCGAAGCAGACTAAAAACACAACCTATCAATATGGCATTGTGTGTCAAACTAATGTTAAGGTATCTGCATCCCAACCCCATAGGGGAAGACACCCACCTTGTGTCACTTCCGGTCGCCACCCCTCTCCACAACCTGTTGGGCTTTAACGGGAGTCGTCTTTCGCCCTCTAACTTTTACATCTCATAGTAATAAGCCAGGCCTCGTTGGGATACCACCGATGTAAATGCCTCGGTAGACATCTACATCGGTGATTTTTAAACTCAGCTTTTGCCTTCGCTGTTGGCCTCGTCCAGACATCTTGAATGTTCTACATCGTTGCCCTCTGAACTAGCTAACTGAGCTTGTGGAAGCATGAACCCCGTGCCTAGTTCTACTTTTATTGAGCCAATTTCTAGCCAATGTATCGCAATTCGAGGCAAATTAACAACATACCACCAAAAATGTTGTTCACAACAATGAAATTTAGTCCTAGTTCCCTTAGTGAACTCTACTTCAGTTCATACCCGTGACTTTAGGTTAATTTATGGACTCCGGTCTGGTCTACAAGGGAAAGGCAGACAGATCTCCTACTCCCACTCAGCTCCCATCGCAGAGTCCCACGTGACATTACTTTCTTCAACCACCGTCAACATGCCGCTACACCTCATGGCTGCATGGAATCCATGCCCTCGGCAGTGCAGTCGCCATCCCGCCAACAGTGTTGTGTGCTCGTTCAAAACTGCCCTTGTCAAAATGGCGCTTCACCTTACGGCTGTATGCCCAATATACCCATGCCCAATGTTGAGGTATAAAAAAAGTCTTAAAAAATATTTCACCATAAAAAAAAACAAATGGAACTTATGATTTAAAATTTAAGGGAAAAGAATTCAAGAGATAAGCCACTAAACATTTATTGACTTATTTAAGTAAAAATGAAGTTAATAATAAAAATCCATTCTATAAAAGGATAAAGCTTCATTTTTAACAAAAAAATTTTAAAAATGATGGCATTTGCCAGCATTTTTAATTTATTAAACTGCAGTTTTTTTAAAATGCATTACTTACTCTATATAAAATTATTTTTTTCTGAAGCTATTATATATACAGGCGATTCAAAACTGCACGTCAATACGTTACAAACTTTTTTTGGAAAATATATGTTGGAAATATTTTGTTTTTGAAATACAGCTAATAAAATATATATTCACCTCGATTTCTGTTCCAACAGTAAGATGAAATCAGACTGAAACTCTTGGAACTCAAATTAAGAGACAAATCTGGTGGCTGTATTTGCTTTTTAAACTGAAATATTGAATAAAACATCCCAGAATCTGTGGTAATTATTACCACAGATATTACCAAGAAAATTATTACAAAGCCAAGAAAATTGGAGGTGAAATAATACATTTTTAGATTTGTTCTAAATTTACCTAAACATATCATCAATTTTAACTTTTGTTAAATAAAGAAGGCTACGAGGGCTGAAGGCTCTTGGCTCTTGGAAGGCAAGGGCGTCAGATCTATTCATACACCATTTTTTTTTCTAAGGAAAAACACTGTTCTGATATTGCAATATTAGTTTTTGTTAATTAAGGGAGTTCAGGAGGCAATAAGACCCAAATCTCTTCTTTCACCATTAGTTTGTTAATTTTTTTTTTTGAATAAAAAAAAAATTTTTGTTAACTGAGGGAAACAAAGTATTCAGACACTCTAGGGTACAATTGTTTAATTTTTTCTGAAGGTTAAAATAAGTTTTAAAATTGTTTTGATGTTACAATATTTGTTAATTACCTCTTCAATTTTTATTAATCAAGAGGCCTACGAGATATCAGCCCTTCGTGGAGTGAAGAAAACATAAACCTCCTATTCTCACATATGATCTTATTAGGACTGTTTATTTTATTGTAAATTTTTTGAAGGTTGAAAACATTTTGAAAAAGAAAAATTGAATACTGGAATACCTCACTTTTTGCTGTTTTGGGAAAGGGGTAAAAGAAACCTAAAGAGACCACAAAAATTTCTGTAAAATATAAGTTGATATTTCAGATTTTTCAAATTAGTACTAGAAAAAGTGAAAGATGTTAAATACTTATAAAGATTTTCATGTTAGCATGAAATGAAATCTTATAAAGATGTCGTGGGAGCCGAAAGACAGGTAGAAAGAAAGAGAAGAACCAGCCAAAGATGAGCAAGAAAAATATAAGTTGTAGACGAGGAGAAAGAAAATGACTTGTAAGCTTAGATAAGAATGGATTTCAGTATAAAGGGCAGATTCTTTTAACTAACTGGAAGTAATCATTTCTTGAGTGTAATAACAAGAGAGTGGGAGCAGGGTTAAAAGTCTCTTGCTCAAAAAACATTCTTTAATCCAATAATCTACATTTATATACAATATATTTGTAATACAGAATAATTATTTTGTTAAGATTAATCTTTTTAAGATTCATATTACTCTTCTGTACTACTATATTATATTTTAAATTCTATTAATATAAACCATCTAGTATAGAACATTGAGATAAGGTAAGATAAGTCTTATTTTACGTATCTGAGATTTATAAGAGATATCTTATTTCAATATTCGTACTAGATCGTTAATATTAACAAAAATTAAAAAAATCTAAATAAATAAAAATAAATCTATTCAGACCGATGAAGAAAACCCTCATCGACTCATTTTCACTAATTCTGCCATTTCTGAAACAGGTTGAAAACTGAAATCCAGCAATGTTATTACTATGGGGAGAGGGTCTCAAGAAAAAACAAAGGCTAAAATATTTCAGTTAATAACTCTTTAGATGTTAAATCCAATAGGAATTGAAAGAAAAAAGAAATTCCAGAAGAAATTCGTAAATCAAATCGTAAATCCTTGAGTCCAGAAGAAATGAACATAAGAAACTTGACAGATATATTTTTCTATCACTCTGAAAAGATTTTTCCTAAACTTACCCCTAAAGGGAAGTAAAGTACAGCAAACTAATTGCTATAGCCGAGTGAAAAGCTCTCGCTAACTTGGTTATCACTAATTCTCTCACTTTCTGAACAGCCTGATGGTTGAAATTTGGCAGATCTATTTTAAAGGTAGTCCTTTGTAAAATTATAACAATTTTGATTAACATACCTAAAACAAAATTGGAGGGGAGGTTATAGTTGCATTCACTGATAATTATGTATCTTTTGAAGTTAAAACGCAGCTCAGATTACAACTGTCAAAAATCAATGAAAATAAATTTACGACTTCCATTTAAAACACTACTGTGAAATGGATTTCACAGTTCTCATACATTTTACGACACAATAATATTACAGTTCAACTCTGATCATAACTCCAACAATATCAGGAAAAAAAATCAGGCCCTTTTAACCATCCTGAAAGGGTGAACTAGGATAAGCATGTGCTTATTCCCGGCGGTTATTTCTAACACAACTGAAAAGAAGTCAAAATTTGGCATGCATAGTAATAATAAAATTCTTTGAGAACATATCCTGGGAATTCCTTACAAACCATCCTTAAGACAGTGAAACTGGATCGTGAAGTTTCATATTTCTAGTTTCACAAATCAAAGAAATCTTATTATGAACATGGAAGGCCCTAGCTGATTCATACATCTCAGATTTTTCCAATCTCCAGAATCTGTATAAAGTTGAAATTTAACAGTATTATTCCCAAGATAGTCTTTTGAAAAAAATAAGCAAAATATGTTTTCATTAAGAATACCTTAAGGTTTGAGTTTTCCTAAGGGATAAATGTAATTAAAAAACAAAAAATCCATTATTTTAAAATCCAATAATTAAAACCGGTAGATTCTGTTATGATAAAATAAAATTGTGGAAAATAATTTATTACACAGGAAAGAGAAATATTATCTTCTTAATTTTGGAAGAATCTATGGATGGATACAATATAAAGAGGGATGAGAATGCAGTATGAATCAAAATTAAGCGATTAGCAACTTCATAACAGGGGATGGAAATAAAAAGGGTACACATCTAAAAATATAACCTTCACAAGGGTACAGCTTATCCAAAATTCACTAAATCCTTTGTAAGGATATTGCCCACCGGAATACCCAGAAAACGAACGATTAAAAGGAGGATTTTGGACCAGTAACTGCAAAAGGAAGAAGTTTAGGATCAAGATGAAATGAACATGGGGTTATAGGAATTGAGAGTAGGAAAATAACAGAGAAGAAAGAAGAAAACTGGTGATACTCATAACTAGATGGCCGATACAAGTAGCCACAGATATTATTTAATTTTGTATTCAAACTCTGACGATAAGTTATATTTGAACAAAGAACAATATCCCTGTTCCAAAAATATTATATACATGAAATTGAAGTTTTACAGATAATAAAACTCAAAAACTTTTTTCTCATCGCTTCTTTATTCAATCGGGTTAAAATAATAAATAAAACCACTTACCCTAACGAGTGTTCAAATCTGTTGTTACAAGCACCGGGATAAACTAGGTAAGTTGTGCCGAGTTGTTTAATATTACGAAGCCGTTGAAATTCAGGTGTATCAATTATTTTGACACATAATGGATGTAATCTAATATGGCCATGTACACAGTCGTTAAACACTTTATCCACTACAATAAAAAAAGAAATAAAAAATGTTACAAATAAACAAGAAATTAAGTAATTCGCTGATTAATTATGAGAAAAGTATCTTTACAAAATTAGAAGAAAATAATCAGAAAGAAAGTTCTTCTTTAGATACCCTTCTGTAGCGCATTATTTTGATGTTTAAGTAGAAGGTGAATTACTCTTAATTATTAAGAAACATGATTCTTCATTTAAATAAAATTGTGTAGTTTTTGCAAAAATACTGTTTTATTTTTCCTAACATGTTAGATTCAATTAACCACATGTCTCAGGAGTGGTCAGTCTGAGTCTGTACAAGACACCTCATTTACCTGTCATACATATCACGCTCATCTCTTTGGGCCATGAGGGGGTTACTTACTATTCACTAGTTCTACAAATCGCAATGTACACATTAGGAGAAATAAAATGATAGCTTTGAAAAATCTACAATTTTTACTTAAATGAAGAATCATATTTCACAATAATTATCGTTAAACAAATCAAATACAAAACTATAAAACACAAAATATGATATTACACTAAAAAAAGTGATAAACGATTACATATGGGTTTACAAAACTGGGTATGCAGTCCATTCTACATAGGTGAACCCAAACAAACATAAACCTGTATAAAGGCAACATCGAAGAGGTTTGTGAAAATGTTTTGAACATCCATACATTAACAAGCATTCACTAGCATGAAGTGTCCTCAATGATTACTGGATACACTCTCAGGAACGTAAACTATGTGTTTGAAGTAAGGGTTGAGCGCACTGCTGTTACTGTTACAGCCTTGAAATAAGCAAATTTGTCAAGAGGATTGTCGGTGTAATTTAAATCCAATTAACAGCTCTCTTTTTAATCTTCCAAAACAACCTGAAAATGAAGTTTTACTTATAAAATTGGAATTTACATTTGTTTATGTCTCGATTCCGTTATCGTTAAAATATATTATGATTTATTTTTAAAACGTTAATACCTAAATGAAAAATCATTAGCACAACAAAAGCTGTTCTATCTTGATGCGAATACTGAAAATTTTTATCCGGCGTAATATAAAGACAGTGAATACAGTCAAAAGGAAGTACCAGACTGGAGGTTATTATTTGTTCTAAGGAGAATAGAAGTATGTCTTTGATATCTGCCGATGAAAAAATTCACCGCTACATTACAGAATATTATTAATGATCTATATCGTGACATCTAAAGAATGTTGTATCGGTTAAAATGTTTCTTAACATATTTAATTCGTGGTTTGATGAAATAAAGAACAAGATCGAAGCTCATGTCAAGAAGATAATAAAATTGAACTCAGGAAGTGAGACCTAGTGTTACACGAGTTGAAATACAAGTAGACAGCAACACTAAACGGTTATTGAAATAAATTGGAAAACAAGCCAATGTTCAAAAAAAAATTTACAAAAACGTTTATTTGAAATCAAATCTAGAAGGCCTTATTGATTGTTATATAATTATTATTAAAAACACACACAAATAAAATATGAAAAAAGAATAAATAAAATTATTATTATAATATTTTTTGTCTTCAGTAATTTGACTGGTTTGATACGTCTCTCCAAGATTTCCTATCTAGTGCAGGTCGTTTCATTTCGGTATACCTCCTACATCCTTTCATCCCTAACAATTTGTTTTACATATTCCAAACGTTACCTTCTTTGGCCTGTTTAGCCTCCGATAATAACCGTTTAGATAATACTTCAGAGGATGAATGAGGATATGTATGAGTGTAAATGAAGTGTAGTCTTGTACATTCTCAGTTCGACCATTTCTGAAACGTGTGGTTAATTGAAACCCAACCACCAAAGAACACCGGTATCCACGATCTAGTATTCAAATCCGTGTAAAAATAACTGGCTTTACTAGGACTTGAACGCTGGAACTCTCGCCTTCCAAATCAGTTGATTTGGGAAGACGCGTTCACCACTAGACCAACCCGGTGGGTTTCCAAACGATACCTGCCTGCACAATTTTTCCCATCTACCTGTCCCTCCAATGTCAAAGCGACTATTCCAGGATGGCTTAAGATGTGGCCTATAACTCTGTCTTTCTTTTGGCTATTTTTCCAAATCGTAACAATACGTAACGCACAGCGTCTACCTCCGCCGCAATGAAATGTCCTTAACACTTGCTCGTAAGTACCAACCGAAACCGCGAACGGAGGGGAGCCCACCCCGCGCCATAGATATCTCACTGGCCGGCTAGTCCCGAAACGAAAATTTGTTTTGAAAATAATTCAAAACTACAGTATGTCGGTACGTGAACTAGCTAGATCTTGGCCCTTGGAACTTGGCGAGGAGTCGGTGTGGCCCTTAGGCTAAAAGGTTTGGACACCCCTGTTTTAGAGCATAATCGCATACTTACACGCCAAACACATTCAAGCGCGTGTGCATATTGAATACATATTGATTACATTTAATAGTTACACGAAGAGAGTTTAATTCGACTATTATTATCGATAAAATATTTTTAGGTACAATTGAAAATAAAATGTATAAAGACTTTTTATCTTTTTTATAACGATTAAAAATTAGAAAAAATACAGATCGAATTGATAAAGTGAAAAAGTAAAACGCCAGAAAAATTTATACTTTTTTATTTCAGGGATAAGAGGGTGCTGTTGCGGTTTTTCAAAACTTTTTAAACATTATCACTCGATAAAGTTATAAAACTTTTATTAATTTTATTTGATAATTAATTTTTTGGCCAGAATAATTTTCAGCCAATAATAATCGGCAGAAAGAATTATAATTTGATTTTTTATTATTTTTAATGAAATCATATCTGCATATACAATCTATAGCGGTCTAAGTTATAAAGGCGACCGGATGTAAATAAACAAAAACATACGAGGAAATAAATTTTAAAACGCGTTTTGTCATAAAAATCCAACTTTACAGTATAAGCAAAATACTTATATATTTTCTTATAACTGCGATAAAAAATTAAAAGCCACCACCTTCTGTTTAAATAATAGCCAAATATAACATTTAAAACCTGAAACTCTGTATTTTAATAGGTATTGTAAAAAGCGAATTTTCTTTTGGACAATACACTCTTTAAAAATGCAGTCTTAATTAATTAACAGCGACTTCTGTAAAAGCGTTCAACACGATCGTATTTATTATATAGTCTTTAAACGTTACAAACTACCGTCTCTTCAGGAGCATCTGCAGTCGGTGTATGGAAGATTATATTTTTATACAGTGAAAGCCGCGGATCAGATGATTCAGCCCAGTCGTTCCCAAACATTTTTTTCAACGGTTTGTCGGTATCAGTTTTCTTTTCTTTTGTCACAACATGACTGAGAGTAACTTTTTTAGTCGAACGTTTCTTACATTATTTTTTCCCTTTCGTTCTCAAAGATACAAATTTATCTTGATCTCCTTCGAACATGTAGGTTTTTAAGCCTCGTACCGATACAATTTTTGCGAACGTTTTGAACTTGTTCTTCCCTTTCAGACGACTCCATGTCCTTGTAAAACGGTTTTACTCTTGGTATCAAGCAGGTCTCAATCTCTTTCCGGCTCCATCTGTTAGTAGATTTCGAGGTACTTTTCTTTAGTCAAAATTATCGGCTTTTTTGCTCTAACGTTTTTCTGCTCGGCCGAAGACACGGTCAGCTGGAAGAAGCAGTGTCCTCTAACCGGGAAAAATATCGCTTCAGTATCCTTCAACAGATGTTGATGTCTTTAGTATCGCTTCAACAGATGTCCTTTAAGCGTCCAAAAAATGAACGACTATTCTAAACGCAATGTTAATTTTGTTTTGTGCAATATATCCATCGCAAAACAGTCTCTGCATTTTCTTTCCCTTCCCGAAGAGAGCAGAAGACATTTCAACACTCCCCTTTCCTGCCCGTTCGCTCCGTACTTAAAAAAAAATGGCTTCGTAGTTTTTAAATCTACGATACGTTATCCTACTTGGCAAAAATAATAAGCCTCTTGGATAGGGCTTTCAGGCAAGTGTTGCAGTCTGTAGATAAAAACATAAACAATTTGACACTTGTTCTTTCAAATACTGGTGAAGCCTTAGCTCTGCGTACGCACACGTTTTTGTACGGTTAGCTGCATTTTCTCTGCAAATTGAGGAGCGTTTTTAATTTTTTCCTGTAGTAAGCAAAAAGTACTGCAAGCGTATGAAGCGACAGATTTAAATCCTACATTAAATAAATATTCGTCTAAACACGAAGGGCTTTACATGTTGTAAATCAACACTACATCGCTCGATATACATTTTTTGAATTTTGTTTATACTCGGGTCACTTAACAAGGTGGATCTGCTGTAATGAGACTCTTTATCCCTTAACTTCTTATTACTCTCCTGCCGACTTCTGTTTTTAAGGCGTTTCGATTATTTGTCCTATCCATACTCCGCCATTCCACAACGCATGTACGCTTTCCACAATGTACATATTTAGTGATATTTTTGAGCCTAGTTCACCCGACTCCAGTAATTTGAATAAAAATTTTTGAACTTGCGGGAACCTTTATGTTGTCGGTCGCGGGCTACAGATAAATTACGCACTACTTGCGCTTACCTCCGGGCTTTTGGTTCTTGTTATTGTCGCTAGGCCTAGGTCTACGACGTTTAACAGCGACAGGTATGAACCGATCGAGAGAGATTACCTCGTCGGACTTCAACTGGAACTTCGTAACACCTGTCTTTTAAAGGCATTTACTTCATCAGGCTTGATTTTTACGAAAAACATTTGTTACGTTTACAAGGAACAGATAGTAATGCTCTCCTGGAAGCTAAATACATCTTCTTTTATTTTAACGCTTTATTTTTCCCGCTTCCAGAATCGCGCTCGCAACAAACAATCACGGTATCATCTGCACCATCCGTTTTGTGAATTTACTGTTAAAATTAAACTTTTATAGTAAAAGGCGCTCTCAAACATTAAGCTCGAACGTAACCTGCAAGTAATAACCGCAGGTGTAATCTCAAGTCACACAATCAGTCAGCGGCACTCGTATCGGTTACACGGACAAAATCCCGTTTGCATATTTTCTGCGGACAAAATACGATTTGCACGTAATTCTAAATTTCAATATCCTTTTAATACGGAACAAAGATTTAGTCGAACGTTAAAAACCGCTTAAAAGAACATATATGTAACTGTATTAAACAATACGCGATATCGACTTTCAGTAACAAAACATGTTTTGCATTTTACCTCGTTTAAAAAGAATTTGATAACCTACAAATTTAGTATTTTTAAATTAAAACCGTACAAATATTTCACGTAATACAAACACACTCAAAGTAGTTTTTTCCTGTTAAAAATTATTATTATTGTGCGCCTATAAATCAATTTTTCTGTTTGTTAATAATTACATCGACTGCTGGACACATAATTCATTCTTCTTTATTGTAAATAATAACAGAAGTATGTCCGATAAACCGACCTCGTTTACGCCATAATTATTTAACGAGTAAAATAAAGAAGACGATTATCATCACTTCAATAGTAGATACCTTGTTTATACGGTAGTCGCAAAATTATTAAGAAATTTACAAATCTGTTTACAACATGTAAATGTTAACGCTAGTAATTATACAATTTTACGACGTAAACATTTATTATGCACATTAAATATAAAAACTTTTGCGATAAAAAAGTATATGTTCATCAAAATTATTAAAGGGAATTTCCAAGAAACGATTTATTTAAAGAGCAAATAGGTTTTATATTATAGCAGCGTTATGATTTTAGCTTCTTATCGCCTTCGTCCGATAAAAAAGTATTCAAAGAATTTGTTTTTTTCCATCTTTTGTCGTGTGAAAGTATTAAATTAGACAGATTCGCACATTATATCGACGGTCGTAGTTTCGATGCAAAATAAATTCTCTAACTACTGAAAGCAGTAACTTTATTTTAAAATACGTTTTATTTACACGCAACAAAAACGGCCGATACTTTACAGCGTAGTTTTGCGACTAGTCCGAAAGGTCTCCGTGCAAAATTTCAGCAAAATCGATAGGGGAAAAACGACCAAAGACGAAAACGTTTTTGGAGCGCGTTTCAATAATAATGTCATCGCTTACGCGTATATCTAACAGAAAATAACTCGACCGAGGACGGATCACAAATCGAAAAGGGTTTATCGTATTACGGAAACATATTTTGCGCTGCTGATTTTAGCCTTCTTTTTTCCTACATTAAAGAAGGAACTTTCTAGATATTAGTTTAATTTCCATAAATGCCGATCGTTAATCAAATTAGATTTTCATTCGTGTATTAATAGGTTTTAGATTAATTTTCCTTCGTTTTTTGTGTTATGCGCCTCTAAAATATGCGATCCCCCGTTTGCTTACGGAACAGTCATTTATGTTTTTAAAATATAATGTTTTTAATTTAGAATAACACGACAGACCGAAGCGTTTCACTTTTCCGGGTATTTTGTTTATGCGGATTTTTAACCGGTAAACCGTTCGCTACGATTCCTCGGAAGAGAAGATTCGAAGAGGTCAGAAGGCTGATCAAAATCGAAGGTTTATCCGTAATAAATAAAACAAAAATCTTACTATTTAATTTATCTATTTTTTATTTTTAAATTTATAACTTCTCCGAATACATCACCGCGTCTAAAATAGCGGTATACCGCATAAGGTCGGGAAAAAAAACACGGTCCTTCCTTGACCTTCTGCCTTGCTTTTAAAATTTTTTTATACCGTATACAAACACCTAAACGGCACACGCAGCAAAACCGACTCTCAACCAAACACGCAAAATAAACATTTAAACAGAGAAAAAAGCTTACGCTAATACAAACTAAAAAAAAACATATACATTGAAATATATTTATTTACGAACATAAGAATATAACTTATACGGGTATTATCATAATTTACAAATAAATTAAAAAAACATCGTACAACTCGCAACAAAAAGAAACATAAATTTATATATATGTTCGTACACGTACACGCACACACACGTACGTTTATCATTTAACGTACCGAATTTAATTAATTCGATGCTATTTTGAAGAAAAGATTTTTTTTCTTCGTATAAATATTTTTCCGTACCTTCGTTAAATATTACATCGCAACTTAACACAAAATTTTAATTATTCGACCGAAATGTTATATTTGTTTGTTAAAACCTTTTCTAGAAATAATTCAAGAGCTTTGTAATCGAGGATGCGACCGTTGACAAAGAAAAATAAATCGATAAAGGAGTCTCGAACTAACAACTTCGCTCAACATACAGAGACGTTTTAACAAAGACAGGTAGGTTATTTAAAAACCTCGGGAGTTCTTCGGAAGTCCCCGTTTACGCGTACGCAGGTTTTTGAAAACGCATCGGAGTATTAACAGATTAGGTCGCAATGCGTCCCCGGCAAAGAAACGCCTACCGGGTCGAGTTTGAGGGGCATTACCGGCCGAGGAACCGATTCTCTCCGATCGGGATATACTTTACTTATCCGTTCGCGTAAATTAACCCTCTACGCCGTACGGTCGGATTAACGATTTCGTTAATACCGAGACGTGCGCGATACCGCAGGATAATATAACCGTTGTCAGGACAAATTTTACTATGTTAGTTTCTCGCATCGGTTTTCAACCGATACGCGGATAATCTGCGGTAAAAAAATTATTTAAACGCTTAATTCACAACGCGTAGAAAAGAAAACTCCGATTAAAAATCAGTAATCTCAAAAAGTTTTACGAGCGGCAAAGCCGATCGTTTTTTTTTCATAGAATTATTTTGGCGGTTCGTACGATATATTTTAATAAACTAAAATAACACGCGCGAATAAAATTTTCATAAATTTAATTAACTCCTTTCGAAAAAAAAAATCGTTTGAAATATTCCCACCGGTCCGATCGACCGTATTTATCCGATTATATCCCAGCGGATCCTCCGCGTATGAAACATTAATAAAAATTATATTTTATATATATATATTAGATCTTATACTTATTTCTCGGGGAAAATAAGTTGCACATCAAGAGGTTGGAGGATGACCGTTACCGGGTAAAACGGGGTTTATTCCTATCCGTTAAATATAATTCAAAGACGTTTACGGATAACAACCGAATAGGTAAACTGCACCGCAATTTATTAAGGCGTCCGGAATTCGGCTTATTTTTTATACTGTAAGGAAGTGTAAATTATAAAAATAGTGAAAATATTATGACACCGCACGAAAAAAATATTACAAGATACCGGAAGTAGCCGATACGCAGAGATTAGATCGGCGCTTAAAAAAAGAAAAATCGAGAAGCGTATATAACCTGTCAAACGTCTAAACGAAAATATGTAAAAAGTCGATTCGAGTATTATCGTCCGGGAATGTTAAAAGTAGTTTTGAAAACGGAGGCGTTTCGAAATGCGTCGACTACAAACGTTAGAGTGACAACGCTAGGAAGGGCAGAAAAAGCACTCGAATCGATAACTATAATCCTACCGAAATATAAAATAGCGTGAAAAAAAGGAAAACGTATTCGATACAAGAAATCGTTACGCGTATAAATTTTGAGCGTTATTAACCCGGATCGTTTAGATTAACTGTACCGCTTAAAGAAATATTTTCGCGGTAGTTAATAAACGATAAAATTACTGATGCGGCGATTAATAATTTATATCGTGTGCGATACATCTACCTAATCTGCCGAAGAAATTTTGCATATCGATAGAAAAACATTAAAATAATGCGATTCTTTGTTTTGTTATTATCGATTAACCGATTGTTTTTCGGTTATTATAGAAAGAATAACAATAAACAAAGATATCGTTCGACGTAAACACTTCTGACGTAAGAACAAATCAAATGCGTAAGGCGGCTAAAAAACATGTAAACAATAACAAAAGTATTAAACGTAATTTTTTTATACGGCAGTAAAAAACTCACTCGTTTGAACGATAAGCGGATATACAGAATTAAAAATACAGCGCAGTTCGTCTTATTTGATAGTTTTCTATACAAAGTTATCTATCTATATTCGGTCGTCGTGGCACGCAATCCAGACAAACTACTCGTAAATATGGCCTGACAACCTTACTTTCATATCTCTCAACGTTTTCCCGGTGTGAATTCTGAATTAATAAACGCCAAGCTATAAAATTCTATACTGACGCATTACCGTCACTATACGGCCGTGAAATCCGGAGTATTAAATATATTGAAAGGGACTGAATTTATTAAATTTTGAAAAATCTAATGAAACGGCGATTATCGATTAAGAGATGCTATATCTCTAACGAGGATACGCTATGTATTTCGGTTTACAAAAAAGATACCGGCGGAAAACTTTTCGATAAAAAAATAATCTTAGAGCACGATTATTATAGTCGTCTAACTTTCTATCGTTTTTAATACGGTTTCCTAAGAGAGAGATATCAGGAGAGAAACTGTTTTCGATATATATCCAAGAGATCGGTTGGCTTGGCATTTCTCCTACCTCGACCCCATTCGATCGCCCTAAAGCATAAGACCGAATTGTCTGTGCCGCAAACAGCTACTGAGCCTCGAACAGTTTAGCTACCGGTATCCTAACATAGCTCTTAGAGCTCACCTAACAGCGTGGTGCCATACACCATCGCCTTGCGTGTCCCAACCGCTCGCTTGTCATATATTTACTAAAATAGGTAGGCGCATCTCGTCAACTACTAAAAATACATATGATATCCGTAATAAAATTTATTTCGTCTAGGCAGCAATTCGCTGCCACGCCTAGATCGCTGAATGTCAGCAAGTACCTGTCCATCATATTAAGGCGCTTGTAGCCTTAATTGGCTGGTGGTCAGCCGTATATCTCTAGGTTAGCTTCCGACAGTAGTGCGGTAGGAATATTTCCCTTAAGCAAAGTACGGATGCCGGTTGAACAAAGCAACCGCATCTGGGATCTCCCACGCGGTCCGACAATGCGGCTCTCGTCACACTGACTCGCCGCTTATGAGCGGCCAATTTTCCCTAACCCCCGCTACTTCTGGAAGCTAATCCGAAGCACCTGGAAACAGAGTATACAGGAACGCCTGATAAGTCGCCACAGATGTTAAAGTGCGGTCACGACCACCAAACCCGCATCGAACACTGGACAGCATGTGCGATGGCTTTGGCCGGTAAAATGACTTCGCGAGCTGCCAGCGGTTGCGCTCCAACTCGCGCAGTTGCCGTAACATGAGTCCCTCAGCGGGCACGTAATCAACGACAATCCCCGATAGCGGGTGACGCTGGTATCTTAACTAGCGGACCTATCTCTTGCGCGCAGCACGCTAAGGTCAGACGACCATTCCAACCCCGTAGGGGGAAGACACCCGCCTTGTGACGTTACCGGTCGCCACACCACACCCTCCGTTCTGAACCCTGAGGGGCTTTACCGGAGGTCGTCTTTAGACCCTCTAACCAATCACATCTCACAACCATCAACCAGGCCTCGGTCGGATGCCACCGACGTAAATGACTCGGCAGACATTAGCATCGGTAAAATACAAATCAAATTTTTCCTTCACGTAGGCCTCAAACGGACATCTTCACATCCAACCTAACGTGATTCCCTCAAACTACCTAACCGAAAACGTGGAAGCGCGAACCCCGCGCCTAGTCCAGATTTGACAGCACCGTTCGTGACTGTGAATGCCTTGGAAAACGACCGAGTTTGAAGTTAAATCGGTGCTACACTCATACCGATCAAAATTATGTTTTACGCAACACAGAAATTCAGACCTATAACCAAATAAGTCGACCGATTTATGTCACCTAACAAGGGGAATGCAACCTCATTCCGGTCTGCGCAGAAGCCGGGGACAAACCCCGTACCCCCACCCGGTCTCATCATGGTGTCTCGTGTGGCATTATCAAGTCACGATCAGGACCGCGAGACTGTCCTATAACAGCCAGCAAGAGAAGTTTGGGCCCGCAACAAAATGTCCGCGTAATACCTAAAAGCCATGCGGTGATCCAAGACAGGAGCAACATACAGCATAATAGCTTCGCTGACATATTTGTAAAGGATACGCATGGCACGGTAATTCAACTTCCAATCGGGATGAATGACTCAACGGATTCCACAAAAAGCATCAGCGGCCTTTTTTGTTACATACTGTAGATGTTCCTTGAACCGAAAATTCTCATCAAGGATAACACCCAGGTATTTTTCAGCCGTAACGTACCGAGTGGGAAGACCAGCAATCCTAATCCGGATTCGTCGGGAAGCAGCCGATCGGGCCTTAAGCAACTTTATTGGGTTTTCTCTAGGTTGAAAATCATCTTATGTTGGAGACTTCACAGTCAGAGTGCCTCACAAGCATGAGCAGCTCGGAACTCTTACCTCGTTACGCGAATCCTCGTCAATCAGTAGCAGCGCGTCGTCAGCATAAGCGACGACACGAAAACCACACGGTAGCCTTAAACGCAACATGGAATCGAATTATACGACCCAAAGAAAGGGACTCAGGACACTGCCCTGAGGGCATCCTTTAGTTAAGGTCTTACGAACCTCCGAGCCGCATCACGCAAGCAAACATTCCGATGGCTGAAATAACTTAAGAGCACTTTTAATTCTTTCGTGTACATTTATGCTTCTGCATCTGAAACAGAGCAGAGGGCCACCATAAGTTGTTAAATGTCCCGGATATGTCCAGAAAATCCCTAATACACATTTACATGGACTAGAAGAAGCTATATCCATCACCTTTAGTATGGCATCCTCAGTTGCCCGGTCGGAAACCATACTGGTTGTCCATTAGCAAATGATCAGTGGCCAATCTAACATTAATACGCAAATATAGGACCTTCTCAAAAACCTTGCCAATCACAGGCAAGAGCGTTAGTGGACAGTAAGAGGAACTAACAGTAGGATCTTTGTCGCCACCTTTAAACAACAACACCAAGTCTCTACGCCGGAAAGTGGCCGGCGAAGGACAACCTATTATATATTCTAATTAGAGGACCAAGACGACTGGAAGCGCTCGGAGGAGGACCACTACTTTTTCTCCGGTTTCTGCCTGCGTTTAACAGACGGCTCCAGGCACTCTCCCGACCAACGGACTGGCTACTACCTAAGGGTCCGTCAATTGGGCGAGGCCGCCGTAGGACCCTATCGCAGCCAGTCTTCATGGCCCGGCCGAATTGTTCAGCCACCAATTCTACCTCCTCCCTGTGCTCCATACGCCATTCCAACCCCTGCAAGGCAGCTGCGCACTCGCACCGCAGCCTGTCCTGATCCAGGCCTCTCAGGTTATAGCGACCCGAATCTGGAGCTCTTAGACCTCTTTCGTAAACTATCTCATAGGTTATAAGCCTATGATCGCTCACACTGATCTCGGACCAGACAGTCCAACTACTTGTACTTCGTAGTAAGTCACCCGTCACCGAAGTGACGTCGGTTTAACTTTCTCCCATTTTGGAAGAGAAAGTTGGCGGTTGTTCTGCGTCGTTCATCAAGTAGAGGTTTCTGGCTTCAACGAACTGTTAGAGACCAGCGCGTCTCTCAAGACGCGCTGGACTCCAAGGTTGCCGCCTTGGAGTCCCTCGCATTTTAATGCCAGACCCGCAACCATCAAGCTACACTCGCTTAAAAAGGAGTCGACCATCTGCCGAAACTCCAGTGCCACAGGTTACTCTTTCTTAGAGGAGACTTTGGACCGTTCGGACCGCATCTCCTAGATCCGCCCCGTACAGTCGGATCCGGAGCTCACCTGGCTTCACCTCGGGGACCTCCTGCACTGAGAACCGATCTCCACATCGCCGGATTCTACTTTTCCCGACATTGTAGGGAGCTATCTAAGAGATGAGAGAATTTTTTTTAAACTATCATTTGAGGGAAAAATTCTTTCACAAAATTGGTAATCCGGTATTATAACGTATATCAGGGCCGTTCTAGCAAGGCGCTTTTCCTCTACTTATAGCCGTATATCTGCTCCCATTCGCAAGCGCCTTGCTATAACTGCTCATATATATATATATATATATATATATATATATTTCCAAATCCTTAAGTTTGAAACGACGAGTCTACAATATACAATAATGGCTTAAATTTATACATCCAGCAGTACTGAAACCTAGACCCATCAGATCGATCTAGCGGTTAGCTCATCATCGTAAATCAGCTGATTTCGAAGTCGGAAGTTCTAAGGTTGAAATCCTAGTAAATGCGGTTACTTTATTCGGATATGAATACTAGATCGTGATACCGGCGTTCTTTGGCGGTCGGGTTTAAATTAACCACACGTTTCAGGAACGGTCGACCTGCGACTGTACAAGACTACATTTACATTCATACATATCATCTTCATTCATCTTTTGAATATCTTACGGTGGTTCCGGAGGCTAAACAGAAAACGTAGTAGTAGTAGTACGTAGAATATATATAGCGCCATCAGTCTTGATGGCCGAACAAAAGCGTGAATTAAATGCAATATATCTGGTTACAGACCAAGACTACCGTTTAATTCATTTCTTAAAGCTAAAATACAATTCATTTATCTCCAAAATAACTTAAAATTATGTATTACAGATCGTATTATCTGTTATTTAAATATGGATCTTATATAAAAAAAAAGAAAAGTAAATCTTATTTAACAAGTTCGCTGCGGTACAGCGCACATATTAGCCGTAATAGGGAGTTACTGTGTGCTTGTCATTTGCGTAATTCCAGTACAGTGCTGAACGGTAAGTTATTTAGCCAATTCTTGTGCTGTACGGGCCTCACTAACGCCGTATTGTACTTCACGACTGTGCGTTAAGGCACATAATGTGTCGTACCTAACGAATATTTTATTTCTCTTTACATCTAAAAATATTTTTTTAAATGATTTTATAGTCTACGATAGCTCTCAGAAAACAGGTGAACTAACTCTAGTTAAAACAGTTCTTTTATACATATTCTCGTATTTAGCGACTATTCGTAACAATTATTAGCGGTAACTTTGCTGGCTTGTTCCGCGCCAACATCATTTCTTTTATTAAAATACGACAAATTTTCTATAAAAACTTTTTTATTGTAATTTATAACGGTATATAATTAATTTAATAAAGAAGAAAAATAAAATTAAGAATTTCAGACTATATAAATGACAAAACAGTGTTCGATATTTACGAATTTAAAAAAGCTTTTTTCACAACGCCATCATCACGAAATATTTTACGTTGAAAAAAGTAATTAATCAAGTCAAAAATAAATCAATTTATTAATTATTTAATAATTTGGATGATGTTTATAAGCGAGCGTATAAACATTTTACGTGAAGCGATTCAGACCCGATTATTTGGAAATAAATTTTACGTTTTTATTTTGTTGTCCGTTGTTTTTTTTTTAAAGAAAAATAAATCAACGTTAATTTCATTTAGGAAGATGTCAAATCAAAACAGCGAGTAATGGATTAGGTAACGTAATACATTTAATAAATAAAACCGGCATTTATAAGATTAAGTAATATTGTGAATGTTTTATCGAATAACTTGTGACAAAAATATATGAAAGGAAATAAATTGTCAGAAAGGGATAAAAAAACAAATGTGATATTCGGTACGGCGCAAATGTATATCGAACGAAAATCCAAGTCGTATAAAGTTAATGCGTATAAAAACTATACATAAAAACTTACATAACCAAAGGACGGGCCAATATGCGCCGTAACGCATAGTAGGTAATTACTATACGGCATCATATTTGCCCGTACAGCAAGACGGTTAAGTTCCCTATTTTATCTGCCGCAGCGAACGTGTTAAGTAACGTTTAGGAGGAAAAATGTTAAAAAAAAATATTTTGCCCGTATGCATATCTCTGTGTAACTGAAACGTGAACGGTGGTGTTTTTAAAAAGAAGCATATCGTCGTTCCGTATACAAATAAGATAAATCGCAAGAATATCGGACGATTCCCGTTTTAATACGTTGCTTTCGTTTCTCTCATCTCGCTATTATTAAATTCTGAATACGAATTCGGCTAATTATTCGTCTGCAACCCAGATAAATGCCGGCAATATCCGATTTAGTGATGAAAAGCTACGGCCTTTATATCTTTCAAAATATGTACGCGTTAGTTACCGGGGTCGTTCGGAAAGTTCTCGGCCTGAAATAGAGACGGCGCAAACGCGACAGAATGAGTATGATATTTGTCAAGAGTGCATTCAGTGGTGGGGTGCATTCAGTCGCCTGTTCGTAACGATCGAGTAAAGCAAACAGTTTTGACGTTTTCTGAAATACGGATAAAATTTAAGTCGGAGCTGTTATAGATTACTTTGTTTTAAATTATATTACCCTAATAGACACGCTAAACCTATGGAGATTTCACTTCAAAGGATTCTTTCTCTTCGATTTTGACGGTAAAAAAGCGGGCTGCTGAATTTAAACGCGATCGTTCGTGTCGAACTTCGGAACGTCCGTAAACCACTACGACCGGCAAAATAGTCACAGGAATCCGCGGCGCGATGCCGTATTACACGGTCGCCGAAAGTTCACGAGCTTGCCGACGTCGCAAACATCTCGACAGATGTTAAAATTAGCGGACGCGAAAAAACTTTCCGCCGGACTGGTGCGGTCGACGAAAAACCGCATTCGTCTGAACGTTCCTGAAGGATTTATTTAAACTCTATTCGATTAAATTTTTTCGACGTTTTATAACGGTAACACGGGTTCACCGTTATACGTCGCAGAACGAATGGCAGTCCAAACGGTGGATAGGAGCAAAAGAAAGTGCGCCCGAGAAAGCGAAACCTATCCGTATGCAGGAAAATTCACGACTACATTTTTTGAGATTCTCTTTACGGTGCTCGTAAGCTCCCTGAATGATGCTACTATTCAAGGTAAACGTCGACAACCGGTCAAAAAGAAAGCGCTGTTACATCACGATTTTTTTTTTTTAATCCCTACATCCCTGGGCCGGACATCCAATTAAGTATACTCGGCCCAGGGACGTGTCCTTCCGACTCTAAGGAGGTCTCCCCATCGACCGGCTTAACATCCGGCACGACAGGTTAACCCCCCCCCCCGGTTCTGGATCTTTTGTGACTGCCTCTAATCCCCGACGGGGGAAACAGGGCCCGGCTATGCCGTCCCACCCCCCACCAGGAACCGGGTCTCGGTCATTATGCCTTGCCTCAAACCAAAGGTGCCAGCACCAAGGGCGCAAGCACCCCCAGAAAACCAACACCCTCGGCCTGGTCTCGGCCTTAACTTAACCGCTCGCGAAAGCTTTCCCGTGGAGTCCCGGTCCCCTCACAGGTACCCGTACACCTAGGCATACGGGTCCTCCGAGACGGGGCTGTCCTTCCTTCCCTACACTTAGCGCTCTAGTAACCCCGGCGTCCATATTCCTCCACCTTCGTACGGAGAACTGTACTCGCGAAGTTTGCGAACCATTTCCAGTTATTTTCAGAGGCCAACATCCACTCCCGTCACAATGCGTTCATCTACTAATCGTTGGCGGTGTTGCGCCTATCTATGGCACTCGAACGATGTATGTTCGGCGTCATCTACGCCCTGACAATATTCACAAACAGGCGACTCCTTCTTACCGATTCCATTCAGGTAGGTGCTGAAACAACCACGGCCAGACATTAATCGGGTAATGCGGTAATCCATATCACCGTGACGCCGGTCCAGCCGGTTATCTAATTCACGTATTAGTCGCCTGGTCCACTCTGCTACTGAAGACTCGGTCCAGACCGTCTTCACTCATTCCTGACCACCACTTCTGCCTCAATTTTATTATGACCAGCCGCCCTTAGCCTCCTACCTTTGACTTGTAGGTAAATTGGCGGAACCGATGCCAAAACGCATAACGCGTTGTACGACATCGTACGGTAACCTGCCGCTACACCTAATAGCGCCGCCCGATGCACACTTGTCAGTTTTTGTCTGTTTCTTTGTATATTTACAGCATCAGCCCATATTGATGCCGCGTATAGTACAGACGACACCATCGCAGACGTGATGAGCCTCCTTCTAAACGTTCTAGGTACTGCGTGTCCAGCAAACAGTCCCCTGATCGCTTTTACTGTCGACGAAATCTTCTTGCATACCATCTCAATACGCCTGCCAAACTTTAGATTCTTATCTAGCACAACCCCCAGATATTTTGTGCTAGTAACTTCAGTAATATCCTCTTCACGGATCGCAATATTCACACCGCGAAGTCTCCGTCTACCCGTGAGGAGGATACACCACGCACATCGGATTGCCGCTGCAAAACTTCACGACTTTCGCTTCGAAGCGTTTGTCGATCTGAAGAAGCGGGTCGCTGGACGAATATTTACTTTAAATGATGATGGGGTCAAGGCCGAAACGACCGCTTATTTACCAGAGTCGGACTACTTTTTAATACTGACGGTATTAAAAAGTTAATACGAGTCGTCGGTCAAATCCTATCGAATGGAAAACTTTCTGAAAATGTTTTTTTTTGTTAAGCCGACATCTTTCCGAACGACTCTCGAAATATAAAGATTACGAAATAGTGGAAATTCGCCGGAGTTTCATATGTCAACACGTGAAATAACTCGTATCGAGTGTAACTAGTTGTTTGTCGTTAATTTGTGTCCGTGAATAAGACTGCGTGCACGAACACGCATGTTATAGAGATGAACTTATATTCATCGCATCCGTAAACATCATTTTATTTTGTTACCGTTTAATAAGCGTTACAATTGAAAAATATATCTACTTTTGTTTTGTCCGAATAACGTTTTAATTTTCAAAATTATTTACTTTTCTATTTCGTGTGTTAATAGAATATTAATTTTGTATTTTCTTTCATTTTTTTGTTCTTGTTAGCGATACTTTTTAAACGGTTTCAAATTTAAGATTCTGAATCGATTCTTAACTATCAAATTCCATCGACCGAAGAAAAAGAGTAAAATGAAATTCGTTAATTAACAAATTTTCCTTCTATAAAAATCTGTATTTTCTTACACATAATATTCCTTTTTACCGACCTTTCGAAGAAAAGTACGGTATTACTTTCGGTCACACGGTGGCAGTAAGGGGTTAAAATAAACTTTTAATTTATGAGGCATGTGGAGCACGAAAATACCGTTTACTTAAATTGGGGTTTCCTTACGTATCTATAGATGCGCGTGTAAAATTTTACGGCTCAAAAATCTCCAAAATTACTAGATCGATTTCATTTAAATTTAGATACGCTGTAGTAGGATATCTGAAGTTGCGCAAGTGAAAATTTGATTAAGATCGGTCGATTAGTTCATCAGTTACGTTCAAGTTAAGGTCAAAAAACTCTCAGCGCGGCAAGGTAGAAGCGCGAACCCACCGGGTCGGTCTAGCGGTGAACGCGTCTTCGCAAATCAGCTGATTTCGAAATCGAAAGTTCCAACGTTCAAATCCTAGTAAAGGCGGTTACGTTTTTACGGATTTGAATACTAGATCGTGCATACCGGTTTTCTTTGGTATTTGGGTTTCGATCGGTTAATCGAAACCCAGAGATGTGCGGCACACATCTCAGAAACGGTCGACCTGAGACCGTACAAGACCGCACTTCATTTAGATTCACACATATCTGAAGTAATACCTGACGGTGATTTCCGGAGGCTAAAACAGGAAAAATGTTAGAAGCGTGGTTCCTTACGACGCAGCAATTGGGAATGTTGATGTTTCTTTATGTGCGGAGTTCTTTTCAAGAACTGCGCAAGAAGTTTTTGTTTCTTATAATAATAAAGTGAAATTTACACCGATCTCAATGGTAAAGTGTAATTCTTTCACTCTGGAAGTTAAGGGTTCAAATCCCGGTCTTTAGAGTTCATTAACCTAGTAGGACAGCGTCAAAAAGGGCATCCAGTGGTGATAAATATACTGCCGAATGTCTTTCGCCTAACCTCACCTTAAAAAAAAACGGGGGAAATATGGACGTAAAATTTACGTTGTCTATATCAGACTTCGACTAAAACCCGAGAAAGAGAGTAGGCACGGACGGAGGCAAAAAAAGTACGAGTAAGATAAATTTCGCTTCGTTATAAAACGAATGAAAAACGAGTTCGGAGACGAACTCACAAAATTGACATTTTTATGTTTATTCATTTTAGTACGTTAATCGATGATCGTTTAGCTATTGAAATGTACTATTTATTTGGTTATTCGCTTTGTTTTTCATGCTAAAGAATAAATACGTAAAAAACGGTTACGCTTTAAGGAGTTAGCGAACAATGTCTGCTTGCTTCGATTTACATGAAAATCTACTCGATCTCCTTCAACGATCGATCCTCTGTTTCTCTTTTTAATTGTGTGTGCGTATCTAAATCGACAAAATATAAAGGCTGTTTTAGCGTACAGTAATAAATAATTATTACTACTTACATTTTTTTTAATAGCGATAACAAAATATGGTATCTGTTTTTTACGCTTGAAGAGTTCAACAAAATTAAAAACCGACCTTTGAACAAAATCTAATAAAAACAATAACGTAAATTTTATTATCGGTATCGTAAGAACGATTAAGAAATACACGTTAATAAAACAATAACGACATCAAGAATCATCATAATTAATAATAATAATGCATGCAACGACTGTTTAAAATACATATTTGTTAGCAGTTACATCAGTTATCCGCGTAAATAGGGCAATAACAGACTAATTTTACGGTATCTGAAAGTCGACATTTAATTGTAACGTTCTGTCAATTAAAAATATGTGTATGTTAATAAGCGGATTTAAATAAACGTGTGTGATATTTTTATTATATCACGAGAAACGCTCACCGTCCAACATAAATTCATAAGTGATAAAAGTGTTATTTCATACATATAAAAAGGTACGTACACTTAACATTATTAATCTACATCGAATTAAAAACTTTTATCGTAACCTACCGGCTCTTACGACACACAAAGACCGACAATCGCAAACCCCGTTGTGTTCACCACCGACACAGTCGATGAAAACATTTTAAAGTAATTACAGCTTACTTTAATTTTTTTAAAAACTCCGTCATACAGATGCTTACATACACGTACAAAAAACTATCAAGAAGTTCTCCCGGGACATTCATAACCTATTCTACTCGTGAAAATAACGTATAAAGTTCATATAAATATATGCCCTAAAATGCTTCGTTTGCGAATTACGGCTACTAAAGATTTCGCTAGGATTTCAGCTATCCAAGTGAAATGAATTCATCCAAATACCTAAAAATTTTTAGAACGTTCTAAAAATTTCGGTACGACTTCGATTTTATTGTATTATTATTTTTTTATTTTTAATGTTTCTTATGGTTTTTGATCTGAAAACCCGAATAAAATAGGTCCCCGAACCGTCTCTGGGTAGTTTTTGATAAATCTTCCAAACTCAGGCGATTTGGAAGTCAAGTGTTCCAGTTTTCAAGTCCTAGTAAATTCAGTTATTTTTACACGGATTTGCATAAAGATCGTGGATAGCGGTGTTCTTTGGCGGTCGGGTTTCAATTAACCACACATCTCACGAACGGTCGAACTGAGACCGTACAAGACTACACATTTACATTCATACATACAATATCATCCTCTGAAGTATTATATGAACGGTAATTGCCGGAGGCTTAACTGGAAGTTTGACGTACAATAACTTTGTTAAACGGGTAATAAACACCTAACACATTTAAAGAAAGATTGTAGAGGATTTAATTATGAACAAAATGGTGCAAGATAAAGTTGCAAGACAAAGAAAAATTAGAAAAATTCCAATTTTATTTATAAACGGTACATTATTATATTTGTAAGAAAAGTACTTATTTAATGTAAAAAAAAACAAATTCTTTTATTGTGACGTTAAAAATTTGTAAAAACAAAACTTTCTGTTAAAAATTGCCGTTTAAATTGTTTTTTTTTTTTAATTTAAAAAAGTGGAAACTACACGAATGTAAAATAAAAATTACTTTTTATCGATGACAGAAATACAATAATAAATTATTTGAAAAATTATTATTTCAAAGTCTGCAATAAATAACAGCCGATCGAAAATGCGGACTGTATTAACGTTTAAATCGTTCTTTATGATAAATTAAGTATATCGGGAACTGTAGACTGCGCTGTCGTAAGCGAAGGTTTTTTTCTGTGAAGTTTAGTTTGAACGTCAACGTTTGCACGTCTTCCTTGTACGCCTATAAAATTACATCTAGACATATTTTTAAATGAAAGGTACACAAAATTTTATTTCATTAATATCTTCCGATATTTTTTTTACGGTTATTATTGAATTATTATTTATCGTAAACGGTTTTTTACAATCGGAGGTTAATAATTATTAATAAATCAACAAATTTAAATTTAAAAAAAAAAGGAGATGAAGTCTGATTCGAACCGACGAGTCTTCCCCTTCTACGATCCAAATATTTCATTAATTAAAATTTAATTTGGCTATAACTCTGGAACCGCTTACGATAATATCGTTCAAAAGCCTTCAATGAGGGCTTATTACTGCAGTTAAGAAAAAGTCCAAGTTCCAGTTTTTTTTGGACTTTGTTCTTTTTTGGTTCAGTTGATTGTAATCAAAACGGGAGTTGTACAATTAGATGTTACAACAGTCCTAAATCCAAAATGTCAACATCATACGGCTAATCGGTTTTGAGTTATGAGAGATACATGCATACGTACAGACGTCACGCCGAAACTAGTAAAAATGGATACTTCCGTTGAAATCTGAAAACCGAAATTTATCGTCATCGCAATATTTCTTTCATTTGGTACAAGGAAGTAAAAAACAAGTTTCATCCTTATCATAATGAGCCGGTTCAACAACTACAACCAGGAGATGGTCCGTTTTGCTTCAAGTTCTGGAATTGGCGGAATACAATTCGACAACACTGCAAGTATGCTTTGTTTACCGACGAGGCAAATACCATTCGAGATGGCGTCAACTTACGCGATGAGCAAACATCGGCAGAAGTAAATCCTCATGAAACGGTGGAAGACAATTTTCAACACCGATTTAGAGTAAATGTATGGTGCGGCCTTCTTCACAATCGGCAGTTTGGATCGTTCATATTACCTAGCGGCTTAAATGCCGAAGTCTACTTGCACTTTCTTCAACAATTGCCGCGGCTGTTTGAAAATGTTCTTCTAGCTTCGAGACGCAAAGTATACTTCCAACACGATCGGCCTCCCCGCTTCTCTCGTACCGTTTTCATTCAATTAAATCATTTTCCTGAGAAATGGATCGGTCGTGGAGGTCCACGTTCCTGGCCACCAAGATCGCCTGATATAACAACACCTTTATATTCTTGCGTCTGGGGACGGTCTTAAAATATTGTATCCAGGACAAAAATACATTCTCGTGAGGAATTAATTCTCCGCATAACGGCTGAGTAACTTAAGAACAGCCCTGAAGAACTAAAAAAGGTAACGGAAGCAGAAGCGTGCCAAGAAATGTGTTGAAAATGGGCTCATTTTTAACATTTAATATAAACCGGTACTTATAATGCGTTTTGGTCTAGTGTACCGTTTCTAAATAAAATTCCAAGTTTTCTTCGTTTTATTCATCTTATCTTACACCAATTTGTTTAGAAGTAAGCGCTCTGTAAGTATTTGTTAAGTATTATGTGTTTACTACCCGCTTAAGTCATTATACGTCAAACATAAAAAAACGGTTTCTTACCCCAATTTACTGATTTTCACCACAAATTTATCAAAAACTACTGCAGATATGGTTCGGAACCCTATTTCATTCAATTTTCAGGTCAAAAACCATAAGAAAACACTAATTGTGCCCCTTAATTAAAGTCCTAAAAATTTCAGTACTACCTCATTTCACCGGGGTAGCTGAAATCCAAAAATTGGCTCATAACCAAGTCATTTGCCCTGCAGCAGGTGTTAAAGCCCTCGGTAAACAAGATTATGTAAACAACCCAGTTTTTTTACTTGCAAGCACTTTTGGCAGTTTTTTCCTAAACCGTTTCTAATATTTTAAATTTTAATTTTTATGAGCTTAACATCTACCTCTAAGAAATGCGTTTCACAAAATATCACTAACTTTTGTAAAACCTCATTTTTCAAACTCTTTTAGAATATTCCTTTGATTTAATCTACTGGAAATGTGAAAACGATTTGTATAATTTTATCTATTCCTCGATAAAAACCACATATCCATTTTTTTTTATATAGACAGTGTAATATCGACTTATCTGCTCAGACGAACCATACATCCGTACAGCCGAGTGCTCTTTAATGTGTGCCTATCAAAGTCATGAACTCTATGCTTGGATGGTGAAAGGCAAAGTATGACGTGTGAACTTTACAGTAACCGGAACAAACAGCGATGGGTCAACCCTGCTGCATGAAAATACTGATCTGTGTTTATATTTATTAAAAATCCCAGTACTTGAAAATTTAAGGGTAATAAAAAATATGTGCTAATGATACGGCACACAGTTTTTGCAAATTTCAGCACAGAAAAGTACTTGATATACTACCTACGCAAGTCTACAGTTAACATATCGATAACACAAATTACCTAGTCAAATTTTTCACAAACTAGTTCTTTTGAATTTGATGAGCCAACAGTTTTTTTACAATCTGAACTTCATGTATGAACAATAAATGTATAATGTCTTAAAAAACACATGTAGCTTACCGGTCGATGATAGGCTTCTGTATTACTGTGCCGCTATTTTACATTGATGGCGACACAATACTCTTTAACAAAAATGAAAAAAATTATACACGGAAAAACTACAAGAGGATTCTTGTTCAGCTGTATCATTCATATGTTCCATGTATGCTTAAACATGGTGTCATTTTCGGGAAGTACACCATTTTTTTCACCATATAACAACTATTATAAGTTAAAAAATGTATTCATTAGGGTAATCGCATTACATTGTTTATACACCCAGGACTTTTCCATTCAGATATTAATATCCTAGAAAAATACTCCTTCATTTTTTACAAACTAAGTGGCAATTTGGGTGGAATTGTAGTCCTAGCCCGTAAAAGCTATACAACTAGAGAACAGGGACAATTTTTCACTTGAGCTTTTCATTAATAAACTTTACTTATCTACAGGCTAGAATTTGTAACTTTCTACCCGATCTTTTGAAAATTAAATTTTGGCACTATACATAGAACAGTATTGGTGTTGAATGAAGTGTTTTCATACATTTTCTTGGTTTAAGTAGTACTATATTATTTTATATACAATAATATTACCCGCTTGTATAAAATAGTTTTAACTTTATAATTCTTCTACTTCTGTTTTTGTCACAAAATCACAGTTCAATAGAGTTATAAGAAAATTATTAATACCTAACAATTTTGAGATGATGGAAATGACTTTTAATTGTAGCTAAAATCTATTTGCTTGAATGAGAAAATCCTAAGAGACCAGATTTAAATCTGGATTGGTGCAGGGACCTGACAGAAAACTATTTTTTTTTCTGAAATTATCCTGGGAATTTAAAAATAAAAACACGTATGAAAAGTTAAATAAACCGAAAAGATAATATATAAACATGCAAATATTTCATCTAATTTATCACATTTATTGGTAAAATTTTGAATTAATTAAAAAACATAAAGAAAACAATAACGACATTATTTAAGTTTCTACATTAATTTAGCTACCCCGCATAAGATGAGGGTCTTTTCAAATACATCTCTGAAGTATGCTGTTAAATTGAGTACTGCTTATATTCTTTTCACTAGGATCATGGCATGGACATCTTCAAACTTATCTAATAGTAGAGATTAAATATAAAATCCGTAAACATTTTTCATATATACACTTTACTATTAATAAAACTGCCTTCATAAAACACATTATGTATTTATTTCTCATTTAACAGCACGTTTCAGAATTTAAAAATATTTTTGTTAATTACCTATGATGAAATCCCTGACAAAACAATTCTGTCTAATCGACTATCTTTAGAATGTAACTGTTGGTATAAGGCATTGATTGGCCTTCTTTCCAACAAGCATTTTATTACAAAACTTGGAAAAGTAATATTTTTTAAACATAAAACCATTCATAACCCGTAATTAAAAAATTGGATTTTACGCAATGGTGTCTATTAAAACGTAAATAATAGGAATTAAATATTTATTTAATTATTATTTAATAAAATATGTTATATAAAAAACAATATTTTTTGCGTTTCATCAGTTTTATTGCTGTTCAGTTGCACTTTTTAGTAAATAAAGCACAAAAAAAGTTAATGTATGGCTGGATACATACTGGTCACGGAGGTGTTGCACATAACAGAGCTGGTAAATAACTAAACAAACGAGCAAGGTTAAGAATCTTCACCTTGAAACCAAGCCAACTTGCATCACGCTTCCACAGAGTATATACATATAAAAGTATTCGCAACAACGATAATACAAACCCTAGCTATTAACAGTGTAAACGCATTTGCAAAAAATAAGTCCACAAATTACCATTAATAAAACTGCGATAAAACATAATTATTCGCTTTTGACAACTCTGAATATAAATATGGTAATCAATGTCCGGTTTTAGTAGCGCTATACTTATCCTGTACATTACATTATCTGATAAATTCACGCAGCTTATATTAGCTGTGATAAACCTTAACTTTTAAACTAAACATTTAATTTACAGACTGTTTAACGAAAATAACTAACCTATTACCTACCTTCCATTTTAAATAGCACAACTTTTAAGGTAACTCAACACAGCCTACGTTTAATAAATGACAGATGTCTGTTTAACCCATGAACAATTAAAAAAAAAAATTAAATTAAACTTCAAATCATACTTTAAATCAAAACATAAACTTTATCGATTCTAAACTTAAATGAATCGAAGTACGAGATCATATGTGTTTATCACGTTAACCAACATGACGTTCGAAATTCATATCACGAATTTTATCAGTTTGTGGTTACGATAGTTTCTAAACTGCATGTTATGTTTACTGAAATGAAAATGTTAAAAAACATGGAAAACGTATTCATTTTACAATGTAAAGAGTTATAATAGGCTTATTTATGTTAATTTGTTTCCTTAATAGATACGTCAACCTAATCGATAAAAATTAATAGTTATTTAATTTAAAATAAAAATATGGTGTTCAATAAAAAAAGAATGCAGTTTTTTATTTTTCCGCTGATCAAGTACAGCTGGTTGTAGGCAAACCCTCTGATTGTTTAGTGTTACATTACGTTATCTAAGCAGTTAATACGCTCATAAAAAACTAATATGAATTATTTCGATATCTGTGAGAAAATCTTATTTTTTTTAACTACTACGCTTGTAGATGGGTGATATATCAACTTTACCAAAGACAGACTTTCCTGAGACACTAAGAAATCTAATTTCTGGCCAAAATATTATTCGGGCTTTTATATTTTTATAAATATTAAAAATCTGCAATTCAATTTTGTCTAAAGAAATGGCAAATTTTTTCTGCCGCAGACCGAGTATAAATGCATAGAAACGTTAATCTATACAGTAATCATGATGTGTTTGTATTTTAAATAGAAATAAATCTCTCCTCCCAAAATTATTATTTATTTCTACTGGGGTTTTTAAAACAGAAAAACATCCTGAAAAAAATAGGCAATGGTGTATTCGTAGATATACACCATTCAAGAGTTGTAAATGTTACGGTACTTGTTTGATCTACCAATCCTTTTTACTTACCGCCTTAACATGTCAAACTAGCGAGCGCCCATAAGTCGTTCGAGGTTACGTAAAACTTTTCATTTATAAGGTATTCATTATTTTTTGTATATTTGTATGTATTTTGAAGATTAGTATGAAATTACTAGGAAGGCATAATTAAGATTCAAAATTTCGTCGATTCTGTTTTAAAATGATAAGGATTGTTAACGCATAATCGCTGAAATTAAAATTACGTTGACACCCTTACATAATACTAATAATATTGATTTTGTAATGAAAATTATATAATATAAATGTTAAAAACAATAACAACCGGTCAGGTTATTAACTTTAAAATTAGTGTTTTATGGTTGAACTTCAGTATCCGTTATGAAAACCCAAGAACATCGATGACATTTTAGAAGTTTTTATAAGTTAAATTTTACCTTTGGTATTAATTTTGATAGAACATAACTTAAGAGATAAACAAAATGTGTTAAATATTCATAATGATTAGCAAATTAATACATTTAGGATTAAGCATTTTATTGGGAGGACTAAAGAGATTTTAAATGTGAATTTCATCTTCTTTCAGTTGATAAGTGGTTGGTATTAAATTTAATTCTGACGTTCGGAAAAATAAATTGTTTTTTAAACCTGTTATAGACAATTTAGTACAAATTTTTGATATGTTTGAAATAAGTCTGTTAAATATAGTGTAATTGTAATTTCTAATCTTATGATTTCACCAAATTATCTGCTGGTTGTACAGTAGTACCTAGCTCAAGTTCATCAAAGTGTGTTTTATTTAATGTTGTTTTTAATCACAGTAAATAGTATAACATAATTGGTAACTTGTTAGATCATAGACATTGTGTATTGAAAATTGTAAAAGCAGCATAAGGGATCTTATAAATACAATGTAAATTATATTACTTATAGCTTAAAAAAATGTTTGCTGTTCAATCATAAATTATGCTATTAAACTCTGGTGGTAGAAATGAAAAATAGAGTTTTTTTTAAAAAATGATATAAAAACTCGAAACAAAATGGTACGGTGTTTTAATTCATTTAAAACTGAACATTTTGTTCTCATTGCTCTGTTAGATTAATCAGAATTGATGAGATTACTTTATTCTGTTGTACACAATTATATATTAGATACAGAATTTGGGTGGATTAATCTTGAGAACCATGATATCAATATGAAAAATAACTGAACCATTTTAAAAATTGCTCCTTCCCTAATGTCATAGCGTATATAGCGATTACATAACCCTCTGATTTCACTCTGTTTCCCCTGCATTGCAATATGATAATAAATATAAAAACAAAATGTAGTCTGATCGTGTGAAAACCATTTATCACAGATCTAAACTTTATAACCTGATCTACAGACCAAAAGCATACCATCAATATAATTGAAAACATCCCTGTAATTCCACTCCAACCCTATTATTATAAAAAATTTAATTATTATGATGTGTATTTTTTTTAACATATGTTCTACTTTCAGAAAAACTTGTTAAAGGAGAACATTGCTACTTTTCTTCCATTGATGTCTGTCCCCCATTCTTCCAAATTGACAAAACCGTATTGTAATATTTGATATTTTTCAAAATGTGTTCTGATTTTCAGGAAAAAAGATCAAATATATAAGGGAAAAAGAGGTTCAGCCCTTCTTGCCCCTAAAATTAGCATGTTCTTACACCTTGGACTAACAAAAATTTTAATATTGTAACACTGAATCCATTTTTTTAACTTCAGAAAAACAGTGGTGTCCTAGAGGTTATGAATCCTTTGCCCCCAAGGATCTCTGGCCTCTTAGCATTCTTTATAAATAAACCATAGTATATAGACTATTCTGTTTCAGAACCATTAAAAATGAAAGATTAAAAGAAATATTAAAATACATGATGATATTCAAGAGTTTAGGGTTCCCTTATCTTCCACGAGTCATTATTCCCCAATCCCTCTAAATTAACAAAAATTAGAAGCAGCATGATATTATGACCATTGTTTATCAAGATGTGTTTTACTTAAAAAAAAATGAACGAAATCATTTGGTTCTTGTCCTCCAAACAGTTTATATCACTTCAGTTAACAAAAATTTTATTATTGGAACCATACTTTTTAAAATTGGGCTCTAAAAAAATTTTTTTTTTGCTTTAAAAAAATTGAAAGCATAACGTTCAAGCAGTAAATTTTCCAATTCCTTCTAGAGTCTCCAGTGGTAATTAAAACTGAAATCATACGATATTTAATTTTGTATTCGAAGCGTCATATTTTTTGGGAGTTAGTAAAAACGTTATAGAAAGTTTGAGCTGGGTTACCCACCAAAAATACTTTTCATGTACCTTAAGCTCTTTTGTTAATAAGAAAAGTAATGTTTATGATATTCAGACTTAATTTGCTAACTATGTAATTTTTCATGGACGCAAAATCCTTATTAGTCAAAGAAATTAGGGACTTACTTGTTGATTCAATTCATTTACATTTAATTAAAATTGAAATTAATTATTTCCTGCCTTCAAATTATGAAAATAAAAAAAGTTTTCATGTCTATAAAAGACATCTTGAAGATGTCTGTCTAAACATTATGTTGAAGATCTTTATAAAACTCAGTTGTGTCAGTGGCATATTTGGTCTTCCTCTTCCATTACCCTTTAAATTTGAAAATCTGATGGACTTTACAATTAACTTAAAATTAATTACGATTAAAATCACAAAGTAACCTGTAAGCATTTAAAAAAATGTTTCGGTCTGTACATTTATCCACGATTCCACTTGGAATCATTTTATGGAACGTACCTCTCTCTGGCAAGAAATACAACTTTGAAGCCACCTGTGATTTCTTAGATTGAGATTTGGAATACAATCTGAGTGAAGCGATTGAGAAATCGGTAAAAGGATCTTTTGTTAAAAAAAGTTTTGCGTTGTTGTATTCTATGTCTAATTATATATTTAAAAATTAAATTAAATTTATTGTTTATTAAAAGCTTAAAGAAACATTTTAAGTATATCATTCAACACTTAAGGATACAGGAGTCTAGGTGTATGTGGTGGGTCTTGGAGGCTATTGTTGAGAATCAAATAATGTTTGCTGTGAAGTATAGTTGTCAGTCAGGTTGATTTTGATGAGCGGGGAAGACTTTTCGGCATTTTAAAGAAAATTAATAAGGATAATTATAGAATGTGGGTATTCAGAATTTCATTTATTTTATAAGGAACGTAATATAAATCTGGAGGATAACGAGTAGGAAGGTGATGAATGCGGGTGGTGTTTCACGGATGTTATATTTAAGGCTACAAGCTTGGTGCTGGCCTGGAAGGGAAAGGGTACAGCATCTCAGTTCATTGTGTTATTATCGAGAAGCGGAAAATGTAATAGATTTTCTGGGGAGCTGTTTGGTTTTAAGGGACATAAGAAAGAAGTGGTTATATAGGTGTAGTCCTAGATGTGGATGAAATTGTAGGGTCTTGAATGGAGGACTGAATTGGTGAGTTATGTAAAGGAGGGGATGAAGAATAGGGAACTATTCATTAACTATAATGATTATAGTTAAATGTAATTATTAAAAGAAGTTTTTTCTCTCTTTTTTATGTAATTTATACAGTTAGTGATTTTATTTTAATTTTTGATGTACAGTTTTTGCTGCTATCCAGACTGATGACCAAGGTGATCATGTCCTGGTGTGGTATATAATTTTTTTTTCACGGTTAGGAGAGTTTCTTATTTATATTTCATTGCTGATGCTTATTTCTTATTTATATTATGTTTTGTTTTTGGGAAAATAAAAAACTATTTTATTGTTGTTATTATTATTTCTACATCTTGTAACGTAATAAAAAAAAAATTTAGCTAGTACAGTACAGAGAAATAATGCAATAAAAAGAACTTATAGCAATTTTGTAAACATTTCATCGGAATATTAGTTAATTATTGGTTGAAATAATAATACCCTAACTTATTAAATAAACAGACAGATGAAATTTAGTTTGAATATTCCTGCTGAATATTATTTGTACTACTCCTGTACAGGAATAGTACATATCATCTTTGGTTCCAGCTAGAAAAACGAATGTTCAGAAGAGAACACTACATTGTTTCTATGTAGTGAACAAATGAAATCTGTGTATAGAGGCTTCTTACTTAAACATTTAAAAAAATATATATAATTATTCTTGTAAATGCTCCTCCAGAAAACCTTTTGGAGTTGTGGTTTTTTCATCAGTAATTTGGCTGGTGTTGCTGCGCTTATAGCAATCGACTTGAAGCAGTTAGGGAATCTGTTTAGAGTTCACTTGAATATGTTATTGGGATTTGTATTTTATTTTTTAATGGTTTGTAAACTTCTAGTTTATGTAAACATAATTGAATTTTATTTTTGAAGCTTTAGAAGTAACGTAACGTCATGATGAATGTGTTGCTACTCGGTAGCGGAGGAAGAGAACATGCGATCAGTTGGAAATTATCACAGTCACCGCAGGTAAATTTTACATTTATTTATATTATATTGTTGAAATGTTGTAACGATAATAACAAAAGTAGTATTTATATTGCCTGCAATACAAGTTTGTGGGCGTCTTTTTAGATTATAAATTTTTACATAATATGCGAGTAGGATTCATACCTTTCACTTTAAAGTCCTTTAATCGGTCGCTAAGCTCGATATTGTTGTTAAACACTTATTATGTTTAAATACATTCTCATCCAAAATAAAATGTACATCTTGGGGCTATTTAGAAAAGTCAGAATGAGTTTTCAGGACAAAATGGGATGTCAGATCTTTGTTTAATGCCGGTAAATATGATTTATGTAGACTGATTCTTAGTAAATTAAAAATGTTGACAAAAAAATTAGTCATTTATTTCTAATAAATTACAATCTTTGCTTATATCAAATCGACTAATACAATTATTTTTGCATTACGCAGCATAATATTTTGGCCTGTGAAAAAGGACCATACCCTTCTTTATTTCTGTTAAATTACTGACCATTCAAAAATATTTTCTGATCAATTAATCTCATTATAGATTTCTTTTTACAGAAACAATATTACTGTGCTGTTGAGTTTTTAAATGATAGGTACCAATTAGATAGAACTAACTTTGGGTGGTTAAATATGTTCAGAGATTTAAAATGTTGTTGCTTTATATATTTACATACTTTCATTACCAATGAATTGTTATTTTTATGTATTGTGGATTATAAGTAATTCTTCTCTTTTTTGTTTTTTACTTTTTAATGATACATTGATCAAGGTATGTCTTTGGCTTTAATTGATACTTCCAGGCAATTGCTGGAAAATTTGCTTTTTATCATCTGGGTAATAGTAAATTTACCATTCCTGACACAATTTGTAAAATACATAATTGTGTTATGATCTAACAAAGTATTTTGTGTTAAGATGTCACCATTTTTTGTGTATGTGTAGGATGTTAAGGTGTTTTGTTAGCGTTTAAGTTCTGTTACAGTAATTTTCAATAGTAACTGTTGGTTTATGCTCAGCTTAGTAGAAAAAGTAGGATTAAAATTATTTTGTATTGTTGCCTTTTTCACAAAGTTATACTGGAGAATATTAGCTTGCTAGGCCTGCTGTAATTCAATTCTACATGTGAGTTGCTTTCACTCTGTTCACTACAGGATAGGCTGTTTTTATGAGCAGTTAGCAGATGTGAAGTTTATGCTGCTTATTAGCTTATGTTGCTTAGTTTATGTGTTCCTTTTTGAGTTTTGTATTCTTTTTTATTTGTAATATTTTTGCCTGTGTAAGTCTCGGTGAATATTATGTAAAACCATTACTTTCTAATGGCAAACAGAACCAGATTTATTTAGTACATTGATTCCCAAAGTGATCCAGGTGGACCCCCAGGGGTCCACGGGAGACTCGACGGGGGTCTACGTTGGCGTGACAAGAAAATGGGGGTTCACAATTCGTAAGCGGGGGTCCACGAAAATTCATCTGGTTTCGATAGTGAAGAACTAAAATATTGGCTTGACCTTGCGTATCAATCTAGGCAGATAATGTTTTGAGAAGCTCAGCGACTGTTAATTGAAAAAACTTGCATATCCATATTCAGTACAACGAACGTGTCGAGACTTGCAAAGTGCCGCCGCCGCCGTCCGCAACGCTTGTTTAGACGTGCAAAGGGACGAAATACGACTTGTGGTGTGTGTGCTAGCAATCTTGCATGAACTTGTTTGATTCTTCACTAATATAAATACGATTGCCAAGGATAAACGTTACTCGTTTGTTTCTGGAATTTCGAAAAGAAAAATAAAGTGAATAGATGTTAGCGTTTGCCAGTGTCGGAAAAAGTATTAAGTACTTACCAGCTTTTTTGTTATACTTAGTTTTATTTTATTTATTGTTTATTTATTTATTGGACAATTTATTATACAAGTCAGTAAACAAAAAATGCACAAATTACAAAAAATACGTTGGTACAAAAGGCGAGGCTTATTCCTAAAAGAAATCTCTTCCAACCCACCTGCGATAAAGATATATTTATGTTGTAATAAGTATATTTGTAATGTTTGCGTGTAGTAGGTACGTATTAAAAATTAAATACTGAACAGAGCCATTATTAGAAACTTCCCTAAAAGAACAGAAAGCTGAGAAAGGTTGAACTTTTTGTCCCTATTTTATTAGTAATATTTTTTTTACCCGACTGTGGTGGTTCACTAATAATTATATACATTTATACAACGTGTTACAGAATAAGGGTTACAACCGGGAAATGTTATGTTCAGGATCAGTTTTTAAGTCGATTCTAATTTTTTGTTTTTATATATCTAAAAACAATTTAGACCAAAAATTAATAAAAAATCAGTAAAAAGTGGTCAAATCACAATATTGAAACGTCGCGCTACGGGGGCTATGCTACCTACGCTACATCACAATATTGTAATGCGACCACTTTTTACTGTCTCCGTTTAAGGATTTATTAATTTTTAGTCTAAATTTTTTTTCAGATATATAAAAACAAAATATTAGAATCGACTTAAAAACTGATCCTGAACATAACATTTCCATTATAACTCTTATTCTATAACACGTTGTATAAATGTATTTTCCCAGTTTTCAAACTTGACACAGGTAGAATAATGCCTTGATGAGGATATTCAGACATACGTTCAACATTTAATTGCCCTGCATGATGACTTCAAAATCAGATTTGAAGATTTAAATTTCACCTTCAGCTCCTCATTAGTGCTAAGCTCAAGTAGCTCCTCTTGTAATATCACATTCTCCACTTCCGTTTCATCAAATGGATTTATGATCCGTGGTGGTATTTCCATCGTCAGAATAAGAGGGTATCAAACATTTTGGCTGCAGGCAGAAATACCAGAAAAATATCCTGGACTAGGGATAAAGAATACATTAAATTCATTAATCGCTATTAATGTTTTAATCGAATGATGTATTTTTAATCGACCTATATCTGTTTCGATGGCTACGATAAAGCTTTTGACGGAATACAGTACTTTGATTTAATATCTTTACTTTGATGTCAAGGCACTGAGGAACGGACAATAAACACAATTCAAAACTAATACTGGAATCAGAAAGTCAGAGTAAAGACCATTTCGAAGGAAAAGTTTCAAGTGAAATTTATATATATCCAGGAATTAGGCAGGAATGTATTCTGTCCATCTTTTTTTTATGTTAAGATGCAGCTCTACAGCAAGTCATCGTAAAAGAACAATTGGAGTAGTATAACCGATAGAAAAATCATTAATAACATCCATTTTTTGATGATAAGGTTGTAATTAATATCAGCTTTAATGGTTTGCAGCTCACGGTGGAAAAGGCCAACAATAGTAGTAATATTTATGGACTTAATATAAACTTTAAGAAAACAAAATTTACAGTAGTAAGCAGAGAATTGTTTGCTGTATATCAGTCACTAGTCATTCACAACGTAAACGCTGAACACGCGTGTGAATATCTGAACCGAGAGTGTAATTGCACTGATGAAATTAATACACATGTAGAAATACCAAGATCAGCATTCCTGAAAATAAATCTGTTACTCACCGATAAGAATTTGAATTGAAACGTGAGAATTACTTTGATATACCGTTATATATTTTCAGTTTTGCTTTGCGTTACAGAATTTTGGAAAACAATATGAAGAGAATCTAATCGCAGATATGTATGTAGGTGTGATGGACTATAAATACATCATGGAAGGTAAAATGATAGGACATAGATCTTCAAATGTATAATAAATGAAAAGAATTTTGTATTTAAAATTTAAAAGAGAAAGCCAGAGAACTTTTTAGATGTCAGGCACCAAAATATGAAATGCTGCAATTACTGCAGGGTGAAATTGATGGTAAAAAATCTATAGGAATAAGGTGACCATCCTGATTAAAAAATTTTGTTAATGGTTTCAGTGTGCATCGATAAATCTATTCAGAAAGGTGGTTTCAGAAATGCGTTTAGCCTTGTCCAACCAAGGCTACACACATTTCTGATACAAAAAAAACAAATATCTGATACACAAATTTCTGATGTGGTTGGCAGCAAAAGAAGAAGAAGGAAAATGTATATAGCGATAATTTTATGAATGAATAAAGTGTGAGATGATTATGCATCCATGTTCTATGAATCAAGATTATGCCGAGACTGGCCGATTACTTCTTGACAATAAACTTACAAAATAATTCAACGATGGATTTCTTAAAGCGATGGATTGAATAGCTCATTCCTTCAGATAATACAAAATTGTCATTTAACATCTTAAATGTAAAACAATTTCTGTCAGATATGTTCCAAAATTATTGTTTGGAAAAGACAACAAAAAACAAATGGGAGCTGTCTGGAAATTTTTTGATTGATATAAGGAAAAGAGCGATGAATGTCTAATCATATTGTAACTTTTACGATTTTAAAGCTGCATGTAGATTGCCGTGAATGGTAACTAAGAAAATTTAAACGGGATATAGGTTTGAATGTAGTCAATACCAGATAGAGATTGCGTATAACAGTGAAAATATATATCTGTGTGAGAAAGAAATTTACAAAATTTTTTTTGTTTTGAGACCGAGTAAAAACATTAAAGAATGAAAACAGTACAATAACAAAGGCAAAAACTGGACTTTTTCATGGAATGTATCTTAAATTGGTATTACAATTTTCTGTCATTTAAGGATATAAAGTTATTTTTAAAGCTGTGGTTTGAGTTTTTAAATTTAAATTATAGCCTTTCAAACCAGAACTGTGTTGATTATGCTCTTTGTGTAATCTTAAATGGAAGTATGTTTGAGTTTGTTACGATCTACCAGATCTTAAATACATTCAGACTAGAATATTTTAATAAATGAGGAATGTTTTTGTTTGATATTATTTTGTATTTCATTTCTGTGGTTTTTTTTTTTTGGATATGCTGATGTATTCAGCATACATTACAATGTATGCTGATGTATTATACATTACAATGTATGCTGATGTATTCAGCATACATACAATACATGTATGTGTTGGCTTTCTTTAATGAAATGTTATTACTTTTATTATTGTTACTGCTAATAAAATATAAAACATGGAATGTATCTTAAATTGGTATTACAATTTTCTGTCATTTAAGGATATAAAGTTATTTTTAAAGCTGTGGTTTGAGTTTTTAAATTTAAATTATAGCCTTTCAAACCAGAACTGTGTTGATTATGCTCTTTGTGTAATCTTAAATGGAAGTATGTTTGAGTTTGTTACGATCTACCAGATCTTAAATACATTCAGACTAGAATATTTTAATAAATGAGGAATGTTTTTGTTTGATATTATTTTGTATTTCATTTCTGTGGTTTTTTTTTTTTGGATATGCTGATGTATTCAGCATACATTACAATGTATGCTGATGTATTATACATTACAATGTATGCTGATGTATTCAGCATACATACAATACATGTATGTGTTGGCTTTCTTTAATGAAATGTTATTACTTTTATTATTGTTACTGCTAATAAAATATAAAACTTCCTTAAATTTACAGAAAGTAGATGTAATTCTGATCGATATTATTTAACTGTTCAATATCCTTCAGAAGCAAAGTAAGTCAAGCAAATTCTGAGCTTACAGATAGCAGTGGCATTTTGTGTAACCAAAAAGGCCTTTTACTCATCTAATTGAATAACAATAAATTTGCTTGTTTGCGGCAAAATATTTAATAGATTTCATCGCATAGTATAAACAGTATATTGTTATGTTTTATGATAGCGCTTAATTGCACTCGGATACAAGTCAAATGCTGTTTCACAAATTTAGCTGCGATATATTTGAGCACCTACTGTATTCCAGATCTGGCCTCTTGCCACAAAAAGCGTATCAGGATACTTAGAAACCGGTATGAACAACAGAATATTAATAGATAATAAACTCTTACAGATTTATAAAAAAAAAGTGGCAGGTATTGTCTAAAAACAGCAAATTAATACCATTAATGACCGCACTGTTCATTATATATGTACATCACATTTAGAATAATATGCACATCTAACATATTATTAGACAAAAAATTACTCAAATTGTTAAATTCAATTTAACAATACTTGTGACAGAAAGAGGACATAAAAGAGTTTCATTGCAATACCAAATCTACTTCTATAAACTGTCTTACATAGTGTGAAGTCATACACATGCACGCATGTAAACATTAATCATTAACAACATGAAAATCTCGTGTATGCTTATTAACGATAAAAATTTAGACGCTTAAACATCTTTAAATATATAAACTTGCAAAAACACAGATATAAAATTTTAAATGAACAAACCGGTTTAATCAAATACATCGTTAAAAGCAAACATCTTTTAAAGCTTGATTCAAATATTTATACTACTTGCCATCCCACAACAAGAAAACATTCATCCTGCTTCCTATGGTTGTTTCTGAAGAAGTTCAGTTTAAAGCAAAAGCTTGCTTATTATGGTAACATCATTATAACTTTTATTTATAGTATGTACTACTGTGTAGTAGTCATTTATTGGAATTCAATAAAATTTGATTCGGGTTAAAGTAAGTGAAATTGATGTAAGGTGTTGTGAGTTTGATACAAGATGTATCTGTCCCTGGATATGATGATATCATTATAAAAATGCAATTTGTTATAATATCAAAGTAGAATTTGTGTTTATAAAATTTTTTGGAATTTTTTTATGCAAACAGTACAGGCTAATGAAACCCTCCATCATTCTTGTTATTTTAAATTAATCTGATGATATTTTTTTGAAATAAATAAATGACTATATTTAGTTTTTAGTGATTTTAACTCTTCTTAAGTAGTACTATTTTAGATATTTTATAATTTTCTGAACGTGTTGTGATAGCTTTTACTATAAATTATTTTGCTCGTGATTGTATGTGATAAAAAGTTATAAAAAAATTATTTTTAATCAAAAACAAAAATTTATTTTAAGTAAACATATTGACTTCATTACAGTTGATCATTATGAAAGAGTAAATGCTGCTGTGATTTTTTTTTTCTTTTCTAGTTGTTTTACATATGATGGTGAGTATATTATTGATATTTTTTCTTCATTATATTCCGTGATGTCTTTTATATATGTGCAGAAAATTGGCTTTTATACAAAATCCTTTGTATATTTATTAAATGCACTTATTTTTTTAAGGATATCAGTTTCCCCTTTTTATTTTTTGTTGCACAGGTAAAAAAGTTATTTGTGGCTAATGGTAACGCAGGAATTTGTACACTCGATAAAGCTGAAATTATCTTTTTGGATCTAAATAATGTTAAGGTAAGTTAAAATTTTTATTTTCTTAATTAAAAAAAATTACGTTCTAGCATTTTCTCATAAAATTTAATACATATCATCTTCCTATTAAAGTATGTATGTATGTATGTATGTATGTATGTATGTATGTATGAACATAGCATTTTTGAGAGTATAATATTAAAAAAAAAACTTTATTTTAACAAGTAATTAGCAAATAATTGCTTATTTCAATAACTGATTAATATATATATATATATATATATTTAGATTAATAATCTAAATGCATATTTGTAGTAGTACAAATCCTCTGTGCAATAAATGCTGTTTATTGTTACTTTAGTAGTGTAATTTCATTGTTAATAAAAATAAATTTTTTAATAAAAAATTTTAGAGTAATGTGAAATAAAAGTGTCAAATTTTCCATAGATTACATGTATTTACATATATGCGATTATACTGTTATTGTTAAAAAAATAATAATTTACTCTGTAATTCATATTATTGTTAAATGTTATTTTTAATTTTGTTTAATTCTGAAGCTATGCCATCATTTTAAAAGAAATTATATTCATTAATATTATTTTATTAGCTTCATCTGTATTATTGGTTTTTAAGTTGTTTCTGTAAACGTTTTGATAATTAATTTATTAATATATAATTTTGCTCCCTCTATGAATCATGAGACCTTGCTGATGATGAGGGGGCTTGATTACTCAGTGATCAGAGTAGCTGGACTGAAGGTGCAACCATAACGGAGAGGTATCTGTTGAGAGTCAGACTAACGAATTATCCCTGAAAGAGGGCAGCAGCTCATTCAGTAGTTATGAGTGTAGGTTAGGACGACTTAAACAGCTATATCAATATCACTCAATCCTCGTGAGTACTGCGCAGCTGAAAGCAATGGAAAACTACAGCTGCTTTTTTTCCAAGAAAATGTAGCTCTCTGCATTTTCGTTTAACAAAGATTGAGGCACCTTCCTCGGAGTTTACCTCCGGAATATCCCCCGTTCGGATCTCTGGGTGGGGACTACTAAGGAAGGGGTCACCAGAAAATTAAAAAATAACATTCTATGAGTCGGAGCGTGGAATGTTATTAAATTGAAAATTTAATAATAATTGGAGATTGGAATGCAAGCATTGGAAAAGGCAAGGAAGGAAATATAGTGGGTGAATACGGGCTGGGCAAAAGGAATGAAAGAGAAAACTGACTTGTAGGGTTTGCACGAAGTATAATTTAGTAATTGCCAGCACACACTTTAAAAATCATAATAAAAGAATATACACATGGAAAACGCCAGTTGATATTGCGAGGTATCAGATAGATTATATCATGGTTAAGCAAAGATTTAGAAATCAACTTGTTAACTGCAAAACTTACCGTGGAACAGACATTGATAGTGACCATAATTTAGTATTAATGAAATGTAGATTAGGGTTTAAAAACCTGAAGAAAAAGTATCAGATGAATCGGTGGAATTTAGAGAAGCTTGAGAGGTCTGAGTAAAAAAGATAAGGTAGAAAATGTAGAAGAAGAATGGGAGAATGTTAAACAGCAAATTCTTAAATCAGCAGAAGCGAACTTAGGTGGAAAAAAGAGAACTGGTAGAAAACCTGGATTTCAGACGATATATTGCAGCTGATGGATGAACGTAGAAAATATAAGAATGATAGTGATGAAGAAAGTAGAAGGAACTATCGACAATTAAGAAATGCTATAAACAGGAAGTGCAAACTAGCGAAAGAAGAATGGATTAAAGAAAAGTGTTCAGAAGTGGAAAGAGAAATGGACATTGGTAAAATAGATGGAGCATACAGAAAAAGTTAAGGAAAATTTTGGGGTACATAAATTAAAATCTAATAATGTGTTAAACAAAGATGGTACACCGATTTATAATATGAAAGGCAAAGTCGATAGGTGGGTGGAATATATTGAAGAGTAATACGGAGGAAATGAAATGTAGGAAATGAGGTAATGAAATGTAGTAGAAATAACAAAGATGGACCGCTGAATTTGAAAATAGGAGGAGAAAAGATTATGGAGGTAGAAGAATTTTGTTATTTGGGAAGTAAAATTACTAAAGATGGACGAAGCAGGAGCGATATAAAATGCCGAATAGCACAAGCTAAACGAGCCTTCAGTAAGAAATATAATTTGTTTACATCAAAAATTAATTTAAATGTCAGGAAAAGATTTTTGAAAGTGTATGTTTGGAGTGTCGCTTTATATGGAAGTGAAACTTGGACAATCGGAGTATCTGAGAAGAAAAGATTAGAAGCATTTGAAATGTGGTGCTATAGGAGAATGTTAAAAATCAGATGGGTGGATAAAGTGACAAATGAAGAGGTATTGCGGCAAATAGATGAAGAAAGAAGCATTTGGAAAAATATAGTTAAAAGAAGAGACAGACTTATAGGCCACATACTAAGGCATCCTGGAATAGTCGCTTTAATATTGGAAGGACAGGTAGAAGGGAAAAATTGTGTAGGCAGGCCACGTTTGGAGTATGTAAAACAAATTGTTGGGGATGTAGGATGTAGAGGGTATACTGAAATGAAACGACTAGCACTAGATAAGGAATCTTGGAGAGCTGCATCAAACCAGTCAAATGACTGAAGACAAAAAAAAAAAAAACGGAGGAAATGAATTAGAAACTGGTGTTATAGAAGAAGAAATTGAAGAGGATGAAAGGAAAGAAACAATACTGAGATCTGAATTTAACACCAGTTAAATTCAGATCATTAAAAGATTTTAATGAGAGCATTAATTTTCAGAGAGCATTAAAAGATTTTCCAGAAAGGCTCCTGCAATAGACGGAATACCTGTAGAATTGCTGGTGAGGAAGTGATTGATAGATTATACAAACTGATGTATAATATTTACGAAAAAGAGGAAGTTCTGTCAGACTTCAAAAAAAGTGTTATAATCATGATACCAAAGAAAGCAGGAGCAGATAAATGTGAAGAATACAGAATAATTAGACTAACTAGCCATGCATCAAAAATCTTAATTAGAATTCTGTACAGAAGAATTGAGAGAAGAGTGGAAGAAGTTTAAGAGAAGATCAATTTAGTTTCAGGAAAAGTATAGGGACAAGGGAAGCAATTTTAGGACTCAGATTAATAGTAGAAGGAAGATTAAAGAAAAACAACCAACATACTTGGCATTTGTAGACCTAGAAAAGGCATTCGATAACGTAGCCTGGATTAAAATGTTCAGCATTTTAAAAAAATTAGGGTTCAAATACAGAGATAGAAGAACAATTGCTGACATTTACAGGAACCAAACTGCAACAGTAATAATTGAAGAACATAAGAAAGAAGCCGTAATAAGAAAGGGAGTCCGACAAGGATGTTCCCTATCCCTGTTACTTTTTAATCTTTACATAGTCTAGCAGTTAATCATGTTAAAGAACAATTTAGATTCGGAGTAACAGTACAAGGTGAAATGATAAAGATGCTACGATTTGCTGATGATATAGTAATTCTTGCTTAGAGTAAAAAAATTTAGAAGAAACAATGAACAGCATGGATGAAGTCCTACGTAAGAACTACCGCATGAAAATAAACAAGAACAAAACGAAGGTAATGAAATGTAGTAGAAATAACGAAGATGGACCACTAAATGTAAAAATAGAAAGAGAAAAGATTATGGAGGTAGAAGAATTTTGTTATTTTGGAAGTAGAATTACTAAAGATGGACAGAAAAGGAACAATATAAAATGCTGAATAGCACAGGCGAAACGAGCCTTCAGTCAGAAATATAATTTGTTTACATCAAAAATTAATTTAAACGTCAGGAAAAGATTGTTGAAAGTATATGTTTGGAGCATAGCTTTATATGGAAGTGAAGCTTGGACGATCAGAGTACCTGGTAAGAAAAAATTAGAAGCTTTTGAAATGTGCTGTAGGAGAATGTTAAAAATCAGATGGGTGGATGAAGTGACAAATGAAGAGGTGTTGCGACAAATCGATGACGATTGAAGCATTTGGAAAAATATAGTTAAAAGAAGAGATAGACTTATAGGCCACATATTAAGGCATCCTGGAATAGTCGCTTTGATATTGGAGGAACAGTTATATGGGAAAAATTGTGGAGCAGACGACATTTGGAATATGTAAAACAAATTGTTAGGGATGTAGGATGTTGGGGGTATACCTAAATGAAATGACTAGCACTAGGTAGCGAATCTTAGAGAGCTGTATCAAACCAGTCAAATGACTGAAGACAAAAAAAATGTAATTTTGAAAATACTGTGTCATTTTTTTAAAAATATTCATTATAATCTATCTTGTACATATATTTCTTGACTTGTATGTGTGCTGTCAGTCTAATGATTATCGATAGGCTAATGTCATATAAAGAAATCTTCACTAGTATTATTATATGTGTTTTTAATTTTGTTTATTTTAGATCGTATCGGATTGGTGCTGTAGTCACTGTATCGATCTAGTTGTTGTTGGACCAGAAGCACCTTTAGTTTCTGGGATAGCAGATTCCTTGAAATCGAATAAAATAGCTTGTTTTGGACCTATCAAAGATGCTGCACGTATTGAGAGCGATAAATCATGGTCTAAGAGCTTTATGGATAAATTTAACATTCCTACCGGTCGTTGGAAATCATTTAATAAACGAGATAATGCTGTCGATTTTATTAATAGGTAGGTATTATCATTTTTTCCATTTATTCTTATTAATTTATTTTTATTTCTTATTATTTATTTTTATTTTTTTTTAAATTCCTATTTATTTACATTTCTTTAATGAAGTCTATGAAATGCTATTGTATAATCATTATTTTTAAATATTTCAAAGGTGACTATAAAAAACTTTGTTTTTGAAATTCAGCAACAAATTATTTAAATATGCTTTGCTATGAACTGTAAATTCAAAATATTTTTGCTATAAACTGGTTTGCTTTGAACTGTAAATTTTTTATATGAGCTGTACTTAAATCTGTATTGGAAAAATGTGATAATATTCTAATTATGTGATGGTATTACTTCACTGAGTGGTATATATAGGGTATTCTCAGAAATATTATTAATAGACATTTGAAAGTGATGATAGATTCAAAAGTGATTTGGGTCAGATCATTGATTCCCAAAGTGGTCCAGGTGGACACCCAGGGGTCCACAGGAGACTCGACGGGGGTCTACGTTGGCGTGACAAAAAAATGGGGGTTCACAATTTGTAAGCGGGGGTCCACGAAAATTCATCTGGTTTCGATAGTGAAGAACTAAAATATTGGCTTGACTTTGCGTATCAATCTAGGCAGATAATGTTTTGAGAAGCTCAGTGACTGTTACTTGTAAAAACTTGCATATCCATATTCAGTACAACGAACGTGTCGAGACTTGCAAAGTGCCGCCGCCGCCGCCGTCCGCAACGCTTGTTCAGACGTGCAAAGGGACGAAATACGACTTGTGGTGTGTGTGCTAGCAATCTTGCATTAACTTGTTTGATTCTTCACTAATATAAATACGATTGCCAAGGATAAACGTTACTCGTTTGTTTCCGGAATTTCGAAAAGAAAAATAAAGTGAATAGATGCTAGCGTTTGCCAGTGTCGGAAAAAGTATTAAGTACTTACCAGCTTTTTTGTTATACTTAGTTTTATTTTATTTATTGTTTATTTATTTATTGGACAATTTATTGTACACGTCAGTAAACAAAAAATGCACAAATTATAAAAAAATATGTAGGTACAAAAGGCGAGGCTTATTCCTAAAAGAAATCTCTTCCGTTTAAGGATTTATTAATTTTTGGTCTAAATTTTTTTTCAGATATATATAAAAAAAACTGTTGGAATCGACTTAAAAACTGATCCTGAACATACCATTAACCGGTTGTAACCCTTATTCTGTAACACGTTGTATATTTTCATAAATTGTACCTTCTTTCTTTTTCCTGTTTAGCCTCCTGTAACTACCGTGTAGATAATACTTCAGAGGATGAATGAGGATGATATCTATGAGTGTAAATGAAATTGTAGCTGTCTTTACATACTCGTAATGTGCATCAAAGTAATAAATAAATGATTAAAATCGCAGAGTTGTTATATCAAAATATTGGTTATTTAAAAGTTTTTTCTATAGAATTTATAGAAATATATCAAAATATAATTAATGAAAAAATGTTTTACATCGCATTAAAATCGGTTCAGCCATTTTCATAAAACTTTATTATGGATCTTACCGATTTATTGCTTTTAATAATTAGAATCGGTTTGCCGCTGGTACTTTATTTCATTGCAATAATTAATTAATCCTATTCTGTTAAAATAGTCATATCCTGTTAAGTAAGACCACCTTGAGATTACTAAAACAAAGTTTTTTTTTTATTTACCGGTAGGTAACCGATACGAAACACGGCTGAATCTAAGAAGAAATGTCGACCGTACAGTGTTGATTATTTAAAATTTGGATTTCTTCCATCAAAGGCAGACAAGCGATTGCCTATGCCTTTTGTGCAGCAAAATTTTGAGCAATGACTCTATGAAACCATCGAAGCTCGAAGATCGTCTAAGAAGGTGGCATCCTGATAAGATAGGTAAAGATTTGAAATATTTTCAAACATTGAAGGAAAAATATGAAAAGAGACCTACCGTGCACAGTATGTTCGCTTCAACGTCTGAAAGTAACGATGATGGCTTGCGGGCATCGTACAATATTTCATTACTTATAGCGAAATCTGGAAAACCGCACACCATTGGAGAACAGTTAATTTTACCCGCTGTTGAAGAGGTTTTAAAAACTATTCTGCACAAATCTCCATTTGACATACTCAAAAGAATTCCTTTGAGTAACAACACTGTACAACGACGTATTGATGAAATGAGCTCTGATATTGAAAGTTTCTTGTGTAATTATCTGCAAACAACTCATTTTTCTATTCGACTGAACGAGTCAACTTTACCTGGTAATGAAGCATTATTATTGGCATATGTTCGATTTGTTATGGATGAAGAAATTCATGAAGAGCTACTATTCGCGAAAACTTTGGAGACGGACACTAAAGGTGAATCAATATTTAATGTCCTAAGTGATTTTTTTAACGAAAAATCAATTCCATTCACAAAAGTCATCTCGGTGGCAACAGATGGAGCTCCTGCCATGGTCGGGCGATATCGTGGGTTTATAAGCCATCTTAAAAGAATTATACCAGAGGTAACTGCAATTCACTGTTTCATCCACCGACAACACCTAGTAGCGAAAAATCTGAGTGATAGATTGCACCAATCGCTTCAACTTGTAAGTAATTTTGTTAACAAGATAAGAAGCAATGCATTGAATACGTGCTTATTTGCCCAATTGTGCGATGAAAATGATGAAGACTTCCAACGACTGCTCTTACATACTGAAGTACGCTGGTTGTGGAAAGGTGCATGTTTAACAAGATTTTACTCAGTTTTTGAATCAGTTTTAGAGTTTCTGGAAGGTAAAGATTCAGATTTAAAAGCAAACCTGATCACTTTGAAAGCTGACATCGCATATTTGACAGATTTGTTCAAAACATTTAATGACATTAACTTACAATTACAAGGGGACAGTCTCAATTTAATAAAAACAAAGGGTGTAATTTCAGCTTTTCTTGGAAAATTGAAATTTATGAAGCAAAATATTAGTCGGCGCGTATTTTCCCAGTTTTCAAACTTGACACAGGTAGAATAATGCCTTGATGAGGATATTCAGACATACGTTCAACATTTAATTGCCCTGCATGATGACTTCAAAATCAGATTTGAAGATATTCTGACGATGGAAATACCACCACGGATCATAAATCCATTTGATGAAACGGAAGTGGAGAATGTGATATTACAAGAGGAGCTACTCGAGCTTAGCACTAATGAGGAGCTGAAGGTGAAATTTAAAAGAGGGTATCAAACATTTTGGCTGCAGGCAGAAATACCAGAAAAATATCCTGGACTGTGGGGAATTGCGAGAAAGCTTTTGATAGCATTTCCCTCGTCATATCTTGTCGAAAAAAGTTTTAGTGTCGTTACAAACCTTTTATCAAGTACATCCCTCCCATTAAAATTGTAACTATTTTGTGATTGTCATTGTAGAAGTTACATTACTTTATTAATGTTTAATTTTAATTATATTACGACAATTTTATTATATTACATTGCAATATGTTAAGAATAATAATTAATAGTGTAATGATTACATATTTGAATAAATGCAACACAAAAAATATACTATTTTTCTTTTGCTTTTTACCACTCTGAATGGGAAGTTTTCTAAATAAAATAAGTGAGAATCGATTGCTTTCTTGTGCAGTGAGTAGATGTCAAAAATGTAAAGTTGGATGGAAGCATTTTTTTTGATCGGCCAACTTTACTTTTTTGACATCCACTCACAGCACAGGCAATCAAAAATTAACCAATCAATTCTCACTTTTTTTTTTCAGGAGCTGTTAGTTCGTGGAACTCAGCCGTAATGCAAATTTTCATAATTAGATCTAATTTTCACATTTTCCGTCGACTGGAAATATAGTAGAAATGTAGCTGCAGGGGGTCCACTGGAACCAGCAAAATTTTGAAAGTGGTCTATGAGAAAAATAAGTCCGATTAGATGATCAACCATTATTGGGTCAGATGATCAACTATTATTAAAAGCTTAGAGCTCAACCTAGAAATGTACACAATGTTTTATAATTTTAAAAAAATTTCTGATGTAGTAAAGAGAAGTTCTCTATAAGTATAGAAATATACTCTGCAAGATGGATAATGTAATTTATCTAATTGACAAAGTTAAAAACAAGTATTATTCTACAATATTAGTATTAATATAGAAGTAAGAAGAATTTGGAGTTAAGATGAGTGGATTATCACATTCACTTTTAATATTTGTATTTATATACTGAAAGTAAGAAAAGGAACGCTCCTGCATATTTAATACATAATACCTTTTAAATCAATAAAATCTTGTTAGTAAAATCTTATTAAGAATTTGAAAGGCAACCTGCAGAGATATCCCTATAATTATGTTGCAAAAATTATTATTTTGCATAACCAACTCAACTGTACTAGGGCAGTAGGTTTTATTGCATTATTACATATTAAATTTATATATTTGACTATTCTTGTGTTTCTGTTACGTCTAAAATTTACTTTACAAAAAACATTTTCATATGCAGTCTGATACACTGTACCACTTACACTACGATTTTGTGTATTATGTTTTTGTTCATGTCTGTGTGTTACATATTTCCATTTTATTTTTTTCAGTAATATATTTAATGGTTATGTGGTAAAAGCATCTGGTCTGGCAGCTGGTAAAGGTGTGTATGTTACAAATAGTGTGGCTGAAGCAGTTGAAGCGGTTGATATTATCTTAACAAAAAAAAAATTTGGCTCAGCTGGGAATACTGTTGTCATTGAAGAAAAACTTGATGGACTTGAAGTGTCGGTTAGTTTTTTAAAATTTCTTTTTACACTTATTAAACTTATGTAAGTACTAGGATTTGAGTATAGATCTCAGCTTTGTTCTGGGTCATACGAGATGACCACAAAAATAATCACTAGGACTAATTCCTTATAGCGTGTAGAATAGGTGTATAGAAAAAAACAAGGAAATCTTGAATGAGCTGCAAAATTGTAGAGAATGATACTGGAATTCCCACTGCTATTGAGCCCAATCTGGACAGAGGTGTTTTGCAGGACATGCTTCAGCAACCACTTGAACAGGAAAGTCAGAGGATGATATGTTCAATGTAGTGAATGGACACTTCATTTCTGTTACCAGGTAACCGGTCAGGTATAAATTTAATAGGATATGAACATTCCTTTATAGAGTTTTTATATACAAATACTTAGAACTCGGCTTTATAATGGCAACAAGTAGTCGATTGAGTATGTATCATAGTGAAAAGCAATAAAATACCATTATCAGAGTTGGAACTAATAAAAAAATAACCAAGCAACTACTGCCAGAAGGCAGATTTGTGGATGAAGAAACAAATTTCAAGAAAACATACCTTCACCTGAACACCAGAAACAAGAAGAATAGAAAATAAATAACAGATGTTAGTAACGAGAAACAAACTCAACAAAAGAAATTGAAGAAATATCTCATCTAATCTATTTAGACTGTAAAGGTAGAAAGTTAAAATGGACAACAATAGCCCATTCATGTAAAAGACAGAAGACAATTGACAAACAGCAACAATCATTCATGTAAGTTCAATCATCCAGAACAAAATTAATAACTAATGACAATTTCTAATGTACACAGGACTCCTGATAACCGCAAAAGTACACACAAAACAGAAAAAAAGAAGAGACAATGAAACAAAAAATGTACAAAACACCAGTCTGATAATGTAGATTACACAGGAAAATAGAAACACTGAGAAAAGAAATAGGAAAAAGCTAATTCAGTATCATCAACTGTAAGAGAAGGCAGCAGAAGTAAGTTGAGCAGTTAGATACCGAAAAAAAAACCTTAAAAAATCAAGCAGTAGCACAATGTCTTAAAAGGTAAAAAAAGTAAAATGGAAGAAAGTATCAGATATTCAACCCGAGTCAAAGAAATTTTACCATACAATGGAAAACACAGAACAACCAATCAGTAATTCATGGTGTATGAAAAACATTGATTAATTTTGAACTGATGTGTGATCTGTGCTGATATAACACAATAGAGGTGACCAAAAAGAGAAGAGCAGCACAAAAGGAACTCCAGAAATAATCATCTTGTGGTGAACTCGTCATTGCAAATCAGTTGATCTCGAAGTCCAGAGTTTTAAGATTCAAATCCTAGTAAAGGCAGTTACTTTTATACGGATTTGAATACTAGATCACGGATACCAGTGTTCTTTGGTTGGGTTTCAGTTAGCCACACATCTCAGGAATGGTTGACCTGAGACTGTACAAGACTGCACTTCATTTACATTAATACATATCATCCCCGTTCATCATCTTAAGTAATAGCTTACGGTGGTTCTGGAGGTTAAACAGGAAACGAAAGAAAGAGAAATAACCATCAACACAGGAAGTGCTAGAGGAACAATATTGTAAACATGTAACTGAAAACAGAAGACATGAATAAGATTACATTAAACATACACTAGATTAGATTAATTTTTGGTTAAAGAAATTCTCATCTTTTTGTGCATAACTTGTTACAGTATTCAATTATTACATTTTTTATCTGACCGCAACCACTGCTACCCTAATAAGAGGTACGACATATTTAAAACCTAAAAATGATGCAGCCCAATAAATATTATACATTCTTCTGTCTGACAAAAATAAATCTTTCACAGCAAAACTACACAGAACTTTTCACATGTACTGTTGTACATGTGATACTGTTTACTGTTGTGAACAGTATGACACATGAAATCAGAAATGGATTTCGAAAGAGAGTGAGGAGATATAAGGAATTACTAATAATAGATGCAGAAGATTATGATGCTAAAATATAACAAAATCTCTCTACTTTGGATTTGTAGATTGCCAAAAGGTTTATAACTGTTTCCGTGCTTGCCTGAAAGAGATATTTCATTTATATGTAGTCTTTCCTGAGCGATTACAGTTTCTGAATGCTACCATGAAGAGCTAGAAAACCAGTTTAACAATCCACACAAATATTGTGTGGTATCCTCAATCAGACTGATGATTATGAATAAAATATTGTTGGCTCTCATTCATACGAAACTGTGCACTTGTATGAGTGATATCAGAATACTTTCATCAATAAACCTACAACTGAATTGTTTACTTAAACCGAGGCATTTGGTACGGTACAAAATGTTTTTTGGAATAGATAGATTTAAAATCAACAGCATAGTCAAAGGAAAATAAACAAATTTCACAACATAAAATTTGTTAAAATGAAATGTTAATGTTTGTTATTTAAACAAAAAATAGAAACAATCGACACGTAATAGGAAGATCTAATATTTTAGCTAACACGTTCAGAAAGAAAATTGTTTCCCTATGTTTGCTGTCAAATAATCGTCACTTTACACCAGTTATTCCTTATTTATTATCTCTCCAGGTGTCATTAGGTGCAATGTGGTTTTGTTATTTACAATTTTTTTGACTGTAAAATGTTTAAGACAATCAAAAGACTTGTTGATTGTGGAGTACAGTCTGTTATTTGGTTTTTAAACCCAAGAAATGTAACACTTGCAAAACTTTATTGCCAGATTAGTTTTGGGTTAGACATAGGATATAGGGGGTATACCAAATTGAAATGACTGGTACTAGATACAGAATCTCGGAGAGCTGCATCAAACCAGTCAAATGACTGAAGAAAAAAAATAGTAATCATCGTGATGACAGAAAGCCCCTACTCCTAGCTTCTTTATGCACATTTGTTCATCCTAACTGCCGTAAATCTGCCGAAGGCACATTATAAATATAAGTTAATGGACAGATGCCCACAACCACTGATATTTACATCAGAACGTATTGAAAAGTAGCACCAAGCTATATTGGTACAGAACATCATTCCAGATGAAAGAACTCCATGTAAAACACCAGTCATCACTCTCATAATAAAACCAACCTAGACCACTTGCCTTGTGGAAATGTCCCAAACATATGGAAGAAAACAGGAGAGAAAATAGAAGAAATACTTATAACCGACTTACTAATATGTGCCGTTAGGACAAAGTAAAAGTAGTGTCATCTCAATAGCTGGAATCATACTGAATTTACTGCTCTTTTCAAGAACTCCTTCCAGTCAACTGTATACAGCGGCCTAAATCAATCGATGTAGACACTCGCACAGAAATTTCCAAATTATACAAACACACATATGGAACAATCTGACTAGACTATATCTTGACATTCATCTACACATTTGTGTAGGAACATCTGAAATTTCACTTAGTTTTTTTTAATTATTATTTCTGTTCTAACAAATAACTACTACTGTAACTTTAATAGTATAATTTATTGAAATTTTCAATCGGTGACTATAGATTATGACGAGTAGTAATTTATTCCTCCAATCAGTCAGCTACAACATTACTCTCATGGTGTTTGCTCCATACCAGAAAAAAATCTGGTTGAGGCTGTTCAGTTGAACTTGGGAAGTGAGCTAGCAAGCTGAAAGAAGAAAAAAGTTCTCTGCATAACCTATCTACAATGAATTCTTACATGTACTCTTATTGCTCATTTTGTTTAATTTAAATTTTTGTTTCTTGGAATAAACATAAATTTCTATTAATTTGGAATAACAGCATCATGATGCATTTATTTAAGTGTGTTTTTATCGCTTCTAAAATAGCATTGTTTTAAAAACTGTCTAAACATATAGGTCATTTTAAAGTAGTATTGTAACCTACAATTGTTTAATCTAAATATCTTCTAAGATTTTTTCATCCGCTATGATTTTATTCAAACATTACTGCTTTCCTGATTTTCAAACTACCACAAATTTGATCTTTAATCACATAAAATGGAACACCGTAAATACTACTTTCTTAAACTGCCGAAGAAATGACTCGAAATTGTAGGAAGACATATTATAGTAAAGTTACGTGACACTAGAGCAGTAAGGTTCTTGATTTATTATTGCTGTATATAATTTAGTAAACGTGTTTATATTTTACTTAAAACTTAGCTTTTGTTTGTTGAAACATTGTCTTATTCAGGGCCATACTTTAAATAAAATTCAATAAAAAGTGCTCTAAATAAATAAATTTTTAATAAGTTTGTTTATTATTAATAGGTGTTAGGCTTTACCGATGGCAGTACAATTAAAATAATGTTACCGGCTCAAGATCATAAGAGAATATTTGATGATGATAAAGGTGAAAATACTGGTGGTATGGGGGCCTATTGTCCCTGCCCATTAATTACGCAAGAACAGTTGCATTGGGTCAATAATTATATTATGGAACCAGCAATTAAAGGGCTTAAAGAATTGGGAACACCATTTGTAGGTAAGCATATATATATATATATATATATATATATATATATATTGTTTTTTTAAATAATAATTGTTATGTTTAGTCATGGAATGTGGATCCTGCCTTCTTGAAATTAACGACATTGTTTTCAAATTTTACCTACGCACATAAAATTTGTTTCACAAGCGTGATAGATTTTTTTTGTGATTTCTGCTGCAGATTAATTTTTGCCATTAAAAAATGAGTTACTGCTCAAAATGTACACTTGGTGTGAATATTTGGTTTACCGCTTGTTATAATTAGGATTTGCACAGCTGCTGACATGATTATGTCGACTAACGTTGTTGCCATTGGATGACTACCTATACAGATAAACATGCTACATGAAAGTTGTTTATTTTGAAAGTATAAATCGGAGGTGATCCGTGTATCTATAATTATTTTGACACTATTCACTGATGATTTAATGTTTTAATGATTTAAATGCCACCTATGCTGATTTAGATTTTAAATAAAGTGTTTTGTAAATGACTTTTGACTTCTTGTTTTTTCAGTTTACTTCAGTAACCATTTATTTATACCTCAGTAGCAGTTTCTCAGTATTTTTAGTTAGCAGGAGGTTAATTATTTATTTCTTTTTCTATTTTTAATGTCACCATTTGCCATTAATATTTAAATTTAAATTCATGTGTAACCTTAGAAGAAGACACTTATGAACATAAAAAAAATATTAATGAAAGAACAAAAAAATATATTGCATAAATAATGACCCAAATGCTCTAAATATGAATGCAGTCATTAAAATTTAAAAAAGAGGTTACTAATTTGATCATTAATAAATTTCAAATCTGCAGCTCCATCATACAAATTATTCAAGGACACCGTAAAATACTTAAATGAAAAATTAAATAAAAAAAGGTTTTTTCATAAAAGAAAAAACCTCAATAAATAAATTAAATAATATTAAAATAAACAAAACAAAAGCTTTGAATTCTTTGAATAATCATAATTTTAACAACCCAGGTAATGATTCTGTAAATTATAAAAAGTAAAAGAAATGAAGACAAAGTTAGGTTTTGAATGAGATCAACTTTATTTAGCATATTTTTTTTTAAACTTACTTTCAGAATAAAATAAAAATAGTATGCAATTTTTGTAAAAAAATAAATAAATTAGTTTAAAAACATCCAAACAATTAAAAGCTGTGGTACTGAAATGCACTATATATAAATATCCTGTTTCAGTTAGTGCACAATAATGTGTTACACAAATCATACAAAAAATGGGTAAGAATCCTACTAAATACGTAAAAAAGGAACTGCCCTAGCATTTGTGGGATTGATTAAGGAAAATCATGGTAAAACCTTGATCAGAGAAGAAAAAAAATTTACAATTAATTATAATAAAGAAAAAGTAAATACCGATGGAATAAATAAAAAATATATACCTGAAACTTGATGTACAATAATAAAAAAATTGGCAAAATAGACAACCTTTGAAACCTATCAATAATATAAATGGTAACATAAAATTTACGAGTACAAAAGATATAAATAATTCTATAAACTTATGACTAATTAAAAGTAATGAAAATATAGGGTGTAAAATTTCCAGAAAACAGTACATACAGACATAATTAAAAAATGCTCAAGCAAATGTTTACTACAATAAAAAATTAACAGGTAAAATAAAAAATAAAAATCACATAAATAGAATATGAACTAACAAAATAAGTATTGAATACTCTATATGTAAATAAATATCTTATTCTGATCGATGAATAAAGTGCTTATAATCATTAACTGTTAAGTGTGCTATTCTGCAGATAGAGAAACTGTCCTGACATTTGACCATATAGATCAAGGAAAGCCGTTGTAAAACCTTGATCAGAGACCGTCACAAAATATACAATTTATATTAAAGTAAATAATAGAATTATTTAAAATCCATGTTAATAAATATAAATATATTTATTAAATATATTATTGGTGTTATTAAATAACACCAAACTTTTGGCAAAATTTTATAATGTCATTTGACATATTCTGTTTGCACAAAATAAAAATGAAACAAGCACCTGTTTCACTAACAAACATGATAGCTGCTGGACTACAATCGATGTGCTGTATGGAGTTTTAAAAAACACAAACCTGTAAACCCAAGATGTTCCAAAAACAATAGACTGGTAAAACCACTATTTAACAGAGTCAACGTATTAGGAAAGAAAACAACCTTGTGATCTAAAATTGCTGTTTTAACTTACAAATCCATTTTATAATACGTTAATTTTTATCGCTATTTAATTGAAATGAGATAATAATGCAGTTTTTATTAGGTGATTTTTTATATCAAACAACTTTTAAGCTTCATGGATTCAAATTGTAAACTCATATTTTTCTAATTATAGTAATTTCCTTCTAGGAGTGTTGTATGCAGGTTTAATGATAACTAATGATGGAATTAAAGTACTGGAATTTAATTGTAGATTTGGTGATCCAGAAACTGAAGTCATATTGCCATTATTGCAGACAGATTTGTATACTATAATGGAGGTAAATTACACTATTAATCTGTTTTTAAACATATTGCATTACTTACTTGTTTATAGTATCCCTTCATATATATTTTCAAAACTACATCTTGGATGTCTAGAGAATTTTAGTCTATGCTTGGCTCCAGATTTCACTGCTGTACTTGGTATCAGTTTTGTAAAATTGTTTAATGCGTCAGGCTCCACTGTAATACGATTTTACAATTTTACTAAGGCTCCATTTACAATTTTATATTACTTTTCCTTTCCTTTCCTTTAAACGGTTACTTAAATTTTTTGGAAGGTTTAAAAGAGTGAAAATTATTCTGTTCAAATTTTCACCTTTTAAAGTAGTAAATTTTTTAAATTTCAATTTATTTTGAATAACTAATTAAAAAAAAAATATTTATGTTACTATCACAAACTATATATTGTAAATACTAGAATTATCATAACTTTAGCAAATCAAATTGGCTTATTATGTGTAATCGGTTGGCGATAAGCACTTCCAGTTTTATAGAGCAGATGAATTCAAATTTCTAAAAAATATGTAATTAAGTGTAGTTATACAAAAATTCATTGTAAATAGAATGAATAAAGTTTTCAGTAGCAGTGACACAAACTTTTTAACGTTATCCATATTTTAATGCTATCATTCATCGCCTATCGACAGCTTCTGTACTTTTATTGTTTATTGTCTCTCTATTCCCTAAATTAATTTAGTTATATAGTTATGAGATTTAATCATCATCGATTAAAATAAGTCGTAATAGTCAAATTTAATTCTTAGTCATCTACTAGATAACAATTAGTTGTAATTAAATTCATGTCTTCAAAGATATTCAATAAAAGAGGAGCCAGTACCAAAGTTGAACCTGTTGTACAAGAGGAACTGACAAAAGACAATTTATCACAGAAACAGAAGGTAAGCTTTTCTATTTATGACTAATAAAATTAATAAGTTAATGATATAAATAAGTGAATACGTATTGAATAATGTGTTGAACAATGAACTTTTTTCAGTTAATTTTTTCTATGTTATTAATGCATTAAAAATGCCAGCAAAGGGTTGCATAACTTTCCTGGCTTTGCCCGTGGCAGATCTTTATTTTATAAATATTTTTTTAATTATTTATGAATTATTTATGCAATATTTAGAGTATGATTGCACAAAAAATCAAAATGTTCAATGAAAAAATGTTGGGTCCCATTGAGTCCTTTGACTGAATGATGTTTTTATCCTCAAAATTATTCTGTATTTATAATATGAGGTTCGTAAATAAAGTAATGAGACCGGTTCAGAAAAACTTTTTATTTACAATCCAATTATACATAGACTCTATCACATTCAAAATAGTTCTCTTGGAAACCCACATTACGCTTCAAACGGTTTTTCCACTCTTCATAGAAATGTTAGAACTCAGAAACCGAAATATCCTTCAGGTGGTCGGTTACATTTTTTAAATGTTTTCTACTGTTCCAAAATGGTGTCCTTTGAGGTATATTTTTTAAAGTTGGGACCAGCAAAAAGTCACAGGTCAAGTCAAATGAAGGTGGTTGAGGAATTACAGGAATGTTTTTCTTTGCCAAAAACTCATTAATTGAGAGTGCAGTGTGACAAGGTGCATTGTCATGATGCAGCATCCAGTTGTCTTTAATGGCTGGTCTCATTTGGGCAACTCTTTTCCGCAGTCTTTCAAAAATTTCTCAGTAAACATATTGATTTACAGTCTTTCCTCTAGGCAAAAACTCCTTATGGACAATGCCATTACTATCAAAGAAACAAATTAGCGTGGTTTTGATTTTTGATTTGCCTCATTTTTGCTTTTTTGGGATGTGGTGAGTTTGAAGTGTGCCATTTCTTGCTCTGGCGTTTTGTTTCTGGGTCGTACTCAAATATCCAAGATTCATCACCAGTAATAACTTTTTTTAGAAAATCAGGATCAGTTTCAATTCGCCCTAGAAGGTCGCAGCATACTTTCACCTTGTTGTTTTTCTGTTCAACAGTGAGGTTTTTTGGACCAATTTTGCACAAAATTATTATGTGCAATTTGTTTGTTAAAATTTGATGGACTGTAGTATGGTTCAAATTCAATTGTTTGCAATCATTCTGACAGTTAATCGCCGATTGTATGATATCAAGTCATCAACATTGACACTTTTTGACGTTAACAGTGTTCCAGAGCATGAATCGTCTGCAACTGATTCCCGACCATCTGAAAATGCGTTAAACCACCTGAAAACTGGGCTCGTGACAGAGCTTCATCTCCATATGCCCCTTTCAATTTTGAAAAAGTTTCAGCAGCATTCTCACCAAGTTTAACACAAAACTTGATTGCACAACATTGCTCATAATTAGTATCGCTAATTTTTGTAACACACACAACAAAAACTCATTTCATGAAAAGTTTGTTTACATCTCATGTGGCAACAATAGACTAAAAATATTAATACCTAATATAAATCTGCTGTTCATATAACCAATATATTTACTAGTAATTTTACAGTGTTGCCACTTTGGCTGCCAAAAAAAAACTAGTCTCACTTTATTTACAGACCTTGTATAACTGCTATTGGGTCCTGTTTGATCTTTGACAGGTTCTACACAGCACCCTTGTTTTTTGGGCTTAAAAGTTTATTTATTGAAGCAATTATTTAATTGTACTAGTTTATTTACTTAAAAAAAGTCATTGTTTTCCAGTCAGGTGGAAAATCAGTCTGAAGCTTAGAGATTTTTCCAACCCTTGAACACTTCTGGAACTTGATCTTTGCAATAGTGTTTAGCTCTTTCAGCTATTCGCTTTTAATCTCATCTATGCTTGCAAAACAACAGCTCTTTAAGGTTCTCTTTATTCTTGGGAATAGTAAAAAGTTACACGGGACCATGTCTGGTGAATATGGCAGCTGGTGTATCATTACAGTGTTGTTTTTGGCTAAAAATTGCCGAACAAGCAATGAGGAGTGAGCAGGTGCATTATCGTGGTGGAAAATTTCAAGAATTGTTTCGCCACAAATCCGGGTGTTTTTTTTGGATTGCTTCATGCTAACGGCATTGAACTTGTAGGTAATACTTCTTATTTATCGTTTGACCTTGTGGCAAGAATTCATGATGCACAGTCGATCGTGCTTGTAGAGCTTTTTTTGGTCTTGGTGATCCAGAATGGCTCCACTGGGACAATTGAGTCTTAGTTTTGACATATCCGTAAACAACTCTCTTTATGTTTCATACCTGTTTCGTCACCATATTTCATCACCTGTTATGACATGTTTCAGTAGTTCTGCATCATTGACTTCATTTAGCGACTCCTGAGCAACTTCCATTCGCCGCTGTTTTTGTTCAAAATTCAACAAATTTTGCTGTCACACATTTCATACCCAAAACATCCAAAAAAATTTCATGGTATGAGCCAGTTTATATCCCAACATCATCAGCGACTTCTCTGATTGTGATTCGGCAATCATTCATAATCAGTTCTTTCATTTTTTCCAAGTTTTCATCGGTTGTTGATGTGCTGGGGTGTCTGGGGCGCTCGTCAACTTCAATGTTTTCATGACCTTTTTGGAAACACCTTACCACCCGTAAACCCTTGCTTTATACTAATAGCATGCATTTTAAAAATTTGTATTACTTATAATTTCTATAAATTTACATATAATTTATAGATTGAAAATCAGCAGTGTGGCACCGATTACGATATAGTTGTTACTTTTTAACGGTTAAGTAAGTAAATCCAAAATTTTTTTTTCTCTAATTAAATAAATACAACAAAGTAAGAAAGATAGTAAGATAACATTTTTAACTTTTGCTTTGACAAAAGATGCTGAGTAAGTTTCATAAAATCTTTGGTATCAATTTTATTTATTCTTAGTCATCTTATTTTTTTTGAAAATTTCATCAAACAGTATCTGGTATCAATTTATGTTAATCATAAAGATAAGTGATATTTTCTGATATCAGTGTGATTTTAATTTTGTTATAAATATTGTAACGCATGTTTTTTTAATTAAAAAGTATAATTTTGTATGTGTTAACAGATACTGTACATATTCTGTGTTGAGTATAAAATTACTTATTTCTAGATTGATTATACTCTGTGGGTACTATCCTGAACGGAATGTCATGAACAAAATACCGCTTTATAATATTCATTCTAATTGTCACAGATATATCTGTGACAATGGTTCACATGTTAAATGTAATTATCTAGTTTCAACTAAATGTCATCATCATCAACTGTTGGTCTGTCTAGCGGCAGGTCCCTTACAGCACAGCTGCTGCTATCCATTTCTGTCCTAAGTCTTCCTCTTTGAGGCCTTGTAGTTTCCATTCTTTACCTTAACCATTAAATTAATCATCTTCTTCTATAGAGGAAGAGTCCACTTCCTCCAGCCGCATGTCCTAACCGATTTCCTTTTCTTTTTTGCACTTCCTGCATAAGTGTTCTTTTTTCTTTAATCCTGTTTATTACTTCTGCATTTCTCAATTTATCTGACTATCTTATTTTCTCCATCCTTCTCCTTAATTCATATTTCAAAAGCCTCAATATAGTCCTTCTCCTTCTTCCTCATTGTCTGTGTCTAAATTTTATTATAGGTAGTAATTACGGTTTTTAACATCTATTTTTTTTAGGCATGTTGCTGCGGTAAATTAGATGAAATTAATTTGGAGTGGAATATGAGTAAGTCAGCTGTCGGTGTTGTTATGGCGAGTAAAGGTTATCCAGAATCTTCCAGCAAAGGAGATGATATTAAAGGTAATTTTATTATTTTACTGCAGTCATTAGGGTTCGATTAATAAATGTTATTAGATCATTAGAAGTACGCATCTAAGGTCACAGGTGATCTGAAAGGCAGAATTAAGATCGATCGGCAACCGACTAGAAAATTTAATGTAATATGATTGAAAATTCTGTAAGCGACAGGAGATTTTTTTACTGCATATTTTATTTATATACTAGGGAAAATACAAGTGTAGGATTATTTGCGTTAGAGGAACAGAATATAACTTTTTCAGATGTTACTGCACGTCAGCAGCGCTGAAGTTCTTTATTTGTGTTTTCTAGTTAACCTTGCGATGCTAATATTTATTCATTTTTTGTTCAAGAAATTCAATGTAACCAACAAAATTGCATGCCCTTGCACGGTGTGTTGTGGTTTTTATATACTCCACATCGACAATAATCTCCATGTGAGTGTACTGTTGTCGAGGTTACTTTTCCATTTTTAAATATAGACAGTAATTGTATGTATATATTTTTACTGAAAAAATATTTTTGAGTTATTGCAATCGTTCATGTATTTTTTTTTTTTTTGCTGCTTTGTAGAAAATAATCACTAATTTCCAGTTTATTAAATTTTATTACTATACCTTAGAATTTTCTATAATTAGAAATACTAATATAGGAATCACAGGATTTTACTGTTATAGGAGAGGATTTTACTGTTCAATCGAAGTACAGTAGTTCCTTAATTTAACACAGGAGTTTTTTTTTTTGTTAACCTCCAGGTCTGCCGTTAGGCATTGCTTCAGAGGATGAGATGAATGATTTGTAGCATGTGTGAAAATGCCATGCCTGACCGGGATTCAACACAGGAGTTACTGTGTGCAAAAATAAATTTTCAAAAAATAACTCAGAGGCACAAATTACAATTAAAAGTTCAAATAAAAGTTTTTTGTAAATATTTATTATCAAATTAAGTGAGAAAATTCTTTTCAGAATGCGATAACATTAGATATAAGATAATTTAATAAATTTCTAAATATGTCATTTAAAGTTAAGAAAAGATATTTTTTAATGCGAAAAATGCGCTAAAATAATAATACTTTTAATTTTGAGTCGTATTTATTTACAGGTATTGAAGAAGTTGATGGGAAAGAAGGTGTAATAATATTCCACTGTGGTACTGCAGCGGTCGATAATCAGAATGGGAATTATGAACAACCGCACAAATATATAACAAATGGAGGAAGAGTGTTAGCGGTTGTAGCTGTATCAGATACATTAATCAATGCTGCTGCACGTGCCACTTATGCCTGTACTAAAATTAATTTTACCGGGGCACAATATAGAAGCGATATTGCTCATAAAGGAATCACCAGGTACTAATAGAATATTTAAATGTAAAAATTTTAATACTAGGTGTGGCAGAAGTACCTCTTACATTTAAAAACATCACTGTGCAGTACACAGTAGGGATATCAAGAAGGATGGAGTCTTGCTAGTTAACAGCAGCCTTGCCATTTAGTTACTACTATAGCTCGGACAGGAGAACAAGGCAAGTTTTGCATACGCTTCCGTCTCAGACGTGCCAGCGTTCTGGATAGGGAAACAATTTTGCAATAGGTTTCTAATCTTTGTGGAACTGGATCATCATTGAAAAGAAAACCATCCTGCAGACTTTGGACTGTTACATTGTCAGACAATTTACGGGTGGTAAAAGCATCTGTCAAGCAATCTCCAGCACGTTCCGGATGTAAACATACTATTGCACTCTTGGTCCCGTGAAAGAGATCAATGCTGAGCTGGATGAAGTTCATGGCACATCTGCTCCTGTATTTGCAACTGTTTACTGTTTACTGGGTAAATGAGTTTAAACGTGGCCGTAATCCACAAAACATGAACATCATTCGGGATGTCCAGTGGAAGTGACCACTTCTGAAATGATTAACAAAATTCACAATATGGTTTTAAGCACTCGATGAATCAAAGTGGGTGAAATTGTTGAGGCGACAGGCATATCACAAGGTGCAGTGTTTTCAATTTTGCACGAAAAATTGAAAAAAATTTCAGTAAGATGGATGGATGAATGGCTGTGTTTGCCCTCAGTGAAGAATAAACGCAATTGTGTGATCAACTCTGAGGCTGTTTTGTGCTTTTCTGTCGCAATCCTAATGAGTTTCTGCATAGATACATAACTGTAGACGAAACATGGATACACTACCACATTCCAGAGACAAAGGAACAGTCAAAACAATGGGTTTTTGAAGGTGAAGGCAGTGAAATTGGCCGGGAAGGTGATGGCCACGGTTTTTTAGGATGCACATGTTATCATCTACACTGATTATTGGAACGAGAACAAACAATAATTAGAGAGTATTGTGTGTCATTTGTTGCACCGGTTGAATGAAGAAATCAAGAAAAAAACATCCTCATTTGAAAAACGAAAAAGGTCCCCTTCCATTAAAACAATATACGGGTGCACACCTGCACAGTTTCGATGGCCAAAATTATGGAATTAAAGTTAAAATTATTACAACATCCACCGTATTCACTGGATTTGGCCTCCACTGATTTTTTTTATTTCCAAACTTGAAAAAATTGCTCAGCAGGCAACGGTTCACGTTCACGAGTAGCTCATCACCCAAAAAGATGCTTATTTTGAGGACCTTCTGAAATCCTACTCTTTGGACGGCTTAAAAAAGTTGGAGAATGCTTGGAAAAGTATATAGAGTTACAAGGGGATTATGTTGAAAATCAAAAAAATCTACACAAAAAATTTGTTTTTCTATTTTTTTCTTAGGAATTGTTGAATGACCCTCGTATGTAGGATTACACAATAGGTATGTTTCACATTTTTCTGTTCAGGAATGAGTGATTCGCGTTTAGGCCATCCTTTTCTGATGAAATGTTTTTTCTGTCCCTATTATCCCATTCGCACAAAAAGCAACAGTACTTTGTGTAACCAAGCTGCAGACTTCAACTTAGACGGACCTTCAAATCACCACAAATATTCCATTTATACAATGCATATTGAAGCTATTCCAATGTAGATTTAAAGTTTTTATATGTTTCTTTCATAGTAGCAGAGCGAGCCACAGGTACTGATGGGAATTTATTGCCATTATGCAGAAGCACAGCTTTTAAACTAACCAGAGGAATCAATGAAGCGCCATTCTGTTGGGTTACGTTCATTACAAAGTGTCTCCATAAATGAAGAAATGTCATAAAATACTAAGCCATTTTCTTCAGAAAAATAGTCTTTAAATTCAGAATGACAATAAGTACATATCTTTTTATTCTTTTGAAGAAGATTCCATCCTTTTAGCCAGGAAGCAAGCATTTCAGACTGTTATTTGGATAACTTTAAATCTTGTATGAGATCGTTAAGATTTTCTTGAGTCTGTAAATGAGGCTCAGATGAACTGCTTTGTTCAACATTTTTATCACCAGAATCTGTTTCTTTTTTCCTTACTCTTCCATCAGACTCTGAGCTCTCTTCATCTAATATCACATGTTCTGGAGACTTTGGTACGGGCAATTCTTCACGATGTGAAATCGGTCTCATTGCAGATTGCAAGTTAGGGTACACCGCTCGCTATATGCTTTGATTTTTGACGTGATTACGTCAAACATTAATCGATTATGTTAACAAACATTAAAGCGATTGCTTTAATGTTTGTTAATCAGAAATAACAGAAGAGTGATGTTCGGGTTTCTCCAAATCATAGGGATAGCAAATGACATATGGTTTTTCCATTTTTCCATGCATTGAGCAGCCTAAAATACAGTAAACAAGAGATATATGGGGCCCAAGCCCTTGTTTGGTCCTCCTACTGTACACTCAAAATAAAGTTCATAACACATTTTTACAATGGAGTAAGTTTTCACATTTGGGACTTGAGCGTTACTTCACCGCATACATAACAAAAATTGTTAGGATGATTTAAACAAACTCTAGTACTCTAGGTGTTTTGTAACTAATGACTAAATAAAAGAAAATATGTAATACCCATTAATTCAGTTGCATAAAGCACTCACAGTGACGTGTTTACTGGTTCACTACTACTTCACAATCGGCATCGTTCTGATGAAGGCATGCTACACTAGATCACATTTGTACATGTCTATACACATCTAAACCTGCACAGCAGTAGCATTGCTAGCCTTTGAGTTTGCTCATTTGGTATTCAAGAGCTTTTACTTGACAATGGACATAAAAATGTTTTAAAATATTTAAAAAAATTAAAATAACAAAAAATGGTGGGCCATCGCCCACTATTTTTTGTATTTGGGATTTCTCCATCGAGAAATTCCAAATACATATTTGAAAACAGAATAAAAAACTACATTATGCACACCCGGTACACATGAGACAAAAATCATGTTGACCAGTTGTTACCGCTTAAAAATAAAAATGCAGATTTAGTTCTTGGTCTTTGTCTCTACTTACCCTTCGTTCTTTTATTTATTTATTCAAAATTAACAGTTCAACATTTTGATATAAAATTTGGAAAGTTTTTACAAAAGGAATCGATAAGGAGTTTAAATTTGATATATATTTTACCAACAAGTAGGATGTGTTTACATATATCTTATTTTTTACTCCTAGTTTTTACTGACTTAGCTGTAGAGAAATAGTATTTGACTATAATCTTTATAAATGAATTATTTTTTTATTGTAGACTATGCTTATTTATTCAAAATTTTACAGTTTTGAAATACTGCACTCAAATATAACCCAAAATCCATCGGAATACTAGTGAAGAATATTTTACAGGTTTTCTAAGCGTGTTTAATTATTTACTTGGCAAGGAAGGGTTTTATATTAAAAATAATTGAGAATTAAAATAAAGTTATAAAATTTGGTACTTCTGTTATAAACGATCACACTGTTGAAATTATATTTTCTTATTTATTTTTATACTAATTTGGTACAGAAAGAAATCTTTAAAAAACAATTCCAATATTAAACGATCGCTACTGTATGTGTATTTTAATTTTTATGTTAGAAATATTTGATTAAAAAATATTTGATAAAATAAATTTTATTTGTGTAACATAACATTATCAACAAAGAAGCGTAATTTTAAAATGTTATTTTAATTGAGACCAGTACTACCATTTACTGCAACATACTAAACATTTTATGACTGAACCGATGTTTTTTTCAAAATAAATAATCAAAGGTAACTTTTTTGTTTTTTATTTACAGATCTGTGTTGCAGTCTGGCAGATTGACATACAAACACAGTGGAGTTGATATAAATGCCGGCGATAATTTTGTTAATGAAATAAAAAGTTTAGCAAAATCAACAAATAGATCTGGTGTTTGCGGTGGGCTTGGTGGATTTGGTGCAATATTTGATTTAAAAATGATTAAAAGTGAAGTTGAATACAACGATCCATTAATTGTATCGAGCACAGATGGTGTCGGAACTAAATTAATGGTATTGTGTTAGAGTAATAATAGGTATTGTATTATATATTAATAATAGTAATATTTAATAATTTTTTTACTATTTTTTCCTGCAGTAAGATACCCGTTATTAACAATAACTCAGTCGACTACTGTAGGGTCAAGTTAAGATATTCAACCCTGCAGAAATTTTGCTATTATCATAAAAAAGCAACAAAATTTTTAAGAACATAAAATAAATCCAAGAAATTTTCTGATTAATCTCTTTTATATTTCTGAGTTTTATTTAACGTACATTCTTTGTATAACAAGATATAAAAAAAACCGTTATAACATTTTAGGAGAATCTTCATTAATGTTTGTTTAGTTAAGAATTTTTTTAAATATTTTAATCGTTATTTGTCGGTTTGTTGTTTTATTTCACAGATAGCAGAAGTGTGCGGCAATCACACAACGATCGGTATCGATTTAGTAGCGATGTGTGTAAATGATATATTGGCACAAGGCGCAGAACCATTATTCTTCCTCGATTATTTTGCCACTAGCAAACTCGATATACATTTAGCTAAAAATGTTATCAGCGGTATTGCAGAAGGTTGCCGCCAAGCTGGGTGCGCTCTTGTCGGTAAGTTGACATTCTTTTTTTGATCTCAAAACTGATACGGCCTCAAATAATTCTTAAATTTTTTTTAGTAAATAAAGGATGACTTTTGAAGAGAAGTAAGGCGAGAAGGTGTTCTGTATATATTCGACCTCAAATAGAAAAATTCAAAACGAGTTAATTTTTTGAGAAAATATTAGAAAAAAATTATTGTATATTTTGTAATCGCCTTGTATCTTATAATTAAACATTTTCCTATTATTTATTTATATAAGAAATAAAAATCACATGTCAAATAGTTTGATCTGAGTTATAAGAAACTAAATTTAGTAAAAAGAACAACCGTGCCTGCTGGGTCGGTCTAGTAGTTAAACTCGTCATCACAAATCAGCTGATTTCAGTCCACAGTTCTAAGGTTCAAATTCTAGTAAAGGTAATTACTTTTATACAGATTTGAATATTAGATTGCGAGTACCGATGTTCTTTGGTGGTTGGGTTTCAATTAACCACACATCTCAGGAATGGTCGACCTGAGACCGTACAAGACTACAATTCATCCTCATTCATTTACATTCATACACGTCATCCTCATTCATTCTCTTAAATAATACCTTACGACGGTTCGGAAGACTAAACAGAAAAAGAAGAGATGGTTGCAAGCATTGAAAAAGAACAAGTTGAATTTTTATGAAGACAATTAGCATTATATGTTATCATTACAGTTCAGTGTGTTTTTTAAAATAAAATAACACATCTGATTATACTCCAGAACAGATTTACCAAAAAAGATACCCTAACAGAATTGACCGATATGACCTGTAATAAATTTTTAGATTGTCATATTATTTTTTTGGTTGATGTAGTTACTGGTAATCGATTAATTAGCATTTCTCTTGGAACACCTAATCGCATACATCCAAAGTTTGTTCCTAGAAACTCTTAATATTAGTCTATGATCATTTTGTTATTGAAGTGAATGTAAAACTTTTAATACATTAAAGTATAAAATAGGTTAGAAAGTGGATGTAGCCTTCATGTCTGTGATCGAGTCTGCATCCATCACCGTTGCATCAATTGAAATATAAGTTATATTCAAATTTTTAAAATTAAAACTAAACAGTAAATACAGTATAAAAAGTAGTTAAGAATTTAAAAACAATAACACAAAATAGGTTACAAAATTATAAACTTTTTTTTTCTAACATAAGTGGTATAATTAAGTTATGCAGAAAACGTTAAACAATAAGTTATATATAGAAACTGTCAACAATTTAATAATTCTAATCTTTAACATACATAATTAGAATTACTTTTACCTTGGTATTATGGATTATAAACTGGTTGATGGTTTCTACCACAAAGTCACTTTTCCTGCCACTGAAATCAGTAGCGGTAATTGGAAACGACAATAGGTTCACGATGAAGACGTGCGGTGCATTCCCCCAATTTCATGAGTTAGTTACTCAGTAATATCGCATCATGCCAAAGTTTTATTATTAATAAAGTTTGTTACAGAATTTGTAACAAACAAATTTGTAACTTGTTGATAAATTAAACAAAAGTTATTTTGTGACCGTCAAGAAAAATATATGAGACATGTCTTTCAGAAAGACAGTACATTTAAACAAAATAGTTATACAAGCGATGTGCACCGATCAGTATCAGGTACAGTGAGGTGTAGTAACGGGCAGATACACTTGTGCAGAAGATTAATGTACTTTGAAACATAGAGTGGCTTAGTTCATGATTATATGTGTGCTAATTTTTAGTGCTTTAAAAGATAATTTATTTTATTATAAATCAATATAAAAATGAATACGGTTTAAGGACAACAATAATTCCAAGTTCTATATAAACAGTAGAAAAGTTCAGTAATTCTTTTGTTAGCTTCTATTAATAACCTTGCAAAATTCTCTTGTTTTAATGTCATAAAGTTTCTAAATCGAAAAGTTTAAAATTAAAGTTCAAGGATTTAGTCTTAATAAAACAAAATATGAGGTCTATTCCAAAATTTATTTACAGTTGCTTGTTGAAAATGTTAAAACGGTCACTATAGGAAGGCGATTGTATTAAGATTCAGTAGGTGTAAAGGGAACTTTTTGAGCGGCCCAGATCTCACACCTAGTGGCTTTGCTCCAAAGAAATGTTTCTGTTTCAGTACTTCAAGGAGCGGGAGTTGAAAATGATGATGCTAAATCAACTTGAAAATGGTAAATTTTTATGCTCATGGCGAAAACTTAATTTTTGCTCAGACATAAGAAAACTTATATGAAGTAGAGATGAACAATATTGACCAGGCAAAAGTTTTTTTTAATTTTTTATACATATACTTTATATTGAAACAAGTAACAATGCATTAAATATTAAAAAATTGGGCCAGTATAGAAAGGAGAAATGCATTCGATCGGATGAGTACTTGATGACAAGCGAAACATTTCTTAAATTAATATGAAATTAATTTTTAGTGACTAATTTCTATTTGTATGATTATGTGTTTGTAGCCCCGGCCAGATATCAAACATTAAATCTCGTATACATCTGTGGAGTGCTGTATACTGTTTGAGAAAAATTGGCTTTTTTATGAATAGATTTGTGTACATTGTATTTATTAAGCGAATTATAATATGATTGTTTTTGTATTGTTTTAATTAAGGTGGTGAAACAGCTGAAATGCCTGGTTTATATTCTAACAATGATTACGATTTGGCTGGATTTGCTATCGGTATTGTCGAAAGAGATTCATTATTACCACATTTAAATGCAGTCAGTGATGGTGACATTGTTATCGGGCTTCCATCATCAGGTGTCCATAGTAATGGATTCAGTCTTGTAAGACAGATTATCAGTAAATCAGGTCTTAATTATGATAGTCCAGCACCTTTCAGCCGAAATGGATTTACTATTGGTATGTATATGCATCTATCAGTATATACACTTACCCTGGCTGGATCCCATAAAAGGGAATGCACCTTTGTCAAGATTTTATGATGACACATTATAACATTTTACAGTGAATTTCTTAATCATCTAAATAATCTGAACGGTATCTAGTTGTACTGTTCAGGTATGAAGCGCAAAGTTTGAAGCATAGAGAGACTGTCAGGTAGAAAATTAGAAAAAAGGATAAACTTTCATTTTTTATATTAATCACTTATATATTTATCGGGGCTCTACTAGTCGCATACCTTTCAACTAGTAAAAGCATATGTTAGACAAGTTATAGGATAATGTGTTTTGGACATAATGTACGTACTATGTTTGTTACACTACAGCCATAATGCTTATTGTACAGGATAAGCAATTAAAACTTAACCGCTACAGACTAAACACAGTTGCGATGTGAAACAATTTATGAATAAAATTTAAAATTGGAAACGTACATTACATTAAATTTTGTACTTATGTTAGCAAAAGTTTACATATTTACCATATTTTTAAAGAGATGTTCAAGGTGAGCGTCCTGCACTCCGATGCACTTGTGTGCTCAAGTGATAGTTCTGGTTTCTTATTGAATGTTTGTCTTTAGTTCATTTATAGTTGTGGGTATTTGATTCACAAACTCTATGTTCAAATAGCCATGAAGGGAAAAGTCACAATTAAACAAATCGGGAAAACAGAGGCCACTGCCCCATTGACAGTTTTTTTTTTCTGTAAGAGCCACATGAGCATGAACGTATACTAGTGAAATGATATTTAAGACATTGCCCCATCTTGTTGAAAGAAACTGTACTTTTTTTACTGTTATCTTAACCGAATGTAGAATTCTTTCATTTAAAAATTGTACGGTACTCATCTGTATTGACAGTAGTAAAAAAATATTGAACCCTGGTATACGATTACCAAAACCGCACACCATATAACAATTTTCTCAAGCGGTTGCTGATATATCCAGTGAGAATTTTTAATCATCCAATACTTGGTGTTGTACAAATTAACAAACCCAGTTTTAAATGAAACCGTACTTCATCTTACATCAAATACAACATCACGTCTATCTGTCCATCAATAATGTTTTTGAGAGCGCAGTCTGAATAATTAAGATGTTTCATCAGTCTGTTTGGTCTCTTGTTGTTGCAGAGTTGTCACATAGTACGTACAGTTTCAAATTTAAATCGTGAGAATCTTATGGCAAATGTGTATTTTACACTGCTTTGTAGAAACCATAGCCGATGTTCAAAGAATTTCTGCCGTGGTTTCAGGAGTCCTAACAAAAGGTCAGAAAATTTAATTTTACATTACATTTGAAACCGACTCTGTTGAGTCGGTTTCAAATGACCTGTAACAACGGGTCATTTTTTAACTGAATGCTACTCTGTGCTGAGATACAGGCATTTAGAAAATTTTCTGCAAATATCTGATGCAATTCTTGAAAGGATCCAGAATGTACATAGGCTCTGCTGCAAGCAAACCTCTTTATAAAAAAGGCATTTTAAAAAACACAACTATAAAGAACAAAAATAAACCGGATTGAAACATAAACAGTATATAAAGAACAACATAGGCAAGAGTAGTAACATATACAACCGATGGTGGCACCAGTATTAGCAGTTTTAAACACAACTTTGAGTGCAGTTTGAACAATTTAATTCAATTTTAAGTCGTTCAGCCAGGATAATCCTAAAAATATTTGTCATTGTTTTCTTTAAATGATGTTTATTATTTGAATAGAACAGTTTTCAAACCTTCTCTCTTAAGTAGGGATAAATTTAATATTAAACGAATAAAATTTTATTATATTCTATTCTCAAATATCCCATAATACTGTAATTTGGGTATTATTAAATGAATTTTATGATGCCATAGACGGAATCTCTTAGCAGTGGGTTGAATTGATGTGAGATGTTATACAATTTTAGTAGTTTAATAAATCGCTACAGAATTTTTTCCCCTTCAGAAACAAGTAGGTCGTAGAGTATTAATTTCCACCACATTTGTTTCATTCCACATCTTATTTATATGCTTTATGTGTTCTACACATTATCTCCCCCCAACAATTTTCATACTTCCTTCCATTCTTAATTACTTATAACTACCTCTAACTACTTTACGTTTCTTTTTTTTTACATTGTAAGGTAGTAAAAGTATGTAAATAAGATTTTAAGACCTTATTTACATACTTTTACTACCAGATCCTTCTAATTACACACAAAGAACATAAATATGAAGAAGAAAACTGGGCATAATGACAAAGGTTTTAGCGGAAGTATTTGGGCATAATAAGGTTCTCTGTTAAGAGGTTAATAGTGAAGAGATGAAACACAAGAAATTCAGTGGTGAATGAATGTGTAGTAGGGACACACGTCTCATTATAGCGAGTATATGAGCGGATAGAAAGTTGTTAAATGGTGTCAGTTCTAGCATAGGTAAGCCCAGATTCACCTCATAATAATATCTATATTAAATAGCCAGAGAGAGCGAGAGAGAAAAAGAGATATTAATTTTTTGTTTTAGGTGATGAGTTGTTAATACCGACTAAGATATATGTGAACCAAGTATTACCTACATTACAAAAAGGTTTAATAAATTGTTTGGCTCATATTACTGGTGGAGGTCTTCTTGAAAATATACCTAGAGTTTTACCTGATAATTTAAAAGTTTCATTGGATGCAAATACTTGGTATATTCCTCCTGTTTTTGCTTGGCTTTCCATGATCGGTGAGTGAAATTATTTATATTTTTATAATTTATTTATGCCATTTTTTGAGGGTAATGTGAGCTGACCACTAACTTGCTTACAATTAGCATAATGTACTGGCCAATTACACTGATAGAAAAATTGTATTTACAGATCTGTAATGTACACAAAAAAGCAATTCAATAAATGGTATCACACTTAGAAAAACATTAAAAAATGTTATTTTTGTCTATCAGTGTTATTGTACATCAGGGTAGGGTATTACAGTTTCTGTTATCTGATGATAATGGTTAATCTGACTGTCTTTTGATAAGGGGTTTTTAAGAGAATTATTTTTATTATTTTAATATAATTATTTCCAAAAATAAGAGTTATAAGCAACTTAAATTTTTCTGTAAATAACTTTGTAATGAAGAATTATCTGCATACTTCTGTTAAATGGTGTTTCTGTATGGTACGGTATTGATTACATTACTTCGACTTATCATGGAAAATTACAAACTTATCAGTTTTTTATGATAAAACTAATCCAATGTTACTCTAAAATTTTATGATCTTTATTTAGAAATTATAAAATATGTAAATGTGAGTATAGAACTTCATAAAAAAAAAACAGATCTTCATTAGTTGACTTTCTGAATATATCAAATCATATAGAAAATAATTAAAAAGGTATGCCGATAAGCAAACATGAAAAAAAAAATTTTTTATAAATATTAGTTTTATTTAATGAACTTGTTGAATTTAAGTACAAAATAAGATTAGTACATGTAAATTTACTTATTTTTAATAAAATTAAATAAATTGTGAATGCAAAATAGGATGGATATAAAGCAATTATTTTTTCAGGTGGTGTTCCGGAATTAGAAATGGTGCGTACATTTAATTGCGGTATCGGATTAGTATTGATTACTAGTCGTAATAATAAACAAAAAGTATTGGATATGATACCAGAAGCTTCTGTTATCGGTACTGTTAACATAAGATTAACAAAAGGTGTGTTTACTATTGTTTCTACTTAGCGTTATCTTATTCATTTTTGCCTTTGCCCGATTCATTCGGAGTCACATCTTTTTTAATTCAAGGATCAGGCCTTTTATCGTAGAATTTTACTGAAACAAATTAGATTTATTGGAATTTAAAGCTAAATCTGTAAATCTATCGACACAAGTAAAATATTTCTTAAGAAGCACATTCTTGTTTAAGAGTACACAGTTGCTGAATTCACAATAATTAAAGTGAATTTTTATTAAATATTGTGAAACATACGGTTACAGTAGTGGATAATGTAATGTGTACATGTGAAATTTATGAGTGCGTGTATTGTCTTTTCACTTTCATTGTGATCAGTAACCATGTTTACCAAGTAGGTTAAATTAAAACAATGAAACTTACTTAGATATATTAAGAAAATGAACTTACCTAATTTAAATGAACTTACAGAGTAATTTCTGTTAATCTACGAAATAATGAATTTCACACTAACAGTAATATACGTACAACTTCCAGCAGGAGGGAGCAACCTCTTGTTTGATATAATGACATATCACATAATTCTGGGCAAAACCAAAGGTTTTTTTTAAGAAAGCCTAATCCTGTTCTCCAGGGGCTGTTTAATATTTGGAGAAAAGCGATTTATTGCATTTAGATTTGAATCATCAGATTTATTTATTAGAAAGTCAATTTTCTCACACCGTGTATAGATATCCTGTTCTCCTGAAAAGAAACCGTAAAGCAGTCCTTCTGGTTTTTCTTGTTTTGGCTAGGTGACTGCTGGATCTTTGCTAAAAACACTGTAAGTATGTTGAGGTCCTGCATCTTTGATATTCATGGTATCAGATGGAGGTCATCTGATTTTTCTGAACAAAAATCTAAGCTTGGGCTGAAGTGTCGATTAAAATTATACTTTGCAATGCAAGTACACAACAGCATGTAATCTAAGCATAAATATATTATAATTGATATAAGAATTTTTATTGTCTGATCATGAAAGTAACTATCCATACACTAAGTAATTTTAGATTGGTTTAAATAACTAATTTGATTGATACAGTTCCTTTTTATGTACGATTGTATTATTATTGTTGTGCATAACTAAAAGGTTAGGTTCATATTATCAGTAGATCGATTGAAAAGAACAAATTAAACTTTTCTGTGTAATTAATGTTTATTATTATGATTAATATACACACAAAAATAAGTTTTGCCTTATTCACATAAAAAACTTTTATCTACCAAGTGTAAAATTAAACTAGCCTGAAGATTTTAGCAGTACAGGAGTTGATAAAATTGCAGCACTTATATAGAGCATAGAAAGGTAGTATAATGTGTTTTCTCAGATTCAATTGTTCTCTTCATCAGAACAGTGATAAAAAAGCAGTACTATTCTTTTTGTGGCATCATCTCTAGTTAGAACATCCAAATATTTTTATTTTATTTTCATTATTTGCAGGTAGGAAATAATTTGTTTTATTTTAATAATTAAATGAAGGGTTGAATTTTCCAAGGAGTCCCTGACTTTTTTTTAATATGTATATGTTCATGAAAAATGATGTAGATCGTAAATGAAGTTCATAACTCAAAATTTATTTATTTGTTAAATGCACTTCAGGTAACTAAACAGTCCTGAGCCGGCTACAAGGCTCAAAGTTTCTATATCAGTTTTTTCTGGCTCTCAAAAAGTGTAAAATTTTAAAACAGAAAAGATTAAATACCACAAGATATCAATTCTGAATTATACTGAGTTAGGAAATCCCTTGGAAATGTGACATCTTGTTTTTTTTTTTGAGAAGGTAAAATAAATTTTTAAAACAGTTGTAATTGTTTAATATTTGAATTTTTGTTACTTGAGGGAGGTTAGACAGGTATTAGCTCTTTAGAGAGCACCAGCCTCCATGAGTGGTAGCGTCTTTGCTTTTCATCCAGAGGTCTCAGGTTTGAATCCCGGTCAGGTATGGCATTTTCACACACGCTACAAATCATTCATCTCATTCTCTGAAGCAATAACTAACAGTGGCCCGGAGGTTAAAGAAAAAAAAACAGTTCTTATGTGTGATTTTTATTATTTTGATAAGGAACTGTTTTATCATTTTGAAAAAGTAAAATTCAGTTATTGTAACACTTCAGTTTTTATTGATTAGGGGTCCACGGGATTAGAGGTCTGATGGGGAATAAGAGGCCAAATTTTTCCTGTTACAAGGTATTTTTATTTTTTATAAGCGTTTAAGATCATTTCAATGTGAAGTATAGAATATTTCTGGTCCTATAAAATCAGATTCCACAGTTTGGCTAATGCAATCAGACTTCATTTTTACTATCCATCATTGCATAGTGTGTATAGGGGGCTACATAATTATTTTGATGAAGAAGGAATTAGCATTAAATGTACATATTTAATGGTTTTTGATACGTTTGTTTAACAGTGTTTATTTATGATCATTTATTTTTGTAATAAGTGTGGTAGAAAAAATAAAAATTTGAATGTTATTTCTAGTAATTTTCTTCATAATACATAAATATCTGAATTCCAATGACAATATCATTTAATGCAAGTAAAACTGAATATCCAATTTTTAACAAATACAATGTTTATAAAAATTTTTGCACTGAAAATAAAATATTATAATTTTTTTTATGTAGAAAGTGTCAAATAATGTAAAATTACGAAGCACTATTTACAAATTAACACAGATCAAATATTACAAAGAGATTTTTATCAAATATTATCACATCTTAGTTAATAATATAGCTGAAGAGTGGTGGGGTGCATCTTGTAGTAGTAAAAGATCCAGCAGCTGATTTCTGCAGAAATCAGCTTCCGGATCTTAGACTATAGTATTAGAAAAAAAGGTCATAAAAATTTTCACATACAAATGTTACAGTGAGAATTATTTAAAAACTATAGAATAATCTTAACAATATCTTAACTATAGAATAATCTTAAATGTTTGTAAATTAAAAATTTTAACCAAAAAATTAACATTAACACCAGACTTAAATCGTAACAGTCAATAGATTTCTGTAGGAAAAAAACCAAATTATCTTTTAATAGTGTTCTAATTTGGTTGGGGGGGGATTATATTTTTAATGAAATTATATTTTTGGCTTAAATAATTAAAAATAGATTTGGCTGGAAACTTCTATTTCTCAGTTTATAAAATAATGAATCTATTTTTTATGACTTAATGTTACATATATTACATCAAAAAAGTGGTGTTGCGGAAAATTGATGAAGAAAGAAACATTTGGAAAAATATAGTTAAAAGAAGAGACTATGACTAGAGACATGTGACTTAGAAGAGACTAGAGATATGTGACTTATAAGACATTTAAGGCAATATACAATATCTGTATATTTATTTGTAATAAATCAAACTGGTAATAAAAAAAATTATTAGGCGATGGGGATATTTTATTACTGCTTAAAAATTTTATCTATTTGAGAACATGCAAAATCCTAAAGGAACAACCCCTCTGCCCATCCCTGCTGGAATCGTTGACTTGCGGAAGTATGTGACTGACCTATAAACAGATTATTTTATTCAGATGGTGAGTTCTGCCGCTCCTTTTTTTCATTTTCATGGTACGAAATAACTGTTAATATATATTAATAACAAATTATATTTTTTCAGAGGAGCCTAAAGTTAGAATCCTAAACTTTGCTGATGCACTTTCTCCATTGATGCAACAGTTTGTTAAACCATTGGTATCAAGATTAACTCTGTGTAAACGTGTAGCAGTTCTAATATCGGGCAGCGGTACTAACTTACAGGTATCATTAACATGCTTAATTTCTTTGACGTTTTCTTCCTATTTTTAAATATGACCGATTTTCTAAACCGTTCATAGCATATAGTCTACTGTTAGCAGCACTGACTGCTTATGTAGTAGTACTTATTTCTTTACTGTATAACATTCTTGATAAAATATGGTTTGTTTTAATTCATGACTATCAGTACTGAATATAGTAAATTTTTTTCATGTTGAACTGTATAAACAAATATTTATGTATTAATAAATATGTGATAGCTGTTTTTTTAATATCTCATTAAGCAAATGTACAACTTTTTTAAAAATTTATTTCACCCGATCAAATACTACACACAAATCAGAATTTTTGTCTTTATGTTTGTCGATTAAAGCTAAAGAATCAGTGGGTTGATCTTAATTGTTCTGTTGTCATTTATTTAGAGAGGATAGTATTTTTTAAGGAATGTTTTAAATATAAATTTTTCTAAATAACTTCTACTGGTAGAATTTTACGTTTACAGGTGAACTATTTAAATTTTACAATATGTATTTTTTAATAACAAATTTTATGTTAAAATATTTTTTAGGTTATTTTCACTTTCTTTGAGAAAGATTTAAACCTAAACTTATTGCAAAACCTCTGTTATCAGTTAAAGAGTTCCTTAAATAAAGATAAGTCATACTTTACAGTATGTATGATATTTTTTAGTCTGAATTTTCTTTTTCATTTATTAAAATTGGGTCCTGTTCTGGTTAAATATGTCTAATTCTTTTGTGGCAGATTTATTTCACTTTTATAGGAACCATATTTTTGTAATATAGAATTTATTTATAATTTAGATATGAAAATTGTATGATTTGTCCATTGATTGTGAAGAATATGATTTTTCCATTAGACATGAATACAAAGGTAAGTGTAATATAATGAGTAAGCTGTCATCAGAAAGAATGAGATGAGAATTAGTTCTTGCACAATTATATTCTCATGTCAATACAACAAGCTTTTGAAGCCTAACCCTTATTCGTTAATTGTGATGAATGACCTAATGATTATTTTTTTTTTAAGAAAGTCAATATTTATATATTATAATCATTTTAATTGGAATAATTTTCTGATCTTTGTTATTTATCTACTGTACATAACGTTATGCATAAAAAGTTATGAAAATTGCTCGTTACTTATCAGCAGTGCAAGTTTTTTATTGTGAACAGACAATTTATAGAGTATAATTTCTCAATTGTTCCAAGTTTTTATTCCAGGTTTCTGCACAGATTCATAAGGATCTTACTCATGAGGTAAAAGCTTAAACCTAATATACAAGTAATAATCTTTATTTAACACATCTCATTTCATGCGCATCAAAAATTAATTTGTAAATTTTTTTGTTTCAGGCATTGATCGATGGTACATTTGACTGCCCTTTTGTTCAAATTGTTTTAGTTATATCGAATAAACAGGATGCTTTTGGTATAAAAAGAGCAGAAAATGCTAATATTAATTGCACTGTTGTCAAGCACAACACGTATGAAACCAGACGACAATTTGAAGAAGTTATCGATAATTTACTAAACAAAAACTGTGTCGATATAGTTTGTCTTGCTGGATTTATGCGTGTATTAACCGGTTGGTTTGTCCACCGTTGGCGTGGCAGATTATTAAACTTGCATCCGTCATTATTACCATCATTTAAAGGTGCACATGCGATAAGAGATGCGATCGCTGCACAAGTAAGAATCTCCGGATGTACTGTCCATTTTGTAGAGGTATTCCTTTTTGTTGTTTATTCTTCTTTAATCGCTTTCTTTTAATGTTCTAACACTTTAAAGACTGTTAATAATCTGACACTTATAATTCATTTAAGCATTTTATATTTACGTGTAATAATGTATTATCCCACCATCTTCCGTTAAGTTTAGTTACAAATATTATGTCACTTAAAGGTCCATGTTCACAATCAAACCTGCCTCTTACCTGTATGATTTTGTATTACCAATGTTAATAGTGGCAGTTATATAATCGCATTATATTTTAATGCATATTATTATTTTATCAACTGATATAGCAAGAAATAGTGAAAATATTGTTATCAACCAAAAAAAAAACCTTCCAGATTTTTTATCTTCCTCAGCTTCATGAGCTGAAAAATGAACCACTCCCCATATCCAAAAATAGTAAATTTTAGTTACAAAATTAGATTCACATCTGAACGTGTAGTGTAATTGGTTTTACATTTTTATAATTTATATTTTGTGCTTTTAAAATTTGGGCTTAATCAACATTTTATTCGTGGATGTTTTTCACTTTTGATTATTGACATACCGACTGAAAATTGTTATACTATTTTGCTCTACATCAACTGATATCAGAGCAGAAACCTTTAAAATCCTTGTTGATGAACAAGAAATAAATTAATTAGTTCACAAAAATCTATCTTTTTAAAAAGTTGTTTTTAAGTCTTAAAAACTGAACTTTTAATAACCAAAATAATGTCCACAGTGTTAATAAAGTTTAATTTTCAATTAAGAAGCGATTCAGTCACTAAAATGTGTTAAGTGTTGCAATCAGATATAGTATTATGTCTGACAATTTTATCCATAAAACTGATGTTTTTTCTAAATTTCACAAACAGTATACTCATCTGTCTTAGTATCTAATCTTTAACGACACTTAAAGTATCTTAATACAAGAGAAACATTTTCCATAACAATTACAGTTCAGAATAATTAGTAAATTAATAAATGTATGTTTAAATTATGTTCCATAATTAATTACTTATAGAACGATTAACCAACATTATTAGGCAGTGTCTCGCAGGCTATTTTTTTTCTTTATTGATTGTTAAATTTATCATAGTTCCTTAATATATCGCAAGTTACTCAAATAACGTAGTTGTAATTACTCTGAATATAAACTGAAGATATTTAATCTTCTGATCAAATACCCTGAATCTTTTTACTGTAAGCATAAACAGAAATATACTAGTATCATTCACAGCAGTTCTATACACGTGATTACATTAGAACCACAATGCAATAGTTTTATCCTTATTTAAAGTTAAGTTACAATCCATCTGGTTAATAAATTTTTGAACTGCTAACAGAATTTTCTAGTTCTTTAAATAATTATCATCTGATATAAATAAATACTGTTATTATCTGCGACAAGGGTAACAATTAATAGTCCCATTTCCATGGATCATTAATACAGAAGAATGGCAAGAAACCAGACACTTCCCCCTGTGGGACTGCTATTTTACTTCTATTTTACTTTGTGCATTCTTAACAAAAGAAAAAAAAAGTTTTTTTACACTCTGTAATGTAAGACTAAATTAAACCTCTTCTCCGATCACTAAGGTTTGTCATCATAAGAGATGTGTAACTAAATCAAAACGCTTTACTATGCAAAAAACAGTGCTGAAGTTTCTACATTTAGTACCGCTTACCTTTCTTTTACCACTTGACGCGTTTTGGAACCGCTCCATTGTCAAAACCTATTATACTCAGGTACAATAAGTTTTGACAATGGAGCGGTTCTGACACACATCAATAAGTGATAAAAGAATGAAGCTAAGAAAAGTAAATGGTACTAAATACAGAAACTTCAGTGAACTTAGCAGATAATAATAATTATTATCTTAACAATTTCAACAGTGCTGAAGGTTTGTCAATATATTATATACTAAGCATTCCATAATTTATTTTTCACCATTCTTTTCAAATACTAGAAAATATGAATGTAATGATATTGGCTGAAAAAAATGTTTAAATTAAGTGCAGAATCTTTTTTTAGGGTGGAAATAAAACAGAAATCTTAATTTCCCATTAAAATTGGATTAGTATTTAAAATTAGTGGTAAAAAATTCCTTTACCGAAACCACTACAAAATGAAAAAGAAAATGATTTACACATATAATATAAAAAATTAATAATTATGTGTAAATAGTTTTTTTTTTTTTTTCATTAATACAATCTATTCTTTTTTCATAAAAATGTAAGACTTATTTTAAAATGTTGCATATCAAGATTTGGTTTGCAATTGACAGTTTGTTTACAATTAACCCGATGTTTTTTTGGTTTAGCATGTCGTTATCAAATGAAATTTACATGCATTAAAATGTAATATTTAGCAAAATCAACAAATTTGTATTTATCAATTATTCTTTCTAAAATTAAAACATTTATAAATACATCGTAATTATCTCATGAAGAACGATTCAAAATACACATAAGTTCTATAGTATATCTTTCAAACAGAAAGTTGCATAATATTCAAGTTTAATTTTATTCGCAAAAATATCTCCATTTCCAATCACATTATGCATCCATTAATTTCCTGTGTGCTGAATTATGATGTAACATTTTTTCATCTTTAAACAATACTTTTGTTTATCATATGCTTTTACTTCTCATTCGTATTTTCAACTGATAATTTACCAAGCGTAATTGTTATAACACATGTTACTGTTCGATAATTGTTAAGTTAAAAAAATATTTTTCACGTTTACAGGAAGACATTGATGCCGGTTGTATAATTGGTCAGGAAGCGGTTCTAGTAAAGCCTGATGATACTGAGCAAACGCTGCTAGAAAGAATACATAAAGCTGAACACAACTTATATCCAAAATCATTAATACTTGTTGCTTGTGGAAAAGTCAAACTCGATTTAAGTAATAATAAACTAATTTGGTCGTGAAACACACACACTCACATGTATGCCATCATTTGTATTTTTAATTATTAAAAGGTCAATTGTTTGTAAGTTTTTATATTATTTTTTATAACGTGCTTTGTTATATCAATATTTTTAATATATATTTATATTTTTTTCTTGTGTTTTACTTCACCAATAATTTTCCCCTTTACTGCTATTATAATTTTTTTTCATATTTAAGGATAGTCTAAATCATTTTGTTTCAAGGAGTTTAAAGCCGCATAAAAAATAAACAGTCAAAAATTAGAAAAAAAATTATACAGTGTTCCAGGATGTATTAGCCGAACTTGAACCGATTCTTTGCGTACAGTAATGCATGGTGATAATTTTTATTAATTTACTATTATTATTTATTATTAATAATTTTTATTACATTTAGTGGAGAAAATAAAAGCAGGCAAAAAATTATCAGCTTGCATTACAGTGTCCTAGCGTACTGCCAGATTAATTGTCTGCAGTTAACTGCATTGTTTTACAAATGAGGTGTCACTTTGTTCAAAATAAAATGCTTAATAAATTTTATAAAAGTAAAAATTTGATTAAACAAATAATTTCAAAGATATTTAAGATTAAAAAATTGAGATGGCTGCCCATTTTGAAATTTTTGATGGTGATGTTTTCAAAATATTTTATTTTGTAGATCAAGACACTAATCTTAGATTTGCCAAATTTAATTAAGTAGGTTTCTGAAAAATAACTTTTTTGTTGAAAATCACAAAATTGTCTCCAGAAGGAAATCAAAGCAAAATAGGATGCATGCTGATATGAACTTTTTTGCTCATTTTGGAGTCCTGAACAGCTAATATGTCTTTGATCACTATATAGCTAATTAAAATAAAATTTAGAAAATGAAGGATACAAAAGTGATATTTTAAACATTAAAAATTATAAAAGAAAAAAATGACAACATCCATAAGAAAATTACAGGTACCTTTCTTAAAGCAATTCTTGGATCATGACAATCAGCCAGCAGCTTACTTCTCAACCTATATTCTGTTAAATGACTTTCTAAAAATTAATAGTTTGTTGCAGCAGCTTGTTTAGAGTATAACAATTAACTTTAGTTTTGAATGAACCATAGAGATAACATTTATTTTTTTGGTCGATTAATTCACAACATAAGCTTCAAGCTTGTGCATGGAAACGTGAAATGGAAATTTGTATCGTGAAAAATGCCATGCCCGACTGAATTTGAACCGGGGACCTCCAGATTAAAGGGTAAGATGCCACCACTCTGCCATGGAGATTGGGCGTTTAAAACTTTAAAAGAATATTTTAAATGAAAGAGGATCCATCTTTTTTGAGTAGTTAATACAAAATTATGGCTATAAAATGCTTTCTCTTTTCTTTCAATTTAAATAATTTAAGTCATTTAAAGTGAGGAATAATGTAGAAATCTCTCCTAGCATCAAAAACAAATCTCAAAGTGTAATTCAATATTCATCATATCTTCAGAAACATCTGTTACAAACTACAAAACAGTTGTATAAATGAAATATTAGCGCCCTAATTGAGAAAAATTGATGCATACCAATAATACAAGATTACAAATAAAAGTGTGAGTTCATTTTTTTTTTAGAGAAGATTTTTGTACTTCTATTAAAATGCAAACTCATTTCAAAGTGAGAGAACTTAGTTGCAACAAATTAAAAAGTCGATATGAATAGCACTTAAAGTACCAAAATCAAAAATTTTAGAAAATTGTTAATGCCTTTATATTAAAAAGGATATTTTAAAAAAATATCTATTGTTATACTCGTCTACTTTTTAAAATATTATATTGTTATTTATAGGTATTTATTCAACAGAAATTAAATACCTATAACTTATATGAAATTTTCATTTTAATCAGGAAACTTCAGGCACTTTTTTCCAGAGGTTTATATCCACCGTTAAACACAAAGTAGTCATGACTGTCTTTGCAGCTGGAAAACTCTGTATGAGTCGACAAACCTTTTAAAATATTCTTTAAATCAGGAAATATTGCTGAAAACCAATCGGTCCGAGTGTTACAATTCAACATCGGCATGGCTGTAGATGCCCATTATTAGTTCAGTTAGGACGGGGGTTAGCGATAGAATCATAGTTTCTTTCTCAAGCGCACAAGCAGTTACATTATTCCAAAAAGTAACTGACACATGTTAATCCAGTAGGGGTACATATATTTGCCTTCTACCAGTAATCTAATTGCGTTTTAAGTGGGTAACAAATACCCACTTTTATAGGGTAATAAATACCGAATTTCATTATCATTAAGTATCAGAATAAATAAAATAAGTTTTATTAATAAAGCTGAAAATAAAACATTACACACTCACAAATCCACGAGATTATTTCTTGAGTACTGATACAAGAAGCTGTTTCAGAGAAACAAATAATTCCCCTGTAATAAAATCAGGAATGATTCGCAGCAACGACCATTAAAGAAACACAACAGATTGAAAATTGTCAATCAAATTGTTTTACACCTTCCAAAAAAAGAACAGAAAAATTGGATCAGACAATTTTGACACATGTAGGTTAGTTGTCAATTTTCATATTAAAAAAGTACTACGAGTTGCCACTGTTAAAAAATTCTCAAAGTTTTATGAAGATATCGATTGTAATATTTCTGCTGATGCATCGAGAAAAAATTTAACAATCGGTTTGAAGTGGATTAAAACAAGGGACCATCAAACCATCAAGGGCTAATGGAAATGCATGACATTGTTGATATAGAAATTTATTTAAGAAGAAATAAGAAAATAATGCGAAGAAAAATTAATATTGTGATGGATGAAACCCGTAACTGAAGGAAGCAAGGGCAAAACACTGACATGTAGTAATGAGAGTTAGTGACAGCACACTGGAGTTTGAATCCAGATTTACACGAGCCATTGCAAAATAATAATCACGTCATGTTTTCATACATATGTGAATGTGTTCTCTTTAGTGTGATGTTTAAAATTTGTAATTCTTTATGAAACTGTTACTGTAATAAATTTTAAGAAAAATATTCATATAGCCTATGGGTTAAGGTTAACAAATTTGCTTAGTAGTTTTCTCTAAATCTCCCTTCAATAAAGGCTAAAACAAGAAAAAGAAAATTTTCAAAAAAACTTTCTGCATTTTAAGTCAAGGCTCTATAATTTAAAAAAAAATGTCATGTGAAAGAAGGCTTGTCAACTTTGCGTTTCAGACACCCTCAATATTTTGTAATAAAAAATGCAATGATTTTTTTAAATATTACTAAATATATTCGATTAACGAGTAGACCCTACACACAAGCATAAAGTTCAATTCACTCGCTGCCTAAGACCATATGAAAAATACACCACTACATAGTCACCATAACCTCAAATTGGGGTAATGTTGACTATTATAGGCCTTAAATTGAGCATAACTCAAGAACCACTCAACTGATCGTCAAATTTTCACGTGTACAACTTCAGATATACACTACAGCATAACAAATGTTACGCATATTAACAAAATTTGAAAATAAATTTTCAAATTTAAAAGAAAATTAATATCATTGATCCATATAAATATATTTGAGCCAAATTTGAAGGAAATTTGTTAAATAAGGCCAAAAGCAGTGCTCTCGTGCACAATTGTTTTTATATATAATGTAAAAATATTTTATGTAATGTATATATAAAAACAATTATTTTATCTTTTTTTGTCGCTGTTTATCCTCCAGTGACAGTTTTACTGAATAAAATAAATTATGTTTATTATCCTCTACCATAAAAATATTTTTCTTCTCATGCACCTACACAATAAATTACTTCTTTTCAACAATAAATGTAACGACAAATCTAGACTTTTTAGTATCAAACAAAGGTCAGTTTTTTTCATCTAAATCCCTCTGTACTGGTAGGGGTTATAAAATGAACTTCCACTCATCTATTGAATATCATACTAGCACACAGGTGTAAACAATCTAATAACCTGGTAATACAGATAATTATTACGCACCATTTTTATTAAAATTAATATACTTATATAAAATCACGTTTATGTATTATGTCAATTTTTTGACACCAAGCTCCTAGAAATCTTTTCTCATTATTTTTAACTTTATGTAACGTCTCATTTAAGCAGGCAATTTTATTTCTATTTTTTAACCTCCACAAATGAAGTATAAAGGGCTATATGTTGTTCTTCAGTAAATATTGGGTAAAATAATTTTTCTCTTAACAGTTTTTATACCTACTCGACTCACAAACAGATTTTTAAAATTCTTTTTATTTAAGTTAATGTACTCACTCGATATGCGATTAAATTTCTGAATTTGTAATTTTCTTGGATTTTCAATTTTGTAACTGAGAAAAGACAAAAGATGATTCACTTAAGCGCTACCTATCAGCGCTACAAATACTTTTCTGTAAATGAATTTTATGCTTTATCCGCAACAAAATTGAAATTTTTTTTACAGAATTTATTTAATTTTCAGTTTTATTTTTCAGATTTTCAATCCTATACGCATCAATAATTACTACAACTATTTTGTTCATTTTAATTTCATCATCTTTTAAATATTTTTGAAGACTGCTTTGCCTTTTTCATTTTTCTTGGTTAGATTTTAACCTTTTATTTTGTAGTAAAAAAAGTAAAATGTTTTATTTAACTAAGATCATTAATGCATATTTTTATTTTCATATTACCATTTAAGCCAACAGAGAATATGGTTTTCAATCGTTCTGAATCATTCAATAGGTGCTATATTTAAATTTTAATAGCATTATTATTACACTTTGTCTTAGCCTAGCTTAAGTATATATTATGTCGTTGAAGAAGGTAATTTTTCTGTTTAAGTTCAGGAAATTTATTTCTTTTTCATTGTTGTAAAGGTTCACTATAATAATTATGAAATACATGAAGTTAACCGATTAATTACTTAGTTACGTTAATTAATTTCAGTATTTTTCATCAGAGAATATACTTATTAGACTATTAGGGTAGGTCTAGAATTCTACTATCTGTGACTATTAAACAGACTTATTTTCAGTATGTAAACAAATTATTTTAAACCTCTGAAGACAGATTCTGGCATGTAGTATTCTTTTTTCAATTATCATTTCAGTATATTTTTATACCCCAGACTGTACAAAGATAAGCATCATTACATCTCAGAGGTAAAAGATTTATACTTAAGATCTGTAATTTTTTAAATCATTTGATAAGGCTCCCGGCAGACAAGCTGTTTTTATTGACATCCCTTCATAGAGGGATGGTTAGCTCAGTGTAAACAATAGTTGACCGTTTACACTGAGCATTATCACCTGTTTCTTTGTCTTAAAATCTTCCTTGATGATGACACGGTCAAACAAGTCATTAATAGTGGCTTTTGTGACATAGGTGTCTGAATCTATGGAAAAGAGATGCAACTTCTGCTGTCCCGCTATGATCAGAGCCTCAATATGGCGGGTACGGTGTAGAAAAAGAGGGTAAGATATAAACTTCAAAGAGCATTAAAGATTTTATACGAGTACGATCTTGATATTTTTCTTCAATAGCCCTTCAAAACTTACTTCCTGTTTAAGCTCTTATATTTATTATTACTAATTGCATATACTGAAAACAATAATATTACATAAAAGGGTCGAGGACTCTAATCGATGAAATAAATATTGGATATTTGAAAAGATAACAAACTACAACGATCAAGTACAACACAAAAAAATATAAAGTTCATTTACTTACACAAGTACGTAAATGTAACAAACAAAAATTATATTATTATGTCGATCTAGTAAAATAAACATACATTTTCTAGTTTAGAAAACATGAAAATTTTAGAAATCAGTAAGATATATGGTAAATGACTGTATTTTATTTTGCATTGGATATTTTGATTTCTTTTTCTTAATTTAAAGATCATTTAAAACTATGTAAAATACAGTTTGTAATATCATTTGTTTGAAAATAAACAAAAATCTTATTATTAGATCTAAATCTTTTGCATTCAAGAAAATACGCATAATAAAAACATTGCAAATACAATTTTAAAACTATGACTGCCTTAGGGAAATAATAATTAGTACATTAACAATTTTAATTATCTGCTGGTAGATTACAATAGCAATTTTAATTGCTAAATTTGTAACTCGGTCATTTCTAATTTAATCTCTAGATCGGCGATTCTCAACCTGGGGGTCGCAAAATTAGCCTACAACTTTACACATAAATAGTAATGAAGTCATTTTATGAGAAAAAATCATTTATTATAAACATTTTACTTAAATTTATATGTATACATGTAAACAAAATAAATTAATGAGACGGTTATGTATGTCTTTCATTTAAAAATTTCTCCATGCGTGGATCTGTTAGAAAAATACAAAGCAAATCTTTTCAAGAGATAAAAAACAATTCCTACATTTAGTTTTTAGCCCAACCGTAAATGAAAAATTCTTTTCACAAAGACATGGTAAAAGGGATTAATATTTTCAATGCTTCGGTGACTAAATTTCCATATTCACTTTGACGAGCAAGCCAAAACATATGTAAATTTTAGTTGTAATGTTTTACCGGTACGTTTAACCGTTTACAACCGGTTCAATCAGGTGGTTGTGAATCTCAACCAGTAACTTAGCAGTTGTGATGTTTTCACAAAATGAATTCAGTATTCCTCTCTTTGAGAAATCATTTTTATTTTTATCTTCCAGGAAATACTTGGTCGACTGATTTTTTCAAACCGAAGTGAATAAGAGTGTTCTTCATCCAAATTTTTCTCAATATAATCAGAAGCGGGTGGAAACATATCAAAATTTTTGCTTTGAAGGTGAATAATCCAGATAGCTACTTAATGAAGGCATGAACGTTTTTTTGTCATTAATAAAATGTTTTTATCACGTCCTTGTAAATTCACATTAAAAGTCATTTAATTGCAAAAATAACATCAGCTAAGTAAACCAACAGTAACATATACATACACATCATTCTGTAAAAAATTGAGAATGGCAATTTGTTTCTCCTGGAAAAATATTAATTCATCTTGCAATACCAATAACCGGTTTAACAATCCCCTGCAATAAATATCTGACTTCTGTATGAAAAAAGGAGAGCTTTCCTTTTTTTGGCAGTTTCATCGCTTAGTTTAGCAAACAGCCTATTCTGTAATGATAGACTTTTTATAAAATTAATTTGAGATTTTCTGACATATTTTTTGTGACGAGAGAATGTCTGTGAAGGAAGCGGTGGTGCATCCATTCTGACCTTAGTATAAGGCAATCTTTTAATTTTTTCAGAAATCCAGTGTTCTTTCCAGTTATCACTTTTGCACCATCACTATGTACTGCAATATATTTTTGTCCAATCTATGTCACAGTTTTCAGCAGCTTCATAAAAAAAATACCAAAAAGAAACTGTCCTATTGTGTGATGACCAGGTATGATTTGCAAAATAAAATATTTTCTTTTGATTGATCTGCCCCTAATGCATTCATATCTCATAAAACATAAGAACCGAGAAATATTTGTTAACATCTGTTGATTCATCAAATTGAATACTAAAAAAATTCACTTGAACTTGTTTGCTGAATTATCTCATTGCGAACAGTGGCAGCCATGTCATCGATTCATTCACCTTGATACTGTCATTAGAAAGCGGAATTTTTTTGCTTCTTTCATGCCTATTAAAACACTAACCATATCAATTTCAGCAGGCAATATGAAGTGTAATTGAATGGGGTTTGGATATCTTAGCTACTCTAAATGCTATGAGATAAGATTGTTCAAGTGTACTTTTATCAGTACAGCTTGATTTACAAGTAGAGGCGTGTTGGTTTTCCAAAATATATAATTTTCTTTGGAAAAGTATTCCAAGGGTTTCCTTTTATGATCTGGATGTTTAGTTTCCACGTGTCGAATTAATTTTGATGGCTTCTTGCTTTCATCAGAAGAGGACTTGAAAGCAAACAACGCACTATGGCTGTCCATCCAATGAAATAAAACCATAATTTATTTAACTGTCATTGTACCAATCTTGTCCTTTAACCGATTGATTCAATGGATGTAGATGACTCGCATTGCTTTTTCACACATTTATCCATTTTGCATTAGAATTAAATTGAAAAAAAAGTTAGACCGTTTGACCGCACACTAAAAAACCGAAACCTTAAATTATTATTATTTTCAATGAAACTATGCTTTTAAAAGCTAATAACGGCACAAGACACACGCTTTGCATTTGAAGCTAAAATGAAGTTTCACAATCCCTTACTTTCCCTTTTATACTGCTGAGAACATAACATGTAAAACCAGACGCTTTCACAGCTACTAGTATGCAAGCAGACCAAATTACAATGATCGTGTTTACATCAAATTGGAACCTGTAAATCACTCATGTTAGTACACTTCATTTATGCACGTTCTTACCGCATCAATGCAGCTAATAATTTAAATTAGTTTCATTGGGAAGGTCGTGAAATATTCATTATATATATATTTTTTTTCTTTTAGGGAGGAGTAATGCGGCTAAAAGGGTTGAGAATCACTGCTCTACATTGTAATTTGTTTTATAGTAATGACTAAAAAAAGTAAAACTCAATATGTGCAATTTAAATTTTTTTTAGAATTATCTTATGATTTATAATCTTATTAAATTAGATATATCATTAATAGAAATACAATCCTTTAAAAAAAAAAAAAAAAAAACAACTTTGAAGAAGCAGAAGACAAAAGGGGAAAATCAGTAAATGATTTTAAAAAATTTGTTAAAATTTTTATCTGTAAATCTTACCAGGAATCAGTTGCCTCTTTACTCATTTGCTGTTAAAAAAATTAACAGATTGTAATTTTCCAATGGAAGGAGAAGATAAGCAAAATCAGTTTCTACCGTTGAATTTCTTAATAAATTTTATTTATAAATGAGGTACATCAGAACTGCTTATCATCTAAAAAACTGAAATTACATTCAGGATTATGGATGACTGAATTTTATTCACTATCATTAGTTTACAGAGAACAAGTAATGTTATATATAACATTACTTTCAAATTTTGGATTAAAAATTAAACACATAATGAATAATTAAAAAAATTATTTCTACTTCTAGGTACAAGCCTGAGATTTGTATACACACTTATCGTAAGTAGACATTTTATTTTTTAACTATTAACGGTTTAACACATATTAATGATAACACAAAATGTTTTGTGTTTTCCCCTTGAATACTTATCTGGTCAAAGTTTTTAATCACACAAATTCCAAACCGGCTAAGTTTTTGAATATAAGTTTTAATTTTTATGTAGATTAACATAAAAAAAAGTAAGCATACTTTTGCAATATAAACAAAATGTGGCTTTTTTAATATCTCAAACAAATAAAATATGTAAAAATGAATAATGAGATGAAAGAAAAGAAAATTTTATGCAAAAAGTAAGTTGCTGTTTTTATAATATAATAGTTTTTGAATGAAATACAACTAAAGTAAAGACATTTGTACAGAGAGTGAAATGGGAAACTATGAATTGCAAAATACAGTATTTCTGTAGTTTAATGATGCATCTTACCATTATGTTAATTTCAAATTTAAAAAACAAGTAAATTTTTAAGAGTTTCATAAAAATCAGGACGTTTATGTATTTTCCTATAAGTAAATATAAAATTGATATATAGAAATCATTATAAATGAAAGATTTTTAATTTAAAACATTTATGGTGAATGTAATAATGAAAATCTATAATATAATGTTTTGGTAAATAGGCCAAACAAATATTTGTTACAAATTATTTTTTTAAATATAAGACCTAAAAGAATTATGATGTAAGGACTGAAAGCAAATTCTAAATTCCCATTTTAAAATGATATTTCTACATTATTGTTTATGCTACATTAAAATGTTGATTTTTTTAGATTTCCTCTTTACCTCTTTATTTATAAAAATATCTTATACCTAGGTGTTACTTTATATAAAAAAGAAAATCATTTTTATATAAAATTGTCTTTTTTCTCCTTATGACTTCAGTGATAAGTTATTTTATTTTTAGTAATATTTGTAAAATCAGAAAAACTACAATTATTTGCCACGTTTTTAAAAAATCAACTATTGGAAAAACACAAATTATTATTACGTTAACCTACATACAAAATGTGATCTATATGTAAAAATCAAGTCGAATGGAATTGTGAAGTTTTGATAAAAAAGATTTTTTGGGGCTCGAAACACTATACCGTTATCATCTACTTTATATTTGATCTCGCATCACAACTACTATAACAAAGATTATGTTCTGATACACACTATTTACAAAAATTAAGTTCTGATTCACACTATATTTAATTAAGGACATTGTACTTTTCCTTAATTCTACTTAAAAATAATAAATAAAACATTGATTTTTCTTTTTTAAATTAAAAATATAACAACATTAAATATTATCTACATACAATGGTCATTCAGAAAGTTAGGCTAGAGTGTAAATATTTTATGCATTTCATATCTCAAAAACTTAACTATCTTTGTTCCAGTAAATTTTTGTGCCAACAGCAATAATTTCAACATTTATGTGAGCATTTTTATACCGACCAGTAAGAGGAAAAACAAAGTAAAAGGCAGCGATTTCATTTATACTACAACTGCGGGACTCAAATGGCAATTTTAATTACTCCTGCTGAAAATATAAAGAGATAATATGGATATAAGGACATATCCATATATTTGGAGGGCCACCCGAATATACGCATCGCAACTCCAGATGGTTTATAGACAGAGCTGATCGTCCCAAACTAAAAATATCAAGCTAACATTAGCACAGGTCTAGCATGTTCACATCAAAACACACACTACAACCAGAAAAGAAGGGATCAAGCGCAGATAATTAATAGTTAAAGATAATCTCCACAGACACATTAAAAACTTAAAAACAATGCTATGAAGTAATACGATTTTGTTTTTCAATCGGGAAAATAAATATCATATCTGATTGTTCCACAACAGGCTGAAATATTACTGGAAAGTAGGATATTAAGTAAAAATTAAAAAAAAAAATGATAGCTTAAATCGGATTAATAAAATTTGTTCCTACAGATCATCAAAGTTGACAAAGTAAAGAAAAAAAACGAGGAGGAGATTAGGACAAGAAAAGAAAAACAAATTTTTACTATATAAGAGATAGTTTTAATGATCCGAGTAAAATGAAGAAATAGAAAAAGATCAGTAGAATAAAAGTTTTTAACAGGGAATCTGGAGGAAAAAGAGTAGATCCAGGATGATTTTGTGCGAAGGCAAGTTACCGGCTTTAGTTTTGATGAAGATTTATTTGCACATAGTAATAGAAATTGTTGATCCTTATTATGACTCAGAAGAATAAGACGGTAAGCAAAGATATTTATAAGCAGTTAAGATGATAATAATAATAAAAGGTAAAAATGGTAACCTACTAGAAATATTAATAAAAATAATTCTATTCATTTTTGATAAATACTAAAAAATAAAACCTAAAATTGAGATACTGACACAAAATGGATAGAAAACAGTCAAGAGTTAGAAAAAGTAAGTATACGATCCACTACACATAATTGCACCTTTATTACTTCCTGGATGACCTTTTCGCTATATTGTAATAAAAAAAATTATATTCATTTAGGAGTCCCATCTACTCCTCTTCACTCGTCTTTCTTTTACAGGCCCGCTTGATACAGATGTTGCTGGTGATGATGATGATAATGAACTTGTGGTTGTAGCCGCCAGCATTATATTTGAAGGGGGTAAATTTATTGGAGCAGCGGGCACAGCAGATACAGGTGGAACGGGAACATCTGTAACCTCGATCGGCACTTGTGGTGGTATAATCGTACCATATGGCACACCGGTACTGGAAGTTTGGTCACGCGTCTGTTCCCATGTGTGATCTTCAGATGCTGTAAACTAGAAAAATAAATAATCAAAGTAAAAATAAGATTAAACATTTATCAGTTAGTTTTATAATTAATGAATGAAATCGGAACAGTAATAAAAAAAAATTAAAATATAGGTGGATTTTTCCTTTTTTGATGCTTGGTGAGGTGCATATTTTGAATATCATAAAAATAATTTTCCTGTTACGGTTAAGTAATTGTGCAGAAAAGATTTTTTTTATGTCTTCATACTGAAATCGATTTAGTATCCAAATTAGTTTGAATTCCTATACAAAATGTTCATTCTTATCTTTAAAAATGTATAATGTTATCAGGGTGATTCAGTGTATTGTATTCAACATACTCACCCGTCTAATAAAAAATTCAAAAGGGCATTTTTTAATGAATTCAATCTGTTGTAATTTATTTAATATGACTATTTATAAATTAATCTTCCGGATGAGCAACAAAAATAAACTGAAAAAAATTTACTACTAGACACAAAAGTTATGTATGTACTTACATTACGTCTTGAGATTGACCCTGCCAAAATTCAAGCAACTGACATTCTAAAACTTGTTGACTTGTGCGATTGAATTTTTAACAGTAGTGAAAATAAATGCTAGTCAAATTCATTATCTAAAAGCCATTTACGGTGATGAAACTTATTGACTGACATACTGTAAGATGGGCGTTAAATTTTGAACATCAGAAACCGGTAAACCAAGTATTGAGGATGAAACTCACAGCAGTCGACTGGTTTCTATGAATGAGAAATACCAGAACGAGGTGGATGACATGATTCAAAATGTCCATTGTATCGCACAACAATTCATCAATTCATTTCTATCCAGACAGGCGTATTGAAAGAACGAGTAGAAAATATTATCGTACAACCAGACCACCATAACGTGGTGAGTGCCATGCAAACTTACAGAAAAGAAAAAACAACAAAAGGAATGCTGTGAACATCCTCTGAATTATTATGTAACGGAGATACTTCCTTTTCAGTATTACATGAGGAGACAAAACTCAGGTGCATCATTTTAATCAAAGAAAATAGCAGAGCATGGAATACTGGCATTATAGTTATAGACATGATAAATAGACTCAAAATACAACCCTTGCAAAAAAAATGCTTTAGTGTTCTGGGATTCCAAACATGTGAACATGACTGACTACCTGGAAGCTGGGTCAACTAAAATTCTACAGGACCTGTAGGGACATTAAAACACCTCAGGGGACGTGTGTGTTGTGTTCAACAATTTATAGACCTGATAAATCTGCAATGTGATAAAGTCAACAATACACATCATATGCGACTACTGAGACACTAATGAAATTGAAATTCAAACTATTCCATACCTTTTGAACACACCACATTTTGTGCTCTGTAAATTTCATTTCTTTCTGCAATTAAAGAGGCATACCAGGGCTGTTAATACCTCTCCATGAACTGAAGGATGCAGAGAGATTCACATATGAAGGAAAGACCACCAGCATTCTTCATCAACAGAGTGGGAAAACTGGTTTTCCGTCAGGAGAAATGTATAGTTGTAAATAGTGACTGTATGGAACAATAATTGATACGCTTTTATAGCAAATAAAATGAACTATTAAGCTGTATTTGTCCGACTGAAAGTTATGAGCGACTCTGCATTACATTTCAGTTAATTACAATTTTATAAAATATAATTAAATTATAAATTAGTTAACAATTATAAATAATATATGAATTAATGACAGACAATAAATGGAAATAATAATTAAAGTTAATAATAGTAATCCATCATAAAGTATGTTTCCAATAATAATAGTATAATGCCAATAAATAGGCAAATCTTCCAATTTTATAAACAGCTGGTATATACTACGAGTGATGCAAACTAATTTTCTGAGAGAGTACATTTCATTATATGGTGATTTAACAAACTTTCAAAACTTATTAACACTGACAAGAATTGGTTTGATCTAAAATAATAAAAGAAAATAAATCAGACTTACCTGCGTCTGATACTGAGCTCTGAATGCTGCTTTCATAGCAGATAACCGATCAGTTCCTGGGCCAGTTTTACTTACAAAATTTCCAATCTTGTTATTACTGCTAAATGTATCCGATGTATTTGATGAACCCTTAAGGGGAAAAAGCCATAATTAATCATCTATTTACTTTTTTACAGATTATTTAGTTAATAATACATTTGGTTCATTCTGACTAATTCAAGAGCATGTAGTGCACCTAATGGGATTTCAAACCTAATATCAGAACCGTATATTATTTCATAGGCGTAATACATAAGAACGGCACAGTTTACTTTAAAGCCTTTTTTTATTCAGTGTATTCCCATTCAATGCGCTTCATAAAAGTTGTTTACAAACTTTATAATCATTAATTTCAAGCAGGCACATTGGAAAATTGTTCACCATACGTTACAGATTGGATGGATTGAATACAGATTGGTAGAAAAGAATTCCGAACTACCAACAAAATAAATATACTACCGCTCTATTGAATGTTTTTATATCCCTCGACCTGCATCAATATCTAGTGATTTTGATTTTTCTTGAAACTGAAATACACAATATCTTGCTTATCGACAATCTTAAATTTTTTGAACCTCAGTGTGTTCGATCATTTTAATTATTTCTCAATGGATTTCCTAGTCTCTTAATTTAACCGTTATTAGTTTTTGACCAATTTTTTATACAATATTCTTTTTTATTGCCGTTTACAGAATCATGTTTATTTATGAACTTAAAAATATTAGTATTTGTTTACAATCTGATAAAAATGTTTATTGGTGAAAATCAAACGCTTAGGAGATGTGAAATAAAAAATATAATAGATATGCAAGCGATAATAATTAGGGATTACTTTATTAAAAGGTTTATAAAAAATTATGAAGAGGGTATATTTTCAATATGTAAAGAAAATAAAAAATTTAAACCGTTTCAAGACTGTATAATTTTGTGAAATATATGCCGAACAAACTGGAAAGATATAGCCAAAAATCTGATGTCATATGTATAACATCACTTAAATGTACTTAAATTGAGCATAACTTAAGAATAAATCGACTGATCTTTATCAAATTTTTACAAGCACAACTTCAGATACACTATTACAGCATATCTAAATTTCAATGAAATTGATCAAGTACTTTGGAGATTTTTGAACCAAAAAATTTTATATACCGGGTGATAATTTGAAAAGTTACCGCATTTATTATTCAACAGATATCACCCACATCGTATTTCTGTTGGCAGGCATGTATACCATTCACAGGGGAACCTTCTTAAAATTATTTTCAAACGGGTGGAATCCACCCTCACCGCTACACCTATCCCAACTAAAAAATCTGAAATGGCAATGGTAACATTTAATTACATTAATTGACAAACCGAAAAAAAAAAAAAATTTTGGTAAAAAGAAAATTAAAATTTGCCCACCTCTTTGCTCAGTAGGTGTGAAAGACCATTTTGCAACATTACATCTTAAATCATTTGACATCATTTTTTTATGGGGTCATTTGAAATCAATAATTTAATCATTTATAAAGAATTTTGTGCCAACGTAAGGGGTTGAAAAATAAAATTCTAAGAGCATGTAAGGAAGTAACTAAAGAACCATTAATAAAAGTAAGATGTGAATTTCATCCAAGACTTTATTATTGTTTACAGGAAATAGAATCATTTTGAACAAATGAATTAAAAATTGATACTATTATTTTATCAAGGTAAAAAAGCATTCATTTATTATTTCTTAAGGATTCTTATTGTTAAAAATCTTCATAACAAAATTAACTCTAATGAATAATTTAAGCTTTATTTTCTGATAAACAATTATTCATTTATGAATTAAGTTTTTATTTAATTTTTAATCGTTTGGTTTATCTGGCGATAAATTTTTCAACATGTTACCAGCAAAGAAGTAGGTACCTTATTATTGGATTTTCGTATGTTTAACTGTTGTTATCGTGCTTTGTTTACTGGTATGTTTTTTCAATGCTGGTGAAACCTAAAACCCATATTTTTAACAAGAAAGGACGAGACCTAAAGCTTTGGATCAGTAACATTGTATCCCAACATAACCTAAAAAAAAACCACATTTTTAATCATAACTTCAATATCGGTGAACCAATTTTTATTTCATTTGAAACAAATTACTTGTCATTCAAAGGGCCTTCCAGTGAGGAGTCACAAGCTACATTGTCTAATTTAAAAAAAAATAAGTTTTGAACCCTTGAAAATTTAGAAAACATTTAATAAGGGTAAAATTTTGTATAAGTAATTAAAAAAATTTTCATAGTTTTAATTCATGATTATTTCAAATGTTAAAAAAAATAATATCAGCTAATTTTATAGTTATCTTTGTTGGGCCAAAATTAAATAAAAATACTATCCCAAGTGGTTTACTGAGCGAAGGGGTGGGCGGTATTTTAATTTTCTTTTCACCAAAATTTATTATTTTTTTCAGGTTGTCAATTAATGTAATTAAATGTTACCATTGCCATTTAAGATTTTTGAGTTGGGGTAAAGGACGGATTCTATCCCTTTGAAAATAATTTTAAAAAAGTTCTCCCCCTGAGAATCGTACACATGCCTGCAAAACAATGGGAGTGATAGCTGCTGAATAATAAATGTAGTAACTTTTCAAATGATCACTCAATATAAACAGCCGTTAATGATGACAATAGAACAAATAAAAATATTACATTTTAAAGATTAAATTATTCCAGTACTGGATAGCAAAATTGTGTATACACTTTATTATTATTTTAAATTTAGCAGTAGAATTATAATTTCTTAACAGTAGATTATAATTTCAAAAAAAGAATGACATCATTAAAAAGAATAGGCTTCAATGTAATAAATATAGAATTTAGTAAGAACTGAAGATGAGGGATACCATGAAAACTGGTTGTTGGAAATTAGTATGGTAAGTTTAACTTATCTAATTACTGTGTTTTTAGAGGTTTATTTATCAAATATTATATATGTATACATACACACAAGAAAACTACATTTTAAGTGAATGGTATTTTCATACTCCTCATGCCTCAAAATAAAGTAAATTCATCTGCAAACCCATTAAGCAACTGTACTTTGTACTATTGTACTTTTCTTTGAAAAGTCGATAAAACCTAACATTTTTTAATAAATTGGTGACAGGTCATGTGATTTTGTAGAACAAATAATTAATAATAAAACCAGAAATACTGTTTCAGCTCACTACTGAGATTTGGGAATAATTCTATACAACTAAGGAAGGAGTTTTTACACAGAGTAAAAAAAATAAAGTCAAACGAAGACATTTTATATATGGCTTTTCAGAGATGCATATAGATTTAATAAACTTTTAGAGTGCAAGATTTTTCTCTGATTCATAGATTAAGATTAAATTTATAATCGAATGAATACACCATATATAACATTGTTTTACTGTATGTACAGCATCTGTAATATTTTCTATATCTTCTATTTTTATAATACTTGTATAATTATAGCGTTGTATTTCAAGGAAGCAAAAATCTGTAATATTCGATATTTTGTATGTCATTTATGTACTATTATAGATTTGAAATCATCTTGCAGGTGAAGACCATGCGCTCTTTCCACTTTCACTGCCTAAGGTTTCTTCTCATTCTCCCTAAAACACCTTGATAATAATACAATACTGAACTGTTCCCTCTCACTGACTGACATTTTGGTCAACTCATTTTAGTATTTATTAGCAAAATATTATCGCACTCCTCTAGTGCACATAAGAAATTACTATCTCATATCTGAAACTTTTTATTGTACGCAAAATATTTCCCTAATTTTCCCACATGTTCAAAAATTTGAAAATTTTACGGCTATATTTAAATATGGACTTTAAAACTAAAAAATTAATAAAACTTTATACAAAATCTAAATAAATTATAGTCTGAAATAATTATAAATTTTCAAAACCTAATAAATCCGTTGTATTTTTCACTGTCAACTTCTTACAAATTCATTACAATTCACTGTTGCAGGTGGTCATCCTGCAATTCTTCTTTATGAAAATCTTCTACTTGAAGATTATGTGTCTTAATATATTTTCTCTAGTCATCTATTGTTATACGGTTTATGGCATCTTCCAATGTTTTTACATCATTTATTTGAAATGTGCTGTTTTTGGCTGCCATCTCACCTCTTGTCTGTGCTCAGATTAGCTCGATCAGGTTAAACTGGCAGTAGTCGAACGACTTCACGCCTCATTTTTGTTGCAATGTTGTCAAGCTTAGACCATCTGTATGAGATCTCTTTGTTCAATAACAATGGACAGTAGTTCAGGAATTGCGTACAAAGGATTATGCGGTATTTTCTTCTCTTCTAACTGTGAAACAATTTCCGCCTTTTTTTGTGTTAATCACCGGTACTTTCTCTTTAAGCGCAGAATTACCGCTGGCGTTATTTGTCACGATAACACAGCCTTCTTCCAAAGATCACAACAACTTACGAACCATTTTCTGAATACATCATCATTCATTTCTCGGTGGAAGTTCCCTGTATGCTTTGACTGGAGAACAAGAGCACAGCCTTTTATAAAACTGAGTTCATAGCGACCAGCGTGGCATATAATTAAACGGGATCCTTTTCAAACCGGAATCTTAAGGCCACCGCTGCTTATTGAATTCTGCAGATATATTTACTGGAACGGTTCTGGTTCTGGTTTACCCGTGTTTCATCTATGTAAATTATTGATAGAGAATTATTTTGTCTAATTTTGTGCATTTTCCTAAAAAATTTTAACCGAGCAAGAACAGTATAGACCTATCCATCGAAGATTTTCTGTCATCATCGTACTACAAAAGCGGAACCCTAATAGCTATACGATTTTCCACGTGGAGTAAGCACTCCCAGTAAATTTTTTTTGTCCAAAATGTCACTAATTTTACTGTACATTGTATACTTTCCTTTATGTAAAATTCTTGAATGGAACGATGAACTATATCTTTATTAAAATCTTCCGCATCGGTTACCCGGTTTGTAAGAAATTTTTTTCAGAGACAATTCAAAAGAATATTTGCATAATTCACTTTGGGCTGATGAATCTTCATTACCTTCATGACAAATATTTTACACAGTACACACTTAAACAGCATACATGGTTGTAGTCGCTTCCTGTGTTGTATAAAAAACCTCCTTAATAGTAGCATTAGGTTTGCTATGCACAAATTCTTTTAATAATTATATACCCCATAAGTAATTTTTTTTTTCAAATATGAGGACTATTTGCAGCTATTTTAACTTACATGCTTACGCAATTAAAGATCAGCCAAAGTAACTGCATATCCGATTGATACAAAACCATAATCTGAACCGGTTGAAATTGCATTACAAAACAAAAGCTGCATATGCAGCAACAAAAATGATGTAACAGTGTCTTGAGATAGTAAACACAGACTATTTAAAATAGTTAAACTGAATAATATAAATGATAATTATGCCAGTTCTTTATTTTAATTTAAGATTTTCCTCCGTACATGACTGTCACTTAATAACAATACAAAAAGGAATGAAGTAGTTAGATCAGGAAATATATGAGAGAACACACAGTTTTTCAGAATGAGATAATCTTATGTGCATGTAAAATACCTTAAGAGGGGTTATTGAAAAATTTGATTTCAATTTCTGTGATTTATTTATCAACTGAAAATACTGTATTTGTGTGTGGGCTTATTAGATTTCTGATGCATAGTTAATGATAGATGTGATGATGTACTTTTCTTGGGAGAAAAAATGCTTTTGCATTATCACCTGGGACAAAACTACGACAAAAAAATGCCCCTTCTCGGACATCAAAAATATTAATAAAACAATATTAAATAAAACTAAATAACTAATAAATAATACTAATAAAACTAAGATGAAAACTTTGACAAGATTAAAACTAAAATAATAAAAGAAACAACCATTAAGAAAAAATATACAACACGAATAAAAGAATAAAATCAATATTTATCGTTGTTAAACATTAAATTTTATGAAGTATACTGATACTTTGTAAAGTAAGAATATCCGGTCTAGTACATTCTTATCATGGCCTAGGATGCAGCGATTGTCCCTCAGCAATTTAAATTTACAATGTAAGGTCTCATAACATATGCAATCCATAAGGATGTGGTACACAGTCAAGTGGCAGTCGCATCATATGCATAGTGGTGCATTTTCTGCTGACATCAGGTACCCATGAGTAGCTCTGGAATGTTCCTATTGCAATTGGCAGAGGACCACTTTCTCTCTATCAATTTTTCTCTACGAAGAGTACCATGGCAACACAGAATATTTGATGCGACGGAGTTTATTATCCACGTAGCAGCAGTCCAGTCACCTTGCCAGTTTGCCCAATGAGTGTGTTCTAACAATTAATGAAGTTTGAAGTAATAACACGAGTGGTAAAGGATGGTTGACTACATGCGGCTTTTAGCAGCAGAAACTGCATGTTCATTGCAGTTAGGGATCCAGCAGAAACTCATTTGTGTGTTGTGATGGTTCAACTCAGTGATTGTATTACAGATTTTGGTGGTGAGAAACTAGCTGTACACACTCCACACTGCTGTAGAATATGAGTGGTGGGGCGGCAAGGTGAGGAAGTCATGTGACCGTCACTTGCAAAATGATTTCTAATCTATTATAAATCGTCTGAGCCTTTCTTACATTAATATCATGTTCAACTGACTGTCTTTCACAATTAAATTCCACAATTAAAGTCCACAATTTTTTTTTAAATCAACATTTTGGCTTAAATAAAGTCAACCACAGCAGCGGTAACATACCAAATATTCTGTAATTTTATTAACAAGAAATTTATGTAAAACCCATGCAACATCACTAAATGTTTGCTGAATGTACACGTTGTATGAACTTCAATTACCTCAACCGTTTAGCAAAATTTGATGTTGCATTAGTTTTTCATCATATACAAAGCAATAATACAATATAAAAGTATTAAACACAATTATTCACAGATTGTGGAATACTGACAATATTATCCAAAAGATTAGAAAAAAAATCAGTTGTGCACAGCAAGATTAACTAGTATACTATTAAAGTAACTACACATCTATATAAACATGATTATAGATTGAGCAATTGTATTCAGTGTGCTGTGAATAATATCTTCTGCAGAGATTGGTAATTCTACAATGTGTACAATTTGCTTCTGCAAGACAGTTAAGACTGGTGACCTTGAGACAAGAAATATGTCTGATTCTTTGTTCATCGTGTGTTCGTCATCTTTCAACTATTGAGACTGTGTCAAGTGTGCTCAGAACAGTATAAACTTTAGAACAGCTAATATTTCTCATTTACTTCATCTTCCATGAGGACAGCAAGTATACACAGACAATTAAAGATCACTTTTCAATTAGATTTCCAGGCACACTGGTTCCTGATCAACATAGTGCAAGAGCGCTCATCAAAAAATTTAGGGAGACAGGATCGTAAAGGACAATGAGCGAAGCAATAGATCATCAATACGCCATGTAAAAAGACTGCAAGATCAACTGACAGAAACATCCATGTAACAACTGTACAAAAGGCAATTTGTTCATAATAAGCTCGCTCTTATTCAGTATAAAGTGAAAGCAGTTCAAAAGTTATTGGCCACAAACTGTGGAAAGCGAATTCAGTATTATGAATATATCCAGAACTTTTAAGAGAATTACAATAGAATAGTGAAAAATACGTCTTTCCACTACCTGTTGTACCATGACAATGATTGTATTTATAATTCGTTTTAAAGAAAAATATTTAATTAAAAAAAGATAATTTTTATTATAATGAAATTCCTCTTAACAATTCTGCTACAATGAGACTGCAGTTACACGACCATGAGGAATACATTCACTTGTCTGCAAACAAGAAACCACTTATATCTCTGCATGTTTAATCATCAATTAGAATTGTTAATGTAAAATGTTATATAATATTTTTGATAACAACATATTAAATATAATGTATCAAAACTACTGAAATTTCTTAAGAATTCTACAATTAATCAGTAAAAATAAAAAATGCTAAATTCCTTTTAAAACGGTTGTGACATAATTACAAAAAATAAAACTTCTTACAAAATACATATCCTAATTGTTCTCTATTTACCTGAGCATCTGTTGATCCCAGTCCTGGACGTTCACGAAACCCTAAACCACATCCACCTACATTCAATGATTTACCTTTGCCGCTCTTAAACCTTGATTTACGGAACCATGCGCTCTACATCAGATAAAAAAAATCAATAAATAAATAATAAAATGGAGCGATTACATATTGAAAAGTTAGCTAACATATAAACAGAATGTACCTGTACAAATAACTTTTTACCTGAGCAGGCTTTTCCCCCTTTTTTTTATGTTGTGCAAGGAAATAAGAAATGCAAATTCTGTTATCTATGAAAAATGCCAAGCCAATCTTCAATTCAAATTTGAACCTCCTAGATAAAAAAGGCTGAACTGCTACCATTCTGCCATGGAATTCGACAAATTATTTCAAAGAGAAGAATTACATAATGTGCAAATTTATATTTATACATTAAAAAAAGTGTCTATTATAATTATGAAAAATTTATATACTAGCGATACTATGTTCTCAGTAATGAAAATCAGTTTTTGTCAATATTCGCTGTGATTACAAAGTAATCGTTAAACAATATTATAGCAAACAATTTTGAAACATATGCATAATGAAAGTGACATAAAAATTAATTCTATCCAAGATTTTATAAAAGATAACAGCAAACATTTTTTAATGAGAAGATGAGACACTGTATGAAAAATTTCAAATCAATGTAGAAGGCAAAAGGAAATAAATACAAAATCTCTATAAATGATTAAAACATGGTTATAAAATCTAAAAAAACTTTTTATTTGCTTAAAATGCAATGTAAAGACATTAATTAATATAAATTCAATTAGTTATAGGCGCTAGAAGAAAGGTTAATGATAAATAAAAAAAATATCTTTTTAGGTTCTAGGCAAACTGCATTTCATACAACCTGATGATACCCTGATGGTGAATTTAATTGTTGTTGTTCATCCATTCAAGATAAGAATGTAAGACACCCAAAAACTGCAATAACTGATGAAATTGTTAAAAAAATCCACACTGCCACATTAAATTATTTCTTATTGAAGCTTACTGTACGAGCTGGCTGACATCTTGACAGACCACGTCCACCACACTTTACACAAAATTTTAGGTATGAAAAAGTTTTCCGCTCAATGGGTGCCATGTTTGTTAACAGTTGACAAAACATACAGGGGTCGTTCAATAAGTCCTTAGAAAATCCAAGAGATGGCGTTCATAGTATTGAAAACGGTTTGCTTTTAGTAAGCGTTATTTGTCGCTACAGTGCAGTTAAAGTTTCAGTTGTATCCATCATACGGTTTCATTGTCATAGTCGATTGAAGCAACAAGCTATTGTTAATTTAGAAAAATGAAAAAGAGAGTTTCAAGTGGTGATTAAACACATATTTAAAAGGCTTAACACCAAAAGAGATCAAAAAGCTGAGTTGGATGAAGTTCATGGCACATCTGCTCCTGTGTTTGCAACTGTTTACAATCGGGTAAATGAGTTTAAACGTGGTCGTACATCCACAAAAGATGAACATTGTGTGGGACGTCCAGTGGAAGTGACCACCCCTCAAGTGATTAACAAATTCACAATATGGTTTTGAGTGATCGACGAATCAAAGTGTATGAAGTAGTTGAGGCCACAGGCATATCGCAACGTACAGTGTTTTCAATTTTGCACAAAATATTGTAAAACATTTTGGCAAAATAGATGGATGAATGGCAGCAGTGGAGAATAAATGCAATTGTGTGGTCAACTCTGAGGCTGTTTTAGGGCTTTCCGTTGCAATCCTGATGAGTTTCTGTGTCGATACATAACTGGACAAAATATGGATACACTACTATACTCCAGAGATAAAGGAACTTATTGAATGACCCTAGTATATTAAGACTGAACACTTCTTGAAGGTGTTTTAAGACTTATTTAAATGATAAAATATAACTTCAAAATATTGATCATCTACATAGTGTGAATCATATAATATTTTCATACAAAATTTCATATATGAGGTCTATTTTTTAAGTAAAGTCCATTTTTTAATATAAGCAAAACTAGTGAAAATATTATAAAAAAGGTTTTTTTTTATTTTACTCTTTACCTCTTTATGCTATTTTTCTACATAATAACCTTATTTGTTTAAACATTTATCTTAGCGTTTTACTAAATTGTTTATGTTCATGTCACAGAGATAAGCCCGGCTGTGAAGACAACCAATCTTCAACTTCTGTTTTCACTTCTTCATCAGTGTCAAACCACTGACTGCCGAGAAACTCCTTCAGGTAGCAGAATAGGTGGTAATCGCTCGGTGCAATGTCCAGGTTGTATGGTAGATGGTCCATTTGCTCCATTTTCCTTTTTTGGCATTCTTCAAAAGTATCCTGGGAACCCCCCATGGCAATGATAGTTTTTGAAGTCCAAGATTTCAAAAACAATTCTGTATAGCACTGACCTTGAAACTTGTGGGAATATCAATGACAAAGTGGAAATTGTGTATCACCAGCCTTCATGAATTTTTGCATCAATTTCGTGCAACAAATAGTCTGTAATTACACAGGGTCGGCCTGATTGCGGTTATCATGGATATTGTCCCAGCTGTCCTTGAACAGCCATACCCATTTATGCATTTTGCTATCAGTCATTGAATTAGGCCCATAAACCTCACCTATCTGGCGATGAATGTCCACTGCCAACATGTTCCTTGCAGTCAAAAATCAAATCACAGACCTTATTTCAAAATTGGCAGTACACTCGATTATTTGAAACATTTCAACTTCACAATATAAATCATAAACAGTGACCTATGACTGCAAATGGCATCTGCATTTGTGATACAAGGCATGCCGGGAGCACGCCTGGTTGTGAAAATGCATCTGCATTTTCACAACCACGCAAAATTTACATAGCTACAGCCAATCAGACCTTACTTAAAAAATAGCCCTCTTAGTTAATTTTTAAAATCTATCAAATTAGGTAATATTACATTATTTTAATAATGATAAAGAAATAACTCTACACAAAAACATAATGATAATGAGAAAGATGTTTCAAAGTAATAGAATGAATGAAGCACAACTGTGTGAGATTGTGTGAGTTTAGGACAATAGATAAGAAACAGAAACATTTAATCCCCCTGTAAAAACCGTGCGTTTGTACATCCTTGTTTATTTTTAATTATTTTAAAAAAAATTTGACATGTATGGTGATATGTTAATTTTTTTCAGCAGCATATAAGTACATTAGAAATGATAAGGCAGCAGAAATGTGAGCTACCGAATAAATCAATTTAAAACAAAACCTTTTTTTTTTTGATAGCCCTCATACAAAGAAATAAAAGAGTAATGTCAATACTTACTGCTGAAGTTACTTTTGTTTTAAATAACAGTATACTGTCTATCAAATACGTAATACATACAAACCTGCATAGCTAAATCAAGTAAAGATTTAGGCACATCTTGATTAGCACCCTCTAAATTTCTAACAAGATGTCCAGCAAATTCTTTATCTTTTTCTGTAACTAATGTGTAAGCTGTACCTTTCTCACCAGCACGACCTAAATAAAGAGAAAATTACAAAAAAAAAAGGTTAACTACAATATTAATTAACAGCATGTTAAATATAAAGTTTTAAGTGTTTGAATGGCTAAATATACTTTATCGCATGATGCGAAAAAACAATTCACAAAATTATACTGTTAAAACTTAGCATATAAACAAAATGATTTTAGTATATAAACAAAATGATGATCTTTAAAAATATATTTAATAACTTAAGGTGTACGTAAACACAATTTATTAATCTACATGAAATTATTAAATAATCGCAAAATAAATCACTTTGAAAACATAGTCTATTTAACTGAACAAAAAGTGTAATTTACTTCTGGAGCACCACATCTGAAAATCTAAAAGATAAAATTGTCATTTGATTGTCAAATCAACAGTGAAGTACATTTTTAAAGAACAAAATCAATTCCTATTAAAGCACATTGCTCGTGGCTAAAAGAACATACAAAAATTTTGTTTTCAAGAGATGAAGCTTCACTTCATGAAAGTGATCCTTACCAGCATCTCTGTAACATGTTTTTGATGAAGACAACCTAACACACCATAACACTACAGGAAATTGGCAAAACTCCCATTATTATAACAGTAAAAATCTTTGTTATTTAATGAAAAATGCTTAATCAAATAAGAAACGAATATAAAAAATTATTCCATCCAAATTGAAGAAAACATTTTTCAACAGAAGTTGCTTATCTCTTCCTACCGACTTCTACTTTGTCTTTTGGAGAATAGAAATACTACAAAAAAAAAATTTATGACATCGATTGGATTGAATGGATTCTCTCATTCTCATTTTCTAACTCTAGGAAGTTAGGGAAAAGGTTTTCATATTCTCCCGGTAGATGGTTTTAGGATAGCATAACTCTGATAATATTAATCAAATCTGACAACATATCGGTGAGTATTTTTTAGAAAGTTTATGAAGTTATTGCATCTTGAAAATGAATGAAAATAAGGAAGAAATGTGATACATTTGAAATTCTATTACAAATTTTATTATGAGATTACAGGCTTAACTGCTATAGTCATTACTCAAATGGAAATTTGTAGCGTACAAGAATGACTTGTCTAACTGGGATTAAAACCCAGGACCCTCGGATGAAAGCGAGATGCTACCTTACTTCTAAGTAGATTGGTATTTTATAATAAAAAAGGAAAGAATACAACAATTCAGGCTCATCACAAAATAATTTGTGTGGCACAAATCTGCTGAAATTTTGATGTTGATGATGTACCACTCTTTAGTCAACCGGTGACCAAAAAGCTAAACACTGATTGCAAAACCGTTTTTAAGTGTTTGAAGAAGACTGAATACAAAAAAACTTGATGTTTGGGTGCTTCATGATAAATTACTATTCATGTGTGAATAGTAATAAAACAGAATGAAATCAAATCATTTTTGAAATGACTTTTGTTTCGGTTTCTACACTACTTTCTCAGCAGTATAAAGTTGGTTTCAAAAGAATCATGTGAAAACCTTCTCACTTTTTCATCGAGAAAACCCAGAAGTTCTACAGTGATGGGATTGAGATTTTACCTCAAAAATGGTAAAAGGTAGTCGATTAAAACTACACATATTTAGTTTTTTACTCTTGCATTAAAATATAAAGAAACGTTTTCCTTAACCCATATATATATATATATATATATATATTTATATCAATGAATAAACAGTATCATATAGAAGATTACCTTATCGATTAATTCTTATTTTGTATTAGAGAATCTGTTTTTGGAATATCTCCATCCTCAGTTTTTAAAAAAATACAAGGGTTATTTTTTTTCAAGGTTCGATCGGTCACAAAATTAAAACCACAGTGAAAATAAAAAATTTTTTATTTGTAACAAGTACTTATATGCTATTTCTCTATAAAGTCGCCACTCCGATTTAGAATTAGTCGTAGCATGGTACCAACTTTCCAATACTCTCGTCATAGAACGAAGCCGCCTGCGTTTTCAGCCATGTTTCTATGCACACAGTTGTGGTACTGAAGTCTCTCACTCACAACGGTGTACAGAGCTGACCTTGAAATTTCAGGAAACAGATCGCTCAATACAGAATTTGTGAACCGACGATTTTCTCGAATCGCCTCATCCACTTGCTCAACGAGATCATCGGTTAACACTCGCTTCCTTCCCTGACCGCCTGCATCATGAACATCTGTACGTCCTGCTTTAAAGTTCCTGCACCATTGTCGCACTTTGTTGTCACTCATTGAAGTTTCACCGTACACATTACTTAATCGTTGATGAATTTCAGCCGCATTACACCCCTGAGCTTGAAGAAATCGAACTGCCGCACGCACTTCACACTTGGCGGGAGATGCTATTGTTATAGACATGTTTACGTCTAGCTGCGTGTTCAGAACTAAACAAAGGGACGTGGCGTGATTGAAGGCCATACTAGAGACCCTGCGCAACACATATGTGCAAAGGTTCATCTGATTTTTGTGAGGGTTTTTATTTCGTGATCGATCGAACCTTGAAAAAAAAATAACCCTTGTATAATTTATTTATTAAAGATAAATGGGTCAAGAACAATAAAAGTTTAAAATTTAAAAAATCAGTTAGTTCATGAAATTTGAAATGTAACTGAATTATACTTACGCTATTTATTACAAACAGTATTGAACGGTATGATAGGCTCTGTTATCCTTTCTCTGTTGATTTTAACAAAATATCATAGTATAAATTGCACTTTTTACATGGAACAACAGAAATTAATTATTTTATTTGATAAAGTTAAATATAGTAAGAAAATCATCTTTTAAACATTTTTTATTGTTATTTTAACAGATTTAATTTAAGAAATTTTGTACATTTTTTTAATAAAATATTGGTGATGGTAGATAAGTCCACAATACACTCTTCAATATAAAATACAAATGAAGTTCTGCAATTAGAAAGAATCAAAAACATGTGTTTACCAGTGAAGAAAGAGTTGTTGACAACTGAAGAAACAGAAAAAGAAAAAACCTGTAGGAGTTGTACGAGAACCAGTGTAAGTATAATACAGTTCGGTTTGAGGAGAAAAAAATATTGAATCAAGAATCCATGTTATAGCCCAATGATGTTTCCCAATATAGTAATGAAGAGCGTTATGAAAAAAGGTAACAAGAATATAATTTTTAAAAACCGAGAATGATATTTCCAGATGATTAAAACCAGGGTGATGTTTTACTCTTGCAAGAACAACATCGAGGGTTATAATAACTGAAGCATGAAGTATGGTCGGAAGGCAAGAAGGATATAAAGAATTTCATGTAACAGTGCCTTAATTTAAATGTATACATAAAGTAAAGCAAACCTGTTCTTCCAATTCGATGAGTATGAGTATCAATATCTCTGGCTATATCATAATTAACAACAGTCCTTATATGTGGAATATCCAAACCACGAGCTGCCAACATAAAAATAAAGAAATACATATATAAAACACATATATACATATAGAAATACATATATACTTTGAGACACGTTATTAAATTAATTATAACAAATTGTAAGGACTACTACAATATTCCTAAAATAGGATTATTTTTAATTAATTTCTACATCATAAGGTAAATTTGGTTAGCTGGCATTTCTCCCACCACCACCCCATTCGGTCGCCCTAGAGCATAGACCAAATGTTCCGTGCCAAAAAACGGCTACTGTGCCTCTAAAAAACGGTATAGCGACCTCGATCCTATCTGCTCCTAATGAGCTACCTAACTTGCGTGAGCGAATTAAGCAGGGTGCTGTACAGCACCCGCTTAAGTGTCCCAGTCGCTCACTTGTCAACAATAAAACTAAATCGGGGAGGCGCACCCCTTGTTACAATTAAAACTATTGAAATTCTTATATCTAAAAGGCAGCGATTTAGGCTGCCATGCCTTGGTCGCTGTATGCCAGCTAGTACCTGTCCACCATTTAACAGCGCTTGGAGCTAGTTTGGCTGGTGGCCAGCCATTATCTCAAGGAAGGATTCCTACAACAGAGCTTAGGAGTCATTATTACATTACACAACCCTTAAGATTAACGATGACGGTTGAACATAGCAACCTCATCGAGGAACTCCCACATGATCCGACAATGTGGCTCTCACCACATTGACTCGCCGTTTGTGAGCGGCCAAGTTTTCCCCCGACCTCTAAGTTCCAGGGTGGCTCGATCTCTGCCCCCCCCCCCCCAAGAGCAGGGCAGTCGAACATCATATGCACGTTCGACTGGACCTCCCCGCACACACACAACTCATCAGCCACCAGGCGAAACCGAAACAGATATTGGATCAGGTTTACATGGTTGGTGAGCACCCAGGCACCCGACGGCCTTAAAAACGAACTCGAGGCATACCATCCCCCAGATCTTGTATAAAACTATACAAGGATCTTCCCTTAGTCGTGCTGTGCCATTAAAGCTATCATGTCTCCATCGCGAGGCTCCATAGCCTCTTCCGCAGACGGGAGATGGGCAACTGTATAAAATTTTGTTCCGGTGCATTGTGATCACTGTTCCGCTCCGGTTCTGGCCCGGCTCGAAACCGCATCCCAAATGCCTCGGCCTCCCGACCTCTTTGCAACTTCCACATGACTGCTCGAACTTTCACCACTAAATCGATTGGGAGAGCCTTTCCCAATACAGTAGTAGCCTCGTAGGAGGTTGTTTTAAATACACCAGTGCATACTATCATGGCTCTGCGCTGAGCACGCCTTAAATTTTGAAGCAGTGCTCTATTTCTTTCCAACCTATGCGCCAAAACTGGCGCCGCGTATGCGATCATACTTTCAAAAACGCCTCGGTACACCAAGTACATTTGGCGGCCCGACAGCCCGTAATCCTTCCGAGCAATCCTCCTAAGCTTGTGCATCACAGAGACAGCGTCCGCCGCAACTTGTTTAATATGGTTACTAAAAAGCAACTTATCATCAAACAAAACACCTAGGTACTTATGAACCCTCACTCGGCTGATTACACAGCCTTTATATTTAATATGGGGGTTTCAATTGCATGATAATTTGTCTGCACCCTTCAGAAGCATAAACTTCGTCTTGGGCACAAAAATCTTTAAATTTTGAATGTCCATCCAGCCCTCGGCGGTTGACAAAGCTGCCTGCGCTCTACTTTCTAGCTGCGGTCGTGAATTGCCACGAACTAAAAGGAGACAGTCATCGGCGAAAGCCTGGGCCGTGTCCCCTTCTGGGAATGTCAACCTCAGAAATCCGTCAAACACCAGGTTCCACAGCAGGGGGCCGAGAACGGAACCCTGCGGGCTTCCCCTGGTGACTGACTTTTCCACAACTAGGTGCGCATCTTTAAACAGAGCCGTACGGTTAGACAAATAGTCTCTTACCACGGCCTGCAGGGCTTCGGGAACATTTGCAGCGTTCCAAAGCATAGAGGACAGAACTCCAACACAAGGAAGGAAATGCTGCCTCTATATCAATAAAAATAGCCAAAACATATTTGCAGTCGGCGCTTTCCACCTCGGTAAGAGCATTTAAGATGCAATCCTCGGTGCCAACCCCTTTCATGAAGCCATATTGGCCTCGATTTAGAATACAGCTCATATCAATGCTTTCCTCGAGCCGTTCCACAACCAGCCTTTCAAGCAACTTGCCGAGAACTGGCAAGAGGCTGATGGGTCGATAACTGCCGACCTCACCAGGATCCATTCCAGGTTTCAGGAGTACCCTTACCAAGGCCACCTTCCAGCAAGCCGGAAAGCAGCCCCAGCTTAGGCATCCCGTGAACAGTCTGCCAAGCGGCTCTCTTATGACAGGCAATAGATGGTAAAAAATATCCGGGTCATGTTGGTCAATCCCCGGTGCCTTCTTCAGTGCCATTCGAGAAACCACTCGGTCTATATCATCGGGTTCCACGGTCCGAACGCCAGGGAATGGTGTTTCACCCTCCAGAGCATCTGGAAACATTGTATCCAGGAACGCCCGGTAAGTCGCCCCAGATGTTAAAGTGTGGTCACGACCACCTAACCCGCACCGGACGCTGGACAACACGTGCAATGGCCTTGGCTTGTAACAAGTCTTTGCGAGCTGCCAGGGATCGCGTTGCAACTCGCGCATGGAGTCTTTCCAAAACTTGAGTTTGGCTTCCTTGATGGCGTGAACATATGTATTACGGGCACGCCGGTAGATCCGAAGACGCTCAGCGCGCACGTGGTTAACGATATTCCCCGTTAGGGGGCAGCGCTGGTTCTTGCCGGGCCTCCGTCTGCCTTCCACAGACGACCCCCCGGAAAATGGGGTCATGACGGCTCCAGGCACGCTCAGATCAACGGACTGGCTGCTTATGACGGGTCCGTCCATTGGCCTAGGCCGCCGTAGGACCTCGTCAGAGCCATTCTTGATGGCCAGGCCGATTAGCTCCGCCATCAATTCCACCTCCTCCCTACACTCCATGCGCCACTGCAATCCCTGCAGGGCAGCTTTGCACACATGCCTCAGCCTGCGTTGATCCAGGCCCCTTAGGTTGTAGCGACCTGGATTTGGTGCCCTAGGACCGCCTCTGTAAGCAATATCATAGGTTATAAGCCTATGATCGCTCACACTGGCCTCGGGCCAGACAGTCCATCTACCTGTATCCCGAAGCAAGTCACCCGTCACCAAAGTGACGTCTATATAACTCTCTCCCAGTTCGCTGGGGAAAGTTGGCGGCTGCTCCGCATCATTAATCAGGTAGAGGTTCCTGGCTTCTGCGAACTGTTCGAGACCAGCACCTCTGGGGTTTGTGTGAACCCCAGGCGGTAGACTTTGCGTTTGCGTCCAGCGCAACCAACACTCTGGTGCCCGGGAGACCGTCCAGAATCCTCCCCAACTTCGCCAGCAAGTCATCGATACTCCATCCAAGCTGGAAGTATCCCGACACAAGTACGACATCGAGCGTACCCCTCGTGATCCGCACGACGGTGAATTGCTCATCAGACCACTGAAGCATCCAGAAGAAACCCAAAGAGTCAGAGTTCACCACGACCGCAGAGAGCGACCGTCCCCCACGAGTATTAATAACTTTCACCCCGTGGAAGCCGACCACCCTATCCGCGACCGCGTACGGCTCCTGGACCAAGAGGACCTCGAGGTTGTTCTCCTCAAGGAGCCTCATGGCCTCACTCGTGGCCGCCCGGGTATGGTGCAGATTAATCTGCCCCAGGCGCAGGCGTTCGAACTGGTGAAAGATGTCCCCAAGGGCTTCTGACAGTTCAGGCGTCGCCATAAGCTGTGTTGTTAACAGCTCTCACCCGGGCTATATCGTACCCCTTACATTGCCTACCCCCTACCCTGTGTCCAGTATTGCTACCTTTCACCTGGCAGCAGGCGGCACATTTTGGTGGCGACGACTTGGCAGGGCAGTTGGTTGCCCTGTGCCCCAGAGCGGCACAGTGGCCACACATCTCCTTCTGCGCTCTGCATCGGAGAGCGGTGTGCCCAAAGCCCTGACATTTAAAGCACCGGGCTACCTGAATATGGTCGACAACCCTACAGGCCGTCCACCCAAAGAACAATCTTCCCCTGGTCACTAAGACCTGCCGGATCTTTGGCGAGGTCTCGAGAACCCAGTGACTCTTTAGGGATTCCTTCCTCCCCAACTGTCAAATCACCTTAGTTTCCCTAAGGAAGTCCTCGACGGCCATATCCAACACAGGATTTTGGCTGTGGATCGCTTTGAGGATTTCGGGCTCCTCTACCTGCGTTGCCCTTGGCATATCATAAACCAATATCTGAGGCTTACGCTCGGCTAGCAGCTGAGCCTTCAGCCTGTTCTTGGCCAGAACATCGTCCTCCAGCAGTTGTCTTGCCTGCTGCTCATTAACGACCTCCAGTACAATGCCATGATCCCTGGTTTTAGTGACCTGGGAAACTTGGAACCTTTCTTTCTGCGGGTCCAGGATCTTCTTTAGGGTTAGCTCCATCACAGCAGATGAAGCCCCTTGACCAGGCTTAACAGGGACCACTTTTACAGTGGCCCGCTTACTTTTGGCCGGCGCCTGTGCTGGCGGCGGCGGACCTACCCGCTTAGGCGCAGGCGCGGCAGTTATAGAGGCAAAGGAGACAGGTTTCTTAACCTTCTCCTCCACTCTCTTAATTGATTTGTGGAGCTCGCCCAAAGCTTGACCCATTATGGGTTTGAAGCCCCGAACTCCCTCCATTACCTGGTCTACCTTGCCTGATAGTCGAGTTACGACCGAGTCAAGCGCAAGGTTTGCACCCTGGAGGCCTTCACATTTTAAAGCCAGCCCTGAAACCATCAAACTACATTGGCTCAGATATGAGTCCACCAATTGGCGCAACTCTAGATTCCTTCTTTGAGGAAATTTTGGCCCATTCGGCCCTCATCTCCTCAATACGCCCCAAGCTATCCGCTCCGGAGGTCAGCTGCTTTGACGCAGGTTTCCCCCCAGAAACATCCCGCTCAGGGACAGAATCGGCTTTGCTGCTTTCAGTCCTTCCCGACTTCGCAGCGAGGCGTCCTTCGTACTTGGCGCCCCCTCCTATGCCGTGTCCTCGCTGTACGGATCCAGCTTTCACCTTTTCCGCACCGCTCGAGACAGAGGTGTCCCGCAGGATTTGTGTGCAAGCCGCAACACTCGGGCGCTCCACTACCCGAGGGGCTTCCGTATCTTCCTTATCGGAAGACCGGGGCCGCGGCGGCGACCTACCGATTGCCCTCCTCGGCATGAAGGGGTCACCAGAAACCAGGTCCTTGGCCAAACCGACCAAGTCCTCCAAACAACCTCCCCCGGGTTGCTCCATCGCTGAACAATTTAGCAATACACCAGCTGTGTTGCCAGGCACTACAATTCACAGCTTGAACGAATCTAACACCTACCACAATACCAGGTGAGCGTTTAACCTCTCACACCCCGAACAGACTGTCTGTTCCGCAGTCCACCCGAGGAGTCAAAAAGCTAAAAGCTTCTTCCACCGGTTAGGTCGGAGCGGAAACCGCTTCTCGAACCTGCCAGAGGATCTAAATATATTTAGGCCTCACCAACTATGTATGGGGACACGATGTTACAAAGGAAACGTCCTTATTTGGCCGACAGCAGCACTACTGCAACACACTACGTCGCCGCTTTGTCAAAACTCCACAGCAACGCAGGTTGACTGACCACTGCTGATCGTTGTCAACCCCGACGACGAGAACGTAGAACGCTGTACTTGCAGAATCAAATTATGCACCGGTTGCAAAAAACACAAGTTTTACAGCACGGGGCCAGAGGCCGAGAAGCGATCATAAGGTATAAAATATCTTACCTCATCAACAATTCTCCATATACAAAGTACTTTTGAAAACTATTTCTTTTTTTATATTTTAATACACGGTTTTGGCAGATAAGTCATTAATGTGATAAATTCCAAGATAATCACCGGTTAAACACAGTTAATGAGATTTAGGTGAACTCTATAAAAATTTTAATTAATAAAATTTTTGTAATTCAATAAAATTTTATTTTTAATAAAACTAAAATACTATAAAAATTGTTTTTTAAATATACAGAATGTGATGAATGGTATGTTTTTACCACGATCACAATTGATTGAAGATTTTATTCATGAAAATGCAGCAAGTGTGTGGCTCAGACCAGGATTTTGAATACAGAGAATTATTTTAACAAATCTAAATCATGGTTTTATAATAAAATTGATATTTTCAGAGTTCAGATGATATAACTATCAGACTTAACAGTATCGGGAGAAGTATTTATTACAAAAGCGCTAAAAAATGTTTATTAACATTTTTATAAAATTAATTGTAGTCCGCAGCATGCCGATTCCAAACTAGTGATAATCAGTTACACAACTGACACCTTCATTTTGTTGAGTGAATATTATAACTCTCAGATAAAGCAACACCATAAAGATACTAATAATAATTAAAAGCCACCTCCTATAGCGCTTTAAGCTACTACCTACATCATCATAAAAAGAATGAGATGTTAAAAATTAATAATATATGTTTGTATTTTTAGGTCTGCTTACAAAATTTCTAGATCTCTGTGGTAATCTGGATATTGACACTGATAATGTATCGTTTTGTATACGCCTAAATAAATCATATAATATGATACCGGTAAATATTTATGTCCATTTTTGTTAACGTATTTAAAAGAAGATGAAATAAATATGTACAAGACCCAAATTACAAAATTGTTATAATATCTCTTGGATAAGGTGTACGGTGTTGATTTAAGGCTAGAATCAAAGTAAAGATAGGAAAGTTTTAACTGTGCGTATGACCGTATATTGAATCCCTATCTTTCCGCTTCTCAGTGCCACTAGCAAAGATGGCGCTGAACACAAATCCTTGTTTTGCAGTTTTTGCTAAATGTGAATTTGTACAGTTCAACATGTGTTCTCTAAAAATTTTAATCATGATCGTCCAAGCGACAATAAACATTCATCGATGGTATAATCGGTTTGAAACGGCTGACTAAAGGAAAGAGTACAGGATGACCAAGGATGTCTGAAGAAAATGTTGAACATGTCATGGAGTCTTTCCTGCAGTCCTAAAAAATTTTTTAGGAAACCGGCTGTGAACTAGTGATGATGACGGTGGAATGTTTTAAGGTGAAACTTACATGTACGTTCAAACCGCTTACAACTGTTACAGGTTTCAAATCGATCCGGGCTTATAAAGGATCTGAGCATCAACCAGATTTCATGGACAGGCAGCTGTCACTTCCATTACTATATGCCAGTTAGAGTACGGGATAAACTCTCCTGTTCGTTAGAAGTATGCCGCATCTCAAAATGTATTCAAATCAATCACTAGTAGGCAAAAACTGCAGAGTTATTACTCTTTATATTTATTTATGCATTTTGTAAATACATAAAAATCACCCTGTTAATATGAATTTATAATTCACATTAATGATCATTATATATAGTCTTGAAAATATTAATACACTAAAAGTTTTTACGTTAGAGCAAGATGAACAGCTCTTTAATAACATAGTTACCCTTCATTTATTTTTAGTCATGTTAGATTTATTATTCTGAAAAGCATGTCAACGTTTACAAGTTGTCATACATTAAAGTTATTGTTGATCATGCCACGTAAAAAAAAAAAGTATAGCAAAACTTACCGGCAACATCAGTAGCAACTAAAATATTGACTTCTTGTTTTTTAAACATAGTTATCACTTTATTTCTTTCAGCTTGTTCCATATCTCCATGCAACAACAGAACCTCAAACTCCTTAAGAGTCAATGTACTAGCCAATTCCTCAGTATCAGCCTGAACAAAAAAAAAAATTAAATAGTAAAAAAAGATAGATGCCATCTACTAACTATATATGCATGAAGGTAGAAGGGATTTTTCCTTTACAAAATCTTAAATCAACTTTCATGCAGAGATCAAGGTATTCTCTGTTCATTCTAAGAAGGAGATATGAAATAAACTGCAAGTGTGGTAGTGCGTGTATATACAGCACACTAATGTATGTGCCAAGCTGTTGTAACTACCGGATGTTTATTAACAAACATCGTTGTTTATCACCAGCTTTAAAATTGCAGTATTAATTCTTTATTCCATACTGGATATTTTTAATTTTCTTTTAATTCTAGTTCTGTGTTTCAATACCTTTTTTGGTATGCATGAAGTGTGTGTAAATTTGGTTATTTTGTGATTATTGTGCGATTTATTACATATTACTGTGAGATTTGATAGTGTAATTAACCTGTATGTGCGTGTAATCGAATAGTTTATCGATATGGTTGATAATTCAGGAACATCTTTTAATAAGCACAGAAAAGGGAAAGATTTGCAAAGCAGTAAAAACAAAAATTTTAAATGTATTCAATAAACTGCTGGAGAAAAATCTTACGTCGGTTAAAAAGGAAATAGTAAAACTTGCTTCTGAATTAACCAGTTTGTCAGTTAATAATATTAAAAGATTACAGACTAAAATAAATAGGAAAGAAAAGGTAGAAACTCCTGTTAAAAGTAGAAAACATGAAAAACCTGTGCTAGGAAAATGGGATGAATTTGACAAAAATGTAATAAGATTGACTGTACAAAATTTATTTTTTTGAAATGAAATAACCTTAAAAAAATTGCTGGCTGTGATAAACTGTCACAAGAGTTTACCAAAGACTGGACGCACTAGTTTATACAAATTACTGTTGTTGATGTAAAAAGTATTGTCATTATTACCCAAAAATAATATTGTTGTAATGGACAATGCTTCTTACCATAGTATAAAACTGGATAATATTCCATACAATTTGTAGAGGAAACAAGAAATTGCTTTATGGCTGCAATAAAAAAAACCCACTTTGGAGGAAACGGTTTAAAAGCAGAACTCCTTGAATATGTAAAACACAATTGTGACAAATTTAATAAATTTTTTATCGATCATTTGGCTGAAACAAAAGGTCATACGGTGTTAAGGCTTCCCCCCCTTATCACTGTAACCTTAATCCAATTGAGTTAGTGTGGAGCCAAGTAAAAGGTTATGTTGCTCAAAATAAATACATACAAAATGAAAGATATTAAAATCCTGTTTGAAAAAGGCGTGAACGAACTATCAACTGATAAGTGGAAACAGTGCGTGAAGCATATAACGAATGTGTGGGAGTTAGATAATTTTCTCGATGTTGTGGTTGACGAACAATAATTAATGTTAGAGATGATTTGTCGTCAAAGCCAACTTCTGGGAGTGTTAAAGAATCGGATATAATAGAGGGAATCCAGTGTTAGTCGGACACTGACAGAGAATACGGTAAACAATTTTCTTAATGTTTCGAAGCGGTAAGGTTTTGTTCAAGTTATATATTTACCTATAAAATTATTTTTAATAATATGGTAGTTATTTTTTGGAATATTATTTTTTTCTAGGTTTTATTATATTAAAAACTTTGTGAGGAATTAAAAAGTTATGAGTTTAGTATAAAATTAAGTGTAAAGTAAATATAAATAATTATAGTTAAATACATAAATAAAAAGACTATAATAGTAATTATAATTAAATAAATAAATAAAGTGTAAAGTGAGTATAAAATTTTGTGAGGAATTACAAAAAATTAATATGCATAATTTTTTAGGTACATTGTTCCACAGTGCTCTGTTGTCTGCAGTGTGTTATGTGATATCTCCTTAGAATGAACAGAGAGTAGTAGACCAGCACTAATAAGGACAGCTTTCATGGGGAAAAAAAAAATTTAATATAAAATATAAATATACCTTTTCGATCGGTCACAGAGATGAGGCAAGTATGACCAAATGACTAATATTTGTCAAGTATTAACCTTTAGATGGCGTACTAAAAGTTACAGATATGTGCATTTAGTTGCTTGTTTGTGCCAATCGAATAAAGCAGACAAGTTTTGACTTTTCTGAAAAATGGATAAAACTGAAGTTTGAGCTGTTATAAAACACTCTTGTTTTAAAAGGTGTAACATAAAAAGATTAGTTATCCATCCTTAAAAGATTCTTTCCCATTTATTTTCTATAGCAAAAAAGCATGCCAGTAGAATTTAAACAAGGTCATACCATACATCCCTTGGTGAACGCTTGGGATGCCCAAAAATCGCTATGACCAATGAAATCACAAAAATTCACAATTTCATAATGAATGATCACAGACTGAATGTATGCGAGTTTGCTGTCATCACAAATATCTCAAAGATTATCTCAACTACAATTTTGATGATGTTTTGGGTATGAAAAAGCTTTCCGCTAAATGGATATTGCATTAACAGCCGATCAAACATACATAAGACTGAACATTTCTTGAGCACGTTTAAATTAATTTAAAGGCTTGTTAAATTCAGGTTGTTGCTGCAAAGATCCATAACCGTTTCGTAGTGCCTCTACATGCGACATATTCATTAGGTATTGCTCCCAGCGATTGCTTCCTCTACCAAACCTGAAGAAATAGCTCGATGGATGAAGATTCACTTCAAATGATGAAGTCAAAGATGAGACAACCGCTTATTTTGTAAGTATTTTGAGAGTAACCGCATATTATTTCTGTATTACACTAAGGGCTGAGGGTATTAAAAAATTGGCAAGTCAGCCTAAATATATCTGATTGAAAGGAAACGGTTGAAAATTTAAAAAAATTTCTGAAATTCTTATGTTTTCTTTCTCCAGCCAAGAACTTTTCCAATGCCCCTAGTAGAAGAAATGCTTTGAAGATATTTAAATATAAAAAATATTATGTAGCGATTTATGGAAAATAAATAGATTTTTGGATTGTAATAAAAACAAAAAGAAACAGAATTAGAGGGTTTTGAAATACAATGTCACAGGAGGATGCTGAAAATTACCATGAAGAAGAGATCCTAACATAAATACAGGGTTATCATAAAAGAATGGTGCGGTTTTGAACATGGTTTAAATTAAAACAGAATTACTTACAGTATGTTCTTTATTTTTCAAATTTGTCATCTCAAACATTTTTTTACATAATCAATAAATTTCAATATGTGCGTCCTTAGTCGCTCAACAAATGTCCAAACGATACTCAACTTCTCTCCAAACATTAGTTAACATTTCTTCGTTAATGGTTGTCATTGCTTCATTAATCCTGTTTTTTAAGCGGTTTAGGTCGCAAATTTTTTGTGTATAAACAACACTTTTGATGTACCCCCACAAGAAAAAATCGCAAGGTGTCAGGTCTGGACTCCTTGGAAGCCAAAGTATGGGTCCTTGCTGGCCTATCTATCGATCTCTAAATTTTTGGTTCAAAACGTCCGTGACCAATGCATTGAAGTGCGGGGGAGCACCATCTTGTTGGAAATGAAGTCGATGAATGATGTTTTTGAGTTCATCCGGCTGAGGAAAGCAATAACTGGTTAACACGTCCAGATACACGACTCCATTAATTGTTTTTTCAATAAAGAAGAAAGGCCCTATTACACGATTTTTCATCACACCACACCAAACATTAACTTTAGGCGAATCACCTTGTTTCTCAATAATTGCGTGCGAGTTTTCAGAGCCCCATATTCGTGAATTATGTCTGTTAACGCATCCATTCACATGGAATGTAGCTTCATCTGTAAAAATTATATCATCTAAAAATGATTCGTTTTCACTTATTCTGTCCGACATTTCAACAGCGAAATTGTAACATTTTACACCATCATCGGGTTTCAATTCCTGCAGTAACTGGATTTTATAAGCGTGTAATTTCAGTTTTTTATGTAAAACTTTGTGAACTGTTCATTTTGGAATACCTAATTCGACGGGGGATGGACTTCCCAGAACTTCTAATTGCCTATTGTCTGATTAGTTCAACCGTTTCATCCGGTACACTTGGTCTGCCGGTTGATTTCTGTTTCTTAACAGATTCGGTTTCTTCAAATCGTTTGAACCGATGTGTTATGTTATTTTTGTGCGGTGGATCTTCCGAATTCACGTCGAAACGCACGTTGAACTAAAATTACGGATTTTAATTCGGCCATCAATAAAACACTTTGCTTTGTCTTTATCCGAGAACATAGTAACTCGCTAAACTCACCACAACAACAATACAAGAACTGACGTTGTGGTTACAACTGCTGATAAACAAACTTTTTGATTGGAGGCTTTCAGGGATACCAATATAACATTTAGAAATTTCCCTACAATCTTCCTATGAATTACTAAAACCGCACCATTCTTTTATGATAACCCTGTACAAAAGGACAGAAATTTGTGGAAAAATCTGATAAAGACAATTTCTACAAACATGTAGAAAGTAAATCTCTAGAGGAAGACAAAGATCACAATTTATAAAACAGATAATTGTCGGTGTAATATAAATATTAGTACAGAAAAGACTATCAAACCAGTGGACTGATAAAAAAAAAAGAAGATTATTATTGAACATTACATATTAAAGATTACAATTAAATATTAGGTACTTTGCCTGCTACCTTGACCCTACTTTTCGCAGTAATTTAAGATATTTTATTGTTATTTTCTATTTCCTAAACTGTGAGTGTAATAATTGTTGATATGCTATAAAGTAAGGGGTTCACATCAAAAGATGGCTTCATGCCTGTTACCTTGATCCTTTTCCCCAATTTCAGAGTTCCTCTCTTACTAATACGCTAAAAAAATAAATTTTAATTTTAAAGTAGAAAATTGCATCATTCATCTTACATGCTAGGTGAACATATTTGACAATTTAGCATAACACATCAAATTTATTTCCTTTATATACCCGCTTATGCTATTAACACAGAACATAATCTCAACCAGGAAAAACTGTCATCATACCTTTTCACCACTTATGTTCTCACCGCTCTTCTGTTCCAACAGTTAATGGACTCTCACAACCATTCAATATGTTTAGTATGTGTGTGTCCCTGCTTCAGGGTCTATGAAATTCTTAGTGCAATTGACCAGTCGATGTATAAAACCAACAGTTTCAGAGCTACACTATGAAAATGAGCATAGCATATATATATATATATAATAATGATGTGCAGACATTTTTTTTTTTTTTTTTTTTTTTTTTAACTTTTCAAAGACAATAAGTATTTTGTTTTCTTTATTACATTACCTAATTGACTATTTCATCTTGCATTAGTCTATAATCAGTCCTAAATATTTATAATTAATTATCCTTTGGAGTCTTTCATTTTTAATATGTACATGCATGTCGACTGGAATATTATTTTCATATATACCAAAAGTAATATAAACAGTTTTATTAGTATTAAAAGATAGCAGATTAATAATTAATATGGATAAAAGAATAAAAACTTGTATCGGTACTTTTGTTTATCAATATAAACAAAAATTATTGGTTAAGGTAATACAAATTACAACTTAGTGATGAAAGAGAGATAGAAGAGGGAGCGAGAGGGAGAGAAAGACACAAATTAGCTTTATACATAGCTTATATTCACTTATCACAAACAATAATGAAATTAACAATTAATTACCTTTTTAGTAACAAATATAAGAACACTTCCGGTCGATAAAAACTGTACAAGGTGCTTTAATAACCACTGCAATTTTGACTGTTGCGGCATAATATGAACAATCTGAGTAACATCAGTGTTAGCTTCACCAACATCACCTTGTACTACTCTAATAGGATCGGTTAACACATCTCTTGCTAATTTTTCTACACGTTTTTTAAACGTTGCACTGAATAGCAAAGCTTGTCTATCGGTTCGGACATGGTTACATATCGATCGAACTTGTGGTTCTGAAATACACAAAAATTTGAACATAAATTAATTAAAATAGAACCCTCGAATGATTTCAAACAGCAGAACTCTGTAATACATGTAAATGCGACAACTGGGATGAAACAAAATTTTCCTTTCAGATGGTCAAAGTTCAAGACCAATAACCATGCAGACTCACAGTACTATTTTAGTTATAACTTTAGACTAACAAACACCTAACATACAATTTTTTTTTGCCCACCCATTATGGAGATATGAACAAGACCAAATACATCTGTGTTGATATTATCGAATATCTAATCTGGAGATACCAAGTAAAAAACAGGCCAACATACTTCTAGATTATTTCAATGATAAAATTATGTTTTGCAGTCAGAGGCAGTGTCATGAAATTTCAAGATGTAAAATTTGATCAGCACACTTTCCCTTATACAGTATATTGTATAGCTATACGGTAGCAACTATTACTGTAATAACTTTTCCTAGCTATGAGCTTCAGCTCCACTTTAAAGCGTTTAAGTATAGAAGTACTGAATCAAGTGTAAAATATTACTCTATTCTTTGAGATACTACACCCACAGTGACCGCATTTTCCGACCTCTTAAAACAATTGTAATCAAGATTAAAAGGCATTAATGACCAACATTCAGAATTCAACATACAAAACCCATAAAAATCTGCCAATACAGTCTGAAGATATCAAACAAAACAATAACTAATGAAAAAAGAAAATTAGACTTCTATCCCCTACATCTGAATGATCAAAAGTATAATAAATAAATAGATAAACGTATAATAATGTAACTGAGTCTAATGACAAAAAACAAAAACATTAAAAAATTTACTTTTCCCCACCCCTTTACAGAGGTTTAAGACCAAATACCATCAAAAAGCATCTTAGCTACCTAAGGGCTATTAAATTATGTGAAAAAATTTACCTCCTACCCTTTAAATTAGAGTTTGAGATACGGAACTGTATCTCCTTAACAGATTGTGATCATAATTAAACGGTATCAATATTTGATACAGCAATCACTGTGCCTAATTTTATTGAGTCTGCAGATAAAAAAAGTCTAAAATAAATAAATACAGTTTTCAAGGATTTTTGTTTAAAATTGTTTTTTGGTTGGAGGGAGTTATGAAATGTCACTAACTGCAAAAACCTGAAGGTGCAAAATTTAGACTGATGAACTTTTCCTTTATATAGTATAACTGTATAGTATAATTACGTAGCAAGACAGTAATAAGGAAAAAATCAGATTAATTGTTCTCAAGGTATTAGATTCAACAGAAAATTTTATCGGTTTATAATTTTCATATGTAAGCAGAAATAAATTTTCATAATGAAATCAACATTATTTACAATCTAATAAAAAAATAAAAATAAAAAAATTAAAAAAAAACACTGTCCTTTAACAAGGAAACTTTTCAAGTACTGAAACCTGTTTTTAACATAATAGATGCAAATGACATTAATACGCGGTACGTCATAATTGCTATGATAATTGTAAGATCTCTTTTATATGTTTTTTTAAATCCCTCTTCATGTCTGTTGTTAGCAGAATGGTCAAAAAAACTTTTTGACCATTCTGCTTATCATAATTGATTTGAGGTTAATTTTCTGCCCTTCCTAGCATTGTCAATTTAACATTCGTTATTGATGTGTTTCAGAGCAACGCAGAGTTAGCATGCCGCTAGGGTGCTACAAGTAATTTTGAGAATGAAGGTACTCTGTGATGTGTCAGTTACAAATGTTAAACTGACAATACTAGGAAGGGCAGAAAATTAACACTCAAATCGATTACAAGAAATCTCACAAACCAGTATGAAAATAAATTTTATACGATATAAAAAAATTGCTCAGATAGCTTTTAATATACATATTTTACGATGGTTAACCGAAGACTTGAAAACATAGAGTCGTACGATCTAAGAATCAACAGAGTTATAGGGCTACAGATTATCTATCGTGTTATTATTTGATATGACAAATATTTATCGGTCCTACACATCTGTGTACATAGGGTCATCGACCCAATGACAGCTCTTTTAGCATCACCGATGTTATAAATTCAAAAGGTACACAAAGCTTATGTGACACTAAAAATTTACAGTACATAAGTTACGAGACACTGGTGGGTTCCTTTCCTGGCTCGGATAGATTGATTATTAGATATAAAAAATGTATATCCAAAATATAAAGAGGTACATCATGTTTTGACTGACATACATTAGTCTGCATCAGTTTACGGTTGAAAAACAAACCAGGAAAATCCAGTATTATACTCCTTTTATGTTGCCGTGCATAAATTTCTTTTTAATATTTCCTTTATTTGATTAATGTTAAAAGTAAATAAAAGTACCGTAACCTTACCAAAACCCATGTCAAACATTCTATCTGCTTCATCAAGTACTAAAAATGTAACACGTGTTAAATTGGTTGCTTTCATTTTAACAAGATCTATCATACGACCGGGTGTAGCTACAACGATCTCGGCACCACCCTCCAGCGCTTTTGACTGTTCCCATTTTGATCCACCTCCGTAACAGCAGACAACACTTATATTATAAACTTTACCAAACTTCTTTGCTTCAGTATATATCTGGAAACAAAATGAGATATTTAGTTTGTTTACATAAAAGAAAATTACAAAAAGAAACCTAGTAATCTGATACATTAGAACAACTTTTTAACTTTTTATTATCCTCAATATAACGCAATTTGTCAAACGCTGCAAAATAAATGACTGTCAGCTTTGACCTCAATACTTGAAGTGACAGTCATCGTCATGACATTGATATTATTGTATATGCAAACTAATCTCTACTTCAGATTATCTGAAAAGTTTTCTACTTATTTTCTTGTACAGTAACATCAGTCTCCGCTAAAAAAAATGCTAACTAGAATGACTAAAAAATAACTAAATAACTAAAACTAAAAATAACTAAAATGAACTGCCAAAAGAACCCCAGAGAATTTAACCTTAATCAGAAAATGCCGATTTGTTAGTAATTTTTTAAAACAAAATTATGTTTGAGCATTAACAAACTTCAAATTGAATGAGTATGCAATTATGGAAATTAGAATGTGCGGTATCATAGAGAAAAAACCACTCTCGGTAAACATGATTAAGATTGTAATTAGTATCGCAACGGCAACGTTAGTTTACTCTGGCAATAAAATTATAATTACTGTAGTATTTTTTTTGAAAGAGATGAATTGTATAGCAAATTAAAAAATGCCAGATTTGAACCAGAAACTTCCAAATAAAAGACAAATGTGCTTAATCACAGAGGTCGATTGCACAGCACGGATACAGTTACTTATGTCACAGTTATGATTTCTTTACAAGTAACCCTAATATTAGTGAATAAAATAAAAATACCTGTAGAGAAAGTTCACGAGTAGGTGCTAATATGAGTCCGATGGGACCATCACCGGGTTTCAATTCTTTCTGATCCATTATATGCACTAACATAGGCCAAATGAACGCAGCTGTTTTACCACTTCCAGTCTTCGCAATACCTGAAATTGGAATAAAATAAAAGACAATTATTATTACTACGATTTGTTAAAAAATTTCTAAAGAAATAAAAAAAAAACATACTCATCAAGAGATTGATATTATCATCCACAATACAGATTTTATAAAACAGAACTGTCAGTAATGTATATGAACAAAAGACAACCTTTGAAATGTTAAAAGTAGTAAGGCTAGGCAATAATGGGATACACACTGAGTGTATAAGCAACATCTTAGCCACACTTTCATATACATCAGACATCATTGACCGATGACTGTCAAGGAGGTACTTATAATGTATTTTGAGTCTTTTTTCAATGCATTTTAAATATAAGGAATTTGGGAATAAAATAATGAAATATAAGTTATTCGAAAATCAATGTAAAATTAATTATCTAATGGTGTATTAAGAAAGACACAACATCTTTAGTAATAGCATGATAGAAACAAATATTACAATTAAAATATAGGCATCGCTCATTTAATTCAGTCAAATAGTTAATTAGTTTAAATGTTTAGATTTCAAAATAATTAAAATCTAGAAATTATTTAGATGCATTTTATTTTCATATTATCACTTCATTTCAATAAAAAAATTAGAAGCAAAAAATTCTGCTTCGATGAAATCATTTATTCCAAGTTGAGGTTTATTAATCTTCTATTTTATTTATTCTGGATTTTACATCGACAACAAAACCAGTTTATTAAATTTGCAGTTCAAACTTATTTTAACTCTATACTTGACAAGACTGATACCAAAACTTATTTATATTTACTGTTTCTTAATCTGAAATATTCGTAATCCAGTTGCTTCCTTGTGATAAAATATAAATTTAGCATGAACAATCTGGATGCACTTAAAATAGCCGGGCAAAGGGTCGCATAACTTTCCCTGCTTTGCTTTAAACAGTCTTATTCCAATTTTTTATCACTGTTTAGAATTTTGATGTTCTAAACAGTGATAAAAACACTGTTTTGAAGTTCTACTTTTACATGTTAAGAAATTAACAGATAAGGATTTAATTTTCTTTTTGAAAGATGTTGTTAAACAACATCGCTGAGCGTTTTTTGCCTTGTTAATAAACCAACATATTTTAGCAGAATTAGACTTTTATCAAGAAAAAATTTCTGAAGTAGAAAGCGTGCTCAGAAAATTTGTAGACTAAAATAAAACTTAAAAAATACTCTTACGTTAGTTAATATTTATAAGTAGCTAAAAATGTTGCTAACTTAGTTTAAAAAAAGGTTGCATAACTTTCCCTGCTTAGCCCTTGACAGATTACCATTACAAATACGTTATTAATATTATTGACTTAATTATCATGCTACAATTCCAAAAAAAGTTCTTTAAAAAAATGTTGTCTAATTTGTCCCCCCTACATCAAATGACTTTTATTTTAAAATTATACAGTATTAAATGTGCAACTGTAAAAAAAAGATCAAAATTCTTAGTAAATATGTGAGTCCCATTTGAACCCCTTGATCAAATGATGTTGATAATTTTACCATATTTAGAGTATAATTGCAAAAGAAATCAAAATTTTTTAGTGAAAAAATTTGTATCCCATTTGACAGCCACTACTTGTAAAGCAGATAAAGAATCAGAAATTATTAAAAACTTTAAAAAATATTTAATTCTTAAGTAGGCTTCTGCGATATAGTTGGATTTTCAGTTTTGCAAATAAAGTTAAAAAAAATTGATATTTTAAGAACAGATCCCATTTTGCCTGTTTGATTTGCAGCTGAAAAAAATCATTTACTGCTATGTTATTCAACAGGAATAAAGAAGATTTTAGTTTACTAAAATAAAAGAAATTTTGGTATCATGATGCCCCCTTATCCGGATCAAAAATCTCATCAAAGCTGGGATGCATAAATGTGTCACGAAGCTTCTCTCTCGACTTTCATAACCTATTCTACTTGTGAAAATAATGGAAAATTTCATATAAATATATGTCCTAAAATGCTTCCTTTCCAAGTTATGGCTAGTGGAAGATTTTGTTCATACTTCAGTACCCCGATGAAATAAAGTTGTACTGTAATTTTAAGATGTTAATTAAGAAACAGAATTAGCGATTTTTTATGGTTTTTCACCTGAAAAATTGAATAAAATAGATCCCAAAACTGTATCTGCAGTAATTTTTTTTTAGAAATCATGGTGAAAACCAATAAATTTGGGTAAAAAATGTTTTTCATGTCTGATGTACAATAACTTACGGGTAATAAACACAAAACTTTTAAACAAAATTTGTAGAGAATTTAATTGTGAACAAAACAGTGTAAGATAAATTGAATAAAACAAAGGGAACTTAGAAAAATTTGAATTTTATTTAGAAACAGTACATTACTACATTTGTCAGAAAAATTATTATTTAATGTAAACAAAAAAAAAAAAATCTTTTTTGGTGACGTGAAAACAAAATCTGCTGCTGAAAAATTAAAAAAAAAAAAAAAAATGAACGTGAACAAAAATTGAAAAATAAAAATTACTTAGGTAATATTTTTTTTATTAATGACAGAAGTACAATAAATCATTTGAAAAATTATTATTTCAAAGTCAGCTATAAATTATAACAACAGCCGATCAATAATACGCAATACTGCATTAGTGTTTAATATAGTTGTATTTACTGATCATATTCAATATAACTTTTCAAAGAAATTTAAAATGTCAAAAATGTTTTTTCTTCATTGTGAACGAACAGAAAAGATTAAAATATGTATAAAAACAATTGACGGTATACTATGCAGAAAACAGATAAAGGTAAAATATTGAAAATAGCTACAGACCGATTAAATCCCTTCCACTCAATGCTGCTGGTATTGCTTGAGCTTGTATCGGTGTTGGCTGCGTATATTCTGATTTTCTAATGGCTTTCATCAGAGCATCATCAAACCTAAAACAATGAAACGCATGCATTATTAACGTAACAGATTTGTATAATTATGCACCTGGATGTACGCATACCTTCTACAATACTTAAGGCCTATGATTTTCTTTTATCATCAGTCATTTTACACACTTGGACCAAGTCTCAACACCGCTCCTCTTACACGCTAAATTATTCATTTCATATATACTAATCTTGGTTTATTTTACTTTCTTTAGCCTCTTTATTCCTTTCAAAACCAAATTTACTAAGTATTTTAATACAGGGTCTGGTAGAAATAACTCCTGAATTGTTATAGAGAATATCGTATCATTTCTGTTGTAATCATGGCACAATGCGATGAGGAGCACCTATTCATTACCGAGAATTATTTTAAAAATGGTGATTTGTTATTACAGTTAAATGATTATTCCACAATCGTTTATTAAAGTCTATATTAAAATTATGCGGTTTGTATATAATTAAATTTTAGAACTACAGCTTTGGTTTCAAAAAGGATAAATCCCACCTGGAAAATTTTGAAGTGTTCTAACAGCCAAAAACATCCAGAATGAGACACGCTGTTACACAATCTCCACAAAACTTGACTCTTAAACACACTGCTGCTATGATATTGTCAAACCAAACTGTGAGAAGAATTTTACGGGCAGACCTGTAGTTTCATCCGTATAAATTAACCGATGGTTGCACATCGACTAAGAAAATGATGTCGGTTAATACTTTTTTGAGACAGGAATGCAAAGACGTGAATGAAACTTCCAAATGTAATTTTGGCAAGTTATATAATTTTCTGTATCCAAGGTTTTAGCTTCAGTTCTGGGACCTGGTTTATTCAATTTTTCAGAGTCAAAAAACACAGGTAACCATCACATTTACCTCTTTACTAATAATTTCACTATGACCTCATATAACCGGGGTAACTGAAATCCAAATGAAATTTTTCATCGTAATTTGCTAATAAAGCAGTTTTGGACATATGTTTGTATGAACTTTTTTCCTTACTTCAAGCTCTGCAATCATTTCCCAAATTATTTCCCTTTCCTCCTTGGTCACAATATATAAATGCCATTTAGATTTTTGTGTAAGTCTATATCAATATATATGTTTATAATTTCTTTGTATTGAAAAAATAAATTAATGTATCGATATATTATTAAGATGTTTTTGAAGCGTAACAAAGAGTTACGCTTCAAAAACATATAACATACTGGAATTAGTCTTTAACAAAAGACAGGAATTGTACCCATTATAATCTTGTAACCGACGATTGAAATAAAACTCTGGTTCTGGTTGCATAACTTTCTCAGCTGGCCTTTTAATTTATTAATAACTTTATCATTTTTAGTTAAAATCGGTCAAATCAATTATGAAATACAAACACGGGATTTTGTAAATCGATTTTAGATAATAAATTTAGAAACGGTATCAGGAATCAGTTTCTACAATGTTTTTAGAGGTTCTGGTGGTACTTACCGCATAGTATAGGACAAAGAATGTAGCAATAATATTCATCTTTTTAAAAAAATGAATATTTTTATATTCATTTATAATATTTATGCGACAGAAACAGTTTCAATGCTTCAGGAAGAAATCTCTAAGCGGGGCAAGAACTTATTAGTTTGCCCGATCCAAAAGTGGCCAAATGTCACCATTCAGGTCATCTCCTCAACATCCAGAACAGATGAAAATATTCAAAAAGTACATGATACCATCATGTTTGATCGTTGCAGAACAACTGACAAATTGGAGAAAATAACTGGAATCCGAACTGAAGATTTCAACTTCAGACGTGTCGCGACAAAGTCTGTTCCGCAACTGCTTTCGGATGACCAGAGGGAAAAAAACTGTCAGAATGTGCCAGGAATTGAAAGAACTATCACAAACAGACCCAGATTTTTGTCAAGTCATAACAGGGGATAATTTTAATGTTAAACGGCTATGACCCTGAAACAAAACATCAGTCCAGCCAGCAGAGGACAGCTTCATTGCCCAGATCAAAAAAAGCACGTAAAGTGAAATCAGATGTGATGTCCATTATGATTTGTTTTTTCAACATCAAAGGAGTTGTTCGCATTGAATTTGTTCCTCAGAGCATCACAGTAAACCAAAATTTCTAACTGCAAATGGTAAAGTGTGAAGTGATTATGTGAGGCAATGAGAAAAAAATACCTGAATTGTGGTGATCAAGGGACTGGCTGCTTCATCATGACAATGGCTGCGCAAAAGCATGAAAACAGTTTCTCACCTCCCCTTACTTGCTCAACCTAGCCTCCTGCAACTCTCTTTTTATTCCAAAGAATAATTTTCAAACAGTAGAAAAACCGTTGGGATGAGTGCATATCATCTACTGGACTGTATTTTGAATCCGATCGATGTTTACAAGATGTTTTCTTAAATAAATAAAATTATCTTCTTATTTTTGGGGTATCCCTCGTATATGAAAAAAAAATTACTTGAATCGCATTACATAACTTGATTTACAAACTTCAGCTGGAATTATAACGTAACAAACACATTTACTAAAAAAAAAAAAAAATTAAAGAAAATGAAAACAATAAATGAAATAAAATTATATAATGTATGATTACATTGTTCCGGACATAAAATATATTTTCAAAATTCACAAGAGGAAATGAACCCTTCAAGCTGGTATTTAAATTTTTAAAGCCCTACCCTACTGCCGGTAATTTAAATGCCCAACTAGCAGCTGTATTACAGTACTAAAAGTAAAAAATTATAGTTTCAAAACTACTACACCAATTTAAACCAAATTTTCAGCAGAAGAATCATCCACTTTTCCTATCTCCAATCTATGTCTTTTCTTGTACGCTTCACTTGTATATCAATATCATCATCACTATTGCCACTACTCTGTTCAGAATCTTCATTATTTTCATTACGATTTTCTGGCCCAAAATCTTCATCACTTTCGTCACTATCAAATTCACTACTGCTATCAAATATTCTAATGGACTGTTTACGCCAATGCGTAAAGTAGCTTTAATCCAATAAATACAAGGTCTTCTCGTAGTGTCAAGTTCACCGTTCACCATAATTTTCTATTTTTTCTGCTGTGGTCGTAATGATTCATAAAAACAATTTCTATTTAGCCAAATTAGTCATAACTGTTTTGTTATCTCCAATTTTAATGTTGTCAAAGTTCCTAGAAGTCTAATTTTCTTTGTCTGCGATGATGTCATTCCTCAACTTGTTCGTATTCAGAAATTATCTTATCAGTCTTACATAATTCTTTTAATGGTCTGCTTGTTTATAAAAAAAAATCAGTGTTATGTTTATTGTTCCCGAATTCCCCATGTTTCTCTAATCGTTCCCAAACTTCCCGTTTATGCTGTTTCTTTCTTGCACTAACACTTGCACACTACCTGTTGTCGTCAATACACATACTCTTCTGTCTACGGCCTAGTTTGCTTCCCCTTCTTCTCATCACGCCACCTTTCTTCAGTGCAGGTCAGATTTCTATGTTCTGCCTGCGACTCGTTCACATTTTCTTTCTCTCTTGTTACATTTCTCTCATTGTGCCCATTTTATTCATAATTATACAAGTTGTTACATATCGATTTGAAGTGGAGTGAATAATAATTTATAAAATGTTGTTCATAAATAATTAATATTGTTTACTGTTATGTACCATTAAAAGTTAAAGTAAGTGTGCTTTATTAACTGCTACGATGTTGAAATATTTTATGTATTGTTTAAAAATTAGTGTTTTTATTTATTAATGTTGGTATACTTCAGTAAAAATATGAACTGTTATTGTTAACAATTATTCACTACTATTATTATTTACTGAAAGAAATATAATGTGGTTCATAGTTCGGTTAATACGTAATGTGTTAGTAATTAACTACCAAATCAATTGCATCTTTGGTACTGAAAATCATATTGTTCTGTAAACAATATGCACATACATAATCGCATTCTAATCCCAAAGATTGGGTATATTTCATTAATTTTGACCAAGATTTTGTTTTTAGTGGTTTTCAAAGATTACTGATGTTACTTCTATTTTGAAGCATAATTTTTCACAAAAATACATGGAAAATGGGCATGTTTAATGAACATTTATGTAATGCGTCAAAAACATTTTCATAAGAAAATAATATACTGTCATCTAAATCAAGTTCCATATCATTACATGTTGTGTATCTAATATTGTGTTTTATATATTCAGATTTAGTTTTTAAATAATCTAAATCAGTTTCATTCAAAGCTTTGTCAATCTTGTCAATTTTATAGATTTCATTAAGAACTGTATTAGCTTTGTTTTTTATATATCTTAATTGCGAAAAATGTAGTGATAAATTCAGTGTACTAATATTATGATTTAATGTTTATAAAATCATTATAACATGATGAATTGCATTATGTTACAATATTATTATATTATATTATTGTATTATGTTATAGCATTATGTTGCATGATATTGAATTTTCTTTAATCAATGTAAGGTTACTAATCTCTAAGTTTTGAAGAGAAACCAAAAATTCATTTAAGTGATAAATTAAAGTCCAATACTTTGGCAAACGAGCTATGTTTAATTTTTGTAATTTACCCAACAGTTACTGTCAAACGTCTCATCTAAACATTCAATAATTTGTTCCGAAGTAAGATTACGTGACGCGCTTGACCCAGCCATTTTCATTTACTCACAGCTGACGCAACTGACTGAAAAAAGAGCATTCAACTTCGTAGAACAAAATCGTATTTCATCACCGATATGCAATCCTACGCAGTTATAAAAACACGGAGAAGAAGAACGAAGCCTCGTGATAACACAGAGCGAGTTGTTCAAATAAATATTCCGAGATGGCAGTGTTATGAAGTTTTGAAGCAAGCACTGCGCGCTAAGAGACTGTCACGTCCACCCGCCGATACATACAACTTAACATGTGTGTGACATTCACGTTCTCCCTACCTGAAGGGTTAAGATCACGAAAGAAGTGAGGATGGAGAATAGCAAAGGATAACCCCTAAAATGGGAGACGCAATAGGTTAAGTTTCTTGAAATACCTGGAAGAGAAACGCAATGTAATTTTAACAGACAAACTGGTTTTGAGAAGGCTGCAATCATGAATTAAAAGTGGCCGATTATTTTAAAAAAATATATATATATATCTTCTGTAAGCATTTAAAAATTAATTTTACATTCAAATTTGAAATTTTTGTATGTTATCATCTTAAAAAACTTAATATTAAAAGAATGATATAATTGTACACAATTTTTTTTTTTTTGTTTCAAATGTAAAATTTTCTATTTTTAAAATCTACATGACTATATTACTTATTTCAAAAATACTGAATAATTAGGAAAGATGTGTTATAAGCAACAACAAAATGTTATTGTTTTTCTTCTTATATTATCTTAATGAAATTAATTTTTATGCTACAGTGCACAATTAAGGTTAAAATTTTGTTAGCATATTTTCATTTCTCCTAATGTTTGTATTAGCCACGAAGTTCAAGCAACATTATTTCAAGCTAATTAGCATTAACATAAAAAAAAATTTTCCCTACAAATTACTTCAGTACAGTAGTGTTTTTCAAACAGGCTTGTGGGTTTAAATTTACAAGTTAACTTGAAAATGTAGAATAAAATAAACTTAAAAAATTACTTAATTTTCTTTAGTCTGAGACAGTTAAAAACAAATGACTATTTCTTAATAACTTAATCCAGCTTTTTCCCTTATGTTTATTATATTTCAAGTCTTAAGTAATTATTTTAGTAATATCGAGCTTTTTTTTAAATCTTATCTCCTTCTCCAGTAACTGTACCACAATAAAAAAAGAATTCAACAAAGTTTTCTATGAAATAAGAATCATATTTATCAAGAAATTCACAGCTATAATAAACACTATTATATTCTTATAACCTGTTAATAAATTACTCTTCTTTAACTGTATTTTGATTCTTAATATTAAAAGTTCGATCACATCACATAAAAACTTTTTAATATAAAGTAAATGCAAATATATTAATAACAGACATTTAAAATTATTATTAATAATAGTGTGAAAATTACAAAACGCTTACCCAAAGTGCGCAAAACTAGCAACAGGATGTGGTGGAGAAGGACCTGTCACTTTAATACCGAGCGCTTCTCTAAGTTCATTCACTTGAGTCTGATTCAGCCTAGATATTTCTTCATGCACAGTGTAAAAATTTTTTTCAAAATCATCATAGCTTATTTCTGAATGATCAATCGGTGGCAACGGATCAATAATCTGTTGAAACATAAAAAGGATTTTCACAAGAAAGAATAACACTGTATACATAGATATAGTGATTATTTTTTAATGTATGTGTATTTTTAATGCGTTTTGCATGAATAAACATGCCCAGATAAATGAAACCATACCTCATCTGACATGAAATACAATATCCAGGGGGAGGATCTATCTGTCCATCGATAATGCTTTTTAAAAGTTACTTGTAATAATTAAGACTTTTTGGTTCGATTGTTCTCTTAAGGGTTCACAATAAGGTTTAAATTTAGTCTTATGGCATGATGTATATTTTAAACCGCTTTGTGTGATAGCTTACTATTAGATTTTTTCAAACCGGCAGAAATTCCTAACTGAAGGTCAGTAGTAGCATTAAAGGAAATACTCAAATAACTGTAGTTTTTGCCGGCTCGGTTTGGTTTTACATCATTCACCTAGTATATACTTAATGAAAAATTAATGTGTACTCATCAGCAGATAACTTCAGTCCAAATGATAAGCAGAATGAAGTTAAAGCACTTATTTGAGAAAAACACAGCGGCAAATTATTATTAATCACTTAACGAGTTGAAATAATTGTTGCGAGTTAGAATCAATATTAAGACATCATCTCAGATTTAGCAAAATTAATATTTAACGGGTTATTGAATTTGCTGTCTGAACATAAAGAAAGTTCAATCGACATCACACAACTTCTACAGCAGAAAATAGAGACAAGCTTTAGATTTTACAATGATCTGCTAACAAATAACTATCGCTGCACTACTGTACTAAGATTTAAGATAATTTTACATACAGTTTGTTATTCATTCTGAGAAAAGAAGAATCACCTTGTCTTCTATTTGTCACCACCAGAATAATTATCACTCTTGCACTACCTCTTTAACTATTAAGAAATTACAAGGCTGGAGTAAAACGTGCTACTTCTTCTATATAGTTGAGATTTAATGAACAAGGAATTTTCAGGAGGGAAGAAATTTGACTGTAATGAGAGAATCACTGTCACTGTACAAGGACGGGTCTACATGCGACTGAAAGATCTCTATTCTGAAATAAAAAAGCTTTTGAAAATTAGATCATAAGTATTGCAGTGGCAAGTGACTACATCAATAAATAGCATTTTAGTCACCTTATACTCGATTAATATATTACAAGTATGAGATTCCTGACTACAATTGATCCCCCTAATAATAAAGTTTTATGACTTAAAAATCATTTTCCAAAAATTTAGGCGCATTCAACTACATTTCTGTAATCTGAAATCAATTTGTTGAGTTTCTGATTAGGTTTTACTTACAAGGTATACAAAAAAAAATTCAAGACCTACTTTGGATTTTTTTGGTGCGATGGGATTACCGTCTTCATCATATTCAATTTCAACATCTGATTCATCGTCTTGTAATCCAGCCCTAGGGTTTTCCTCCATGTACCTAGATCACAAACACAATACCGATCAGTTAATCTCACATACAAATTAATTTTTATTAATACACCAGAGGATATGAAGATTGTATAAACTAATGAATACTAACCTTTTTAAATTTAAGAATGATAAAGTAGAAATCTATATTCTTCACTCAGAAGATTACATACACGATTGCATCATGTATATAAAAAGCCATAAATCTATACAAAATTACATAATTTGAATGAATGAATGATTTGCTATATACAGAATCACTTTACAATCTAAATATATGGTCAAGAGGTAGCAGATATCAATATATATTTATGTTATCTTCACATACGCTGGACTTTTTTTTTTCATACTTGCAAGAGTGAATTTAACATAATTTTTATCAAATAATTGAAAAGTAATAGAATTATGTAAATGAAACCTAAAATATTCGGTTGCACTGAGGATGCCATAATACAAAAAAGGGAAGACAGGGAAACTGTTGACCTGCAACAAATATTACAATATAAATATATATTTTTCAGTAATTTTTTTATTTCTATTTTCTTGACCTTGACTGTCAAGGATGGTTTTAATTCAAATTTAACATTTTTCTTATGTATCACAAACAACTAAATTTCACAATAAAATAAATTAAAAAAAAAATTTATCATTTTCACCCATCTGTTCAATTTTTTGTGAAGAAAGATTCATCAGTAACCAGAATACGACTAAGAAAATCAGCATTGTTGTGCCGATCGTCTAATTAACCATCAAATGTTCTGAAGAAATTGTGCAAATTTGTTAATTAAACATCAAAAGAATTTTGTAATAATAAAGGTAGTACTACTGCAGCAGCAAAACTATAAGGAAAGTACATAGATCGCCAACATTTTGGGTATCAAGGTTTTCGTAAATTAAGACGATTCAAGCCCTTAGTCCAAAAAATAATAGTTGATAAAAATTTCCAGAAGATGTATGTACATAGATGTGTCAGCCTGTATTTAGATTAGTACCTTCAGACCGGCTCAACATAAATTCTTTCAAAACTGCTTAAAGATATCTATTTGAAATTTTGTTCAAAATTACAAAAGGGGAAGGGGTAGTATTCACAATTTTTCATTTCTTTATTTTTGTTATGATCATAGAAAATTGTGCTTTAGTACAAAGAAAGTACTTATTAAGTTAATTAAAATTTCAAGTTGGATTTAGATGTTAGGATGTTCAGTGCTATTTCTTTTAAAAGATTTTACATCATATCGTAAACCTAACGATTAAAATAAGTTAAAACTTGGCTATTTATTTTCAACATATCGAACAAGATGAGATCACATTTACATATTTTTTTTTGTTTTAGTAAACTACTATTTTTTTTTAGCCTTGTTGACTAACATTGCACCAAATTTTTGGCCAACATAAAGTAGAAATTACTCCAATATATAAAGTTTCAAGCCAATAAGAAAAATGGGGCTGAATGACAGCCGTACTTAAAATATCAATATTTCTTTTGCTTTAATTCTCAAAATAGTTTTAATGTAAATGAGGAAACTTTTCATAAAAAAAGGGGATCCCGTGGAAACCAAGTCAAGACTACAAAAGTGACATTTAATCAAGAAGCTCAATCAAAATGAACTTTTTTACTGGATACAGTTTGATCTTTTTCAGAACTGTACTCAAATATTGTACTGCAATATTTGATCATTTAAATATAAATGATGGTATATATTTAAAACCATATGACATATTTAAAATAATTTGCCAAGGGGAAAGCCGAGAAAATTACACAACCATTTACTAGTTTATTTTAAGTAACTTTGCAACACTTTTCATTACAATTTTTCTGGTAACTTCCTTAACAGTACTTCTACATAACATTCTTTTTATTTAAAATCTACGGACATTCCAAGTACCCTTTCTACTTTAGAAATGTTTTCTCAATAAGTATTATTTTGCTGAACCACACAAATTAATGAGGCAAAACAGTTCTAGAAATACATGTTTTTTTTTTAAAACTTCTTTCAGAAAATGGATAAGATCCTTATCTGTTAAATTCTCAAATTGTAAGACTAGAACATCAACAAAATCTTCAGGAATTGTATGAACAAAGTGCACTCGTGAACCTTGTTTAATATTTCTTATTTACACTATGAACAATAATGTTGGGGAAACTTGTGTGATATAATCAGTCGTAACAATTACAAGCTATAAAATAAATTGAACAAAATTTTAATGGATTTGGTCATCAGTTTCTGCACAACATATAACAAAATGTTACACAATTAAGTGAGAATTTAAGTATTTATTCATTTTTTATGGATTAATATTTAATAAAAATTTAGTATCGATAAAATCAGACTTTATAAAGAGTTTTATCTACATTTATGAATTGGGAGAAACAATGGATTAAATTAAAAAAACAAACATCATCATTAGCAGTGCATACTGTAAACAAGTTTATATCTTTAGGACAATAATGTTTAGCTAAGAACCAACAATTCACACTAACAGCAGCTAATTACAAAGTATTTACCCAAAACCAGAAAAAACGAGTAACAAAATATGTACCTGTAATAAGATTCTTCATCATCTTCTTCCTCTATATCATCTCGTATTCCTTTCTTTTTATTATCATTATTATCATCACTAGCTGTGATACCAAGAGCCTCTCTTCTCACCTAAAAAAAAAGCAAAAGAAAGTAACAAATAAACTTTACACCTAAGTAAAGTGTCTAGTATAAGTAAAATCTAGATTAGAAATTAGTAATAAAAATTAGAAATTTGTAGATTAGATTAGTAATCTATAGTAAAAGTAAGTAATCTATCGTATATAAGTATCTAGACTAAGTATCTAGTATATATGGCTAAAGTTGTATATTATTATCACCTTTTATTTCTTTAATTAATTTATTTTTTTATCAAAGGAAAACATAACGTAATAGAAGTTTAATAATAATTCATTAAACAGATAGAAATTTGTAAAAATTAACACAATTCAATTCTGAATTAAGAAATTTTGTCTTACAGAAACATAAATTGTAGTTAAAAACCTTCAAATAACATTTCGAAAGATATATAGTGATCCCTTCCTACTTGCATAATTTTTTCCACCGTGTAAAACTACTAAAAAATGCATGTAATTTTGATAATATTTTCTATTCTGAACATACACAGTACATCTGAAAAGTTCCCAAACTACCTTAAATAAAAATAAATTTAAAAATAGACGAATTCACTCACATCAGCCCTCGTTGCAATGCCAGTAGATACTGTCAAACACTCTGGAGAAATCACTTTGAGGGATCGCCTTCAACTGCTTGGTGCAAGCCCTTTGGATGGACGGAATGTCTTCGAAAAAGTGGCCTTTCATCTTCAACTTGCGTTTTGGGAACAGAAAATAGTCTGCTGGAGCCAAGTCAGGTGAATAGGGCGGGTAGGATAAGACAATGATTTGATTTACGGCGTAATAACGTGTTAAAACTGTTGCCATGTGTGCTGGGGCATTGCCAGACAAGAGAGTCCAACTGCCAGGATCCTTTTACTTAGGCTGGAATGTGACGCATCAAAATTTCATTACTCCCAAATAAAATTTAGAATTCCTGGTTTGACTGGTTGAAACATATTCATGATGAATCAGGTCCTTTTAGTCGAAGAATGCAATCAATATCGTTTACACTCTTGATTTTTGCTGCCTGACTTTCGCCGGTCTTTGTGCTTCAGAACTAAACCAAGCAGAGGATTGATGCTTTGTTTGTAGATCATACATGAAGGACCAGCTTTCATCACCAGTTACAAATGTTTGCAAAAAATTCAGGTTGCTATTGGCAGGTTGATATTCATTCTACCTTTGAGAGAGAGGAGGGCTATGTTACTAGGAAGTTGGAGGAGCTGACTCCCAAAAAGATTTGGGAATTGAGCAACATGATTATGATATATGGCAGGCTAGATGGGATGAGACTATTGATGGCGATATACACACGATCTCTTCCCAGACATTAGAAGCTTGTGGGATTCCTCATGGGTTTCCCCTAACAAGTATATAACTCAGTTTCTTACTGGTCACAACACCTTCAGGGGTAGACTGGCTGGCTTTGTTCAGCCTGGTGCATTCATGTCTCTGCTCGCAGTGTGGGGAGCAGGATGATGTCTTCCATGTGTTTTATGAGTGCCCAAAATATGATCTGGAGTACACCACAGTAATTTGTTGTCTGGATACCGTTGGAGCAATGCTTAACATCAGTCAAAACTGGAAGGACCGGGCTGAATGGTCAATGGTTGCATAATTTCTGCACTATTTGGCTATGGAAAGGATTGCAGATAGAATCTAGAATGCTGCTTGGTCTTGTTCCTTAGTATTTTGTTTTGTTACGATTTCTTTTAGTGTTGTTTTTGTTTTGTTAGTGTTATATCAGTTTTGGTTGTATTGTTATCAGTTTTATTTACATGTTTTTGTTTTAGTGTTTTTCAACGTTTGTGTTGCATGTGAACTCGCTTTACCTTTTGAGTAGGAAGGTGATTCAGTTCCTTCAATGACTATAGTGTTGTCTTGCTTGAGACTAGAGATGTGTTTTGTTATTTTTAGTAATAGTTACACTGACGGGAATGTCGCTTGAGGCATTCGCATCGGTGGCATCCTAGGCCGAGGCAACTGAGAACTGTCAAATGCCGAGGTTTAAAAGATGATCTTTGGTAAAGCCCATCAGGGTTAGGTACAAAGGGGATGGTTGGAAGGTGTCTTTCCCTAGGGGATCAAGATGTACGATAAATGTGCCAGCATTTTACTTAATATTTCTGTAAAGAGTGTATCTGTAATTCACCCAGAAACATCTTTCATTCCAGAAACATGAAATACGGTACAGGTACAAATCATTGTGTATAATACAACGTATTTTTTGAAATACAATCATTGTGTATTTGATAGCACCAATGCTATTAAATTTTTTTTTAAATCAAGATACCATGAATTAAATCTGAGGAGGTCACTCTTCTTTAATGATAGTGAGGATCTAGAAAAGACAGGGTAGTACAATATTATGTATATGACAGTGAAGACCATCGCATGGGATGAATGGATAAAATGAGAGAAACTGAAGGATAAGGATGGTAAAATGCTGCACGAGGAGAAAGCAAAAAGAGAAAGATGGATGGAGTACATGGAGGACCTGCATATGACAAGAGAGAAACCTGAGGAGATAAACAAAGAAAAGGAACTAGAGGTAGTTGAAGAAGATAAAGGACTATCAATATTAGTGGGGTTGTTCAAAGTTCTCAGCCTGTCACAGAGATCAAATTATTGACATTTGTCAGGAATGATCCTTCAGATGGTGTGCTCAAAAGTTTAAGGTACACGTGTTTAGTCGCTTGTTTATGCCAGTTGAACAAAGCAGACAAGTTTTGACATTTTCCGAAAAACAGATAAGTCTGAGGTGTAATTAAAATAGTCTTGTTTTAAAAGGTTTAACCTTGATGGATATAGAGTTAACTATTTGATTTAAAAGATTCCTTCCCCTTTGTTTTCGATGATAAACAGCAGGCTCCTGGATTTAAATTTACATTCACTCAAGATGATGAATGCTCAGAATCCCCAAAAACTGCTATGACCGATGAAATCACCACAAAAATCAAGGACATATTAAATAACTGCTGACTAAAGGTGCACAAGTTACTAACACAGCAAGTATGTAGACACACCATATCCCTAAATTTACATGGTTATTTGGCTAAAAGAAAAGTTTTTGCCAGATGGATGCTGAATTTGTTAACAGTCGACCAAAAATGCATTCGACTGAATACTTCTTGAGAAAATGTTAATTCAATTCAAATATGATTAATAATAATAATGTTGTTGATCATATCTGTACAAAAAATTAAAGTTAAATGTTGGTGCTTCTCTAACATTTTCACAAAACAAAACAAAATGTTTTATACAGTTTATACTTAATTAAAAACTTTATAAACTGACAGTAGTTTGATTATTTATAAATTGTTCCTTATTTTATTTAAATTATATTAAAACATTTGATATCTTCAAAAAAACAACATAAAAAATGTTGTAGTTATATCTCTCAAAACACATTAAAATGACCTTTAAAAAATATAAATTACTAATGCAAGTAAGAACAGTTAAAAATAACTAAAACGAGTGACTAACTTTATAACTTTAATATGATGATCTAAAAACTAAATTATAACATGCAGTACCATGAAGAAACAAGAACTTGCAGTAAGCATGAATATTACGAATAAAGTAAATCATTACCAACCCTTAAAACTGCAACATATTACCACTACATCCTCAGATATTAACTCTCAGTGGACATATTTACTGTTATTATGGTTATAAAAAAAAGAAAAGAGAGTAATTGTTCTTTAAATATGTTGATCTAAAATTCAAGTGTTTTCAAATTAGATATGATCTGTATATATTTAAATAAATACAGAACAATTAATAAAAAGAAAAGCAAAAAAACAAACTGTTTGTTAAAAACAGTTGTGTGGCAGCATTAATACTCAATTATAAAGGCAATATACAGTTGACAGTGGCATCAAAAGAGATAAAAGATCAATTTCACTGATTGTAAAATCAGTTTTGAAGAAATAGACACAAAGGTAGAGAAATCTTATGTTAAAAGAAAAATAATTCCTATTAATAACCCTACTAATCAGTGTAGTAAAAAGCACGTTTATCTCTCAAACATCGACTGATTCCTGGGATTTGATTCAGGTTTGATTACCGGGAAGGATCTGGTTTTTTCTTTTAATCTACTAATCACTTCATCAATCATACACTCATCATTTTATATCATCATTCATCATTCATATATTTGTGTAGCACACCCGAGGTTATAGAACAACAATACATGATATATAAAGTTTAATAATATAAATAATAGATCATTTTAAAATAAATAACATCAGTCTACAACAGTTTTATATACAGATAATTTTGATAATATTATTATATAAAAATTTGTTGCGATTCAATGTTTATATTAATACGTAACATGAATGTTAAAAAATTACAATAAATGGATCAGAAATGGAAGAATTTGGAGGAGTCTCTGATGTCCCTGATATTTTATTACATCAAAGGAGGAGAATTATACTTACTGTTTATTATTACCAGTTCCTGCTAGGAAAAATAAATTTAACACACTAATATGATTTAATTAACAGCCTTTATTAATGACATCATAACTGATATTGTCTTTTCAATCACCACTTTTACTGTGAAATAAAGCAGACCAGAGAATCAGTTTAGTTCTGGCTTTCATAAGAATACAATCACGAGTTTCAATTTTTTTTTAATTCCTACTTTTTCTGATAGGGAACTGTCTTTGTTGTGCCTCATACATATTGTTTTTTGTATACTGTTAGTCATTTATATAAAACTGTCTTATAATTGTATATTGTGTGTGATGATTTAAATTTTAAATCTCAAAAAAAAAATTATTCTTTCAGTTAAAAATCATATGAACTCTTATACTCTCTATATGAACTTGGGTGTAAAAAATAGATCATAATAGTCTCAAACCCGTCACATCTGCTGTGATTCTTGTATAACTTTATTAACCGGTTGGCTACGCAGAAAGTGGCGATGAATGAATTTTGCTGTTCCTATAGTATAGAGAAAAATCAAAAACACAAGTAAATTCAAGAAATCTGTTGTATATTCTAGTAGTTTCCGTTAAAGCCCATCAAGGCTAGGAACAAGGGGGGTGGCAAACTGGAAGCATCACAAGGCAGGTGTCTTCGCCTATGCGGTTGGGTTGCAAATTCTAGTCCATCAGGGCTATGAATGGAGTGGTGTGGCGACTGGAAACGTCACAAGGCGAGTGTTTTCCGCTATATAGTTGGGATGCATATTCTAGTCTTCCTTCAGCCATAAGACCTATCATAACATGCAGTTTAGAAGAAAATCTTAATGCTGAAGAAGGCTATGGTGATTTAGAAAATAATGAAGAAAAGAATCCAGATTTCCTTCAAGGTTAAAAGGCTAAAACCTCCTTGAAAGTGGAACTAAAATCTGTTTTATCCAGATTAGGCGGCATGAATTTTAATACTTTTCTCCTAACAAGATAATAGTATACCGGACAGACATAAATTCTTTACTGGATTTACTAGAACATTATCATAATATGGAATAAAGATTGTTTACAGATTCCTCTAAAATGCGTCTGAAAGCAGTCCTCCACAATGGAAATGATTCTTTAATATAAAAATAAAACAAAGGATCAAAATAAATACAAGTGAATTAAAATCAATCACCCAAAAGGGATATTTCACCCATCAATTCTTCTTGCTTAAAACAAAATAAATGAAGGAGACATATAATAATATGAAATTTTTATGATGATGATACAGTATGAAAAGTATTCTTGGCACATATGTTGAGACCTTAAGGTCAATAGGTAGTGATTGCAGCACTAATTACTATGTTTTCTTTGCAAGTGCTGGAGTAGAGACAGGAAAAACCACATTAAAAAAAAAGTGGCCGAAGAGAAAAGCACATAAAACTTGATTAGATAAAAAATTTTATCAAAACAATGGATTGTAATGGTCAAGGTTTCTTATACCTTAGCGGTAAGTTTTCCAAGATCAGTGAAGCAAAAATCAAAGAAGGAATATTTGTTGGACCACAGACACATAAGCTAATGAAGGATTCAGAAATTGAGAGGAGTGAATGAATCCTAGAAAGCTGCATGCAGCACGGATATCATTTCAATATATTGTTAAATAATAGTTTTTAGACAAAAAGCCCGAGAACCGTGTAGAATCAGTGGGTGAACTTCTTTAAAACTATAAAAAGTTGGGATTCAATATGTCTAAAAACACACATGTTGCATTTTTTCCACCTGACCTTGGCAGTGTAAGTGATGAGCATGGTGAACGGTTTCACTAGGATATAATCAATGAAAAAACATGCTACCAAAGAAAAAACCCTGAATATGCTTGCAGATTACTGTTGGACTGAAAAGGGACATTCCAAAGGTTGAATGCATGGGTAAACTAAAGAATAAAAGACATTAGGTAAGATAATATCATTCTGTAACTATATAAATTCTTTAAAAATCAGGACTTCTTTAAATCCATAACTAAAAAAGCCCTGCCCGCCATTCAATTGTTTGTAGAGTTGAAACCACCACAAAAATACTGTGAGACATACCTTATTGAACCCGAGTAACAAAAAAACATTTTTTTAAGATAATGTAATATTTATATAATGTATAAAATAAATACCTGTTTTTCAATACCGGCCATAAAAGCATCTAAAGGATCTTCATCTTCATCATCATCAGAATTATTATTACTCTTATTACCAACTCCTGCAGGGCCAGCATTATAAGAAGGACTACCAGGTGCCGGTATGTATTCCAAGGTATTCATCGGTAGATTATTATCTGTATCGTCATCTTCATCGAAATATTCTTCTTCTGTTTTAGAACGTTTTTTTGGTATACCCCAAGTTGCAGATAAAGCATTTTGAGTTATAGCAGTCATTGTAGAATAACCTTGTTTACTTAAAGCACTATTAGGTGGAGGCGGTAATGCATTAGCACGTTCTGAACGGCTACTTCCTCCCCCACCACTACTACTACTACCACCACTACCACCACCACCGCCACCACTATGATGACTATGGCTGTTATTATTATTATTACTACTGTTATTATGATGATGACTATTATGGTGACTGCTGCTGCTGCTGCTGCTGCTGTGGTGGTGACTGCTAGCGGAAGTAAAATTATTTAAATTAAAATTATGATGATTACTAGTAGCACTTGTTTTGAACTGAAAACCACCAAAACCAAACCCTTTTGTTTTATCATAACCGGTTATTCCCCCACCTGTAACACCACCTCCTCCCCCACCACCTCCCCCTCCACCAGCAGTACCAGTCCCACCACCATAATTATTTGATCCTGAAGAACGGTACATTCCTCTCCTTAAGAATAACAACTTCAACTTCTTTATTATACAATGTTACTGCACTTTTTATGCACAATTCTTCTCTTATGACTATTTTATTGGTTTACCTGTAAACAAAGGGAATAAAAAATTAAACTTGTAATAAATGTAAACATTATTTACGAGGATTTAAAAATATATACTATAATTTCAAAAAAAATAAAGTCCCAAGCCCATTTTTGATCTACACAAAATAATTATGAGGGGCGGCTGAAATATAATCCATACTGGAATGTAACAGGAGGCAAAAATGTTGCACGAAGTGACAGCTGATGCCATTTTATGATATTCCAAAACCAGTTGAGCCATGTGTATTTTTTAATTTATTTGTCAGTCACCACTGTTATGGAGTTGAGTACATCAGCAATGTCAGTATGTCAATATTGTGACAGGAAATGAAACTCGGGTGCATCATTATGATACAGAAGAAAACAAGAAGAGCATGGATACAATCACCATGGTTTGCACGATCAAAAAAATTCAAAACATAATCCTCTACAAAAAAAATTCTCTCAAGCACTCTGGGATTCTAAACACATGACATGGACTACCTGGAAGGATATTAAAAAACCTTAGGAAACATGTGTGTTGTATTTGACAATATGTAGTGCCGATAATTCTTAACATGATACTGCTCAGCCACATACATCACGTGCAACTAGGCTCTTGCAAAGTCAAAATTTGAATCTATTCCACACTCTTCTTACTAGTCAGATTTGGTACCCTGCAGTTTTTACTTCATTCATTAATTAAATATTAAGGGTATTCATTTCACCAGGGATGATGAACTGAAGGATGCAGTGAGGTCAGTGGGTTGAGAAAAGATCACCAGCATTCTTCCTCAAGAGAATGAGAAAACCGGTTTAATTTCAAAAGAAAAATTATTAACACTATTTCATGCTTAACATTAACATCATTCCTTATATTATTTCATGCGTTTGGATTTAAATAATTAATACAGATTTTAATTTCATCTATTTTTTACTGTATAATTTGTTTTTGTATTTATGAGATACCAATCAGAACCAAAGATCGTATTTTACTGTCTATTTTTATGCCACTTCATTTTGATTAATTAAATATTTAGGTCGGTATATTACCTTCAATTTTGTAATTTTTTTTAAAATGGACAAAGCTATATCAGAAGGAAACCTTCCAATATGTTATGCTGGTTTATGTAAAGGCTCCATAATTTGCTGGTGACAAAACAGAATTTTTCCTATATTTCTATTATACAATTTTTTTTCTCTAAAATTGTTTATTTCATCAACCGAAGATCTGAAGGGTGAATTAATGTAGATATGTTAAACAAAAAAGTGCTGTTAATAATGATAAGTTTAGTTTAATTGCTGCCGGTAAGAAAATTGAAAAAGTTGTTAATATTTCAGAAATATCAAATAAAACATAAAAAAAATAAAGAAATAAAAATGTAAAAGATAAAAATATGAAATGCTATTTATGCATTTACCAAAGCATCCTTTAAAACCTGCCAAAGTTTCAATTTAGGCGATGTACTCATTAAACTATACTTTGCGTTTTTAAAATATGAATATTACAGACTACAGAAAATATTTTTAAAAATTAGCATCATTTAAATTCTTAGAACAGCAAAAATTATTTTAAAGATAATTTTAAAACATCGTGGTAAGCTTGTAATAGTCAAAAAGTAAGTACAACTTATATTTATCAATCAATTTTCAAGCAAAGTACATTCTACTACAACTTATAACTGGAGATTATTTTTCTTCAAAATTGAGGTTTAAATTTATTTATAAACACATATTCTCCTAATTTTTTAAGAATCTAAAAAAATCAAATGTAAAACCTTTTCTCTTCGGAATGGAATGGAATGCAAAGTTGGCAGGAGTTTATTACTCCCTACTTTATCGCAGAACCTGGACAGAGTCCCTTGCTGCTGGATCATTCTAATCGGGCTTGTTTTTTTAAAAGGGTTAATTTTAAATAGCGGGTCTAATTTTTTTTCAAGTTTTGTGTAATTTTAGTGAATTTAAGACGGATTTAATTGCATTCCAATCCGTTGTTCAACCAGCATTATCGAACCCATTTCATGGGCCGACCGCAGAAGGCTAGGCTTATACAGCCTGTCCTCCCGACGTAATTCCCCTTCAGACCGTCCACTGAAGTCCTTTCGGTGCTAACTCTTAATAAGCTAGCAGGAATACGCCACAACGGGGCACTACCTATAAGGAAAGAGCAATGCGTCCCCTTTTCCGGAGGAGTCGCAACTGCTGGGTTATTTTATCATTCTTGTAAGTATTGAAAAGGAGAGGTTGTGTAGAAGCTCTTCATCCGCTTCTGGTATGGCTGCCCCTTTTCTCTTCTCTTACAAAAATAGAAGACAATATAACAATATTTATAAATATAGAACAAGTACTACTTTACTTATAAAACTTTACTATCATAAAACAAAATAAAATAAAAAGAATCAATGAACTTGAATGTTTAGAGAAACATTACAATTACAAATACAAACATAAGTGCACATTTGTAAGTAAACAGAAAAATCTAGGAAATAATTAACTGTTTTAATTGGTAAATTATCCTTGATGGTTGCTTAGTTTTAAAAAAATCTTAATTCTTATGATGACAACTACCAGTAACTTATCATTAGTTTATGTCAAAATTAATATATTAATCTGAGGTAGTATTAGTATAACTGATGATGAGGCAGTAATTGGATAATATTTATTTATTAAGTAAATCAGTAAGATTACATACAGATTGCTATTAATTTTAGTGTTAACAGCATTTTACTTATTAACACTTTTGCCAGACCTAGGATGCAAGTTTATGCCTCTAGCTCAACTGTATATTTAGGAGTTCTCATCCAGACTATTTGTGTATCAAATTGATACACAAGTATTGTTAAAATTGGGATTGATTTGTATCAATGTTACACACTGTAGCATTGACTGAAGTGGTGCTATTTGTTGTTCTGGCAACAGTAAAATTTACATACCATTGGGTCATAAATTTTGTGTTTGTAGCCCCAGCAGTCAGCTGATTTTTGGAGGGAAACATTTTGGAAATTTTAGCAACTTATCTTATTTTCAAATTGGCTATTAAAAAGCAAGATTTGCAGCTATGCATAAACACATCAGTTGATTGCTAACTGATCCAACTGGAAAAAAGAGGAAGATGTGCGACGTACTATACTGCTATAACCAAAATGTTTTATCGAAAGCTTGCTGTCCAGAGGACACCTCAAAAGTTAGACTTAAATATTCAGTCTGTGAAGAAAAGTTTATTTGCATGGAGTGCTTTTTTAAATCCCATAATCAACCAAAAAGTAATTGTTATCAGTTCATCCAGCGAACAGTTTGTTAAATATTTCACATTATTGTAGTAATGTATTACTCATTTTAAAATCACTTCATATTATTATAAATAATGTTTTAGTAGTTGTGGATAAATTCATTAGTGTATTATAAATAAAATAATAACAAATTTATTAGTTTGCTTGTTACAAATGAAACAGCTGGTTTTGCATTGTTACTTTGACTAAATATTTTCCAAACTTTTTCTCATGGACCACATACAACTCATTTCAGTCAAGTTAAATGAGTTTTATGTATGTTAGGAACACTAACCTTAAATAAAAAATGTTGATTTCTTTCATAAAAATCATCTGGGTGAAAATTAAAATTATATCAAATTACAGCTGGTCCATCCAGTAGGGGCATTCATATATGTATCAATTTGATACACATGGTCCATACAGAAATATTACTAGGTATCAAAATGATACACATGGCGCTGAGAGTGTTAATTATTGCAGCCAAACACTGGACAATATGTATAATAAAAAGTATACATTTGTAAATCACAGAGACAGGAGGCACACAGATAAAGACATACTAAACACAACATGCAATTATTAAATTACTTAGATGCGCTCCATTCATAAAAAAATAACATTTAGAAACAAGATAAAAAATTACTTTGAAATAAATTTACAAACATACTTAATTTGGCAAAACCATAAAAGATAAAATAAGCCAGCACAATATATATAAAAAACATATTATTTTACTAAAAGGTTTCCTAAGATAGAATGTCATTTACAAACAGTGTCACCAATAATTGTGCTACATAAATCAAATTCAAAAGATCTGCAAGTATGATTCCCATGTAATTTTGCAGGCAAGCTGTAAATAATTCAATTTTTTTTTAATCTCAAATTCAGCAGCGAGTTCAGAAAGTTGCTGTATACTGGAACTGTGGAAGTGTACTGTTGATGTACTGGAATGTCTCATACATATGCCATTATTGCAGTTTTTAGTTCGTCAATTGTGCATGGTCTGTTACGATACATTCCATATTTTGTTGCCCCCCATAGAAAAGTTTCAATTCTTGTCTTACAACTTTATATGCAGTAGCATGCCTGCTATCTTGCTGCTGTGCTAACTTATGCACCGACTTCGATGGACTTTTGGCTGCAGCATCTAAAACATCAAGCAGCTCCCTGTTCATTTAGTTTTAAGTGGTTGTCCACATCCATCTGCATCTTTGACAGAGCCTGTTTCCTGATATTTTTTGATAAAAATTTGAAAGGCATTGTGGTGAGGAACAGGAGAGTATTTGGAAAGTTTTCAAAAAACTTGTTCCTTATATCAGTACAGTTGTCACCTTCACGAAAGACATGTTAAATGAGAAAAATCTGTTCCTCTACTGAAAGAACCATTAATCAACAACTGATGTTTGATTCATTACTGGGTATTGCCCAACAAACCACAGAGTAACCAACCTAACGATGAAAGAAGATAACAAACCACATAATTCTAAAGAATATTGCAGAGACTTTCTGAACACATTGTACTATGCAAATCAATGAATATAAACTTAAAACAGATCTGCAATCCACTGCTGAAGACTTTAAAATCCAAAATAGTAAACAAAACATTAAAATATCTACACTAAACAAAAAAATGTGTTCTCTATTTCTAGCAAATATTTGAAACTACTGCAAAAGCTTGCGGTAATTCCCAAAGAATCTTTTTAAAAACAGCCAAAACTAAAAAAAAACCTATAATAAATAAATTCATCTAATTTATAAAATATTAATAATTTAGATACTTCTATGTAATGAGAGTTTCAGGATGAATTGCATGTAAAGGTTTTAATCCATAAGTCTTCCACTTAAGTAATTAATTTTACAAACTCAAATCATAAATGGAATGAAAATAAAGTAACCTACAAGTTATCACAAGATGGTATCTAATCTTATCAATTACAATGAATAGTTGTATACATTTTTTTATTCCTAACTACTAAAAACTATTACTTCCTCCAGAATGAATAAACAATACTACTTCTACAAAATTAAAATTATGGAATCATATTAAAACTAAATGCATTTCTATTTCATGCAAACTAATTGAGAATCCTGGGCGTGACAACTTCTAACGCAGTAAAGGCTACATATTAGACATCTGTAAAATGTATAAAAATTTACAAGGGGAGTAACATAGAAAATACCTAAATGATTTGTAGATCAGGAATTACTGTAGATGAACGCCGTACACAACTGAAAAACTATAACGGTCAGCCTAATTTATAACAAAAAAGGTTAGCTCGATAACTGAACAAATTGCAAAGCTTTTTAAATACGTATTTACATTTCACAAAGATTACGTATACACAATGTGAAAACAGGACTATCTGTTAAATTAAAATTATAATACACATCAACACAGTTGCAACTTACAATATCGATAATAACAATAAACACAAATCATACAACACAAATGGCAGACAATTACATGTTGCCAACAACACTGACTAGAACTAGATTATGTAAACATTCCACTTCATATTTTCAAACTATAGTTCATAAAAATCCACTTTTAATCGAAAATGTTAAACGTTAACAAACATTAACATTATGCTATTTATTTTTCAAAGAAATTAAAAATAATCTTGAAAAGTAACGATCATACACGGACTTAGCATGTATATCTAACCGAACCGAATTTAGTATGTGTATTAAGTACAGTATATAATTCAAGTGAAAAAATAATCGAATGTTTTAATATTTTAAAAATTAAAAATAACTGCAAAACTTTTCAACTAAACTTCATTAGTTTAATACTAACAATTCAATATTTTTTTAAAAAATAACTTCAATATCGATTTACGTTCTCTTCTCATTGACGTCACATGTGTTTCTGTATGTTGAACTTTATCAAATTTCCCGGCATTAAAAACGAAGTGTGCAATATGCTTTTATAAATTACAAATAAAGAAAATAATTTAAAGATCTACAACAAAAAAGGTAATATCACTATATGTTTAATAAGTATTAAATTCCTTTTTATCTCCGATGACAATTTCTTGGATGAAGAAATCGTAATCTGTGATTTAATAAATTCTTATTTAAAAATACGAAGATGTATTACCAAAGAAATTTAAAATTATGTTAATATTAAGAAATGTTAGTAAACTTTTATAAAAATTAACTAGTAATTTTGGAATTAATTTTTTTCTAAATGTCATTAAATGACATTTAAAATATTACCCATTAATGTCTAAATAATTACAAAAACTAATTAAGTTATAGACAATTTATCAATTAAATATTATTAAAAGAAATAATTTTTTACAAATACGAAAATATATCAATATAAATTACTTAGTCTTTTAATTTACTAATGTATAACATTCCATATGTTAATAATGAACAAATTAAAATTGAGGGTATTTTCGTTTCTTATGGATTTAATCATACATTTTTCAAGATTGTGACTATTTTTTAAAGCGTTTTAATAAAAGTAAATCTTTTATTTCAGTTAAAATATCAAGATGCCAGGTTCAAGACATATGATTTTAGGGCATATCTTCTCAGGTTTTTGTTCTAAAATGAATCGAACAAAACAGATGGAAACTGAAGAAGAAGCCTTAGAGACTCCACTGAAACGATGTCTTACAACATTTGATATCACTTTATTGGGTCGGTAACAAATATTAAAAAAATTAAACAATGTAAACTAATCCTAGCAAGAATTAAATAATAAATAAAAAACCTTTTATGACTTATTGAAAATAAATAATGTAACAAAACTAATCGACAGCTTTCAATTACATTTAAAAAAAATTGAAGCTACTTAAGGGAAACATATTTATACAATTATTGCAAAAGTAGACTACATTAAATTTAGATTTAAGGGTTAAACTCCATTAAATGTTTTAAAATGGACTGTCAGATTTTTAAATATAGCCTCAATTTGTTGATAGCCTTAAATAATATGTTCAGACACTTTATTTGAGATGTGATTGCCACGTCAGTTTTTCAAACCTTTTATAACTGGCTATGAGATCCCATTTGTAATCTCATGTACAGTTAATTTGTAGGACAAGCAAGACAGTGTATGGCATCTCATTTTGCATATACACATTTTTTCTATATACACTTGTTTGCCCCATTCAAAGGAAATTGATATACTTAGCATCATATTACACTAACTTTTAATCGAGTTAATTTTATAATTTTTAAGAATTAAATATCAGGTTTTAACGTTTAAATTTGAATTTTTATTATATATTAACAAAAAGCTAAAAGATATATAAGCTAAAAAGAGTTGTATTACCTGTTACAAAATATGTTACATCAAATTTGTAAGAAAGTATGCTCAGTGACATTCCAAGGGTGCATACTAAGTGCTATTCAATCTTCTATGTAAACTGTTTTTTTACAGAACAAAAATTAAAAAACAGATATTTTTCTTTCTGTTTCATTTATTAGTTCATAGTAATTTATTATTATATAGCCTATCTCAATACATTTCATGTATCTTAATTTTCTTTTATATTTTGGAATGCAGTCATTTTTTAGTTTTGTAAAAAAAATTATATTTTGATAAATTTTTTTTCTTTAAATAATTATTAATGAATAAAGCTTACAGTGGTTTATTTATTTGTATTATATTTCTTCAAGCAAGAATCAGAGCAAATATAAATAAAAATTAATCCCGTAGCAACCAACTAGCAAGAATCTCATAACAACAGGTAAACTGAAAGCAATTTTAAATAAGAAACCATGTAATAATTAAATTTAACTAACATTTGCAATCTATATCCTATTTTATATGATATGTATGTTACATTCCTATTGAATGGAAGTAACAAGGTAAGAAAAGAGAAAAGATGTGCCACTGTGAGGACATGAGATCTCTTTTGGGATCTCACATCCTAACATCCTAAGGCCATAAAAATCAATTATATTACTTTCTTAACATATTAAAAACAATCAAGTAAAATATTGAATTAGAATTTGCTGAAAATGTGTAGCGGTCAGTTGGATTAAGTTTTTTCATGTGACCTGTTACTAAAATTAGATGAGACTCCTACACGATCTCATGGCAGTCTTCAAGAAAAGTTTGTTTTTAGAGCTTTTCTTCAAAATTAGAAAAAATCTATCATAAATTTTGACATAATCTGCTAGAGCAAGGTCTTTGATTCAGATACCTCCTAAGTAATCTTTCAGTTTGTAATGATTTTGTATTATAATTGAATATATTATTTTTATCTAACAATTCTTACTTATCATATTTATATAATTGTTTATTTCAGGAGTCGGTCATATGGTCGGAGCTGGAATATATGTACTGACCGGTACTGTTGCAAAAGATCAAGCCGGTCCAGGAATTATTATATCATTTTTATTAGCTGGTATGACATCAATGTTAGCCGCATTATGTTATGCCGAATTTGGTACACGTGTACCAAAAGCGGGTTCTGCTTATATATATACCTATGTAAGCATCGGTGAATTTTGGGCTTTCATTATCGGGTGGAATATTATTTTGGAACATATGATCGGTACGTCGATATACATGTAAATATATTAGATATGTGTATCATTGTATTAAAAGAAAAATGTATCACATGACATCGCATGCAATTTATGCACTTTTCTTCATCTATCATCAATTCATCGGATCATCGCATGCCTGTTAATATGTGTTGCTACTATTTATCTACATTTACACTGCTGAGGTGATTTATTTTTTATAATTTATTTTTATTCTTTAATTTAATTTTTATTATTTTATAACACAAGTTTTTTCTGTTTTATAATAATCAACCTTACTCAATTCTTTTTTGCTGACCCAAGCCATCAACTAACAAAAAGTCTTTTGTGTGTTTGTATGTGTGTTTGCTTGTGCATAAACCAAGTAATTAATAAAGAGATAATAACTTGTCATTTATATATATATATATGTATGTTATTGTTTTGCTTGTTAAGCTGAAATTACACTAATTAATATTTTCAATGCTAAGCCTTAAATCCCAATTACACCAATGACTTATTTTGAACTGACTGACCTAACAGTTTTTTTTAAAGCAGCTTTTATTTTTTTGTATCGATTGCAAATTAGTTACATTAACCAAATATATTGGAAGATCAGACTTTTTATTATTATGTATTTAAGAATTTTTGTAAGTTATATAGTAGTATATTGTAATTGAAAATTTAAAGGTATAGAACCTTTTAAAGTTGCAATGTTATAAGAAAATCAGATGGATTAATAGAATGAGAAACGAAAGTGTTTTAAAACGGAATGAAGACGAGAGAAATTTGCATCTAAATCTTGTACGAGGGATGGTTGAAATTTAAAGCATAGTAGCTCATAATTCACAAATGAAAAGAGGTGTAGCATGAATGAAATAAATATGGCACAAGAGTACATTTTATTCGCTACAAAGACTTAAATTTATTTCCCCCCCAATGTAGTCACTATTTACAGCTAAAGATTTCTCCAACAGTGAACCAGTTTTCTCATTCTGTCAATGAGCTTGACAGAATTAGAATCAAGGACAGTGAGATCGTCCTTGATCGACGATCTCACTGTGTCCTTCAGTTCATCATCTGTGATGAAATGAATACCTTTAATATCCCTTTTAATTGCAAAAAGAAGTGAAAATTGCAGGGTGCCAAATCTGGTCAGTATGGAGGAAGGTGGAATAGATTCAGATTTCACTTCCCTTTAATTAATTGATTATTTGGTGTACAACCTTATCGGTTATACACAATGTATGAGGGCTGTTTCTTTTTCAACTTTTGATTGTACATCGAAGTAAATAAGAGATAGGCAGCAGCCAGGTCTGCACACTGTACGATTGCACCATCCCCCAACATAATCTCTGCCATTGCCGGCTCCATTGCATCAGTCTGAGCCGAGTTATGACAATTGAACATGGCCACAAGAGCGAATGGATGTCCATGACGAAAGTGGCCAAGGATGCAAGTCTGTCGCTACTGTATGCCTGGTTAAGCGTGTTGGTGATTTTGTCTGTGACAAACGGAGGTTTACGATAAGTGAAGTTTCTACAGAAATTTTAAATCTTCTCTGAACACAATTGGGACTAAAGACCTAGGATACCAGAAACTGTATGCAGGTTGGGTCCCAAAAATATTGAGTGACGATCACAAAACGCAGGAATGGTGTCAGCTTAATGTTTCTTACACATTACAATAATAAGGGGGGGGGAGAATTTTTAAAGTCTATCCTTAACAGTGATGATACTTGGATCCAGTATGACAATCCAGAAAACAAAGAACAGTCTAACCAGTGGATGCAAACTTCTTCTCTAAAGAAACAGTAAAAGTTCAAACAGACACTGAGCAACAGGAAAATAATGGCTACAGATTTTTGGGACTATAAAGTCGGCTTGTTGGTGGACTTTATGCAGCAGAGGACAATAGTAACAAAGGAAGTTTATTGTGAATCTTTACGTCACCTCCGCAGAGCGATCCAGAACAAACGAAAAGGCTTGCTCTCATCCAGTGTGGTTTTAATCCATGATAATGCATGACCACACTGTGCCAACATGACGTAAGACCTTCTCAAACAATTCAAGCAGGAAGTTTTCGGCCATCCACCGAACACACCTAGCACCTTGTGATTTTCACCTCTTTCGAGAATTGAAAGCAAGGTTAGGCGGACTACTCATCGCCACCAACAAAGAACTTCAGAAGGCTACCAAGATGTACCTTACCTTATCTTACTGGCAGCAAACTTCTTTGAAGAGGGCATCGGAAAGCTGGATTCATGAAACGACAAATGCCTCGATCGTTTTGGCTATTATGTTGAAAAATAAGTTAGATACTAATGAACTTTTAGTAATAAAATCATTTTGTCATGTCAGTGTATCTTTTTTTTATAACCAGTAAGAGGTTGAAAAAAAAAACAGCCCTCATATGTAGTCGATGATTATCATGTTGCAGAATTATTGGCTCCATTGATCATTATCAGGAACAACGCTCACATTCCTAAGGTGTTTTAGAAGCACCAAATTAGTCCTTCTTTTTGATACTTTGTTATACCTCCTTCTTTTTATACCTTTTTTTGATTCTTCAGATCAGTCACAGAACCAGTCAACCGCTGCAAGGTTCATCCTTAATTTTCATTTTACCAGTTTTTGATGCACAAAATCTTTTTTGCCTGTCTACTCACAGTACTTTGATCGACAGTTTTATGACTGTAAATGATTTTAAATGCCTCTAGAGTTCACTTTTTAATTTTCAATCGTTGGATGTTGTAATTGATGTGTTGACTTATTACTCGTACTTGATTCCATAACAACACTACAAGATGGCAGCGCCTGTTGCTTTTAGTAACATTCTGTTCTCTTTTTACAAATATTATTGAACTGTTCTTCACTGTACATTCCATTGTAGATACGTTTCAGCTATCCCCTTGTATATAGATGTGCATTTTATTAATTCATGAACAGAGACATTTTTGTTTAGCGAATTTGGTTCTGGAAGGAAGCGTAGAGGGTAAATCAGAAGAGATTAGAATACATAAATATTAACTGAACACATTATATGTCTCCATCATTCAAAACCAATCTTCAAAGAATTCCTGCCGTTTTTCATCAGAGATCTGCACACGATCATCATCGTTCCAAGCTTTTAGGTCATCATCGCTCGTAAAATACTTCCTTTCCAGTCTGTTCCTCACCCGGGTACAGCAACAAATAATACGGGGTGAGGTCAGGACTGCAGGAAGGGTGCTCTAACAGTTTTATTCCAGCGCCGGCCAAATATCGAGTAAGCTTTAGAACGATGCGCTGGAGCGTTATCATGATGAAGAAACCGTGCGTCCATCCTTGAGTTTGGGCGCAGCTTCTTGAGAGCTTCGACAAGTTTAGGCAGGCATTTGTAGGTATACCGCTTCCTTGTACCTGTCTTCAGAGTTTCCCACACGACTCGCTTTAAAACTTCCCTCGTATTAAAAAATACAGCTAACCTTCTTCTTCACCAATCTGGATCTTCTGTCAGCCGCAGGGATCTCCTCATCTTCAAACATCCGCATTTTGTTCTGAGCTGGATCACCGTAATAGTACAGGCAAGTTTCATCGTTTATCATAATACTGTTAGCACGGGGTTTGTGTTTCGTTCCTAGCGCCCTTTGTAATTAATTTAAAAAGTCATCTTACCGACTATAACATTTGGTAACGGATTTACCTGAAGGAATACGAAACGATTGTGAAACGTAGCGTAAACACAAAGAATTTATTTAAATAAAGATTATGAACAATACAGTGCAGTAACGTAACGTAAAAAATAAAAGAACAGTTCCATTAAGATAAGAACATAATCTTCATATTTTAGCAAATATCCACCGGTCTAGGACTAAAATATATAATTATAAAATTTAGCATTTTAAAGATACAAGCATAACATTAATCTAAGACGATTATAACACATCATTTTAACTATAAAAACATCATAATGTTACAAGAATTAATATTATATTATACACGTAAAATTTATTATATATGCGTCAAAGAATCAGAATATAACATGTGTAACGATACTCTTTAACAGTAATAATTTTTATTTATTCCGCTTTATACAGAATCAAAAAAACATAGAACGGGCATTCATGTTTTCTGAATTTCCCATATTCATGTCGGTAAACGTTTTACTTGTAGTAGATTTTAACATTAAAGTCAGGGAATCTCCCCACCCTATCAACAGATTATTGTTAATTTAGAAACTTATCTATATCGATTTTCATAAATACGAGTATTTAGAAGTTACATTACAAAATTCAACGTCCTAAATAGTATTTCATATCGGTAATTTATTATTAAATTACCTTAGAATCAGTGAAAACCATCTCGGATTGAATTTCATATTTTTGGGAAAGGGAGATTAATTTCTAAGCCAATCTAAAATATTTTCTAAGCAAATTTACTTTTATTGAAGTATTAAGAATTACAAATAAGTTAGGAAAAAGATTTGTCCCTCTGTCCCTTTAATAGAGATGTAATATCCTGCGTTTCTATTTCCAATCCTGTCGGCAAATTAAAAAAAAAAAAAAAAAATAGTAACAGTGTCCTATACGCAGAAGGTCATCTTAAATTTAAAACGTTCACGTTTTTAGCGGTTCAGAGATATCAAATACAGTTTGAATTTCATTCCTGTGCCGCTCCTTTCGAAAACCGTTCAAGATAAACTTGAACAACTCTACCGATAATTAACTATCAAATCGCAATATATGAGCGTCCGTTGAAATTTGTACGTTTGAAAAAACGGGTACTTAAAAAAAATGTTTTACCAGATATTACTAATACCAAAAAGAAAAACAGAAATTTAAGAAAATATTTACCCTTTTGATATTTTTATCGAGATACGACACCTCTCTATTGCCAGTATCTTTCCGCTCTCTCGATAGATTTTTAAAAATACTTAAAAGAATCAGCGCCTCGTGTATACAAGTCGTGAAATTTTTAATTTCTACATCGACGCGTTCCTGAGATATTAAACGAAATAAAGACCGATTCGTAAAACAGTTGTCCTGAATGAAACGGTGCGATAATGTTTACAAAGATATTATTTATTATATTAAAATAACGACAGAAACAGGAAAAATACTTACTACGGTGAATTTCTGTTTACCGAGGATGCTCAATATTTAACACAAGCTTGCACGAACGCTTTTCAAGACGTTTGAAAATACATTTTGAAACACGAAAGGGGTGATTACATTCACAAATTCATCCGTGTTATTTTTCCAAATATTCCAAATAAATTTCATCCGTGTTAACAAATTAAGCCAAACACTGGTAGTGTGCTGTCGCTCCGCTTTTTTTAAAAGTACGCTCCAGAAATTTTTTCCTTTTTTAGTCAGCCGATGAAAGGATATACGATTTCATTACGATAACTTTCTGAGTTTATCGTTCTGGAAAAAGTAAACGATCATCCGGTTACGCGATATACCGCACCGAACTTCTTAACAAATTCTTTTGTCGTGTAACGGTTGTTCCAAAATGTCACAGATTACACACGACCGTTCTGTCTGTCGACACAGACCTTGTTTCGTCTGAAAAAGCGATACGATGAGAATACGTTCCCTTTTTTAATTTATAAAAGCCAAAAACCAGTAGTAATATTTAACGCGTTTAGAAAAATCAGTGTCGTGTAACTTTTACACCGCAGTTATTTTGTAGGGTGTAATTTTAAATTAGTCTGCCGCTAAATGAAATAAATGTATACTACCGCTTGACATTTCTGTTTGTCGTATCGATTACTCTATAGACTTTGAGCCGTGGAATCAGAAGTATCATCCGACTTTTCCTCCGTAGACAGCCTTCAGGACTCTGGCGCTTCTTTGATGGATTCAGGTTCTCGCAGCTTATTAATAAAGTTTGATTTCTTTTATACGTTTTGCGTTGCAACTACCACCGTGAAACGCGTTTTCTACTAGAAAACCTTCAAACGTTAAAACCTTTGTCGCACGACGGAAACAAAAGGTTCAGCGGTTATGACAATAATAATGGAAACGTGGAAATCGGCTGTTAGTTTCACCGCCCATAATGCCAAAGAAACAATTTAAATCGAGTTTTACCGATCGAGATCCAGATGGTTTTTTTAGATACGGTTACTTTTGGTTCACCCGATTCGTCTCATAACACAAAAGCAAGCAAACAAACATACACGCACATGCGCACATTCTTGTAAGATGCTTTTTGCCTACAGGTCTTGACGTTTCGTAATCTTCCGAGTCGGAAAATAGAAGCGTTTAAAAAAAAAATTTAACCGAATTACGTTTTTATGACTTGAAATATTTCGAATAGGATTTTAACGTATCTAAATAATTTGAAACCGATAATCGAAGAAACAAAGAACACCAGAAAAAAGTGTAGGAAATAAATATTTCACCCTCCCGATTAATTTATTTATTAATGTTTTATTTTCATTAAATCACAGGTGCAGCATCGGTTGCTAGAGCGTGGAGCGGCTACGTGGATTCGCTGTTGGGCAACTGGATCGCTAATTTTACAATGACTCATGTCGGTGAATTACACGAGGAATTATTGGGAAAATATCCAGATTTTGTAGCTTTTAGTGTCTGCATATTCTACGCGTCATTATTAGGTAAGTATTACTCGTTTTCTACAACTCAAAAGTAATACTTATAAACAACCGACAGCCTTTTATTTTTGATTAGGCCCTGTTAGGGGAACCGAAGTTATAACAAAACAGAAACTTCTCGGCGATTACTTGGATATTTACCTTATTCGATCAAAGAGAGTACTTTGATTAAGGCAACATTATTTTAAATAAAAAGAGCGTTTAAAGTACGTATTAATAATTTTAAAAAAAATTGTATATACGTATATGAAATAATAGTTTTGCATCTACGCGAAGATAATAAAATAATTATAATCGATACAGATAAGCCGGCAAGTTTTGAACGATAGTTACCTCAAAATACGCTTCTAAAAGGTCATAATTTTAGGAAGGAACTGTATTTTAATTTTGAAAAGATTTTACGAAAGTATATTTGAAAAAGCGATTATAATCGACTGTTGAAATATCGAACGGTATTTAGAACATAATAATTGAGGATGTAGGAAATTTACTCTGCTCAGAGTTTTTAATTAAATTAATTTGAAAAAATAAAAATATTAACGTGTTTAAATATGTTATGAGTTTACCCAAAACAGGGTATTGATTTTAAGGAGAAAAAATTAATTAATTAAATTTAATTTTAAATAAAATCGTTGACAGATGCTTTTTTTACGTTTCCGGTAATTTATTAACGACTGCAGAAGCACAAAAAGTGTTTCTTGAGTAAAAGTAATTTATAATTCTGCCGTTCAGTCTAATAAAAGCGAATACTGATTTTTTTTTTGTTAAGCACAATTTTCAAGCAAAAGTCAAAATTTTTATCGGTTTATGTGACGCTAAAAAATGATTTAATAACATTTATTTCTATCTTGAAAATGCGTTTGATTTTTTAAGGAAATTTTATACTTCTGACAGGAATATGCCCAGATGAAAACAATATTTACCGACATTGTGCTGGGTTTTGAGATATGCGAGCAAATATCTCATCGTATTTCGAATACGCAATATCGTGGAATTTACAAGCATCATCCAACTTTATCCCCTCGTTTCAATCTTTTATCCGATTTCGTGCCAGGAGCACAATAATTGTAACCTGGTAAATGCGCTTCAACCGGTAATAAGTCACGACCTTTTTTCTGTCTTGGTCTGCTCTTTTTTCTTCATGTCTATACATAAAAAAATTGAATTTCAATTTAAATAAACTATTGATACTACGGCTTTTAACTTGGAAGAAGCGGAGCCTTATATTCACGCGTCGGCTTTTAACTAGGAAGAAACCGAATCATTTAGTCACCTCGAATTCGAGCCGACAAAATATTTCACGGTTTATCGAGTATTTTTAATTTAGTCGTATCGTTTTCTCGAATCATTGCCCCGACAATGGAGTTAATTTGGTTCGCGATGAGATCTTCTGTAATGCGACCGTTTAATTCATCGTCTATATACTGGGCAATTTTTTCTTTAAGAGGTTCGAGGGAATCTTTCATAAATTCAACAGTTGCACCTGCAAGTTTCATTTTTTCATCTCTATATATTTTTTAATGTTTACATCAATATTTGTCATTTCTTCATTTAATCGTTCTAAACCCGCAAACTTTTCACCGAGACTATTTGTGTATTCGTCAAACATAAGTTTACATCTTATAAAATTCAACGCATCCTTTTCATCGATAGGATCGGATACATTACACAAGCTATGATGTTTTACATCAAAACTTCCTTCTGGTGCGAGTGAAAAATCCTCGTTCTCCACGTCGACGGCCTTTACCTAATTTTATTCGCGACATTTCTCTATATAAAGAAATTGTAAATAAACATTTAAAAACCTATTCGAATTCAACATCTTTCGATTCTTTAATTATGGATATACGGTTTGTTTCCTGCATAATATTTACCCGCAAGTGTATACAATCTATCGATCAATTCGTTTGAATCGTCCCGATATAAATATACTGGATTATAATTGAATTGTGCGTGCAACAACCCAAAGCCACTAAAAGACGTGGATGGTGTTTTATATGGGGATATTGGGTAAACGGGATTTTTTGAAGTTAACAATATTCTAATTACTTCATTGTATTTAAAAGATTTATTTGTTTTCACTGTTCGTGAATCATGTCGTTCCATCAAATGAGCACCAGTATATTTCAACATTTCTCCATAAGCCCTCATATCTTCTGTGTGAACCTTTTTCAAGTCTGGATTTTTATAAACCAACAATTCTAAAAGACCTGGTGTAGCCGAATAAATGAAATGCCCCGATTGAATTTTATCGTCTTTAAATTCAATTTTAGTCTCACCCAAAGTACAAGAATCTGTATCTCTATCGTACTTTACACCATATACACGGTCTAGAGATACTTTTGGATCATTTTTTAACATTTCCAAGTACGGTTTAATTTTTTCAATATCAGAATACTGAGTGTCTTCTAATATAATAGGCGTATATTTTGTATATATTCTAGGTTGTTCTTCTTGAGATTGTTCAGAATACGGTGGTAATGTTGTCATTGTAGAAGAGGCTACATCTAGATCTTCTTCTTCTGAATCTTTTTCCAATAAACTCTGTTCACACCTGTCTTGTTGTCTTTCTAAATGAACCGACAGTCTATCACCCGATTCACGGCCTACTCTTTCTACATCAATTTCTCCATCGGTTTTAGGTGGAGTTGTCTGGGTCTATTTACTTTTTCTTTAATTTCATGTATAGGATCTATTATTGGTTTGAAACGTTTAGCAAATAAAATTTCTTCTTCGGCCAAACCCATTATAAAGGCTACATGTTACGTTTAAAATTTTTATTAAGCTTTCAATTTCAATCATTTATTTCACCTTTTTCATTGCTCTAAAAAAAAGAAACTTAAAAACAATATTTTATTAACATTATACGTTACGTTCAATAATGATGAATTTGTCAATGTTGTTTCTATATCGACCTTTATTTTTACCCTTTTCTTTGTCGAAGGTTAGAAAATTAAATCGGTTTGTATTCCAAACTTGATCGAACATCGATTTAAAATCATCAAAAGACATGTCAACGTTTACATGATCATCGTAAATGTGCTTTAAATATAAATTGTCTTGTTTGAATAAAATTAAAAAATTGCAATTGTCACGTACGAGTTGTTTTGGTGTATGTTTGTGCCAGGTAAAAACAATCAGTTTTATTGTGACGACCCTGTGCAAAATAAGCACCGATATTATTTTGTTTCTCTTTTATTACATCGTCAAAAATCAACATTGAATGTGGTTCAATCGCCTCTGGCTGAGGGACTTGATCGTTTTCGGTATATTCATAATAGCCCATTTCAGGATTCATCATCATTTAATTTGAAAACATTCTATAGGAAGGTTGATGAAGCGATTTTGAGAAAATCTACAAGTTTTGAAAACGAACACCGTTTTCTTGAACTAAAAGATTAAAAACTTACATTTGTTTCACCACAATTCGATGGACCGCATACAATACATCTAATGGTGTTTGGGAATAGAGAACCACGTTTACTTTTGTTTTTAATGTACATCCACCCGATACATTTACAATGGGGAATTTTGTTTTTTGTTGTATTTCCTTCATATCTCTCTAATGAGAAATTAAAATTAAAAATTAAAATCGATTTAAAGTTATATAGAAAAAAGGACGTGTGTGAAATTTAACTTTTGACAAACCAATGGAACATTCTTTTTTAAACGAGTCTACATCATCAAATTCATAATATTTTTCAAAAATAGTCTCACAATCTTCACAAAATTCTATTTTCAAATGTAATGTTTTACAATAATGTAATAAAACAAATCGATTACAGAATTAATTTCAGATTCTATTTCCTTTTGAATACATTTATCAAAATCTACGTGGGTTGAATATTTAAATCTAGGTGTTGAATTTGGTGAAATAATTCTATTATTACGAAGCTTCATTTTGGTATCTATATAAAGGTTTATTTTTTAAAATTCAAATAGACTATTGGTAATAGTAGGTCTATTTAAAATTAAAAATTATTACCATTCTAAAGTTATTTTGAATAAAGGATAGGGGCGAAAATAAACTTTTGACACATCAACATCAATGGGAAATTCTTTTTTAAACGACTCTACATCAAATTCATAATATTTTTCAAAAATATGGATCTTTGCTAACTGGTTGTTAAAAAGTCTATCAGACTTCTAGGCCACTGAAAACTTTTATTATGAAAAGTGTAACATTCTATTTTCAAATGTTTTATTTTATTATTATTATTGAAATTTTCAATAATAGAATAATTTGAATCAATTAACCGTGTTAAATTATTTTACCATGTCCATCATTTACATATTCAGTTGTAAATGATGGACATGGTAAAATAATTTTATTATTACGAAGCTTCATTTTAGTATTTATATAAAAGTTAACTTTTTTGAATCTGTATAAAATTAACAATTTAAAATATTTAAAATTAATATTATCACAATAATTTAAAATATTCAATACTTCTTGTTCTATATGTAAAGTTTTTTAATTCAAATAGACTATTGAAAATAGTTTTACACAAATATTGCCAAGTTGTCGAAAAACGCTGTTTTTTTTTAACATTTTGCAATTTTATACGTTTAGCAGTTTAAAAAGTTTTATACAAACATTGCCAAAACGCTATTTTTTAACATTTTGCCATTAGAAATTGTTTTTATACTTTTGTTGCCTATTATTCACAAAAATTAGTCGGCTCGAATTCGAGCTGAATACAAAATATCCCATATCCAGAGGGTACAAATCCATTACAAAATCCATTATATCTAGTAATTTCTGGTTAAATTTAAACTTTTCAATTTTTTGAAAATATTAGACTTTTTGCAATTTTGTAAAAAAGTTAAAATATTTAAAAATTATATTTTATTCTTGATGGGAAAATTTTATTTTTATATAGAAACAAAATGACTAGTTTAATTGATGTTTGTTACGAACAAATAAAAGACAATTTTTCTTATGGTATATTTGCCGATTTTAAGCTAATTATCGACACAAATACAGGTTTTTTTCACGCAACAAAATTACGTCAGGATGGAGGGAAACGATTTGATAATTGGTTTCGTAATAAAGATTCAAAAGAATTGATTGCCTTTTACAATAATAAAGCCATCCCTCAGATACGAGGGGGGCTTTTTATGATGTTAAAGGTGAAATAACTAAAATTATTACCGGTAGATATGTTTATAAAAAATTGTTACTTGATATTGCTTCGTGGATATCGAAGGATTTTTAGGATAAACGTTATGATATAATAGAAGATTACCTCATTAAAGAATTCAAGTCGTATAAAAAAGATATTGCTCAGTTGCATTTAAAATTGGAATATATAGAAAATAACCAAAAACAATTGCAAATTGAAAATAATAGACTCGATGATGTAATTTTAAAACGTAAGTTGCAAATTGACGAATTGAATTAAAACAATGGCGCCCCATATTTATCGTCACTTTATCCGCACGACGAAAGTGACAATTGTATTGTAATTTTAGACAAAAATAAGGATGACGAAGAGTTTAAATATTATGTTGTTCGTGTTCAATATAGAATTCTAGAAGTAATGTTGAATAAACTTGAAAAGATGTATCCCAATTTTAAAATTGTCTATAAAAAATTAAAAGATCCAAATAGTATACGATTCTTTAACCTTGCTTTTAAAGAATTTAAATTTATAATCATTTTAATATAAATATAGAAATTGATGAATTTATACAAATGTTGGAATTGTATGAAAATGCTTTCAATACGTTGAATATTACAACACCAAAAGTACAAGACGAGTAAATTATTGTTTCATTTCTTTTTTTAGATGTCTATTAAAAGCGATTTAGCAATTGAGTTGCACAGGCCAGCTAGACGTAATATCCTACTAGAAAGACGGAATTAAAGGGTCTAGAAGACCTAGTACAAGCAGTAATAGTTGAAATGATTCCTTATTCTCGATCGAATAAAGGTTATAAATATTTATTAACCATCATTGATTGTTTTACCAAATTTGCATATGGTGTACCGTTAAAGAATAAGACGGGTAAAGAGGTCGCGTTTGCTTTGGAACCGACATTGAAAAGACAACATATTAAAAGACGTTTCAATAGAACGTTGAAAACAAAAATGTGGACTAAATTTACAGAATATGGCAACTATAAATGGATTGATATTTTGCAAACACTTTTAGATGAATACAATAATTCGGCTACATTATTTAAATCCAAAGATGTAAACAAAACGAACGAAGCGCAACTTTTGGCAAATTTAAATAAAAAATACGATAGAAAAAAGTTGTAAAAATTAAATTTAATGCAAGCGACAGTGTTCGTATAAGTAAACATAAAAAAGTATTTGAAAAGGGTCATCTACCAAATTGGACAAATGAAATATTTAAAATTCATACTGTACATAGTGAATCCAATTCTGTAACCTATGAACTAATTGATTTCCGAAACGAAGTCATAAAAGGGCGTTTTTACCAACACGAACTACAAAGAACCAAACATAAAGATGTATACCGAATTGAGAAAATATTACGACGAAAAGGCAACAAAGCCTGTGTAAAATAGTTGGGTTATGATAAAACGCATAATTCTTGGATCGATTTGAGCGATGTAGTTTTGTAATATTTTATTCAAGTTAGTTTTTAATTTGCATATATAGAATGGCGATTCTTTCAATATTGGTGTTGCTCTTTTTATTGACATTATTACTCAATTACAGAGGCTGTGAAGAGAAAAATAATTTTTTACATCAATAAAATATTAATTTCAAATAATTTTACTTTTTATATAGACCAAGTAAAAATGTCTAATATTTTCGACAAATTGAGTAGTTTAAACTATTACAACAATATTAAAAAAAATAATGAAATGATGCAAAATAGGCGTTATCGAATTCAAAAAGTAGAATTTATAAAAACAAAAAATGGTGATTCAAATATTGCCGCAATTGAAGGATTTGGAAAAATATTTTTACCGCAAAGGTTCAATGATCTTACAGTGTCAGATTTAAATGAAATTAACAATTCTAAAGACGTTTATATAATAATATACAAGGGTATGAGAAAAACGGCCAACGGTCATAATTACCACGATGTAAAATTTACATGCGGCATTGATGTTGCGTATTAAAATTTTCTTTTTTTCAATAAATATTCATCAATTTCTTTATCCCCATATGGGAGTATCTATAAGTGTCTATAAGGTTTTCCGATACGAATCTTTTGTCGTCATATGGAGAAAGAGCTTTTTTACATTGACCAATCGAGTATATTTGGTGGTTAAAACTGCGTAATGATTTCGAGGTGGAATATGAAATGTTTCTATTGAATAAACAGTCTTTATAAAGCTCGTGATTTAAAATGTTTAAATTGCAATCTTTATCGAATATACGAGAACCTTTTTTAATTCCCTCGGCCGTCTTTTTTTGTTTTAAATTTCCTGCCTATATCCCCAAATCATTGAATACATTTTTGCTCTTAACCCGACAAATTCATAGATTGACATCCCAACCGTTTCATCTTTTAAAAGTCCTATATCATGACCGTAAATAATTCCATCTTTTTGATTCAATTGTTTTGTGTATCACACTGTTCCTGTTTTGTTGGCACTATTGAGTATAATAACGAATCTGTACCTGCCATTAGCAGTTTTATGTTTTCATGACCATATCTAGGTAAAAAGTGGTTATAATGGTAATCGTACATGAATAGTTTTGCCAAATCCGTTACTGTTAAACCTATGTAGGTTTAACAAACCCGTATATGTATATGGGTTTGTTTAAATTTTTTTTTCAGCATTGTTATTCCAACCGCATTGTTTCCATAAATGTAATAATGTTTTACTCTCGGGGTGGCGTTTAATTTTTAACATTTTAATTTATTGTTGATTAATTGCATATCGATTCGATTTCTTACATTTTCAATTGTTTTACCACAAACACTGTCGATTAATAGTTTATAGACTTTTTTCAATCGGATCATCTGCGCGACGCCATGCATAGAAATTTTTCCAAATGTAATTTTCCAACCACGGAAATTGCCTAAAACTGACGGCTCTGTGTATTTTCGTCATCACCATTCCCTTTTGAAGATACAATTTTAACGTTCTATAATGTAAGACGTATTTGTGTTTATCTTGTAAAGTGCACAATAGTTTTATACACGTTTTTAATCCGAAAGAAATGGAGAAAGCAGATTTTCTCTCTGGCGCAAGCGGATAATCTCTATGTATTTCGTGCAAGTGTTGAGGGTATGTTAAATCAACTTCCAATATATAACCGATTTCCTAGTTGTTTTTTACATTTTGCACATTTGTAAACAAATATTCGAGACCATTTTCATTACACCAACTGAATCCATCTACTGGCAACTGTTCCATCATACATTTTCCATAGAGATCGGAGATGGTAATATTTAATAAATTTCGTCGGTTTATTTTCATCATAGTTGTCTATATTGGGATCGTTTGCCAGCGCATAACGTTGGGAATCATCGACAACCCGCCGCGAATGCCTTTTCAAAAAACAAGTACAATTGGAACTTGCGTTCCAATTGTACTTGTGTACTTTTGTCGCTTTGAGTGTTGCAAACTATGATAAATGTGAAGCCGATATATAATTACAGGGATCCAAATTGCTTGTGTGAATCATTTTATTCCGAAAATTTTCAAATACATCAGCCGACAGCATAAGGTCCAATTTCATATAGAAATCATGGTATTGACAAAGCGTCTTAATTTTAAAACTATTCCAAATGTTTTGCGCATGTCTATAATCATATTCAGAGATGTTTTCTCTCTTTAAATCATCATAAAACGCTTTGATGGGTGGTAATTGCGTTTCATTGAAAACAGATGCCAGTGTAATACATGTGTAGAGATCAACATATTAAACAACTCCATTTGTTTTTTGTTTTCTTCGCCATTTTTTTGTATATTTCTTTTAAATTGATATATTGTTGTAAAAAACCTTTTCTTATTCATACCATATAAATGACAACGATCAAATAAACTTTTCACCAATTCATCTAAGCTATAAGATAGAAATCGGTACGTATATAGATACGTACAAATCTCTATCTAAATATCTATACTAAATATATATATTTCATTCTTGAGTGTTATAAATACAAGTTTTTCACTGTCGTTTGCAATACAAGAAATTTCAAATTTATCCTTCAATTCATTCAGCGCCAATACAATATGATCGTAATCGCGTAAATTATGAAGTACAATTTAAATTGCAATATTCATGGGCCGGTCCAATAAATTTACCACTTGTATGTGAATGGTGTCTTACACGGTTCACAATAATCTCATCTCCATATATAACACATTTTGTATCATTTTCAAATTTTTCTTGATCTGTTTCACTCATAATACTCTTTATTAGTTGAAAATTCCTTTTTGAAATATTCATATTTATTACTAAATCAATGACAAAATTTTTAACTACCTTGTCATCATCTGTAGTGGCCCTATATAATTTCGCTTCGACAATACGACGGTTTTCGTCGATAATTACATAGTAATTTCCAGATGGTTTACGGGTATGTGTTTTTGTAGTATTACTAGTACCCGGTTCGGGGTTTGCGATACGGTTTGGAAACATTAAACGATTCGAAATCTGCATATATAACAAACGGTACGGGTAATGTTGACGAATAGTCTTTAAACGATACTACATTTCCTCGTCTACGATTCTCTCCTACACCGATCCATTCCTTTGGCATTGTAATTCTCTGAACCTTTCCTTGTTCACAATCTTCAATATGTTTTGCAAGCTTTTCTTTAGTTTTGCTTTCACTAGTCCAAGATTTAAAACGATGCAAACAATAGGGACAATATTCACCTTTTCTAGGACATTTATTATTATCGCTCAACATCCTTGAAAAACCGTTATATTCGTTTGTCATATTTATTAGCGTCTAATGGTAGCGAATTAATTTAACATCGGTTAATAACAATAACCAAACGACATTTTTTCGATTATTATTCATACGTTTTATATACACACCGTTAGGATTAAACGATTCTTCGTCATCTTCGATATCATAACACAAGACATTTACACTAATATTTAGGTTTTGCGATTCAAATTTATCAATATTTTTAACACAAACAGAATATTCTATTCCTTTCATGTTTAATCGATCTTCAAATTTTTTATAGGATGAAACAGAACACGTATTTATATTATAAGGAAATAGATGCGCTAGAATTGACCGTAAAAAACATTTTTCATCATCATTTTGTACATTTATTATAGCGTGTTTTTTTAATAAAGCTTTTGGTGGATGTAAATATGTACTTTTACCACCCCCATATAATGGATCGAATTCTGTTATTGAGAGATCCAACCTTAATATTTTATTTATAGCCCATCCACTTCCCATTTAAATAATTTTTTCATAGGCTTGTAAATACTGTTCATTCAAGACGGTTGGATTTTCACGTACATTTAAAGCAAATCGAGTGCAGCTGTGCAAGTTAAATGTACACAAATCGCATTTATCACCCACACATTTTTCCAACTCTACAACCACGACTAAATAATATTTAATATTGTCTCCTTTATAGCGTTAAATACCACATCTTTCATATTAATTAGAAATTCATAAATATCTACAACATTTTTTCACCAACATTCCACGAGTGTTTTATTAAAGAACCACCCAATGCTTGTTTTGTATCTGGTATTTAAATATGTAACATCAATTCAGAAAGAAATATTTCTTTAATTAGTTTGTTTCATTTCAAAATATTTTTCAATTAAATCATCAATAGACAACTTATTTTCCACGAAAAGTTTTAGTTTTCCACTTTGTTTGATTTATAAAGATTTTTTCCACATGAAGTAAATAAATCTTTATTATATTCACACATTAATCGCATAGTAAATGGATTAGAATTGTATTTTTTATATAATTGTTCGATATCACCATTTATATTGTATAAAAATGTAATTAACTTACTTGTTGGACAGATTTTTGTATCAAAATACTACTTTACTGCCATTGTCAATTCGTTCAAAATTTATAGTCTTGTAATAATGAAAATAATTTTAATAATGATGTGTTATTGTTGTTATGCTGGAACAATCCCGCTTTCGCTGAAAGTAATGATGTCCGATTTTAAAAAATTGTTAACTGAGCACATTTTCATCATTAATTTCAAAAAAAAATGTTGTGAAAAGGGCGTAACTCGAGAACGGGTGGACTGGTCGGATGAAACTACCGTCAACCGATTCAAAGAACCTACCTATATTCAAAGAAACTACCGAGCCTTTCAAAATCGCGTTAAAAATGGCCTAGGACGCACCGTTTTCGAGATACGCCCTATTTTTAAAATTCGGCAGAATCTTTTTTGTGCTCTGAACCTCGGGGATTGATCTATTATTGAAGAAAACAGAATCGAAATTTGGTATGCTTTTTGCTGTAGAAAGACGCTTGCACGGTGAGAATTTAACTGAAAAGTGGCAGTGCTCTGTGTGAAAAGAAACCTTAGGTTCCGGATCACTGGCCTGGGCTCAGGACTGGTCGGCCTGATCCAAAACCTAAGGTTTTTATACTACTCGCTTTATCTTGATCACGTACCGTAATATTTTGTAATTGTAGTTGACAGTAGTGGTGCGGTAATAGCTCATAGTGAACAGTTTCTTTCCGATTACATTACGCGCGCGCACACACAGCATCAATTTTCTTAGCGTCAATCTTGTCTTCGCCACTGTTTGCGGATCTTCACCTCTCTTCTACCACGATCTTTTCCGTACGTTATTGTCGTACACCGATCCATTTTTCATCGCCGTAATGAGCCGTTAATAAAGTCAAATTATTATCGACTTAGTGAAGTGAGGTCCTGTTTTAACTTAAATTTTTGGGATTTTTTGAGGTGAAGTGCAGCCGAACGCATTTCATGAAGTTTTACAGTAAGGTTCCTCGCTATTACTTGGAACGATGTAATGATTTTTCAAACATTCTCCCTTTCAAAATGGAGGTAGCTATCCGTTTTAAAGAAGAATGATGAAAAGACTATTGCCAAGATACCGCTGCAATAGTAAACATAATCATTTCCACAATAAATATTTCACTTCGTCCTTTAGCCTATTTATTTCTGAGACCGTTCTTCTACTGCTGTACAGTAGAAAACGCGTTGCATTTTCTTATTTTTTATAGTTCTCACGTCAAATTCCCTCGCTTACAAAGTATCTGAAAAAACGTTTTAAAGATTACAGTAAATTAGTCACGAGTATATAATATTTCTTCCTTGGTTTTAATGATCCTTTTTTCCTGGAAACTACGTTTACGATTCGGCTAGTAATTGCAGCGTTATTATTTTGTATTAGCTAAACGTTCTACAATTAACTATAGTGACGATTTCAATTTATCGGTTCAATTTTATCGTAGAGCGAGAATTACTAATTTCAGTAGAAAATGAAAAGGTCTAATCTTCGTGTAATAATAAACCGTTTGATCTCCTGGGCCGGATTAGTAACACCGCTTAAAAAATAAATAAACAAAAAAAACTATAGCTTTACTTAGCTCTTCACTTGTTTTGTTTCTCTTCAAATTTGAAAAAATGAAGTGTTCTGTTACTACGTCTTAGTGTTGAAATGCATCTGACTTTTTTCACCGGTTATTATGTACTTAGAAAAGTCAAAACCGCTTTGGAGTAATCCTGCACGTCTCGTATGACATCAACGCAAAGCTCTTTTTTCTTAGTAAACAGGTCCGGTACATTTTGCAAAATCCTACAAACGCCTACTTACCTATAGGTGATCGACTGACTATCATTCGCGATGAAATTTTGAAAAATAAGTTAACGTCTACTTATTGTTTCTTCATAAAAATTTCTTTTGAAGAAGGTTACAATGAAAACCACAAATAAGGAAAAAGGTTATATTTTCCCTTATAGCAGAAAGTAATAATTCTTTTTTTTAACCTCTGGGACCACCATTGCTTCAGCGGATGAGATGAATGTGTTTTGTAGCACGTGAAAGCACCACGCCTGACCGGGATTTGAACCCGGAACCTCCGGATGAAATAATTAATTTTAACAAAAAAAATAAATAAATAAATTAAGATGCTTAATCTCATAGAAACCGAGGGGCAGCGACTAAGTTTAACAACTAGGGTTAAACAAGTCATATATACAAAGCAACTAAATGCGGCTGTTCCGTTCCACGTCGAGCCGTTTGGTGCTGCGATCTAGTGGGTGCTAGCGCTCACCGGAGAGTTCCGTCGTACTAGCATTCGACGCTCGAATTTGGTCCAAGGCGGTCACGTCATACTTTTAGTTCGGATGAACGTTAGCTTTAATGTTGTATTTAATTTTATATTTTTTATTTTTATATGTCAAGTTACACGTTACGTTACGATTCATTTCATTAACCGTTAAGACGACGACTCGTTAAACCCTTATTCAACAAGCAACACGGCGTCTTCATTCGCCATCTATGAACATACAGTCCAACCTGTCTCTAAAATCTACCAGCGGCTCTTCATGCTTTCAGCCGGACAACAAACGGTCAGGTACTTTGTAAAAAGACCTCGTGTTTTTAGTTTTTTAGGTATACATTTATAATTACGAAATAAAGATTTGTTTTAACGTTTATTATATCGGCAGATTTTTCCTAGATTTTTATCGGTCGTAAGCCAAAAATGTACTTAAGATCGCTTAATATTTCACCGTTAATGCTTTCCACTTTGTTGTGTTTCTGAAGAATGCGAAAGCCACAATCAGCGAGTATCATGTTCCTCAATTTATCCATCCACAAGACTACCTTAGCCGAATAATAAAAACCACTTCCAAAATACATTTATACGTTTTAGTATTACGTTTAAGATCCAATATAATGTTCATATTAGAATCTTTCGTATGTTTTTTACAGGACTTGGTGTAAAAGGTTCTGCGATGGTAAACAGCGTATTTACAATAATAAATTTGGGTGTTATCGGACTAATAATTGTGCTCGGCTTGTATTATGCCGACATAAACAACTGGTTCGGCCCTCGTGGATTTTTACCATACGGAATTCATGGAGTTGTTGCGGGTATGTATTATTATTATTTTTATTTTTTTTTTTTGTTATTAATCATGTTAAACCGGTTAAAATATATATTTTTAAGTTTCTCCTACATAACGCTCGGACTAAGCGAGTTTCGATAATATAGCTATACCGAAACGTAACGTTTTGTTTTCTGCTTGAAAGCGGAAACAAAAGTAGCCTAGCTTTTTTCACAGTTATACCGGGGCGAGTAAAAATGTCTCCGCCTGACACAGATTTGATGCGGGTATGGTAAAACGACTACGATGTTTGCCGGATACGATCCTTAAGGTGACGGACTGGAAAGTTTAAGACGCGTGTGCGTTTAGTCGCTTGTTCGTGGCGACCGAATAAACGAAAATAACGTTTTGACGTTTTCTGAAAAACGAATAAAATAAAGTTCGAGCTTTTACGTATTTATTACTTTGTTTTAAAAGGTTTAAACCCGATACGCAAACGAGAACGGTTAATTAAAATTTAAAGGATTCTTTCCCTTTGTTTTCGAGAGCGAAAAAGAGGACCGGTTAATTTAAACGTTATCGTACATCGTTCGGGATGCGTCTAAAAACTGCCGCCACCGACGAAATAGGGATTCACAAATACGATCGTTGTGTGTAAACGATAAATAATAAGTTTCAAAGATAAGAAATAGTTTCTTACATGTAGTTGTGACAGTAGGGGGTGATTCGGTAAACCTAAAAACTATTTAAATTTATTAAAAAATTCCGCTTACAGTGAATTTTTAAAATTTCTAACGCTTTTTCGTAACTTACGTCGGATTATTTACAAAGCGCTTTCAAACAGTTCACGGAATCTTTAGTTTTTTCCGGTCCGACAAAAGCGACAGCTGCGTGGACGTAACATCGTCGCGATACAAAATGTTTCTCTCCGAAAAGTATAAAAGAATGAAATTTTGAGATTCGCTTAAAAAATGTATTTTTTTTTTGTAACGATGAAAAACACAGAACTTTTAAGCGGCCGAACGTTTTACAGATGTCTTTATATTATTTATAATAATATTATCAAATCGGTAATATTAACAAAAACGTAACAAATAGTGTAATCGGTAACATTTTTAGCGGGTGCCCGGCTACCGCTGTAAGTAATTCGATCGCCGGCTTTCTTCAAAGTTATAAAAGGAAATCCGTAAACAAAACGAAGCGACCGCAGTATTTTCTACGATAACGTAAAAATGTATCCGTCACACGCTTATAGATAAGTTGTAAAAAAGTTGTTAGTATGTATGTATGTATATATGTAAAGCGGAACGGGCAGTAAACATGATTGTTTTACATTTACAGGTGCTGCGACTTGTTTTTATGCGTTTGTTGGATTCGACAGCATCGCCACATCAGGAGAAGAAGCACGTGATCCGACTTTTTCTATTCCGCTCGCTACGATTTTATCGATGACGCTTGTTTGCTTCGGTAAATACTGATAGTTTACAGTTAAAAATTAACCGTGAGAACATCACGTCTCACTATATAAATTATACCTTAAGCGAAAAACGTTTAACCGAGATCGTAGCATTTCATAAAAGCCGTCGAGTTGACGAGGCTTTTTTCAAATACTCTGCAGTAAATTTCCGTCTGTGAACGGTACCCGTCATAATTTGCCGAGAAAAAATTTTTGTCGACATCATTCAGCTATTTAAAATAAATGCGGTCGATAAATATACATACGAGTATACACAGAGCGTTTCAAAACTCTTTTACTACTCGATGGGGATGAATATTTATCTATCTATCAACCGTGTACCAAACGCGAACTTTAGCCCTCGATTAGGACTGTGTATGTTTATTATTTCTTAACTTCGATCGGTTACCTCTTCGACGACCAAAATGTAAACGATATATATATATGAACTTTCATTTAAATACATATTTCATTCCCAGGAACATATCTGCCGTTTGAGTGGTAAAATCATTTTGAAACGCTCTATATATATGCGTACACACACACACACACACACACACACACACACACACACACACACACACATATATATATATATATATATATATATATATACCATACACACACACACACACACAGTGAGAGAGAGAGAGGGGAGAAATTAAAAATTTTAATTAAATCAATTTTTATTCTGATCGGAACACAAAAACATTATATTATACTGTTGATATCACGTCAATATAAGAATAATTATAAAAATAAAAGGTAGATGCGTTTAAAGTCCGTTAAGGTAAGTACATTAAGCGTAAAAAATTACTAAAAAATAATTCACAATTCACTAGGCGCTATTGAATATTTATAAACACAGGTGCACTCGAATCGCTTACTTTTTTGTTTAAACAATATTATTTAAAAATTCATCGACAGATGTCCAATTCATTGTCGCCACAGGAAATTTGTTACTTATATTTTAAATAATCGGCGGAAGATTTTGGAAAAGGTGGAGTAATCTATTAAAAATAATAACGAAAGCGTAATAAGGCCCTTTCTTATAAACTGAATATGGTTTCGTAAAGGTGGATGTAGGTGTATACGATTCACGCTTTTATCCGAGATCAAATTTCGTTATCTTACGAACTCGTTCTGATTTTGTGAGGGAGTCCAAGAGATAAAGAATACTTGTCGGCGTAATAAATATTTAATAACGACGATAACCTCATCGTCTATTAAGGCGCTTCACAACAGAACAATACGGTTTCATTTTGTTATAATTAAATTAATGAGATCATCCCGTGACAACTTGTCGACTAGTAAACCCAAAACTTTCACTTTGCGGACGACAGAAATATTATCGTTTACGGAAATTTTATCCGCGCGATCGGCAATGTTACGTCTATCTGAGAAGCGTAACGCGACATTTTTATTCGGATTTAAGTCAGTCGGATACGCTCCATCCGCCGAATATTTTTTGATCTGCTATCGTACGATTTTGAATTCCTTTTAAATAATTATCTTCATATATAGATACGGTTGCATCGCTTGCGGAAAGGATTACGACGAACGGGTCAAGATTTAGAAGCAGGTCGCTAATACGTATAATAGGTTCAGAAAATACGTACCGGAGTGAGCGACTCGTAGTTACACATCTTGAAGCGAGGACCTAAATTTTACGCGATATTATATGCGGATTTTTGTCACAAGGTGAAACGTCAAATACTTTTGACTATAACCGTTTGTAAGCGGCTCCTCTGATACCGCAGTTATTTAGCTTTTCGTCGTTTAAAAACGCGGAATTAAATCGTTACGTATAAATATTAATAAAATACGTTTATTTGTATAGCGGCACAACAGTTGTGAATTTAAAAATACATCTTACGAATAAACGGTCGATTACAGTATATACCGTGGTACAGCGTAGATTCTTAAGTTTACCGTAAAATTTTATAAAAAAAGAAGACCGGTACGATTTATTACGATATTTAGACGGCGGAATGTCGGGAAATATTTCTGCGCTACCCTGTAGCTAAATTAGTAGGCGGCTAATTAACCGGTTTGAGGTCAAACCTACAGATTTCCTTTAGGTTGTTTTTATAAAAAGAAATAAGGATCGACCTCGATTCCGGTTTTAGTATCGTTTCCTTTACCTTTAATTCAGCAGGGGGATAGTGTTAAATTTATTTTACATTATCGTCCCCGTGCGAGGCGATTTCTAGATCGCCGGAGTTTCATCCTAGTATAATCGGCGAATCTCTCCGTTTGTAACCCGTTATACGTTCCTGATTTTCCGGTATATATTTTTTACGTGTTGCGCGTTCGCTTTGATACAGCGAACCCCAGATTTTATGGATCATGATCTCTAACCGATAACTCTACGGTGTAAAAATGAAAAATTATTTATTAAAACGCGTAAATAACAAATAATCCGTTACGGCGTTGCGCTTCTCATTCGGGCTGTTAAATTCTCACTCTCCTTTCTTACAGCGAGTCGCTCGAAAAATATTTTTCGGTAGAGGTATTTTCAATAGAGGTGTTATTGAAATCGAAGACAACATATCGTGAGCGATTACATTTGTAATCAACGCCTTCGTAATTAAGCGATGAAAATCTGTATACGCGTTCTTTTTACGGTGAAACTGCACAGTAAGAAAGGATTTTTTGAAATTCCGATCTCTAGATTTTTGAAATTCGACTTTGAAAAGGGACGAAGAAAGGTAAAAAAAAAATTTGAACGACGATCGTAAATTTCGACTATACTTAACGAGATATTCAGCGGATTTGTGCTCGCAAACGCTCTAAAGATAAATATTAAAAAACTGTTTTTGGTTTTTGTGAATTCCGATTTTTTTAAAGGGTACGTAGGTATACGACGCTGTGGCTCAACCGACACATAGATTATTTATTAGCGACGAATAGGTTATAAAAATATATATAAAATTATGATTTTCTTTTCGTAAAATAAATTTTGTTTGGTATTGTTTAGGATACATATTGGTGAGTGCCGCATTAACATTGATGGTGCCGTTTTATGAAATAAATCCAACGGCGGCGCTTCCAGAAGCTTTTTCTTCGCTCGATTTACCGTGGGCTAAATATATAGTGTCGCTCGGTGCATTGTGTGGAATGACTACAACTTTATTGGGCTCGTTGTTTTCTTTACCGAGATGTATGTACGCTATGGCTCAGGACGGCTTATTGTTCTCGTTTCTGGGACGTGTAAATGAAACTACTCAGGTAATGTTTAAACGTAATTTAAATAATTGTAAAATGAAGTGCGGTATACCTAAATTTAATTAGTTTTAGAATACATCCGCTCCTACTGGCCGCATAAAGATTTGACGGCTCGATTAATTCGAAGCTGACACCGAGATTATAAATCTGCAAGGACGCATAACTCGCATATTTATTATCGTTTTATGTAATGGAAAACAACGCTAAGAAATATAATAATTCGAATTTATTTTCAAAATTAACGATCGCTTCTTTTTTACGAAAAAGATTATTTATTTACTCTGCCAACTCAGCCGGATTATTTAAGGATATTAGTTTTTAAATTTTGTTAAGATTTTTTTTTGTCTTCAGTCATTTGACTGGTTTGATGCAGCTCTCCAAGATTCCCTATCTAGTGCTAGTCGTTTCATTTCAGTATACCCTCTACATCCTACATCCCTAACAATTTGTTTTACATATTCCAAACGTGGCCTGCCTACACAATTTTTTCCTTCTACCTGTTCTTCCGATATTAAAGCGACTATTCCAGGATGCCTTTGTATGTAGCCTATAAGTCTGTTTCTTCTTTTAACTATATTTTTCCAAACGCTTCTTTCTTCATCAATTTGCTGCAATACCTCTTCATTTGTCACTTTATCCACCCGTCTGATTTTTAACATTCTCCTATAGCACCGCACTTCAAAAGCTTCTAATCTTTTCTTCTCAGATACTCCGATCGTCCAAGTTTCACTTCCATATAAAGCGACACTCCAAACATATCCTTTCAAAAATCTTTTCCTGACATTTAAATTAAGTTTTGATGTAAACAAATTATATTTCTTACTGAAGGCTCGTTTAGCTTGTGCTATTCGACATTTTATATCGCTCCTACTTCGTCCATCTTTAGTAATTCTACTTCCCAAATAACAAAATTCTTCTACCTCCATAATCTTTTCTCCTCCTATTTTCACATTCAGTGGTCCATCTTTGTTATTTCTACTACATTTCATTACTTTTGTTTTGTTCTTGTTTATTTTCATTCGATAGTTCTTGCGTAGGACTTCATCTATGCCGTTCATTGTTTCTTCTAAATCCTTTTTATTCTCGGCTAGAATTACTATATCATCAGCAAATCGTAGCATCTTTATCTTTTCACCTTGTACTGTTACTCCGAATCTAAATTGTTCTTTAACATCATTAACTGCTAGTTCCATGTAAAGATTAAAAAGTAACGGAGATAGGGAACATCCTTGTCGGACTTCCTTTCTTATTACGGCTTCTTTCTTATGTTCTTCAAATTTTTACTGTTGCTGTTTGGTTCCTGTACATGTTAGCAATTGTTCTTCTATCTCTGTATCAGAAACCCTAATTTTTTTTAAATGCTGAACATTTTATTCCAGTCTACGTTATCGAATGCCTTTTCTAGGTCTATAAACGCCAAGTATGTTGGTTTGTTTTTCTTTAATCTTCCTTCTACTATTAATCTGAGGCCTAAAATTGCTTCCCTTGTCGGAAATCAGTTTTAATAAAATATTTTGTCGGACAAGGATTAATAAAAGGTTAATTTTGAACGAACGATACGAGTAATTCGATCTGGATAAAAGCAAAATATTTTTTTATTAGATTAATTATTAAAACGTATGAAACCGTTAATTAATTTATCATTTATTTCAGGTGCCGTTGATTAATCTGGCTGTTTCTGGTTTATTTAGCGCCATTATCGCGCTTGTATTTGATTTAGAAAAATTAGTGGAGTTCATGTCGATCGGAACGTTGCTGGCTTACACTATCGTCAGCGCTTCTGTTATTATACTACGTTATCGTCCTCGATTTACGCCGCTGTTAACGAGAGAAGATAGTTCTTTATCGGACATCGGTGCCACAACATCACCGTCTGGGGTAATTTAAATTGTTGTTTTTTAAGTGAATCCGCCTAACGCTCACCTACCTCTTTCTTCCCACGTCCTTCGGCTTAAAACCTTTTCGTCTCAAAATCTAATTTTTATCGTTCTTCTGTAACACCACAAGTTTTAAATAACATTACGAAGTCGTCGTCTTTGGAAAAACGACGAATAATTCTTATCTGCATTTTTAAAGAAACTGTTTATCGTCGATCGCATTTTCAGTCGTAAGAAGCCCGTTCGTGTTGACAACGGATGACCGAGCGAAAGGGACTTTATGCCCGATTGCAACACCTAAACCTTTAAAAAACTATTCGGATAAAATAAAACGAACGAAACTTAGCTGACGTTTTATCGGTAGTACAATTTTTTTTTTTTTTTTGCTTTCTTCCATTTAACCCGGTAAACGTAGAAAAATTAAGGTATCTTTTGGAAGGTGGTTTTGGAGGTGGAGGAACAAAAAATATTTAAACATTTTTGTTTATTTGAACATATACGGAGCGTTCCGGGACGTATTAGCCGAACCTCAGGAACCGATTCAGGACACCCAAACGAGCAAAAAGGTTCGTGTCGACGTAAAGTCCTAGTTTGCTTTGTTTTCCTACTGGACGCTATTTTGTGATTTTCAACAAAAAAAGTATTTTCAGAAACCTACTTTAATTAAATTTGGCAAATCTACGATTAGCATCTTGTTCTACAAAATAAAAATTTTTGAAAACGTCGCCTTCAAAAATTTCAAAACGGCGGCCATTTTAATTTTTCAATCTTCGATATCTTTGTGATTATTTGTTCGATCGAAGTTTTACTTTTACAAAATTTATTAAGCGTTTAATCTCGAACAAAATGACACCTCATTTGTAAAAATCCTTTGACAAACGATCGAGTTATTGCTGACAATTAATCCGGCAGTACGTAAAGCAAGGTGCTCATTTTTATTAATTTACTATTACTATTACCTATTAATAACGTTTATTACATTTAGCGAAGGAAATAATGACAGGCAAAAAATTATCGGTTTGCATTGCGGTGCGCAAGCGTACTGCCGGGCGACATTTTCAAAAACGTTTATTTTGTAGAACCAGACGCTAGTCTTAGATTTGCCAAATTTAGTTAAAGTAGGTTTCTGAAAAATAACTTTTTTGTTGAAAATCACCGAAGGAAAACGCGATCGGAAGGAAAACGAAGCAAAATAGGACTTACGTATGAACCTTTCTCGCTCATTTTGGTGTCCTGAATCGGCTAATACGTCCCGAAACTTCTTGTACATTGATAATTTTACAACAAAACTTCATCACAAATTATTCCCTCCCCGAAAAAGAAATCGTAAGTAAGCTTTTTTCACGTATCATTATTTTTACATTGTATAAGAATAAACAGCCAACGTCAGGAAAGTATTACAAATTAGTTGTCAGATTTTTTTAAACGACGTTATCCTTTATCGATAAAAATCTTTACACTTTGCGGCTAACTTTATTAGCGTTAAATCACACGCTTTAAGAAACGTAAACGGTTTGAAACGTCTACACGATGCTCTTCTGCAAGTACATAATATTGTAATTTATAAATTTAATTTTGGTTTCAGAACTTTGCCTGAAATTGACGGCAAAAAAATCACCTGCGGTCTCAGCTCTTAAATTTTCTTTTTTAGTAAACCGGAAAAAATAATTAGCGATAAATTAATTCTACGTTTTCAGTAATTTTAGCCAGCCTACCGTGCCGGTCTAGCGGTTAACTCGTCACCGCAAATCAGCCGATTTCGAAGTCGAGAGTTCTAAGGTTCAAATCCTAGTAAAGGCGGTTGCTTTTATTCTGATTTGAATACTAGATCGTGGATACCGGTGTTCTTTGGCGGTCGGGTTTCAATTAACCGCACTTCTCAAGAACGGTCGATCTGAAACCGTACAAGACTACAATCATACATATCATCCTCTGAAGTAATACTTTACGGCGGTTCCGGAGACTAAACAGAAAAAGAAAGTCATTCATTTTACCCGATCTTCTATTTTTAATAAGGTACTTGAATACGGTATGAATTGTAAACGGTCATTACTCTTTCTAAATAATTTAAATCAACTTTTACAAAATTACATTCGATTTATTAATCTAGCGGCATGTTTTTAAAAACTTTTTAACCACCTTGAACGATTAATGGGTCGTTAGCCGCTTACAAACGGCAGGCAATAAATGTAATCAAGTACCATCGTCGTTCTTAACATCAGAAATTTACGGTAACCGGTTCCCAAATATGCGGTTCCCGACGCGGCTTAGGTTATCGCAGTGAAGTTCTTACTTTGCGGCCATCGATTTTCAGTTTGCTAGTAACCGTGATGTTTTAATAAGGTAGAAGGTAGAAAGGATGTGGAATCACCACCTTAATAAATAAGTAATATTTAGTTTTGATTAATACTTATATTTCATTAATTATTTTAATTTTTTATTACTTTCCACATTCAATAAGTAAACGAAACGTTTTTTTGCAGGTAATAGAGTACGATATCGGTCCAGCAGGTCGTTTAAAACAAAGCGGTTGGTCAAGGTGGATGTTAGAACCGATCGTTGGTCGTTGTGAACCAGGAGCTGCAGTTTCAGCTTCGGTCTTTGTTTTTACGTGTTTTAGTGGTGCGCTCTGTATTCATTTACATTTCTGGGAGCATTCATCGTGGTGGTCTACACTTTCAGTCGGATTTATCATCGCTGGACTAATCGGATGTACGTACATAATATTTTTAAGTAATTTATACCGCCTAACTTTAATTTCCCGCACAAGCTATTCCGCTAAGATAAAGGGGAAAAAGGCCAGTCATTTGACATCGCGGTCAAATAGGAGATCGGAGAACATTAATGTGTAAGAGATGAAGTAACGATACGCATTAATGAGAACGAGAAAGGTAACCGTTCAAGATGTATTACGAGAAGGAAAAAGGAAGAGAGGCAAGAAAGTAAAACAATTAAATTCGCATTATTATCCGTCGCATTCGTTTATAATTTTACTTTCAGTAGGGCAAAAGAAAATGTAAAACGTTAGCGAAAAGATAACTTACCAGCATTTTTATATTTTCCAACATTTATAGGATTCTGAGACCAAAATATTATTTTGTTAACTATTTTACTTAAAATCTAAGGACTATGTAACCTACAATCGTGAAATTAAGCGTAATACCTTATTTATTGTCAGGATTATGTTACCCTTGCTTCTAGAGTTATGCACACCTGTCTTCCACACCAGTCATTCTCCGAGTTCAAGGATATCGCAAAAAGGTCTCGTTCGAGAGCCGATATATCATAAAAACGAATATGGTATTCCAACCGCGTAGGGGGAAAACACCCACCTTGTGACGTTACCGGACGCCACACCGTTCAAAGCCCTGAGGGGCTTTACCGGAGATCTCTTTAGACCCTTTAACTGATTACATCTCAGTCATCAGCCAGGCCTCGGTCGGGATGCCACCGACGTAAATCCCTCGGCAGACATTTGCGTCAGTAAAATACATATCAAATCTCGCCTTCACGTAGGCCTCAAACGGACATCTTCACATCCAACCTAACGCGATTCCCTCAAACTAACTGACCAAAATCGCGGAAGCGCGAACCCCGCCCCTAGTCCAGATTTGACAGCACCGTTCGTGACTGTGAATGCCTCAGAAAGCGAACGAGTTTACAGTTAAATCGGTGCTCCACTCGTACCGATCAAAATTATGTCTTACGCAACATAGAGATTCAGACCTACACCCGAATAAGTCGACCGATTCAGGTCACCTAACGACGAGAACGCAACCTCATTTCGATCCGCGCAGGAGCCGAGGACAAACCCCGTACTCCCACCCGGTTCAATCACGGTGTCTCGCGTGGTATTATCAAGTCGCAATCAGGACCACCACCGGCGGGGGGAAGCCACATTCCCGGGTCACACGGGACCCCGGCGGCGCGGCCACCTCACCAGCGGAAGCCCAAAATTGAATCGCAAACAATACCAATATAACCGCGGTACTATGACGATGCGACTACCTCCAACCGATCCAGTGCCTAAGCCGGTACCCTACCACAATCAAACTCCCGCTGCAGACCTACACATCGCGAGGGCAAAAGGAAACCGGCTACTATAGACCACTCCTCGCGGATCATCCGGTTAATACGGAGATCCAGAAAGGAATGTATTCTCTCAAGTCTCCTAACAGCTCGTGAACGTTTGACCTCATATCGGGGACAGACGTAGAGGACGCGGTCGACTTTATTATCAGTCCCGCAATCCGGACACGACTCGAATCCGCCAAACTCGCCCGAAAGGCACCATGCCTGGAGAGAAACTGTGTGATATACCGATCGGGGGAGACCCACTGTTCCGAATTGTGACTGGTGGTGCTGTGCTGCTGCCTTCCGCTAGAGCGCCTTGTGGTAGGGAGGCCGACACAGTTGTTGTTGAATTAGACTCCGCGGTGTGCGGACATCTGTCCATTTATTATCGTGTGTTACGGTCCACTTAATATCGCGCTGATTATTATTAATTGTATTTTTATTCGTAATTATATTCGATTATTAATTATTTATATGACGCGTTATTACCCGAACCAGAAACAATAAACACCCATCCAATCGCACCTAAATCAGACACTATAGGAAACATACCGTGCGTGTACCGACCTGCGGGGGATTCTTCCCACCTGTCCTGTCCTGCCAAGATGCAAGGACGAACATGGCAGCCGATAGCTTAACCGAAGGCTTCCAGGAATAAAAGAACCGTCGCTTTAGATGCGTGTAATCGCAAGAGGATTATCGAAAATATAGTCGTTTGAGATTTGGCAGATCCATTTAAAACATTACGACTACAACTTTTAACTACCGGTTTTGGATTTTGTGAATTACAATCGGACAGACCAAGGCCTCTTCAGAATCTGAGTTCTTGAACAACTGTTCTCGAGTTAATCTGAAATATCCTCTCAAATAAAGCGTCAGAAAACTTTTGAGGGGAATCCACAACCGCAAACCCGTAACAGGCTAAATTTTTGTTTATAAATTACGAAAATCTAAGCGTCTGTTTCTGAAATATTTATCCTTCGACTAGATACAAACAGGTATTTAACCGGAGATTAGATGAATCAAGTCTGTGTATCTTACTCGTGTTATAATAACAAATTTATCACTACATTTGTATGTTTTTGTTACAGGTCTAATCGTGATCGAAAGTCACGAACAGAATTCATCCGGATTAAGGTTTAAAGTTCCATTTGTGCCGTACGTTCCTGCATTAAGTATACTTTGTAACGTGGAACTGATGACCAATCTAAACCAATTAACGTGGCTGAGATTCATCATATGGATGACAATAGGTACGGTATTGTAATCCTTTAAAAATAACCGTAATCAGTGATAAAAGTTTTACGCCTCTTTATTCGTCGGGCCGATTTACCGACAAATAATGTAAGGAGTGCTGCTAAGCGAGTGGGAGGACTGAAGAGTTTTCCTGTGCTTAAATAAAAATCGAACGGGAAAACGTAATTTAATGAAAAAAAAGAAATGTACTTTCATCATTTTATTTTAAAAACTATATTATCATTCACGGAAATAAATTTCTCCTTATACTAAACCGCTTTTTGATACCCTCTGTAAAAAAATTCTATATTTTGTTTTCAAAACGGTTATAGCATTCCTATTCATCAGAGTCAAGACCTTCACTCTTCTAGTATTTATTCGTACCGTTAATATCTAATTACAGTTATTCTAATTATTTTTTAATAAAAATTAATTTTGCAGCACGTAAATAACGCCGAACCTGACAGATTCGTACCCAAAATATTCCGAAAAATAGCTGTCTGTCTTTCTCTGTTGTGGGAGCGGATGGAGGTCACTACAAGCCGGATTTGGACGGAAAGATGCGGGTACGGCAGCGTCATAAAGCGTCTGACTACTGAACACTGTATCCTTCAGCGCTACAGTGTCGGGTCAAGAAGCATTTCTTTTTTATTTCGACTTCCTAGATTTTTCATTTTTAATACAAGGTTTTTTTTACGCGATATTAAGAATTTTTCAAGAAAATCAGCAAACAACATTTTAGAAGATTCCGAAATGCAGTCGACGTGACCGTTCCGGTCGAAACTTTACGAGTTTCATTACGTGAAACGATATTTAAGAAGTCCCAGTATTTTTTTAAAACGCTAATACTTTCAGGTGTCGCGGTCGCAGTCAAAGCATTTCATTTTACTGTTTTACACTGGTTTCCGCTCGCCTCACTTCTTTATCTTCTGTATACACAATTACCTCCAGTCCTTACCGTCTCTCCGTGTTATTATCCCCCTAGGAAGCATTCTCTCGTTAATTACCGTTTTGATCCTTAAAAGAATACAAATCCGGTTATATTAAAGACGAATTTTATAATACTATAAATAGCCGGAATCCTGACGTTACAGTTTATACGGGCGGCTCTTCAATCTGTTGTGATTTTGCGGTACGCAACAGAACATATACGTTTGCCTTCCCGGCATTAGCAGTATTTTTGTCACGGAGGTGTATGCCGTTAATAAGGCCTTATATATAATTAGCACCTCGTTTCGACACGTTCTTGTTTGCTCGGATTCCGTGACCGCTTTACAAGCGATTAATGACGTGTACTCCAGACACCCTGTTGTCTGTGAGATTCATCGTGTCGCTTCGCAAACGAATCGCCGTAGTACAACAGCGAGCTTTTGCCGGATCCTCAGCCGTATTGGGATTTTACGCGACGAGCGCCCCGATCGTGCGGCAAGGGAGACTAGTTTCCGGCCTCCTGTCACGTCCAGATCCCGTCGTTTCGAACGATCTTGTCTATTTCCCGAAGAGAGCGGTTGATGATCGGCGGCAAAACGAATGAAGCGTTACAGTGAACGATAAACTTAGCCGACTAAGACCGCTGTGTCACCGAGAAGCTCCTCGTACAGAAATAACCGTCGAGAGGAGGTTATTATCGGCCGTTTGCGAAGGAGTACACTAGGCCGATCGTGGATATCTGATGACGCAAATAGATGCACCGCTTTGTGCTAGCGACTGCCGACTAATAGGGCACCGCAGCCTTGTGGATCGTATCTGTTATACGGCATCGCATCGCAAATTTAACGTAGGGGACTAACATGCCGACTATTTTCGGGGATAATGAAATGTTGCTATCTTATGTTTCACGATTTCTTAGAGCCGTCAGTTTATATTCAAGTATTTGCATTACTGTAGTGTATTTCAGCCGCTTGTGCGATTTCCCGTAATTTTATTATTTTAATCGATACATATGTTACGTCGAATATCATTGTTTATTGTAACAAAAACGCGGCGTTCGGGCGATGATAACGGGAAAGCGTTTTTCGCCCAGAAAAACAAAAAAAAAGTTCATCTTCGGTATCTTACCGTATTCAAATCGCGTATAAATCACCGTAAATAACACACTTCACCTATAGATTTCAAGCCGGAGGAATTCTTTTTGTAGCAAATAATCGTTATTTAACGGTATTCTGTTTAAACCGAACGTCTGTAAATGCGGAACGTACATTTATTTGTACGCTCATCCGACAGTAATCGTGAGAAATCGTACGTCGGCGTTTGATCTCCAAGTTCGTACCGCACGATATCGTAAAAGCCGGCAGTGTCAATCGTCTTATAATCGATGAAATGAGGTCGTCTCTAGCCCGGGATGGTATTACGCGCGGACGGTCTTAAAATGTTCTAAGATCTTACTCCTGAACTTTTCTCACTTCTATTTAAAGTGTACATAAATAGGTTTTCATTAACGCCTTCTGAATTTTAAATTATTTTCTATATTCAAAATCGACTTCTGTTTTCGGTGGATTTACATTATTTCATGCGATCGCATTTTAAATAACTGCGCTTTAAACGCGTGAATTTTTTAAATTTTATTATTAACTTATATTTTGATGCTACGGCCGGATCAAGGTTTGAAAACGGTTTCCTCGATCCGTCGAGGCCAATACCGAGGTAGTTCTTTGTTTAAAAATGTACCGAACAGAATAAAAGTTTATTTCATTTATTTACCGTGCAGAATTATTTGGTCCTGATCCGTCAATTATAACCAAAGATGATACAAGGAAAGCAAAACCTATTCGCCCACCCTCATACCTGCTCTTGTTGAAGATTTGAATAACCAACATTTAATTCGGTAGATCCTTTTTTGATTTTTCTGTGCGAAAAACGGTTTCTCGTTATCATCACCCGAATACGACATATTTATTATAATAAACAGGAAATATCACACTGTATATATATATATATATATATTTATATCGATTAAAGTAACAAAATTACCATTCGCTTTACACGTAAAGTAATTCAAATACTTTAATATAAACGGACGGCCCTAAGAAACCGTAAAACATAAGATAACAGCATTTCATTATCCCCTAGAATAGTTGGCATGTTAGGAGCCCCTAGCTTCAACTTGCGACGCAATGCCGCGTAGCATATACAATCTGTAACGATGCGGTGCATCGGCAGTCGCAGCTTGCACAAACAGGTGCATCTGTTTGAGCCATCAGATATCCACGAGTTATCCTAGCGTGCCCTATTCGCAAACGGCAGATAATAACCACCTCTCGACGGTTATTTCTGCACGTGGAGCTCCACGGCGGAACAGTCTTCTTGTGAGATGAAGTTTATCGTTAATATTAGCGTTCCATTCGGTTTGCCGCTCACCATGAACCGAGGAACGATTTTAAAAACGAAAGGCAAACAAAAAAAAAATCGTTTCTCTTTAAAAAACGGACAAGATCGTTCGAAGCGACGCGATAGGTGAAAGGAGGCTGGAAACAAGCCACCCAATACGGCCGGGGTTCCGGCAAACACTCACCGGTGTACTACGATGATTCGTTTACGAAATGACACGATGAATCTCACAGACGACGGATATCTGGAGTACACGTCATTAATCATCTGTAAGGCGTTCGTTTAATCCGAGCAAACAAGTACGTGTCAAAATTTTGGGCTAACCTTATGTAAGGCCTTATTAATGGAGTACAGTTCTGCGACGAAAATACCGGTGATGCCAGGAAGGACAAACATGTTTGTTCTGTTGCCGACCGCAAACCGCAATGGAGATTAACGTTTCTAGAGCCGTCCGTATCGATAGTAACATCAGGATTCACGCTGTTTTAATATTATAAAATTCGTTTGGGCGGTTTACGTTAAGTTCAAAGCGGTGAATTTACATTAAGCTCGCTAATTTTATACGTTCAAAGATACTACTTATTACAGAACGTTAGACGATATATTCAACCACAAAAATCGTTTTTTTCGTGGTTTTTATTTAATTAATTCGACGTTATTAAATTAATAGAAGAAAAGAAGCAAAAATATAAGATACAAAATAAATACGGGCGATTCAAAATCGCACGGCAATACTTCAGGAAGCTTCCAAAATAAACGTTTGGAAACATTGTTTTCCGGTTAACAACTTGTGAAATATTTTGACTCGAAGGTAAAATGAAAATAAACTGCAATTCTCGGGATCGAAATTAAAACGAGAATTCGGTGTTTTTTTTTATCCGATTGAATGAAACAGATTTCTTTCTTTCTTTCTTTTTCAGTGTAGCCTACGGAACCGCCGTAAAGTATTACTTCAGAGGATGATATGCATGATTGTAGTCTTGTACGGTTTCAGATCGACCGTTCCTGAGAAGTGCGGTTAATTGAACCCGACCGCGAAAGATCACCGGCATACACGATCTAGTATTCAAATCCGTGTAAAAATGACAGACTTCACAAGGACTTGAACGCTGGAAGTCTCGACTTCGAAATTTGCGACGACGACTTCTACCAAACTTGTACCTCTAGTGGTTTCAAGAAATTATTAAACGTCTTTAAAACTTGAAAGTCAAGAAAAACACTCTTAGGTTCGCCGTTAAAATAAATTCGCCACATCGCCGATAAATAAAGAAAATATGTAAAAATATTTGTTTAGAATTTAATTCTGAGAAAATCGGTTAAATAAAGTCGATAGAAAATAAATACAGTTTCAAAAATTTTACCGAAATTCTAAATAAAAGTGACCAAATATCGCAGAAAAACGTAACGATTTTAAATAGACCGAAAATCTTCTTTAAGTGGTTAACGGGTACCAAATTAAATAATCTGAGAAATCTTTAAAAATCTAATTTAGTCGGCAACAACAACCGATCAACAAATAAATTTTGCCCCGTTTTTATTTAACGTGGACTAGTATTTGAAAAAAACGTCGACCGTAAAAAAAAAAATTTGAAATATTTTGTCGCAATAAACGCGTCAGAAGGGCGACGGATTTCCGGTTTTAGTGAAGAAAGGTTGTTGCACTACTGTAATTATTTTTGAAAATAAAATTGCTTTCGGCGTTGTTCTAGCTAGCTTTCTATATATTTTTTTTTTGTTTTTGTTAAATATTACGTTACTGTATCATGCGTTCGAAACGATTAAAACTTCTAAACTGATTTTTAGGACGCCGACCCTCTTCCTTGATAACGGATCACGTCATGGATTATTGCGAAATTAAAGTACTGTAGCGAAAGTAGCTTTTTTACCGCCTCTTCGAAGCAAAATACGGTATTACTTTCGGTCACATAGTGCGACTGGGGGGATGCGTTCGAAGGAACTTCTCTTTCATCTGTCAATACTGAATTAAATCGTGCACTTAACCGAGCTTTCACGATAACTACATCTCCAAATCCGATACGCAGCACGTACAGATTTTTAAATGCATTTTAGCAATATTTTTACTACCTTTTTTATTTTAAATATTTATTTTGCGTTTTTCTCCGTTTTATTGTATTAATTTAAAAAATAACCTTTATTATAAAACACGTTTTAAAATAATTCACCTAATATTTGACGCGTACTTAAATGGAGCGGTAGTTTTCACGAAAGCATTAGTTTAAGCGCACGATTTAAAGGCCATAATAGTAGAACGAAACAAGCTCAAAATGTACCCGAAACCCGGTCGTTTTGGATCTAACTCCGCTTCCTGCGATTCGCTTGAAACAATAAGGCTGTATGTATCCCTGATAGGTTTGTATCAACCCCACCGAGTTTCATCAAAATCGATCAAATTTTGCGTCCGGTAGAGCGGACGAAAACATCTTATACGTAGATACATTTATACCGTAAACGTGAGCGGGCGCAGTAGCGATTTCCAAATTTTTTTTGAAAATCCGCTAAAAATAATTTGTAAATACCGCCGTAAAAGTGCGGGTGGTAGAATACTCTCCCGCCCGGTGTCTGAAATGCGAATAGCGCTCTTCAAAGTGCCTTTCTTGAAAGAAAAGCGTAGTTACTACTCGGGCGATCGACAATATTCAAGTACATCTGCGGTCTTCCAGCCGCGCACATCGTCACTGGTTACAAGAGGTTTAACATATCGGCATCGTTAACGGTCCTAGCAGGCAGTACGGTTAAAACCGCAAGAGAAAAATATGAATACACAATAAATGAAAACATCATCACCGTCATTATATTTAGGAAACAATTCAAAATATAATATCGTACGTTATTAAAAAGTCTTGAAACGAGCGTCACCAGCATTTACGTTCTACCTTAATGTCTCAGGTACGTACGTATAAATTTTAACGCATCTAAGCGATAGAATATTAAAACTATTTTTAACGTATTCCAAGTATTTTTTTCACCTCGTGTGATTAGATTATACGTACGCAAAAATCTTCGTAATATAACTCTACAAAATTTATCGATTAAATTATATCGCCTTTTTTATTTTCAAATTAAAAGAATTTTTTTTTTAAATGTTAATATATTTTTATATAAGCCGTTTGATTTAGGGTTCTTTAGACCCGCGTACCGAGCGACAGCATCGGGCATGGCGAATAGGTGTTACAATATTATTCGGTAATAATTATTTTTAATTTTCTAACTGCGCTTTTGTGGAAAACGCTCCTCGTAAGTCGAATACTGTCAGGCGAGCCTGCGTTCAGCGTATCTTTCATCCGTCTTTCGTTTCGATAACTAAAACTTTCTTATCGCGTACGACAAGGTGTATCGTCCAATCCCTTGTCTTTTAACTAGGTAGCGCGTAAGAGTTTACAACAGCTCGTTCGTATCGAGAAACGTAGTAATTTATGTGTATTAATTATTTTTTTTATGATTGCAGGTCTGATGGTGTACTTCTTATACGGTATTCATCACAGTAAAGAAAACGATACGTCCAACACGTATTCTGTATTGTTAACGTCTAATGAAGCCGGAAAATTTAGGTGGGGTTCGATTCAACAAAGACCGAACATCGGCAGTAAATCGTTGTCGACAGATAATTTGGTACATTAAGACACCGAAGGCGGAGGGATAACCTAATAAGAGGAACGCGTACGTATAGTATTAGTTGTTACCCAAAACTTACTCGTCGTGTAAAATCCTTACGCAGAATCCGTGCGCAATAATAGTCGGTTTACCGTTAAGCATCCGTACGCTTCATCTTATTGCGATAACCTTAAATGCGGGGTAATTCTAAAAGCGAATTCGTTAACCGTAACGATTATCGTCTACTATAACGAAGATAATAATTATTCTTATAATTAGCTACCCGTCCAAAATTATTATTCTACATGCGGTAGCGTAACTCCCCGGATTCGGGCCCTTACCGTACCGTGACTCCTGCTTTTACAGAGCGCTCGCTTAATTAACCCCGTCTATAAGTTCCTTGTCGGTTTCACGGCATCAGATAATCGTCCAGGCCTTCGTCGGGTTAAAGAAAACTATTTGTGGGCCTCGAGTTCAGTCCTTAAGCGACTCGCGGAGCGAGGCTGCGATAAAGAACAGGGCTTTGTGTGCGTTCTGGCCGTCCGTTTCGGTTTGACCGCTGAAACTTCCTCGGGATTTTATAAAGAAACTCGGATGTTATGTTCGTCAACGAGTTCTTCGGCGATATTACCCGCGCTCCCGAAATAATGCAGCCGACATTTTTTGATTCGATCGCGTCCGTAAATTTGTTTGACGCCTAAGACGAACAAATCCGCATAAACCTTTTGAACTATTCCTTGATTTTGCACGGCGTGTCGAGGTATTCGTCCTACCTTTTACATCGTAACTGTCGACCGTTCATGCGAGTCGGTCGTTTCGATATCCGCTTAGGTTTTACAAAACACCAAACGCACCGTGCGCCACGCGTCCAAAGACGCGACGATGTAAGTTTCAGGTTTCATCGATCGAAAAGGGCGATGACAAACGACTGTAAATCGCATCGGCGTACGGTCGATCGGAATCACCCTAATACTAATTTATAACAGTCCGGCTTACGTTCGTTAATTTACTACTTATTTTCGCGTACGCGTTTTTAAAACATCATCGAGTGTACTTTATTAAACAAAATGACGTCGGTACGACAGGGATCGACGATTTTTAGTTTCAGAAGGGTTACTATCTTTCACGTATTTATTTTTTAATAAACGAGAAACTTTTGGGTAACTGCAGAAAGTACTGTATTTTTTCTATTAAATACTATTTTATACATACATATGATTTGATGAAATGAAAACGCAAACGTTATACAGAGTGAGATCTTGTTCGATTAAAACAGCGCTCTTTCTTGAATCGATAATAAGTTTCAAATATTAATTCGATCGTTAACATAACTGTCGCGTGTAAAATCTCTTACGATCGGTTACGACCGAATAAGAATTAATCGGATAAGATATCTTAATTACGTACCGGTTTTATCGGCTTACTCTTTTACCTTTCGCATACTTAAGCCGAAATAAAATGATTTTCAGCTATAAACGGAACGGATTCCTTATTCGTATTCGTATCGGAACGGAAGCAAGAAAGAACACCTAACTGACGCTATAGGGCCGAACATCACGTAAAATGGATTGTACATTCTTATAAATTAAGTAAACGATACAGGACACGATATCGTGACGGGTAGTCGGACGTGAAACCTACAGCTGTAGTCTATAAAGTCGGTAACAAAACTAATTAATCGACTCAAATCTGTTCCGAATTTAATAGTAAATACAATATTTTTTTCTAAATTTTTACGCTAATGAAATATTTTCAAAACTCGTAACGGTTTGTTTATTTTTAAAGATGTTCTGCGAGACGTCAAACTTTTTTGTCTTTTTCGTTTTTAATTGCCCTGAAGTTTTCCAAAAATTGTTTTCTGAACGACACATTTTTCCCGTATATTTTTTTGAACACCGATTTACCGACTACGGTTAAATCGATTAACGAATCGTTAGAATACAAATAATCGATTATCCCGTTTAAAAATTTCAAATTAATCTGATAAAGTAACAAAAGAAACCGATCCGACTTCACGTGAAATTCGGTAAGAATATATAAATTAACGTATTTACAGGAAATGTGTTTTCGGTTCGTAATTTTTTTATCGTTTACGGTTTTACACGACAATTAAGTCGTTTTCATTTATTCTATTGTAACTTAAATACGTTTTGTCGTATTATCGATAAATCGCAGGTTTCAGGACTGGAAGCATATCGTAATAATAACGATAATAAAAATTAAATTAATTAATTAAATTTGTAAGTATTTGGCGTTCATTTAATCGAGTCATACAGATAAATTGTAAAAATAGTATATACATGTATATGTAAAAAATAATTGGTATCGCAAATAAATAATTACAAAAGAAAAACATTTTGTTTTAAATTTCAATTAAATAATACAGAAAACAGCAAAATCTGTCAAACACTCCTGTATCGCTATCCTTAAATATCTGAACTACCCGGTGTAATTCGACTCGGTTATATAAAAAGTATTTTGTATTTCACATAGTTTTTCAAGAATCGTTGGTTAATCGTTTGGTTTTAGCGATTTTTGTCGAGCAATGACTTCAAAAAGAAGCAGGCCTGTCACGAACAGAGCGAGTGAAAGGGGAGTTTTGGTCGAAGCGTAACGGTTCATAACCGAGCGATGCGTAGAGGAAGCAGTGCGAAAAAGTTTTTTTTAGAACGAATCAAAAAGTATTTTAGAAAAGAATGAACCTTTAATTCCTTTTCAAAAGGTTCCGGAACGTACAGCTGTCGCTCTTAAAATCAGTAAGAATACAATCGATGTTTCGAAGTTATCATAACTCCAAAGTCCAATACCGCAGACAATAGAAAAGTCGATATATCGTAAAATATTACTATGTACTCATATACACTTCAAACATCACAAATCTTTGGTCTCTAGTCTCGCATATTAAAATCTCTCATGCGTTCATACACCGAACCGGTCAGTAATGTCACTCAATACACCAAAGGAAATCTGGATTTCCAAACTGCAGCCACAATTTTACAAAAGTTGCAGGCAATTTTTTTTCACCGCGTGCCAACAAAATTACTTTTCTGATTTTTTTTTGCAATTTTTAGATTATTTTGATCTTAGTTTGGAAAATGCGCACTTCTCACTTACGATCGAAGAAGAGTAATGACTTTTATTTACTAGCCCGTAAGTATCGTGAATCATCAGCCGTAAATATTAACGTAACGGTTATATGAAATTTTAATTTTTGTTTCAGCCGTAGAAAAAATACTTTCGTTCAATTTAATCGATTGAAACAACAGTATCCGAAACACGGATAATTCTTTCGCTAAGAAAATACAAGGACATCCTCGAATGAGGATGATATGTATGAGTGTAAATGAAGTGTGTAGTCTTGTACATTCTCGGTTCGACCGTTCCTGAGATGTGTGGTTAATTGAAACCCGACCGCCAAATAACACCGGCATCCACGATCTAGTATTCAAATCCGTGTAAAAATAACTGGCTTTACTAGGACTTGAACGCTGAAACTCTCGACTTCCAAATCAGCTGATTTGGGAAGACGCGTTCACCGCTAGACCAACCCGGTGGGTTAACCGAAAGGTTCCCTACCTACCGTGAATCTCACGTACTTACTTGTGCGTAGTCCAACAGCGAATTAATATAAGAACGGTAAAAATTTAATTAAAAATATTTTGGGAAACGACTGACGCTTAACCTTCAGAGAAAAGAATCGCTAGGTCGACGGCAATGTGGGAATCGAGAAGCGTAATGAAAAAGAGGTCAGATACGTTTGGCATCGTTCGACACCTCGCTTTCCTTAAGACAGCCGCATTTAACTACGATACATTAATCGCTGGAACCAAACCCTCAATAAGGGTGGAAAAAGATCTTTGTTATGCGCGTAAAATTTTAGCAAATTGGTTTGCTGAACGGTTAAAACCCGAACAAAATCCCAATAATTTGGAACTAGTAACTCTAATCTAGAAAACTCAAATCTCCCGAATATACAATAAATAAAGAATATATAATCCGATCTATAAAAAATAATAAAGCGACCGATGAGAACTCGATAAACATGCGACTTTTAAAATTATAACGATCAGCTAAGTAATGTATGATCTATTAGAGAGATTATTTGAAAACATTTGGAAGACTGAAAAAAAACCCACAAGAATGGGCAGTCTGCCCTAATTCATCCCCTACACAAAAACGGAGAAGATAAAAGGAAGTTAATAATTACACAGGGATTTCTGTTCTTTCAGCAACCTATAAAATCTAACAAAAGTTGTAAAGAATAGATTAGAAGAGCGCGCATCTATAAACAATTTATAGAATACATCAGAGGGCGGTTTAGAAAGATCTTGTGCAAAAAAAAAATAGTTTGTGTAAAATTAATAATCCGAGATAGAATGGCGAAATACATTATGCGAACTATTACGTTTTAAAAAGAAAAGTACGAGTATATGATTCTGCCAATAGAAACGGATATAGAGGATAAACTTGTTAACCGAATAATTTCCGATGCCATTTCTAAAATTAAATTTGAAATTACTGGAACGATTAAAATAAAAAAAGGCGTAAGATGAGATCGTTGACTCTGTTTTCTAGACGGTCAGAAAAGAATGGAGAAAAATATTGAAACTAGATGCGGTAGAAAAAAAAGTTTAGGTTATAAAAAGGACAATCTAGGAAGAAATTGTTTTGCCTTTATGGAAAATCAGGCGATAATTGCAAACGCGATTATATATTTCCTACGAAAAAACAAACCAAAATCTCTAAAAAATAATTATCGTAGAATTAAATGAATTAATAATTCATCGGTAAAAAAAATCTTAAATATAAATCTCTTAAAATAAACAACAAAAAATTTCTTTAAAAAATGTGTCTGAAAATACCAAGGCGCAAATTATTTTTTACGTTTTCTAACGGTAAATATTTTCAAAAATATTTCAGTAAATTTTCAAGTATAAATTCGTAATATTTGCGGAAGTTATAAAAACTTAAAGTAGTAGATACAGACAGAATTTTGAGCGCGGTAAGAGACCTGGCATCTCATGTCTGCCTTCTGTAGTTTTTGTTTGCTCCTCCTATCCTTTCCAAAACCTCTTTCTATTGTGAGCAAAATATATTTGAGAAAGCGATAGAAACATTAAAACGATTGAAAAACGCATTCCAAAATGTTAGTTCTTATTTATTTTCAAGGTTTTGGAACACTTTTTAATCGCGTTTGTTAGCGCAAAAGAAAAAAAATCACAACCAGGAAATAACAATAAAAGAACACGTTTATGAAAGCGGTCATTTTTTTACAAATACGTTGGTAATAAATTAAAAACTAATAAAAATATCGATAGCAGACATACATATCAGATAATATATTACTAAAATGTAAGACACGTGATGCGAGGTAAACTTTAAAAAATCAGAACGAGGCTGTAGAATCGTTCGAGATCAGTGTTATTTGTGAAAAACAATGTTCAAGAAAAACATATGTAATTTGTATAACAAGTTTCACTTGTGGAATTGATGCGCATTTTCTCTGCACAACTTATCTGAACCGGTGAATTTCTCAGGACCTACCAAATTAACCGGTTCTGAGCTTAAAATATTCATAAATATCGTCTGCATATTATAAACAAAGTAATATATAAATCTAACATTTTTTATTTTTAAGTATTATACAGCCTTGGCTAGCCTCTATGGCGAGAGTTGTAGCGTTTCAGCCATTCATCCACCCGTCACGGGTTCAAATCCAGGTCAGGCATGATATTTTCAATCGCTACAAAAACGCCGTTTCATCTCATCCCCTAATGTAATACCGACGTAAAACCGAACTCATAATGAAACCGCTACCCGACACTATTTATAAAAGGCTCTCGCACAAATAGCGAAATTAGTGGATGTATATGTTACTACTGTTTGTCAAGCGGTTAGGTGTCAGTGCAGTGTACATTTTGCTGCACTGCGGTATTCTGCGTGCAGTTTCGTCGAGTAAAATTCTTTAGTCAATCCAGAAGAGGATAGCTAAAGTCGAGACCTATATTCAATCTGGATCGTTTGCAGAATCGCATCAAGTATTCGTAAAAAAAATTTCCAAACGCCTGTATTCTAGCGGAGAGGAGCATACACGATTTATTTAAAAAATTGCGTACAACAGGTTTGGTTTCATATACAAAATGAAATAGGCAACCTTTCATTAAGACGCCACAACAGAGGACGGTGGCCTCCACGTTCTTCAGAGTTGTCTACTTGCGATTTTTTCCTTTGGGGCTACTTAAAAGAGTTTATGCATCCAATCCCCATAATATATATATATATATATATAAAAAAAAAAATATGTATATATATATATATATATATATATATATATACATATATTTTTTTTTTAACCTTCAGGACTACAATTAGATATTACTTCAGAGGATGAGATGGATGATAATTTTTGTAGCATGTGGAAATGCCATGCCTGATCGGGATTCGAAGCCAGGACCTTACCGCTTACACTCGACGAGAAATCAACGCGATTGACAATGTCTTGCATCTGACGACTTTCAATACGATTAGTCGAGAACAAAAGCGCATCGATGGTCAGGACGGTCATTTTGAACATCTTTTGAAATAATTAGGTATATAAATGTAACATTTAAATTACGTTTTATATTTTTCTTATTTAATTTATCCGTATCGTTCGTAAAATTGCATTCCAACATAACCTACCGATTCTGTAGCAATAATTATTAATATCTACCTATTACAAAACAGCTCGACTTTTAATTTTAGATAATTCCTTCAATAAGGAGATCCCTTATATCATCAACCACCGCATTCAGAGATACCTTAACCGATCGCTTTTCCTGATCTTTGCGTCGATTACAGAACTTAGCGATTATTTTTAACCCGATAAATATGTATAAATTACATATATAAAATTGCATTTTTATTAGTTTTTAAAATAATTTTCTAAAAACCAACCGCGTTTGAAACATACAAGATAAAAACCTCCCTGTCTTAAGTTATAACAAAGAATGAGAAAAAGTAATGTTAAATTATACGTACCGGATAAATTTTGTTATACTTGTTTTAAATTACGTACGCTTGAAAGAGTAATGAAATGTAGTAGAAATAGCAAAGATGGACCACTGAATGTGAAAATAGGAGGAGAAAAGATTATGGAGGTAGAAGAATTTTGTTATTTGGGAAGTAAAATTACTAAAGATGGACGAAGCAGGAGCGATATAAAATGCCGAATAACACAAGCTAAACGAGCCTTCAGTAAGAAATATAATTTGTTTACATCAAAAATGAATTTAAATGTCAGGAAAAGATTTTTGAAAGTGTATGTTTGGAGTGTCGCTTTATATGGAAGTGAAACTTGGACAATCGGAGTATCTGAGAAGAAAAGATTAGAAGCTTTTGAAATGCGGTGCTATAGGAGAATGTTAAAAATCAGATGGGTGGATAAAGTGACAAATGAAGAGGTATTGCGGCAAATAGATGAAGAAAGTAGCATTTGGAAAAATATAGTTAAAAGAAGAGACAGACTTATAGGCCACACACTAAGGCATCCTGGAATAGTCGCTTTAATATTGGAAGGACAGGTAGAAGGGAAAAATTGTGTAGGCAGGCCACGTTTGGAGTATGTAAAACAAATTGTTGGGGATGTAGGATGTAGAGGGTATACTGAAATGAAACGACTATCACTAGATAGGGAATCTTGGAGAGCTGCATCAAACCAGTCAAATGACTGAAGACAAAAAAAAAAAAAAAAAAAAAGAAAGAGTTCTATTAATTTTTTTAACGAAGATTTTCAACGATTCTTTAATAAGGATATTATTATTAAGATGTCTTTTTAAAGTAAAACTCTCATTAAAAGATTTTTCACAAACATTACAAACTATTTTCTTTAGCGTAGAAATTAATGTGTTTTTTAAATCGTAACTGCGAATAAAAGACTTTTGACAAAAATTTACGTACGCAATTTTTCTCTTTGTTGTGTAAATTAACGAGTACCTTTAAAGTAGAAAGAGAATTAAAAACCTTTTGGCAGAAGTTACAAACACGATTTTCTCCTTTTGTACGAATATTAAGACGATCTTTAAACGGGTTTTTCGATTAAATGACTTCGAACAAAAGTTACAAATATAATTTTTCTCGTTAGTACGAATATTAAGAAGTTTCTTTAAATTACATTAAATGACTTTTGACAAACGTTACAAACATAATTTTTCTCTTTTTTGTGCGTAATAAGGCGTGTTTTTAAATCGTTACCGTGAATAAGAGACTTTTGATAAAAGTTACTATTATTTTTTCCTTTAGCACGAGTTAATGTCTCTCTTTAAATAACATTTAGATCTAAATCTTTCATTGCGATATTCACAAACCGATTTCTTTCCTTTCTGTATAGCTAACTTGTTATATTCTCAACTAAATTTTCTGTAGTTACATCACTTACATTCACTGGATTTTTCTTTTATAATTACATCACGTACATAATTATTTAGACGGCTCTTACAAGCAATAAAATTCTTGGTAATTCCCTTTACGAATCCTTTATCGACAGCGATCTTTAAATTAAAAAAAAAACCTCATAATTAAAAGATACGGTAAAACTTGGTTATAACGACATTCAAGGGGCCAATCAAGTACGCTCATTACAGCCGAGTGCTCGATACTTCTGAGTTGTCGTCATTATCTATTGTAATATAAAAACATACTATAAGGTAAGTAAAAATATACCTAGAAGGTATTACTGTCCGATAGGTATATTTTCACTTTAAACCGTGATAAGAGGGCGCTATCCAAGTCGTCTTTGTCATAAAGCGCTTGTAAGTATCCCGCAACTCTTCCGTACTGTTGAAACTGCGTATGAAGAAAGTCCATGTGTTTTGCAAACAACTGAATTTGATAGGCCTTGTTCCGGTTCTTGGATAATTTGGATTTTATAACTCGTGAACAGTCGTTTCTTTTTGACGCCCGACATTGTTCATTATAAATGAATCGGAGTTAATAGAGTACTTTTTTTAAAATACACGGTGCGGATTTTTTTTTTAGCAAGAAGCACTAAAATGAAAACGCATTCGCTAACGTGACTACAGTATTTGGCTGCCGGGTATCTGATCGATCGCTTTAATGCGACACCGTTTGTTTAACCGATTCTACGGTACAGTATCGTATTTTTAAACTGAAAATTACGACTACTGAATTTACCAGCGGGGGTAGGACAGGTAAAATTTATTTTTAACCAAGCCCCTCTTCAGATTTTCACTTAAATCGTTTAAAATGCGCTATAGAGTTTGATGAACCTGTTTAGGCGATTTTAACGGATCGTTGTTTGATCCCGGTCTTTTGCAAACAGAAAAACCAAGCGATTAAAATAATTACCGGCTATTGTAATAACACAACGGAACTTGTCCTGTACGTACTGTAAAACATCCTATTACAAACCTTTTAACCCTTCAGACCTGACATGAACAAGTCTAAGATAAAATGTAACAATCTTTACGTATAAATCGTAAATGAGGATGGAATTTCCCTTCAGTTGAGAATATTTGATTGTTATTTAACTTTTTTTGAATTACAGTATTTTAAAAAATGAAAATGCTCTTAATAACCGAATCTGATCCGTCAATACCACGCTAAAAGCAAGTTAATTTTTCATTAACGAGATAGTAAACCAAACAGATTCTGGAATTTTGCTCTTTACAAACGAGCTCTTTATTCGCGGGTTCCGCTGTTACGAATTAATATAAAATTATTTTTATTACAACATTAAGTGTTTATCTTGTAAAAAGTCACTGAATGTGACGAAAAAAAAGAAAACTCGTATTTTAAATATATACTCGTAATTAACAGTTTTAAATATTAATTAATCATCGATTATTTAACTTTATAATAATAAGGAAGTTTACTTATATTATTTTTATACGCTCGGCTGAAAACTTTATTATCGTATACGTGTTTCCGGAAAACCGACAAACTTTATTTAGCAAATTTATAAATATATTTATTTCCACTATATCCGTGTTTATCAGCTGTACACATCCACAAATTTTATACGTATAAAATTTTATATATCGGAAGGCTGGGCTAAAGGTATCCTAAACTAATGGCGTACATTTTGAAAACCGGTCGTTGTAATATCTTAAACGTTGCCTCAAACGATAGGATATATCTTCCAGAATTTCTTCCTCGGCAGAATACGCGTGTGCAGACAAGCCGACTCAAATTCAATTGCAGACCGCACAAAAAAACATTCAGCGTACGCTTTTGTTAACAGAGTTTCAATCGGTTACGCACGTTCCAACAGCTTGTACAAACAGAATAGAATATCGATCGCTTCTCTTTCATCCGTGTCTGTTCGTATTCCAAGGATACAACTTTAAGAGGGACTGGAAGTTTGGTTTTATAAACCGGAAGTCATCCAAAACTTTTAGTCGGCGATGAGATTGTGGATCAAGTAAGCGACGCATTCGCTGCATTTTTCATAAGAGTTCTCCGTTTGTGAACGTACAAATTACAACTCCATCGCATTAAACCGAACGATCGCCACCGATCATAATTGTTTACCGTGCGCCGTACCAAACACAATCTTAATTATATCGATAATTTATTTAGCGACGGAGCAAATTTAACAAACAAAATTATCAAATTTTGTGTACCGAAAACCTACATACAGTAATAACAAATTAAACTAACCAACAGAAAGTCATTGTCCGGTTAAGACAGAGCAAAAATGGCGACATCGATCTGTTTTTTCATGGAGACCACTGTGACAGGGCTCACAGTGGTCATACGTAGACGCGCTTGAGAACTTTGCTGTTCCTCAGATTCCTGCAGGATTCAGTTTCCAACAAGATGGTGCTGCATTATATTTTTATCGAGATGCAACCGCGTTCCTGAACAATGCCTTCCCAGATGTCGGATCGGAGAAGAAGGTCCGACTGTGACCATCTAGATCTCACGGTAGACTCCTTTGGAATTTTTTCCTTAGGGTTTTATTAAAAATTGTAACGAAGAAAGATCTGAGAGTCGGATGATTTAAAACAGAAGACCGATGAAGGTGTCTGTCTAATAATAAAATCGATGAAGGTACTGCAGATGCTCCTAAACACCTGGCAAGATTTACATTATCGTCTAGATGTTTGCCGAGCTACAAAAGGTACGTAAATTGAGGTCGACTAACCTACATTAAAACACGGTGAGTTGCTGCGTTTATTAAAAAAAAAGCAAAAAACTTATTGAATTATTATTGTAATATCTCTTAATAAAACTGTTCTCTTAAAATAAGCGGTACATTTGGATATTTTTAGTCCAGACATCCTGCAGATTATAGAATTTACGAGGTGTGGCTGTTAAATAACGAGACCTAATGCTGTAAAATATTTTATTTTAAATTTATACATATTTACTTATTATCGCCTTCAATATACACCCCTCCTCTATCCCTACAACGCTCCATGCGAATTTTCCATCGTTCGAAACGGTGCTGGAAGTCTTCTTCTGCGAGCTCTTCATGACGCGTGCCGCTTTTTCTTTCACATCTTTACCGGTCTGAGAACCTTATTTGACCTCGGGAAACATAAAAGTTATATGGTGCAAGGTCGCTCGAATAAGGTGGATGGTCTAACACTGGGATGTTATACTTGGCTAGAAACGTTGAAAAAACCAATCTTTATCTTCAACGTCTTCTCGGCCATCTTGGAAACACTTAAACCGCTCAAAAACCCGCGCATGCGATAAACATTCATCGTCATATACTTAAGCTTTTCTTTTAAATTCTTACAAATTACCGCTTTTACGGTACCTACCTCTCTTCGATTAAAAAAAGTTTTTTAAAGAGATGTTTTATACATCTGATGAAGCAGTGCACATTAAATATTTATACATAATCACACAATTAGGGTGAATAACATAAAAAACGAAACCGAGTAAATTTAAAATACAGTTATTTGAGCGTTACCTTTAATGCTAGTTTTATTACTACCATTATCGGTTGTGTATGTTACTACGCCTATTTACTGCTGTCAGTCGTAAACTATTCGTACTTCAGAGCGATAAATTTTGTTGCTCCCCCACGAGTTGTAATTCTCTAAAACGCCTTAATGGATCAAGGAACGAGTTGCTATACCGGAAGTTAATCGATGTTCTGGAATCCTTTCACGGAACGCTTAAAATAACCGCTACGATTTTTCTAAATGTCAGTATCCCAGCAGAGTAGCACACACACAATTTGGTTAAAAAATGGTATGCAACGGGGTCTATTACAAATTGCAAAATGAAATAGACAACCTTCTGTTACGACTCTAGAGGGCATAGCCGATATTCCAAGAATTTATGTCTGTATGAAAAATTTATACATCAGTTACCGCAATAAAGCGGTGTAAAATACACATCTTGCCTTAACATTATTCGCGATTTAAATCTGAAACCGTATCGCGTAACAACTTACGAGAACAAACTGAAACATCTTAACACAGACATTCTCAAAAATACTGTCGACGGACAAATAGACCGGATACTGTATTTTTTGTCAGATGAGGCCCGGTTTCATTTATCACGGCCGGTGAATGAAAATTTTCACGATATTTGACTGTCCACTTCACGATGAGAAAATCAGTATTCGGTGTTCTGGTAATCGTATAGTGGGGGGGACCAATTTTTTTTTTACTGTACTAAACTGTCGATACAAAAGTGTTGCGTACAATTTTCAAAGAGTAAACTGTGGCTTCTTCCAACAAGATGAAAAAACAATGCGCATCAAACAATTCATTACCGCACATTCACGCAGCTTTTACTGTCAGCAAAGGCCATTGGCCCACTTGTTCCCCAAGTTTATCTAGTTATTTGAAGGATTAGAAATTACAAAACCAAGTCCTATACTGATCGTAACTAAAGACGAATGTTCACAATAAGAAACTGAAGTCGTCGACAACATTTTGTGTCAAGTGATTTTAACATTGCCGCATCGGTTGCGCAGGGTGCCTCTTCGAATGTATTTTGTAAAAATATGGTAAATATGTTTTAAGTTTTCTTAATATAAAAACAAAATTAAATTTTATTTTATTTTCATTTCATTAATAAAGTTTTGTCGCAAATGTTTTTAATCTGCATCGAGTCGGCTTTAAATCGCTTACCTGTTAAATATTGAAATACGGCTGCCTAATACAATTAACAACAAATTACTCAGAACTCTTTCAACAAGTTAAACGCATTTCAGTCATCACTAAAGCTTCAAAACAACATTTTTCCCTTCACATATTGACCGTTTATCATTCATTCTCACATACGCATTAATAAGTTGGTAATAATTGAACAGAACTAAATAAAATTAAAGACAATTTTTTTATAACAGAACACATCAAAATAGCAAAAAAAAAAAAAAAAAAAAATATATATATATACACACAGACAGTTATGAAATTAACAGAAGACAAATGTCATGAGACAAGTGTTCATTTGTATCATATACACAGAATATGTATATATATTCACATCCTTCAGTCATCATCATGTCAAGTTAGTTCAATATAAATATATTTTTACATCGCACGATAAGAAAAGTAGATAAATAGGTTCTTAAATTAGTTTTTGTCATATTTCATTGCGTAGATTAAAGAGCACGAAAAAAGGTATAATATGATTTTACGCTAAAATAAAAAACCATTAAGGGGTTAAAAACGGTATTAAAAAAGATATCATTAAAATGTCTGTCTCATTGCCAAAAATAAAAATCTAAAAATTAAGACAAAAATAGACTAAAAAAAGAAGAAAATTGTTTTAATTTTTTTAAAAAACAAATTTACTATTAAATGAAATATTACAAAGGTATATATAATATTTTCTTAATGTGTATGTTGAAGCAACTCTCCCATGGCCCGATGAGATGAACATGATATGTAAACATGACACTCTCTTGCCCGTGTACACCTCTATCTCACTACCACACTTGATGTCATTCCCTGACAACTCACCGCTTGTATTACTAAACAGTTATAATGTATTTAGCTTGCACATATTTTTGTTAAAGTTAAGGTTTTATACAATAATTTTCAACGTTGATCCTTTTTAATTAGAGAAGAGAAAAATAACTGTTTATTATACGCTCGTGGACAAAACACGTTATTGTTATCCTACATGTATAAGGTTATTCTGTTTTATTAGCCGTATTATATGAAGCTGATTACTTACAAAAATGATAATGAATGACTATTCCTGAAAATATCCACGGGAAAACAAATAAAGTGCACAACTCATGTCCTAGTTACGAGTAGGCCTATACTTCATCTGCTATACTGTAAATAATATTTTCTCGTCGTTTGCTACGATTACGTTTTAATTACCCCTAATCACAATTTCTTTCATCAAGAGTTCGATAGCGTAACTGAAACGTTAAAAGACATAAAAATGAAAAACTAATTTATATTAAGAGTACACGGCATTACGAGTAAACGCCGAAAAGGATATATATTTGTTAGGTAAATAGCAGTCTTTTGAAGTTAAGTAACAATCTTCTGGGGTTTTCATTTCTGTGATTTACAGTCGGTTATATTACTATTACGTTTCTTAATGGGAAAAAGATAACGGTTCTAAAAAAGGTTTTTTACATCTGGGGCATCAACGTCTTTTGATTCTTCAAGTACATCTGATAACATTGTCTTTACGTGCCAAGTCTGTTCTTTGAAAACGTTCAACAATTCTGAAAAATGTTGTACAAAATCCATCGCTCAACGTAGATATCTTTCCCCGAATTAGAAGTAACTGTAACCGATTCCGGATTTTAAATTTGTTCATGATAAATCTGCCAATACTGTCTAATCCATCGTATACAATTTTGGTGATATCCTTGTACGCTTCGTTAACCTTTATGACGTTTTCAATTAAATCACAAAATACATTTACAGTGATCGTCGTTTCTTCATTTGAGTTGTCATTCTTACGGTGCAGGGATGTAATAGAAGGGAAAGTATTTTTAGTAACTGTGATTTCACCGCTGCCTGTTTTATCTTTTATGTTTGCTGCTGAAAATATAACCCCGTCATTTCTTCTTCATCATGTACTTTCTTAATTTATATCTAAATTTTAGCAGTGAATGATGATCATGTAGTGTCTGCTGTATCTCTTGATGCTAAAAACACCTTCACGATGCCCTTCTTTAGCCTGTTTGTAATTACGTAGCTGATTTTGTATTTAGCTTGCATATCTTCAAATAGCATTCTTAGTGTATCGATACTCATAAATATTTCTTTTTTAAAGGGTACGAGACTCGCTTTTTGTCAGACTCCCGTCATCTTCACAGTTGACTCCATATCAAGGAGAATTTTATTTTGGATTTCTAATTCCAATCTGTAGCAGCCGTTCTCTTCCAAGAATCAATTCTTGGTAGTTTACAATTGAAAACGTCATATTTAGTCGTTCACCGACTTCATGAAAGATGACGGCTCTTCCCAGTTTTCAGTTTGCAGAAGACCAAAGGAACCTACTTTATTTAAGGCATACGAATTGGTGTGAGAGAACAGCCGGGCAGCTGATTTAACTTTTTGCCTTTGCATACCTATTACAGTCAAATGGCATCGGTGACTGTGCAAAATATTTTAGCTGAAGACCCGGTTTTCTCCAACAGTTCAACGAGAGTAATCTTTGTTAACGATTTTTCCATCGACTGAAAACCCAGAATCCAAACAACGGTTTCGTAAAAGTTTAACGAGATGTGGAGCATCACTGAACACATAAACTTTCTCGTTGTAACAGGATTTGAAAAAAAACATTATTCCTCGTATTAACCCCGAGTTCATTCACAAACCTCGTTTTCCATCTCTTTAAGTCAGAAGTCATGGCCACGATGTTGAATCCAACACTATCTAACAGTAGTACGGAAATAGGGGTAGCAGCGCCAAAATCCAAGATGGCGGATGGTCGCCATCTTGTGACGTCAATGCCGCTAGTAACCCAGTGTTGCCAACGTGGTTGTTAGTATTAAATACGAATAAATGAAGTAATATTTCAAAGGTCAGTAGTATTGTTGATCAGCTGTAGTATCGCGCTTGGTGGTAGAATAAATGAATATTTGAATTGAAAAATGTGGAACGGCTAGGTTTCGAACCGGCGACGATTGGTTGTTGGTTGTAGTTGACTGACGCCCTAGACCGTTCGGCTTCGGCGGATGAACGTCGGAGTGAGTGAAATTTGTTCTATGTAAGTCGTTGATTTTTTTAATGTTGTTGGTGTCTGTAACCGCCGCTGCAGTCGCTGTAGCTGTGTTTTAACGTTGCAATGATATGTGTCTCTGTGTGTGTGTGTGTGTGAATAAAAATTTAGACGTACCTCGATGATGTTCTTGGTGGTCGTGGCGATTTCACCCGCAGGCGACCAATCGACCAATCGCAGCGCTGGAATTCTAATCGGCGCATGCGCACCAACCGTTAGTGTGTACGTGCGAACTGGATCGTCGCTTCTAAGACTGGATACGATAAGGAAAATCTTTTTGATAATTATCAACCGACTAAAACAAACGAGTGATTGTGTGTGCTGTTGTAACCGGTTAAATCCAGTTGTCTCTGTATATAAGCTAAAAACGTGCGTGATTTCAACATTCGCAGTCTGTTATTGAACGTGAATACATCGATCGCAGAGAGATCATTATCTGTTCACACCAAAGGTGCAATTTCATCTTAATTAGCAAGGTAAGTTTGAATGTGACAGTATGGTATTAAATAACTTTCAAATAAATACAAATGTAAAAAAAATAATATAATAAAACAATAAAAAATAGATAATACAATAAAATATGAATAAATCCAAAAAATTAAAAAGATTAATACAAGAAAAATAGAAAATATCTTCCTTTATCACCATCTGAAACACACACAAAATAATTACCATTTAGAAAAAATCCAATATATTTTATTTAGTTTTAGATATTACCAAAACAGAAAGGGTATCACCGGCAGTTATCCGGGCATTAAACAACAACGTCATCCGTCTTCGATGGGACCTGTCTAACTTTGAGGAATTATACCTTCATTTAACCCTTCTATGGTATCAGACTAACATACTGAACCGTTTGAAGGAAGAAGACAGACGTTTTGATGGCAACATAAAATGATAACTATTCGTTATGTGTATGACGATATTAACAATTTCTTTTGCAACTACAAAGAAAGAAAAATACCAATTTCTTTTTCTTCTACAGGTATGTTGCTGGTAAACGTTGAATTGATGAAACAGACGCGTCTTGAAGATGGAGTAGAAACAACATTTACCAATTTTTACCTGCACGGAAAAACTAGAATGGTGATAAATGTCAACGCCAACGTAGTCAAGGATCAGTGGATCGAATCCATAAAGAAAATCGTAGACGCTGACAAACTTCATAAACAGCGGTAGCGGATGGGTAATGAATAAGATAATTGATTACCGTTTAAATATTATCCGTTACCGTCCGTTATACGGTGCCTGTAGTTCATTTATAAAAACGCCAAAAAACTTGTAAAAAGAAAGGCGATAATTAATGTAAAGAACCCGTATGATCAAAAACCATGCATGCCAGAGAAAACCGCATGGTTTTCTCTGGCCTGTGCTAGCATACCTACACAATCAACCCGCACGTCACCAACGTCAGGGTTGGTATGCATGAATATCGTATCTAGTAAAGGTAAAAGACATTAATCGCTTCGAAGTGTTAAATCCCACTATAACCATCAATGTATACGGCTAAGAGGAAGATAACGATCGTGTGTACCCGGTGCGGGTTACCGAAAACCACGATCGTACTCATTGCATACACCTATTGCTGCTTGCAAGGGAGACGAGATAAATTTCATCATTGTCTTAATACCAAACCTAGTAAAAACGGAGTATCTTGTCTCCTTACGGGTCTCACAAAGTCGTTGCAGCAGTCAATATTGTCCGTACTGCTTGCACCGCTTCAGTTCATCAGATCTACTTGTTGCCAAAAAAAATTTAGACAAACATCTGGTGGAATGTAAGCGACACGGTGCATAACGGATAAGGTTACCCGATACCAGTACAGAAAAGAAATGCCTCATGAAGTTTCGAGACTACTCGTCCACACTTCGCGTTCCTTATGGGGTGTATGCACATTTCGAATCCTTTGTACATCCAATGGACACTGCCACCCCTAAACCCAATACTAGTTTTATTGATAAGGTAGCCCTACACCTTCCGTCAGGAAGGTCCTGTAGTCTACTGTGCAAGAACCCCCTTGCACCCAAATGCTCGATTCCAACTGACGACATGGTATCTCCCTAAAAGACTTAGAGATATCCTGTCAAACAACTAATGACCACATTGAACGACAAACAACGTTAAGTATTACATTACAAGAACCTCAAGTTGTACACCCGACTTGATTTGAAGGTAAAAAACGTTCAGTTTTGGAATGCTCCCAATCGCCTTGGCTTAAACCGTACATCGACTTCAATAAGGAAAAGCGTGCACAAGCACGAAACAGTTTTGAAAAGGACTTTTTTAAGTTGATGAATAACACGGTGTACGGTAAGTCCTAGAAAAATGTACAAAATAGAATAAATTTCCATCCGGTTATTAACGAACGTAAACATGGATAAGGTGATTGCAAAACAAGGAGTTAAGGCTTGGTACTTATATAACTCGGAGGTTGTTGGAGTAAATTTGAAGAAAACAGAGATATTTCTTAATCGCCCGATTACATCGTTTTCGCCATATTGGACATTAACAAAATGATTATGTACAAAATCCAATATGATAACAAGATGGAAAAGTATGGTCATAGCATAAAGCTTCTAATGACCGATAACGATTACGATATTTTTCACGATATTGATAGGTTCGATACTTCGGATTACCCTCACGACTAGATGTTTTAGTAATACCAATAAGGAAACACTTGATAAATTCAAAGACGAAATGAATGGAAAAGCTATTCGCGAATTTGTCGGTCTTCGTGCCAAGATGTATAGTATTCTCGACTTTAATAAAAAAGAGAAAAATGTAGCAAAGGATATTGCTAGAGTATCCATTGCTAAAGATCTTAGACACGATCTTTACAAAAAAACTCTTTTTAATGATACAGTTACGTTTACAAGTGCGTATGGAATCAGAAGCACTTTGCACAATATCTATTCCATTAATCAGTGTAAAAAATCGCTTTCATTGTTTTTTTTGAGGGCGAAAAACGCTTGCGCGTTATCATCGCCCGGAATCTTTTTTTTATCTAAAAAATTAAAGGATTTAAAACTATTCTAAAAGATGAATAAAACTTACAACTAATATCACAGGTAAAAACTAATATAAAATCAAGAGTAAGTAGAATATTACAAAGTCCAAGATGGATGTAAAGGGCCCATTCTTGGATAACTAAAAACCATAAAGGGTCTAGTATAAAACTTAAAACTAGGTTAAAAACTAAAATAACAAAATTAAATTAAACTTTACAAATTATATAATTAAAACTAGGTTAAAACTAAAAATTAAAAAGGTGAAATAAAACTTAACTAACAATACTAAAATCTTACAACTAATATCACAGACAGTCTTTAAAATATTAAAAAAAATAACTATATAAAATTTAACAAATTCCGATAAGGAGTGTAAAAGGCTCCTAATCGGATAAAAAAATCAAAAACTCAGAAAAAACTTATTAAAAACTCTTACAGCATTAAAAAATATACGCAACGATATCAAATTTTTTTCATTAATCCAGCACTACGCAGAAATAGAAACAACCGGGTTAAAATTTAATTATCATTGCACAAGACCCCACGGATGTTTCTGGGTAGATTAAATTTACGACGCAACGCCGCATAACATATGCAATCCACGAGTATATGGTGCACAGTCATGGGGCAGTTGCATCGTGCACATAGGGGTGCTTGTCTTCTTGTGATCAGGTAATCGTGTGTGATCCTCGTGTGTCCTATCCACAATCGACAAAGGACAACTTCCTCACGCCGAGTTTTTCTGTATGAGGAGTCCCATGGTAACACAGAATCTTTAATCTGTCGGAGTTTATTATCAACGGTAGCCGTCCAGTCACCTTGCCACCACGCTCTCTAGTGATTGTTTCACACAATTAATAAAATCAGAGGTAGCAATTCGGTTGGTGAAAGGAGGCTGATTACATGCTTCTATGGCAGCAGAATCTGCATGTTCATTACCTGGAATCCCTACGTGGCTAGGGACCCAGCAAAAAGTTACTTCTGTGTTGCGATTATTCAACTCAGCGATTGCGTTGTAAATTTCAATGACGATAGGATGTTTGGAATAACAGTTTTTTAAGGCTTGGAGAGCACTACACGAGTCACTGCAAATTAGAATTTTTCTATATTTAGGGTTAATGATGTTTAAAGCCTTAGTTATAGCGTATAGTTCAGCGGTAAACACACTCGTAATACCGGGTAGACCAAACATATAAGTTCTTTCATCGACAACAAATGCACAACCAACGGTATCGTTTTGTTTCGATCCATCAGTGTATGCAACCGCGTCTGGTTTCATCTTGGAGAGAACACACTGAAACATTTGCTGAAAGACAATAGATGGTGATGATCGTTTATTGTATGTCGTAAGGTCAAAAGTAAAATTTATAAGGTTTATTCTCCACGGAGGATATGAGCAAGGATACATAGGAAAGAATGACAGTGTGTCAACATTTATATGCTGCAGCAGACGCCGGGTACGGACACCTACAGGTGCAGTATGACGTAGATGGTCCTCATACTTTCCTAAATAAGGATTTCTAAAGACTGACTCAAGAACCGGGTGATTTGGCTGTCCTCTGAGACGAGCAAAATAAGATAATAAAAGCTGGTCTTGTATATCCCAAAGTGATGGTTTAAGCTTGCGACAGGACTTGATCTAAACGCGCCTGTGGCAAGCCGAAGGAAAGCATGATGTACACTATCCAGCATTTTAAGCACGGTTTGACGAGCTGAAGAGTAGGCGACACAACCATAATCTAAACGGGAGCGAACAAAGGAATAGTAAAAACGTATCATACTGACCTATCGGCTCCCCAGTTGGTGTTAGTAAGGACTCGCATCATATCTAGAAGTTTGGAACATTTTGTTTTCAATTCTTTTATATGTTTGACCCAAGTAAGTCGGCTATCAAAAAATAAACCTAAAAACTTGACGGAGGTAGAAATAGAAATAGTCTCTCCGTTCAGAAAAACTTGCGGAATAGAAGGTTTTCGTAGCCGAGAAAAAAACTACACATTTTTTTTTTCGGATGAAAATGTGAAAACAGTAATCCTGGACCAAGCTTCAAGGTGAGATATAGTGTTCTGCAGTAGTCTCTCTACTGTGGGTGTTGAACGGCTTGCAATATAGATAGCAAAGTCGTCTGCAAATAGAGAACATGAAACAGGAGCCTGCACACACATTTTTTTTTTTTTTAGGGCGAAAAACGAGCGGTCGTTATCATCGCCCGGAAAATAAATAAATAAATAAATAAAAATAAAAGTAAAAGTAATTAAAACTTAAAACTACTATTACAGTAAGCAAAATCCGGAATGGGTGTATTGGTGTAAAAGGCCCATTCTCGGATAACAAAAACACTAACATGTAACTTAAAACTACGTTAAAAACTATCATATTAAAACTAAATAAAACTTAAAACTAAAAAAAAAGAGATAAAACTTACAACTAATATCACAAAAATCTTACAACTAATATCACAGACGAATTTAAAAAACATAAAAAAAAAACAACAAAATATGAATAAATATATATAAAACAAAATTCCGATAGGGAGTGTAAAAGGCTCGCTACTCGGATAACAAAAACAATACATAGGACTAGAGTAATTAAATTTTTGTATTAACCCTATACTACGCAAAAACAGAAACATCCGGTTTAAAACCTCTTTATCATTACACAAGATACCACGGATGTTTCTATGTAGTTTAAATTTACTACGCAATGCCGCATAACATATGCAGTCCACGAGTATGTGGCGCACAGTCACGCGGCAGTTGCATCTTGCGTATAGAGGTGGTTGTCCTCTTGTAAACAGGTACTCGTGTGTGACCCTCGTGTGTCCTATCCGCAATCGAAAGAGAACTACTTCCTTAAGCCGGGGTTTTCTGTATGAGGAGTCCCATGGTAACACAGAATCTTTAATCTGACGGAGTTCATTATCAACGGTAGCTGTCTAATAACCTTGCCACCTTGTTCTTAATAATTGTTTTACATAGTTAATGAAATCAGAAGTAGCAACTCGGGTGGTGAGAGGAGGCTGGTTACATGGTTCTTTGGCAGCGAAATCTGCAAGTTCATTACCTGGAATCCCTACGTGGCTAGGGACCCAGCAAAAACTTAATTCTGTGTTGCGATTATTCAACTCAGCGATTGCGTTGTAAATTTCAATGACGATAGGATGTTTGGAATAAAAGTTTTTTAAGGCTTGAAGAGCACTACACGAGTCACTGCAAATAAGAATTTTTCTATATTTAGGGTTAATGATGTTTAAAGCCTTATTTATAGCGTATAGTTCAGCGGTAAACACACTCGTAATACCGGGTAGACCAAACATATAAGTTCTTTCATTGACAACAAATGCACACCCAACTGTATCGTTTTGTTTCGATCCATCAGTGTATGCAACCGCGTCTGGTTTCATCTTGGAGAGAACACACTGAAACATTTGCTGAAAGACAATAGATGGTGTTGATTGTTTATTGTATGTAGTCAGGTCATAATTAAAATTTATAAGGTTTATTCTCCATGGAGGATATGAGCAAGGATACATAGGAAAGATTGACGGTGTGTCAACATTTATATGCTGCAGCAGACGCCAGGTACGGACACCTACAGGTGCAGTACGACGTGGATGATCCTCATACTTTCCTAGATTAGGATTTCTAAAGACCGAGTCAAGAGTCGGGTGATTTGGCCGTTCTCTGAGACGAGCAAAATAAGATAATAAAAGCTGGTCTCGTCTATCCCAAAGTGATGGTTCACCACAGTCTACAAGTAAGCTTGCGACAGGACTTGATCTAAACGCGCCTGTGGCAAACCGAAGGAAAGCATGATGTACACTATCCAGCATTTTAAGCACGAATTGACGAGCTGAAGAGTAGGCGACACAACCATAATCTAAACGGGAGCGAACAAAGGAATAGTAAAAACGTATCATACATGACCTATCGGCTCCCCAGTTGGTGTGAGTAAGGACTCGCATCATATCTAGAAGTTTGGAACATTTTGTTTTCAATTCTTTTAAATGTTTGACCCAAGTAAGACGGCTATCAAAAAATAAACCTAAAAACTTGACGTAAGTAGAGATAGTAATAGTCTCACCGTTCAGAAATATTTGCGGAATAGAAAGGTTTCGTAGCCGAGAAAAAACTACACATTTTGTTTTTTCGGATGAAAATGTGAAAACAGTAATCCTGGACCAAGCTTCAAGGTGAGATATAGTGTTCTGCAGTAGTCTCTCTGCTGTAGGTGTTGAACGGCTTGCAATATAGATAGCAAAGTCGTCAGCAAATAGAGAACATGAGACAGGAGCCTGCACACATTTGGTAATATCGTTTATGGCTACAGAAAATAAGGTGGCACTTAATACACTACCTTGATGCACTCCATTCTCCAAGATGACACTATTTGAGAGCGAATCGTCCACCCGAACCCGAGCTGTTCGGTGATTTAAGAATCCCCGGATAAAAGCAAGCATATTGCCCTTGATTCCCCATTCTTTGAGGGTGTTAAAAATACCACGTCGCAAGGCTGTGTCATACGACTTTTTTATATCAAAGAAGATAGCGACGAGGTGTCTTAAGGAAACCGTTTTGTATGGCTGTTTCTAGTGACACCTAAACGGTCAATGGAAGATCGTCCTTATCGAAAACCACACTGTTCTGGAGATAGAGAGCCATGTTTCTTCAAGTACCATGTAAGCCTGCGGTTTACCATTTTCTCCATTATTTTACACAAAACGCTTGTTAATGAAATAGGGCGGTAGCTTGAGGGGTTGGTTTGGTCTTTACCAGGTTTTAATACTGGTATAATAAATCCTTCTGACCAGCCGGATGGGAAGACTTGTTCAGAGAATAAACCGTTGAAAATATTCAAAAGTTGTTCTAGTGCCGAATTAGGAAGGTGTGAAAGCATGGAAAGGCGAATGTGACGAATGTAAAAGTGCACTTTCACGAATGTGAAAGTGCATGTAACAATTCTTTAAATACGAATGGGGTGTTTAATTCACCAACCGAATCACCAATGTTTAACGATAATACTTCTATCTGTATTTTTTACCTTTGAAAATCGTTATTATATGATGAGGTGAGAGACACCGAGCGGAAAGATTTTGCTAGACTATTTGCCACTGCCGAAGGTGATGAAAGGAGTTCTCCTTCATCAATAAGACCGAGAATAGACTGTTTCGGTGATCCGAAAATTGCACGAATTTTTTTCCACACAGTAGACGTGGGAGTAGTGCTCACGTATTTCTTCCATGAATTCCTCTTAGCGTTCAAGAATACCCGTCTAGCCCCGTTCACACCGCTCTAGCCCTACGGTATAAATTTAGGTGTTCAGCTGTAGGCCTACGATTAAATTTTCGTAGTGCCTGCCGTCGATTCCTAATAGCATATTTGCAATCATCATTTCACCATGGAACGAAAGGACGTCTAGGATTACCCGATGTTTGTGGGATATATCTGTTGGCATTCTCAAGTATCATGGACGTAAAAGAAGAATATTGGTCGAGGATGTTCGCTCCATCGTCATACTGCGATTGGAATGCTTTATGGTATCCATTCCAATCTGCCTTTTCAACAATCCATCTCCGTGGCCTTCTTTTAATCTCGCAGTCTACATCAAAACCAATAATAATTGGTCTGTGATCACTGCCGTGAAAGTCATCACAAACAGACCAATTAAAATGAGGGAGTAAATTCGGCGAGCATATTGAGAGATCAATGTTAGATACAGTGCCAGATGATAAGGACATGAATGTGTGTAATCCATTATTCAGTAGACAAAGGTCCAAGTCTTGTCTCACTCTGTTTATCACATTTCCTCGAGTGGAGCAGAAGATTGATCCCCAGGAAATATGATCGGCATTGAAGTCTCCTACTATTAACGATGGAGATGGTATTTGCGTGAGGAGATTTGAGACATCTAGAGCACTGAACTCAGAGTTCGGTGAGATACAGGTTGCAGATATGCAATTTGAAGGGGATAGAGACCTTTATTGCAATAGCAGGAATGACAGTGGTTAATTGAATTCTTGTAGCCGACACCCCATTCTTCATGAAGATAGCCACTCCACCAATCTCCCTACTGTCTACTAGGCAGTCGTATCTCTCACAGAAGTATCCTCTGAGTGTAATTGGGTCATGTTGTAGAAGGTGAGTTTCTTGGAAACACATGATTAGTGGATCATGTGCGTGCGCCAGTACTCTAATATCTTCAATGTGGGACCGAATACCTCGAACATTCCAAAGAATAATGTTCATAAGTGTAAAAAAAATAAATAAAAAAATTTAATAATTAAATTTCAGAAATTATATAAAAATTAGCTGTACGTGATTCGGTTTTTATTTTTTTGTATTTTTTATTTTAAAGAACTGTGATACCCTAGGGTCGGGTGATTCTTCAACCATATCCTCTAGTATATGAGGTGATGGTGGAGGAGATTTATTTGAATGGATGCTGCAGTTGACATTTCAGGGAGATAGTTATGTGGGTTCCCTTTACGGGGAGTTTATTAGGTGGCTTACTGCCAGCTGTGATAGTCGCTACTCCTGCCCGTACGACTTTGGGAACAGGAACTTTCCTATGTATCACACTGTTGGATTCACTAACTGCGACGGAGGACTTTTTATTCATTTTTGTCAGCTCTGAGATAGTGGCTGTAAGTGAAGCTACTTGATCAGAAAGCATCTGAACAAGTTTTTTAAACTCATTGCAGGATCTGCACTGCTGATTATTAACATTTGTAGGAATTTGTTTAGATGTAGCGGTGGCAAAAGATACATCTGGTTTAACCAGGCTCCGTTTATCTTTTTATACCGATATGTTTATATTTTTATATTCTCTACGTAAAGCCGGGAAAGATAGTTTTTGCTCCGTACAGATTTTGAGAATTGCCTTTTCTTCTTTAAAAGTTGGGCAATCTCATGAGCGGGCTGTATGTGGACCACTGCAGTTTTCACATTTTTCACGTTCTTCGCAGTTAGTATCGCAGTTAGTGACCTTCTTTACCACATCGAGCACAGATCTCAGTTTTCGTACAAGATGTTGTATTGTGACCAAAAACCTTGGCGTCTGAAATATCGCCGAGGGTTGGGTATGAATGGTCGTACCCGAACCGAGGGGTAACCCACTTTAACCTTCTCTGGTGGAACAGGGAGATTGAATGTTAGTATAAGAGACCGTGTCGGTTCTTCTGTTCCGTTCTGCCGTTTCATCATACGTTTCACTTCAACATCTTGGTGGCAAAGCTCATCAACTATTTCTATATATGAGGTCTCGACAAAAAATTACACCCCGGCCGCCAATACAACTGGGTTCGGCCTGGTGCCCAGGCGACATCGTTCGAGACTCACTACGTAGAGCCATTCACCCATCGGCACGATTTGTTCCCACCTTGGGTTACGGTTGCGTTTCGTAAGATGTCGCAAAACCACCGAGTGTAAATGTAAGAAATGTCAGTGTAGGTTGTTGTGTAATTGTGTAAGTGTGTATGTTGTAATTTATGCAGTGTTCTTGGTATAGTAAATGTGTATAATGTAAAGTGTTCTGCAGCTCATTGTATAATGGGAAGGAAAACTGGAGAGGCTAGGTCCGTGGGGACCTAGCCGTGGGGGGCCAACCCCCAAAGCGCTTTCATTGTACGACGACAAATGTTACATATTAGAAAACAAAATCGACACTTCCTTACGGTCATTATAGCATAAAAAAAGAAAATTACCCGCTAATGACAACGCTCCCCAAAGAGACGGAGAACCGACGACCTCATAGTCCACGATCATGAATATTGTTATATTTTCTTTTATCATGTGGTTATATATTGCCTTTCATTTATCGGAAGTGAAAAAAAATATATGTCATAATATGAAATAAAGTATATATGTAATAATATAAATTAAAAAAAAAAACACTAATAATCCATAAAATATTAAAAGAAAATTATAATTACTTACATCAGTTACTATCGTCTCCGTCTCTAATGCGACGGTAGCCTATCACATCTCGACGACAGATGAGGCAAATTCTACTATATCTCGCTAATTTACGCAGTCTTCGCAGTATCGATGACAGCAAACTAACAAGTCGACAGTTACCAATTCTGTTAAACAGATCGGACATCTCTCGGTTGATGAGTTGCCGTCATCGGCCTCAGCAGACTGGCCTGGATTAGTGTTTGTCTGTTGTAGAATTCTGTTTAGTTCTACAACATGGTCGTCGAGGTAACGGACTAAAAGCCTCGTCAGTGAGCGCCAGACGTCGACACACTCGAACATGTCGATGACGGACACGATGTAATCTTCGATCACTGGTACCATCCTCCCCATTATCATCATCGATAATTACCGTATCATCATTTGGCAATGGTGATAAAGGAGGTGAATGATGATCATAATCGTGACCGCCGTTAATGTCATTGTTGTCAGGGTTGAAATCCTTTGTGGACCCATCAGATTCTGCATTTTCTTGATGTTTGGACGATGTAGCATTTTCTTGTTGGACGGATAGTGATGGTGGTGGTGGTGGCAAATCTTTGTCGAAACGTACAACTAGTCTCATTGCTCGACGTCTCGTCCTCAATATCACGTACATCAGGTCGTTTGCAGCATGTTAACTTCCATGATAGTCATATACGTTACGTAGTATGGGATCCTTAACCTCCATTAAGTCTCGAAATGTCATTAATTCGTTTATCTCTTGTTGTACAGAGGAATAAGCCACTGAGAAAACCTATTCAATACATAAAGTTGTCATGTAAAATTTTGAAGACAGAATGATACATATAACATAATATTAAGTTAACTGCAATCTTATCAATTTAGTTTATGTACTGTTTTTAATTGCAGTGTGGGTGATAACAACTATGCGGTTTTGATAAAACAAGTACACGGTTACCAATTATTTTTTTTAGTTTATAGTTTTAATTGCAATTGTGATAATAAATAAATGTAATTATCACAGAGACAGAGAAAGATATATATATATATATATATACACGAGGTGCGACAATAAAGTAATGAGACTGATTTTTCTTTGCAAGATGTGGCAACCCTGCAGCTTGCGTAGGCACACCATCTTTGACCTTGGTTTATAAGCTACTTCTAGTCCAAGCGGCACATCGATGCAACTGCTCAGTCGTGAGTTGTCCTGTAATAAGTGAACACGTGTTTTTGTCTCTCGTCACAGAAATGAAACCGCAAAATATTGCGCAACGGTATGCCATTTCTTTTTGCGTTAAATTGGGTGAAAACACGACGACAATTTACGGTAAGCTTCAGAAGGCTTTTGCAGAGGAGGTTATGTCAAGAGCTCAAGTTTTTCGGTGGCATAAAATTTTTAGTGAAGGCAGAACGAATGTTGAAAATGAAAACCTCAGTGGACGACCATCAACTTCACGGACAGATGTCAACTTGAGCAGGGTGCGTGAAATCGTACGATCTGATCGAAGATTATCCGTGAAAATGAATGCAGAACTCAACATCAATCGAGAAACGGTTCGTCTAATATTAACTGAAGATCTTGGTATGAGAAAGATTTGGGCAAAAATGGTCCCCAAAAATCTCACACAACAGCGAGAAACACGGAAAAATGTGGCAGCCGATCTGTTAGAGCAAACGGAAATCAATCCAGATTTTTTGAGCCGTGTTATCACTGGTGATGAAGGTTGGTTTTTTCAATACGATCCAGAGACAAAACGTTCGCAATGGTGCTTAAAGGGCTCACCCAGACAAAAAAAGCTCGCATGTCAAAGTCAAAAGCGAAATGCATGCTTGAGTGCTACTTCGATTCCAAGGGAATAGTTCATAAAGAGCGGTTGCCTCCTGGACAAACAGTTAACCGATATTTCTACAAAGAAATTTTAGAAAGACTTCGTAAACGAGTTCTTCGTGTCCGTGCCAACATTGCTGATAATTGGATTCTGCATCACGATAATGCGCCATCCCATACTGCTCTGTCGGTACAGCAATTTTTAACCTCAAAACAAATTTCAGTACTACCACAGCCACCTTATTCACCAGATATCGCTCCGTGCGACTTTTTTATATTTCGAAGAGTCAAAATGGCGGTCAAGGGACACCATTTTCAAACAACAGATGTCCAAAAAGCTGTGACGAGGGTCTTGGAGAATATTACAGACGATGAGTTCCAGAAATGTTACCATCAATGGCAGAAGCATTGGAATAAGTGTGTGCAATCAGAGGGGAATTGCATTGAAGGAGACAACACTAAACATGACAAACGGTAAGCAATATTTTTTTCACATCAGTCTCATTACTTTATTGTCGCACCTCGTATATATATATATATATATATATATATATATATATATATATATATATATAGAGAGAGAGAGAGAGAGAGAGAGAGAGAGTGAGAGACAAAAAAATAATTATTAAAATATTTAATTAACTAAATTTTATATTTTATAAAGTAATTATGTACTTTATACTGGATTCAAATAAGGTCTTTTCTCACTATCCTCTTCCGAAACGGATACACCGATGGATGACGGACATGAGAGGAAGGATTATCTAACTAATAATAAGTACGAAAACCAACCGCTGATCAAAACAAAAGTCGTTCCTCACTTCCCTTCTTGTTCGAAGAATGTCGGTGGACGATCGTAAAAAAATCAGCCTCTCCTAACATGGGAAGAGTGAGGAGGTCAAAGGGTAAGGGTGGTAAGGTGAGGAAGACTAAAAGAATCGTCAGTCTTAAACGAGGTGCTGGACTGTTAACAGGTCTAACCGAAGGAGCTGTAAGTGCGTTAGGATCTTATATTAGTGAAAAGGCATTAAAAGGCGACAAAAAGGTTGTCGGTAAAGCGATAAACAAAGGCATCGATCTACTGTCGGTAGAACTACACATTCCGGGATATCTGTGCTGCGGAACGGGAATGAATTTAAGAACAATCCGGTATAAACAACTTGGATGCAGCTTGAAAAGAACACGATAACGCATACGTTAAATACAGCGGTAACGAAAACAGAGCGGCTGCAGATCGTAAATTAGCCGATAGCGCTTAAGAAAGAGTGAAAGCTACAAATTCGAGTACTGCATTGGCAGTTACAAACGTGATGAAACTAAAAGCGAAATTCGACGGTGGAAGAATAAAGAGACGACGACGAAGATGTACAAGAAAGAATAACATAAAACATTTTGTAGAGATGATGAAAAGAAAAGCAAGTGTCGGAGGGAGCGGATTATGCCTTAAACCATACCCAGGATCGGGAACAGGTGGTAAGAATAAAAAAAACGCCGTCAACGTCGTCTCCGTTAAACGGAATACCAGTGCGACCGCTATCTAATATCGAATTGTTGTGATACGCGAAAAATAGACAAAAAATACCCGATTTTCGAGTCTTCATGTCGGATGCATTACCGCAAAACCCGAAAACTAACGAGTCGGCGATAGTTAATCTTGATCGTAGTACGGGATACGGAACGCATTAGATATGTTACCGAAAACGAAGGCGGACGGTAGACTATTTTGACAGTTTCGGTAATTTGCGTCCGCCGAACGAATTGATGGGTTAATTTTTATCAGAGGCGATTATCAATTACAATTTTCAAACCAGAAAGCGTATAAACACGGTTAGATGCGGTCATTTATGTCTTGAATTCCTCAGTCGTGGATCGACCGCGATAAGTGGAAATAGGTTATTACACACAACCTTCTTCCCGGCATTAGATTTAACAAATGGCGATTGGGAATTGTCGCTAATAAATTTGACCACGTATAGCTCGATATCGAATGTGGAAAACGGGATCAACAACTCGTTTACCGTTTTACTGGTTGAAAAAGAAAAATGTCCGGTTGACACTGTTGACCGTTTCCTTCGAAGTGGATGATAGAGTGAAAACATTAAGCGACGAATTAAAAACAAAAAACCGAATAATCTTATTTATGCATCGGAATAACAATACGCTAAAATGTGAAGTTAAATGCGACAGCGTATTTGACCTATCGTCTGAAGACACCTTGGCACCGCTGTTGGGATTTAAAAGGTGCGTCTCGCAGCGAACATATGGCACACGTCATCGAGTTTGGTCTTAATAACATCAGTACTGTATGTGAGAATTAGGCCTTAAAAACAAGACACTGCAAAATTCCACAAAGTACTACGAAAAATTATTAAACTACCAAAACGCGAGGTAAAATTTAAATTCCAAAATCCATCAACATGAATTGAAAAATCCAAACCACCCAATGAAAGAAAAACAGACGAAATCATGCAGAAATTAAACAAGGCCACTGCTTGATTACTGCAGAATTATAGAAAGAATCATGACATAAACATAACCAATCACATACATCCGTTGAAAAGCACTTCAAAATACAATTTAATTAATCATAGATTCTAACAGAAAAGAATGATCATGTGTAGAGCAAATATTGATCCTTAAAACAATAAGGGGAAAAACGACTAGGCATAAAGACTAAGTAATTTATGAACCTTTGCTGAGGATATTATAGTTTTCTTTGAGAAGTTCAAAAGAGTAACAGGATCAAGTAAACAATTTGAAATAAATAAAATAAATAAATCGCTAGAGAAATAAGGGTAAAATTTTTTTTCAAAAGGAAGAATTCATTAAAAACCAAGATTTCCCTAAGTCCCTAAAAACAAAATATGGAAAAATGAACTCTCAAATTTAAATATACGGAAGAATAATCCAAATTAACGGTATAGATAAGAAAAAAAATCAAAAGAAAATGATACAAATAAAACAAACCGACCAACAAGATATTTTCAACAAAAAAGAACATCTCAGCAGATGCCAAAATCAGGCACTAAAATTAGATAATATAACGAGATGGCCCGTTTGCATCACACGCATCTTCAGTTTGAAATCAGATAAAATAAAAGTAACACGGAAATAGGAGTACGGTCACCGGAATTACGTCATCCAAAATTGCGGCCGTCCGCCATCTTTTCGGCCATCTTGGAAAATAGCGGACAAGATGACGTTCAATATCCGGTGATCGTCCATCTTAGATTGTGACGTCAATGGCGCCGTAGCACGCAGTCTTTCCAACCTGTTCTTTTAGGTCGGCAATCTGGGATTGCGACGTCGGTGGCTTCGTAGCCCGCAGTCTTTCAAACCTGTTTTTAGGTTCTTCCTGGAGAATGATTTTGGTCAAGGTTCTAGTCGTCGTCGCCTTTACGCGGACGTTCCTTGAGAAAGATCCGAGTCGTCATAGTCGTTGCACCAGGTGGCGTCGCCCGCCCCGCTCTAGATCTTCGTTGTGGCTCGTGCACCGGGAGGTGGTGTCGGTGAAAAAAAATTTAGACGTACCTCGAGGATGATCCTGTTCGTCCAGGCGTCGCCCGCTCCGCTTGAGGTCTCCGTTGTGGCTCGTGCACCGGGAGGTGATTGAGACATACTTCGAGGATGATCCTGGTCGTCCAGGCGACGGCGTCGAGAGGCGTCGCCGCCCGAGAGGTTCTTGTCGTAGATAGTGCACCGGGAGGCGGTGTCTGCTCCGCGTGTGTTAACGGAGCGACGTAGGGATGTTTACCGTGCGGGATGCGACGCTCGACTGACGAACCATTCGGCCTACGCGTGACTCTCTTGAACAGGAAACAGCAGCCTATCACCACTCAAATCCCCTCGACTCCGATTAAAACAAAAAAAAACAGGGAAAAACCTGCTTATCTATTGACCACACACATCCGCTAATTTTTTTTCCTTGTACATATTATCGGTCACTCATACATGGACACACGTGTGTGTGTGTGTGTGTAGGCTGTTGCAGAGAATTACAACCAACGATGTTGATGGTGTGGGAATTCGAGTGCGACTGACACGAACAGTTGATACAATATATATACCTCCCCTTTGCAAAATTGTTTCATTCATTTACCGACTTGTGATCAGTGAACACGGTATTATTATTGTAAAGTTAAAAAACTATTAAGTGTAGTTTTTGCATTACCTTAAGCAACTAGGTAAGTTTGATATAAGTTTTTTTAATATGACAAAGGTAAGATAATATGACATACAATCAAATAATATAAATAATTTAATTAAATTTTAACAAAATAAATAATATATGTCTTCGGTTACTCTCTGAAACACAAAAAAAACAATTACCTTTTTTTTAAAAAAAAACAATGTTACGATATATGTTATTTTAATTGGTTTCAGATATTACAAAAAATAGAAATAGTATCACCGGCAGTTATCCAAGCAATAAATAACGTCATCCGTCTTCGATGGGACCTGTCTGACTTTGAGGAGATGTATCTCCTATCAACCCTTCTACGGTATCAGAAGAACATCCTGAACTGTGTGAAGGAAGAAGGCAGACGTTTTGATAGTAACATAAAATGGTAATTAAAAAACGTTAATATTTTTTGTAAATATACTGTTTTTATCTTTAAAAAAAGTAGTCAATATGTACTAAAATTATTCTGTTTCTACAGGAACGTTGAGGCAAATGTTGAATTGATGAAGCAGACACGTCTCGAAGACGGATGAGAAACAACATTTACCAATTTGTAACTGAATGGAAAAACTAGAACGGTGATAAATTTGGACGATAACACCGACGTTGTAGAAGAATCATGAATAGAATCTGTGGAAAAGATCATAGACACTAACCAAATTCATCAACAACGGCAGCGGTTGGGTAATGAGTAAACTAATTTATATAGATTTAAATATTATCCGTTACCGTCCACTGCACGGTGCCTCTAGTTCATTTATAAAAACACCAGAAAACTTGTAAGAGGAGTGGCAATAATTAATGTAAAAAATCCGCATGATGAAAAATATTTCCTATGGTCCGTATTAGCATACCTCTACAATCACCTGGCAGACACCAACGACAGGTTTGGTATGCAAAGTACGAATATGAAATTAACATGACCGACATCATATCCAGTAAAAGTAAAAGGGATTGATCGCTTCGAGGTGTTGAACCGCACAATAAGCATCAATGTCTACAGCTATGAGGAAGATAACGGTCGTGTGTACCCGGTACGTGTTACCGAAAACCACGATCGTACCCACTGCATACACGTATTGCTGCTTGCAGGGAGACGAGATAAATTCCACTATTGCCTTATTAATAACAAACCAGGTAAAAATGGGTTATCTCGGCTCCTTTCCGGTCTCATAAAGGCTAATTCCTGCAGTAAATACTGTCCATATTGCCTGCACCGTTTCAGTTCATCAGACCCACTTGTCGCTACACAAAACCAAAACCAACATTTGATAGAATGTAAGCAACACGGTGCACAAAGGATAAGAGTACCCGAACCCGCTAAAGAAACTGAATGCGTTATGAAGTTTAGGGACTATTTGTCTACACTACGCAATCCGTATACGGTGTATGCAGACTTTGAATCGTTTGTACATCCGATGGACACTGCCACTACTAAACCTAACACTAGTTTTACCGATAAGGTAGCCCATCATCTTCCGTCCGGTTACGCATACGTAATCGTAGACGAGGAAGGGCAGATTTGCGAAGGTCCTGTAGTGTACTGAGCGAGAACCGATGGTGAAAATATCGTTGAAAAGATGTTGGATGAATTGCTCTCACACGCCGATAGATTTCACAAAATTATGATTACCGAAAAAAGCGATGGTGATGACTACCGAAGACACTGAAACATTTCAAAGGGCTACCGAGTGTTTTCTTTGTCATTGTGAGTTGAACGACGATCGTGTACGTCATCACTCACATACCACAGCACGGTTTCTTAGTGCATGTTATAAAGAATGCGAATTAAATTGTAAGCGCACCGAGCATATTCCGGTATTTTTTCATAACCTCCGCGGTTACGATAGCTATAACATAGTTTAAGCTTTGGGAAAATATAAGGACGATGTAAAAATAAACTGTATCGCCAATACATCCTAGCGTTTACAGTCACTGTCCGTCAGTCCATTGAGGTTCTTGGACTCTACAATTTCTTTCGTCGTCCCTCGAAAAACTTGTAGAAAGTCTAGTAAAAGAATGTCAGGACAAAGACACCGTATTTAAACGTCTCACGAACTGTTACCCGCTACCCGAGAAAAGAGATTGTTTTATCCATATAGGCGTTTACCCGTACGAGTACATAACCCATATAAACAGATTTTTCGAAACCCAACTTCCACCGCAGTCGGCATTCTATAGTACGCTAAGAAAAGAGAACATAACGGACGATGATTACGTTTACGCTCAAAAAGTGTGGGAAACGTTTGACTGCAATACGTTAGGAGATTAATACGATCTTTACCTTCTTAGCGACGTATTGTTGTTAGCAGACGTATTTGAAAATTTCTAAAGTACGTCTATGGAATATTACGGTTTGGACCCCTCTCACTTTTAATCCACCACCAATTTCACGTGGAATGCCATGTTAAAATTTGCCCTTCAAAAATTGGAACTGTTGACCGATATAGTTATGCATCTGTTTGTTCAAAAAGGTATACGAGGCGGTGTAGCCATGATTTCAAACAGATCAATCCAGATCAGTATGACCCATCCGAACCCACGACCTTGGTTCAATATTACGATTGAAACAACCTTTACAGGACAGCCATGTTTGAGTTATTACCACACGCTAATTTTAGGTGGTTGAGTACTGAAGATTGACAATTTCGATATTAACAGCGTTGACGATCGTTGTGAAAGGGGCTGGTGCGGTGAATCGATCAGTCACAAACATGAGGTTGGAACGTAAACAGGTTGGTAATATTACGCTTGAAAACTTTCACGAATATACAAAGGCCGGGTGTAGAGAGGGAAAAAGGACTCGTCATGGTCCTCTTCTACCGAATACAATCAGATCTCTTATCTGTGGACCGTCTAATTCCGGAAAAACAAATGTTCAATTCAACATGTTGTTCTCCCCCAACGGATTAAAATTCAAAAATATTTACGTGATTTCCAAATCGTTGTATCAACCGAAATATAAATTTCTAGAACATGTCATGGCCGGTGTTCCGGAGATCGGCTATTTTGTTTATTCTGAAAACGATCATGTGATGGCACCTGACGAAGCGGAAACGAACTCGATAATGATTTTCGACGATGTAGCTTGCGAAAAGCAACATAATATTCGCATGTACTTTGCGATGGGACGACACAACAACATCGATAGCTTTTATTTGACACAGTTATATTCCAGTGCCGGGAAGCACCTTGTACGGGACAACGCAGATCTCCTTCTTATATTCAAACAGGACGACCTCAACTTACGTCACATATATCAAGATCATGTAAATACCGATATGAAATTCGATCGGTTTAAAAGTCTGTGCAGTGTTGCATGGAGAAAACGACATGGATTTTTGGTTATGGATAAGGAGAGCGATATCAACGGTGGACGGTATAGAGTAGGCTTCGATGTTTTTGTAAAAAAGATCAGTTGATAGCCGGTAACAATGGCAAGCATACACACCTACAAGGACGGTATACCGTACGCTAACGCGATACATTTTAGACAAAAACCACAAAACAACTACGTTTGTCGTAAAGTGTTCTACTGTAAAAATAAAGACCGACGATGCTGGCGACATGTAAAAAGAATGAATCGCGACTATCCGTTGGTTATTTTGTTGATGATTATTAGCGAAGGTAAGATTTTCAATAAGCGTATATGGTTAAAATTTTTAGAAGAATGCGACAAGTACGAGAAGCCTATCGAACTGGTGATCTACGATAAAAACATGTTCAACACAAAGGTCCGACACGGATGGAACTTTATTTCTAAGATTTAGGCCCTCTCCGCTCGTTATTCGTTAAACCTACACACCCACCATCACCTGGTGAACGTTCAAAATATTATTTGGATCTGATCGTAACGGATAAAAATAGGCAAATTGACAACGTATACGGTGTAAAAAATATAAACGGCCAATGGACGAATGGAAACCATAATGTTGTTTTTAAAGGAAATAATATTGTAATCGGTAAGAAATCGTATAACGAATCCGAATGCTTATTCCAACTGAAATTTTTGAAGGAACCCAAAGGATATACTATTAGACTTGAATAATTATACAAAAATATTAGAAACTACTGAGGCGCATAAAAGTCAAAATACTGGACGCGTAATATCCATTAATCATTCAAGTACAATAATATTATTAAAGAGTTGTTTCCCCACACGAGACGACTAGGTAGTCAAGAGGAAGAAAGCCCTATAACCGGTTCAAGACTGCTTATGAGGGCGCGAGGAAAACACTAAGACCAGATTACGTGTACTGGGACGATCCGAACGAACTTTGCGATAGACTTCGTCTATTAGTGGCCTCTAAGCTTGCAGGTCATACTGGTCATAATAACGAAATCGTGTCCGTTGTAGAAGAATTGCAAGAAAGTGGATACATAAAGGAGGGTAGAGGAAACATTTATTTTAATCAGTCTAAAGATGAGTATCGACAAGTTCGGACGTTTTCGTAGAGGAGCGATCGGTAACAAACCACCACCTACGCGGGTTATCGAAACGTTTGATAAAACCACCGATGGAAATTACAATATTAGAAAACGGAGGTTGTGCAAGTTGGATGTCCGACAGAGGATGATGATGGTTTCGGTTTTACGAACAAGATTTACGTAAAGCAAAGCGATTTGGTAAATCGATACATACCTTCAATCAACAACAACGAACTTTCCCTTTTCAAATAAGCGTTTGTGTGATGGTGAACTTATCGAAAAAAGCGATGCCGTTAAACTCAATTATTTACATAACCTGTTTGGTGAAAAGAATATTATTGATATGAAAGGAAGCGTTCTGATGAATTCTGGAGAGGCGATAAGAGCAAAGGATCTTGTCACAAGGTGGTATGTTGATCAAAGCGAGTTTCGCATTAAAAAAGATATCGATGATAGGTGTTTGTTTAGGAAAGATGGAATGGTAGATGTCAAAGGAAGTGTTGTTACCAACGCTAGAATACCAGTAGAGTAATCAGATCTAACTACAAAGGATTACGTTGTGGAGTGTCTGTTCAGATTTTACAGATTTATAATGAAATATTTAGAGGATGATTTTCCTAATTATCCGAATTATCATAATGTTGATCAAGACGCCTTTATGCAACTTTTAGACAAAGTCAGGGTGCCAAGCAAACAACAGTCTGACGAAAATTGAAAACATGTTTTAGACAATGTTAAAGTGGAGTTGCAACCACATGTTCGGCTGTGTTCGGTTGGAGACCAACCGAACACAGATCTAGAAAGACGCATTGAAGATAAGGGGAAGGGGGATCTGACTAAGAATGAGGTTCGTCTACCAATCACAGATACGACGGAGGATGTGAATAAAAATATGATACGGCTACCGATCACGGAACAAATGTAAGATGGTGGAACATTGTAAATGGGTTCATTGTCTGTCTAATATGGCAAGAGTGAGGAGGTCAAAACGTTCTCATGTTCGAAAGGAAAAGGTGAGAAGATCTAAACGAATAGCCAGTCGTAAACGAGGCGGAGGACTGTTAACATCTCTAACGACAGGAGCTGCTGGTGCGTTAGGATCTTATATCGGCGATAAGGCATTAAAAGGTGTCAAAAAGGTGGTGGGTAGTTTTAAACAAACGAATCGATTTATTGCCGGTAGAGCTACATATTCCGAACTATCAGTACTGCAAGCCGGAAACGAATTTAAAAAAACGATTAAAGAGAGGTGAACCTGGTGTAAGTTATACGCGGCTTTTAAAGAACACGATATACGCAACATACAGTGATAACGAAAACAGCGCGGCTGCGGATCGTAGATTAACTGATAGCGCTTGGGAAAGAGTTAAAGCTAAGGATTCAAGTATCGCAGAAAAGGCTACCGCATAAGCGGTTACAAACGCGATGAAGTTTAAAGGAAAGTTCGGCGGTGGAAGAGTAAGAAGACGAACAAAAAGGAATAAAATAAATCGTCTTGTTGAAGTGATGAAATGAAAAGCAAGCACTGCAGGGCAGGGATTATGATTATACCTTGAACCCTACCCTTTGACCGGATCGGGGATTGGTGGTAAAAAAACGCCAACGACGTCGTCGCCTCCAATAAAGGGAATACTAGTACGTCCGCTATCGAATATAGAACTGATATGGTACGCGAGAAAAAATATAGCCGATTTTCGAGGAGTCTTCATGTTGGACGCATTAACCAAAAAAACCAAAGACTAACTAGTCTGCGATAGTTAATCTTGATCGCAGTACCGGTCATGGTAAACACTGGATATGTTATAGAAAACGTATACGGATGGTGGACTATTTTGATAGTTTCAGTAATCTACATCCACCTAACGAATTGATGCGTTATTTTCCATCCGATGCGATTATAAATTTGAATTATAAACGCAGACAGACTGTGAACACGGTTATCTGCGGTTATTTATGCCTTGAATTTCTCAGTTGTGATTCGTCAGCCTACAGGTAAACATGTTCTGCATAAGTGGAAATACGTCGTTATTAAACGCTACGATCTTTCCACCATTGGATTTTGTCTGATGGCGAATGGGAATTGGCGTTGATAAACCAAACCACATATAACTCGATTCCGAATGTCGAAAAGGGAATCAACAACACAATCATTGTCGTTCCAAAGAAACCTAAAAAACCATTAAACTGACTCTACCGACCGGATCGTACGAGGTGGACGATATCGCTAAACGATTAAGCGATGCACTCAAAGACAACACCAAATAGATTTACTTATGCGACCGAATAACAATACGTTAAAATGCGAACTTAAATGCAACGCTGTGATCGATCTGACGTCAAAAGATAGTCTGGCACCGTTGTTGGGGTTTGAAAAAACTAATCTAGCGGCGGATATATGACACGAGTCATCGAAGCCGGTTGCCATTAACAACGTGAACACCGTACAGGTCGAATACAATCGTATATGAGGCTCCTACACGAACGGATCAAACACGTGTTGCACGAATTTACGCTAAGCGTTCCGGCTAGTTTCAAAATAATAGATTCGCCGAAGAATATAATATATCTACCGGTGAATACAAAAAACTTAGACGAGATCGCCATAAAGTTTGCCAATCAGGACGGAAAACTGATAAATTTCCGCGGTGAAACCGTAACGGTGAGATTGCATTTACAAAGGAAAACCAACCGATGGGGTTAATGTACAATAGCGGTGGTAGTAGCGAAACGACACGCACACCGATCAGTCGACGTGCAAACACCAAAGCGTAAACATCGCGTAACGTGTTGTTTCTTCGAAAACTTGGTTTTACAGTTTTGGTGAACCGTAATGGCAGGAGTGAATATGTTAAACGTCAGTGAAAGTGTCTCTTTCGACAACACCATCACCCAGTACGAATATCACAGTCATTTACCGTACGCTTTGTCGACTTACAACAACGATGAAATCCGGATACCGATACACCAACAGGATGTGTACACGTTACCGCATAAAAGCTATTTGATGGTCGAAGGGAAGCTAACTACTAAGGCAGGCGATAACAAGGCAACAGAATCGTGGTTAACAAACAACGCGATACCGTTTCTCTTCGAGGAGATACGATACGAGATAAACGGAACGGAGATGTGTCGCGTACAAAAGTTAGGAATAACGACAACGATAAAAAAACATCTTATCGTTGCGTAAAAGCGAAAAAAATATTTTAGAAAACTTCGGCTGGAAGTTCAAAGCGTCGGATAAATTCGATTTGGAAGAACACACGGGAAGATTTTGCTTCTACGTACCGCTGCGTATGCTGATGGGTTTCACCGAAGACTACAAACACATAATATTGAACGTCAAACAAGAATTGGTTTTGCTTAGATCTTCCAAAGAAGCACCCGATTCCAAGTTGAAAGTGACTAAGGTAGCGGAGAAAATTCCATATGTTCATGTAGCCGATACGATGCGATTGGAGTTGTTGAAAGTAGTAGAACGAGATAGGTCGTTAGCGATAGCTTTTCGTACATGGCAAATCCACGAATATCCGGCACTGCAACAAACAAACATACATTCATGGACCGTAAAGACGTGTGCGCAAACGGAGAAACCGAGATACGTGATATTCGGTTTACAGACGGACAGAAAAGATAAAGCTACAAAATCACTGACGCTCTTCGATATGTGCGAATTGGTAAACGTTCGTCTGTATTTGAATTCGCAAAACTATCCGTACGACAGTCTACAGGGTGATGTGAATATGATGTATGAAATGTTCGCTAGCTTTCGGTCCAGGTATTACAACAAACCGGAGGACGAGTGTTCCGCTTACAGTTTGGCAGATTTCAAAGCCAGTGTACCATTAATAGTTATCGACTGTTCCCGTCAGAACGAATCGCTTAAAACAGTAACAGTACATGTGCGTATCGATTTCCAAATCAAAAACAATATACCCGCCCACACGACCGCCTACTGTCTCATTATACATGATAGCATCGTCACGTACACTCCGCCTACGGGAATAGTGAAAAAGGTTATGTAATGACGGAAACGTTTACATTTGATGATAAAAAAAAGGGAGGCGGTACGATGAATGATCAGCATTACGATGGTGGTGGTGGTCTTTAAGTGGTGGTTGGTAACATTGGGAGTATTTAAAACAGGCTTATTGATCGGATTACTTGTGTCAGTATTAACATCTATCCGGTACCATGTCCGAATATGAAACCGATAAGATGTAAAATTATTTTTTCTGTGTCACAGCCGTCGGTACCGTTAATATCGTGTAATTCATCATCCGTGGAAGCGTTGTCCATTTTTTACAACACTACTGAATCATCATCTTAAAAAAACATGTCTGCTGATACTATTAGCAACATCACTGCATCACTACCTTCAGAAAAAGCAAGGGTGTTACCAACGGTTCATGTTGCTAGTACGAGATTCTCATTACCTAACGTAACGTTACACGCATTGAACAAAACCAAAGTGAATGTTACGTCATCATTACCTTCAACGAAGACAACAGTGTTACCAAAGGTAAACGCTACCAAAATCTTATTACTTAACATAACGTTACATGCACATGATGATGATGCTGACTATGATTGTCCTCTAAAAGAGGATGAAGAAGAGGTGGAGGGGGTTACCCCCACCACTTCTACTTTGAAAGTATAAAAAGGCTTAATCCGACTGCGTACACAAATCAGTAGTTGTTGAGCATCCGTCATGGAAGGAGGAAGTTCTTATTCGCCAGACGACGTTCAATCTTTTCTATTCATGAACGAATCTTTACATAACATCGAACACCATCCTGAAGTTACGAAACTGACTGAGAAGGAGGTGAAATCGAAACCAACGAAGATCCGCAAAAGGAGAAATCCGCGTAAAAAACCTTATGATAAACCTTCTTCAGTTGAACAGACGATCACAAAGACTAAGACCAATAAGAAGAAGGACACAAAGAAGGCGGATAAGGGGGAGGAGAACGAAGGGATATCCCCCACCAACATTGTGATTTCATAGACATCGTTGGTGGTTACATATCGCCGTCCTCATACACGGATGAGCGATCGTCATCGAAGGACTTTTTATAGAGTATCACGGCTTTCCCGGGAAACGAGGTGAGTTTATAGTTAAAGAACTTGCTGTTGTCGGTGATCGAAACTATATGATTCTTCATACGAACATCTGCAAAAGGAGAAATCCACGTAAAAAATCTTATGATAAACCTTCTTCAGTTGAACAGACGATCACAAAGACCAAGACCAATAAGAAGGAGGATACAAAGAAGATGGATAAGGGGGAGGAGAACGGAGGGGTATCCCCCACCACCAACATTGTGATTTCGTAGACATCGTCGGTGGTTGCACATCATTCACGGTTGAGAGTTCGTCATGGAAGGAGTTATCGAGTATCACGGCTTTCTCGGCAAACGACGTGCGTTTATAGTTAAGGAACTTGCTGTTGTCGGTAATGGATGCTATATGATTCTTCATTTTCGATCACCGTACCCAAAGTCCGAGATGTCATCTAAATACAAACGTATGGTTGGAGAGGAATTTTCACTAAATCGATTGGAATTACGGCGAAGTCGTATACAACGACGATATCATGAAGGCGTTATGTTTGCAGTTTGCCACGATATACACCAAAGGGCTGGAGAAAGTGGAATTCTTGCGTCGGTATCATAACAATGTTCGTCAGATACCGGACGACGCACCAAAACCGAAATTAAACTTTATCGTAAACTGTCCGTACCACACCGCGCACAAGGCGAGTGGAAAATGTGCGCTACATTTACGATAATGTAAATACATACATATACGGGTAACCTGCAACATCGTTCGGGGTTCGTACGTAGGCGGAGAAGAAGGTCATATAATTCACGATTTTTTTCCGAAAGTCGGACGAGTATATAAGATAATCGAAGTGCAGACTAGTGTCATTTATCTGCCAGTCAACACCAAGTCTACACAGAATATGTACGAATGTGACACAGAATGTACGCGTCTGTGACCAAAATTCTGAACGGATAAATTTCGGCGAAGAAGTGACCGTAAGATTGCATTTGAGACGAAGAAACGATGGGTCTGATTTTCATCGATGATACAGAATATAAATCCTCCGGTACGGCGACATTATCAGACAGTCAATCTAAGAAACTTAAACGATTAACACGAGAGAACTTGCGTTTTCTGGAATCTTTAGGTTTCAAGGTGTTACAATAATGATGAATGAGCAGATAATAAATGTAGACTCTGCGAACTCGGTGTTCGATGAAAGCATTACGGGCAAAGAATACCATACACATTATCGTTATGCTGCTACCACTTTTAATAATAGTGACGAAATTAGAATTCCTGTTCAACAACAGGACATATATACATTGCCATGCGATAGTTACCTGTATATCACAGGAAAGTATGGTGATGCTAATGGTGCAGCTGACCCGACCCTAAAATTGTGTAATAATTTCGGTGCTTTTCTTTTTGATGAAATACGGTACGAGATAGCAAGACAAGAAGTTGATAGAGTAAGAAATGTAGGCGTGACTACGACAATGAAAAATGCCCTCTCTCTGAGGATGATGGAAAAAGACGATATTTTTCCTACAGGTTGGTCATCATCTGGCACGGATGACATACAACAAGCCGGTGGCGCGTATATCAACGGCGAATCTGGTACGTTTAGCGTATTGCTTCCGTTGAGAATACTTTTAGGGTTTTTCGAGGATTATAACAGAATACTGCTGAACGTGAAACAAGAACTTATCCTGCTTAAGGCGTCCACTGACAATAATGCGGTTGTCATTCCGCCAGGAAAACCATTCACTTTTAGTATCACGAAAATAGTATGGAAAATACCGTATGTTAACGTATCGGATGAAAGGCGGTTGTCACTTCTTAAACTCGTCGATAGAGACGAACCTATTTCCATGGCTTTTCGAAAGTGGAATCTGTACGAATACCCCTCTTTACCTACCAGTAAAGATGTCATTTGGACGGTGAAAACAACCACGCAAGCGGATAAACCTCGTTATGTAATCGTGTAATTTCAAACTTTGAGAAGAGGAGATGCGACTAAAAGCGCCTCTAATTTTGATTCGGTTTCAATTAAGAATATCCGTTTATATTTGAACTCGATATACTATCCGTACGAAAACATTCAAGGAAATTCCCTCTTAATGTATGAAATGTTTAAAAGTTTTTATCGAACTTACTATAACAAGAAATTCGAAGGGGCGCTAGTAGTGTAAAAATGCCGGTTCTGGGACAAGCGTCATCAATGACGTCATCAAAAAAAATCAATGACGTCATCACCCCCCCTCTGACGTCATCAAAAAAAATGACGTCATCAAAAAAAATCCCCCCCCCTCTGACGTCATCAAAAAAAAAAATTCCCCCCTCTGACGTCATCAAAAAAAAAGCTTACTTCGGCATAAAAAAATGTACACGTGCTTGCTGACTTTGCATTAACCTTGTTTACTAGTTTGAAAGTCAACCGATAATGCATTTGCGTCAATTGGTGATAGCATTGTTATTTTCAAAGTTATCTCAATGATAATGATAGCCGATACATATAAATACCCGCCAAAAATTTAACGGATTCATACTACGTTTTGCTGTTACTGTTACGTTTTGCTGCTACTATTATATTATCATCTTTATCATCTTTATTTAAAGAGGTAAGTGAAATAATATTTAAATGTAAAATTATTCGCTTAAATATAATTCTATTTCATATTTATTTAATAATTATTTTTCCAGCCAATATTTAAATGTAAAATAATTCTGTTCCAGTTTATGTATTTAAAATCAATTCTTGTACATCTAGTTCATAAAATTAAAATAAATAGTAATGCAACTGTTTTCTTTGCAGATTAATTAAAATTAAATAATTCAAAACATATCGGTGCTAAGATTGGAAAACTGGCGTTTTGTATTGGATTATATCAATATTTTCGTCACCTTTATAAAACAGTAAGTTTTTTCTTAGAAGTAATATATTATTACATATTTTTTTTATTATTTTTCTTATAAGTTATATATTATTACATATTTTTCGTTATTTTTGTTAGAGTACAATGAAAATATTTCTTTGTAGATGTCCGAAGAAATGTTTCCAGTAAATGATGCGCAATTAGAACAGGTTGTTTACGATGTTTTACAAGAAGATGATGAATTAGAGGGAACTCCTAATCAGCGGCTGCAGTTATTAATACCGCGAAGGTTGGTGTATGGGGAAGTCGACGACCAACAACATCATCCTTTATTAGATGATGGCAACGATAACCTCATAGCAGAGGCTGCTGCTGATGTTGAAAATAATGAAAGTGAAGAAAGCACAGTAGTAACAACATCATTCATCCTCGAAAACCGTGTTAGATTTAAAAAGGCAAATATTATTTTTTTATTTGATAAAAACAAATATATTTTTAGTTTTACAGAGAAACTAATAGGTCTTTCTTTCAATTTCAGTTTCATAATGAACAAGAGGCTTATTTTGGACTTAGGCGTTGTCTAAATGCAAAAGAAGAAGGAGAATATAAAATGAAAATAAATATTGAAAATATACCGATGAAAGAGGTAATCAACTGTGGAGTAATGATTTGTTCAACAAAAAATTCTTTATTAATAAAAGGTGGAGGATTTATGCACAAAATAAAAAATGGTTCTGTTCTACATAAAATGTTAAATAAAGGTTTTGCAAAATCGCAAAGGAAACCTGATAAAAATAGTTTTCCTATTAGACTTAGTGAAACAATTGCTTTAAACGATCGAGAAGCAATAACATGCCAATTTTGTAAAATAAATGTAATTAAATTTATTACTATTCCATGTGCACATCCATTATGTTTTAGATGTAAGTTATTATATTTTAAAAAAGTACCTGTCGAATGTAATTTATGTAATACTTTAATTATAGCTTTGAATAAATGTTTCTAAGCTTAATTTAAATTGATTTATTATATTTTCCTTTTTGCAGTCGAATGAATCAGCGATTATAGAAGAAGGAGAATATACTATTTATCCATTTTCCAATAATATATCTAATATATTATTATGTATTGTGAAACATGAAGAAAATGAATTTGACGAAACCCAGGAGGGGGATATTGAAATAAATTCTTTATCAGAAGATGAGATAAAAGAAAAATATATTTGTCAAATTTGCTTTAGTAATTTAATAAAAGTAACTTTTGTTTTGTGTGGTCATTCCGTCTGCAAATTATGTAATGATCGTCTCGAAAGTAAACCTATAGTCGATGAAAAAAATGTCCTTTCTGTAGAAGCCCAATACAATTAGTAATTGAAAGAAAAGGTGGAAAAATAGTTTAAACAAAAAATTGAAATGACTGAAGCTATTACATGCTAGTTTTGTTTTTAGTATTAAATAATTGTTTTTAATTCTTATGTTAGTTTAAGTAACACTTTAATTTTAGTATTTAATAAATGTCTTTAACGTTATAGTATATTATATTTCCTTTTTGCAACCAAATGAATCAGTTGTTGTAGAAGAAGTAATCAACAGTCATAGAAGAAGAATATAATTATTCATTCGTGAAAAAGGTATGTTAATAATTTATTGAAAGGAATTTTTTAATTTTTTGTTCCTAATATTTTCTGTTTTTAATATTTTTTTGTTTCTGTTTAAGATTGATGTCGCAGTTGCAAAAAGAGATTCTTAAGAGCTACTGTGAGAGGCTGAACATATTTAAAAAAGAACTAGAAGAAATTGAATTTGATATAAGACTATATGCTGTCAAAAGTGGAATCAGAAAAATAAATCTAGGAGATGTTTGTCCCGTTTGCGGCGCTCAGCAAAAGGATAAACACACTCCCATTCAGAATTATTAAAGAATGCGGATTAAATCGCTTCGATAATGATGGATTCGTTTCATGTAAGGAATGTAATTGGACTATAACCTCTGAAACTAATTTATTTCATTGCGGAATTGCACATAAAACATATGATGAAACTTGTAGTGTTGCTGAAGAATTATTCAATTGTTGTTTATTTTTTAAAGATAGCATAGTTTGTATTGACCTGATGATGAGTACTTTTAGTAATTGGCCAAGGCTTTTTCCAAAGGTTGAATTATTGTTGGAAGCAGGATTTTATTTCACCGGCGTGATGGATTCTGTGGCATGTATCGAATGTGGTCTTGAAATTTTTGAGTGGTTGGATAATGATAACCCGTTTAAGGAGCATCAAAAAGTTTCATATAATTGCAAAATGGTGAAAAATAAAATGAAAGGTGTGTTGTATTTTAGTAAACATTTTTATAAGTTTATCAGTAATATATAAGTATTTGTATAATTATTTTCTATTTGTTTGTTCTAGGTTAATTGCTGACGGAGTGTTGTGGAGAAATAATGGGTTCGTCTTCATCTGAAGAATATTTATCAATGATGGGAGAGAGTTCTTCCGACGAGACAGCTTGCGAATCTGAATCTGATATCACAAGCGATTCATGGATAATAGGATTTGTACCGGGAGGTCGAATAAAATCGATAAATCATTTAATAAATATTTTGAAGAAAACTTTCCCTTTATCAAGATTAGAAGTAATAAAGAAAGGAAAATATTTCGGTAATAAAACAGAAGTAGTAAAAATGAAAATACCGACAGTTATTGAATATGAATTTTTGCGAAACAAATTAATTGAGTGGGAATTTTATCTCGTTTATTATTTGTAGAATAATATGTTATCAAAACCAATGAATAAATAGATTTATAAATTGAAAAGAATTTTATTATTTTATCCTTATTTTTTACCTTAAATATATAAGTTAAAAACATCCAATTTAAATTTAGTTTATAATAAAATGATGAGTGTTAAACAAGGGATAGCAAGAGAGCTTCACAAGCAAGCTCGCAGAAATTTTTTGACAAGGTCTGTTGAACTTAAGGGTATAGACGATTTGTACCAAGCAGACTTAGTAGAGATGATACAATACTCAAGATTTAATAGGGGATATAAATATATTCTCACAATTATAAATTGTTTTTCAAAATTTGCTTTTGCTTTTCCATTGAAGAGTAAAAACGCAGATGAAGTTGTAATGGTCCTTAAACCCATATTTCATAAACATAAAATGAAGCATTTTCAAACCGATGATGGAAAAGAATGGTTTAATTCAAAATTGAGATCGTTATTACTAAAATTCAATATAAATCATTATTCAACTTTTTCCGATAAAAAGGCATCAATAGTGGAGCGGTTCAATAGAACTCTCAAGACTAATATGTGGCGTAAATTTACCGAACAGGGTGATTACCGATGGGTAAGTATATTGGATGAAATAATTGAAAAATATAACAATAGGGTGCATAGAACTACTGGTTTTAAACCTAAAGATGTTTCTTATAAAAACGAACGCGAAGTGTTGTTAAATATATTAAAGGTTGCAAAAAAACGTCATCAGCATACGACCACGATTAAATTTAATGTTGGTGATCAGGTAAGGATAAGTAAGTATAAAAAGATATTTGCGAAAGGATATCTTCCGAATTGGACTAATGAAGTTTTTACAATTTTCAAGATAAAACAAACACAACCTATAACGTACATTCTTAAAGATGGGAAAGGGGAAGTGTTAAAAGGAAGTTTCTATACGGAAGAACTTAGTAAAACCAAGTACGGCAACGTTTATTTGGTTGAAAAAGTATTAAAAAAACGCGGTGATAAATTATTAGTTCGCTGGTTGGGATTTGATAAGAAGGAGGACTCGTGGATAGATAAAAAGGATTTAATAAAATAAATTACACTTATGTAATTTATTCAGTAGCAGAGATGGATGCTGAAGAACAAGATCGGAAGCTAACAGTAATTAATTTTGACCGTTTAATAGGTGAGGTATCTGATTTAAATTCTATAAAAAGACATAGTCCTCTTCTTCCAGATAATATCAGATGCTTGGTTGTAGGTCCTTCAAATTCTGGTAAGACGAATGCAGTTTTCAATCTTTTATTTGACCCTAGCGGGTTAAGGTTCAGTAACATATATGTTTTTTCTAAATCATTGTACCAGCCTAAATACTTATTTTTAAAAAGTTTGTTGACTGATGTTGAAGGGATAGGTTACTATCCTTATAGTGATAACGATGTTATTGTGGCACCGGAAGAAACGGAACCGAATTCTATAATGATATTCGATGATGTAATATGCGAAAAACAAAATAACATAACAAAATATTTTACTATGGGACGGCATAATAACATTGATGTGTTTTATATGAGTCAAACATATAGTAAAATTCCTAAACAATTGGTCCGAGACAATGCGAATTTTCTCATGGTGTTTCGACAGGATGAAAGAAACCTGAGACATATATATCATGATCATGTTACACCGGATATATCATTTGAAAAGTTTAAAGAAATATGTAATGAGGCTTGGAACCGGATAAAAAATGGATTTTTAGTAATTGATAAGGAGAGAGATTTTGATAAAGGACGGTACAGATTTAATTTTGACATCTTTATCGGAAAGCCTGAAAAAAGCATACAAAAGCGCGAAAGAGAGCTTGAAAAGAGCCTGAAAAAGCCTAAAAAAGCCTAAAAAAGCCTACAGGCTAGCGTGCACGCTTATGAAAAAGCCTAAAAAAGCCTACAGGCTAACGTGCGCGCTTATGAAAAAGCCTAAAAAAGCCTACAGGCTAACGTGCGCGCTTATGAAAAAGCCTAAAAAAGCCTACAGGCTAGCGTGCACGCTTATGAAAAAGCCTAAAAAAGCCTACAGGCTAACGTGCGCACTTATGAAAAAGCCTAAAAAAGCCTACAGGCTAACGTGCGCGCTTATGAAAAAGCCTAAAAAAGCCTACAGGCTAACGTGCGCGCTTATGAATCAACTTTAAATACTTCAACATACTTAAAGAAAGATAGTGAGTGCATGCAGTCAGATTAAACATAAATGTCTACTATGGAGGATCGTGAGCGTGTCACCGCGGAGATCGCGGAGATCCGCAGGAGTATTAAAAGAAAACATGGCGAATTGGTAAGAGGAAGATTCGAGTCCGATTTAAGACTTCAACAAGATTTCAAACCGCTTACTGAACCTCTGATTAAGATAGCAGAACAGTTCGGTTCTGAAGAGAGAGAAATGGGAAAACGGATAAAAAAAGAAATAGATTCAAAAGAACGTTCACTACCGAAAATCTCAGCTGAAGAGTTGCGTGAAAAAGAGGAGCGAGATTACCGAGATTTTGAAAAGAGGTTTGATATGGGTTCTATATTCGATCAATTAACTGAAGAAGATAGGGTGAAACACAGTAAACGTTCTTTAGCAAATGATGAACCAGAACCTGAAATAAAAAGGTCGACTGCAAAATTACATAATAAGATGGATACTTCTAGTCCATTTCCTTTTCAGCTAGCTCAACCATCTGATAGGGTAGATGATGAAATGACCGGTATGAGACGTCGACAAAAGGCTAAAAGATTTCTTTCTTATTCGGCTCACCATCGAGCTGAAAAAGCCGAAGAAACCGAACAGTCACCTAGGATCGAACAAGAAGAGACTTATGAATCTCAACCCAGCATAGTACAAATGTTGAATACACCCGAAGGGAAAATGCAAATGAGCATGTCTCTCAAGACAAGCATGCGAGAAGGGTTAGCGCAGGAATTTATGCTTGACGCCATCAGAGATGTAGAAAACAACATGGATAACGTTTACGGTGTTCATTTTGAAGGAAACGAACTGAAGATTGGAGATGCATTAATCGATTTCGATAAGGAAAGTAACATCCTGATAAGAGAAGTGAAGTATCCTGCGAGCCGAGGTTTGTTCGAATTACTTTTCTGGAAAAAACCGAAGTTATTCACTGAAGAAGATTTGGAAGAATATAGGAAAATTTTAATCGCAACAAATGCGCACAGAAGAAATAATTCCGCTCTGGAACGGGTAAAGACTAATTCGGGATTTAAGTATGTGGAAGTAATAAGCAAGCTTTTTCCACCGTTCACCTCGAAAAAACGAGGTGAAGGTTTAGTACCATCTGCAATGACTTTGAATGAAAACCATAAAGTCGATTACGTTTATTTTGATGATCCTAACGAAATCTGTGAGAGGCTAAAACTATTGATCGCGTCAAAAAAGGCAGGTAATACCGCACATGATAATGAAATTGTATCGATAGTCGAGGAATTAAAAGAACGAGGACTAATAAAAGGAGAAGGCGCACTGTAAGCAAGTCATTTGAGATCATGCCAGTCAACAGGTTAGGACAGACAGAATTTGGTTCAAGAATCCCGTTTGGGATTACTGAAGAGGGTGATATCGACGCCCGCGAAAAAAAAATTTGCAATCTAGCATCAGCGGAATATTATGATGATGCTGTTAACATGGACGATTGCATATATTTAATCGAGCAATATGCCTCTGATCACGATTTTTTAGCGTGTGAAGAACAAACACATTTTAAAGTGGTAGATTTCAAAGGAGCTCGTGCCAAAAACGCCGCTCATCCAGATGATGAAAACGATTTGGTGACCATGAGATATGTACGGTTCCTTATTCAACAGAAATTCGATGAGATCATCGCTAAAATAGAAAATATGATAGGAAAAGAAATAGAAAATCCTTTAAGAAGTAAAAATACTAATGACCCCATTGTTCGTCAGCGATTAGAGGAAAGTATTTCTCGATTGAAAAGCGAGGTTCAGAAAGATGCGGTAACTCAAACTGAAAAAGAATCTGATTTAAATACGGATGCATTGACCGAAGACTTTTAGTTGGGGATAAAATGAAGAGCACGAACAAGTGTAACGTTAGTTGTAAAACAGGAAACGGATTGATAAGTTCGATCGAAAGTCTTCCGGGTAAAACTTTCGGTATTGCACGTAACGTAGTAGGAACAGTTCTCAATCGGGCTGTAGATCTTCTTCCTTTCGAGGCTCACATACCCGGTTACCAATATTGCGGACCCGGAACAAAACTAAAACAAAGATTGGAAAGAGGCGATCTTGGTATAAATCCACTCGATAAAGCTTGTAAGGCGCATGATATAGCGTATAGTATCTACAACGATTCTCGGCGAAGAGCACAAGCTGATAAAGAGTTAGCGGAAAGAGCTTGGCAAAGGGTATCCGCGCCCGATTCCAGCATTGCAGAGAAGGCTGCTGCGTGGGCTGTAACAAACGCTATGAAAATAAAGAGTAAATTCGGCGGAAGATTGAAGAAAGCTTCAGTCAGAGGTGTGCGAAAAAAAACTATAAGAAAAAAGGGGAAAGGTGCTTATCTTGAACCGTACCGATCTAAAACCGGATGCGGCGTAAAAAAACGCCGGTCTGCAGGTCGCAGTCGTCGTCGTCGTCGTCAAGGCAGAAAAAAGCATTAAATTTACTACGCAAACTCCCCATTCATCCTTTATCAGATGTGGAGTTAATACGGTTTGCGCGAAAAATTAATTTACCCCACTTCAGAGGTGTTTTCATGCGCGATACTTTACCAGCTAGAATAAATAAATTCGAATCGGGAATAGTGAACTTGGACAGTGTCCTCAATCCGGGTACGCATTGGGTTTGTTATAAAAAACGTGACGCGAACGTGTTTTATTTTGACAGTTACGGTAATTTACAGCCACCTAAAGAGCTAGTCCAATATCTTAAATCCAACAAAGAGAAAGTCAACATCCAGTATAATTTAGACCGCAGACAGGATTTTAATTCAGTTGTTTGCGGGCATCTATGTTTAAAGTTTCTGATATGTTCTGCCTAAACGGAAAATCTTCTATACTGTCTGCAGATTTTTTCCCTCCGATAGAACTCGGCGATGCCGCGTGGGAAATCGGCCTGATTGATTTTATGTCATATAATAACATTCAAAATGTAGAAAAAGAAAAAAATAATATGTTTTATTACGGTTACCATGGCAGTAAATCGATAAAGCTTCCGCCGGGGATGTATGAGATTGATGATTTGAAAGTTAAATTGAAACATGGGATGGGCAACTGCGATGAATCGAACGCGACTGACAATGATAAAGGTAAACAACGAAATCGCAATAAAAATGATGCAAAATGTTTGATTAAAATCTTAATCGAACCTACGACGATGCACTCGCGTTTATTTTGTACTGAAATAGTAGATTTTACAAAACCACATTCTATCCGTACTCTTTTGGGATTTGATGAAATGGTCCTACCAGCAAACTTCTGGCATACATCTCAGAAACCTGTTAGTATTTCATCTGTAAATGCAATACGTATAAGTTGTAACATCGCCCGCGGTTCATTTGTAGGCGGAGAAGAAGGTCATATTATTCACGAATTCTATCCCAGAGTTGGACGGGGATATAAGATAATTGAAGTACCGCACAGTGTCATTTATCTTCCGGTCAACACCAAGTCTATACGGAATATAACTGTGCACGTTTTTTATCAAAATTCAGAACTGATAAGTTTCGGTGGTGAAGAAGTGACGGTGAGACTGCATTTAGACGAAGAAACGATGGTGCTGATTTTCGTTGATAAAGCAGAATATAAATTCCCTCCCATAGTCCCGTTAACGACTAGTCAACCTGCGAAGCTTAAACGGCTAACACGAGAAAACGTACGATTTTTGGAATCTTTAGGTTTTAAAGTATTACAACAATGAGCGGACAGATAATAGACGTTGATACTGCGAACGCGGTATTTGATGAAAGCATTACGGGTAAAGAATTTCATACTCACTATCCTTATGCATCAACTACATTTAATAATAGTGATGAAATAAGAATTCCTGTCCAGCAACAGGATGTATACACGCTTCCGTGCGAAAGTTATTTACTCATCAACGGAACGTATAGTGATGCTAATGGAGTTTCAGATTCAACACTAAAACTATGCAACAATTTTGGCGCGTTTCTTTTCGATGAAATTCGTTATGAAATTGCAGGACAGGAGGTGGATAGGGTGAGAAATGTGGGGATAACTTCAACGATGAAAAATGCTCTATCACTGAGAAACTTCGAAAAAGATTCAATTTTTATGCATGGTTGGTCATCGGACGGTGTTGAAGATATCCAACCGGTCAACGGTGTATATATCGATGGTGAATCGGCAAAGTTTAAGGTATTACTTCCGCTGAAGATGCTCTTGGGCTTTTTTGAAGATTATAATAAGATACTGCTAAACGTTAAACAGGAACTCATTCTGCTTCGGGCTTCCACTAATAATAATGCTGTTGTCGTTCCAGCTGGAAAAACATTTACCTTCACAATAACGAAAATTAGTTGGAAAATACCATATGTTAACGTATCGGATGAAAAACGGTTATCACTTCTTAGACTGGTAGATAAGGATGAACCGATTTTGATGATGTTCCGAAAGTGGAACTTGTACGAATACCCAACTCTACCTATCAGTAAAGATGTAATTTGGACAGTTAAAACAACAACGCAGGTGGAAAAACCTCATTATGTTATCATTGGATTTCAAACATCGAGAAAAGGAGACGCAACAAAAAGAGCTTCGAATTTTGATACCATTTCACTTAATAACATACGCTTGTATCTGAATTCAGTATATTATCCTTATGAACACATTCAAGGAGATAGCATTATATTATACGAAATGTTTAAGAGTTTCTATAGATCTTTTAATAACAGGAATTCAGCGGCTGCGTTAATTACCCCATCCAAGTACTATGCTATGCCATTAATCTTTATAGATTGTTCAAAACAAAACGATACTTTGAAAACTGGCGCGGTCGATATTAAAATCGAGATACAAACTTCTACCAACATTCCCGACAACACAACAGCCTATTGTTTGATGATAAGTGATTGCATAATGCAATATTCTCCTTTAACTGGCACAGTCAAAAACGTTTCCTAACCAGTTTAGTCTGTTAGTCGGTAAAGTCAACATGTCTGTCTTTATATCAGACTTTACTTTTTTTCGTTTACCCAACGCTGATGTCTACATTAAAGAATTAGTTTTAATTTCTTTGGATGGGCTCCGATTCGAGCAATATCTATTCAAGCCACCTTTTGACTACTATGATATTTCATCTCAAACTACAAGAGTTGCAATACAAAACTTTCAGAAACAAATCGGATTCAATTGGAATTCGGGTTTTATTGAACACTTGAGGTTATCAACCATTTTTGAAAATTTAGCACCAATGTGTACTATATATGTAAAGTGCAAAGAAAAGAAAAAAGTGTTAGAACAAATACTAAACAATAAACGGAATATAATAAAAGACCTTGACGGTTACGATTGTCCTCCGATCGATTTATTCGGTTCTTCAATAAATAAAGTATGCCCTTTTGGTGAAAAACATAATTGCGCTATGAAAAAGGCTATATGGTTACACATGTGGTGGAGTGAACAAAGTAAATTTTATTATATGTTGGAAACGGTGGGAAATGCTATAGAAAAAGCAAAAGAGTGTTATTTAAACAGTCCCGGACGTAACGTTCTACGTCACCTTCCTAAGCAGGTTATTATCGACCTTTACGGAAGGTATGTTCCGCCTAAAATTTATGAGGATCTACCCAACTACATGCAACAAGATCCAGACATCAAGATTCTTCAACTGTTTCCTGAAGATGAAAAAGACTGGAGTGAAGAATAATAAATTTTAATTTGAAATAAAATTGTATTTAAAATTTAACATCAAATAAAATATGTAATTGTATTTTGATTATTAAAGAACAATAAATAACTTAAAAAAGAAATAGTTGTTTTTATTTTAGGTTTAATTATCCCTTCTCCTCTAAACAATAAGATTTTGGAATGTATTTAAATGAAATGTTCCATTTGTTACGTTCAGTCTTTAAAACAGTGCAATAAGATGATTATCATATACTTCATAACGTTTTTTATCACAACAATTTCTATAAATGCAGATGAACTTGATTCTAATAAATTTCTATTGGACTATGGATATCTCAAAGGAGATAATGCAAGCTTAACTGATGAAAAAGCAGTAAAAGATGCCGTAAAACTGTTTCAAGAATCTTTTCATCTTCCGGTTAATGGGGAGTTAAATAGTAAGACCATCGCTTTCATGCGTGAGCCTCGATGCGGTGTACCAGATATATTACCGTATGTAGTTTCAAGAATCATATGGAGAAAACCAGAACTGAAATGGCACTACCAACGAGCAACGGCTGAAAAGATGAAATTAGCTAACATAGCTTTTGATGAATGGGCAAAGCACACATCGTTAAGTTTCAAACATGATTATTACGGATATGATATCCTAATTTCTGACAAATATGGTATCCACACATGTGCCAAAAACGATAAAGTTCGATGCTCGAGCAAATTTGATGGACCTGGAGGTGTTTTGGCACATGCGTTTTCTCCTAACACTGCTAACACACCCATAGAAATTCACATTGATGAAGAGGAGTATTGGAATTTTGATCCTGAAGGTAAAGAGGAAAAAGACAAAACCAACCTTCTGAACACGTTGATGCATGAGATTGGTCACGCCTTGGGTGTTCGCCATTCTTTCAATAAAGATGCTCTCATGTACCCTTTACTAAACAAACGTTCAAATTTAAGCGAAGACGATATATTAGCCATTCAGTCGCTTTACGGCAGTAAAGCGATGACAACTACTGCTAAACCTGTTCAAACGACTAAATCTACTACTGTTCCTAAGTCTTCAGAGGTTATTACCGACGTGTGCGCAATAAAAGAAGATGATGAGAATAAAATTCATTACTTGCTAGTAAATGGTAAAGTTTATGTAATATTCAAAAAACAGTTATGGATAATAAATATTGCGAACAGCAGTAAATATGATAGCAAAAATTATTATAGACCACTTGAAATTACTGAACGATTAAAGTTTCTTTCTTTAGATACATTCAAAGGAATAGATGCGATGTACCAGAGACCGAACGGAGAAATAGTATTAATTGAAAATCATAAATTGTTTATGTTCAATCTTAATACTCAACAGTTGGTCATAGGCTATCCTAGGAATGTATGTTCACACTTTAACATAGGTCATCCTTGTACGATTAATGGTATCGTAAATACATATACTGGAAAAACTTATGTGATTTATAATGAAGATTTTGTGGGGGAGATAAATGAATGTTCATTCACTGTTGCTCGAACAGATCTTGTATCCAATCTGTTTCCTGGAATACCGGCAGATATAGATGGGGTTACTCGTTTTAACAACGGACTACTTTATTTTTTTAAGAATGGAAATTATTATGAGTATAATGAATTCTTCCAAAAAGTAATCAGATTTGGAACTAAAGATCATGAGCTTTTTGGTTTGCTATGTTACAGTAACAATATCTTAAAACAGTTCACTGAATTTATCAGTAAATTTCATGTTTATCCTAAAAAAGAAGTTTAAAAGGAATTGTGTGAATTTAGGATAAAGAAAGAATTATGGATAAGTTCATGTAAAAATTATATTTTTGATTGAAATTTGTAATCAAATTTTATTTAATAAATTAATTCAGAAAAATGTATTGTAACTTATTTTAATAAAAATAACTACCTTTTATCCTTTTTATAATTAGTTTTTAATGATAAAAAAGGTTGAAATAAAATAAAAACTGAAATAAACTTTGAAAAATTATTTATTTTTACAAAACATTTACTTTTGACTATAAAAAAATGCTGGATACATTTTATTAAATATAATAAAATACTAAATACATCTTTATTTAATATAATAAAATAATACATACATTAATTTAATTGAAACAATAAATATCTATTTAAAATATTAAATACATTTTAATTGATTATAATAAAATAAAACATACATTAATTTAATTGAATATAATAAAATAATAAATATATTTTAATTGAATATATTAAAATACTAAATACATTTTATATTGATTATAATAAAATAAAACATACATTAATTTAATTAAAACAAAAAATATTTATTTAAAATATCATTGATAAAATTACCAATTTTTACTATATAATATAGAATTATATTGTTTACTAAATAAATAACTAAACCATTTATTCGATCTTTCTGTAAGAAAGTGAATCTTTACGGAATTATGTTTTTTATTAATTAAAATTGATACAATGTTATTGAGAGTTTCTGTTGTTAAAACAGAAAATATATAATTTTCTTCTTCATCATCAATATTTAAATTTTTAGTCAAATGAACACAAAGATAGTTATCAACCATTTCTTTAACTGAAAGATATGTAAGTGAGAAAAAATTATTTAGTAAACAATAATAACATATATTCGGATCGATTACATTCTTATAATTAAACCTGCTGTATACATTAACTTTAAAATCTAATTCATTTTCGTCTAGTATTAAAATTAAATGCCTTAATTCATCTGTAACCTCTATTAAGCCACTAGTTATTGCTTGAACCACACTTAATGTTGAACATGCTACTAATGAAAGCGGTTTGGTTACTCTAATGCTATAATAACAAGATTTTTTGTACATTTTTAACTGAAAAGAAAAAACAAAATTGAAAATAATTTAATGATTAAATAAACGTTTAAGTTCTAAAGGAATATCAACATGCCCCCAAGGTAAAGTTAATATGTTATTAACTGCAACACGTTTATCATCATAACTGCTTAATGCTAATTTGTTTACTGTCACAGTTTCAACTAAGTGTTTTTTTGATCGAATCAGTTTCATTTGAACATAAAGGTCTTTGCTATCGTCATTTGCTTTCAATAAACAGTTTCTGTAATGGTTGATATTTAATTTGTTTTTTACTACATTCTTTTTTATTCCTTTAGCTTTTTTCGTAATCCCCTTTGTAGTTGTAAAAGTATATAATTTTGCTCTTAATCCGATAAATTCTTTTATAGGAATGCCGTTACATTCATCCTTAAATTTACCTAAAACTTTTTTATTTTTAATTGAAAAAAGAGGATGTGAAACAGGAAAATCAGACGTATCAAAATACTCAATAAAACTTTCATCTTGTAAATCTTGGTAAAAATCATGAGTCTCTATTTCATAAAAAAAGCTATCGGTATCCATATAAAGAAGATTAATCTTAGATCTATATTTTTTCTTCATTATATTATAATGAAAATTATACATTAGTGTCTTACTAAGTTCTAACACTGATAGACCCACATACAGAGGTTTATCTAATTTTATTTTTTCTTTAGTACACTGAACTGCACAAAGATTTTCATTATATATTATTCTATCTTTAAATGTTGGTTTCGCGATAAGTTTCATCAACCTTTTTTCTGATGAAACCAATTCTAAATTAATACGTTTCCTAACGTTTTCCATACACTTCCCAAATACCGCATTATTCATTAATTTAAATAAGTCTTTTTCAAAATCATTTGTTGCCGATTGTCGATTTATAGTATTTAAATTTATATAGCTTTTTAACCAAGGAGATTGAATAAATTGCAGTATTTTATGTACTTTAGTTACTCTAAGTCCGTTACGAATAGCTTGTTTTAAATTAACATAATGACAAATATAATTATTTTTAGTTTTTAATGTTGTTACTAATTTTGTGTGAGATGAAAAAGGGGGAACTTCATTTAACGGAAGAAATGGAAGATCACTGTGTGTATTATGAAGAAATTCAGGATACTCTACGTCAACTTCAAAAATAAAACCAATTATACCATCATCTTTAAACGATAATATACTATCTGCTATTGATTGTTGAATTTCTTTTTCAACCCATCGAAAACTTTGTTTTGGTAGATGTTGGCTCATTGCCCAACCGTATAAGTTATTGGCATCTAGATATGCTAAATATGTGTGTGGTAATTTATTATCATATTCTTCAGGTATGTAAGGATTGTTTGCCTTCGCATACTTTTTAACACAAACCGATATTCCCCCTCTAATACCCCTTTCTAAAAACAAATAAATATCATAATCTGTGATTAATTCAAGTGAAACTCGCGTTTTATAAAGCATAGCATCAAATGAAAAACCAGGAAGTGTAAAGTAATATGCGCAATCTAAGCCATATTCTCTTAAACAAAGTAAACGAAAATTTTCAAATACATCAGCTAAAAGAAGAACATCACATTTTAAATAAAGATCACTATATTCACCTAAATTTTTTATATTGAAATGACTCCAAACAGTTTTAGCATGAATATAATCATTTTCATCAATATTTTCTCCTGTAAGCGAACTATAAAATTTCTCTTTAGGTGGTAACTGAGTATCTTCTAAAACTTCCCAGGAGCTAGTATACTCATAAGGATAAACTCCTTTTCGAGTTACAAGATGAAGTTCATCTTGTTTAAATGATTTTTTTAAATGAAAAAACTTTTCAGTGGGTAATGTTTTAACTAAATAATCTAAACTAAATGACATAAACCGGATTGAATCAACGAAACGAATAGACATTTGGTTACCGATAGTTTTTGTAAATGAAATATACTTCTCAGTAGTATTCGGAATTAAATTTATTCTTTTTTCATCATATCCTAATTCTTTAACAATGAAATGCGAATCATAATTTGAGCTGTTATGAAGAAAAACAGGAAGAAATGTTTGATTACGTCTTTGCAAATTACATTTATTACAAAGAGCAGCTCTATATTTACCTGTTAAATGGCAATGATCACGAACTGGAATTACCTGCGAACTGAATTTAATTTCACACATCTGACAAGAAAGTGCGGAATCGAATGCGATTTTATCTTCATCAGTAAATATAATTTTTTTATTAATTTTTAAATAATTATCAATTCTTGAACAAATATCTTTAAGCACTATCATAAATTTTTTAGTTGCATCTTTTCCTCTATATAAGAAAGGAGTCGAAGGTAGAACATTTTGTATAAAATCTGGAACTGATGGACTTGAAACAAAATACAAACAGAAACTCATTGGAATATGGTGTTCCGTAGATACAGTAAAAGATTTTTCATTGTTGGGATAGCATGTTGAAACAGGTTTTAATATGCATTCAAAATCTGCATAACAAACAATTGGTACTGCAAACATATGATGAAAATTTTTAAATTTTAACATAGGAGGAAGACCGTTACAATCAACCTCAGGAAGAATAATTTTTGCTGGCGCATTTACTTTACATTTTTCTATATGTTCATTCATTTTTATAGTTGAATATTTATCGGTTTTATAAAATGTAAAACATCTTTTGCAAATAGTAATCCTATGGTTATTCTTGGTTAATTGGGAACCAATCAATCTTTCAAAATTGGTTATATAACAATAATGAAAAACTTCATTGTTTGTTAAAAGTAGCAAATCAAAATGTTCATTGCGTTCTTGTAAACATACTTTTACTGGAAATATTATTCCTTTCTCATCAAATGAATATACATTTACAGAAACATTATTTTTTTCTTCAAAAATTTTTATCTCGCCTAATGGTGTGGGAAAAGTTATACCGTGAAAATCGAATTTATCTAAAAGAGTCTTATATCGCATATCTACTCTTTCACGATGAGTACCTTTTACAAAACGACAAAGAATAGACCATTTAAAACAAAATTCATCCTCATTCTTAATATTAATAACTGCATGCTTTTGTTGAAATTTACTTGGTAATGGAATATAACATGAACCTCTTAAAGGACGAAATTTATTTACTCTTACTAATATTCCATCTAAAGTAATAAGAGTCCATCCACTCTGTTTTCCTTCAAAACTAGCTTCCTCCTCAAGCAACTGTTCGGTTGCGTTCTGAATAGCATTATCTATATCATTTATACTGTATATGTCAAAATTATTAGTTTTAAATCCTACATCTTTTATATCACCTGTCATTGGCTTTTTATACGTTAATTCTATCAATATATTAAATTTTACAGAACCATAACGAGCTAATGATTCTGTTAATATTAAAACAATATGTTCACTAGCATTCTGCAACGCTAACCATACATCCGAACATACATCATTATCATTTTTATAATAATACGTTAAAAGATTACATGCAAATGCATTTTCAATTAGAGTAAACTCTCCCATACGCTGAACTGCTTCCAACCTAACTCTTTTATATTTATTGTCCATTTTCCTGTTTCAATCCTGCGAAAAAAATTTAAACAAAAAAGTTAATCAAGTAAACATTTAATTTTTTTGCTGTATAGGACTTACCTTTGCAACTGGTCTAACTACTTTTTTATACCCGTTTTCAGTTTTTAAATTATCACATGCTAGCGAAATAATATCATTAATTAATTCGAAGCGTTCATCATTTTCATTAATAACCATCTCCAATTTAGTTTTTACTCTTTTGTATCTATCCTTAAACGATAACCCTTCAATGTCATCTGTCTCAAACAACTCTAGCCTCACCAAATATTTACCTTTTTTTGCTGGTGTCCATGCTAAAAATTGTTTGTCATTTAATTTTATCTCAATTGATTGTGAATAAGTAAATGGTTCACGTTGCGGGATGGCCTCTTCGTTAAAAACGTCTTCAATTGTCCTTTTTCTATTACAAACCTTCATGTAATTCCAGATTTCATCTACATCAGATTTTAAAAATTGTGGCTTATCTGAATCACTCAATCCTTTCGCCCCTACAAGAATCTCACTACAGGGTAATGTTTTATGTAACACATCTAAAATACCCATTTGGTTATCATCATATGCGTGAGGTAACATTACCCTAGTTCTGAGTCCTTGTATATAAATTTTTAAAATCTGAAATATAGATTTTATTTTTATTGATGGATGCGCCATAACTTTCTCTTCAGCCCTACGTAATGCTTCTTGCCAGAGGGTGATAGAAATCAAACCATACGAATAAAATAGAATAATAATATCAATTAATGTTATTGAAAGTTCATCCGGTTCCATATTAATCAACCTACCAGCTGAAGAATGTTGTAAACCGGATGGACCCGGTCTAGCTTCATTTTCTGCAGGTTCGACAGCCTCCATACCTCGTAAGATGTTTGAAATTTCACCGTTGTTAACTAATTGTACTTCTTCTTCCTCATCAGATATAATAATTCTTCTTGCTCGACTCATCTGTTTAAAAATGAATTCATTATTTAACGTTTTTAAAATAAAATTTCGTATATTTTTCGAATTTATAATTTGTTCAACCTCATCAATAAGTAACTTAAAAATATTTTTCGAAGAAATACAAAAACTAAGAGAAATGCAAACAGATACTGCAGCAAGTTCGCTAGGTAAAATATTATCAAAATCAACACATATCAATTCATTTATAATAGCATGTGATAAATACATAATATTTCTTATACTGTACTGATTTATGATCTTACTCCTAATCACAATTTGAAGTATAAAACTATGTGGAGTAACAATTGCAATTTTCCATTGTAAACATTTCAAAATTTTTATCTCATAATTAAAAAAATCATTTTTATTATATAATCCAGAAGTTAAACTAATTAAATCACTTACTAAAAAATAATTATACGCTTCAATATATTTTGAACTAATAAATAAACACACACAAGCTATTAACTTTAGTTCCGCACTTTCAATTTTTTCTTTTGATAAAAACTCATTTAAATAAATAATAGCATTTGTAGCTACACTAAAATATGAATCGTTTTTTAAACAAAGATCTCTTATCCAATTTTTAATATTAATTATACTTTCTATGTTTAAATTCTGATTAATGTTCAAATTAATTTTTGTAGTAAATGGTGATTGCTTTTTAATTAAACTTAAAAATACTCTATCCAATGTTAAATTTTCATCACACAATGCTATTACTTCATCTTGGAATGATTCTAAACAAAATAACATTTCTGAAAACATAAATTTATATTAAATGAATTAATTATTGAATTACTAAATTAGAATTTTTTTAAAAATATACAATCCCATCCCAACCCTCACCATGTAGTGGATGATATATTGCTGTAAATGGTATCGGGTTTTCTGTTATTATTACTACTGCAGTAGGAACTTCTATTCCCTCTTCATCATCAGAATCTATTGTCTCACCTACTACATCTACAAAATAGTCGGGAAACAATTGCTGGCAAACATCAAATAAGTCTCCTACTGCTAAAGATTCAAATGGAACTATACACCATTTAGTTTTACATTCATGTCCAATATTTTCACAATCACTACATACGTCGCTTTCATCAACCTCTTCTTCACTTTCATCAATCTCTTCATCAATGTCAAACATATTTTTAACAAAAAATTCATTTTTTTGTAAACACATTTTTAAAAACTATTTTATATTTATCTCTTTAAATGAAGATAACAAAGTAATTTTATTTAATCTGTAAAAAAACAGTTGCATTACTATTTATTTTAATTTTGTGAACTAGATGTACAAGAATTGATTTTAAATACATAAACTGGAACAGAATTATTTTACATTTAAATATTGGCTGGAAAAATAATTATTAAATAAATATGAAATAGAATTATATTTAAGCGAATAATTTTACATTTAAATATTATTTCACATACCTCTTTAAATAAAGATGATAAAGATGATAATATAATAGTAGCAGCAAAAGGTAACAGTAACAAGAGTATTAATTTTATTTAATCTGCAAAGAAAACAGTTGCATTACTATTTATTTTAATTTTATGAACTAGATGTACAAGAATTGATTTTAAATACATAAACTGGAACAGAATTATTTTACATTTAAATATTGGCTGGAAAAATAATTATTAAATAAATATGAAATAGAATTATATTTAAGCGAATAATTTTACATTTAAATATTATTTCACTTACCTCTTTAAATAAAGATGATAAAGATGATAATATAATAGTAGCAGCAAAACGTAACAGTAACAAGAGTATTAATTTTATTTAATCTGCAAAGAAAACAGTTGCATTACTATTTATTTTAATTTTATGAACTAGATGTACAAGAATTGATTTTAAATACATAAACTGGAACAGAATTATTTTACATTTAAATATTGGCTGGTTTTAAATACATAAACTGGAACAGAATTATTTTACATTTAAATATTGGCTGGAAAAATAATTATTAAATAAATATGAAATAGAATTATATTTAAGCGAATAATTTTACATTTAAATATTATTTCACATACCTCTTTAAATAAAGATGATAAAGATGATAATATAATAGTAGCAGCAAAACGTAACAGTAACAAGAGTATTAATTTTATTTAATCTGCAAAGAAAACAGTTGCATTACTATTTATTTTAATTTTATGAACTAGATGTACAAGAATTGATTTTAAATACATAAACTGGAACAGAATTATTTTACATTTAAATATTGGCTGGAAAAATAATTATTAAATAAATATGAAATAGAATTATATTTAAGCGAATAATTTTACATTTAAATATTATTTCACATACCTCTTTAAATAAAGATGATAAAGATGATAATATAATAGTAGCAGCAAAACGTAACAGTAACAAGAGTATTAATTTTATTTAATCTGCAAAGAAAACAGTTGCATTAATATTTATTTTAATTTTATGAACTAGATGTACAAGAATTGATTTTAAATACATAAACTGGAACAGAATTATTTTACATTTAAATATTGGCTGGAAAAATAATTATTAAATAAATATGAAATAGAATTATATTTAAGCGAATAATTTTACATTTAAATATTATTTCACTTACCTCTTTAAATAAAGATGATAAAGATGATAATATAATAGTAGCAGCAAAACGTAACAGTAACAGCAAAACGTAGTATGAATCCGTTAAATTTTTGGCGGGTATTTATATGTATCGGCTATCATTATCATTGAGATAACTTTGAAAATAACAATGCTATCACCAATTGACGCAAATGCATTATCGGTTGACTTTCAAACTAGTAAACAAGGTTAATGCAAAGTCAGCAAGCACGTGTACATTTTTTTATGCCGAAGTAAGCACATTTTTTTTTTTGATGACGTCAGAGGGGGGGGATTTTTTTTTTTTGATGACGTCAGAGTTTTTTTTTTCGGGTCAAAGGTCAATTTTTTTTTTTTCGGGTCAAAGGTCAATTTTTTTTTTGATGACGTCAGAGGGGGGGATGACGTCATTGATTTTTTTGATGACGCTTGTCCCAGAACCGGCATTTTTACACTACTGGCGCTAATTGTTCCGTCTAAATACCGTACCAATCCCATTAATATTTATAGACTGTTCAAAACAGAGTGATTCTTTGAAAAATGGCGCTGTAGATATAAAAATCGAGATTTAAACTAATAGCCCTATCGCAGCCAATTAAGCTTACTGCTTAATGATAAGCGATTGTATGATGCAATATTTGCCTTTAACAGGTACAGTCAGAGGCGTTTTTAACCAGTCTAGTTTGATGTCTATAAGCGTTAATATGTGTTCCTTCGTAGCAGACTTCAGTTGTTTTCGTATATCTGATACGGTCGCGTACGTTAAAGAATTGGCTATCATTTCTCTGGACGAGCAAAAAATCGAGCATCATTTGTTTAAATCACCTTTTGATTACTATGATTTATCGTCGCAAACTGTTAAATCTAAAGTACAGAATTTGCAAAAAGAAATAGGTCATAGTTGGAATTCGGGATTCATTTCGTATTCGAGATTACCATTCATCCTTAAAAGTTTAGCACCTTATTTTACAATATATGTTAAAGGCGAAGACAAGAAGACATTGTTATCCGCAATTCTAAATGATAATCGGTATAAGGTAGAAGATCTTGAAGGATATGATTGTCCGCCGATCAACACTTTCAACTGTAAAATGGATAAAATGTCACTTTGGCGAAACTCACGATTGCGCTATGAAAAAAGCTATATGGCTTTATATGTGGTGGAACGAGCACGTAAAATTCTACAATACGCTGAAGAGGTAGGAAATGCTAAGCAAAAAAGCACAGGAGTGCTACTTAAACAGTCCCGGACGGGAGGTTCTCCGCTACCTCCCCAAAAAATTCATCATCAATCATTACGGTCTATACGTTCCTGCAAAGGTGCACGCAGATCTACCAGTCTACTTGCAACAAGCTCCAGAAATCAAGATTCAAGAACCGTTTCCAGAAGACTGCAAGAACTGGAGCGGAAATTAAACATTTAGCTTTTCTTTACCATATGTATATTAAACTTAACGCCGATCTATTTGTAATATGATGTATGTATGTATGTAAACCGTAACGTCATTCCTTCTGTATTCAGTTTTTTAAAGTCAATAAATCGTTTCGAAAAAAAAGTAGTTTTTTATTTCTAGATTTAATTCCTCTTCCTTATCATTAAGAGATATAATCCTGAGTAAATATATATAAATGGTCCGATTGTGTTGAAATGATCAGTCTACAAACATAAACGTTAAAATGATATCTTACTGTTAGTAAGCTTCTACGCGGCGACAGCTGTCACCGCAGCAGACGAATTCGATTCCAATAAATTTTTATTAGAGTATGGGTTTCTGAAGGGAAATAATATGAGCCTGCACGATGCAAAAGCGATAGAAGATGCTGTTAGGTTATTTCAAGAATATTTTCAACTTTGTGTTGATGGGAAGTTAAACAACGAGACAGAAGCCTTTATGCGTGCGCCCAGGTGCGGTGTAGCAGACCTGTCGTTATATGCTGCCTCCAGAATTGCATGGAAAAAACAAGATCTAAAATGGCATTATCAGTTGGCAACGGCTAAAAAAATGAAAGTTTCAATTAACCACACATCTCAGGAATGGTCGAACTGAGAATGTACAAGACTACACTTCATTTACACTCATACATATCATCCTCATTCATCCTTTGAAGAATTATCTAAAACGGTAGTTACCGGAGGCTAAACAGGAAAAAGAAAGAAAAAGATGAAAGTGGCGAAAATGGCGTTTGCAGAATGGTCGAAATACACTGCGTTGAAGTTTACCCAAGCGTACTATGAGTACGATATCCTTATTTCGGACAAATACGGCATCCACACCTGCGCCAAAAACGAAAGAATTAGATGTTCAAGTAAACTCGATGGACCGGGAGGTATCTTGGCTCATGCATTTTTCCCCAACGCTGCTAACACGCCCATAGAGATCCACATAGACGATGAGGAGGACTGGAGTTATGATCTCGAAGTTAAAGCCGAGAATGGTAAAACAAGTCTACTCAATACGTTGATGCATGAGATCGGACACGCCTTGGGTATTCGGCACTCTTATAATAAGAATGCGCTTATGTACCCATACCTGAACGGACGCGCGAACATAAGCGAAGACGACATATTAGCCGTGCAATCCGTTTACGGCAGCAGTGAAACAACTACGTCGACCGTCAGACCTGCTCAGGCAACGCCATTTACTCTACCTAACCCTTCCGTCACTGACGTTTGCGCAATTAAAGAAGCGAACATAAGCGAAGACGACATATTAGCCGTGCAATCCGTTTACGGCAGCAGTGAAACAACTACGTCGACCGTCAGACCTGCTCAGGCAACGCCATTTACTCTACCTAACCCTTCCGTCACTGACGTTTGCGCAATTAAAGAAGCGGATGATAATAATATTCAGTATCTGCTGGTCAACGGCAAACTCTACGTCACCTACAAAAAACAGTTGTGGATAATAGATATCTCTGAAGACGGTACACATGAAACTAAAAGTTACTACAGACCGCTGATCATCAACGAACGATTGAAATTTCTTTCGAGCACATTCGAAAGGGTGGATGCAATGTACCAGCGACCGAATGGAGATATGGTGGTTATTGCTGACCGTCAGTTGTACATGTTCAACCTCCATACACAGCAACTGAACGAGGGATATTCGAAGAATGTGTGTTCTTACTTTAACATCGCTCAACCCTGTAAGATCAACGGGATCGTGAATACGTATACAGGAAAAACTTATCTCATCTACAACGAAGACTACCTGTTAGATAGACGAATGTTCTTTTAATACAATTAGAACGGATCTTCTTTCTAATCTGTTCCCCGGAATACCGGCAGACATAGATGGAGTGGTACGTTTCAACAACGGTTTACTTTATTTTTTCAAGAACGGAAACTACTACGAATATAATGAATTCTTCAAAAAAAACGATTAAATTCGGAAAGAAAGACCACGAACTTTTCGGACTATTGTGTTACAATAATATAATTTTAAAACAGTCATCGAATTCATTAGCAAATACCGCGTATATCCTAAAAATAAAATCTAAATTATTAAGTTTTTATTATTATGTATTTATATTATCTTGAAAATAAATATTATTCAATTACCTATGTGTTTTTTATTTATTTACATTTAACTTTTTTATACAAAAAACTGATAATCCTCATTCGATGTTTAATTTTGAGAAAAAAAATAACACAAATCGTTTTAACACAAACTGCTTTCAATATTTACATTGTAAGTACATACCGGATCAGGTATGCAACCTACTACACATGAGTTTTTCAGGCTTTTTTTAAGTTTTACTCAGACTTTTTTCGGCTAATCTCTGGTTTTTCAATGAGTGTCAAAATGAAATATGTTTCGGTCATATGCACAAACAAAAATTTGTGAATGTTAGTACAAGGAGCAGACACGAAACCTACAACGCAGGAATTTTTCAGGCTTTTTCAAGTTTTTCTCAGGCTTTTTTCATGATTTTTTGGCTAATCTCCGGTTTTTCATAAAGCAGGGTTGTGATGCTTTCAACTACCTACTGCTGAAGTAAGCACAAGGAGCAGCTATACAACCCGCAACACAGGTCTGGCTGGAAAAAAGAAATTAATGATTTAAATAAAGATTTAAAATATAAGCTAAAACTTAAGTTGGATATTGTAAAAATTACTTAGAACAAAAATGAAGAGAGTCTTGTATTCTGTGTATAAAAATATCAACAAATTATTTTTACGAGAACGATTGTTTTTTTCTTAATCACTACCCGCCATAACACGTAAAAAACAATCGACCGTTCGATAATTACCGTCTATCAGGTTATATCACGTAATATTTAATACATTTTTTGAAAATGCTAATAAATTAAATCAACCTTAAACAATATTATTATTAATCTCTTGGGCAAGCCCAGTAAAAAGCATTCTGGCCGGTCCAAAGGCAAGGCGCAGGAGCTATAACTATTGTTCTGACGTGCATTGTATATGGTAACATGAACTATTGAATACTATGGGTGAAATATATGAATGAAAGACAAAATACCAGACATAAAAATTTATGAACTGCCAGATGTTAACGGCCATTGTCCCCCGTCTGCAGCTCTGATGACGATCAGGTGGCCCTTCAAGAACAGGCGTTATCTTATCGCTCGAGCTTGTGATGTACCGACGGACCAAGCGGCATGTATCCAGCAACACAGCCTTCTGCATTGGTCGGAACAGATTTGCTGGTGCTCCAACGGATCTTAATGAACCATGCAGAGAACGTGGAATCTCTCCCATCGCGCCCAAAACCACCGGGACCATCGTTACGCTCTCCTGGTCCCAAATCTCCCTGACCTGTTCTGCAAGATCCCTATACTTCACTAGTTTTTCCGTGTACTTCTTCACTATGTTGGTGGACAATGGGATTGTGACATCAATCAGAAAGGTGATCTTTTCCTTCTTCTTGGTCAGAACGATGTCTGGCCTATTATGCTCCACTGTCCTGTCCGTCAGAACAGTACGATCGTAGTACAGTTTATACTGATCGTCCTCTAATGCAGGCTGAGGAGCATATTTAAAATACGGGACTGAAACGGCAAGGAGACCCAGATCCAAAGCGAGTCTCTGATGAAGTATCTTCGCTACGTTGTTATGTCGGACTGTATACTCTCTTGGAGCTAAAAACTGACACCCGCTAACGACATGTTCGATGGACTCGTTGGTCGATCCACAAAGACGGCACAGGTCAATGGTTACAGCAGGATTTTTGACGACATGATTTCTGTAGCTGAGTGTGCTGACGACCCTATTCTGTATAGCAAATACAAGGCCCTCCGTCTCAGCAAACAACTCGGCATACTCCAGCCAGGCCACAGACGCATCTCGATCAACCGCTTCATCCATAAGCGCCGCATAGTACCTCCCAAGCAACTCCCTCGAACGCCACCTAGCCATCACACTGATCTCGGAGAAGGTATCCTCAAGGGGCTGAAATTTCTCATCACTGAGGCGCAGTGGGGTTAGATTACTGTCACTTTTTACTATAACCCCGTGGAGCAAGCTGGATTGGCTCTTCTCTAGGAAGTATTTCCGGAGATTCAGCAGTTGTTTTGCATGAACCTCCCGCAAATCCACAACGCCTCTTCCTCCTCTATTCCTGGACAGGTGAGACCGCTCGACGGAGCTAAGCGGGTGATGGGAGTGGTGTCGCGTGAACGATACACGCATCATTCTATTAAGCCCTTCAAGGTCTGTCCGCGTCCAATTTATCACGCCAAAGCTATAGGAAATCAATGGAACGGCAAATATGTTAATGGCCTTTACCTTATTAGAACCACTCAACTGGGAACTCATGACGGCTATTACTCTACTCTTGAAGCCAGATGTAAGGGCCTCTTTTGCTTGACTATGGCTAATTCCAATATCCTGCAGGAAACCAAGGTACTTATACGTCTCACCACGCTGCATTGCATTCATGAGTGCAGGAGCATCGCCCTTCACACGCCTCAATCTGCGACCATTTTACTCTCTCCATAGTATTGACCCTACACTTGTCAAGACCAAAACTCAGTTCAAAAGTTCAAAAAATTGAACTTGAAACTAACCAAGAAATATAAAATGGCTCCGCATTGAAAAAATGGAATCCACCTGACATAAATGAAATGAAAAGATTTTTTGGGATAATTTTGAGGATGGATCTTGGTAAAATGTCAACTACACAGCAAATCTGTTGTATTCTAACCGGGTTAGTAAGGTAACGTACTGAAACATATTTCTGATTCTTCTGAGACTGTTCAACGCTTGAAATAATGAAATTGTATTTTTCACTAGACATGAATTTTTTCAGCAACGGTTTGTTTGTTTTAATTACATCATAAAATTCACAACAAGAAAGTTCCGAATTAATTTTAACATTTAGCAGATGTTTAACAGTATATACTGAAAGTCTACCCCTTTCTGCAGACCAAATGTTCCCTGTAATTGAAAAAACTCTCTCAACTGGAGCAGACAAAGATCCCAGGCAAAGACATCTCAAACTCAACCATTTTAGAAATATTGCAACATGAAATATCATCTTTTGAAACACTTTAAAAATTGTTAACCACTTCTCTTCAATAGTATCTGGTATTTTTTCAGAACTTGAACCACAACCTACCCTTTGGTTTTGAATTACCCGGTTCAACAATGTATGTTCATCAAATAGGTCATCAATATTTATGGAATCTTTTATAATTTCATTAAAAACCTGTGCACTCTTCTAAATCAGACCAGGCAATTTCAGTTTGTAAATTTATCCATTGAAACTTATTAACTTTATCAAAACTGTTTTTTCACAACTCTAAGTATTGGATAATAGAATTATAAAAATTGTCTGTGCTTGAGAAGAATTTTTGTTCCTGATCATTTTCTTTTAGAGTGTGTAGCAATTCATTGGCAGAAGATGGTATAAATTTGTGGGCTTTTCTTTTCTGAAGTTGACAGATTAAATCAGAACATGTCTGAAATGCTTCTGTTGCTGTGATAGAATTAGCTTCCAATTTCAGAATTACATTATTAAATAACTGCAGAGTACCATGTAAAAATTTCAAAAACAGTTTACTTTCTAGATTTTCAAAAAAATCAAATAATAATCTTGGGCATTTGTCACAAGATAAGAAGTATGATTTTAGGCCATCAAAAATGGAAGAAATTCTTTCTATTGCAAGCAACAAACTAAGGAAGCTTGTGCTGCTGCGAGATAATACTTTTTTGTAATCTCTTTCCACAAATTCACAGAACTCTTTAATTTTTGTTACTCTTACTGTATATATGTGAAAATTTTTATAATAACCTCTATGTCCAGGGGTAGAGAACCACTTGCTGTTTGTACTGAATTGTGTACAATGTGGGCTGAACAACCAATTCCTAAAATAGGTCTACCTAACTCACTTAAAACATTTCTCAACACATTTTCATTCTCCTTTCTCTTCACACCACCAAAATTACTGTTAATGTTATCAGCAGTTGGTTGTAACAAACCAACTTTTCTTCAAATTTGTATTTTTTCACACACTGCAAAAGATACAAAGTAAAAATTTTACCTAACATTATTATTTCACCTAACATCGTCGAAATTTAAAAGTTTAACTTGAATTCCCTTCTCCAGACTGAAATATGTTACAACAGTCAGAAAACATTTTACTTCACTTCTGTTTGAACTATTCATTTTTACGGTTACATAATTAATGTTTTCCAAACAATGTAACACATATCAAATATAAATGGCGAAATAACATTAACAATAATTGTCTCGGTTTTGAACTAGCGGATGAAAATTTTTGGTTATATAACTTTTTAACTGGGTTTAGATGGTTTAGATGTGCAGTCTGATGTTTTGAAACTGAGTTCATGTCTAGCAATGTGGTATGAAAATGTAGCTTCTTTAGCAGCACACTCCAGATCACTGTTATTGCTATTCCCATCTTTGGCTTTAAAAAAGTCTCTTATGCTTGCTGAAGTAGTGGCACTAATAGCACTCCTACGTTTAGCTGATTTCATGTGGTCTTCAATATCATCCTTTCCTTTATGTTCAACAGAAAATTCTCCAGTGTGCAATAAACACATTCATTGTTACTGTCATTACACAATTTCAAAAATCTGTATTCCTGTTGCAGGTTAATATTAACCACACATTTTTTTTCCTACTGCTAAATGAGACAAAAATCTAATAAAATGATCAAAAATGTGTAGGCAAGTAGCTTTACACACAAAAACAACATAAACACATTGCCCCTGTCGTGTTGCCAAATGACTATGTAAAAAGTTGTGGCAAGACTGGTAGCCACACCTGTCAAAATCGACATCAGCACTTGCTCCAAGGCCGGCTGAGAGGTGCACGGCCATAAGAGAACGTTTAAAAATACAATGTCAATCATATAGGTCTAAAATTAAAAAAATCCTCGCCAGTCATAAAATTCAAAAACCCTGGACAGCAGTAAAAAACCAGGACTGTCTGGGCTAATCCCAGACATATGGTAAGCCTATCTAGAATGAGATAGCTTATATTCTAGTTAGTCTGTTACTTAAAGTATGACTCATACACACAAACTAATGTTTAAACACAAAAGTGAATAGACATACATGCACTTGAATGTTTGCGTAATACTGAAAGTAAACACTGTACAAAATTTAACTGTAGATCATTTAGATAAATATTTTCATATTAATGGGAAATGTTGCTCTGACCTAGTTGTCAAACTAAACTGGTTAAGAAATCTCTTTGAGAAGTATCTCCTCTGACACTTTCAACAAGCAATCCAACTTTAAAATTAATTCCAGGGAGAGCACTTTGTACAAAATGCTTAAACAAAATGCAAAATAAACAAGATGATATGAAAGCAAACATTAATGTTAAGGTATATTTGAGCCTCAATGTATTATAGTCGAGTCGGTGAATAAAGTTTGTTCATCACTTGGCATTTCCCCTGATAAGGTTCAAAAATTATCAAGCAGCACAAAGGTACCAATTTTAAAAAATAAAGTTACAAAAATAGCTGAGTCAGTTACCAGTAAATTAAACAATTCTTTTGATTTAAATATTTTTACAAAAGAAACCAGTTTAGTAGAACAAAATTATGCTGATTTAGGTAGGGAATATGAACAATTAATCATTAAAATAAAGAATAAAATGAAAACAGTTACATCAACTGAGGAAAAAATTAATATTTTAAGTGGAATTTTGTCACAAATCGGCAAAAAGAAACCTAGTCACATAATTGATGAAAATTATATTAAATGTGTCCAAGATTTAGCAGAATGATGAGCACAGCTGAATTATGCCAGGCAAAAAGGATTGTGTCTCTGTAAGACAAGCTGACAGGAAGAAAATTAATATTCAAAAAAGGCTTATCTTATATAAATTAAAAGAATTGTACACAGCCTTCAAAAAAAAAGGTAATTTAAAAATTGATTTTTCAAAATTTGCTGATTTATAACCTAAATTTTGTGTTCTGGCTAGTGAGTCAGAGTACTCACTTTGTATGTTTCACCCACAAAAATGTAAAACTCATGTTATCTGCTCTAAAAATGAAATTTGATTATAAAATTCTCCTTTCAAACATGGTACGTGAAAATGAAATGCATGCTATCACAATGTGAAAAATGTCCAAGCACTAATGAAGTGCTCAGATTACTGCAAGAGAGCTGGATGATTTTGATTCTGAAATTATCTTCAAACAGTGGGTTTCTGCTGACCGTTGTGAACTAACTACTTAAATTCTTCCACTTAGACTACTTAGATAAACTTATTTAAACTGAAAATTTACATAATCTAAAAAGGCATCATTTTGTTGCAATGAAACAAACTAATTTTGTCAACATTAAAAAGGAAAACTTGTGGGAGGATGAATGTATTGTAATGGGAGAATTCCCTCAAAATTTTTCTTCTGTGATATAGGAAGAAGTCCAGTCATATCACTGGTCAAAAACTTATGCCACAGTACAGCCATTTCTTATATATTTTAAAAAAGAAGTAAAATTACAAAATCAAAGGTACTATGTGATTAGTGAGTACTTGAAGCACAATCCTACATCATTCTTCTGCTTCCAAAAGCAACTTATAAATATAGTAAAAACACTGTTACCACAACTGTTACCTTTTTTCCATTTTTCTGACAGCTCTTCAGACCAGTATAAAAACAAAAAAAAATGTCATAAATTTGTGCTACCATCAAGAAGATTTTGAAATAGCAGCTGAATGGTATTTTTTTGCCTCATACCATAGAAAAGGAATATGGGGTGGTGGTATTGGTGGAACTGTAAAAAGGACTATGACTAAAGTAAGCCTTCAAAGAACAGTCAACAATCAAATTGTAACACCTTCTGAAATGTACAATTATAGCAAAGACAATATTAAAAATATAACATTTATTTTTTGCTCTAATAAAGATGTTCAAGAGACTGAAGAATACCTCAGTTCTCATTATCAGGTAATCACAACAGTCCTAGAAACAAAAACCTTTCACAGTTACGTTTCAACAAGTCAGAAATGTATTCTGAAAGTTTGGGCGATCTCTGAATCAGAAACATTTACATTAGTATTGGTACACAAGGAAATTAGTGGATCTTGGCACTTCATTCAAGAAATCATTGAGGGATAATCAAACATGGGTTCAACTGGAAAATATTTTAAAGATTCTCATGCCTTAAGAGTTTTTTCTACCAACTACTGGAAGAGAACACAACATTACACAAAAAATGAATGAGGACTTATCAATTCTACTCAATAAAAAAATGGCAGTTACACTAAGTTATGTTAGTCAAGTTTGTTATCAAAAAGTGCAAGATTTATTCCTAACTTCCATCAGCAGGAGTAAAATAAGGTAAAAGTGAATTGAACAACTTGTTAATGTATCTCAACTGTTTAACATTTTGTAATTATTATTTATCAATCTGTAAGTGACTATTTATTAATTATAAATTTATTCATTCTAATGAGTTGTAATTTTTATAATTTGAAAAAATACATAACATCAGTATTTTTGGTTACATTGTTTAGTCAGAAGGAACAGTGTTTTTAGTGGTTTTGTTGGCTTCATTACTCGTCAACCCCTTTGAGTAACAAAATAGATTTTATACGGTTTAAAAGTACATAAAAGCTATTTACTGCTGTAAACATTTCAGATTTTTTCCACCTGTCCCATATGTGGTTTTTGGGCCCCAAAAATGAGACGTTTTCAAAATTTTATGATTTGGCGGCCATTTTTTTAAATGAAAGATACTTGGTAACAATCCAATTTTACCTTAGAGTTAAAAAGGTAAAAAACAGGCCTGTTACCCTAAGCTCTTCATTATTTATTTTGGGCCCAAAATTTGAAAAAAAAAACCAATATGTAAACGTAACTTCAGTAAACATTACAAGATTTGGTTATGTTACAAAATGAATTTTGAGTTCATTAAAATGAAGTTCCATCTTTATTCTTTCCAAAAAGGACTTTTTGACCCTCAGTATGATGTAAAATAAGAAAGCAACAACTAATGGAAAAAGTAACAAAAATAGCTGTTTTTACCTTTTGGCAAGTAAGGAAATAGTATATTGCAGGAGAAAAACTTTTTTAAAAATAAAAAAAACTTATTTTTTGGGCACCACAAATTGGCAAGTTATCATATACCAAATATCATAAAAATCAAAAATAGTGATATGCTGATCATTTGTTTAATTGAAATGGAATACCCTATCAGAGTTATTTGAAACCAAAATTTGAATTTTAAAAAAAATTATTTTTCAAAAATTAATAAAAATTTAAGGGTATGTATATCACAATTAAATATTATTTATGGTATAACTACTAACATATACCCACTTATAAAAGAATAATTCAAACTGTGTATGCCATCCCTGCCTCTCGAAAAAAAATTACTAAATGTGAAATTTCACTGTTTTTCATGTTCAACTATTGGTAATTTTCTCATAGAAAGAAGAGAGATAGGTAAATAAACCACAGGATCAATCTTTTACCTTGACAAAATATGACTAAATTGTTTTTTGTTTCATCCTTCCAGAACAAATAGGTTTTTAGTTGATTTTTTCTGTAAATCCTTACAATCACAAAAATAGTTGTGCACCATAATAAAAATGGCCGCTGCAGGTAAACTGCTTAAATAAAAACAGTTTTAAGGTTTTGAAACATGCAGGAAATAGGTGGGTAAGTTTCAATTTTTTTTTTGAATTGGTCAAGCAACCAGCTTATGTTTTTTTTGGGACACTTCAAATGGTTTGATCCAAGCAATATTTGAATAAACTGGATTACTACAGTCAAGTAATAAAATTAATTTGAGTTTGGATTTTAATCCCATTTATATCACAACACCTAAGAACTGAAGAAGTTCAATTTTATCAATCTACACTTTGCAACATGAATGCAGATGATCAGTTTCTTTTAAAATAGCTTGAACACATTGAGATCCACATAAGGGATAGTCTCAAGCGCAATGAGATCAAGTATTTCATTCATCATCTAAAAAAATGAATAATCGTTAGATATAGTGCACCTAACTTAGTTTAATTGTTCAACAATAGCATCATTAATACCTGGAGGGTAAGCTAGATTACAATCAAATGACAACATACGTTCAGTTACTGGTCCGCAATATAATTGGAGGTGTAAATTGATGTGGATTAGCAACATATTCTTCATGTAACTCAGATAAATTATTCTCATGAGGCAGGTCAATTATATTATCACCTTGGGGTAATACATCAAAATTATTTTCTTCACACAAACTCATCTAAATTATTTCTTTGGGGTAAAATATTTTTAATCACTTCATTAATTACATTATCATTTAAAATATTTTTAATGAATTTATTAATTACATTACCTTGTGATACAAGTAATTCAATCTGACTATGAAGTCAGTCACTATTTGAATCTCTTTCAGTATTGTTTACATCAAGTACAGGATCATGAGTATCAGATAGATTATAAAACTCACTGTCATTAAGAATATACCAGATTTCTTGAGAATCCATTTTTGAATGAACACTAGTCAATTTTACAAAGCCAATTTATATAAGAGCAATCAAATTTACGCGTAGATAAGCACAAGTATAACCCACAAATACTTCATTGTAATGTAAAACACAGTCTCCCTCCAAAAGTCAGCTGGCTTTATTTAGTCGATTGGTCTACCAACATAATAAATTGTATCGCCTAAAGGCATATTAATATTACATCAGCCAAGACCTACTAATTTATTTATTAAATTTAAGCTAGCATCTATAACACTGAAACACAGGTTTCTGAACATGGACACGACGCGTGAGACCGTATAATAGACACGGTTTTGTGGAAGAAATTGTACGGCGTATATCACTGATAAACATGGTCGGTGGAAAAAATTATAAAAAGTAATATGGGTTTTATTATTATATAAATATTATTTAATACTTGCGTAACTTAAAGTATTATTGTTATTGTGTATCATTAAAATCGGAGAATTAATCACGTTTTTAATATTTCTTGTCGGAAATATTCGATCTATATCCTAGGTTTACATCCAGTCGGATGTTTAAGAGAATTTCTCCCACTCCTACACAGCTGTTGCAACTAATCGCTAGGCGTCGTCTGCTCTGTAATAGGAAATGTTCAATTTCATATCTAGGGTGTAGTTCTAACTTAATGTTTTGTAGTATGGATTTAATATTGCAAACCGGTTTATTTTGGTATATTTCATTTTACACATTTTGTTAAATGTCCTATGTACTACTGCTTACCTGTAGAACCTTTGAATTATTAATTTTATCGTACGTAAATAAATTTAAAAATTACATTAAAAAAAATTAAGGGAAATTATTAAAGGTAGATCGGTATAAATATTACATACGTAAGTAATTAAACCAAAATTATTTGTAACGTTAAATTCACTAAAATGTGTTTATCATTTTAGGCGTATATATATATATATATCTATAGTTTTCGTAATAGCCTCTCACGTAAGCTTTATATGTATTTCTAATTTATTGTACACGCACTAGAAGTAAGTATAAATACGTTTTTGGAGTAAGACGTACTTTCTTAAATTTAAGTAATTTATTTGCATGCGTTGCTTGATTTAATTTATTTTAATAAATTAATTTTAATTACCTTCTTAAATTTATTTTCGTTTAATTGGATTTGTTACAATTTGAATGAAATTAGAAAAATGTTACGATAAATATGAAGTTCCGAGTAGATTTGGTGCACGATCGATCTAAACGTTTGATATTCTTCTTTAAATTTATATTTTATCATTTGTATTTACCAATATAATTTTGTCGTCGGGTTCAATTAATGCCACTGTTTTGTAAATGGCCTGAGACTGGATAAAACTAATCGCAGAACTACAGTTGGGATTAGGGCGTAAAGTAGGATTAAGGTTTGCGATTGGGATTTACGTTTGAGGATAAATGTGAAAATAAAATAATTTTATCGTTTCATAGATTTAGTAAAAATTACTACTTTCAAACGGCATAGAACATACAAATTATTTCTTTTCATTACTTCGTTAAATAGTTTTTTTATAATTATAGTAATGTATTACAGAAAAATGTTTAATATATTTTTATATCTTTATAATTAAAAACTATAAATAATAAATTTAATTCCATATGAATTATACAAGTAATTAAAATTTTCTTAATTCTTTACCCCCAAAAAAGACATGATAAAAAATTATTTGCAGTTGTAGAAAAGGAATGAAAATACATTTGAAATTAAATGGATAATAAAAATAACTATTTTGGCGAAATTAAATTCTTAATAAAATTACTTTTATGTTTGACATGTAGGAAATATTGAATGAAAATATGGTGATCAGAGTGTTAGGTACTTAGGTTTGATTTTGTGTTAAAAAGTCTTTTATTTACTGTTATTTTAGTAAAATTCTAATGTTTAAAACATTATTTTTAAAAAATGTTTAAAAGAGTATTTTTATTTTATTTTTTATGTATCATTAAAATAATAATAAATAAAATCAAATGTTTGCTATAAAATTGTTAGATATTGTGCCTAAAGTACAAGTAGTTGTAAGAGCTTGCGTTAAGTTATTGAAGTTAGAAAGTACAAGTTCTCACATAAGATATTGCATGAAAAGTTGGTTTAAACCACTCAAACAAAGCATGACCAAGCAGCCATAAATTCCCAATTCAGTCACTCTGACAGGGAGGAGGTCAGCTTAAAATGGAGTTTTCCGATACCATTTTTCATGATAATAGGATGGGAGGTTCCTACTTTAAATATAAAATGAAGCCATTTTGGAGTATATTCCAAACGGTTCAAATAACTTATTTGTATATCTCCAGTCATAGTAATGGCAGCAGCAAGTGTTGTTCATTCCAGCACGTAATCGAGAAATTTCTCTTTCAAGTCTCTGTATCATTGCTTTTTAACCTATTTTTTCTTCCTTATATACTTCCCCAGATGATTTTTTTTGAAGAGCGTGGCCCTAGGAACCACGCTAACCATTTCTTTTTTGTAGTTCCTTTATTTTCTTGGAACCTGCTTTTTCTTCTTCTGTCTATTTTATTAGGTAGATCTTTTGTTATACAACATTTAAAAATCTAATATGGACACCATGACTCATTGTATGCTTATTAAATTACATTAACACATTTAATAAAAAAAATGAATAGTACATAAAATTTTTTTTCATCTTCTTTTATTTTTTCATAGTTTTTTATTGCTATTATTGTATTATTATTTATTGCAATTTTTTTTTTACAATCAGAGGTAAATAATTATTAAAAAAATATGTATTTAAATTAAAAATAAAAAAAAAATTAAAAAACGGAGATAAAGTCCGATTCAAACCGATATGCCATTCCCTTGTAAGATCCAAATATTTCATTAATTAAAATTTTATTTGACTCTAACTCTGGAACCGATGAAAATAAGTACCGCTTATGATATATATAGTTGAAAAGCTCTCGATGAAGGCTTATTATTAAGAAACAGTCCGAAATCCAAATTTTTTGGATTTTGGACACTTTTGGTCCAGTCGATTGCAGTCAAAAGGGGAGGTGCACAACTAGATGTTACAACAGTCCTAAATCCAAAATTTCAATATCCTACGGCTAATCGTTTTTGAGTTATGCGAGATATACACATACGTAACGCAGAAACTAGTCAAAATTGATTCAGGGGTGGGTGGGGAAAATGGATATTTTCGTTGAAATCTGAAAACCGAAATTTTTCGCGATCACAATACTTCCCTTACTTCGTACAAGGAAGTAAAAATATTTGGGAAAATCTTTGAATTTCATATTTGCTGATTATTATTTTATTTGAATATTCCCGTAAAACAGATTCTGTTTTATAGAACTTGAAAAAATTTCAGCTTGCCTATTACAATTCTGAAAATATTTATTTATTGCTTGTTTATTTGTATTTATTTATTTATTTATTTATTATTATTATTTAATATAATTGCCCTGTGCTCTGTAACAAGGATACTGTTAAAATAAATTTAAATGGAAATTTAATTTTTATTTATAAAATAAATTTATTTACTTTAATTTTTTCAAGTTTTATTAAACAAAATCTGTTTGTTACATAGTTGTACGAAGTAAAGGAAGTATTGTGATCGATTGTGATGCGAAAAATTTCGGTTTTCAGATTTCAACTTTTTTTTGACTAAAAAAATTTGACAAAAAAATTTTTGACTAGTTTCGCCGTGACGTCTGAACGTACATGTATCTCGCATAACTCAAAAACGATTAGCCGTAGGATGTTGAAATTTTGGATTTAGGACTGTTGTAATAAAATCGAAAATTTGGATTTTGGAATTTTTCTTGACTGCAGTAATAAGCCCCCATTGATAGCTTTTCAACGATATATCACAAGTGGTACTTATTTTCATCGGTTCCAGAGTCATAGCCAAATAAAACCTTAATTAATGAAATATTTAGATTTTATTAGGGGAAGGCACATCAGTTCGAATCCGACTTCATCTTTTTTATTTAACTTTTTTTTTTATTTAAATGTATTGATTTATTAATAATTATTAACTTCTTGAATGTAAAAAGATTTTTAAGATAAAGATTAACTCAATAATAACAAAAAAAGAAGAAAAAATGAAACATATCAGAAGTTAAGAAATAGAATTTTATGTATTTTTATTTTTAAAAAAAGTGTATGTAATTTAATAGGCGTACAAGGAAGGCATGTGGTATGCACATGACTTTTTTTTATTTATTAATGATTTTTTATTAATGATTTATTATGATTTTTTTTTTATTTGCTAATTTTTCATGCTCAATATCCCAACTTGTTTGTAAAGATTTTTAGATTAATGATTGTTACATTCAAATAAAAATCAGCAAACATGAAATTCATAGTTTTTTTTTTTTACAAAATGGTTATAATTATTACTTATATTATAAATACTTTATATAAAAATCATCTTTCTTAGTGTATATGTAAGAAAAAAGTAAAAATTAAAAAAAAAACAACGCAGAAACTCGAACCCAAGACCTCTCGATTACGAGCTTGGATCGCTTGCCGTACGGCTGCTGCTGTAATTGTAGTTATACAATCGAGCTACTGGAACTGCTCAAAAATCTTTAAATGAAGTTTATTCCATAATGAAGTGGGGTTGGAAGCAGCCATTTTGGACTTAAAATAGGGACTTCCTATCTTCCACCCTGTAAAAGAGTACCAATAAACTGCTGAAAATGATTGCCCGCCCTTGTGAGTGAGAGTTAGGTTTGAGTAGATCGAAGATTTCACTTTTGAATTTGACCATCTTATTTGTTGATAAATTTTTATATAAACGAGAGAATGAATAATTTCAATTTTTTAGAAATGAGGGATAGCAAGTTTTTTTTTTGGTACTTGTTCGTTATCTTGACACCACGCTGTTTGACGTGTATTGTGATTTTATCTACATTATTCTTTACCTTTGTCGATAGTATTATCGTAGATAATTATTATTTTATTAGAAATAAAAATTTTCAATTTTATTTTATGTTTTCCATATAATTGAGATAATGTAATTTTTAATAATTAATATTTGTATAGTTATAACTTGTATTTTCTTAACTTCGGCATTCTTTAGTTCTGCTTCACGTTGTCAGTAAAACATGAAAATTTGGGATTTAACGGCAGCTGAAAAAGATGCCATTCGTTTTTTACAGAACGGTAGTATTCTACCTAATCAACGAGTATGTCGTAACGGTTATTAAACGGTATTGTACGTTGCCGACCGAGTGAGTTGGCATTGCAATAACGCAGAATGTCGTACGAGGTTGTATTAAGATTTGGGAATCCGTTTGAAAATTTTAGATTGCTGTTTCCAACTGTTGTGCGTTTTATTTATTTACGGATAGTTATCTTCTAGTTGAGTGGTGTAAGCGGGAGTCGGATAAGTCTCGTGAAACTATAGTAGATGGAAAAATTATTTACGGTAGAAGTACTGCTGAGTAAGGCGAATCAAAAGATGGCGGACCCGGTAAAATAGTTCAGATTGACAAGAGTACGTTTTCGCGGCGTAAAAACAACGCCGGCCGACTGTTGCCGCAGCCATCGGTCCGTACTACAAGTACCAAATTTAGGTTATGTTAAGTTAGGTAACTGATGATTCTGTATTCTGAACTTCGTACGATGTAACATAATCTAACTTACGTTTCTCTTGCCAACCTCGTTTAATTACTTTTAAATATTAAATGTCGCTAGACTAATGAATGTCTTAATTTTATACATATTAGGGAAATAAATACTTCACTTTCATGTAATTATAATTTCGTATCGCCAAATGTATAAAGTGTAGTGGTGCCCCTATAATAGAAAAGGAAAACGTAATAAGGAAATTGTAAAATGAAATTGAAAAGTTTTTTTCTAATGAAATAATTATCCAAGATAACATCAATAAGAATAAATAATAATGCAGATAAAACCACAATTACGACAAACAGCTTGTTATCCAGATAACCGATAAGTATCGTTTTTAAATTATTTTTTCTTTCAGTATAGTAATTTATCTTTATTGTAAGTTTTATTTGCATATTTATATTTTGATTTGCTAGTACATTTTGTATTTGTTGATGATGATAGTCCAGCGACTGAAATATAATGTAATTTTAGTTTTTGTGTATGTTTTAAATGATTTTTGAATGTTTTCTAAATATACTTTTAATCCAACTTGTTAAAATAATAATTATTAACAAAAATCATCCATGAATGCAGTAAACCAGCAGCTTAAAATAAATTTGTCAATTTATATGAAATAAGCTTTTCAATCTATGGATCATGCATGAGAGTTATAAAATCAGGTAATAAAAGGTTATAAAATCAGTTTGTAAAAACTGATAATTAACTGAATTGATTATATTGATTATTATTGAAACAGGTGTGCTGATTTAAATAATGCATTGTGTTAAAGATTTACCTGTTTGTTCATAAATGTGTTTATGACATTTTTTTACAGCATTTTGAGAATATATTTTGTAACCCATATATATAATGACCTATTATAGATGAGATGTGTAAATGATAACATTTTAGCAATATTTTACTGTAGTTAAAAAACTAAATTGTTATTATGTTTTTCAAAAGTCCACATATAATATGAAGGATGGCTGAAATGTAATTCACTATTGCTCATAACTTGCAAATCGAAACAAATACAACATAAAAGTACATTTTATTTGTTACAAAAACTTTATTTATATTTCCATTTAGTTACTATTAACAGCTATACATTTCTTCCAATGGTAAATAAAATATTGAAATAATAAGTTTTAAATAGAGGTGAGCAACTTAAAACTGAACTGAGCTGCCACAAGCTGCAGTTACTTGAATGTCACCTTTAACGTAGATAACATCATTGTCACTGCTAGAGCCACTGACGAATGCATTTGTTACTACTGTCTTCTGTTGTTTTCAATTGTAAATTTTGTGTTTTTCTAAATGCCTTATTCAAGTGATGAAAAGGTTGCTGTAGTGCGAATGTATTCCGCATCATGATGAGAAAATCTCTGTACAGTGTGCTGTTTCTGGTAATTGTGTAGTAGGGCTGATATTTTATGATGGTGACTGTTGATACAGAAGTGTATTGTACAATTTTTTAAAAGTCCTATGCTTGGTTAACAGATTATGAAAAAGAGTACGTCTTCTTCTGACAACATAGAACAACGTGTTGAATGTCAAACGATTCATTAGCATGCTGTTGTACAGCTTTTACAGAAGAACGAACTGTCAGCAGAGAGCAGTGACTTCAGCGTTCCTCAGATTTGTCTAGTTTTTTTTCCTTTGGGGCTATTTGAAGAGTAGAGTTTATGAATTGAATCTTTTATACTATCGATAAACCGAAGATGACACTCAACAAGAAATCAATGGCATTGACCACAGTGTTTTGCATCCGGTTTCTCACATATGATTGCTTGAGCACAAAAGTGCCATTGTTGCATACGGCATTCACTTCAAACATATTTTGTAAAAACATAGTAAATATACTTGAATAAACTTTTTCTAATGTAAATGCAGAATTTAATTTAATTTATGTTTTCATTTTATTCATAAAGTGTTCATAAAGGGTCTGTAGTTGGTTTTAAGTTGCTCATAATAATATTAAGATATTATTTTTTAACGCAAAAGTATCTAAAAATATATTGTATTTACAAATATAAATGTAAAACACACATGATTGAACCAGTTAATTTTAAATATAATCAATTATTGAAATTGGCAAACCTGTTTCTATAATTAGCTTACTTTAAAGAGACATTTAATCCAGTTGATCTTGACAACCATCAGTTTTTACACTTAATGCACTTCCTGATTTTATATTATTGTATAACTGATGATGAAATCGTGGATATGTAAAGCTTTTTATGTAAATTGGTAAATTTATATTAAGCTTGCTGTTTTGGTGCTACATAGATTTGTTTTTTTTCTTTTTAGTAATAAATTCTTTTAAGAATCATACTCCTCTGTACTACATACAAATATATTTGATTAGAGCAGTGAAAGTATAGAATAAATAAATACAGTAGGATTACTTATCTTATCCACTGTATATGCAGGAGCACTTTTGCGATTACCCGCATCATCAGCTGAATTACATATTCATCTCAAATTGCATTGCAAACTTCATAAATTAATAACTTGTCGTGCATTAATTTATTAATTTATTTTATTTAGAATTTAAAATCTTTAACCTTTTATTTGAAGAATTTAAACTTTTATTCAGTTGAATTAAAAATTAAATTGTAAAAATTTTTACATATGTAAAAATATGACATCAAGGCATAAAATCAAATTAAAATTAAAATCAGAAATTAAAAATTAAAATAAAAACAAATAAAAATAATTCTAAGTAAAGCAATTATGCATGTTGTGTCCATTTAACTAAACTTGGAGTAAGATTTTAATTTGAATTTTGATTTTAATTTTAATTTGATTTTATGCGTTCACATCATATTTTTACATATGAAAAATTTTTACAATTTAATTTGTAATGTTAATTTTAATTTTAATTCATTTTTCATATTTTTAAATTCTGTTTTAATTTTTAATTCAGCTGAATAAAAGTTTAAATTGAAATCTACCTCCACCTTCTGGCATGACGAAAGGGATTTTTTTATTTTCAAATGAAACTTTTCCTAACTTTAGTCTTCATCAAGTAATATTTTGTTTATTACAGACAAAATTAAGTTACAATAAATTTTTGTACTTTTTTCAGTGTATTTACAGCTTTTCTGCTGCGTGTATTCATAGTAATCATCACAATAGGTAAGCGACGTGGAACGATGTCTCGTGGCGCTCCAAACGACAATCTGCCTACTTATAAGCTGGTTGTCGTTGGAGATGGAGGTGTCGGCAAAAGTTGTATAACGATTCAATTTTTTCAAAAATTATTTATTACCGATTATGATCCTACCATAGAAGACAGTTATTTACAACATACTGAGGTCGATGGAGAATGGTGTGTTTTAGATGGTGAGTTAAAAAAAAATTTTTTTTAATCTTGGATTTAATAATTAAAACCCGCTAGTCATCTAGTGGTAAAATCATAGTCATAAATCGGCTGTTTAAAAGCGGATTTCTGAAGTCGAAGGTTCTGAGGTTCATATCCTAGTAAAGGTATGTTACTTTTATATGGATTCAAGTGCTAGTCAGTGGATACCGGTATACTTTGGTGGTTGGGGTTAAATTAATTAGACACCTCAGGAACGGTCAGTTTCAGTCTGAACAAGCAAGACTACACCTAATTTCTATGTCATTCATATTACTCTCATCTCTTTGGATTATGGAGTCGCTTACTGTTCACAAGTTGAACAGATCACTGTGTTCACATTAGGAATAAATAAAATAAAATAAAAATAAATAAATAAAATTGATTAATCTTGGATGATATCCGTGATGGTTAGCGATAAAGACTGTATAACAGTTTTTAAAAACCGAATCAAATTTGTATTTATTTTTTTTTAGTTTTATTTCTAGCATAGCTGTGCTATCTATGGTACTCATAAGAACAATTGAAAGTACTCTTGACATAATGCCTGCTGAAACCTAGTTTTATTTTGTTTTAAATTAAAATAGTTATTAATTTTGTGTAAAAACATAATTATTTCATTATATGTTTTTGAAAAATCTCGGTTGATATAGTTACAGCAAAGGAAACAATTAAAAGATCACCTTGTTCTTGATTTTTGCTTTTCTCCACCTTTTTAGCTCCCCAAGTCAAAAATATAAAAGATTGATGCGTACCAAATCGGTTAAGCATATTAACTTTATATAGTGTTCTGTCATTTGAGGGGGTATAAAATCAAAGACAATTTGATTTAATTAAAATTCTATTGTGTTTATATATTTTTTTCAGCATGTGTTCTGTGTATGTTTCCTTCAACTGAAAAGTTTGTAGGCAACCTGACTCGATCAATCACTCTTGAAATTGGCAGAGTCATTCTCAACATTATGAGTATCCCGCATCGGGCTTACAAAGGAAACCAGGAGTGAAGCGGTTTCCCGTTGCCTTTCTTACCAAGCCAAACATCATTGCATATCAGCATGCCAACTCCATCAAAATACAATAAAATATACAACCTAAAAGTGACATCCTTTTTCTGTTCATCATAGGGAGTGGTTGTGGAATGAACATCAGTACTATTGGGAAAAGAAATTCAGACAGGTGCCTTTTATAACCTAGGTGCTTTGCTTGCGTTGCAGCCGTAAAAAGATAAGATAGATAATGTAAAGTAATAAATTAATTTATCGCTTTTATAGAGATAAATGACCGATCATTAGAAATAGGAGTTAAATCTATAATCTCCTGGCTGTTTTAATTCAAAATCTATAAGAGGTTTGAAACAAATCATAGTATTAGGTACCTGGTCTTTTTTATCTCTTCAATTTGAATTGTTCTCTTTGAGTCCAAAAATGAAAAGAAAAAAACAGGAAAATAATTCTGTTTGTACAGGGTGTGTATGTATGCATTTGTGTAGTCATGTACTTTGCTCATTTTTTTGGAAGAAGTGAACATAGACATAAAATTTTACACAGTTATTCATATATAATAGAAAAATTGTGGGTCTATGGCTTGCCATAAAAATGTTACATGGTTTATGTTTTTACAGTGCATTGGTTTGTTTGCTGTATGTGTTTACTTTTTTGAATTAAGCGCTTCATGTGTTAAAAATGTGTTAAAAATCACACTCAAAAAACAGCTAAATGTCACAGGTTAAAAGCAGTTTATTGCCAATTAATTAACAAATTATAATATTTAATTTAATTTCTAAGCGTAGATTATTTTTATTTATATTTTATATTTGGATTTTATTTATTTATCAATTCATAATAATTTATTATTTTATTTATACTATTTGAATTAAAATTTATTACGTAATTATTATATATAATTTATTATTAAATTTAAATCTGATATTAACTATTCTTATTAATATTGAAATAAGTTATTTATATAATTATTATTTAAACTTATTAATTATTAATTAATATTTAACAGTAAAAAAAAAAAATTGTTTATTTAACAAATTATTTAAAAGTATGTTACAATGGACTGTGGGAAAGAAAGACTAAGAGAGCATTGGGAGCGGGAGAGAGTCAGCTGCCTGCACCAATAACAGCCAAAACAAAATTGTGAGCACATACAGCAAACAAACTGACACACCATGCGTTCTTATTAGAGAGATGGAACATTGTTGTTAGGATTGATATTGTTTTTGGGTTACTTTCTCTGTATAGGTAGTACATTTTGGTAAACCTCATCGGGGAGTTTTTCAAGACTTTCTAGTAATGTAAAAAAGTTTTAATCCTCTCTACATAAAAAAAAAGCAAAAAATCAGGAAGCGGTAGGTTTTTTTATGGTAGTACATTTTTAAAGAGGGTTTTAGAAGTAATACAGGTCTTATCTGTGGTTCCAGGAAATGTGATCTTCTAGGACTCTTGACTATTGTCATTATGCAGGTATAATTTGATTTCATAGATGAGAGATTCTGGTATATTTGTTTTTGAAGTAGAAGGTGGTTATCAGAATTTAGAAATAATAATTGACAATTTTTCAGACGTACAAGACCTTTTTGGATTTTTATTTTTCTCAAATTATTATCTTCATTACTTTCTACTGAACTATCCTAAAGGTTTTAAAATTGATGCGGGTTAATGAGGCACAAGAAATTACAATTACGTCTTATAACTTCTAACGTTTCATTTTATTGACTGAACCTTTTTTTAAAAATATGTTTTCTAAATGAATCATTATCAAGATAGAATAATTTTCAAACTTTTATTACACAGTCGTTAGGTAAATTTAGAATTTTTTATCATTTTTCTTTTTAATGAAATAGTTCAAAATATTATTTATCATTTGAGGTGTTTATAAACTGTTTTAAATATTTTATGATGTATTAAGTGAGAGTATACTATACTGATTTGAATTTCTAATTATTTTACAGTTTATCAAATTATTATTGGACTTTTTTAAAATATTTTTTCATTCACTATCATTATTGATATAAAGGATAAATTTTAAGCAGCTGATGCAAGTACCAAAAATGTTTGTCATTTACTATTAATTTCAGTGTATATACTACATCATCCTACACCTGTTATATGTTTCATATATTCCCGATCTTTAATATCTTTTATAAAATTATAAGCAATGTTATTTTGTACTTGAAATGCTGATAGAAGAGAAAAAATGATTAAAATTAAAAATTTTACATCGACTGTATGTAGTAGTAGTAGTTTATTTATCTGTTCTCATAGTGATAACAGCATTATGTTTAAGTCATTTTATGATAGATATATTTTGTAGCTTATGAAAAATGCTGCACCTGACCTGGATTAAAACAGAACATTCTGGATGAAAATTGGATATGGTACCACTCTGCCGTAGAATAGTTTATTCAAGCATTACCAACAGACTGATGCCTGATAATAACTTATTACCGTGTGAATGATAGTGAATTTTGTAGAGTGTAAAAAAAGTCATGCCTGTCCAGAACTTGAACCTGAAACCTCCAGATGAGATAGAGGTACTACTACTGTACTGCAAGGATCAGCAATGATATTAATAATAATAAAAAATTTATATTGCAGTACTGGATACAGCCGGTCAAGAAGAGTACAGTGCCATGAGAGAACAGTACATGAGAAATGGTGATGGATATATGTTGGTATATTCAGTTACAGATAAACAAAGCTTTGAAAACATGACTCATTTTCATACACAGATATTGCAGGTTAAAGACAGGTGAGTCATTGTCTATCAAATGATAATAATCTTAGATCATTGTAATTCTCTTTTAGTCGTTAACCTCCGGTATTATGGTCCCCTATCACCAAGGGGTGAAAAGAAAAGGTCTTTTATATATCCTTACTTTCATTACCACAAGTACTCTGTGTCATTTGCTGCTTCGATCATGTACTTCTCTCTTCTTCTTCATCATCCTGAGTATCTTCTGAAATCTTTTCAACTGGCTCAGTATCCCGACAAATTCTGCAGATCTTCTGCCTGTCAAATTTGTCCTGTTTTTGTTCTAACTTGTTATAAAGTTACCCATTCGACCACAGTTCTTACATCTCTGTTTGTTCTTGATCACGGTATAGATTCTTATAAATATTTTTACCATCTTATTCATTATTAGCCTTGGTCATCATCTATAATTTTCATGTTTACATGAAAATTATAGTTCATACAGTTAAGCATTTTTGTTTTTATTATCGTTATTATTAAGTAATATATATTTTGAGTGACAGAACCTAGGATTTGCATTCCTTTCAACATTCTGTGGTCAGTGATGCGGTTGCTACATAGATCACAGGATACTTGCTTTACTTAATTGCACCATACTACCCACAATTTTTGCAAGAATGAGATACAAATTTAGATCAGATTACACTAAGCTATAGAATTTTTTTATATAAGCGATATATTTAATTTACCGGAGATTACTTAGTGTAATTCAACTTAAAAATTTCATATTATAGGATTAATTATCAAAAGGTTACAAAATATTTATCGATTATTTAATTTTTGAGAAAATTTCTGATTGGAATTTACTGCATCATTACTACTTTTACTACTACATTAGTAATTAGTACATTGTAATGTTGTAAATTGAAGTAGTACAGTAAAAAAGAAAATACAGCATATTCATTTAGTAATAATAATAATGAAAGTAATTTAAAGATATAAATATTGTTTAAATACTTAACAAATGTGATACTACTTATTTTTATAAATCTACAAAATAACCCCTAGTGTTTTTGTTATACCAGATATATGCACCTATTTTAGTTTTACTCATTTTTTTTTCAAGAAGCTTGAATATAATCTTGAATATTTGCATTGAAAGCTAAGTATTATTTGCAAAAATTACAACATATTTTATAAATTTAAAAACCGATTAATTAAAATGTTCAAATATGTGTTGGGTGGCCTAAAAATTAGATTATAAATTTGAAGTTATAGACTTTTTTTTTATAAAGATTTATAAGTTTTGGATGGATCATGGAAGATCACAGATATTGGGAATGAAGAGATGTGGAATAGAGAATTAGCCCGTGGATCCAGCTGTTTGGAACTGTTTAAAGCAGCAGAATAAATTTCTAATTTCTATGCATGTTAACCTATGTTAATTATCGCCTTTAGGATAAAAGAGGTTAAATTACTGGTGTAGTTGCATGATTTTTGTTTGGATTCTTATCTTCACTTCTCTGAAATTTTAAGGGTTAAGTCGGATGTCTGTTGTAAATTTTATTATGTTTTTACAAAATGATTTTTTGTTTTCTTTTAATAGGGATACGTTTCCAATGTTATTAGTAGCAAATAAAGTAGACCTTGTCCATGCAAGAAAGGTATCAGAAGAAGCCGGTAGGGAATTAGCTAATAAATTAGGCATTACTTATATCGAGACAAGCGCTAAAGATCCACCTTTAAATGTTGATGCAGCCTTCCATGAGGTAAATATTATATTAATCAATTTATTGAAGGATTCAGATAAAATGAGAGTTACTCCACTCGACCGAGCAAAAAATGCGGTCATATCTAAATTCAGAGGTACTGTTAAGTTCTACAATTACAACACTGGTCTGTAACTTGAAACTGCTGATTTATTACTAGAAAAAAGTCATGGTGAAATAAAATCATATAATTTCAACCGGTAAAATTTGCTATCCTAGAAATTACGGTATTGAATTTACAAAAGATAATTTTTAAAATGCTAACTTTTTTTTAACGTCTGTACAGTGATTTTTCTTGCTGAAGGAAGACAGTGCATACAAAATCTGTCAAAGATTATTTGATGGCAGGTGTGAAAAAACTTATCTAAGGCTTTTGATTCTATTCTCCTTCAATGTAATTCATTCATTTGTGACTTCACACAATTAATCTGGCCCTCCTATCGTCGCTGGAAATATAACTTTGTAATTTTCCTTTGGGTCAGCTACCACTCATTATGATTTCCTGGCTGTTAAATAGAGATATTTTCAGCAGTATCTTCAACTTGGAAAACCAGAAATGAAAAAGAGGTATATTTGGTGAAAAAGGAAGCGATAAATTGACCTGAGGAGATTGTGCTCAATCAAGCAAATGATAAAGGAACGTTTGAATTTATCGTTGCTAGCACAATTCCCAGGTTATCTCTTGTGCCGAACCACATCATTAAAGCGATGAAGAATCTCCATATAGTATTAATTGTTGATGGTTTGGCCTTTTGGTGGATATTTGTTATGAGTGACTCTGCACTAGTCTGAAAAAACTTTTCCGCTACTTTTTGTTCCTCACTTGTGTTGCTTTCTTTAGCGTGGGGGATGATGTGACTTCCACTATAATGACTAAGCTTGGGATTCTGAGTTGTACCTATATAACAAGATTTATCATGCTCTTAAGGAAGTTAAGACATACAACATGATCATGTTCATGTTCTGTCTGATGTCAGAACATATCTTTCTGTTCAAACAACAGCACTTTTGGCATAATTTTGTGGCTACTATGTACCTGCCTAAATTGTCTGTTAAAATCATGTGTATGGAACCGTTGCTAATTCCAATGTCATTTATGATTTCTTGGACGGTCAGCCAATGATTTTTTATTATTATTAAACTACACATGTTTGTCGGTGAATTTTGGGTTGGCGACTTAGTACAGCAGTCGCCCTGCTGAATTTCAGCCGTTTGAGAATTATATTCTCAGATCAAATCAAATTATATTACTCTTTAATTTGTGAACTCCCTGTAACTTCATTCTTGAAAGCCTGTGTAATCTTATGAATATTTTTGGCAGAAATTAATGTAGTAACATTCAGTGTGTTCCATCATTCAGAAAACAGAAATGCATCAAATACTTTAACACTAATATACATGATCGGTCCTTCTATGAGGTTACAAAAATACCTGCATGTACTATTACTGCACTCTATCAAGTTTTACCCCTCATTTTCAGATACATTTTGAGAAAAAATATACCTTTCAAATTAGCCTTGTGTAATGTGTTGTTTCATAGGAAGAGAATGTGTTAATTTATTACTTTCTATTGCCGATCATTAATTTTTCCTATGACTGTGATGTTTGTTAAAAACATTTTTCATAAAGCGTGGCACTACACAGTTGTTGCTTTCTTTGAGAATAATGATGTTTGCTGTACGACTAATCCCTGTGATGATCAGAGTAAAGGTGACATTTAAACAACTAGTGTACCACCTGGACTTCAAAGCACATGGCATTCTGATTTGCCGTACCATATTTGGTACAGTGATTAATCCTGGTATAAGAAGGTAATTCATTGTACTTGAGAATTTAACTTTTGCCTCGTGTCAGGCCGCCTATAATCATTAAGTTATGGTGTCCCAAAGTGTATAGTTATCTTGTAATACTTTGTGAGCAGTCTAAAAGCAAATCGCTACAGATTAAATACACTTGTGACATGTCACATTTTATGAACGATATGAAAAAATGAAAACTTAAATAAATTCTGTATTTATATTAGCTTAAGTTTATATACTTACTGTATTTTTACAAAATATGTTCAAAGTGAGCAATCATAGCGATGCAATTCTATACTCGAATGATCATATTTAGAGACACCTGATGTAAAACATTGTTAGTGCTGTCAATTTCTTGCTGAATTTTTGCCTTCAGTTCATCAATTGTGTCTGGATTTGATTCATAAGCTCTATCCTTCAAATAGTCCCAAAAGAAAATTGCAAGTAGATAAATCTGGAGGTCTGACTTCTCAAAGGAGATCCTTAACGTTCATGACTTTAATGTTTGCTTTACCTTTTTTGAATGTTGTAAACTGCTCAAAAAATGCACATAACATTGTTGCATTTTCATAAGCCTTCATACTTCATGAAAGGAGAAGTGTATGAAGAATTATGTTATGAGTGAATATAAACCATCTTGTTTTCTATTAGAGAAAAATACAATCTTATTACATTGTTCCACAGGGAAAACTTCTGTGGATTCCCGTTCTTTATTCCACATTTACGTGAAAAACTGTTCTCTTTCATGACAGTCGGCAGAAGTCCCCATTTCTTTTGATAGAAACTCTTTTTTCACAGCTTTTTACTTCCAGTTGTTAATTAAAATCATCCACGTCCCATAGAGGTCTTTTTAAAACATTTCAGTGAAAAAGTACTAAAAACTTTGCAAAAATTCTTAAATGACTGATAAAATTATTTTTTTAAAAACTACTTCTCTAGAGTGATAGGTTTGCTTGCAGTGAAATCTGTTCTGATACTTATTTGGGTCTCGCTTACTGATCAGTGTCAGACGCTTTATTGGATACTTTTATTTTGCTTTTTCAATTGCTGGGTACTCTTATGGTTGTATCTGAATCCATTTACATTATTGAAAATAATGATATGTAAATAGTTTATTGATGTAACAGTTTTTTTTTATTAAAAACTTATTTTATTTCATTTTTGCAGGTAGTAAGAATAATAAGAAATCATCCGCCCGCAGACTTAGAAAAAAATAAGAAGAAACGGAGACGATTCAGAAGATGCGTTATTTTATAAGTTACATAGCATTATCGTAACATTATTCATAACATTTATAAACATATATAATGAATGTATGTTTTCTTTAAAAATGTGGCTCTGAATAACATATGTGCTGCCGTGTAACTTGTTATCCAGCTGTAAGTATTATATACCCAAACCTATTGTTATTTAATATGTATAAAATTACATTAGTTTGACTCTCAGTAAAATCTCATATCAAATCAAAGATTTTATTCATATAACTAGACTGTGAAGTTACTAAACACAGTTATACGTGCTGTTAAAATTATTTTTTTTTAAATTTGTTTTTTATGTAAGAAACTAATGTAAGACTTTATGATTGATCATATTACTTTGGGAAAGCCATATACAACACTTCTGTTGCTGTCTTTCGCATATGGGAATGTTATGTGTGATTCACATATACAAAGTTTTAAATCGCTCAGTGCTTGGACTGCTAGTTTAGATCACTACACTACTAAATTTGTATCGATTATTTATTCATTAAATTTTTTCAGAAAGGAATAAGATTTTTGTATTATGTCCGCATAATTGTGTATATGTGATTCAGTATTAGATAATTTTGTTGAAAGAATTTTGTCACTTTGACAAAAGTCACAATATATACAGTCTGTTAACTCTGTTATTTTTAATAATATAGCCTTTTTTCCTAAGTAAGCGATTACTTGGTTTCTTACAAAAATCAATCATTCATTTTGAAATTCTTTTAATAAAAGTTTTCAAAGCGTCGTATACTTTGAGGACCATTTGGCAAATATTTTTATTTGAAAATAATAATGCAAAGACCACTTGCTAAATCATAAGTTGCTAATTTTGATTTTATATTTCAGTTTTCTAACATAATTTATTAAGGTATGTTATTTTGTGGTTGAATAAAGTTCTTTAAACGATGAAAAAGTTTATATTTGTTTTCATTAGTGTTAATAAATATTATTGTATAACTATTAGCTGTAAATATGTGGTCACCAAAAGTACTAAAATCTAAGTTTGTTTACATCTGTTGTTTGTGTTCATTGATAAATTATATTAGATTTTATTAGTGTTATTTTTATAATTTTACTTTCCCAGTTGCGGGGACATTGATGACATCTTGAAAATAGGTTTTGCCATTTTTAAATAGCGGTCATAAAAATTGAGCTTTAGTATGATGAAAGTAGTTATAAAGATTCTTTCAAGTCAGTCAGATTTAGAGGTTAAAGTGATGTTTAGAAGGGGCATTTGGAAAGTTCTCTGCCTGACAGAAAAAACAAGATTTGCTTTTGCAAGAAAAACATTTTGTGGTTCAATTCATTTAGACTATGACTTCCTAATCTTTTAATATCTTTCATATAATGGGATTTATCCAATTCTGCAAAATAACAGTTATCTCAGCTTTGCCATCTTAATTTGAAATAAATTTTTGCCCGGTAAGCATTTCTTCAAGTTTGGAAAGAGGAAATAATCACTGGGAGCCAAAAGCAGTGAATACAGTACATATGGAAGCACTTCAAAGTGTTGATAATGGAATTTTGCAGCAACAATCTGAGACGTTTGTGCAGGTGCAATATCATATTGAAATAGTACTTTATGAACATATGGACATTAAGCATGAATAGCACTCTTCAGTCGATCTAGTAGTGAAGCGTAAATACTCCGCGGTAATGCTTCTCTGCCTTTTTTGAGGTAATCTATAAGCTCTGCACCATGAGAATCTGAAAAAATTAGTAGCCTTGACTTTTCCTGCAGACAGAACCACATTTTCTTTCCTCAACACACTTCCACCTGCTTCCATTCACTATATAGTCTCCGGTTTGTGATGAAACCATGTTTCACATACTATCATAAAACATTGAAAACACTTGGTGAAATTGCGTTTAAATAAGTGTGAACACCCTCAAGAAGTAAGTGTTCAGTCCAATGCATTTCGGTTAACTGTTATCAAACCCATTGAGTGGAAAGCTTTTTTTTTATACTTGAACAATGTGAAAAATGTAGCGGACACTGTGTATAGAGATGTTTGTGATTTCAGCAAGTTTGTGTACCTTCAGTCGGTGAATATCTAATAATTTGGCATTGTGAATTTTTGATGATTTTTTTTGGTCATAGAATTTTTGGAGTCCTGAGCGTTCATCATTTTAATTGAATATATATTACTGAATACGGTTGAATATAAATTCAGCAGCACACTTTTTTTGCTGCTTTTGTTTTTGACAGTCAGAAACTACGAGAAAGAATTTTTTAAAGTGAAATTGAAATTAAAATCTTTTTGTATGTCAGATGGAGTTAAACCTTTTTAAACAAAGTATAACAGTTCAAATGTTAACTTTATCCATTCTTCAGAAAATATCAAAACTTGTTCACTTTACTACTCGACAACCACAAACAAGTAATTGAACATATGCATTTGAAACTTCACCATCTAAAGGATCATACTTGACAAATATAATAGTCATTTGGTTATACTTGTGCCATTTTTCTGAAGAACTTTCTGAACACCTCTCATAAAACATATCATTTCATTACAGAAAGAAGTTTATTATTCTGTTGGTTTACATCATCTATTCTGGTGTTTTTTTTGGCTGTGATACAGTATAAAACATCTGAGTTAGTAGACGTTCCCGTCACAGGTTGCTTTCTCTAAGAAAGCAATTCATTAATGGCCGGTCACTTTGGGAATCAGAGTGAACATGTCGTTTTTTGAATCTATATCTCTTTTATTTCATTTGGCTTGGTGTACTGATATACTTCCTACCTTATATTTGACTAAGTGAAGTTGAAAACCATGTCGCTCATCGCTTTCTCTAGTAAGCCTGGTATAGGATGCTTATTATTAGAGTTAGCTATTTAATTTGTAAGAGCGACTTGTCTCATATCGTGTTCCCTGCAACCCTTGCAATTATGGCGCTTGACATGTTTATAAAAATTTTAATAAAATATCTATGTGTTAATATTAATTGTACAAAGAGGTTGGCTAAGGTATATATTTTCCTATTAAATATTTATAAACAAACTGTCTTTTTTTTTAACATAGCCCTTACTTATAATATGATGAAAACATTTGAATATTTAGAAAAAAATATTGAAACTGTAATCATAATAAGTGTTTTTGAACAATATTAAATAAATTTCTACTTTGATATCAACTGTCATAATTTGAGGTTCAAAGTTGTTAAAAAAATTAAACGCTTTTTTCTTTAATTAAAGATTTCTTTTTTAACACATGGGGTCATTTAAATGCAATGGGGGTCACTGGTGATCGAATCTGTTATTGCATTAGGTCATGCTGGGGGGGGTCACTCACCAGCAAAATAGTTCTAACTTCAAGTTACTATACTACGATGCTGGGCAGGTGCACTATATATTTTACTATTTGCGGTGACCAGCATGACCTATCTGTTTAATACTACAACTTGGTTTTCAAAACTTTTCTGTATTACTATTGAGAGGTCCATAATTTGGGAGGTAAAAACAAAGTAGAATGATACTTAATAGAACATAAAAATACCTTTCATTTTTTAACTCTGTACACAAATTTTGTTTTGAAAATGAAATACATAAAATGAAATGCTTTCTAAATAATATATAAAAAAAAATATTTGAAGAAATGTTTTTTTACGTATAACAAATAATGTAATGTAAGAGTCAAAAGTCAAGTTAGAAAAAATTTATTGTACAAGAAGATCGATCAGTAATGATGATGTTCTTTATTGAAACACTGCAAATAATAATAAGGCTGGAGGGACATTCTGTGTAAAATGTTTGGAATTTTATACTTTTATTTTTAGCACATATCCTATCATGTTTCATCACATTTGTCGTGTAGCAACCTTGGCATCACTTTCGTGTCTTCCTAACTGCACCTTCTTTGCATTTTAGTTCATGTTTAAATCATCTAGGTCTTATAGTCAAAACACTTCTATGGTGATTAATTACATCACAGAGGTAATGAATTATTGCTTTCCTGAACTGAACTGTATGCAATTTCATTCTTGTCATTAGACTGTGAAGAATCATTGCATTTATGATCTCAATGTTTAATAGCAGTTCAATGCCTAATTTTGATCTGACAAATCTATAGCGGATTTTGTTTGGTTGTAATCTCGTACAATTTTCAGTTTGTATATTTCTTGTCCTCTTTTGTTTGTAGTCTCCACAAATTTTGTAGAATGTTTTGTCAATAATAACAAAATGTCTTGTTAGTCCTTCCACTTCATAACTTTTGTGCCGTTTTCGTTTTCTTTAGCCTTGTATTCGGCAGTTTTTAATTTTCCTTGTGTTACTGCTTCCAGTAAATGTTTCCTATTTTTTCCTAAGTGTGCCATCAAAGTGTGTTTCATTTTTCACTAATTTTTCTGTTAAGTCGACACTCGTGTACCATTTGTCGGTATACAACGTACGGGTCTTATTCGTTAAAGATTGACATATATTGAGGACAACATTTGTTGGTGTATTGTACATATTATCAAAGTTTTTACCCACATATATTTGAGGTGTACAGGAACAACCTGGAATACTGCATCTTTATGGCATACATGTGCCTTTTTTGTTTGTTATACTACTTAAATATTGTTCTGCCACGAAACGGCACCATGTTCTCATCAACACATATTGATTCATACAGAGTATAATGCTTTTCAAAATTTTTTTTAGTCTATTTACTAAATTTTTAATCTTGCACAGTTAATAACTTTTATCGGAAAATGAAGCATTCGTAAGAGCATTTCATATCTATTTTGACTAATTTTGCTTTTAACCAATTGCTGTCCTAACATTGGGTCATTCGACTAGTAATCACTCAGTCTAGGTAGTTTTATTAATCTTGTGCATAAAATAATCCCAAAAAAGGTTTTTATTGCTTTTTTTATCACTGGTTTTTACTGATGTAGTTGAGAACATATATTCAGCACCGCTGTATGAAGTGTTTGTCGGGCATACAGATTTGTGTGGAAAACAACATTGTCAAAAATTTCATCTTGTCGCAAGTAGTGAATAAAAATTTTCAGGTTTTGAATTACACGTAGAATATCTTAAATTTAATTAAAGGCTTCATACCTGGTATTTTAGTATATGGAATTATAATCTGTCTGTAATCCTTAGGTGTTGACCATTGTGATGATGGTAATAAAGTTTCACCAGACGTGGCTGCTTTTGATGAAATTTCATCCTCACTTTCACTACTGGATAAAATACGGTGGCATTTTCTGTTTCTTACAACAGGTAGCACCAGTGAATCATCACTATCACATGATAATCACTGTTTATTACTGATCCAGTTGATATATGCAATTCAACTTCATCTAATACTTTTACTAGGTTGTTTTAAAGTTGTCATAGTCATCAAACTCCATTTTTATAAAAAACTTTAAAAAATATATTATGAGAGTAATAAAGAACACCATGAATCTTGACGTATAATGCACACAAACAGCAGGACTCGGAATGGCTTTACATCAGTACAGCAGTTGTTCAGCCTTGAGTGCACAATTTGTCTGTCTATATGACCAGGACGGTGCACTGTAGTAAAATCATTCACTTCGCACCATGGTGGACACCAATGACCAATAAGTGTTTTTTTTTTTTTTTTGTCGTATTAAGTATACTGACACAAAACTCAAATTTATTCTATCAAAATATTTTTTCATGTACTCTGAATCGTAAATGGCCCATTAAGCAAAAATAAAAAAAAAACAGCATCATTGTCAATAAAAGTGTTAACTTCCTTAAAATAGACTCATTTCTGATATTTAAATAGTGATGATATTTATTATTTTAATTACAGGTTGTGTGTTACTAATATAACAAGATGTGTTGAAATTACGTAACTGTTGTAACGAACAAACTTCTGTTCACCAGATAATGAACATTTTAATATATTTGTATCTAGTACGGATGCGTTGTTTAGATACAGTGCAGCATAGTAGAGCATATAGTGATGTAAGCTAATAGTAAAGGAGAATTCATTCATAAGTTTTTTAACCGAATCGATGTTTATAAGGTAATATGACATTTATTTATCTAATACCCGGTTATGTAGCACACAATACAGATACATTGTGTCAACAGTACTCTGCAGAGATGCCAACACCTGTATGCAGTCAGGTATTTAAATACAAAAAATTAAAAAAGTAATAATAATATGAAAAATAAAAGATACAAGAAAATACAAAAAGAAAAAGTACAAAAATTTAAAACTGAAACTTAAAAACAAAAATAATGATTTCATCCTATTCACATGAGTATTCATCATTGTGAAATAGCCTTAATTCAAATTCATTCGTCTTTATGCTTTTCTAATATTTTTTTTGTAAACTTTTGATACTAGATTTTTATCCATTTATGTATAAAAATGGTGTGCGGATGTACTTTTGATTTTATTTTATATTTTCTAAATTTGTATATTTTAGGGCCTAAACAATTAAAAAACATTATATATATATATCAGTTATTAAAAATGTTTTTTCTTTATAAAATGATAAAACTTCAGGAAAAGTCAATTTTATCCCTTAAGTATTCTTATTGCTACAATCTGTTGATAGTTTTTTTAAGAATTTTAAAATTCAAATTTGAATATTAGTAAAACTTCTTTTGATAGCCATATTTAACACAGAATCTTTGATCTTGAAGTATTAAGCAAGTGTCATGACATTTTAGGTTCTTGCTTACCGATCTGCTGACCTGTACTTTATCTGTGATATATAGCTTGTGCTGAAAGAATGCAGAAAATTCTAATGAATCTTCACCGTGCAGTTCATGCTTAGCTTTATGTAAATATTCAATGACTAAGATTGAATTAGATTTTATGAGAAGTAGGAATGCCTACTGAATGTACTCGATTTGTTCTTTACCTATGGACAACCGTATTGGAAACAAGAGTTTTCCCGCATTGAGTTTTTCTTGCTCAGTACATGAAAAACTCTTGTAAAGGACACTTTTTCCTGATGATTACTAGAATATGCTGTTTTGGTACCACCGATGAAACCGTGTCAGCAAGACGATTGTAATTCATGTTTTATTTGTCTTAGAAGGATCAAAGGGTAAGGAAAGAGAGGATAGAAGATGGAATCGTTCAATATGAAAATTGTTTCTAATTTGATATATTCTTTTTTTAATGTTTTTATTAAAATTCAACCTTACTGAATAAATAAAAAAAACCGTTCCATAATTTGGAAAAAAGAAACTTTCTTTTGAAATTTCAAACATTTTTTTAATAAAAATATTTGAAATATTTACTTTAAATTCACTCCCTACTTTTAAATTATAAAAGAAAAAAGTTTCGCTAAGTAGGATGGAGGTCCTGTTCCTTGCTCAAAACAAAATAGAAGACTTTAAAAAAATTATAGTTAATATATAAAAAAATCGCTTACCAACAAATGAGTTTGACGCACTCAAGCGCTTTTGGAATTAATTTCCATCCTCAGGAATTCACATTGTTCATCATATTTGTAACATATGTAACATTTGTAACAATAATTAAAATTTCACATGTTAATTATATGAAAGTTGTGATATTTGCATAATTATAACAGTTGGTCGTTGTATATTTTGAAGACCATGTCAATGTGGTGGTCTCATCTGTATGATTGTCAATAAATTCACTATTAAAGTTTCATTGAAGCGAGTAATTAAATCTTTTGTCCTCTACAAAAAATAAAATACAAATTGAAGTAGAATATTAAAATGATAATGACAAAAAAATTGAGTTAATTAGCTTTTTGATAATACAAAGATAATATGAAAATAAAATGCCTGTTTAGCTATTTGCTGACCAAACTTTAGTTTTATAAATGATATACAGACTGCTTACTGTGAGGAAAAATCCTATGTCTTGTCTCTAAAAATTATTAAGCTTTATACAGTTTTCTGGAAAAATTTATATCTATTCGATCAGATGAATTCACATCGACTAATTTAAGGAAGTTGATGTGACTGCTACTAATGTAATGGATTGAAAGAACTATTATGCTCATTCTGTTTTAAAAACCTTTTAGGAAATAAAGGGTATAAATAAAACGGGTACGTTCAACGAATTATGTTTTTCAAATAATGTTAAATAATGTAGGGCATCTTCCAAAGAAGATTTGTCAAGAATACAAACAATGTTTTTACGTGTGGTACCCGATCGAACAGCTTACATACTTGGAACATATCTGAACATGTCATTCAGGAATATGTAGAACCTGGAAAAAATTTCTGAAATATGCGGGGAGAGCAGTATTATTAGTATTAAAGAATTATCTGGAATGAATTGCTATGTGGAATGAATGAATCTGTATATGAATTTCTAGCATAGTAAACCGTTCTGAAAATCATGTTGACCTGGTAATCGGCACATTTACTCAGACTGTAAGAGTCCTTATAAATATTGTCAAAAATAGCACTATCAGAAAGAGTGGGTTACAAGCAAAAATTTGCTTAAATCATATTTTCAAGATGTAAAAAGAGATTTATTCATTCAAATATTGAAAAAAAATACAAGTGATCTTGGCTCTGAAAATTAAATAGAAGTAATGTAAATTTAGATTAGGATAGGTTAGTGTCGGTTTGTGTCTCATTTTACAACGTAATTCAAGGAAATTTATTGGAGGAAACGCTTTTCTGTATATAATGTAAGTGAAGTCACAAGTTTTATAAATAGAGTTTTAGGGTTATCTAATAGAAACAAAATCTAAATTTTACCAATGACATGCTGAAATAAAATTTGTAAATTTAATAAATTCCATCTATGGAGAACCTTGTATCTATTTCTTGTAAATCACAATATGGTGGTTGCAATTCAAATATTACTAAATAAAATTCTAATTACTATTTGCTGATTGTTTAATGACTACTGCCCACCCAATAATACTATTATCTGGGTAAATTCATACCTAACATTTTTATGAGTGTAATTTATAAATGCAATGCTAAAAATATTATTCAGGTGGGATCTGCAGTTTCTGACTTTTAAGAGAACTTCAGTGCTTACATATCGACATTCTTATTTGTATGTAAAGATGATACATTTTTACAGCTTTGTTTTAAAAAGTTTTCTGAGGGAATCAGTTATATATGTATTCTGCCGTGTGCAGAACTATAGAGGTTTATTAAACATAACTGCAGTTCTTTTAATAGAGAGTATTTCCTCTCTGTCATTGTCATATGGTACTCACTTTTATACAAATCGTAAATAATGTGCTCAGTAGATGTTTTATTTATATTGTAATAAAAATTAATCTCATATGAATGTGCCAAATTAGATTTTATTACAGCTTCTAATAATATATTTTATGTAATTTTTTTATATTAATAATTTTATATGTTATATTTTCACATTATTGTCAAATGAAAAGAAATTTTTCCAATTCTACTTTATTTTTATCGTAAACATTGTCTGATTGTTATTGTGATTTGCTTTATATGTTCAAACTTGTAAAATTGTTTGTTTTTTAATGTGTTACATTATAGATTTAAATACAGCATTTAGATAACATCTGAAAAATGTTATTGTTAAGTAGCGGGGAATCCACCACTGCTTCTTATAACAATATAATTGTTGGTTTTAGCATTTTGAAAACAATTATGTCGCTGCAGCTATGATTTTATGTTAAAAATGGTATTTCTGAGCTTGTTTAGATCCAATATATAAGGTTTTATTAATAATTTTACATTATTTTGGATGCTGATTGTATTAGTTTCTGGTCTGTTGTAATTTTATTGTTTTAATCGAAATTTGCGATACAAAACATTAATTGAAATTTTCAGTCATCCATCTAATGAAATTTCTATAAATGCTTCAAAACTGTCATCAGATTAAAAAAAATAATTGTATAAGAATACAAAACAATTCTTATAAAAAAAATTTTTCTTAAAATTTTATTTATAACTATGAAAGTCAGCGATTAATTAGTTTTCACTGAAGTTCGTTACCCTTACTGTAGTTTTGTTCTTTTAACATTTAAGATGTTTATTTTAATCCATTATAAAAAAGCCTTTTGGTCCTTTTTTAAAACAAATCCATGAACTCTTGTGCGACAACAGTATGACACAAATAACACATTAATCTGCAGCTATCTTTGTTGGACTCTCATCAAGCCTTACGCTGCTTGCTAAGTTTTGAACATGCTGCTGCAAATTTGCAGTCGTAGAGTGTAATGCTCTAACCCACTGACAGTACCGAGCCTGTGAATGCAGCATCATAATCATCATCATCATTTATATTGATAAGCAACAGTATTTTTCTGCTGTGCACACATCTGCACGAGACAAGATTCTGGGCAAATGAGCCTGAACCAATTCTAATTGAATTCTGTGACCTCATCCATACCGTTAAAGTTTTAATGCGCTAAAGATTATTTCAGCGATCAAGATAATTGAAAATTTGATGGACCTGAGTCACGGCTCAGTAAATGAGGTGGAAAATCATTTGAATAGCAGTACGAAGATGTGGTAAATAAAAGTGAATCTCAGCTTCACTTTTTTCTGTAAAGAATTGTTGAGTAGTAATGCATATCGATATCTTAATAAACATTAAGCAATAACAATAACATTTTTTGAATATTAGAAAATAGTAGCTGCGATTCGTATGCTGAAGAATTTATTTTTATTTTAATTGTACAATGAGAGCCGATATGTTGACAGTTTCTAGTGCATAATCACTTTCTCTTAATCAGGTGAAGTGCTGGGTTGAGATTTCATTGCAGATTATAGTAAACAAATTTCTTCTCTCAGAGCAGTGAATAAGTTGAATCGCCCTCTAAATGTTTTTTTCTTGTTGTCTGATATATGAGGGTTCCTTAATACTCCCGACATTAATTTCTAAATTCTGTGATGGTTGTGTGAAGGTTTGGTTTGAATGATCTCATAAATTTTTTATTTACTACAAATAACAGATTTAACCTGCACTCTTCTTACACAAACTGATGTTACCGAATTATCTATTGTTTGTTGTTTGTGATTAATATTTATTACTGAACTGCTTGAACTCTATAAAAAATTTTGGAATGTATAACCCACCTTATTCAAGATAAATTTTTATCTTGTTTTTGTGCAATTCCTAGTCAACATTTGTTTTGAATTTATGAATCACAGATATACCGTGAAAATGTTCACGTCAGTGTGGTTTACTAGTTTAAATGTGTCAAAACACATTGCATCAACCACTGTGTACAGTTCTGCAGGTTGGGGAAAAAACATAATTCTTTTTTATATTTCTACTTCTACCGTGTCTGGCTCTTAATCTTCATTTTATTGCTGTGGGTTTTAGGTCGCTTTTTAAATGATAAAAATAAATTGTCTATTTAATTTCTCAATGTAAAATTATGTTCAGGTTTTAAGATTTAACAAGAAGTCTGTATAAATTTAATTATTTTCTTTTTTTTCAAAACAATACATTCATAGCAGGCATTAATCAAACTCTATTTTCAGTTTAGATCTCTGCTTGAAATGAATTGGAATTGTAATCATGTAAGTACTCAACGCTATTGATACATCATTTTCTCTTTGCTGTACTCCAAAAATATTATTTTGAAGCGTATTACATTCATAAGGTGTTCTCTAAAATTTGTTTTCGTAATAACAGTTTAACTTTATATTGCATTTTTCAGATCACCAAATTCTACAGTTAAAATACTATTCTGTAATTTTGTTTGTCAGTGTAAATTATAATAACATTACTTATATAAATTAATATTTATCCAGATCTTTTATCTCTGCTTTTTATTTATGTATTTGTGGTATTTTTCACAAGATTGAATATTTATCTTTTATTTTAGTTGCACCTGAAAATCTACTTTAAGAAACAATAACATACTATGAGAAAATTTGTGTACTAGGGGACCCATTTCACTGATAAAAAGTTTTTATAAATATGGATCCAAAAATACTTTGTTTTCCAATTTACGGCTGCTAAAAACTGCGATCCAAATTTAAGGTAAGGCGATTTCACTAATTTAAGTGCCATTTATCCTGAAGAATTTTAAAATGAGTTATGCAGTTGTATGTTAAATATTATTTGTATAGACTCGTGATTAAATCTGCTGAGAATTTATTTTTGAGTAAATATAATTGAAAGTAAATGAAAGTTAAAAAATTTCATTAGATAAATTTCTATCTGAACCGGGATATAAGATTTCAATTTAACTGAACTGAACAGTTTGAAAAGTTCCAATTAATTGACTTTCAAAATATCCCTAGGGATATAAACAACATTTAAAAAAAAAGTAGTTAAGAGATCAGTTCCTTCCTTCAGTTTTCCTTTGAATTCCTAAGAACTACTGTGATTAAAATCAATAGCTTGTACAGATTGGTTTTAATGCTTTCAGTAATTTATAAATCACACATTTTTTACTTGAGTATCCAGTGGACATTTCTATTAGCTTTTCACACAAAAATGCGTTTCAAAGTATATGCTTAATCACCTGGCAGTTTTAAACCTTTTTTTATAATAAACTTAATTCTTGTACCGTAAAGTTAACATAAGTAATATCGCTATCTCTATATGTTAGTGGATTATTAATCAATATAAAGGTAATAAAATATTACATTTACGATTAAATTATGGCTTTATTAAGGCGTAAATTTGATTTCTGATTAAATGTGTTTTTATTTCTGACTAGATGTTTATTTCTGATCCGGCCAACTCTATTGAGTTATCAGATCTTTAATCTGTTTAAAACAAACTACAGTAAGATTTTTAATTTTACATTTAATTTAAGGGTCGTGCTTCAACAATTTAATTTAGAAATGTTTCTAGTAGGACCTATTTTTAAGATTCTTCCAGTCAAATTACACTTAAAAAGTAGTGTATTTTTCATTACCAGAGATTTAGTGCAGTCTTACAAATATGTTAATATTTGAAGCGTAAATGTAAAGAAATTTTTTTGATAGTTGTAAAACTGGAAAATAAAGTGTTGCGGTTTTAAGTGAGCTTTTTTTATTTTGATTGTGTAATTTATCAATAAATAAATTCATTTCTTCATGGAACACTCGGTACGATCACAGTTAGTTTTTTTTATTATACCCCCATGAGTAACATGATAGAGTAAAGCGGGAGAACAAAATTTATAAAAAAATAATACTAATAAATTTTTCTTCTATGTGAAAAAAATCTGTTACGCTTAATAAAGCACAAAACTGTTATTTATTGATGCATTTATTATTATTATGTATTACAGAAAAAGTAAATTACTTGCTGTGCAATATTTATTTAATTTTAGAAATACTTGTTTGTTATATTCATATTTTTAATATGTTTTATGTATTGAAATATATTTGTAATTTAATAAAAATCAGAAAATAAAATGACTGTTTGATTTTAATTTATTTTGTGAATTTTTATAGATTGCTTTCAGTATTTTGCAATGAAATGGTAGCAATTATCTAGCACTTATTACTTTTCAGTTACCGTTTCAAACTTTTAAATTATGATTTTCATGAATTCTGTTCATAAGGAGTTAAGTAAATATTCTTTTAAAAAAGTAAACTTTTTTAATTTCTTTAAATTTAGAATTTTTGAAATTTTTTTTCGTCAAATTTAGTAGTAAGTTGAATTTTATCTTTTACCATAGTGCTGACTTTTAAAGTTGAAATTTAATTTCAATAAAAATTTTAAAAAGTTAAAAAATAAACTATATTTTTTGCTTTTTGGTGTGTTTTATGTTTGTCAGTTTTTAGAAAAATATTTTTATTTTTTCTAACTGTTCTAAAACATTTGTTTGATTGAAAATAATGAATTAACTAAGACGGGATTAATTTTATGATTTTATCACCGGATAAATTTTTATTTTAATGTCCTGTCATTTTGAATAAATTCTGTCATTTTCATGTAGATTAATTATACCATAAGTTTTTATAAAACTTTTTTTTATTAAAAAAAAAAGATTTTTATTTTTTTAATTATTTTATTATTACACGAGTAACTTTGTAGCCATATAAAATGAAATAGTTGTTTGTAAGAAATGTAAACATATGAAACCTGTTTCATATGTTTACATATGTAAAAATATGATTTCTTTGGGTATCAGAATTTGAATAATTTTTTATTCATATAAATATATTTATTTATTAGACTCCTTATACAAGACTATTGTAGCAATCATTTCTCAATATGTTTTCAGTGCAAGAGTATCGTATCTATAGTTATTTAAATTCATTAAGAAATGCAGGCATGCTGTTATGCTTCTATATAAACTATGCAAAATTAAAGTTATGATAAAAACTTAAATCCTTGTTGTATCAAAATTCAGTTGTTTAGTCTTGCAATAGAGGTGCTATATATATATATATATATAATTTTTTTTTAAATCAATTCTTTTAATAACCATACTCCTCTGTACCCAATACAAATTAATTTATATTTAATAGAACATCCCTAAGTACAGAATTATTGAAATAGGATGACTTACCTCATTTCATTACACAAAAAGAAGCGCTTTCGTAAACTTGATTCACATCATCAGCTGCATGTATTTATATATATATTACAGAAAAACATCATAAACTTGCAATCCATGATAACATATCACTTTTTCACTTATAATTTTATGTTAAAAATATTTTTAAAACAATTAAATTTAACTCTTCATACTTTAAAATCTTATATAAAATTTTTTTTAAATTTTTATTTAAATTAAAAATTCTTTAAAACTATAATCAAAATGAGGTAAAAACATAAAATATAAAATATTTTTTTAAATGATAAAGATTAATCGGTTAAAATCAATTAAGTTAAAATTAAAATGTAAAAATATAATTAAAACAAACATAAAAATTACAACTTAAAAAAAAAACAAAAACATAAGCAAAGAAAATCGTGTGTCAGCCATTTCACTGAATTTACTCTCAGTAGAGTAAAATTTAATTTTTATGTTTGTTTTAATTATATTTTTACATTTTAATTTTAACTTAATTGATTTTAACCGATTAATCTTTGTAAATAAACAATCTTTATAAACATTTTTTTATATTTTATGTTTGTGTCTAGATTTGATTATAATTTTAAAGAATTTTTAATTTAAATAAAAGTTTAAACAATTTTTTATATAAGATTTAAAGTATGAAGAGTTAAATTTAATTGTTTTAAAAATATTTTTAACATAAAATTATAAGTGAATTAGTGATGTGTTATCATGGATTGCAAATTTATGATGTTTTTGTAATTTATATATATAAATGTATGCAGCTGATTATACGAATCAAGTTCATGGAAGCGCTTCTGTTTGGTGTAATAAAATAAGGTAAGACATCCTATTTCCATGCACACATACACATACATACAGTAAGGTGTTAATAAATTAACACATATGCATATTAAAATATGATGATCCTTGAATAACTTTTGCACATTTAAACACAGAAAAATAAAGTTAGCAAAACCTGCTACCTACAAACAATCTATTTTTTGCCATGAGATCACCACACCTCAAGCAACCCTCTAATGGGGGAACAACTCAACAATCTTAAATGGCAAGCTTACACTCCAATTAATGTCGGTTATTGAAAAACAGTTTCGAGGTAGGATTATTTGATAAAATTTTTTTTTTGCGTTTCACTGTCATGGAGTTACGGTGTCATGTAAACCATCTTTGTAAAAAGAAATTACACGGCCACCATTTTGGATGGGGGCTGTCATCGGTCCAATTTTTTATTTTTGATGCCCTTTAAAATGTGTCATAATTTGACCCTTTCCTTTTAGATTCTTTGAGTAACGTTCATGTGTGATTGTGATGTGGTAGTTTTATACTGAAAAGTAGATCTTGAAATAAAGAGTGTTCGCTAAATTTTATTTTCCCATTTTGTAACTGTTGAAATACATGTTAGAATTTCCATATTTTATTAACACTATGTATATTAAAAGAAAGAAAACTTATTAACTAAAAAAAATTGCTCTATCATTGATTTCAGAAATACATAGCTGTTTTATTTAATTGGCTTCAAAAAAAGGAGATAGTTCTTTACTTCATAAGTATTTATATATATTTTTATGTTTTCTATGTTGACTACTATTTACTTTTCTTAGTTTCATTCTTTTATTATATGTTGATCTGTTGTGGAACAACTTCATTGTCAAAACGTAAGTGAAATCAGTGATCTTAGGAGAATAAATAATTATCTTAATAACAATTAAATTATTGTAATGTGTTGATGCCTTGCTCATCACCAATTGTACTTTTTTGTTTTATTGTGAAAGCTCCTGCGATATAGTTTGTTAAAAGTAACTTAAGCGAAAGATTTTTAAACGATGATATCGTATATGTAGATAATTTTTAGATGGCGTTCTCCTTTTGTTATCGATCTCATCGCTCGGTATTTTTTCTTAATTAAATATATTATAAGTATTAAGGACTAGGTAATTCAAATGCGCAAAGGAAGCTAGTACATACGTGCATTACATGGACGTACATTATTGTTCCATTACATTAGAATTTCTATTTAAGTCGGCATAGTTTCTAAAAAAAAAAAAACCTTATATCGGCATCACATCTAGATGATTATATTGAACGGTAAAGTTATGGAAACAACAAAAAGCGCTAAATAAATTAATTATAAAAACATATAGCCTGTTTAGGCTATTTGAGATGGTGACTTTAATGGCCTCCACCGTGTTACGACTAACAGACATCCGAATACAGCATAAGATGTAGAAGTAATATTAAATTTCACATCGTCGACCGACTTACTGTATCCTGAAAAAGTGCCTGTAAGAAAAAAAAGAAAAACTTATTTAACTGTTTTTTATAATTATTCTAGTTAGATGAATACAGTTAGCAGTTGGGTTTTTTGTTTTTTAATAATTTTTTTATTTCTTGAACTAGATGATCCAGCGCACGGATGCAGAAGAAAACAAGCAAATTATATAACTTTTTATGGACAAAACAAATAGCAACAACTTTTATAAGCAAAACTCTTGTAGTGGTGAAACTCATCGTGAACTAAATATTTTTGGTCGGAAAATAACTGTAATTCAGCGAGTATGAAAACCGCGTCGTGAATCTAATGATGAGCAAGTTAGTGCGATAGACAACAAAGTAGGTAATGCCCTAACCTACCAGCAGATCTTGTACTTGAATTTGAGACGATTTGATGAATCACTGCTTATTAGTAGTCTGCGATTCAGTGGAAAATTATCTGTAAATGGCGTAATCTAAAATGTCATTCGTGTTCATTTACGATATTAAAGCGATCGTATTTAGATGACTTCCCTGACAGCTGACAAAGGATCACGGTAAAAGAGTCTTGTTTCTAAGGTTCAAATCCTAGTAAAGGCTTTTGTATGGATTTTAATACTAGATAGTGGATACCGGTGTTGTTTGGCGGTTAGGTTTCAATTAACCACAGATTTCAAAAACGGTTGACCTGAGACTGTACATGACTGCACTTCATTTACATTCGTACAAATCATCCTCTGAAATAATACCTTACAGTGGTTCTGGAAGCTAAACAAAAAAAAAGTAAAAGTCTTGTTTTGATGAAATTGTGGATATTTCCTTCCTTTATTGCCTCCACTTTAATGAATATATTGTGATTGAGGAATTAGCAGCGATAAATATTCCAAACATGAATATTCTGTTTTTAATATTCTTGAAATAATTTAAAATAAGTTTTGAAATTTATCGGCTCGACTGAATTCCAATATTTTCTACAAAACTGTATCTCAAAGCATCTACTTATATTTCTGCTTTTTTCTAAGAACTAGTTTGTTAGCGGTAAAGCGCTACATTCTGTATAAATAGTTAATATTTCTCTATCGATTCTGCAATAGTAAAGGATTCTTTTCACAAAGTTTTCATTCCACGGTCTAATCAAAGTTTGTTACCTCATTGTGTTCATCCTTTATGACTGACAATCGGTATTTTATATCGTGTTATAATAAAATTTAGCGCACTTATTACCCACTTTTGCAGAAATTGTGTTTAGCGTATAATTTTTTGATAAATGTAACATCAGCTAAAGAGGTAAATGAATTAAAGAGTCAAAGAGCTTATTCTTTAATTTTAAACAGTGAAACATTTATTTGCTACAAAACTAGTAATATAATAATATCTACTTTTATCAAACCGGACTACACTTGTTTTTATATTATAACACGTAAAAAACTTTATTACATTACAGTTTCTATTTTTAACAAATTACTTAACGGTGTAAAAAAACTTGCGATAAATTTCTTTAAAATTTAATGAAGATTTTCTTTGTCAGAAATAGTATGACTTTTATATAGCTACTGCTAATTAAATAAATGATAATGTGTGCATAATATCTATTGAAATGCTTTTTATTATTCTATTAAACGTACCGTAATTTGTTCAGTTTTTAAAAAGTTATCTTTTTTCATAATTCACAGTAAAATTAAATTTCTCTTCTATACAATTTTTGTTAAAGAAAATTATTTTTATAAAATGTAGGTAATAAAATTTAATTTCTTCCGGTTAATTTTTGTAAATTCTGATTCTTTTATCGGCAAATTTCTACTCAAATTTTTTTGTAACGTATTTAATTTTTTATACTTTTATCTTTTTATTAACCGTGACGCCTGCTAAACATTAGAATGATATGTCCGATAAATCTTTTTTCGTTTTTCAATTATTTGAATTCAGCCTCGCAAAGTTCGATCCAGACGATCAGTGTATATTGATTGTTTAATTAATTACATAACAATAGGAATAGAGTATTTTATTCTTAAATTAAATAAGCGTCTGCGCTTCAATTACGCGTTAGCAATAATCTAGGATCGATCTAAAATCTAAAAATGAAGCGTGCCAAAGTCAACATTAATTACCGTAATAATTCTCCATTTTTTAAGTGTGCGACAATGCCCTCAGAAGATTAAAATATGAAAAAGCAGCTTGCAAACACTGAAACAAAACAGAAAAGAAGATTTTTAAAAATATTTCTCTTCATCTAATTTTTTACGTAGATTATAAGGAAAAATGAACACTTCCTTCATTAATTTATCAAATAAGGGTGATCTTTGTAAACTATACTTGTAAAATTTGTTTTAAATTGTAGGGGATTTATTAATTACTTTTTCGTACAAGGTACGATAAATGAATCTTGTAGTTCAGTCAGATGTACTACCTGACAAGTTACAAACGAGCCGTGGCGGTTACGAAATTCTTTTACCGTTTATTTTACTTTTTATTTATAATTTTGGACCTACATTAGGAAGAAATTACGACTAACTTATTTATTTTCTGCAGCGATCGCCACAGATTGTCCGATTACAGTTACGATGATAAATTAATTTTTTAGGTATGAAAAACCAAGTTCGTGCTGGAATAAAGGTAGAAATGCTAATCTCTCCTGCCAAATCGGTAATGAACACGATGATAACAGAATCGCACAAAAGATGTTTCCTTCGGTATTCAAAATTTCGTTAAGGTTTACCGATGATGTTCGTTAATCGGGAAATAAAATTAGGAATGCTGACGTTAGAAGTACGAATTCGCTCCCGGGGAGAAATTCAGTTTGAAGGTACAAAATAAAGGAGGAAAATGGCGAATTAAATACGAAAAATTATAGATTTTTGCCGTTGAACAGTAAATTTATAAAGAACGTAGGAAATAAAGATCGTCCTGAAAGCAGGAGGTGACCGTTCGTGCCAAAGTGAAACTTATCTGAATCAAAATTTGTGGATTAGAAAGAAATTCTTAATAAATAATAATAACTTTAAATTTTCACTTTAAGTAGTCGGCACCGCGTTAAAATCGACTACAAATAATTTAGTCTGATTGGTGCTAAAATCAAATTCAAAAAATAATTCTACAACTATTACTACTCATAACTCGCAGTACGAATTAGAAACATTATATCGCCATTTTAATGGTTGACGACTGAGGAGCTTCAAATTTAAATTATTATTTATTCATAAGGTAACATGTTATTTTTCAACATCTCTTTCTTCTTTTCGAAGCGCAGGCATTATCTTTCAGGTAGCTTCTATATTCCTTTAGAAGAACGTTCCTGCTCTCGAAAGTTTAAGTTTGGTAGGATTATATTTATACTTTTAGATTTACTTATTATGTAAATTTATATAATTTATTATGTATAATTTATTGGTTATCTCATAACCGAACACGGACAGATATATATAGTGGTAGTCGTATAACCCGTCAGACCCGATTTTTGCATTTTGTCGGTTTCGAAGTGAATATTTTGCCGTTGTATCGACGCTCTTTTGCCTTCCGGGTTAAAATAGTGTACCCGAGTTTCGTCAGCGGCGACAATAAACCGTAAAAATTCATCCCCCTTTTGTCCGCATTGTGCGAGCCACCTGCAGGCGTGTTCGCTTGCATTCCTGCGTTAGCGTTCGTGGAATCCATCGCGCATGTACTTTCCAGTAGTTAAGCGATTTTCGATACGGCTACCCGCACTGCCGACGCCGATATTGAGTGTAGAAAAGAATACTGCTGTAATTCGACGAACGTTTTGAACGAGCGTGTTAATCCTATCGGCCGTTTCTTTTTTTTTCGGACGGCGAGAGTGCGGTTCGTTCTTTGCACGTTCTCGACCGCGTTAAAAAGATTTACTCCGTCTACTTAAGCTTATGTTTAATGACGTTTCTCACCGGGGATTATGTTTTCAATCTTTCACAAATTTCTGACGGTCACGCATTTACTTTTCTAATGAATTTTAAATACGCCGGTCGCACTTCTTTTTCATTCGTAGCTTATAACGCCGGATGATGAATCGCCTGAATAGATTAGCGGTTGTTTACGTTTATCCGACAGGGCTATCGACTTATGTTTTTGTTTCTTTTATTTGGCGCAAATTTAAATTTGAACCCTTTTCAAACGATGAAGCTGACAAAGGGTTGCACAGCTTTTCCTGGGTTTGCCTTCGACAGATCTTGATTTTAAATACAAATCGCTAAATAATATTACAATATTTAATGAAAAATATCAAAACGTTCGGTAAAACATTTAGGTCCGATTTGACCCCTCGATCGAACGACGTTTTTATTTTTAAAAAAATATTCGGTATTAAAAGTTGACAAAAAATCAAAGTTCTTAATAAAATATTTCGGTTCCTCTACCAAATGACGTTTTCATTACGAAAATTACGCTGTATTTCCATTATAATTGCTAAAAAAAATTGGGATCCCGTTTGTCGTTTTTCCTGTTTTACTCGATAGCTACTACCTGTTAAAAACATACACGACTTAAAAAAGTATCGGAAACAATAAAAAATTACACAATTTTTTTTTAAATTCTTAAATTGTGTTCTACGAGACGTATTATTTATAACAAAATTTCTATATCGTCTACATTAATACAAAATATGGTTGGATTATTCGTTTTTAAAATTAATCTTAAAAAAGATGGATATTTTAAGTACCGGTTCCATTTTTGGGAGTTTAAAAGTTTCAATAAGCCGTCCGGGGCCACAAAAAAAATTATATGTATAATGCGAGATGCTCCTTCGTTCGACCGGTTGAATATCAAACCGGAAGCCGGGATATACGAATAAAATATAACGAATTTATATTTTTTTGTTAACGTTTTTAGAGATAAGAGTGAAAACCGTTTAGAAATGATATCGAATCCGCCTAACCCTAAATCGATCGATTTAAAACTTTGGAAATTTAAATATCTTTATAAATACTTTCATCGCATTAACGCATAATTTTCTAAGACCGCAGTACAAAAAGTAAAAAATTAAAAATGACGAAAATTATCGCGTCCTTCTTTTTTAATTTCGCCCAAAATTTAACGCCACCGATGCGCCGTACATAACAATTTTTTATCTATTTTCTTAGAATTTACGTCGCGGCAGTCCGAAGATATTAATCGAAACGCAGCCCGCCGTACGTATACGTATTACTGAAATTCTTTTACTTTTTTTATTTTTTTTTTGACCGAGGAGGTCTTGAAACATCAACCGTTGCGGAAACATCGATAACCGAAATTTTGGCCCGTTGTAACTGCCCTCTGGCTCAGTGATAGGTGGGGGGGGGGGGCGATAGCCGGGAAAGTAAAAAATAATTAGAAGAAGAATATTAATTAAAATGTTAACAAAATTATAAATCACGATCGCCAAAAAATATATAAATCGAACTAAAAAGAGAAAAGAAGGTACGGAAATAAATGATTAATCGTCTTTATGCAGTATTTAATTAAATAAAATAACGTGTGACCGATTAACTTAGAGAAAAATTTTGACCTTCAACGAAAATATTTAAATATTTTCTTATCGATATAAGACTGGGTGAGGACTTATAATCATTAAATGCCTGCTATTTCTATTACGTGAAAAATACATTTAAAAATTAAAACCGACTGAAAGTTAATCGGTCACTCGTCATTTTATTTAATTAAATATCGCATAAAGACCTTTATTTCCGTACCTTGTTTTCTCTTTTTAGTTCGATTTATTTATTTTTCTTTTATTTTTTGGCACTCGTATTTTTGATTTTTATAATCGTTTTTATTATTTCGTACTTTTAAGTGACTGTCGAGAAAAAGTAGGTGTTCGAAAATTTATGGATATAACGTAATTAACGTACCGAGCCGAATGAGGAAACTGTAATCGTTTTAATTAATTAATTTAATTGGCGTATACCGATCTAAATTTACAGATTTTTTCAGGTCGAGAGACTTTTTATCGTGCGGATCGTACAGCAATTTTGTGGGATCCAAACAAACTCTAAGATTGTCTCGTGCGACTCTATGCTACGTAAGCCTTTTTTTCCTGTTTAGCCTCCGGGATACGCCGTCAGGTATTACTTCAGAGGATGATATGTATGAGTGTAAGTGAAGTGTAGTCGTGTACGGTCTCAGGTCGACCGTTCCTAAGATGTGCGGTTAATTGAAACCCGACCGCCTAGAATGCCACTCGATTTTTCTGAGTATATCGGTTAATTTCTGTTCAGGTTTGGTTCCATCGTGATTTTGTATTATACTAGCAAAAGCAAAAAAATTATATTTCTGAATATAAAATCTTACTGTTTTTGAAAACGCCAACTCGAACGAAGCTCAACACATGTAAATCACTGAAAACAGTAGCATAGAAACCAGATGTTCTGGGTCCGGCCGACCAGTCCTGAACACAAGCCATCGACCCAGAACCTCAGGTTATTTTTCACGAGAGCTGATCGGCTTAGAACTTGAGGTTTTTTCACGAGAGCGAGCCCTTTCTAGTTAAATTTTTACCACGAAAGAGTGTATCTACTACAAAAAGCACAGCAAAATACGACTCTACTTCTTCAATAAATTAATACATTAAAGATCGGCCTAGAACCTACCTCATATACATATAAGATAACGTCATTAGCTATCTCAACGCTAAAAAAATAAACAATCTACAACCTTTATCACCTATCATCCGCTTTCGCTGAAAGTAATAATGCCCGATTTTTTGTTCAAAACATTGTTATAAATTTAAAAGTAATCAGGACTGTTAACCGAGTGGTTACTAGATAATAAAAACATATTTTTATTGCATTTCATCATCAAATAAAAAAAAAAATATTGTGAGAAAAGGGCGTATCTCGAGAACGGTTGGACTTAGACGCATGAAACTAGCGGCTATCGTTCCAGGAGGTTGGAAAGTTTCCTTTCCAGCCAACAATAATAATGATTATTGTTTACATTAAAAAATAATCATTGATATATTACACTATCGCTGAACGTAATGATGACCAAACATCATAATAAAATTTACACTTAATAATGGTGATTGCAGTTAAATTTCACTATGTAAGATTGAATTCGATGAGAATATAATAGTAAAACAGTGATTTCCTTTGTAGTTGAGAAATCATTATTAATTGAGACAGGGGGATCCCCATGACCACATCAAACTATTCAATGAATAAAACACCTTAAACGTATGTTTTACTAAGAATTTTTTAATAAATCAACTGTTTTAATATGTAAATTTAACCGGACTCCTAATACTCATTTATCCGAATACTAGAGTTGTTTTCTATTCCTAAAATTGTAATTATCTAAAAAAAAATTTTTATTTACCAAAATTTCGTTTAAATTTTTGGATGGAATAATTATTTTGGAAATAAATATATATTTTATAGTCGATTATTCGAACCTTCACGATTCGTTTAATTTTAATGCAATGGCCTGAACATTTTAATATTAATTCGCTTATTTCTAAAAAATAATTCATTATCTGATTCAGAAATGCAGTACCTTAAAATCTTTTTATTATAGTTTACTCTTCTTTAGTGATCCTACGCTTTCTACAAACCTTTTTATAGTAACATAACGACTTTGAGTAGTTAATGAACACAAACTGAATTCGAACCCAGGACCCGGTCTCTAACCTTCTTTTTTAATGATGTCAGGGAATTCTTCTCATTGTATATGGCTGTCAATCATTCATTATAATAATTTTTTTTTTATTTTCAACGAAGATAGATATTAACAATAGCATTGCCTTTGATCTCTATTTAATGTAAATAAAATATTACGTAGTACTTTCTTTATTTTATTTATTTATTATTATTAAACATTTATTATTAAAAACATTTATTAAACATTTATTATATTTATTATTAAAAATTAAACATTTTCGATTTATCGAAAATATTAAACATTTTTGCAATTTTATATAATTAAAAATATTTAAAATTAATATTTTATTGTTAAAAATCATTAAATTTATGTACAACAAATTTATGTAAAGATGGTGGGAAATGATATGAAGATCGGTTTCGTAATTAAGAATCTAAAAAACTGATAAGAGTATTTTGCTCTCGCAGATCTGCGGGACCAAAATAATTAATATAAACTCGTTTCAAAAGGTACAAATCCACTAGATTTAGTAATTTCTGGTTTGTAGATGAAAATAATAGAATATTATTACATTAATTCAAACTTTTCAATTTATAGAAATCTTTGGTGATTTTAAACTAATTATTGATACAAATACAGGTTATTTTAATGCAACAGAATTATGTCAAAATGGGGAGAAAGAATATAAAAATTGGTTTCGTAATAAAGATTCAAAAGAATTAATTTATTATTATGCAGAAAAATTAGTCGGCTCGAATTCGAACCGACAAAATATCCTATATAAAGTGAATCCAAAGGGTACAAATCCATTTGCTGATTTTTTAATGCGACAAAATTATGTAAAGATGGTGGGAAACAATTTTTTCATTGGTGTGAAAATAAACAATCCAAAGAATTAATCCAGAAACTTTGGCTACTCGGAATTCCGATGAGCCAAACACTATACGTGTAGTTAGTCCAAAAGGTAATAAAAATCAATTAGATTTACTAATTTCTAGTATATATGTTTATAAAAAATTGTTATTTAATATTGCTTTGTAGATATCAAAAGAGCTATGATAAATGTTACGATATAATAGTAGATTATTTCACTAAAGATTTTAAGTTATATAAAGATGATATTGCTCAGTTACATTCAAAGTTGCAATATATAGAAAATAAGCAAGAAGAATTGAGAATTGAAAATAATAGACTTGATGAAAATTTAAAACGCATAAGTAAAAATATTTAAAATCATTTTATTGGTGTTGAAAAAATTTTTAATTTTTACATAGATGAGTTTAATTAACACATAAAAGACATAAAAGATTCATATGGTATCTTTGATGATTTTAAGCTAATTATTGATACAAATACGGGTGTTTTTAATGCAACAAAATTATGAAAAGATGGTGGGAAACAATTTAAAAATCGGTTTCAAAATAAGGAATTAATTGATTATTATTCAAAAACATCTGGTAGCTGGAATTCCAACCACCAAAATATTATGTGTAAAGTCGATTCAAAGGGTACAAATCCATTAGTTTCGCTGATTTCTGGTACATACTTAAGACAAGAGTTAATTTTGAATTTAGCATGTTGGATGTCGAAAGAATTCTATGATAAATGTTTTAAAATTATACAAGAGTATTTCTCAAAGATTTTAAATCATATCAAAATGATAATATTCAACTACATTCAAAGTTGCAATATATAGAAATCGAAAATAAGAAACTTGTAGATGAAAATTTAAAACGTAGGTTGCAAATTAACGAATTAATGGTAATGGTAACAAATTAAACGGTAATGTAAAACAAATAAAACTGGCTACACTTGATCCACTCGATGAAAGTGATAACTGTGTTATATTTTTAGATAAAAATAAAGATGACGAAGAGTATAGATATTATGCTATTCGTGTCCAATATAGAAATCTAGAAGAAGCATTGAATAAACTTAAAAAAACCCAATTTTAAAATTGTTTATCAAAAATTAAAAGATCCAAATAGTGTACGATTTTTTAATATAGCTTTTATTAAAGATCTCAAATTTAAAAGAAAACGTACTCGTTTTAATATAAATATGGAATTTGATTTTAAATTCCATTTGTTTGTGTTGACGAGTGTATACAGATTATATAAGATATAAATACGATTATATTTATTCAACATCTAAGTTTGAATATTGTCTCCTTCTAGACTATGATGAACATAATCCAGTGGATGTAGAATCTAAAATTAAATCGGCAATTGATTCTTTGTATTCTATTATTAATTTAGATAACGATTGCGAAACATTACATTTGAAAATAGATTATCACAGTCATTATCAAAGCATCACTATTTTAGATAAATATTATTTATACGATATCGATGATGTAAAGTCATTTAGAAAAGAATTTCACAAAGATTTATCAAAAATTAATTGTAATTTTTATAAACCACTAGAATCGATACAAGTTTAACTTTTTAACAATTTATTAATTTAAAATATATTTGTTTTAATAAGTAGAGATATGAATTACAAACAACGTTGAACACAACGTTTAACTAACACACAACGGTTGTATGTTACTAGTTAAGTACTTCAGTATGCTAGTTTCATGCGTCTAAGTCCAACCATTCTCGAGATACGCCCCTTTCTCAAAATATTTTTTTGTATTTGATGATGAAATAAAATAAAAATATGTTTTTATTATCTAGTAACCACTCGGTTAACAGTTATGATCACTTTTAAATTTATAACAATGTTTTTAAAAAAAAACGGGCATCATTACTTTCGGCGAAAGCGGGATGATAGGTGATAAAGGTTGTAGATTGTTTATTTTTTTATCGTTGAGATCGCTAATGACGTTATATATATATATATGAGGTAGGTTCTGGGCCAGTCTTTAACCTATTGATTTATTGAAGAAGACAGAGTCATGCTTTGCTGTGCTTTTTATAGTAATTTTTATAGTACACTCTTTCGTGGTGAAAATTTAACTAGAAAGAGGGGGTTGCTCTCATGATAAAAGACCTTGCTCTCGTGATAAAAGACCTCAGGTTCTCGACCGATCAGCGCTCGCGAAAAAAACCCTGAGTTTCTGGGTCAATGGCTTGTGCTCAGGACTGGTCGGCCGGACCCAGAAAGTCAGGTTTCTATACTACTGAAATTAAGTTAAAGTCGCCCTCTGCGACCCTTTCAAGGCTAGATGAGATTCCTCCTTTCGTGAACAAAATTTGAAAGGAGAGGCCGAGGATAACTTCACGATATCGTGCGATAGAAAATGTTCACTAAATTTTAAAAGGCTATTATTATTTGTTGTTTTTTTATCGAAAACGTAAGCTTCTTCTTGACTTCCTGTTTATTATGGATATTTAAAAAAGATTCTCCAATAAACTAATTTTGTTTTCCAGCAATGTCGAACGACCGTAAATTTTTCTGTTATTTTCTATTTATAACGAACAACAAAATTCGTTTTACCGTTCCCACAATCTTTCTTTAGATTTGTTTTATTTAGTACGTTAAATTAGTATTAATGTTTTTAGAATGCCCTCTTTTTAGATAGGTTTAGTTAAATTTTCATCGTTTCCGAGAACGAAGGCCGAAGCCACGGTTAACGTTGAAGTTGCGATATTTATGATATCTTTTACTTCGTCACGGGCAGACGGTTGGAGGGTGATTAGTAATTTCAGCTTATCTCGTTGTTATCTGTTTTTCTAAGAAAAGAAAGTTTTTCTGTATTCGCTAAATTTTTTACGGTTTTCCTAGTAAAACCGACGAATAAGCCGTTTTTCAAATAAAATGTATTTCTCTGCTATAAACTTCCGGACCGTTTTATTATTCAAAAAATACTTTTAAATCCAAAAACGGTAACAGGTATTTAGTTTTAGTTCGATTAATAAATCTAATTTTTTTTTAATTGCGGGCCTATCCCCCTGGATCACATTGACGCTCGGCTGGCTTCTCGAGTCCCAGCATCCTACGTGTGGAACCGTCCGGGATACGACTGCTGCCACGGTACCGAAAACGAGGAAGAAGGAATTAAAAATTAGAAAAGGGATGTGCACTGATATTCTGGACGTCCGACTATCCGGTACTATCGACTATACCGGTAATATCGGCACTGGGCGATTTAAAGAAAAAATTAAGGCGCTGTTTAAACGATCTAAAATATTATTCGAGTAAAGCTTTGCGTCGAAAGGAAATTTATTTTTTTGGATATAGTTTTTTGCAACTCGTAGAACAAAACGTGTAAGTTTAGGCGTGCGTCGAACCGATTATTTGTTTAATTTCTGAAAAGAACGACGGAAACTCATTAATCGACCGAGCGCGACCCTGTAACGTTACAGCCGATAATCAGGGTGATGTCGTTTCACCGAAACGCCTTTACCGCAAACAATTAATGAAAAACATCGTTTCGGCCGATAATGAAGACGTAAGCGTCACAATTAAGAAGGTCAAAGACGTGAATCGAAAGGGCGGTGGCCGATGCGTGGAATTCTGTCAAAAGCGTGATATCGACGAGGGGTAGAATAGAATTTTAATTAAAACGACGTCCCGCGAGACCGATGAAAGGGATCGTGAAACTGTCGAAAATATACCGGACCGTACATAACGCGATGAACGGAGGATATTTGTCTATCGTTACGGGCTGGTCGAGGCGACAAAAAGAATTCCGATTCTACGAAGATTCTCTGTTTAAAAGGATTACGAAGAACAACATTAAAGCGACAGACTATAGGTTTGTTTAAGAATAAATATTGTTTTTCAAGGTACGATTTGATTACCGACTGTTAAACGTACTGTAATTTTAAGAAGTATTATTTATAACGCGGTAATTTAACTGGATTTCTCTTCGATACGTTTTTTAAACGGCGGTAGCATACGTTCATATCTTTCAGATAATTTTTGTAAATTCCGATTCTTTCGTTAGCAAATCTCTATTTGTTGGATTTTTGTCGCTTATTACCTTATCTGTTTTTTATTACGTCGTGCGTATATTCTATGTACTTTTAAAATTTTACTGAAATACATTTTTTTTACGACTGAAGAATCGATTCACAACAGAAGCTTACAAAGAGACTTGTACGCGGGAATATGAAAATCGAAATTTTATAGCGTTTGAAAAACACCGTGTCTTACCGGGATTCGAACCCGGGCCTCCGGATGAATGGCGTAGGCGCTACTACTCCGACATTATTTTCGTCATTTTATTAAGCGTGATTTTCCGGTGGGTACGATAAAACCTTTTTAATTTTCAAATTATCCGGATGCAAAGATCGATGCGGCTAAATCGGCTTTCCACTGTGGATGATTTCCGACCTAGGAATCGAGGCGCGAGGTAAAATAAAGAAATCCACCCGGAGGATAGCTCGATGTCACCTACAGGTGTTACCCGTAACCTTTTCAAATACGGGGTTCGAGGTATAAAATTATCGACAGACAATTTTTAACCGCTATTTTATACATCCGCAGAAAGTAATAAACAAATAAAACGTTTTCTCTAGAAATTAAACCTCCGAAAACAAATTCCAGCTTCCTAAACGAAAACCGATGTTCATCCCTGGAATTGAGAAAGTATGTTTTGAAAATGCCGGCGTTTAAATTTAAAATTTTTGTTTCTGACAATATCGTTTTTTACGGTTGTCGTGATGAAATGTACCCGAATTTCGAACGGAGGTAAACTTACCTTTATAAAAGATTTAAGCGTTACAGGTACAGTTTTGCCGGCTAATATTATAAAAGGTCTATTAGTACGGCACTGGATTATGCTTAATGAAGTCTTGAACGGCTGCGATTCGTCGAACCAGTTACAAAAGTAAACCGACTGATGTAGATTTGAAGTCTGAAACAGAAAAATAAAATTTCATATTTTCTTAATCGTAACTACAGAATAGTTTTATTTTAAGTTCGGTTACGTAGAGTCCGAATTAAATTTCTCTTAATATTTTCTACCGGTGTTCGGATTGTACGGATATTCAACATTTTTACAAACTTCAGAAGTTTCTGTAATTCTGAACGTTTCGAGTGTGTCCGTAGTTAACATATTTTATTGCTAATATACAGATTTTCGTGTTGCGAAAGTTTTACGCGAATCTGCGATTAAGCGGCGAACAGACTGCCTTTTTAGAGGCTGGAAAAAGGAAATGGGAAAATTAAAAAATGTTTGCATCGTATTGACGTATCGAACCGCAGTAACAGTTGTTTCGTGACGATAATCGTTTTTAAAGAAATATAAATCCGATAATTTCTTGGGATGAGATACCTTTTCTGTGTAGAGGGAGCTTTCATGAAGTCGCTTAGGATTTTTTAACTCGGTCAGATATCTTTTTTCCAAAATCATTTAAGTAAAACCTTTCTTCGCCGATAACTATAAATTGAAAACATTCTTGCGCACTCCTGCTCAAGAAGATCGAATTTTCGTTATTTTATTTTGTTTAATTTTTTGTACAAGAGTATACAAAACGTAAATTAAATGAGAAAACTAAAAGAGGTGTATTTTTTAAAATTTAATATCTTTCGAATCAAGAAGCACGGTGCATCGGTTTGTTTGTTGTATGCGCACGCATTTTTATTTTAAATGAAGCCTTACAATCTAGCGGACTAAATCGAACTACTGACTGTAATCGTGTATTATTCTTTACTGTAAATAGTACGTTGTTTACATTAAAAATCTATTATACTTGTTACTTTTTACATTTTGTTTTTAAAAAAAACTTGTCGACATAAAGTTTTTGAAATTTTATAAAAATAAATAAGCGTAGAATAAATGTTAATCTAGACAACTACTGTTTATAACGCGCGATACAATTTATATTATAAAGTTCAATTTTTTGACGTTATTTTCATTCGTTCTGATTTTTTTGGTATCGTAATTTTTTTATTATTTAATTTTGTTTATAAATATTTATCTAAAATTATATTTGTATTTTGGGAATAAAAAAGGAAAACATCGGGTTACAGCTGTGTTAAAAAATCGCAATTCAAGAAACGATTAAAAAGTTCAGGATATTGATGATTTTCGTCGTAAAAGTTTTTGTTATTGTTAGTACGCTAAATTCATGAAGGTTATTTAATTACAGTCGGCAAAAAGATTTAACAAAGTTGCGTGTGATGAAACGTAAACCGTGTAACATTTTCGCGGCGGGCTGTAGGCTCGCATATTTTCTAGTTAAAATGTATTTTCTGTTTATCAGAAAATTAAATTATTATAACCGTAATTTGATGTAATAATTAAAAATAACGAGTAGACCCTACACGTTAGCGTCAAGTTTAAACTCGCTCTCGACTGTGACGAACCGCATAAGAGCGTAGGAAAACTACACCGATGCAAAGTAAACTTGAGGTTACGATAACTATACTGTCGACCTTAGATTGCGCGTAACTCAAAAACGACTCGATCGATTTTCAAATAATTTCCACATGCAATACTTCAGATACACTGCTACAGCATACCTAAATTTCAATGAAATCGACCTAGTAATATATATATATATATATATATATAAAGGAAATTACATTTTAAGTGAACTGTATTTTCGTACTCGTACTTCAAATCAAAAAGAAAGTTCAATTTCATCTCTAATCCCACCGTGCGACCGAAGGTAATAACAAACTTTTCCTAGAAAAATCTGTAAAAATATTTTTGCCCATTTTCAGTATAATTTAAAATTAACATAACGATGTTCACGTTTTCTCAAATCTGAGGGCTTCAATTTTCGAATAAATCGCAACTAATACGATCGAAAATTCAAATATTTTGACCGTATAAACTTGTACGAAATATATTAAGCGATATTAAATATCTCGGGGCGATTGTGTCGAACTCTGCAAAACGGTTTCTACATCTGTAGTAGATGTGCGAACTGTTCTCGCTGTACCGATGGGTTTTTCTTCGAATAATTAAGGGAACTACACGGGATAGGTTGAAGATTAATGTCTCGACAAAACTCCCAACGAACCGCTTGGCCGCAGTCGCTGTTATTGCGATAAGATTTTACAGTGAACGCATGTTATACATCGCTCCTGTAACGACTGATGCCAGCAGTACGGCCGGAACGGAACGCAAGTACAGCCTGGACGTTTGCGCCTTGATGTCGAATCTTTTAATTAATCGACGGCTATATTTTAAGTTTACGTCGGAAGGAATTTGGTTGGCATCGGGTTCCGATCTTACTTAGAGCGCGGATCTTTAAAGTTCTTACCGGGATATTCCTCGGGAGGGTCGCAGACATTTTGCGTCCTACTCCCGACACGATTCCCCTTCAGTACGTCCTGTGAAGGCCTTTCGGTCTCGCAGGAAGGCGCCTGGTGGGGCTCTTGTTTTTTTAGGGGTTTAATGCGCTCCCTTTTCGGAGAAAGTCTCATATGGTAGCCGGAGGGGAGTCTCTTAATGATTTTTAAGATTTAATATTTTAAATCTTAGTATCTAATATAACTTAGTAACTGCCTCTTAATATTTTGTTATCTTGATTGTAATCGTTTAAGGGCGTCAGTGAATAAGACAGTTTAGTTTTTCTTATCGTCGGATGGCTGCTGAATTTCTTTTCGGTCTTCTTTTTCATTATTAAGGATTAAGGAATGTAGGAAAACTTAATATTTGTTTTTAAATTATGCGAGGATAAGAGCGATCGCAATATTCAAGTACGTCGACCGAATACGTAAAAAAATATCATCGCATTCTTCTAGACGCGAGTATCAACAAACGGCTTGTAGAACGGATCGTTCCACAGCCGGATCGGCTGTGCTGCGGCAGATTACATATACAACCACGCCTACACAAATAAAAAAATTCGTATTTGTTTGGTCTAATCTATATTTCGTGTTATTGTAGGTTTATTTATAGTTTGTGATTTTGTTTTGGCGTTTTAGCGTAGGTTTGTAGCCCGCGTTGGTTTTGTTTGGATTAATTTAGCGTTACTTTTTACGTTTTCCTTGTTCGTGGTTTATGTTCTTCTTATTTTTCGTCCGGTACTGCGTGTCTAGGTCACTTTTTTGCCGTTTTCGAGTAGGCTAGGGTGAAAAAGCTAAATCGGTACGGTCTTGTTTTGTTTGAGACCGTTGTAAGTCGGGAATGTCATTCGCGGCATTCGCATCGGTGGCGTCCTGATTGAGGCGATGGAGACTGGAAAATATCTGTTGCCGTGACCTCAGTAAAGCCCCTAAGGGCTAGATCCGGAGTGGGTGGAGTTTGACAACCTAACTGCCATGGTGTCTTCCTTTAGGGGTCACGATGTATATTCCTTGTATCGTCGTGAAAATGCGATCTGTTGCAGAGCCTACGGTTACAGCAGTCGCTTTTAGACCCCCTTAACAAAGTCACTTATTTTGTTCGTTTACGTGAGAAATCCGGTTTATCGATTTACATTTATTTTTATGAATAGTTCTTCTTGTCGTATAACCCGTTTTTATTTATACAAACGGGTTTTTCAATGCGGATGTTAAAACGAATACTAGATTTATTTTAATTTGAAAGAGAAATCTCTTACCTTTGTAACAAGTCGTTGTCCGTAAAAGAAATACACGAATTCATGAACGATCAATGCGGTCAACATGCAGACGTTTTTCATTAGACTAGCGAGTGTTGTAGTAGAATAAATCTAAACAAAATATAAATAAAAATAAGTTTTCGTCGTTGGGCATAAATAAAAACGACGACGCTTAAAAACTATTAAATACGAAGATCGATCGGAAAGTTCTGTTCCTGACACAGAAAACAAGATTTTTCGGAAGTTTTTGTTTGTTGCTCGACGGATTCACCTCGGAGGAATTCATACCTTTAAACTTTTTAATAAAGTCGGTTCAAGTCTGCACGATAAGCGGTCGTCTCGGCTCTGACTTCATCGTTTGAAGTGAATGTTCGTCCCGCGAACCGTTTCTTCAGGTTGTAGAACAGGAAATCTCATACGGTTTTGTAATAAATCGAGACGGACGTGCAGGAACATTGTCGCGGTAATAGAGCGCTTTCTTTTCGCCCGGATGTAGACATTTAGCCTGAATAGCACCCTTCGATCGGTCCTGCACTGAAGTTTAGTATTTCATGGCGGTGATACCGGCTTTTTCTTTCCAAACAGTCTACGAGCACCGCACTACGAAGACCCCAAAAAATCACGGCCGTAACTTTTCTTGGAGACGGAACCGTTTTGCTTTCTCTGGTGTGTAATGGTGAATCCACGTTTCATCTTCTGTTATAAAACGTCGAAGAAACTCGGCGGAATTGCGTTGGAATCTAAACACCCTCGAGAAAAATTCCGTCGAATGCTTTTTCGATCGACTGTTAACGAACGTGGCACCCGCTGAGCGGAAAGTTTTTCCATACCAAAAATATCGTGTAGAATGTAGCGGACACGATTTGTCGAGATGCATTTATCGTTAGCGATCTCGCGTACTTCGATCGACGATCATTTAATACGGCGTTGCGATTCTTTTGACTACCGTAGCGGTATTTGGGGGGTCCCGAGCGTTCATAATCTTGAACGCATGTACGACAAGATTTAAACTCAGCAGCCGGCTTTTTTACCGTGAAAAGGAAGGGGAAGAATCTTTTAAAACGGGTCTTAACTCTTTTTGTATATCGGCCGGAGTTAAAATTTTTTAAATGTAGTTTAGAACTTATTTTAAAACGGCTCCGACTTCAAATTTATCCGTTTTTCAGAAAACGTCACGACGTTGTTTGCTTTACTCGATCGTCACAACAAGCGACAAAACGCACGCGTATAACACATCGCCGAACGCCATCTAGAAGAGATTATACTTGACAAATATCGTAGTCGTTCGGTCGTACTGCATCGTCTCGGTGTCAGGTCGAGAACTTTCCGAACGACTCCGTATTAATGACTTACTTTTAAATTAGTGGACTCTTCTAAACGCTTTTCATAATTTATTGCGGTACGTTTTCTTAAAAAATATCTCTTAAATAAATAATCGAATAAATATATTTGACGCGTTGTGTTTGTTCGTTCGATACGTCGGCTTTGCCAAACTTAATGAATCTGTAGATTTCATTTCGTACGGACATCTTTCTTTGCGTTAGACTTACGCGTTGCGGTCAGCGTCTTTGTAGTCGTTTCCTGTTTCTACAGGGTCATTCACGGAAACTGGATGTTTTTGAAGTGGGTTGTACTCGGGCGTTCGTGGTGGGAGGGACACGTGGCTGGTGTCTGACGTTTCCTTTGTTCATAGCGTTTACATTTTAGTCGTTGAGATGGAGTCGTGGACGCTAGACCAATGCCTGTACGCGTATGACAGTTTTGTGCGAAATGACGAATCCGTAACTGCCGTTCAGCGAGATTTCCGCCGTCAGTTTAATATCCATCGTAATGCAAGTGTCCCTTCTTGTAACACAATATTGCGACGGGTAAACAACCTTCGAACAAGCGGTTCAATATTGAAGAAAAAACCACCGGGTCCCCGACGAACTGCTAGCACTCCGGAGAACATCGAACGAGTAAGGGAAGCCATTGTCAGAAGCCCACGCCGCTCTATTCAGAGGCATTCAGCAGCGCTTCAAATGAGCACAAGTACGGTAAGACGAATTCTGCATAAAGACCTGCATTTGCATCCTTACAAGATAGCCGTCGTGAAGCAGTTAAACGAGCAAGATTTCACGCAGCGATTACAATTTTGTCGACAAATGCTTACCGTTTTTGAAGAAAATGAAAATTTGTTATTTTTAATGAGTGACGAAGCCCATTTTCATCCGAATGGCTTCGTCAACAAACAGAATTGCCGGCATCGGGCAGAAAGAAACCCACATCAGCTTCACGAGAGACCACTTCATAGCCTAAAGGTGACTGTCTGGTGTGCAATAGGAAAGGTCGGTGTTATCGGACCGTATTTTTTTGAAGAAAATGACGCTGCCGTAACTGTAACAGCTGATCGTTACATTGCGATGTTGAATACGTTTTTCATCCCCGAGTTTCGAAACCGGGGAATCGATTTTCAAAACGTGTTATTCCAGCAGGATGGAGCTAAAGCGCACACAGCAAGGGCAACGATGGCTGTTCTCCGTAACTTGTTTCCGGGACGGATCGTTTCCAGATTCGGCGACATTCCTTGGCCCCCTCGGTCCCCCGACTTGAGTAGTTGTGATTTTTTCTGTGGGTGTTTCTGAAATCGCGTGTATACAGCAATAAACCGCGTACATTGGAGAACCTAAAGATCGCAATTCGTCATCGCGTCCCCCAGATTGATGTCGACATTGTCAGTTTGATGTAGACATGCTGCAAAGAATCGAGGGAAGTTACCGTGAAAGGCGACAACAATGTATTGCCCAAACTGGACATTACTTGCCGGACATAATTTTTCGTTCATGAGTAAGTAACAAATGCTTTGATTTAACAAGTGTTTCAGTACCAATAAAACTTTTTTAAAGTAAATATTCAATTTTTTATGATTATTTTAAAAACATCCGGTTCCCGTGAATGACCCTGTATAAGACGATTTACTAACCGTCAGTCGTTTTGTGTAGCACCGGTACCAGTACGCGTCTGTTTAATCAGTACTTGAATGATTTTACGTTAAATTCGCTTGACGCGTTTATTGTTATAAATAAAAGATACGTACCTGATAAATTTGGAAACTACACAGACATAACATGAATTCACAAGTAACAAACATGTCCATCACGATGAAACTTAATACCGATTGTACGTCGTAACCCAACCTGGAAATTAGAAAAACAAATCGATTAAAAACGTAGAAATAATGTAGTTTAATTTTACTGTATTTATGAAGTTCAAATGTTAACCGTTACACAGCGGCAGAGTTGAAAATTAATTTTACCTTAAATGTATATTTATATCCGTTTATAAAAGGTTCGCGTACTCGTCCCAGTCGAAAAAAGTATAATTTGTTTTTGAAAGTGCTGATCTTTTTATCGCTAAAATAATGCTGCAAGAAAACGGCGGCGTTGGTATTGTCGGTGCCGCGACTAAACGCGTTACTACCAGATACGAGATACAAATTCCTCTGCAAACTGGTACGGGCTTTCTCGACATAATAAGCCCTTTTTCGTAGCCTCCTTCCTTCAGCAGAATATAATATTGAAATCGAAGATATATTCAGCGGTACAAGTGACACCCGCACTCTGTTCGTCGCAGACAATGAGGGTACAATGAATATATTACTTCCAGAGAAGGAAAATACGAGTAGCGCCTCGTACGTGTTTTACACTTTTCGTAGCCGTAATAAAGTCCGGGATAGTCGGTGAGATGTAAAGAATCGATCTCTGCTTGTAATGAAACGGCGCGATGTAGACGGGATGTTGATAAAGGATGCAACCCTTAAATAAGTTTTCGGCGAACGTAAAAAGATGAAATTTAACAAACGTTCGTGCGTCGAAACCGTTTATTTTCAAAATTAGACCGCAAACCCCCGCGAGGAGGACTTAATTCTTTTAATAGAAAAGGTAGGGTTTTGACGCACCGCTTTAAACAACGTTGGAAAACGAACGTTTTGAAGGAAAACCGTTCGGGTTTAGGTAAACAACTCCGACCGAAACGGCACCCGTAATATTTTTCACGGGCCCCGATCGATGGGTCTCGTAGCGAAAATATCTAGTTTCGAGATAGTAGCGCTTGACAGATTTCATCGATCTACGTTTACCGGTCGAAACGTTATTTAAGAGGTACTGCAGACCGCTTTTGAAACTATTTATGAAAAATATTAAACGCCCGTGATTTTGGCTAGGGTTGTCGTAGCTCGATTTTCTTTTTTCGCGTTGAATTTTTGTTTTGCGATTCCTTTAAAACTATGCATCATAACCCCTATCCTTTTCGTCACCCGGAGGGAAGTCCCACGGCCCCTGATGATGGCGCGCTTTCGTACCGATATAGAGATCGTTTCGAGGTAGTCGCGTCTGCTAAATTTCATTTGCCTATGTTTAATTACTGAAAAAGTTATTTTAGGATTTATTAACGCTTTATATCGATTCTTTCCAGCAGAGAACCTGTAAAGATCTTATAATGCAAATTTTCAGCCTGAATGAATTCGTACGTTATTTGACGTGAAAAATGTTCCGTAAATATATCTCGAGTAATTTGCGAAAAAATTATTTTACGGATAAAAAGATCCGATTAAAAAATGAAGTATTTAAGGTTTTGCGTAAATTTACTTCTTTTTGGTAAAAAAACTTTATTACGAATATTTTGTGACGAAAGTTTTATAAATAATTAGTCGAAAGAAGTAGAATTTAAAAGTTAAACGTTTTCGCTTTTATTTAAACTAAAACGGACGAAATGTGATTAAAATATTATTCATTTCAAACGAGAACCGACTAATATTAGAAATGTTTTGATTCGGAATTTCCCGACAACCGTGTCGATCGTGCTTCATGGACTGCCGTTTTACCATCAGTAAACGTAACGAAGCGCGCGTAACAAAATTATAGATTATAGACGACCGGCTACCGCTACTGCTCAAGCGCCGCGTTACTATCGCGACCGGATCAGAAATCAATTTTTGAATAGAATTCAAATTCTATTCTGCCCGCTCGTTCTCCGTTCGTGTCATCGTATTTTTTGAGTGGAAAAGAATCGTCAGAAAAAAATAAAAAACTAATTCCGTAGAAAATCGTCCAAAATTGTTAAATTAAATTCCTTTAATTCTAATCCGATAGTAATCCGTAGTAAAAAATGAACGATCAGAGGTAATATTCTTACAAGATTGGGGAAATAAGTCTCGTTGAAATTTAAAACGATTTTCTCTAAATGTTGTTAATTATTCGATTTCCTTTACTTTTGATCGCTTGTGATCTAACATGAAAATATCTCTTTTACAAATATACATTTTCTAATCGTTTATGCCGCATTCCGTGTGTATTTTTTTTGTCTTCAGTTATTTGACTGGTTTGATGCAGCTCTCCAAGATTCCCTATCTAGTGCTAGTCGTTTCATTTCAGTATACCCTCTACATCCTACATCCCTAACAATTTGTTTTACATATTCCAAACGTGGCCTGCCTACACAATTTTTTCCTTCTACCTGTCCTTCCAATATTAAAGCGACTATTCCAGGATGCCTTAGTATGTGGCCTATAAGTCTGTTTCTTCTTTTAACTATATTTTACCAAACGCTTCTTTCTTCATCTATTTGCCGCAATACCTCTTCATTTGTCGCTTTATCTACTCATCTGATTTTTAACATTCTCCTATAGCATCACATTTCAAAAGCTTCTAATCTTTTCTTCTCAGGTACTCCGATTGTCCAAGTTTCACTTCCATATAAAGCGACACTCCAAACATATACTTTCAAAAATCTTTTCCTGACATTTAAATTAAGTTTTGATGTAAACAAATTATATTTCTTACTGAAGGCTCGTTTTGCTTGTGCTTTTATATCGCTCCTGCTTCGTCCATCTTTAGTAATTCTACTTCCCAAATAAGAAAATTCTTCTACCTCCATAATCTTTTCTCCTCCTATTTTCACATTCAGTGGTCCATCTTTGTTATTTCTAATACATTTCATTACTTTTGTTTTGTTCTTGTTTATTTTCATGCGATAGTTCTTGCGTAGGACTTCATCTATGCCGTTCATTGTTTCTTCTAAATCCTTTTTATTCTCGGCTAGAATTACTATATCATCAGCAAATCGTAGCATCTTTATCTTTTCACCTTGTACTGTTACTCCGAATTTAAATTGTTCTTTAACATCATTAACTGCTAGTTCCATGTAAAGATTAAAAAGTAACGGAGATAGGGAACATGCTTGTCGGACTCCCTTTCTTATTACGGCTTCTTTATTATGTTCTTCAATTATTACTGTTGCTGTTTGGTTCCTGTACATGTTAGCAATTGTTCTTCTATCTCTGTATTTGAACCCTAATTTTTTTAAAATGCTGAACATTTTATTCCAGTCTACGTTATCGAATGCCTTTTCTAGGTCTATAAACGCCAAGTATGTTGGTTTGTTTTTCTTTAATCTTCCTTCTACTATTAATCTGAGGCCTAAAATTGCTTCCCTTGTCCCTATACTTTTCCTGAAACCAAATTGGTCTTCTCCTAACACTTCTTCCACTCTCCTCTCAATTCTTCTGTATAGAATTCTAGTTAAGATTTTTGATCCATGACTAGTTAAACTAATTGTTCTGTATTCTTCACATTTATCTGCCCCAGCTTTCTTTGGTATCATGACTATAACACTTTTTTTGAAGTCTGATGGAAATTCCCCTTTTTCATAAATATTACACACCAGTTTGTATAATCAATCGCTTCCTCACCTGCACTGCGCAGTAATTCTACAGGTATTCCGTCTATTCCAGGAGCCTTTCTGCCATTTAAATCTTTTAATGCTCTCTTAAATTCAGATCTCAGTATTGTTTCTCCCATTTCATCCTCCTCAACTTCCTCTTCTTCCTCTATAACACCATTTTCTAATTCATTTCCTCCGTATAACTCTTCAATATATTCCACCCATCTATCGACTTTACCTTTCGTATTATATATCGGTGTACCATCTTTGTTTAACACATTATTAGATTTTAATTTATGTACCCCAAAATTTTCCTTAACTTTCCTGTATGCTCCGTCTATTTTACCAATGTTCATTTCTCTTTCCACTTCTGAACACTTTTCTTTAATCCACTCTTCTTTCGTCAGTTTGCACTTCCTGTTTATAGCATTTCTTAATTGCCGATAGTTCCTTTTACTTTCTTCATCACTAGCATTCTTATATTTTCTACGTTCATCCATCAGCTGCAATATATCGTCTGAAACCCAAGGTTTTCTACCAGTTCTCTTTATTCCGCCTAAGTTTGCTTCTGCTGATTTAAGAATTTCTTTTTTAACATTCTCCCATTCTTCTTCTACATTTTCTACATTATCTTTTTTACTCAGACCTCTTGCGATGTCCTCCTCAAAAATCTTCTTTACCTCCTCTTCCTCAAGCTTCTCTAAATTCCACCGATTCATCTGACACCTTTTCTTCAGGTTTTTAAACCCGAATCTACATTTCATTATCACCAAATTATGGTCGCTATCAATGTCTGCTCCAGGGTAAGTTTTGCAGTCAACGAGTTGATTTCTAAATCTTTGCTTAACCATGATATAATCTATCTGATACCTTGCAGTATCGCCTGGCTTTTTCCAAGCGTATATTCTTCTATTATGATTTTTAAATTGGGTGTTGGCAATTACTAAATTATACTTTGTGCAAAACTCTATAAGTCGGTCCCCTCTTTCATTCCTTTTGCCCAGCCCGTATTCATCCACTATATTTCCTTCCTTGCCTTTTCCAATGCTTGCATTTCAATCTCCAACTATTATTAAATTTTCATCTCCTTTTACGTGTTTAATTGCTTCATCAATCTCTTCGTATACACACTCTACCTCATCATCATCATGGGCAGTTGTAGGCATATAGACGTTAACAATCGTTGTCGGTTTTGGTTTTGATTTTATCCTTATTGCAATGATTCTATCGCTATGCGTTTTGAAATACTCTACTCTCTTGTATATATATTTTTTTTCACATGTTTTATTAATAAAAGTGAAAAATATTTTAAAATAATTATTTTACTGAACCGAACAAAAAATTAATGAATATCTTATCGAGAAAAGCAATGCAATAAATTTGTAGAGCGTAACGTCGGACGAATGAAAATACTGTACAGTAATATGTTTTTAAGTGCAAGACATATTTTCAAAATGTTCATTTTTCTAGTAAAAAAAAACATAATAGAACAGAAAGCTTTAGGACGAATGAAAGAAATGTTTTTGATCCGAGTCGAACGAAGGAGAATTATTTTAAATATAAATTAATCGATCTTTTGAACTTTGTACTGGTTACACGAAGTTTTAAACTATAATTATAATATATTTCTTGACCTTTTAATTTTTAAATAAATAATGTTGGACAACATACTCTTTAATTCACAGGAAATATATTTAACGATTTATCATTTACTTTTTTAAAAATTAAAAACCAAAAAAAGTTAGCGATAAATTTATAATAATTTTGTAGACTTTAAAGTTCAGAGTTCATTAAAGACTGTCGATTAAAGTTTTATCGTAAACAATCTTTCCGATAACTTTTTTTTTATCAGTATACAATCGTTTATTATTATTATTTTTTTACAATCTCATTCCGATTATATTTAATACTAAAATAATAAGGGAATTTTTTTTATACGATAAATAGCATAAAGAATAACCCTAAAAAGATTTTTTTTCGTAAGACACAATTAACGTCAAATATGAAGAATTTAAATTCGGCGTATGAATGGAACGGCTAAGAAAAAATATAGTTAAGAAATAGGTCGAACAAAATGAAATCACCCTATCGTCTAACACAAAACATTCACAACAAAATATCGTTATGTACAGGTGCTTCATTTTAATCGCCTCTGGCGGTTTTCTCGTAGAATACGCACGATAAAGAAAATGACCTAAACAAAAGTTACTCAGAATGGAGGAGAACACATCATGCTGACCTAGACCATTATTTCAAGGCTAACGTTATTTTTTCAAACGGAATGACCTATTTTTGACCCCGCCGATGAAAACAGCAGAAAATTTTACGCCGGAATATGTAGTCACCTTTTCTGTTTCATACTTCCTATTTGCTTACCGATACATTCACACTTACACTGCAACTACGTCAGGGCGGTGTCGGCCTGTCAGGCTATTTGCCTACTGTACACATACACCGGATAAACGTAAAATAACAATTAAAATATTACAAACGAGTTCGATTATATTTTAATAAAATAAAATAAGAAAAATATAGAATACAATGAAACGTGCGGTAGTGAAAGCGCAGTACTTATTTTACCGATGAACTTAACGTGGTCAAAGTCCACGATTCAAGGGTTCAAGGGCTTCATTAATTTTTTTTTTTTTTTTTTTTTTTTTTTTTCGGTTGTTTGTGGGCGAAAAACGCTTGGGCGTTATCATCGCCCGGTAGGTATTATTAAAAGGGTAATATAACTCCGAAATAATAAGCTCTACAAGGTGCAAATGTAATATTAATCGTATAATAAAAATTTACAAAACAAGCCAAGAAGGCAAAATAAACCCCAAAACTAATATCACAGACAAAGTTGACAAAACATTAAAGATAAAATAATAGAATAAAGAAAGTATAAAAACTTACCTAACTCTGATGGGTTGTGCAAAAATCCCCACCCCAGATAGTAAAATTAAACTAAAAAATCAAATCGAAAATAAAGGTTAAAATTATTAAAAAACCCTCCTTACAGAAATACATATATAAGTATATTAAATCTTTTTCAGTAACCCAGTACTCTGCAAAAAGAGAAAGATTCGCTCCAAAACCCTGCCATCATTACCCAAGACTTCACGAATGCTGCTGGGCATATTAAACTGACGACGCAATGCCGCATAACATACGCAGTCCACGAGAATGTGGTGCACATTCATGCGGCAGTTGCATCGTGTGCACAGGGGTGGGTCTCCTCCCGACATTAGATATTCGTGTGTGATCCTCGTATGCCCCAACCGTAACCGGCAGAGGACCGCTTCCTCACGACGAGAGTTCATGCTAGAGGAGCCCCACGGCAACACTGAGTCTTTAATCCGCCGAAGTTTACCATCGACGACAGCCGTCCAGCCACTTTGCCACCTTGCTCGCAGTGATTGTTTAATATGATTAATAAAATCAAAGGTAGTAGCTCGGGTGGTGAAAGGAGGCTGAATACACGCATCTTTCGCAGCAGAATCCGCCCTTTCATTACCGAGAATCCCAACGTGGCTAGGGATCCAGCAAAAACCTACCCCCTTGTTTCGTTTTTCTAACTCAGCGATTTTATCATAAATGCCAACGACGACAGGATGTCCGGAATATAGGTTTTCCAACGCCTGGAGAGCACTGTACGAGTCACTGCAAATAAGAATGTTCCTATATTTAGGGCCGACGATACTTAGAGCCCTATCCACAGCGAGTAGTTCCGCGGTGAACACACTCGTAACACCGGGTAGGCCAAACATATAAGTCTGTTCATTGAAAACAAAAGCACAACCAACGTTCCCGTCATGCTTCGATCCATCACTGTATACCACCACGTCTGGGTTCGACTTGGTGAGGAGGAACTGGAACAACTGCCAGTAAACAATAGGTGGCGTTGAGTGTTTATCATACGTTGTAAGATCAAACGTAAAATTTACATGGTTTATTCATGTAAATTGGCTTCATGTAAATTCATGGCTTCATTAATAACAACGTTCCAAGTACGAGTGGATAATCATATAATGCTCGTCGGATCTTTTGTAACAATGTAATAAAAAGCCGACGCAGTAATGTTATCGGTTTTTCTTGTTACGTTGTACGTACGTTCTGAGTATCTTTTTAATTTCACTGAAATAAATTTTATTTAGATTTCAAAAAGACGGACCCTTTCGTACATTTAGTATCCATAACAAATAATGACGGGAGATTACGAAGGAGGCGCTTACAGCTGTTCGGAAGAAGAAGGCGACCACGAGGAATACAAAGCCGAGACCGCTTCGGGTACTATTCTTACCGGTAGTCGTGTACGGCGTTGAGATCTGGACCGTCGGGATAGAAGACCGGAGGAGAATCGATGCGTTTGAAATGCGGGCCTTTAGAAGAATGTTCCGCTTCGCGTGTACGGAAAAGAGGACGAACAGCTCGATTATAAACGAGCCGGGTATACGGAAGAGGTTTTGAGAGGGCTCGATGGACATTAAAAATTTTAAGATTTCTGTGCCCAAGACGAAGTTTATGCTTCTTAAGGGTGCAGACAAATTATCGTACGGTCGTAACCCCCGCATTAAGTACAAAGACTGTGTAATCAGCCGAGTTCGAGTTCATAAGTACCTAGGTGTTTTGTTTGATGAGAAGTTTCTGTTTAGCAACCGCATTAGGCAAGTAGCGGTGAACGCCGTCTCTGGATTACGGGCTGTCGGGCCGTCATTTGTACATGGTGTACCGAGGTGTCTTCGAAAGTATGATCTCTTACGCGGCGTCCGTTTGGGCGCATAGGTTAGATAGAAATCGGGTACTTATTCAAAATTTAAGGAGTGCCCAGCACAGAGCCTTAATTGTATGTACTGGTGTTTTTACGAGCCTACCACTGTATTGGGAAAGGCTCACCAAACCGATTTAGTGGTGAAAGTTTGGGCGGCCATGTTGAAATTGCGAAAAGGCAGGGAGGCCTAGGTATTTGGGATGCGGTTTCGAGCCGGGCCTGTACCGGTGCGGAACGGTGAGCTCAATGCACCGTTCTAAATTTCGAAAAGTTGCCAATCTCCCGTCTGCGGAGGAGGCTGTAGAGCCTCGTGATGGAAGCATAGCGGCAAGAATGGCACGCCACGACTAAGGGAAGATCCTTGTATAAGTTTATACAGGATTTGGGGGGATGGTTTGCCTCTTCTTCGTTTTTAAGGGCAATGGGAACCCGACTGCTCTCCAATTTAAACCGATAAATTTGTGTAAATTTAAACCGACATTCGTTTCGGTTCCGCCTGGCAGCTGATGAGCTGTGCGTCTGCGGAGAGGTCCAGTCGAACGAACGCATGATGTTCGACTGCCCGGCTCTTGGGAGGGCCAGACCTCAGGCCACCCTGGAACTTAGAGGTCAAGGGGAAAATCGGTCGCTCGCAAACGGCGAGTCAATGTGACGAGAGCCGCATTATCGGACCGTGTGGGAGTTCCTTGATGCGGTCGATTTGTTCAACCGACATCAGTAGTTTGCCTAACGGAAAAGACTCCTATTTAATATTGGCGGACAGGTACTTGCTGGCATTCAGCGACGTAGGCGACAGCGAATTGCTGTCTTGAGGACATAGATTTAATTTATTGAATGTCATATACGATTTAGTAGTAGACGGGGTGCCCCTACCCATTTTAGTGATATATGACAACTGAGCGGTGGGGCGAACAAGCGGGTGGTGTTTGATACCGCGCTTATTCCGCTCGTGCTTTTAGGTTAGCTCTGTGAGCTGGTTAGGACACTGGTCGCTAAAGTGTTTCGAGGCTCAGTAGCCGTTTGTGGCACAGACATTCGGTCTTATGCTTTAGAGAGACCGAATCGGTTGGTGGCGGGAGAAATGCCAAGTAAACCAAATACGGAAATGGTTGTCCACAATACTCTTCCGGCGCATCCTCCGCCTTTTTGGCCATACATTTCGAAGGCCCGGCGAAAATCTTGAGAAGCTAGACGTACAGGGAAAAATCGAGGATAGCAGGTCACGCGGAAGACCGCCAAAAAGCTGGCTGGACGGAATTGAAGAGACGACTGGAGAAACGCTAGGCGCGTCGATTAGAACGGCAGAGGACCGTGTGGTATGGCGGAAAATCGTCGGCGGGATACGAATCGGGTCACCGGATCTCGGGGCACGAGAGGGGATATCGCTGATGACTGATAATAAGGTTAATATTTTTGTTTTTTTATTAAGCGCGATACCCGTTAAACATTAGAATTATATGTCCAAAACATACGATAACCTTTTTTAATTATCCAATTATCTGAATTTTCGATTACCCGGTTTCGGCCTCGCAAAGTTCAGTCAGAATGATCGACGTTCCAGTGTATTATGTCAAAAGGATAGTTGAATGTCAGCCGGAGCGCGTTATGTTACTTCACTAGTACGCTTCAAATTTTGTGCCAGAAACTACACCGACGCCGACAGCAACTCGTTTTGTTCGCGTTCACAAGTACCATCTTATTCTCTACGTTTCTATCGTTCTGTTTCTTTCCGTATACAATGAAAACATACTCTCTTTCTCTCTGCTCTGTTTCGCTTTCGGGAGGAGGGGAACGCCTACACCCTCTCCCACCGAAGCTCCATCACAGCGTTCTCGGCACACCCGTTCCCATTCTAACAGCGAATATCTCAGGCGATCGGGACTCGATTCCAAAAAGCCTATCTTGGCGAAGCAAGCGCCCAAGCGGGACCCTAGCCACCCGGGTTGCTATTCTATCTTTACATCCGTAACGGTATCCGGTCCCCTCGGCCACCCTCCGCAGGAATAAGAATCTCAGGAAGCTACTAACTCCACCGTCGAGATTAGCTAGTAAATGGCGTGCCGGTAATTCCCACCGTTAATTCGGTTGTATGCTATTAGTAGAGGAAACCACAGCATCGTCCGAGTCGATTCGCAACTCGTATTCTACTAAAACCCTTAACGGCGATCGGCGAGCGTTCTTACTGCTGAAAACAGTAGCGACATGCTTGGAACGCCCTAGTTCGACCATACTAGCGTTTTTCATAAATCACCCTTAATTTTAAAAGGGGGACCTTTCATCTAGAAAATATGTTGTAAACTTCATGCACGGGGTATAAACGGTGCAGCGGATGTAAACAGTTTGCATCCGCTGTACTGTTTATTTGTAGCGATGCAAAGAGTGTCAGATTAAAGATTAAAAAATTAATTAATTAAAACAAAACTAAATATCGAGTGAGGAAAGGGTTCTTCGTATTCTCCCGGTAGATGGTTTTACGAGCGTAATTTTGGTAATATTAAATATTTATCGACGCTCGAGTGCTTTTGAAAGGTAAGATATATCGGTGAGTATTTTTTTAAAGGTTAGGATTATATTAGTTTATAGTTGCGTCTTGAAAAATCTAATGAGAGTAAAGAAGAAATACATTTTTAAATATTATTCAAAAAAAGGGAAGATTACGACTCGACCGCTAAAAAAACTGTGATGTTTACGGGCGTGATGAGGAAGCAGTACGTGTGGTACAAACCGGTTTCAAGGGATTTTAATCTGGAAAATTTGATGATGATACACCTCGCTCTGGTCGGCCGTCGACCGAAAAAGATGATGAAATTATCGAAAGATTTGATCAAAACCGGCATATTAGCTGTCGTTATATCGATAACTGACTAAAGATCGATCACTAAACCGTTTAATGAAGGCCGGATAAAAAATAAACTCGACGTACTGGTGCTACACGATTTAACGTGAGAAATCTAAAGCTCGAATTTTCATCTGCGAAACGTTGCTAAAAAGAAACGAAATCGAACAGTTTTTGAAACGGCTCTTTACGAGCCGTAAAAAACCGATCGTGTACGGCAATAATGAAAAAAAGGATCGCGGACGAAGCGAGATGCAGCTCCGCAGACGGTGGCGAGAGCAGTATCGGCATAAAGAAAAGTAACGACTGACTAATGCTGAGTGTTTGGCGGCATCGTTCACTACGCGCTGCTGCCGCCCCGTCAAACGATCGTTTCTAACCTCAACAAATGGAAAGTTTACAAGCTATCGGAATCGACCGATAGGGACGGTGTCGTCCTCTTTCACCACGAAACGCCAGATCCTGTAGATCCTTCGTTGACCGATCGAAAATTAAGAGAGCTTGGCCGGAAAATCTTTGTCCGTCCACCGTCTGGTCCGACCTGGCATCTGTTACTGTCTCTACAGAATTAACTAGATCGAAAAAATCGGCGTCAAAAGTGGCCTGTGAAAATCATTTACTGCAGTCGGTCGTTCGGAAAACACAGAAGTTCTACAGTTACGGGGTTATGATTTGCAGCCGAAAATGGGAGAAGCGGTTGATAAAAACTTCACGTATTCGGTTTTATAAATTTTATTTGAAATGTGAAAAACCTCTTTTTACTTTCGCATTAAAATACGAAGAAACCTTTGCCCGACCCTCATGCGTATAACGATTAACGGTTCATCTCACCTTATCAGAGATATATGATGGTAAATAATTTCTTTTACGCTTAATTTCGTCAATTTTACGTCGATATCCGTATTAATTTTTCCTTTATGTCGTTTATCGTAAATATTTTCTAACGATTTACCGAGTATATCGAATTCGCCGCATAATATATTTAAAAAGCCGACGCTTACAGTTATACTGGATAGATTTACGATCGCTTCTATTACGTAGATAGCCGACTCTAAACCGAACGCGACATAATAATACTCGTGCAAATCGTACGGTAGTATTATAGAAAAAAATAACGTTTTCGTTTCGGATGACGGTATATAAAATTTTGACGCTAACGTATGACTTACGTGGACCGAGCATACTACAGTCGTCACAAATTTTGTTAAGTTTATACTCCCGTCTTCGCTCGATTTTTTAATACGGGTTTCTTTATTCAAGGCGCGTTTTTCAAAATTGTTAAATCTCGTTTCGATAGCCGTCATCATTCGATTGATCGTTTTTAAATTATAAATTAATATTAAATACGCGTTAAACGAATGAATCAATAGAATTTCGTACAGTAACGTTTCTGTACTGGTCGTAAAATCTTTACGCGTATCGTATATGCTCGCCGTTATCGCCAGTATACCTATCGTCATTATTGCGCAATACGGTATCACTTGTATTAGATTCAAGTTTCTGTTATTTTCGGATATCCATAAACCGTTGATTCTCATCGTCATCTTAACGATCTTTATATATAATTCGTACGGATATTCTACGTCATCGTCCTTTCTCAATCCGAAACAACGCAATAACATTTTAAACATTCTTCTTTCCTGTAAATTCATTATTACGATTTTTATTTAAATAACTCCTAATAAATCTCTCTCGTATACTAAATATATCACGAAACCCGGTTTAAAATCAAATAATGATAACCGTAGACACAAACGGGCGGAGCGAGTGACTCTGATTTACTTGCGGAATTAAATATTTTCTTTAAATAAATTTTTATTCGTTTTATTTTAACGTTCGTTTTCGCTACTGTTTAAAATTTAATCGTAAAGGCTTCTTTACTTACATCGTTCGCGTAACCTATACGAGTTTGATAGGTTATAAAAGTCGAATTGAAAAATCATCGCAGAAATTTCAAATATGTTGTTCTTTTTTCCTACGGCTAGTCCGACAACTATCTGGCACATCGACATAGTTGCCTGATATTTCTCTGCGTTCTGATGTTTACGTCCAGCTTTCGGCAGCGAAGAACGCGTTCCCCATCTGTTATTGACTCGGCTTCACGAAAGAGGGCGCACACTTCGGAGGTGTATATCTTCGTTCTGTTGAGATGAGTGGCAAAGCGCGTCTCGTGTTGAGGCGAAAACGGGCGACCGCCGGTCTTCTGGGTTTCTCGGCACGTGTCTACAGCTTTCGTCTCTTCAGCTTTCGTCGCCGATACCGCTTTCAATTATTAGTGCGCTGTGCACTTTCGTTGCTTTCTTGACGATGGATTTTGCTATATTACGGTAGGGACATTTCGGGTCGATGAAGATTACTTCCGCTTTTCGCCGTATCGTCCGCCGCTTCGTTTCCGACTCTAAAAATTCCAACGCGGAGGGAATCCGCTATAGTACGATATTTTTACTCGGCTTCTGTAACGTTCCTGTCGGATATGCCCGTAACGGACGATCGTACGTCTTTACTGGTTTTGTTAATTTAATTTTCTCTTTTTGTTAATTTTAACGGGTTTTAATTTTGTTATTATAAGTTGTGAAGGAAGAGACGGCCTGGATAGCCGCCTGGGAGTCCGTCAAAACGACAACATTGACGAAATCGTGTTAGCAGTTCAGTGCTGCCAGGAGAGCACGAGATATAGCTTCGGTTTTCGCATCGAAAGTCGTTTTATTTCTGCGTTCAGGGAAATAATGTAAAGAGGTAATTTATATATTATTATTATATATACATCGAATATATCAAATATAATAGATTTATGCCGATTATTTCAAAAACGATAATATAACTCTGGAACCGATATACGTAGAAGTATCGGAATCGAATCGCGTTAACTTCTGAACATTTTGGAACACGGATGCAAAATTTCAAAAAATTTGGTCTAATCGTTTCAGAGGATCTTTCAAATAAAGTTTTGCAAAAGGTCGGCCGGAGAAGACCCTGATTTCATCGCGCTCCGCTCAGCGAGTTTATTAAATGTTGCATTTTAATCGTATATTGCTCCATAATATCTTTTCACGATAATCTTACGGTATCGCAAACGATTCACAGGTATCGCAAACGATGCTCATTTTAAAAAGAATACAAAATCCGTTTAAGTATTTTATCTTTTCATCTATTTTTACGTTATAGATTTATATAGTAACTTATATAGATCTGTGGATTTTAAAAGGTATGAACACGTAAACTCGACACGTCTGAACGAAGGGTGGAATACTTCCCGGGGTTGTCCTCGACAGATTTTTATTTGAAATACCGCATAGAGATTTTAAAAGTCGAAGCCTTTATGTTGTAATATTTAAAGTACAGTTATTGCGAAATCGATAAAAATATTCAGTAAAATGACTCGGATCTGATTTGACCCCCTGGATCGGATGCGAGATAAGTTTTCCAGCTGTTGATTTTTTCTATTTATAATAGTGCGTAGTTTGTTGAAAAGGGTCAAATCAGACCGGTTTTTTAATTGACGTTTCGATTTCTTTCGCGATTGTACGTTATTAAGTCATTAATATTTAAAAATGCTATGACGTATTGAATTTTGGCAAAGCCGTCATACGCATATCTTTGCCCTGTATTTCTTTTTATCTACGGGATAGCGTGTTTTCTGATTCGCATATATAATGTGTTGCTCAGAATGAAACGTTTATTCATTTATTTACTGGTAACCGGTCCTTTTTGTATATCAGATTATTTAACTGACGTAGCGTTAAAAAACATCGGTAAAGAAATATATTTTGTATACGAGAAAGAAAAAACATTATTTTTAAATTTTTTCATAAATTTAAGCGATACAGTAAAGTGTTTGTAATCCAAACGTTAAAAAACAAATTGTTCCGTTTAGAGACCTACACTGATAATCACCAGAAAGACGAAAGAGTAAATTTGGAAAATTTATTTTTTGCATATAAAAAAAGATTTCTTCTTTTTCTGCGTGTTATTTTTTATTTTTTGTTTTCCTACCTACCTCTCTCATCTAAAATATAATATTGTATCTAGGAGGTCCATCAAAAAGTCAGAATCAGTTTAAGGATGAAAAATTGAATCGGCGTTGGAAAATACGAATCGAAGATAATTTATCGACGCTTCCAGATCGGGCGAATTCAGATTTCAGTCCTCTAATCAACGACTCTAACGCTAAACCGCGTTCTCCGACATCGCGGTACTGTATCGTATTCCGTGGCGCCGTACACAAAACCTCCTTGAAGAAAATCAACGATTCTGTATTAGTTTACAATTTTTTTGTAAAAATTTCTGAACTTTTCAACCGTAAAATTTTTCCGTTTTAGAACCGCAACAACATAACAGTGTTCGCCGGTTAATTTTGTTTTGTTTGTTCATTTAGCGATTTATTCGTATCGTTCTGTATTTTTACGAGTTTAGACATCGTTTTCGATCGGTTTAATAAAAATATCCTTTTCCGATTGCGAATCAAAGTAGAGTCTGAAAACGATAACGTATCGATTCGGTCCGGTTTTAGCAAAAAGCTTCCGTGCAATAATATAGTCGCGTGAATTTAACTCCTTAAATTTCTAAATTTCAGTCCTGAAACTAGAAAGTGAAATGAAAGTGAAAAATTACTAAATAACCCGTCTTAATTCGTTTAGAAAAATACGCGGTTTTTTGTCTGTCTGTTTGGATTATCTACACTCTACTGTACGTTTTTAGTTTCTTTTTAAAAAATTATTTTGAGACATATACACGCTGTCTTTTTACGGAGTAGTTAATCGCTACCGCCGCGATGTATTTACACAATTATTTAACGGAAAATATACTAGATATATTGTAACAAAACTGTTTCGAACTGCAGTAACGTGTTGCGACAAGTAAATTTACTACTGCGAACGCGTTTTTATATTAATTGTCTTATAATCGGAAATGTTCGTGTCGGTTTAATATTTTTTTCAAGTCGATCGTTAATTCCGGACATTTAAATTTTACTTCGATAATAGTCATCGACGTATCGGTTAATTAAACTCGATAATTATTGCTTGTCGTATAATTATGAATATCACGAACTTTATTCTTCTCTTTTTAACTTTATTAATCGCTACTAACATTATTACTAAGTAATTTAACGAGCCGACCGGAAAGTAACGACCGAGTTATTCGACTGCGACGAATGTACGCTTAAGATTTTGTATTCCCCGTAACAATCCTTTAAATATGTTTTCAAAGATATTATTGGAAAACGTATTAAAAACCTCTGATTCAACTCGTACCCTAAAATCGATTTCTAGAGTTCGAAACAAATAACGCAAGGCGTGAAGGAGTAGATGAATATAATTGCTACGCAGAAACCTCAAAACGATTTTTTTTCATTACAAACAAAAAAAAATTAAATACATCGGCTCGGTTTCGACTTAGATTTTTCTCTATTTAAAATATCAGTACGTGAGGGATATCATCGCCTTTAACGTTTTTTTACAAGCTTAGAGAAACAGCACGGATCAGATCGGCTATTAATGACGACTTACACGCCGTTCGGAAAGTTTTTCATCTAACAAAGAAAACGTACATTTAGACTCGCGACTTGCAACTTTTTTAATACGTCGTAAAATGCGACGGGCGTATAGAAGAGCTTTAAAGCGTAAGTCGTGGAGTATTACAGTATTAAGACTACAACCCGAGAGGTATTGCTGCGGCGAAAGAGCGCCACCTTTTCGGCCGGATGCGCGCGTGTAGCCTGAATAACACCCTTTAGCGGTGAAGTTTTAATTTGACGGTGATAATTCTACCTTTTTCCTAGCGGTCTACGAATATCGTACGACGAGAATCCCGATCGACTGTACCCGTGAATTTTCCTACAGACGGAACCGTTCTCTTTTCGGCGCGTTTTCCTCAGCTCTCTGATGCGTAACGATTACTTTTTATTGTTGTATTGCGTTTTATTTGCTGTAATAAAACGTCTCGAAAAGCGTTCATTCGAATGCGTTTTCGGTCGATGCGGCATCCGTCGACCAAAAAAATGTTAATTAAGTCGAAGGAATAGCGGTTTTCATAATTATTTAATTCGTAATATTCGCATTTACAGAACTGTTGACGGTTAAATGGAAATTAAAATACCGCACTCGAAATCGATGCGTTTCCTGTCTTCCGGCGAAGGGAACGCTAATCCGGCACGCCGTGTCGTTTTATTAAAGGTACTGCTGTAGAAAAAACTGTTTATATTTAACGTAAACGTAGATGAATATCTTTCTTTTCTTTACTTTTTCAGTGTAGCCTCCGGAACCACCGTAAGTTATTACTTCAGAGGATGATATGTACGAATGAAGTGCAGTCTTGTACAGTCGCCGGTCGACCGTTCCTTAGACGTGTGGTAATTGACGGTATCCACGATCTAGTATTCAGAAGCCTCTATTCAGAAATCTTGACAAAGAAATAGAAAAGCACGACTACCGTCTTATCGTTACGATTAATAAAAATAATTTCTTTATTTCGTTGAAACGGTATACGATGAATTTACCGTAAACAAATATAAATTAGCGATTAGCAACTTTTTCGGACGACGATTTTCTTTATTGTAAAAATAACTATCTTTTTTCTAACCGACTTCAAAAAGGAGGTGGTTATCGTTCGACTGCATTTTTTAAATTTACGTTAAGCATATCTTCGACTTCAGTCAACCGATTTTGATAATTTTTTTTAACTGAAAGAGTATACTTTCGGAACGGTCCCGTATAGATTTGAACAAAATCTGATGATAATCTTAGGAAAGATCTACTCGCAATAATGAAAACTATAAATCGGGCAGATTACATAATTTCACCGTTTCTGTCGGAGCTTTCTCATCATGTGGTCTGTCTACTAAATTATTTGGGTCCAAATCACGCCTGCTCTTATTATATAATGTAATAAACATATTAAATATACACATACATATATATAAGTACTATATACCAATAAAAATTGTGAATTAAAATAATTTACAGAACGTAAAAATAAAAACCGACTTCAACAAAAAGTAGTACTAAAAGGCACAAAAAATAATAATTTTTTTATTTATTAATAAAAGTAAAAGTATTTATAATAAATAAATATTTTTGAAGTCGGTGCCAGCCATAACTTAAACAAAAATAAAAACTTATGATGTATGTTATTCAAATCCAAACAATGCAAAATCGGTAATAGAAGTTTTACTACGATAAAATGCTATAATGTAAGAATACTTTATAGATGCTTAGGTACCTTATATTGTCCCCAATTATATCTGCCTTATAATCGTCAGACACTCTCTCTTATATGCTCTTCTTCTCTCCCTCTGGCCCCGTACTGTAAACTTGCAATTTGCATAACCGGTAGCGATTTTCTGCAAGGAGAGTGTTCTACGTTTACGTCGTCGGGTCTGTACAACGATCGGTGGCGGTTAGTCGACCTGCGTTGCTGCCAGCAAACAAAATTAAGCGGGCCACTGTTAAGGTGATCTCACTGAAACCTGGTCCGGGGGCTTCGTCGGTAGCGACGGAGCTAACCCTAAAAAAGGTTCTGGACCCGAGGAGGGAAAGGATCCAGGTCTCCCGGGTCACCAAAACAAGGTACGATGGCGTCATATTAGAGGTCGTAAGTGAGCGACTGGCAAAGCAGCTGCTGGAGACCGACGTTCTAGTGAAGAGCGGGCTGAAGGCTCAGCTGCTGGATGGAATTGCAAAAGACGAAGTATATGCTTTCTCAAGGGTGCAGAAAAATTATCGTGCAGTTGTAACCCCCATATTAAATATAAAGGCTGTGTAACCAGCCGAGATGGGGTTCATAAGTACCTTGGTGTTTTGATTGATGAGAAGTTGCTGTTTAGTAACCACATTAAGCAAGTACCGGCGGTCGCCGTCTCAGTGAGCACAAACTTAGGAGGATTGCTCGGAAAGACTACGGGTTGTCTGGCCGTCAAATGTAGATGGTGTACCGAGGTTTCTTCGAAAGCATGACCTCTTATTTAAGAAGTGCCCAGCGCAAAGCCTGATAGTATGCACTGGTGTTTTTAAACAACCACCTTTGAGGCTACCACCGTATTGAGAAAGGCTTTCCCAATCGGTTTAGTGGTGAACGTTCGGGCAGCCATGTGGAAGTTGCGAAGAGGTCGAGAAGCGGAAGTATTTGGGATGAGGTTTCGAGCTGGGCCAGTACCGGAGCGGTACGGTGATCTCGATGCACCGGACTCAAATTTTGTTCAATTGCCCATCTCCCGTCTGCGGAAGAGGCTGCAGAGCCTCGCCGATGAATACATGGCAGCTGGAATGGCACGTCACGAATAAGGAAAGATCCTTGTATAAATTTATACAGGATCTGGGGGTATGGTATACTTCAAGTTCGTTTTTAAGGGCAACGGGTGCCCAGGTCTCACCAACCATGTCAATTTGAACGAATATCTGTTTCGGTTCCGCCTGGTGGCTGATGAGCTGTGCGTCTGCGGGGAGGTCTAGTCAAATGAACATATGATGTTTGACTGCCCTGCTCTTGGGGGGAGGGGGCAGAGACCGAGCCACCCTGGAACTTAGAGGCCAATGGGAATACTGGCCATTCACAAACGACGAGTCAGTGTGGCGAGAGCCGCGTTGTCGGACCGTGTGTGAGTTCCTCGATGCGGTTGCCTTGTTCAACCAACATTGGTAGTTTATCTAAGGGTAAAAGACTCCTACCGTACTGCTGTGGGAAGATAATCTAGAGATATTGACTGGCCACTAGCCAGTTAAGGCTCCAAGCTCTTCAACATGGCGGACAGGTACTTGCTCGCATTCAGCGACCCAGGCGTGGCAGCGAATTGCTTTCTAGACAAAGTAAATTTTTATTTACGGATGTCATATATATTTTTAGTAGTTCACGGGGTGCGCCTTCCCATTTTAGGAAATATATGACAAGTGAGCGGCTGTCCATGTATGCCTGTGGTGTATGGCACCGCGCTTAGTTCGCTCATATGCTGTTAGGTAAACTCTAGGAGATATTTAGGACACTGATCGCTAAACGGTTTCGAGGCTCAGTAGCCGTTTGTGGCACAGACATTCGGTCTTATGCTTTAGGGAGATCTAATGGGTTGGTGTCGGGAGAAATGCCCAACAAACCAATATGCTGTTGCAAAAAAAAAGAAATATTTACATAGATGCAGCATTTCCTTCCTTGTGTTGGGGTTCTGTCCTCTATAAGTTCGAACGCCGCAATGTTTCCGCAGCCCTCCAGGCCGTAGTGTGTGACTATTTGTCTAATCGTACGGCCGTTTAGAGATGCGCACCTACCTGTGGAAAAATCTGTCCCCAGGGGAAGCCCGCAGGTTTCCGTTCTCGGCCCCTGCCGTGGAACCTTGTATTTGACGGATTCCTTGGACTGACATTCCCAGAAGTGGTGACGGCCTAGGCTTTCGCCCATGACTGTCTCTTTTAGTTCGTGGTAATTCACGACCGCAGCTAGAAGACCGGGCGCAGGCGGCTTTTTCGACCGCGGAGGGCTGGATGAACATTAAAAATTTAAAGATTTCTGTGCCCAAGACGAAGTTTATGCTTCTCAAGGGTGCAGACAAATTATATTACGGTCGTAACTCCCATATTAAGTATAAAGGTTGTGTCATCAGCCGAGTAAAGTTCAGAAATACCTAGGTGTTTTGTTTGATGAGAAGTTGCTGTTTAGCAACTACTTAGGCATATAGCGGTGGGCGCCGTCTCTAGCTTAGGATGATTGCTCGAAAGGATTATGTGCTGTCGAGCCGTTATTTGTACATGGTATACCGTGGTGTCTTCGAGAGTATGACCTCTTTTTCTGCGTCTGTTTGGCCGCATAGGTTGGATAGAAATCGGCCATTTTTTCAGAATTTAATGAGTGCCCAGCGCAGAGTATTAATAGTATGCACTGGTGTTTTTAAAACAACCTCCTATGAGGCTACCACCGAATTGGTAAAGGCTCTCCCAATCGATTTATCGGTGAAAGTTCGGGCTTCCATGTGGATGTTGCAAAGAGGCAGAGAGGCCGAGGTATTTGGGATGCGGTTTCCAGCCGGGCTTGTACCGTGGCGGAACGGTGATCTCCATGCATCGGTTTTTAATTTTGAACAGTTGCCCATCTCCCGCCTGCGTAGGTGGCTCTACCTCCTCGCGATGGATTCATGGCAGGAAGAATGGCACGTCACGACTAAGGGAAGTTCTTTGTACAGATTTACACAGGATTTGAGGGTATGGTATAGGCATACCATACCCTCTTAAAGGCAATGGGTGCCCGGGTGTTCTCCAACCACGTGAACTTGAACCGATATGTGTTTCGGTTCCGCCTGGTAGTTGATGAGCTGTACGTCTGCGTGGTGGTCCAATCGAACGAACACATGATGTTCGACCGCCCGGCTCTTGGGGCGCCAGAACTCAGGCAACCCTGGAACTTTGAGGTCAAGGGGAAGACTGGCCACTCATAAGCGGCGAAAGCCTCATTGTCGGAGCGTGTGGGTGATGCCGTTGCGTTATTCAACCGGTATCTGTAATTTATTAAGAGAAAATACTCCTACCGTGCTGCTACGGGAAGCTATCCGAGAGCGATGGCTAGCCACTAGCCGATTAAAGCTCCAAACGCTTTATTATTGGTGGCAGGCACTTGCTGGCATTCAGCAACATTGGCTCGGCAGCGAATTACTGTGTTGACGAAGTAAATTTAATTTATCGAGTGATATATATTTTTATTTGTTGACGGGGTGCGCCTACCCGTTTTTAATAATATACTACAAGCGAGCGGTCGGGACACGTAAGCCGATGGTGTGTGGCACCACGCTGTTAGGTAAGCTCTCAGAGCTATGTTAGGATACCGGTCGCGGCTCAGTAGCCGTTTGCGGCACAGACATTCTCTCTTATGCTTTAGGGCGACCGAATGGGGTTGTGGCGGGAGAAATGCCATACAAACCGATACACTCTTGAGATCCAGTTTCACATGTGGTAATTCCGTTTAGCCGCCTAGCGGTCGGTTGAGGTACTAACGTTACGTAACTTTGTTGTTTAATTTTGCGTCGGCTGGCACCGACTTCAAAAATAGTTATTTGTCGTAAAAGTATTTACGACAGCGTTAATAAATAAAAATAAAATTATTTGTAATTTTTTAGTACGATTATTTTTTGATGCGTAACTTTATTTTTTATAGATAATTTTTTTTTTTACTTTTTAGCTTGATGATGTCACCGCATAAGCTTGAATCTTGTGCGTCTGGTATGGAAAGGGATTTTTTTCGCTATTAAAATAACTTAATCCAGGCCCGTACTATTTACGACCGATTGGATCGATGTTGTGGAAATTGTCAGGTATATAACGCAGCTATCTGCAGCAGATTTTCGAAAATGAGATCACTAGGCTGGAATTTGTTATTAATTATAAGCGTGTAGAGGTAAAAAACCGTATAGGAAGACGACGGTCGGTTCACGTAAAACTAAGGATATAGATTTACTTATGAGCGGAATCGGCGGCGACCGGTGTCGACTGACGAAAAAACCGACTAAAAAAAATATTTATTAAAATATGAAATAAAAGCTCATACTTACTTGATCAAAAAATAATGTTGTTTAATACAACGATTCAACGTATTTGTAGTTTTAACGTTTTTAAAAGCTATACAAAGTATATCTAATTCGGCGCAAATTAAATTAACCGATCCGACACACATGGTTATATCTAAAACTCCGAGCAAACTTGATATCGAGCAGACGATCAGTTCAAACGCGTATAAAACGTAATAATACACGTTATCGTCGTTGCCGTATTCGTAATCCCACGGCGTGTTTATCGGAAATATTTGCGATTTTGTTTTCGATTTAGGTAAATAGAAACGGGACGACCAGCAATACGTAACGAACAGCAAACTTAACGCTATTATCATTAAACTGATAAATTTAACGGTATTCTTTTCCCCTTTGTCTTTGTAAAAAGCGACGTCTTTATTATTATTATAACAAAAATTAAAATCGTTGAAATTTAATTCTACGGCTTCGATCAGTTTACCGATGTGTTTTTTATTTTTTAACATTAAAAAGTAGCCCAACATAACCCGTCCGAATAATATGAAAAACAAGGCCGATTCCGTGGCGTTCATTAATTCGTCTAATTTTATAAATATTATAAATTTTCTCAAAATGAAATAACAACCGAAACCCATAATCAAACAGAACATTATTAATACGTAATTATTTGTTCTATGATCTTTTGGACTTCTCCATAAACCCGATACGACCATTAGGAATTGTATTATTTTTATATATAAACCGTACGGTCGATATTTAGTTTCATTATTTACATGAACGTTACCGTCACGGGTCTTATCTTGAAAACAGTACTTATTTTTTAAATTATAATATATATTTAATAAAAAACCTTTCATTTTAAAATGTAATGCGGGTTTTAGAACCGTTATTAACTCGACGTACTTCTTTTAGCGTAATAATAAGACTGTAGCGCTATTATTCGCGTTTTTAGCCGCGCCGGTGACAAAAGAAACAAAAAAGTATTTGTTTTTTAGATAATGTCGCTTTAAATCTGTACAATAATAGCGTAACGAATATCGCGATGAAATAAATCGCTTGCAATTATATAAAAATGCGTAAAAAAGTTAAGCTTTTATTTTATGCATTACATATTAGATTTTGTAATCGTAATGTCGCTGAATATTAGAGCGATTGTGTGAAAGTAACGCGCAATAATAAAATAGCTAGCTATCTTCCTTTAATGTTAAATATAAAAACGGGTAATAACGATCATTAAGTTATAAATTACGAAGAATTATTAAAACCGTTAAGGGTATACTACCGTATGAATATTTAACATTTTAACTGCATCTGTTACGTATTATTATGTATATTAACAAACAAAAAAAATTATTTCTAATAATAGTTATTATCGATTCATTACGTAAATAATTAAATAAGTTATTCGATATCATTCTTTTTCTAATGACGCTAAATTAGTAGAAAATTTAAAACTTATTTCTATCGGTTTACGTATTTATAAATTTTCTCTTTCCCGTTGAAATAATTACCTTTTTACAACGATACCGTACTTATTTTCTAGCGACGGAATAAATTTTTTTTTCATGACGGTTTGCGATGAAAATTATTTAAATTATAAAATTTATAAAACAAAAAATCGGTTACGTGCAAGTGGCGTGCGAACGGCCGAATCCTCGTGCTGCAGGAACCAAGATTTCTTACGCCGCTTGTCATGCCGTTTACTACGAATGTCTGAGCCGCTAGAACATCGTACGTTCAGAAGTTTGTTCCGACGCCGTTAGAGTAAATAAAGAAAAACCGAAGTCGATTTCTCGCTTCGAATCCGTCTAGCTCTCTTCGCCCGCAGTGAAGTCGGACGCTTTATACTTCGACATAGCCGTTTAGTTGAAACCCTTGATCGATCGCCTTTAACGATCCCGCTGTTCTTTCGAACGCTGTGCCGTTTTAGTTCTATTCGACAATTTAAACCGTATTTATTTGTCGAGTTGCCGCGACGAAATTCGCCCGCCGGTCCCTAATCGGCCGTTGAAAATACGCCGACTAAATTCATTCGCTCGGTAGGCCGTCTTACCCCGAGGGGAAAACTCCCACCGTGTGACGGGTACGACCGTCACGCCACTCCTTCCGTACCTAGTCCTCGGGGCCTCGACTTCAAAGGTCTCAAGATATCTCCCGGTCTGGACGCTGTCAAGATGCCGCCGATGCAAATGCCACAAGCGACATTTACATCGGTGTAAAACGCCTATATCGGAACTTGTAACGGACAAATCTAGCTGGTCCTAAACGGAACCGTCCGATCCAACCGAAACCCCGACTACGCCCCTAACGGGTAAGCGAGCTCAGCAATCGACATCGGCGTACAACACCTCAGCCGATCGATAAAAAGTAATATAAACACGACGCAAACAAAATATAAGCGACAAAACGTAAATAGAACGCAGATATAAACCTCAGTTACTATCAAAATTAACGAACGTTAATCTAAAAATTTAAACGAAAATAATCCGTGAAAATCACGTAATAAAAAAAAACGAGACGACATCAAATATACTATAAACACAAACGATAAAAAAGTAAACTCCAAATATGAATATACGGTAACAAAAGACCAGCACCTCCAAACCGAAATATACATTTAACAACAAAAGAAATAAAATCAATCCGACCTACAAATCGCCACCGAAAACGAAAACATATAATCGCAAAACATCAAAACCGACATCTAGATATCAGAATAACTAAATATCGATTCTAAGTTCCGCGCACATTCGTACGCGATCAGATCAGATCAGATCTATAGTCGTGACCCGACTCGTGAACAATTTGAACACACGGGAGATCCCCCGTTCCAGCCCGGAGCCCCTCGATAAATCCTTGCGACCGATCGTTTCTTTTAACACTTAATAGATGCGAATAACGTAATTTTCGCATCGCGAAAGGATATATGAGGCGCTCTTCTCCCGCACGTTTTCAGTATCGCTTACAAACTCCTCCGCCTCACCGCACAGTCATAACCTCATCGAATACCGGCAAGCTGCTTTTCTAAATCGCGTAGAGCAGTGACCTCTGCCTTCCTAGCCTTCAACAGGGGAAACGCTTGTTTTTCCCGATTCGAAGTAAACGGTCCAAAAATCTCCTCGGCCGACCTCGGGATCGTCGGGAGCTACACCGGCTACCCTTCGACTTCAGAAGCTTTTACCTGCCTTAAGGGGAGACATCCGTTTTTCTTTTTCTTTAGACCTGAGACGGAGGAACCCGCAGCATCGACAGACTCGGTCTCGATTCGAGCTTCACGAGTCGTCTACCTGTTACCCGATCTTCTAAGATCGAAATTTAACCTCAAACGTCTAACGTATAAACTATAATAAATAAGAAACTATATAACCGATCAAACAAAACCGACGTATAAACAAAATAAATCTCAGTCGAACGAAAACAATACGGCCGCAACACAAACTTATAAATAACTAAATAAAATAAAGAAACACCGTAAAATAATATGTAACAAAACTAAACCGAGAATGAAAACGGAAACACCACCTAAAAATATTTCCTCTACCCGTTATACTGACGCTTTCCAAACGATTAGCCGGATAGAAAATTAAAATATATTCCAAAATAACAGGAAACCTAAACTACCACAATATACGCGTTAACCGATCCTATACAACATATAAATACACATACGTAACAAAAACTAATGGGAGTAACACCTATAAAATCCTTTTTAACGGCAGCTATTTAGAACGTCCGCTCACACCGATTGAGATTTAGCTGAAATTCTTAAAGCGGATAGCGAAAATTACGGGGTGTGACGATTTCGTGCCTGTTTTGTCTTCCTTCATCGATCGAATTAAAAATAATATATTAATAATAATCGTAACGATTTAAAGAAAAGAAACTATAACCTCGGTCCAATTTCTGCGAAGAAGTTACGTCAAGTCGGTCCGGTTAAATTAATCAAAATGCAGGCCGACACGTGTACATACATGTTCCGGAAGTCTCTGTAACTATTTTTTGAATCAGGATGTTTTGAAACATCAACGTTTGCAAAAACCCGACGCTCGAAATTCTGGCCGTCGGTTATTATTTTCTTTTACAGCTGCGGTGCTGCAGCAGCGATACTGCCGAACGGGAAATAGATTTTTTTTTAAAAAACATCACACATTTAAGAAAACAGTATTCAAGTGCTTTAGATTTTGTTTGATTCTGCGTATTAAGTCGCGAATTCGGATTAAATATCTCGATTTAACTTTCCATCTTCTTTTTATTCGGAAAAATATACGCGTGGAAACGTAATTTTACTATGAAAAGAAAAAAGAAGAAAAACGTAAGGAAGCGGAAACCGAAGAGAGTTCTACACCGTTTTAGTAGCGATAACGTAGGGGATTAACGATGCCAAATTAAAATATACGGTCGCCATCAGATTTCTTAAGCGAACGATTTTTGTTTAGTACCGTAAAACATCGTTTCGGGTTTAATAGAAAACACAAAACCGTTTTTAAAACGATTAAATAAAAACAATAGAACGAGATTTAATCTACGAATAAAATTTATAGAAAGAGAATTTTTTTAAATAATAGCCGACCTTCACGCCGGAGAAGTACCGTTTATATTTTTTACTCAAAAGGTTTCGGGTTCGAATCGTTGACGACCTGGAATTTTTTTCGTACGCCGGCAGCGAATTTTCATACGTTATTTTACCTCGTTAGTGGTAATCAAAGAATACATCTTGCCAAAAAAAATCCCTTTATACGTAGGAACGATAAACAAATTACGAGAGAAACAGTAACTGATATTCGTGACCCTTTCCGCTTCATTTGAAATATTCATCTCGTTCAGGTGCGATTTGTTATATATGTATAGCGCTATGTTAACGGCTGAACGTTACTTGGACCGCCTGTGCGATTGTTTTTCTTTTATATGAGGTATAGTCTTTAATTAGGCGTTTCTCTTCACGTACGGTCCCGCAAGAGGTACCGATTGTAAATACAGATAGAAAAAAATTAAATAATAACGGTGCGTAACGATAAACGTTTAAAAGAAATAATTCGGTTTTAATTTGTACGATGAAGGTTGTCGATGTAAGACTTTAGCGACCGTTGATAGAGTAATAATGCGTTTGTTTTTTCCGCTTACCGTTACGGTTTTGTACAAATTATTGTTACGTTTCGCTAAATAAAAATATTGTTTTCATCTGATAAGGAAGCCGGTCATTGCTTTGTCGGTTTTTACGCGATTTCGATCTAAAGTTTATTCACGCGTTTCCTTTTATTTTACGTCATACCGAGAATTATAAAAGAGCGATTTAAATAAATTTTCCTTAATCTCTCGACCGGCCGACACAGGGCAAAGACGTTTTCGCACAAAACCCCCGACTAAACTCGCCTTTTCAAAGTTATTTACAGAATTGGTGGTTTTAAAGCAAGCCATTTATATATAACGTACGGAGGAATAGGCTCTATCTGGACGTTGTTATAAACAACAGATCGACGTTAATTAGCGACGGATAGTCGAGCGTCGTCGCGATCTTCTATAAAATCATTTCTTTAAGTGTATTTCACGACTAAACGTTTCTACGTTAAATTGCAATTTCTTAATTATTTGTATTTACAGATTTAAAGAAGGCGGCAAATAACTACATAACGGCAAGTTTAATCGAAACGAATTTTATTTTATAGTTTTCTTTAAATACTTAAATCGAATTTAAAGACGTTTCTACACACTTCGGTGCGAATAAACTATTTTAATTTTTTGATAATTTGTTTTGTGCGTTACAGAAGTTTCTCGTAAATCGTTTTTGAACGGTAAGCGTTTATAAATAATCTTATGGAAGGATTAAAAATAATCTTCAACACCGCACTACACGTTAATTTATCTTTAAAACCTACCCTGAAAAGTATTTATTCTGGATACGACCTATTCGACTAACGATCGAATAAAATATTGAAAAAACGCGTTCAAATTCTTAACCGCACGGTGCAGAAAAACAATTTTAATTATCTTTTTCTGTTATCCGAATAGCTGTGGACCGATACATTTACATTACTAGACGGTAATAAACGATAAAGCCTGCTCAAAGAAGTATCCAACGTCCAACGGAACCGTACAGTTCGATGTAAATACCGTTTTTTTTTTAATCTCGGAACCGCCGTTAGGTATCGCTTCAGAGGATGAGATGAATGATTTGCAGCGTGTCTGAAAATGCCATGCCTGACCGGGATTCGAACCCGGGACCTCCGGGCTTTCATCCGGGGCATAACAGCCGATCGCATAACAGTTTACTACATACCCGGATTAAATTTTACGAAGACGGGTCGCTTCTTCCCGTCACATGTAATCGTCGATAAGTACATATCGTTGCTTTTTCCCAAAAGGAAGAAACCGCTTCGATATCTTCCGACGATCTTTTATCATATCGTAGAGGAAAGGAACTGTTTCTGCTTTAACGATTTTTCACAAATTTCTTACAAGTTTCTAAAACTAATTTGAACTCGTCGAAGATTATACGGTTTACGCTGTCTTCATCTAAGTCGCACAAACTAATATAGTATTAAAAAGTAGGGACCGTTCGACTTCCTAATTACGTAACATCACCCTAAACGTTGTCGTTATTGTTGTCGCTTGACTCTGCGTAGTATAAATATACCGACTCCATTAAGAGTGATAAAAATTGATAAAAATAGATCCTTTCGGATCCTTATCCTTATCGGTTGTCGATTTACCCTCTTTTTACGCAAATTATCTTTTAAGTTCGTTGTTTGGTACACGTATAAAGTTTTATATATTTGCTTTTAATGCCGTTCCGTTTAACGGGTTGTTAACGCGTTTGTCGATATTACGACATTTGAAAAAATTCCGATAAGGCTCGATTTTATGTAATTTAAAATCGAAAACGGATAAAAGACGACTCGATTTCTTCTGCACAGGTACCCGTTATAAAATCTGAGAGTTTTTTAAATTTCTTTTTCATCTAAATTCCCTAAAAGAATTCCCTATAAAATTTTTATTCCCTAAAAGATTTTCAACATAGATCCAAGTTTCTTATCTGTTCGCTAGATTTCGATGCGTGTTTACTATTTACTCTTCGCCATCAACATCCGGCGATCCTTTATTTTAAACGTCCACATTTAAAACTTGAACGGAATGCGGTTGTGTTTTTACATAACCCGAAAAGTTGTCTGGAGAGACCGTGGGGACAGGCATCCACCCTTCTCGTCTGACTCGTCGCCGAGGAAACGTTTCGTTACGAAAATCCTGCACGATTGCGGCAAAGTACGGAGGAGCTCCGTCTAACTGGAAAATAAAATTCTCCGGTATTTGGGTGTATTCGCATACCCTTCTAATACATCTACCGAAGATGTTTCCCGTAATTGATTTTTAAGCGAAAAAGAAGAAGCCGATATCTAGTCCGATAGCGTACCGCACATTCACTTTCTCTCTATAGCGCTGATGTTCGACAACGGCATGCGGAGGTTCGATATCCCGTATACGAACATTATGCCGATATACTCGTCCAGAAACTTAAACTTCGTTTCATCTCTGAAAACGACTCGTTTAAAAAAACATCATCTTGCGCCAAACTATTCAGAATGTCTACAGCAAAATCAAATCGCTTTGTCCTGCGATTAAAGTCTTTATAACGACTGAATTTTATACGTAGCGAAACGTTACCGTCTTTTAAATACATCGTGTACAGCTGTTTTAGGAACGTCCGACTGTCTGGAACGCTTCTGCACGAGTTTCTTCGGGCTGTGTTAGAAACTTGTTCGCACTGCTGCAATCGTTTCATCGAACGCTGATGGCCGTCCCGGACGTATTTTCTCCGGTAGGTCGCCCGGTTTTTTGGGTTATTTGTCTTCGCCGAATGTTATTTTCAGGCGAAGGGTCTTCATATTCACGCCTAAAACGTGTAACCGACTCGGACTTAGCGAGCCGCAGCGCGCATCGAACCTTCCTTTGACCGCATACACGACGACTAACGCGTACGTGTTGCTCGCGTTTACGGAAATGCAGGCGCATGCGCTAGCTTTCGCACACGTAAACTTGGGGTGTTTCTGTTTCGTTTAACGTACGGTTCACCTCTCTTTAGTGCTTTTTTCCGAAGCTATTACCGTTTAAATCATTTTACAGACGCGCCTATTTTAAAACATCCCTATTCATTTTCCTACTGCTTTCTCTTATTTCTTCTTACTTTATTTTCTAATTGCTTCTTCTCGTTTACTCTTATTTTTATTCTGTTTGCGTTGTCGGCATTATTAGATTTCTGTGCGATTACCGCGTAAGTTTTTAAATAGACGCGGTTCGTTCCAAAGGTATCTGATTTTGATACTAGAAGAGAGATACGGAATAATCGATACCTTACGTCGGGGATAGTAAAATTAAATAAACGATCGGTTGCGATTATGAGAATTACATCGAAAGCAATGCGCGTTAAAATTCAATATTAAGTTAAAGAATTAAATTTTCTAATAAAATGTTATCAAATTTAAAACGGTTAAAAAGTTTGTGCGTTAAAACATTATGAAGAAGGAAAACAAATTATTTCTGATAAAGATTGTTATGCGTAAAAAAATTTAATCGAAGATTTATTCCCGCCTAAGAATCAGATATTAGGTTATAAAGCACCAGTGAACCTCGAGATCTTTCAACAAAATAAGAAAAATCGGTTAAAACAAAAAATAAAATTGAATTAATGGATTGATCAGATGGTGTTTCTTGTTTCGTACATAAATACCACATGTGACGGAAAATTCGGTAAACGTATAATCTTTTTCGTAAAAAAACTTCTTAAAAAAATTGACGCTTATGCTATTAAAGAGAATTAATTATCGGAAAGAAAAAACGTTACGGATTCGTTTTCTAATTCGCTTAAACTACGCTTTGTTCATTTGTAAATAGTAATCGATTTTTTGAAAAAAAATTTACGAATTGATTTCTTTGGGTAATCATGATTTATCTCCAAAACAACATTTAGAGTTATTGAAAAACATAAAATAAATACGCGGAGGTAATATATGCTTAACGGATTTTAAAGAATTTTACAAAAAAAGATCAATAGAATACCGATGGTGTAGTAATTTCTTTCGAAAATCGTAAAGGATGTGCAATAAAATCAACAAAAAATCCCCCCTTTATTCCTTCGCTTTTAAAGAAATTGTTAAAAGATTATTACTTATAAAATCTTTTCGACTATATCGGCAAGTATTTTATTTAAAATAGGTGAAAAATGAAGCTGAAATTGTAAACTCGTATAATTCCGGTTTACAAAACGTTACAAGAAACTAAATATCCCGAACGTGTAATCCAAAGTAAAACTATTTTTTTTTGAAGCAAAAGAAATGGCCGACAATAACGTAACTCCGGTAGTTTTAATAATGAAAGGAGTTGATAATTATAATAATTTTTTTTGATTCTTCTAAAAATAACAGAAAAATTAAATTAACAATTACGTGACGATTGTTTAGTCGTTCAGAAATTGATGTTTTAAAAAATTTATAATTTTTACGCAAGCGGTATGCCGGCACATCGGTTCAAATCAGACTTCATCTCCTTTTTTTTTCAAATTTAAATATATTGATTTATTAATAATTATTAACCCGTGATTGTAAAAAAAAGTTACAATAAATGATTATTCAACGAAAACAATAAAAATAAAAATACGCAAAATAATCAGAAGTTACGACCGAATAAAATTTTTCGTACTTTTAAAAACGCGTATATGTAATTTAATAAGCATTATTACGTATGCGTATGTGTAATAGATTAGGTGAAACAACTGCTTATTTGATATTAATTGAAAATTATAATTTAGAATTGTATTATTTTTTTAATTTTCTAGTTTAATTTCTATTTAATTTTATATACGTTAAATTTAACTGCAGAGCGATTGGAAAATAGACCCTCACAAGAACAATATGTACACTGAGGCGTGCATATCTGATCTTTAATAAATTGCAAACAGTTTATATTTTGGTTCATTACTCTGATATTGTTGGACAATATTCTCCCTAAGTTGGAGTCTATCATCGTTTCGTTTATTTGTTTTTTGTTGCAGATCATTTAATCGCTCTTTGGTTGTTTATAATTCTTCTGATCGTAATTTGCGTACGTGTTCTCTAGTTTTCAAATTTTCTCTCTATATTCATCGTCCTCTCTTAATCTTTTTAAATCTTTCCTTGGTTTTAACGTTTTCTTCCTCTTCATATTTATCTTTTTATTTTTCTTTTCCCTCGTTCTTAACATACTCTTCCTCTTCATAGTCATCTTCGTGTGGTTTCTTGAAATATATTTCTTCATGTTATCTTTCTTTTTCCTGTATAATTATTTCCGTTTCGTTTTTGATTATTCACCGAGTAATCCGATAATAAAAACTGAATATTCCACACCGTAAGGTGGAAATTAACATTTGTAACCGTTATACAGGAGTTCAGTAAACAGAATATTTTAGTTATCGTTAACTTTTGTTTATACGACGCTCCAGAAATGTGAAACTTCTGTTAATCGGCAACTCACGAAGATACGAATAATACCGATCTAGTAACACGAGTAATAAAGGGACTTGTACTCTATCCTAATATTTCATGTAAGATTGTTGAATTAATAAAAACTAATATTTCAGCAGTGTAACTATCCTCTTTATTAAAGAATTGGAGAATCGTACCTCCTTTTCAAATGAAATAAATTTAAATGAAGTGCAGCAAAAAATGGGTATATGTTATTTAATATGCGTACAAGGAAATCATGTGGTGATTTTTTCTACGTCGTATTTTTATTCTTTTCTAAAGATGCGACGCATTTTGAAAAAGAAAAATTTGAATACGGCAACGGAAGGGGTGGCTGAAATGTCATGCACAGCGGTTCGTAATTCCCAAATGAAAAGAAACAAATACGGCTTAAAAGAAAATCGTATTCGTACAAAAACTTAAATTTATTTTTCTACTTAGTCACCCTTTACACATTACTAACGACGACAATAAAAATATCGGCAGTTTTCCTCGATCCACTACTTCATTCCGCCCTTATCATCCGCGTTGAATACCCTTAATATCCCTTTTTAATTGCGGAAAATGAAAATCGCAGGATACCGAATCCGGTGTGTACAGGGGGTGTAGGGCGGGTTCAAATTTGAATCTCACAAGAGCCTTGGCAGTTGCACGCGATGTGCGCGGCCGGCATTATCTTGTTGCAGAATTTGATGAACAGATTAATATCGTACCTCAATAAAACTTCTTTTTTTAGTAAAAACCAATATGGATTCATGGCTGGGAGCAATACTGAAAAGGCGCTCTTAAATTTTACTACACGAGTATTTCAGGGCATAAACGATAAGAAATGTGTGAGCGGTCTATTTTTAGACATAACAAAAGCTTTTGGTTGTGTAGACCGCAATGTCCTTCTACGAATTTTGTGGATGACTGGTATTACAGGTGTTTCATTCGATCGGTTTGAGAGCTATCTGATCAACAGGAGACAGTGCGTGAGAATAAAAGGGTGTTTAAGTAATTTTGCTGGGATACAATATGGAGTCCCACAAGGATCCGTATCGGGAGCCATACTATTCATAACGTATGTAAATAGTGTCTGTTCGGCCCCGCTTAAAGGTAATGTACATGCGTTTGCAGATGATACTGCCTTGTGTTATGTTCGCAACACCCGGATAGAAGCGGCTGAGGACATGCAATCAGATTTGGACGCACTGCGGTTATGCTTTTCAAATCGTTATACGATCTTGAGCGTTGTAAAAACTTTGCATATCAACTTCTGCTAAAAGGGGAAAATAAAATTGCCGCTTACAATAAAATATAAATGTAAAAAACGTGTGATAAATAATTCCGACTGTTTAGAATGTAGTGAGATCGAACAACGTGATATTTGTAAATACTTGGGCGTTGTGTTAGATAGCGGTCTAACTTGGTAGAATCATATCGCGCTATTAAAGCAAAAACTATTAAGTTATCTTAGGATATTTTATTTTTTAAACAAACTATCCCCAAAAATAACCACGAAAAAACTTTATTTTGCTATTGCGCATAGTCGACTAGACTACGGCATCAGCTGTCGGGGAGGAACTTATGTTACAAATTTAGATTCCATAATCACAATCCAAAAAAGATTCTTTAGAACGATAAGTAAAAAAAGAACTACGGATCATTCTTTGCCCGTATTTAGGGAATTGTCTATATTACCGCTACGTTATTTATATGTTTATAAAGTAATGAAAATTTTCTTTATCAGAAGCGGTCATAGAGATAGTACGATAACCGAGTACGAACTTAGAAGTAAAAGGAATGTATATGTCCCCAGAGCAAATAAAACGAGTTATATGAAGTTCTTTTCAAGTACTGCTCCTAGATTGTATAACATACTTCCTAATCATATAAAGACGAGTAGGAACCTGAATATTTCCTTAAAGCTATTAAGACGATGGCTAATTAATACTGATGATGCTGAAAGTATGTTCCATGTAATTACATGATTTACGATTACATATATAATTAATTATAACGCTTTATACTATTGGTCTTAGCATAGTAATAGATTTTTGATTTATATAACTTAACGGGTAGCACCGGATGAAAGGTTTATTAGTATACATAAATATTTGACGACGATTGTTCTTCTCTATACTTAACTGCAGAAAAGATAAGTTTTCACCAGAGTAAATCATGAATTGAACCGAAACTAATTCTCCTATATAAGATAAAACCGTTTACTTTTTCCTCTTACTCTAACTAAAAAGATTAATAGAAAAGGGATGGTGCCACAAAACGGGCAAGACCCTTGTGGACACCTAATCTTTCATCTTTCACAAATCATATAAATTAAGTATAATTAAATTAAGTTAAGTAATAAATATTAAATTGTATTATAAAACAATGTTAATATTGGTTCTAGACTGAATAAATAACCTTAGAGTACAATTGTAATTAGTATTAGGATTACTCCATTAATTATTAATGTTGTAAAAGTGAAAGAAATAAAAAAAAAAAAATTATCGGCTTTGTAGATCGTCAAACGCCACGCACAAGACTCCTAACTTGTTTTAACTTCACTTCTTATCTTCTGCGGAAGAAGCTGCAGAGCCTCGCGATGGATGCATAGCGGCTGAAACGGAACACCACGACTAAGGAAAGATCCTTGTATAAATTTATACAGGATATAGGGGATGGTATGCATCGAGCTCATTTTTAAGGGCAACGGGTGCACAGGTACTCACCAACATGTTAATTTAAACCGATATTTGTTTCGGTTGGCAGCTGATGAGCTATGCGTCTGCGCGGAGGTCCAATCAAACGAACACCTGATGTTTGAATTCCCTGTTCTCGGGACGGCCACTCTGGATCTTAGAGGTCAAGAGGAAAATTGGCCGCTCACAAGCGCCGAGTCAATGTGGAGAGATCCGCATTTTCAGACCGTGTGGGAGTTCTTTGATGCTGTTGCTTTCTTCAACCGACATCAGTAATTTACGTAAGGGAAAAGACTCCTACCGCACTACTGTGGGAAGGTAACGTAGATATACATATATATATATATATATATATATGGCTGACCACCAGCCAATTAAGGCTCCACAAGCGCTTTAATATGGCGGTCAGATACTTGCTGGCATTCAGCGACCATGGCGTGGCAGCGAATTGCTGTCTCGACGAAATAAATTTTAATTTACGGATGTCATATATATTTTTAGTAGTCGACGGGGTGCACCTACCCGTTTTAGTAAACGTATGACAAGTGAGCGGTTGGGACGCGTAAGCCGGTGGTGTATGCCAACGCGATTAGTCCGCTCACGCTGCTAGGTAAGCTCTAGGAGCTATTTAGGATACCGGTCGCTAAACTATTCGGGGCTCAGTATCCGTTTGCGGCACAGACATTCGGTCTTATGCTTTAGGGCGACAGAACGGGGTGGCGGCGGGAGAAATGCCGAGAAAACCGATCTAGTTGTCGCACAGAAATTTACAATCGATCCGGATTCCAGGCGGCACATATTCGCGTTTGGAATTCCGGAACGCGTGGATAGAGTTTTTTTGCAGAGGGTTGCGTCTTGAATTGTTTTGATCGCGGAAAACCGTAGCACCGGCATTCCGTTCTCTGCCGTTTTTCTTTCGGGTCGTAACGATGCGTTAGCGTTCCCTTTTTCGAGTTTTAGTTGTAGAGGAACGAACTAAAAGATGGCGTCACCGTCGCTTTATCCAAATTTCGTTGTCTCGTTACGTCGCAGCGTGCATTACATTTCAGGCGCCCCTCGTATTTTCATTATATCGTATTTTTTGGGAGTAAATTTTGACGATTCGAGATCGGTAAGCGGGTTTTAATTTTACCGATAGGTTTTTTAAATTTAAAAGAAATTTAAAACCGTACACACAACTCACCTCGTTAAAAAACGGTGCTGTTTAACGCAATGTTTTAACGCTCTATTCGTTTTAACGTTTTTAAAAGCCGTACAAAGTATATCTAACTCGGCGCAAATTAAATTGACCGAACCGACGCAAATGGTTATATCTTGAACGCTCAGTAAGCTGGATGTAAAGCAGACGGCTAATTCGAATACGTATATCGCATAATAATATAATAAATTACTTCCGCAGATAGATTCCCAAGCCGTATCGACCGGAAATATTTGAGACTTCGTTTTCGATACGGGATAGTAAAATTCAGAAGACCATCCGTAAGTAATAAATAATAAAAATAAAGCGATTATCATTAACGTTATAAATTTTAAGGTGTCTTTTTCTCCTTTGTCTTTAAAACCGTTTACGTTTATTTTATTATAATTAAAATCGTTGAAATTTAATTCCACGGCTTCGATCAGTTTACCGATGTGTTTTTTATTTTTTAACATTAAAAAATAGCCCAACATAACCCGTCCGAATAATATGAAAAACAAGGCCGATTCCGTGGCGTTCATTAATTCACCTAATTTTATAAATATTATAAATTTTCTCAAAATGAAATAACAACCGAAACCCATAATCAAACAGAACAATATTAATATGATATTATTGGTTCTACGATCTTTTGGACTTTTCCAGAAACCTGTTACTACCATTAAAAATTGCATAAAATTTAATATTATTTTATAATTATTATCGTCGGTTTGAATTTTTAAGTTAGATTTTTGGAATTTTTTTATCGAAAATAAATTTACAATTATCGTAAATATATCGTCCAAAATCATTATTACTATTTTTATTATTGCGATTACAAAAAATAAATTTTTTTTTGAAAATATTACGATCGTATCGTAATAATAAAAAATAAATCTTTTTATCCTGAAGTAGCCGAGTTGGATGTGAATCTACTGCGTGTATTTCTATGATCGCCACAAAATCCTAAATAAATATCGTACACACACACAAAACATACTGAGACAGAGAAGAATATAAAAGTTAAAGAAAACGTATTTACGGAAAAGTTTCATTTTAGTCGTATACTTATTACATTTTAATAATAAATAATTCGGAATTTTTTTTTAAGTGACGGTTTTCATCCTTTAACTTTATTCCTATCATTACTCCTACCTTAATATTTTACTAAGGTGAAATTTAAATCTTTTTTAAATATTTTTCGTCGCTTTATTATTATTGTTATTTTTTTAAAATCTGAATTACAAATAAAATTGATTTTTTTACTTTTCCGGCTGTGTAGTTACGGTTACGTGTAGGAAACCGATGTAAATATTCAAAATAGAAAAAAAATCCGAATAAATTGCGATTCATTTTTTACGATCGATCGCTTTAAGATAGTTAGACAAGATCGTTCATTCCTTTCAAGTTCTTAACTACCTTTTACCTTTGGCGCATCCTCCCCGAGCTACTTCATCGATTATCTATTTCATATACAGGAGAGTGTATCACCAAGTTCTCCCGGGACGTTCATAACCTATTCTACTCGTGAAAATAACAGAAAAAGTTCATATAAACTTGCGTCCTAAAACGCCTCGTTTGCGAGTTACAGCTGATGAAAGATTTCGCTCGGATTCGGCTACCCCGGTAAAATGAGGTGGTACTGACATTTTTAGGATGTTATTTAAGGGATACGATTGCGAATTTTTATGATTTTTGACCTGAAGAATCGAATAAAATAATTCCCAAAATCGTATTCGCATAGTTTTTGAAAAATCTGGGGTGAAAACCGACGAATCGGGGTAAAAACCCCGTTTATTATATTTGACGTACAATAACTTTGTTAAATAAGTAATAAACTCGTAAAACGTCTAAACAAAACCGGTAGTAGTGAATTTAATTCTGAAAAAAAAAACGGTGTAAGGTGAGTTAAATAAAAGAAAGAAAGATTAGAAAAATTGAATTTTATTTAGAAACGGTACGTTAGAACGAAAGGCATTATACGTACCGGTTATAACAAACGTTCTAAAATGAGCCCGCAATTTTCAATTCATCTCTTGGCGTGCTTCTGTCCCGCTTTTGTTGTTCTTTTTAGTTCTTCAGAGCTGTCCTTATGTTGCTGAGACGCATCCGTAATGCGGACGATTAATTTCATAAGAGAATGCGTTTTTGTTTGTACACGATATTTTTCATCCGTCCAGACGCAAAAATCTAAAGATGTTGCTAGAACAGGCGATCTCGGTGGCCAGAAATGTGGACCTCCACTGCCGATCCGTTTCTCAGGAAAATGACGGCAAGAGAGTCGGGGGACGCGCGTCACCGTGCCGGAAGTATACTTTACATCTCAGCGCTAGGGAAAAATCTTCAAGCGACTGCGGTAATTCTTCTTGAAGAAGGTGCAAGCCGTCCCCGGAATTTAACAGGCCGGGGATTGTGAAATAGGCCGCACCGTAGATTGACGCTAAATCGGTGTTGAAAGTTGCCGAACGTCGTTTCATAAAGATTTACTACTGCCCGTGTACGTTCATCGCGTACGTTGTTGACGCCCTCTCTATCGACGATAAACAAAAGTTACTTGTAGAGTTGTGGATTTTTATTCCGCCGGTTGCAGAACTCCAAGTGAAGCGGACCGTCTCCTAGGTGTAGATGTCCACATCTACACCTACGATAAGGATAAAACTTGTTTTATCGGATAAGGATAAAACTTGTTTTGTTTAAGCGTCCTCCAAACCGTCGAATGGGAAACCGCATCGATAATAATTTCATCGATAACAGCGTCGTGCTGGACGGTTCGTTTGTAGCCGGTACGAATACTGTAACGGTAGCCGGTAGCGAACCTGTTTCTCGAAGATTATGGAAAGTCGCTCTAATTGTTTTGGCATGGGGAATCCTACGATTCGGAAAACGCATTTCATATTCTACTGCGGTAGCTGTAACAAAGTGAATATCGTACCGGCGTATTTCTCTAGTACGGCATTACTTCAACGGCAAACCGATCGCGTTTAAACTAGAATTCAAAAAAAGAGTTTGGCTAACGACAGCACGGTTCGTAGAACCCGATATACCTCACAGTATTTACCTTACAGATTTAGCGGTGAAAATTCGGGAAGCCGTAGGGAGATTGAGAAGAGCTCGGGAGGCCGAAGTATTTGGGATGCGGTTTCGAGCCGGGCCAGTACCGGAGCGAAACGGTGATCGCAATGCACCGGTTTTAAATTTCGTTCAGTTGCCCATCTCCCGCCTGCGGAAGAGGCTGCAGGGGCTTGCAGTGGGTGCGTGGCAGTTGGAACGACACACCACGACTAAGGGAAGATCCTTGTTTAAATTTACAAGGATCTGAGGGGATGGTATGCCTTGAGCACGTTTTTAAGGACAACGGGTGCCCAGGTGCTCACTAACCTTGTAAATTTAAACCGATATTTGTTTCGGCTCCGTCTGGCAGCTGATGAGCTGTGCGTCTCCGGGGCGGTCCAATCAAACGAACACCTGACGTTCGTTTGATTGCTCTGCTCTTGGAGAAGGCGCCAGAGAGCGGGCCACCGTGGAACTTAGAGGTCTAGAGGAAAATTGGTCGCTCACAAGCGGCGAGTCAATCTGGCCAGAGCCGCAATGTCGGACCGTGTGGGAGTTCCTTGATGTTGTTGCTTTGTTCAATCGACATCAGTAGTTTACATAAGGGAAAAGACTTCTACCACACTGCTGTGGGAAGCTAACCTATATATATATATATATATATATATATATATATACACACATATATGGCTGACCACCAGCCAGTTAAGGCTGTAAGCGCTTTAATATGGAGGACAGGTACTTGCTGCATTCAGCGACCTAGGCGTGGCACCTAGCCTAGGCGAATTGCTGTCTCGAAATAAATTTTTATTTACGGATGTCATATATATTTTTAGTAGTAGACTGGGTTCGCCTACCTGTTTTAGCAAATATATGACAAGTGAGCGGCTGGGACACGTAAGCCGGTGGTGTGTGGCACCGCGCTTAGTCCGCTCACGCTGTTAGGTTAACTCTAGGAGCTATTTGGGATACTGTTCGCTAAACTGTTCGAGGCTCAGTAGCTGTTTGTGGCACAGACGTTTGGTCGTATGCTTTAGAACGACCGAACGGGGTGGAGCTGGGAGAAATGCCAGGCAAATCAATATCTTACAGTAATCTATCTTATAGAATGATTTAAACATTGATAAAGTGCTGCGCATTGTTGATTGGCTATTATTGTTTTATTGTCGACTTTGAAATAATAATTTTTCAAATAATTTATCGTATTTCTGTCATTAATGAAAAGCAATTTTTATTTATCTATTTATTTCTTTTTTTCAATCATGTAATTTCCATTTTTTTTAAATTTTTAACAGTACATTTTGTTTGTACAAATTTTGCACATCGCAACAAACAATTTGGTTTTTGTTTACGTTAAATAAGTACTATTTTGGCAAATGTAGTGTTGTATTTTTTCTTTAAACTTTTTGTAACTTTCGTTTGTTTTATTCGATTTATCTTTAACCATTTTGTTCAGAATTAAATTTTTTACAAGTTTTTTTTTTAAGGTTCTACGAGTTTATTATTTATTTAACGAAGTTATTGTACGTCAAACATAAAAACAGGGGTTTTTACTCCGATTAATTATTTTCACTATTGTGAAATTAATTATTATATATTAACTTATTATTTCTGTATACCGTAATCTTTTGTTAATTTTATTTTTATTCTTATTTTCCTTATACGACCGAATTAAACGATAAACGAAGAAAAGTAGGGTGAAGACTTTAAACGCGTGTTAAAAAATCTTAGCGCTGTACTTTTAAAAGTCAGCGACAGAAATACTAACGGTTAGAAAACCAGGAAACGGTCAGCGTTCAAAATTTCAATTACGGAATTACGGATTTAAATATCGTGTTAACAGTAAAACGAGGTAAAACACGTTGCACGAACAATTTTATCGTTCGTATTATTTAAAGTAAATAATATCAATCGATACAGCCGTTTAATTAATTATTAGTTATTGTTTATTATTACCGATATTATAGCGTTGTTATCGTACGCATTATGAACGTAAAACGCGATAAAATTGTTCATGCAGCACGTTTTACCTCGTTTTATTGTTAAATGATTTTTCCGTAATTGCAATTTAACGCTTATAATTCGATGACAAAGGCGTTAACCGAGAAACGGGTTTCACCGATGTTTTTCTTATAAAATTTCAAATTAAAACCGTATGTCACATGCCCACCTTTCCATTTAAAAAAATTAAGTTTTATTCAATATGGCGGTTCCAAGATAACGGACAAACATAAAAACCCACCGAAATGCAGATTTTGTTTTTACTATGTCGAACCTCATTTCTTTCTGCCTCTAAAAATCTCTGAGCTGCAGTGTAAAGCAGTTTCTATACTTGAATATCGACCGATATATATACTTACTGTAAGAAAGCGATAATCGCAGAGCGGATCTATTCGTTTGTAAAATAAAAAGTAAATAAGTTTGAAAAATTGTATCGAGTTAGCGGAAATTATTTTTTTCTTTTTGAGAGCGGTATTTAAAAAAATAATAATTTTTTTTGAGAATCGGTTCAAATTTCAAAGAAAATAGTTTTTATTTTTATTAAAACTTTACTACCAAAAATAATATAATTTTAAGCGATCGTATCGATTATCCAGATTTTTCATTCTACGGTAATCGTTTACTTTTGTATTTTGTTGTACGCTACGTAAAAATATTTATTATTTTTAAAAATAACTTTAATAATTATCTCTAATTTATAAATAAATATCTTTAAACGTAACAGACTAAACATCCAGTTCCTGTGCGTGCAAATTTAAATTCTGTAAAGACGAGAAATTCTGGTTTCGGAATTAATTTCCACAATTATTATTATTCGATCGTTATCGAGCTCATTTTATTTTTTTTATTTTTTATTTTTTATTTTTATTTTTACGGGCATCGACTGCTAAGGTCATTAGCCCTCGTCACAATCTTTAAAAGAAATTACTATCACCATCTGGATCGTCATATGTAAGGGTGTAAAGGGCCCTTACATTTTATTTAAAAGCACAAACTACACAAAACATTTAAGACATAAAAGACAAGGACAATCACAAACACTTACGGGGTGTAAAGGGCCCCGATATTAAAATTTGAGATAAGGTTCTCAAAAGACCATGAAATTAAAATTAAAATTAAACTTATCAATACCATTCTTTCTTTATATATAAACTACCGCTTAGAGTATCTTTTACCACAGCTTTAAACTTTCATTTTATAGACTTTTAAGAAGTCCACTGGCGTGTAAAAATGCAACTATGTTTTCTTCATTTCCATTATCCAGATCAGCTCTAATATTATTTGTAAGACGGAACCTCTTTCTGAGGTCCTCATATATGGTACACTCTTCTATTAGATGCTTGATTCTCAGTGTTTTATTACAAACACCGCACATTGGTCTCACTTCGCCGGTTAACATATATAAATTTGTTAATCGCGTGTGACCGATTCTAAGTCTGGTCACCGCTACTTGTTCACGGCGAGTCAACTTAAAGTCGCTTTTCCATTTGTAAGGAGAAGTTTTAACTGAGTTTAATTTTGTATTTAAACTCCTCCATTCAGCGTTCCACTTATTTCATACTATGTTTGTTAGACGGTTTTTAACATCTGCCACTCTTACAGGAAATGCATACAAATCATCGCAGACTGTTGCCTTTCTGGCAGCTTCGTCTGCGATTTCATTACCTGTAATACCAGCATGCCCCGGAGTCCATACAAATACGCATCGCTGTCCTCGTTGTTTTCGTACGTATAAAATGGACAGGATGTTTGCAATTAGGACATCCTTAATGTTCTTGTTCCGAATTGCGACGAGTGCACTTAATGAATCGGAACATATTAGCACTCTCTCTTCGCAATAGTGTTCAATGTAGCGAAGAGCTTGATGAATTGCAGTGAGTTCTGCCGTGTAGACATTGGCCAGATCTGGCAGTTTCCAAAAGTGGGCTTCTTCATTTACATATATTGAGCATCCAACACCATGTTCGGTTTTAGAGCCGTCAGTATAAATTCTAATATGTTCTTCGTAGCTACTGACGGTTGCCAAAAATTCCTGCTGGATGATCACTGCTGGTTTCTTTTTTATTTCTCCTTCAGAGAGATCCAAACTTGTATTTACCGCTGGCAAGAGCCATGGCGGTATTTCTCTAGTAGAAATTGCCAATGTATCTGGAATGGCAATTTCATATTTATTTCTTAATTCGTGGTACCTAATTCCGGCTGGTCTGGAATAGGTAGCACGACGTTCGTATAATGCAGCCATGGGATGATTCGTAAACAATTTATTATTTATATGAGCAGGGAAAGCCCATACATTTGCTGCATATCTTCTATAATGTAGTGACATTATTCCGGCTTCAGACATCAGACTAGCCGCCGGACTTGTGCGGAAAGCGCCTGTTGCATAGCTTATTCCGCTATTATGAACTACGTCTAAATTTTTTAAATGCGACTTTCTAGCGGATGAATATACGATACATCCGTAGTCTAGTTTAGATTGAACCAATGCTTTATACAATCTCAATAATGTCTCTTTGTCTGAGCCCCAATTTAAGTTCGATAAACATATTATAATGTTTAGGGCTCTTTTGCATCTATCACTCAAGTCCTGTATATGTAATCCTCATGTAAGGGATTTATCCAATACTAATCCTAAATATCTTACATTGTCTTTATATTGTATTGGATTATCATCAATTGTCAACGCAGGACTTTGATGAGGAATTCTCTTCCTACAAAAGTGTACACAGCACGTTTTTTCTGGTGAGAATTGGAATCCGTTATTCTTTGCAACTTCATTTAGAGCATTGATTGCTCGTTGCAATTTGTACCTCACCATAGCTGTCTTGTTGCTGGCATACACAATTGCCAGATCATCAACATAGACGCGTTTGCTGATTTCTGCTGGAATGGCTAATATCAATTTATTAATGGCAATGGTAAACAAGGTACCGCTCAACGGCGAACCTTGTGGTATGCCATTTTCCAAATTTCTTACAGATGAATATTCGCTACTGACTCGTACTTGGAAAATACGGTCATTCATATAGTTGCTCAGTAAGACTGGCAGGTTGCCACGAAAGCCATTCATGTATCTGGAGCATTACACCATGACGCCAGGTCATATCGAAAGCTTTCTGAAGACCAAAGAAGACTCCGACACAATCTTTGCTTTTAATGAAGCTGTTATATATAACGTCCTCTAAGCTGATCATTTAATCAGTGGTAGAATGGTATTGCCGAAAACCTGCTTGATACGGCGATATCAGGTTTTCTTTTTCCAAAACCCAGACGAGTCGATTATTAATCAATTTTCCAGTATTTTTCCCATAGCACACGTCAAAGAAATAGGACGATAGCTATTGGGGGTCTGTTAAATTTTTATTTTTCTTTGGTATTGGAACAACATGAGCTTTTTTTCACTGCTGCGGGTACGTTCCATCCCGCCATATTGATTATAAAGTTCTAATAATCTGCGTTTTGCAGTGGTATTCAGCTGCCTGATCATATTATAATGGATTTCATCCGGACCAACAGCTGTGTTACCTGCTTTTTACAACGCTTTCGCGAATTCTTCCATTTTAAATGGTACATTATATGAGTAATTATACTCAGTTCTAAAATTTAGTAGACCTTCTGCTGGCCGTTCTGCTGGCCTTTTCAAAGTGATTGGATAACAGCTCTGCAATTTCATATGGAGTGTCTTTTATTTCATCTTCATCTTGAAGGCTAGTTATGGGAGCAAAATCATTACGCCCACAAATTGCCTTCACTTTCCCCCAAACATCTGATGCAGTAGTAGTTTTGTCGATGGATGACACATATTGCTGCCAGGATCGTTTGTTCGAGTCTATCATAAGACGTTTTGCATACGCCCTGTATTTCTTAAAGGCTACAAGATTTTCTGTACTAGGACGCTTCTTAAAGGCGTTATACGCCCTTTTCTTTCTTTTTATAGCTTCACTTATTTCATCATTCCACCATGGAACGGGTTTCTTGGTAAGTTTCCCAGATGTTTTGGGAATATATCTCGATGCCGACTCAATTATTGCATTTGTTATGGCGTCGACATCGTCCCCGATAACTCCAGTTGTTTCTGGGAGTATCGTTCTAGCTGTGAAGCTCATCCAATCTGCCTTATCAAATAACCATCTTTTAGAAATGGGATATGTTTTTCTTGTAACATCAGTTACAATTTGCACCGGGAAATGATCGCTTCCATGCAGATCGTCTATGACATGGAAGCTGTACCTCGGTGCTATCGATCCGCTTATAAGTGCAAGATCTATACAGGACGTCGATCCGTCTCTGGCATTGAAAAAGGTTCCTGATCCGTCGTTTAAAATAATAAGTTCTGAATTGATCAGGAACCCTTCCAGTTCTCTTCCACGGGGATCTACTCGATCCGATCCCCAAAGAGAATTATGAGCGTTAAAGTCACCCACCAGTAAAACAGGAGGGGGAAGCTCGGAAATTAGTCTTGCTATGTCATCCTTATTCCAATCAAAAATCGGCAAGTATATGTTGCAGACAGTGACCTGAAGCAGACGCTTCATTCTAACGGCGACCGCTTGTAGGTTAGTGTTTAGAACAAACGCTTCGGTGGTAGCTCTAGTCGATGTTAATATAGCTACTCCACCTCTAACTCTTACATTTGGCGGTTGATCTCGCCGAAATATATCGAATCCTTTTAATTTAAAATTTTCATTTCGGCGGAAATGCGTTTCTTGAAGACATATACAAATCGGGTCTACATCATGTACCAAGCGTTGGAGCTCATGGATGTTTGAAAAACATCCATTGATGTTCCATTGTACAATCGACTCGCTAATTTTTAATTAAATTATTGTCTGGGTTTGCCTTTCGGCCATCCTTTTTTTCTCTTCTTCTCCATTATGCGAACGGCATCAAGTTCGCGGAGAACGTCGTCTCCGGCGTAGCTTCCGGCCTCCGAATCGGAGACCACCGAAGCCGCCGACGAGACGGGCATGGATCGGCGCCGGTTTCAGGCGCCGATTGAGAAGCGGCAACCTGGCCACTCCCCGACACGGGGGTCGCACCGGTCACCGCCTGTGGAAGGCGTGTGGAAGGGGGGACACTCGTCCCCCCTGTGAAATTTTTTGTGGCCTCTGAGGCTTAGAGGCCACTTCAGTTACAGGAGGCTTGGGAGCCTCCATAACAGACTCTGTAGCTGTCACTTTCCTATCTTCAACTAAAATCTCACCAAGACGGACTTGGATTTCAGGTTTAGTGTCCGTTTTCTTCTGTACTGGAGCGACTTTCTGTTTTGGAGATATGTCTTCAGGAGGCTGTACAATTATTCTTGGCTTAACAGGTTCTTTAGTGCTGAGAGGCTTCATTTTGTTTTCAATTATCCTCTCAATTAAGCCAGCCAAGGTAGGTGCGAGTTTGTTGATGATTGCACTCACATCAACAGCAACTGGAGCAGGAGCAGGAACAGCAGCCGCAGCCTGAGCATAGGTTGTTGTTGCTCTAGGTCTGCGGGCGTTTACGATCTTTTTTGCTTCAAAGTAGCTGACTTTTTGCAGGGTTTTCACTTCCTGCACAGCTACTTCGTCTTTGTAAACAGGACAGTTCCTGGATTTACAGGAATGCTGTCCTCTGCAGTTTATACAGGTAGGAGGCTCCTTACACGGCTCTCCTTCATGAACTTCATCACCGCACACGCATATTTGCGGCCTCTCACACCTAACAGCGGTATGTCCAAAGCGTTGGCATTTAAAGCATCGCATTGGTTGCGGGACAAATACCCGCACATCCAACCGATGTATGCCCGCTCTTATCTTCTCCGGCAAACTAGGCCGGTTAAATGTAAGAACATGGGATGCTGAAGGTAGGACTTCGCCATCCCTTCTCATGTTCAACCTCCGACATTCTAATACTCCTTGCGGCGCTACAATTCCTGCAATTTCCTGCTCCGTACAGTTAAGAAGATCCCGACAGACCACAACACCCCTTGAGGTGTTGAGCGTGCCGTGGGGATCAACACGTACAGCTAGTTCTCCAATTTTTTTAAGACCTAGGATTTTCTGTGACTGTATATCATTTACAGTCTCTACATGATGAAGTCCTGTGAAAGTTTTCCTAATTTCCTTAACAGGGCCTCCAGCACATTTTGTTATTTCTCGAGCGATGAGGAATGGACTCACCTTCGAGAAATTACCGTCTTCTTTTGTAACAACTAAGTATTTTGGTTTGGGAATGCTGCTCTTGAAAAAAGCTTTGTGGAAGCTTTTTCTAGCCTCAATCTCAACCCTTTTAGTTTCCGCACTCTTTCGGCGTTTCGCCTCAGGCGAAACGGCCGGTTCTAGACGAGGGTGTTTATGTGAACCCTCTGCCACGTTTAGTTGTTCAGTTTCCATGAACAATTAATCCCTTCTGTAGTAAGGCTAGCCGCCGGGGTACACCCCCACTCCAGGGCTACCAACCCTGAAGGTCCATTCCGGTACTCCGGTGGAACCGGCATATGTCCTGGCAGAGAGCGGATGCGCAGTCTCTGCACTGACTCCAGGCCCTTACACACCGAAGCTTTCAGGGCTCCCATGCTCCGAACATGGGCACCTTAACTACATGCTTGCCATCGCGGGGGGCATGTGGACGACGAAAGGTCTCCGTTACACCTGCAAATAACTTTGACCGTGGCCACCACATCGCCAGCTCTAAAGGCGGTATTAATCCATTTCGATAATCGTTAAGAATTTCGTATCTGCAGGTGGCCGCAAAGTCCAGTCCTGTAATTCGGCCTATAGATGAAAATCGGCCGAAAAAAGCATATCCGAGAAACAACACTCGGAACCCCGTTAGCCAGCTATATGTAATGTACTTGAGTACAGCTGTTGCCGCCCTGGACGTGGAACGTAGATGTTGTGTTCCGGACGTGGGGAATATCTACCTCAGGGCCGAGCTCATTTTTGTGTCTTGAGTGACAAATACGGTGTTAAGTACTCGACAGAAACGTAGATGGACTGTCACCGGTCCCCGTACAATTCCATCGGAGATCCCCAATTCTCCACTACCGACCTCATTAACGGTACTTTTGTAAAACATCTGATGCGGACCACTTGACTTCCTTGTTCGCCTATTAAATTACATATACATATTTTTTGCCGCACTTCATTTAAACTCATTTCATTTGAAAGTGAGAAACGATCCTCCAATTCTTTAATAAAGTGGACGTTTCACAACTGCTGAAATATTAGTTTTTATTAGCATCAAATATTTATACGATTGTTAATTCAACAATCTTATATGTAATATTAGGATAGAGTAAAAGTCTCTTTATTACTATTTAAATAAATATATGTCTTATATGCATCTAATAATATGTTGGTTTTTTGTTTTAATTATTACGATGCAACCGTCAACAAAATGAAAACAAAAATTAAACAGAAGGTTACCGAATTTTATAGCGATATTTATTATCGAGTAGACTGAAACATGTGCGTAAATAAAAATAATACGATTTTAAATTATAATTTTCAGTTAATATTAAATAATCAGATGTTTCACCAAATCTGACATGGACATCGCATGACTTCCTTGTACGCCTATTAAATTACATTTACACAATTTTAAAAGTACGTAAAATTTTATTTCACTAATAACTGCTGATTTTTTTCATACGTTTTTTTATCGCTATTATTGAATTGTTATTTATTGACAAAATGCTTTTACAATTAGAAGTTAATAATTATTAATAAATCTATATATTTAATTTTAAAAAATAGTCGGAAATGAAGTCGGATTCGAACCGATGTGCCTTCTCCTTGTAAGTGAAAATATTTAATCGATTAATATTTTATTTGTGTATAACTCTGCAACCGATGAAAATAAGTACCGCTTATGATATATCGTTGAAAAGCTCTCGATGACGGCTTATTACTGCGGTTAAGAAAAAGTCCAAAATCCAATTTTTTGTGGGTTTTGGGCTTTTTTGGGCACTTACGGTCGAGTAGGTTGCAATCAAAAGGGGAGGCTCAACTAGATGTTACAAAAGTCCTAAATCCAAAATTTCAAAATTCTACGGCTAATTGTTTTTGAGTTATGCAAGATACATACATACATACGTCACGCCGAAGCTAGTCAAAATAGACTCAGGGATGGTCAAATGGATATTTCCGTTGAAATCTGAAAACCGAAATTTTTCGCGATCAGAATACTTCCTTTACTTCGTACAAGGAAGTAAAAATGAGCGTTTACGTTCCATTTAATGTAATCTTAGTTTAATGTAAACGTAGGCGAATATCTTGACAAAGAAAAAGTCTTCTCGGGTGTAAAGTAGAAAAGCAAGATTTAAAAAAAAAAAATAAATAGTCTTATCGTTACGATCAATAAAAACAATTTATTTATTTCGTGGAAACGTACACAATTAATTTACAGTATACAAATAAAATTAGCGATTAGCAACTTCATCGGTCGATGTTTTATTTATTATAAATTAATTACGATCGATAGCGTAATATTCGTTAAAACTCTAGGCGTACGACGTAGCTTTCTTGATTCGTTATCTGCAGGCTTTTTGTGAAAATGACAGCTGTACCTAATTACGTGTTTTTAATTAAAAGTTGACGACAGAATAGCGATGAGATATCAAAGAACCGTAAGCCGCATATGGCAAATTTTTTTCTATAAAACTTATTCAGAAGAAAGGAATAAGTTAACGATTTGCCTGTAATTTAAATACTTAGAGATCCAAAATAAAATATCGTAACCGAGAAAAGTACTTTCGCATGTGCAATCTGAATCTGAATGACGATGGCAACGCATTAACGATCTAGATGGACTCGGTCGGTTTGTATTCTCTTTACGGTCGCATTTTATTTCTATATATAATCTTCTTAAACGATTTATTAATTCTATTTTAGATATATCGGTCGTATACTTTTTCGTCGTCGTAATGATTATATCGGAATAAACCGGAAATACTTCGGTAATTTGAGCGCGGTCGTATAAATATTGTGATTTTGAAATTAGAATTTTTTCAGTTTTAGGTAGTTTTCGACAAAATTGATAAAACGATAACCGTTCCGTTATATTTGTACGCTTCATCTTATCGACCTCGGCTTTACATATGTTGATGAACAAATTGTAATTTCCCGCGTCGTAATTATCGTCGATTTCTTTTGACGATGCTAAAACTAAATGCGGAATGAACGCGTTGGGATTATTATTATACTCCGTTACGACTAATAATTCACTCCAGTCGTTTCTATTTACCGCGCGCTGTAAAGGCGTTTCACCGTAAATATTTTTAGCGGTAACATCAACGTCGTCGTGTATTATTAACGTTTTAACGATTTTGTCTGAATAAGCGAAATGAAGCGCCGAATTTAATTCGTTATCTAAATGTTTCGGATCCGCACCTTCATCTATCATATTCCTGATAAATTTAACGTCCCTTTTATTGATGATGGCGCGCATTAACGGCGTTCTTCCGTCGTCGTCTTTGTTATTTATATCCGTACCGAATAACCGCATCAACGTATTCATAAAATTTACGTCCACGGCGCAACTGAGAATATCGGTTATTTGTCGTAAATCTTTCTTTAAAGCGATCAAACGATCGCGAATCAGCGTAACCGCGAGTCGTTTATATTTATGCGCGCTTACTAAACGCATTAAAAACGTCGTTCCGCTTTGATCTATTTCGTTTACGTCTTCTTTACCGCCTAAAAATTCGATTACCGTTCTTACGTCTCTTTCCCCGCGTATAGCGTCGATTAAAGGCGTTTCGCTTTCGCGAAGGTTTATTAAAGTCTGGTGTACGCTAGCACCGCGATCTAAAAGCGATTGAAAAATTTCATCGGTACCGACGCTAGACGCGTAAAATAAAGCGGTACGTCCGTCGTCGTCTACCGCGTTCACATCGGCACCGTGTTCGATTAACGAGTCGATAACGTCCTTATTAGCGTCTTTATAACACCTTACTGCGTACATTAAAGGCGTTTGTCCTTTATCGTTTTTCGTGTTCACATCGGCTCCGTGTTCGATAAGAACTTCCACGTATTCTTTATCGTTTATATCGTCCAGTACCGTCATTAAAAGCGTTTGTCCGTCGTTATCGCGAATATTTATATCTGCACCTTTATCGGTAAATATTTTAACGAGTCGTTTAAACACCGGAGAATAGAAAGCGTACATCAGAGCCGTTCTTCCTTTTTCGTCCTGATAATTTACGTTCGCTCCGGATTCTATAAATTTAATAACGATTTCGAGGTCCCGATCCGTCATCGTCGCACAAACCAAAGGGGTAAATCCGTAATCGTTAGGAGAATTTATATCCGCACCGTTACGGATTATATCGTAAATTATATTTCTACTCGTACGTAATTCTAACGCGTGAGTTAAAAGGGTTTGACCCGTTTCGTTCGTAACGTTAAAATTATCTGCGTTATAAACGATTTCGGCTACGAATTTCTCATCGTTTTTCTTAAACGCTATATCGAACCAAAACCGATCGTGGCATTCGTTAATATTAAACGTATCGGCTCCTTTATTAACGAGCAAATCGATTATTTCCTGATCGAAAGTATACATAACGGCGCAGTATAAAACGGTTCTACCGTGATAATCGACCGCGTTTACGTCGGCTCCCAAATCGACTAATCTACAAACAATTTCTTTATCGTTCTTTATCAGCGCGCTCATCAAAGGTGTAATTCCATCGAAAGCTGATTTTCCTATATCGGTTTCATTATCGATTAATTTATCGATTACCTCTACGTTGTAATCGTTATCTATCGCGCACAGCAAAGGTGTTATACCGCTATTGCTACTCTTATTCGCATCCGCACCGTTATCGATAAGAGCGCATATTATTTCTTTATCTGTATCGGCGTACAAAGCCATTATTAGAGGCGTATTGACGTCGTCATCGTCACCTTCGTCCGCGTTAAAACAGCGGTACGCGTTAACATCGGCGCCTTCTTCCATCAAACCGTAGATACATTCGTAACCGAGGTTATTTTTTAGCGCTAAAAATAGCGGCGAATACTTTTCCTTGTCGACCGCATTTACGTCGGCTCCGTTGGCGATCAATTTACGAATAAATCGTTTACTTCTGTTTTTACATAATACGCGTAATAAAATATTAGATTCGACTCGGGATCCTCTATCGATCAGTTCGAACCATAAATCCTCATCGGTCGACGATACCGCTCTCATTAAAGGTATTTCACCGGCACGATTCCGCGCATTGATATCCGCCCCGAAATCTATTAATAATTTGATAATTTTCAAATCGTCGTAGTCATCGCGAAAATCGCTGACGGCTAAATGCAATATCGTATTTTCATCGTTGTCGTCGCATATTTGATTGACGTTCGCACCCTTTTCTAAAATCTCTTTTATAAAATTTATATCTCTTTTACATTTTATCGATCGCAATAAAGGCGATATACCTTGTAAGTCGACGTCGTTTATACTCGCACCTCTATCGATCGATCTTGTTATTACATCGATATCCATTCCGCGCGTAATACAAACGTTAATAATCGACGTTTGAATATTTGAAATATCGTAAATATTCTTATTTAAAAAAAAATCTAATAAAATTTTAATCATCTTTTCACTTTTTACTTTGTAAAATAAATAATACAATTTAAAATCCGTTATTATAAATTTAAAATCGTTTTTATTTCTTTCGAGTAATTTAATCGTTTCTTCTACATCGTCGTTTACGATACATTTTAAAATGTTTTCGTAGCACATATTTATATTATTTTTAGCGCGTAAATTTCAGTAACTGCTAATCGATTTCCAAAATTAGAAAATTTCAATACTCGGTGAAGTCTGCGATGAATCGACCGTCTGAAAAACAGACACAAAAAACTTGTATTAACATAACAAATATATTTAACGAAATAAAATAAATGAATATTTATTTATATCGATCACGGTTTCAATTTTCGGAAGTTTATAGATTAAAATCGATATTACTGTACGGTGTCATCGTAAAAGAGAAATCAAATAGGAATAAAGATACTTAGAATTATATTGTTTTATTTAACCGGTACTGTACAGGATAAGGACGCGGGCTGAGGCTATAAATGTACATTTTAATAACGTTTTCCTTATTCAGAACGTTTAACAACGGCCGCTAACTCGTTAAACATCGTTTTACGAATTTAATGTTTTAACTGCGAGGCGATTATATTTTAAAAACTTATTGCTGTGCATTAAGAGAAACAAACGTGTTTTGGTCTTTTCGAACCGACTTGTAATTTACGTCCGTCTACCATTGTTTTTAAAACTTTCGAGCAAATTTAAACGTTTGCAGTATAAATTTACGAAGTTACCGACAAAATTAATAAATTTTGTCCCGAATAAAACTACCTAACATCGTTAATGGAAAACTCACTAAAGAAACGGATAAATGGATCGTGTCTTGTAATGTTTTCGACAAGCTTTTTTAAATATTTTAATAATAAATATATTTTATAATTATATAAATTTGACGGGTAATTGTTACTTCTTTAAACGCACGACTTAAAGTAATCGATGGTATTTAACTTCTTCGCGTCGCCGTCAATCGAAAATTTAATCCGAAGTAAAATATATAATTCGGATAAACGCCATCGGTTTCCAAGATTAGAATTTTGATCGTCTATCGTTTAACAAAATGCACCGGGCCTATAGTTTTGCGATACGACGGGACGGATCATCACAGGCGGTTACAAGTTAGCTCGTGTTACACGCATCGAAGCCGCTCTAGTCGCCGCCTTCATTTTTACCTGTGTTGGTGAAAAGAGGTAGTGATATCGTCGCGGTCGAAAACTGAAATTCCGGGCGGCTTTGCACGCGGGTTGAATGTTTGTCGGTATTTAGAGGAAATGACTACTGCGCTCGGAGAGGGTTGTTCTCATCCTACGACAAAGTGCGGGAGTTCGAATACGAGGAGACCTCCTCTCCCGTGGGTGTCTGAAGATCCAGATCGGTGAAGAAGCGAACGGTGGCCGTATCTTTTAATACGAGAGAAGTTTTGGAGCGAGTCGTGTCGGAAACTCAGAAAACAGTTACAGGAGAGCGGTATATCGAGGAACGCTTGCCTAAATTTGTCGAAGCTCTAAAGAAGCTGCGCCCAAACTGAAGGCGGACATACGGTTTCTTCACCGGGATAACGCTGCAGCGCGCCGCTCGAAAGTTTGCTCAAGCGCCGGAATAAAGCCGTTAGAGCACCCTACCTACAGTCCTGACCTCGCTCCGTGTGACTTCTCGCCGTTCCACGGGTAAAGAACAGACCGAAAGGGAAGCGTTTTACGAGGGATTGTGACCTCCTAAGGGTTCAGGACGATGAGTGCGGCCCAGATCTGCGACGGAAACCGGCAGGGTTTCTTTGACAATATGTTTCGAATGTCGGAGAAGTGTAAAATACGCGACGGAAATTATTTTGAAAAATTATAATAAAGCGTATCGGGAAACTTTCCTAGTGCTGTTCGTATATATCAGAACCGGTGAATGTAATTTTATCGTGTTTAAAAAACCTTAAATCGCTCGTACAAAATCAGAAGAAGACAAAACGTTGAATATTTGCAAACGCAATGTTCGGTAAAAAAATCAATTCGAAATCGTTAAAAGAAACAGACGGTTTCAACATATTTGTAATTTTTAAGCCGTTCATCCTGTACGTTATTTCCTGTGTTCTATTTACGTATGCGATTAGTATCGATTATAAGTTTATTTTTCTTATTTATAAGAACGAATTATATTTTCTTTTTTAATCGTAAAAAAACGTTTATCGAAATTATTTTTAAGAGATTTTATTTTCCTTACGTTCCGTTCTTTTTCTTTCCGCTTTTCAGGTATTATATTGTATTACGTATTATAAAAGTAAGGTTAATCGTCAAACAGGGTAGAGTTTTTAATGCGCACAATATGAACGTCATAAGAAAAGGTATTTGTTTAGTATATTTGAAGAAATACTTTTCTTCAAATTTGACTGTACGTAATATTTTTATTTTAATATATATAAACTAGCATCGCCGTCGCGGCTTCTCCCGCGCTATATGTTTACTTGCATTTCCTGTCGGCGGTCAGGGGATGTTTAGCCGGTCTGGTCGCTCTGCCTACGCTTATTAAATTCGTGCTTGCGACAATAACAACGATAAACGAATTGTAAATTCTTCAGAGCAACAGTTTTATCAGTACGGTATCCGCTAAATGGCTTTTAGATTTTCCGTCGAAATAGATAATCAGAATTACAAGTACAAGTTACTACTGCGATGTTACCGAATATCATAAACAACGATTCGATACCGGTAGCGTAAACGTTTCGTCTTACATCGTGATTCTTGCTGAAAATAGGATGAATTTCTGTTATCTATAAATCTCTGAAATTAAACACCGATTTCATTCGGTTAATTCCTTTTAAAATATTAAAAGAAATTGAATCTTTTGATAATTTTTAAAGTCGTTGTTATTATCGCGTAACAAATTATATACGCTTGCGGATTTAGTTTTCCGCGTAAAAATTATTTTTAACCGCGTTAGGTTGTTAAAAAATGTTTTTTTCCTTTACAGATCCTAAAATTAAAAGGTAAACCGAAAGAAATATTGAAATTAGAATAGAGCGTTCGTTATTTAGCTCATTAAACGGGGATCAGCGACTCAAAACCGAACTGACGCGGTGTAAATGCCGTCGATTTCTTTTAAATGTTCGCCTTCAATTCATCGATAGTGTAGGGATTCGATCTGTAAACTCTATCCTTCGATTAGCCCGAAGTAAGAATTCGCGACTAGGCAAATTTGGGGGACGCGGAGGTCCTCGCCCTCTGCTGACAGTTACTTCTTCTGTAAAAGCCGTAAGCGCATCGTTTCCTTTACGACAAGTCGCTTCGTCTTGTCGAAAGAAGCTGTACTGTGTTTCACGATTTGTAATCGAGCGTAGAATCGTTCGAAGATTCTGCGGTACACCGGTATATCGACAGTCCGGTGAAAAAATATCAGCCTCGCTACGGAAACAGCACACCGTATACTCGTAACTATACGGGTATACGGTGTACCGTTTCGACACACCGTATCGGGCACCGTCGGCTATCGGATTAAATTATCGGAGCGTTCGCTTTAACTCCTGGTGTGACGTGAAATTCAGCATCGGATTTATTTTTCCGACGACAATGTTTCTTTTTTAATGTTTTTGTAATCCAGAACGCGCATAAGCGGTCTGCTGTAAGCTATCCTTTCCTCGATGGAATAAGGCGTTTTAGAAAACAAAATAACAAAAAACGAAACTATACTGCCCGAAGAACGAACCGTATACTACTAACAGATGAGAATAGTAATATATACGACCGACAGTATCGCTAGTAATAGCACCGTTAAAGATTTTATTCAAATAATTCGGTTCGATCGGTAGATAAAGAAGACCAAGAAACCGGTCGTCTAATTAATTTATTAGATACAATAGTTTAAAAAAACGTACAGAATAAACAGTTATCAGACGGTTTGTGAAACTTAGTTTGTCGAAAGCGAGGCAGAAACTTCACGGTCGAACAGCGATAAGAAATGGATATCTAATATAGCTTTTTAAATCTTGAACGTTACGAGATAGGTTAACCGCAATCTTAAATTCTCGTACACGGTAGGGGATATATTTTAACGTTTCTTTCTTCTATTCGTCGATATACTCGTAAGAGTATAGCATCAAGTCAAATCGGGTGATCGATTAAGTTATCTAAAAGTTAAACTTCCGCTTTCTATTTAATTCGCCTATAACGGCGACTGTTATTTTTTATTCTTATTCTAACATTTTTTTCTGTATTGCGTGCGTCATAAATTCCGTTTGTTTTCAAATAACTCTACATTTATTTAATCTATTTCCCTTTTTTTCTTTAGATATAGTGTCGAACGGTGATGATCGTTTAACGATTGAAACGCTCATCTGCTTTTAAATTTTAAGAAAAATATTTTTGATTCTAATCCTATTTTCAAAGCGTTAAAATCGTTACACATTTTGACTAAATTTTTTTCTCTTTAGTGTTTCCAACGTTCAGGCGTATGAAAAAATAATATAGTTTTTTTTACAAGTAAAATATGTGTATATATAAATTATATATATTATTATCCTATTATTAACCTATTAATTTACGTTATAGTAATCGTTTATCTATATTCGTATCATTTTTTTCTCTATTTTTACATCGTATGAAATATTTAAAACATCTAGTAGCAGATGTATACGTTTCCGTTAAAATTAAATTTACACCAGGACTTTTAATTAATTAACGGACAACATTTCTAAATACGAGAAGAGCTTTAAAGAATGTTACGATGCGATTAGTGTTATTATCCGCTTTTAAGTTAGAAGGGATTTTAATCCGGCTCGGTGACAGACGCCTTATTTTATTATCAAATCCGTTTATCGGGTAAATGTAAATATTATTCTTTCCTTCCTTAAAATTTTCCACGACGGCTTTGCTGTAACGGAATCGCTCTCGGCGGATTATTTAATTTACTTTGTTATCCTTAACGTACGCGCGTAAGGATGATCTCCGTGGCGCAGCGGCAGCGTCTTCGCCTATCGTCCGAAGATTCAAGTCTCGGTCTGGCGCGGTATTTTTCACACGGTACAGAATTCATTATCGGTCGTCTAAATAAACAAATTTCAAGCGCCTTGTTATCTCGCTTCCGAAAACGGCACGGCTATCTTCTTTAAGATGAACGAGCATCCGTGCCGGGATTATTAGGGTATCCGAAGAGAGAAGGAAGGTAAAAACTCTTTCTACTTTTTAGCGTTCAAAAAAAAAAAAAGAAATGAAATTTACGAAACGGATGATCGATTACGTAGGACGCACTAAAGGTTTTCAGGTTAAAAGATCGGAACGAAAAAGCCGAACGGTAATTAACGTAAAATCGGTTTGCCGACTGACGACTCCAAAAAAAAAATTATTTCTTCTCGTTCGAACCGATTACTTTATTTTTACGTACTTATTTTTTTACCGACGACAGGGTGACGCTCGATTACGGTAACCCTTTATTACGTCAAGAAAAATTAAACGCCGAGTCCGATCGGGATGGTAATTCTGTAATTCGAAAGCGCGAGAGGAGGCTCCTTTTTCGTCGGCTTTTGGAAGTTTGTCGGTGACCGTTTTAAAATTTATATAAAATTTTACATCGTCGTGACTTAAGCGTAATGAATTTTTATGAAATTTACGTTCCGAATCGGCGGCTAGTGTCGTTCTTAAAAACATACGAAGGGGTACGAGTGAGGAGCGTCGAAGGGAAGGTTTTCGTCACCAGTCCGCCGCTCGGACCGGTATGCGATTTCCCCTGCGAGCGATCTCGGCTGCTGCGCGCACCCTTCTTCCTGCGGTCCGGCCGCCGTTTACGTTTCGCACCGCAGCGACCGGCTGACGTTAGTTTACAGTTTAACCCGCATGCCGCGATCTAAGGTAGTGCTAGCGTACGGCAAAGTCTTAATCCGATCTTTTAATTACGATCAATAATTCCGTTTAGTATTTTATTTACCTTTCGTTTTACGTTAAAGTTGGCAGAATAAGCACGGGTGTATCGCTCGCGAATCGCTACGGTAAAATGACGTTTACTATGTTTGCGGTTAAGCGGTCGGATAAGGAAATATCTTAACTAGCCGATTTTATCATTATAAAAGACGTTCTTTTGAGGTCGTACGATTTATTATTTTTAAAGAAAAAATGACCTCTGAGATCTACCGGTCGCGTTATATATTTTCTGATGCGTTTTTAAAATTATAACGTGTCGTTCTCGATGCGATATTCTAGCGATCTTCTGTTTAAAAATTACTTAAAGTTTTCTCCTTAGGATAAAATTTAAAAAAAATAATAAGGAAATAAAATTAAGCGCCTTATTTTTTACCGTATTTTAACCTAGCGACCTTACATCCGGAAGAAAAGCTTAAAAAAATAAATACCGCGCTTTTCTTATCGCGTTTACGAACGAATAAATACATTTTCATTCTGACGGGAAGGTAATTCGTTATACAGATCGTGTCAATCAGAACGAAGAGATCATCAGAAAGAGAGGAAGAAGAAGAGAGAAGACCGTCTACGCGACCCAACGTACCGGACGGGAGTCCGAGAAAGAGCCCAGCAGAGATGCGTCCTGAAGGGCAGCCAACAAAGAAGAGGTGAAGAGCTTCTACTTAAACTTTCCCTTAAAACTTACAATTAAATTAGTTTAAATCAGCGATTGCGACTCCTTCGGCGCATTGCTACCTCCATATAGTTAGTGCCCCGTTGTGGCGTATTCCTGCTAGCCTATGTAGCGTTAGCACCGAAAGGACTTCAGTGCACGGTCTGAAGGGGAATTACGTCGGGAGGACAGGTTTTCAAAAACCTAGCCTTCCGCGGTCGGCCCATGACATGGGATCGATAACGCTGGTTTAACAACGGATTGGAATGCAATTAAATCCTTCCTTAAAATAAAAATATAAAATAAAGACAAAAATTGAAAAATTAGACCCGTCATATAAAGTAAACCTTTAAAAACACGCCCGATAGAATCACCCAGCAGCAAGGGACACTGTCCAGGCTCTGCAATCCGAAGGGAGAATTTGCAAACTCCCGCCAACTTTGCATTCCGTGTCAATCTTAATGTAAATTACAAATATAAAAACAAATTATAAGATAAAAAATAAAATAGATGCGTTTAAATTCGATATCGACTATTTAAATATAAATATACGAATCGACAAAAATTATTATAGAATAGTTTACGTTTCGGAAACCGCAAATGAAAATTACATTCGGCACGTACTTACGTATCGTGCTTTTTTTAATCGGTATTTAAAAACTCTTTTACAGAATAATAATGTTTACGTAAATGAAACTTTTAATCGGTATTTTATATAAATCGGCGGCAAGAGTTTCGAAACGGTTTGACAATTTATAAGAAACGGCATCGGAAGCATGATATAGAAAGCCGAAGTAACGAGTTATGCGAAAACAGTTCCTACGTCCGGTTACGTAAAGGTGGATGTTGTTATTTTTTAAGAATTACCGAATATTACTTTTACCAAAGATCGGAGATTCGTAAATATAATTACAAGAGTAAATCGACACGTATTTAATTTTGCGACCGTAGATCTATACGATTTATACTTACGAGCGCCGGATAATGAACTTATAGCCCTTCTCATTTTCCGACAGAGATCGCATCATTTATTAAGGCGCTTCACATCAAAATATTATGTACGTTTCTTATCGTAATCGAGATAAGAGACCTTCAAGAGACCTTGAAAAAAGAAAATGAACTCAAAAGTGACATAGCCGTTTCCAAAAATGACAAATACTTTCTGCCACGTTTACCAGGGAAAGCCTTTTATTTGCTAAGCCGAATATACCGTTGGCATATCTACCGAATAAGTAGTTGTACTTATAATGAATATCATTAGTTTCGGTGAAACTGCAGTCACGTTAATTTAATATCCTTAACCGACGAATATAAAACGGAAGAAATAAGACCGTAATGCGGCAAGGCTGTTTGCTTGTTTGTTAATTTTGTTATAGTACATAAATTTAAATATTTGGCGATCGCGATAGCGCGACGGTAAAATAAAATATATGTTAATCGTTAAACTTTGTTACAGAGCGAGCTTAATGTAAGGTAATAAATAAATTTAGATAAAATAAAAATAATAATAAAAAAAGATATTTACCGATTATTAATATAATGTCGATGTACACTTAGAACCAAATTCGGTCGAGAAGAATGGAACTGACGAATTCAAAGGAATAAAGTAAAATTTGCTCCGACTGCGACTTGAACTCGAACCGTATCGTGTTTTAAATAATAAAGCGAATAAAAAATAAAAATAAGTGTAAAACTTTATTTATTTTCTATCTTCTGCGAGCGATAACCGACCGCATTCGACGATATGCGATGTCGATTTAATATCCGGAACCGACGAATATAAAACGGAAGAAATAAGACCGCAATGCGGCAAGGCTGTTTGTTTGTTAATTTTTTTATAGTATATAAATTTAAATATTTGGCGATCGCGATAGCACGACGGTAAAATAAAATATCCGTTAATCGTTAAATTAAATAAGGATCATTCGGCTTACGTATCGCGAGTAAAATGATTTACATGTACGCGAAAATCTTACTTGTGTTAGACGTTTCACGGATAGACGCCGGATCGGAATTATTCTCCGGGTGGATTGTAATCGTCTACCTTAAAATACGAATACGATCGTCGCATTGTGCTTCGCGGTTAGACGTAACATCGCTAATCGCAAGGATAAAATTCCCGTATCACTATTTCGGTTGTCCGCAAAGCGACGTTTCTTGATGTTTTATTAAACGAAAAGTTTTTGCCGGACGATGACAAACCGATTTCCTTTGTAACAAAATCAGATCGTATTGTTTTGCTTTGAAGCGCCTTAGTAAAACGCTAAGCTTGTCGTCGTTAATAAATGTTTATTACGCGTACAAATATTCTCGTATAAAATTTAATGTCGTCTTTGGGGCCGCTTAAAAAAGTCACAAGGAATTTTTAAGATACAAAAACGGGCTGTCAGATCATTATCTGGCGCTCGTAAGTAAAAAATGTGTACACCTATATTTAGAAAATTAAATATGTCGATTTATCCTTGTATTTATATTTGAATGTCCGATCTTCGATAAAAACAATATTCGCTTATTCTTAAAAAATAACAACGTCCGCTTATATCAAATACGACGCAGGAATTAATCTCGCACGACTCGACGCGATAATTCGGTTAACGAGAAAGAACCTTTGAGGCTTACGTTAGAATTTTTAATAGATCGAAGAACTATTCGAAAATTCTTCCACCGATTTACTTAAAATATAATTAAAACATTTCTTTTGGCGACAATGAATTTGACATCTGTCGATGAATTTTTAAATAATATTGTTTAAAAAAAAAAGAAAGGGATTCGGGTGCACCTGTGTTTATAAATATGCGATCAAAATGATTTTCAATAGCGCCTAGTGAATTGCGAGTTACTTTTCAGTAATTTGTTACGCTTAATGTACTTACCTTAACGGACTTTAAACGCATCTATCCTTTATTTTTATAATTAATCTTATATTGACGCGATCTACCGTATATAATGTGTTTTTGTGTTCCGATCAGAACAAAGATTTATCTATTAACGCGGCCTACGTCCAATCCGGTTCGTAAAAGATACAGTACGTATCGCGAAAACTACCGACGATGTCCTTAAATTTACTCGGAATAAATGTAGACGTTAAAATTAATTTTATCTTCGGCGATAAAATCGATTACTATTAACTTTTCCGTACGACCTGAATTTATTTTCCTATAAAAATAAATAGAACGTTAAAAAAATCGGAGAATAATTTGTCAGCTCTGTAAAACGGTTTAAAAATTAATACGATCGACGGTTCAGCAGGAAAAACGTCGAGCATCTTTCTCGTAAAATATATGAAAGAAAAGGTATTTAAAAAACCGACGACACAGTTTAGGACTTTCCAGTCACACGGTTAAGCCGCGTTCCGGGAAAGTCTTACAACTGCGGGTTGTTGCTGATGTGCGGCTTACACGCACGACTTCATTAAAAACGTTTATCGTTTTGTTTAAATATAATATTTTTCGTTTATTTAATTCAATGATTCTAACTGAAGTGCGCGCGCATACCGTATTTGATTCGCGTGAGTGTAACGGTACTAGCGGCGACGGTCGGCACTAACTAAACTAACGTAATTTCACAACTTTTTTTTTTTTTTTTTTTGCCCTACATCCTCGAGCCGGACATCCAATTAAGTATACTCGACTCGGGGACGTGTCCTTTCCTTTTTTTAATTGCCTGCCTCTAATCTATAACGGAAGAACCAGGCCCGGCTATGCCGTTCCCAGCCCCCCCGCCGGAGACCGGGTCTCGGTCTTTCCTTTTGCCAGCCTCAAACCGACGGCGCAGGAGCCGAAGCAGCCAAAGCGTATCCGGGAACCCACACCGCCGGCCGGGTCTCGGTCTTTTCATTCATTCGCACCTAACGGACCCCAAGAGTCCCCGCTCCATCACGGGAATCCACACACCAGGGCATGTGAGCCCTCAGGAACGGAGCTGTCCGCCCAGCCCTACTATAAACTACACTCCTCAGTATCCCAGTCGTCTTGCCTCATCTTCTTTTATTCTGATAACTGTTCTTGCAAATATTGCAAAATTATTCCAGTTTCCAGACATAGCCAAGCGCCACTCCGAGAGCCGCTCCGGTAGGGTATGCATCAGTCCTGCATTTATACGTTGTTCCTCCCATCGTCTGCACTCAAAAATAGTGTGTTCGGCATCGTCAACCGCATTGCAGTTGCGCTGGACATTAACCGCATCAGCCCATACCGGGGCGGTGTACAACAGAGACGACGTTATCACCGAGGTGATAAGTCGCCTCTTCGACGCACGTGGAATTCCTTGTCCCGCAAAGAGACCTCACATGGCACGGATTGTTGTTTCCACTCTGTCGCAGATCATGGCCACATGGCTGGAGTATTTGAGGTGTTTATCCAGTAACACCCCTAGATATTTAGCCCTTTCCACCTCGACAATTGCCTCTCCTCTCAGGCGCAGATTTAATCTTCTGAGTATCCTCCTACCAGTGAAGAGGATATCCTTGCATTTGGAAGGAGAGACCTCCAAACTGTTGTTGACGAGCCATTCATTCACTATTTCTAAGGGGTAATATTCCCCTTGTCCTCCACTTCATCTAAGGTACTGGCCTCCACTAGTAGCGAGATGTCGTCCGCGTATCCTACGACATTCACCCCCGGCGGGAATTGAAGTCGGAAAATTTCATCATAGAAGATGTTCCAAAGTAGGGGTCCGAGTACAGACCCCTGCGGGACTCCACCGAAGATCTGATGACTTACCACACGATCCACCGTATTGATTTCAGTTCGTCTCTCGGATGGATAGCTGGCTACTTGCGTCACTATATACTCGCTTATATTTTTTCTTTAAAGTGCCCTCAATATAGCTGGCCAAGGTACCGAACCGAAAGCGTTCCTTATATCCAGGAGTATCATTAGCGGGATTCGTCTGGTTCTCCAAGTCCCAGCCCTCACCGCAGCAGCCCATGAAACTACTTTGTTGATGGCGTTAATAGTTGACCGCCCCCGTCTAAAGCCAAACTGATTCTCATGGAGGAGGTTGTTGTTTTCCAGCTCCTCAATTAGTCTATTAGCGATGAGCCTCTCCACGACTTTTCCCATATTATTAATGAGGCTTATAGGGCGATATTCGAGAGCCCCTGGAACTGACTGTTTTTTGGGCAAGAAAACAGTTCTTGACGCTTTCCAGCGATTTAGTATCCACATCAGCCATTGCGTCATTAAGATGCTGAAAAGACTTATATATCTCCGTCAGCTCCCTCTCGTGGACCTTTTGATGAGTCACCATAGTTTTGCCCAGATTTTGTCTAAATGTTAAAAGGGCATGGCCCAGCCTATAAGTGAGATCCCACAATGTAGATGTAGTCTCTTCTTCCTCGGAGGAACCGTCTCTGACTCGTTTAGTCCCTCTGAGATCCGCTGCCTTCCATCCTTTCTTCTCTGGGGGGCCATAAGGCCCCGAAACACTTAATTCCATCCCCTCTTCCATAGGGAAGGAATTAAAAAATCACCAGTATTTTTATGGAACTCTCGGCTCAATTCCAAGTCCGTAGATACCCCACTCGTGGGTGGTGGTGGGGGTTTGGGTAGGGGACGGGTGAGGGGGTTGAGGGGGGGGGGGTCGGAAAATGTATGATCCCGAATCTGTCCTCAGAAAAATTCGGTGGTCGGGGGGGGGGGGTCGAATATGTATCCGACCAAAAGTGCCCCCCAAAAAAAAAATTGTGGTGAGGGGGGTCTATGGAATATTAGTCTCGGATCTATCCGATCCGAGAGGATTTTGGAAAATATTGGTCAGGGAAGGAGTTATTAGGCAAGGAACATCCCCTTTATAAGAGCCTCAAACTCTTAGAAAAAAAATTCTACTAGTATAACTTATTTTGTCGATAAATATTCTTGTTTACGATAATTATTCTTGATAATTAAGTTGTTGTTTACGATAATAATTCTTGATAATTAAGTTGTTGTTTACTACAACAGCCGTGACGTCACAAACTAGTGGTTACTTGTCTATTGACTTAACTTATTTTCACTAACTTCAACGGCCAATTTAACGTTGGCTCTTATGGAGAAAAAAGTTACAAAAGAAAAAAAACCTAATTACAGCACAGTCCGGTCACCAAAATTCACAAAATTTAACACAATTGTCCGTTATCCTTACCTCGAAATGATTCACTACTTGTCCAACAAAAAAGCCGCAAAAAACAAAACCAAAAACGCATAAATCGCAGAGCTAGAAATACACGTCCACTCGGGCTGAGTATCCACACTCGACTATTTCACAACTTACATAGAACAAATTTCACACGTACGGTCGGCAGACCGTAGTTTCTTACGTTTAAATCATATTCGTTTATTTAATTTTACCGTTCACCTGTGACGTCACAACATAGTGGAGGATTACACCAGGATTTTTCGGAACGGGGGTGCGATTTTATAAATTTTTTTTGTTGTTGCAGATATTGTCATTTTTTAATCGTTAACAAATGCGCCTAAGAAAAATATGACCTTAATTAGGTGAAATCTCGAGATACTGAGGGTTATCTTTCTGTACAGAAAGATAACCCCCTTAACCTTAAGTTGAAAATTTAACAGCATCAATGCCCCATATATAGAAGTAATCTGATCGAGTTTGGTCAAAATCGGTCCAGCAGTTCTGGAGATATAAGGCGATTTAGAGGAGACACGTACATACGAACATTTGCATCCGGAAAATTTCCACCGGATTTTTGGGTTCCTTAGTTGTCAAAACGTTAATATGCCCGAATCGGACCGATTACAATATATTCCCTTCTAGAGCTATAATAGCGCTATCTAGACGGGAAAATAAAAAAAAGGTGTATAATTTTCCCGGATTTCTTCTTGAAGAATTTTATTATAAATACGTTGTAGGATTTTTAAATATTAACGACTTAATTATGCGATATTAATGTATACGATTAGAAAATTTATATTTCGGATTTTATCGATATACTTCTCTTGTATTCTCTCTATTGCAGCAACAGAGTTTAATTACAAAATAAATGAAATGATCTTACCTTATTTTTTTTTTATTCCAAAAGCACTTTCGCGGGATCCCCCATCATCAGTTGTATATTATATATAAAATTACATATCAAACGTAAGAATTTTTAAATTAAAATTACAATCGTATATACAAAAACATATGAAGTCGATTAATAAAATAACTACACGTATATTTAAATACGATGCCGTAATTAAAAAAAATTAAATTAAATTTAAAAATAAAAAAATTATACTATGTAACCCGGCCAGCCGATGTTACATTACTGTTTGGATTTGAAATATAAACGTGGTGCCATCTGTTGCTGCTTTTATAATAGCGTCATGTTCATACCTGTCTGAAAGTGGATCGGGTTGGAAATTCTTTTGTATATATATATATGTATATAAAATCTCTCCAAAATGTCCAAACTTTTACTATTATTATTTAAATTAAATTTCTTGACTTCCATTATTTCCAAATTTGTCCGAACATCAGCTACAGCATGTTTGTTATTAATAAGGTGATCAGCAACATTAGATAAACCCAATTACCAAATTTATAATTTATAATGTATTCTAAAAATCTAGTTTTAAAAGACCTATTAGTTTTACCTATACACACACACACACACACACACACACACACACACACACACACACACACACACACACACACACACACACACACCCACACACACACACACACCCACACACACACCCACCCACACACACACACACACACACACACACACACACACACACACACATATATATATATATATATATATATATATATATATATATATATATATATATATATATATATAAAGGAATCAAAGATGAGTTAAAGGAAATTCTAAAAGATGAAGTTTTATTTTTAGAAGAGAATGTTAGTCTGGAAATAAATTACTATCAAACAAAGGTAAAGGAAGTGTGACAAAAAAAATAACAATGAATTTAGTGTTAAGTTACAGGATTGCAATTTATCAGAAGAAGAAGAATTTTGTTATTTATGATTTAAAGTCGCAAACGGTGATTGAAGAAATATAGACATCAAAAACAAATTGACAAGGGAGAAGAGCTTTCACGCAGAAAAAAAATCTGCTGTATCAAACATAGATCTGAGAATCAGAAAGATATCTTTTGATATTTTTTTGTGGAATGTCGCACTTTTTGTAGTGAAAAACAGGTTTATTGTATACCAATCTGAACAGAAAAAAATAGAGGCTGTTTAAATGTTATGTTTTAGAGGGATATTGACACATGCATAGGTCAATAAAATTATAAATGAAGGTCTTAAGGTAAGTACTTCAAGAGAGAAATTTGTGACATTATTTTGTAGAGACGAACTAGATTGTACTTCTTAAATGCGCAGATTTAGTTATTTTGGTAATTGGAAAAAATTTAACAGTTGAGGATGTAGGATGTAATTAATTAACATTAATTAATCCTCATAATATTTATGTAGATTAATTAAATGTTATTTATTGTCGAGGTTAGATTAACACAGAACCAAAAGGAATAAAGAATTTCATAGAAACGGTCAACTTTCTGACACCTGATGACGAAAACATGTTCTTGAAACGTATGATTAGATATAACCAAACTGCCAGCTGTATTTGAATGGCCAAAAATTTTGATAATATCGGCAACTATACTGCTATTACCGTTATAAAAATGCTACCGACTTTATAATCGGTAGTATTTTACTTGAGAAATAAATTGTAATGTAAAGATAATCCAGATAATGTAAAGTTATGGGTAGATGGCAGCTAAAACCCTCTGATGGAAAGGTTTTTGAATTTTTATTCCAGAACTTATTTTTTGAGGTAATTGCCTTTGGATACTAATATAGTATTTAAAGAGATTGAAGATGAACGAGTTATATTTTCTGGAAAATCTTTATAAATGAAGAATACAAGGGAAAAAGGTGTTTAGTCATATCTTGTCGATTTTACAGGAGAACTTTTTTCTCATAAAATCTGTAATAACTCTTAAAAAATTATTTTTTCAAAATTTATTTTACGGTAACGTTAATAAATGTTTTCTAAAAATACCGATCCCAACAACATGAAAATAAAACAGAAAAATGTAATGCTGATACAAAATTTACCCAAAAATGGTTAAATTGGATTTAGCATCTATTTTGAGAGATTATAATAAACGAAACACATAAGTTATGAAATGGAAAAATAATTTTGAAATACAATTATAATTTTATTATTTTTAATATACTCGTAATTAAATTATTGTAATAAATTTTTATAAATCCACAGGTGATTTGGGAGGAAAGGAAAATAATCTGGGAACTGATTATAGAGGTTGAAGTAATAAAAAAAGTTCACACAAACATATGTCCAAAAACGCTTTGTTACAGTTAAGACGATGAAAAGTTTTGCTGTTTTCGATTCTCTCGGTGAAATGAGGTCAGACAGAAATTTTTAAGGCTGTATATATGGGGGGGGGGGGGGGTAAACCTGATGGTTTCTTATGTGTTTTGACCTGAAAAACTAAATAAAATAAGTCCCTTTATCTCCTGTAATTTTGGTGACAAAAAACAGGGGGTTTTAGGTTTGAAGTACAACAATTTTGTTAGGTGGGTGGGTAATAAATGCGTAAATTATTTTTTTATCTAAATTGTAGAGAATTTAATTCTGATAAAATTATTGTAATAAATCTATGAAAAACAAAAAATTCAAATCTTATTTTTCAAAATAAAACGGTACAAAACTTAACAGAAAACTGTTATGAATTTTGAAAAATTTACAAAGGATATCGTGAACAAAGAAAAATGTTTTCATGATATACAGAAAACCCACAATGATAGGTGCCTTCTTTTATATAGTATTACCTAAAAACCGTGTAATCTTAAATAATTGTATGCTTTCAGAAGTATGATTGACAAACAATTTAACACATTTATATCATTGGAAAGACCACAAATGAGAAGCTTGACACTAATCACTTAGGCACACGCATATGGTTAACAGCATAATATGACACATACTTCAAAAAAAGTAAAACAAAATATTAAAAAATTATTTAACATACATACCCAAATAAAATAAGTTGAAAATTTAAGAAGTCTAGATAAACTGTTACCTTCAAAGAACAAATAAATCATATTGTGATGCAGATCACAATTATTAAACAAACGCAGTGCCTCTGGAATACATAAACTGAACTGTTGCTGTTAACTAAATGATGTTATACATTGATCAGATGAAATATAACTTTATTCAAAAATAGTGTCAACACTTAAAAATCCTCCATATCAACAAGGAGTCTATGGTTGCTGAAATCATATGGATCCAAATTATCGATCCATTATCAACAATGCCCTTAGGGCTTGATATTTCACATGTACGTGAAAAAGAATCGCATCTTTAATTTGCAAGAAGATTATTAAATGTGTACAACACTGTTATCATCTGGTGTTCTGCCCAGTGGTAGGTTCCTTATGTCACTGCTGTCTCCTTACATTCCTGTCCCAAATCTTATCCTATGTCCCCTTGCAGTTTCTAATTTTCAGCTCGTCTATTAACTTCATCATTCTGCATCGCTTTCTTTTTCCATCTACTGAACCTTCTGATTCGGTCATCAAAATACCACTTCCTCTAACAACATGTTCTAACCGGTTTCCTTTTTTTTATCTATCTCCCTAAAGAAGAAAGTGCTCTTTCTTCTTTAATTCCTGTTGATTACTTCCTAATTTCATAATTTATCTCATAAACCTCAATCAGTATGTTTCTTTCTTCTTTATTATGCACGCCTCGCTTCAGTACAGGACACTCTATACTTAACATTCGGTTAACTTCTGTGAGTCCAGACTTTCACTACATAGTAATTACATCTTCCTCACTAAAAGGCTTTTTTACTGTTGCTATTGGTTTGCTTTTATTTCCATTATGCTCTTCCAGTCCTCTCTTATCATAGTCCCCAAATATCTGTAATTGTTTGCTTTTTCTGTTCATCCTTCACTCGTCTGTACCGCTAAACCTCTGTGTTCCTTTACTTGAATTTTTTGTATTTTTATTTTCATTCCGTACTCTCAATCCTTCTTCCAGAGCTATTGACAGTCTTTGAAGCACATATATACCACCAGCTAGAATTTCCATATCATCAGCAAAACTTTTGCATCTTACTTTTTGTCCTATACTTATTCCTTTTCCTCTCTGCTGTAATTTAATCTTTATATCTTTGATATAAATGTTCAACAGTGTTCATGAGAAGTGGCATCCTTGCTTAACATTTTAACCTAGACCCGTCCAGTCGCCTATATTCTTATTCGCTTTCATTACGGTTACTTATCTTGTGCATAATTCTTTAATTAATCTTCTGCCCTTTCCATTCTATATTTTCTCTTAGATTATCTCTTACCATTTTAACTATCAAAACATTCTCTAAATCTATGAAACACAGAATCATTTCTCTTTCTCTCTCTAATTATCTTTCTCAAACCGAATTCAGTTGCCCGTCGGTGTCCAGTTCAGTTTCCTTTCTAGAAGCCAAACTATTCTTTTCATGTGTTCTCACAATACTAATAATACATTAAATAAATAAATATAATTGAAATCCAATATTTTTTTCAATCGCTTCTAAATTTGTGACTGCTTAATTAAGAATGAAAAACTGCTAGTAATAACAGTTGATACTAAGACTAGAACAGGAACACCAAGTGACATTGAAGGTGACAGAAAATTTTTTAAAGTAAGTTATTGAAAATGCTGTATTTATAAAATTCTATGTGGGTTTTTTTTTTTTGTCTTCAGTCATTTGACTGGTTTGATGCAGCTCTCCAAGATTCCCTATCTAGTGCTAGTCGTTTAATTTCAGTATACCCTCTACATCCTACATCCCTAACAATTTGTTTGACACATTCCAAACGTGGCCTGCCTACACAAGTTTTCCCTTCTACCTGTCGTTCCAATATTAAAGCGACTATTCCAGGATGCCTTAGTATGTGGCCTATAAGTCTGTCTCTTCTTTTAACTATATTTTTCCAAATGCTTCTTTCTTCATCTATTTGTCACTTTATCCACCCATCTGATTTTTAACATTCTCCTATAGCACCACATTTCAAAAGCTTCTAATCTTTTCTCCCTTTCTTATTACGGCTTCTTTCTTATGTTCTTCAATTGTTACTGTTGCTGTTTGGTTCCTGTACATGTTAGCAATTGTTCTTCTATCTCTGTATTTGAACCCTAATTTTTTTAAAAGGCTGAACATTTTATTCCAGTCTACGTTATCGAATGCCTTTTCTAGGTCTATAAACGCCAAGTATGTTGGTTTGTTTTTCTTTAATCTTCCTTCTACTATTAATCTGAGGCCTAAAATTGCTTCCCTTGTCCCTATACTTTTCCTGAAACCAAATTGGTCTTCTCCTAACACTTCTTCCACTCTCCTCTCAATTCTTCTGTATAGAATTCTAGTTAAGATTTTTGATGCATGACTAGTTAAACTAATTGTTCTGTATTCTTCACATTTATCTGCCCCTGCTTTCTTTGGTATCATTACTAAAACACTTTTTTTGAAGTCTGACGGAAATTCCCCTTTTTCATAAATATTACACACCAGTTTGTATAATCTATCAATCGCTTCCTCACCTGCACTGTGCAGTAATTCTACAGGTATTCCGTCTATTCCAGGAGCCTTTCTGCCATTTAAATCTTTTAATGCTCTCTTAAATTCAGATCTCAGTATTGTTTCTCCCATTTCATCCTCCTCAACTTCCTCTTCTTCCTCTATAACACCATTTTCTAATTAATTTCCTCCGTTTAACTCTTCAATATATTCCACCCATCTATCGACTTTACCTTTCATATTATATATTGGTGTACCATCTTTGTTTAACACATTATTAGATTTTAATTTATGTACCCCAAAATTTTCCTAACTTTCCTGTATGCTCCGTCTATTTTACCAGTGTTCATTTCTCTTTCCACTTCTGAACACTTTTCTTTAATCCAATCTTCTTTTTCGCCAGTTTGCACTTCCTGTTTATAGCATTTCTTAATTGCCGATAGTTCCTTTTGCTTTCTTCATCACTAGCATTCTTATATTTTCTACGTTCATCCATCAGCTGCAATATATCGTCTGAAACCCAAGGTTTTCTACCAGTTCTCTTTATTCCGCCTAAGTTTGCTTCTGCTGATTTAAGAATTTCTTTTTTAACATTCTCCCATTCTTCTTCTACATTTTCTACCTTATCTTTTTTACTCAGACCTCTTGCGATGTCCTCCTCAAAAATTTTCTTTACCTCCTCTTCCTCAAGCTTCTCTAAATTCCACCGATTCATCTGACACCTTTTCTTCAGGTTTTTAAACCCCAATCTACATTTCATTATCACCAAATTATGGTCGCTATCAATGTCTGCTCCAGGGTAAGTTTTGCAGTCAACGAGTTGATTTCTAAATCTTTGCTTAACCATGATATAATCTATCTGATACCTTGCAGTATCGCCTGGCTTTTTCCAAGTGTATATTCTTCTATTATGATTTTTAAATTGGGTGTTGGCAATTACTAAATTATACTTCGTGCAAAACTCTATAAGTCAGTCCCCTCTTTCATTCCTTTTGTCCAGCCCGTATTCACCCACTATATTTCCTTCCTTGCCTTTTCCAATGCTTGCATTCCAATCTCCAACTATTATTAAATTTTCATCTCCTTTTACATGTTTAATTGCTTCATCAATCTCTTCGTATACACACTCTACCTCATCATCATCATGGGCGCTTGTAGGCATATAGACGTTAACAATCGTTGTCGGTTTAGGTTTTGATTTTATCCTTATTACAATGATTCTATCGCTATGCATCTTGAAATACTCCACTCTCCTCCCTATCTTTTTGTTCATCACGAAACCTACTCCTGCCTGCCCATTATTTGACGCTGAGTTAATTACTCTAAAATTACCTGCCCAAAAGTCGCCTTCCTCTTCCCACCGAACCTCACTAATTCCTACTATATCCATACCTATCCATCCTACCTATCCATTTCCCTTTTTAAATTTTCTAGCCTACCAACCTTATTTAAGCTTGTAACATTCCACGCTCCGACTCGTAGAATGTTATTTTTTAGTTTTCTGGTGACCCCTTCCTTGGTAGTCCCCACCCGGAGATCCGAACGGGGGACTATTTTACCTCCGGAATATTTTACCAAGGAAGGCGCCTCCTTTTTTGTTAAATGCAAATGCAGAGAGCTACATTTTCTTGGAAAAAAAAACAGCTGTACTTTTCCATTGCTTTGAGCTGCGCAGTAGTCAGAGGACTGAGTGATGTTGATATGGCCGTTTTCTATGTGAGTTATAATTTATAAATACAACTTTTCATTGCTGCACATCGTGGACAAAGTCGTGCAAAATATATCCATAATAATCTATAACTAAAAATTTCAGTTAGTTTTGTAATACTAAAGGCTTATTTCACTAGTTTATGATGAGGGAAAACCTTAAAGCGCAATTAAAAAATAATAATCATAAGGTAAGAAACATTATTTAATTCTGTACTCTTGCTGGTAAACGGTTTTTATACTTTTGTCTTTGAGATATTAGTACAGAGCAGAATACGGTCAAATACAATAACAAAAGAATTGTTTTTGCTAAGTTAATATATAAGTATATTATTTTTTTTTAATTCAGTTACATAAAATACCTAGTACAGTATATATAGATGAGACATATCTTAGTCTTATAAAAACTGCTGCCAGATAGCACCACTTGTGTAATAAATTAATTGGCAATTTTCATTTTAATATTGCAGTAATGAAACAAACATTACACCGTGTACGTACTTTAGTATTTTTAATTTTTAATATGAAGTTTAATTATATAATTAAATCATGACTAAGTATATGGAATCCTGCGAAAGTACTTTCATGATAAAATTAATCTCGGTATAGATATTAGTAGAATGTTGACATAGTAGATTCCACTTTCATGTTGAATCATTGTAGTCAGAGATAAAAATTTACGTACTAATAATGAGTCATGTTATAGACAAATGACTAGGTACAATGCAGAAATCAGAACTAATGCCACAACATTTATTTTGATCATTTTCTTTCATTATTTAGCATTAATCTGTGGTATATATTCTCTTATAAATGTGCATTTGCAGTGTGAAACAGAGTAAGTGACACAAAATGTTTGAAAATTATCTTTTGGGTTCACGAGTAAGATGGTAAACAGCATTTAATATTTCACAATTCCTCATAAGGATTTTCTGAGACAGAAGCTTTTAGGGAATTGATGAGTGTGAAATAAGAAACTAAAATATCCATTACACGGTCGCGTTTATAAACTTTTTGGCAAAGATTAATTAATTAATGTTGAGTGTATTTTAACTAGATGCTGTTCGAATTTAGGAGGTAATGACATAGCGGTTAGAAGAAAATCAATTTTTGATAAATTGTTAAAAATATTATTAATACTAGTGGCAAAAGTTACATGCTCTTCTAGTTAGCTGAGTAGTATTGTAAACCCCTTCTAAGTTCACAGTTTATCTGTTACATGAGTGGATTGATCAAAAAAATTTAGCACTAACATCTCAATTTATTGACTATGAATTTATTCATTTGTAAACGTGGTTCACCTCTTCGCTTTTTATGTATAATAAAATAAATAATATTTTACATATATTATTAAAATAGTGCAAGGAGATCTGTAAATTTCCATTAAAATAAAAAATAAAATTTAGCTTCTTTTCAGAGCTTATTTAATTTAGCTTATTTCAAGTTTGACCGCATTAAACCTTGAGAACCCTTAGTCTCTATGGATTTCCTATGACCAAGTGACATTATGCTTTTCATGAAGCACATCTTATTTGCCTTGAGGAAAATAAGTACATGACAAACATAGTGCATGTCTCTTCCACCATATGTTTGTCTCCCTTCATTGTTCTGTTTCCATCTGAACTTATGATTTCCGAGTTCCTCTTCATCATCATCATCTAGTGTTCTGCCTGGTGACAGGAACCTTACACCATTTCTGTCTCCATCCATTTCTCTCTTAAGACTTTTTCTTCCACCTCTTGAGATTCCCATTTTCACCTCATCTGTTAACTAATCCTTCTCCTCACTTACTTTTTTCTTCTACTAACCCTTCTGATGCGGTTGTCAAGATTTCACTTACTCTGACAACATATCCTAAACGTTTTTTTTTGTGTACTTTCTGCATATATGCTCTCTCTTCATATATGCTCCTGTTCATTATTTCCTCATTCCACACTTTATCTGTCCATCTTACTTTCTCCGTATCCTCACCTCAAAATACTCAAATCTCAAAAGGATGAACGAAAAATCTCCTTATATTCACCTCCTCGTGGTAGGAAGGAAGTAACGAGTGTATGTAATAACAATTTCTAGTATACACAAGCAACTAATGAATGAATGAACAAAGTTACTCCCAGAATAAGGAATTTCTCCATTACAAGTACCAATGGCCTCCTCAGAGAATGGATGAGCAGTTGGGGATATAGGGCACTCTATTGCCCGGAGAATAAGAAACTGTCATATTGCCCCCAAAAGCAGAAGAACCTCTTCAGGAAGTCAACACTATTAGAATACAAAGGCAACAGAAACTGTATTAAAAAACCTAGTTTAAAATTCCTTGACCTATGCTATAATGATTTCCTCTTAGATGATTTTTAATTTTTACTCATTTCTGGTATCTCTTTGCATCTTCTATCAATCCTAGCACACTTTAAATCAATTGTTCTCTTCTTTTGCTATGTCTCAGTCATTTAACTTTCTATTCTGAGCTTCTAGTTTCCTTCATTGCCTTCATTATTATTTCTTTCCTTTTACATTTGTCCATGTAATTTCTCTGATATCCTTTATGTCCTTATTTTTTCCCATTTTCTTTGTGTCCGTATTTCATTTTCACATTCATTCAGAAATACTTTTCACAGGTAACCCTTCTCAAAATATTTCTTCAGATTTATTTGCATCTTAATATGTAATAACTGATTCTTTCTATTAAGTGCTCTCTTAAATGTAGCTAATCTTTTTTCTACTTTGTTTTCAGTTTTCTAACTCCTGCATTAAAATTATCTTCTGCTTGCACTGTTTTACTCGTTTAATTCTTCTTTCTTTTGTTCCAACAATCTTTGATCATTGTCGCCTATATCATTATTTTATTTTCATGTAATTAACTACAATTCCTTGGTGTACAAGGTGTACGGTCTGATTATGCTTTTATTGACATTTTTAGTAAATTTCCGACCGATTTAAAATGTCTTCTTATATACTTGTTTAAAATAAAATTAAACTATATTCTTTAACAAAACCAATATCACTTTACTGATGAGTTCTATATGATGTTAATCTAAAACATCTGATTTTTTTCAGCTGGTTTTACGTGTAGAGTGCAGTGTTAAAACGTTTCTTAAAATCTGCTGTTAAAATACTACAACTTGCAAATAAGTATAAATAAGATGCTGTTAATAAGTGAGAATGCACAGGCATAATACAAAATAAATAAAGTGTAAAAGGAATTATTATACAGTGACTGTTTATCTTCTTCTTTGGTTAACAGTCCTTAGGCTGGTTGGTAGCAGCTCTCCACTCTTTTTGTTTGTCAGCCTTTCTCTTTTGCTCCCAGTAAGAATCACACTTCATATCGGCCATTATCTATCTGCTTTTTGAACTCCAACCAAGGCCTTCCCCTACAATTTCTCCCTTCCATCTGTCCTTCTATCACCTTCATAACCAGACCCTGGTGCAATGTATCCTATTAGCTGAGTTCTTCTTCTTTTTAATCGTTTCAAAAAGCTTCTCTCTTCGTTAACTCTCTTAAATAGCTCCTTGTTTGACACTTTTTCCATCCGATTTATCTTCATCATCCTTCTATAATACTGTACTTCAAAAGCCAAAAGTTGCCTCTTTTGCTCTCCTCCAATTATCCATGACTCGCTCCCATACAATGCAATACTCCACACAAATGTTCTCAGTAATTGTTTTCTCAACTCAAGGCTTATAATATTTGCTATAAAAATGCTTTTATTTATGTTAAAGGGATTATTTTCCTGGTATTTTATTCACTATTTCTTTGTTGCTTCTTCTATCACCTGTTATAAATATTTACTCTTCTACTTCTTGAATAGTCTCAGCTCTCAGTTTTATTGTTGTTATATGTGTCCTGTTCTTAGTGCATACCAGCATTTTGGTTTTACAACTGTTAATGCGCATGTGAAATTCTTCTTTCAGTACTCTATCCATCACAGTTAAAATTCGTTGCAAATCCTCTTTGCTTTCTGCAATTACAGCTATATAATCTGCATACCTTAACATGTCAACTCTTTCTCCCTGGATCTTTACACCTACATTCACTTCCTCACTAACTACATCGATGGCCTCTTGTATATATAAGTTGAACAAATATGGAGACAATATACAACCCTGTTGCACCCCTTTTTTAATGCTTTCTTCTTAATGTTTGTTTCCACAGAAAATTATTCCCATTTCATTCTGATAAATACTGTAAATAATTCTTTGTACCCTGTAGCTAATACCTATACGATTCAGTAGAGGGAACAAGATGTTCTGATTTACTCTATCGAATGCCTTTTCCAGGTCTGCAAATGATATGAAAGTAGTTTTATCTTTCTTCAATTGTTTCTCTAATACTTGCCTTAGCGCTAAATTTGCTTCTCTTGTTCCTATTCACTTTCTAAATTCAAATTGGTTTTCTGTTAGCAGCCTTTCCACACTGCAATTTGTGTAACGCCTTTGCGAGCTCTACTTCCATTATTGATTCCCCCAGTTCCTCTGGTAGTACTTCTATTGTTAAAATCTGGTTGTCACCTCTATACAAACACTCTAAACACTCTTTCCATCATTCTGCAATCTTTTCTTCATTGTAAATCATTTTTCCCTCTTTATCCATTATACTCATAGTTTTTACCTATCCATAGCCTTTTTAATGTCTCCTTAGCATTTTTGTACTTTCTTCTTTCATCGATCAATTCTACAACTTCTTTGCTTATCCATTCATTCCTCTTTTCATAAATTTTTCTCCTCGATTATGTTTTCTGTTGTATTCAGAATAGCCTTTTTTATTTCATCCCGTTTCTGTTCAACACCAAGTTGTTCTCTTCTTTCTATGGCTTCAGTGACTTTCTCAATTTCTGCCATACACATATTATGAACTGCTTCATTTTTTAATTTCTTAACATTCCAATGATTCCTTTCTATTCTTGCATCAAAACTTTTAAATTTTAACACGGAGCACATTATGACTAAATTATGGTCATTATTTTCATCTTTTCCAGGATAACTTCTGCTGTCCTTTACTTGATTTCTGTATCTTTCCTGCACTGAAATATAATCTATGTGTGCTCTCTTTATGTACCCAGGAGCTTTCCACATATATCTCTGCCTTGGATGATGCATAAATAGTGTATTTGAAATTGTTAAGTTTTATTTTGTGCGTAATTCTGTGAGCCTTTCTCCTCTCTCATTCCTTCTACCGAGTCCATAATTCCCTACAGCTATCTCCCCGCATCCTTCTCCAACATTAGAATTCCAATCTCCCAGTATGATCAAATTCTCTTCCCCTGTGATACTCTCTGTTAAATTTCTTAACTCTTGATATACTTTCTCTACTTCTTTATCTTCTTCTTCGGTTGTTGGCATGTATCACGACGTCGTTTGGTTTAGTGGCAATTCTGACTAGAATAATTCCCACTGTATTGCACGTACCCCTTTACATTATTTCCTAATATTTTTTTTAGAATTATGCATATTCCTCCATATGCTGGTCTGTTTTCGGTGGTTCCCATGTGTATTATCCTATACTCTCTGCTCCCAAAGTCTCCATGATTAGGCCATCTCATCTCTGTAACTCCCAAGATAAGTCTCCTGTTAGTTCGTGTAAATTCACAATTGCAGCTAGAAGACTGAGAGCAGGCGGCTTTGTCAACCACAGAGGGCTGGATGGACATGCAAAATTTAAAGATTTCTGTGCTCCAGATGAATTTTACGCTTCTCAATGGTGTAGACAAATTATCATACAGTCGAAACACCTGTATTAAGTGTAAAGGCTGTGTAATCACCCAAGTTCGAGTTCTAAGTACCTACATGTTTAGTTTGATGAGAAGTTGGTGTTTAGCAACTGCATTAGGCATATAGCAGTGGACACCGGTCTCTGTGATGCACATGCTTAGGAGGATTGCTCGAAAGGATTACGGACTCTCGGGCTGTCATTTGTTCACGGTGTACCGAGGTGTCTTTAAAAGTATGACCTCTTATGTGCTTTTTGTTTGGGCACATAGGTTGGAAAGAAATCGAGCTCTTATTCAAAATTTAAGGAGCGCCCAGCACAGAGCCTTAATTGTATCTACTGGTGTTTTTAAAACAACCTCCTACGAGGCTACCACCGTATCGGGAAAGGCTCTCCCAATCGATTTAGTGGTGAAAGTTCGGGCAGCCTCATGGAAATTGCGAAGAGGCCGGGAGGTCGAGGTATTTGGGATGCGGTTTCAAGCCGGGCCTGCACCGGAGCGGAACGGTGATCTCAATGCACCGGCTCTAAATTTCGAACGGTTGCCCATCTCCCACCTGCGGAGGAGGCTTTACAGCCTCGCGATGAAAGAACGGCACCATGAACGGCACGCCATGACTAAGGGAAGGTTCTTGTATAGATTTATACGGGATCTGCGGGGGTGGTATGCCTCTCCTTCGTTTTTAAGAGCAACGGGAGGCCGAGTGCTCTCCAACCGTGTAAATTTAAACTGATATTTGTTACAGGTTCAGCCTTGTAGATGATGAGCTGTGCTTCTGTAGGGAGGTCCAGTCGAACGAACATATGATGTTCGACTGCCCGGTTCTTAGAGGGGGGGGGGGCAGAACTCAGGCCGCTCTGGAACTTAGAGATCGAGGGGAAAATCGACCGCTCATAAGCGGCGGGTCAATGCGATGAGAGCCGCATTGTCGGGCCGTGTGAGAATTCCTGGATGCGGTCGCTTCGTTCAATCGACATCAGTAGTTTGCCTAAGGGAAAAGACTCCTACCGCGCTGCTGTAGGAATTAACCGAGAGATACGGCTGGCTACCGGTCAGATTAAGACTCCAAGCGCTGGACAGGTACTTGGTGGCATTCAGCGGTCTAGGCGTAGCAGGAAATGCTATCTTTGACAAGATAAATTTAATTATCGATAGTCATATATGTTTTAGCAGCCGACGGGTTGCGCCTACCCGTTTTAGTGATATATGACAAGCGGGAAGTGGCGACCAAAAGAGCCGGAATAGGAATTGTTTCTACAGCTCCTGTAATGAGCCGCATAGCCTGATTCTAAACTAATTCTAGGCCAGATGTGTCGGCAGTTATAAGGTTTTCGTTTCAGTACAGGATCATCGGTTTTTTATAAATTCTAAAAGTTTCATTTGGAATCGACAGTGAGCACCCCTACTTCTTAGCAGCTAAGCGTTTGGGAATCCTTATCTTATCCTTTACTTTGCTGGCGACCAGTTCGATAACGTCATCTTCTTGTCGAGATCCTATCTAGTCAAATATTAAGGCTTTTTAATATCTAGTTCTCTTAGATCTTCTAATTTGTCTTCCCCTATCTTTATCTCGGGCAGTTTTTTATTTTCAATAAAGTTTCTTATTTTTTTAGGTAATTTTTCTTTATCCGCTCTCAGAAGACGGCTATAAAAATTAATTCTTTTCCTAATTTCATCTGTTATTTTTGGACTAAAGTTTTACGGTTCTAAATTTGATCTTATCCCGTGATTCCCATCTTCTTTCTTATTTCCCTTAAAATATTTTTCTTCTAAATTTTCTATCGTACCTTTACATCCCGCAAAATAAACGTCTCTGAGACGTAAAGAACCTCCGGTTTTAATACGGTATTTAATTTAACATTTTTAGATAAACATTTTTTATTATGTAAACTCCCGACTCTCTTAATGGCTTTTTCCATTTTTTCTGATCTTAATGCCTATTTTTGATCGATCGATATTTTTTGTCCGAGGTGTTTAAAGTTAACTTATTTTGAAAATTTTGGTATATTTTTAACATCGAACACATATTCCGTTTTTTTAAATGAATCCTGTAGATCTACTGTTTCTGTTGTTTCCTTGAGAAGTCGTAATCTTATCTTAGTGTTTTCTAAGTCTAAACCTATTATAACTAAATCGCATTCAAAAGTTAGATTCTTTAGCCTATATATTTTTTAGTCTTTTCCGGTTTTATGTGCTTATGTTATTTCACGTTTAGAGGAATATAAATAAGAAAGTCATCGAATACAAAGTTCAGAGAGACGGCGCTACCGTAGTGTTAATAAAGCGATTTCTTTGTTATAGTTTGATCTAAAAAGAGTTGCGACCGACAGGATCTCCATCAGATTTTTTTCCTTCGGGGATATATAAAAAGCGGAGTTTTCAGAATTTTAGAGATCGAAGATTAAAATCGATGATAGATTCATGTCATCAAAATTTGTGAAACGCGGCTTCTAATGTCGCGAATCTTCATCCATATTAACGGTTAAGTATCGCTTTCAACACCTATTGTAAATTCAATTTATTTTTGTAACTCGACTTCTTTTTTAATAAATTGTCGAATACGTTTTAACGAGGAAGACGAGTTCTACGAAACGATAGGTTACAAAACTTTGGACCTCTGTTCTAAGTAAATCCTTTAACTTTCAACGTATTTACTACACGCTATATTCTCAATTATCTGTTCTACGTATTCCGATCTTTGTCTTTTCGTCGAACGTTTACATTCTATACATCCCTCTATTAGTAAATTTACAGGACGCGGTCGATAAATTTGGCCGATGATCTAGTTTATTTCTTTATGAGGTCGTGTCAAATCTCTATCCTGAAGAGACCTCTTCGTTTGACCCACTTAATATTCAGCATCCTTCCGTAAAATCGACATTTCAGTAGCCTCTTTTCTTTTCCTATAATCTACGTTTCGATACCAGAAAGTGCGTGCAGCGCTCCTTTCGTGTCCGAGGTTGCTTTTGATGTCTACATCACTTCGTATAGTGTGATAGCCTTTGTAATTTTAGTAACTAAATATTAAAATAATTAGTAACTTCTGGAGCGTTCTTTCCTCCCGCATTAACATCTAATTCGTCATTATCCGTCTTTTGTCGCATTTCATTACCTTTGTTTTACTCTTTTTTATTTTTAAATTAAATTTCCTCTAACCCTTGTAGGCTTGACCGAAAGAAAAATGCTATCAGCCGGTCTTCGACATTTGTATCTTTTCTCCTCGGATAAGTCGTCCCGCTCTGAATTTTGAGTTTCAATTTCTGTATTGCTCCTTCTACATATAAGTTGAAAAGAAACAGCGGGACGGGCTAGATATCTGGTCTCGGTCAGAGAGCTCATTGCTCTTATCATCGCTACCTGAATTTTTTTTTTTTCTATAGACGGTATGCTAATATATGTTCTTTAAAATGTTAAATTCTATTCTCTATATTTAATTTTTAAACGGGTTAAATCGTCAGGAAATTAAAATGTGAAAATTACTTTTTGAAAATTTGGGCGCGTTTAATTAATAATCTTAATTATGTTAATTCAGTTTCTTATTTGTTTTTATTACCGAAAAATAATATTAATAATACGTGTAAGGTAAAAATAGGAAATCGTTCCTCGGGTCATTTAACGAACAACATTGTGAGCGTTCTTGTTATTAACGATGGAGTGGCGACGGTGCAGAGTACAACTAGCAATCATCGCACGCACACCTTGCGTTCACCCAACAAGGTCTGTAATGAATTGTGAGCTGTCCTGTGTCCCGGCTGCGTTGCCCCTCCCCTTGTTTTCGATCACCATTCACGTAAGATTTCTTTCTCGTTCGTATAGCGTAAACGGTAATTCTTTATTTCAGTATTAATCTAATGCGAAGCGGTTAATTATTTTGCGCACAAGAGCTGTTTCCGCTACTTTATTCGCGAGGTAAACGGCATTAACTGGTAATACATTTATTTACCTAAACTTACTAAAGGCTGGATGGACATGCAAAATTTAAAGATTTCTGTGCCCAAAACGAAGTTTATGCTTCTAAAGGGCGCAGACAAATTATCATGCAGTCGAAACCCCCACATTAAATATAAAGGCTGTGTAATCAGCCGAGTAAGGGTTCATAAGTACCTAGGTGTTTTGTTTGATGATAAGTTGCTTTTTAGTAACCATATTAAGCAAGTTGCGGCGGACGCTGTCTCTGTGATGCACAAACTTAGAAGGATTGCTCGGAAAGACTACGTGCTGTCGGGCCGCCAAATGTACTTGGTGTACCGAGGCGTCTTCGAAAGTATGATCGCATACGCGGCGCCAGTTTGGGCGCATAGGTTGGAAAGGAATAGAGCACTACTTCAAAATTTAAGGAGTGCCCAGCGCAGAGCCATGATAGTATGCACTGGTGTATTTAAAACAACCTCCTACGAGGCTACTACTGTATTGGGAAAGGCTCTCCCAATCGATTTAGTGGTGAAAATTCGGGCAGTCATGTGGAAGTTGCGAAGAGGTCGGGAGGCCGAGGCATTTGGGATGCGGTTTCGAGCCGGGCCAGAACCGGAGCGGAACGGTGATCACAATGCACCGGAACAAAATTTCGTCCAGTTGCCCATCTCCCGTCTCCGGAAAAGGCTACAAAGCCTCGCGATGGAGGCATGGCAGCTTGAAAGGCACACCACGACTAAGGGAAGATCCTTGTATAGTTTTATACAGGATCTGGGGGGATGGTATGCCTCGAGTTCTTTTCTAAGGGCGTCGGGTGCCCAGGTGCTCACCAACCATGTTAACCTGAACCAATATCTGTTTCGGTTTCGCCTGGTGGCTGATGAGTTGTGTGTCTGCGGGGAGGTCCAGTCGAATGTGCATATGATGTACGACTGCCCTGCTCTTGGGGGGGCCAGAGACCGAGCCACGCTGGAACTTAGAGGTCAGGGGGAAACCTGGCCGCTCACAAGCGGCGAGGCAGTGTGGCGCGAGCCGCACTGTCGGACCGTGTGGGAGTTCCTCGATGAGTTTGCTATGTTCAACCGTCATCGTTAATTTTAAGGGATTATTAAATGTAATGTAATTGGACTCCTACAGCTCTGCTGCTGGAAACCAACCTTGGTAATAGGGCTGGCCATCAGCCAAATCAGCTCCAAGCGCTGTTAAATGGTGGACAGGTACTAGCTGGCATACAGCGACCGAGGCGTGGCAGCCAAAATTGCTGTCTTTTTATTTTATAGACGTATAGTTTAAGTTGTTACAAGGGGTGCGCCTCCCCGATCTAGTTTTATGTTTGACAAGTGAGCGATTGGGACACTTCAGCGGGTGCTGTATGGCACCCTGCTTGATTCGCTCACGCACGTTAGGTAGCTCACTAGGAGCTTTTAGGATTTGGGTCGCTAAACCGTTCTGAGGCACAGTAGCCGTTCTTGGCACGGAACATTTGATCTATGCTCTAGGGCGACCGAATGGGGTGGTGGTGGGAGAAATGCCAGTTAACCAAATTACCTAAACTGTAAAAATAGATTAAAACGACAAAAAAAAAAAAAAATATAAAAAACAGCAAGATTAAAAAACGGTACTTTTCCAATCGCTTTTAAAATTTTACCGTAAAAATTTCCGGAAAGTGTATGTACGTACTAGCTTGTACTTGTATTTTGATTAATATCTTCGGACTAGCCGGATAAAAAATTCTTCGAAAACGCCTCAAAAAGTTAGCGCGTGAGGCACTAGATTTGGGACAGAATTAAAACAGGCGGAGGAGTAATTTTCACCGTTTTTAATTACTGACTTTTTGTATAGCGGTCGTCGAAAATCGAGCTTCAACTGCGACGAATTAAGTTATTAAGTTATTTAAAGTTTAAATGTTTTGTCGATCGGATTTAAGGGTCGGAGATATTCAACCACGTCGGTATCAAGAAGCACGGTGCATCGGTTTGTTTGCTTATGCGCTCGCATTTTTATTTTGAATGAAGCGCTACAATCTAGGGAGAAAATATTGAACTAACTGCCGTGCAATAAATCGTATTGTATACTATAAACAGTGCGCATTGTTTACATTTACATTTATTATACGTACTTTTTTTACGTTTTGTTAAGAAAAATAAACTATTGCAGACATAAGTGTTTTGAAATTTTATAAAAATAAATAAGCGGAGAAGCACCGAGTTTCTTGATACGTATAAATAAAATATGTAAATATACTAATCCTTTTACTTCATTACGTTTCTGTCACCGTGGCGACAGAAATATAATTAAGTAAAATTATAATATTTTTTTTTTTTAATGAATAAAAAATACTTAATATTCTCACAAACATGAGGTACGAACGCGCCGAGGGTCCAGGGGGCGGAGCCTCCTGGCTAGACGGTCGGGCGAGCGAAGCGAGCTCTGATGATCCATTAGTATTAATGTAAGTGACATGGAACTTTTAAATAAACCGAATCCTATACGATTCGATTTAAGAATTTTAACAGATTTTTAATTTTTTTATAACTTCTGAAACTATATCGGTTTTTCAAGTTATAACTCTTTTATTAAAAATGTTATATGAGGTAGTTGAGCAAACGGGTCAGTGCGACAACATTTTTATTATTAAAAATTGTTTTCTTTTTTTAATATAGTGTAATTTTGATGATAAAAAAATTTGGTCATGAAGGTCGGCCAAGCTTTAAAAGGGTTTACTAAGAATTTTGATTATTTTTTCAATTATACTTTTAATATTGGAAATTTTTTGACGTAGGAATAATATCCGTCTCAAATTTTTTTCTGAACGTTTTTGTGTTTTCACAATTACGGGTGGGTTATATACGTTATAATCGTTAATACCTTGTATTTAATAATAATACTTAAAATGCTTATTTATTTTATGAAAATTATTAATATCGTAGTGCTAAATACTGTATGATTTTTTGTACGTGTTGTTGACGCGATTGAAGATTAATAACTTTCAATTGAATAACCGATTTTGATAAAATTTTGTACGAAGACTCGTGTATACGGGGCGATTTCTCGATACAATTTTGGGATCAATATCTTCAGGGCTTGTAGATAATTTTTTGGAGTCATTTTTTTTTAAATTTGCAAACATAGCCCTTATATTAAGCTCAGTACATGCGCGCAGGCTTATCTTACGATTGAAGAAAAAAATTTGCCGTAAAATTTCTTGTTCAAAAATCGAAAAAGCTATCTTTTTTATCGCATATTATTTAACCGAATTTATTTTATTGTCTTTCTACGCGTAGTAGAAGTGTAAGCGATCCAATAAATATACCTCGGAGACAATATTGGGGTAGGGGAAGCCGATCAAAGTTAAAAAATATCGATTTTTAGAATTTTAAAAATCCACAGTTTACATGATGGGGAGGGCACGGGTTGTGCCATAACTCGGTAATTATTCATCGTTCGGGCACGAAAAAAATCAACTGAATCTTTAATTATATATACAATACTTTAATAAACTTTAAAATAGGTGTGTTATATCTTTACGATAAAGACAAAAATGTTTAGGGAAATGCAAAAAAATCTATTTTGGGTTCGATTCACGCATCCTCTTAAGGCCGATTTATGGATTCTTTATTATTTTTCCCCCTTCCTACACCCCTGTGCGGGACCAACAGCAAAGTATTGCACTACGCAGGGGCGTGTCCTTTAACTCAAACGGTTCTCTCCACCTAGCAGCGTAACGACCGGCATGGCAGGTGAGGCCGCCAGTTGGATCTTCTGTTATTTGTTTTACTTACTACAGTAAGAGCGGCCGTTGCAGACTGCCCCACCGTTGTAGATCTAAATGTAACCGTCAAAAATCGCTACTCAGCAGGAAGACGCAAGGGATCCAATGTCCCCCCACTTCTTCAGCACCGCCCACCCAAGCAAGCCCCAGCGGACGGCGACCCTATGAGCGGCTAATCTTCACCCCCCACATCCAGACACGTCACGCAGCCACAGCTACTCGCGATCCGATTTCCTAGCATCACGGGTTTTTGTCATCGTTATTCTTGAAGCAAGCTTCTCAACGTCATCCCAGACCCGCCTATTGGACAACATGTAGTCTACGGTCCTCTCCGGAGTAAGCCAGACTAATCCAAGCTCCTGTCTCACACCATCACATCTTCAACATTATAGATGGTACGCTCGAGTGTATCCAGTAACTCGCAATGCCTGCAGGCAGGTATTGCGAGAGCACGCTTTCTAAATCGACACAGGTATCCTTCGAACTCCCCGTGCTCTGTTAGTAGCTGGGAGAGGTAGAAACCCCACCCGTGAATCGATATTATATGTAATACGCCGAGTCCATTCCCCAGTAGGCGAGGCATTCCACGTATCTTGCCGGCCTCTCAACAGTATGCCTGGCTTCAGTTTTAGGCATTCCATTGTATACCCGAAAGAGCATTTGGGCCCTCAACGAAATTGGAAGAACACCCGCAACGACTTCAACCGCACTACGAGAGACCGTGCGGTATGCCACAACAATACTAATAGTTTCTCGCCGTTGGATCGACGACAGCCTATTAACATTCTTTTTGCAATCAAATGCCTTAATCCAGGCGGTTGCAGCGTAAAAAATAATGGACAACGCCAAGTGCCAAAATAAGACGCCCTCGGTCCTCAGTGATTTTCCATAAACCGATCCGACTTGATCGCAGATGTCTCAGCATGTTCAGCAACCTTTGCCGTACGGGTATTGAAGCGTCGGTTCTTATCGATCCACACGTCGAGGTATTTAGCACACCCCGACGTACGAATACAATTGTAATTCGTATTTCACGGATCCTCCTCCTTCCCACAAGGGAAGGTCTTGTGAGGAGCCAACCCCAAGCCCCTTAAATGTAGCCGTTCACTCGCCTGACGGACCGCAGAATTTTGCAGGTCCTCGACTTCAACTTCAGTGTAGCCGGTGACCAGGAGAGCAAGATCTTCGCCATAGGCGACTAGCTCAACATTCCCGTAAAAATTGAGGCGTAACAACCCGTCGAAGGTAAGGTTCCACAAGAGCGGGCCCAAGACCAACCCCTGCGGAACCTCACCAAACATGTCAAAGGAGAATACTCCGTCTTGAGTCTGCGTTGACACCTTTCTATCGTGTAAATAAGAATTCGTCGAATAGGAATTCGTGTAAATAGGAATCTCGTGTAAATAGGGCTCATAAAATATCCACTTATACCATGAGCATGCAGCCAGTCATGGAACACTACCAAAGGCATTCCTGACGTCTAGGAGGACCAATAACGGCATTGTTATGAGCCTCTGTCGACGCTCAACGGAGAATACCGCCCCAGCTCGATCTTCCGCCTGTTCGAGGACACGCCGGATAGCATCCATGGTCGACCTCCCCTTCACAAAGCCATATTGATTAGGGGATAGGCCACCTGAATCCACAACCTCCTTCCAGAGTCTATCTACAGTTAGCCTCTCTAAGAGCTTACCAACAGTATTCAATAACAATATAGGACTATAGGCAGTCCGACTTCTTCTTCTGTTACGGTTTTCTTCGGCACCAGCACCAACAATGACTCCTTCCACCGTACAGGAAACCTACAATTTTGTAACACATCGTTAAATGCATCAAAGACAACTCAAGGGTGCCTTGACACGAGCATCTTAATGAAAGACCCCGGAACCATATCCGGACCCGGGCTTTTATCAGGATGAAGCCGTAAGGCCGCTCTGCATAACTCCTCAACAGTGAATCGATTCGTATGAGTCGCTTGTATTTGATTTCAAGCCGACTCAGCCGCTGGAGAAAGAGCTCCAGAGTAGCACGAGTCACATCACCTCTGCTTAGGGGAGCAGCAGGTTTACCAGACCTGTTTATAACAATTTTATACGCCCCCTCCACGGGTTGACGTCTAAATCTACAAGCAAATCAAACCAGGAGTTAACCTTGGCCTCTTAATGGCAGCATTCAATATACCTCTTGTACGACGGTATGCTAGAAGAAGTTCACCAACGTCCCGACCAGCTCTTCTATTGGCACACAAGAGCCGCAGCCCGTTTGTTCGCAATGTCGTTGGACCACCAATATACACGCCGCTTACCAGGACCGCCTGGCATTCACTTATGGCGCAAGCGCTCTTCACATATGGCGTCCTACAAGCTCTCAGGAGTTTACTCCGTGATTATTTACTCCAGACCTGGCAAAAACCCCGTCAACAACCCTGCTAACAGCCTGAACAGCAGACGGTTTCCATCGTTGGAGTCGTACAATACGTCCAGTCCGTTCAGTCTGGAACTCAAAAGTCATTGCACTATGATCACTCGCGATTCCTCAATCAATTCTTTATTTTTTTTTTTAAAAGAAAAAAGTACTTTGCGTAATTTTTACGATTGGATAATTAGCACATAATTATTAGTCTTTCCTTTTAATATCTGTTTTTTGTTAAACGATAAAAAGCGTTCCGAATAAAAAACAGATTTTCAACTTCAGTAAAAATAAGTTTCGTAGAAAACAAAGAAAAACAACTACACGTAGAATGTTTGAAACGTAAAGAATTCTTATGTATGTTAGTGAGAGAGCCTTAATGATTGTAGGCGATCTGACACCAGTAACCGCATCCTATCACAAATATCACGCGATAGGCTTATTTATGGAAATGCTTCGACGAGCCGATTCCATCGAACCGATATTGAATTCAGCGTTACAGGTAATACCATTTCTCTGTTCATTTTACGGACCGTTTATATAATAAACAACGTTACTATCAGAGAAAGCAGGTCGAGCTAATGTCGCATGAATCTGAGATATTTCTTATTTCCGTACCTTCTATCGATCCTTTTAGCGCTGTTCTAATCGATCCTTCTGCTCTCGTGATATGTCTTGGCCGGTAATCTTTCCTATTATGAATCGTTCTTCTTTCACCACTTAATTTTTAATTCTTCTATCCTTTTAATTTTCTTTCATCTTCTCCTACCGGCATTTCAAACGCTTCTAGCATTTCATTTTATGTTTTTCTTTATGTACACGTTTCACATCCTCGCAGAAGTACATTACTTCCCGAGAAGCTTCTTCGACTCTAATTCTATCTAGCGTCATAACTGTTTATTTCGGTTAAGCGCGTGATTAGCTGTTACTATTGTTGTTTTTATTTGGTTTTCATTTTTGAATTTTCTGCGGGGCTAAAACGTTTTTCTTTTCGATAAGAATGGTTTTCTTATTCTTTTGCGTAGAGATTCATCGGCTTATCGTCTCCTTCCCTGATTTCTATAGTTTACCTAACGTTATTTTTATTCCATATCTTGTGTTTTTGTTTTAAATCGTCTGTTTAAATATCTTACGGTTTCTCTTCTTAAAGAACCCGTATCATCTGCGAACGTATACAATTTCTTCTTCTTCTTCTTCCTCTTATACCTATTATCTATTAATTGTTTTTCATTTCAATTCGAATTTTTGGACACAAAATACTGTCATTTTTAAGATTTTTTGTTTTCACTAAAATTTAAATTAAAAAACTACAGCCGATTAAAAAAATATGTATAGATATAAACGAGCCCAAGTCGAAAATGAAAATTTACTTAGCTTAAGCTGAAAAAGATGTAATCTGAAGGACTTAAACTTTCTACTGGGACGGGACACCGCGCCGTATTTCACAGAGTAAAATAATATATCGGTTGTGACTAATAAAGTACGAATCTTAAACCGACCGTAAATATAATTTAAACAAGAAACCCTGGAAAAAGGGTTTCATAACTTTCTTAACTTTGCCCTTGACACATTTTTATTTCAAATAACGCCTTAAACCTTTTAAATATTAACGAATTAATTGTGCAATATTTAGAGTACAACTGCGAAAAAGATAAAAATGTCCGGTAAAAAAATTTCGTTCCCGTTTGACCGTCTCCTTGATTTCCTTAAGAATTATGCAGTATTAAAAAAATAATCGAGAAAAAATCAAAATGCTTAATAAAATAATTCGGGTCCCGGTCGTCCCCCTTGATCGAAAAACGTTTTTTTCATCAAAATTATACTTAAAAAGAATAAATAAATAAAATTTGTAATAATAAAATTCGGGTTTCATTTAAGCTATCTCATATAACGTTTTTAATAGCAGTCGCGACTCGAATAACAGATAATGAAGTATTAGAGATTATTTTTTTAAATATGCTTTAATTCTTGTCGGATCTCACGGGATCCCATTTTTTAAGACGTCCCCGTATCGTTTATATTAATACCGGATAACTGGGATTTTCGATCTTCAAAAATTAAAGATCGTATAAAAAAAAGATCGTATTTTAAGTACGGGTCACGTTCAGGGTTTTGTTTTCGGGAGCTAAAAAATTTATTATCGGAGTAATTTTTACTCTAATAAATCGGCCAGTTTCGGCGCAATGTTATTCGTTAAAATTAAAAAATATTATCGTTTACTCAAATAAAACGATACGGTTGTTATGATGCCCACTTATCCGACGGAATCAAAAATCCGGTCGAAGCTGGGATATACAAAGGACCCCCCGCTGCTATATCCGATCGACTTAAAACTTAGGAATTGAAAATGACTTAATAAGTAAGTAATTACTTCGTACTAACATTCAATTTTTTGCGCCGCTTTAAGAAAGTTAAAAATTAAAACTACCTCGCCCCTTTTTTAAATTTTGTCCAAAATTTAATGCCGTTATTGGTGTACGAATAGAAATGTTTTGAGCCGTTTTCAAAGAGACGTATATCGAGCAGGTCCGAATACGGTAATCAAAGTACAGGCCGTCACGCGTACGTACATACTTCCAACTGAAATTGTTTACGTCTTTCGAACTCAGGAAGTGGTGAAACGTCGGTCGACCTTTGCAAAACATCCGACGGCGAAATTTTGGTCTGTATACATATAGCTTTATAGTTATGCCGCTACGGTCGGGAAATATATAAACGATTTATTAATATTGTTAAGATGAGAATATTTTTTCGCGATAAATTTTATTTTACGACTGCTTCTAGATTATTGAATTTATTTATAACGATTCGATCGCTTCATTTGTAATCGCCGATATTTTTGTCCTCAGGAATTCATTTTTAGACGGTCGTTCTTCGGATCGATAGCTTTATCGTTAATAGAGGCCGATTTTGTAGATGTAAGCGTCTACGGCAAATAAGTCTTTTTTTAGGTCGCTTCTGTACGAAAGGCGAAGTCTGACTTCTGTTCTCGATTTATTCACTCCTTATCATTTTTATTCCGAATTAAGATTATTTTATTTTAATTAATATTTTATCTAGTTTCGGTCGACCGAAATCCGTTAAATTATCGGAGCGATAATTTAACGCGGACGAATTATTTATTATTATACGTAAATAAATATATCATTAACGTAATGTAATTTCTATATTGTAAAAAGAGGAGTTAAGCGAGTTGGCACCGGTTTTATTTTTCTATCCTGCTCTGACACGCTTCCCTCCCGACGTTCTTCGTCTCTTTCTGTTTTGCTGTTGGCTGCGATGTCAGATACAGGTCGCGCGTTCACTTCAAGAGATATTTCTAGCAACCTTTGCCCTCTCTATCTGTGGCCCCTGGCCTATGTATAACGTTATATATATATATATATATATATATATATATGTGTGTGTGTGTGTGTGTGTGTGTGTGTGTGTGTGTGTGTGTGTGTGTGTGTGTGTGTGTGTGTGTGTATTTGCTTCGTTTTAAAAAGAATCCACCCGTTGCTCTAGTCTAGTTCCAACTCAAGTACTCTTGTTTTTGCAGCGGCTTTTGACCTCTTATCCTGAGGTGAGGTGTGTGCCGTGCCCTTTTTATTTCTTTTTCTTGGCGACTGCCAGCTCTCGACACAACTTATAACTTACAACATGGATTTACATCCATCTCACCCCACCGCAACCCCACACTCCTTTTCTTGCTGCCTAAGTAAAATCCTTAACTTATATAATTGAAACTATCTATTTTTCATTACGTATTGCCTCTTCTTATTTTCGTTCTTTTATAATGTAATTTACCTTATTTTTGTTTTAATAAGCTGTTTATTAATAAATTAGCCGGTTAAAAAAACGATTACCGTAAAGATGAGTTAAAAAATGATGTCGACAACTAATCGAAGAAAGTTTTTTTTAAATTTTATTCTTAATCTAATATTGTATTACAGAGCACTATAAACAAATAAAATTATACAGATAAATACGATGTAAAAATGAAGCGAAATAAAACAAATATTTAGTACATTTTGAAAAAAAAACGAGGAACAAAGAGAAGTAAACTGAAAAAGTTAATTAATTACGTTTTTAATTTAATTAATAATAATAATAATAATAATAAAAATAATAATAATAATAATAATAATAATAATAATAATAATAATAATAATAATAATAATAATAATAATAATAATAATAATAATAATAATAATAATAATAATAATAATAATAATAATAATAATAATAATAATAATAATAATAATAATAATAATAATAATAATAATAATAATAATAATAATAATAATAATAATAATAATAATAATAATAATAATAATAATAATAATAATAATAATAATAATAATAATAATAATAATAATAATAATAATAATAATAATAATAATAATAATAATAATAATAATAATATGGCTGCAGTATATGAACATCGTGCTACATATTCCAGACCAACCGGAATTAGGTACCACGAATTAAGAAGAAAATATGAAATTGCTATACCAGAGACACTAGCAATTTCTACTAGCGAAATACCGCCATGGCTCTTGCCAGCGGTAAATACAAGTTTGGATCTCTCTCAAGGAGAAATAAAAAAGAAACCAGCAGTGATCATCCAGCAGGAATTTTTAGCAACCGTCAGTAGTTACGAAGAACATATTAGAATTTACACTGACGGTTCTAAAACCGAACATGGTGTTGGATGCTCGATATATGTAAATGAAGAAGCCCACTTTTGGAGACTGCCAGATGTGGCCAGTGTCTACACGGCAGAACTCACTGCAATTCAGCAAGCTCTTCGCTACACTGAATACTATTGCGAAGAGAGAGTGCTAATATGTTCCGATTCATTAAGTGCACTCGTCGCAATTCGGAACAAGAACATTAAGGATGTCCTAATTGCAAACATCCTGTCCATTTTATACGTACTAAAACAACGAGGACAGCGATGCGTATTTGTATGGACTCCAGGACATGCTGGTATTACAGGTAATGAAATCGCAGACGAAGCTGCCAAGAAAGGCAACAGTCTGCGATGACTTGTATGCATTTCCTGTGTGAGTGGCAGATGTTAAAAACCGTCTAACAAACATAGTAAGAAACAAGTGGAACGCTGAATGGAGGAGTTTAAATACAAAATTTAACTCAGTTAAAACTTCTCCTTACAAATGGAAAAGCGACTTTAACTTGACTCGCCGTGAACAAGTAGCGGTGACCAGACTTCGAAGAAGAATCGGTCACACGCGATTAACAAATTTATATTTGTTAACCGGCGAAGGGAGACCAATGTGCGGTGTTTGTAATAAAACACTGACAATCAAGCATCTAATAGAAGAGTGTACCATATATGAGGACCTCAGAAAGAGGTTCCGTCTTACAAATAATATTAGTGCTGATCTGGATAATGGAAATGAAGAAAATGTAGTTTGTTAATTTTTACACGCCAGTGGACTTCTTAAAAGTCTATAAAGTGGAAGTTTAAAGCTGTGGTACAAGATACTCTAAGCGGTAGTTTTATATATACATATAAGGGAGTCTCGAAGCGTGGCACGTATGGTGACGGGAGGTAGCCCTCTTGCCTAGGCCATTTTGGCTCACCTGCATTCAAGAGCAGTGAGTCGGGGTGTGTCCGATGATGGCATGGGGGACCCTCAAGGGTGGATTGAGGGCGCGAGGCTATGGGTGTACGCCGTGCATGCCTATGGCCTGATATAAGAAGGATTCAACTGCCACGGCACCCTGGCACGACTGATGTACTGCTCAACGGCGGTTCTGGTCGCCCCGAGGGTGCTTAAACAAATTATAAATGAGACTTCGTAGAAGAAAGAAAGAAAGATATGGTATTGATAAGTTTAATTTTAATTTTAATTTCATGGTCTTTTGAGAACCTATCTCAAATTTTAATATTGGGGCCCTTTACACCCCGTAAGTGTTTGTGATTGTCCTTGTCTTATGTTTTAATGTTTATTGTGAAGTTTGTGTTTTTAAATAAAATGTAAGGGCCCTTTACACCCTTACATATGACGATCCTGATGGAGATAATAATTTCTTTTAAAGAATGTGACGAGGGCTAATGACCTTAGCAGTCGATGCCCGAAAAAATTCAGTTAAAAAAAATAAATAAATAAAAAAATAATAATAAATAAAATAAAAAATTTAATTAATTTTATTTTCAAATAAAATTAAATGAACATTTTCCTGATAACTGACCGTTTGAGGGTTACAGGCAAAATTCTGGTGTGAATTCTTTGAGTAAAATTCTTATGAAGTACGTTCTTAATCTTCAGCGAGTCGATGCAGTCTATATATGTATATTGCTTATCGTTTCACTACAAAAAGATGTACATTACTCAGTAGCTCAATACATCCCAGCTTTTCTTCTTCTTTTCGCCCGTGATTCGTTTAAAGCTACCGAAGTACTACAGGAAAGAGTCGTTTTACTTTCTCTGAGAATAATGATGTTTACTAAATAAGACTGTCTCCGTGGGGGAAAGAATCACTTATAAGACTGAATATCGCTTTAATTTTTACCGGCTGATATGCCATATGTGAACATATTGTCGCGTGTTCGCGGCTCGATCAGGATATTAAGAGATTGACAATTGAATATGTTTATAATTACAATTTATTAGTTAAAGAATATAAGTAAAACAAGACAAATCAATAGTAATAATGACAGTAGTAATAGTAGTAGTAGTAGTAGTAGTAGTAGTAATAATAATAATAATAATAATAATAATAATAATAATAATAATAATAATAATAATAATAAACAGAGATTACATACATAAAAAAAAATTAAAGTAATCGTCAGGATTTATTCACAGGTAGATAAATAATGAAAAGCAGAATTCAGCCCCGTTGACAAAAGACTTCTCTCTTAGTGTTCAGCCTACTATCTTCTGGAGTCCCCAGAGGTTTTCTGGTAATATCACACGTAGGTATGCCAGCCCTCGCCTCTGGGGCTGTCCTCCCTACCCTGCGCTAATAGACCAGGCGCCGCTCTTCTTGATCCTTACTTTTATTACTTTCTTAGCGTATACACTCTCCTCCATTGACGTGAAGTCATCCAGGTCGTCTGGTGTACGCTGAGCAATTCCAGCCCTATTCCGCAGTGCGTTTCATGGAGTCTTCCTCCTCATAAAACGTACATGATGATAACTCGTTTACCAATTTTATGTAGGTAATCCTGAAAATTACCGTGTCCCGTTAAAATCTGTGTCGTGTAATAGTTCACATCTCAAAATTTCCTTCCGTTCCACGCTTCTAAATCAAGTATGTTCCTCTTGGTCCGCTGTGCCAGCACTCTTGCTCTCTTCATTCGGTTCTTCATCTGTTCTTTCATTCGGTGATCGATCTTGCTCTGGCGTGTTGCTTATTCAGGCCTTGTGCTATGTCTCCCCTTTCATTCAGTTGCAACTCGATTGGCGGGACCGAGGCAAGAACGCATAACGCTTCATACGAAACCGTCCGGTAGGCAGAAACTACTCCTATCAGGGCTCTTCTGTGCACACTATTCACACGCGATTGGTTCCTTTTGACATGGTTTTCTCCCGCACCGATGCTGCGTATAAAGTAGGGGAGGTTACCGTTGATACTACTAGCTTTCTCTTAGATGCACTTGGGGCGCTTTTTGACGTTAGCGTTGCGTTAAGCGCTTTAACCGTTCTTTCTGCCTTTTTACAGCTATTGATGATGCGGTCAGAAAATGTTCCATTTTTATCTAAAAACACTCCAAAATGTTTTAAGATTCGTGTAAAATGAAATATAAAATTCGTGTACTTTTTTTACGGACAACGGCTTGTTATAAAGGTAAGAGACTACTCCTTCAAGTTACAATAAATCTGTAACTCGTATTTGTTTAAAAAATCCGGAGTGAAAAAAATTTTGTATAAAAAAAGTGGGTACATCACCCTCAGAATTTATTCATAAAAATAAATGTACATCGATAAGCAAGATTTCTCGTGCAAAAGAAGAAAATAAGTTTGATTTTGTTAAGGGGGGTCTAAAAAAGCGATTGCTGTAAACGTATAGGCTCCGCGTATCGTCGGGATCTGCCTGGGATCATCTTTTCCCGATGATACAAAGAATATGCAGATCGAGCTAAACAGATAGGAAATTTTCTTTACCATGTTGGGAAGACTGCGGTTTGTGTAATCGCGTTCGTACATATAATGTGCCGCAGCACAGCCGGATCGTTTTGCAAACCGTTCCTGTAAACGCGCGTGTCTAGAGGAACTCGGTGATATTTTGTACGTATGTGGTCGACAGACTCGAATGTTGGGATCGCTCCCGTCCTCGTGTAATTTAGTAATAAATATTAAAGATATTTGATTATCTGTACGTTCCACATTATACCGTTCGCGAAACGATTATATTTAAAGGCGATTCTGCTGGTTTTCTTCGAAATTTTATAACGGTTACGCACCAGAGATCAAACAGCGGATGGAACCGAATGAAAGCGCGCCAAAGTATCTCGCTTCCCAAACCCTTCAAACTTTTTCTACCTGAAATTTTAGTTTCTGCGTAAACTGAACGATGACATCGGCGAATAAAATCGGTTTTATTTCTCTTTTGATAAATATTCCGCCCTTAAATTGCTCTTTCAATCACCGCTTTCTTTCTTCTAAATCAAAATTGCAAAGCGAGATGTACGGTCGGAAATATAAAAATTAGGCGATCAGAAGGAAGAAGGTTGTCATTTTTCGACAGATTTTAATACTTTTCCTTTGTTATGCGTTAAAGTTATCGATATTGTAAAAATATTGTAGCGTATTACGTTTGATTATTTGTACGTACAGCGCTCCGAGATTATTGTATTCACAGAAAAAGCGGTACGTAAGAACATAAAGGCGAGCTGACTTTCCCCTCTCCTTGGACTCTATTCAACAGCCGGTGAAGGGAGAGGTATATGTATATCATATCTCTCTCTCTTTCTTTTTGGTCGGTAGCTTTTACTATGTTAATGATTCGATAGATTATTGTCCACCTTCCACCCTAGTTTAGTTTAACCTATTACATTATGTTTATTTGTATTTTTTGTGCATTTAAATACGTGTGTACGTATCTGTTTGTGTTTTAAAACGTGCCGGCAATGCGATCTATTTTATATTTGTTATCCGAGTATAATTCATAAGTTAAAAATTATTTCATTTTAATAGTACATTCTATTACCTGCTCCGCATAAATTATATATATTCTTTATCTTTTGTATTTTTATTTGTTTGTTTTTTTTTTTTAATTTTAACATCGTTACTACAATATTTTACTTTAATAAATCGAAAAAATCGTAATATATATATATATTAATTATATTTAAAAGTAAAAATAGATAATTTAATTCTTAAATTTAATCGGTTAACGGTCTTTAATGCTTGCCGCTTTTACTTTTCTTTGATTTTTAAAAATGTATTTTTACTATATTAAATTTTTTATTCGTCTTGAGACTTTTAAATTTTAAAATTTTAAGAAGAGGACTTCAGGTATTGAAAAGATTTTTGTTCCGTTTAGAGTTCTGTTCTGCTTTCCCGCGTTCTTCCTTTCAAACTACCGGCGTCTTACTGTTTTTTTTCCAAACTTTCATCGGAATATTTTTAAAGAAGCGTGAACCTCTTATCGTTTTTCTGTAGACCCTTCTGGGAACGGTCTAATCCTGCGGCCGAATCGCGAACAAGATGAAGCCAGGATCCGTCTAGTACGATAACGCAGCAGCGTATTATTCGTTATTCGCTTGTTATCCATCGATTCGGAATATTTTATTCGACAAGTCGATTCTTTTTTCCTGTCGTTACTAAGAATCATCCGAGGCGTCGAAGGAAAACTACAATCTATTCCGAGGATCGTAAACTGTGCCGTGTGTAATCTGATGAAATATAATTTTAAGTATGTAATTCGGTGTACGCCATTCAGTTACCCTTTCAGCTAAACGCGTGTTTAATTTCGTGAAATCTAACACGGTGCTACCGAAGGAATTGTCCTCTATTTATTTGTACCCTTAGTACAGTTTTTAAGAACTAATTCCCAAAAGCGGTTTGGTTTTGAACAAAAGTGAATTTTTTTTAATAATGAGAGAGAGAGAGAGAGAGAGAGAGAGAGAGAGAGAGAGAGAGAGAGAGAGAGAGAGAGAGAGAGAGAGAGAGAGAGAGAGAGAGAGAGAGAGAGAGAGACAGAGAGTGACACACACACACACACACACACACACACACACAAAGAAGAAGAAGAAGAAAAACAAAATATTCAGTAGCATTAGCAGGAATTACATTAAGTAGACGGTTTATGTATTATGTAAACCATGTAAACGGATGAAGATATAAATTATATAAAAGAAGTAATTGTTGGAGGAGTAAAGGGTGACAGAGAGTTCAAATGACGGGCACCTTTTCACCTATTCAACTAATTACGGTTCTCAGTTGTAGATCAGGGCGCAATAAGAATGTAATATACTAATATACACGCGCGCGCACACACATTACTTCGAAATTATTTTTCAGGTGGGTTGAAAATCGTTCGCGAGCGAGCGCGCTCACACACACACAACTTGCCATACATCAACCCACATAATATATGTCTTATCTATTACATGCATTCGACGTGTTTACTATGTATACGCGTATAGTGTTCCACCCACATTTCTCTCTGAATTTTTTTAAAACCAAAATCCCACATGTATTTTGTTTGATACGAGTATATATGTTAATACATGATATATAATCAACTTTTTGACTTGACCTTTACGGCGTATATATATATATATATATATATATATATATATAAATAAAGAAAATTAATAAATTAATCTTTGATCTCCTCCGGCTGTTAGTACTTAGAATTACCGTAAAGATTTAGATTTAAGAAGCTGGTTTAGAACAAGCACTTCCGTCAAAAGAAAGATTTACAGCTTTGTAATTATTTTATTTATTTATTTTTTTAAGAATAGAAGATATCCAATTAAGAAGTTTCTAAAAGACTTTTTTTAATTATATATACTAAAATATTTTTTATTTTAAAATTACGAATCGATAAGTAACTCGCAAAAGAAATTTTCTCGATAAACAGGTTTATTTTAGTCTCTTTTCGGAAATTAAAAAAAAAATTCAAACGAAGACGGTTTGAATTTCATCCTTTTAATTATTCCTTCCGCTGTTGTAAGGTTAATAAAAAAATTAACCGATACTGGGTTTGCATTTAAAAAAAATGAAATTTATTAAACTTTCCTGAATCTGTAAACAATGCGTTTTTCGATACGAGCGAGACCCCTATACCCGTAAGTCCTCACGGTGGCACCGTAAAAATTCTAAACGGAAAGAGTACGTTTGTGTCGGCTCATCTTAAACGTCATTGAAAAACTAAAATTTTGACGTAAAAAACTTCAGGGTGCGACAACCCAAACCAAAATTTCGGTTATTATTTTTCTTAGCCGTTTACAAAATCGGCCCGCAGTACACCCTAACGTTTGCTGCGAAACAAAAAGATAATTTGCCGAACGGGTTTAGCAATTATCCGCTTTTGAAACCGACTGTAAAAAATTCTAAACGGCCACCGTTTTAGATGGGGTTGTCGTAGTAAATATTTGACTTTAACGCTTTTAAAAGTATTTTTTTATATTTTCAAAAATTAGTTCTTTCCTTTCGTAAAGATTAGTATTTATGTCCGTACGCTTTTAGGATGATTTCATAAGAGATATAGGTAAATCAAGGTACCCGTTACCTATTGTAAACGGGAAATTTGATTCGACTTCCGGGAAATTTCCACATATCTTCGCGTTTCACATCCCCTAGACCGTAAAACCACCGTCAGCTCTTTATAATATACATTTATATACGATAACCGCGGTAATTTTGCACCGATCACTTTCAAATTGATACGTAAAATATAACGACCAAAAATCTCGATCGAGTTCGTTAACGGGCAAAACCGGCCCCTGGGGGTGAAAATTGGGGGAAGGGCTTTTCGAAAAAACAAAATATCGTTGTAACTTTCTAAAGTAAAATATCGAATTCGTGTAAAATTTCTACTGTTCTTTGGATAAGGTCCGTCCGAGAGGTGAAAAAATTGGGTTTCAAGTGCAAAAAAAATCACAGCTCCCTTAGTAGGGCCAGGATCGAACTGGTTTAAAGCGGTCGTTAGTCCTGTAAATATTACCTAAAAATTTTGTCTGAAACGATTTTCGATATGACCGATCCTTACGGCAAGGAATGACCGAAATATTGTTGGAATCGTAAGAAGAAGAGGCTTCCCGTATGCTAAACATGCGAGACTTGTTTACATATGAAACCGTTGTCCTGTCGAGTGAATTTAATCTGCCGTGACTTAGTAACTGTGAGTATTTTAGTTTTTGCAAGCGACAATATTTTACGCGGGTAATGCAGGCCTATAGTACTTTCAAATCGTCTTCTCGTCTTTCTCGTCTACATTTATACGTGTTTTTAAATAAAACTTTCTGAAACGTTGTTTTTTTATCGATACAAAGAAAGAACCTTAGAATTTCTCGCTAATCTCAAACAGGCGTATTGTCAAGCGGTTCAGGTAAAATCATAAGGAAGCCTCGATAAATTTAGCGATAGTTTGTAGTCTAATGAGAAACCGCGGAAAGTAATATTTGATACCAGCTCGTACAATCTGAGTTCGCGTACCCCTATTTTTGCCTTCCGGCGTGCCGAAAGGAATATCAAAACGGACAAAATTTCTGCTTCGTTTTTAAAAATAACCGTTACCGACTTAAATTGATATTTGTTGAAAGCAAAAGTTCAACGATTTCAAAAACCGTTCGTTCTGATCGGACAAGAAATATTAGAAAAGATTATATTTTTATTTATAGTTTTTTGCACGTTTCACATCAGCATTAAGTCGAGTTAAGCGATAAAAAATACGGAATAAAAAAGCGTAATTTTAATTTTCGTTCGGTTTCTATTTTTAAGAGAAATTTCAATAACTCGATGAAAATTTATACGTTTGAAGACATTTGATGGACGAATAAAAAAAAAATTATAATGAAGCCGACTACAGCGGAATGCCGCGCCGCCGAAATTATATAATCAGAGATACTTAATAAAAAATACAAAAATGTAAAAAATAAATACGTTGCCCTGAGGTAGATATCCCCCACGTCCGGAACACAACATCTACGTTCCACGTCCAGGGCGGCAACAGCTGTACTCAAGTACATTACATATAGCTGGCTAACGGGGTTCCGAGTGTTGTTTCTCGGATATGCTTTTTTCGGCCGATTTACATTTATAGGCCGAATTACAGGACTGGACTTTGCGGCCACCTGCAGAGACGAAATTCTTATCGATTATGGAAATGGATTAATACCGCCTTTAGAGCTGGAGATGTGGCGGCCACGGTCAAAGTTATTTGCAGGTGTAACGGAGACCTTTCGTTGTCCACATGCCCCCCGCGATGGCAAGCATGTAGTATAGGTGCCCATGTTCGGAGCATGGGAGCCCTGAAAGCTTCGGTGGTAGGGGCCTGGAGTCAGTGCAGAGACTGCGCATCCGCTCTCTGCCAGGACATATGCCGGTTCCACCGGAGTACCGGAACGGACCTCCAGGGTTGGTAGCCCTGGAGTGGGGGTGTACCCCGGCGGCTAGCCTTACTACAAAAGGGATTATTTGTTCATGGAAACTGAACAATTAAACGTGGCGGAGGGTTCACGCAAACACCCTCGTTTAGAACCGGCCGTTTCGCCTGAGGCGAAACGCCGAAAGAGTGCAGGAAACCAGAAGGATTGAGATTGAGGCTAGAAAAAGCTTGCAGAAAGCTTTTTTCAAGAGCAGGATTCCAAAACCTAAGTATTTGGTTATCACAAAGGAAGAAAGTAATTTCTCGAAGGTGAGTCCTTTCCTCATAGCTCGAGAAATAAACAAATGTGCTGGAGGCCCTGTTAAAGAAATAAGAAAAACATTCACGGGGCTTCATGTAGAGACTGTTAATGATATACAGTCTCAGAAGATTCTAGGACTGAAGAAAATTGGAGAACTAGCTGTACGTGTTGATCCCCACGGCACGCTCAACACCTCAAGGGGTGTTGTGGTCTGTCGGGATCTTTTAAATTGTTCGGAGCAAGAGATAGTAGAGGAACTGGCAGCACAAGGAGTAATAGAGTGCCGTCGATTGAACATGAGAAGGAACGGTGAGGTTTTACCCAAAGCTTCTCATGTCCTCACTTTCAACCGGCCTACTTTGCGGGAAAAGATAAGAGCGGGGATTCACCGTTTGGATGTGCGGGCATTTGTCCCACAGCCAATGAGGTGCTTCAAGTGCCAACGCTATGGCCACACCGCTCTTAGATGCGAAACACCGCAAATATGCGTTTGCGGTACCGCAAATAAGGTGTATGAGGGAGAGCGTCCTACATGCATCAATTGCAAAGGAGCGCATTCTTGTAGATCAAGGAATTGTCCTGTCTACAAAGATGAAGTAGCTGTGCAGGAAGTAAAAACCCTGCAAAAGGTCAGCTACTTCGATGCAAAGAAGATAGTTAACGCCCGTAAGCCTAGAGCAACAACAACTTACGCTCAGGCTGCGGCTGCCGCTCCTATCCCTGCCCAGTTGCCGTCGATGAGGGTCAACTCATCAGTAAACTTGCTCCGACCTTGGCTAATATGATTGAAAGAATTATAGACAATAAAATGAAACCTTTCAATAGTAAAGAGCCTATAAAGCCAAAAATATTACTACAGCCTCCTCCCGAAGATAAAACACCGAAAGCTGCTCTTGCTCTGAAGAAAACGGACGCCAAAGCAGAATGCCAAGTTCGTCTCAGTGAGATTCTTGATGAAAAGAAAAAGGTGACAACCTACAGAGACTGTTATGGAGGCTCCCAAGCCTCCTGTAACTGAAGTGGCCTCTAAGCCTCAGAGGCCACAAAAAATTTCACAGGGGGGGACGAGTGTCCCCCCTCCCACAGGCGGTGATCGGTGCTACCCCCGTGTCGGGGAGCGGCCAGGTTGCCGCCTCTCAATCGGCGCCTGAAACCGGCGCCGATCCATGTCCGTCGTCGTCGGTGGCTTCGGTGGTCTCCGATTCGGAGACCGGAAGCTACACCGGCGACGACGTTCTCCGCGAACATGCTGCCGTTCGCAATATGGAGAAGAAGCGAAAAAAAGGATGGCCGAAAGGAAAACCCGGACAATAATTTAATTAAATATTAGTGAGTCGATAGTACAGTGGAACATCAATGGATGTTTTTCAAACATCCATGAGCTTCGTACATGATGTAGACCCGATTTGTATATGTCTGCAAGAAACGCATTTCCGCCGAAATGAATATTTTAAATTAAAAGAATTCGATATATTTCGGCGAGACCAACCGCCAAATGTAAGAGAGAGGTGGAGTAGCTATATTAACTTCGACTAGAGCTACCACCGAAGCGGTTGTTCTAAACACAAACCTACAAGCGGTCGCCGTTAGAATGAAGCGTCCGCTTCAGGTCACTGTCTGCAGCATATACTTGCCGTATTTTGGTTGGAATAAGGATGACATAGTAAGACTAATTTCCGAGCTTCCCCCACCTGTTTTACTGGTGGGTGACTTTAACGCTCATAATTCTCTTTGGGGATCGGATCTAGTAGATCCCCGTGGAAGAGAACTGGAAGGGTTCCTGATGAATTCAGAACTTATTATTTTAAACGACGGATCAGGAACCTTTTTCAATGCCAGAGACGGATCGACGTCCTGTATAGATCTTGCACTTATAAGCGGATCGATAGCACCGAGGTACAGCTTCCATGTCATAGACGATCTGCATGGAAGCGATCATTTCCCGGTGCAAATTGTAACTGATGTTACAGGAACAATATATCCCATCCCTAAAAGATGATTATTTGAAAAGGCAGACTGGACGAGCTTCAGAGCTAGAACGATACTCCCAGAAACAACTGGAGTTATCGGAGACGATGTCGACGCCATAACAAATGCAATAATTTAGTCGGCATCGAGATATATTCCCAAAACATCTGGGAAATTTACGAAGAAACCCGTTCCATGGTGGAACGATGAAATAAGTGAAGCTATAAAAAGAAAGAAAAGGGCGTATAACGCCTTTAAGAAGCGTCCTAGTATAGAAAATCTTGTTGCCTTTAAGAAATACAGGGCGTATGCAAAACGTCTTATGATAGACTCGAACAAACGATCCTGGCAGTAATATGTGTCATCCATCGACAAAACTACTACTGCATCAGATGTTTGGAGGAATGTGAAGGCAATTTGTGGGCGTAATGATTTTGCTCCCATAACTAGCCTTCAAGATGAAGATGAAATAAAAGACACTCCATATGAAATTGCAGAGCTGTTATCCAATCACTTCGAAAAGGCCAGCTGAACGGCCAACTAGGAAGAAGATTTTCGTACTAAAAAAGAACAACTTGAAGGTCTACTAAACTTCAGAACTGAGTATAATTACTCATATAGTGTACCTTTTAAAATGGAAGAATTCGCGAAAGCGTTGGAAAAATCAGGTAACACAGCTGCTGGTCCGGATGAAATCCACTATAATATGATCAGGCAGCTTAATACCACTGCAAAGCGTAGATTATTAGAACTTTATAATAAAATATGGCGGGATGGAACGTACCCGCAGCAGTGGAAAAAAGCTCATGTTGTTCCAGTACCAAAGAAAAATAAAAATTTAACAGACCCCAATAGCTATCGTCCTATTTCTTTGACGTGTGCTATGGGAAAAATACTGGAAAAATAATGATTAATAATCGACTCGTCTGGGTTTTGGAAAAAGAAAACCTGATATCACCGTATCAAGCAGGTTTTCGGCAATACCATTCTACCACTGATCAAATGATCAGCTTAGAGGAAGTTATATATAATAGCTTCATTAAAAGGAAACATTGTGTCGGAGTCTTCTTTGATCTTCAGAAGGCTTTCGATATGACCTGGCGTCATGGTATAATGCTCCAGCTACATGAATGGGGCATTCGTGGCAATCTGCCTATACTGCTCAGCAACTATATGAATGACCGTACTTTCCAAGTACGAGTCAGTAGCGAATATTCATCTGTAAGAAATTTGGAAAATGGCATACCACAAGGTTCGCCGTTGAGCGGTACCTTGTTTACCATTGCCATTAATAAATTGAAATTAGCCATTCCAGCAGAAATCAGTAAAAGCGTCTATGTTGATGATCTGGCAATTGTGTATGCCAGCAACAAGACTGCTATGGTGAGGTACAAATTGCAACGAGCGATCAATGCTCTAAATGAAGTTGCAAAGAATAACGAATTCCAATTCTCACCAGAAAAACGTGCTGTGTACACTTTTGTAGGAAGAGAATTCCTCATCAAAGTCCTGCGTTGACAATTGATGATAATCCAATACAATATAAAGACAATGTAAGATATTTAGGATTAGTATTAGATAAATCCCTTACATGGGCATTACATATACAGGACTTGAGTGATAGATGCAAAAGAGCCCTAAACATTATAAAATATTTATCGAGCTTATATTGGGGCTCAGACAAAGAGACATTATTGAGATTGTATAAAGCATTGGTTCAGTCTAAACTAGACTACGGATGTATCGTATATTCATCCGCTAGAAAGTCGCATTTAAAAAACTTAGACGTAGTTCATAATAGCGGAATAAGATACGCAACAGGCGGTTTCCGCACAAGTCCGGCGGTTAGTCTGATGTCTGAAGCCGGAATAATGCCACTACACTATAGAAGAGAGATCCTCTTGTTAAGATACGCAGCAAATATATGGGCTTATCCTGCCCATATAAATAATAAACTTTTTAACAACCATCCTATGGCTGCATTATACGAACGTCGTGCTACATATTCCAGACCAGCCGGAATTAGGTACCACGAATTAAGAAATAAATATGAAATTGCCATTCTAGATACATTGGCAATTTCTACCAGAGAAATACCGCCATGGCTCTTGCCAGCGGTAAATACAAATTTGGATCTCTCTCAAGGAGAAATAAAAAAGAAACCAGCAGTGATCATCCAGCAGGAATTTTTGTCAACCGGCAGTAGTTACGAAGAACATATTAGAATTTATACTGACAGTTCTAAAACCGAACATGGTGTTGGATGCTCGATATATGTAAGTGAAGAAGCCCACATTTGGAAACTGCCAGATGTGGCCAGTGTCTACACGGCAGAACTCACTGCAATTCAGCAAGCTCTTCGCTACACTGAACACTATTGCGAAGAGAGAGTGCTAATATGTTCCGATTCATTAAGTGCACTTGTCGCAATTCGGAACAAGAACATTAAGGATGTCCTAATTGCAAACATCCTGTCCATTTTATACGTTCTAAAACAACGAGGACAGCGATGCGTATTTGTATGGAGTCCGGGGCATGCTGGTATTGCAGGTAATGAAATCGCAGACGAAGCTGCCAGAAAGACAACAGTCTGCGATGATTTGTATGCATTTCCTGTAAGAGTGGCAGATGTTAAAAACCGTCTAACAAACATAGTAAGAAATAAGTAGAACGCTGAATGGAGGAGTTTAAATACAAAATTAAACAGTAAAAACTTCTCCTTATAAATGGAAAAGCGACTTTAAGTTGACTCGCCGTGAACAAGTAGCGGTGACCAGACTTAGAATCGGTAACACGCGATTAACAAATTTATATATGTTAACCGGCGAAGGGAGACCATTGTGCGGTGTTTGTAATAAAACACTGACAATCAAGCATCTAATAGAAGAGTGTACCATATATGAGGACCTCAGAAAGAGGTTCCGTTTTACAAATAATATGAGAGCTGATCTGGATAATGGAAATGAAGAAAATATAGTTGCATTTTTACACGCCAGTGGACTTCTTAAAAGTCTATAAAGTGGAAGTTTAAAGCTGTGGTAAAAGATACTCTAAGCGGTAGTTTTATATATACATATAAGGGAGTCTCGAAGCGTGGCACGTATGGTGACGGGAGGTAGCCCTCTTGCCTAGGCCATTTTGGCTCACCTGCATTCAAGAGCAGTGAGTCGGGGTGTGTCCGATGATGGCATGGGGGACCCTCAAGGGTGGATTGAGGACGCGAGGCTATGGGTGTACGCCGTGCATGCCTATAGCCTGTTTATAAGAAGGATTCAACTGCCACGGCACCCTGGCGCGACTGATATACTGCTCAACGGCGGTTCTGGTTGCCCCGAGGGTGCTTAAACAATCTACAAATGAGACTCGTAGAAGAAAGAAAGAAAGATATGGTATTGATAAGCTGAAATTTTAATTTTATGGTCTTTTGACAACCTATCTCAAATTTTAATATTGGGGCTCTTTACACCCCATTAGTGTTTGTGATTGTCCTTGCCTTTTATGTCTCTATGTTTATTGGGAAGTTTGTGTTTTTAAATAAAATGTAAGGGCCCTTTACACCCTTACATATGACGATCCTGATGGAGATAATAATTTCTTTTAAAGGACGTGACGAGGGCTAATGACCTTAGCAGTCAATGCCCGTAAAAATTCAGTTAAAAAAAATAATAAATAAATAAATGCCTTTAAGTAAGATTTTAAAAAATACTCGTAACGAGTATAGACGTATACTGAAATATGTTTTGCAGCGATAAAAAATGAATACTGGAACTCGTTACAAAAAATCCATCTAAGAGAAATTCGCTAAAAAAGGAATCGCGATTTGCAAAAATTATTATCCGGTTAAGAAAATTAGAATATAAAGGCTTAATAGAATAAAACTTGGTGAAGGTCAACGATTAAAAAACGCCATTAAAAATACTACTTAAAAAAAGTCTGTAATCAGTACTCGCTTTAATGTCGATCTTCGTTTACGAGCGGCAAGATCACGTACACCGATCGTTTTAGACGAAGAATCTGTGTAGAAACGCTAGCTTTTTGTCGCTCTAATCGGCGCATAGCGACAGACTAAAATTCATAAGCTTTCTCGTGTGACCGCACAGGATGCAGCCGTCGCTTTCTTCTTCAGATGTCAGCCGATAGTCTTCTCGTGCGACCCCTACGATCTCGTCGTCGCTCGAAATTCGGTACCTGTATCGTCGTCATCGACGACGATCCGTTCGTCGCAATCTGTACGACCTGGAATCTCTTCTGCAAACTTCCTTGTATATTCGACGTCTTCTCGGTGGGTTTCACTGTTACCAGCGCTAGATTTAAATTAATTACGCGTACGAGATTCTTAAGATCGGCGAATTTAAAGAGGTTTAATTTAAAGAGAATATTTAATTTTAGTAATAAAAAGTATTTTTGTTATAAAACTAGCTCTACCCGCCACGCTTCGCTGTGGCACATTGTGGTTGCATGGATGAGAAATGAGAAACAAAACAAAGCATACGTTTCATAGAAGTTTAATTTTGCAATACTTGTGGATATACAATATTTTTTTGTTTTTCCACTGTCTGCGTAGATATAAAGGCTATCTGGTTTGCCGACTCGGGAACACGCAACATACGGTTGCCCATGTGAGAAGCAATCCGCATCTAAATCTAAACCACACAATTCTAAAGATTGACCTTGAGCTTTATTGATTGTGATTGCAAATGCCGATCAAATTGGGAATTGTAATTTTTTTAATTAAAATGGTGTATCGGTCGGGATTATGGGTATTCGAGGAATGAGAACATCTTCACCTTTGAAAGGCCCAGTTAAATTCGTTGCTTCCACTACGTTATTCATCAATTTCTTAACTGCAAGTCGCGTGCCGTTGCAGAGTATTGGCTGATTAATATTTTGCAACAGGATAATTGTCATTTTTTGATCGAACCGTTGCTAGAATCATTCTAATGAGGAATATTTTCCCAGTTCCTCCTGGCGCATCCAAGAAGAAGGTCCCCCAACTCCGTCATTTATCCTTTACATTATGCGATCATAAATGCCTTTCTGTTCACGCGTTAATTTGGGAATGTTTGATTGGACATATGACTGAAGATCACCAATGTTGTAACTCTGTTCACGGCGTAAGTCCACATCAAATGAAGCAATCGCAGCTCGGGTGGGTGCTGGCATTCCCAATTGACTATGAACTTTATTTGCAATAGCTAAGCACTTGTCTTCAATATTTATCAACGCTTCGTTGTAAATGCCTTCTGCAAATTCCACGGTCATGTTGGTATTTTCTAGGCGTACTCTATGCAAAATATCCTGAACCATATGCGATCGATATTTCCCATAACTCTGTGGGAGATGAAGGGAAGCAAGCGGTCAATATAATTACGAATAATGCGCGAATTTGGTGTGGATGTGCAGTGTTGCACGCATCATTAATATATATATCCCACTGTTGGTCGTTTTCTAATAAATTCAGAGCTTGGTGAAAGGCGCAGCTCAATCACGACACGATCACACAAAAACACCTCGATTAAAGTGAATATTTAATTCAGATTGTATAATAATCTGAATTAAGTGCAAGTGGATTCCTTTTTTTTTTTGTTAATAAACAATGTAATTGGGAACAGGTATTGTTTCACATGTGACTGTGGTTGTCGTTAGCTAGTATGGTGAGTGTTCCCTTCGCTTCCGGCAGATGGCGCGGTCACTGGTACACTGCTGACCGTTAAAAAAACTGTTTTCTCGCGGTCGCGGGTGTGTGACTGATGCGAAAAATAGATAAAAACAATCTTTGATGCGGGTTATATATCGTGCTAAAATTTGATCTCAATCGGTGCAGAACATTTTGAGTTTTTGAAGCCGTATACAATCAAACTTAACATTTTTATATATGTAGATTTAAAGTCTCTTAGAAACGTTTTCTTAATCGGATATCTTCTATTCTTTAAAATGAATAATAAAGTAATAACAAAGCCGTAAATCTTTTTTTGACGGAATGCTTGAACTAAGCCGCCTTCTTAAATTTATAGGTTTAAAATAATCCGCCGAATAAACTGCGATTTCAAAATGATCTTGTGAAAATTTCTCGGCCTACCCTGCGTAATAATACCCTAATAATGTCGTTTGTTTTGATCTCCTACCGCATATATTCGTACACAGTAAAATGAAATCAAATATCGTTACATCGTTACATCGTCAACATATTAATTAGTTTTCATCGATTTTTTCAGAGGTTAATTTTATATTTAGATTAATAGACGTAAATTTACGTACGTTTTGGACGATACGAATCGCAAAAACGTCAGTTTAAAACCCCAGTAAAAAAAAAAAATTGATAAAAATTTATTTCCTGTTGCAGCAAAACTTTATTTGAATAGTACTATGGATTTTTTAAGAGTATTAATTTTCGTTAAACCGCTAGCGCCGATATTAGCGGTCCACATAAATGGAGATCCTACTCTATTTAAACCGATCGGTAAAGATCAGGATGCGACTATCGATAAATGAAAATAATTTTAACTTATAATCCTAACAAGATACGTGTGTCTTTTCACTTTTGCGTATTAGAATAAAAACCGCACCCTTTTTTGTCGGCTACCATTTACAAATGCCTACGTGAACTATCAAAGGCCTATCTGTTATTATGTAGGTAACATAAGTTTTATAATGCAATTGAAACGTGTTTACATTAAAAAAAATTAAACTTATACTCGGATAGTACACACCCCTTCATTAATATGAATTTATTTCAGTTTATGTGTGTGTGTAGAACAAGAATATCGGGTGAACATGAATATATTATAATAAATATTATTATATCAAGGACATTCAAGGACACGTACTTGGAACACACACACACACACACATCATACATACTGCTTGTACGAAATATTTGAGTATAAAATGCCTGCAATGGGTGTTGTTAGACTAGAGTGTTTTTTATTCGTTTTATTATCTATTTTTCTTTTGTTTGATTATACATATATATGTAAGATGTATACACAAACACACACACACACACACACACATACATGTTTGTTGAGGTCATGAAATTATTACTGTTTTTATTCCAATTATTTGTAAATTTTTTTGGAGTGTGTGTTTGAAGTATTAGATAAGTTGTGTAACGGTTTTATTATTATTTATGTTGTCCACCTGCAAAGAAGTTTCTTGTGTTTGATTACATTACACACCTCGATTACCGAATGAGAAGGCTGCTGTTCTATTTCACACACTAAAACAAGTACAGTTTCTACCGATTCAAATAAAGCACGGATTTTAAATAGAGATTCAATTTTTTCCGTATATTATCAAAGAATTTTGTATCGTTAACCTAACACGTATGACGATTCCATTGAACGTTTATCGAGGGAATAAATCAACGTTAACTTTGTACGGTTTAGTTATAAAAAAGTAGCCGGCCTCTGTGGCGCGAGTGGTAGCGTCTCGGCCTTTCACCCAGAGGTCCCGGGTTCGAATCCCGGTCAGGCACGGCATTTTCACACACGCTACAAATCATTCATCTCATCCTCTGAAGTAATGCTTAACTGTGGACTCGGAGGTTAAAAAAAATAAGAAAGTATATATATAAAGAAGAAGAAGGTTTTTGTTTTTTCAGGATAAAAGAGTGCTACTCGATCAATCGCAACCAAATCTTTACCCACGTCTCTTCGCATAACTGAGAAGGTTTTTTGATACATTTCATCTTGAAAAAAACATTATATATATATATATATATATATGCATATATATGTGTGTAGTGGTAATATGCGGGTTGAAGCACAAACTTTAACGATTTGAATTAATGAACTGTGAACTGTGAGTCTTTATTGCTGTGTGAACTTGGTTTGAACTGAATGATTCAAATCGAACAGGGTTTGAACCAAATCAATCGAATGAATAATATCACAAAAGTAATAGAATTAAATCGGTAATAAACGGTTGTCCCTGGGGCGCTGTTTCGGGAGGTGTAACGGGGTGCTCTTATAATATCTCTGCAAACAATCGTCCGATTTTCAAAATTCAAACGGGGTATGTTAGTAGGTTGAAGACTAACTTTTGCAGGCATCAGTTACACTCTCGCTCTAACAGATCACGGTTATTCGGAAACGTATATAATATAAAGTCTGTGTGTTTGTAATCGTATCCCACGAGAATCGACTGACAGATTACTTTCAAATTTTCAGGGTACGTTGTTATTCGAGGGAAGGTTTTAAGCCATCGTCCGAGGCCCCAGTTCCCTTGAAGATTAATATGTTAAAAACCTTCGTTATTTCTTCGTCTCCGAGGAGAGTGAAGTTGTGAATTATAGTTATTCGTTCGCGCCAGTTCCCCTGGCAAATCGGGATTGGTGAGCGAAGCGAGCTCTGCGACCACCGGGTAGGCCTCTTGGCCCCGGGAGGCCCCGAGGAGACCCTGAGTTGGCTCCGGGATTCGTCTGGGTTGAACCGAGTCCCGAGGGTTCAGGTTCTGGCTAGTATGTATATATTTTGAAGCTACGTTGTAGTTAGTTTCTATGTTTAGAAGTTTTCGCTATTTTTAAACGTTTTGAATATCGTTTATCATAGAATATATAGCTGTTATGTATCAGACGAGCTGCGTACAATCGGTTGAAGTCATACCTTACCGACCGTAAACAAGCAGTAGAAATGTTTGTTAAGAGTACACATGTAGAATTTAGGTCCTCGGTTCAAGGTGTGCAGTGTTCTCGGTCTCTTGTTTTAATTGTTGTTTATTAATGATCTTTCTCAAGAATTTGAGTTTATATTACCCTTATTCGCATAGGATACCGCTGTACCTATTTATGAAGAAAATTATTTAAAAAGAATTGAAGATCGTAGGATAGCAGCTCAAAAAATTGTTCGCCGCATGGAATGTAACCGTGTAACCGTAAACATGGATAAAATCGTTACATCGGGCTTCTCAGGTAGACTTATCGTTGCCGATCGCGTAGATGGAATTCTCTTTAACGATAACTATATATTTTTGTGTTACTCACAAAGCGATATTTCTAGGCGTTTTATTAAACGATAAGGTCTCGTACGACGATCGTGTTTTGGTTTCGTTTGTAACAAAATCAAGTCGCCCCGTTTTGCTAGTAGCGTTTTAATAAAACGCTAATCTTGTTGTCGATATTAAACATTTATTGCGCCTACGTATACGTATTATCGAACGTCTCTTGCCGTTTCCTCAAAAAGCGTGACTTTAAGATACAAAAATAAGTAGTCAGATCCCGTAATGGAGATGTAAGTAATACGAGAAATGCGGACCGACATTTAGAAAATTAATATTTAATTAAGAATGCGTAGTCTTTACTAAAAATAAGAGTCACCTATTTTTATAAAATGGCGATATCCATCCCTGACCGAACCGGACGACGGAACCGTTTGATTATAACTCGACACAATACGTACTTCGGCTTGCGAGAAAGGATCTTATTGCGCTTCCGCTGCCGTATTTAATAAATTGTCTTACCTTTAGAAAAATGTTTGCACCGATTTAAAATACAGTCAAAACATTTTCTTTTACGGTTACAATTTTAGTCTGTCGATGAATTAAAAAAAATAAAACTCTGTTTTTTTGCATCCTGTTCAACGTAAATATGCGCTCAAACGGATTTTCAATAACGGGTTCTGAATCGCGATTATTTTTTAGTAATATTTATTTTATATTTAATGCGTTTACCTTAACGCTATTTTACGTATATTTTAAACGATTAATACAAACTTTAAACACGCGGATGTTTTATTTTTGTTTCTTTAATTTATCGATTGCGATCTACGCAATGTATTTTTACGTTCCGACCTTATCGGATTTTATTTGAATATGAAAATGTCAAATAAATAACTGTAAATTAAAATTCGATGTTGCAAACGCGAAATAATAAATCGATAATTTCAAAGCGGAAAAAAAAACTTTTACGTCAAAACGTACATTTTCGCTCAGGAATTCAATCGAACGAAAAGTTTTTTTTTGTTTTAATTATCGTCTTATAATAAGTGCGCGTAAGTTTTTATCGTACAAAAGATACTAGCGATAACCGTTGCGTATTCGGAGTCGGATTAATAAATAATCTTAAATCGTTTCGTTCTTGTAACAGAATATAACCGTTTACAGAAATCGATTAACATTTATTATTTCGCTTTAACATTCGAGAAGCGACTGAAATGTAAGGCGCATCGGAACGCAACGAGAAAACAAAATGCCACACAAAGCGATAGACGTTGCCGTCTTGCCGTCTTGGATTGTCAGAAGTACGGCGAGTGAAAACTCGCCGTACTTCTGACAATCCAAAACTTGTCGACCCACGCCCTCTCGTTTTCTGTCGGTCCCTATCGTTATAGAGTCGAATACGCCTATGTCGACGGCTTTTGAAACGTTATCGTGACGAGAGAGATGAGTTTCTTATCGATATCGTGAAGGGTGACGAAACTAGGACAGATCATACGACTAAGAAGAAAAGCGTGCGATACCGGCGGTTCGGTTCACCCCTATCAAAATGTTCAATACGTAACCCTCTGGAGAAAACTTTTGTCCAGAGCGTTCTGAGATTCCAAACACTTGTAAGTGACCGCCTCCCTGGAAGCCGGGTCGGCTTCCACTATAAATTCTATTCGATATATATATATATATATATATATATATATATATATATATATATATAGAGAGAGAGAGAGAGAGCGAGAGAGAGAGAGAGAGAGAGAGCGAGAGACTTTTACACATAAACATCTTACGATGTGTCGTATTTGATGATCCACGGAATAGACGTTTCTGCAACACGATAATCCTCTACCGCACACGGCTCTTGTGAAATTTAAATTTGAACGTACTTCACACTCTCTGTATTTATTCTCGTTAGATTTTCACTTCTCTGCTCGATCGAAGATGGATCGTTTCATTGCGTATGACCGGCATTCTTCATCGTCGGAATGAGAAAACCAGTTCTCCGTTAGGAGAAGTATGTAGTTGAATACGTGGAAAAATACATTTAATTTTTTTATAGCGAACCAAACGTACTCTTACGACGTATTTGTTTCGTTTGATAATTTCTTATCGTTTGCAAGTTACGAGAAATAGCGTATTGTAATCATCCTTCCCTCGTATTTTTTCTCTTTTTTCCTCGGTCGAGCTCATTCAAAGATATCTGTTCTTCATCAAACGATACTAAAATATAGATTTTGTAATAAAGACTTTTTTAAAAATTAAAATGTAAACCGATAAACGTATTTTAATTTTTGAACTAGGTTTTAATAAAATATTTTATATCTAATACGTTCTGACGAAGCAGAAATCTCTACAAAAAGCTCAGCCAAGAGAAAATAATTACTTTAAGCGGTAAGTAAATTACGAAAATTTTTAAGTATAGTATCGTACCTTATCGTATTTTTTATATTCTAGCTTGAACGTTACAAACGAGGAATATATTGAAAACAGTGGTTCCGAAGAATTTAGCTTTGCTATGTATAGGTGTCCCGCAGGAGGTGTCGACCAAACTTAAGGGATTGACTGATTAATTCAGGATATCAAATTAGACGAAACGGTTCGTACGGACAAACGTTCTATCTCGCTTCATTTCCGCCATTTTTTGTTTTCAGAACGGACTGAGATATTTTAATGAAATTTAGCGTACGTGTACCCGACAAAATCTTCTTCAAAAGAAATTCCAGGATGACGGACGTTAAAAAATGTAATCGTTAATATTACTTATGTCGAATAAATGCCGTCTTTTATTGTGAACGGATAATCGTTGAAGCGGATCAAAAAAATTTCTTCTGACAATTTTGAGCACGGTTTTATTTACCGATAATAGAGATTATTATTATTATTATTTGCGATTCAAGTGTCGAATCGATCCCTTAAGTTCGGTCGATACTTCCCGGAACTCTCTCCTTACAAGGAAAATAAGATAAGAAATTAAATCTGGACTTGCTCGTCGAATTTTATTTATTTTTGTTAAATTAAAACGTTTACGATAAAAATTTTAGCGGATGCAAATAAAATTTGAAAAGAGTACCCTTAAAATGTTTGTTTTTAATTTACTACATAGATCGCGTTCTCTTATTGGAATAATTGATTTTTTCATTTTCGTACAGAGAGAAATTTATTTATTTACGTTTATTTTTATATTTTTTCGCCGCATAAATCTCATCGGTTGCGCTCGACAACACGTTAGTAATATTTATTGCTTATCAAAAAATGCCAAGACCGGCAGGGATTCGAACCTGGTACTTTCCGGATCGAATAGGAATCGCCATCGAAAAGCGACAGCGTTTGCTAATGATATCGGTGGAGATCGACAAAATTTACTGAAAAATTTCAAACTGCGAGAATAAAATCGAGAACTGTAAACCTGAAGAAACACGTAGGTTTCTTTTCTAGTTTTCCGGGAAAGGCTTTTTTTATGTTTTACTCGTGGTGAATAAATTTCAGTAAACGTTACGAGGGGTACGATAATTAAAACTTATTAAATTTAAAAAAGTTTTTACTATTTTGACTGCTATTTCCTTCTCGTTAGTAACTAACATATACATATACCGCATATACCGCATAATTCAAATCGTCGAATTAAATCGGTTAATATTACCGACAGAGCGAATCGGGAGATTCTGTTACAACTCGGCGTTTTTGCATTTCGTCGTTTGTTTCTGATAAGCGTTGCAATCGAACGCGTTATCCCATTTTTTATTAAAGTTTTACGGTAAGTTTTTTCAGTTTAGGAGGATCGACGTACGCGTAAGAATTTTTCATAAAACTTCCGTTTCAAAATTTCGGGCGTTGTATCTTTTTTAGATACGAGCAGAATAGGGGAAGTTTCCGTGACAATAGTCTAACACGCGGTCCACCCTTCGCTATTGACGGCACCTATTCCTGACCTCTCAACAACATTTGTAGTCTGCTTATTAGCGGCTACGCGTAAGACGCTTCACGTTTCCGTTTTATTCCGGTTTTAAGCTAAACGTTTGTCTGCGAGACTGTTCTCCTACTATTTGACAGCATCTAAAAATTCTAAAAAATAATTTTTTTAAAAATATTACCCGGTAAAGGTTTTATTAATATATACCCTGACGCTAGCCCGATTTTCTTAAAAACTGCCGTAAAGGGACTTGACTTTACCCGATCGCTGGAAAAATTCATACATAGAGGATCGATTCATTAATTAGCCGATCTCCGTGTCGGAGTGGTAGAGACTCGGCCTTTCATCCGAAGGTTCCGGGTTCAAATCCCGTTCGGGCGTGGCATCTTTCATAAGTTACAAATTTCCATTTCATATTCCGTGCGCAAGCTTCGAAGCGTATATGGTGAATTAAAGATTCGCCTGTTCGTATATTTTCAGCTTGGAACTAGTAAAATTCTGTTCCTCACCTACGGAACTCAAAATATAAAATACGGGGTTAAAGATGAGGATAAAGATTAAACGAGGGAAAAGATAACGATCTACGAAGAAAGGACGGTAGTAGTGTAGGTTTTGGTGTAAATTTACGGTCACGACTCATTCGTGGGGGTCGAAGGTAAAAGGTCAGGGTCAATGTTCGAGGTGAGGGTTGGTTCAGAGGTGAAGGATTGAGGGTGAAGAGTGTAGTCAAAGGTCATCAAAGGTCACTGCATTTGCTAAAGGTCAGGACAGGGGTCATGAAAGATTACACGTAGTGTGGATATGGTGGGGGCGATGAAATTAATATATAAAGTAATCGGTTTGCCATTACTAGCATAAACTTTGGTGAGAACCAGTTCAATTACTACTACTACTACTATTACTACTAACTTCTACTATTAGTGCAATAATATAATATTTGAAAGGTGAGTTCAAGGTGTAAATTCCTAACGTATTTTTAGTGCGGATACCTAGCGGTGTTGACGAAGCATTTAAGCAGGTGTATGTACTTAGACTAAAAGGGGATATGTTTTTCAGATGGCGTCCATTATAATTTGCATTGGAAATCGATTAATTAAAATAAAAAAAGAGGAGGGATCCGACACCCCAAATGTAACTACAACTTTGAGAGCTCACATTAATGACGATGTACTGGTTAAACTTTCAACAGCTAATTCATTTCTTGACATTAGAAAATCTTCATTTGGGCGGAGCACTGTGGTGAAGATAACACCAGAATTGTTTAAACGGAAAGTCAGCTTAGTTAAACCGTTCAAGGAGTGTCAGAATATTGGGGCTAGTATCCCCGAACCCCGATTAGCGCGAGTGCAGCTCGATAATCAAGCTAGCACCTCATCTGCACCTCGATTGTACTCATTGCCATGTACCCCGCATCGCCATCGCGGTTTAATCTTCGATGGTGAAAACTACGTTATTCTACGTAAATGCCCCCACCGTCCTAATGTAGTGCGCGCTTTCTTCCGGTTAAGAAATGGTTATCGCGCTGTAACGAATTTAACGAATAATGAGGTGATATCACTTCAGGCTCTTATTGAGCGCGGGCGTCGTAATCCGGATCCTTTAGAGGATATATGTTTTCATAAGGTTCTACTTTAAAACGGGGGTATAGGATCACCACAAGCGATCGAGCCTTGTGACTACTGTGGCGAGGTAGTCGCAGTACATCGCGTTATGGGGTTCACGTCAGACGGATCGAGTAATCAACCCGATGACGATATGCGCTTTAGCTCATTAATAAATGAAGGGGAATACGAACAGATCATCGATATGATGATCTTCAATGAATTCCTTGTCACCGATAGTGATGCGCTTTAAGGAAATTCCTTTCACCGCATTAACATTTTTCCTGTAGGAGCTGGAGATGAGCAGAACGATTGGGATTCATCGGATTAATAATGAATCTATTAAACGGGGATAATCAGAAACGGTTTTTCTATCGATCGATATAGTTAATAAATGATTAACTGGTTAATAATTAATTGACAACTGATTAACTGATAAATGGTTAATAAATGATGAGGGGAAAAAATTATCCCCTAGTTCAGATGATGGGGAGTTTAAGACTGTTATTATCTTGGAAAGTATGAAAAACAGGCAAACTGTAAAAAAAAAAAAAAAAAAATGAATAAGGCCTGCACCCTAGCGCGCACGCTTCTGAAAAAAGACTGCACGCTAGCGCGCACGCTTCTGGGGGTAAAAAAGCCCTATAAGCTAACGTACGTTTCTAGAAAAACGGGAAAAGTGAATACTTCTTTCATCTCACTCGGTTACGTATTTAGTATCTGATAACATGAATATGTTTTTTACTCCCTCAACTCTTTTACACATCTCTCGTTTTGACAAAGAACTTCTACCTTATTTTTAAAAAAATAAAGTTCCTACCTTCTAAATAAAGTTCTAAAATCATCCTTTTCTCATGAGGTAGTACTTTTAGGACCTCTCACTTCCCCGATTGAGACAAATACTTTTGCATCTTCTTTATCTTCGCGAAGGTATATATTCTCATATTTATCTACGTCATTATATACTTTTCAACTTAGAAATCTTTTCCTTTTTCTCTACACGCAACTGTATATCTGCTGTTGACGGTGCTCACGCCAAGCTCGACGATGATGATAGGGTATTGTTAACGGTGAATTAAGTTGATATGGAACTACTCTCGTTCGTGATTTTTTCTACGCTTCCCCGATTTCAACTTCCGTCATAATACTTCTCAATGTGCGGTTCACGATTTGAAAAAAAACACGCATATGTGCTCAACCGACCTCGCACTTCCCAACTACCGTTATTTAAATTATTTTTCAACTTCCACCATAATACTTCTCACTATGCGTTAGTTTCATCTTTTTTTTTCCGGGCGGTACCAGTTCGATATTTACCCTCTTTCTTTCGTTCTCCATACATTTACCAAAGACTGCGTTGTACATCGGTTTAAAGAGGTCTTTTTCGAATTCGTTGCGGACCGTCTGGCGATTAAGCGCGTTATGTTCAATGTAACCCTTCAACCGCGCAGATTGTGCGAACTGCAACATCTTGTAGACTTTGGTCACCCGAGGCCTGTTTCTGATCGTCTGTTTTAGTATGGAGACCGTTATTTAAATTCTTTTCATCTTCTGCCGTGATACTTCTCACTATGCGTTATTTTTATTCGATCGCGTAGTACGATTCATTAGAATGTATGTACGTAAGTATACATAATATTTTACTTCCCAACTCTTCTACAGATCTCTCATTTCTGAAAAAGTTCTAAATCATCCTCATCTCATGAAGTAGTACTTTTAGTATCTCTCACTCGTAGTTTATCTATACCGTTATACTGGTTCTGCAAGCCAGATATAAGTACTGCCAGGAAAATCGGCGGAGAGGGTCAGTAGTTCTGCGAGGCCATGTTAGGCGCATTCGTGATAACAGCGATACCAGTAAGCGTGGGGTAACAACGTGTGAAGAGTACGTCACGAGTACACCGGTATGGACACAGGTGAATACAAGAAGTTGTTCGGCGAGTTATTTGTAATTAGGAGCAAATGTGAGATGATTCTATTCGTTCAGAAAGCGTAGAGTAAACGGTAAAAGTAATAATATTCGCAGAAATTGAATCGTATGAATTTTAGACTTTTCTATTGTTATCTTCTATTTTCTAGCGTTACAATCTTCGTTGTAATGTTTTTAGTAAATTGGACTCTATTCTGGTATCGATTAATATAACTGTCGTTAAATAAATCTTGTCTTTATTTGAATTACTATTTTGTATGTTATATATACGTGTTGTCATTATTATTATTTTTATTATTTATTTGTTTATATTTTTAGAGTAATACGAGTAAATTGTATTTATAAGACATTTTTAGTTCGTTAGTCTCTCAATATCCTGGGCGAACCGCGAATACACGGCAGTATATATACTCGTCTATATATATATATATATATACATATATATATATATAAAGATCTGTGAAAAAAAACCTTTTCAAAGTGACTCGTAAAAATATATTTTCTAAGTTTTAATTTTATCAAGATAATTGTGCTGCTTGCCGTAGTAGGGCTTATAACCGGTATAAATTACAGGTGATGCGTTTATCGACAACGAAGCGAGCCCTTGACAATATAGCGGCCGCGTTTTAAGGAATATAGTTTTGTTTATACATGGATAACAGATTGTAGGATTCATGAGAAAGTAAGAAAAATAATACATGTATTTCGACGCTGCTTCTGATTAACTGAAAAATGTAAATAGCTTTCGTATTATTATAAAGAGGTGTTTACTGTGCATGCAAAGAAATCACAAAGTGCAAAACGATGATCGTTCTTTTTTTTATATCGTCTGAGTTTGTATTTTATTGTATTTCGTTAGATATTCGTGGGAAAATAATGTAACGCGGCCGACTATTATAAATAATAGAAAAAAAAATTGAAAAGAAAAAAGATCGCTTGAAGTGAACGGTTAGTTCGATCGAGATGAAATATATATATAGTAGACGGTTGACGAGAGAGAAGTAGCGTGGAGATGTTGTTAACACAAAATGGAAATGATTTTTTACACCTATTTCAATACATCATCATCACCATCACCTCACATCGAGATACGTATGACGAAGAATTCCTTCCTCACCTTATCTTCTTTCACGTCTTCTGTCGTATAAAAACCCAGGTCCCGTTCTACCACGTCTTTTCTTATTATTATTATTATTATTACTGAACCGGGTGTTATAAGCTGTTTATTGTACAACATACAATCGTACTTATAATAAATCTTATCTCTCGAAAAATCGATTAATCTAATATCGATTAATCGATTTCATCAATGTTTCAAACTTCCTGTCTGTTGTTTTTAATAATAGAATAGGGGAAAGTATTATAATGAGCCGACATTTTTAATAAAAAAAAAATTACATTTTTTTATATTAATGTATATTTTTTGCACTTTTCAATGCTTCCAGATCTCGACCCAAAAATGGAAAAACTAGACCGCTATTTTTTTTCTCTTCTCTTGCACCCACTCAACCACTCGCCCCCTCATTCCCAATTCTCTCTTTCTGTGTGTAATACCGCTTTCAGAACGACTGAACAACTTTATATAAATTAAAAAAAATCGATCGTTAAAAATTCTTCAAAATCAACCTTTACATCTGTATAGACTTAAACTTATTGTATAAATAACCTCTTGTAATTAATACGATTAAAATTAAGTAGAAAATAACTTTTGCGAGTAATTAAGGTTAAAAATAAGTAAGTAAATACCTTAAAAGGAAACGTTCTTCCAGAATCAACCTTAACGTGAGATAACTCAAACGTTGAAGTTATACAAAAGCGTCTATACGTTCAAAAATTAAGCGGAGTATTACCGTAATTTTTAAAAATGTTGTATTTTAAAAAGAAAATTTACAAACTCGTTATTTTTATATTTGCGTTTGTTAATTTAACGTTAAGCTAATCTACAATTCCTCCTGGTAAAGTACTTATTCCATCTTCTACACATCTCTTGTCATCGTCCGCGATAGGGCTTAGGTAAGAATACATTTTACGAATACTTTCCGTTACCATCTTTACTAGCGAAATTGAATCGTACATTGTGCGTGCAGAAGACCGCCTGCGCTCGGTCTTCTAGCTGTGGTGGTAAATTACCGCGGACTAAAAGGAGACAGTCATCGGCGAAAGCGTGGGCCGTGACCCCTTTTGGAAATGTCAATCCCTGAAATCTGTCGAATACCGGGTTCCACAGCAGGGGACCGAGGACGGAACCCTGCGGGTTTCCCCTGGTGACGGATTTTTCCACAAGTAGGTGCGCATTCTTAAACAGAGCCGTACGGTTAGACGCGTAGTCACGTACCACGTCCTGCGAGGCTACGGGAACATTGCGGCGTTCCAACTCGTAGAAGTAAGAACTCCAGCACAACGAAGCAAATGCCTGTATGTCTATAAAAATTGTCAAAATATATTTACAGGCGGTGCTTTCCACCTCGGCAAGAGCATTTAAGATGCAAAAGTCGGTGCCAACCCAGAGTCTTATAGAAACTGGAAATTTTGAAAAGAATCTTGATATGCCTGGAGGATAGGTAGTACTGAGTAATTTATGTATCCGAGCAGCCACCGCATTAATATTTAGTTCCGTCTTTCATCTTACAAGTACTAGTCGGGTAGCCGTCTACAGGCACCGCATATGACTTACTCCGCAAAAGGAATACATTCTATTCTCCAAAAACTAGAACCGTCGGGCGCAAACACCGTTAGGCCTTAAGTAAACGTACTGAAGGCGAATAGCGTCGGGAGAAGGACGCAAATATCTTTCTATTTCCCACGGAATAACTAAAATACTTCTAAACACGATCTACAAAGGATCGGGTCGCGATCCCAGACTCCGTCCGTCTTAAATTAAGAACTGATATTTAACCGCCACAACTAATTAATACCCGCCCGATAAACAAAAAGACCCGGCAGAAGTAGACCGATGTCCAGACTGCGTGATAAATAGGGGGATAAAAAACCCCCGATATCCTTACGTTTGGTTCCATTCCGTTACTGTTTAATTATCACGTGGTTTTGCCATCAAGGTAATAATGCGGATGCGGAGCCTGTATTATTATATCGTCATTCTATTTCTATTTTCGTCGAAAGGAGGGGAAAGCTCTACCAGCCACCGCCTGTCCGTACAGACGATAGTGTCTGGCAACTAAAATCCCTCCTCCTTATCCTCACGGTGCCGCAGGAGTCCTGCGGCCATCATCGTAGGCAGCTACACCCGCAAGCAGGGCCACCTGCCTAGTAGCACCGCTTCTTCTGAGTTCATTTTCACGTTTGAGGTCACCGTTTTCGTTACGCGGGACCGATTCTCCGGACCGAGGAGCATCTCGATGACAACGTGTTCGGCGGATATCTCTCCCGATGCTTTTGTACTCCTCTCGCATTGCGAGGCCGCAAAGAGCCGCAACCGATAGCGGCTGAAAATATTACGTTCCGGTGTTTCACACTGCCCGCAACAATCTCACGCGTCGGGCGAAGGGTTTCCTCGGGCGTAAAGGTAGAAGTCGAACGATCCGTTACCCTTTAAAAACACAAAAAGGGCGGTTTCAAAATTTTACTCCTCCCCGGTCATTACCGACCCAGGGGTCTACATAACGTATAACCTGGGGTACCGTCTGCCTGTTGTCGCGCTGTCCCAAAGTTCTTGCCGTCCGAACGTCGGCCGTTTATCCGAATCTTTGCTAAGGTGAGCCTTCCTAGCGCTCACACAACTTAAGCGCCATCAGTTCTATCGGGAGGATGCTAGCCACCAAACCTGCAGCCTCCGCGGAGACTTTCCTATAGCAGCAGGAGGCGACCCTCAGCGCCATCTGCCGCTGCAGTCTTCCTGTTAACTGAAGGGCTATCTTAGACTTTAATGCCCTCTTTCGAACCGGGATGTTCTAATTCTAATTAAGTATTCCACGACCGTGTTCCGTTAGGACGTGCGCGCTAAAGATGTAAACGTATGGGATTTTAAAGAAACCGGTTCGGTATTGCAAAAAGACCTAAATGTTGCGCGTAAGGAATTGGTACGCTATAACATACCGAAACCGTTAGAGCTGCGATTACGAAAAGTTCATTTCGTTCAATACGTTATAAGGGGCGCGTCTACAAATCCAGCGTCGGTGTGGTCATAGGGATATACGTCATCGGATTTACATTACCGTCCGCAAAAATTGCAGATCGTCCGGGAAATTAAACCCGATGCTTTAACTTTTCTGCGCACCGTAATCGTTTTTAATCGTGTTAAATATTAATAACGAATCGAAAGTCGAATCTATGCCGATTAAGCGTACGGCTTACTCCGTTAGAACCTCTTCAAGATAAAAATTCTACGGAGCGCTACTTTGCGAGGATGAGTTCTGGGGGGTCACTGTCGGATAGGCGATGATTAAATTTAGTAAATTACACGACTCAGAAGAAGCCTAAATCGACGTAAACAACGATCGATATAGATTATATTTGTATCCGAATAGACGACGAAATTAAATTTAATAAAAGAGGTTCTAAGTTATTTATTGATTCGTTTTTTACGTAGCGAGACCGGTAAGCTTTGAATCGCGGTAAACGTTCTTGAGGTAGTAAGAAAGCTAAAGTTAACATTTTGTAAAATTCTAACTTTCGGATTTTCGCGTTTTTGCGGTTAACGAGAACAGACGAAAAATACGTTTTCTGTTTATGTAATAGCGAGATTTTATCGACCGGTCGGACAATAAATAATAAAAAAAGTCATAGTTTAATATACAATACGTTAATAAATTAGAAACGATAAGAAAAAAGAAAAGTAGGAGTACAAACGATCAAAAAAAGTTTACTTTTTTCAACAAAAAAAAACTTTCTTTTTGCGTACATCTAATAATAATAACGTATAACCTATTAAATAGATAATAAGTTAAGAAAGAGGAAACAAGTAAACATCTAAATATGAATTGATAATATAATAAAAAAAATCTGACAACAAATTTGTATTAATTTTCCTGGTATTGGTTATACTCATTCTTGTACAGCGGAAAAGTAATTATACATGAAATAAGTTACCAAAAAATTTCTTTTTTAGGTTGGGGGTAATTTATGATGAGTTTTATTGTAAATATATATATATATATATATATGTATATATATGTATATATATATTAAAAATTCAAAAAATCTGTATTATTTCTGCTCTCCACAATCAAAACCATCTTCCAAAATTTTTTTTATCTCTACGTTTACTACGTTAAATAGAAGAAACAAAAGAAAATTCCACTGAAAAATGTACGACCGATAAAAAATTTTCTAAGATCTCTATTTTGGAGACGGGTGTGAATTGCGATAATTTTTTATTGTAATATTCCGATTACTAAAACTTTATTATTTTAATTTTAAACTCGAAAAAGTTTTGAAAAATTCAAAAAATTGTTATTTTCAAACTTTGACCGAATTCTTCACCCTCAATACCGTCCCAAAAGTATTTTTTGAGATCCTAAGCATAGCAGACTGCTACGCTTAGGACAACGTTAAAGAAATTCGGTTAAAAAATCAAATTTGAAAAATGCTTTCAATTATCGGGGAAGGGGGAAATTTGGGGCAAGTCTTTTTTAAAATAGTAAAATAAGAATGCACGCGTGTACCGAGGTTAATATAAAGCGGGGTCTACAAAGTGGATCCCAAAATTTTACCGACAAATCGTCCTGTATACATTAGTGTGCGTACAAAATTTTGTCGAAATCGGTTAATCCAGTCAAAAATTAAGCTCGAACACGCCACGCACGTACGTCCGTACGAACATTAATCTTGTCTTTTTTTGTTTTTGGGGTTCCTAGGTCGTGAAATGTAGAAAAAACCGTATCCCGTTCTTTGTACGATTAGCTTATTTTCCTTGTTGCAGCATAGCTCTAGAGCAGGCATATCAAACTCGTTAGCCTCCGATCGCCATATTAAGTATTATATATTAAATCGGGGGCGCAAAAAAAAACAAATAGAAATAAAGACGAATCATAGCTTTTATTACAAACAAATCGATACATACAAAATAATAATACATAGAATATCAACATATTAAAAAATACATATGTATGTAGGCATGTTTTTTTTTTCAATTTAACATTATTTAAATAAAAAATTTTTTTTTTAAAGAAACTTGGCGATATTTTTTATCGACCAGATCTTCAAAATTCGGTTGAATTTGTTGAGCTGTAGTTATTTTTAAAATTTCTGCACGTGCTTGTCTGTTGATCTTGTTTTATTATTTATTAAAGCGGAAAATAGTTGTCCGCAGAAATATCTGCTACCGAACGTAGATAAAATACGCTTAATCGGTAATATCGCATCGGGAAATAGCTCCGGTGATAAATAATTATAGAAATGCGGAATCCCAACATCCATATACTTTGGCTTCAATACGGAATCGCACTGAATTTCGATCGGTTCAGGTTGTAACTTTTCATCGAAGGAGAAGTAAATAACCGAAATTGATTTTCACATTTCTTCAAGTCCAAAAATCTTCTTTCGAATTCGTTTTCTAAAAATTTAATTTCGTCGGCGTATTCTGAAAATTTTAATCGCGGTGATTTTTGTAATAATGGCCGACAACATTCAAAGCGAGATAAATTTTCTTTTTCAATTTTTTTTTCCGGAGTAATAATTTCTGTTTGATAAGGCGGTAACCGCATGCCGTTTGCTTTGTAGTTTGAGATTAAGTCGAGAAAGGTGATTTGTAATGTCGACGGCAAAAGCCAGATCTTTTATCCGTCGATAGTCTTTTAATATTTCGCATTCGTAATTTTTGGATTCTAAAAAAAATGATAATTTCGTTCGACGATCGAAAGAATCGCTTTAAAGTTTTACGATCGGAAAGCCCCGTCGAATTTCTGTGCGATAAGGTAGATCGGTGTATTCGCTTCCTATATCTTTAAATTTACTAAATTGACGGTGATTAAGTCCACGCGCGTGAATTTAATTTACAATTTTACAAACATTTTTTAAAACGCGCCCGATATTTATAAATTTGGAACGTAACGTTTGTCGACGTATAATACGACGAAAGTGTCGAAGAGAATTACCTTGTTCTGCGCATTTCTCTTTAACTTGTGCAATAACGCCGGTCTTAGCAGGAGCACCGTCGGTTGCAGGAGAAACTAGTTTTTGCGGTGATAAATTATATTTATTCGGAACATCCATCGTCGCGTTAAAAATATCAATCCCACCGGTTGTATCGTGCATCTTCCCAAATCAGCCGATTTGGAAGTCAAGAGTTCCAGCGTTCAACTCCTTGTGAAGTCGGTTATTTTTACACGGATTTGAATACTAGATCGTGAATACCGGTGTTCTTTGGCGGTCGGGTTTCAATTAACCGCACATCTCAGGAACGGTCGAACCGAGACTGTACAAGACTACACTTCATTTACACTCGTACATATCATCTTCTGAAGTATTATCTGAAAGGTAATTACCGGAGGCTAAACAGGGAAAAGAAAAGGTATAATCTTCAGAAGCTCTTCGCTTACTTTTAAGTTCGCATCCGCGAATAAAAACAACTAGCTGTGGTTTTTCTTGTACGTCTGTGTTTTCGTCGATTCCGAGGGAATAAGTTTCAAACGTTATAATTATCGATTTTAGTCGATCACGTAAATTTTCGGCTACATCATCGATTCTACCGGCAACGGTATTTCTTTTTAAGCTTATATTTTTGAATTTTTTTAGTTGTTCTGGGCACAATACATCCACCGCCCGAATCGTACATTCACTAATAAATTCCCCTTCAGCGAACGGTTTCGATTCGGTTGCGATATCAAATAGCTCGTCTTTACAGCAGCTGTATTATCTTCAATAGGTTTGGCAAATATACTTTGTTTTTCAAGTATCAACCTTAATTCTGACAATTTATCTCACGAAGCTTCCCTACATATTTGTCATAATTTTCTTTACGAATCGTATCATAGCGTCTTTTAATATTGTTCTCTTTACAAAACGCTATAGAGTTTCTACATATAAAAAAAAAACAAATATTTTTTCCTCGAATACAAAAGTACTGTAATTACCAATTTTCTTGAAAAGTGCGATGCTCTTCTTCAATCGATCGTTTTCTGCTCGTACTTGTGGAGGGCTTGTGCATTGTTTTAATAAATTGTCGGTTAAACGCTAAACAAAGAACACTATTTTTTTTAAATCGGATGAAAATTATTACCCGCAAACTATACTCGAACTGTACTATACATCGTTCGCTGACTACTGACGCATAGCTTCCGACTCCACTGGCATTTCGTGACTCATTGTCATGCGCAAAGTATAACTATTCTAAGTCGAGAAAGCACGAAAAGACGGATGCGCAGAAACTAGATCGGGAGTGGCATGTGAAGCGGTGTGGGGGCAATGCTATTACATGAGTGGCGATAGTGCGATTCGTTCAAGGACTGAATAGAAGGGGAAATTCAATCGTCTTCTAGTACTTTATCCACCGTACGTAGTTACCGACGTTTACGATCTGTATTTTGCGATACTATTTTTTTATAAACGGTTTTTTGAAAACTAATTTTGTTTCGTTTGGGAAGTTTTATTTATAATTGTAATTAAAGAATCCGGTGTTGTCAAAAGTGAAATAAACCTATTGGTTATCAATCTTGGCGGGCCGCGTGTTTGACATGCTTGCTCTAGAGCTACGAGCCGTGAAATTAATAAATAGGAACGGGTGGAGAAAAGTGCGTGATATGTCGATAATCCTATGTCAAGATGATTAGAAGGTACGCGTGCGGTATATCGCAGGAAAACATTTGACAAGTTATCGTTCTATTATTAACAAAGAAAAAAAGAGAAAACCGAATTCAACAGATTATAAATTAAATAAATAATAATGGAAGTAATTCCGACGCGCAGAAACCAGATTGATAAATCACAAGATTCAAGTTCGACTCCCAGAAAAAACATTTATTATTATTATTATTACTCGCATTTTTTTATTTATTATTTTTTCTTTCGCTTGAAAACGCCGTATAGCTTGAAGCTTGTGCGTGGGATACGGAAATGGAAATTTGTAGTCTCTGAAAAATGCCTTGCCTGACGGGGATTCAAACCCGTGACGGCGATCGGCACTCGTTATTTGTATACAGAGTAATATTAAAGTACGAAAACCGTTTCGTATTTTAAAACCGACGAATATTAAGAGGTAGAAACAAGTACGAATCTGCATCATAGTTAAAAAATTACTACTTTTCGGTGCGTCTGAAATTTTTCCGCCATCTTGGATCTGCCAGATTGAATCAAACTTTTTTTAAATAGGAAAATGGAGATGCGATTTGTGACTTGAATGTAGAATTTTCCGAGAAAAACTACAGAGAAGATCGTTTCTCGTCAAACGATTTCGTTTCCCAGTTACAAGCGACTAGATTTGAAAAACGAAAAATCGCGGTAATATTAAGCCCAGGTAAAATGCTCAGCAGTAACTTTCTTTATTTCCTATTATCTCCAGAATTATATCAGATAATAAACTTTAAACTGTTAATAACCCAAACACTGATAATAATAATAATAATAATAATAATAATAATAATTTTTTTTTTTTTTTTTTGAGGAGGGAGGTGGAAATGCATTTACGCACGGAGTGTCGGGCTCCCGCTGATGGTATTATCCAATCACCATCAGCGGACTACCGACTAAAACCACCCCCCTTTCTACCAGGGCTCGACCCGGAACCGTTTATCACATTACTTCCGGTCGAGTCCTCCTATACTAGCCTGTTTGGTGGTACCTAATTTTCAGGACTGTCCAGGTCAACCTTTTTGGCCCTGAGTATGTTGCCGACGAATCGGGCTACGCTTTCCCAGCTGCCCAGGTCACGGAGCATCATCGCAACCACGTTGTGGGGACTCAGTGCTCCGTGATCCGCCTCTAATGTCCCTCGATCTGCCGCCCACCGAGCACATTTGAAAAAGGTGTGCTCGGCGTCGTCCCGTACACCGGGACAATACAGGCAGTCGGGGGACGGCGCTTTCCCTATGACATGGAGGTAAGCGCGGAAGTACCCGTGACCCGTTAAAAATTGGGTCATGTAGTACTCCACTTCTCCATGCCGTCGCTCCGTCCACGGTCTGACCAGAGGAATAAGCCTTGCGGTCCATCGTCCTCTGGTCTCGTGGTCCCAGGTCTCTTGCCATGCGAGGAATGTGCGAGTGCGTTCCTCGTTGGCAATGGTCACCCGGTCTCCGCCTGCCCGCCGCCTCCCGTAGATCGCCTGGCGCTCCCTTGCTAAAGTAGCAATGGGTATGACGCCGGCGACCACAAGTACTGCAGGCTCGGAGACCGTCCGATACGCGGAAGCGACTCGCAAGGCTGCGGTGCGTTGCACCTGCGCGAGCCGCTTCCGGTTTCTCACAACTTTTAATGCCTGGGCCCACACTTCCGACCCGTATAGCAGGATGGAATGTACCGTGGACATCAGCAATCGCCGTCTGCTGGCCTTCGGTCCGCCGACATTCGCCATAAGCCGGCTGAGAGCAGTTACGGCTCTCGCAGCTTTGTCGGCGGCTGTACGAAGCTGCTCAGCAAAGCTGAGTTTCCGGTCAATCATCATACCGAGGTACTTTGCGGCCGGCTTGGTCTCGACAACCTCTACCCCGACCCGCAGGGAAAGAAGGGTGTCGATACGTTTCTTCGTGAGAACTACGATCTCCGTTTTGCTGAGAGCTAGAGACAATCCATGATCGTCCAGCCAGGCACCGACTCTGTGCATGGCCCGACTGAGCCTCAGTTGGGCGCGCTCCACATCGCGGTCTGCGACAAGTAGCGCAACGTCGTCAGCGTACCCAACCAAGGCAGACTCTTCAGGCATCTCCAGCCTCAGCAAGCCATCGTAGACGGCGTTCCAAAGGTCGGGGCCGAGAATCGACCCCTGCGCCGCCCCTGACGTGATCGTAGTCCTACGCCAGCCTGCTGCGGTCTCGTAAATGAGACCGCGGTTCCTCAGGTATGCGTCTACCATTCTCAGAAGGTATTGAGGCACATGGAACGAATGCTCCAGGGCCCGAATCATATCGCTCCATCGTGCGGAGTTGAACGCGTTTTTTACGTCCAACGTAACGAGAAGGACCACACGTCGCGAAAAATGATTGTGGTCCTCTGCTCGCCGCACTGCCTCAACAACCTCCTGAATTGCGTCTAGGGTCGATCGACCCTGCCGGAAACCGTACTGGTTAGGTGACAGGCCACCTGCCTGATTCATTGCCGTAACCAGTCTTTTTTTAACAGCTTCTCCAATACCTTCCCAGCTGTGTCAAGCATACACAATGGGCGGTAGGAGGACGGCGACTCTGGGTTTTCTTTTCCTTTGGGAATTAGCACAAGACGCGCGGTCTTCCACCTGGCGCTAAAAGACCCAGCCTTCAGACATGCATTATACATGTCTAGTAGAAGACGGGGCCTGCAGCGCCCCACTAGTTTGAGCACCTCGGCCGGTATACCGTCGGGACCAGGGGCTTTTTTACATTTCAGCGACCGTAGGACTCCTTCCAATTCCTCCATCGAGAAGAGCGAAAAGTCGCCCACGTCGCTGAAGTCCCGCTCGGCACGGACCGAGTGCGCCGGGAACAACGTCTTAACGACGTGTTCCGCTTTAGCTTCGTCTAGTGGAGCTGGTGACCGCGAGACTCCCAATCGCCGAGTTACTATCTTGTAACCTAGCCCCCAAGGGTCTGCATCCACGGTCTCCGTCAGTTCTCTCCAGCAGCGTGCCTTGCTCACGTTGATGGCTCGACGGAGCCGCTTCTTTGCCGTCTTGTACTCGGCTGACCTGGCGTTCGCGTCTATGCGATTCCTCGCACGTTGCGCCACTCGTCTTAGTCGAAGACACTCCCGGCGAAACCCCGCAATCTCCGGTGTCCACCAGTACACGGGTCGCTTCTGGTGCCTCGGCCCCCCGTGGGGCATGGAGGCGTCGCATGCAGAAGCGATCAGCCGCATAGTCGCAGCAACTACGGCTTCAGCGCCAGCGTCCCCCCCGTTGGCGAAGTTTTCAGGGGCTACCACCCCTGAGGAGATCTTTGAGGAGAATTTATTCTCGTCAATTTTGTTGATGTTATATCTTTTCGCCTGCTGTGGGGGCCCCGGGCGCTCTCGTGTACCATCTAGGACTCTAAATGAGATGTATTGGTGGTCGCTACCGGTATAATCCTCGAGGACTCTCCAGTCCTGGACGAGCGTGACCAACTCTTCGGAGGCGAGGGAAATATCAGGAATGGTTTCCAAATATCCTGGGCGGCGGAACGTCGTCGTGTTCCCTGTATTGAGAATCACGAGTCCAGTACGTGCCGCCATGTCCAGAATGTATTTCCCTCTGGAGTTGGTATGCGCCATACCCCAGTCTACCGCCCTGGAGTTGAAGTCCCCAGCTACCACCATCTTACCAGCGGCAGCGAGGATGACATCCTCCAGCGCGTCAACTTTCCGGCGAAAGTCCGCTATCGAATCATTTGGGGTGAGGTAACAGCTAAAAATCGTCACCTCACCGCAGCAGATCCAAACGAAACCCTCTCCTGCGCCGTGCCTCCGAACTTGGGCTCTGCTGCGATACGGAATCCATATCGCGGCAGTCCCGAGCGAGTCTCGGAACCATTGGGAGTCGTCACGGTCCCGGTACTGCTCGCTGATCAGCACCAAATCGGCCTCCCTGTCTCTGGCTAGCTGCAGCAGCAAGTCATCAGCTAGCCGGCTCCTGTTAAGGTTGGCCTGTATTATGTTCAGCATTTTAACGGAGCCTTCTCTTCGCCTGCTCCAGGGCTGCCCGGAAGACCTGACACTCCCTTGTTCCAGGTACGTGAGCCAGCTGCGAAGCGTTCACCCCTTTTTCATGGCAGAGCATGCACCGAAGGGGGGCCGAACACTCCTTAGCCTTGTGCTCCCCTAACCCGCACTTATGGCAGAGCCGGCTTCTGTCAGGCCCCTTGCATCCACGAGCCAGATGTCCATACCCATGGCACCTGAAACACCGTGGGACCTGTGCCCTGGGTCTGATTTGGCAGTACAACCAGCCAATCCTTATCTTGGATTGGCTGAGTAGTCTGGAAGCAGCCTTCTCTCCAATTTGTATTAATGCTGCTTTCTGCCCCCTGTAATTAGCACTGGTAACACTAACTCGGCAGTCTCCTATATCTCCGAGCTCTCTTCTCAGTGCTGCTTCCACGTCCTCCTTCTCTGTGACACAGTCTAGATCTCGGATTTCGAGGGTCTCCCTCGGTTCCAGACTGTGGACTACGGCTACTTCTCCGAGGACAGACTTTAGGACAGCGCTAAAGGTCTTTTTGTCTTTGGTAGCGCTGCCGAGTTCAATCAGGACATCTCCCGTCCTAGTTTTCCTTATTGCCACTACCTCTGCTTCAATCTCCTCCAGATTCACCCCCTTCCGAATTTGACTGAGCGTTTCGGCATACGATTTTCCCTCGGTCTTTTTAATGAGAATCGCTTCTCTAAGATTCTTCCTCTTTTTATGATTTTTCTTTTGTTTGCTGCCTTTGGGAGATTTTTGTGGCTCCTTTGCAACCTCTTTATCAGAGGTCTGGCCCTTCTTTTTTCCGTTCTTATTTCCTACTAGTGTCCACGGATGAAATTCACTAGTGTCCTCGAATGTAAGAGGACTCGGTTGGGTCCCGCTCGTGGATGGTATTGGTGCCTTGTTTCCACCAGAGTCTCTTTTCTTCTTCTTCTTCTTCTTCTCTGCCTTGGACTGCTTCTGGCTAGTCGATATTACACTATCCTTCGACTCTGCGTTATCCTTCGACTCCGCAGTGTTCGTGGCAGCATCCACCACAACTCCTGTTCGTGTGATCCTGCTTTCCGCCTCAAAGTCTTCTATTAAGGCAGAAAGCTCAGCGAGCCCGTTCTTTATCTCCATGGACACGTTTTTTTGTCTGCCTGTAACGGTGACCATGTTTTTGATAATTTCCTTGCATCTTTGTAGATGTTTGGCAGCGCCTCCTTCCAAGGTGTTTAAAGAGTAAGAAACAGCATCTTGGCTGTTCGCCATTGTACCCAAAATCTTCTTATAGAAATTTTGTAAATAATTATTTTATTTAATTAAATTTGGTTAACCAAAAGTCGAGAAAAAAAAATAAACAATAAAAATATCATAAGGGACAGGATTCGTGTGACATCCTGTATACGGTTAAAAAATTTTGACAGAGTCCCCCCTTACGCTTGGGCAGGTAAGACTTGAGATGGGCTCCGGTTCCACTGGAGTACCGGATCGGACCTCCAAAGTTAGTAGCCCTGGAGTGGGGGTATACCCCGGCGGCTAGCCTTACTACAGAAGGGATTATTTGTTCATGGAAACTGAACAATCAAACGTGGCAGAGGGTTCACGTAAACACCCTCGTCTAGAATCGGCCGTTTCGCCTGAGGCGAAACGCCGAAAGAGTGCAGATGAGTTGCATGAGGGCGAGCCATGCAAAGAACGTCCTACATGCATCAATTGTAAAGGAACGCTTTCTTGTAGATCCAGGAACTGTCCTGTCTACAAAGACGAGGTAGCTGTGTAGGAAGTAAAAACCCTGCAAAAGGTCAACTACTTCGATGCAAAAAAGATTGTTAACGCCCGCAAACCTAGAGCAACAACAACTTAAGCTCACGCTGCGGCTGCCGTTCCTGTTCCTGCTCCAGTTGCTGTCGATGAAAGTCAACTCATCAGTAAACTTGCTCCGACTTTGGCTAACATGATTGAAAGAATTACTGATAATAAAATGAAACCTTTCAATAGTAAAGATCCTATAAAGCCAAAGATATTAGTACAGCCTCCTGAAGATAAAACACCGAAAGTTGCTCTTGTTCTGAAGAAAACGGACGCCAAAGCAGAATGCCAAGTCCGTCTCAGTGAGATTCCTGATGACAAGAAAAAGGTGATACCTACAGAATTTTTTTTTGAGGCTCCCAAGTCTCTTTCAACTGAGGTGGCCTCTAAACCCCAGAGGCCACAAAAAATCACACAAGGGGGGCGAGTGTCTCCCCCTTCCACAGGCCGTGACCGGTGCTACCCCCGTGTCGGATGTCGGCCGGGTTGCCGCCACACAATCGGCGCCTGAAATCAGCAACGATCCATGCCCGTCGTCGTCGGCGGCTTCGGTGGTCTCCGATTCGGAGACCGGAAGCTATACGGGCGACAACGCTCTCCGCGAACACGAGGCTGTTCAAGCATGGAGAAGAAAAGGAAAAAAGGCTGGCCGAAAGGAAAACCCAGACAATAATTTAATTAAAAATTAGCGAGTCGATTGTACAATGGAACATCAATGGATGTTTTTCAAACAGCCGAAATGAAAATTTTAAATTAAAAGGATTCGATATATTTCGGCGAGATCAACCGCCAAATGTAAGAGTTAGAGGTGGAGTAGCCATATTAACATCGACCAGAGCTACCGCCGAAGCGGTTGTTCTAAACACAAACCTACAAGCGGTCGCCGTTAGAATGAAGCGTCCGCTTCAGGTCACTGTCTGCAGCATATACTTGCCGAATTTTGATTGGAATAAGGATGACATAGCAAGACTAATATCCGAGCTTCCCCCACCTGTTTTACTGGTGGGTGACTTTAATGCTCATAATTCTCTTTGGGGATCGGATCGAGTAGATCCCCGCGGAAGAGAACTGGAAAGGTTCCTGATGAATTCTGAACTTTTTCTTTTAAACGACGGGTCAGGAACCTTTTTCAATGCCAGAGATGGATCGACGTCCTGTATTGATCTTGCACTTATAAGCGGATCGATAGCACCGAGGTACACCTTCCATGTTTTAGAAGATTTGCATGAAAGCGATCATTTCCCGGAGCAAATTGTTACTGATATTACAAGAAAAATATATCCCATCTCTGAAAGATGGTTGTTTGAAAAGGCAGATTAGACGAGCTTAACAGCTAGAACGATACTCCCAGAAACAACTGGAGTTATCGGAGACGATGTCGACGCTATAACAAATGCAATACTTCAGTCGGCATCGAGGTTTATTCCCAAAACATCTGGGAAACTTACAAAGAAACCCGTTCCATGGTGGAACGATGAAATTAATGCAGGTATTAAAAGAAAGAAAACAGCGTATAACGCCTTTAAGAAACGTCCAACCAGTGAGAATCGTATTGCCTTTAAAAAATACAGGGCGTATGCAAAACGTCTTATGATAGATTCGAAGAAACGATCCTGGCAACAATACGTGTCATCCATTGATAGAGCTACTTCTGCATCAGATGTTTAGAGGAAAGTGAAGCCGATCTGTGGGCGTAAAAACTATGCCCCCATAACTAGCCTTCAAGATGAAGATGATATTAAGGACACTCCAAACGAAATCGCAGAGATATTATCCAATCACTTCGAGAAGGCCAGCAAAACGGCCAACTACGAAGAAGATTTTCAAATGAAAAAGGAAGAACTTGAAGGTCTACTAAACTTCAGAACTGAGTATAACTACTCTTATAATGTACCATTTAAAATGGAAAAATTCGCGAAAGCGTTGGAGAAAGCAGGCAACACAGCTGCTGGTCCGGATGAAATCCATTATAATATGATCAGGCAGCTGAATACCACTGCAAAACGCAGATTATTAGAACTTTGTAATCAAATATGGCGGGATGGAATGTACCCGCAGCAGTGGAAAAAAGCTCACGTTGTTCCAGTACCAAAGAAAAAGAAAAATTAACAGATCCCAATAGCTACCGTCCTATTACCTTGACGTGTGCTATGGGAAAAATACTGGAAAAAATTATTAATAATCGACTCGTCTGGGTTTTAGAAAAAGAAAACCTGAAATCATCCTTACCAAGCATGTTTTCGACAGTACCATTCCACCACCGATCAAATGATCAGTTTAGAGAACATTATATATAACAGCTTTATTACAAGAAAACATTGTGTCGGAGTCTTCTTTGATCTTCAAAAGGCTTTCGATATGACCTGGCGATATGGAGTAATGCTCCAGATATATGACTGGGGCATTCGTAGCAATCTGCCAGTACTGCTCAGCAACTATATAAATGACCGTACCTTCCAAGTACGCGTCAACAATGAATATTAATCTGAAAGAATCTTGGAAAATGGCATACCGCAGGGTTCGCCGTTGAGCGGTACCTTGTTTATGATCGCCATTAACAAACTGATATTAGCCATTCCAGCAGAAATCAGCAAAAGCGTCTATGTTGATGATTTGGCAATTGTGTATGCCAACAACAAGACTGCTATGGTGAAATACAAACTGCAACGGGCGATTGACGCCTTAAATGAAGTTGCGAGGAATAATGGATTCCAATTTTCACCAGAAAAAACGTGCTGTGTACACTTCTGTAGGAAGAGAATTCCTCATCAAAGTCCTACGTTGAGAATTGGCAATGATCCAATACAATATAAAGAGAATGTGAGATTTTTAGGACTAGTATTGGATAAATCCCTTACGTGGGGATTACACATACAGGACTTGAGTGATAGATGCAAAAAAGCCCTAAACATTATAAAATGTTTATCGAACATTAACTGGGGCTCAGATAAATAGATATTATTGAGATTGTATAAACCATTGGTTCAATCTAAACTAGACTACGGATATATCGTATATTCTTCCGCTAGAAAGTCGCATTTAAGAAAGTTAGTTCAAAATAGCGGAATAAGATATGCAACAGGCGTTTTCCGCACAAGTCCGGCGAATAGCCTAATGTCCGAAGCCGGAACAATGCCACTACATAAGAGAAGAGAAATCCTTTTGTTAAGATATGCAGCAAATTATGGGCTTTCCCTGCTCTTTTTTTTTTTTTTTTTTTTTTGTCTTCAGTCATTTGACTGGTTTGATGCAGCTCTCCAAGATTCCCTATCTAGTGCTAGTCGTTTCATTTCAGTATACCCTCTACATCCTACATCCCTAACAATTTGTTTTACATATTCCAAACGTGGCCTGCCTACACAATTTTTCCCTTCTACCTGTCCTTCCAAAATTAAAGCGACTATTCCAGGATGCCTTAGTATGTGGCCTATAAGTCTGTCTCGTCTTTTAACTATATTTTTCCAAATGCTTCTTTCTTCATCTATTTGCCGCAATACCTCCTCATTTGTCACTTTATCCACCCATCTGATTTTTAACATTCTCCTATAGCACCACATTTCAAAAGCTTCTAACCTTTTCTTCTCAGATACTCCGATTGTCCAAGTTTCACTTCCATATAAAGCGACACTCCAAACATACACTTTCAAAAATCTTTTCCTGACATTTAAATTAATTTTTGATGTAAACAACTTATATTTCTTACTGAAGGCTCGTTTAGCTTGTGCTATTCTGCATTTTATATCGCTCCTGCTTCGTCCATCTTTAGTAATTCTACTTCCCAAATAACAAAATTCTTCTACCTCCATAATCTTTTCTCCTCCTATTTTCACATTCAGTGGTCCATCTTTGTTATTTCTACTACATTTCATTACTTTTGTTTTGTTCTTGTTTATTTTCATGCGATAGTTCTTGCGTAGGACTTCATCTATGCCGTTCATTGTTTCTTCTAAATCCTTTTTATTCTCGGCTAGAATTACTATATCATCAGCAAATCGTAGCATCTTTATCTTTTCACCTTGTACTGTTACTCCGAATCTAAATTGTTCTTTAACATCATTAACTGCTAGGTCCATGTAATGATTAAAAAGTAACGGAGATAGAGAACATCCTTGTCGGACTCCCTTTCTTATTACGGCTTCTTTCTTATGTTCTTCAATTGCTACTGTTGCTGTTTGGTTCCTGTACATGTTAGCAATTGTTCTTCTATCTCTGTATTTGAACCCTAATTTTTTTAAAATGCTGAACATTTTATTCCAGTCTACGTTATCGAAAGCCTTTTCTAGGTCTATAAACGCCAAGTATGTTGGTTTGTTTTTCTTTAATCTTCCTTCTACTATTAATCTGAGGCCTAAAATTGCTTCCCTTGTCCCTATACTTTTCCTGAAACCAAATTGGTCTTCTCCTAACACTTCTTCCACTCTCCTCTCAATTCTTCTGTATAAAATTCTAGTTAAGATTTTTGATGCATGACTAGTTAAACTAATTGTTCTGTATTCTTCACATTTATCTGCCCCTGATTTCTTTGGTATCATTACTATAACACTTTTTTTGAAGTCTGACGGAAATTCCCCTTTTTCATAAATATTACACACCAGTTTGTATAATCTATCAATCGCCTCCTCCCCTGCACTGCGCAGTAATTCTACCGGTATTCCGTCTATTCCAGGAGCCTTTCTGCCATTTAAATCTTTTAATGCTCTCTTAAATTCAGATCTCAGTATTGTTTCTCCCATTTCATCCTCCTCAACTTTCTCTTCTTCCTCTATAAAACCATTTTCTAATTCATTTCCTCCGTATAACTCTTCAATATATTCCACCCATCTATCGACTTTACCTTTCGTATTATATATAGGTGTACCATCTTTGTTTAACACATTATTAGATTTTAATTTATGTACCCCAAAATTTTCCTTAACTTTCCTGTATGCTCCGTCTATTTTACCAATGTTCATTTCTCTTTCCACTTCTGAACACTTTTCTTTAATCCACTCTTCTTTCGCCAGTTTGCACTTCCTGTTTATAGCATTTCTTAATTGCCGATAGTTCCTTTTACTTTCTTCATCACTAGCATTCTTATATTTTCTACGTTCATCCATCAGCTGCAATATATCGTCTGAAACCCAAGGTTTTCTACCAGTTCTCTTTATTCCGCCTAAGTTCGCTTCTGCTGATTTAAGAATTTCCTTTTTAACATTCTCCCATTCTTCTTCTACATTTTCTATCTTATCTTTTTTACTCAGACCTCTAGCGATGTCCTCCTCAAAAATCTTCTTTACCTCCTCTTCCTCAAGCTTCTCTAAATTCCACCGATTCATCTGACACCTTTTCTTCAGGTTTTTAAACCCCAATCTACATTTTATTATCACCAAATTATGGTCGCTATCAATGTCTGCTCCAGGGTAAGTTTTGCAGTCCACGAGTTGATTTCTAAATCTTTGCTTAACCATGATATAATCTATCTGATACCTTGCAGTATCGCCTGGCTTTTTCCAAGTGTATATTCTTCTATTATGATTTTTAAATTGGGTGTTGGCAATTACTAAATTATACTTCGTGCAAAACTCTATAAGTCGGTCCCCTCTTTCATTTCTTTTGTCCAGCCCGTATTCACCCACTATATTTCCTTCCTTGCCTTTTCCAATGCTTGCATTCCAATCTCCAACTATTATTAAATTTTCATCTCCTTTTACGTGTTTAATTGCTTCATCAATCTCTTCGTATACACATTCTACCTCATCATCATCATGGGCGCTTGTAGGCATATAGACGTTAACAATCGTTGTCGGTTTAGGTTTTGAATTTATCCTTATTACAATGACTCTATCGCTATGCGTCTTGAAATACTCCACTCTCCTCCCTATTTTCTTGTTCATCACGAAACCTACTCCTGCCTGCCCATTATTTGACGCTGAGTTAATTACTCTAAAGTCACCCGACCAAAAGTCGCCTTCCTCTTCCCACCGAACCTCACTAATTCCTACTATATCCACGTTTACCCTATCCATTTCCCTTTTTAAATTCTCTAGCCTACCAACCTTTTTTAAGCTTCTAACATTCCACGCTCCGACTCGTAGAATGTTATTTTTTACTTTTCTGGTGACCCCTTCCTTAGTAGTCCCCACCCGGAGATCCGAACGGGGGACTATTTTACCTCCGGAATATTTTACTAAGGAAGGCGCCTCCATTATTGCTTTTGAAAATGCAGAGCCACATTTTCCTGGAAAAAAAAACAGCTGTAGTTTTCCATTGCTTTCAGCTGCGCAGTACTCAGAGGACTGAGTGATGTTGATACGGCCGTTTAAGTCGTCCTGACTCACGCCCCTAACAACTACTGAAAGAGCTGCTGCCCTCTTTCAGGAATCATTCCTTAGTCTGGCTCTCAACAGATACCTCTCCGATATGGTTGCACCTTCGGTCCAGCTACTCTGTATCCCTGAGCACTCAAGCCCCCTCACCAACGGCAAGGTCTCATGATCCATAGAGGAGGTATTCCTTGCTCATATAAATAATAAATTGCTTATGAATCATCCTATGGCTGCAGTATATGAACATCGTGCTACCTATTCCAGACCAGCTGGGATTAGGTTCCACCAATTAAGAAGAAAATACGAAATTGCAATACCAGAGACACTAGCAATTTTCACAAGAGAAATACCGCCATGACTCTTGCCAGCGGTAAATGCTAGGTTGGATCTCTCTCAGGGAGAAATAAAAAAGAAGCCAGCAGTTATCATCCAACAGGATTTTTTGGCAGCCGTCAGTAGTTACGAAGAACATATTAGAATTTATACTGACGGTTCTAAAACTGAACATGGTGTTGGATGCTCCATATTTATAAATGGAGAAGCCCATTATTGGAAACTGCAAGATATGGCCAGTGTCTACACGTCAGAACGTACTGCCATTCAGCAAGCTCTTCGATACATAGAACATTATTGCGAAGAGAGAGTGCTAATATGATCCGATTCTCTTAGTGCACTTATTGCAATTCAGAACAAGAACATTAAGGATGTCCTAATTGCAAACATCCTGTCCATTTTATACGTTCTAAATCAACGAGGACAGCGGTGCGTATTTGTATGGACTCCAGGGCATGCTGGTATTACAGGTAATGAAAGCGCAGACGAAGCTGCTAGAAAGGCAACAGTCTGCGATAATTTGGATCCATTTCCTGTAAGAGTGGCAGACGTTAAAAACCGCCTAACTAACATAGTAAGAAACAAATGGAGTACTGATTGGAGGAGAGTAAATACCAAATTAAACTCGGTAAAAACTTCTCCATATAAATGGAAAAGCGACGTGAAGTTGACTCGCCGTGAACAAGTAGCTGTGACCAGACTTAGAATCGGTCACACGCGATTAACAAATTCACATTTGTTAACCGGCGAAGAGAGACCAATGTGCGGTGTTTGTAATAAAATACTGACAACCAAGCATCAAATAGAAGAGTGTACAATATATAAGGACCTCAGAAAGAGGTTCCGTCTAAGAAATGACATTACTGCTGATCTGGATAGTGGAAATGAAGAAAAAATAGTTGCTTTTTTACACGCCAGTGGACTTCTTAGAAGTCTGTAAAAGTTTGAAAATTTTAAAGCTGTGTTACAGAATCTCCAAGATGGAAATTTTATATGTATGGGAGTCTCGAAGCCTGGCACGTGTAGTCACGGGAGGTAGCCCTCTTGCTTAGGCCACCCTGGCTTGTCTGCATTCAAGAACAGTGAGTTGGGGTGTGTCCGATGATGGCATGGGGGACCCTCAAGGGTGGACTGAGGGCGCGAGGCTATGGGTGGTCGTGGTGCATGCCTGTAGCCTGTTTATAAGGAGGAGTCAACTGCCACGGCACTCTGGCGCGACTGATATACTGCTCAACGGCGGTTTCTGGTCGCCTCGAGGGTACTTAAACAAATTAAAAACGAGACAGGTGGAAGAAGAAGTAAATGGTATGGCATGACTTACAATTTTTAACTATATGTTCTTTGTGTTTTTAACTCAAATTTTAATTTTGGGGTCCTTTACACCCCTTATGCCTTGGGTCTGTCTTTGTCGTTTTGTATCTTAGTGGTTTTATGAAGTTTGTGTTTTTAAATAAAATGTAAGGTCCCTTTACACCCTTACATATGACGATCCAGATGGTGATACTAACATCTTTTAAAGATTGTGACGAGGGCTAATGACTTTAGTAGTCGATGCCCGTAAAAAAAAAATAATAATAATAAATATAATATAATAATTCTGGTTTTGAAGTTATAGAAGAATGTAATTTTTTGATTCATGAGAATGTGAATCATTGAACCAAAAAAAAAAAAATAATAATAATAACAACATACTTCTCAATAATAAGAATACATCATTGCTACAAATTAAATGGCTAGCTTAAGTGATAAAAATTACTTTAATTATCGTAAAATTTAAAGTTGAGATTCCTTTTGAGAATGGGGGAACCGGGTGAATTAATTCCAATCCAAAAAATTTCTTGACACATTAAACAAAATTACGATAATATTGGATAAACTTTTAACAATTATCATTTCCATTCAAAGAATCGAATATCAAAATTATTTGACGTAAAAAAACGTATTTCCTTGGACGATTACAAAATGTTTTCTTTCTGTAGCTTGAGTTGATCGATTACTTTGTTGTAGAAATAACGTACATATATGAAAGACAAAGAGAAGAGTGTACGTAGACTACGACGTAATGATCCGTCTTTCGGTCGAAACCTATGTACAATATGGCAAATCGTTCAATAAGGGAAGGAAGATCAAAAGATAGTTTAGAACGAGTACGTAAAAAGATAAAGGAAAGTAGTTTAATTATAAAAAGGAAGAACTAACCGAGAAAATCTGACAATTGTGGATTGTTTGTGATGAAGGCTTACACACGCGTACACACAACTTAATTTAAAAGATCGATCATTTTATTTAAATATAAAATGTTTTGATTTATTTAATCAACGATTCTAACTAATGCACGCGCGCATACCGTATTTAATTTGCGCGGGTGTGACGATACTAGCGGCGACGGTCGGTAGACCGAAGCTTAACGGACTAGGTACCGAGTCGAACGGGCGATCGGTTTGAGACCCGGCCAGACCGAGTTACCTTTTTACGATTTAAATATTATTCGTTTGAGTCGGTTTTGAGATCTAGTAGCGTACGGTTGCGTCACGTCCTGCTCTGGGTTTCACTGCTGTGTTGTTTTTATTTATATATTTTGTTTTATCAGTTTGTGTTTCGTTTTACTGAGTTTTGGTGTTTATTTTACGGTAACCTAGTCACGTCACCAAACCGGCCATCCAGGTTATTGCTTTTTGATTGTTCTACGTTAGTGCGCCGATTTTGTTACGTGGATTGCTAGTGATTTACAGTTTTCTGATTTTTATTGGTGTTCTTATTGAGATTGAGTATGGTATTTGCGTTTAAATTATATTTCGATAGGGTCTAAATTCGATGCGAAGTATTGTTTGTTTACCGTTTACGTTCTGACTTTGTTTCTTTCTGTACGTTTGTGGTAATTTTCTTCGCTATCATTTACTACAATTTAAGGCCGAATCCCGTCCAGGCAAGGTCGTGACAATTTCAGTAGGAGTCCTGAGAGTCGAAAGTTTCGATTCTTACGCTTATTTGCTATTCTGCGCCTCCCGGGGCGCACAACGCGAGCCCGGTGGCGACGGCCTAGAGCAGAGTGGCGGAATGGTCCTGCGGTGAACTCGTCATCGTAAATCAGCTGATTTCCAAGTCGAGAGTTTTAAGGTTCAAATCCTAGCAAAGGCAGTTGCTTTTATATGGAATTGAGTACTAGATCGTGGATACCGATGTTTTGGCGGTCGGATTTCAATTAACCGCACATCTTAGGAACGGTTGACCTGAGACTGTACAAGACTACACTTCATTTACGTTCATACATATCATCCTCATTCATCCTCTGAAGTAATATCTTTCGGTGGTTCCGGAGGCTAAACAGAATAGAAAGAAAGGGTGGCAGAATCGTGCCGCTGCCAGTCCCTATCCGGCCCGACGGCGTAACCGTCTATAGCCGTATGATTAGTCTGATTTCAGGACTCGAAATCGTCCGCAGACGATGTAGGTGTACCGCCAAGCGGAGTGTTGCGTCCGGTAAAGCGGTTCCCGAGCTGCGATCTCTTGAGACTCGGCTCTTAGCTTGCAAACTCGGCTACGTTTTAACCTTTTTGTATAATAAGTGCAAAAAATATTCTTCAAACGGCTAACTATAATTTTTAATAGAAAGTTTTACAAAAACTATTCCATAGATCTTTAATCTTGGTGTATTAAAATATAATCTTAACAGAAGAGAATACTATAGAACACAAAAAACTTTGCTTTTTACGATAACTATATTTATTACTGCTACTACAAATAATAACAATCCTTTATTAATCTACAATTTGGTGTTCTGATTAAATTAAAATCATAGTAATCAATCTATGTATTTTAATCATTAAGTTTATATTTATATAACGGGGTTAAGTTTATTTTGTTTTGTCTTCAGTTATTTGACTGGTTTGATGCACCTATCCATGATTCTTTATCTACTGCCATTCGTTTCATTTCGTTTTTTTTTCGTTTCATTTGTAGGGATTCGTACATCCTACATCCCTACAATTTGTTTTACATATTCCAAATGTTGCCTGTCCGTACAATTTTTCCCATCTACCTGTTCCTCTAATATGAAAGCAAGTATCAATTATTATTGTTATTATACTAATTCTTTAATTTATGAGTAGCGTCTCGACTGCTATCCGGATTGAGTAAACGTAACATCGGCTGTGAATTCTGCCGCTTCTGCATCCACCAATTGTATCCGGAACAATGAAGCGAACAAATATATCGCAAAACATATGAAACACTGTAAAACAGGGAAGCCTTAAGGATACAGATGCCGATGGAGACAGTAAAAGTAAAAAATAGAGCGATGCACGGGAACGCATTAAAATTCACCGATTATTCGTTCGATGCAGGTACCGTCCGTCATATTATGATGATTACAGGTTTATTGATACCGAATCGTATCGTGGAATCAAATTCCTGAATTAGTTACACGATTAATACGGCCTGCACAAACCGTCCGGTTAAAGCGAACAAACTGATGGGAAAGTTTTAGGTCCCGCGCGTAACGACTGCGATCTGAACAGTAAAGGCATTACACACGTAGAAGCAGCATACAGCAGTCTGAAAGGTTACGTTCTGCAGCGTAGATTGAAGGCTTTACATGCGCTGAACAAAGCCATTGCACGTGCTGTCCAGTGTTCGATGCGGGTTTGGTGTTCGTGACAAACTTTAACATCTGTGACGACTTACCAGGCGTTCTTGGGTACTCTGTTTCCAGATGGTCCGGAGGGTGAAGAGAAGTAGGCGTTAGGGCGGGTGTGACCCATTCCTTGGCGTACGGGCTGTGGAACGCGTCGATATACACCGAATGGTTTCTCGAATGGCACTGAGAAAGGCACCGGGGATTGACCAACATGACTGGGGTATTTTCTATCATCTGCTGCCTATCATAAGAGAGCCGCTTGGCAGATTGTTCTCGGGTTGCCTAAGCTGGGGTTGCTTTCCGACTTGTTGGAAGGTGGCTTTAGTGAAGGTGCTTTTAAAATCAGGAACGGTTCCTAGTGAAGTCAGGAGTTATTGACCCATCAGCCTCTTCCCGGTAATCGGCAAGTTTCTTGAAAGGCTGGTTGTGGAACGGCTCTGGGAAAGCATCGATATGAACTCATTTCTAATTCGAGGCCAGTATGGCTTAATGAAAAGGGTTGGCACTGAGGATTGCATCTTAAATGCTCTTGCCGAGGTGGAAACCTGTAAATATGTTTTGGCAATTTTTATTGACATAGAGGCACCATTTCATTCTTTGTGTTGGAGTTCTGTCCTCTATGAGTTGGAACACCGCCATGTTTCCGTAGACCTACAGGCCGTAGTGCGTGACTATTTGTCTAACCGAACGGCTCTATTTAGAGATGCGCACCTGGCTGTGGAAAACTCCGTCAATAGGGGAAGTCCACAGGGTTCCGTTCTCGGTCCCCTGCTGTAGAACCTGGTATTTGACGGAATTGTGGGACTGACGTTCCCAGAAGGGGTCACGGGCCAAGCTTTCTCCGCTGTTTGTCTCCTTTTAGTTCGTGGTTATTCACGATCGCAGCTAGAAGACCGGGCACAGGCGGCTTTGTCGACCGCGGAGGGCTGGATGGAGATTCAAAATTTAAAGATTTCTGTGCCCAAGACGAAGTGTATGCTTCTCAAGGATGCAGACAAATTATCGTACAGTCGTAACCTGTACATTAAGTAAAAAGACTATGTGATCAGCCTAGTTAGACTTGATAAGCACCTAGGTGTTTTGTTTGATGAGTAGTTGCTGTTTAGCAACCATACTAGGCAAGTAGCGACGGTCGCCGTCTCTATGATTCACAAGTTTAGAAGGATTGCTCGGAAGGATTATGGGCTGTCGGGCTGTCATCTGTACATGGTGTACCGAGTTGTGTTCGAAAGTATGGCCTCTTACGCTGCGTCCGTTTGGGCCCATAGGTTGGACAGAAACAGAGCACTTATTCAGAATTTAAGGATTGCCAAGCGCAGAGCATTAATAATATGCACTGGTGTTTTTAAAACAACCTCCTACGAGGCTACCGCCGTATTGAGAAAGGCTATCCCAATCGATTTAGTGGTGAAAGTTTGGGCGACCATGTAGAAGTTTGGAAGATGCAGGGAGGCCGCAGTATTTTGGATGCGCTTTCGAGACGGGCTTGTACCGAAGCGGAACGGTGATCACAATGCAACGGTTCTAAATATTTCGTTCAGCTGCCCATCTCCCGCCTGAGGAAGAGGCTTTACAGCCTTGCGATGGGTGCATGGCAGCAAGAATGGCACACCACGACTAAGGGAAGGCCCTTGTATAAATTTATACAGGACTTCGGGGAGATGGTGTGCATCGCCTTTGTTTGTTTAACGGGTGCCTAGGTGCTCTCCAACCACGCGTACTTGAACCAATATTTTATTCGGTTCCGCCTGGCAGCTGATGAGCTCTGCGTTTGCAGGGAGGTCCAGTTGAACCTCCGTTTGTGGCATATGATGTTCGACTGCCCAACTCTTGAGGGGGGGGGGGCAGAACTCAGGCCACCTTGGAACTTAGAGGTCAAGGGGAAATTGGTCTCTCACAAGCGGCGAATCAATGTGGCATGAGCTCCATTGTCGGACCGTGTGGGTATTCCTTGATGCTTTGTTCAACCGACATCAGTAGTTTATTTAAGGGAAAGACTCCTACCTCGCTTGTGTGGGGAGCTACCAGAGAGTCATAACTCTTAGGTAGCTTCCCATTGGCTGATAGCCAGCTATGGCTGGCAATTAAAGCTTCAAGCGCTTTAATATTGGTGGATAGGTACTTGCTGGCATTCAGCGACCTAGGGGTGGTAGCAAATTGCTGTCTTGACGACGTAAATTTAATTTATTGAATGCCATGTATATTTTAGTAGTTGACGGGGTGCGCCTACCCATTTTAGAATATATGACAAGTGAGCGATGGGACACGAAGCAAGTGGTGTGTGGCACCACGCTTAGTTCGCTCACGCAATTAGGTTAGCTCTAGGAGCTAGTTAGGACACAGGTCGCTAAACTGATTCGAGGCTCAATAGCCGTTTGTGACACAGACATTCGGTCTTATGCTTTAGGGCGAATGGGGTGATGGCGAGAGAAATGCAAATTAATTTACATGCGTCGAAGGATGAAGATTATATAGACTGTACTGCCGACACTGCGGTGTCGGCAATACCACGGTGAGAGAATCGTTTAGTAAAGACTCTATCGACGACTTAGGACGATTTCCGGCTACTTCGATACTAAACAAAGTTAACGATACCGATTAACTGCTTTCCATATCAAGATCTGTAAGCGGTTATTGTTACACTAGAAAGGCGTGTATCCAAATACATACGTAACGTAGGTGTCGGTCTTCAAGGAAAAACTACAATTTAAATTGTATAATTATATATATAATTATTATTATATAATAATTATTATTAATAATTATATTATATAATTTATATATATATATTATCGATTCTTACTGAGTATTATTGATTCTTCAGAATGCTTGAAGAAGGCCTCTTTTTAATAGAATGTGAGATGATGATGGTGCTAAGAATCGGCGGAAAGAGAAGATTTCGGATCTTCAAAAGTATAAAAGCGCCTCTTTGATACGACGGTTTCATTCACCGGGTCTAGTTCTTTACGAAAGTAACGGGCATAGAATTTACGTTATCGAGCGACGTAAGAAAGCCGTTTTAGTCGTGTAACTAATCCCGGACTTAGGTTTCGCGATACGATTTGTTAAGGCTTCGCTTGATTGTTATTAATTTTGGGTACAAATCTGAAGAAGCGGAACGGACGGTATTCACAGGCGATTGTTACTTTTCAAAATTTAAAAACTAATATGTTTAATCATCTTTTTATACAGTCGCTTATTTTAATAGATTTTCATGCGTAGAGTCTCCCCGAACGTAAGTTAAAAATGAGTATAAAATGAAATAAATTGAAAAAAAGAATTATAATAAAAATTTAACACCAAATGTGTATTGTCCAGTGATTATATTAGCTGGATTTAATTTTCATCATCTGAAACACGATCCAAAACAGTTATAACATATTTCTTTATGTATCTTTATATCTGAAATAAAAAAAATGAATTATAAAGTAATAGAATTTAATTTTTTATAGTTTTACGAATATCTATTTCTTTTTCTTTTGTAGACGAGTGAAATTAGAAGGATCTTTGATTCATACACACACACACACACACACACACACTGTGTGTGTGTAAGAGGGAGAGAGATTGTGAGTGTGAGAGAGAGAGAGAGAGCGAGTGAGTATGAGAGAGTGAGTGAGGGTGGAGAGAGAGAGAGAGAGAGAGTGAGAGAGAGAGAGAGAGAGAGCGAGTGAGTATGAGAGAGTGAGTGAGGGTGGAGAGAGAGAGAGAGAGAGAGAGAGAGAGAGAGAGAGAGAGAATAAGATCGATGCACTTTTAAGTCTACATAATTTATTCGGGTAAAATAATATTAAGAAAAATAAAATACAAAATGAAAATAAATACAGAATGATTCACGAAGAATGTAACAATTTTCAGGACGTGTTCTACTAGTGAAAATAAAAAAGGACGTTCATGTAATCGTAGGTTCGGAAACGTTTGTACTAGTTATTTTTTTTAATATTTTATTATTTTGTTTTGTAATATTGATAACTTCGTTTCGTTTAATACGTAATTAAAACATTTTTATTATTTTTTTAAATAAATTTCGATATTCTTACGTCTGTGTTTTGTTTTTGTGGACTTTATTCACACTGTTTTACTCGGAGTTAAATTCTTTACAACTTTTACGTATTATCTGTACCCGTTTAACAGATTTATTGTACGCCAAACATAAAATAATGTTTTTCAATCTCAATCTTTTGTCTTTTACCCCAGATTTCTAAACGACTAATTTTTTTCCTTTTTTCAAATCGGATTTCATTTAAAACCGTCAAATTTTCCTCGGATTACAATCCGGCCTAATTTTACCGAAGACGCAAAAATGAGGGCGAAATGTTCCACCAGATGATGCAAACAAAACTTTTCCGAACCTATGTTTATATGAACTTTCTTCTTTTTTGCACCGGTAGAGCGTCTCCTGAGTATTTGTTACATTCCTCTTCAATCGACTGTATAAATAAAAAATTATCAAATAAATTACAGTTTAATGAAAATAATTTTTTAAGCGCATATTTACTTATGTACGCGTTAGACGGGATACAGAAAATCCTAAATTTAAAAAAAAATTATTTTAAACTTATCGAACGAAAAATAATCGTTTCCGTAAAGTAACACCTTTTAATTGTATTTTAAATAAATTTATTAGACGATTTTCGAGTCGTTTAGTAATTTATTAAAAATGGTGACGCAAACATAATAAGGTTTTTTTTCAGACCTAAGTATTATTGTTATACGAAAATCTTAAATCACCGACCGCCCTTCTTTCCTCCGACTAACAATTTTCACTCCCAACGTTAGCGTATGCCTGTCCCTCCGGGGAAGGGAGTGCATCGAATCCTCCTACGACTAGGGTTCCCATCAGGCGCATTCCTGGTAGATAGAAAGGTACTAGCACCAACAAGCCTTCGGCGGTCGAACCGAAAGAAAATCGTATCGGGAGAAAAATGCAATTTTTCTAGCTGCGGTCAGACCGAGTAATGATTTTCAGATTGACCTGTACGGATCGGAATGCGATCCACGATTCCGTCCCTAAAAAAACCGATACGTAACACCGACATTAAACAAACAAAGAAATTCACGGGTACGTCTCGACGGAATTCAAACTTACGATATTTCTAACGAAAGTCTTTTGTGACGTCATAATTCCATCTTGTAAGTTTGAATTATATTTAATTTTTAATGTAGAAGGATAAATTTAAAATAAAGATACATCGATAAAACAAAGAAAAGCTGACAAAGTGTCGGACGACTTTCCCGATCGGCCAAGTCGTACAAAAAAATTCTCCCAATTTGTTTCATCGATTAAAATTTGTAATTTGTTTATCGATTTCTAAAAGGTTTGATTTCGGGGCTTCAATCTCTGTGGGGATCTAGTAAAATATTTTGGCAAAGGAATGGTTATTTTTAAAAGAATTAAAAAAAAGATCGTTAAAAAATTGAAAAAACATATATTCTTATTTCTGTTCCGGGGTATGTTACAAACTACTTGAATTTTAATCGCCCGTAATGCGACATTGAGAAATAATCTTTTTTTGTAATAATAAGAAATAATTTCCTTTTTTTAATAATAAGAATAAAAGAGTTAAAACCAAAACAAGAAAATTTATTTTTAGAGAAAAATTTATTTTCGATCGAAAATTTATTTTTCTTAGAATAAATTTTAAGAAAAAAAGTCGTAAAAATACTTATATAAGGGTTAAGCTTAAAAAAATTTGCTAAAGTATAAACTTTTCTCTAAATCTAACACACCCTACGGTAAACCCCATCAGGGCTACGAACGGACGAGATGTATGGCGACCGGAAACGTCACAGCGTCATTTTGTAACTTTATTTATTCAAAATCCAAATAATTCTATTTCTGTGTTTCGTTCTAATAATTCGTCCCGATATTTTTTTTAAATTTAGAAATTCAAAACTTTAGCCGGATGCCGAAAGTCGATTTGTTCTCTTCGACGAGTTCAAATCTCCGAAAAGGTTATTTAGTTCACCTCGAGTTGTCCGATGAAATTCACGGGAAGAGAATTCTGTTTCGAAGTGGGGTCATCGTGATCCTCGTATTCCGATTTATTTTCTAAAATTAAATACGTCAGAGGATGCGGGGCCTTACACTATACGGTAAACTCATTCGGGTTTTTTTTATTTTTATAATACAGAAATAACAGTCCGACAAAGGGTCGTGCGGTTCGGCACCATCGGTACGGCAAAACTCGTGCGCCGATTGACCTTATCCCGGTGTGTCAGACGTTTGACACAGGTCGAACGTGTGAAACCAAAGTGCACGCGTACGCAGCAAACGTTTAAACGGTGGTCCCTTCCGTCGATTATTTATTATATTAGACTGACGGGAAGAAAGTAACGGCCGATAAACGCTCCTGTTTTGTTTCAAGAGAACGGTCTTTTCTCTTATGAGCAATCTCTTTTATTAAAATTGAAAAATTAAAAAAAAGAAAAAAGTTAAAAAAATACTTTTTTTACAAAAATTGAACCGATTCCAAAAAAACAAAATAAATTTAAAAAAGATTGCACCGAAAAAAATTCCATTACGCATCCGATACGATTTTTGAATCTTATTTTTTCAAGTCGGCCCAAATTCAAACGTATTTCGTAATCCGTAATTCATTTAAAATTTGGTGCCGTCTTCAAAAAATAAATTTCAAAGCTTTTATCGAGGAAATATTATTTATATACCGATTTCGTTGAGAAAAAATTATAAAGTGGACTAAATACAGTTCTTCGTTTGTTACAAAAAATTTTTTTTTTTTGGGGTTTTTTTTTAAATTTTAAAACATAAAATATTTTTCTTTAAAATAAATCGGTACCAATATCTGTATTATTAGATTTATCGATATCATAATTACATATATATATATATATTTATTCATTCGATAGTTTTATGAGTAATAATCGCTGCTGTATGTTGTCATCTAATAAAATATGTATACAATTTATGTGTATGTTTGTGTGATGGTGCGCGCGTTAAGAATGGGTGGGGTCATCTGGTGGACGGTGGGCTAGTCGGTGAACGAGAGCAAAGCATTTATAGTAAACACATATTATAATAAAAGACCGCACCTGCAGGCGTACAGGGTCCTAGTTGTTACAGCTTATATATAAAGATAAATATAGGTAGGTTACGGCTTATATACATATATAAACAGGTAGGGTACTTCGCTCGCAACGCTACGTTGCGAGCGAAGAGGAAGAATAAAGAATATATATATATATATATAAAGATGGAAGAGGGGTCAGACAAAAGAAAGAGGATGGTATAAACTTCAACGCTGAAAGAGAAAGAGAGAGTGAATGTTGAGGCCGGAGGCTCTGACGCGTGGTTACAGGGCAGCGGGGAGCGGGGAACGGTTCGAAGGGTGGTGTGCACGGACGGACATTCCTGGCAATTGCTCCAGTTTATGTCAGTGACCGAAGTGACCTCTACAAGGTCAGGTCGAGGTCAAATACAACACCCTAATCCTTCTTTATTTCTACCTGCCTTACCCGTGTTACCTTTTATGCGATGTTTATTTCTTTATTTATATTCGCAAATTCAGATCGCTTCAATAACACTAAAAAGAAGAATTACTATATTCAATTTACAAATGGAAATCGTGTAAACGAACGAAATTACATTTTGAATAACTACTATAATGAATATATGTGCAAACAGAACGATTCAGAACGATTTTGGGATCCGATTCTAGAGGTTGAAATAAGGAAAAAAGTCATACTATCATATCGAAAAACGCTTTATTATCGACTTTCGGCTAGCGAAAAATTTCTTCCGGATTTCGTAAAGTTGATGGTTTCTTATGGTTTTTGATCTCAAAAATCGAATAAAACAGACTTCAGAACTACGTTTATTTTCGAGATATCCAATGTAAAACAGAAAAATTCGGTGAGAAAAACATGTTTTTTTAGGTTTGAAGAACAGTAATAACTAAGACGTGTATAAATTTTACAATCAAAACTTGTTGAGAATTTATTTCTTAGAAAATTGATCTAATAAAGTATACAACAAATAAACAAAAATCAACTTGTATTACAAAAAAAAGTAAATTAAAATATAGTAAATTTGTAAAAATTAAAAACAGCTGTTTCTTTTTTAGAAAAATAGATTTAAAATACTTTTTTTAATAATTTTGTTTATAGTTGAATCAACAATTAAAGGCATTAGCGACATATCAGTGTAATGTAAATGTACCGGCAAATTTGTAGTCCTGAACAAACTCAGGTTGACTACTCCTAAGACGCGTGGTTAATTGAAACCCGACCGCCAAAGAACCCCGGTATCCACGATCTAGTATTCAAACCCGATTTATTAGGATTTGAACCTGGAAACTTCAACTTCGAATCGTCTGATTTACGACGACGAGTTTACCGCTAGACCGACCCGGTGGGTTAAAATAACTTTAATTTACTTAAACAGAATATTCACTGGGTTTTATAACCAGCTGAAAATTATTTGAACCTTCGGAACTTGTAAAAAAAATAGTTTTTTTTTAATAACACGAATGTCCATCCGGCTGTATAACTTCAGATTTAAATTCGGTACTGTACTTTTACTTCGGTTTTCAAAGAAATGTTAAGTGTAAAAATGAACTTGCGTTAACGGTTTACGTACAAAACTTAATCGGCGCTTTAGAAAAGTAACGATACACCTGTCGTGCACTACCTAACATCGAATCGCGTCACATTAGTTGTAGGAGATGGTTCCCGTGAACGTCCAGATGTATTCGCACGCGTTTCTTATTTTTCTCGCAAGTTTTTCGTGTGGAGTGTTCTCGGTGAAATCATAATAGCGCTTTAAAGTTCACGGAGTCTGTGGGATTCCCTCTATAAACATTGCTTTTTACGTAACTCCAGAAGTAAAAATCCGATGGGCTTAAGTCGGGAGATATCGGTGGCCGCAAGCCCTTAGAAACGATTCGATCTCCGAAATCTTCTCGCAGTAACCTCACGGATCGTCCGGTCGTATGCGAGGTCGTGCCGTCTTGTCGAGTCCAAACAATTATTTTCGTCCTCTGTTAGCTCTCCCGTGAACCGATGAATGATTTCACCGCTGAATTTATTCTTTCTGCGAAGAATATCGGGGCGTTTGTTCTTCCCCTGGATATGTCGATTCCCCGATCGTACGGTGTTTTTCATTTCTAACGATCAAAAGGGCGACTTCGTAACAGGCAAGAACAGCGTTTTCATATTTGTTCCGCACACTATCTCCCAAACTAAATTCTGTGAGCCGTGAAATTGCAATTTTTTGTTTTGAAATTTTCTATCGGCTTTTTAACCGACGCGTTATGTTTTATTTAAAAATGGCTTCTCGGCTTCGACGGTTTCATAGATTCATTCGATAACACCGATCTGATTTCGCCGTCTTTATCCAGAACTGAAAATCCATTGTAAACAGGACGGACGTTATTTGCACGATTTTTTCTGTGAAGTAACTGTACGATTATAGCCGTACTTTTTAATCGCTTAGCTGATTAATCGTACAGAATATCCGGTCGCCACGGTAACGAAAATAAAGGGAATATTGTAGGCTAGACTGTAAATGTAATTTATTCAAATTGAAAACTTCAGAATCTGCGCAGCGTATGAAAAAAATTGATACGTCCTTTTCTTTTAGATATATTAATCTTTAAATCGCTAATAAAATCGATACGTGTTAACTTTCTGGTGAATCGTTAAAGACCGTATAAAGAACAATATGTTCTTTAATATCGCGTTAAAAGAATAAAACAACTTTTATTTTTAAACGATTAATATAACAATTTTATATTTACATTAAATTTTATTATTATCGAATATTCGTATCGATAATTATTAATTAACGTTAGCGTACCTGCTGATGCTTTATACGTACACGTTTACGATTCGAAAACTCCACAAAATTATATTACAATACAAAGGCTTCTTATATAACTAATAATCATTCTAACGCGACAAATTACTAAGAAAATAAGCGACTAACAGATGCGCGTGGTTTATATTTTGTTTATGTCGGCTAAATACAACGGTATAACTTAACGTAAATAAGGTCGTGAACAGATTGAAAATTAGAAGTCTCTTTGTGGACTTAATTATTGACCGAAGGCCGAAAAACTTACCGATTGTATAATATTTATTTTAAAGATCGACTGCAAAAAACTAACGAAATATAGGCATACTGCCGATGAAGTGAACAGGAGATATGGTCGGTGAAGAAACATCCGTGAAAAACTTAAAACGTATCTGTCGTGTTTGTAACTTAACCGCTGTATACGACACAAGGAACGAAAAATAACTCGGTACCGAAAAACTGCAACCTTCTTAATAACATGTTAAGCGACAGGTACTTGAAAGTTTATTTCGGATAAAATATAAGTAATAAGAGACAATAAGGTAACGGTTTGCCACAGGGCTCGATCCTAGCTACCCTGCTGTTTAACCTATATATTTCCGATCTTCCCGATAACAGGTTAACGAAATTCCGCTAAGCAAATTATATCGCTGTTGCTGCAGAGCAAGAGATTCTCGCAGAGTATGTGGCCGCTTTGAGCTATTACATTAAGAAGGGGCGACTTAAACCCATCGTCACTAAGGCAGACGTTTATGAATTTCACCTCGACAAACAAGCGAACGTGGAGTTTAAAGTGCGATTTTACGGCAAGTACTCCAAATATCTTGGTGTCACCCTTGATTATAAGTTTTCGTTTAGGAAACGACTTGAGAATACCGCTGCTAAGGTAAAACACGCAATAATATTATCGGGCACGTAGCTAGGATGATGACGATAAAATAATAATAATGAAAGTAATTTTATATTGAAACGGTTTTTTATATTTTATCGCGTTTAAAAAATACAAAACGTACGCGTATATTTAATACATCATTTACTACGCAAATAAGAATCGTAGTACGATTCTTATCGTACTACTTATCGAGGGCCTGACGGCGGCTGGCAGAGCTTTTTCTTCCCACTACGGAAAACATAAAAAAAGCATAAACGTAAACGTAAATAAATACATAAAAACATAAATATGTACGTAAACCAACCGCAAAAACTTAAAATTAAATCGACAAACATCTAAATACTAAAACTAATAAAAACATAAACCCGATCGTAACCGTTAAACGTAAAACAGGAACACGAAATAATAATAATATTAAACTAATAAGGGAAACTAACAGACACCGGCACGTTAAAACCTCAATTATATAAATACGAGCTATCTATTTACCGATTCCATCGCTTAGTAAGTCCCGCTCCATCTATGAATCGTGAGACCTTGCCGCCGGTAAGGGGGCTTGAGTGTTCAGCGGTACAGAGTGCTGGGCTCTCACCCTCTAATCACCATCTTATCATGCAGGGGCCAGATCTAACCAAACGGTGTCTACACAACCCCTGCTTGATCATCCAGGCGCTCTACTATTCGAATGTAGATGACCGGAAGGCGTCCCCAGGGGGCTATCAACGAGCGACGACTCCGAGATAAGTCTACCGGTGGCACCCCAACTATACGTTTATGTTAGTGTTTACGATTTGGTTTTAGTGTTTCGTTGTTAATTTAATAACTATTGTTATATTATTGTATGTTTTTAGGTTTTGTTTTGTTAGTTTTTAAGTTGTTTTTTTAATATCCCGTTCAGTGTTGCGTGTGGGACTCGCTTTTACCCGTTTTCGGGTAGATGTAGGGTTAGTTATCAGCTCGATCGGGACGGTCTTACTTAAGACTATGAAGGTATTTGTAGGGTTAACCGGGCTAATGTAGCACACCGATGGGAATGTCATTCTTAGCATTTGCATCGGCGGCATCCTGACTGGGCGATCGAGATCGGAAGACGTCTCTTGCTGCGGTACTGAAGATAACCTCCGGTAAAGCCCGTCAGGGCGTGGTACGGAGGGGGTGGAGTGGCGACCGTAACGCGGTAGAGGGTGTCTTCTCCATCGGGGTCGTACTCGACTCCATAACGATGGCGACTGATAAAATACGAGAGGGCGTGTCCAACAATTTTTGGTATGTTTCTCGCATCGGAATGAAACAAGATGACAGCACTTGTCGCTTTGTGCGACATTTTCTTCTCCCGTTACATTCCGATGCGATATACTCGTATTATTTCTTGTACCGTCCAATTTGACACCGACCTTGTTGTCTAAATTTTTCCGGCAGTACGGCACCTGATGATTTCAGAAACGTCTGTTATCTCTGAAGTTCACGGGTCACGCGAAACGATTTTTATAATCGTTTATCGTCGACATTTACAGTTACCGATCAAATTTCAGTACGCACCGCTATACGCGATGCGCGATTCATTCCTTCTCGGTTCGGGTGGAGGTCGAAGCCGAAACAGCCGGCTTTATGCCAGAAGCGACAAAACGTTAGTGCGGCGTAATCGACACAATAATACGTTAATTTAATAGTAATTTTTAATAATTTTTATCGATAAATAAAGGTGATGTAACGCATCTTATCGTCAAATTATGAAATTATAGAACCGCGTTCAAATTTTAATAAACGCGGTAGTAAATTAATTATTTCGATCGACGAATCGATTCCTGAATTCAAAACGAACATCGGTACAAAAAAATAAGCGCGAGTTCAGGTAAATAAATTCTTTAGTCGAGAAAAAACGGCACGATCGTTTGGTAGTACTAAAGTGTAATGCGAATAAAGTTGTTAGCACAAGCGGTAACAAGAGAAAGAGAGAGAAAGGGTGAGCGGCAGCAACTAGCGTACCTCCCACACTTCGTGACATCAGACGTCTCTGTCGCACTCTGTCACTTGCACCTCTTAACTAGCTTTTTCTTAATATTATAATATTTTGGCGGTCGAATAATAACCGCAAAAACGTTTTTGTCTTTGCTTTTGGAAGATTTTTATTTCAAATACGCCACGCTTGTTTAATTATCGAAGGCTTAATTACGCGATACTTAGATACGACTGCGAAAAATATTAAAACGGTCCTTTAAAAAAAATTGGGTCCGATTCGATCCCCTTCATAAAATTACGTTTTTATCTTAAAAACGATGCGATATTGAAAATATAATCGAGAAAATTTAAAGTTGTTAATAAAACACCCTGACTTAATGACATTTTTATCATCAGAATTTTAATGCGTTTAGAGTATAGTCGCTTAAAGAAATCAAAATGTTTAGTGGAAACATTTGCGTCCTGATCGACAATTATTTCATACAAAGTTTTTGACGAAAGCCATAACTTCAAAAAACAGATAATGTATCGTAGAATATTAAAAAATTCAAGACATTAATAACCAGGTGAGTGATTCCTTTATAAGGATTATAATAATATACTTGTTTATAAGTAAATTTTCCGCTTTAATGAAAATAGAAAAAATAATAAAATTGGAAATGGAGTACCGTGTTACCCGCTTTATCGGTAGGGGTGTGACTGGAAATTACGCATTATGACAATGTTGTGCCCGTTTTCACGCGCAATTTTGGCGATCAACTTGAACAATGTCAGCAATATCTCGGCTGTTTATCGATCGATTTGAATAAAGTATAATTTTTTTTTGCGATCCCGCGACGTTTTATTTAATAAGAAGTAATTAGATAAAACGAAAACTTATCGAAATATCGTTTATTAAAAAATTTTAACGGCTGCCGTTTTTTTATTAACAAACTTTATTTTGTAGATGTTGTCTGGTACAAATATATCAGATTTAATTAAAATATGTCGATCCATTTTAAAATAAATTTTTGTTGGAAAAATACAAAACGGTGAACGAAGTGAAAAGGAAGCGAGGTCGGTCGTTTGTCTATATGAATTTTTTTATTTATTTTGATTTCCTGATGCGCTTCTTTAAGTTTTGCCAAACCCCTTCGAACACTCGCTCTGTGTAGCTATTGCCGGAAGGAGGAATGTAGATAACGTGATGACCGTCTGTACGACGGAGTCGAACATCAGGCCGAAACTGGCATATATATATATATCCAAATATCTGTGCCCGATTTCAACTTTTTGGTCGAAGGTTTTTAGAGATGCGGGCCAAAAACCGTTTAGAAATATCGTTGAATATCTGCCACCCCTAAATCCGATCGGGTTAAAAATTTAGCATTCTAAATAACTTTAATTATTACTTTCACCCTACTAAAACTCAATTTTCTACGAAAACTGTACAAAAAGTAAAAAAATTAAAATGAAGATAATTATCGCTCCAGTTTATTAAATTTTGGACAACATTTAAGATCATCAGTGCCTCATATGTAGAGATTTTTGCACTATTTTCGAAGAATTTAGGTTTCGAGATATTAATCAAAATAAATAGTTACATCTACCAGAAATGTCTACGACTTTTTTGATTATTTTTTAATTAAAGGGAAGTCTTTCTACGTCTATATTTGAAAAACTATACTCCTGAAGGAGCAATAGAGCTAAAGCCGGCACTTTCAATTATTTTCGACATTTTGATTTTTTGAAATACGAGTGCTTAAAAGAGTCGATAAACGTTCGCGAGTTAATACTGTTTACCTCGCGAATAAAGTAACGGCAACAGCTCTTGTGCGCAAAATAATAAACCGCTTTACATTAGGTTAATATAGAAATAAAGAATTACCGGTTACGCTTTAGGAAGGGCAAACGCAACCGGGATCCAGGTCAGCTCGCAATTCATTATAAACCGTGTTGGTAACCGCGTTTTGGCGAACACTGCGGGTCTCGTTCGGGTCCCTTTTCTTAGGGGCTTAAAAGTACGTTTATCCTTGTAAATATTTACTTCGATAAATAGGTCGGCCCGATTCGGTGTAATTTTATTTAATAAGGGTAAAAAATAATAGTTTACCGTTAAAATATTATGGGTATGTGATACCTCCATCGGTATCTTATATTAAATCATTAACATCTCAAAAACAGTCGACCCGGTTTTTTTTATAAACGAAATGCGAAAATCGAATTCATTCTTATATATGTTATATCGGATGAAGAAAACCGTGAAGAAGACTCCTCTCACAGAACGCGGTTATCTCTATAAGACAATTTATTGTGTAAAGTACGGTACGGTTTCAATTTAAGCCTCCCTGCTTCACAAATTTACGTATAAAAACTTTTATCAAATTTCAATAAACGTATACCAGGTCGTAAGTTATAAATAAAAATTGAAAAGTCTGATTTATACGAAAAAACCGACATACTTCTTACTAGGTCTATTCTTCTCAACAAAATAATGGAAAATGTTCACATAAACATACATCTGAAAACGCTCGTTAGCGATTTACGGCTAGGGGAATATTTCTCTCGGAATTCAGCTTTCCCGGTGAAATGAGATCGAATTGAAATTTTTAGGATGTCAATCGATGGGAAAAATTAATGGTTTTCTATGCTTTTTCACCTGAAAAATTGAATAAAATAGGTTCCAGGACTGTTTCTCCACTAATTTTTACGATATCCGAATAAAACTGAAAGATTTGTTTTCTGAAAACCGTTTTTTACGTTTACAATACAATAACTTTGTCCAACGACTAATAAATGCGTAAACTTTACGAGCAAACCTTGTAAAGGATTTAATTCTAAAAATAGCGATGTTAATAAGCCGATAAAAATCAAATAAACGTTTTAAAAAACCAAATTTACTTAAGAAGAAACGATGGAAACGGCTTATTTTTCGGTGTGTTGTATTTAATTTCGTTTTATTTTTTTAATTTAATTTTCATACCTTACAGATACTGTTCAAAATAATTTCCTTGATAGTTTATGCAAAATCTAGTGCGCCGTCAAAGGAAGGTTTTCTAATAATATCGCGGTCGTTCTAAAAACGTTCAAAAGCGTTTAAGTAGAACAATTACAATTATTAACCTTTTCTGCGTAAACAAGTTCCTTTAATGACCGTAAAGTTACGAGTAATAATCTAAGCGATTTAAATCGGGGCACCTAGGAGGCTAATTAATTGACCGATCCATCCGCCCGGAAAACTCGTTAAATGTCGTCTAAAGTCTTGTGAATAACGAGGTGGTGCACCGTCGTGTTAGAAAAAAGTTTGCTGCCTTTTTACAATACGTACATTTATCAAAAGCGGCTGCTGATTTTGTAAAAGATTTTTGTACCCGATACCGTAGTCTACTTAAAAAAATAAACGATCCGATTAACAGGTCCCCGATTAATTATACCGCACCGTACATTTATCGAAAATCGGGTTTGAAAGTTCGACTCTAATCGCAATAAAATTTTCAGTCAGCTATTTCGATTAGTAAACCCGTAAACGAAACGATATCTGCATATTCTTGATTTGAAAACTTCCATGGAATCTCACTTTTTTAAAAAAGCGCGAATACTTTTAAAAAATCAGAAAACGAGCGCGTACACTACACAAATCGAAGATAAGAGACTGATTATGAATAATGATAAGTTAATCAAACAACTGTACGATAACTTCGATTCAAATTTTCTTTCTGAAAAAAACAAAACAGTTTTGCCAACTTTAGGTTTTCAATAACCTTAAAAATTTTCAATTAATTCAGTATTTTTGAAACGCTGTTTTTGTAGAATGTTTTAAAACTGTTTTATAAGTATTTAATTAATAAATCCTATAGTATTTGATTCTTATTAACTGTCTTTTTTAAAAAAACGAATGGATCGAAAAAATTTCCAGAATAAATCGTTTCATTTATTTCTTGTTTTGTTTCTTCTTCAGTAAAATATGATTTTTTAAAACGTTTATTCGATTTTTATTGAGCTTAATTACATCGCTATTTGTAGAATTAAATTGTCTATAATTTTTGTTTTAAATTTTACGTATTTATTAGTCGCTTTTGTTTTGCAAACGTAAAAACCGGGTTTCAGACAACCGATCTTTCAGTTTTACTTCGGATATCGTGAAAACTATTGGTGACGGTCCTTGAACCTCATTTATTCAATTTTTCAGGTCGGAAGCCATAGGAAACCTTTAATTTCGTTCCTCGATGAACTTCCTAAAAATTTCAATTCGATCTCATTTCACCGGGAAGCTGAATTTCGGAAGAAATGTTTCGCTAGCCGTATCTCGCTAACTAAGCGTTTCCAGACCTATGTTTATGCGAACATTTTTAATTATTTTGATGAGAGAATTCACAGCGTCGGTTTCCCCGTGGGAAACTCTGTATATTAAAACACTACGAATCACCCGCTGTGTTCTTTCTCGTGTCATAATCTATTTATTATACGTATGGAAATCGAAATTAAACATTTTTTAAGAAATCTGTTTCGAATCTTATTCCATTCGACTCGTTTTCACTTGAAATGTTTGGTTTGCCAAACGTCATCCGTAATGTTACAAATTACAAAAAAAGTAGTTTCACAAAACATTTCTGTTAAATTACAATAAAATTTTATTTCCTTTAATTTTTTTACTTTATATTTTGCTTAAATGTATGAAAAAAATTAAATAGGGCTATTAAATATTTTTTCCGATTATTTTTAATTTCTCGGCTACAGTTCTACTGCTTCTACAGCAACATAGCTACAAAAGGAAAGTATAGCGATCGGCCGAGATTTTGGGTATCGCAGTTTTTGGAAACGTCGACGTTTCAAGATTTTCTTAGTAAAAAAATGGTTATAGAGATTTCCGAAAGATAAGTACTTTCCCACGGACTCCCCCAAATTCCCGGTCCCCATCGGACCGATTCGATATGAATTCTTCAAAAACGGCTGAAAACCTTTCTACAGATGGAACATTACGGCAATAAATTTTGGAAAAAGTTAAAAACGGGTAAGCGTAGTACGATTTTTAATTTTCGTACAGCGGTCGTAGAAAATTAAGCTTAATACGATGAGACTACTCGGCAAGATGTTTACAATTCTAAAGTCTACCCTATATACCGGAAGGGGGACGTTCAAGATTATTGCTGGACCGTTTTCCCCTCGTAACTTCAAAATCCGTCGATCAAAATGGGTAAAATTTTGCCTGATTTTTCGCCTCATCGAACGACGAGACGTTGCGGTACCTATATATTTATATATAAATAGGTATATATATATTTCCTTTTTTACTCTCGTTGAATATCATCGAGCTGAATCGGACCGACTTACCGGAATAAACGATTATTTCGATAAATAAACTTTAAAGCCATCAAAAAAAGGGTATCAACTAGACCCGTACTTAAAATAACAATTTAAAAAAAATTTTATTTCGAAGATTGTAAATACAATTTTATCTAATATTAATGTAGAAAAATTTACCCGCGTCGTAATTTTTTTAAAAAAGGGGGTTTCTCATTGAACCCGACCTAATAATGAAACTTTTTTTAAATTTTTTTATATTTTCCGATACTTATCTGTTTTTCAGGCTGAAACATTTTAGACGAGATAACTGTCCAGATAAGGGGTCAAATGAAACTCGACATTTTGTATTAAGAATATAATTATTTTTTAGCGGCTATATTCCTAATACGGTATAATTTTTAAGGTAAAAACCTCATTTGATCGATAGATCGTACGGGACCCGGATTTCTTTATCAAAACAAGTCGACCATTTTCGACATTGTACTCTAAATGTTGGATTATTCAAGTCGTCAATTAAATTTTTAAATTAAATTAACCGACTAATATTTAAAGATCCCAAGAAGTATTCGAAATAAAGATCAGTCAAGGATAAAGCTGGAAACGTTAACGATTCTTCGCCGGTTCTTTTCTTTCGTGACGCGCAGTGCGAAAAGGAAGCGTTTGAATAATAAGAGATAGAATCCCAACGAAGCCGGTCGCTTACTTGCAGCATACTATCGGTAGATGCTGTTATAAGTCTACCCGAGGTATAGAATAAATATATATATATATATATATATATATATATATATATATATATATATATATATATATATATATGACTGAAGAACTTATATTACAAAGTTACGATGCATTATTTAGCGAGTGACGAAGGCGGGGATTAGAGAATCCACGCACGACTGCAAACCACCTCTTTGCTGCTCTTCACACATCACCAAAATCATCGATGTCTTTCTCTTTTTCTAACTTTAGCTTCTGCGTATTTACCGCCCCTTTCTTTATACTTTTACCGGACGTTTTCCGTTTACTTATTTTTATCGTGACTTTATTTTTTAATTGTCGATTGAACCGCACACACGCAGATGGACTAAAAAGGAAGTAAATTTGCCGATCGCAGATATTTTTTATACACAAAAAACGGAAAGTATTACGTTTTTATAAATCCGGTTATTGCATTTTTATTATTTTAGTTTTTATCGTTACGTATAAATCGGAATGTATAGCTTTGTGTGTAACTGTGGAGGTTAAAACTCAAGAATAGCTGGGCCATTTCTTACGATGTGATGATATTCTTCACTACCGTTTGTTATTGTACAGAAGCTATTAAAAATACCGATTTTATTTTCCTTATTTCGCAATTGTTGTTTAATTTATTTGTTAATTATTTATTTCGCTTCATTTCCTCGACGTCTATGTAATATTAAAAGTAATTTAAAATCGGTTTAGCCGTATAATTTTAATTTTTCCTTTATTTAAAATTAAATCGATTAATAATAAAATAAACGTTATACACTAACTTCAAAATAAAAATATATATTATATACAGGATAAGCTGCACACCTCGAACTGTAGTTACTTAAGAGTCACCTTTAACGCCGTTTTACTAGCGCCGCTCTCGGTCGTCTGTGTTGCTGCTCTCGTCTTTTGTCGATTGTAAACTGTTTGTGCTTCAGTGCGATTTACTTTTTAGTTCTTTGCGGTCGTGTTTTTCTAACGCGTCTTATTAGATGGAGAAAAGGATCGCTACAGAAGAAGGTGACGTTCGTTCCAGATCCTTTCGAGAAACGCGTCAAATATTCGCGAAAAAACTTCCGATGCCGGTATCCCGGCAAAGAGAAGCGTACACGATTCGGTTAAAAAATGGCTTACGGCGGGGTCGGTTTTAAACGTAAATCTAACAGGTAAATTTCTGTCAGGACGCTGGAGGCTGTTACCGATATTGGAATGCGATTTCTGCCGGTCCGAAAAATCTATCGCGTTATCGCAACAAAGCGGTAAAAAATACACGTATTACCGTGAGAATCTTCACGATCCAAATTTGAAACCGAATCGCGTAACGACTCTGAAATAAATTAAAACGACTTAAGAGAACAGACAAATCGAAACGGCTTAGTTATTGCGACCGACTTCTCAAAAATATTGTCGATGAACAGGTAGAGCCGATGCTGCGCTATATATCAGCCGAAGCACGGTTTCGTTTATTTGAACGCGTTTATTCGCACGACACCAGATATCGGACGTTCGGAAACCCTTACCGGATGTTTGAACGTCATCTTCACGATGTGAAAATCGGTGTACAGTGCTGTTTCCGGTAGCTCTATACCGGGGTGGCCGATAAATCTCCGACCGGACTGAAACGTTTCGTACATTTTATGAAGACTTCTGCGCTCGATTAACAGACAATTAAGAAGTCACCGCTAGGATGAAGCAGCGTGTTGTACATGAAACGATTCGCTAGCACGCGTTCGCGCGGGTTTTTTCAAAAGAACGAACTGTCAGCAGGGCTTCTGCGTTTCCAGACTCGTGTAGTTGTGATTTTTTTCGGAGCCGTTTGAAGGATACGGTTTACGAATCGAATATCTCAGCAGTATTGATAAATTGAACTTTCGACAAACTTTTTTTTAGCCTTCGGGACGTCCTTTAAGTATCGCTATAGACGATGAGATGAAACGACAACTTTGTATCGCGCGAAAATATTACGACCGACTGGGATTTGAACCCGGGACTTCCGGATAAAAGACGGAGACGCTACCGCTCGCGCATGGAAGCCGGCAAGCTACGTCAGTCGACTTGATATGATCATTTGAGTATCAAAGTACACAAATACGAGGGCTCACTTCGAATAACTCTTTTCAAAAATATAATAAATATGTAAACTTTATAAATGTAAATACAGAATTCAATTTAATTTACGTCTTCATTTCTTTTTTAAAATGTTACATTACAATGTTACACGTTTTTAGTTTGTAGTGGTTCGGATTTAAGTTGCTTACTCGATATATATAGTGTTAACAAAAACCTTAACTAGCTTTTTAATAGTTTAACACAGAAAACTGTTTTTTCGATACTAGATCCCCACATCACTATCACCCGCGAGGGGCAACTAAACATTTAAAAAAAAAATATTAAAAAACGAAAACGTTTGACTTAAAAAAACTTGAAAATACGAAAATTGTAGCCAGTATTATAGCCGTTTAATATTTTTATAGGTATTACCAAGAACTGATCTGACATTGAGACAGTAGCGTTTCTTGAATTCATCGATTAGCACAATTATTTAACCGCTTTTGAAAAATTCTAAAACCATTAATCGGCCGCTACTTTATTTAGAAGAATCGAAAGTCGTTTTTTCGTTAAAATGTTTGTTTTTCAAACCTCTTTAAAATTACTTGACCAAATCCTACATTTTCTATTCTAAAGTTTTGAATAGCTCCTCGCAATGTCTTGTCGACTTACACCGAAAAATAATTTGTTTCAGGGTGAGAGCATTTTTTTATGTTTTAACTATAAATAAGTTAGTTACGGAATTTCATATTTTATTAGCATTCTGTGTATGCTACTGAGCGTTACGCGAATCGTTTTCTGTTCCTTTTATCGAATCGCTTAAAATGACTTCTTCCGTTATACTTTGATCCGTAATGAAAATTTATAATTTTTTGCACACTTTTAAAATAGGCATAACGCAAAATATTTTGTTATGTACTTAAAATATCTAATAAAAATGATAGGTAAATTTAAAATAAAATATTACTGATTTCGCCATTTTAACGTCATCTAATACATTTTTTTACATTCTGTATGTATATATATATATATATATATATATATATATAAAGATATATGAGGATCTTTCTTTTTTTGTTTATCCTCAGGAACTACAGTAAGGTATTACTTGAGAGTATTATATGTATGAATGTAAATGAATTGTAGTCTTGTACAGTCTCTTGTGCGGTTAATTGAAACCCAAAGACCAAAGAACACCGGTATTCACGATCTAGTATTACAATCCGTATAAAAATAACTGCCTTTACTAGGATTTGAACCTTAGAACTCTCGACTTCGAAATCGACTGATTTGCGATGACGTTTCACTACTAGACGGCATATATACGGTCACGACCTAACCTCATCGTAATCAACAGTTTGCTCTCTCCCCTCCTCATTCGTAAAGTTTTCATTACTACCTCTCTTTATCGCACATTGTAACCGTGATTATGCAAAAAGTACATAATATTTGCCGAGTCATCTTTACGACTAAATAAATTTTGCAGATAAATAATTTTCATCCGACGTACTTTAATTTATTTTATACAAAAAAAAATAAAGAAGCTGTCGTCTTTCTGTCCTTTTTATACTAATATTTGTTATCGTTCGAATCGATTTTTTATTCGTTTTTCTATTTATCCTCTTGCCTGTATTTTTATTTTATTTGCGGTCGATGCTGTTGCCGTCGCGTTTATTAAAAATCTAGAAACAAAATTATCAAACTAAAACGTAACGGAAGAACAAAATGTCGTACAAAGCTACTGGTGCTGCCGTCTTGTACTTTAATTTTTTTACCGCTTACATTCTAAAACTCGTTGACCAGCGCCCTCTAATTTTTTGTCGGTTGCCATCGTTACGGCGACTGAATCGTGCAACGATTGAATTTTTACCGGGGAAAAAATCGAACGCTAGTGATATTCAAAAGTAGTACGACTCAGAAAATAAAAGGAAGAGCACGAAATACCGGAATTGTGGTTCGTCACCGTAAAACAAATTTAAAACACCAAATCCGGAAAAAAATATTCTCTTGAAAGTCTTCTGGAATTGGAGACGCGCGTACATGACAGTCTATCCAGAAGGGTGCAGGTCGACCGTAAATTCTGTGGGGTATTTAGAAACGTCAAAATACCTTAAAAGAGATGTTCGCTGTGTTCGACGGTTCACGGAAGCCGGTGATTCTGCAACAAAACAATTCGCACACACGTCGCGTTCAACCGCCGCAGCTCTTGTGAGATTGAAAGGCATCTATTTCACCTCGGACGATAAACCGAAGGACGAGGTGAGGTCGTAGATCAAGGGAAGATCGCCATCGTACTTCATCGAGGCGATGAGAGAATGGGTTCGTTTTAGGAGAAATGTGTAGCCGTAAACGGTGACTGCGGAGAAGAAAAATACGTAAGTTTCGGTAGCAAATAAAATGTTCTTTCGTGCCCCGTCTCTTTAATTCGTAACGATGCACCCGAGTTTCGCCTTCCGTCACAAAACCGAAAAAGTAATCACCTGTTTCGTCAGGATAACGATTCAGAAGCCGTTCGCAACATTCCGTTCTTTGTATTCTTTCTGTGATTTTGCGTGGCACCCGTCTCGAACAGATCTTACGGTAGCTCAGTCGTGCAATAATGTGTCCTACTCGATCGTTCGATACGCCTATTCGGATAGCGATGCGTTGTCGTACGGTAAGACGGTCATTTTGAATCGATTCATAGACCTCCTTCTGGTTCTTCTCATCGGTCCCAGAAACCGGTTGACCGTCGCAAGAGTAATGCCCGATATTAGTTTCATAGACTATCGATGCGCTAAATTTTATCGCCCGTGCGCTCATAGTACTTCGATCGACAGTTCCATTACCGTAAACGGCTTTTAAACGATGATGAATATCGCTAGCGTTCGATTTTTCAGCCGTTAAAATTCAATCGCATCGCACATTTTTAGACGCTTCGACACAGCAGGCGTTCTCGATCGACTTCATAACAATAATGACCGACAGAAAATGAAAGAGTGTAATTTTTTTAAATCTCCTTTAAGAAAATCCTAGTCCCCAGGGAAGATAACGATCACCGTCCTTAAATTTATAATGCGCGTTAAAAAATATTTACGAAGGGATCGACGTGTCGATTCCGGGAGATTTATTAAGTCTTTAAACTTGATCGTTATGTTATTTACGAGTTACTTAGGATTCGGAGGAGAAAACCGCATTCAAAGACGCTAAGAAACAATTTAATTGAGTCGTGCGGTATCCGTCGGATGATTTCATATATTTCGAGTGACCTCTCGAAATGTAGATATACAAAAAATAAGTTTTCAATCGATAAACGACAGATTTTTCATCGGTTTCGATTATATATCATAGCGGATGGTATTTTAAATTCAGAGATCTATGCGGCGGTCTTGAAAAAAATTGAAGCTAGCTCCAAGACAATGATTTTTTTCTCGCCTTCTCTGTGCCCCGTTTAATGACAGGTTCAGACACAACACCGACAAATTTTTAACAGTACATTGAAATTCCACCGGTGCCGATGACAAAAAATATCGGTCGTTTACTTTGTAATCGATATGTTAAACCGGTTCTTGACAGTACCGTACTGTGCTACTCGGCGCAGAGTCTGTGCAGACAATGTAAATAAAATGAGTTACCTGTGATATTTTTCGGTCTTCACTGCCGTAACACTGATTGGCAAACATTTTTTTTTTCAAATCGTTTATGCTTTGTTAAGTAATTTATATCCAAACAAAAATTACAATGAAACTGTAAACCGTACGGTAAGAGTCTCACAAATATCATTTCTTCCGCTCAAAAAACAAAAATTTCTGTAATATAAATAAAACAGTTTTTACAAAACCATACTGATGTCAAAAAACGTAAGACACTATTAACATTTCTATTATCAAAATCTGTTATTTTGTTTATAAAAATACATGATAAATGTGTAATTGATAATAGATATACAATAGTATATAATATACAATGTTTAGACGTTCCATATAATAATAAAAAAAAATAATAAAAATTTGTTACAAAACTCTTACTGGTCCGATTTCATGAATATGTAACACATATCACATTTACAGAAATAACACAATTGTTATGATTATTCGGGGTTTAGTAAATGAAATCGGGCGGGTAGGAGTTTTACAATTTTTGTTTTTTTTCTTATGTGGAACGATTAAACGCTGTTTATTATGTATTATTGTATATCTATTGCCTATTACATACATTTAACTTGTATTTTTTTTAAAAGAAAATTCTAAATTAATAACAGATTTTGATAATGCAAATGTCGTGTCTTATCTTTTTTCATATCAATATCGTTTTTTTAAAAAACAGTTTTATTTATATTACAGAAATTTCTGTTCTTTGAGCGGAAGAAATGATATCTGCGAGACTTACCGTACGTTTTACAATTTCATTGTAATTTTTTTTTATATCACTGCGTTTTGTTAGATTATTCTTTTATTTTTTTTATGATTTATTGATTGTTATCTTATGGGTTTATTATTAAAATTTATTGCCCTAGAATAAACAAATTGAATTTCACGGCTATTTTTTTTTTTTTTTTTTTGTTGATAGTCATATCAACCGTACTTTTCCTTTTCTAATAAAACTAGTATAATGCATGACCTTTACAAATCGAAAATCCGCGATATAATATTGCACTTATTACTTTGTAAGTATAACCCTCAATTTTTAACGTTAAATTCGATTTTTACCGATCGATATTATTTCTGTTTTATTTATTCCTTTTTTTTAATAAAACTAGTATAATCTCTTGTAAACTAATAATTTTATTTTTATTTTTTTTAAAGAAGTGATGGGAATTAAAACATTGTTTCATCTCTTGTACTTTTATTAACTATTAAAACAAGCTGCGGTATATTTTGTTCTAAATTTTATTATTTCAAGTACATTATCAAGTTTTTTTACGCTACGTAGTACTATCAAGTACTGCTATCTAGCGGCGCGATTTGTAAAGTCACCGTAAAATAATAAATAAAATGACATATTCAAGTTCCACGGTTCATCATATGGAAAAAAAAACGTTGTCTAACAAAATTCGAGGTAGATTTTGACATTAATAATCTAACTGAACTGAAATATAATATTTTCACGCTTATGTTTTTTTCCATTTTAATTTCACTGTTAGGTTAGGTCATGTTTAGAACTGTAAACGTAGTTCGCTGACTTCGTCGCCTCTTACAGCCGAAGTTCTAACGAACTCCGTGATTTTTCAAACATTTTATTATTATATATAGTTTACATTAGAACCGATTTACAACATTGCAAATGAACGACGAATGATTTTAATTCGGAGCGTAATTTTTAAGAATACGACACGTTTTAGTTTATAAACAAAACGTGTAAAATTTTATAAGTCAATCGATTTTTTTATTTGCTCTTTCTTTAAAGTTGGACCTTGCGTTTATTTTTTACGAATAAAAATATATTTCTTCATTTTTTAATTCGGCTTATATAAAAAAATTATAATAAATTAAATAATTTTAATCGGTAACACCGATGCGAAGCGTTCATTATTCTGGAAACAGGGCAATAATTGTAAACGGTGGTTTAGTAGAAACATCGGTTCGTAAATTATGATTACGCGAATGACAGGAGCGAGTTTAAAATTAAAATTCGTAATTATAAATATTCAAACACATTATTTCCCTTACGTTAAACGGGCTACCCGTTCCCTCAGTAGTACCGTTTCTCCCCGTAGCGGGTAACTTGTTGTTTCCAGATCAGATTGAGTATATAAAAGCATTCAAAAAATTTATCTTCGTCAACAACAAATTCTTTAAAAAATGTAACAATACACTTCTTCAGTTCCTCTTTCCAACCGCGCGTCGTGCACTCGTTGTTTTCAGTTCTGACTAATTTCTTCTCCGTCAAGTATTACAGCGACGGCTAAGATTTTCATCGTCGGAAAATTGGACCGTCTTGGAGCGGTCCGATTTAATATTTCATCGCAGATATACTGGTGCGTGCGAACAGTCGATTAAATTCTACGGACTCTACGAGTGCACATCACTTCAAGGGAACTGTTGTATTTAAAAAAGTTTAATGCGATAAAAAAAGTTTTCAAAACTTACATCGTTATAGTGTAAATTTTTAATTCAAGAAATCTCCTAATTTATTTAGTATTATTTTATAATGTGAATTTAATGCGGTAAAATTAAGACAAAATTATTTTAAAATATTTTTTTCGCGTGTATTTATAACGTGTTTGATTTGTTCAAGCGTTTATTATTTTTTTTAAAACTGAATCCTTTGTATTTGTTGTGAGTCTCTCGTCACACTGCCAAACTCGTTGGTATTATTTATTATTCTTATATTTACGTCAACTTATTACAAATTTTAAGTGGATATATATGTAATTCCCTATATATATAAAAATCTTTTTTTTTTATTTGTTTTAAAAATTTTTAAATTAATCATTTCTGGAAAGTTTTCATCCTAAACGCACTTTTCACCAGAGTCAATGTGCGAAAAGGTATCTAAAATCTGATATGTAAAGTACTTAATAACAAATCTTCCTTTACCTAAGTCAGACATTTTCGACGAACCGCAGCTGATTAGTACACGAATGATCGATAGTTTTTACCGAGTAGAAATTAAATAGATTTTAATCGGAACGCTGTTAATTATAAAATTACTGTTGTTCAGTTAAAATCATATTCGTTTAAGATTTTGATATTATATTGTAAATTAGTAGCTTTTTAACGTTGTATAAGAGATTATAAGTTCATTCGAGTTAAAATAGGCGCTAGAATTAAAAGATAATTATTATCTTTCGATCGCTTTAGCCGGTCTATTATCAAAGTTTCTTCGAAGGCACTGTTCGGGCCTTCAGGTCTTCCCAGTACTTTTTCACACGTTCCGATCTTTGCGCTCTTTCTAGTGTTGAGAATGTTGATGTTGTGAGTGTTTTTGTTCTTGATTTTCTTGTTTCATTTTATCTTATCTTCTGGTGTAAGGATGGTTTCCTTCAGATCCTTTCCTATTACTCCGATCCATCTGCATCCTGTCTCGGTTTGTTTCTAGTCGAAATCGTACCGTACTAGCCGTTTCAGAAGTCTTGAATTTTGGATCCAGAATTCTAGTTAGTCTCTTTTTACGCACGGTATTGGTAACGGGATGTAACTCTTTGTACACGACTTAATCGGGCGCTATTCACCGCCGCCCGTCTTTCTGGTACTTTTTATCTATGCGGGTTCTTCCGATTTTCTGGAGTCTATCCGTCTTTGAATGTTCATTCGGGCGGAAGAGTGTTTCTGCTGCATAATCGGCTTCCGGTTTTATAACTGTGTTGTAGCGTCTTATTTTTGCGCTTATCGATAGGAATTTTTTACTGTAAGTGTACCGGTTTCATTTTTGAGCTTTAGCTAGTTTGTTTCTTTTTATTTTGATCGAGGTTTTTTCGTTTAGGTTGTTATTATTTCTCCGAGGTATTTAAATAAGATTACTATTTTGATTTTATTACCGTTTACATTTATTATTTTATTCGTATCGGTTTTTGGAGCGTAATTCTATCTTTTTGAATGGTATTTTGAGGCCGATTTTATTTCCAATGTTTTGAGGTTCTAATATCTGTGATTTAGATTCGTCGATGTCGTTTGTTAGCGGCGCCGAGTCGTTGGCGAAACCGAGACAGTTTGTTTTGATTTTTCGGCATACTTTTACTTTTTGGAGACATTTTTTGATACGTCCCCTCATTACCGTTTCTAGAGCTCAGTTGAATAATGGCGGTGAGAACCCATCACCTTGGTGCGGTCCTGTTTTGATCTCAAACAGTTCCGAGAGTTTGCCTCTTAATTTTACTTTCGACTTAGTGTTTGTTCAGTTTTATCGTGTTTATTAATCTGGTATATAGTTCGAGGTGTCTTAGAATTTTCAGTAGGGATTTTCTGTGGACTATGGACTAAAGAAGCTGTGACAACTGTGTCATCAGCTTCTTTATTATAGTCACAAACGCATTATAATCTTATTTATGAGAGTGAGATTCCACATATACAAGATTTCGTTTTGAGAAATTTACCGACAACCTTGAATGATTGCAGCAAATATCAAGATTCCAAACATCAGTTTATATATATATATATATAATAATCTTTCTTAGACCAAATCCTTATTTAATATGAAGTTATACCCTTGTATAAATCACAGGATCTGAGGGGATGGTACGCCTCAGGTTCATTTTTAAACGCAACGAGAGTCCAGGTGCTCACCAACCACGTTAATTTGAGAAAATATCTGTTCGGTTCCATGTGACAACCGATCAGCTGTGCTTCTGCGGGGAGATCGAGTCGAATAACATATGATGTTCGACTGCCCCGCTCTTGGGGGTGGGACAGAAATCCGGCCACCTTGGAACTTAGAGGTCAAGGCGAAAATTGGCCGCTCACAAACGGTGAGTTGATGAGGCGTGAGCGAGATTGTCGGACGTGTGGTAGTTCCTTGATGCGGTTGCGTTGTTCGATCGGCATCAGCGGTTTATTAAGGGAAAAGACTCCTACCGAGCTGCTGTAGGAGGCTACCTTCGAGGAACGGTCGGCTATCGGCCGATAGTTCCAAGGGCTATAAATTGTGGACAGGTATTTTCTGGCATTCAGCGACCTAGGTGTGGCGGCGAATTGCCGTCTTTAGATTTAAGTTAATCTATGAACGATACGGTGTAACGGATTCGGGTGTCCGTCGGACCTCTATCTTTATTTATCTGACCGTGTCGATGAAATTTTCGGCAGAGAAGGAGGTAATGTTGACCTTATTAAACGGCCGGCGAGACGTTTTCGTTATCTTCGAGCACGTTTGGTATCGTAGAAGGCTTTAGTGCGGAGCCTTCTTGGTAAGTGTATTCGGAACAGAAAGCGAGGTTGCGCGTCTGAAAAAATAGAAGTTCAGAATAATTTTATCTCTCGGCCGCTGTTTAAATTCGGTCTATCTGCGTTAACAGATAGAAGGGACTTCTTTCATATTCTTTTTTTTTACGGACGGCTTCCTTCCCCTGCTACTTTCTTTGCTCGTTTCCCGTTCGAATCTTCGCAACACTCTGCATCTTGCAAAACCACTCGATCTCACCTTACGATTAATGCGTCGAACCGACGTTTCGTTAACGGAATCGAATCGATTTCTTTCACCTTTTTCGAGAATTCTCCAGAAGTATAAATCCGATTTAGTTAATATTTTATACGCGTTCTTTATTCTTACTCTCTTTAACTGTATTCTGTATATTTTTAGCGCTCCGGACTGACGTGTTTCTCTGAATTTTTTTTATTTCACGATATACCGACACACCTTTACCGTTTTGATGCGTTTTCACTTTTCCCCATTCTCTCCTGCCTGCCTGGCTCTTCTTCCAATCGAAAAGGATAGGGGTCACAGAGGGGAGGAGGAGGTGACGACAGTTATTTAAAAATGTTATTATTAATATAATTTTATATATATTTAATACGGCCGATTAAGAAATACAAAATACGAAAGCGTTTCATCGATTATGAACAACGAATATATTTATTTACCGAAGGAAATGTATACGAATTGCAGTATTTCTTAACAGGCACATCTAAACTTTTATTTATTTTTAGTCCTGATTTACGTGTCGTATTCTTAGGTACGTCTGGTTTGCCGATTACTATCTACTTTTCAGTTTATATTGTCCATTTTTTTGTAATCTTTCTTCCTAAAAGTTGAATTTCTTTTATTAATTTATCTGTAAGATTCGCTTATTCGCTTCTTATCATTTATTTCTTTTAGTAAACAACTACCTATAAACTATTCTATTTTGTGCGCGAACTAATTAACGGAAAATAGATTTATTGCTTTCTTTCGTACCGACTAGTTCAGGGATCGGTTAAAAGCGGATAATTAAACAGGCTCTAATACGAGACGAAAGAGAAGGCTTCTGGTTGTAGGCCGGTTTGGCAAATGTCTTATGTACCCCATCCCTTCACCGAGAAAACTTCATCCGTAAACTTCAAACCTACGTTTAACCTGAGTATTCATTCCTCTGTTACTCCCTAATCTTTGCCTCCCTCTCGTTCTCTCTTATTTCATTCCTTCTTCTAGTTGTTCCCCTTTTGCTTAACTTTCCACATCACCTTTCTTCGTTCTGACGATGTCCCTGACTATCCTCTTTCGCATTTCCGGTTTTAACTCGGTTTCTAATTCCATCGAGAGATTTATTTTTTTAACTTCTTTGAACGGCGTTTTCATTCAGACATTTGTTTATAGATTCTTATGTATTATAAACTATCATTTTTTTCCCTTTCAAAGTCTATTAGCCGATTCGTAATATTAAATTCAGTTAAATTACTAATTCCTATGAAATTAATTGTATTGTATCTTGTCGGTTAATCGTAAGGCTATTTTGTTTTTTTATATTATGAAATACAGTGGACTACTTTATAAACGCCTGGATTCTTTAATATGTTTTTAGAGGAATCTTTAATTTTTTTTAACATAAAATTACGAGTAAGATACGTTGTCTGTAATCTGTCGTAATTCACGAAATGGATTTCCTCTTAAATTTTTGTTATTAAAAGCAGAGTTATCTGATGACGTCATAATTGAATTCACACGCGTTATAAATATTGATCGTAACTTCTGAGGAAAGCCAAAATATTTTCGCTATCCGTGAATCGAATAAAGATTTGATCGACGATGAGTTTCCGATTCGATTATAGTAATTTAATATAGAGTGTTTAAAATAGAACCGATCGGAACGAAAAATTCAGTAAATATTTCCTGTAAATTTATTTTTTATCATCGCTTATTTATGTGTATCAATGGGATTCTCAGTTCTCTTTTTTTCGATTGTTTCTTTTCAACATACGTCTTATATTTTACGTTTCAGTTGTTTCTTTATTATATTCTTACCCTTATCTTCCTTTATCGGTTTTATCCTGTATAATCTCTTTCACGGAATTCAATAACATCGCTTCCGTAACTTCTTCTACGGTTTACCGATATTTTTATAAGTTTTTATCGCATAATTAAATGCGGCATCGGTTTTTTTTTACAAATTCTTAAGTTTCAGGATCCGACCGGATCATCTAGACCAAAAAGCATATAAGTACGTTTGGGACATTGATCGTATTAATTTTTTTTTTCAAAATTCGCTAACGGGGCGGGTGATACCGCGAAAATCTCGAATTCCATTTTCTTCAGAGGAGATTTAGAGAAAACTCTATTAAAGCCAATTTATTACCTAAAATTCACGTATTAATAATTCAAAAAAAGGTTTTTTCCATCTCTTACAACTGAAATATATGTTTTAGGTAGATTTCATAAGAAAGCTACCTATTGTAAAGGGCACCATGATTCCACTTATCTTAGCGTTTCACATCCCCCAAACTCCAAAAGCACCGTCAGTTCAAAAGTTTATATATATATCGAATTCGTTCAAACTTCTGACTCTTATTTGGATAAGGGCCTAATACTTATCTAAGTAAAGTTTTTTGATATCACCAACCGTTAGTGAAAATCCGCTGGAAAAAATAGGGTTTCTAAGGCAAAAATATCACAACTTCCTTAATAGAATAATAGGCACGGTGTCGTGTTTAATCGTCCGCCACACGTAGTCGACTTAACGCCTTGTGACTACTTTTTATGGAATTACGTAAAACAAAAAGGTTTGTACCGACGGTTCCTGTTGATATCGACGACTTAAAAAAACGCATCACAAATGCTGTTGCTACCGTTGACCGGCATATGCTTGCACGTGTTTGGGACGAATTTAACTACTGTGTTGATATCTGTCGATGCACACATTGAACACCTATAAATAAAATCTTAAAGGATTCTTCTACATAATCGCGTAAGTAATCATCTCGACTCTTAAAATATAAATTTTTGATAAGCTATCGAAGTGCACGTTTTATTTGTAATCATCCTGTAGTAATATATAAACACACATATAGTTAGTATTTATGTATATAGCTTTTTTAACTTTTTTTTAACGCGAAAAAAGTATTAGTAAACTTATTAGGGCATGAATCTTGACACTCAATTATCACAATATTTGAGGTTTGATTTGTAAGCACGGACATACATTTTCCGGTTACAAAGAAAAAAGATAAATTTGTAAATATTCCATCGCCTAGTCCCGGCCATAAATATCAGATGTCTAAATTCCGTTTTCAATTATCGATCGGCATTAGCCGTAAATGTACACGAACAGCTTAACGATACCAAAACGAAAGCGTACTTACATGTACGAAAGTGTAATATCTAATCCGTAAATAATACATAAATTTGCACTTTGTAGACTGTAGAATAGTAAAAAAATCTTTCGACAACCTCTTTCAATACCGCAGAGCGCGTGGACGACTCGATAGCCTGGGAGAAACCTGTGGAGACCTGCGCTACATTAAGAATTAAAGGCACGAAGCAAATTCTTTAAGTTTTACTCGATTTAAAAAAACGATCTAACAAGCTTCCGAGTAATTTACCGATATGGAAGCACGACTGGTTCCTAAAAAGCTAAATACGGCACAAAATAGCTCGTCCTTTTAGCGTATCTGTTACATTTACATATAATAATTTGCATATTGGTATAAATTATTTTGGCAAATATTAAAAATATAAAAAACAGATTATCGGTTTTACGTTGTTTTTTTTTTAACGAGCCGGCGCGTTTGTAACAATAGCTCGCGCGCGCCCGAACGGCTGCCGCTTGCGTTACGTTCGGTATTCTTTAATTTTCTGTAACTTTTTTCTACGGCATATTAAGAACTGAAACTTTCTGAAAAATCTTTTCGTATATTAAAACTTTTAATATTTTACGGATAAAAAATACGCGATTAAATAAGGTGTAAATTTTAGACGGCTCTTAATCGCACTATTATCTTTCGACATCCGGTTACCCGAGGAATACGGACATCGATATCTACGCCAGACTCCTGTTCATTCGAATTGACGTGGCGCCAGCGCGACATCACAGTGGACCTGTTCGATCAAATTTTGCAGGATATCGCCTCGTTTTGGACTCCGCAACAGCGAATTTAAATAACGATATTTTTTACTACTATAACAGCGATTTAGGAAACGCGTCCGCTTTCGGAATCAGAGCCAGCCCGGAAAAGTAAAGAAGACGGTTACATATTTATAAAATATCTTCTGTTTCTTTAACTGTGCGATAAGAGAGAAAGATTACTACGTCGACCCCGCGGTCAAAGTAGGTTTCAATACGATAAAAAAAAATTAAATAAGTTTCTTTAAATACGCCCGTTGATTTAACACAGAACCTAGAAATACGAGCGTTTTTAAATGTAGAAACATGTTCAATCGCGTTAGAAAAATCTATAAAGAATATAACTCCGCTGTTTTGTTAATGTAGCCTTGTTTTCTTCTGTTGTGCGTGTAAGTGTGCGTTTTGTAAAACTTGAAAATTAAAAATTTTTCTCTCTGTCGCTTTACCGCAATTTTGAGACTTCAAAGGGAAACGATTCTAAAAAATGTTTTTTACAAGATTATATTTGTATAGTTTACGTAACTACGAAGCGCCTTTATATCTATAAAACGATTAAATTTGTATCTGCTGGGATTCTCTACTCCGTAACTTAAAATTAAGTAACCGATCGCCTTCGACGATTAACTTAGTTCCGCCGATGCGCTTGCAAGAAACATTGTAAAAGTCGTGTTCGATGAGAGGCGGCTGAGTGTAAACTTACTTAGCGGTTATTTCAGCTCGAATAGCCTCCTCCACGTATGTTTCTTTGTTAAACGTTTTATTAAAAAATCCGGTTTAGCTTTTAGACCCAAAAATTTAAGTTAATTTCATCGCTGACGGATGCGAACATGTGTCGATCGTATGAAATTTCTCAAACTTATTTAACGGGATGGGGGTACAGGAAAAAATCAATTCCTACTTTCTTCACAGGCGTTTTAGACAAAACTTTATTAAAGCAAATTTGTTACCTACCGGTGTAACAAATGGATTTTTTACAAACATGTACGTATATGCGTTACATATATTCATCGGATTTGTTATGGGATATATATATATAACCGACCGAACCGAAAAACTGTAGTTCTGCGACTGTGGGTTATTTCTGATGTACGGATTACATACACGACTTATTTATCGTTTTTCTTTTTAAATATAATATTTTTTCGTTTTTTTAATTTTTTCCTACGGCAGAGTAGGCATTCCCGCCACTTTATTCCTCACAGTCGCCATATTAACACGACTCTTGTCAGTTACCATAGGTAAAGTCGCCGGACATACAAATACATGATCGGCTGTCATTTCTTTTTCGTCGCGTAGGACGCACTGTGAAGTCTCAGTCTCATTCAATTAAATCGTTTCTTTAATCGAACGATTCTAATGAAGCGCATACCGTACTTCATTCGCGCGGATGTGGCGCTACTAGCGGCGGCGGTCGGCACAAACTAAAGTAATGTAATTTCACGACTAACATACAATAAATTTTACACGTACGGACGGCAGACCGGTGCAGCCGCGAGGCTTAACGCATCGGGTACCGAGTTGACCGCACGATCGAGTTACAGACCGGCCAGACCCGGTTATTTTTTTGCGCTTTAAATATTATTAATTTATTTAATTCTATCGCTCGCCTGTGACTTCACAACATAGAAGACGACTACGACGGCATTTGTTTGTGAAGGTGCATTTTTGCAAAAGTTTTTGTTTTCAAATATCGTTAATTCTTATCGTTAAAAAATGCGCCTAAGAAAAATATGACCTCAATCAGGCGAAATCTCGAGATAACGAACAGCCTCACCCCCTTCACCTTTTAACTTGAAAATTTAACGGCATCAATGCCCGATATGTAGAAGTAATCTGACCGAGTTTGGTCAAAATCGGTCCAGTAGTTCCGGAGATGTAAGGCGATTTAGAGGCAGTCACCGAACGCACACGCGTACAAATGAACATTAAAATCCGGAAAATTTCCATCCGGTTTTTTGGATTCCTCACGTGTCAGAACGTCAAGATCGGATGAAAACGCAAATGCCCGAATTCGAACGATTACAATGATTTCCCTTCTAGAGCTATAACTCTGGTATAGCCACTATCTGACGGGAAACTAAAAATCAACCCTCACCTGATAAATTGAAATATATGTTTTTTGCCCTTTGTCTCCTCGGTTTATATGTTATCAAATTTTTTTTTAAAGTTTATAATCATATGTAGTCCTATCAAGAAACGGCAACAATTTTTTAAAATTATAGACCCCCGGATCTAAAATGTCGGTACGTTCTTTTAGCATTTTATTTTAACCTTTATTGAAGAGGGAGTCAGATTTAGAGGAAACTTTACTCACGCAAATTTGTTAAGCTTAACCTACATATGAATATTTATATTTAATTTTTTTTTAACATTTATTCTCCGCGTCTAAAAAACAAATATTCTGTTTTTTTTTTGGTGTAATTTTTTTAATTTTTAAGTCATGAAATAATACTTTGTGTCCTTTTATATATACATATAATTTTTACTTAATTTTCAAACAAAATAATTTTCCACTTCTTAGAAGACGCGACCCATCCAAGGAATTTGAATCGTGCGGAATATTGTGCAAATAGAAAAGGAGATCGTTTAGAATAATTATTGTATTCGTTTTTATTTATTTATTTTTTTAATTATTGATATTTATCAATATTGAAATGATTCTTGTTTCGATTTAACATTATCACACATTATTTTTTCCACGTTTCAGTCCTTTCTGTTTTTAATAAAAGTCAAATTTCTTAAAATCTTCTTCGTGGTCGGTTGACGGTTTTCTCAGAATTAAATTTTCTACAAATTTAAGTTGTAAACCGGCAAATTAATGAAATTATTACAAAATTAAAAATTATATTTTACAAATTTTTTTTTTGTTTTACAATAATTTTTTGTAACATCGATCATTATAACTAAGGTATTCACTTCAGTTTGTCAGCTTGACCTGGCAACAATATTTATATAATCTATACACAGTGTATGTGTATGTATGTCCGTTCTCGTTGTCGCCGGAAGTATAGTTGAGCCCCTCAGGTTGAGGGGCAATCACAGGTGAAGGCCATTTTATACAACACACGCGCGCGCGCGCATATGTTCATATATATATATATATACACGCACAGATATGGAGCTATTATTTGGATCCAGCCATGCGTACCTTTATCTATCCTATGCACGCACACACACACACACACACACACACACACACACACACACACACACACACACACACACACACACAGACACACTCACTCACTCACTCAATCACGCACATAACACACAAACATACACGCACATAGACAATTTTTTAACCTCATACTACCTGTCATATATATTTATTTCATTATAATATTAACGAAATTAAAACAAGTTTTGAAATACAAAATCCTATTTTTTGACAACTTGACTGCTACCGCTGATTTTTTATCGTTCCTTAACTGGGTTGAGATCCCAGATAGGGTCTTACATAATATCAATGTCATGCCGGGAGATCCCGTTTGGAATCTTACGTCCGATAAATTTGTACGACAAGGGACTCCGTACGGCACGTTATTCTACGAACGAACAAATGTTCCCCGAATTCAAACTTAGAGATCGATATATTTACCGTCTTTTTACGATATCTTTTAATGGAGCTATTAAATTTTAAATATTTAGGACCTTTAACCCACCGGGTTGATCTAGCGGTGAACGTGTGTTCCCAAATCGGCTGATTTGGAAGTCGAGAGTTCCAGCGTTCAAGTCCTACTAAAGGCTACTTTTATACGGATTTGAATTCTAGATCGTGGATATCGGTGTTATTTGGCGGTCTGGTTTCAATTAACCTCACATCTCAGAAACGGTCGACCTGAGACCGCGCAAGACTACACTTCATTTACATTCACATTCACACTGACGTAATACCTGAACGGTAATTCCTGGAGGCTAAACAGAAAAAAAGAAAAAACATTTAGGAATAAATATTAGGTTTTAATGCTTAAATTTGATTTTTTATTGTTATTGATACAGATCGAACAGCTAAAAAAAGGGAAAAAAGTGTAAGCTAAAAAAAGATCGTTATATTGCACGTTACCAAGTTACAATGTTCCACTAAATTTGAAAGAAAGTACACTCGGTGACTTTCCAGGAGTGCATAGTAACTGCTCAATATGTTAGTCTTTTATTGTCTGTTTTCTGCGGAAAAAAATTAAGAATAGTAATGTTTCTTTCGTTTTTATTTATTAGATCGTAGTTATTTATTAATACGTAGTTTAATATTTGCAATACGTTTTATATTTTTCATCGTTTGTTCATTTTTTCTTTTATATTTTTTTTCTTCTTCAAGTGGCATCTCCATTCAGGAGGTTTGCAATCATCATCGCTATTTTGACCTTTGAGTAGGCAGCTCGGAACAGTTCAGTGGATGTTGTGCCGAAACGTTCCCTCAGATAGCGTAACAATGAAATTATGGGCCTTCCAACGTTACGTCTGCCCACTATCTTTCCCTGCACGATCAGCTGGAGCAACTCGAACTTCTCTCCCCTCGTTATGCGACCTAGGTACTGTAATTTCCCTGCTTGTACTGTAGACTTAATCACGAGTTGTTTATTCATACTCTCTAGTATTTGATGTTGGACACCTTATCCATCCAAGATATCCTTAGCGTACGACTACAGCACCACATTTCAAAGGCCGCCGACATTTTCATGTGCAGCTTTTTCAATGTCCACGCCTCCATTCCGTATAGCAGCACAGGAAAAACATAACATTTTACCATTCCAGCCCACACATATAATCTGACCTGCCGATCGCACAAGAAAGTACGCATTTTTAGAAATGCACTTCTAGCCGTTTCTATCCGGGTTTTAATTTCCAGTGTTTGGTCCATGTTGCTGGTTATCTGAGAACCAAGATATTTGTACATTGTTGTGTTTTCAATTATCGCATTGTCGATGTATAAATCTGGGCCCGCCGTTTGCGATCTAGTAATCACCATGTACTTCGTCTTTCTGAGGTACAGTCTAAGGCCATACTGTATACTAACATCATTAATCTTTAGAACAGCTCTTTGTAGATCACTCAAAGTCTCCGTTATGACGACAGTGTCGTCCGCGAACCTAAAATTACTAATTGGCCGACCGATGTCTGAAAATCCAGCTTCATCTTCACTTAGAGCCTCCTTGAATGTCGCCTATCCGTTTTAGCGATATAAGACAAGCGGACGGTGGGACACGCAAGCGAGTGGTGTAAGGTACCACGTTTATTCCGCTCACTCAATTAGGTTATCTCTAGGAGCTAGTTAGGACACCGGTCGTTAACCTAATTCGAGGCTCAGTATCCGTTTGTGGCACAGACATTCGGCCTTATGTTTTAGGGCAAACGAATGGGGTGGTGGCGGGAGAAATGCAAAGCAAACCGATACTAAAGTAGTATAAAATGCTCTGGGAAAGCTTTGAGGTGAACTGTTTTCTAAATCGAGGCCAGTATGGCTTCACGAAAGGGGTTGTCACCGACGATTGCATCTTAAATGCTCTTGCCGAAGTGGAAAGCACCGACTGTAAATATGTTATGGCAATTTTTATAGACATACAGGCAGCATTTCCTTCCTTGTGTTGCAGTTCAGTCCTCTATAAGTTCGAAGGCCGCAATGTTGCCGTCGCCCTGCAGGACTTGGTACATGATTATCTGTCTAACCGTACGGTTCTGTTTAAGGATGCGCACCTAGTTGTTGAAAAATCCGTCACCAGGGAAAACCCGCTGGGTTCCGTCCTCGGTCCCCTGCTGTGGAACCTGGTATTCATCGGATTTCTGGGATTGACATTACCAGAAGTGGTCACGGCCCAGGATTTCGTCGATGACTGTCTACTTTTAGTTCGTGGTAATTTACAACCGCAGCTAGAAGACCGGTCGCAGGCGGTCTTGTAAACCGCAGAGGGCTGAATAGACATTCAAAATTTAAACATTTCAGTGCCCAAGACGAAATTTATGCTTCTCAATGGTGCAGGCAAATTATCGTACAGTCGTAACCCCCATATTAAACAAGGCTGTGTAATCAGCTGAGTTAGAGTTCATAAGTACCCAGATATTTTGTTTGATGAGAAGTTGCTATTTAGCAATCACATTAAGCAAGTAGCGGCGGACGCCATCTCTGTGATGCACAAGCTTAGGAGGATTGCTCGAAAGGAATACGGAATGTTGGGCAGTCGTTTGTATATGATGTACCGAGGTGTCTTCGAAAGTATGACCTCCTACGCGGCATCCGTTTGGGCGCATAGGTTAGAAAGAAATCGAGCATTTATTCAAAATTTAAGTGATCCCCAGTGCAGAACTTTAATTGTATGCACTGGTATTTTTAAAACAATCTTCTACGAGGCTAAACTGTATTGGGAACGGCTGTTCCATTCGATTTCGTGGTGAAAGTTCAGGGAGCCATATGGAACTTGCGAAAAGGCAGTGAAACCGAGGTGTTTGGAATGTGGTTTCGAGTCGGGAATGTACCGGAGCGGAATGGTGATCTCAATGCTCCGGTTCTAGATTTCGTACAGTTGCCCATCTCCCGCCTGCGGAGGAGGCTTTACAGCCTCGCGATGGAAACATGGCAGCATGAATGGTACGCCACGACTAGGGACGATCCTTGTATAGATTTATACAGGATCTGGGGGGGGGGGGATGGTATGCCTCTCTTTCGTTTTAAGGGCAACGGGTGCCCGAGTGCTCTCCAACCATGCAAATTTAAACCAATATTTGTTTCGGTTCCGCCTGGCAGCTGATGAGCTGTGCGTCTGCGGGGGAGGTTCAGTCGAACGAACACATGATGTTCGACTGCCCGGCTCTTGGGAGGGCTAGAACTCAAGCCACCCTGGAACTTACAGGTGAAGGGGAAAATTGGCCGCTCACAAACGGCGAGTCAATGTGGCGAGTGCCGCATTTTCGCACTGTGTGGGAGTTCCTTGATGCGGTTGCTTTTATGTACAAAGCAACCGCATCAAGAAACCCTACGGGAGGGTTCTCTACGGGGGTTGGGATGTCCCAAACCTCGTAGGGAAAGACACCTGTTGACGATTCCGGTCGTTTCACCACCCCCCTCGTTACCAGCCCTGATGGGCTTTAACGGAAGTCGTCTTCAGACCCTCAAACTGATTACACCTCACAGTAATAAGCCATGCCTCGGTTGGGATGCCACCGATGTAAATGCCTCGTAGACATTTACATCAGTGATTTTTAACTCAGCTTTTGACTGTCTTACATCGTTGGGTTGCTTTGTACAACCGTCATCAGTAGTTTGCCTAAGGGAAAAGACTCCTACCGTGCTGCTGTAGGAAGCTAACCGAGAGATATGGCCAGATTACGTCTCCAAGCGCTTTAATAGTGAACAGGAACTTGGTGGGTTTCAGCAGCTCAGACGTGGCAGGGAATTGTTTTCTTTGACGAGATATATTTAATTATTGATAGTCACATATGTTTTAGTACTTGACGGGGTGCGCCTACCCATTTTAGCCGCGCTTATTTCGCTCACGCAATTAGGTTAGTTCTAGGAACTAGTTAGGACACTGGTCGTTAAACTGTTTCGAGGCTCAGTAGCCTTCTGTGGCATAGACATTCGGTCTTATGGTTTAGGGCGACCGAATTGGGTGGTGGCGGGAGAAATGCCAAGCAAACCGAAGTAATATATTACTGAAGTAATGTATCTACCCGCATTCCTTATGTTGTATATATAAAATGTATTTAAAATATTTATTATGTAATAATTTTCTTTGCGAGGAATGTATTTTTATTTACCGATCAGGGTAATACATTTGTACAGTTAATATCACCTGCATTTTAGGAGAATCGGAATTCTTATATGTAATTGTGTATATTATTCCATATACTAAAGAAAGCAACTTCATTCTTCATAGTCATATTTATTTTTCAAATGAAGTCTTACAAAAAAATAAACAATGTATATATATAAAATCAAATACACGTTTAATATTATTAATACCTAATAATAAAAACGATAGGCTAATAGGTGTATATATCAGCCCTAACTGCAGCAGGGAATCTCATAAGAACAGACTCCTTGACCTCCAACAAGTCATTATACGAGCTCGGAAGAGAATTGTAGTCCTTGGAGACTTTAACTGCAGGACTGTTCTAGCTGGAGCGGTCTCCTCGAACGCTAGAGGAAAACTCCTGGAGGAATTGCTGGCAGCGACAGGAATGACATGTATTAATGACGGAACAGCCACCTACCAAGCAAGAGGGCATCAATCGGTCCTGGATTTAGTTATAATTGATCGAAGGATGCGCACTGATGCAGCTGATTTCATGGTTCTTAATGACGAAACAGCCAGCGATCACAGAGCCATCTTTGTTAACATTAGAGAGCAACGGCCAGAAATAAGTCAGATAAATAACAATATCAGACTGTCTGATCAACAGATATATAGAGTGGCTAATAATGCGGCAAATAGAATTAGAAATAGTACTCAGATAACACCTGAAATATTCCAAAATATAGTTAAAGAAGAGATGGCGAACATACCGAGGAGAAATAATATTAAACATAATATGGTCTACTGGTGGTCCAGGGAGATAGAGGAACAGCGTAGAATTATGCAAAGACACAAGAGGACGGCCCAGAGGTTGCGAGCTAGAGTTGGTTCGGAAATAGGATGTAACATTGCGACAGAGCAATATAGGCAAGCGAGAAAACGCTTAATTTCCTCATAAAGCAGGCCAAAAGAAGGAAATGGTTAGAACTATGCGAGGAGTTGAATGCTGATCCGTGGGGAAAGGCTTTCAAAATAGTAACCAAGCGGCTTGGGAGACAAGCTCCGACACTGAATGAATAAACGGCTGCGTTGCAGATCAGAAAGTTATTCCCCAGAACGGAGGAGCAATATAATAGAGAGGTGATAGAATGCCAGGGAGGAACATTTACACAAAAAGAGGTCATGGAAGCTATAAATAAATTAAAAAATAAGAAAAGCCCCGGCCCAGATGGCATCCCAGCGGCCATAATTAAGATAATAGCTAGGATCGTACCTTGGGAAATAGTCATGTAGCCAGCTACGGCTTACAAAATAGAAGCTTCCCTGAATGCTGGAAGGAAGCAAGAACAGTCTTCCTCCCAAAGGCAGGACAAATTCAAGAGAACACAGCATATAGACCGATTACGCTCTTAAATAATATGGGAAAAGTAGTTGAAAGGTTGTTAGAAAATAGACTTAGAGAGGAAATAGAGGAAAAACAATGTCTACATCCGGAACAATTCGGATTTAGAAAGGGACGGTCCACGGTTACCGCAGTCGAGAAGGTAAAAAACTGGGCATTAAATTGCAGAAGCGGTACATGGAGGACTAGAAAAATCCCCATGATCATAATTCTTGATGTTAGAAACGCATTTGGTACGGTCCCCTGGACAGCCATCATTGAGGCGCTTCAAGCCATGCAAATAAGTAAATACTTAGTAAATCAGATAGATCAATATCTGCAAAATAGGATCATAGAGGTCAAAACCCTAGAAAGGAAAGCCATATTTCAGGTATTCGGAGGGGTGCCGCAGGTTGTCCTTGGCCCAACCTTATGGAATGTTTTCTATGATAAAATCTTCAGGCTGAACTACCCCGAAGGGGTATCGATAGTAGGATACGCGGATGATATCGCAATATTAGTAGAAGACAGAGATATTAATGAACTGGAGAACAAGGCAAACCAAGCGCTTAGAACAATAGATGAATGGATGGAGGATAACAAATACGAAATAGCTCCTAATAAATCCTGTTGCCTGGTCCTCTCGGGTAGAAGACCATTAAGAAGTGTGAATCTAAATATCAGAGGACAGAGAATTGATGAAGTAAAAGAAACAAAATACTTGAGGGTACTTCTGGACAAAAGTTTAAGGTTCAGCAAGCATATTGATATGATTTGTGGGAGAGTTACTCCTGCTGTAAAGGGATTAAGAGGATTATTTCAAAACCACGGCACACCTAAAATGGTTATTCGAAGATTGATAACCGCGGCTATCACTTCGGCGGTACTGTATGCGGCTCCCATATGGGGGGCGGCAATGAACATACAGCGAAATAAAAAGAAGTTGAGAAGTGTCCATAGACTGGCATTGCTGCGTGCAGCTGCTAGTTACTGTACGGTATCGTATTACGCGCTGTGCGTACTGACCGGGCGTCCTACCCATAGACCTTCAGATAAAAGCCAGAACTCTCAGACACAGCGGTATGTCGAAAGAAGAGATGGAAGGGATTATAGAACAAGAATGGCAAGAAGAGTGGGCAGGGTCCAGAGTGGGAGAATGGACCAGACGCCTAATCCCTAATATTAAAACCTGGAATAACAATAGACTCGGAGATGTCAATTTTTACATGACACAATTACTGTCGGGGCACGGCTCTTTCGGTCAGTATCTGTATAGGATCGGGAAGAGAGCCACCCCGCAGTGCATCTATTGTCCAGAGAACGACGATGCCGAACATACGTTGTTCATATGTCCAAGATGGGCCGTTAACAGAGGTCAAATAGTAATTAATGGTCTTACACCAGAAAATCTCATAAACTGGTTGGGGTACAACAATGAGAACTGGGAATGGTTTTGCAGGTTCGCCGGGGAGGTCCCGCGGGCCAAAGAGGATGAAGTCAGAAGAATGGGGTATAAACAGTAGGGTAGGGCGGACAGTCACTCCATGGAGGGCCTGTATGCCTTGGTGTGCGGGTACCTGAGAAGGGGGTGAACTCCAGGGGAGTTTGAGTTTGGGTTAAAATAAAAGACCAAGTCCCGGTCGGCGGGGTCGTCCCTGCGGGAGCCTAGGCTCTTTGTGGGGTCGGCGCTGTCGATTAGAGGCCAAAGGCGTAAAGACCGAGTCCCGGTTCCCTGCTGAGGCGCTGGGGGACGGCATAGCCGGACCTTGGCTCTAAAGCGGGGGATTAGAGGCAGGCAATGTAAAACAAAAGATCCGAGACCGGGGAGGCCAACCTGCCGTGCCGGACGTATAGCCGGCAGGTGGGGGACGCCTCCTTTGAGAGTAAAAGGACACTCTCCCCGACTGAGTATACTTAATTGGATATCCGGTCGGGGAGAGTAGAAAAACAAAAAATAAAAATAGAAAAAAAAATAAAAACGATTCATGAATTTGTTCACAGGGTAATAAAATTTTTAAAAAAGCCTCGCTATTCGATTTTATAATGTTGGTAATTTAAAATGGAGAACCTTCAAAAACGAAGAGGTTTTACGGCCGGGTATTTGAGCATAATCGAATGTGTAACTGTGTTTATCGGTAGCGTCTGCAATCCTTTTAACAGAATCACTAGTACCTTTGTCGGAACTGAAGCCGAACTGACATATGTTTAATGTTTTATTCAGTTTATTGGAAAAATTTGCAAAAAGAGGTTAGTATCGGTATCGATGTGTAATTATTCACCGGCAGGGATTTTACTGTTTAACGATGAGCAACTTAAAATTGAACCGCTACAAACTAAACACGGTTACGATGTGTGATAATTTGTAAATAAATAAAAAAATACAAAAACCTAAATTAAATTAAATTCCGTAATTACATTAGCTTTACAAATTTACCGTATTTTTATAAAGGATGTTCAAATCGGGTACCTTGCGCAACGATCAGTTTTGGTACTCGAGCGATTATATTGCGTCGACTGACATAAAAGATTATTAATACCGTCGATTTCTTGTTAAATGTGTGCCTTCCATTCATTGATAATCATAAACCGTAATCATAAATCGTAATTCGTAAGCTTTATCGTTCAAATAACCCCGAAGAAAAAATCGCAAGTAGACGAATCTGGGGAAAGCGGTGGCCTCCTCCCCGCTGCTGATAGTTCTTTCGTCTATAAAAGCCTGACGAACGCGTACTAGTTAAACGTTTGATGTGAAACAGGTTGCTCCGTCTTATTTGAAGAAGCCGTACTCTTTTTCACAATCCCTTCACTGAGCGAAGAACTCTTTGAAATTGTACGGAACGGTTCTGTATCGATAGTCCGATCAAAAAAAATCGGCCCCGCAATACGATTACCAGAAACCTCGTACACCGATTTTCTCATTCCGAAATGAACAGACAAATATTCGGTGAGGATTTTCAGTTGTCCGATATCTGGTTTTATGCGAATTAACACGCCTAGATAAATAAAACCGTACTCCGTCTGATATGAAATCATCGGGTCCGTCTGTCCGCGAACAAGAACAATATTTTTGAGAATCCTGTCGCTGCAATTAAATCTTCGACAGAGAATCTTTGAATATCGACTACGGCCTCTGAAGTCCAAACGAAAGGTCATCTCGTCTATTTCATTTTGCCTTTGAAACCGATTAGGCTGTACTCAGTTTTTTAACCGAATCGAGTACGCTAGTATTCGTCGCCGGGATACTGGCGTTCGAAAATTTTTCCGCAAATACTTGATGCGTCTCTTAAAAGGATCCGGAACGCATATGAGTTTCGGCTTTAGCGATTCTTTCCCCTGTCAAAAGAGGCGTTTTAGGAAAACACAGTTTTGAAGAGCGAAAGTAAATCGCACTGAAACACGAACGGTTTATAACTGACAAAAATAGATTAGGATAGTAACAGACACGACCGATAGTGGTGCTAATAGAAGCAGTCTTAAAGGGGACATTAAAATAACTGAAGTTCGGGTTCGGTTTTATGTTGCTTATTCGGCATTTGATGTATATATATATACTTATACTAGCCGGCTTGTCTAGCCAGAACCTGAACCCTCAAGGCCCAGGCGAATCCCGAAGCCAACTCAGGGGCTCCTCGGGGCCTCCCGGGGTCAAGAGGTCTACCCCACAGAGGTCTGTACGCTTGCCATTCCCGATTTATCAGGGGACCGGCGCCCTGGACCCCGTACAGCTTGCTTCGGTTACCATTCCCAGCTACCCAGAGGGCTCCACCCCCTGGACTCTTGCACTGTACGTTATCTTCACGGTTGTGAGAATAATACTGACAACTAATAATTATTGTATTCAGGCTTTATAGAAACCTGAAAAAGAAATTACAAAAGATAATTACATTAGGTAACTAAAGTAAATACACCTTTGACGACAAAAAATTCATAACTTATTTCTTTGCCGTGGTGGCAGAAATATAATAATTAAGTAAAATAATTAATCTACTTTTCCCTAATGAATATCTTTACATTACAAGTTCACCCTTCTTGAGGATGAAGTAATAATGAATATTTTTAATATGTTAACCTTCAAGGGAGCTAGGGCCTCGGTCTGTGCCTTAAAACCCTCCATGGCATGATACGAATGTATCCTGAAAATTTGAAAGCAGTCGATCGGTTGGTTCTTCGACTTTTTTCGAAACAAAATGCACTAAAAACCTTCTCGGTTATGCCGAGAAACACGGATAAAGATTTGTATGCGATTAATCGAGTAGTGTTTTTGTTTATCTCGAACAAATAAAAACACACTTCTTCTTTATGCAATAGTATAGATATATGAAACTAAGCGAATCAGCGGCCATTTTATTTTTTTATCAACGGAGATATGAAGGATGGATTAATTGTTTTATGATCTTTGGCGCACTGGAATTAATAGAAAAGAGTATTTTTTAATTATATTTACGGTTCGGTATTAAAATGCCTAATACAAAATAGTTTATCAAAAGTACGTAGTTATAAATCTTTGAGAAATTTTTTGAAATTATTTTGTAATATATGTCATTTTTATAATCGTACGCTTATTTAATCGGTTTAAATTTTAAATTTTACGGTTGTATCCTTTATAACTGAACATTTATTAGCAGAGAATTTTTCAGATAAGCTTGATATAGGATATTTGTTATTCTCGGGGAACGATTGTACCGCGTAACAGAAAAAATGGATAAGGTTTTTACACGTATATATATATTTTGTTTAATTCAGATACGATACGTAATTAGTTTTTCACAGCGACAAACTAAGAAGGAAATATTTAAACAGAATAGCAGGACCCGAACTAAATCACGTATCGGACGATTTAGGCGATTCAAATCGTGAAAAAATGTAACACTTTCTTTCTTATCCGATTATTATTATTTTCTTTTTAATTACAATAAGATATGCAGATATACATATTTACATACCACGTGTACACTTTGCAGTTATACGTATATATGAACACGGACCGTGAATCTTTACTCGCTTAAGCGTGTATTACTTATTGTATATAATGTAATTATTTTTAAAATATTCATACGAATCTAAATATGAATATTAATGTAAAGGGTATTCTATACTTTAATATCTCGACTAATTATGAAAATAACACATATACGTTCGAGAGTAGTAAACGATAGAGATCTCAATCGAGTCCGCGCATAATTTTCTGTGTTGTTAGCGACTGAATTACTAAAATAATTGTATCTAAAAAAAATAACGAATTATTTATTAATTTATTAGAAAGAATAGTACAAATTAATCTTTAAATTACTTATACGTACGTATTTCCGTTCTTGTACACGCGTGTTTTTTAAGGCTAAAAAAAAAAAAAATAACAACGAGACGATGGCAAATAAGATGTCGCACGTTTACGCGACAGTTCTCCCGTTTCTTTCCTGTGCGCATCTCGTATATTGCAGCCGCCTGTCGTGTATACGAACGTAATTCGTTATGAATTATGCGCTCCTTTTTTTACGGATCGTTCACGTTACCTACCCGGTGTTGTTCCCGTTGAATTTTTTTCTTGTAACGTTTATATCTCGTAAAATAGTAAGAAATATATTCATAAGTAATAAATAACCGGAAAACGTTTCTTTCGCTAATCGCTTAAATTAATATGTTACATGTTTTTATTATTGCTCGAAAAAACCAAAAAAAAAAAAAAAAAAACAACAAAAAACAATAGGCTCAAGAACGCCGATACGGTCAGATTTTTTTCATTAAATTACAAAACGGATAAGCGTTTTAAAATGCAAATTTTCCCACAGAAGGGACATTGATCTCCTTTCGAATGTCTGTGTTAGTTTTTTATCGGTAACGGTTTTAAAGGTCTTTTCGTTTATAAATTTTCTTTATTCCTCCTCAGCGCGTATCGTTTACATTAAGAAGTATATAAATGCGCATCGAATATTTTTTTTTTATTTTTGCCGGCTAAAGGACCGGTACCGGTTTCGTTCAGTTTCATTTCTGTTATTGTTTTCCCGCATTTTTTTCATTCTCTTCTTGCGTCCACTTTCATCCTCCTTTTATTGGGAGGAGATTTTTTCAGGAATCCTTTTTACGTTTTTAAAAATGTATAATATCTTCTGCGGTTATTCGTTTTTAATTAAAATTTTTAGCGTTTCTATAAATCATTTTGGTTCCCCTTTTTTTGTCGAAGCGGTCGGATATTTTCTTCTTTAATCTACTACAACGGTATTATTAGGCGGCTGTAAAACTGGCATCTTATCCTTTGAATAATGTTACAGAATTTTCCGGTCTGTACGTACACGTAGTTTTTCATCAGGGTGTATTTTCCGGTTCTGTTCAATTTTTCTAGGCGAGAAGATTTTCCGCAGGCTTCTTCTTTCTTACTTTTCTATGTTTTTAACTGAACTTTTATTCAGAGGTATATAAACCTTCATTTTTTAACATGGCGTTACAGCGTCTCACTTTTGCATATCAGAGTAAGGATTTTTGTGTTATAAAACCTTTTACGTTGCGTTAAGTTTTCACCCCCTCTTGCACACGGGTGCTGAAACCTAGCGGTGACTAGAATGCCCGCAGAAAACAACGGTCGCGAGACCATCACGCCACTCTACGTCACAAGCTGTCCCTTATGCCACGGTACGAGCGTCTTATGCCAATCTGCACTCATACCTGACCCAAGGCGATCGCGTCCGGAAGGACTCTCTCAATTCTTGTTCGGATGAACATTACTTTAAGTTTTATTTAGTTTATGTTTGCTATCTTTAACGTTAAGTTATATGTTACAAAATTATTTTAAACCGCCAAGACGGCGTACAATTAAACAATCCTTCGGTAATCAACAAGGTGTCTTCATTCATCACCTATGAACACATACAGTCCACCCTCGCTCTGAAATCTACCACAACGCTGTTAACCAAGGGCGTCACGTCGACGTCGCAACACGATGACTTTATTTAATTTTATTATTCTGTTTTTTTTTTAACTGTGTTTTTCCGCCACCACCCCATTCGGTCGCCCTAAAGCATAAAACCAAATATCTGTGCCACAAACGACTACTGAGCCTCGAAACAGATTAGCGACCGGTGTCCTAAATAGCTCCTAGAGCTTACCTAACAGCGTGAGCGGACTAATCGCGGTGCCATACACCCCCTCAAGAGCAGGGCAGTCAAACGTCAGGTGTTCATTTGACTGGACCTCCCCACAGACGCACAGCTCATCAGCTGCCAGGCGGAACCGAAACAGATACTGGTTCAAGTTAGCGTGGTATTATTCTCTCTTGTAGTGCTTTTTTTTCTCGTTCGTTTTGTTCTATTATCAGTCCAAGTGATTTTCATCGACTGACATTCTCTATTTCTCTTCAGTCGTATATATATATATATATATATATATATATATATATATATAATACACTATATATATATTAACTACCACAAATTTGCATCACGAAATAAATATTCCATTCTGTTTTTAACGGATTAATTTACTACGTAAACATTTCCGTAAAAATTGAAGGAATGGCAGTTTTTTTTTGTTGTAGCCGAATGAAAAATGCCAGGCTCGACTGGGATTTGAACTCCGGAACTTTCGGATGAATAGATAATCCGTTATTATTGTGTCACAGTGATTGGCTCTTTAAAAAGTTTCATTTTAGCGTATAATAAAAGGGGCGAAGAAATTTGAGTATTATTTAGAATTAAACTAAGAGCTAGGAGCTTGTTTATGTGGCTGTAAGTTTGTTTACATCGGCTTATTTACATTTGTACATAGAACATTTTACTGTTGTCATCATGGCCGCATTGGTCCAAGGAAATGGCCCCACCGGAAGACGAGAGGTTCACCTTATTTCTGATAGCAATGGAGCTGAGATTTTCGCTGACACGGTTGTGGAAGAGTTACGGAGTGCCGACCGTTTAATCTCTAAGTGTTTTGGAAAGAAGGCGGGGAATGTCGATTCGGGGGCGGCGGAAGACTGTTAATCCGGTAGTCTCGACCAGTGGACGACGGCTGCGTGACTCCCGCCTACCGGTGAAGAGATGAAAAATCTAATGCTGATGGTTGGAGTGATTTTTATTTTTCGGATGATCCGTTTGACTCGGAAGGGTGTAAATCCTTCACGGACGTCTCCCACATGGAGGAGGATGTACCAGAAGGGGAAATTGGTGCTGTATGACCCGCAGGGACGCTTTCGTCACGGAAGCGTTAGGTTTTCAACATAATCTGATGCTTCTGTTGCGTGACGTTAAGGAGTTGAGCGCTTTGGTTGAGCAACACACCACTACCAAGGTAGTAATAAAAGAGTGATATTATCGACAGGAGAGCAGTGCTCCTATGTTGAACTTATTTGAGGATGTTTTGGATGCAATACCTCAGGAAATCACAGGCGGGACTTTCTACCCGGTTGACGACGACGGAAAAGGCTACTCAAATGTGCCATATAATCAGCGATGTGACGTCACAGACCCCGAATGAAGGCTTGGAGCGTCCCGTGTTCTGGACACTTGAATTCGCCGGGCGGTTGACAGTGGGGTAGCGGACGCGGATATTGAGCAGCTGGTCTTGAAAGGCTGGCCGGAAGACGTTTTCTAATCCTCTACATTAGTAGAGGACATTGCTGATTTGGCGGAGGGAGTGGGGTCCGCGTGGATTTTGGATGTGGCTGCTGATGTTGATCACTCGCGACATGTGCCGATATATCGCAAGGCCGGTGAATCCGGGGTCTTGCTATAATGGCCCCACCTTAATCGAAGGTTTATCGGGTTGGCTCGCGCGGGAAGGCTGAAGGCGGGTCAGATCCTGGCTGTGCAGTCTTCTGCCCGTGATTTATCTGGTGGTACAATTGATCGTGACCAGACGAACTGACTATAGCGATTGATACGACGATTGATGACCGTGAAGTGGCTTCGGTCTTATGCAGATCAGTTCCACGTGTGTTACGGGAGGTACAAGATCACCCGGTCTGTTTTTCTGGATCTTCGGAGCGAGCTGGTCAGATCTTACGGCGCTCTGTAGAGTACATGTCGAGGCGGATGGTGACGAAGCGCTTTGTTCATCTCTTCAGTTTGACATCAGCGCAGCCATCTAAAGGCAAGAAGATACCGTCGGGTCTACCGACCACCACGGTTGTAATTAAGGCAGAGGGGACCTATACGGACCTCCTTCGTTCCGTAAAGGGTGCGGTGTTGCTAGGAAAAACAGGAGTTCTATCCGCAAGGCGGGGTCAGGGAGAAGACTTGCATCTCCGGGTGCGTGCTGACATTGTGGAGAAGGCCGAGGGCACCACTGCGGCATCAACCGGGAAGGGCGGGATGAGAACTCATGTTATCGTCAAGGACAGACGTACTTAGAACGAGGGATGAGTTCACGATAGAACTCCGTAAGGTCATTGGGGAGTCAGCGCCCGTGGAAATTCTGTCAATGCCGCCGGCCTGCGGGTCAACACATGTGGTCACTTTGGCCGTGCCACCTCTTCATGCGGAGAAACTACTATCCGACGGGCGCATCCACATTGGCTGGGTGGCCTGCCGGATGACTCGAATGTCACTCGAATGTCTCAAATGACCTTTGGTTTCGGTGTTGGGGTTCAAGGCTTAGAGCCAACTTTTGTCTTGAACCGGACCGAAGCGGTCGTTGTTTTGCCTGCGGTATGGCCGACCGCGAGAGGAGGGACTGCAAACAGGAACCTCGCTGCCTGTCTTGAAGATCTCATGGACATACACCCGGAGGTCGAGGATGTAAGGAGGCCCGACTTGCATCAGCGCCATGAATGCACGCACAACTGCGCTCTGGTATCTGCAGCGGACAGTCTCATCCGAAAGGGGTGGGAGACTCTGGCAACTTATCTTCGATGATCGGGTGGGGACTCTCTTGCAGTTGGGAGGAAAGTAAGATCGTAGTCCCGGTGGGGATCCCTTTGGGATTCCTCGTTAGAGGCGAGGCCTTAAGACCGGAGTTCCGGTGAGGGAACCCTATGGGATCCCATCGTTTAAGACAAGCAAGTAAGACAGAGTCCCGGCTGCCTGGGCGGGGCCTTGCGCCCTTACGAGATAGTTTGAGGCGATGGCACCCCTTGGTGCTGGGGTTATACTTAGTCACGAATCCGGCTCCAACGAGCGGAGAAATCGATGGAGAAAGAAAAAAATTAACTTTGTTAGTGTAATTTGTATTAACAAAAAAATTGTTATTCTAAAGTGTTTAAAATGGGGTTTTCTTTAAATTCGGTCTTAAGATGGTGGTCATTAAAAAAAATTTATTTATGAGAGAACATTTTTTACTAAATAGTAACTGTTGTTTTTTAATTTTTTTTTTAATAACAATATTTAGTTACGTATATGGTATTACAATTTCAATCGACTAGTTTTAAGAGGGGGATTTTGAAAAAAATTAAATTTCCATAAAAAATTTGAGAGCAATTTTTCCGTTATAACCCGCCGGGTCTAGCGGTTAAAACCCACCGGGTTGGTCTAGTGGTTAACGCGTCTTCCCAAATCAGCTGATTTGGAAGTCGAGAGTTACAACGTTCAAGTCCTAGTAAAGCCAGATATTTTTACGTGGATTTGAATACTAGATCGTGGATACCGGTGTTCTTTGGTGGTCGGGTTTCAATTAACCACACATCTCAGGAATGGTCGAACTGAGAATGTACAAGACCACACTTAATTTACACTCATACATATCATCCTCATTCATCCTCTGAAGAATTATCTAAACGGTAGTTATCGGAGGCTAAACAGGAAAAAGAAAGGGTCTAGCGGTTAAACTTGTCACCGCAAAATCAGCTGATTTTCGAAGTCGAGAGTTGGAAAGTTCAAGTCCTTGTAAAGGCAGTTGCTTTTATACGTTTTTGATTGCTGTACTGTGGATACCGGTGCTCTTTGACGGTCGGATTTAATTAACCGCACGTCTCAGGAGTGGTGGGCCTGAGTCTGTTCAAGACTACATGTTCACCTGTAAACTGTTTACCGTACATTTACAACTAGCTCAGACTGACTGCTCACGTCACTGTGCTGTTGCTCTGCAACCTGGTATACGTACATAAATAAAAAAAATAATAAATTACGCAGTTAAGAGAGAATCTAGTAAGAGAGAATCTCGGATTACTTCGATTAATCGGCAACTCCAGTCGACTGCTATTTAATCGATTTACCGATTTGAAATTTCTAACATAATTTTTTCATATTTACGTAATACATTTATACGTTAATTATTAAAATAGATCTTTTACTCTCATCGGTAGGTAATAATACATTTATAGATTACGTCAAGAACGGATAGATGTGGTACTCCAAGGATAAAAAAGAGACTGCCTGGATATGGATCAAGGGAAACGTAAGTAAAACTTTCATCAGAGCGATATTACAAAATAATAAAATTAATCGTAATGGAAAAGATTTACGCGATTAAAATCCACGTTAATTATTTAAACGCGTAAAATAGCGTTAAGATGTTAAATATAAAAAAAAATAACTACGAAATAATTCACGGTTCAGAAGCCGTCAATGAAAATTTTTTCATGTATTTGTGTAAACGTTACAATGGATGCGAATACTAGTATTTAAAAATTAAAATTTTTAATTTACTAAATATCGTTCTTCAAGATTCACAGATTCGGGTTTCGTACAACGATAAAACAATGCATCTTAGTAAGTAAATATTTATAAATTCTTTGTACTAAGTGTAGCTCCGAACAAATAAGAAACACGGATAATAGGAAAAATGAAAAAATAAACCTTTTTTAAACTGAGTTACAAAAGAATTCTGAAAATCTTTCGGAATATTAAGGGTCTTAAGATTTATCGGAAGGAGAGAAATTTGCGGAAGAATCTAATAAAGTAACCGACTAGATAGGTCCGCCGTGGGACGACTTAGTAATTAAAACAGGGTCAGGCTTTCTTTTGGAAAACTCTCGCACGTTCCCGGAATCGTGTGGCGTCGGGTTGAATAAAGCGCTGATCCGCAACTGAAAGGCGGGTATTTCCGAATTTAAATCTTTCCCGATGATAAATAAATTAAAACACAGTCGCTACGTTATCTACTTTCTTATCGGAAAAAATACACCGAAAATAATGTTTTAGAAATTATTTCTTAAAGCGATAAATTAAACGAGAAAAAAAAAGAAAATCGGTTAAAAAATTAATTTTGTTTTACGTTTTAGGACTGTGTTATGAACGATCTCGCCTGAAGACCGTTAACACGTTGCGGTAGATTTTAGAGTGAGGTTGGACTGTATGTTCATAGGTGATGAATGAAAACAACGCCGTGTTGCTTGTTGAATAAGGGTTTAACGAGTCGTCGTCTTGACGGTTAATGAAATGAATTGTAACGTAACGTGTAACTTGACATATAAAAATAAAAAATATAAAATGAAATACAACATTAAAGGTAACGTTCATCCGAACAAAGAATGGAGTCTATCCGGACTAAGACGTACGACGTCTATCCGGTACGACGTCCCCGCTTCGGTTCAGATTCGAGCGCCGAATGGATAAGTCGCTACCTCATAATGACCACTCCCTGCGGCATTATGACGTAGGACATGGCGTCAGCAGATCGCCTGACCAAGGGAGTGGAGACTCTAGCCCTCGCTAGGTAGCAGCACTCGACGGCAAAGTGGAACGTAACAGACGGCTTTTTTAAGACTTTCCCGGTTACTACAGCTCTAATGTTTAGTTTTTGCAAAAATCTACTTTTAAAGTCGCCCTTTCTTCTTTCACTGATTTTTTTTACACGGAAAAATTTATAGCGGTTTTCTAAAGATATACCGTATTCAGTACGTACTTTTCCTCCTGGATTTTGATTAATATCTCTGGACCGGTTCGACATAAATCGGCTTAAGTCTAAAACATCTCATAAAGGTTCTATATAAGTAATATCGATGGCATTCAATTTTGGACAAAATTAAAAAAAGGACAAAAATAGTTTTCGCCATTTCTAATCTTTTAATTTTTCTATAGCGTTCGAAGACAATCGAGTTTAGGATTTAACGTAGAGGAATGAATATTCAGTATCAGATTTTGCCTCGTATATCGAAAACACATCGACCGAAAAAGCTGAAATTCGTTATAAACATTTGGCTGTATAAAAAGTTTTTAAAAAATTTGATCGAAGCCGATCGATATATATATAGCCAAATATTTGTGGCGAAATTCAACCTTTTTGGAGATGAGGCAAAAACTATTCAAAAATAATATTGAATATCCTCCCACCCGTAAATCCGATCGACTTATAACTTTGGAATTTTAAATAAGTTAATAAGTATTTTACGTACATAAAATGTCAAGAATTAAAGATTGCGAAAAATTATCTCTCCCCGTTTTTTAATCTGTCATCAGTATTACACGTATAAAACTTTTTTGAAACGTTTTAAACGAATCTATTTTGAGACGACTCATAATACTTAAAAAATAAACAATATAATTAAAACTTACTAAGTACTTAAATACTTAAAAAGGTGGTTCCAGGGAATCGGATTTCAGTATTTAAAAAGTTTTTGATTTTTTAATAATTTGTGATACTGTTGTATATTAAAAAAGGTAGCTGCTGTCGAACAAGGGGATACAAACCGTACCTAAATGTTTTTAATTAAAGTTAATTCATATACCTTGCCGACCGAGCCGATAAAAACCGCTATTTTCACTATTATTAATAATAAATAACATTCCCGATTTTTACTTTGATTTATTTTATTTAATAAAATTTTAACTTCACGGTACAAAGTTTTGTTTGATTTTTGCATTCGTAAAAGCTAAATATAAACGCGATTTTTATTTAAAATTAAATAAATTTTACTTAACCGATTTTATTGCGTATTTCGATTTAAAACTTTTTTCAAACATACGGGACAGCGCCGGGAATGTTTTCTAATCCTTCGCCGACTTTTTTGATTTCGATTCTTCTCTATGTAAATATAGTCGCTTTTCCATCGACCGCTTTTTTCTCTTAAATTTTATCCCGTTTTCCTCGATTGTCTTTTCTACCGACATCGATTATAACTTCGATAATCTACGCGTAGTAAATTACGGTATACGAAGATACGACATCGAAACAGAGCCGATGTAAATTTAAACGTCGGTCGATGCCAGAATAAGAACGGCAGCTCGTTGAAAACGGCTCACCGTAGGGCGACTGAAAACATTTTAGATTTACGGATGATATTTTATTTATAAAATTTATTTTTTTTCGATTCTAAAGTTATTCTTTAAAAAACTAAACAAAGGACAAAAGCAAAAACCGTGTTATACGTTATAAAAACAGACTTCGATAAAAAATAAATAAATAAACAAACATAACGATAATAGATGGATAGGATGATAAAAAGAAAGAGAAAATAAATTAATAAATTAGACGAACGCTATATCTCTTTAATGATATACCGTACCTGTCTTTTTAACTAATAAACGAAACAGAATCAAAGGTCTTTAATTAACGGGGGAAAAAAGAAGAGTTAAATATATTTCCTGATTTGGAATTCGGCAACATCGGTACGCACGAAAACGAAAAACCAACCTCTGATCTGCTTAAGGTTATCTGAAAAAGTTAAATATATTTAGTTTTAATTAGAACCCGTTTTCATCTCCTCCTTCGTCACTGTTGTCCGATCTACTTCTCTCCTTCTGAATACATCCCTCTTTACAGACGCTACTGCTGCAGTTAATCGACTTTTTCTTCGGCTCTTCCTTCTTGTCGTGTCACCTCACTACCCCCACCGTTAATATATTATACACGTTTTTCTACTACTTATAATCAGAAAAAAAACAGCCGCTGTACAATCGTTATATAATTTCAAATTCTTATGTTCCCTTCCTTTGTATCGCGTCCTTTCGAATGTCATATCAGGTCAACTACGCCTATAACAGAATAAAATCAAATCTTATTTTCCTTCCGATTAAAAATTTCTTTCGCTCTTGCAGGAAATCGTTTTCTCTTATTTATTTACTCCTATCGCTCACTTTTTTCACATTTCAAGTACTAACAAATATTTAATATTTGCTTCTTTTATTTTAAGTACGTACCTGCTTGTGTTTTTAACTATATTATTATTAGTTTTTGTTTTTACTTAAATAACTTAGAATAATCGGCTAGCAGAATTTGTTCGTAAATAACACATTAACTAAAACGATCGAAACATTTTTCTCATTACATAAGTATGAAAGCGACAGACTTAATAGCACGTTTTGTAATATAACTATTCAAAAATAAATTGCAGACGTTAGACCGAAATTGTTTGTAAGAGATTACAGAAGAGTATGAATTAATAAATATTATATATATGCGTGAAATCTAACGCACAGTCGCTCGTAACTTGTAAATGAAAAACATACGGCGTAAAAGTTTAATTCTACAATTTTAATCGCTACAAATATTTACGTTTATTTTACCGCGTAATCGGAGCTGCTCATCGAATAGTAAAGCGGCTTTCTCATTCTGTTAATGACGAATGCCGGCGATCTTTCCTCGATGTACGATCCTCCTTCGCCATCATCATCATCCGTGTGGAAGTGAGTACCTTAAAATACGGAGAATAAGTGAAAATCTGAGGGCGCCGAATCCGGTGAATGGAGTGCGGAATAGGTTCAAATTTCAACTTCTCTAGAATCTCTGTGGTCGCACGCGACGTGCCTGACCAAGTATTATCGTGTTGCAGAACTATCGACTCCGTTGGTCGTCGGACACGACACACACGTTCGTTTAAGCGTTTTTAGTTTTAACGTCTGTATATGCGGCACGCTAATTAAAGTCTACCGGGAATCGGGTTTAGAATACCAGAACACCGGTGATTGTGAATTAACGGTCTCGACTAATTAATTTTTTTCTCTCCGTACCGTAGAAACAGCAAAAAATACGTCGGCGGCTTCTCAACTAGCCAGCCGCTTAGTAAAATTACAAGATATGATAGGTCCACGGCTTACCCTAATTTCTTATTTTGCATCCAAAATGCAGTTTTGAATGTAATTCGAGTAATCAAGTGTAATCCAAATCTCAGTATCTCGAGATTTCGCCTAATTAAGGTCGTATTTTTATTAGGCGCGTTTGTTAACGATTAAAAAAATAACGATATTTACGTAACAAATTTTTCAAAGTCCACCTTCCACCCTAAAAAATGCTGTAAACTAACGGATAAGTGAACGTGCTGCATCGATAAAACCCCCTGTCGCCACACGGAGCGTGAGTGTCGAAGTCCGTCATCTTGAAACTTCTCTTTTTTCCTGTGGGAAATTCCCTTTTCCCTCGTCCTCTTAAACCGAGCAATTTGAAATTTCGCAGGGTTGCCGACGAAATTATTTTTTACGCTTTAAATATTAATTATTTATTTAATTTAATTTAGTTAATAGTTTAAAGGTCGGTAGCACTGACGTACAGCTTTTCTAGTCGTCTGCTATGTTGTGACGTCACAAGCGAGCGGTAGAATTAAATTATTTACGGTTTACAAAAGTAACTCGGGCCGGGTCTCGAACTCGATCGCCCGGTGGACTCTGTACCTGGTGCGTCAAGTCTCACGGCTACACCGATCTGCCGACCGTACAAGCAAAATTTGTTCAATGTAAGTCGTGAAATTACTTTAGCTTAGTTAGTGTCAACCGTCGCCGTTAGTACCGTCACATCTGCGCGAATTAAATAAGTATGGGCGGACACTTTAGTTAGATTCATTGAACTAAATAAACGAAAAATTATTATATTTAAATAAAACGATAAATATTTTTAATTAAGTTGCGTGTGTGCGTGCGCGCACCGGTTGTCAGCTTTTTTTAAAAGATTACAATGTCGTCTGCATTAACAGTAGACACAGTCGGACTATCAATCTCGGAAATTAACGTTTCAGAATGTTTATTTTTTAAGAATAGATCCCCATTCAACCCCTTTTTTTAGGGATTAGACGTTTATTTATCGAAGTAATTAATTACTTCAATAAGTAAATCGGCCCGATTCGGTGCAATGATGTTCAACAACGCTAAAGAAACAATTATACTTTACTAAAAAAAAAAATAATTCGGGTATCGTAGTATCCTCTTGTCCGACGAGGTTGAAAATCACGTCAAAGCTCGGCTAGTCAAATATTTTTGCCAAATTTTGTAGGTGCGAAGAAAACCCTGTGTACAAATAAGGTTGAATATCCCTTATCGCTGAATTCGATCGACTTAAAACTTAATTTTAAATAACATAATAACAATTTTTATTACCACTGTAAAAAGAAAAAACGTAAAATAACAACTACTCCTTTTTAGTTGTATACAAAACTTAATGCCTTAATACCATCATATATATATATATATTAATTTTTTGAGAGGTTTTTGAAGAATTTATGTTGAGCCAGTCCGGAGATATTAATTAAAATGCAGGTCAACACATGTACGTACATACTTGTAGTACATCTTCCGGAAATTTCTGGAACTTTTTGTGTTGTTTGGACTGGAGGGGATTTTGACATGTCAACAGTTGCAAATATTTTGATACCCAAACTTTTTCCCGATCGCTCAACTTGTTCTTAATAACTATGCTACAGCAGCAGCGATAGAACTATAGTCGGGAAAGCGCCAAAGTAACTGCTTTTAGACAAATCGGTAGCCTACCTCCTAATTCTTCCTATTAAAATTATCAACAACATTTTTGTAAGATTTATGTTATCTGTGATATCGATTTTGATGATAACGAGGAGAAATTTTTACGCGGTGAAACGAGTGAAATTCTTTGTAAAGATAGAAAAATATTCTAATTTAATTTGAAGTTGAAAATTATTAAGCGTAAAGGTTACTCGCAAAAAAAAATTATTTTTTCTTATACGTAGTCCCGTGTGTCTGTTTAAATTTAATGCACTGTTCTATACAAGAAAGACAACTTCGTCCGGTCAGTTGAATGATTCGAATGTGGTGGATGAGAGAAATAGAAGGGTAAAACTGCACAAAGATTATGTGTGTGTGTGTGTGTGTGTGCCCGAGCGTTCACATTAGAAGAGAGTTATTAAAGAAGTATAAGAAGCCAGCGTTAAGTATCAGCACGATGACAAAGCGGTTATCCCTTATTATATATTAAGCTTCAATGTACAACTATCTTTCTTATAGTTGATGTATATATACCAGATTTTTATTTCGTTTTACTTTATTATTTTTTTTTTTTTTTATACTCTCAACTCTTTTGTTAAGTCAGTTTCAGCCTATACAAAGAAATTATATTGGTACGTATTTACAAAAAAGAAAACAAAATGACCTTACAAAGGTCGGTCACTAATGATGCATCCTCTAATTGCCTTACTACACTGAACACCGACTTCATTTTATCTTCTACTTCTACTGTACACCGAATCAACGAAAATTCTTTTTATTTCTTACACATACACGCGCGCGCAGGCACACACTCACACACACACAGACTATTCTTTTTTTTCTTCAGTCGTTTGACTGGTTTTATGCAGCTCTATATGATTCCCTATCTAGTGCCATTCATTTCAGTTCGGTATACCCCCTGCATCCTACGTTCCTAATAATTTGTTTTACGTATTCCAAACGTTGCCTACCTGCATAAATTTTCCCATCTACCTGTCCCTCCAATATCAAAGCGACTATTCCAGGGTGCCTTAAGATGTGGCCTATAAGTCTGTCTCTTCTTTTAGCTATATTTTTCCAAACGTTTCTTTCTTCATAGATTTGCCGCAATACGTTTTCATATGACACTTTATGTACCCACCGTCAGCTGTAATACGTCCTCTGATATTTCGAGCCGGGCTAGAACCAGAGCGGAACGACTATCACAATGCACCGGGTCCAAATTTCGTTCAGTTGCCCATTTCCCGCCTGCGGAAGAGGCTATGGAGCCTAGCGATGGATGCATGGCAGCATGAATGGCACACCACGAATAAGGGAAGATCCCTGTATAGATTAATACAGGATCTGGGGGATGGTATGCCTCGAGTTCATTTTTAAGGGCGGCGGGTGCCCAAGTGCTCTCCAATCATGTGAATTTGATGCAATATCTGTTCAGGTTTCGCCTAGTGGCTGATGAGTTGTGTGTCTGCGGGGATGTCCAGTCGAACGAACATCTAATGTTCGACTGCCCTGCTCTTGGGGGGGCCAGAGACCGGGCCACCCTGGAACTTAGAGGTCAGGGGGAATACTGGCCGCTCATAAACGGCGAGTCAATGTGGCGTGAGCCACATTGTCGGACCGTGTGGGAGTTCCTCGATGAGGTTGCGACGTTCAACCGTAATCGTTAGATTGTTTAATTTAAATGGGATTTATTGATTCCTGTAGCGTGTCTGTGGGAAGTCTTTCTTGAAATAATGGCTGTCATCAGCCAGTAATAAGCTCCAAGCGCTTTAAATGGTGGACAGGCACTAGCTGGCAAACAGCGACCGAGGCGTGGCGGCTTAAATTGCCGTCTTTTTAACTTATAACTTTTTTAGTTTTAAATTGTAACAAGGGGTGCGCCTCCCCGATCTAGTTTTAATGTTACAAGTGAGCGGTAGGGACACATAAAGCGGGTGCTGTACGGCACCCAGCTTAACCCCTCGCGCAAGGTAGGAGCTCACTAGGAGCATTAGGAATAACGAGGTCGCAAATCTGTTTTTAAGGCACAGTAGCCGTTATTTGGCACGGACCATTTGGTCTATGCTCTAGGGCGACCGAATGGGGTGGTGGCAGGATAGATGCCAGCTAACCAATTTACCGTGGCTAAATTTAGGGCCATTCTCCCATCTATTATCACTAGGTCTAGGATGGACTCATGTCCTCTAGCTCTAAAGTTTGGCGTTCCGTTGTTTCTCTATACACGTTCTCTATATACACGCCTATTCGAACGGGTCGCACACCGAACTTACGATTTCCCACACTATCAGTGATCTGACGCTACGTACATCAGACATCCTGGATAAAACTACTGGACATCTATATGTTGTTTTCTAAAACTTTACGAATATTAATTCTTTATTTTAATATTTTTCTTTCTTTTTTTGTGCGGTACCTACTAATTATGTCGGTTTAATTTTTTTTAAATCGTTACCGGCAAAAGGCGATATCAGATTGTAAGGTTTTTACCGTTTATTCGAGTCCCGGTAATCGTTTCTTGTTTTCTACTATTATAAGAAATACAAAAACATTTGAACACCGTTTTTTATACCTATATAGATATTATACGTTGTGCGCTAAATGTCGTTATACTGGAAAATTCTCTTTTCCCACAGTTACTTAATATTCGGGTTTCGAGCCGAGAACATTTCTTACATGTTTTTCAACTTTTACGATATTTTTTCCCGCATTTTGTGGGTCTTCCGCACGGTATTAATCGTTACTTGGTTTTTGAAAATATATGTATATATTTTTTCCATTTTTCGCTTATTTTTGGGGAAAATAGTTTTAAACAACTTATTTTCGAATTTTTTCTTCTTTTACATTACGGGTACTTAGACTTCTCTTCTCCACGTTCTCGGTTATACATCGCGCTTGTTTTCAACGGAACAGAAATATCTTAATTTTCTTCAATGTAGTGGAAATTTACTTTTCTGCTGTAAATATATTTTCTCTATGAAACAACACACGCAGGAACGGTGCGAAGTCACGTGCGATAAAAATCCTAATCGCTGTTATATTTAAATAAAGAGAAAGGAAAGAGGACAATAGTAAGGTGAAGTAAATGACATGGGCTTGCGAGGGTGTAGGCAATATAATCATGCGCCTGGCTGCCCGCGCATCAGAGGTGTCAATTTGCGGTTAACAATTAGCAAATTTTAATCGCGTCTTATATATTCATACAATAATACGTTATAATATTACTTTCATAAAAAGTAAAACTCTTAAGTAAAGAGTTTTTTCTTTGTTATTATTATAACTTATATAAATAATTATAGTAGATAGATTAGCGATTTGTATTTTTAATTGTACAATTATAATATAAAATAAATATAATAGAAATTATTATATTATATTAATAAATAAAATTTTATTTCATTCTGTTATTGAAGGCGTATAAATAATAATAATAATAAATATTATACAAGAAAAATCATAACGAGAAAACATCACAGTAATTGAAATTTGTTATTTACTGTGTACGATGTGTAAAACAAAATTAATGACGTTAAAAAAGTTAACCGTTCAAATAAAATGATCGTTACAAAACCGATTCAATATACAAAAACGAATGGAACGCAGTAGTTTAAGTTAAATAAACTTTCATAAATGCTCGTAAAAAAATGAGCAAAAATCGATCTTAAAAGAACTCCGATCGAGTTTTAGTAAAGTAATTGGAAAAATTCAAAACCCTTGTATGTTATTTTTTTAGATGGCCATTCGATCGTTGACGATCGTCGACCGTTAAGCGACTTTGCACAGTTAAATATAAAAAATGAAAACGATTCAGCTCGAAACGACTAATTATCGGTTTGTGACCGGTACACCCCCAAGCCACGGTAGGCAACGGGACGGGACAGCTCGAAGATTTTAAATGAAAAAAAAAAGGATCCGTGACGCATCGTTTAAAGTTCATTGAAAACCAAGCTTTTCGACGTAAAAAGTTTCAGGCTACGTCAATCTGTTTAACAATCGGTTTAAAATTTTTCACGATTAATTTCATCAGAAGTAAAGAATTTTTAAAAATATTAAACTTGCGAAAACACTTTTTTTATGATTTATTAGTTTATAACGTATTCGGTAGACGAGAATTAATTACATAGTTTTTAATAAATTTCGTCCGAAACTTTAATCTCCGATTAGTCTTTCCTTCTTGCTGATAAAGGCTCCCCAGAAGCAGCGGTCATTACGGCTCCAGGCGCTCTCCGATCAGTGGACTGGCCGTTACTTAAGGGTCCGTCCATTGGCCGAGGCCGCCGTTGTAGCCTAACGCAACCGGTCTTGATACCCCGGCCGAATTGTTCAGCCATCAGTTCCATATCCTCCCTGCGCTCCATGCGCCATTCCAACCCCTGTAAGGCAGCCGCAGCCTGTGCTTATTCAGGCCCCTTACGTTACAGCGACCCAAATCTGGAGTTCTTGGACCGCCACCGTAAGCGAACTCATAGGTTATAAGCCTATGATCACTCGCACGGGCCTCGGGCCAGACGGTCCAACTACTTGTACATCTAAGCAGATCGCCCGTCACCAAGGTGACGGGCGATGTAACTTTCCCCCGGTTCGGAAGAGAAAGTCGGCGGTTGTTCTACCTCGTTAAGCAAGTAGAGTTTCCTGGCTTCTACGAACTGTGCGAGACCGGTCCTTCTGGAGTCAAGTCGTTCGACCCGGTGCGCACTCCCGACACCCGGGTACCTGAGACGAGATTCATTTCCCGCGTTGGGCCGAAAGTATGGCACCCCATCCAGCGAACGCCACTACCAATTCGCCGGTCATGCTTCATCAAAGTTTAGCCGTCGCCTCGAAACAAAATGCAAGATATACTCGCTACAAAAAACTAGGTGAATTTACATTTACGTGGCTGGCTTGGAAAGAAGTAGCCAGCCTATACTCAACAAACTAAAAACAGAGCCCTAACTTTACTCTAGGAAGAGAGACGTTGCCCAGCGGAGACCACGTGGAGGTACCTCTCAGCATGACCAGAAGCTTGGAAAAACTTCCCCAGGGGCTCCTAACTAGCCGAGCTCGTTCAAGAGCGAGCACGTATAGCTTCGGAGTCCCAGATAGGAAGGAAAATAGAAAAGAAAGATAGAGATGTGTGTAAATGTGACCAGCCCGGTTAAGTGTATTTAGATGTACATGCAATTTATTTCTAAGATTTTTTTTTTTGTGTTGTTCTGGCCTGGGGAAGAGTGTAATGTTAGCCACGCGGGTATCACCGGATTAGCGAACTAGTCGGAGTAGTGTTGTTTTGCGTGCTCGTGTAAAGTGTGATGTGTGTGTTCCACGCGAGTATGTCTTACAACCTCAGTGTCCAGGGCCAGAAGTCGTCTGTAGTGCGGACACCCAACCTGTCGTCCACTTCGGATCATCCTGCCTCCTGCATGCCTTAGCGGTAGTGATAAAATTAAAAGATCTAAAAAATTAATACCTTAACATAACTTAAAAACTAAAGAAGACAGGCCATGTTCGCCCCTCAACTGCGCAGGATACCTAATTCGCGTACGAACTCGGTGAAAATCCTACACGCTGCCTTACTGCCCACCATTTCATGGATCTGCCCAAAATTTACTCCTATATCGCGATATTTTCTTCGAGTGAACTCTCTCACCACCTCATATTTTAAACAGTCAAATAGCACGTGGGCGCTAGACTCATCGACTCCGCATTCGTTGCAGAGCGGGCTCTCTTTGTGACCGAGGTCAAATAATTTCTTGTTAAAGTTTCCATGGCCAGTGAGGAATTGGGAGGTATAATGGTCCCAATCCTGCCACTTCATCATTCTTTCCGTAACATCCGGGAAAAAACCATATGTCTATCGACCGGTGTTCGCATCGTCCCAGCGAGCCTGCCACGTTTGCAGCGTCAGCTCTCGCTGTTCCTTAAGAACCGAGCGCTTATTCTCACCATTTTTGACTCTCCTATAAATCTCCGCACGCTCAATAACTAACAAAATCGGCAGGGATTACCCCCGAAAGAACTGGCAATGCTGCCGTCGAAGTCGTTTTGTACGACTTGCAGATGGTGATGAGAGTGAAGCGCTGGGCTCGCAAAAGCTTCTCACGATAGAGCCTTTTCTCCGCCAAATCACTCCAGCAATGTGACGCATTCGTCAAAATCGCTTCAAACACCGCAAGATAAATCACCCGACACGCCCGGACTCCCAGGCCCCAGTCTCTATTGCACACACTCTTTAATTTAGTAAGGGAACCGATCGCATTGTTACAGAGGTATACTATATTGAGGGAGAAGCTACATTCATCCCCAATCCAGACACCTAGGTACTTTATTTTGGTCGCGTATGGTATCGGAATACCATCCATTTTCACAATCCGTCTCACCGAAAGGGATTTCGTTTTCTTTAGGCTGATCAAATTGCTTTTCTCGGGTGAGAACTGGAGCTTAGCCTCGTGGCCCCAGTTCGAGACTACATCTAGGGCATTACATGCCCTGGCCTCAATTTCGGCTCTAGTGTCGCCTTCAACAAGCAGCAGTATATCATCTGCGTACGCGATGCTTGTGCATTCCTCACCGAGATCCGAAGTTAATAGTTTATTAATAATAATATTCCAGAACAATAGGGCCAGACCCGTTCCTCGGGTCTGGCCCGAGGACAGACCCCTGCGGACAACACTTCGTTGGCTCTTTTACCAGCGTTTCGCTACCGATGGTCAACCGAACCTCTCTACCTTGGAAATAGTCCACAATCAGCTCATAGATGTCTCGCGGACATCCAACGCCCAGCAAGCCGTCCTGAATGGACGGCCACCAGGCGTTGTCAAACTGATGCCGAGCACTATTCTACTTCGGCTACCCCGAACCTTAGTAACAACGAAGCTGATTGCGCCTGCTGTTCCAACACCGCGACTAAAACCAAATTGCCGATCACTGAACGCCGCTAGAGCCCGGAACAGCTCATCGAGACGGCTTGAAATCAGTCGCTCGAGTACTTTTCCAAGCACTAGGAGGAGCGTTATCGATGAGTTCTAGAGTGGGCCGGCCTGAGCCTAACTGACTGCTCTGTCTCCTCGTCTTGTCCGGTAACTTCTTTTACCGCTTTAACCACCTCTTCTTTGGTGGCCAAGGCGTCGATATCCCTGACGTTGATTCTCTGTGACTTCTTTTTTTTTAAGGGCGACCTTAATCCCTTAACTTCATCTTGAAGTTTCTTCAACATTATCTGTGGCCCCTCGGCCTCGTTTTTACACGAATCAGGAGATCTTTGTTTTGGTTTCTTCCTTTCTTATATGGGGTATTTACCCTCCTCAATCGCCGAATTTACGATTAGCACGAACAACTTTTTTTCAAAATCAGTAACATCCTCACCGCAAAGGATCGTTGCAGTCTCATAACAGACGAGCAGCTGACCTACTCTCAAACGCCCATTCGACACAAGGTCATGAAGCCTTGGCCCCACTCGCCGAACAGCCTCAGAGAATTTACTCTTAGACCTGGCCGTATGAAAGACTATAGCCAGGCTCTTATCTCTTACCCACCGGGTTGGTCTAGTGGTGATTTGGAAGTCTCAGCTGATTTGGAAGTCGAGAGTTCCAGCGTTCAAGTCCTAGTAAAGCCAGCTATTTTTACACGGACTTGAATACTAGATCGTGGATACCGGTGGTCTTTGGTGGTCGGGTTTCAATTAACCACACATCTCAGGTATGGTCGAACTGAGAACGTACAAGACTACACTTCATTCACACTCATACATATCATCCTCATTCATCCTCTCAAGTATTATCTAAACGGTAGTTACCGGAGGCTAAACAGGAAAAAGAAAAGGCTCTTATCTCTCTCATCAAATATCGGATCCTTCAGTTCGGCCGTCTGTTGGAACCACTCTTTATTCCATTTAGCCGCGATCGATGTGTCTATTTTGTCATTCCTGACGCCTTCTCAATCTGTCTTAGCAGCTCTTCATTGCCAATCGCTAGCCTGGTCTGGCATGCCACCTCATTAAAGTCTGCCTTCTTGTCAAACGGTCTTGATTCGACAAACGAACGAAAAGCCTGCACCGCTTTCTCCATATCTCCTGCTAGTTCTTTGAGCCCCCTTGCCTCAGCATGTTTCATCAGTGTCCCTTCGACACTGATGAGCTCCTTCACGTAATTCACCAAATCTTCTTGGGGGGAGCATCCCATCCTTTTCTCTTGCACCTTCTCAGATTCCATCGGGGCCGTCTTAGCGGATCTAATTCTCTTACGACGTTCTTTCATCCATCGTGTTGCCCTCTGCAAATCACTCACTCGTGGCACCGTCACGGTAGCTGGCAGCGTATTTTAGCGCCTGCTGCTGCTGACTCCTGCTTCTTTTCACCATTATGGGAAGCAGGAGGTTCCAAACAGTCTAAAAACATTAAAAGGGGTTAGCCCGCTCGATTCCTACCGTTTTAAATCCCCACATCCTATGTTTTTTTTGTGGGGGCTTTCGCGGAAGGGTTCGGGAAAAAGTATCACCAAAAATCCGCGGTCGGAATTTGGGAGAAGGAAGGGTTAAAACCCAAAAGTGGATTGCCTTTTTTGAAGGGGGCGGGTAAGAAAGAAGGGTAGAAGTGTAAAGAAGAAATATGGTGAAAACCGATTCCAAATCGAACCACGAAGGAGTTAGAAATCCGCGATTTAAAATTTCCGGCTCAAGTCTCAACTCTAATCCTAATATAGTCACTGACCGTTGTCTTCACCGTACAGATAGACTACAGAAAAATTTTACATTAAATAAAATAATGTCTTCTCTTATTTACGATAACTTACTACTAAACAAGAAAATAAATATTAAGTGTACAACCGTGAATTATTTTCCAAATAAATTCAGAAAAAAACACGAAAAAAGAATAAAAACTCCTCCCACACGCACACTCAAACAACAGTACTCACGCACTATTGCAGTACGAATTTGCACTCGCAGATCCACGCTAAACATCCGTAAAAAACTTCGAAAATACTATAGAAAAATACAATAACGCACAGAGAGAACACATCTTCTCTCTATAACCAGCAACGAAACACTTCTGAATACTTGCACTTACCTAGAACGGTTTTGAGATTTATCACGTGAAATTCATTTTAGACCGAGTTTCTCTTAAAACTTGTGTAATTTTTTCTTGTTTTCTGATCTGTTACGAATTCCTGTAAAATATTAAATAGGGTTTATATACGTATGGACCTCTAAATAAAGTGAAGCTGTCGAGTCAAAAGATTTTGAGGACTTGAAAATTTGAGTTTGAATGAACGGGAGCGTTCTAGAAATCCTTCAAAATTTAAATTAAAATAAGTATCATCGACACGATGAAAGTACTTTTTTATTTACCTATCTGTCGTTATTATAATTTATTTATTAATTTTTTTTAGATAAATTGTATTATTCAAATTTAATTATTTAGATTAATAAAAATCTGACTGAGGTTAAAACTAATCGCTCTCGATTTTTTACCGTCATTATGAAGCGAGTTATTAAGCTTCACTCACACTCATCGGTAAAGATTAAACAACACGACTAATTTTTATTACGTCAACGTTTATCAAAACAATAAATAAATAAAACCGTATCTTTTGTAACAGTACTTAAACCTACTTGTGGAGAAAAGCATTCAAAATTCGTTTTCTTGAACGAAATTTTTTTTAAACCGATTTCTTAGCGGTAATGGGGAAAACTGATTTTTAGCGCTTCCTCAACCCCTTCCAAGATATGTACCGCAATAATAATAATAACAGTAATTTCTATATTTATAAACAGGTAATTCTATTTTATTTTATATGTAATGTACGCTCAATTATCCTACATTTATAAGTACGTCGATGAATTTAATATCTGTAAGCTTAATAATAAATAAAAATAACACCCTACAATAAACGAATGAATAAATAAATAGATAATAATAGAATAGGATGATAACAATACACGATATAAAAAGAGAAGTTCACAAAAGAATTAAAAAATTAAAATAATATGTAGGAAAAGAGAAAGGTTAATAATAAGCGATAAATAATTTGAAAGGAGGAAAGCTGTTCGATAATAAATTAAAAGCTTGTTAAAATGTTATTGTATGTCTAACATTATTCTGTGAATACATGTTTGTACGCGCGCGCACATTCTGTACCCTAATAAAAAAATTATGGAGGCCCCTATTCGCGCTTCTATACACGGATAAAATAGGCTCTTACCACTCGAAGCACACGCACGTACGCACACAAACACACACAAATACACCCGGGAAAAGTAAAAAGACGACGGTAATAAAATACATTAATGTATTATATTTTAATAATTTTAGTAAAACGATAAAAATTTCAAATACATTGTTTAAACGGTAACCGAAGCGATCGTAATTATTTTATTGTTGTGTGTACGCGCGCGTTCGCGTACACGCACATATAAATACAATGTGGACTATACTTGGTGTGCTACATTTTTTTTAATACTTTTCCGGATTAATAACTCGCTTCTTTTTTGCGTTCGGCCGACCGAGGACCACGTAAAGCAGCATTCCGCGTTCATTTCTCTTTCTTCTGCGCGTTTTTCTTTTCCTGTACTTCCGATACTTCATTCTTTCGCTTTGTTTCTGTCTTCTCTCTTCTCGATAGACGTTGTCGATCTTTTTTCTTTTTCTTTTGTCGGAAACCTTTTACATCTTGTACAGGTTTTCTGTACTTCGTTCTATCTTTTACTATTTCTTCGGATACTTTTATTTCTTTTAAGTATTTTTAAACCGTAGGAATCTGCCGATTTCAATTTTTTGTTGTTGTAAATGCGGTTAAAAATTTGTTCATCATCATAAGTCGGCCGAATAATTTTGCTCTGCATTTCTGTTGAAATGCGACATTCTCTCGGTTTCAATATATTTAAAAACGTTTTTGTTACTTCTAAATTTCTATTCGTTTTCTGTTACTTTTACGGGTCCTACAATTTCTCTCAAAATTATCCTTTATTTCTAGCGTAGTAGCAGAGCTAGAGATTTAGAAGGGAAAGTATTATATTCGGTCCTATTCGGGCATATTCGATTTTCACCGGATCATCACGGTTTGACACTTAAGAAACCCAAAAAACCAGATGGAAATTTTCCGGATGTACGTGTGTATGTTCGGTATCGGCCTCTAAATCACCTATTAATATTGTCAGAACAACTTGACAGATTTTGAGCAAACTCGGTCGGTTTACTTCTACACACGGGGCAATGATGCCGTTACATTTTCAACTTAAAAGGTCAACGTGGTGAGGCTGTACAGCAAGATCACCCTCAGTATCACAAAATTTACCCTGATTAAGGTCTTATTTTTCTTAGTCGCATTTGTTAACGATTAATAAATAATATTTCCTAAAATAACTTTTTGGAAAATCACACGTCGACCCCAAAAAACGATCTAAATAAACTAGCGGCTAAGCGGGTATATTGCGTCATTAGTACCTCTTCTTACCGGAAGGAGCGCTAACATAAGCTGCTGTTGTCGTCTAATGTCTTTCGACCCGGTGCGCACTCCTGACCCCCGGGCACCTGAATACGAAACTCATCTCCCGCGTTGGACCAAGAGTATTGCACCCATCCAGCGAACGCCACTACCAATTCGCCCGTCATGCCTCATCAAAGTTTCGTAGCAAAATGCAAGCCAAACTTGCCACAACAAAACTACGTGAAGTTACATTTACTCGGCCAGCTAGGATAGGTAGCTGGCCTTCTCACACAAAACTAAGACAGAACCCTAACCATACTCTAAGAAGAGAGACGCCGTTGCCCAGCGGAGACGACGCGGAGGTACCTCTCAGCATGACCAGAGACTTGGAAAAACTTCCCCAGGGGCTCCTAACTAGCCGAGCCCGCTCGAGAGCGAGTACGTATAGCTTCGGAGTCCCAGATAGGAAGGAAGAAACAGAAAAGAGATAGAAAGAATTTTATGTTATGTGACCAAGCCGGTTAAGTGTTTTTAGGTGTACATGCATTTAACTCTAAATATTTTTTTTTTTTTTTTTTTTTTTGTAGTCCGGCTTGGGGAAGAGTGTAGTGTTATCCAGGCGGACTGGAGTTCTATCGGGCTAGCGGACTAGTCCGATAAGTGTTGAATGTGCTCGTGTGAGTGGTGATGTCGTCCGCACGGGTATGTAATACCACCTCAGCCATCAGGCCCAGACGTCTTCTAAAGCGTGGCAACCCCGACCTGTCGTCCACCATGAGTCGTCCTGCATCCTGCTTGCCTCAGCGGTAGTGGTAAAACTATAAATTCTTAATAATTAGTACCTTAACCTAACTTAATACTAAGGAAGACAGGCCATGGTTAACCCCCTTCAACTGCGGAGAATTCCCAATTCGCGGACGAACTCAGTGAAAATCCGACACGCTGCCTTACTGCCTACCATATCGCGGGCCTGTCCAAAATTTACCCCGATGTTTATTTATCCTCTGGCAGGTTCGAGAAGCGGTTTCCGCTCCGAACTAGCCGGTGGAAGGAACTTTTAGCTTTTTGACTCCTCGGGTGGACTGCGGAACAGAAGGTCCGTTCGGGGTGTGAGAGGTTAGACGCTCACCTGGTATTGTGGTAGGTGTTAGATTCGTTCAAGCTGTGAATTGTAGTGCCTGGCAACACAGCTGGTGTATTGCTAAATTGTTCAGCAATGGAGCAACCCGGGGAAGGTTGTTTGGAGGACTTGGTCGGTTTGGCCAAGGACCTGGTTTCCGGTGACCCCTTCATGCCGAGGAGGTCAATCGGTAAGTCGCCGCCGCGGCCCCCGGTCTTCCGATAAGGAATACACGGAAGCCCCTCGGGTAGTGGAGCGCCCGAGTGTTGCGGCTTGCACACAAATCCTGCGGGACACCTCTGTCTCGAGCGGTGCGGAAAAGGCGAAAGCTGGATCCGTACAGCGACGACACGGCATAGGAGGGGGCGCCAAGTCCGAAGGACGCCTCGCTGCGAAGTTGGGAAGGACTAAAAGCAGCAAAGCCGATTGTGTCCCTGAGCGGGATGTTTCTGGGGGGAAACCTGCGTCAAACAGGTGACCTCCGGAGCGGATAGCTTGGGGCGGATTGAGGAGATGAGGGCCGAATGGGCCAAAATTTCCTCAAAGAAGGAATCTAGAGTGGCTCTAGAGTTGCGCCAATTGGTGGACTCATATACGATCCAATATAGTTTGATGGTTTCCGGGCTGGCTTTAAAATGTGAAGGCCTCCAGGGTGTAAACCTTGCACTTGACTCGGTCGTAACTCGACTATCAGGCAAGGTAGACCAGGTAGTGGAGGGAGTTCGGGGCTTCAAACCCGTAACGGGTGAAGCTTTGGGCGAGCTCCACAAATCAATTAAGAGACTGGAGGAGAAGGTTAAGAAAACTGTCTCCTTTGCCTCTATAACTGCCGCGCCCGCGCCTAAGATCCGCCGCCGCCAGCACAGGCGCCGGCCAAAAGTAAGCGAGACACTGTAAAAGTGGTCCCTGTTAAGCCTGGTCAGGGGGCTTCGTCTGCTATGACGGAGCTAACCCTATGAAGATCCTGGACCCACGGAAAGAAAGGTTCCAAGTTTCCCGGGTCACTAAAACCAGGGATCATGGCATTGTACTGGAGGTCGTTAACGAGCAGCAGGCAAGACAACTGCTGGAGGACAAGAACGGGCTGAAGGCTCAGCTGCTAGCCGAGCATTCCGGCCGAGCCCGGCCGGCCCGGCCGAGCAATCGGCCGGGCCATCAAGACTGGCTGTGACGAGGTCCTACGGCGGCCTAGGCCAATGGACGGACTCGTCATAAGCAGCCAGTCCACTGATCTGAGCGTGCCTGGAGCCGTCATGACCCCATTTTCCGGGGGGTCGTCTGTGGAAGGCAGACGGAGGCCCGGCAAGAAATGGTGGTCCTCTGACCTTAGCGTGCTGCGCGCAAGAGTGAGGTCCGCGCGGATAAGGTACCAGCGCTGCCCCCTAACGGGAAATATCGTTAACCACGTGCGCGCTGAGCGTCTTCGGATCTACCGGCGTGCCCGTAATACATATGTTCACGCCATCAAGGAAGCCAAACTCAAGTTTTGGAAAGTTGCAACGCGATCCCTGGCAGCTCGCAAAGACTTGTTACAAGCCAAGGCCATTGCACGTGTTGTCCAGCGTCCGGTGCGGGTTAGGTGGTCGTGACCACACTTTAAAATCTGTGGCGACTTACCGGGCGTTCCTGGATACTCTGTTTCCAGATGCTCCGGAGGGTGAAGCGGAAATCGGCGTTAGAGCGGGTGAAACACCATTCCCTGGCGTTCGGACCGTGGAACCCGATGATATAGACCGAGTGGTTTCTTGAATGGCACTGAAGAAGGCACCGGGGATTGACCAACTTGACCCGGATATTTTTTACCATCTATTGCCTATCATAAGAGAGCCGCTTGTTCACGGGATGCCTAAGCTGGGGCTGCTTTCCGGCTTGCTGGAAGGTAAGGGTACTTCTGAAACCTGGAAAGGATCCTGGTGAGGTCGGCAGTTATCGACCCATCAGCCTCTTGCCGGTGCTCGGCAAGTTGCTTGAAAGGCTGGTTGTGGAACGGCTAGAGGAAAGCATTGATATGAACTGTATTCTAAATCGGGGCCAATATGGCTTCATGAAAGGTGTTGGCACCGAGGATTGCATCTTAAATGCTCTTACCGAGGTGGAAAGCGCCGATTGCAAATATGTTTTGGCTATTTTTATTGATATAGAGGCAGCATTTCCTTCCTTGTGTTGGGTTGCTTTGGAACGCCGCATTGTTCCCAGAACCCTGCAGGCCGTGGTAAGAGACTATTTGTCTAACCGTACGGCACTGATTAAAGATGCGCACCTAGTCGTGGAAAAATCCGTCACCAGGGGAAGCCCGCAGGGTTCCGTTCTCGGTCCCCTGCTGTGGAACCTGGTGTTCCACATTCGAAATAATGGCTGGCCACCAGCCAGTAAAAGCTCCAAGCGCTTTAAATGGTGGACAGGCACTAGCTGGCTTACAGCGACCGAGGCGTGGCGGCTTAAATTGCCGTCTTTTTAACTTGTAACTTTTTTAGTTTTAATTTGTAACAAGGGGTGCGCCTCCCCGATCTAGTTTTAATTTGACAAGTGAGCGGTAGGGACACATAAGCGGGTGCTATACGGCACCCATTTTAACCGCTCACCCAAGATAGGAGGTCACTAGGAGCGTTAGGAATAACGAGGTCGCAAATCTGTTTTGAGGCACAGTAGCCGTTTTTTGGCACGGAACATTTGGTCTATGCTCTAGGGCGACCGAATGGGGTGGTGGCGGGAGAGATGCCAGCTAACCAAAAACCATATATATCTCGAGGACATCCTAGGTCCAGTAGACCATTAAGGATGTAAGGCCACCAGGCATTATCAAACGCCCCCTTAATATCCAAACTGATTCCCTACACTATCTTACACCTACTATTTTTGACTTTGCTCGCTACAAAGTCAATCGCGTCGCACGTGCCTACGCTGCGTCTAAATCCGTATTCCCTTTGCACTTATACCCTCACGAGCTCGGAAGAGCCCCTCAAGGCGAAAATATATTAATTTTTCTAAATTTGCCCAAGTACAGGAAGCAAATTTATTGGCCTATAAGACTTCACGATTGTCCGGTCCAAGTCAGCAGACTTGAGGATCAATCAGAGATCGCCTACTTTCCATTCGTCTGGGAAGACAAATCCCTCCGTCGTCCGTGTCAGTCGATCGGAGAAGTTCATCAAACTTCCTCCAGTCGGCCTTTCGCGTGAGAAGCCTTCCCTCAAACGAGGTATCGGCCCTCTCAGTGGCAAGGAAATTTGAAATGTGATCAGACGATGATCACTAAACTGTTCAGGGTGTACTGACCAGTTTCTAATACTGTTCAAAACATTTTCATTGCAAAGGGTGACATCTGTATTAGCTTGGTCCATCAAGGTTTCAAAGGTATGAAACTTAGAGGGTTGATTCAGGACAGTAAGTCCCGATTCGATAAACGCCTCTTCGTACGCTCTACCTTTGTCATTAGCTCTGTCGCAATGCCACAGCGCAGACCTTTTTTTTTCCTACTTCCCCGGGCCGGGTATCCATTCAAGTATGCGCAGCCCGGGAAAGTGTCCTTTAAACTCAAGGGAGGCCTCCCCACCCGCCGGCTGTACATCCGGCACAGCAAGTCAGCCTCCCCGGTTGGATCTTTTGTTTTAATGTGCCTGCCTCAAGCCCCCCCGACAGAGAACCAGGACCGACAAAGCCGTCCCTAGCCCCCGCCGAGGGAACCGGGTCTCGGTCTTTTCATTACCCAGTTGTTATGATCCCCAAACGAAGGAATGATCTTCTCCTCATATCTGATTGCCTTAACGAAAATGTTAAACTGCTAAGTTACCACGGGGCCTCAATCGCCTCTTAAAAGGGCTACATCATCTTTAGCCTTTAGCACTATCTTGGCAAACTCCTCCATTTTGTTCCAGTTGTCAGTGGATCGCAGGAGAAAAAGAAGCAGATTCTCCGGATTTAATTCTTGCAGCCCTGCACGTCGTCTATGTATAGTCCATCTATTACAGTGGAACAGAGTATGTTCGGCAGTATCCGAATCCTGGCAGAACATGCAAATAGGTGCTGGTCTTCTACCAAATCGATGTAAATAATATTCGAAGCTACCATGCCCAGAAAGTATTTGAGTAAGATAATAACCAACCTCTCCATGTCCTCTATCAAGCCACATGCCCAAGTCGGGTATCAATCTCCTGGTCCAGGTAGCTTTAGTGGAAAGATTCCATCTGTCCTGCCATATGCGCCTGATGTTGGCTTGGGCTTCTTGTTTTGGCATGCCACGATACCTAAGTGATCGCTCTTTAACTAAGAGGTCGATAGGGGGAACCGATGATAATACACAAGCCGCATCGTAAGAGATGGTGCGGTATGCAGAAGTGATGTTTATAAGAGCGTGCCTATGCAGAGTTCTAAGTCTTACGACATTTCTTGCAACACAAAGTGCTTTTTCCTATATAGGTGCAGCATACAATAATACAGAGGTTAAAGTTGAGGCAATGACCCGCCGCCTAGATGCACGTGGAGCTTCATGTCCAGCCAACAATCTTGTTAAAGCCTTTGCGGTATTCTCGACCTCTTTACATTTCTGTGCGAGATGAGGACTAAACTTTAGAGCTGGGTCTATAATGACACCAAGATATTTTGTTACTGCCACTAGTCTAGTCTAGTCTGTCTAGTCTGCGGTCGCCCACGCGGAGATTTAGGTCTCTGAGTCGCCTTCTTCCAGCCAGAAAAAAACAGTGACATTTATCTAAAGACAAAGATAGTTCTCGGTCCGAGAGCCAGTTATTAACCAATGTTAGCACTTCATTACCGGCAACTTCAAGGTCACGTTCAGTTTTGGCTTCAATTAATATAGCCAAATCATCGGCATAAGCAACTATTTCCGAGCCTTCAGGTAATCTCAGTCTGATTATTCCATCAATTACTATTAGCCAAAGCAAGGGGCCTAACACAGACCCCTGCGGCACTCCTCCATGAAGCTGATATCTAAATTTACCTTCGAGCGCCTCGACCAAAGTCCACCTATCAGTCAGATATTCTCGTACTTGTCTTTTGATATAGGGACTAATCTGTTTGCCCGTGAGAGCTACCATAATCGTATCCCACCGGACCGAGCCAAAGGCATTTTTGATATCTAACAGAATAAGCAACGGGATTCTTCTGGTACGCCACGTACCAGATCTGACAGACAATACCCAGTTGGTCATTTTATCCAGAGCTTGCAGCGTGGATCTATGTTTCCTGAACCCAAATTGGTTATCATGAAGCCCATCTTTGGACTCTAATTCTTGGATAAGTCTGTTCGCTTCCAAGCGCTCGGCAACTTTCCCATATTATTGATGAGACTCAACGGCCGATAGCTAATGATTTCTTGGTTCCCGGAGTTCTTAGGCAGGAAAACAGTCCGTGACTCCTTCCAGCATGCGGGGAAAGTCTTGTTTTGAACTCCAGAATTGGACACGTCAGTGATTTCCCAGGGGATTATCTTCATTAATCCTTTGAGGAGGGCAGCCGGGATTCCATCCGGACCCGGACTTTTTTTATCCTTCAGACCAGAAACGGAAATAGCGACCTCGATTTGTGTAAAGCGTTTAGCTTCACAGTCTATTATGTTCGTATGTCCCTCGTCTTGAACAGGCTATGAAGATGCAGTCTGGCCGTTTCTGTAACTAGGACAGGCAAGCGGCGTCCTAGTCTCTTCATTACTATTTTGTATGTCCGTCCCCACGGGTCTGAATCCAAGTCAGCACACAGCTGTTTCCAACAGTTTCTTTTACTAGTCTTTATTAGATGATTTAAAGTACGCCTAGCTTGGACAAATCTTTCCTTCGCCTGGTCATATGGCGCACCACCAGCGGGCCGCAGCCTTTGCTTTTTCCTACGCCAAAATTGTAACACTCTTCGCTGGTCTGCAATTTCAGACGTCGATCAGTATACTGGGTGACGACCCCCTCCAAACTGCGGGACTCTAGACAGTTCTGTAATAATTGATTCTTGAAGGACTTGCGGCGTTACTATTCTTCCATCAGATAGGGTCCTGGCAATCTTGTTAACCAACACCTCAACTTGTCTTGGACTAAATCTAAATCGTGCAGTGGCTGATGTTGAATGTCTTGCGCCTTCCATAACAAGCAAAGTTGCTAGGTGATCGCTTCCGGTTTCTGATTCAAGAACGCTCCAACTAAAGACGGAAGGATTCCTTCTGCCGTCCACCAGCGTAAGATAAAGCACTGATCTATGGCCTCTTGCCTCGTAGGTATAAGTGCAATCATTCAGGCAGATCAGCCCTGTGGTCATCATCATGTCAGTGAAGATTCGTCCCCTTGCATTGGTATAAGAGCTGCCAGTTAAAATGGACTTACAATTAAAGTCGCCTTAGAGTATAGGTCTACTAGGTGCCCGCTGTATGACTCGCTGCAAATCGTTGATGTACTCCGCAAAGTCCCCGATATTAATGTTTGGACTTACGTAACCGGCTATAAGGACAAAGTCCGGGAGTGCTACTGCCAGAATTCCCTCACCTCTATGAAGTAGGTGCCAGCCAAGACGGCCGGAGATATTACTGATAGCAACATCCCCAACCGCATCAGCCCAGCAATCACCTCTGGCCGCCGTTCTCAGGTTGGGCTCTGTGGTGACTATAAAGTCAACCTCAAGATCGTTTGCAGTCTCCCCCACCAGATCGTGGGAAAGAATGCTCCTGTTGGCGTTAGATAGTATTATTTTAGCCATTATTTAGGTAGTCCACACTACACTCCTCCCGTGCGATGGTCCGTGCCGTTGCAGTCAAGGCATTTAGTGGCCTCCTTTCAGTCTCTTATCACATGGTCTTTCTGACCGCAGTTGTAACAAAGGGTTGACCTATCCGGCCCTTACATACCGTACTCGTGTGATCAGCGGCCCAGCATCTTTGACACCTCATATTATCAGTCCTGATATAAGCCCGGCAGTGAACCCAGCCGACCTTAATTCTACTGGAAATTAACTTAGTTGCAGCCCTCTGATTGGTTATTACTGTCATATTTCGAGTATTTCCATAAGCCTGCCCTAATGAGGTAATTCTGAAAGACTCAGTGTCTCCAATAACAGCCGTAATAGCCTCGCTTAATTCTTGCGCTGTGGTACTCTCTTCCATGTCTTTAACGTGTACCACTGCGCGTCGGTCGCCCTTAGTACGAAAATCCACTTGAAGGTCAGAAGCCCTGTCTCTCAATGTTGCGGTAAACTGAGCCGCATCTTTAGCATCTTTAATTCTGACTTCCAAGTCTTCATTTCTACCCTTGCGAATGGACAGGATTTTCCCTGCCTCGTCTTTAAAGATCTTATCCTTTACAGTCCGGAGTAGATCAGCATACGACTTGCCCTGTGACCGGACAACCACCACTTTGCTGCCCTCCACAGGAGGTGTTGATCGCCGAGCAGAAGCAGATCTAGAACGCGTCCTACTCTCTTCAGTCTTTTTCGGCGCTACCATCAATGCAGGCGTCTCACTAGTCCTGAACAGACAGATAACCATCTTCTTAATCATGACACAAATAGGACCACTTGGCAGAACGAACGCCGCATTAGGGGCCCTTAGTAAGATCTTCTTGACCGCGCCTAGTATACACCCAGCAGCAGCCCTGTCGCCCCCTGTCGAGTCGTAGAAAATAGTTTACTTATTGGTCTGAGTATCGTATTCGTCATCCATAATGACAGAAGTGTCTACAGATATCATTCCAGGCTTCTTGCCCTCTGCCATTGCCCTTTTGGACTTGATGATATCAATAAATTGACAGGTATCTGTAACGCCCTCTGCAGGGAAGGTAATTAATTTGGCTTTAGACATTGTCCAGGCAGACCATCTCTTAGCGGTCATATCCAGAAGTTCCTCATCAGTTAGTTCAAGACTAACATGTTTTCCTGATCTGCACCAGGGGGCATGTCAGTCTGTGTATATTGCGAACTGGTCTCTGGAGTAGTCGTAGTCTCCTGCAGATGTTTTAAAGCAGTGTATATTTCTCTTAATTCTACTCTATGGTCATACATATAATTTAACATGTTTTTCCCAGATGGTGTTTGTAACGCATCATCACTTGTCCTAGTCGAAGAGTAACCTCTTTTAAGCCACCAGTATAGACCTCTTCTTCAGAGGAGGATTGTCTAATTCGTTTTTTGCCCTTGGGAACAGTCGGTTTCAGCGGCGGAAGGCCTGAGGATCCCTGGCCACTAGCATAACTTTGTTCTGTTTTATCTGCCATGGATGATATATAAACTTAACAACTATGTAGCAGTTGTGTTCTCCAAGTAATTCCCTTTAATTTATACCCCTCACGTGGGGTAGCCAAAAATAAGGGGGGGTCAATGGTCCCCCAAAATCGAAAAAATCTAGGAGGTCAATCAATCGGGAATGACCCAATTCGTATAGATCCTGTACGGTTTTGATCCAGGACCAACGGGGCGGTAAAAAAGGGGGGTCAAAACTGTCCCCCAACACAAAAAAATAATGGGGGGGTCAATCGATAGGAAATGACCGAATTAGTATAGATCCTGAACAGTTTTGGTCTACGACCAACGGGTGACAAGATATGAACGTTTAAAGTTACCCCTAATAAAAGTCTACAAAATTCAGTATACCTACTGTTATTAGTGAAAATTTTCCAAGTCCTTATTTACGTTTAATACAGTGACGTCACTCTCCTGTATTAACTTGCACGAAATGTCCACTATAAAAAAACAGAAATAACTCAGTTGTCCGTTGTCTAATTTTCACAAAATTTTAAACACTTATTTGTATATCCACTACGATGAGAATCCAAAATTTCCGTTTAAAAAAAAACAAAAAACAAAATAGTTTTTTTAAAAAATTAAAAAAATTTTGAGTTCAGTGCAGACATAGTGCGCAGTGGAGAACTGCGACACCATGAGTGCACCCAAACTTGGGTTCACAACATAAGTGGGCGCCCAAATGTGATCGGCCACACTCACATGCAAAAATTTTGCCCCACGCGGTCCTGGGACCCGATTACGAATACAATACGACTCTTGGACGAGCACAATATCAAATTTTAACCTCTCCGCGATTCTCACACAGTTATCCAAGGAAGTCCTGGAACGAGCTACATTAACCTGGCCTATCCTCAACCTACTCATAGAAAGTCCGCTGCAACTCCCTCGCGTAGACCCTCTTTCTCACAGGGCAGTCCACGCTGATGGTGGCGTGCTTTATGACGCCCCCAGACTTACCAGCTCGAGTGCAGTTCGTAAGCTGGCTCTCATGTGAGATTGTGCAATCCCACATTTTATGCCCCTCCTTACCGCATGTGCGGCAAAAAGGCTCGCTTGAACAACGCTTGGCCAGGTGGCCAAACGCAAAGCACTTGAAGCAGTGCAGTGGGGCCACATGGTCCACTACCCTGCAGCAGCCGAAGCCGATGAACCATCGATCCCGACCACGAAGTAAGTCTCTCAGCCTGGGGGAACATTCCACCTCCACAGTGTACGAATCACGCGCACGACTGTGGCGACGAAATCTCTCGGAGAACTCCTTTCGGAAGTCCTCCTCTGAGATCCCCGACAGGTACTTGCGATATGTCGCAGTACTGTCGCAATACGGCGACTACTGTTTTGTCGCAGTATTGCTGCCGGGAGGTCCTTTTTATTCACGTCCGAGGGAACATCGTAGATGAGCACCCTCGGCCCTTTCTTCAATGGGGCTTTGGCCTTATTGCCGGCCTTAGCCCACTCCTGCCTGATGACAAGGCTCGTCTGAGCCCTGTTAACCACCTCTAGCACGACACCACCAGAGATCCCCCGACGGGGAGTCTTATTCTTTAAGACTTTAGGGGTTGGCGTCCCAACGGGCCTAGCCTCTGCAGCTTTTCTTCCCACTATACAATGAGCTGCAGAACACTTTACATTATACACATATACTACACCAAGAACACTACATAAATTACAACATACACACTTACACAATTACACAACAACAACCTACACTGATATTTCTTACATTTACACTCGGTGGATTTGCGACATCTTAAGAAACGCAACCGTAACCCAAGGTGGGAACAAATCGTGCCGATGGGTCAATGGCTCTACGTAGTGAGTCTCGAACGAAGTCCTCTGGGCACCAGGGCGAACCCAGTTGTATTTAGCTCTAGCTCCAGTACGCGTGCGCTCTGCTGGAGAGGTCCATTTTTCGCCGGTACTCGTGGAACCAAAATTTCACTTAATGGAAGTGAAATTTCACTTAAGAAACACAATGATGGTTGGTGGTCCATCTGAATAAACCACCAAATCCAGTCTTGTGAAGAGACCTCGGTCAGCTTTGTCTGACGAGGATAGAAGTCCTACTGAAGAGAACCACAACTTATTAGAATCGAATTCTAAAAACATTAGATTCGTTGTTCTCAGAAATAGTCAGGAAGGTGGCTCCCTTCAAAAGGTTTCACCTTTCTTAATAAACAAAACCATAACAGGTGCAAGTGGCTCCCCGAAGAATATCAGGAAATTACGTGACGGATCGATTCTGATCGAAACATTCAACGATGAACAGAGTCGATCTATCTTATGTCTCCGTAATATGGGCGGTATAAATATAAGTGCAGAAAGCCACAAAACGTTAAATACGAGCCGGGTTGTAATTTTTTGTCGAGACCTTTTAGATATAGATATCTCTGAAATAGATGATGAGCTTTGCCACCAAGATGTTGTTGACGTGAATCGTATAATGAAACGGCAGAACGGAACAGAAGAACCGACACCGTCTCTTTTACTAACATTCAATCTCCCTGTTCCACCAGAGAAGATTAAAGAGGGTTACCTCTCGGTTCCGGTACGACCATTCATACCCAACCCACGGCGATGTTTCAGATGCCAAGGTTTTGGTCACACTACAACATCTTGCACGAAAACTGAGATCTGTGCTCGATGTGGTAAAAAAGGTCACAACGACACTAACTGCGAAGAAAGTGAAAAATGTGCAAACTGCAGTGGTCCACATACAGCCCGCTCCCGAGATTGCCCAACTTTTAAAGAAGAAAAGGCAATTCTCAAAATCTGTACGGATCAAAAACTATCTTTCCCGGCTGCACGTAGAGAACATAAAAAGATAAACAATTCATGGAACCTACTTAAACCAGATATATCTTTTGCCACTGCTACATCTAAACAAATTCCTAAAAATGTTAATAATCAGCAGTGCGGATCCTGCAATGAGCTTAAAAAACTTGTTCAGATGCTTTCTGATCAAGTAGCTTCACTTACAGCCACTATCTCAGAGCTGACAAAAATGAATAAAAAGTCCTCCGTCGCAGTTAGTGAATCCAACAGCGTAATACATACGAAAGTTCCTGTTCCCAAAGTCGTACCGGCACGAGTAGCGACTATCACAGCTGGAAGTAAGCCACCTAATAAGCTCCCCGTAAAGGGAACCCACATAACTATCTCCTCTGGGATGTCAACTGCTGCATCCCATTCAAATAAATCTCCTCCACCATCACCTCATATACTTGAGGATATGGTTGAAGAACCACCCGACCCTAGGGTATCAGAGTTCTTCAAAATAAAAAATAAAAAAAATAAAAACCGAATCACGTAGCTAATTTTTATATAATTTCTGAAATTTAATTATTTAATTTTTTTTATTTATTTTTTTTTTTTACACTTATGAACATTATTCAGTGGAATGTTCGAGGTATTCGGTCCCGCATTGAAGATATTAGAGTACTGGCGCACGCACATGATTCACTAATCATGTGTTTCCAAGAAACTCACCTTCTACAACATGACACAATTACACTCAGAGGATACTTCTGTGAGAGATACGACTGCCTAGTAGACAGTTGGGAGAGTGGTGGAGTGGCTATCTTCATGAAGAATGGGGTGTCGGCTACAAGAATTCAATTAACCACTGTCATTCCTGCTATTGCAGTAAAGGTCTCTATCCCCTTCAAATTGTATATCTGCAACCTATATCTCTCACCGAACACTGAGTTCAGTGCTCTAGATGTCTCAAATCTCCTCACGCAAATACCATCTCCATCGTTAATAGTAGGAGACTTCAATGCCCATCATACATCCTGGGGCTCAATCTTCTGCTTCACTCGAGGAAATATGATAAACAGAGTGAGACAAGACTTGGACCTTTGCGAACATCCTCGACCAATATTCTTCTTTTACGTCCATGATACTTGAGAATGCCAACAGATATATCCCACAAACATCGGGTAATCCTAGACGTCCTCTCGTTCCATGGTGGAACGACGATTGCAAATATGCTATTAGGAATCGTCGGCAGGCACTACGCAAATTTAATCGTAGGCCTACAGCAGAACATCTAAATTTATACCGCAGTGCTAGAGCGGTGTGCCGTCGGGTATTCTTGGACGCTAAGAGGAATTCATGGACGAAATACGTGAGCACTATCTCACGCACTACTCCCACGTCTACTGTATGGAAAAAAATTCGTGCAATTTTCGGATCACCGAAACAATCTATTCTCGGTCTTATTGATGAAGGAGAACTCCTTTCATCACTTCGGCAAATAGTCTAGCAAAATCTTTCCGCTCGGTGTCTCTCACCACATCATATAATAACGATTTTCAAAGATACAAGATACAGATAGAAGTATTATCGTTAAATATTGGTGATTCGGTTGGTGAATTAAACACCCCATTCGTATTTAAGGAATTGTTACATGCACTTAAAAACTCACGGGACACTTCCCCTGGACCGGACAACATTCGCCTTTCCATGCTTTCACACCTTCCTAATTCGGCACTACAACAACTTTTGAATATTTTCAACGGTTTATTCTCCGAACAAGTCTTCCCACCCGGCTGGTCAGAAGCATTTATTATACCAGTACTAAAACCTGGTAAAGACCAAACCAACCCCTCAAGCTACCGCCCTATATCATTAACAATCGTTTTGTGTAAAATAATGGAGAGAATAGTAAACCGCAGGCTTACATGGCACTTGGAGAAACATGGCTTTCTATCTCCAGAACAGTGTGGTTTTCGACAAGGGCGATCTTCCATTGACCATTTAGTGTTACTAGAAACAGGCATACAAAACGCTTTCCTCAATCGCCAACACCTCGTCGCTATCTTCTTTGATATAAAAAAGGCGTATGACACAGCCTGGCGACGTGGTATTCTTAACACTCTCAAAGAATGGGGAATCAAGGGCAATATGCTTGCTTTTATCCGGGGATTCTTAAATCACCGAATAGCTCGTGCTCGGGTGGACGATTCGCTCTCAGATAGTGTCATCTTGGAGAATGGAGTGCCTCAAGGTAGTGTATTAAGTGCCACCTTATTTTCTGTAGCCATGAACAGTATTACCAGATGTGTGCAGACTCCTGTTTCATGTTCTCTATTTGCTGACGATTTTGCTATTTACATTGCAAGCCGTTCAACACCCACAGCAGAGAGACTACTGCAGAACACTATATCTCACTTTGAAGCTTGGTCCAGGATTACTGGATTCACATTTTCATCCGATAAAACAAAATGTGTAGTTTTTTCTCGGCTACGAAACCCTTCTATTCCGCAAGTTTTTCTGAACGGAGAGACTATACTATTTCTACCTACGTCAAGTTTTTAGGGTATTTTTTGATAGCCGACTTACTTGGGTCAAACATATAAAAGAATTAAAAACAAAATGTTCCAAACTTCTAGATATGATGCGAGTCCTTACTAACACCAACTGGAGAGCCGATAGGTCATGTATGATACGTTTTTACTATTCCTTTGTTCGCTCCCGTTTAGATTATTGTTGTGTCGCCTGCTCTTCAGCTCGTCAATTCGTGCTTAAAATGCTGGATAGTGTACATCATGCTTTCCTTCGGCTTGCCACAGGCGCGTTTAGATCAAGTCCTGTCGCAAGCTTACTTGTAGACTGTGGTGAACCATCACTTTGTGTTAGACGAGACCAGCTTTTATTATCTTATTTTGCTCGTCTCAGAGGACAGCCAAATCACCCGGTTCTTGAGTCAGTCTTTAGAAATCCTAATCTAGGAAAGTATGAGGACCATCCACGTCGTACTGCACCTGTAGGTGTCCGTACCCGGCGTCTGCTGCAACATATAAATGTTGACACACCGTCATTCTTTCCTACGTATCCTTGCTCATGTCCTCCGTGGAGAATAAACCTTATAAATTTTACTTTTGAGCTTACGACATACAATAAACAATCAACACTACCTATTGTTTTCCAGCAAATGTTTTAGTGTGTTCTTTTCAAGATGAAACCAGACGCGGTTGTATACACTGATGGATCGAAACAAAACGATACCGTTGGTTGTGCATTTGTTGTCGATGAAAGAACTTATATGTTTGGTCTACCCGGTATTACGAGTGTGTTTACCGCTGAACTATACGCTATAAATAAGGCTTTAAACATCATTAACCCTAAATATAGAAAAATTCTTATTTGCAGTGACTCGTGTAGTGCTCTCCAAACCTTAGAAAACTTTTATTCTAAACATCCTATCGTCATTGAAATTTACAACGCAATCGCTGAGTTTAATAATCGCAACACAGAAGTAACTTACTGGGTCCCTAGCCACGTAGGGATTCCAGGTAATGAACATGCAGATTCTTCTGCCAAAGAAGCATGTAATCAGCCTCCTTTCACCAACCGAATTGCTACCTCTGATTTTATTAATTGTGTAAAACAATCACTGAGAGTGTGGTGGCACGGTGATTGGACGGCTACTTGATAATAAACTCCGACAGATTAAAGATTATGTGTTACCATGGGACTCCTCATACAGAAAAACTCGGCGTGAGGAAGTAGTCCTTTGTCGATTGCGGATAGGACACACGAGGATCACACTCGATTACCTGATGACAAGAGGACAAGCACCCCTTTGCGCATGATGCAACTGCCCCATGACTGTGCACCATATACTCGTGGATTGCATATGTTATGTGGCGTTGCGTCGTAAATTTAATCTACCCAGAAACATCCGTCGTGTCTTGTGTGATAATGAAATTTTAACCCGGATGTTTCTATTTCTGCGTAGTGCTGGGTTAATGCAAAAAATTTAATAGTGTTGCGTATATTTTTTAATGCTGAAAGAGTTTTTAATAAGTTTTTTCTGAGATTTTGATTTTTTTATTCGATTAGGAGCCTTTTACACTCCTTATCGGAATTTGTTAAATTTTATATAGTTATTATTTTTTATTTTTTTTATTTTAAAGACTGTCTGTGATATTAGTTGTAAGATTTTAGTAATGTTAGTTATAAGTTTTATTTCAACTTTTTAATTTTTATTTTTAACCTAGTTTTAATTATATAATTTGTTAGTTCTAATTTATTTTTGTTATTTTAGTTTTAAGTTTTATATTAGATCTTTTATGGTTTTTAGTTTTTTTTTTTTTTTTTTTTTTTTAGTCTTTTGTTATCCAAGAATGGTCCCTTTACTTTATTTTTTGTAAAATTCTATTTACTCTTGATCTTATATTAGTCTTTACCTGTGATATTAGTTGTAAGTTTTATTCATCTTTTAGAATAGTTTTAAAACCTTTAATTTTTTATATAAAAAAAGGATGCCGGCGATAATAACGCACAAGCGTTTTTCCCCCTCCAAAAAAAAAGAAAAAAAAGAAAATCACCAGAGATCTGTTTAACGCGCCTGACTTGCAGGGCGTTAACTACTGGGCGAAGGACCTCCTTCGCCGTTTTCTCTAGTTCCGTTGTCGTCATTTTGCTCCCTTCTTCAGGGAACAAAAGCACGGCCGGACTGTCCCTAGGCGGACGTTTCTGGACCACCGGAGGAACATTTCTGTTACCCCGGATGGCAGGCGGCGCCTTCTTAGCCACTTCCGCAAAGGACGGCTTAGCCGTGTCCTTGCGGATCGCAACCATTTCTTTCATCATCGCCCCCTAAACGGACGATGCGCTCGCCTTATTGACTTCGACCACAGCGGAATTCTTAAGCTCTGTGAACAGAGCCCGGATACCACTAACGACCTCAGTCGACGCCTGCTCTAGGCCTGAATTCAGACCTATCAGCCTGGCCTGCTCGAGGCACACCTCGTCGAGGAGGGAGCGGATGCCCCTGAGGAAGCCGTACACCTTCTCCAGCGTCTCCTTATTCACTTTGCGTGCCTTGTCACTGTCGATAAGAACAAAGACATTCGCACACATCTCCTCGAGCCTCTCCTTCTGCTGGTGCAGAGAAGAGGTCTTGCTTCCGGGCAGGATGCCGGCTACCCGACCACTCTGCGCCGCACTCGTACTCGGCCCTTCCGGGGCCGGAATCACCAATGGTTCGCCCTCTAGACAAACCACAGGAACGTCGCAGCCAACTCCACAAGCAGTAGCACGGTCCGAAGTGGAATCCATACTACGAGGAAATTATAAAAATAAGAATAGAATAACAACGAGAATCGGAGGATTTTCGCTGGTTTAGTCTAGTACAAGTACAAAACTAGAAAGTTCGGTTTTAAGCGCAAAGAGCGAGTAAAACAGAATTCAATAAAAAGACTTTACCCATAATGGGCCCTTGGACGCTCCTGAACGACGCTCCTGTCGTCTGATGTGTTGTGACGTGACTGGTGAGCGGTTGAATTAAATAAATGATTAATAATTAAAGTATAAAAAAGCATTTAAAGCGGCCGCTAGTACCGCCACACCCGCGCGAATGAAATGCGGTCCGCGCGTGCTTCAGTTAGAATCGTTGAATTAAATAAATAAAATATACTATATTTAAATAAAACGATAAATATTTTAAATTAAGTCGTGCGTGTAAGCCGTTCATCAGAAAAAAGCCGCGCGACGGGAAAGTCCTACAAGTGTGTTGTCAGCTTTTTTCTGTTCCATTTATTTCACCCGATTTCAAACTGAAGATACATTCTGATGCGTAAAGGCCTTCTGATTTCGATTACCATATTGTAATGCCTGATATTTGCCTTTATCGAGATGTTCTTTTGTTATAAATATTTTTTGTTAGTAGTTAAGCCGATTCTACGACCGTGTGAAAGTGCAGAAACGTTTCCCTTATATGCTATTCAGTTCGTCCGGTGCCGGAGTTAAGACTTTTTGAACTCAGATGAATCGTTTTGATACACTCTGTATTATGTACTTACGCGGTCACCATAACCGAAGAATCGATTTACTCTTTAAAAAACGTTTTGTTTATTTTTTAATGCGGGTAAATAATTAATTTATAGCCCGGATTATCATTAAAAATTAATTATTTAAACTACGCTTCATTGAATTTTATATTTTATATCTTCGTAAAATAATAAAAAATTAATTATTGTTATTATTACACGCAACATGCTGTTAACAAGTAAACAAACAAGAATACCCTTAAGCTACTCGTTGGCCACACACACAACTCGCACAACTACGCATGTATATATATATATATATATATATATTATAAAAACATATATGTAAATTTGCTGGCGCATCGTATAAGTCGATTAGCGATTAGGTCTATCGACAGATACGAATAAGTCATCGTAATCGGTAGGAATGTAAACATTAATCTGTCGCCGTACTTAATTTTATACGCTGTTTTAAAAAGAATGCGAACCCAAATTTTATTACGTAAAAGGATAGCCTAAACGTAATAAGCAGACGTTTGTAGAACAGATGACGGTCCTTGTTCGCCTTATCTGACCTTTCGCCGACACGTCGCTAAACGCGATACGACCGGACCGTTAAAGTGTTTTTCGATTCATAGAGAACGTACCGTAAAATCCCAACTTATCCGGTATGCCGTTTCGGCATTACACAGTCGATCATACGATCGATTCTGTTGTTCCATATCGAGAACCTGCGCGCAAAGCTTCAATTCAGTTTGTCGTCTTCCGATAAATTACTAAATAGAAGCGCGAACGGATTAAATTGCGCTTTATTAGATGGACATTTATTTGAATTCGTGCGACAGAGACGCAAAAACTTGAGCGTTGAGATATTTAGACGGATAACGGCGGACGTTTTCGGCTTCTCACCGACGTAGTGACTACAAATTTTGCTGCGACAGACATTATGTCCAAAATACTTCTTTTCGATTTATAATTTAAATACAGAGTTTTCCGGTTACTGTATTATCGCTAACGGTTATAATATCGATAGATATCAACGGCGAGGCTCTGAGAGTTAAGACCTAAAATCTGAAGGATTTGAATTTCGGAAATCGATTAAAAAAACCGCGACGAGTAAAATTTGAAAATTTAAATCGACTCGGTTATGGACTCGGCGAATAGTTATCGGCCGAATTAAGTATTTTCGTTAACTTTTAAAGCGGACTAAAATCGTTAAAAACAGAACGGTCTGAACACTTTGTGTCGATAACGATCGGTGAAAAACTGATAATTCGTTCCGACATCTTTATCCGCCGATTCGACGTAATACGTAAATTGTAATCGGACGATCGTTTAAAAATCGTCGCTTTATTAAAAATCCGTTGAAATTTGAATAACTTTCCCGGCTTTGCCTTCGACGAATTTTTATATAAAATACGGCAGAGAGTTTTTAAATATGGACGAAATAATTACCAGATATTTAGCGTACGGTTTCGAAAAAAATTTCAGTAAAATATTTGGATTCGATGTAATTTTAAGAAAACGTTTTGCGAACGGTTTTTAGCGGTAATTTTCAATAAGCGGAATTTTAATCGTTTTATTACCCGTTTGATTCGCGTATTATTACAATATTACACGATTTCTTTGTCTAAATATCAGAAAATGAATCTTTATTTTCCACGAATAACGCGTCCCGTGTTCGGTACTTCAGAAGCTACTGGCTATTTCGTATGTTCTTTGTACGTTTGTGTTTATGTAATGCGGAGTCGCTACGATTCTGAGGCTTTTAAATACTCTTCCTTTGATGAAAACCGCACCGTATTGTTCTATCGAACTGCTCGTATATACCTTTACGTAGAATCACGCATAACTTTGTATACAATGAATAGGTTACTAAATGCGTCTGTTTTTGTGCAACTTCATTTATGTGGGTGGATGGAACACAGATATAATCCCCCCCACCACCCAAGAAAACAGCCATTAAATCGTGTATTTATAACTTTATAAAAATTAAAAAAAGCGCGTTTACTTCTAGAACGCCGATGACTTTTGTAATTCTTCGAGATCTTCTCTTCAGCGTATTTTTCAGAAATTTTTTAAGCGCCGTTTTTCTGAAAAAACCGAAAACTTACCTATTTCTTTACCCGACGAACTTGAAAAATTTGAATACGTTCTAACGACCCCTTAATGACGAACAGATCAATAAAAAGACGTTCCAAATTTTTATAAAAAGAGTGATTCTTTTTTGTGTCGATGTTAGGAACACTATACCGAAATATTTCACGACCGTTTTTGCACACCCTTGAAGTTTGTGAATCACCGATAATCTGTTAAAAATAAAAGAGTTTAATCGCCTTACGTTGCCTTTATTTAAAAAAAAGAAGTTGGTCTCGAAAAGCAAGCGGTAGAAACGTAAGCGGAATAATTAATACGTCTCAAAAAAGAATATATTTTATTTTAAGACTGCACATAATTATTAACACAAAGTTAATTATCGATTTAATTATTACGTCACCGCAAAAATATTCTGGCGTGCGGAATGTCAGAATTCGATATTACAGTGACATGCGGTTAAAAGAAGTTATAATAATTGTATAAAGAGGTCGTTTTATATTAACGGGTGATTCGTTAAAAAAAGTTGAGAGCGGGTTCGAACTGCAGTTGAGTTTCATCTCGCTGCTGCTTTTGACGCCGCTATCGGATCGGTAAGTCTACTGCCGTCGGCTGTAAACTATTCACGCTTCAGTGAAATTTAGTTTCTTTCTTTGCAAAAGCGTTTTATTCCATCGAGGAAAGGGTAGCTGCAGCGGAAGCGTATGCTTTCACGAAACGCGTCAAATATTCCGAATATCGAAACGCGAAAAAATTTCCGAATGCTAGCATCCCGGCTAAGAACAGCGTATACGATTAGCTTAAAACTCGCATAAAATCGGGTCGGTTTCAAACGCGATTGGAAATCCCTATTTCCAATCGCTGACCACACACACAACTCGCACAACTACATATATATAACTGCATATATATATATATATATATATATATATATATATATATATCAAATCGATTTAAATCGGTCGTTAGTCCTGTAAACATTACATAAAACCTTTTTATGAAACAATTTTTGATATGATCAACCCTTACGGCAAGGGATGACCAAATTGTAAGAAGATGGGGCTTGTCGTATGCTAAACATGCAACCGCTGTCATATCGAGTAAATTTGAAGTTTTTCTTAACTTTACGGTGGAAATCTTTTTTATCCCATACTTTTTTTTTGTTTTTTTTTTGTTTTTTTTTTTTTTAATCTCCGGGGCCGCAGTTAAGCATTACTGTACAGAGGAGTATTTATCCCATACTTAGCACCGGTGAAACCTACCCTTATCTGTCACGCCTTCCGACGTGCCGAAAGGAATTTTTTTTTATTTTATGTTTTTTTAGTCAAATAAACGGAACCAGATGTAAGCCAGTCGTTTCGTACATACAATAAAAGTGCCAGTGGCTGTGTCGGTTTAACCGTCCCCCCCCCCCGTAAACGGTCGCATCTATTAAAAAAAAAACGAAAAATATTTCTTATCTGAAATGTATTTTCAAACCGATATTTATTGGATGTTTAGTTTATCATAGTCAAAAATTTTCAATTTTTATTTTAATATTTTACCTTTTTCTCAAATTTCCAAATATTTAGAACTTTAGATTTTTACACGAACATTACAGATACAAAAATCAGCCTGATTTGATTACTTCTACAACCTCTTTGTTACCGATTTTAACCGGTCGTCAAATTTCTATAATCCTTTTGTAAATTTACATTTTAAAGGTCTCTAATCCATGATGTTTTTGCTATCGTCCACGTTTTACTACGATCAGCGTTAATCCGCGTAAACGTTTTGAAGAATTTGTTTCTCGATCGATTAGGTTTAACCGCGATAAAAGCAAACGGGAGTTTTCGATCCCGATTATTGCAAAATATGCATTTTAATCGTAAATTAATAAATTGAATTAATACAGTGATTTGTATCTCTGTTGAAATAGTAATTTTTAATTTAAAAAAAATTGCAATTTGTGATTTATAACAAAAATACATACGGGGTTATTTTTTTCAACATGAAAACAAATGCGGCGGGTGTTGAGGTAATAAGTCCATCGTTTAGTTATACGCGTATTTAATTATTAAACGTCGCAATTTGGTGTCGATAAGAATTCGGTATTTTATTTTATTTAATAGCACACAATAAGAGACATCGTGTCAACAGTACTCTGGAGAAACGCTACGTAGTCAGCTTTGCAAATACAAAAACTTAAAAACAGAAATAACGATATTATCCAACACAGTCGCCGAGTATTCATCGATGTTAAATAGCTATAATTCAAGTATTCAAGTTCATTCGTCTTGTAGTCTTTTCTAATACTTTTTTTTATACGTTCTCTATCATAGATTTTTAGTTTCATCAGGCAGATTATTAAAATAACATACTGTTTATTTACGACTCCTTCTGCCGATTTCTTTATATATTCTCAATAATCCAATGGATTTAGTTCTCGTATTAGACAAATTACGAGTATTTATAAGTATTTAATTTTGGGGTATTTCTCTGTAATGATGACTCAAAAATTCTAATACTTATTTTTTTTAATTAAGCGGTAATTTTTTTAAAGAAATTTTCTGTTTTGTTACGTATAGTTTTTAATTATTTTATTTGCCAAACCCCGTGCAATTATACCGTAGCTAACAGTACTGTATAAAAAAAATAAAACAGATTTTGAACCGCAAGAAGTCTGCTTAGTCTTGATAATGCAAAAACGGTATATTTTATTTTAAATTTCAAAATCCCATTTGAAATGTCGATCTATGATAATAGTGAAATAATTTGTGTAAACGTTTCTTCGAAAAAATCTCTTTTACCGAAAAATTTAGATTCGAAATACTTTTCACATTTTTAGTCGCTATTGCAGACGTAATATACACAAAATAAATATATTTGTTTTAATTAATTAAAGGCGTAGTCTAACACCTACGCACGTGCATGTACGACTGTAACTCGACGCCGATCGATGATGGCCTGTTTAGTTTGGTTAGGTTAGCGCGTAGACGACATATTTTTACACGGATTTGAACAGTAGATCGTGGATACCGATGTTCTTTGGCGGTCGGGTTTCAATTAACCACACGTCTCAGAAACGGTCGAACTGAGACCGTACAAGACTACACTTCATTTACATTCATACATATCATCCTCATTCATTATCTGAAATGTAATTACCGGAGGCTAAACAGGAAAAAGAAAGAAAGAGAGTGCGTAGACTACAGGGCCGTGACCTTCGGGTATGACTCTAAGGATATAACCTATTGACGATTGTGTAGCCGATACTGATTTAACAACATTAAAATCAGTAGCGATTCAGTCGTAATGATTACCTAAAATTTAATACTTTATTTACATTTAAAACTAGCTTATTAAAATCTGGCATTGCTTTTAAATCGGTAAGTTTTTACTTGCTTTTGTTTAAATCTCAATTTTTTATCATGTTTGTTCTCAAATCTTGCATCCTTAATTTAACATACTTCCTGACATCGCCTGTCGATGAAGTTTTGCACAGTTATTAAGGTCGGATGACAACACAATAAATATTCCACCATTACTATTGCAAACATCCCGCTGCAAGAGGGTAAATTAAGGGTGTGGGTGTAAAAAAATGTAAATTTTGCAAAACCCCGCACGGGTTTTTGGGTCGCAGATGACAAATCCGATAGCCATTTGACAAAAAAAATGACAAAACTCGGTAAGGGAATTTTTCCGGTTTCGAATTTGACAGCATTTCCTCATCACTCATATATATATATATATATATATATATATATATATATATATATATATACAGATGATTTTTGGCGGGCAGTATGTTGAGACACAGCTCCTGACGATTCATTCGGCTCCGTATGATTCACGTAGCTTCTGACGAAAATGTTTAATTGAAAATTTATTTGATATTTTAAAAATATATTAGAAATTTCAATATTCGATGTTATCTTTTGAAATCCAAATTAACCTGCTAATTAAACTTATGCGATGTACGATAATAATTTGATTAAAGTACGACTAAAAAGTATAAAACAAGTCTTTAAGGAACTTTAAAAATTTTTGTAATATTATTTCCAATTTATTATGAACTTCAAACCAAGTTTTTCCATAACTTACCGTAATCGTGTCGTCAGCGTAAAATACAGTTTTACGATCGGGATTTTTTGTAGATCAAATATATCGTTACTAAAGATAATAAAGGTTCTGAGGAATTCCGGTATTCATCTCTTGTAGATTGCTTTTTATTCGATTACTTTTAATATATTGTCTTCTATTCGGCAGGTAATTTCGAATATCGAAGAGGTAAACCTCTGCTACCGAGCTTTTCAATCAAAATTTGATGGCGTTTAGGCTTTAGCCGGATCCAGAAATACGGCTGCTGTAGGTTCACTTTTTGTGATTTTGGTAAATTATTTCACAAAAGTCACCTATCGCGTCATCAGTTTCAATACGCTTTCTGAAACCGCATCGTATGTTACGGAGAATATTATATTCGTTCAAAAAATTGACGATTGTGAACGCTCGTATCTTTGCAAAATTATCGACTAAAGAATTCGGTCTATAATTTCCAATATCAGTCTTATTACCGCCTTTAAAAACCGGTATAACCTCAGATATTTTCAATTAATTTGGACAATTACTATTACATCGGCTTAAATTGTATAAACGTATTAAAGCGCTGATAAATTTAATACTTTTACAGCAGAAGTAGGTCCCGTCAACCCCGCCCGATTTATTTTATTATTTTCTTTATTTCATCATTTTTTACAGAGACTTAACATCGGTTATTCTTTCTAGTCGAGTCGTCAACGTTAATGTTTTTTTACGATCGTATTTTCTATATTAGGAAAAAATTTGTCGAAATAATCGCGTAAAGTTTTATCGGTTTCGATCGGCTCGTTACTTACACTTACTTTCTTTCACGGCGCTACAGTCCGATGTGAACCTTGGCCTTCCGTACGATACGCTGTCAAACATTTCTGTCTGTTACTTTTGTCCACCGCTGTCTGAGCCCAGGACCTGTAGATCGCTCTGTACATCCCCTATCCACCTTCTTCTAGGTCTTCCTCGTCTTTGTTTCAAATATTTCTCCTCTGATGACTACATTAGGCATTCCACCACACTCCATCTCTCCGCATGTCCCGACCGTGTTATCCTGCGTGCCTTGTATATTTTTAGATTTTCTTAATTTCTGATATACGTAATTCCAAAATTTTTTGTACTTTTCTGTAGCTTAATAACTTTATTTCCCTACAAATTTATTTTTTACTTTTTTCAAATGCTTGTTCGGCAGTTAAGATTTGGTATTTAGTTTACAGAGAAATTTGATTATGTTTTTTTTTTAATCTGATGCGGGCACCGCTTGACTTCCTTGTACGATTATAAAATTATATATACGCATTTTTAAAAAAATGAAAAGTACATAAAATTTTTTTTCATTAAAAACTTTTGAATTCTAATTTATCGTAAAAGTTTTTTTTACGTAGGTTAATAATTATTAATAAATCAAATACGAACAATTAATACTTATTTATACGGTTAATACTATTCTAATCGGTGTACGTCAACTGTAAATAATTAAAGTTTAACTTCGTTTTTCGTATATATTAACGATGAATTAAATAGAACGATGAAGTGCGTCGAACGTGTACCGCAGTAAAACTTTACTAGACGAGAGTCTATTTGGAACTGAATAATTATTCTGTACATTTGGTACAGAATGCGTCTGCATTGCATTCCATCATACGGTAGACTTCTAAATATTAAGCGACATGAAGTGCAAGCGGCTTATTGAATACAATGCGTCAGGATTTTACTGTAACATAACTACCCAGTTCCCAAATAAAACACCGCGAGGTTGATTATCAGGCACAGGTGTGTTTTCCTGTAAATATTTCAATATGTGATACAATAAAAACAATTAATACACAATATAATATTACCGCTCAAATCGATATATCACCTGTGACTATATTATTTTTCCTTATATTTTCCTGAACTGTTTATTTTTATTTTTTAATTCTAATGTCTTAAGGTGTATTGATAATTCAGCGTTGCAATTCGTCCACATTCAATTCATTTGCATCAATAAATTTAGGATACCTGTAACTTTTAATCGTTTCCTTATACAATACTTGACTGTAATTTGAATTTATTAAATATATCCCTTGCACCGCTTTAGTTACATTTTCTTTTTCGTTTACAATCGTTAATCTTTCTTTGCAAAAATAATACGGTTCTAAATTATAATTTTCAATTAATATTAAATAATCATATGTTTCACCGACTGTATTACATATACACGTATGTAATAACGCCTATTAAATTACATATACGCATTTTTAAAAGTACATAAAATTTTATTTCGCTAATAACTTCTGATTTTTTTCGTATTTTTTTTTTTATTGTTATTATTGAATATTTATTTAATTTTTTTTTACGATCACGGGATAATAACTATTAATAAATCAGTATATTTAATTACAAAAAAAAATAAAATAAAAAAATAGGAGGTAAAATCTGACTCGAACCGATGTGCCTTCCCGTTATTGATCCAAATATTTCATAAATCAAAATTTTATTTGGCTATAACTCTGGAATCGTTGAACATAAGTAACGCTTGTGATACGTCGTTGAAAAGCTCTCGATGAGAGCTTATTACTGCGCTTAAGAAAAACTTTCTTTTGAGCTTTTTTGGACGCTTTTAGTCCAGTCGATTGCAATCAAAAGGGAGGTGCAGAACTAGATCTTACAGCAGTCCTAAATCCAAAATTCAGCGTTCTACGGCTAATCGTATTTGAGTTATGTGAGATACGTACAGACATCACGCCGAAACTAATCAAAATTGATTCAGGAATGTTCAAAATGGATATTTCCGTTGAAATCTGAAAACCGAAATTTTCCGCGATCGTAATACTTCCTTTACTCGGTACAAGGAAGTAAAAGGTAAATTATATTTATTTACCGTATTGAATAATACGAAAAACGTTAGCGATCGGATCCGTGATTTCTTTAATTTCATTAATAAATTTACGCGCGGGAGCTCCTTCAAAAATAACATCTCCGTCAAAAGAACATAAAAACTAGCGGTTTACTGCGCAGCGTATCTGTAAAACCGGTAAAAATCTTTTTATTATTTCTATTTCGGATAAATTATTTAACGCCGCTTAAATAGTTTAAATAGACTGAATTTGAAACGTAATAAGTTCGCTTGTAATATTTTAATATAAGCGTTTATAGACAGGAAATAATGAAGTCGTAGTTCGTACCGAACGCAACTGAGCGTGCGTGTGCATGTATTTATTTTATATAAACGCTATTGTATATTACAGGTCATCGGTTACAGTGGAGCAGATTAAAGTTCAAAAGGCAACACAATATGAACGATAGACCTTTTATTTGAAAAAAGAAGGTTAAAGGGGAATGCTAATGCGATACTGAAAATATTTATAACAGGATCCAAATAATATCTTATTGCATGACGTATATATAAACGCTTACGCGCTGGTATGGCTGTGTAAATTTATCCGATGTATTAAATTAAAATATTTTTTCACGTTGTTCGTTATATACATTTATTTTTTGCTTTTCTTAAATTAATTAGATAGTTTTAATGGAGTTCGAAAATACAAAAAAGATGTTCTATATTTGACCCGTATCTTTTCAAAAGCTTTTATTCATCATTAACGGACCGATTTCGATGAATTATATAAAATAATCTCTCGCCGCGATTCCGTCGTAGCTCTTTTCTTGATAATTTAAACTCTCTTTTTCTGTTTAGCCTCCGGAAGCGCCGTAAAGTATTAATTCAGATGATGAATGAGGGTGATATGTGTGAATGTAAATGAAGTGTAGTCTTGTACAGTTTCAGGTCGACCGTTCCTGAGACGTGCGGTTCATTGAAATCAGACCGCCAAAGAACACCGGTATCCACGTTCTAGTATTCAAATCCGTATAAAAGTAATCGCCTTTACTAGGATTTGACCTTAGAACTCTCAACTTCGAAATCGGATGATTTGAGACGACGAATTCACCGATAGACCGACCCGGTGATAATTTAAACTGAAATTTTTTTATCGGAAAAAAATTTGAGAATACTATATAATTTTTTGACATCATCGAATTCTGTACCTCAATAATACTCGTACGTAGCTTCAAAAAAGGAAATATTTTTGATTACAAATTTTTAAGAGAATAAACAGGAAAATTAATTCACGGATTGTCGGTAACCGTTTAATCGTAAATACGGATAAAACCGTTACATTTTGCTTCTCAGGTCGACGTAACATTGCTGATCGCGTGAATAGAATATCCATTAACGATAACGTTAGTATTTCTGTTGTCTATAAAGTGTCGTCGAGCGATCAAACTGATTTCGGTTGCTCTGAAGCAAATAATATCGTAAATATAATATCATCGGAATATACTAATAATCGTCGGAAATAAAATCGTCGTAAGAGAATAAATATTTACGGATCGCTTATAATATCGAGAGCTCGAATACATTTAAAATACGCAAAATCGATAGTGGTGCTATCGTAATGGAAAAGTACCAAAAATCTATAGCAAAACGCCCTCGGATCCCGGAATGCTCTTTTTCTACAAATATCGTGTACGATTAAAATATCGATCGATCGTATCGGTACCGGGCAGAGTGATAAGTAAGGACTAAATATGCAATATGTTATTATATCAAATTTTTATCGTTGTCAGTTTTTTTATGAGAGTTTTGGTGACCTCCGCCTCCCTGGATCACGGCGTCCTGGTATCTTTTTCTGGATAATTAAATGTAACAGGGAGTATTTACGGAGCGACAAACATAGGATAATTCCGGATTTTGACTGATCGCATGCACTATCTCTCTGATTTCTTATTCGACCGGTTTAGAATAATTTTTTTTAACCCTGTCCGTCCGACGCGCTTTTAGAATGAATCTGTAAGATCGCACCTCATCTTTTTAATATAGGATCCAGGATTCCACCCCGTACAACAGCTCTGAGAACACGTAGCGTCTGAGCGTTCTTATACGCAGGCCTGATGAAAGTTCGGTGGTCCAAGTCGGAAGAAGGCTGATCTGGCCTTATCGATTCTGTACTTTTCCAGACCATGATTTCACTGTTAATCGATATTGCTTCCCTAGTACGCACGAATTTTTACTCTTAATATGAACATCGACGGCTTACTGACTTTTACTTTACTTACGATTTCAAGAAATCGAAAATTAAAAATATTATTATTACTTTTTTTAAAAAAAAAGTCGGATTAATTAATTTAGGTTTTTTACATCGATTTAATTTTATATGTTCAAATTAAACGAGCGCCGACCGTACTTAAAAAAAAATCTAAAAAAAAAAAAAGGTGAACATCGTTCCTTAAAAAAAGAATTCCTGGGAATTTACCCGAGACCGCTACACAGCCCTTACTGTACTAAGGCTCTCTGTAATGGGGAAGTATTTTTCGTTACCTATTTACATTGAGGCGCTGCAATAAGTCACATAAATATATTTTATTCCTATTTTTTGAGATCGAAAACCATTTCATCGTAAAATAATTAATACCTAAGGTTCATTTAAATATCGCGGTGGAATTCATTTTTTTTAAATCTGATGCGGATACCACATGACTTCCTTGTACGCCAATTAAATTATATATACACATCTTTCTAAAGTCAAAAGTACATAAAATTTTATTTCATTAATAACTTCTGATATTTTTTATATATTTTTTCTTTTTTATTGTTATTCTTGAATTATTATTTATCGTAATACTTTTTTTACAGAGGTTAACAATTAATAAATCGATATATTTAAATTAACAAAAAGGAGATGAAGTCGTTTGAAGGAGATGAACCGATATGGCTTTCCGTTGTAAGATCCACATATATCATTTATTAAAATTTTATTTGGCTATTTTATTTAACTCTGGAACCGACAAGTACCGCTTATGATATATCGTTGAAAAGCTCTCCATGAGGGCTCATTACTGCAGTTAAGAAAAAATATAAAATCCAATTTCTTTTGATTTTGGGTTTTTTGGACGCTTTTGGTCCAGGCGGATGCAACCAAAAGGGGACAATTAGACGTTACAACAGTGCTAAATCCAAAATTCAACGTTCTACTGCTAATCGTTTTTGAGTTATGAGAGATAAATGCATACGTACTTACAGACGTCACGCCGAAATTAGTCAAAATGGATTCAGGGATGGTCAAAATGGATATTTCCGTTGAAATCTGAAAACCGAAATTTTCGCGATCGCAATACTTCCTTTACTTCGTACAAGGAAGTAAAAAAAAAATAAGTAAATTAAATTATTAATGGAAAAGATGTTACGTTCTATATATATTTTTTTAATCCACAAATTATAATTTTGTAGGTTTGCCAGATATCTGACCGGTTAATTCTTGCGGTCCGAAATAATGTGGAGTGTACCGTGTTTTGTATAGCGTCTTCTGTGATAACGATTAGAGATGCACGTAACAAGGGGAAGAATTGAAACTACTCGAAGAAAATTTTACGCTTTCTAACAGGAAGGTTCAGTGGAAAAATCACATCAGTGTTTTTTTATTTGAAATCGATAAAAACGATTAATTTCAATTATTATTTATTGAAATTTGTGAAAATCGATGTAGTTCGATCTCTTTTTAATAATTTTATTTATTTTATGGATATACAAGCAGTTATCTTATTTTATTTATTTTTATAGGCAATGTAAATCGATTACATCATTTAACAATTAATATCGATCGACTTGATTTGGAAAATGAAGAAAAACATCATTATAATTTTATGAATGAAAGTTATACGTTACGATAAGAGGTCCTTAAATACGAAGGAAGTTTGCAGTTAAGGATTTCACCTGTTACAACATTATTTGTATATATATATATATATATATATATATATATATATATATATATATATATATATATATATATATATATATATATGTGCGCGCGCTCGATCTTTATTTATTACTATTTTGTTTCAATTGTAACTTAGTTGCTATCTCCATTCATTTCTGTTCTGTCTCTTATCTTCGGTCATCTATGGATCACGTCTAACGTACATACATTTCCTTTCCTTCCAGTTCTCCTTATGTCTCTCACTGTCCTTTTTCCTGAATTCTATAGCTCCTTTTTTTGAGTTTATTTTTCGTAGAAATAATCATATTTTCGAAATTTCTTCTTTTTATTCTTGATAAGCTCTGATTTTGTAAGTCCAAAATTTCTATTCCTGCGTTGTTTTTAAATTTTGTCACGATAAACGCTTTAATTTTTTTCTTTCTTAATAAAAGAAGGTTATTTCCTTGGAAATTTAGTTACTTTTTATCCTTAACAGGTTAACTGCCGCACTAAAAAATATGCAACATTTCCAGCGCTGCTATACTTATTTTGCTAAAAATATCCACCAGTGCTGCCATTTTTTTTTTCGGTTTTAATAAAGATTTTGTTACCTTGTTACTAATTTTTGATACCGATTTTACTTTATGAAGTATTCAAAAATAAAATTGACATCACCGTGAATAACACGACAGTAGTGATGTTTCAGAATGCTCAACATATTTTAATTGAATTATGTTTTCCTTACTAACAACTGATACTATTTATTTTTAATTCTACAACTCCAGAATTTTTTGAATACATTTTTATTAATTGCTACGCCATTTTTTAACATAAATTACTAAAATTCACTCTGTTCTGTAATAAAATCATATTTTATTGATAATTATATTTTGAATTGAGATTTTTAAAGGAAAATTTGAACTTAAGTTTCTTAAGAGTATAAGTTATTAAAATCTAACCAAACTTTGTCAGTAAACGACTAAAACTAATTCGCATTTTATTAAAACGCTTTTCAATTATGTTTATTTTGCGTTTATTTGGTGATTTTAAAGAAAGACATTCGTTTTTTAATTTCAAATTTAAAATAAAGCTTCTTGCTGTATACAATACAAAAATATGGAGAATTTTATTTTTTAAATAATAATAATAAATGTAATTTGGTACAAAAAAATTAAAAATACACAAAAATATTGCATCTTAAGTGGGACATTACACTGAGACATCATTTGATGTCTCAATCGGTGTTGATGTCTCGATCCAGTATTGCAATGAGAACAGTAGATCGTGGATACCGGTGTTCTTTGGCGGTCGGGTTTCAATTAACCACACATCTCAGAAACGGTCGAACCGAGACTGCACAAGATTACACTTCATTTACATTCACTCATCCTCTGAAGTAATATCTGAACGGTAATTCCCAAAGGCTAAACAGGTAAATGAATATTGATATGAGACATCATTTGATAACTCATGGAGATATTGGATTGCGAAACTGAGACATAAAGTGATGCCTCATAGCAATAACGAATAACGGCTGATACATCATTTGATGTCTCATGGCAGTCAACCGGTTAAAATACAGTATGGAAGCCGATCTCCTCTCGTGAATTTTTCCTTCAGTATAGCATTTTTTGGGGGTGGATTTTAATGCGTGTATAAACAGTGTCATTCTAAAGAGAATTAAATATTTTCTTTAAAATTTTTATCTTTTGGATTTCTTTTAAAAGACAGAATATTTATCGTTATCAAATATTCTGTGACTTTTTGTCGACAGGCGGTCGAGATTGTTGTATTGATACGATTTATATCCTTGCGACTGAGCGCCAGTTACTTTATTTTGCTAAGAAGGTAAGCCGACTTACCTTCTATTATTACCTTTTATTACCTTAAAAGAAATAAACGACCAAGGTTTCCATTTAAGGTTGGTCAGGTGGACTCAATCGCTACATGGCCACGCCATCGGACGCGGTATGCCCGATTTTACACATATTACGATTTCTTTCTGGACACGGTGCTTTTCGAGATAGGTCAGTCAGATTCGGTTTCAGGCTTGCCTCCGGAGTGTTGGGATATTGATGATGTGCGCCACGTCTTATCCGTCTGCCCCAGGTACGACGTTGAACGCAGCTAGAGAGCTTGCGACATTCGCTTCTGATTTTATCTGCAAGTTAATCGGAAAACCGAAAGGAAACGGAATATAGTTGCTAGCTTCCTTAGATTCTTAGTCCTGCGGAGGATGGCCGAGGGAGTGTGATGGCTAGGAGCCCACTTGGGCGAGTACTTCGCCAAGATAGGCATTTTGGGATCGAGCCCTGTTATTTGAAATAGTCGCTGTTAGGATGAGCTGGATGTGTAGAGAACTCTGTTATGGAGTGCGGTGCGGTAGTTGTAGGCGTTGACCGCGCTCCCGAAAGCGGACCAGAGCGAGAGAGATGTGTACGTTCTCATTAGAAACTTAATACATCTTTTAATCTGTTTCTTGATTTTTAAGTAAATCAAGAGTACTCTGAGCATATCGAATTATATGTCCAAATTGTCTTATTGCGATCAACACTGGTTTTGTCGGTATGAGGATAGTATTTTTGGTGTTTACGACTCGATCAAGTAACGATATGAGGGCGAGTTCTAATCGAAGTTAGATATAGGAAGAGTTTTTGAATGAAACCTTCTGTGTTAAGACGAAGGCGCGGAGATCGCGCATTCGGAATCGGTTAATTTGATAGTTGAAGGATGTAAGTTAGGGTAAGTGATTGTGGTTGGAAGAGGCTATACGAAGGTGATAGTAGGTTGCGTAAATACACTGATGAAAATGTCTGCCGAGGCGTTTGAAGGCGTTAGCATCCTGACAGAGAGAAAACTGGTGACTGTGTTGTGTTATAAAACGTAGGAGGTCTAAAAGACGACCTCCGGTAAAGCCCATCACGGCTAGTAACGGAAGAGGGTGTGACGACCGGAATCATCATAAGGCGGGCGTCTTCTCCTTCGGGGATCAACATACAACGTCTCTGGATGAATCACCGTATTCAAACGTCGAAATTCTCATTTTTAGATATAGATATTTTGTCGTACGCGTTTTGTACTAGACGGTAGACTATTTTTTTCCTGGTGTTTCATCGCACTATTCTCCGAGGTATTTAACCCGCTTTACTTTTTCTATTTTAGTCGACAAAAAAATACGTTCGGTGATTTTTTATTTTTGTCATATATTGTGTTTTTTTAAAAAGATATTTGTCGGCCTCTTATTTCCGATATTTATTTGTTCTGTAGCTATTTTGGAATCGTCCAACAAAATTACTAAACCGTCTGCAAAAGCGATAATCGTTTGGTAATCGATAATCGTTTGGCGTATTCCAATGTCAATTTTGAAAGGGAGAACTCTTTTTCTTTTCGTATTTATTTCTCTATTCGCGGATAGCTTTTTCTAAGACAAAATTGAAAAGCATCGGTAGGAATCCTTATTCGCGTAAAAATTTAACTTTTAAATTTTTTTTTTTCTCTGATTATATTTGAAGCTTGTTTGGGCTTCGCCAATAAGAAGTTTAACAGAAAGAATCCGTCTTGATATTCTCCTAATTAATTTTCTACTTCGTAATCGATTCGATTTTCCGCTTAATTAAGTGAATTTTTAATTTACCTCTTTATAAGATCACCTCAAATCTGTCTCCCCTGCATCAGTCTTAATACTTCTTCGTTTCCAATTTTCAAAATCTTTCGGTAAACCCAAATTTTAAAGGCCAATCGCACTTTTCTTAATGGTCTGTCCTATCGTTCACGTTTCGCTACCGTAAAGAGCTACGATATACACAAATATTTTCAATTTTCTTTCATTTTAATTTTAAAATTAAAATAAATTTGAAACAAGAATTTTATAAACCGTTATTTTATTATTTATTAAAATTTAAACCTATTAGCCATTTAAATTATTAAACGATTGTTATCGGTAGACGCAACGGAAACGTACATTCAAACGGGTAAAAACGTAAACAAATAAACGATAAACGATATTAGTTGACCTTAAAATATATTATATCGATTCTTAAATCGATAAAAAGAATATCCCTGTCCGTAAACAAAACTTAAACGGAGGGTTTAACTTTTACATTATTGAACACTTTCACAAATATTTTTTCATCAAAATTAAATTCTAAACGCTACAGAGACCCCTAAACTTAATTTAGTCTATAAATAATAGCTTAACGGTAAACACTTGCGTAATAGTTAGCACGAGATATCGAAAATAATATCCATCTACTGTTATGCATTTGTCAGCACGTTTTACCATGTTCCTGGCTACTCTTGTTAGCTGTACCGTGCCTATTTCCTGGATTACATCGGCAATGTTTGGCTTCATTCCTGCAGAGTGTGTGGATTTCTTCCGTAAAAAAATTTCTTTGAAGTGACCCCGCAGAAAGAATTTCGGTCTAGTCAGATCGGTAGAGTTTGGTAGCCGCAATCCTTCAGAAACGTTTTACACACCGAAGAAATCCTGTAGCATCTCCAAAGTAGAGCGAGCCGTACGGCAAGTAGCGTGTCCTGGTGCCGTACCAGAAGTACCACTGGTCACGGCCATCTTCTTGCAGTAAAGCCATGAACTATTGGATAATTTATTAGTAGCCGGTAGCATCCGCAGTTTTGTCAAAAGCAAGTGTCCTATTATTCGTCGCTTTCAAACCGGACACCGTACGCCTATTTTTTTTTTTTTTATTGGATTTAGGGGAAATTCAAAGAAAATGTGAGCGTTTTTAGTACCCTCGGTTTGGTGGTTCTGGCTATTAACATAACCGCCAAGGTGAAACCACGCTTCATCTGTTAAAAAAAAATCTAAAACGCCATAAATCAAAATTGTTACCTCTAATCAAGTTCTAAAACCGTCGACAGTAGTGAACGTTTTTAGCATAACCGACATTAATTAGCTCACAGAAAACATTTTAGCATTCTCCTCCCTGCTGCGCGGGCTGAACTTAGTGAAACGTTCTTTTCCCGCCTTAGTCTCTCCAGAGATCTACGAGATCTTGTAACTGCCGCTTTAATGATCTGAACGAGCCGCGTCGTTAAAACTGACCTGTGTCGGGCACGTTTCTGGTCTAACACCGAACCTGTTCACGAAATTTTTGAACTGTCTTCCGAGTAACGCTTTTCGCTTACGCTTTCTTTTCAAATGTTTCCCTGAAATTTCGCCAACGTAGAACATGAGATTTCGTCTCGAAATACGTTACCGTCATGAATACAGTTTTTCAACGTTCAATCGCATTTTAACAAACGACACACGATTACGCGACGTAGCTTCAAAAGTCGATGTTCGACACAGACTGGCGATACTCAAGTGAAACAGTCTTCCCCGTTCCAGCTCCAGTCATATCAACGTTTTCACAATTTTTTATATGAGATTTATCAGAGGTATGCGTTTAGTGTAAACTACCGAGTACGTGTTTGTTACGTACATTTTTTAATAAAATCTTTTCTAATAAAGTAGTTTCCAGGCGATGCCGGTCTACCGCCGACTTTTATATTAACGAACCAGAGTCTTCTTTATATTATTTTCAATCGCTTTTAGTCCGCCCGGCATTGACGACCGATATTCCTAAATATTTATTATACGAAAGGTTTTTTCGATCTGAAGTTTATTATCCCTTCCCAGATTGAAGTCGCCCTCTAACAAATATAACCGAAGTGAAATGTAGCAGAGCCGTTCGAGCGAGGCGCTTTTCCTCTACTTAATACTCGTACATCTACTCCCCACCGCAAACACTTTGCTATAACCGCTCCGATACATTAATTTAATGTAATTTTTTAATCGGTATAAGTATATGATTTTCAGCTGCGAATCGACAAAAAAGAAAGAAAAAGGGTTATTTACTTCTGGGCTTTAAATAAGACCCAACGTCATAGAAAAACCTACTCGTCTAAGAAACATAAATTTACCGGTACCTTTTGAATAAAATGATGTAAAATTTTTACGATAGATTTTAACTTGTATATTCCTACTCGTATCCTTTCATTATTACCGAACGAAAGTTCCGACCTCGCTAAACGGGAATCTAGTTCGGCAAGTTTATTAATTTACTTTCGTGTTAACAATAATTATTAATTTAACTTTTCCGAATCCGGCGAGCGACTTAAAACCGAACCGCTACTATCTTACCGCAGTTTTAACGTTTTCAAAACGAAATGAAAAAGTTAAAAAACGTAAATTAAATTAATTTTCCGTTTACATTAACGAGAGTTTACGTTTTTTACAAAAGACATTCGAAGTGAACTCCTTGAGCAGCGATGCATGGGATAGAAGAGTCTTCTGCACTCGGACGCGGCTTAGTCGGATCCGATTTTTCGCCCACCGTTGCGATGCGGTACATCGAAGTCGGGAGACCTTTGACGAAACATTTCCTTCGCCACTTCTACTCGTATATAAACGCATTTTCGACCGATAAAATGCGAGCTTCGAGTCTTAAAAACGTTTTTATATATCGAAAACAAAAGAGCGAAGAGAACTTTCAACGGTTACAAAAATAAAACACGGAAATCAGGTACAAACAAACCGCAATAAGTTTTGAATATAGAGCGGTTCCGAAACGTGTCAACAAGAGATAAAAAAATGAAGCTAAGAAAGGTATCAGAACTCGTAGAACGTAGAAATCATAATGATATTAGCAAAAAAGATAAATTATTTTTATCTTACCGCAACAACAAACTAAGTAAGCTGTTATTTTCCCTGGTGACTATATCAAAAAACAACTTAAATAACATTTTATCGTTTGAGATCCATGTGTTTTTTCTAGGTGCACAATTACAGTTTGGGACACCTAGTATACGTATATATATATATATATATAATTATTTTGTGGGAAAGGAAATATTTTATTATGCATGTGATTTTATATTCGTGAAACAATACGAATGCATTTAAATATAAAAAATTGTTATTATTATTAGGAGATACCGCACCGTCTTTTGGCAATATTACCAGGCTAACATCAAATATTTGTAATAATTGTCTTTGAAATTAAAAACTTAACGCATGATTTGTTTTATGTGTGTATGTGAGATATTAATTTAAATAATACGATGGCACCTAAAACGATATCAAAAACGGTATTATAATGATAACAATAATAATAAAAAAGTAAGAAACGTAGTGGAGGGATTTCATTGAAGGGTGAAAGGTTGAAATATAATTAACGGGATACGGTGTTAATTTTTAATTAACTCAGACGGTACTACTGCACAGGTTAAACAAAAAATACGAGTGTAATATAAATTCCCACCGTATCGTTGAATACATATTTGGTATATATATACACACACACATATGCGATTTATAATCGCTTTTGTTTTGGGAAATTTTCTATATGAAATTAATAAAGAGTAGAATATCGTTATGTTCATCCGTTGCATTTTGATATTACTACGTTAATTGTTATAATTTTATTTAATTTCGTATAAATTAACATCTAAGCCGCGGTTCTTTACCTTGTAACTGCTGTATCTGTTTCATTCGATCTCGAACTCTTCGTATCTCTCACTGATCCTCAATCTCCCGCCCTCTCTCTCACTCCCCTCCCTACATCCTTAGAAAAGTCTTCGACTACGACGACCGGATTCACTGTCATCTATATTTTTTCTCTGGTTCGTATGAAAAGTACCGACCTAAACCAAATTTATTAGAAACTGTTCTTGCGATTAATATAACATTTTTAATTATTATTACCTTACAGATAATCTATGTATGCACCGCTGCTGCACCGGTTTGTAACTGTAAAGGGAAAGTACAGCGATCGGCCGTAATGTTGGATATCGAAATTTTTTGTAGATGTGGAATTTAAATACGCCCTCGGTCCAAAAAAATACAAATACGTACGCGCATTACGTATATACGCTTCTTGGCCTGTATTTTTATTACTATTTCCGGATCGGAACGACCGGAAATTCTTGAAAACGGCTCAAACATTTCCATTTAACGGCCGCCGATACTGTTTGATTTTGGGAAAAATAAAAAAGGGGTGGGATATTTTTCGCCGTTTTTTTTTTTTAACTTTTCGTGCAGTCGGTCGTAGAAAATTGAACTTATTACGACGAAATTATTCATTAAGTCATTTAAAATTCAAAAATTTAAAGCCGATCGGTTTTAGAGACGGGGGTATATTCAAAGTTATTTTTAAAGTTTTTGCCTCGTATCTTGAAAACGCGTCGACCAAAAAATTTGAAATTCGGCGTAAATATTTGACCGTACGTATCCCGGCTTTCACCTGAATTTTTACCTCGTCGGATAAAGGGACATCGCGGTATGCTATTTTATTAATTTTTTGTCTTAACTTTTTCCCCGAACAGGATGTCCCGACAGGTGTTGACCAGACTTAACGGATCGAATCAGAACATCCAAATAGACGAGAAAGTTTATACGGACAACGCCCCGTCTCGCTTATTTTTCCTCCTTCCGCCGTTTTATCTTTTTTCAATCAAATTTATATCTTAAAAACGGATCGAAATATTTTAATGAAATTTGGTGTATATATATTCGAGAACGCTTTATAAAAATTCGATAAATTTGAAAATTATTGCCGGTTTCTGTGGCGGAGTGGTAGCGTCTTAGCCTTTTATCCAGAGGTGCTGGGTTGAATCCCGTTCAGACGTGGCATTTTTCATACGCTACAAATTTCCATTCTCTTAGGTGAAAATGAACAGAGCAGTCGACGCTCGCCATTTCAAATAAAATAAGAAAAATAATTTCAGAACGATGACGGGGTTTATTGCAACTTTTTTACCGTTAATAACTCCGTAAATATTAGTTATATTAAATAAAATATTAAGCGTTTTATTTACCTCGTTTGTTGAAATATATCGATAAACGGCAAAAATTGTTTAAGTTAATCGCAAATATTACAGGCTCAAAAATATGTCTGTATAATTTATAGTTTGCACGGCTACCGGCAAACGGGGAAAGCGATACACGCTTTTGGCAATTGTACTTTAAACCCGGTATAAATTTAATAATAAAAACATCGTCCGGTCGAGGAGATCGACTCGGATCCAAAATGTTTCGCTGTGAATTTTTATTTTTATCTCGGTAAAAAGTTTACGTATTGCGTAATGTTTAAGGTAAAAATGTCATTTGATGGATGCGGTTCGACCGGGCCAAATTTTTTAATGTTCTTTTTCTCATTCGTACTCTAAATACTGCAGAATATCTCGATACCGTATTTCGTACTTGAAATAAAAATCTATGAAAGCAAAGCCGAGAATGTTATGCACCCGTTCGCCGGCTTTTTCATAAATTTGTACGCTAGCATCTAACTCGCGAAGGCCATTTACAGCAGAGCGGTTTTTTCATTTTTTTTTTTTTATTCATCAGGTCAATATTTTCGTCAAGCGGTCGACCGTTCTTATTTTACTTTCAAATCCTTATTTCCTTATTTTACTTTACTTATTTTACTCTTAAATTTTATTCCTTTCAAATCTGCGGTAATGTTTTAACATTTAAAAATAATTATTGCACCCTTCATCTTCATGATTTGTTTCATATATTCCAATCTGGAATATAGTGGATTTTTTAACTTATATATATATATATCGCTTAACCTGATTACCTTAATGTATTAAATTAGTTCAGCCGTTTACAAAATGCTAGGGTAAAATTTCTTTACTCCTCTATTACTCTTCGAAACAAATTTTATCGACCCGCATAATTTTCAAGACCCTCCATTTTTCCTTTACGTTTTTCCTACTCGGTCCATGTTTCATTACCGTAAATCGCTCCATTCGATATTTTCAAAAATTTCTTTCTCATTCTTAGATCGACATTTTAACGCTAGCCGATTCATTTTCCGTATGAAAACCGTCTGCTTTTGTCATTCTGTTTTAATCTCCGGTTTACTTAATTCCATCCTTTGTTATATAATTACCTAAATAAATAAAAATTTGCGTTTCTCCTTATTCTTTTTTCTATCAAATATAATTTATCAAACAAAAACTCCGGGTATATGTGCTTCTCCAAAGATAAAGAAGATACGACTACCTCAACATTTGGACGGGGATAAAATCTTGATCAGAGCGGCATCACAAATTACATAATTATAAAATAAAATAATACCGAACACAAAATTTGTACCTTATATGTCACACAACTTTTCTGTCATTTGGGTGCTCGTTTCAAATACGCTATTGAAATCGTGTTACCGCGTAAAGATTTTACGTAAATCGTAAATTTATAAAAGTTTTTATAGTAAACTCGTTTTGATATAATACCGGTACGATTAAGAATAGTTTCTGTATTTTTACTTTTAAACGATACGCGTGCCTACTTAATAAAAAAATAAATATATACAGTTTCGTGAGAAGTATTTCCTTACAAACACGTGTGTATGATGAAATCATCGCCTACTACACAGCTTAAAATTTTTTCGGTCTACCTTCACTTGTCTGTACTGTGTTGTATTTCACGGAGTTATTAGTGTTTTGCTATATTTTCATCAATTCTTTATAATACAAAAGCGATTTTTATCGTTTTTATTTGTTGCAACACGGCTTTTGCAAACGTACGCGGATGTTCAAATCACCCGGACTATTTTTGTTGCGTCCGTGGGAAGTTTACGCCTAAAACTCAAACACTATTTTGAATCGATAAAAACAGCTCGTAAATTTTATTTTTATTGTGCGCTCGGGAACCGAGATAAAATCCGGGCGGCTCATGTTATTTGCATATCGTGTTCGGTAACTATCCGAACGGTCGAAGCAGAAACGACGAGCCGTACCGTTTACCGTACCGTCGGGTTAGCGTGACCCTAAGGACCGCTTCACCGACCGCTACTTTGCGTGACAAATATATCTGGAATTCATTCAAAAATATAAAAATCATAAAATAGGAAGGCGTATCCTCGGCTCTAAAGCCGGTACCGCACGGAGAGGAGTTACCTGTATCCGTGCCGCTAATCCGACATCGTCAGAAGAAAGATTTGAAAATGAAGCGGATGACGTAGGGAATGTTGAAGAATTTCATCCTGTATCCGATGAGACGTCTCCTCGTTTAATGCGACGACACGAACTTAACGATTTAGTTCGCGATTTAAAGTTATCGAGCGGGAAGCTGAACTTCTGGGGTCTAGACCGCAACGGCGGAATCTTTTAGCGGAAAGAGCAAAATCAGTACGTTTAGAACACCGAATAAGACTCTTTCCGCTTATTTCACTGTAAAAAATTAATCGTGCTTTCTACTGCTGTCGATGGTCTGATGAAAGAGCCTGGAATTCAGGATGCTCCTGAAGAACGGCGTCTTTTATTGAATCTTCTAAAGTTAGCGTGAAAGAAACTTACGACGCTACGGCATCACTATTACGGTAGAAGCGATAAAATACAAAGAGCATATATCTGCAAGTTTGCAGCGACGTAAAATTTTTCACGTTACGTCGCGGTTTACTCGTACAAGGCGGGCTTACAAAATATTGCTTTCTTTGTCTTTCGAACGTTAGCGACACAAATCGTCATTACAAAGTAAATTACTGGCCACCGCGGCAGAACCTTGTCGCCGGTGGAAAACTAAAGCGTGTATCTTTAATCGGGAATGTCAAAATCATACTGCCGCCGCTTCACGTAAAATTCGGACTCGTGAAAATTTTTGTAAAGGCGTAAGACAAACACGAACCGGAATTTAATAATTTAAAAATAAGTTTTCCTAAATTTTAGTGACGGCCTAAATTTAAGGACTCGACTTCCAACGATAAACTTAGTGAATGTAAACTAGCCGCGTGGAATTCTTTTGAAGAGTTTATCGGCGGTTTTTTAGGCAACAGAAAAAATTAAACTGTGTTTTCTTGGTTGATAAGCCGTTAGAAAACTACAAAAGTTTAGGATGTAGGATATAGTTAAAAATTAATTTTCTGCAGTCGCATCTAGACTTCTTTCACAAAAATTTGGGCTCTATCAGCGATGAGAAGGGAGAGTTCTCCTTCAGGATATTCTGACCGTGGAGCATCGTTATCGAGAAAGATGGGATCCTGGAATGACGGGTGACTGTCGCTGATTTTCGTTTAGAGAAACCGATCAAACATCGTAGAAGCAAAAAGGTTTGTCAAAATTCTAAGAATTAAAAGTAAGACGATGGAGAACCCTTTCTTGATTTTGAAGTCGCCGATTAATACTTACGATTAAGAAACGATTCAACGAATCACCGGTTTACGTTCAACACCGTTAAACACTGTTGGATATAACATTGACAAATACGCATAATCTATTTTACGTACACGTGTACTCTATCGATCTTAAATTCGGGCTAAAATTTAAAAATGTAATGAATGTCAGAACAACTTCATACATTAAGGAGTAAGAAGGCGGTTCGGTTAATAAAAAAAATGATTTGAATCTGAAAAGTCGATTCGAACGATTTAAACTTTTAAAAACTTTTATTTTAAAGAAATTTCCAGCGATTTAAACTTTTACAAATAGTTATTTTAAAATTGTATCGACTTATTTCAATTTATCTGCGTCTCAATAAATAAAAATATAGATGAATTAACAAATTTTAAACGTATACACGTAAATTATATATTTTTTTAAATATTGATTTCACAGTGATTATGCATTTATCGGTAAGTAAATCGTGTATAAATCGTCTGCGTCCAAAAAACGTGACGTATTACACAAATTGCGATAAGTTTTGAATTCAGTACCCCAAAATTAGTTAAAAATCATCACGTACGATTCCAGATGCACGAAAAGTATATGTATTTTTTTTTGTAGACTAGTATCCTTATCGTATTCCTTAATAATAATTTAAGAAACAAGCTCGTGAAATAACGATAAGATAAATACATTAATTTGTCAAACACGCAGTCCCGTGTGTCGGTAGCTTATAACTATAAATAATTATTTAAATACATTAACATATTAAATTTTAAAAAAATAACCGCAAAATAATTTACGGTTCAGAAAGAGTTGATGAAAATTAATCGAGATCATATTTACGCGCATTCCGTTCAACGCGATGTAGAAATTTCAGGGTTTTTAAAGTCGTTTAATTAGTATCGTTTAAAAAATCACGAATAGAAAAAAAAATTTTTTAGAAGAAAATCATTTAACCGTATTTTAAATAAATCGGTAGGAAAATTTTTTTAATCGATCGATAATTTAATAAAAATAGTATAGAGGTGGATAAACGGTCCACACGATTCACATTTATGAGAGCTAAACAAAAATCGATTACCGATCTTGTGTGTTAAGGACTCGATCTTGTTCTTTAAGGGAGCCGCAAGAAGGTGATGTTTCATACTTGACACGGGATTATACGTAAGCGTAATAAATACAATTTAACGATTACGACGAGGGTAGCTTTATATTAAAACGCTTCAAAACAAAACGGTACGATTTGATTCCTTTGCGAATGAGATCGGTTTGATAATCCCTAGAATATTTGTTATACAATAAAATATTGAAAATGTTCGGTCGTAGGTAACTATCGATAATGTGAATCCTATCCCGGTATCCCGGGATTAAGAAAGTTACGTTTACTTGAACTGCGACTAGCTTATTCTTTTTTCATCTACTGTCGAGAAAATAACACGCATAGTGCCGGTCGTTAAACGTTATCGCCTGAAAAATAAAAATTGTTATATTTTAACTATATTCAGATTATTTGATCGATATACACAAACTGAAAAATGCAACGTTACCGCCGACGATACGGACAGCTACAGTAATTTAGAAAGAAGAACCGATTTCCACTAATCGTTTCGTTCACGAAAACAGATATAAATTTGTTAGCTAAAAAAAAAACCTGTAATTTAACCACCGCGTAAATATAAAACGATTTATCCCCTCTCTTCGGCTTACATTGTCGGTCGTAATAAGAGCAAAATGTTGATACCTGTTTGACCTGACCTCTTCTTACTGATCGTAAGTGGATGTTGTGACCGGAAGCGGAACTGCCTTCTCCCGGCGGTAATCACTACTTTACCGCGATTGTTCGTTCTTCACTCTTCGTCTGTCATTCGGTTTAGCACGGTAATAATTTTCATCTCTCGACGGTATGAGCAGACATAAGGTCATAAAATAAAGAGCAAAAGAATCGTTCAAAAATAATTTTTTTCCATCTGTTAAGTATAAAAATTAAAATTATTAACGCTTGCGATACTAAAACAACGAAGGGTGAATCGGGAAATCGATGAATCGAAGAAAATATTTCCGTAGGATTATCAAAATTTTCCGATTACTTTACACTTGCACTACCCTTTGTATTATTGTAACAAAATTCTAATCCTAATTTCTCGCCCTTCGTTTTTTCAGTATCGCTAGATTTAGGAATTTTTTTATTTATAATTTATAGGTCAAAATAATTATTTTTGAGTAATTCTTTTGTTCTATTTATTTCTTCGTTTTCTGATGGGCAGGCGATTTTTAACTTTTTGCTGCGAATATTAATTTCACGTTTTTTGTTATTTACAGATTTTTTTAAACTTACAATAAAGAAGTAAATAAATACATTAAAGTAAAGAAAACAAACTGAAATTCTATTCTTATTTACCTCTAATTCGCTTGAAAACAACGAATGGCAACGAACACGCCGAAACCGGTTAACAAAAAAAACTGACTCTATATACTCCACGAGTTCTGATCCTCTGCGCTTCTGCGGAGAAAGGGTGCACCACTAAAACAAATTTTGCACCTTGTTTCTATACCTCCGACATATTGCGGCACTGTTTTTTTATTTTTACATTCGACTAGATGTTGATTTTCTGGAGCGGATAAACCTGAAATATCAGAAGTTAGAACTAAACCTGAATCTAAATATTACTTTGCGACCTAGACGTTTAACACCGGGTCAGTGTAGAAGCTACAACTAAAATTTCAGCTCTACCGATCGAGCCGTTTCTGAGATATCCCTGTAAATCGGAAACAAACATTCAGCAAAAATAAAGAATATTTTTAATAAACGCATTACCGTGTACCGTTACAAGGATAACGTATATTAATCGCGTTAATATCATCAACCTAGTAATATGAAATCCGAATAGTACGAAAGCAAATCGTATTTTTATAACTGATAAGTTGAAAGACTCTCTTTCTCTCTCGCTTTATATAGAAATACAATATTAAACACAGGCGGCGAATTCTATTAATAGAGTTAATATAAATTAATGTACCTAACTACATTAATTCATCGCACAAGATTCTAAACGAATCTTTAGAATCTCAAAATTCTAAACGATTCTAAACGAAAAAAAACACACATATATATATATATAAAGAGTCGAGGGAAACGTTTCCTGGTATTTTGAACAGAAACTAAACGATTTTCATAAACCAAATACGTGTAATTTTAAATGACCACCTTAATCGTAATGCCGTCACCGTAAAACTCGGATGTGATTTCTGAAAACATGCGATACATGATTTTCACAGGGTTCTTTTGAAAGCAGCTTATACGGTTAAGAGAGGATCAACGGCCAAAAAAAACTGTAGTCTAGCAGTGCAAGAAGGTACGTTGGATGCATCAAAACTCCCCGACGTTGCCAAAGATGTATGGGATCTGGCGTTGTCCTGATGGAAGACGACACCTTTCCCATCGATCGTTTCTCAATTCTTTTCGTTTTATCTCGATCGCTTTTTCCTTTTTTTAAGCTTCCGGAACCACCGTTAGGTATTGCTTCAAAGAATGGGATGAAACGGCAGCTTTGTTGCGTGCGAAAAATGCCACGCCTGACCGGGAGTCGAACCCGGGAACCTCGAATCGAAGGCACAAACACTCTCGTCACGGCTACCGCTTGGACTCCGGTCCCTTTGCGTTACCTTTCCGGTTGTTGACGGTAGAGGTCGGAATCGATAGTTTGACCGGGCGGCGGCCGCTCAAAGTGAACGTTTCCTTTCCGGTTTTACCATACACACATCATTTTTTGGCTTTTACATCGCTTGCAAAGTTTCATCTCGCTTCTTTCCTACACTAGTGTCGTACGTGATCCGTTTTTCATCGTCTGTAATGTTCCGTTTCAAATTCGGTTCGATATCGTTCAGTTTTAGCGACGATTCGCAGATGGAAATTCAATCCAAAAAAAATGTCCGTAAACGAAAATTTGGTTTCAGCAGCCTGAATAGCATTCATCCCATTTTTGTAATAAAATTTCAAAACGTATCAGATTTTTTTAATTATTTCACTCGTTTTCACGACGCAATAACTTTTAAATAAATAAACTAATGCAGAGTGATGCAGAGAAACGAGAAATTTTGAATTTGATGTTGGCAGACCGTAGGTGTACCATAAGTGCAGAAAGAGGTTAAACTGTAGAGCAGTAATGAACATTTAGTTGCGATGGAGAAGTGGGATGGCGTAGAGCATGCGGTTTCCGTCAGGGCGTTTTACCGGCAGTGTGACAGCTACACAAAGAGTGTTTCGGCAATGCTATGAGATCCCGCCCGCGGTTAAGTTCCTTCTTCACACGCAATCAAAACTCAGGTTCGTAAATTTGAAGAGATTGGTTCAGCTTTGAAAAAAAACTAGCGGGTGTGTATTGGGTGTACGTACACCAGAAAACATTGACGTCGTGAAAACTGTAGCGGTAAGCAGTTCTCGTCGTTCGGTTCGGAAAATCGCCTCGTCGTTGGAGCTCGGACGTCGGAACCTGCAAAGAATATTCCATAACCTGAAATTTCATCCTTACAAGATTCAAATCGTCCGAGAACCAAAACCTAACGATTGTGTATTGCGTCTGAAATTTTGTGAAAACTGTCGTCTAAAATCAAAGAGAATGTAAATTTTATTGAAAATCGTAGGGTGTCAGATGAAACCTATCTTCCCTTAAGCGGATAGGTGAATCGCAGAAATTCCGTTACCGGCCACAAACAAACCCCGCTCAGCTTCACCAGTGCTAAACTTACTGCAGATGTGCAGTTTCGTATCGTAGGGTGATAAACCCTTACTTCTTTGATGATGAAGGGGACTCTGCTGTCACTGTGACGTCTCAACGTTATTTCGACAGAAATAACAGAGACTTTTTTGCTCCTAGGCCACGTTATCTTCCAAATCTATACTTTTAGAAAACCCGATTTCAGCAGGACGGAGCCACTTCACATACTGCCTGACAGTCTACGGTAGCAGTGAGACTTTTGTTTTGGGATCGCTTAATTTGAAGGACTACTAACATCGCTCTGCCGACCCTGTCTCCAGACCTTTCAGTCTGCGACTTCTTTTTACGGGACATCTGAAGAACGTCGCGTACCAGATTAATTCGACAAAACCTTGCCCGGCTCAAAACACCGATTGAAGATGAAATCACCAACTTTCCGGAGAAAATATTGCATATCGCGCCGCGCTATGAAAAATTTTCAGAATCGACTTTCCGAATGCATACGAAAAAATTCACAGCACTTAAGCGAAGTAATCTATAAAGTAATATGTATTGAAATTCCCATCTTGTACAACATATTTTCAACAGCAAGTAAATGTCGGCAACTGTACTTCTTTTTTTTAATTATCCAAAATTTTCCCGTTTCTCTACGCCACCTATATAATCGCAACATTTTTAAAAACGAAAAGTGACATGCTACCTTTCCAAATACCTAAGTGGACAGATTGGATTTATGTGATCGTAACACCATCTACAGAGAGAATAATAGTGTTTTCCCTAATCCCAGTTACTGTGCGTGGGGGATTGTGTGTGTTTGCACGTACACTTAAAAAAGATTAATACTCTCTTAAACGAATAAAAATCTAAAACACTATGCAAATAAATTCCACGGGAAATGTACTTTTATGGAGTTTCTTTTTAACTGAATTTTTTATCGAATTTTTTGCAATTTATATAGCACAAAACACACGTAAACAGCAGAAGAAGGTGACGGATTTTGTATCATGAGTCTTCTCAAAAGCTGGTGAAATTTATCTATCGCTATGGGACCGGTTAGGCGGCAAAAAGAATGCGATTCTATAAATATTCTATGTTTAAAATGATTACCGTACGTGATTTTTTCACCTCATCGAATAAAGATATTTCTAAAAGTCTGTTTTGCTTATCGACCGTCACTAAATTTTATTTTATTTATACTTTTTATATTACACAGTAACATAATTAAATTTTTTGAGTGTTTGTTTTAAGTTTCTACTTATCGATTTTGTTTTCTTTTAATACGTTATTTTACCTCCACTATGAATCATGAGACCTTGCCGTTGGTGAGGGGGCTTGAGTGCTCAGGGATACAGAGTAGCTGGACCGAAGGTGCAACCATATCGGAGAGGTATCTGTTGAGAGCCAGACTAAGGAATGATTCCTGAAAGAGGGCAGCAGCTCTTTCAGTAGTTGTTAGGGGCGTGAGTCACAATGACTTAAACGGCCGTATCAACATCACTCAGTCCTCTGAGTACTGCGCAGCTGAAAGCAATGGAAAACTACAGCTGTTTATTTTCCAAGAAAATGTAGCTCTCTGCATTTTCATTTAACAAAAATGGAGGCGCCTTCCTTGGTAAAATATTCCGGAGGTAAAATAGTCCCCCGTTTGGATCTCCGGGTGGGGACTACTAAGGAAGGGGTCACCAGAAAACTAAAAAATAACATTCTACGAGTCGGAGCGTGGAATGTTAGAAGCTTGAAAAAGGTTGGTAGGCTAGAAAATTTAAAAAGGGAAATGGGTAGGATGAAGGTGGATATAGTAGGAATTAGTGAGGTTCGGTGGGAAGAGGAAGGCGACTTTTGGGCAGGTAATTTTAGAGTAATTAACTCAGCGTCAAGTAATGGGCAGGCATGAGTAGGTTTCGTGATGAACAAAAAGATAGGGAGGAGAGTGGAATATTTCAAGACGCATAGCGATAGAATCATTGTAATAAGGATAAAATCAAAACCTAAACCGACAACTATTGTTAACGTCTATATCCCTACAAGCGCCCATGATGATGATGAGGTAGAGTGTGTATAGGAAGAGATTGATGAAGCAATTAAACACGTAAAATGAGATGAAAATTTAATAATAGTTGGAGATTGGAATGCAAGCATTGGAAAGGCAAGGAAGGTAATATAGTGGGTGAATACGGGCTGGGCAAAAGGAATGAAAGAGGAGACCGACTTATAGAGTTTTGCACGAAGTATAATTTAGTAATTGCCAACACCCAATTTAAAAATCATAATAGAAGAATATACACTTGGAAAAAGCCAGGCGATACTGCAAGGTATCAGATAGATTATATCATGGTTAAGCAAAGATTTAGAAATCAACTCGTTGACTGCAAAACTTACCCTGGAGCAGACATTGATAGCGACCATAATTTGGTGATAATGAAATGTAGATTCGGGTTTAAAAACCTGAAGAAAAGGTGTCAGATGAATCGGTGGAATTTAGAGAAGCTTGAGGAAAGGAGGTAAAGAAGATTTTTGAGGAGGACATCGCAAGAGGTCTGAGTAAAAAGGATAAGGTAGAAAATGTAGTAGAAGAATGCGAGAATGTTAAAAAAGAAATTCTTAAATCAGCAGAAGCAAACTTAGGCGGAATAAAGAGAATTGGTAGAAAACCTTGAGTTTCAGACGATATATTGCAGCTGATGGATGAACGTAGAAAATATAATAATGATAGTGATAAAGAAAGTAAAAGGAACTATCGGCAATTAAGAAATGTTATAAGCAGGAAGTGCAAACTGGCGAAAGAAGAGTGGATTAAAGAAAAGTGTTCAGAAGTGGAAAGAGAAATGAACATTGGTAAAATAGACGGAGCATACTGGAAAGTTAAGGAAAATTTGGGGTACATAAATTAAAATCTAATAATGTGTTAAACAAAGATGGTACACCAATATATAATACGAAAGGTAAAGTCGATAGATGGGTGGAATATATTGAAGAGTTATACGGAGCAAATGAATTAGAGAATGGTGTTATAGAGGAAGAAGAGGAAGTTGAGGAGGATGAAATGGGAGAAACAATACTGAGATCTGAATACTGAGGAAGCTATTGATAGATTATACAAACTGGTGTGTAATATTTATGAAAAAGCGGAATTTCCGTCACACTTCAAAAAAAGTGTTATAGTCATGATACCAAAGAAAGCAGGGGCAGATAAATGTGAAGAATACAGAACAATTAGTTTAACTAGTTATGCATCAAAAATCTTAACTAGAATTCTATACAGAAGAATTGAGAATTTGAGAAGAATCTTTACATGAAACTAGCAGTTAATGATGTTAAAGAACAATTTAGATTCGGAGTAACAGTACAAGGTGAAAAGATAAAGATGCTACGATTTGCCGATGATACAGTAATTCTAGCCGAGAGTAAAAAGGATTTAGAAGAAACAATGAACGGCGTAGATGAAGTCTTACGCAAGAACTATCGCATGAAAATAAACAAGAACAAAACAAAAGTAATTAAATGTAGTAGAAATAACAGAGATGGACCACTGAATGTGAAAATAGGAGGAGAAAAGATTATGGAGGTAGAAGAATTTTGTTATTTGGGAAGTAGAATTACTAAAGATGGACGAAGCAGGAGCGATATAAAATGCCGAATAGCACAAGCTAAACGAGCCTTCAATAAGAAATATAATTTGTTTACATCAAAAATTAATTTAAATGTCAGGAAAAGATTTTTGAAAGTGTACGTTTGGAGTGTCGCTTTATATGGAAGTGAATCTTGGACAATCGGAGTATCTGAGAAGAAAAGATTAGAAGCTTTTGAAATGTGGTGCTACAGCAGAATGTTAAAAATCAGATGGGTGGATAAAGTGACAAATGAAGAGGTATTTTGACAAATAGATGAAGAAAGAAGCATTTGGAAAAATGTAGTTAAAATAAGAGACAGACTTATAGGCCGCATACTAAGGCATCCTGGAATAGTCGCTTTAATTTTGGAAGGACAGGTAGAAGGAAAAAATTGTGTAGGCAGGCCACGTTTGGAATATGTAAAACAAATTGTTAGGGATGTAGGATGTAGAGGGTATACTGAAATGAAACGACTAGCACTAGATAGGGAATCTTGGAGAGCTGCATCAAACCAGTCAAATGACTGAAGGAAAAAAAAACGATATTTTAAATTACATTTTTCATAAAACGGTAGAATAGTAAATTCTGAATTCTGTTTAACAAATTTTTACTCGATGAACTTTTTTTAATATATTACTGTTATCTGTGTATCTGTTGCTTTGTTGATTGAAATTTGGCAAAAATATTTGGTTATAAATACCGACTTTAGCATGATCAGACAAATTACTAATCGAATTAAAAATAAATAATAGTTTTTATTATCGGTATGAAAACTGCTACAAAACTGTCAGCGCGCACTAATTTTGCGTTCCACTCTAACGATTTCAGTTATATCAAGGTTTCATCGATCGATTTGAATAAACGAGGTATCATTCGGTTTGACAATTTAGTTAATAAAACATTACTCCGTAAAACTAATATGTACGGAATTAATAATACTTCAAGTACGAATAAAAAGACTTTTTTATTTTTCCAATTTTTCGGTTTCGGTCTTGCAAAGATCCATCCGGATAATCGACGTCCCGCTGTATAGAAATTGTTTGAGCTGTCGTTGAAGAATTCATATCGAGCCGATACGAAGGCATTAATTAAAACTCAGGCCGATACATCTATACATCTTTCGTTTTTTTTTTGGAAACGTCGACGCTTTTGGAAGCGTCGACGCTTCCAAAAATCCCGATACCCAAAATTTTGGACCGATCTATATATTTTTCCTTATAAAGGAAAAATAGGCGGCTTTAAGAAGGAGCTATAGCGGGGAAAGTAAAAATGTTTAATGCATTCAAAGGTAAAACAAAAAGAATTCTTTATAGCAGAAAAAGACACGACTACTGGTAACAAACATTAATTTCAACACACTTTGTCCGAAACGTTTAAATGTCGATAACAGGTAAAGTTGTTTTTAATTGTGTTCGTCGGTCAAAAATAGTTTATCCCTTTGTATTTCTATTTACCCTTTACCGTTTATCCTTTTCAGTTTCTATTTCTGGCAAAGAAAGTGAACAAAAGATATATTTTCTGTTACAACGATGGATAAGGTAATAATAGGTCGTGTACTCGACTTGTTGAGAATTATAAAGAATAACAAATCCTTAAAACAGGTATAACCTATAACAAATTTTGACACTAAACAGAGAAAGAGGGAGCGTATAGAAAGCAAGACGATTTTATAAAAATAGATTTAACAATTATGAATCGTACACATTCCTTTTGTTCTTCGCTTATAAATGAAAGGATGCTATTAAATGCAGGTGGTAGAATTCCAACCCCAAAAGGTCAGCGTCCTTTACCTCAATTCCTGTAATTCCTTACAATGAAACTAGAGATCATACACCGTAGCTCGGTGTATCTGGCCGCATGCACCTAAGTAATTCTTTCCATTTATTTAAGTATGCTGAGCTTGTTTACTACCTTTAATTAAATTATTAAAGTTAAATGTAATTTTTTCTCGTTAAGACAAATCGTATTCTAAAGCCATCATTTTAAAAATGTCGGTCATAGAAATCGAGTTATTATTATTATTATAATATTATAAATAAATAACCTTTCAAAAGAAAAGAGATACCAAATTTAAGTCGAAAGAATATCACTTACGACGGGTGGCAGAGATGTAATGCACAGCCTCGCAAATGAAGAAAATATGTTTAAAATAATTTTATTTGCTGCAATATTATATATTTATTTTTCCACGCGGTGGAAACTACATCACTTCGATCTACAGTTCACCGTCGTGGTGAAACGAATATCCTGAATATCTATCCCTCTTTAATCGGAAAAAGAGATGAAAATCGTAGGCTGTCAAATCCGGTAAATATGAAGAGTTTGTAATAGATTCAAATTTTAACTTCACAAGAGGCTTGGCGGTTGAACGCGATGTGCGTAGCCGAGTAATACGTTTCTCAGAATTGTCGGTTCCGTGGATAGTCCGACAGTACGCACACGTCTCCTAAGGTATTGCAGGAGAATCGAGATGCGAAAGTTTTATTTAAGTTAACATTTTGTTTCTTAGCTTGTAAAACGATATTATTACAAACCTACAATTTTCATTTAAAATCTTGCAGTCGTTCCCCCCCTACGGGTACTTGGAGTGTGGCGATCTCATAGATTATTTCCAGACAGAAGCGTTTGTTAAATTTCATTCTTCTGTGTTAAACTGTAAAAAATGTTTATTTAAAGGCCCCGTTTATTAACACCTGTATATATACAACGCTGTACAATGCCGAATATTAAATAACAATAGCGGTATAAAAAATTAAATTATATCATAACTTTAACTTGTCGAGGTCGATCCCGGTCGTCTATACCTTCTGTCTTTGGTTTTTCATCTCGCGTTTCGATAGAATAGAACTAATACGTTTTTTTTTATTTTGTTTTAAAAGCCCTGCCGGTATTTTGCTTTGCAATTTTTTTAATTATTTCTTCAAAATAAGTCAAGGTTAGCGTAAATAATAATAATTCTAATCGCTTATCCCTCGACCGAAAAGGTAAATAGTAAATCGTCAAAATAAAAAACCTAATATTTTTATCCCTTCCTAGACTTCACTACAGTGGGTGCAAAAAAAGAATATGTTCACGAGGTGTACAGCGTTAATGTTGATTTGGAATCAAACGCTAAGGGAAAGTTTTAGTGGCGCGCTTCACCGTATATTGATTCCTTATCTTTCCGCTTGGTAGCGCTTGCAAAGATGACGACATCCGGTCGGAAAGCCTTTTGCAGTTTGCTATAAGGGAATCTTTAGTTAGGGTTCGACTTGTATTCCGTAAAAAATTTAATTGCGGTCCTCCGAGCGACAATAAAATTCCTTAAACTACCGATGTCTGTATAAAGTAAGTGTACGGAACGACCGAGGGCGTCTGAAGAAGCTGTTGAACGTGTCAGCGACTTTCATGCGTAGCGCTAAAAAATCTATTACGAAGTCCGGCCGCGGACTAGCGATGCCGACTATGACAGCGTGGAACGTTTAAAAGAAACGCTTGCTTATATATCTGCACTATATACAGCCGTTACAGATTTTGAAGCCTACCGACTTCATTGTCGAAACGGAGACGACGACTTCAAAATTTCTTTTGCGGAAAAGTTATCGTACACAATATCGGTACGCGGGGGTCAGCAAATGCCGGAAAATTCTTACAGTGTGAAAGGGCTTACAGTGCTAGCACAAACTTACAGCGCCTATTGCACTGTTAGTCTGTTTGTTTTCGATTTTGAAAACGTTCAAAATTGAATCTTTTCAGTACGATATCCCAACGTCAAGCTTACGCACCATTCTTTTTTGCTGAAGCGAGCTTAACGACGTCGCTTATTCGGTTACGCTGCAATATGGCTGTAAGGTGGACCAAATAATTTTGTCGGCTTATTTTAGGCGCTTAACGTACGTCACACGACTATAGTAAATATTGGAAACTAAAATATTGTAAATCGATTAATCTTTGGTTATTAAAAAATCAAATTGTAATTGTGTACGCTTAAAATGTAAAGTATAGAATAATTAAATATAAACTAAAGAATAATTTTATAAAACGAGAACAAAAAAGTAAGTTACAAAACAGAAAAAAATTGTTCGAATTGAGTTACGAAAGTGTTACGACTCGACCTGATTTTCTTTCCTTCTTCGTATATTTATATATATATATATATATATATATATATATATTTTTTTTTTTAATGTAATTATTTTTCTCTGATCGGCCGGAGGCGTCGATTCTTTTGAAAGGGATCGAATAATCTTTCTTTCTTTCTCTTTTGTTTTTTACTTTTTAACTCTTTACGGTTTTTTTCTTTTTAGTAAAGCTTCTTGCTTCGTCAAATCGGCCTTCGGTTATATTTTTTTCTCCGTAGGTTTTTGCGGTACGGATTCCTCCGCCCTTAAAGTAAAATAAAGATACGGTAGCGATAAGAAGAATAAATTGTCGGTGTTACCATACGCGCACGCTCGCGTGCCTTTTTTTCCTTCTCCTTCTTCCGTCAAATGTTAAATATAAGAATAGTAGACCGGTCAGTTAGACTTACAGCGATCTCAGTACATCATTGTCCTTATGTATACTCGTTCGTGCGTGTGTGCGCGCGTAGACTTAAGAATTTTACAAATCTTTTATAATTTCAGTTTTTCGAGTCTTATTAATTTATTTTTCAAGTTCCGTCTTTATTAAAAATATTAAATTAAGTAGGCTTTTTAGCAAGGGGATTATCAAATCGGAACTAAACATTTTTACTGAACCTTTCGGTCGTTTCACAATTTTTTTTCAAAATACTGTATCGCGTAATTAACCGATCGGTGTTTAAAAACCCTTTGGCGTATTTGAAATAAAAATCGTGTAATTTTTGTTCATTAGGCGGAACAGTTAGTAAAAATAAATTTAACTTCGGTTATTGTAAACAATAAATTAAAGAACACACGTACTCGCTAGGAATAAAGCAAACTTAATACCAATTGATAAATTGTAACGGTGAATTATTATAATTTAAAATCGTTAAATACAGATTAAAATTATAAAATTACATTAAATAATATAGAATTCCGACGATTCTAAAAATAAACAAGCGGTGTTACGATAATACATTTATATAATTTTTTTTATTAGAAAAATACAAACAAGAAATACATCTTTTTTGCTTAATAGGAGGATAAATAGATAGATGACGTATGAAGTAAAGCGGTTTTAAAGCAAACATTAGATGACGGAAATTTGAGGCAGAATTTTTTAAAACGGATAGGTAATAGGTGAGCCACCAAGGTTAATTAATTAATTTATAGAGGAGTATGAAGAACAAAAAACAAATAAAAAAGGACGTAGCATATAATAATTATAATAAAATTAGCGTAACCTACTTGTTGAAAGGTGGCTTGATGAGGGTGCTCTTAAAATCAGGAAAGGATCCGAGTGACGTCAGCAGTTATCGACCCATCAGCCTCTGACCTATAATCAGCAAGTCGCTTGAAAGGCTGGTTGTGGAACGGCAGTGGGAAAGCATCGATACGAACTCATTTCTAATTCGAGGCTTCATGAAAGATATTGGCACCGAAGATTGCATCTTAAATGCTCTTGCCGAGGTGGAAAGCGCCGACTGTAAAAACGTTTTGACAATTTTTATCGGCTTAGAGGCATCATTTCCTTCCTTGTGTTGGAGTTCTAACCTCTATGAGTTGGAACGCCGCAATGTTGTCGTAGCCCTGCAGGCCATACTACGCGACTACTTGTCGGATCGCACGGTTCTGTTTAAGGAAGCGCACCTAGTTGTGGAAAAATTCGTCACCAAGAGAAGCCCGCAGGGCTCTGTTCTCGGTCCCTTGCTGTGGAACCTGACATTCGACGGAGATTTTTGGAACTGACATTCCCGGAAGGGGTCACGGCCCAGGCTTTCGCCGATGACTGCCTCCTGTTCGTTCGTGGTAATTTACGACCACAGCTATAAGACCGAGCAAAGGCGGCTTTGTCAACCGCAGAGGGCAGGATGGACATTCAAAATTTAAGAATTTCTTTGCCCAAGACGAAATTTATGCTTCTCAAGGGTGCAGACAAAGTATCATACAGTCGTAACCCCCGTATTAAGTATAAAGGCTGTGTAATCCGTCGAGTTTGTGTTCATAAGTACCTAGGGGTTAAGTTTGACGAGAAGTTGCTGTTTAGCAACAACATTAGGCAAGTAGCGGCGGACGCCGTCTCTGTGATGTACAAGCGTAGGAAGATTGCTCCAAAGTATTACGCACTGTCGGGCCGTCGTTTTGTACATAGTGTATCGAGGTCTCTCCGAAAGTATGACCTCTTACGCGGCGTCCGTTTGGGCGCATATGTTGAAAAGAAATCGAGCACTTATTCAAAATTTAAGGAGTGCCCAGCGTAGAGCCTTAATTGTATGCGCTGGTGTTTTTAAAACAACCTCCTACGAGGTTACTATTGTATTGGGAAAAGCTCTCCCAATCGATTTAGTGGTGAAAGTTCAGGCGGCCATGTGGAAATTGCGAAGAGGCAGGAAGGCCGAGGTATTTGGGATGCGGTTTCGAACCGGTCCTGTATCGGAGCGGAACGGTGATCTCAATGCACCCGTTCTAAATTTCGAACAGATGTCCATCTCTCGCCTGCGGAGGAGGTTTCACAGCCTCGCAATGGACGTATGGCTGCAAGAATGGCACGCCACGACTACGGAAGGTCCTTGTATAGATTTATCCAGGATCTGGGGGGAAGGTATGCCTCTCCTTCGTTTTTAAGGGCAACGGAAGCCCGAGTGCTCTCCAACCGTGTAAATTTAAATCAAAATTTTTTCAGTTGCACCTGGCAGCTGATGAGCTGTGCGTCTGCGGGGAGGTCCAATCGAACGAACACATGATGTTCAATTGCCCGGCTCTTGGGGGGGCCAGAACTCAGGCCACCCTGGAACTGGGAATATTGGCCACTCACAAGCGGCGAGTCGATGTGGCGAGAGCCACATTGTCGGACCGTGTGGGAGGTCCTTGATGCGGTTGCTTTGTTCAACCGAGATCAGTAGTCTACCTAAGGGAAAAGACTGCTATCGCGCTGCTGTAGGAAGTTAACCGAGAAATATGGCTGGCTACCAGCCAGATTAAGGCTCCAATCACTCTAATGGTGGACATGTACTTGCTGGTATTCAGGGACCTTGGCGTGGCAGCGAATTGCTGTCTTTGATAACATAAATTAATTATTGATAGTCATATATGTTTTAGTAGTTGACGGGGTGCGTCTACCCGTTTTAGTGATATATGACAAATGGGTGGTGGGACACGGAAGCGAGTGGTGTATGGAACCGCGTTGAGGTTAGCTCTAGGACCTAGTTAGGGCACCGGTCGCTAAACTGTTTCGAGGTTCAGTAGTCGTTTGTGACACAAACATTCGGTCTTATTTTTTAGGGCGACTGAATGGGTTGGTGGCGGGAGAAATGCCAATCAAACTTTAGAGGATATAACTCCAACAGAAGGAAGAAAATACTGCCTCTACGTGTATAAAAATTTCCAAATCGTTTACGGTGATGAAATTGTCGATCGAAGTACTATGACATGAATCTCACAGCGGTCGACCGGTATCTGTGCTAGAAAGAAGACCAGAAACAGGTGTACGAATCGATTCAAAATGAACGTCGTATCAAACGACAGCACATCTTTATCCGGATAGGGGTATCGAAAGAACCAATAGAACACGTTATTGCTGAATGAGGTACTGTAAGATCTGTTTTGATTTTACGGTACGCGCGTAGTCATTGAAGAGAACAAACAAGAACAAAAGGAATGTTATATATAGCTTCTGAAACGTATCGTGAGGAACATGACTTCCTTTTCAATATTGTGACTGTAAATGAAACGCGGGTGCATTATTACGACCCAGAAGAAAAACGGAAGAGCATGGAATACTGGCATTATGTTTCGTCACAAGTAAAAAAAAAATCGATACATCACTTTCTGAATACAAATTCTTTTAATAGCGATGTGGGAATTTAAACACGAGTATGTGACAGACTCCCGAAAACCGGGTCGACTGTAAATTTTATGAAACGCATAGAAATGTTAAAACGCATAAGAAGATGGGTGTATCGTGTTGGACGATCCACGGAGTCGATAACTCTGCAACAAGATAACGTTAGCCAAACGTTTCGCATGTAATTCCGAAGCTCTTGTCAAGTTTAAAATTTGAACCTATTCCTCACTCTCTGTGCTCACCAGGATTTGACTTGTTTCTGAAAATAAAGATGGAAATTAAGGGTATTCTCTTCACCGCGGATGACGAACTGAAGAAAGCAGTGAAATCGTGGATCTAGCATTCTTCATCAAACGAATGAGAAAACTGGTTCGCCGTAGGGAGAAATGTTTAATCAGCTGTGAACGGTGTCTACCAGGAAATATAAATCTAATTTTTTATAGCGAATGAAATGAAAATTAGAATATTATTATCGGTTAACTTAGTAGATAAGTTATTGTCAGTATTGTAGATTATTTTCTTCTAATATTTAAAAAAAATAGTAAATAGATTATTCTACTATCTTAAATTAAATTAGATGTTTTGCTACAAACGTTATACATAAATAAATATATATATGTATATATAAATATGATTGCATGCGCGCGCGCGTGCACGTTTGACATAAGGAATATCTAGTTATTTTTTAATAAATCAAATTAACTTGAAAAATTTTTTTTTGTTTTCGTTTTTCAGATAAAAAAGATCTTTTATAAAATAGATTTGTCTAGGTCGAGATTTAATTTTATTTTATTTTGAAAATATTTGTAGTTATAGGAAAATGCAATGTGAAAATCTTACACAACTTTTTTTAAATAGATAAAAAAGAAAGATTAAAATCTAACAATTTCGGTAAATAATAATAGAAAGAGATAAAGCAATGTATCGAATTAAATATTAAAAAAAGTTAAAGAATTATACATATATATTTTTGACTGTGTGTGTGTGTGTGTGTGTATGCGTGTGCGTGCGCGCGTCTGATGTTGATTAAAAAGCGAGACAGATTTTGTTGCACTGCGTGCCTCTACGTTTGAAGGCGGTGCGGTGGTGGGGGATTTTTTAAAGAGATCGAGTCGGACGGTAGCCGTTGTGGATTTCAGAGCGTGTTGGTATAACCATTAGGTTATGACGGAATAAAGGAAAAGAGATCAGGTGGACTACACACACAAACAAGCACCTTTGTATTAAAGATAAAAAAAAATTGTAGCGGTGGAACGGGTGGGTAGACAACTACTCTATGATGGTTTGTGTCGATGTAGAAGTGGGGGGGATCAAAGCAGTGCTAGCAGAGCACCTGTGTCGATGTGTGTATGCGACTGCACGTGTGTGTAGAGTAGACAAGCTTCTGCTCTGCCGGTTGTTCTGTGTCGAACGAAACGAGTAGGTTATATGTGTAGTCAATAACACCAACACACGCACACACAGAACGGTCTTGTCAGCTGTATTCTTATTCAGTCTGGCTTTAGCCGCCATACAGTTCGCTTCTGTCTGTGGTATAACATGTTATTGTTTTATTTATCTGTACAAAATAATATTTAATTTTTTATCGATGAAATATTTTAATAACCGGATACTAATACCGATTATTAAAAAGTGAACTTTTTATAATACAGTACGATGTAAATTTATAACAAAAAACCGTGCGATACAATTAATTTTTTATTTTTATTTGAAATTATTTTAATCGTCGATTTAATAAAAGAGTGTATTTTTAAAATATTTATAAAGTGCTAATCCAGTTTTTATAACGAATTCGGTTTAATTCTTTTAATAAAAAAAAAAACAACAGTGTTATCGTAATAAAAATTTATTTTAATGTTTTTATTTTTAATCGTTTTACATAATTACAATTTATTAATAAACAGGTGAACGAATTAATTATAAAAAAGTGCAAAATAATATAAACTAAGTCTAATTAGTGTGTCATGCGAGAACTAGATACTTCAAGCCCTGTTATCTGGCCTTCTTGGTGCTACACAGGTAATTTTTTCTTCTTTTGTAAATATAAATAATAATTTATTGCGATCGGAACGGAAAAACACATTATATACATCGTATCTATAAAATATAAATTATAACGCAAAAAAATAGGGTCTTTAAAGTTCTGAACCCCGTCCGTATTAATCGTTTAAATACAAACATGTAAATAACGTTAAGGTTACGTTAAGTATAAAAAAATTACAAAAAATAATTCACAATTTGAATGCTACCTGCTGTCGAACAGGGTAATATTGTTTCCGTAAAAGAAAGTCTTTAATTATATTGTAAATAAACCGACGGGAAGATTATCGAAACGGTAACAGAAGCGCGATAAGGCTCTTTTTCATAAAATTAAGTTTTTCGTCGACTTATTCGAGGAAAAAAAACTGTTGTCAGATTTCATATAAGCGGGTAGAAGTTATTTTTTTGAGAAAAAGTGACCGTTGTTTTCGGCAAATATTCCATATCTGTAAACATAAAGACAAGTTAACGTATTTATTTTTCTAAATATCGGTATACGGGACGAGTTTATATTTAAAAGTGCAGAACCGCGATCTTAAAGCTCATTTTTGTATCTTGAAAATTCGGGTTGTAACCTTTTTTCAAAGGAGCTCCCGAGGATGATATTTTATTTTACATACGAATATAAATTATAAACGCGATAAACATTTAATAGTAACGATACCAGAGCAAACGCGGTGCGCTTTGATTTTGTAACAAACGCGATCGATTCGATCGACGCACGAGAACTTGTTAGTTAATAAAACCCCCAGAAATACTACTTTATTTGCGACAGATTTATATCGTTATCGGTTACCGGTGTTCTATCGCGTGAGGGGTGGGATCACGTCTACCCGAGGAACTCAACACGACGGTTTTACTCGTTTATACTTAAACGGTTCAATCTATCCACCGGATTTATCTTTTTTCAAAATATTTTATATTTATGCGAATTAACCGAGCAAAAAAACAGGTTGATATACTTTTAAAAATACATTTTAAATAATAATTACTTAAAATAAACCGATAGACAAAGATAACTTTGAACCGACTGTAATCCATCGGTACGAATTTTTGTCTTCACAGAAACGTCAAATTTAATTTAAGACTGAGACTTTTCAAACGTAAAAATGTTTTAAACGACCCGTAAACATACCGGTGTACGTTCATATAAATATCTAGACGAGAAAATTATTAACCGTTCGAAGATCATTTAATCCTTCCTTTAATCGTACCACCGGTAGACAAAAATTATGTTAATCGATTAACGATAAAATTTATACTTTTATCGCCCTCGTATCATAAAAGTTTTAAGATGAGAGTCTTAAAAATAAAGTTTTGCGAAGAGAACAAATAGTATTTTTGCGCTTTTCAGCGCAAAAATTAATCGTTCGGTTCGAAATCGTTAAATATACTCCTACGTGTATTCGGTTCCGATAATATAATACATCGTTACTTCTCGGGGGTGGGGGATACTACTCAAAGCGTAAAACGACTTACATAGTAATCGGTTTATCGTATCTGCGTTTTGCGCCGTTAAATAACACGTTAACAACTAAAAACGTAAAATTTTTACATTTTAACGATCGTAACGATTTAAATTTTTAATTTAACGGTTTTTAATTTAAGATTTTAATCGTTTAATTAACGGTAGATTAAGTCGTTTATAATCTACAAAAAAAGCTGACGATACAATCGTACGATTTTTCTGCCGCGCGGTTTTTTTTCTGATGCACGGCTTACACGCGCTACCTAATTTAAAGATTTATCATTTATTTAAATATAATATTTTTTGTTTATTTAATTCAAACTAAAGCGCGCACGCATACCGTATTTCGTTCGCGCGGGTGTGGCGATACTAGCGTCCACTTTAAATACTTTTTTACAGTTTAAATATTATTCGTTTATTTAAGTCTACCGCTCATCTATGACGTTTCAACGTAGAAGACGACTACAGCAGCTGTACTTCAACGCTACATTAGTGCTCCTTCGGTGAGTAAAGGTACTAATGACACGCTGTATCCGTTTAGCCGCTAGTTTATTTAGAGCATTTTTTGGAGTGGGAGTGCGATTTTGCAAAAAAAAAAATTGGACGTATTTTTTAATCGTTAACAAACGCTAAGAAAAATAAAACTTTAATCGGGCAAAATCTCGAGATACTGAGGGTGACCTTGCTCTACAGCCTCACCCCGTTCAGCTTTGAAGTTTAAAAATTAATACCGTCAATGCCTCATAAATAGAAGTAATCTGACCGAGATCGGTCAAAATCGGTCGGGTAGTTGTGTAAATATAAGGTGATTTAGAAACCCACCGGGTTGTTCTAGTGGTTAACGCGTCTTCCCAAATCAGCTGATTTGGAAAGTCGAGAGTTACAGCGTTCAAATCCTAGTAAAGCCAGTTATTTTTTCACGGATTTGAATACTAGATCGTGGATACCGGTGTTCTTTGGTGATTGGGTTTCAATAAACCACACATCTCAGGAACGGTCGAACTGAGAATGTACAAGACTACACTTCATTTACACTCATACATATCATCCTCTGAAGAGTTATCTAAACGGTAGTTACCGGAGGCTAAACAGGAAAAGAAAGAAAGGTGATTTAGAGGCCGACATCCCGAACAGACACACATACAAACGAAGATCTGGAAAATTTCCATCCGGTCTTTTGGGTTCCACAGGTGTGAAAACGTGAAGATCCGGTGAAAACCGAATTCGCCCCGATTGGATTGATTACCGTACTATACCTTCTATAGCTATAGCGATAGACGGGAAAGTAAAAGCGTTATTTTGATTCGATCCGGACAACGCATTTCTGTTTTCACGTTGTACATTAGCGTATCGGATTGCATATATGAACTATTGCGATCGAGTTATCTCTGTTAAAAACATTTTCTCTGGTTATACACAAAAAATTATTTGTCGATGATTTAAAAAAAAAAATTGAACGCCATCGAATTTTCTACGAGTTCGTTAAACGCTTAATCGGTTTTATTTACTCTCAAATATGCGGCTCGTATAATTATTCATTTTTATCGCGTACCGATTTTGTTTATTTATTACTATTATTATTATTTATAACGATTATTTATTTTTAGTCTATCGGTATTCTACTTCGTTATTTTGCATTTTTCAAACATTTTCCACGGTTTCTCCTCATTTTTTTCAGGAAAATGCTCTTTTACGTTTACAGGTTTGTTATTCGTAGAATAGATTACGTATTTACGACGCTGTATGAATAAAATATTATGTAATTATATCAAAATAAAATATTGTACGACAAAACGACGTTTTTTTTATAATTTATAAACCTTAATCGTAGTGGCATATACTAGTATATAAACATCATCGTATTAACCGTTTTTAATCATTCTTTTCATTATTATATTACGATATAAGATTAATTACTGTTTATTTTGGAAAATTCTATTATTAGTTGTTTATTCTATATTATCGAGTAAATTTTATAAAATTTATGGAGAACGTTTTATTATTTAATATAAAAATTTTTATTTAATTTATAACAAATAAATCGTAAACTGATGTTACGAGGAAAAAAAGATGTTAATAAATAAAAAATTATTTCCGAGTATATTCCATAGTTACTCCGAATAACGAATGTATTTTTTATTTTTGAAGTTTAGGTTGAAAAAAAAATGTACTTTTTTAATTTGACGGCGTTTATTAATAAAGGTTTACTTAAAAAAAAAGCGGCTTAGAAAAATGAAAATAAAAAAGACCGTTCGCAATACTTTTAAAACGATAAATCTATATCTAGGTAAAAATGCAAATAATGAAAAGATAAACAAATGCCCTCAGAAAATCTTTTGTTTTCTGAACTTTTTTAGTATTGCCGTTAAACTTTTAAAATTAATTATATGCGTGACGTGAAAATATATAGAACAAAACTATACTGATCGATAATGTTGAAGGTACTTATTAAAAATAAAATAGACGTAATCGACAACTTCCTAATATACAAAAATGTTTCTCCGATAAGAAACCACTGTGCGGATCGGTTTGTTTGTTTTTATATATGCCATCGCAGTTTTATTTTGAACGATTCGTTCGGAAGATCTACACGTCTCGATACGAAAGATTTATCTAAAATTATATTTGTGTTTCGGCGATAAAAAAACATTCCGGTTAGAGCCGTGTTAAAAATCCACAACTTATATTTATATTTGTTATTTATATTTGTTATTTGTTTGTCTTATATTTATAAATGTTAAGTCAGTTCATTTATAAATGTTATGTCAGTTAATGATGTTAAAGAACAATTTAGATTCGGAGTAACAGTACAAGGTGAAAAGATAAAGATGCTACGATTTGCCGATGATATAGTAATTCTAGCCGAGAGTAAAAAGGATTTAGAAGAAACAATGAACGGCGTAGATGAAGTCTTACGCAAGAACTATCGCATGAAAATAAAAAAGAACAAAACAAAAGTAATTAAATGTAGTAGAAATAACAGAGATGGACCACTGAATGTGAAAATAGGAGGAGAAAAGATTATGGAGGTAGAAGAATTTTGTTATTTGGGAAGTAGAATTACTAAAGATGGACGAAGCAGGAGCGATATAAAATGCCGAATAGCACAAGCTAAACGAGCCTTCAATAAGAAATATAATTTGTTTAGATCAAAAATTAATTTAAATGTCAGGAAAAGATTTTTGAAAGTGTACGTTTGGAGTGTCGCTTTATATGGAACTGAATCTTGGACAATCGGAGTATCTGAGAAGAAAAGATTAGAAGCTTTTGAAATGTGGTGCTACAGCAGAATGTTAAAAATCAGATGGGTGGATAAAGTGACAAATGAAGAGGTATTTTGACAAATAGATGAAGAAAGAAGCATTTGGAAAAATGTAGTTAAAATAAGAGACAGACTTATAGGCCGCATACTAAGGCATCTTGGAATAGTCGCTTTAATATTGGAAGGACAGGTAGAAGGAAAAAATTGTGTAGGCAGGCCACGTTTGGAATATGTAAAACAAATTGTTAGGGATGTAGGATGTAGAGGGTGTACTGAAATGAAACGACTAGCACTAGATAGGGAATCTTGGAGAGCTGCATCAAACCAGTCAAATGACTGAAGACAAAAAAAAAAATTTATAAATGTGAAAGTTCGTCTGTTTGCAACACAGCGTCACGCGAGAACCAGCCGACCAATCGCTTCCAAATTTTCAGGATACATTTGCGTCATCCCAGAAAGGTTTTAAGCGGCAGATCGAGGCCCCGAACCCCTCGAAAGTGAATTTGTGAATGAAACGTATTCGTAAAGAAAAAAGCATCCTTTTACTTCGTTATTTATTTTTGTCACCGTGGCGAAAAAAATATAACGAAGTAAAACGATTGTTTTTTTCTTTAATGAATATCTGTAAAATAGTTAATATTCTAACGACCGTGAGGATAACGAACGAGTAGGAGTCCAGGGGGCGAAGATCCCTGTCCAGACGGTCGGGCGAGCGAAGCGAGTCCTGAACGGCTAGTTAAATACATAAATACATTAATTTTATTTAATTATTAGAAAAGTAAAAATTACGGTTTAGTAATAAATGCTTACTAGGCGCTATTTATTTTACTTTTATAATTATTCGCGGGCGATAAATTTAAATCTATTCCTTATAGGTCTCCCTTTCGTTAAAAAAAACATTCCTGCACGAATCTTCTTAAATCTAGGTGAATTTTCTCGTATTTTTGGCGATTCAAAAAACAGTAATAAGTGATTCTTTTATTTTTATTGTCGCATAATAACGCCAAAAATATGTTATAATATCCGTTCCTAACATAATCCGTATGTCAGGAACGGATAGATGTAATATTCTTCTGCACCGATAAAAAAACCAGCCCCTACCCTTTTCTGGATTAATCAAGGAAAAGTGTAGAAAAAACTTGATCAAAATAGCGTTGTAAAATAATATTAAAATAAAATTAATAGCCTACAAAAATTAATAAAATATAACAGCGTGAAATTATATTAAAGTAAATATATGAAGTTACAAAATATATCAAAAAATAACTACGAAATAATTCACGGTTCAGAAAAAGTTATTGAACGTTACTTCTTCGCGTTGTTTACGTAAACGTTAAATCAGACGCAGAAAAATCAGATTCTTTAACGACTTTTCTGATTACTGTTATTTAAAAAGTCATCCAGAATAACAATGTTTTGTTAAGAAAAAAGTTTTAATTGTCTTTTAAATAAACGGGTCTGAAAATTTTTCGGACGGTTCGGGTTCGGTAATTTATTAAACGGTAAACGAAGCGTAATAAGGCCCCCAAAAAATTGCTTCGTTTTTAAGGGCAACGGGTACCCAGGTGCTCACCAACCGTGTTAGTTTGAACCGATATCTGTTTCGGTTCCGCCTGGCAGCTGACGAGCTGTGAGTCTCCGGGGCGGTCCAATCAAATGAACAGCTGATGTTTAACTGCTCTGCTCTTGGCAGGGGCCTGAAACCGGGCCACCCTGAAACGTAGAGGTCAAGAAAAAAATTGACCACTCATAAGCGGCGAGTCAGTGTGGCGAAAGCCGCATTGTCGGACCGTGTTGATGCGGTTGCTATGTTCAACCACTCAGTAGTTTACTTACCTTCAGTTGTTTAGGGGATGACTCCTACCGCACTGATGTCGGAAGCTAACCTAGATATATATATGGCTGACCACTAGCCAGTTAATGCTCCAAGCGCTTTAATATGGTGAAGAGGTACTTGCTGCCCATTCAGCGACCTAAGCGTGGCAGCGAATTGCTGTCTAGACGAAGTAAACTTTAATTTACGGATGGCATATATATTTTCAGTAGTTGACGGGGGCGCCTACCCGTTTTAGTTAATATATGACAAGTGAACGGATGGGACACGTAAGCCGGTGGTGTGTGGCACCGACCTTAGTCCGCTTACGCTGTTAGGTAAGCTCTAGGAGCTATTTAGGACGCTGGTCGCTAAACTGTTTCGTGGCTCAGCAGCCATTAGTGGCACAGCCATTCGATCTTATGCTTCAGGGCGACCGAATGGGGCGGTGGCGGGAGAAATGCCAAGCAAACCGATCAAAAAAGACTGTAATTATATCGGACTGTCGAGGAGCGTATATAACAAATGAGATAAAGGAAGCCGGATTATGCGCTCTAAAATGAATGACTATTACAATTTCACAGATCCTGATACGAATCAAGGGACTCACCCAAACTATTGAAAATATGCAGGGATCTGCTTTGCGGCATAATAAAAGATACCTTCGAACCGTGCAACTTTACGTAGAAAGTTTTTTAATGAATTCATGCGGCTTCGTTAAATCGAAAACAATCACCCGCTTTATAAAATATTAACTATATTGAAGTCAGTATTTGACCTCTTAAAGAAATTAGGAAAATTTATTTGTCCTTTAACTCTGAAGAAACCGATGACGACTGAGTTTTCCATTATAAGTTAAATCAGTATACTAGAAAAAAGGCAGGCCTACGGCTCGCCGCGTTTTATGTTATATTACGTATGATTTTGTTAAATGTTTTTGCCTTTTGTAACTAAATAACTTTCGTAAATTTAGCTGACTAACGATAACAAAAACTTCAAATTCCTGAATATTTTTACCTGTTTCTTGAGTTGTGATTTTTTAAGGCGGCTCTAACCCCGATGTTTTCTTTTTTATCCCCAAAACACAAATATAATTTTAGATAAATCGTTTGTATCAAGAAGTATAAACCATTCGAACGAATGAATCGTTCGTGTACTGCGCGCTGCCGCCCAGCGCAACACAATCGGTCTGCTCTGCGCCAATAGCAGCTAAAAAAAATAAAAATTCGAGCGCATAAAACAAACAAACATACCCGCGCACCATCCTTTTTATGGAGAGTGGTGATGTATCTTACATCGACGAATAATATCGATCTCGAATGCCGTAAACAAACGTAGCGCCGTTTTAACGAAAAAGTACCATTTTTCGATAATCGATAGATCTGATACGCATAGAAAAACTTAGTAATTTAGGTTGTTTACACGACTGCCCAAAGAAGAGTATAATGTATTTAGGGTGTATGTATGTTTTTTCCACCGTAGTAGCTGAAAGGCTGAACCGATTTAGCGTATAAGCCCGCGTTGGAATCCTTATGTTCCGGGAGTGTCATATATATATAAAATTTAATAAATAAATTATTAATTAAATATTTATTAAACAAATTATGCTATTTACAAAATTGTCACATTATCCTATATTTAAAGGCAATGTTTAATATTTATCGTTTGATCTTGAAATTCATCTGAATATCTCAACGTATTTATGCACATACTGCTATTTGCTTAAAATGTAAAATTTACTGCGTATATCTTTAACGTTTTACTACTATCTTTATGCAAAGTTCGCTCTGGTTTTTTTCCTAAATTTAACAGTAAAGGAACAAAAGCTTAAACTTACTGTACTTTACAGCTATATTTTTGCGCTGTAATGATTTCAATAGATAATTAAATCATGCCGTGTATAGAATACACGATTCCGGCAAACAAATTTAAGTGAAATAAATCAAACTTGCGTTTCGAGTAAAGTAAGGCTCAAGCTAAAGGGCCTTAATTTTAATGACTATTTATTAAAATTATTTTCCCGTTCCGTGTCGACTTTGAATTATAAAACGGATGAATGCTGTAACCAAAAATTGAAAATAACTACATACAGTTATTTCCGAGGTTGAAACGTGTAATTTCTTCGTTTACAATGTCTACCGACGGGTCTCAACGTTAGCTTTTTATTCGATAGAAATCTTTGCTTAATGCAAATATTAGCTTTTACTCGCCGGCAAATATTTAGCGATCAAACGATTAAAGCGACTTTTTTGTTTTAATTGTGTACACCGATCGGATTTTATAGAAGGAAAACATATTAGCGATGGATATTAAATCGTATAGAAATTATTTTTTTTTAATTTATGTAGTTCCTTATCGAGAATAGATTTTGCGATTTATCTCCTGCGGATGAATTTTAGTAAAATATGTAGTATTAAATAAGGGGGTCTTCCGTAAATAAAATCGAATGATTTTTAACATTTAGTCTGGAAGCAGACCGTCTCCGTATGTTCCGCGTTTACTGGCACGAATAAACAGATTATCATCCGCTACGCCTGCCGTAATCGGATAAAAATGGAAAAAAATTGTTAAACGAATTAAAAGTAAGTTTACTGTTAATTGAAATTTTAATATTGTACTTTATTGAATAAAGAAATAAGTCGATTAAAATAAATATATTTAATCCATATTTTTTAAGTCTGTATTTTTGTTAATATGTAAATTCGGTATTTATTAACAAACCTTTTTACGAGTCATTTAATTCGACGATACACGACATCTTTTTATAACGATAATAAAAATAACGACAAAATATTTACGTAATTACAAATCTTTCTTTTAATCGACGACCGAGTTTAGATATCAGGTAAATAAATTAACAATAGCGACGTACAAAAATATATAATTATTATTATCTGTTACAACATTGTCGATATCGTTACATTTTTATATCTACGTATAAATATTTATCTCTTTTATCTTTAAAACTCCACTTATCATTTACACAGATCAGTTAAGATATATACATCAGACCGATAACACGTGTAACTGTGATATTAGTTTTATTAAGCCGTTTAAAAATTAAAAAAAACACAAATCGATTAGTATAAACGTTTAAAAAAAATCAGACATCGCTGAAGTACCGGCAGTATTTACAATCGGAATCTTATCGCATAGTGTTATAGTCGTATATTATTAATTTTACTATTATCAAAAATAATTATAAAGCATTAATTAAAAGTATTTATTTTCCTAAAGGTTATAGTTACAATTTAACGCGACTGTACTTCCTAGTGATGAAGAGCGCGATACGATTTCAACACCTTATCTACCTACGCGCCAATTCTATTTAGAATGACCTGTCTAAGTTATTATAAAAACGTATTAAATTTAAAAATCGCTTACATTATATTTATAATTTATATTAAAAATAATAATTTTTTTTTATTCTTTATCATTTTATATTACGATAAAAAATGATAAAACGTATAAAATTTTTTGATCGTCAAATATACTTTCATTCGTTCGATGACAAATATTAAACGAAATTTTTACTTTATTTATCGTTTAAGAAAATAAAAATAAAAATTTAACCCGTTCATATCGCATCGAAATAAAATAATTTTAATTAATAGATATTTTTTTAAATATAAAGCGAGTTAATTATTATCCGATGTCATTAGCCTCGTTACGTACTACGCGATCGGTAGCCGGAGACCAAGTTGATAGCAACCGCCGAGGTAAAAGGTATAGTACGGGTGTATACGGAGTTCTTGTTTTACTTTCTTGTACGAAGTAAAGGAAGCATTAAATGCCCGAAAAATTCTGTTTTCAGATTTCCACTGAAATATCCATTTTGACCATCCCTGAAATCATTTTGACTAGTTTCGGCGTGACGTCTATACGTTCGTATGTATCTCGCATAACTCAAAAACGATTTGCCGTAGTATGTTGAATTTTGGATTTAGCATCGCTGTAACATCTAGTTGTGCACCCCCCCCCCTTTTCGTTGCAATCGACCGGACGAAAAACGCCCAAAAAAGCCCAACATCAAAAAGATTTGGAGTTTGGCCTTTTCTTAACCGCAATAATAAGCCCTCATCGAGAGCTTTTCAACAATATATCATAAGCGGTAATTATTTTCATCGCTTCCACAGTTATAACCGAATGACATTTTAATTAATAGAATAGTTGCATCTTACAAGGGGAAGAAATATCGATTCGAATCAGACTTCATCTCCGTTTTTTTTAATTTTTTTTATATTATTTAAATATATTCATTTATTAATAATTATTAACCTTCGATCGTAAAAAAATCTTTACGATAAATAATAATTCAATAACGTTAAAAAATAAAGTTAAAAAAATATAAGTATATAAAGTCGGATTCGAACCGATGTGTGCACGGTTACGGATCCGACACGTTCTCGATTACATCACATAACTGCTTGAGCCACGTGAAAAAAGATTAGTATGTAAACCGATATAAAATGCCGATATGGATACCACAAAAAATGCGGTGCAATGTGGTGTCCACCAAAATGCAATCGTGTAAGTATCCGCTTTATTAAAGAAATGGAGGATCGTATCCACTTTCAAATGAAATAAGTTTAAATGAAGCGCACCAAAAAATGTGTATATGTTATTTAACTGGCGTACAAAGAATTCATGTGGCGTCCGCATTAGATTTTTTACAACTTAGATGAAACGAGGGACGCACATTTTCGTCGGTTATTTTTGTTGATGCAAGATCTAAAATTTGTATCCTTGCCGCTTACGAATGATCTCAGTACATTTAATAAGTCATCAAATGATTTTACGGGCGTTCTATATTCCTGTAAAAAAATATCGTAAACATCCTTTTTTTCTACGTTACAATAAAGATTCACCTGGCATTTTCTTTCTAAGTATTTGTTAATTACTACAGCTGTTTCCTCGACCCTTCATCAATTGAACTTTTTTTACGAGTGAAAAATCTATAATATTTTACACGATTTTTTTTTAATTTCATAAAGTTTCTCCAAAAAAATGGGTTTAAATTTTGTATACGTTAAATGTTAGAATTTTTTTTCAAACGCGATTTGAAGAATTATTTTTTTCACAATCACCGTTTAGAATTGAAAAATTACGGCATAATTATACAACACCTGAAAGTTCATGTACGGTTCATCGTTTTTGAGTTATGCGAGATACATACGTACGTACAGACGTCACGCCGAATCTAGTCAAAATGGTTTCAGGGATGATCAAATTGGATATTTCCGTTGAAATCTGAAAACCATAATTTTCCGCGATCACCGTATTTTCTTTACTTCGTACAAGGAAGATTAAAAAGTACACTCCGGATGAATTTTACCAAAGAAAAAAATATTGACAACGAATATTAAATCGTATAGAAATTTTATACTATCTTTAAACAATTTTTTTTCCACGCTGATAAAAGGGTTCTCTTTCACCGTCTTGCGAGGATGAAGTTAGCGATTTACACGCTAAGGACGAATTTTAGTAAAATATTTCAAAATCTTGAAGGAAACAAGAATTGTCCCTCGCATTTAAAATTTGAAAATAATTTTCGTAGGAAACGCAATTATATTAAGTAATATTTATATACAAATAAATATATTTAATATATTAATATTAGCCGGTCCGTTTAGCCAGAACCCGGATCCTCGCGGCTCAGCTCAGTCCAGGCGAATCCCGGAGCCGACTCAGGGGTTCCTCGGGGCCTCCCGGGGCCAAGGGGCCTACTCGATGGCCGCAGAGCTCGCTTCGTCGCCGTTACCGATTTCCCAGGAATACCGGCGCCATTCAGTCGCCATTCCCATCAGCTAAGAGGGCTCCACACCCTGGATCCCCGCACTGTTCGTTCATATACGTTTCCGAATAACCGTGATCTGTTAGACCGAGAGTGTACCTGATGCGTGCAAAAGTTAGCCTTCGACCTGGTAACAAACGATTCAGGACGATTGTTTGCAAAATATTATAAGAGGTGCACCTCCCAAAACAGCGTTCTAGGGGCACCCTGTTTGTTACCGGTCGATGGTAACGATCGGTCTAGTGTCTCACGAGATGCTCGCATACCTTATCGCTCTAGCCTTACACAAAGTCCCCGCAGGAAGCCCGTTATTGTTAAACAGAAATTTTTAAATTTTATTTAACGTAAATATAATTATATTATTTTTATAATATTATTAGACCGCCCCTGTTTCATGACGGTCGGTGCAACCGTTCCAGATTTTATTTAAATAATATATTATATATATGATATAGCAAAAATATTATTATGGAAAATTATTTTAAAGAAAGTAAGTTCAAAAAACTAAAAAAAAAGATTTCCAGCACCGATCGAGTATAAAATAACACGACGAAATGTCAAGTTTTTAAAAAAAACAGTATTTTTGTAATTTCTAACCGTTTACCGATGTTAAATTCGCAAATAAACGTATTTTCTAAAAGTAAAAATATTTAACTTAAGTTATGTGTATTAACCTATTCTGTACCGTACATTTATTTTTGTCGATTAAAGAATCGAATAAATATTATAAAATTGCATTCACGATAAACGAACGGTATTTTAGCACGAAACGTAATAAAAATATAGATACGAAGTGGACGCAAATTTAATTCTGAATAGAAGAATGAATTTAAAATTGTCGTCTAGTTAATAAAAAAAAAGTACCGGTTTTGGATTGTCATGTTAGAATACTGATATTGCAAGTATAATTACTTCTTTTTTTTGTTACTTATTATTTTTAATTATTTATACCTTTTCTTGTTTTTGATCGTTTTCACTTTTAAAGCAAAAATAGTCGAAAAAAATTTACATATCGGTTTCAAGCAAAAATAGACACGAAATTATGTTATAAATCAAACTTATTTTTAATTATAGATTAAGGTAATTTTTCGGCTATAGCCGTAGAGGAAGCTTATATAGATCAGTCCAAAAAAAAAGAAATAGAAATTTCCGAAAGATGTACGTAGATACGTATTCTGGTCCACCTGTATTTTGATTAATACCTCCGGACTGGCTCAGAGTAAATTCTTCGAAAACGAGTCGCAACATTTCTATATACGGGGCTTCGATTGAATTCATTTTGGAACAAAATTAAAAATGCGGGAAGGGTAGTTTTCCTCGTTTTAATTTTTTATAACGGTCGTAGAAGAGCTATCTTGTACGATGAAAGTACTTAAGTTATTTAAAAAACCCAGTTTTTAAGTCGATCGGATTTAACGGTGGAGGGATATTCGATATTATTTCTAAATATGTTTTACCTCGTTTCTAAAAAAATCCGTTGACCTTGAAAGTTCAGATTTAGCATAAATATTTTCGCTTTATATTCCTTCTATCTTAAGAACAGAATGAGATGCTTAAATGGAATTTGGTGTACAGGTACACCAGTATATATATATATTTTACCTTTGGAAATTAATAAATAGCGATCAGTAAGATTTTGTAATCAATAGTTCCGTAAATATTAATGTTTTAAGGAAACTCTTACGTACGTGTCTAAAGTGTTTACAAGCTTTGAACCTACCGACATTGCCATCGAAATTTTTCTTTATCGAATTATGTTTTATTAAAAAAAATATTACGCGTTTAATTGTGAACAAAGGACATCTAATCTGTTCGAATCGATCAATGAACAGCTGCGATACGAGTGAAAACGTTAAACTGAAACGGACGATTATAAAATTGTCAGACGAGATAATTTCCATTCTGCACTCCTACAGACGAGCTGATAAGGCGGTACCCGATTTTACATTTGTTAGTTTTCTCCGGATATCATTAAACAGATTTTATATTAACGCCCGAAATTTAATTAAAATATTTTCTTATGCGAGGGTTATTAAATTTTACACGCGGTAACGTGTTACATTCGGTACCGGCTAGATAAAAAATTGTAATTTTCATAATCCGAATTATAAAATTTCGTAATTCGAATTAAACTATGTTACGATGTAAATTATACGGTGTTATTAAAAGTAATCGATATGTAAACACGGAAGTCTCCCTCGGAAAGAAGTACTTTAGACTATATTGCAGCGAACTTTCTTACGGATGTCAGATTTATAAAGCCGCAAAATATATAAATAAACGTCGATCGCAATCCAGGTATAAGTCCACTACACGATATTCATTCTGAAAGACAGAATGAAAATGTCACTTACACGTATCGCGTGCATTTAGGCGGCTTTTTTTTTCTCCCTACATTCCCGAGCCGGACATCCAATTAAGTATACTCGACTCGTGGACGGGTCCTTTCCGGATCTTTTAATTGCCTGCCTCTAATCTCCAACGGAAGAACCAGGCCCGGCTATGCCGTTCCCAGCCCCCCCCCCCGGCCGGAGCCCGGGTCTCGGCCTTTCCTTTTTCTAGCCTCAATCGGACGGCGCAGGAGCCGAAGCCGCCAAAGCGTATCCGAGAACCCACACCGCCGGCCGGGTCTCGGTCTTTTCATTCATTCACACGGATTTAATTAACTCGGATTTGCGTAACTCGTATAATAGGATTAGCGTGCGTATTGGACCCTATATACGGCGCACGGCCGTAGATTAATTCCTCATCTTTTAGCTTCACAGTGCCGCTGGCAAAGCCGGCGAATCCTGAAAAATGCTATAGGTGGTTTTGCGGTCTGTTAAACGTGAATCTGCCGTTAAATTTCAACGTGCGTTCCGTAGAACATTTAATCGCGATCGTCCGAGTGACAGTAACAATGGCAGTAACAACGATTAAACGACCCGATATTTGTGTATAGGGAAGAGTACGGGAATAACGATGGTGTAACGAAGAGAACGTTGAACGTGTCAGGGGATCTTAAAATATCTATCGCTAAGGCCGGCCGCAAGCTAGCGATGCCGGTGATGACAGCGCGGAATGTTTTAAGAAAACTCTTACGCGTCGAAACTGTTTACAAGCTTTGAAGCTACCGAATCTTTGCGGCAGTAGATGACTTTCTCGATCGTATTGTGTTTAGCGATCGGTCAACATTTCATCTTAGTGAAAAAGCTAACGCGATAATCTCCGTACCTCGGGCTTAACTAATAAGACGCAAAATTAAATGTTTTCCAGGCGATATCCTTATGGTAAGTTTACGAGCCGTTCTTTTTTGCCGAAGCGAGGACCAGAAAACTGCATTCGGCAATAAGATTTTGCGCCTCCTCGACGGCGTAGCTCCGTACAGGATCGTTCGAATGACGATTTTCTCGACCGCTGGATCGGTAAAAGAACACGACGACAGTGTTTACTCGCGGGGATCTCAAAGGTCATCCGATCTGACCCTGTGTGATTTTTCCTTTGCGGTTTTGTAAAGGATGCGGCTTATGCGCCTCCGCTACCTACCGAAGTACACGATTCGAGGCGCAGGTTTGAAACGGATGTCGCTTCTATTATCTAGACGTGTCGGTTGAAATAAGGGACGAGCTCTCGTATAGGTTGAATGCGCGCCACGTAACGAAACGTGCTCGCATTGAACACTTGTAGGGAAAAACTGTAAGAATTACTACTTCATTTTATTTGCGATTCATTACTGTAAGAGATATTCAACAGTTTTAAAACCCCGATATTCTTCTTCTTTACACTCTGTGTCTATTTAATTCTTTTCTACGGTATCCTCAGATTCTTTTAACGATAATTCTAATTTTTTAATTTACTGATCCCTTTATTATTTTCTTATTTTATTTGTTATAGCTTTGTATAAAATATAATCGTTAAAACGAAACAGATATTTTTATTTGAACGCGGTTTTAAATTATTTACTTATTTAAGCGTATTTTAGAAACGGTTTTTTTAATTTTTCTATTTATAAAAATTTTTTTTTAATTTCGTCGTCGAATTTTTATTTTTATACTGTATTTGAAACATCCGCCTTCTCTTTGTAATTTCAACTCGTTCGTAATTTATTATTCGATTATCCTAAATTAAAACGATTTTTTATTCGTATTCGTTTCTTTAATATTAATTAATAGATCGATATTTAAATATTAAAAAAACTTTTATTCTTCTTATTTAAATCGTAAAACTAATACGCGTCTAAGAATTCAGTATATATTATAAATACCGTTATATGTACGTGAATATATTTGTTAAAAAAAAAATTAAATACGTGTCTGAGGAAATTCGAGTCTCCGGATACGTCGATGGGCAGAATCGCTTCTTCTACGCCGCATAAATACTAATCGCGCAGTACTTCTTATTGTTTTGCATAATTTCAGCTCGATTCTAACGAGTTTTAATAAAAGTTCACGGTAAACTATCGGGAAGAAACGATAATGTGGAATATTATGGAAAAAAGGTTATCGATGATAAAGGGATTACCAAGAGACCGCGAAACGATAAATACGTGATCTCCCTTCAGACGATCGGCTTCTATTCGTTCATAATTGCTAAAAGATGTAACCTTTTAAAAACCGTCAGAAAAAAGTAAACTGAGCAAAATGTTTCCGCTTTACTACGGATTTTAAATTCACGTTATTTTTTAACCGAAAGTAATTTTAATAATTAAAATACCGTAAGAAACCTTACGGCCTTTAAAGAAACGATATTTATCCGTTTAACTTTTTACGTTTCCATACGTAATGATAAAATAGAATTAATTATTTAATCGAATCAAAATAGTATTTCTGATCTTAATACCCACCGTTCAACGGATTTATTTTTCGATATAATTTAATCTTTTTATCTGTCGGCTTTAAAAAAAATTAAACTGTTGGCCCTTACCCAAAGAACTTAGCTATTAATCGCAATATTTTCTGTTACCCGACTAGGATAAGACGAATTTTATATATCGAGTAAAAATTAGATTTTGATGCCGAGGATTAGATAAAGAATTTTAACGTTTCTGCCGATAAAAATAATTTTTTACCCTCCGGTTATAATAACGACAATTTCGATGTATCCGAAAATATAATAAAATAAAATAATTATTTTTGCGAAGGAAGGTTAAACCTCGCAACCCCCCTCCCCTCGCAACCCGTTAAATAAGAATAATTTACCGATTAAAGTCGGCACATATAAATGACTGATCGGCTACCAGATTTTTGCTTTCCACGGAGGATTCGTTGACGGATCGGACGATCGAATCGGTGCTTTAAGACTTATACATTAAATATGCTGCAGTCAATTTTTTTCTTTTCTCTTAGATAATGAAAAAACATCTGTGCGGATCAGATTTCCATCCTCCGGAATTTACGAAGGAAAATATTTAGCCGTAATATAAAACATTTAGTCAGTACTAACACTAAAGGATTCTGTATCTATTTTACCGCGTTTAAGCGATTATCAAATAAAACGTTATTTTTACTTGTAAAAAGCTGTCGAAGGGTTCCATAACGCTCCCGACTTTGTTCTCAACAAATTTTTATTTTGAATAATGCAGCGTACGGTATTTAAATATTAATGACTAATTACGCGATATTTATAGTAGAATTATGAAAAGATCAAAACGTTCGGTAAAAAAAAATTGTTCCGATATGATCCCCTTCGTCAAACGACACGGTTACTTTAGAAATTATTCGCTACTAAAATTATAATTTAGAAAAAGAAAATCAAAATTCTTATTAAAAAATGTCGGTCTCCTCGACAAAATTACGATTTTATCATTAAAATACACCGTGTCAAGTACAATCGCTAAAAAAGGTTTTGTAAAACCAGTCGACTCCGAATCGACGACTTGTTCGGACACTATATCTCATACAACATTTTCTGTAACAGCCGCAAATTAAAAAACAGATAAGTATCGAAAATTGTAAAACATCGAAAAAATTAATAACCCGTAGAACGATTAAATACATTTAGCGGTTTAATATAGAATCTTTTTAACGTAACTAATAAATTATGAAATCGGGTACCCCGTTACCCGATTTGTCAGGCGGAATGAAGATTAGAAATTGTCCAGTCGCTGACAATTTTGTATCTATTTAAGTGTTATCAACCGATTTGAACAAATAAGGTGACATTTTGTTAGCGATAAAAGCTTAATATGTTATATAATTAAATTATATTTCGACAACTGATATTTATTGAACCGTAAAGCGATAGCCTCCATTTGTTTATTTTGTAGAAGATGTTGTCGAACAAAATTTCTTTAAAATATCTCAATCCTTTCTTAAAATAATTTTTTTATTGTAAAACCCCATAATAGTGCACAAAAGGAAAAAGAAGAGAGACAGGGCTTTTATCTGAACGAGGCTTTTTTTTTTTTGTTTATTTCGATACCCTGAATCAGGTCCTTATGTTTGACCAGCCTTCCCCTGGACATCCTGTAAAACGATTGCCGCGAGCAAAATACGGGTACTGTGGTGGCCCCGTTTAACAGGTTAACAGGGCCTCAGTTTAACAGGGTAGATTTTTTTTTTTGTCTTCAGTCATTTGACTGGTTTGATGCAGCTCTCCAAGATTCCCTATCTAGTGCTAGTCGTTTCATTTCAGTATACCCTCTACATCCTACATCCCTAACAATTTGTTTTACATATTCCAAACGTGGCCTGCCTACACAATTTTTTCCTTCTACCTGTCCTTCCAATATTAAAGCGACTATTCCAGGATGCCTTAGTATGCGGCCTATAAGTCTGTCTCTTATTTTAACTACATTTTTCCAAATGCTTCTTTCTTCATCTATTTGTCAAAATACCTCTTCATTTGTCACTTTATCCACCCATCTGATTTTTAACATTCTGCTGTAGCACCACATTTCAAAAGCTTCTAATCTTTTCTTCTCAGATACTCCGATTGTCCAAGATTCACTTCCATATAAAGCGACACTCCAAACGTACACTTTCAAAAATCTTTTCCTGACATTTAAATTAATTTTTGATCTAAACAAATTATATTTCTTATTGAAGGCTCGTTTAGCTTGTGCTATTCGGCATTTTATATCGCTCCTGCTTCGTCCATCTTTAGTAATTCTACTTCCCAAACAACAAAATTCTTCTACCTCCATAATCTTTTCTCCTCCTATTTTCACATTCAGTGGTCCATCTTTGTTATTTCTACTACATTTCATTACTTTTGTTTTGTTCTTGTTTATTTTCATGCGATAGTTCTTGCGTAGGACTTCATCTACGCCGTTCATTGTTTCTTCTAAATCCTTTTTACTCTCGGCTAGAATTACTATATCATCGGCAAATCGTAGCATCTTTATCTTTTCACCTTGTACTGTTACTCCGAATCTAAATTGTTCATCATTAACTGCTAGTTTCATGAAAAGATTCTTCTCAAATTCTCAATTCTTCTGTATAGAATTCTAGTTAAGATTTTTGATGCATAACTAATTAAACTAATTGTTCTGTATTCTTCACATTTATCTGCCCCTGCTTTCTTTGGTATCATGACTATAACACTTTTCTTGAAGTCTGACGGAAATTCCGCATTTCATAAATATTACACACCAGCTTGTATAATCTATCAATAGCTTCCTCACCTGCACTGCGCAGTAATTCTACAGGTATTCCGTCTATTCCAGGAGCCTTACTGTCATTTAAATCTTTTAATGCTCTCTTAAATTCAGATCTCAGTATTGTTTCTCCCATTTCATCCTCCTCAACTTCCTCTTCTTCCTCTATAACACCATTCTCTAATTCATTTCCTCCGTATAACTCTTCAATATATTCCACCCATCTATCGACTTTACCTTTCGTATTATATATTGGTGTACCATCTTTGTTTAACACATTATTAGATTTTAATTTATGTACCCCAAAATTTTCCTTAACTTTCCTGTATGCTCCGTCTATTTTACCAATGTTCATTTCTCTTTCCACTTCTGAACACTTTTCTTTAATCCACTCTTCTTTCGCCAGTTTGCACTTCCTGTTTATAGCATTTCTTAATTGCCGATAGTTCCTTTTACTTTCTTCATCACTAGCTGATACCTCTGTCTCCATCTATCTGATACCTTGTAGTATCGCCTGGCTTTTTCCAAGTGTATATTCTTCTATTATGATTTTTAAATTGGGTGTTGGCAATTACTAAATTATACTTCGTGCAAAATTCTATAAGTCGCTCCCCTCTTTCATTCCTTTTGCCCAGCCCGTATTCACCCACTATATTTCCTTCCTTGCCTTTTCCAATGCTTGCATTCCAATCTCCAACTATTATTAAATTTTCATCTCCTTTTACGTGTTTAATTGCTTCATCAATCTCTTCGTATACACACTCTTCCTCATCATCTTCATGGGCGCTTGTAGGCATATACACGTTAACAATCGTTGTCGGTTTAGGTTTTGATTTTATCCTTATTACAATGATTCTATCGCTATGCGTCTTGAAATACTCCACTCTCCTTCCTATCTTCTTGTTCATCACGAAACCTACTCCTGCCTGCCCATTATTTGACGCTGAGTTAATTACTCTAAAATTACCTGCCCAAAAGTCGCCTTCCTCTTCCCACCGAACCTCACTAATTCCTACTATATCCACCTTCATCCTACCCATTTCCCTTTTTAAATTTTCTAGCCTACTAACCTTTTTCAAGCTTCTAACATTCCACGCTCCGACTCGTAGAATGTTATTTTTTAGTTTTCTGGTGACCCCTTCCTTAGTAGTCCCCACCCGGAGATCCAAACGGGGGACTATTTTACCTCCGGAATATTTTACCAAGGAGGCGCCTCCATTTTTGTTAAATGAAAATGCAGAGAGCTACATTGTCATGGAAAAAAAACAGCTGTAGTTTTTCATTGCTTTCAGCTGCGCAGTACTCAGAGGACTGAGTGATGTTGATATGGCCGTTTAAGTCATTGTGACTCACGCCCCTAACAACTACTGAAAGAGCTGCTGCCCTCTTTCAGGAATCATTCCTTAGTCTGGCTCTCAACAGATACCTCCCCGATATGGTTGCACCTTCGGTCCAGCTACTCACCGGTTGCTTGATTATAAACAAAAGTTGCCCGCGATGGAATACGCAAGTTAACCGTATAGCACGGACGAAGCTGCGACCGGGATGCTATCGACTTGATTTGTGGTGTGTGATCTGCATGTAAATGTCTAAAAACGAATTTTGAAAGTTTTTGAAATTCGGTGTTTAAAGGGTAAAACGGGCTAATATTTGAATTCATTTTTGTATTCTTGTTTAAATTCTGATGGTGCTTAGCACGATCAGAATTTAATGAGCGATAATGAAAAAATTATCGCTGAATTTAATAATCAGCGATAATGAAAATATAGGCTGGACACAATGCGTACATCTTAAGGTAATTTCTATTTTTTTTTAATTAATGGGTCGTGAAACATCGACTTTTGCAAAAAACCGGAAATCGAAATTTTTGACCGATCTATGCGCTTTTCCTTATTACTGTTGTGTAGCAGCAACCGAACCACAACCAGAAAGGTTAACTTATTTCTAATAAGACCAAATAATTTGTTATTTTTTTGAGATTATTATAAAATTTTTAACAAATATCATTTTATATTTGTAATATAGAAAAATAAATAAATAAAAACTATATCGGTTATGTACGTAAATTAATATTAGATTTAAACGTTAACCGGATTGTAGTGGTGGCAAAGATTAAAGGTTTCGATAGGTCAAATGACCTCCTGACACGGCATGTTGATTATAATATACATATGCAGTATGTTAGTTGTGGTGGGGTTATACATATATGTCACGGCAAAGTATTAATATTATTATTAACTTATGACACAGACACACATACGTTTGTGTGCGCGTGTGTGTTAAGGTCAAAATAATATTGATAGCGTGTATTACTTAAAATTATTTTTGATAAGAGCCGATTAAAGAGACAGTAAATTTTAATAGTCTGTATTCAAAATATTATAACCATAATGTTATCTAATGTTGATGCTTGTACGCGCAACCGCAATCCAGTATGTACTCCCTTTTCTTTCACCTCTTCACAACTCCCCCGTAATAAATAAAATTACATATCTAATGATACTTCAGTAAATAAGTAAGTTAAGCCGAACCCCCTTCTCAAGATTTCAGTTCTGGACGGTAAACTTATTACGCGATATCGAATCGTATAAATACTCGTACTTGAGCGTAAGGCTCCTCGTTATCTGTTCTGAGACGAGTACTTCGCATCGTTTCCGCCTTTTAAATTTCTAGCTAAACGTTTTCAGTCTAGGGAGGCGTCGGCCAAACCTATTTAGACCGATTCAGGGCATCAAATTAACCGACAAAACTTCACGTAAATGCTTTACCTCGCTTCATTTTCCCTGTATTCGCCGGTTTTTTGTTTTTTTTTTCCAATAAGAATGTATATTTTAAGAACGGATGGAGACGCTTACGTGAAATTTTTCTGTACAAATACCAAACAACATAATCTAAAACATAAGTCCGTTTGAAAATTCCAAAATGGCGCCGTAACGTAGTTAACATTAGATTATTAGATAAAACGTTAACCTTTTAATCGTAAACAAGTAGCGTCTCAATTTTTCAAATCCGGATGAAACACCGAAACGTTGCCACTCCGCCGAAGAGATCGGCAAAGTTTTCCCGGTTACAGTTCTGTTGCTGCAGCGCAAATATACTTCAGCTATAAAGGGGGAAGTACTGAGTATCAGGGTTATATCGATCGCCTAACGGTTTAAAATATTTCCCGACCGATTTATTTAAAAATCTTTTTTTACCGATCGATATTATTTTTTCGACGAATTTTAAAAATAATAAAATAACCTTTAAGTTTCTCCATCCTGTTCGCCGTGTTACATACGTAAATAATTTTCATTAAAACCTTCTGAACTGTAAATTGTTCTTACTTTCCGACCGTATAGTTATGCTGTATACAGAGTTTTCCCAAAGTTTTGAAAGAGATTTTCTTTAACTTTCACTCTAAACTAAACCGCTCACCCCTGATCCTAAAATAACCACGATTTACAGGAAGTCTAGCGACATTTTTCCAAAAACCATTCAACCTAATGTAGTCGTTTATTTCAAAAATTCGTTACACGTAACGATATTCGTACGGAACCTTGAGGGTTTCCGAAATAAACGATTCGGTTAATGATTTTGCGACTTGGAAATTAAAAAACCGTTGATATTTTCCGATATCGTTGAAGATACAAAATTAATCTCAATGTAATAGAAAAATATATTTCGCGTTACAAGCGTTTTAATTTTATTCACAAAAATAATCGGGTTTGAACGATACACAATTCTTAAAATATTTCGTAGTAAAAATGATTTTAAATACTCGAAAATTATTTGAAAGCTTGGAGTAATCGCACGCCCGTAATATATGTTTACGTTATCGGCACGAGTAGTTACTTATTCTTCGTGAAAAACTGTCAGTTACATATTTGAAATTTGCAGCCCCGCTTAAAAGAATTCTTGAGTCCAATCGATTTCATTTCAGCGGGATCTGGCTACACCTTCATCTAATTTGAATTAGATTCAATCGGACTTAATCGGTTGCCCGTCGAAGAAACCTGTTGAATCCAGCCAAGTTTTATTGAAAAATCGGTGAATAGAGGATTTGGTTACAACATTGTCCTATTTAATTTGATTGGATTCAATAGATTTTTTTTAACCGGCGACTGGAACTCTTTAATTTGTATATATATTTATAATATTATAAATTGAAAAACTTGTTTTTGATGTTTAAAAATCACTGCGGAATCCAAATTTGTGCACAAGGCTCAATTTCAAATATACATTTTATTATTGTATATTCAAACTGGAATCGGATGTATAATTTACGAAAAGAGTTTTTGAAAAATTTTGTTTGAACGACGATTGAAGCCTCTCGAGCGAGGAAAATACACCAGTAGAACGTTATCTATTAGTAATTTTTCTACTCGAATAAAATTTTTTAAGTTTTCCCTGACGTTTAAAAATTTCAATAAAAATCCCTGAATTATGGTGATTTTAAAAACTTACTGGTGGTTTTTATCTGACTTTTAAGACATGTATAGCTGTACAGTATATTGTACAACGGAAAGTACAGTATTCAGGTTAAATTTTGCAAGTTGGGTTTTTTCAAATTTTGACGGTTCATGACCTGCTCCAACAAAAAAAATAAAACATTTAGCGTTGAAAAGATATATGTATGATGTCCTCTTTCTGCTTAATACCTCCTGATGGGATAAAACGATTTAAATGAAATTTGGCAGGATGATCCCTGTATGTATTTTGTGATGCTGCACTGATCAAAGTTTTACCATGCTTTTCCTTAATCCATCTAGACTGCCAAGCGCTTGAATGATTCCTTTATATCGGCGAATAACCATATCTACTTATTCCGGGTGTGATTTACGTAATTATTATCAGAGTGAAGAAATTATCTATTTATTTACGATTCTATTCTTTTTGTTCGGTGAAAAAACTTTACGACTTCAAAATATCTACCGCATCCTCCGATCGCAGTTATCTGTTTTGCAAAAATATATTCCGATCTTTGTTTAAATCTATATATTTTACTTCCTTTCCTTTACCGCTATATCGACTAAACCTCGAAGTCTTAAAACGTTTCAGTCTAGTTCGTCTTTTCACCTCAAGATTTCTCCCCTTTACTTTCGCTTTAACACCTCATTTCGTATTTTATCGACCCGCGTAATTTTCTATATCATCTTGTAAAACAAATTTTATCGACTTCGATTCTTTTCCTCGTTATTTTTTTCTATTTCCGGTTTTTCATTACAGTGTTTTCGTCAGTTTGTGTTTTATTACCGGGTCTGCGTTTAATATTTGCAGATTTCTTTTCTCTATTAACACTGTCTTTACTGGTACCGGTTGGTTTATCGCTTCGTCCGTTCTTTCATCCTGTTAAGATAAAAATCCTTTCATTACTGGAGTACTGTGTTCTTTATATGACGATAAAGCAACGGAAAAGTAAAACAAAGTTTTTTTATATTTAAAATTGCGTTTAATAAATCAAATACGAGCCGTTTTGATCGACCGTCTTTTGCCATTTTTTGAGGTAAAATTATAATTCCGTCGCTATACAACTCATCTGTTTTCCGAACGAATAGTGATTTTCACAAGCTTTCTTTTGAAGCTAACTGTATACCGTTAAGATATATATTGTAGCGACTGAGAGAAACGGTAGTATAATGATATAGATACGGTGCACGCTTTAAAAACTTTCCGGCCAAGCTTTTTCAATTTTCGACGGGTGAGATCGTCTTGATTTGAAGACTACACCGTTTCTGTTGATCGATTGCGATCGCTTTATCTTGGTTGCTCTGCATAATCTTTCCATTCGTTGACAGAAGTTAGAATCAATCGTTTGACCGGGCGGCAGCAACTCACAGTGAACAATCCTTCCGGTACCATCCCCAATCCAAAACACACACACACACACACACAGCGAGAGAGAGAGAGAGAGAACATGAATTTTCTTTGCATCAAATCTGGCTTTGACACTGATTACGGATCTCCAACTAGCTTTGGCCAATCTTTTCTTTGCATTATAGTTGTACAGTAGTCGCCACGTAACGGCGAGCTTAGATGATCAGCCCACACGTCACTGCTATACTGTTGTTCTCTGAAACATTGGCACACCGTGAGTAATCATCTCTTATTAGGATAAACATGATGCCTGATACGTCGGGTAGTAATAGTCACCGCTCCAAGCTTGCCGTTACTTGGCGGCGACTGACTGTACGCGATCTATTTTTCATCGGCCCGTAACAAGCCGCTTCAAAAACTGTTCCGTTTCGTTCCATTTTAGTAAAGATTCGCAGATGAATATTCCCTTGGGGAACGGTCGAGTTGTTTTTATTATCGAAATTGCGTTGCTGTTGCTTCGCTCGTGGGTGTTGTGCTCCCGTGTGGGGGCACAACGTGTCTAAATTTAGTGGGAACGGCTGTCCTGGTGGTTCCTTGTTGTGGACCAGGGGGCCCGGGTTGTGTCGGTTAGTCAACCTGCGTTCGCGCAGTGTGTTGCTGTAGGGGCACTCCTCGCGGAAACCACCTGAATTTTACCGTTGAGTTGTTGTTGGAGTGTTGATCCCCGCAAGCTCTAGTTGTGGTTTGTAACGTGGGTCGACTATTACGGTGTACTTGGGCTTGTGTGCGCAGGTTGCCTGCTTGACAGGTTTTAAAGATGATTGATAGGTGCCGAACTGTTTTATTTTGTTTATGTTATGTTTACTGTTATATGTTTCCTGATGCTTTCGTGTGGTGGATTGTCCTAGCGGGGCAGATAAGATTACACGGTGTCATGTTTATGTTATTGATGTATTTGTCACATTTTGACGCGTTATTTTGATTATGTTTCGACTAGTTGGTCGCTTTACACTGTGTTGTTTTTGGTTGTTGTTTGGGCACGGCTGTTGTTAGTTGCTCAGTCATTAGGTTAGTGCAATAGTTTTGGTCTTTTCCCCGGCACAATAAATCTGTTGTGCGAGTACTTGAAAAACACGCTATCTTGGTCGTGCAAGTTGGCCCGGTGACGGGACGCGATCTGATCCTCGGACGAGGTGAACCCGGCTCGCCCTCTGTGCGTGCAGACGGCGTGTCGGCGTAGAAGTGGGTCTCGTGAGGCGGACATTGGTGCGCGGATTTTGTGCTACGGCGGGTGGAAGCCGTCGGAAACTGCACGCGGTTTGCTTCGGCGCTGTGTGGGCAGCGGTGTCGAACGTGAGCCGACCTCTGCAATGGATGCCGGCATGGGCACGCCCACTGTAAAGGCATTTGCCAGGTAAGGCGGCGGTTTGTAGCCGGTGATGTCGTGGCGTCTTTCTCTCCCCTGCTGCGGTTCGCCCTCGTAACCGACGGGGCGGGGCGGGGGCTGCCGCAGTTGTGGTAATGAATGGGGTAGCGGCCGACATACGTGCTCAGATGGCGGGTCTTGCGTACGTCGGACTCGGTGGCACTACTCCGGGTGTAAGCCCGGCGGTGGAAACGCGTGGACGGCGCACTTGTTCAGGGTAACATAGAGCCAGGCGCCACTCCCCTCGCAGGCGGATGTGGCGCTTTCCTTCAGTTTAGCGACCCCTCTTTGAGGGTAGGCTGGTGGGTCTGCGGTGTTCGGGGGGCACGCTTCGGGGTGGTTACCTTTTCCGTCCCGGGGTGCTGTCCTGCGCACAGCTTTGAAATTTTTAATACAGAAAAGGCGTCAGCCGACGACATGGGCATTTATGGTTTGAGGTTATTTATTGTATTATTGCGAGTTATCGCATTTCCTACTTTGCTGACGGTTTTATTGTTATTATATCACATTGTTTTGTCGGGAGACATGGTTACTTCGGGACTTTCTTTGTCTGACATATCAAGTGGTGGTGAAGAATCCCCTCCGCTTGCACGGAGAACTCGTAGGGTGCCGGCTTATGGAGAGCGTATCCGTCAGCTGTACGGAGTATGAAAGGATCTCCACGTGGGGTGCGTTCCCAGCCTGTGGCTGGGGCGGATTCTGAGGTGGAAGTGGTGCAGGAGGCGGTTGAACCATCTAAGCAGACTAAATTGCAGGTGGTGAGGGAGTTAAAAGATATAGAAAAGAGTTTGTCTTCTGAAGCAACAGCCTTGAGTGGAATGAAAGATCTTGTTACCGTGTTTGATACTGTGGTTGGTGAGCTTGAGGAGTTTGTCAGTAGTTCCAAAAATGTTCGGGAGAAGTCGGCGACATTTGTGACTTCCCGTCTACGAAGGTTGAGGTATTTACACAATCTGTCGGTACGTCGTGTGGAACGATTGCAGGGGTTAGTCGATGGTTTCAAGGCTGGTTCGAGATCTGTTCCTGTTCCGGAGGTTCCGGCACCGGTGGTGACCGTTGCGCCCACATTTTCTGCGGCTGTTCGTAGGCGGCGAAGGCCGAAAGTGGTGTTGGTGGATCGGCCTACTGATAAGAGTGTGGCTGAATTTAAGGGAGAACTTGTGAAACAATTAAATGCAACGGATGCTGGCCTACAAATCGTAAGTTTAAAGGAGGTCTCGAAAGGAGTGCGGATAGTAGCCAACAATAGTGAAACAGAACGAAAGATCTTGGAGAACGACGCATTGCGTTCGTATACGGTGAAGTCTGTGAAATCGCAGCCATTGCGGCCTAGGTTGATAGTTTATGATGTCCCGCGATCTTTGTCTGAGGGGCAATTTTTAGAAGCGGTCCGTTTACAGAACACTAGCAAGACGGTTGAGGAGTTTCGAGATCAGTTTAAAGTAGCCTTCCGGTCGGGCAAGAAGGATGGTCCGGTAGTCCATTATGTTGCGGAGTGTGATCAGGATTTGCGGTCCTGTTTTTTGAATGCTGGTCGCGTCTTTGTAGACTACCAGGCGTGCAAGGTACGTGACTTCGTGAGGGTGACCAGATGTTTTAAGTGTTACGGCCTGGGTCATATGGCAAAATATTGTAAGGAGGAGGAGTTATGTACTTTTTGTGGTGGAGGTGGCCACAAACAAGTTGATTGCCCGGTTCGGAAGGCGTCAGGCCGTCCAGTTTGCTTGAACTGTAGGCGATTGAAAAAGCCGTAGTTTGGCTTTGTCGTAGTTTGGCTTGTCCGGCATATATTCGGGCGAGAGAGCTTCTCATGGATCGGATGAATATTGATTAGTACGGTCTAAGTACATCTGTGTAGGTAGGTACAGGCAGCCCGGCTGGTGTGGGTGGCATGGTCCTCGGGTCATGTCTCCTGTTAAGCCAGTCAGGGCGACCCATGACTGAAGATCGTCGAGATTTGTTTGTAAGTGGAGCATGCGGGGGTTCGCGGCGTTAGGTTTGAGTGGTGTTCGTCGATTAGGACGCAAGTTGCCACAGGGGATGGCGAATGCGCTGAAAATATGCGACCGGTCCAGCATTTGTGTGCCGGGCTGTGTGCCTCGGAAAAACTTCCGGCCTATGAAGCCGGAAGTTTTTCCGAGGATGGTTGAGGGGGGAAACTTTGCTCAGGCGAATGCTTATGGCGTACAGAGTTCTGAGGGCTTTTTGAGGACTGCACGGGAAGGCTTAGGCCTAGGAACTGCAGGGGTGGTGGACTACCGGAATAGTCCAAGGTGGGTACCTCTTAAACAAAATTAAAGATGGATATTCTATCCGTCAAATTTTTCATCGATAAATCACGCGACACCGTAATATAGAGTTTTATTCCAGTCTCTTTCAAACGGTTTAAAATTATTTTGCGGTCGATATTTAGTTCGTTACTGAGCGGTCGTGAGATCGCTAATGCGCCGATCTCGTTCAGTTCCACGATTTCATCGACTTCTCAGTCATGGGAAAACTAGAGCGAGGTGCATCATCGATATCAATATTTCCGGATCGAAAACCCTTGAACGAGATTTTTGCCGTACGCACTGATACCGCATCGCGTCTATAAATATCGTTTCCAAGATGCGATAACGTTACCATAAATAAACTCATAATAGTAACCTTTCTAAAACAAATACCGTATTACACGTAACCTTTCAGAAACTCGCAAGTATCGACAGATACGATTAATGTTATCGGAGTTATTCGATCGTAAAACAATATACCGGGAGAATCCGAAGAAATGTTTTCCCCGGCCCCGATATTCGATTCGTTATCCTGTTCTCTGTGTTTGTTTTATTCTTATTGATTTTCAAATCGGATTTGTCCCCGCGAAATAAATCTATTTCATTATTTCTTCTGCTGTAGTTTTACTCGTAGTTTCTGCCAAAAGAGCGATGTTATCGTCGATTTTTTCTTTTCCTTCGATTATTACTTTTTTTTTTACTAACGATTAATTCACCGCAGAAGCACGAAGCTTTTACCGGGATTCGAACTCGAGACCTCCGGATGAAAGGCCGACGCTACCGCTTCGCTACAGAGGTCGTCGATTCTTCTTCTTTACAAGTCGGAAAGCATCGGTGGTCAGACTATATCATTGTATCGCTCCTTTCTTCATCTTCTACCGTTATAACTGTTACCTGATTCTTGTAGCGTACAGTTTATAAATAATTCTTCTGTTCCTTTCTTTAAATTTTAATTGTTTCATAAAATAATTAAAACAAAACGATCGTAAATACCGTATATTTGGCGTCTACATTTATTTTTAATAAATTAATTATCGAAATACGATTCGTTATGAAGGCCGGGTTTTTATAAATATTTTAAGTTTGTAATATTTTAAGTTTTGTTGAATTTCAAGTCGGATTAAGCTTCGATAAGAAATTCTTATTTTACCGTGTCGATGTATCCTTGAAAAAGGATCCTTTTAGATTTAATTTAAATATTATTTAATTTTAGTGTAAAATCGATACGATATGAAACCATTATTCGCATTAAAAGATGAAATATTTTGTACGTTACGAAACTACAATAGTTTCTATAACACATACCGCTACGTTAACCGATGTAACGTACTCGTAGGGTACTACCCTTTAGTTTTTATTACCGATCCTGAATTTTTTACGTTTTTTTTTTCGGAACGGGCGTTCCTGAACGTTACGTAAATACTAGAAGAAATATACAGTATAATAAATGCTCATTAATTAATATTAGTCTATTTTAAATGAATTATTTTTATCCTTTCTTTTTTCTTTAAATTTAGAATAAATAGTTATTATTTGTATTCTTAATTATCAAAAGAAATGAAAACAGGTACAGTGTTGTCAGACTGCGTAATTTTTTCCATTCGTTTTAACAATTTCGGCCGTAAAAAATATCGCAAATACGATAAAATAATAAAAATTTTTTAGTATAATCTTTTTTTTATCCTACATTAGTGAAAAAGCGGTCGAAGGATTGCGTAATTTTCCCGGCTTTCTCTTAACAGAGTTTTATATCAAATAACACCGTAGTCATTTATTTTACGAGTAAATTACTTAATTATGCAATATTTAGAGTACATTGCCAAACGATCGTAAATAAATGTTGGCCTGATTTGATCCCCCTTGATCAAATTACGTTTTTACCTTAGAAATTATGCGGTATTACAAATATAATCGAGAAAAAAATCAATATTCATAGTAAAATATTTCACCTCCCTTATTAAAGGACGTTTATTACATTCGTGAGAATTGCACGTATTTAGAGTATAATTGCAAAAAGGTACTTCATCACCCTCTTGTCAGAAGGGATACTGATTGGAAATTATGCAGACTAAACATTTTGTGACTGTTTTAACCGTAATTTTTGCGATCCACCTAAAACAATTTCCCCGTATCACAGCCGTTTATCGATTTGAATAAATAAGGTATCAATTTGCTCTTAATAAATCACTTAACATTTTACATGACAAAAATATTTAGATTGAACGTTAGTTCAATCTAGATATTTTTGTCATTTAGATATTCTAGATAATTTTTGTCATTTTTGTCTGATAATTTGCGCTATTAATATTTAAAATGTTAAACGGCGACCCCTTTGGATTTATTATTTTATGTATGTTCTGGGTACATGTACTGTAGTAAATTAAATTTCATTACGATATTTCGATTCCTTCTTAATAAATAAATTTCTGTTGAAAAAAACGTAAAATGGAGGATGAAATAAGGTAGGTAAGGTATATTTGTCCACATAAATGTTTTTTTTTTTTTACTTTGATATCCTAAACCATTCCCTTAAGTTTGGCTAACACCTCCAGAACACATACACACACTCTCTCTCTCTGTGTGTGTGTGTGTGTGTGCGTATGTGTGTGTGTGTGTGTGTGTGTGTCTCATTCTTTCCTGAAGAAATCTGTTGGAAAAAATCTTGAGGGCTATAAAAAAAGCTTACTTCAAGAAAATGTTATACTGTAACACGTTATTCAATGCTTAGTTAGCACTTTACCGATTACCGGTGATTAAAAGATTTTTTAAATGCCCGTGATATCTCTTTTTGATAAAAGAAGGGCATTCCGGGGTCTGAAGTGCGTTTTGCAATGAATTTGGAACCGCCAGCGTAACTCGAATTAGTCTAGTAATTATTTGAAATCGAAGTTCATCCTGATTTAACTGTTTCTAGTTTTTATTGCTTTTGTTTAATTTGCTTTATTTAACTTAAGTACTGCTACGTTATTTCTATCTCTGTTATGAAAGAAAATTAAAAAAAACTGAAATATCTGAAAGAAATTTAAAAATGCAATCGATACGAGTATTTAAGAGTGTAAATTGTGAAAAATTATTTTTTAATTTCAAAAAATAAAATAAAAAAAAAACAATTTATTTAATGTTTTATAGAGATATAGTACAACAGTTTGAGAGAAAAAAAGTTACTTTCCTGGACATATATCTACTGTTGCTGCGGCAGCACAGCTCTAAGGGAAAGTATAGCGATCGGCCGAGATTTTGGGTATCGAAGTTTTTGGAAATATTAACGTTTCAACATCCGCTTAGAATAAAGACGCAAAAAATGCAGTAGAAATATCCGAAATATGTATACTAATGTCGGTCTGTATTTTAATTGACGCCTCCGGTTCAGTGCAATATAAATTCTTTGAAAACGGTTCAAAAAATTTCCATATGCGGGGCATTGATGGCATTAAATTTGAGACGCTATTGAAATAGGGGAACGAGTGGTTTTCGTTATTTTGAATATTTATCATTTTGATTATCGGTCATAAAGAATTGAGTTTCGGTTCGATAATATTTATAAGTTATTTAAAATTCTAAAGTTTTACGTCGAGATTTAGGGGACGCGAGATATTCAGCATTATTTCTAAAACCTTCTTAACGCGGTATATTTATTTTTTCTTACTATACAAGAAATAAAAAAATTGTTTACTTAACTTTGTTTTCTGACAAGGCGACCGAAGAATATCAATCTTTGCTTTTTTATCGTGTCCGTAAATTTTTGTCGTATTTTAACAAATATTTAAACGCGTTTTCCTATACTAATATTTTTTTAATCGTTCTTAATCCCTTTTTTTATATTATTTCCAAGTTTACGTTCACGTTCCAGTACTTACTCGTATGTATTACAGCGATCGATGTTTTAATAAGAATTTTTTCTTTCGTGTGTATTTTTTATCGTTTCATAAGCTTTTTCTATTTTTAAAATCGCCTTAAACCACTGCTTTTCTGATCCATTTTTTTACTTCGTTGTACGAAGTAAAGAAAGTATTGCGTTCGCGAAAAATTTCGATTTTCAGATTTCAACGGAAATATCCTTTTTGACCGTTCCTGAAACCATTTTGGCTAGTTTCGCCACGACGTCTGTACGTATGTATCTCGCATAACTCAAAAACGATTAGCCGTAGGACGTTGAAATTTTTGATTTAGAAATGTTGCAACATCAGGTCGGGCACCTCCCCTTTTAATCCCAATCGTCTGGACCAAAAGCGTTCAAAAAGCCCAAAAAAAAATTGGATTTTAGACTTTTTCTTAACCGCAGTAATAAGCCCTCATCGAGAGCTTTTCAACGATATATCATAAGCGGTACTTATTTTCAACGGTTCAGAGTTATATTTGAATCTTACAAGAGGAAGGCGCATCGGTTCAAATCCGACTTCATCTCCTGTTTTTTTTCTTTTTACTTCTTTCTTTAATTTAAATATATCGATTTATTAATAATTATTAAGCTCTGATTGTTCAAAAAAATTTTACAATAAATAATAATTCGATAATAACAATAAAAAAGAAAAACAATATAAAAAATATCAGAAGTTATTAACGAAATAAAATTTTATGTACTTTTAAAAATGCGTATATGTAATTTAATAGGCGTACACCCAGTCACGTGATGTCTACATCAGATTTTTCGGTAAAAGCTCACCTAGATATTTGAATTATTGGATTATTTCTACTTCTCCTATTTCTGTTATAGGAATTTAACGTTTGCGATTATTTTTGCCTTCTCGATTTACATCTTTAGTCCTGTTTTACTAGTTATTGTATCTAAAATTTGATTTATTTTTTACCGATTCCTGCATTTTTTATTATTCTTTTTACTTGTGGGATCGAGATGAGGTGAAACGTGCGGTAAACTTTTGTTTTTTATGTGCATATATATGACAAGTTACTAATTAGCTTGTTCTATATTGATATCACACTACGCTGCCTCATATACATATATACAATATCCGTTATTTTGTGTGTGTATGTATGTACGTGCTATTTTTTTCTATTTGTGGTCGATATTTACGTGACCGCATTGAAATACCGATGCTAATAATAGTTGAAAACTTTGGTTTTCCTGTTGGAGATATTTAGTACACAACATAAAGCTGTTTTGTTTTATTATAATTATATAGACTACTGTAGTAAATCGGTTGTATTTAACCGCAGTTGATTTGCGCTCGATTGATTTTATAAATTAGGATTTCGTGACGAAAACATTTCTGTTTTTTATTATTTTATTCGGTCGTTTTTTTATATAAATGAAAATATAATTAACAGTTATAAATAATATTTACGTGAAAACTTTGTTGTTTATATATTTTTATCGGATTTCTTTTAAATAAGAAATCGGTATAATAAATTGTAAACCGTCGACTTAATGCGAAAACAATAATTTAATTGTTGAAAAAAATTATAAGGGATGGTGATTCGGATAGATTTCACTAAAATATAATTAACTATTATTAACGAACGTGAAAGTGATTATTACTTTCTATAAATAAAAACAATTGTCAGAGCGACGATGTTGCTCAACTCTAATACGTTTAATCCTTTTTCGACTGTTAAACTTAAGCATATGTATATATGCTTAAGTTTAACAGTCGAAGTAAATATACTCGTATATTTACGATCTGATTTCCAAAGGATCACTTCTTTCTTTTTAAAAATGTCTATCGAAAATTATTTCTTTAGAAATAATTAGTAATTTTAAATCGTTTTAATTTCTTTTGAACCGGCTTATTTTGGTTCTCCTTTTTACGAAAAAGTTAAATATTTTTTTTGTCGATCTAGTTTCACTCGCTCTATATGAGACCGTAAAATTTGAGTCATTTTCATCGGTCTTTTTTTTCAAAATTTTTACAAATTTCTTTGCAAATTTGTCGTGAAATAAATAGTCTACGTATTAAAATCGTAATTATGAATATATAAATATTATCTTATCGCGTCGGATAAGAGATTTTTATTAAAATGTTTTTCGACTTTTACTGGAATTTTTCCTCAGAATTTCTGTAGGCCTTTGGCACCGTTATAACTACGGTTTTACGGTGCCTTTTGGATTACGATTTTTTATTGTAAATGTTTTTATAAGATGATAAGCCGCTTCGATGTTTTTCGTCCTGGCTTTTATCCCTTCTTTACGTAAAACATTCGCGGTAACTATTTCATCTATATTTTTAATTTTTTGGACCCTTTCGATCGATTCTTCTTCTGACATTTTAATCGATCGGGTTCTTATTTTATTACTGGAATTCATTTTGTTTTTTTATGTGAAATTTGTAGATCGATTTTCCCCCATATTTTTGTAATTCTTGAACTTTTTAATTTTCGCATCGCTAATACGTTTTACGAAAATTAACGAATAGTCGAAAAATGCAAAAACGTTTACGTTAAAAAACTTTTAGTTTTGTATTTGTTTTTATATTTTCTTTCAAGTAACTGGATTTACCTGTTCCGTTCTCGAATTACCTTTCTCACAACTAATAATAATAATAATAGGAGTAATATTTTTTTACCGTCTCATCGTCTTGTTTTCGCTATTAGGTTTTGGAATTTGAATGAAATTTTTACGATCGAAAGCCTTTTCTCTATTTTAGATGATGTAACGTAGATCAAAGAAAAAGTGTAAAAGTTCGTTTTTTATTACAGAGAAAGTTCTTCAAGCTATTCCTTAGAAGGATTTTCTTATATTGAACATTAACAGGAACGACTATGTTTATTAGCAAATAACTGTCCGTAGAGGTACCTCGGTTTGAACGATTCGATGTACTTCAATCGAGTCAAACGCGGCGAATTAAAAGGTTGTTATTCGAACGCATCGGTCAAACGATTCAGTCTTCGTACCGTTTTTCACTAATCTTGTTGGCGAATGGCTTTCGTAGGATTCAAGACTTTTTCGTATTTATTGTTGGATTTTAAACTTTCTTCTTTGACAGCGATCGATGTAACTAAATCTGAACATTTTAAAAAGAATTATCACTATTACCGTATAAAAAATGTCGGAAAATGCGACATACTCGTATATTATTGCAAATATTATCAAAATATTCAGTAAACAATTTGGATCCCGGTCGATCCGAGAGAGCCAATGACGCTTTCGTTATCACAATTATACTTTCTTTAGAGTGTAATTTCTAAAAAAAACGTCAATATCTTTAGTAAAAACAAGAAATTTTGGTTCCGATTGACCGCTTCGTATAACGTTTTTTAATAAGAGCCGCCACTTGAAAGACAAATTAAGTATAAAAAATTATAAACAAAAAATAACAAATAAATAACCCGTTGATAATTCCCTTATTAGGGAATTTTTTAAGTAAATTTCGCGTTCATAGATTCGCCATTATACGCCAGAAACCGAACAGAAAAGTGAAAATTTATTAGTCATTTTCACGTTAATTTTAATTTTAAAACGTCGGATGAAACAGTGCGATAATAAAATGTATTATTCGTTCTTTTTTCATGGAATTAATTTTTTTTACACGTATTTTATTAATAAGGAAACAATATCGCTAAACTAATCGTATTTACGAACGTAAATACGTTGTTTTATAATCGTACCGTTGTTAAATAATCGTACATCCTTTTATAATTTATTATCGTATAAAACATTTATTTTCAAATTAATTTCTGTTATTATTATTTAAATTACAAGAAAACCGATTACGCATCTTATGTTTTAAATACTTTCAATTTGAACGATTTCGATAAAGGTTAACGGAAATCGCGTTTAAATTACAGTATAAAATGTATTTTATACGGAAATCGTTTATCGTATCGAGAAGCCTGACGCTGTTATTTAATAAGAAAGTTCTAGACTGCCTTTTATATTTCCAAAACTACTTAAATTATTCTAAGTTAATGGGATTTCTTTTATAAAACATTTTGGATATTTTTCTCAAATAATGGCGTCATTTAATTACGCCACTCTGAATTTTTCTTTTTTTATTATTCTAGAACGAAATTATTAATATTATTAATGTAAGATACGCGTCCTACATTTTATACCGAAAAAAATTAATGATTTTGGAAATTAATGTGGAGCTGTCATAAATATGCGTCTATTTTTCCATTTCGATGGCGCTATGCTCAGTATTTCGCGACTGTAACATCCGACTAAACGGAAAATAGGTTAACCTTAAGTTGGTGATTTTGTATTTTATTTTTTATTCCTACGTGTATGTTGCGATCTGTTCAACTTTACGAATAATAAGCGAACCCAGACCCGATGAGTGAGGTGTCTTGTGCAGAATCAGGCCGGCTGTTCACAAAACGTGCGGTTAATTCAACCCGAAACACCTAAGTACACCGCTAACCGCTATATGGTAATCAAATTTGAATAAAAGTAATTTACCTTTACTAGGATTTGAACCTTAACCTTCGACTACGAAAATCAGCCATTGTTTAACAGTTGATTTACCACGAACATTTTACCGCTAAACCGACTCGGTGGGTTTGCGACTTAAAAATTATTTTTATACATTTCTAAGAATAAATAAAAACGCTATTTAAAAGAAAATATTTCACTACTAGCCGACCTCCGTGGCCGAATAGGTAGCTTCTCGGCATTTCCTGCGGAGGTCTCGGGTTCGCATCCCGGTCAGGCGCGGCATCTTTTCGTACTCTACCGATTTCCAACGGGCTGATGACCGTAGTTGTTGATGCCCGCTCTTTTATTAAGAAAAAAAAATATTCACTACTTATCTTATATATAAAAAAATAAAATGAATTTAAAAAAGGATTATTTACGCTTCAAATACCCCCTTCTCTATAAGTAAAATCAGTATTTTAACATAACCGTTACTTTCTTAAAATAGACGAGAATTTTAATTTCTTTTTCTACTCAGAAGTAAATTGCATTTTTATTACGTTTCGTGTTAAAATACCGTTCGTTTATCGCGTACGCAATTTTATAATGTTTATTCGATTTTTTTATTAGACAAAAATAAATGTAGGGTGTAGAATAGGTTAGTATTCAGTTAATTAAATTTATTTAAATGGTTTTACTTTTAAAAAAATACGTTTATTTGCGAATTTAACATCGGTAAACGGTTAGAAATTATTACATATTATTTTTTAAAAAACCTGACAAGTTGTCGTTTAAATTTCGTGTTATTTTATACTCGATAGGTGTTGACATTATTTTTAACTTCGCAATTACTCTTTTAAAACTAATTTCCATAATGATTTTTTATAAGATAACATTTTTTAATTAATACAAATTCAATTATTTTTCCATTATAACGACTGCCGTTCAGAATTTTGCGTTTTTTTTCTGGGGTATTCAAGATCGATATTGTTAATCGATGTAATGTTCATTTTATACTGAAATCAGTCCGTTTTCGTTCTGTAAAAATTAATAATTAAGTAATTTTTGGAAATAAGTAGCGATATCGTGTATTATAAATACGAGCCTGCTACTTTTTCGTTTCAATAGCGCCACACGGTTTTGTAGAGTTCACTTTTTTTCATAATATTTCACAACTGTAACACGTTATCTAACTTTGTTAAAGTTTGTACATAATAAAGGAGAAGTAAGTGAATCTGAAAGAAATTTTCGCGCGCGCACACAGACACACACTTGTATGTCTCTGAAAAATAAAGAAAAACGTGATATAGGGCCATTAAATTTTAGCGCTTGCGTTAATTAGTCAAGACATTTTCACTTCGATACAGCTGCCAAAGTTTTATAGAACCGGTCGTCGTTTTCGCTTTTCATGTAAAGTTGTGCGGTTCCACGAGTCCTTTTATCGTTCAGCAGACTCCGCATCCTTTCGATCGTTTGGGTGAGAGTCCCCCGATTTGTATCAGGATATACGAAATCATAATTACGATCCGTTTTGAAGCGCGTAAATCCGGCTTCCTCTGCCTCACTTGTTATATATGCTCCTTTACAGTCCGATATTATAGTTGATCTTCCTAAAAACATTAATTGTTGGGTAAAGTTAACAAAAAACACACCTATCATGAATGCAATTAAGTGAATAAATGGTTTTCTTTTAACTAAACTTGAAATCGTGAGGCATAAGGTATGATGAACTGAATGTTCCACAAATTTCAATGATAAAATCACTGTTTAACTTAATAATGGAAATTGAACTTGCCTGTAGCACACAAAAAATATCCAGAGACGAACTCGTGAATGCAGATACATGAATACATACAGTAATCCTGGGCGTAGTCCGCACTGGTGTATCAGGAATACAGAGGTGTGATGTGGTTTAGTGGTAGAATGATGCGTAGAATCTCAGATGTGTAGTGACGAGTTTTGAGATTCTGCTGGGATGAGAATATTATCACAAAGTTTGCAGGAGAGTACGGCCATAGGCGACTGCACTGGTGAAATGTTGGATCTACTCTGCTGAAAAGATGGCGTGAAAGAAAAAAGGGGGAAACCAGATCCAGGTAGTGGACAGGAGAGAGTGTGTGTAAAAGACAAGAGATATGTGCATGTAGTAGTTTGGGAACGAAGGAATAACGGGTGTATGAAAAGGGTAGTCAAAAATAATTTTATAAGAAGAATGGACGCAATCACTAAGGATGACGGAGGAAGGGTCGAACACGAGAACAAATAATAAAACAGGTATAAAAGACAAGCCCAAAAATACGCAACAAAGTGAAATTTAACATTCCTGTAACAAAACAACGAGACCCACCCCTGCTTGGAATTCATTGAAAATAACGGAAACTTTACGCTAAACGGCGTAAACATTAATACTGAACGAATACTAATTCTGTACTCGCATCATTAAATACCCGTTAAAATAATGAGGTAATAAAACCTAGCGGTTACTTATAGTATAGAACTCAAATACATTGTAAAAAAAAATTGCAAAATTCCGAGTGGCGCCGTTATAATTGAAAAGTGTTACTTTTTGCTGACTTTATGAAAGCGCAAAGAAATTAGGGGTAAAGAAGATCCCTCACCGAACATCATTTTCTCCTTCATATACGCATTTAAAGCGTTAAACGAATTAGTTAACAAAATTCTATTTTATTTATCATTAGAACGATGAATAAGGCAGGGAATGTCAGGAAACGTCTTCAAATTCTTTTCAATTAAAAAACCGAGTAAATATTTATTCGGATTATATCGTTGCAAATTATCAGTAGACCGAAACAGGAGTGGAGGATAGACTTGCTATACAATGAATTACTCCTTTATTTGTTCGGATAGATCAACCGAACGCTTGAACGTAGCGATGACACAAAATACGTAGTTAATAATAACGATACATTTTTTATTATTAGATATAAATAAATAACAATTCCAAAGGCGTTAATAAAAATGAGTTTTACGTCTATTTTGAACGGAAATACAAAATATTCCAGCGTTTTTAAATTGTTTTAATTAATGTTATTACAAATTCACGAACAAAGTAATATTATTTTTAAAAAGAGAATCTATAAATTGTATTTTAAATAAATTGGAGGTCAGATTTTTAAATTTATTTAAACCGTAATAAAAATAATAATTTTTTATTACCTTTTTCTCGTAAGCCGAATTATTGTTTACGAGTTATACAAAAAGAGTTTCGCTGTCCGGCTCGGTAAAGGTGGATATTATATTATTTCTAAGAATTTTACCGAAAATTGGAAATTCATAAATATAAACAAAAGGATAAACGTTAACGTTTGTAATTTTCTACATTATCGGCCTAAAAGATTCGTTACGGTTGTAAAACGATTATCTGCAGTCGTATCTTGAAATAGTTTTGTTCTCGCATTTGAGGAAACCCAAAAGTAAGATAAAATTTAATACCTTAGACGAGTATATATTTAAGAGAAAGCGTAATAAATATTTAATAATGACGGTAAGTTTAGCTTCAAATCAAAACTGCCGTTTGATTTGATTTTGTAACAGAAGAAAGTAATTTTATCGTCCCCCCCGAGAACTCGTCGTCTAACGAAACACCTAGAAATTTCACTTAACGAGCAACATAAAAACTATCATTGTGGTTTATGGAAATCTTTTTTGAGCGATCAGCAATGTTATCTCTACCTGAGAAATACTATGCAGTGGTTATATCCGTATGTAAAGTTAGACGGTTACAAACCATCCGGAAACCCACCGGGCTGGTCTAGTGGTGAACGCGTCTTCCCAAGTCAGCCGATTTGGAAGTCAAGAGTACCAGCGTTCAAGTCCTAGTAAAGTCAGTTATTTTTAGACGGATTTGAATACTAGGTCGTGGATACCGGTGTTTTTTGGAGGTCGGGTTTCAATTAACCACACATCTCAGGATTGGTCGAACTGAAACTGTACAAGACTACACTTCATTTACACTCATACATATCATCCTCATTCATCCTCTGAAATGTAATTACCGGAGGCTACACAGGAAAATGAAAGAAACCATCCGGTGAACGACCGCTGAACTCTTGACGTAGAACTTTCAAGTCCTTTAAAATAAATATTTTCAGAGCTATAGTTACAATCGTGTAATCTACGAAAAGAATAACGATGAACGGTTGAAGTTTTCGAGTCAAATCATTAATAATCGATAAGAAAAGAAGACACTTCCTGTGTCGTTTTCCGCATGCTACGACTTGAAATGAGGATCTACATTTTACCTGCGTATTCTCATCAAAATATCAAATTTGTAACGGTTGTTTAAGATTTTTAAGAAGTGATTTTGAGCGGTTGTATGCAGCTCCTTTAATAACACCGTACCTACTAATTTTTCTTCATTAAAAGATGCGCAACTAAATCGAACGATTTACTGAGATCTCAAAAAATGTAAAATAAGATTTTTTATCAAATATGACTTTATAAAAACTGAGAAATGGCTGTGCGTATGCAATTTTTCCCTAAATCCATGCTGAAATTATGTTATCATTTAAAGTTTACTTTTCAAAATTATTTCAAATAGTTGGAGAAGATATCATGATATCAGTAACATTATTTATGAAGTTTTTCAAAGTTATCTTATTTTACATTTTACTTGAATAACTGCGAATATATATATATAAAAGATATGTGGCAGGTATAAAAGTCGGTCGACTAGAATCAATCTGGCAACGTTGTGCTACCTTCCCTACCGTGTCATGTAATAATTGAAAAAAAGTAAATTAATTCTGTTTATGACTACTATTATTTAATTTTTCATGACAGAATTCGTAATTAAATCGATATAGCGGGTCGCGAATCTACGATTTGTAATCGATGGCGACCGTATATTTCGATTTAATAAACGAAAAAGGTAAAAAAGTAAAAATATAACGATTCAAAAATTTGAAACGATATGGTTACAGACTTTCTAAATTTATCGTCGATCTAGGTAAGGCCTTCCAAAAATCCTTTTTTTCAAATGAGATTAAAACTTCGCTCAAATATTATTTTTAAAACGTTTAACAGCGCTAAACTAATGTACAGAACGAGCACAAAGTCATTTTCCATGATGTACCGTACAGATCAGTAACACTGTACGTCATCTCACGATTGTAAATGTTAATCGGCCGCTTTTATTTATTCAAAAAGACGTAAAGTTTGTCTGACGTTAATATTATTTTCGCGTGTTCAGAGAGAATATTGAATTTTGCAGCGTTAAGTAAAAATGGCAGATGTAAGCGAGTATTCGATCGAATACGCGAATTGAAGTAACGAAAGGTAAGACACAGATCGGCCTAGCGTTCGCTAAGGAGGGTCCATCGGTTACACCTATGAAAATGGAAAAGTACTCGATTTGAAACGATTTGGACGTCCTTCTGGTCAATTAAATAGTTTTGCTATTGTTGAGAAGTCCGGTTTACGATTTCCTTTTACGTTGACCAATAAATGCTCGACCGCAGCCTAAATATTTTCCTTTCAACACTTATCATCGTGCGGTATTCTGCATGTCGGCAGGTCCCTGGCACCGTTGTTGTCTCAATCCGTTTTTGTCCCGCACTTTTCATTTCGTCTCATTGTAACTTTCACTACCCCTTATGTCATTTATTAACTTCAGTCTCTTTATTCCTTTTTTCTCCTTTGACGGAGCCTTCAAGAACTGTATCTAGCCCCATCCTCCTCGCGATAGTCATCGATATTGTTTTATCTTCATTTATTCTTAATACTACGTTACTTACTCTGTTCGGCCGTTTTATTTTCTCCATCCTCCTGCAGACCCGCATATCAAAAGACACGTTCTTATTTTTTTCTTTTTTCCCGTTCAACGCTACAGAGAATAAAAAAAAATGTCTCGGGGTTTAAACTTTTTAAGACAAGTTTGTTTTTACCGACCGGGATTTGACTTGAAGGAATGAAAAGTTGTTTTGAGATGATTTCCCGTTATTTAATTACGGAAATAAGTTCTCTTCTATAAGCGTGCCGTTTACCTAAATAATAGATCTCGGAACGTGTATTTTTGGTACGAAGAAAACCAAACTTTTTTTGGAAATCATAGAAGTTTCATTGGACCGTACTTTTTGAAGGACGGGTTAACAGCATTTTATGCCTTAACTCGCTTGAAAATTATTTTATTACTCTGTTTTGATCGATCGGTTTAGAATTAACTGTCATTTTTCAACAAGATGAAGCTCGAACTCATTATGGCCGATCGGTAAGGGGCATTTCAAAGCGGTGGAATACATAAAACAGTGGCCACCTACAAGTCCAGACTAAGGACCTTTAACGTTTCCCTTTGGAAGATAATCGAATAAAAGATCTGTCGTTTGCGATTAAGGTATGTAGATGAGTTGAAAACCGTTGTCAGAGATTGTTTTTTGATTTTGATTTTTCAGCACCAAAGAGAAAGTTTAAAACCATCTGCAAACAACAGAGGAAAACATAAAGATGTAATTTAAAATAGATTTTACGTATTAAAATATTAAACCAACAATTACAAAAAATTCGTGTTTGTTTTCTTTTTATGAAAATCCACTTTGCGACCGCTCTTTTGAATCGAACGCGGTAAATTTTTATCGGTTTTTAATGAAACTTTATTTCCTAGATTTTATTCTGCGACTTGAAGCGATTAATATTCAATCGGATAGTAAGTTTAGTTAAAAATCTTTGAAGGGAAAATAAGGAAGGATTTTTTTTTAATTTTAAAATATCGTTGGGAGTACAGAACTAGAAAAAGTACCTATAAGGAATTCCTTTCTTTAAAAGAAATTATTTCTTCTACCTGCTGTTTGCGTTCAGTTTGTATCTTTAGGATATTCTATTGATACAGCCTACCGTATGACGTGTAGGAACAGTGTACAGTATGTTTTAAATTCTATACCGGAAAGAAGTTTCCTTTACGTTTTAAGATTCATCATGTCGCTCGATAGGTGTAGATATACACAATAGTATGATATAAAGGTATTACGCACTCTTAAATTCTATTCAAGGATGTGCGTGGAAGGAGTCCACATTGGATATATTGCGAGTATTACGCGTATAATTTTAATCGCGGTAAAAATATGCCGAGATTCTTTTTATTCAGCTTTTCTAAAATTATCATTCCGCTCGTAATTTAATAAACGATTTATTTACGTGTATCATTATATCGGTTTATCGTAAACGTAAAATAAAACACGAACGACTTATTTTATAAAAATATATTGAGGTGCTTAAAAAAAACCCGGGAAACGGGGTCGCTTAACTCTCGAGGCTTCTTCCTTGACAGATTATTATTTCAAATATCCAGTAGGGCTTCTAAATATTAATGACTTAATTATGCAGCTCTAGAGTACGATTGCGAAAAAGATAAAAATTTTCAGTAACAAAATATTCTGGCCCGATTTGACCGCGCGATCGGATCGCGTTTTCATCATCAAAACCTTTTTGTTTTTATATTTGCTAAAAAAAATGAAAATTAACATTTTTAACGAAAGATGTTGCTCCAATTTTAACGAAAGATCGCCTACATCAATAGTTACTTAATATAACATTTGTATATAACAGCCGCAACTTTATTAAAACGATTACGAAGTACTAGGGACTGCAAAAAATTCATAAATACTTTTCCTAATTTTGAGAAGAAGTTACCACGTCGTCTACATTGATACTGAATTTTCAATGTAGAAAATTAAAATTAAAAAGAAAAACTGATATTTTTAATACGGGTCCCTTCCAGCCCTCCTTTTTGCGACTTAAAAGTTTATTTAAATAATTGTGCACTACGTACTATAAGCTCGTAGTCCTTGTCCGATTGGAAAAAAATTAGGCCGAAGCTAATCGATATAGTTAGCCGATAATTTGTGCCAAATTTCAACATTTTTGGTTAACAGCTTTTCGAGATACGAAAAACCCGATTAAAATTAATGTTGAATAACCCCAACCGTAAATTTGAAATTATAAATAACTTAATATTTTTTATATTCCGATCTCACGGGACCTGAATTATGAATTTAATGAATTTTTTTAATACTCTATAGTTTCTGATACTTTATGTATTGTTTTGGTCGTAACTGTTATTAAATGTTAAATAATTTAGCTGTCGATAAAGGGATGAAATGGTATCTAAATTTTTTTATTGAAAACTTTGATCTTTTTCGGAATTGTGGGTCAAACCTCCTTTCTACACCCGATTAGCCAAATCAATAATAAAAAAGCTTTTTTCACTAAAAGCTATTAATAATAATAATAATAATAATAATAATAAAATAATAATAATAATATTAGTCTTCATTTTTGTTCAATTTTTTTTTAATAAACTTTTTAACCGTACGAGCCTAATTATTAGGCTATTGTTTGACTTTTACATTCGGAAAAGCCGAATTTTTCTTATCAATTTAATTTTCTTGTATTGTTTCTTCTTAAAATTTTGTCGAACATAAGGCACAACCCCGGGAAAGTTTTACAAATCCTTTACAGGTTTTTCTCGATACCTTTTGGTTTTTCTTAATGCAGTAAAATCAATGTCATTTTTCAGCCTTCCGGCGCGCGAGTGTGTTTTAAAATATGTTCACCTACCCGCTTTTAATTAAATAATTTTCCCATTGAACTTTTTCATTTCGACTCTTTTTTGCAGCGTTACAATTTTATTTTATATTTATTAATTGTAACGAATTAGTTAATATTTTCTTTTCTTAACGTAAACCGTTGTCTTTATCGGTTTCATATTTCGTTAGAAATGTCGTAATGGTTCTTGAACTTATCGTCTAATATTAATGCGGTAAGTTCTTTACTGTTAAATTCAATTTACTCCAATATCTAAGATTCCATTTCATTTAGTAATTATCTTAATCACCATAAAACACACACGTAATCAATTAAACGCGGGCAGTTTTAATTTAACCATTAAAAAACAACTGGACGGTGTCATCGAAACTTCCTGTAAAACACAATACGTCACACATATTTATTTCACTTTTTGGGGGGAAGTAACAGTTCCTCGCACGCGGTAATGTCAATATTGTAAACTTAACGATCACCATTTTAACCCGTTTACGCGTTCTTAAAGTAATGTTGTTTATTTTTTTAAAGACTGCTTATGCATAATTACGCCAAATTTCTACCAAACTCATTGGGGAAAAATAAAAAAATGTTACTAAAGAAAATTACTTTCGGTTTAAATATATCGATCGATTTGTACACTCTTCCGAACGTTAACTGTGTAAGGGGAAAATTCTTTCTTAAAAAAAAAAATACAAAAAAAACAAAAAAATTACAAAAATATATTTGATTACATATAAAAATTATTTTTTAAAAAAGCTTTTATTTAAGTAATATTAATATTAACATTAATAAAAAAATGAAACAAATTAGAAAAACCCTCTAAAAAGTAAAAAATAAATTATATAAATATCTAATAAATAAATGTAATAATTATTAAATTTTAAAATTAAAAGTAATGATTCAGTTAAATAAAAGCGCGGCGCAGATTTTATAATTTATTTAAAACAACACAACATTTATTTTTACAACAATTAATCTTCATTTTCATTTTCAATAACGACGTAAGAAGGCGGAAAGGTCTGCTGGAACCTCTCCAGTAGAGACGTGACTAGCAGCAAGTAACAATATGGGAAAATGCACCTACGCGCTTACTTTGTACGTGTTCTCACATATTTGAAGTTCATCTTCGAATTCTGCTTGTAATCTAAGCCGAACTAAACGCACTCTTTCCGTTAAAAGTTTCATTTTAATTAATTATGAATTTTTATTTAACGAATTCCTAATTACGATTACGATTATAATAATGATAATAATTAATAATTTTTCAGATTACCGTCAAAATGTAATAACGTTGTGCAAGATTTCTAAATGTAATTTTTATTTTTAATCTTATTAATCCTTAAAGGTCATCTCGGTCCAAATTTGAACCGTCAAAGAATTACAACTTGAGTTATTTTATTACAGATAAATAAATAAAGTACATACATATACTAAACAACCTCGTTAAACAAAAAATATATTTTAAAATACAGCAAATGTCTATAAATACTTATTCGAAAAGATTGTTATAAAAACTGCGCCACCCTTTTATTTAATTAAATATTTTCTTTACTTTTAATTTTAAAATTTAATAATTATTACATTTATTTATTTTTTATTTATTAGATATTTATATAATTTATTTTTTACTTTTCAGTGCATTTTTATATTTGTTAATATATTATAATTTTTTGTTTCAAATTCTCAATTTGATTTAATTCTTACTTTTTACTTTTTAGAGGGTTTTTCTAATTTGTTTCATTTTTTTATTAATGTTAATACTAATATTACTTAAATAAAAGCTTTTTTAAAAAATAAATTTTTATATGTAATCAAATATATTTTTGTATTTATTTTTGTTTTTTGGTATTTTTTTTAAGACTAAAAAAAAGTAAAAATATTTATTTTTACAGATTGAAGTTACATATGTGTACCAAATTTGATTGATTTTCATACGATAGATCAAAAGATATAGCAGTTGTAAGATTTGATTATTCCTAAAGCGAGTTAAATAAAAGCTTTTAATTAAATCCCACGAGATTATGTACGTAATAGAAAAATAATTACCGGGTTTCCCGTTTCAAATTCGGTACTCTTTGCAAATTTTATGTAATTTAACCCGTATTTATGTTGTAAATAAAAGATAGTTTTAAAAGTTTTCTTACTTTTCCTTAAGAAAAAACTGTTTCTCTGAATTTTATAATTTTGTGTTATTTGAAAAACCAAACTGACAAGCGCGAGTCGGTGAAGGGTTTTCCATTTATATCGGTCGACCTGTACTATTCAACAGCACTCTTTTCGCAGGTGACTTTAATATTGTACCTGCGTTTCGGAGTGCTGGACCTGCGGATATGTAAGCTATTGCTTTTCAAATAACCGATAAAATTTCTGGCACAAGATTCCTTTTTATTCTTCAGTCAAGCGATCGTACTTAGATTTGTAACATTTTTGTTTTAACTGTCGAATTACTTGTTTTTTTTTTCTAGAAAAAGGAATAAATTGCATTCGGACATAGATTTGCTTATTAACGGACAAAAAAATAATAACTACGAACCGAATTATATAATAAGATTAAATCTCATCTGCAATTACTCATAGTTAATAATTAACGTATAAACGGGTATTCGAGAGAACAGGAACATTTTTACTGTATTTGAAATCACGATGTTAAAAATATTTATGGAATAATAAATTCAATTAATAGACAAATTGTCTTGATCCAGCAGAAATATTTGAATTCGTAGAATCTAAAACAGTAGGATTCGAGTCTGGAGGTTTTGAATTCGTAGAATTCAAAACTAAAAGAAAATTAAAAAAATCATTAAAATTTTGAAAACTAACAATTCCAGCGGTGAAGAAAATATCGCTGCGGAAATGTTGAAGTAAGCGTCGAATGAACTACGCGACAAATTAGAAATTTTGTTCATAGAAATTTTGAAAAAGAAAACATTCCAAAAAATATCTTAATTAAGCCGTTAAAAAAAGGTGATAAAACAGATTGAAACGATCACAGAGAAATTTCACTTTTCTCCTCGGTGCACAAAATTTTATCAAAAACAATATTAAATATAATTCGGTAAATAGGTGGAAAAAGAATTAGGTAAAAATTAAAACGGCTTTCCATCAGGAAGAAGTTGCGTAGAATAAATTTTAAGTCTAATATCCGTTTTACAATACTAAAAAATTACAAATCTGGAATTAATAGCTATTTTTGCAGACTTCAAAACGATAAACGAAAGAATATCTTGTTAAAACGTCATAAGAATTTACGATCGATAATAAACAGCAAACGTATAAAAGGAAAAGTAACAGAACATATACAAAAGTTATATTTTTAGCGGAATTTCCGAACCGTTTGAAATAAAAAATCGGTATGAGGCGAAGCGAATCTCTCACCGATATTGTACAACTCCGCTCTGGATAAAGTAATTCGGGATTGAAATAGGAAAATAAATTCATAACAAGGAAAGTATAAAAAGGGACAAAATTTAAAGCTTTAAAAGTAAACGTTTAGTATTTGCTGACGATTTGACAATTTCGGCAAAAGATATTACAGCGGCGAAAACCGAAGTTCAAGAACTAGAAAAACGTGCAAACAAAATCGGGCTACAAATTTCGTACGAAAAAAAAAACTGTTTTCTAATGATAAAAGTAGAATCGGAACGATTAAAATTTCAGAAGAAGAATCGATCAAAAGGATTCAAAGATTATATAGGTGAAATAATTGCCCCCGATATTTTAGATAAAGAAGAAATAAAAGGCAGAACATAAAACATCGAAGCGTCTTTATATCTTACTAAAATCCAGAAGACACTATAAAACCTTACCTTAACCGGAAGCGTTATAATTGTGTTAAAGATCTACAGAAATTCTAAGGAAAAAATCCAGCGATAGTCGAAAAAACTTTAAGGTAATCCACTACCCGAAACCGGAAGATAATATTTATAAATTAAGAAAATCAAAGAAATTATAAAACTTTTGAAAAGTATACCTTGCAATGAAAAATAGAAGACTTAAATTGTACGGTCGCATATATAATGGATGAAAGGAGATTAATAAAACAAATATTCACATTTTTCGAAAAAATAAATCCGAAACTAACCCGGTTCAGAAAAATTGAAAAAATCTAAAATTATTAAAAATTTCCTAAGAAATTATTTTTGATAAACAATCTTTCAGAAAATGACGGAAGAGACAAGTAAAGTTGAAAGAATGAAATAATTTTTGAAAAGAAAAAAGTCAGGACTGTTCAAAGCATTCCTGTTTTTTAGGAGGCCGATTGTAAAAAAACGAATTTATATATATATATATGTATGTGTGTGTGTGTGTGTGTGTGTGTGTGTGTGTGTGTGTGTGTGTGTGTGTGTGTGTGTGTGTGTGTGTGTGTATTTTACTTAAGTAAAAGGTTTGATACGAATGTGATTATTAAAAATGATAAAGAACCATACAGAAACACGGAATTTAGAAGCGGAGTAGTAAATAAATTAAAAAGAAAGTGACTCGTTAGGAAAGAAAAATATGCGATAAATAGCGGAGAAAGGAATAAAAAGAGAAGATGGTGTAGGCGAGTGGGATAGTATGAATGAACGGACAACAAAAACAGGATAACAGAATGTACGTGTGAGTTGTATTTATACATTCTGCTGTTAACATCCGATATTACAAGAAATTAATTTAAATACAAATAGCTTCTAATTTATATCTTATGTACATAATATTATGTTATTATCTTTTTTAGACATTTATTAACAGACTACCAGTATTTACAATGCGATTATAATTATAATTGTCATAAACAGTGTAATAGTAGGACCGCCGTATACGTATGTATTTATAAATCAGAATTTACGTCTTTACATTTCTTTGTATATGCCCTATTTTTTATCGCTGTTTTTTATTACTTTAAGAGTAAATTTATCTAAAACACGACCACTGTTAAGTTCACAGTAAAGGTCTCTCTAAAGCTGTGATTCTCTCACTCGCTATCTATCTCTCCCCCCTCCCGTCAGTAAGTCGTATTTTAAATTTCATTTCGAAAGAAATAACTATACAATAATTTCTAGCAAATTCGATTCAGAAATTTGTCTAAATTGTTTTACTTGCCTGACTTACAAAATCATTTTTATCGTATGATAAATGACACGTTACGTTTAATACGCGCGCGCGCACACATACACACAAACGTTTTTTTCTCTCTTTGACTTGATACCACGAAACATCGAGATCCATCAAAAAACAACTTATAAATACGTGTAAGTAGGTAAATACAGATTGCTCAACTTAAAAGAGATCCCGTGACTCAGCAGTTTATATTAATTGTATATATTTTTGTTAAAACGCATATATTTGTATGAGACGGGTAAGATAATGCGGAAGATGTCGGTACGCATGGAGCTGGAGCGGAGAGGACTGTTTGTTGTCTCCACATCTGGGTATTGCTAGTGCCAGTCGGTGTCAAGCGTTGACTTTTGAACAAGGTCGAGTAGACTTTTTTTGTTGTTTATTAAAATGCGGTTAACCGCTGAAGAACATGCATTCCTGAAAAAACTTATTTAGATTCGAAATCTCATTTTGGGTGTCGACGAAAGCTCGCAGAGAGATTTGAAATTGTGGATCCTGCCGCCTACCAAGAAATTATACCAGTTTATTGCTTTGAGCGCGACTGTCGATCGCAATAGGATACGGCACTTGCCGTACAGCTCACCCTACTGTGGCGATGCTACAGGATTTTTCGGTGGAAGAATAATTTCTAAAGAATTGTGGCCACCGAGATCCCCTGATCTGATAGCCCAGATTTCTTTTTGCGGGGTTACTTAAAAGAAATCGCTTATCGGAACGATCCACACACCCGGAATGAAGACGAACATTACCGATGCCGTCCAGGAAATAGACAGGGTACAACTAACCAGAGTAGCCCTGAACGCGGTAAAACGTGTTGACAAGCCCGTAGAAGTGGAAGGACATCGTTTTCAACACCTTCTGTAAATTATTATTAAGGTGTTTGCCGATAAGCTTTTACTTATAGACGAAAGTAAGCGATGAGGCGTCTTTAAGTCGTACACCCTGAATAACCATATCGAAGTTATTAATTTCTGCGACCGACTTATCAAAAACATTGTCGATGGAAATAAAGACCCGATATTGTATTCCGTCGCAGGTAGGCGTGTAAACTATCACGATACCAGGTATCGGGCGGCTAAGAATCTCCCCAGATGTTTGTGCGTCCACTTCACGATGAGAAAATCGGTGTTCGGTACGGTGTACCTGGTAATCGTATAGCGGGGCCGATATTTTTTGACCGGATCGTCAAACATTAGTGTTTCGTACGATTTTTGAAGAATTTACGCCGTTTAACATGTAAAAAAGAGTAAGGCTTTTTCTAACGTGACGGAGTTGCGTGTCACACATCGAACGATTCGTGCGGCTTTTAAAAAAAGAATGAACTGTCAACAGAGGGAGTTGGCCCCCGCGTTCTCAGATTTGTGTAGTCGCGATTTTTTCTTTCGGGGATGTTTAAGGATAGTTTGTAAATAAAATCTCACGGTACCGACGAGTCGAAGGCGAATATTCAATAAGAAGTCGATGGCATCGACGACAACGTTTTGCGCCAGAAGACTCTCGATATGATTCCTGGCGCAGAAAAGTATATCGCCGCACGATGCTAGCTCTGTACATCTTTTAAAAAATACAGTCGACGGGTAAACCTTTGCTAATCTAGATACAGTATTTAATTTAATTTACGTTTTCATTTCATTTATAAAATATTACACGTCGCGACTGTGTTATTCTGAAGCGGTTCAGCTTTAAGTCGCTCATCCGATAACCGTTAACTTAAATGTTGTTGGTTTTGTAAAATAATAATAATATTTTTTTCTTTTTTTAAGTAAACTTGAAACAAAAAGAAAAATACTCGTCGAAACGACGTATACTTCTATACGTTTACATCATATATTTCTTTGTTTACAACAAGAATTGTTGTTAAGAACGAAAATAAATAAATGTAGTAAATGTAACCGGCAACGGCTATGATGATACGCTATTTATTTCTGTGTTGTAACCTAATGTGACATTTACACTTTTAACATTTGACATTAAAGACCAGACATTTCATTTCTAACTTCATATTATTATATATAACACACACACACACACACACACACACACACACACAGAGAGAGAGAGCGCGAGAGAGAAAGAAAGAAAGCGACAGTGTGTGAGAGTGAGTGAGAGAAGAGGAAAAGAAAAAGAAACAAGGTCATATCTTTAATCGAGTGGAATTATTTATTTCAGGTTATTTTAAATCGTATATAAATATTCAGAGGGGTGTACTGTTTATATATATGTGGCTTTATATATCACATTTTAGTCCTTTTGTTCCCGTTTTAAAAATTATTTGTTATGTAGGACCGGTGCAACCGGTTAAATATGGAAAATAAAGAAAAATTCTTATTAATATATAAGTTTAAAGATAGAGACCTTTTTCGAATAAAAAAACTAGTTTTTGTATGTTACAGTACCATTAACGTTACATTTTGGCCGATTTGTTTGATCCTTAATATTTCGTTTCGTAATAACTGTAAAAGGAATGTAAATATGCGACGAGTAGATCATCATTTTGTATTTTTGGAAAAAATAGCCTTTAATGTTTACGAGTGCTTTTCGTACACTTACTTTAGTGAAATTAACAATAAATCAGAAGTTAAAACTTAATTTATTTGTTTGATGTTAGTATTATCGTTAAAAAACGTGGAAAATATTTAAATTTTAATAAAAAGTTCGTTTAAATGAACAATACAGCTATACACAGATACTGAATGGTGTAACCGCAATTTACTAGATAGAAACATATTACAGTACGTTATTTCTATTTTTACAAAAGTTTTCTAATAAAATTGAACACAAATACGATTAAAAATCGTATGTAAACGAAACGACGATTAAAATTACTATAAAAAAAAATCAAAATATTTTATGTAAATCTACTAATATTAGAAGACTACGGCCCAGAAATAATTCTCCGATTAAATACTCCATTCTACTTTCCCGTTTAGATAGCGCTGTAGCTCTATAAGGGAAAGTACTGTAATGGATCCGATTTGGAATGTGCGATTTCCACCGGATCTTGACGTTTTCGCACCTAAGGTACCCAAAAAAACCAAACAACCGGATGGTAATTTTCGGGATGTTAATATTCGTATGTACGTGTGCGTTCAGTGTCGGTCACTAAATCTTCTTATACCTGTAGAACTACTGGATCGATTTTGACGAAACTCGGTTAGATTACTTCTCTATACGAGGCATCGATGCCGTTACATTTTCAACTTAGAAGGTCAACGGGGTGAGGCAGTAAAACATGGCCCCTCTCAGCCTCTCGAGATTACGCCTGATTCAGGTCATATTTTTCTTAGGCGCGTTTGTTAACGATTAAAAAATAATATTTACAAAAAAAAATAGTTTTTGCAAAGTCGCATCCGCACCCCAAAAAATGCTCTAAACTACTAGCGCGTTATGAGGTCACAGGTGAGCGATAGAATTAAATAAGCGAATAATATTTAAAGTGTAAAAAAAAAACTCCGTTTAGCTGGGTCTCGAACTCCGATTCAATACCTGGTGCGTTAAGCCTCGCGACTACACCGGTCTGCCGACCGTTCGAGCGAAATTTGTTCTATGTAAGTTGTGAAATTAAATTAGTTCAGTTAGTGCCGACCGTCGCCGCTAGTACCGCCACACCATCGCGAATTAAATACGGTATGCACGCACACCGCTTTTGTTAAAATCATTGAATCAAATGAAAAAATATATTAAAATAAAATGATAAATATTTTAAATTTAGTTGTGCGTGTATCAGAAACAATCCGCAGTTGCCGTCTTTTTTTATATTATGTTTAAGCAATAGTAATCTTAAAATTCGGTAAAAAACAAAGATTCAAACTTACAAATAATTTGCAGAAAAAGCAAAATATTTGTAGCAAACAAAAAGTGAAATTGAAACTAGACGGTATTAACGACTCCGTGATAGTAACGATTTTTATTTGATATTAAAAATAGCAAAGTTTTAAAAAAAATTAAAATTATGTTGTGAAATTTTGTAAAGAAAATACCATTATTTAAGCGTAAACAAATATTTCAAGCGCACGTACTATTCAGCCCCCTTGTTTCTTCGGGATTAAAAGTTTATTTATCGAAATCAGCATTTACTTCAATAAGTCGGTTCGAACCGGTAAAATGTTATTCAAAAAATGTTATAGTTTAAGAAGAAGGGTTATAGTTACGTCTCCTTGTCCGACGGGATCGAAAATCGAGCCCGAGTCGGGTTACATATAGCCAAATATTTACGTCAAATTTTTAATCTTTTGGTCGTTGGGTTTTCAAGGTACGGGGCAACAGCTTTTTTAGGAAGCCCTGAACAGACGTAAGATAATATTTATCGTTGTTTACGAAGCTAATAAAAAGCTCCGCGAGTCGAGCTAGTGAAATAGTTAATAATGTATACGATTTTACGAAGAATGAAGTTACGATTTAAGAAAATTAGAACGCGACAAACATTTATAACACGTTCAAAACTGTGAAGAAAAACCGCTGCGACTGTAGCTTGTGGGATTTCAAGATCACAATTTCAGAAACTTCGAAAAGAAAAGCAGGATCTTCTTAAATGTTTAAATCGCAGTCGCGCTGGTTCGGTACATCTTGACTTTGGGGTGAAGACACCCACCATGTGACGGGTCCGAGCACCGCACCATCCCCTCCGTATCTACCCCTTCGGGGTTTTACCGGAGGTCATGTTCAATAGCCTCAAGATGTTCAATGTCGCAAGCGATATTCACATCGGCGTACGACGCCTAACATGGACGCTAACCCTAAACCGATACCGTTTAGCTGTACACCTACCCGAGGGGAGAATGAGTTCAACGCGTAACACTAACGAGAACTAGATACGCGTGAAATCACCCACCGGGTTAATCTAGTGGTGAACGCGTCTTCCCAAATCAGCTGATTTGGAAGTCGAGAGTTCTAGCGTTCAAGTCCTAGTAAAGCCGGTTATTTTTACACGGATTTGAATACTAGATCGTGGACACCGGTGTTCTTTAGTGGTTGGGTTTCAATTAACCACACATCTCAGAAACGGTCGAACTGAGAATGTACAAGACTATTCTTCATTTACACTCATACATATCACCCTCATTCATCCTCTGATGTATTATCTAAACGGTAGTTACCGGAGGCTAAACAGGAAAAAGAAAAGATACGCGTGAAACCGCAATAATAAAACGCTAATCAAAACGACAAAGTAATAAATCAAAAGACAGAACCTACGATTAGAAGATGCTAATGAGAAAACAAGAACGATCAATGCGTTCAAAGATAACGATAACATGAAATAATAAACAAGAAAACACAAACGCGATAACAAAACTAACTAAATCCTAACGAGAAGACAAGTAGCCGAACAAAGTGAACAAAACTATAAAAGTATTCGTACAAAAGAACAACCGTAAATATATCAAAACTAGGAAAATCGCGAAGCAAGAAGCAGGGACAGTAACAGTGACAACAAAAACAACACGAGCACCCGATGACACACATTAACAAAAACAAAATAATTATGAACTTAATTATGAAGAGAACATAAACGTAAAAGAACTTCGAACTTCCCGTACAATCAATCTTGTTACGTAACACCTTCCGCGCACGCCTATATAAATTCATCTCGCTTACAATCATGAGACGCAGATTTCCCCACGATTAGAAGGATCATCTTCTTTCCTAATTGGACAGTCCTCTTTTGCGTAATGTCCCTCCTTGCTGCAGTAGGAACACAGCTCCTTGCCCTTACATGCTTTGGCCACATACCCTAATCCGGGGCACCCGAAGCACCGACTCGCTCTAATACAATCCTTAATCTTGCAAGATTCATAATCCGCAAATAACCTACCCTTCCCGAAAAAAAACAGCACGTAACTGCTCGTCGCGTTCAACTATGTAATGCGCATTACTGCTGCCCCTTTTCCTGCACCGAAAACGTCTTGAAAAATTTTTTTAAAATCATCCGTATATTTTGTATTGCGAGTCCGAACTGCATCCACAAATCTTTGCTCGTACGAAGTCTCAGGACCTTAGCGTCCACCGTCTTTATTAATCTTCTCATCGTCCGCTACAACCCTGACACCTTCGAATTTTCTTTCAAACTAAGAATGCGCAAACCTTCCTCCCTGGCGTTTAAGTTCGTTATTATCTGGTCTTTAAAGGCCGAAGAAATAACACCTGTAGGTTCATCGATTATTAGTATTTATCGATTAATTAGACTTTACAACATCAGAGGCAAGCTTCTTCACAGGTGGCGGTGAAGCAGACACTCGTTCACCCATCCCGGCCCTGAAACCGTCGTATATCCCTGAAGTCGATCGTTCCTCTTAATTGTTAATAAATGTAAAAATCGAAATTTATGCACCCGTGACTGTACGAATGTTGCACTTCTTTTTTAACATTTTTAAGATTTCGAACAAATTCTTCAATCTCAACACGCAGTCCATTGAACGTGCCCGCTAGTCCTCTAACGACCTCATCAGAGACTGTCAGGACTTATACAGGTACCGAATATCTCCTACTATTCTAGCATCAGAATCGGAATCGTTTTCTTCAGTTACCACTACGTTAAAAAAAACTACTCCCATAGCTGCCCCGGCTGCTTCTGCTTTCGCAGAAGTTTCCTCTTGCTGTCGTTTACGACTTGACACGCTTACCGCGGTGATAGCATCCGAAGGATTCACCATCGGATGCATCACTGCTTTCTTCAGCGGCTACAGCCTCAATGACCTACCTCGATCGAAATTCCAGACCTATCTTAGTGGTTTTCTCAAACCTCGGCCTGTTTGGCTTCCCGTGATTCTTTGTCCCTAGTCTCCCTCTCCTTCCGCCGATACTCACTTTCCTTCATTCTAATTTGCCTCATCGTAACTTATCTTTGATTTATACGTCCTTTGTGCCTTTTCCTCCTTATCTGCTTTCCGCTTAAAAAATCCAGGAGAAAACGGGGGAGAACGCGGACGTCGGTCATCCGAATCAATCGTACTGAGAATAGAATAAAACAAAAGTCAAAATAAATAAACAACTAAATACTAAACGTACAAAACGAACTAGTAACAGAAAACGATAAAAGAAAAATAAACAAAACTACCGATCGCAATCGGTAGCCGATAGGAATTAACCGATACGGCTACCGTTGGCAACGTAAACAACAAAAATAATAAAAAAACTCCAAATAAAATACCTAAAACAACAGAAACCTAGTTGAAATTACACACTTACAGGATCAAATCACCCGCTTAGCTGAAAGGTTACCTAATAAAAGCCCTAAAAATTAACATAAAACAAAATAAAATTTAAACTGAATAACAAAAAGCGTGAAACAAACAATTAAACATTTAAGAAGGACGCAAAACTAAAAACGAAATACCACAATTATAACAATAACGATAGAGCTCTAGCAAATGCGTCCAGTCTCGTCGGCATCGCACTTACCACACCAATAAACTATAAACGGCCTTCAAAACAGATTACCGGATTGTAAGACGAAGTTAACAAGTTTCATGCAAAATATTACGAACCGACTACATTAAATAAATTACGCGAAGACTTTCAAAAGAGTATAAATTTAAAGGTTATAGAACTACACTAGCAGCTTTCCTGAAAAAAATTAGGGTTTAAGCGGTGTAAAACTGATAATTATAGGAAACTTTTGATCGAGAAAGAAGACGTCCGGTGGAAGACGATAGAATATTTAAGAAAAATGACCTATTTTAGAAAAAAAAAATTCTTCGATTGTTTATTTAAACCGACGATTTATTTTAACGTCCGATGACAAAATCGTGTTCGAAAGACAGCAGTGCAGGTGTAAAACTGCCTGCTAATAAAGGCTATCACGACGGTGCAGACAACGATTTCATGAAGCGGGGACCTAAAATAATACCTTGTCTTTCCCCCCCGCCGGACAAGGGTCGTTATCGATATTGCACCGTATCACAGTTCCGCTTCTAGAGAAGCTTCCGAATTCAAACGATAGGTAAAGCGGTACGAATAATCGGTCGGAAAAGAACAATATTTCGTTTAATAAAGCGGTGTTATATCTACAATCGTACGACATAATTAAATAGCATAGAAATTAAAAAAAAGTACCGTTTCGATCGATTATTAAATAACTATGCGGGTCAGGTTTTGTAAGTTCCAGCTTACCGTCCCGATTTAAATTCGATCGAGATGGTACGGTCGGCTCTGGAAAGATATGTCGGTGGTAATAACACGACATTTTTAATGTCAGATATTAAAAAGTTAGCCGAGGAAAAAACGAATGAAACGAATAGGGATGATCGGAAACGGTATTGCGAATGCGTAAAAAAGGCCGAAACCGAGTATAAGAAGATGGAACCGCTAATCGACGAAACGACGGATAAATTTATATACATCAAGACACTGGTACTGAAAGCGACTGCTCTGATGAACACAGAGAAGATTACGAACTCGCACAGGAACCGGATGTATAATGAAAATTGCAAGTAATGTTAATAATAATAGCGATACAATCGACGATGGAAACAGTCGTACAAAAAAAAAAAACAGTATGAAAATTCTAAATATTTTAAAATAAATAATTTTAAGAATTTTTCGCTTTAAAAATACACCTAAATTAAAAAAAATCCCTTTCGGCACGCCGAAGGCGGAGGTAGATTTCACCGGTGCTGAGTAGGGAATAAAAGAATGTCCACCTTAAAGTTAAGAACATCTTCAAATTTACTCGATACAACGGTTGCATGTGAAAAAAAGTTTCACGTGTCTAGCGTACGACAAACCCCATCTTTTTACAATTCCAGCAAATTGTTGGTCATTCCCTGCCGTAAGGGTTGTTCATATCAAAAATTGTTTTAGACAAAAGTTTTAGGTAATGTTTAGAGGACTAACGACGACTTTAAACCGATTAGGGAAGGTTATAGAGGCTCCCTCTATGAATCATGAGACCTTGACGTTGGTGAGGGGGCTTGAGTGCTGTGTGATGCAGAGTAGCTGGACCAAAGGTGCAACCATATCGGAGAGGTCTCTGTTGAGAGTCAGACTAAGGAATGATTCCTAAAAGAGGACAGCAGCTCTTTCAGTAGTGGTTAAGGGCGTAAGTCAGGACGACTTAAACAGCCATATCAACATCACTCAGTCCTCTGAGTACTGCGTAGCTGAAAGCAATGCAAAACTACAGCAATTGCAAAATGCATTTTCATATAGCAATGATGGAGGCGCCTTCCTTGGTAAAATATTCTGGAGGTTAACTAGTTCCCCGTTCGGATCTCCGGGTGGGGACTACTAAGGAAGGGGTCACCAGAAAATTAAAAAATAATATTCTACGAGTCGGAGCGTGAATGTTATAAGTTTAAAAAGGTCGGTTGGTTAGAAAACTTTATAGGGAAATGGATAGGATAAATGTAGATGTAGTAGGAATTAGTGAGGTTTGGTGGGAAGAGTAAAACGACTTTTGGTCAGGTGATTTTAGAGTAATTAACTCAGCTTCAAATAATGGGCAGGTTTCGTAATGAACAAGAAGATAGGGAAGAGAGTAGAGTATTTCAAAATGCATAGCGACAGAAGCATTATAATAAGGATAAAATCAATACCTAAACCAACAACGATTGTTAACGTCTATATGCCTACAAGCGTTAGGAAAAGACCAATTTGGTTTCAGGAAAAGCATTGTGACAAGGGAAGCAATTTTAGGCCTCATATTAATAGTAGAAGGAAGATTAAAGAAAAACAAACCGACATACTTGGCATTTATAGACCTAGAAAAGGCATTCGATAACGTAGACTGGAATAAAATGTTCAGCATTTTAAAAACGTTAGAGTTCAAATACAGAGATAGAAGAACAATTGCTAACATGTACAGGAACCAAACAGCAACAGTAACAATTGAAGAACATAAGAAAGAAGCCGTAATAAGAAAGGGAGTCCGACAAGGATGTTCCCTATCACCGTTACTTTTTAATCTTTACATGGATCTAGCAGTTAATGTTGTTAAAGAACAATTTAGATTCGGAGTAACAGTACAAGGTGAAAAGATAAAGATGCTACAATTTGCTGATGATATGGTAATTCTAGCCGAGAATAAAAAGGATTTAGAAGAAACAATCAACGGCGTAGATGAAATCTTACGCAAGAACTATCGCATGAAAATAAACAAGAACAAAACAAAAGTAATGAAATGTAGTAGAAATAACAAAGATGGACCACTGAATGTGAAAATAGGAGGAGAAAAGATTATGGATGTAGAAGAATTTTGTTATTTGGGGAGTAGAATTACTAAAGATGGACGAAGCAGGAGCGATATAAAATGCCGAATAGCAGAGGCGAAACGAGCCTTCAGTCAGAAATATAATTTGTAAGATCAAAAATTAATTTAAATGTCAGGAAAAGATTTTTGAAAGTATATGTTTGGAGCGTCGCTTTATATGGATGTGAAACTTGGACGATCGGAGTACCTGAAAAGAAAAGATTAGAAGTTTTTGAAATGCGGTGCTATAGGAGAATTTTAAAAATCAGACGGGTGGATAAAGCGACAAATGAAGAGGTGTTGCGGCAAATAGATGAAGAAAGAAGCATTTGGAAAAATATAGTTAAAAGAAGAGACAGACTCTTAGGCCACATATTAAGGCATCTTGGAATAGTCGCTTTAATATTGGAAGGACAGGTAGAAGGAAAAAATTGTGAAGGCAGGTAACATTTGGAATATGTAAAACAAATTGTTAGGGATGTAGGATTTAGGGGGTATATCGAAATGAAACGACTAGCTCTTGATAGGGAATCTTGGAGAGCTGCATCAAACCAGTCAAATGCCTGAAGACAAAAAAAAAATAAGGGAGGTATTATTCTTTTTCGTCTTCGAAAGCCAATTTTTTCAAACCACCTGGGCCAGTGGTTGGTGATATAAAAAAATTACTTAGAAAAGTTTTTGGCCCTTATCCAAAGAATAGTAGGAACTTTAAACGAATTCGATATTTTACATAATAAGGAAGTTATAGCGATATTTTGTTTTGTTTTTTTTTTGTCATCCCTTGTCGTAAGTACTAGTCATATCAAAAATTGCTTCAGACAAACGTTTTACGTGATGTTTAGAGGACTATATTTGGCGCTTTTTATACATATATTTTTTCTTTCATTTTGTTTTGCTAAATGTCGGTATAGATTAACCTTTTACGTCCTAGAAATGTTTTGCGTATGCGAGTTTGTAATTTTTTTTTAATAAAAAATTGTCTTTATTTTATATATATATATGTTTTAAATCGTAAAAATATTATTACTTTTATTTAGATTTAATATTACGTAAATTCGAATGTATTTTTAATTTAATTTAATTTTTTTATGCATTTTGAAATGTGGGACTTAATTTGTTACATCCTTCAGTCGAAGTGTGCAGAGGTGATTGTGGGAGGGGGAAGAGTGTTTTTATTTTTTATATAAACAGAATCGTCGTAATGATTATGGTTCTGCTGTCGGTCTCCAAATGTCAAGGTTTTTATTTCAAATCGACCGACATCTTAACTTATTTAATGTTGACAACCGGTTAAAAAGAGCACTAAAACGTCCCAGAAATATAGCGTGTGCGCGCGTGCACACATAAATCTACAAAATACAATTTTTTTTGTAAAAATAATACGCGTTTTAACGAACGAATCGTATCTACGTACTACAATAGCAAACGCTATTAAGAGGCTGTTTATTCATATTTCTTATTTTACGTGATATTTAATCAAAAGTTTTAAACGACGATATACGGAGGATAAATACAACTATAATCAATAAAAAAGAAAGGAAAATTGCCCGAAACCAGTCCTATGATCGGCGATAGAAAAAATATACGTATATTTTAATACTTACGACGTAACCGGTATAAAGTAAGCGATTAAAAGAAATAAATAACGATAAATAGAAAGAGCGAATAAGGTAATTTATTTGTAAACCGTTCACCGTCTTTTATTTTTTATTGATTTTTATGAAAGTAAAAACCGATAAATAAATGAAACGTTCGCAATAAAATATTATTCAATAGCTTTTTCATTTAAATGTCCTTCCTTTTTTGCTTTAAATTATACTTTCTTCGTTTTAAATACCGGTTATTTCAAAATTAAATATCACACCTATTAAAAGTGTAGACCGTTTTAATAATTAAATCTCACCCTAATCAAAAAGTATTTACTTATTAAATATTATTATTTTACAAAAAATCATCCAGCTATTTAAAAAAATAAAAAGTAACGTTCCCTTGTTACACTAATTATTTTTTTTTAACGAAAAGGATTTTTATATATCTTAAATAATAATGTTCAGCGACGCAAATAATAAACTTTTTTTTAAACATCAATTTGCCGTTTATTTATACAGTAATTAACTCCGTTTTAAGCACTTTCTTTATTGTAACGCCTATATTTAAATACCACAGTTGTTACGTATAAATAGAACCTTTAATATGTATCTCTGGTTTTACGATTTTGTTATTTTTTAAATTATTATTTTCGGCTATTGTCTTAAAATATAAATCGAAAGAATAACCGCGTCTTTCTTTTTTCATATTTATGTACGGGTATGTGCGAGTTTTCGCTTAAAATCTAACAACTCCTAGATCGTTCTGAACTTCTTTTTACTCGTATATTTACTGATCGTCCACAAACGTTTTATGTATTTTATGATATTTAAGGCGGTAGATCACGACTAGTATTTTGCGCTCTATTTTTTTTATCTAATAATATTTTAATTACGCAAATGAACCGTAGAAAGTAGATTACATTTGGTTTTTTCGGTTTTCAAAGAATTAATATAAAATTTTAATTTTTCATAATGTCTGTAGAGAACCCAAGGTATAATTTATGTTGATAAGTGTGAAATACCTTTAATTTACTACGACTTTTTATTTAACAAGGAAATCTTTTGATGTGTTATATTAAATAAAATTTATATTAAATATATATATAATATATATATTTATATATTAAATTAAAATGAAATACTTCCAGTTTTTGGTAGGGAATTAATAATTTTGCAAATATTTTTGCTGAAAGTTTATATACTACCTACGCCGAACAAGGAAGTTTTTTCTAATCTATGTAAAAAGTAGAAAATAAAAAATTGCAAATTTTCTCCACACCGTCGAAAAAAATTCAGAATATTTGAACACTATAAAATCCTGTAAATAAAAATCTACTGACCAAGTTTTGAATAAATCGGTATATATATCCTATCGTGATTTCGCGAAATGTAGGTGCGACAGACATACATTCATCGTGAAAAAATTCGTTGTTTTTTCTTTTTAATGGACTCATTAGGTCTAAAACATCGGGATTTATCAAAATCCGGTAGGTAAGTTTTACCGCGCGCGCACACACATACACATACACACACACACACACACACACACACACACACACACACACACACACACACACACACATATATATATATATATATATATATATATATATATATATATATATATATATATATATACACACACACAAGTGATGAACTCAATATGGTCACCTTTGAGGTCTCAGATACGTTAAATGGAAAATCTTCTCTACTTTAATATACAAACCATTTGGAAATCTTCGTCCTTTTCTCAATATGGCGGCCATCATCTTTATTTGAAAAAACCTCTTGTTTTTATTGAAGTTTTGAGTAGAAAATTTTATTTAAACGTCTTTATTCTGGGGTATTTTTCTTCAAACGCAGCTGTTACGGTGCTGAGGACTGACAGTTGTAAAATCAAATATGGTGACCATCTGTAGTACTTTAGATGGAGCCGGCCTCCGTGGCGCGAGTGTTAGCGTCTCGGCCTTTCACCCGGAGGTCCTGAGTTCGAATCCCCGGCAGGCATGGCATTTTTCACACGCGCTACAAATTACTCATCTCATCCTCTGCGGAACGAATTGCTTGACTACGAACACAGAGGTTAAACAAAAAAAGAAAAAAGCACTTTAAATGGAAATCTAATGTATTAGTTCTAACTCGGTTGTCGAATAATATTTTCAAAGCTGGAAAATTAAGTAAGGTATAGGTAAGATTAAAAGGCTTTTACCTTGAACGGTTAAGAAGGAAGAATTACAAGAGAATCACGGTGTCAGTTGTAACGATCACCTTCAGGCAGTCGCTCTCTGGAAAACGTCATTAAAAGCATTCCACAACGTGTTGCGATGGATGTTGTAAAAAATGTCGATTACCTTATCTGTTATTTCTTTCGCTGAAGAGAAAAGCCGGCCTTTTACGTATCCCCGCAGAAAGCATTTAACGAGGAAAGGTCTGCGTTTCTCACGGTTAACGATCCGACTGTTTTTGAAATGAGCGTTTAAAAATCCACTTACCTCGCCGTAGACGTGAGCCGGAGCTCCGTCTCGTCGAAAATACATTAACGTTCGAAAATCTAAAGGCGATCCATCGATAGACGGTAACGAACTCCTGTCCCTCGTAGAAATGCACGGCTAAAATTTGATTGTCGATAAAGGTGCACCAGCGGTTTATGGAAAATCTCACTCGATCGTGTCGCCCTCTAATCATTGACGTATTTTCTTTTGACCGATAACGGCCGTTATTGGAGAAATCGTTTCATCACGCCGAATAATATTACGCAGAAAATTAGAATAATTTACAACCTATTCTGCGGTCCAGTATATGAATTAAAGCGTTCTTTCTTCATCATCGGCCATCATAGCGTGATGAAACGCAAGCTTGTATGCACGGTAATCGCGCTTCGGCATCACGCTTGCTATTGAACTGTAGGAAACTGAACTGTCCGACTGAAATAGCCCGATACTTCATGGATTTGCAACCGATCTTGTAAATAGTTTACGTTGAAGTTTTGTCTTCCGGTGTATCGCCGTACACATGTATTTATTACTTAAAAAATAAATCTCTAGAATAACCGGTTTTTTGTTATTTTCAATTCGTATTATTAAAACAGACGTTATACAAGTAACCGATAAACACTTCAAAAATGAAAAACTAACGCAAATTAAGAGCATTAAAGAAATATATTTATTAACTTCTTTACGACGATTCAAATAACTATGAATAAGAGAGACGCGTTAGGCGTCGGTGAGTGTACTGTTCGATTCGAGATATTTTTCAACGGAGCGAAAAGCAACTTAAAATTATTTTCCGTAAAAATTGTATTTATTGTTTTTATAAGTTTACTATCGTCAACTCGTACCTCCGTAACGGCTGCGTTTGGAGAAAAATACTCGACGATAAAAACGTGTTAAATAACTTTTTTCTACCTAAAAATGCAATAAAAATTTGTTTCCATTTGAAATAATGAAGTTGGCCGTCGTAGTGGCAAAAGGGTGAAAATTTCAAAAACTGTAATACTGCATTTTTAACGTATAAAGTTTCTCGTAAAACTTACACTTTCTGAGATCCTGACGGTAGCCATTTTGAGTTGATCGTTCTGTATGTATATTTATCTTTCTAACATTACAAATGTAATATTTTCATCGCTAAATTAACACACGCGGCCACAAACTGACCGATGTGTTATTTGATATGACGAATGGGCGTAACCTGTAGTAGCGTTGTTAAATATAGTAATAATAAATATACATATATGTATATATATAAGTGCAAGTGCGGTTACAAAATATATATAAACACAAGAAACAAACACGTATACAAGATGAATTTTAACAGATAAAATTAATATTTACAACTTTAACTTTTCTTAAACGTTTTCTTCGTTTTGAAATCAATTTTTTGTACGCTTTATCGAGTTGGATTTGGAGAATAAATTTTTGCTAAAAATTACAGCTGATGAAAATAAAGGAAATTGAAAACAAATCTTCAAACGGAGAATCCGTTCCCCGTGTTGTCAGAACGTTTTTATGTGATTTACTAGCAGGAGATGTAATTCGGTGAAAACTTTAGGGGACCCGATTTAAGGTAAAATATTAAAAAACTTTTCTTGTAATTTTAATCGGTCCGGGGCCTACAGGTAATAAATAAATAGTTTCCGAAAAAAACAGGATTGCTCATCTTACTTGCAAAACCGAAGGAGATAAAGAAAAGTAGAAAACGAAAGAAAGATGAAGAACGTGTGTTATTGCGGTAGACAAAGATAAAATATAAATATCGTATAAAACGAATAAAGGTAACAAAGATATGAGATTATCGCCTTTTTAGTTGTATCCATCAAACGTGAGAGACGGAGAGAAAGAGTGTCACTTGGAATAGAAAAATGAGCAGGGGATAAAAATTGAAATTAGGTGTGACAAGTACAATAATGATACGTAACCGTGTGAATCTAGGGAAAATAACTGTATGCGTATTATGTTTATTTTTCATATTACATTATTTGTAGTAATTTCGTTATAACTTTTTTCCACGAAGATTCTGCTAAAAAAATCTTTCTCTCAAATAAAATCAGTTATTCTGTTATTCGTAATTTACGACATGATGTTATTATTACTAAATGACAAGCGGCTCTCTTGGGAACCTATGTCATTGGAATATATAAATAGTTCGTATCTATCTAATTCCTTCACTATAAAGCATATTTCAATAAATTTCATGAAAATAACCGTCAAATTGTTACTATACGTTACTTTACTGACCGACGCTACTTTCTCATCTTTATAAATAAATCGATTTTATAATACGAATTACAGAATTAGGAGTGCCTTTGGGAAGTATTGTCGGTCCGTTGCTTTTTTTAATATTTATTAATAAATTCTGATCGGTACATAATACGTTATTTAGACGGATAGAAATATGTACAAACGCTACTACACAGATAAAAAAAGGAATTGTCCCGGCATTATTATAAACGGCCTTGGAGGAATAATAAGTTCCTTCTCGTAACCTGAAGTACTGCGTTGAATTAGACGAAAATAGTTGTGTTCTCCGTTTCGATAGAGGTGGATGTTGTTAATTTTTTGAATTTTATTTTAGCAAAGATTTCACATTAATGAATATATTCGCGGCGTTAATTAAACGTTTTTATTTTTGTAAACATCGGTTGACACGATTCGTAATTATGGGCGGTAAGTAACGATCTGACAACCCGCTTTTATATTTTTGTAAATCGTTCTTACTTTTTGAGGTATATAATACTTTAAACGGGAATATACATAAACGTAATGAATATTTACTAATAATACTAAGCTCTATAATATTAAGGCCCTTTAAAACAAAACGATTTGATTTTGTTGAAATCGAAATAAATTTGATCTTTCCAAAAGAAACGTGTCGTGTAATAAAATGATAAAAATTTTGCTCTATAGGGAACTATCATTAATGGAAAATCTATCTGGGCGAATAGCGATGAAAATCTATCTGAAAAGAACAACGCACCGTTAAAGTAAAATCGTTTTAATCTGCAGGTGAATAATTTTTTGAACAGCTGATGTAAATTTTCGAATTCTTTCAAATAATTACCTTCAGATATAGATACAGGTGTTTAAACTGCGAAGAGGGTAACGACGGTTCAAGCTTTTGAAGCAGGTCGTTAATATATAATATGAAAAGCACGGGATCGAGAACACTTCTTTGCAGCACTGCACGTTCCACATTTTGAAATAAAAACCTACATTTCATCGGCGTAATTTTATTAAAAAATTGAACTTCAACAACGTATTTTATCGGTAAAATATGACTAAAGATTATGAGAGGCTCTACCGATACCGTATCCACCAAGTTTTTTCACGGTAAAAAAAGTGTACGCGTAAATTTAAATTAATGATTATCTCAAAATTTCAGATATTTCTACTTTTTTTTACGACACAATTTATTTAAATGCGATATTGCCGATCTCCGTGGCTGAGTAAGTAGCGTTTCAGACTTTTGTGCAGAGGTCCCGGGTTCGTACCCCGGTCAGACGCGGCATCTTTTCATACGATACCGATTTCCACCGTGCTAATGACCGTAGCTGTTGATGCCCGTTCTTTCATAACAATAAGAAACGGAGTGTTAATTACTCGTCGCGATTAGAAAACTTTATTTCGTCGATTTAAAAAATAAAATTCTTTGAATCGGTTGTAACTATTTAAGTATAAATACGGATAAAAATACCTTAACGTGCTTTTCAAATCGGTGATTTCGTGAGTAATGTTGCGATAAATGGTAATATTAGTACTTTTTTAATCGTCGGATGAAGTCTCTTGGAGACTTGTACAATAATAGATTTACGTTGGACGATCAAATCGGTTTTATTTTAAAAAAAAACTGAGCGAGATTATTTCGTTTTAAATTATCTCAATGCGATACGAAATTTGTTATTAAGTATTACGTCCAAGTATAGTACAATCAAAGTAATTATTAAATATTAAGGTTATTTAAAAAAAAATTAAAACAAGTTTTCAGGATAAACCCGATTTTAAGTTATCGTTGTTTAGCGTTCGATGAGGCGATATGAAATAAAAAGTGTCTTAACCGTTTTCAAGAATAGTAAATTCAACGTCAGGTTTATTAGACTAAATGAGGAGTAAGAAAATGTTTCCCGTGACTTCATTCATAGAACCGTTTATATTATAGGATATCGGTAGGTTATGTCAAGAATATACTCGCATAAAATTTTTATCGCTGTTTGAAGTACAAATCTTACTCCATTTTACTTCACAGTTCTCGCCTTGCTAAAGCTCTAATCATAAGCGGGATATGCTGGCCAGTAGAGGAAGACACCCGCCTTGTGACGATCCCGGTCGCCACGCTACTCGCTACGTTGCTAGCCCTAATGGGCTTTACTGGAGATCGTCTTTTAGACTCTATAAACCTGATGGCATATCGCAGTCATCAGTTTGGCCTTCGTCAGGATGCCACCGATGCAAACGCCACGGTAGATATTCCCATCGCTGTATTTATTAACTTAATATTGCCTTCGTATGGCTTCCTCCAACCACGACGACCTACCGTAACTTACAGTCCTCAACAATATCAAATTAATCGATTAGCAGTCGAAGGCGATCCCTGCGCCTTCCTCTAACACGGAAGGTTTCGCTTCACACTCTTCCTGAATATAACTTCAATCGGACTATGCGCTCAGATCATTACTCGATCGAGTCTTTCAAATACCAAAAATACTGTTCTCGTACCAAGAAACAAGTTTTTATCGCAACGACAGTTTTGTCCTACAATTCGATTTACTCAAAGCCTCTTTACTTAAAAATTAAGAAAAAATTTCACAAACTTAATACCTTCTAATGATAAACTTTCTCTGCTCTGGTCGGCTTTCAAGAGTGAGGACAACGCCTACACCCTTCCACATCGCAGATCCATCACAGTTCTCCACACACCCGTTCTCATCCTAACAGCGAATATCTCAGCTACCAGGGCTCGATGCAGAAATGCCTATCTTGCTGAAGTAATTTGTTTGCCTGGCATTTCTCCCGCCATCACCCCATTCGGTCGCCCTAAAGCGTAAGACCGAGTGTCCGTGTCACGAAAGGCTTCTGCGCCACAAACAGTTTAAGAGACCGATATCCTATTTAGCTTTTAGAGTTAACCTAATAGCGTGAACGGTATAACCTTAGTGCAATACACCGTAAGCTTTTGCGTCCAGCCGTTCACTTGTCGTATATTAAACCGAATCGGGTAGCCGCACCCCGTCTATATTATAATATATGACTATCGTAAATATACAATTTAACTTGTCACCTTAAATCTAAAGACAGCAATTCGTTGCCATGCCTAGGTCGCTGAATGCCAGCAAGTACCTGTCCATAACTTATAGCGCTTGGAGGTGTTGGCCGATGGCCGACCACTCCTCGAAGACTGCCCCTACATCAGCTCGGTAGGAGTCTTTTCCCATAATGAGCTACTGATGCCGGTTGAACAACGCAACGGCATCATGGAACTCCCACACGGTTCGACAATGCGGCTTACGCCACATCGATTCGCCGTTTTTAAACGGCCAATTTTCCTTTCACCTTGATTCTAAGTTCCAAGGAGGCTTGATTTCTGCCTCCCCCCCCCCACAATAGAGCTGGACAGTCGAACATCGTATGTTTATTCGACTGGACTTCCCCGCAGAAGCACAGCTCATCAGTTGCCAGGCAGAACTTGAGCATATATTGTCTTAAGTTAAAACGGTTGGTGAACGCCTAGGCTCCCGTTACCCCTTAAAAATGAGCTTGTGGCGTACCAACCCCCCATATCCTGTATAAATGTATACAAGGATCGTCTCTGTCGTGGTGTTCCTGCCCAGAGGTAGCCGGTTTGCTTGGCATTTCTCCCGCCCCCACACCGTTCGGTCCCCTTAAAGCACACGACCAAACTGTGCCGCAGACGGCTCCTGAGCCTCGAAACAGTTTAGCGACCGGTATCCTAAATAGCTCCTAGAGCCCCCAGAGGTAATTTGGTTAGCTGGCATCTCTCCCGCCACCACCCTATTCGGTCGCCCTAGAGCATAGACCAAATGTTCCGTACCAAAAAAGGGCTACTGTGCCTCAAAACAGATTTGCGACCTCGTTATTCCTAATGCTCCTAGTGAGCTCCTATCTTGCGTGAGCGTTTAAGCTGGGTGCCGTATAGCACCCGCTTACGTGTCCCTACCGCTCACTTGTCAAATTAAAACTAGATCGGGGAGGCGCACCCCTTGTTACAAATTAAAACTAAAAAAGTTACAAATTAAAAAGACGACAATTTAAGCCACCACGCCTCGGTCGCTGTCAGCCAGCTAGTGCCTGTCCACCATTTAAAGCGCTTGGAGCTTTTACTGGCTGGTAGCCAGCCATTATTTCGGATAAGGACTTCCCACAGCTCCGCTAAAGGAATCAATAAATCCCATTTAAATTTAAAATCTAACGATGACGGTTGAACATCGCAACCTCATCGCGGAACCCCTACACGGTCCGACAATGCGGCTCTCGCCACATCGACTCGCCGTTTATGAGCGGCCAGTTTTCCCCCTGACCTCTAGGTTCCAGGGTGGCCCGGTCTCTGGCCCCCTCAAGAGCAGGGCAGTCGAACATAAGATGTTCGTTCGACTGGACCTCCCCGCAGACACACAACCGCTAGGCGAAACCTAAACAGATATTGCATCAAATTCACATTGCACTTGGGCACCCGACGCCCTTAAAAATGAATTCGAGGCATACCATCCCCCCAGATCCTGTATAAATCTATACAGGGATCTTCCCTTATTCGTGGTGTGCCATTCATGCTGCCATGCATCCATCGCGAGGCTCCATAGCCTCTTCCGCTGGCGGGAAATGAGCAACTGAACGAAATTTGGACCCGGTGCATTGTGATAGTCGTTCCGCTCCGGTTCTAGTCCGGCTCGAAACCGCATCCCAAATACCTCGCTTTCCCGACCTCTTCGCAACTTCCACATGGCTGCTCGAACTTTCACCACTAAATCGATATGGAGAGCCTTCCCCAATACGGTGGTAGCCTCGTAGGAGGTTGTTTTAAAAACATTAGTGCATACTATTAAGGCTCTGCGCTGGGCACTCCTTAAATTTTGAAGCAGTGCTCTATTTCTATCCAACCTATGCGCCCAGACTGGCGCCGCGTATGCGATCATACTCTCGAAGACACCTCGGTAGACCAAGTACATCTGGCGACCCGACAGCCCGTAGTCTTTCCGAGCAATCCTTCTAAGTTTGTGCATCACAGAGACAGCGTCCGCCGCAACTTGCTTAATGTGGTTGCTAAAAAGCAACTTATCATCAAACAAAACACCTAGGTACTTATGAACCCTTACTCGGCTGATTACACAGCCTTTATATTTAATGTGGGGGTTTTGACTGCATGATAATTTGTCTGCCGCCTTCAGAAGCATAAACTTCGTCTTGGGCACAGAAATCATTGAATTTTGGATGTCCATCCAGCCCTCGGCGGTTGACAAAGCCGCCTGCGCTCTACTTTCTAGCTGCGGTCGTGAATTACCACAAACTAAAAGGAGACAGTCATCGGCGAAAGCCTGGGCTTGACCCCTTCTGTGAATGTCAACCCCAGAAATCCATCAAACACCAGGTTCCACAGCAGGGGATCGAGAACGGAACCGGGCTTCCCCTGGTGACGGAGTTTTCCACAACTAGGTGGCCATCTTTAAACAGTGCCGTACGGTTAGACAAATAGTCTCTTACCACGGCCTGCAGGGCTCTGGGAACATTGCGGCGTTCCAAAGCATAGAGGACAGAACTCCAACACAAGGAAGGAAATGCTGCCTCTATATCAATAAAAATAGCCAAAACATATTTGCAATCGGCGCTTTCCACCTCGGTAATAGCATTTAAGATGCAATCCTCGGTGCCAACCCCTTTCACGAAGCCATATTGGCCTCGATTTAGAATACAGCTCATATCAATGCTTTCCTCGAGCCGTTCCACAACCAGCCTTTCAAGCAACTTGCCGAGAACCGGCAAGAGGCTGATGGGTCGATAACTGCCAACCTCACCAGGATCCTTTCCAGGTTTCAGAAGTACCCTTACCAAGGCCACCTTCCAGCAAGCCGGAAAGCAGCCCCAGCTTAGGCATCCCGTGAACAGTCTGCCAAGCGGCTCTCTTATCACAGGCAATAGATGGTAAAAAATATCCGGGTCAAGTTGGTCAATCCCCGGTCCCTTCTTCAGTGCCATTCGAGAAACCACTCGGTCTATATCATCGGGTTCCACGGTCCGAACGCCAGGGAATGGTGTTTCACCCACCCTAACGCCGATTTCCGCTTCACCCTCCGGAGCATCTGGAAACAGAGCATCCAGGAACGCCCGGTAAGTCGCCACAGATTTTAAAGTGTGGTCACGACCACCTAACCCGCACCGGACGCTGGACAACGGGCACGCCGGTAGATCCGAAGACGCTCAGCGCGCACGTGGTTAACGATATTCCCCGTTAGGGGGCAGCGCTGGTACCTTATCCGCGCGGACCTCACTCTTGCGCGCAGCACGCTAAGGTCAGAGGACCACCATTTCTTGCCGGGCCTCCGTCTGCCTTCCACAGACGACCCCCCGGAAAATGGGGTCATGACGGCTCCAGGCACGCTCAGATCAGCTGACTGGCTGCTTATGACGAGTCCGTCCATTGGCCTAGGCCGCCGTAGGACCTCGTCACAGCCAGTCTTGATGGCCCGGCCGATTAGCTCCGCCATCAATTCCACCTCCTCCCTACACTCCATGCGCCACTGCAATCCCTGCAGGGCAGCATCGCACACACGCCTCAGCCTGCGTTGATCCAGGCCCCTTAGGATGTAGCGACCTGTATTTGGTGCCTTAGGACCGCCTCCGTAATCAATATCAATATCTCCCAGAGGTAAGTCGGTCAACCTTCTTGGCATTACAATTAATTAGCGCTCGATCGCCAGGATATTAATGGACTTAATAATAGAAATAACAAGGACCGCCTCTCAAGAAACAGTCGTTTAGGTACAGACCACGGATAACACACATCACACTGTGTGTGATCACACAGATCACAGATAGTAGGAGACGCTTGGCTCTCAACAAAGTATTCCTATAACATTTGTACTTCATTCGATGAGCTCATCGAATAATTAAGGGTGTATGCGAAAAGGTGTATTCTTTCGCATACACCCTTACATAGAAACGCATAGTTCTGAAATTAAGCCGTCGATCGGGATGAACTGTTTTCCGAACACCGAAGAAAGCATTTCAAGCCTTTTCGGCGATATATTGTAAGTGCTCCTTGAATCGAAGATTCTCATCAGTGTTAAAACCTAGATACGTCTGAAGCGGAACTTACCTATAACGATCCCCTGCTATTCATAGCGGGAGATCAGAAGTTGTATCTCTTCGTCGTAGAATGATACAAACCGACTTTTTTCACCTTGTCCTCATCATGGAACTGTCGGCCAGTAAGGACGTCTAAGACGCAGGATCACCCTTATGTGCACCCTTGGTGCAAGGTCTGGATCGTACTGGAAACGATCGATTGTACCGAGCCGAGAAAACGTTGCGTTGTGACGACAGCGTGAGGGTAAGAATCGTCGTGAATCGGCCACGAATAAGCAAGCTGAGGTGTCAATCCAAGTTCTGGATCGCACGACGCAATTGTTTCAGCGTTTTGCAACAGACATCGATTCCTTTTTGGCCTCAAATCACAGCGGACATATTTTATCTTTCTGAGCGACAAAGCGTGTCGCTATGCAGAAGATTGTAGTTTCGTTTCAGATGTTACACGCGATATTCACGTCTCGTTCCCGATGTTATCTGGTTCAAGAAGTCGTCGCCTTGTTTACCGTACAAAACTCAAAAATCTCAACAGCGATACCCGACGATTTCACTTTGTGATTCTCCTTAAGCGTCTTAGACACCTGAGTAATACACATTTTACGATAATTCAATTTCTCAAACGCAATTTCGGTAAAGAGATACGATGGTGAATCGACTGTATTCTTTAATCTTTTACAGACTGCACGAAACGGTCAGTAATAAAAGATGGTTTTTCCTTCGTTCACCAATAGCACCGATTTCAGTATCACGTATTCACTCGTATTTTTCTATAAACGTTCCGAATCTGAGGAGTGATTTTCAACCGGTTTAATGCTCCATGCACTCGAGAAACGGATCGCAGACCGAATATTATAATAAACATTATAAATACGCTCTGCGAAGCGTATAGACGAAAAGGCTAATTAAGAATAGCGTCAATTCCTTTCTAGAATTTCGGGCAACCCGGCGCATACGCATGGAATCGCGATCGTAGCGCTGGACTGGCAATATTTAGAAAAGAAACCTATCTTCTGGATATATATCGTAAATTTTTCGTGACGCTTTTGAAAACGGTCGTTCTAATTTTTAGACTAATTTATGGAGCGTTCAGTTTCAGTCAAAATCGTAACCCAAGACGTATTTTCATTCAAGTTTCTACTGAATCTTTTTTGTTACTTTAAATTACTGTACTTCTTTCATTAAACGCTCTTGCGAAGCGCGGTTTTTTATCTACCGTATAATATATATATAATGTAATACCGCATTAGTATTCGGTATTTTAACTCGCTACAATAATTTAGACCTGTTAAAGGGCTTGGTCTATTATATTACGATATATTTTCTATTTAAAATAATAGGCCGTACCTGACATTAACAATATTTGAACGTATTACATTTTAAAATAATATATAACGAGATAGATGGCTTTTTAGCAGCGCGTTATTCGTCGAAGCAGTTTCCTCTCCTTTTCTTGACTCGTATGCCCTCTCTTGTTGACTTATTCACTTTACGTGTGTTCTATGTTTGTGTGTGCCGTGCCCTGACATGACTGTTGTAGGTTACGTTAAAAGAGATTTAGAAGGTCGCCTTATCACCTTGAACATTAAACCAGTCAAGTCAACTGTACTCCCTTCCCCTTATTTCTCTTTCTTAAACGTTTATATATGTTTCTCACTCTATCTACACTTAGCCATTAAATAATAAAAATGATAATAATAAAATATTGCACTCCTTTTTAAAAGTTTTAAAACTAAATCAATTTTTTTTTAAACTATTGTTATTTATTGACGTATTATTAATTTAATATCCTACAATGTATTTATTACTGTTCATAATTAAAAGTATAATTTTATTTATATATACATATTGAAGTTTCATTTAGGTTATTGCTTCATAAGCATCTGTTAACATTGTTCTTAGCTAACTATTTTCTTGTGTAAAACGGAGTCGGTTGTAAGTAGATGAAGATTAAGTGTCTTAGGTTTTTCAGTTCAGCATCGATTTTAACCCGAAATATGTTATACACAGGAGAATATAGATATAGTTCGTTTCCAAACATTAAGTCACTTGACTACCTAACGAAATTAAAACCTTTTCTTAAAAAACTTCATTTCAAATTTTCCTTAAAGCGATTTTATTTAATATAACACATCAAAAGATTTCCTTGTTAAATAAAAAGTCGTAGTAAATTAAAGGTATTTCACACTTATCAACATAAATTATACCTTGGGTTCTCTACAGACATTATGAAAAATTAAAATTTTATATTAATTCTTTGAAAACCGAAAAAACCAAATGTAATCTACTTTCTACGGTTCATTTGCGTAATTAAAATATTATTAGATAAAAAAAATAGAGCGCAAAATACTAGTCGTGATCTACCGCCTTAAATATCATGCCGTAATGTCATAACTTGTTTTAAGCGGGGGAAAATACATAAAACGTTTGTGGACGATCAGTAAATATACGAGTAAAAAGAAGTTCAGAACGATCTAGGAGTTGTTAGATTTTAAGCGAAAACTCGCACATACCCGTACATAAATATGAAAAAAGAAAGACGCGGTTATTCTTTCGATTTATATTTTAAGACAATAGCCGAAAATAATAATTTAAAAAATAACAAAATCGTAAAACCAGAGATACATATTAAAGGTTCTATTTATACGTAACAACTGTGGTATTTAAATATAGGCGTTACAATAAAGAAAGTGCTTAAAACGGAGTTAATTACTGTATAAATAAACGGCAAATTGATGTTTAAAAAAAAGTTTATTATTTGCGTCGCTGAACATTATTATTTAAGATATATAAAAATCCTTTTCGTTAAAAAAAAATAATTAGTGTAACAAGGGAACGTTACTTTTTATTTTTTTAAATAGCTGGATGATTTTTTGTAAAATAATAATATTTAATAAGTAAATACTTTTTGATTAGGGTGAGATTTAATTATTATTTTAATAGGGAATTTAATTTAATTTACGGTTTTTTTTTTAGTCATTATAAAATGTTATGTGTTATAAATCCATAGCGGTTTTGTTTAAGTTGTTCAAACTGTGTTACATGAAAATTGGATAATTCTTTTCTGAATAATATTTCATAGACTAAAAAAAAAACAGATTTGGATTTCCCTTTGAGGAGGTGCGGTTCGCTGAAAGAATTATTATTATTCTCTGCTTTTTGATACACGGTTACACAAAATTCAGTTAATCCACGACGGTTTTTTCTGTTAATGTCAATTAGATATACCATCGACGTTTTTACTTTTACGTACAAAAGTCAGTTTCCCTCGAACTTGAAAATCGGTAAATTTTTGTTTCACAAATCGAGGGATATATTGGTTATCGTTCGTTTTTTTTCGATTTTAAATCGAGAACAACTGCATTATAAGTATACAAAATAAGAATTAGCTTTTCCGCGTCGATGTCGGCTGCGGATAAATAACGATACCGCTGCTGTCCGTAAGGAATTTCCTTATTACGCAGTGCTGACCTGTCGACTTAAATTTTAAATCGTCGGTGGTTTCGGGTACGATCTCGACGGGTTAGCGGAAAAATTTAATTTTCGTTCAGAAAACAAACGACTTGTCGGCAGAGATATCAGGGACATTTCCTTGATTATCGACCGAAGGACTTCCTTTATTTTGGAATATACGTAATAAGTTTAAGACAAATTTTAAAAGGCTACAAGTTTACAAGGTTACTTCTTACGTTTCGTGAAGAGGATTCTTACGAAGGGGATGGAATTTCTGAGGTGTTTATTATTCGTTATGAAGCGCATTCCAAAACGAAATGTCGATTAAACCGGTTCGTAATTGCGTTTATCGGTCTGATTCGACGAGAAGGAATCTAAAATCGTTTTAAATTTACATTCGATATACGATGTTGGATCACCGACAAAAATATGAGAGTCCAGATTTATCTTTTCGGCGGAAATGTAAAGATTATGTCTTGAGATACATTGTTAACAACCAAACTTTCGATATCGGCCGTTAATATATTAGTAAACAAGAAAGAGTGGCTCGCTGAAGTCTTCAAAATAATCGATCAGATACTCCACGAACGGAGGTCGCTGAAGACCAACGGAATGGCCACCGTATTTATCTGGTGTACTTTCCCCTCCAGCAGAGCTGTAGCTCTAAGAGGGAAAATATTGTAATCGCTCGTATTTGGGTATATGCGTTTTTACTGGATTACGTTTTGGTACCAAAAAAAACCGGATGGTTAGTGTTCGGATGTTAGTGTTCGTATGTATGTCTGTATGTGTATGTGTATGTGTATATGTATGTGTGTGTGTGTGTGTGTGTGTGTGTGTGTGTGTGTGTGTGTGTGTGTGTGTGTGTGTGTGTGTCGGCCTCTAAATCATCTTATATCTCCGGAACTACTGAACCGATTTTGATAAAACTCGGTCACATTGCTCCTTACGGGGCATCAATGCCGTTAAATTTTCAACAGAAAAGGTCAAGGCGGTGAGGCTGTAGAGCGAGGTCACCGTCAGTATTTCGAGATTTCGCCGGATTAAGGTCATATTTTTCTTAGGCGCATTTGTTAACGATTAAAACATAATAATATTTGCAGAAAAAAATTTTACAAAATCGCACCCTCACCCCAAAAAATGCTGTTGTAGTCGCCTGCTATGTTGTAATGTCACAGGTGAGCGGTAGAATTAAAAAAATGAATAATATTTAAGCGTTTAAAAGTAACTCGGTCTGGCCGGGTCTCAAACTCTACCGCCCGGTCGACTCGGTGCCTGTTGCGTTAAGCCTCGCGGCTGCACCGGTCTGCCGATTGTATAAGCGAAATTTGTTCTGTGTACGTTGCAAAATTGCATTATTTTAGTTAGTGCCGACCGTCGCCTCTAGTACCGCCACACCCGTGCGAATTAAATACAGTATGAGCGCGCGCTTTAGTTAAGATCATTGAATTAAATAAGCGACTGGAAAGTCGTTCGACTGTGTTGTAGGCTTTTTTTTATTCTTTTACAATAATTTTTGACGTTATAATTATAATTATTCTAAAGTAGTTTCGTTTTGTTTTTTACAGGTAATCATTACACGTCTAAAATGTTAAATGTAATTAAGTAAAGGATGGAAAACCTGCAGATTCGTTAAAAAAAAAGGTACAGTATTGTAAGGTTATTGCCCTAATATGTAAGTTCCTTACTTGTATAAATTATAGCAAAAGGAAATATTGGTTAACATTTGCTCTAAAATACTTTATATCTTATCTTTGTTCCCTATTAATCTGTTTGCATTTATGTTCAAGAAAAAAAAAAATCTGACAACATAGTTGCAGGACTTTTCTGTCACACGGTTATTTATAAATAAAATAGAATTAAAATATTAATGACAAATTGAAAATTCTCACTCTTGAGAGAAAAACAGCAAATGCAAATCTGATATTACCAAAAAACGCTTCTATTTCAACATTTAAAATCGGTTTCAGCGCCCTTGCAAGTATGTAAATTGATATCTCACACGACTGTGTTTGTTACCTTTTGCGCGAACCCCAAATTGGGAGTCAAAGTTCAGTTTTATAAAAAGTCTTTTTTTAAAGCTGTCTTGATTACAATAAAAAAGGGACAGAAGAAAAATGTTAAAAAACGCATGACTTTTGGTCTCGTCCGGCCGCTTGCTGGGGTTAGGGTCTCCCGGTTTAGTAAATATTAATTTATATTCGTAATTAGACGACAAAAGAAGAAACCGCATGAAAAAAAATCGCATAGCGATCGAATAAAGCTTCAAAGTTTACAGAATTTTTTGGGACGGGCAATATTGCAGAGAATTTCTTTTGCGGTACTGTTATTTTTTAATCGTTAACAAATGTACCTAAGAAAAATGCGACCAAAGTTAGGCGACCTTTTAAGTTGAAAATTTAACGGCATCGACGCCACACATTTAGAAGTAATCTGACAAAGTTTAGTCAAAATAAGTCCAGTAGTTCCGGAGATATAAGATGATTTAGAGGCCGACACCGAACACAGACACGCGCGTACACACAAACATTAACATCCGGAAACTTTTCATCTGGTTTTTCGGGTTCCTTAGGTGTGAAAACGTCAATATACGGTGTAATCCGGATATGCCCAAATCAGACCGATTACAATACTTTCCCTTCTAGAGCTATAGCTCTGTTGTAGCGCTATCTAGACGGGAAAGTAAAAATTAGTTTTCATTTGAAAAACAATATTAATTTAACAAAAACTTTTTTACGTAACATAGATGAAATTATCTACTTCTAATTGATTTCGAGGCGGAAAAAACAAAAGAAAATCGCCTAAACACAAAAATTATTTTTTCATCGCATCATAAAAATTAGGAAAATGTAATAACCGGAATGTTCGTTTTATTAAGACCTTTTTTTATTTACGTGACCAAATAAGTTAGGCCGCTAACATAATCTAAACTCGGTAATTTTTCTCTAAATGCTTCATCACTTTTATGCGAAGTCACGTAATCTTTTCTTTTATGCAACCGATAGATGATAGATCACCGGTGAGTCTCGGTATCGGGTCTCTGTGATTCTATTGTCCTGAAGGAATCGCTCTCCTTGTACGTTGCTAATTCCGCCAAGAAATCGATATGCGGATGTAGAAAATGTGTTATTAGCTACGCTCATCATTTCATGGCTCGGTAGGAGTTACGAAACTCTTGCGCCGGGGTTTTGTTGTCGCTTAAAAATTCTTTTACCGCCTTCATGAACGATTTACAAGTCCCTAATTCCTTTCGGTTGAGTTTTCCTTCAAAAAACTGCGTCTCGAATCACTTTCATAATATTTAGCCCGTTAAACAGCCCTTTTTTAAGTTTGCCTTCGCTCAATCGTCGAAAAGCTTGCTTTAAACGACCGCATCCTTTACGTTCTTTATCCGAGGCTTTTACAAATTTTGTTTTATCGATTCTTAGCTTCGTGTAAAGTAGAAAAATTTTCGTCGGTTCAAGTACACGGGCGTGACTCGATTCATAAGCAATTATTTTTAGCCGTTTTTTTTTGCAAAATGTTTATCTGCTGTTTCATAATGATCCTTAAAGGATGTTACGTATTCGATGGAGGTGGCGCATTCGAAAATTTGGTCGTGTCTTTTTCATTTAGTATTCTTTTGTGTTTCTAAAACAAAAAATATAGCTAGCGTGAAAACGGTTCTTATGCTTTTTGCACACCAAGGGATAAATAGAATTAAAGTCGTATTACAACTTACACGACAAGCATGCGGAGCCAAATTTTTATCTCGATCTCCAATTTACAACATAAATAAAAAATAGGCTTTTTCTCTCTTCTTTTGCGTTAGATTTACGTTGTAACTTAAATAAAAAAAATAATAAAACTTATATAATTATATTTTACGCGAGATCTGCGGTGAAAACTTGATATTTTAAAAGTATACTGTAGTTAAAAAATCGTGTTATATCTGAATAAAGACTATCTCTCGACCAGGAGTAAACAGACGAAGATGATATTCCAGTAACCCTACCGCTGACCTGCACAGCTGTCGGCTATGATGTGAAAATACTCTACGGTTATGAGTAACAATCATTGACAAGATAACAAAAAATACTTTTTAGCGGTTGATATTTTATTACTGTAAGTGAATAGTACATGCAAAAATTTGGCGGTCCATTTTACTGATAGCCGGTTACTGTAATTACTTTATTTACTTCATACCGTAAAATAAAGGATCTTTTTAAAACCGCATACGTATTATATGAACTTAACGATTAACACATTGTTTTAAAATTTGTTCTGTACTCGATATATTTTTTTATCGTCTATTAAATTTGTTTAATTAATTTTGTACCGTTTGAAAAATTTCAAACTCGAGCTCGGTCGGGTTTTGAATTCGGAACCTTCCGGATAAAAGTCGTTACTATTTTTATCACAAAGTTAGGCGAACAAGATAGGAATTATAAAATTTAAACGTTTAATTTTGTGTTATAATTTTAAAATGTTGTATCGTCTTTTAAGACCGTGACTTAAGGTGCAGCTCTCTACTCGTGTATTTATCTTGGCGTTTATTTTATATAATTACACAAAGAAAAGAGGGAATATTTAATTAAATTTTTATTAAAACCGGTTGAGGGGTGAGGTAAATTTTTGTTAACTGTACCCGAGTCGAGAGTTCTAAGGTTCAAATCCTAGTAAAGGCGATTACTTTTACACGGATTGGAATACTAGATCGTGGTACCGGTGTTTTTTTGGCGGTCGGGTTTTAATTGACCACACATCTCAGGAACAGTCGACCTGAGACTGTATAAGACTACACTTCATTTAAATTCATACATATCACCCTCTGAAGTAACACCTTACGGTGGTTTCGGAGGCTCAGAAAATGAGAGAACTGTTCCTGAGATAACGCATCTTTGTACATCCGGAAATTTTGGAACCTTTGAATAATAGAATAATTACTTAAACCCCGAAACGAAACGAGAATATCAATTCAAAATATCAGATTGCCGAGTCGACCCGGTTCTGAAACCCGTGACTACTATTTCGACCTGGATTCAATTCGACGAAAAGTTTACTGCCGATCTCCACGGCGGAGCGGTATCGTCTCAACCTTTCGACCAGGAAGTCCCGAGTTCGAATCTCGGTTAGGCGTGGACTTTTTCATACGGTAAGAAATTTTCATTTCATATTCCCATCCGCAAGCTTTGAATACGGTGAATTAATCGTCCAAAAAAAATTTAAAGACTTCATAATAGAGTAAAAATTATGAAAAAATTTCCTTCCTTCTTCAAAAAAAATACAGTTGTTTTTACTCCTCAGAATTAAAGAAAAATAATTAGACTTGAAAGTTCGGCATCGCTGAGGTCAGCTTTTATTTTATCTTTAAATAAAAAAAAAACCATTCATATTTATAAAACTGGTAATTAAAAAATTATTAAAGGGGTTAAAAGGAAAAAAGTATCAAAATCGTTATCATCTTTCTTGATACTTAACGCAATATTTTACTCTTTTCAACCTTTCTCGGGAAATGTTGGTCAAACTTAAGGGATTGATTCGGGACATTAAAGTAAAGAAAAAACCTCATATGGATAAATGCCCTATCTCGCTTCATTTTCGTTTTGTTTTTTCCTATAAAAATATATATATTTGGTGTGTGTGTGTATGCGTGCGCACGCGCATAAAACATTTTCTACAAATAAATTTAAAAGTTTTATCTTTTAAAATTATTGAAATCCTTTCATCATTATTCGTTCCGTAAATATTAGTTTTATCGAACTACGTTTGATTATATAAAATATTACACCATGCATTGCGGTTAAAACAATTTTTTTTATCGTTTCAGAGCTTATTTAAAATCGGTTACGTTTACGTAAATCGGATCACATGATAAACTAGTCCTCAAAACTATACACTAGTATAGTAAAACTTTTTACGCCAAGCGCATACAATTAGCGATTACGAACGATACACAACACCGGCTGAAAAATAGAAAAAGTAAGATATAATAAATAGAAGTAAAAATCTGTACGAGCCGATGTAAAAAAAGAAACTTGTATGTAACAAATTTGAAATTAAGAATCGAATGCAACCCTCACATCACAGTGTATACTATAGACTTACTAAAACACTATAGGGATGCTTAGGTGTAGAACGTTCAACCTTCTAATGTCATCCCCATCGTCGATTAATTTTACTGCCGAGCTGGCTTCAACAGCGAGAACATTCGCAAAGAAACCGACCGACGGTAATCTCGAAGAAGGAGTAATCAAAATGACACCTACTGTTCAAATTTGTTGTGATACGAGTAAAATTCTTTACTCTTAGATCGCATAATTACGCGTAAAATAGTTAGAATTCATAATTTTCAGTCTGCATCCCCTACCGACGAGCGGATGAGGAGGTTCTGTCTTAACAGTTATGCTCTAATTAGTGTAATTTTGATAACAAAAAGGTCTTTTTGTCGAGGAGGTCAAAATTTTTTATTATGAGTTTTGATTCTTTTGTTAATTATACTCTTTTAATACAGCATCATATCCGAGGTAAAAATGCCGTTTTATCAAGAAGGACAGTTCGGTCCGAAATTGTTTTTTATTGAACATTTTGACCTTTTTGTGTACTCTAAATGTTACGTAGTTAAAACATTAATGTCTAAATACCGTCTGACGCATTTGAAATAAAAAAACTGTTAAGAGCAAATTTGTTAAGCCGATCTCCGCGGGGAAGCGGTCTGGGCCTTTCGTCAGGGGATCTCGGATCGAATCCCGGTCAGGCATTGCATCTTTATACGCTAAAAAGCTCCACTTCCGTATTACCGCGTACAAGCTTGTCTGTATGTTTCTGTGCGGACTAATTCCTTTGAAAAAAAATCTGGGAAAATTATGCAAGCCTTCGATAGCTTTTTTCACCGCTGTAAGATAAGAAAACGCGATTATAATAAGAAATTTTACATTATTTTATCGTACTTGTAATTTTTTCTCTCTCCTACTCCCGTTCTAATCGATACAAATAACAGTAATCGATCGATATCGATAATCTATTTATACGTGATCCAAGCGAATACGTTGTTACAATAAAACGTTCTTTAGAGGTTACAACGATAAGATCCATTAACTCTATTTCTGTATTATTATTGCAACCTGTGTTACACATATATCTACGAGTCGTCTAATTTACAATTGATATCGCTATCTTGTTTAATATTGATTTCAACCGGTACTGTATGCGCTTTTGTTATGATATATATAGACGTACAGAATGTATCACGAAGTTCTCCCGGGACTGTCATAACGTATTTTACTCGTGAAAATAATAGAAAAATTTCATATAATCATACGTCCAAAAATGCTTCTTTTCCAAGTTGGTGGTGAACGATTTCGCCCGTGTTTCAGCTTCCCCGGTGAAATGAGGTCGTACCGAAATATTTAGAATGTTAGTTAAGGGGCAAAAGTAGTGATTTTTCGTGGTTTTTGATTTGAAATATCGAATAAAATAATCTCAGATACGTATTTGTAGTAGTTTTTGAGAAAACTAATAAACGGGTAATAAACGCGTAAAAACCTTATGAGAATTAATTCTGAACAATATGGTGTAAAACGAATCAAAGAAAGGTTAGAAAAAATGTATTTAGAAACAGAACGTTACTACATTTATCAGAAAAGTACTTATTTAATGTAAACAAAAAAGAAACGCGTAAGATTGTAAAAAGAAAATTTACTGTTAAGAATTGCTTTTAAAAAATTAAAAAACTGGAAATTACAAAACAATTGTAAAATGTAAACAAATAAATAAAAATTACCTAGCGACAGAAATACAAATTTTTCAGTTCTACAAAATAAAATAATTAAATATTTTAGAAAAATAAACTATCGAAATAAAAGAAAAAGTCAAATAAACAATTTGAAATCTTTAAAGCTAATTAGAAATTAATCTATCTAAATTTGTTTGAAATAATTTTCACATTGTCTACAAGTCTTGTTTAAAACGTTTACGTATTATTAGCTAGTTTTAAGTTATTTTACGCGAGATATAAAATAGGGTGTTTTCGAACCCGATCTTTTTTGTTTTACCCCGAAAATTATTAAAAATACAGTTCTGGAACCTATTTATTTTTTCAGTTTTTCACGCATAAAACCGCTAAATTTATCCCTTAATTTGGTTGCCAAGAATTTTAGTTTGAATTTATTTTACCGAAGATGCAGAAATCAGAGAGAAATCTTTTGCCGGCCGACGAAGCGTTTCCGAACCTTTTCATCTTTATTTTCATTTTTCACGTCCTGAATGTTTGTTACATTCTTCGTGAATCACCGGAATACAACTACGGGTCATTTTTGGAACGATAACGTTTCCCTTCTATAATAATAATAGGCCCAGTCAAAAAACTCTATCGTCCAGAAGTCAAAAAATAGTGAAAAAGGGTTATAAAATATCAGGTATCTTGACTTCTTAACTTCCTTTATATTAATATTTTGTTATTCGAACCGTTATTTCTTTTTAATTTATTTGATCGAACACTTCTTTCCTATAGATAAGGAAGAATGCGAATGTTAATGCTGCAAAAATCAAATGTCTTTCTAAGCCGCACTCGGTTGACAAAAACTAAATTATTGTGAGATTGTGCCGGGACTTCTTCGATACCGTTTTCATCTTCCGTGAAACATAGCACCTTCAGACTGAATTCACTACCCTTTTTTCGATATTTAAAAATGAAATACTACGATGTTGCGAATTTATTTTAAAAGCGTATTTAGTTTTATATTTTGTCACTTCCCCTCATCGTCACTTCCCCAACCGCACCGGCCGACATTCGACCATGCAAATCTTATTGTTTCCCCGATCGGCGTAAAATTATTACCGAATGTGTAACCGGAACTTAAAAAATTACATTTTTTTTATTTACGGCCTAGAAAGTACGATTTCGTTACGGCTTTTATATATGCAGGAATAATGTTTATCTGTCGCTTATACGAATCGACGATAAAAATACATGATCTCCAACCGGTTAAATTTGAGACTTCCTGTTTATTAGTTTATACAAAAAATAACAGGGTATTTTGATAGATAAATACTATTTGTAATGGAATTTGCCGAACGTTTTCCGGCGGTGACCCCGGCATATTTATAAATTTATGGAAGTCGAGCGTTAATTTATTAGAGCGGGCTTTGATTACCTTAACGTTTTGTAAAAATCCGATAAAGAACGGGGAGATATATTTAACGGGATGACATACGTCTAATGCGTTTGCGTATTTTGTAGCCTGTGATAGATATAATGTCGTGGAAAATCACATTGAGAAATGTTTACGGAAGAACCCCGTTTCTAAAAACTTTTCTTTTCTTTTTATTAATTTTAATTAGGGGTTCGGTTTTATTCAGTACCGAGGCGGTTTTTTTAAAATTTTGTTTATTTACTCGTTTATTACCCGAAAAAACACCGGCTAATTCGACTTAAATTATTTTTTTCTCTCCTCGAGCCAAAGGTTCTTGGGCTTTACAATTTACTATTCAAAGCCGATTTCATTAATCCCTTGTAACGTTTTCTTCCTTCAATTCATCTACGAACTCTTGTCTCGGTCTTCTTCTCACCTTTCTTCCCTCGATTAAACCCTACCGATATAGTAAAACGGGTGAGATGTCGAACCGAGTGGCCGATCGTATTTCCCCTTGTTTTACCTATTGTCGATAATTTTTTTCGTTATAACTTGTTAGCAGTACTTCCTAGTTTTGTTCCGCTCTGTCTGTCCAAGACGCCTTCAAAATTTCTTTCCTTTACCGCATCTCGAAAGCCTCACGTTTATCGTTTTCTGTTTTTCTCGGAATCCACGTCTCGGAGTCGTATATACAAATAGTCCAGGTCAAACATTTTCACCAGGCGTCTCCTTGTCACCAGAGCGATACCGTCTGATATCCGTAAACTTCTCTTTCTGTACAACGTTTCCGTATGCTAATTTTAACGTCTTCTTCCGTACGATAAAATACTACTTCCGAGTATTTAAATGGAATGTTAATTTGCGTCGCTTTCTCCCTTCTAGCCGTACTTCGCCGCTTTTCGTTTCCTATCTCTCGTACATTTCACAATTTTTTGATATTCTTTTTTATTATCGTAATTTTTTATTACCGTAATCCGTGTTTTTCTACGAGAATTCTCTGATTTGTGTATAGTTGTGTGATAATTCTTCGATTTTTGAAATATACTATTATATTTTTTAATGTTTTGAACACACGGGGGTTATCCCGATCAACGTTATCAAAAAATGGTGTCTGCAAAAAGAATTTTTTACTGATGAAATTAGATAATGTATTATTTATTTTTTGATGACTTAGATAAAATGTTGAAAACCCGCTCGATAAATTCGTTAAAAATGTAGTAAATTACTTATAGAGATTGCCTTTTGGTGAACCGTCATCATTATAATTTACATTTATAGGCATACTGCATCATATATGTACTAACTGGTTGGCATGCCAAGCAGAACATCACAGTGTGTGTGTGAGTGTGTGTGTGTGATGTACTTGCATGGAAGTGTAATAATAATCCTTCACCGGAAGTTTAGCTGTGTCGAGTATTCAGTCAACATCCGGTTCTACTCTTTAATGCATACGCCTTACCTTTTATTATTTCTTCAATGAAAATGTTTGCGAGGTTCTTATATGTGTAAAACGCGTGCGTTTCGGTGTCGGTAGATACGCGTGCGTCAGCAAACCGTCGAATCTAAATATAGCAAATAATGAACTACGGTAAAAATCTACCTATGAAATCCAAATGATTTATAAGGTGTTTTTATTAAATTAAAAGACGTTGCGAAATCGCATTTATTGTAATGTTATTAGCCGATTGTTATTTCTTATTTTTTTGTCGTAAACGTACGCTTGATTCGGTTTTAAAAAAAATATTTCGTAATATTTTTTTCGATTCTACCTACTTTAGTTGTTAAATACGACATTTTTTCAAAATTCATTCTCGGCTAATATTTCGTAAGAACAGAAACGGTTTTAGCCGATGGAGATGACTACAACTACGATAAAAATTTTCACGATTTATAAATATAATTTTATTTTTATCTGTAGAAAATATTAGAAAAATCGTTAAAAAATAAACCGAAAAGTTACTACTATAAGAAAATTGGACTCTCCTTTTTCAAAATTCTATATAAAATATTACCCTAAATGACTAAAATATTGAAGAATATAAGAAAATAATTTTTTTTAATAAGAGAAACTTTTTTTTGTACTTCCGTTTAATATTTTCTTTTTCTTTATTTTCTACTCCTAACGTACATTTAGCAAATATTTTCGACTTGTGAACGATAAACGACCCTGATCAAACGAGATTAAAATGATACGTGTGACGTAAATCGTCTTATACCGACTCAGGCCGACCGTTCTTGAGAGGTACAGTTAAATGTATTCTTTCTACCGTAATAACCCGGTGTCCTCTGTGTAGAACCCAAATTCTTCTAAAAATGACATACCTTTACTAGGATTCGAACCTCAGAACCTTCGACTTGGAAAATCAGCTGTTAAAAACTTGATTTACGACGACGATTTTTACCGCTTGTTAAATCGATACGGTGATTCGGTATACAATTTTGAAAAAATAAAAATATTTCTTTAATTTGCAAGTAATAAAGAATGTCTGGTAAACGGGAAATTTTGCCGTTTCAGACTAAAATATACACGATTTATTCCTTACAGTCGAGATATTTCAGGCGAGCTCCATCGCTTTCACAGTAACAAAGGTGAATTTTTGCTATCTCCTCTCAGATCTTGGCTTTAGATTTTGAGCGGTACAGATCGATTCCGATCCGCTTTGATTTTAAAACGACCTCACAAAAATATGCATGTCGATATGCAGGATCTTGGAGGTCGAGAAACGTTAAACTCACATTCGGTCAAAGATAAAAAGGAAAGACGATTTGAAAATAAGACGGATGCTGTGGAACGATCGAAAAGATTTTTAATTATACGTACAGACTGTCGTAAGTAAAGTTTTTATCGGTTATTTGTTCTTCGTTTATTTTTGATTTAATTTGCCGATTCTTTACGCCATTGGATTTTTCTTTACGCCGCGGATATTTTTTTGGGATTTAGTCGCCGGGAATAAGTTTTATTATGAAACTTTTCAGAAGGAATTAAAATTAACGAAATTAAATTTCTTTTTTACCGAGCGTTCGCTTCCGCGCGGGCTTGTTATTATAACGAGCGAACGGGTAGAATTCGTTAAGCAAGCGGCTTGCTGTAACTATTTAAAGGTTATTTATACTAAGTTTTTGAGGGCGCGTACGTCAACACACAAATACAAACGGTAGATAGCAGGTGAGCAGGTGAGGTCACCTTAGTCTTAACGACCGTGCCGTAGGTATTGCATTTATTAGTCGACTGATAGGTACAGATAGGTCACATATAACTACTGATAACAGGTACAGTCACCGCTAAATGTAAGTACAGAATAATATACAGTATTAAGTAAAAGTTATTCGTTTAAAAATTGTACTGCAGTTTATTTCTATGTGATAGTCGAAGCGGTATGTTGTAATATCGTATTATTTCGTTTAAATTTTATTTACAGAGTGTTTATTAATTTGTACTGCTTTTTTCTTTTTAACAACACGGATTCTTTCTTTTGCGGCCTTTCATCTCTTAAGGTAATTTGATTAATATTTTTAATTTTTTGTTACGTACATCTAAGATTAACCTATTTCGAAGTTCCTTGGAGTGTCCGGTCTTAATTTTTTTTATATTATTTTTATATTTTTTATCGTTATTATCGCTAAGTACCATTTATTATAGTAAAACAACGGATATTCTGTTATCGCATGTTTTTAACAACTCGATAAATATCTCCTACATTCGACGAAGTCGTGCTCTTTCACGCACTGTTATTTTTTTTTTAATTAAGTAAATAACTGTAGTTTTTAACAACGATTTTTTTTACGGGCTTACGCCGAATCGTATTTTGAATTTCTATTTAAAAAAACGAAATTTATAAAACTACACTAAACATCGAAAATTAATAGTTTGTAATCTTTTTCTTTAAATTTTGGTTATTAACCAATTTATTTAACTTTATTTTTTGAAGTCGGTGTACGTACAATTTTAAATTTGAAATGTTAATGTAGTAGAGGCGATGTAAATAAGAAACGATTTCTTTGTAAAAGGAGTTAAATAATTTATTGATTTACGCTATCTGTTCCGATCTATCTTAAACGTGTTTTAAGATAGATTTTACTTATCAAAACGTTCTTTCTCTGAAAGTAATAGTGTTTATTATGCAGCCGATCCGTAGGATAAACAAATCTAAAGTATCGTTTATTAGAACCGAATATGACGCGCATTACGGTATCGATGCAGAACGGTATATTTCTTTCGGTAAGAAAGCGGTCGGGAAACCGCTTCTCTCCTATTTACTTAGTAAGCCGATATCAAGCCTAGCGCGGGATCTTGTTTTCATAAAAAAAAATCTAAATCGATTTTTTATCGTCATCAAATCGTGAACGAGTAGATATGCCGCTCCACGGATAATAAAAAAAAACCGCCGTAGCATTTGTTAGGATAGATCGAGGGAAACTACAGTAAAACCTCCGTTATATTATCATTAAGATTGATTATAAGATAAAAATTACATGTAATTCGATCCTATATTAATTATTTAAAATATAAACGATAGATACTAAAATACAAAATAAATCACGATCTAGAAAGCGTTAATGTAAATCACTCGATTACATAATTACGTGTACAACACGAGGGCACAAAATTATCGTTTTCATTATTATTATTTTTTAATTTAATAATTCATCATCGGTAATATTATTTCAGTAAAAGAAAATCGTCTACTTGTATTTTAAATAAATATACGGGTAAACGGTTAGGTAATTTATGAAAAAAAAAACGGTAACTGAATCTTAATAAGGCCCTTTCTCGTATCCTGTTGCAAAAAATCAAAATTCTGTCGTCTGGTTGTTTGGAAGCGACTAACTTATTATTGTTTTTAGCAACGATTGGACATTCATACAGAAAAACGCGCTAGGGTAATCGTATTAATAGTTAAGGCGATCAAATAACGATCCAAAAGGCCAAAAAATTTGTTCAAACTTTTCACGGATATTATACTTCAGACGGAAGTGCACTTAAGCGTAACAATTATTTAATAATATCGACAAGTTTAACGTTTTAAAAAACCGTCAAGGTTGATTTCGTGGCAAACTTAGCTTCACGGGTAACAAAATTACTATCGTTTTCATTAACGGGAATTCAATCTATTCCAAAATCAACGTTACATATAATTCATTCATATCAAGCGTGAAATTGTCCGCTTTTATACCTCTAAATTATATCTTCTCTTTTTATTTCAAATTACGCTAATAAATTTTAGGTTTTTTCTTTTTTTTTCATACCTCATTTCTAGTGAACTTTTATCAAATTTACTACGCGAATCGTTTATTAATATCTTCCTTCGGGTACTTTAACTTCGCTTTAATAATTTTTTTGGAACCATTTTATCGTTCGTTTTCCTATATAACCGGTTGGAAATGACGATAAGAAATTACGTTGACTATTGAAAAAAATAATTTTTGAGCAGATAAGTATTTATTTAGATACGAGGCTCTTACCGTATTTTTTTATTATACCTTTAAACCTTAAAAGAAGAGTTTAAACGGCTAAAAATATACGTTATCGGTTTTCTACGTACGTTTATAAAATATAGATATCGATTACGGATGAAGATCGTCGTCGATCGGTTATAATCTGTTTAACCGCCCGTTGTAATACCGATAGGATTCTAATTTTTCTTTAGTCGGTCGTTATTTGATGTTCCAGAGTTTAGGTATTTAGCGTTTATTTCCTTTTTTCTTTTTTATTAGTATCGATCTTTTGTTCGGTTTGATTTCGCATATATACATTTCTTTCTGTTGCACGCTGATCTTTTAGCCCATCCGTTTCGTAAATTCATTTTTGCGTACCTTTAATATTTTATCTACGACCGCATTTATTATTAACATCGGACTTCTTAACCTAAAGCCGATAGGTTTGTCTTTACAAAATTCCGTCACATATTATCTTTTTATCGAATAATCGCCCTTTTCTCTTTTTTTGGTATTCCGATGACGATGACCGTTCCGATGTTACGCGCCGCACATCTCAGGAACGGTCGACATGAGACCTTTCAAGACTACACTACATTTACGGTGGTTCTGGAGGCCAAACAGAAAAAAGAGAGAGTTATCGGTCTCCGAGCCGATCGATCTTTTACCGTTTTTGTTCGCTCGTTTTTATCTTCCGCTTCGATACCGTCTATAGCTAATATATTTTCTCTTTAGCGTTTTCTTGTTTTATTAATCGTTTAATTTTTTTAACCTTCTTCCGTATCACAACCGCTCTTTATATCAGCAAGACTTCCTTGTTTTTCTGGCGTTGCTGTAGTCCTTGTTTTGCGGCTGTTAATAGCAGCAAAGCGTACGGTGTACTCCGTTCGCATGTCTACGAATGTATTTCTGAATCTTAAATATAAAACAGAATGTTCTTTAAGCGGATGAAAGCCTTCTTGATTCGTCTAAGTTTATTTTTTATTTTTTATATATCTGCCGTCCCTTTGCAATTTATAATTAATTAGGTAATTTCATTACCTAAATAAATGTACGGTTTTCTATTACCTTTACTCTTTTATCCGTTGAGATGGCATTTCATTATTTTTGTTTCACTTTCGTTTACGTTCAAATCGCATTTCCTTCCGATAAAACAAAATACAATTCCGTATTAATTGTTTAAAATTGTTATTTTTTCCTTATTTTCTTTCGTCTTCAAGACTCAATAACTTTTAAATAAAAAAATCTGTTGTAGACAACACACGACTTCCTTGTACGCCTATTAAATTACATTTAAAAATTATTTTTTTTTAAATTAAAAGTACCCAAAATTTTATTTCATTAAAAACTGATGGTATTTTTCAATTTTTTTTTATTGCTGAATTACTATTCATCTTAAATTGTTTTTTACAATTTTAGGTTAATAATTAATAATAAATCGATACATGTAAATTAGAAAAAAAAGTTAACAAAAAAGTCGATGAGTCTGATTCGAACCGATATGCCTTCCCCTAAGATCCAAATATTTCATTAATTAAAATTTTATTTGGATATAACTCTGGAACCGATAAAAATAAGTACCGCTTATGATATATCGCTGGAAAGCTGTCAATGAGGGCTTATTACTGCAGAAATCCATTTTTTTATTTTTTATTTTAGTCTTTTTTGGACACTTTTGGTTCAGTCGATTGGAATCAAAAGAGGAAGTGCACAACTAGATGTTACAACAGTCCTAAATTCAAAATTACAACATCCTACTTACTACTAATCGTTTTTGAGTTATGCGAGATACGTACGTATAGACGTCACGCCGAAACTAGTCAAAATGGATTCGGAGTTGGTCAAAATGGATATTTCCGTTGAAATCTGGAAACCGAAATTTTTAGTGATTACAATAATTCTTTTACTTCTTACAAGGAAGTAATAAAAAAATAAACACGATTATAACCTCTCTGAAAATACTCTCTCTAAAATAATGATATTTCAACTTTCAAAAGCGCGGATATGTTGACATATCGATTAAGATTAGCAGACTTATACGATCTTAAAGCCACCTATCAGCAGAATATTATGCGAGTTTTTACTCGATCTTGCGCTCGTATAATTCTCATTATCGGGTTGCGATTCTTCTTTTATTTTGTAATATTTTATATACGCTTAGCCGATTCAAATATTTATGCGACTATAACTTTACGGTATTAAAATTTTAAATTATCGTTAAGAAATTTAACCGCTTTTAATTTTTACTTTATAATAATCCGTTATTTCTTTACGCTGTTCCGATCGAAGTTTAATCGTGGTCTCCCCTTTATCCATCCAGGCAAATGTTACGGCAGTTCGTTTTTTATCTGTGAAATTGTTACTGACGCGATCTATACGGTGAATTAAAGGTAAATTATGCACCGAACCGAATAAAGTTACTTATATCTAACGGGAATCATTTTATTAAATTTAAATCTCATCGGGTGAAATTTTCGGGTGGAATTTACCCGTTATATAAAACAAATTCGGCGCTTTAGTCTTTAAGCAAATATAAAATAAAAACCGTTAACTTTTACTTTTTACAGACACGTGTTAGTAAAATACGGAAATCCTTAAATAATTTTTTGACAGTTAAACGTAAAAAATTGAAATTTTGTAAATGTTTCTGCCTCGAGACAATCTTTTTCTGTTTACGAAACACCGTTTATCGACCGTTCGAAGACAGGGGCGACTTAAAAATTTTAAACGGTAAGCGTAAGAGTGTAACACATCATTTTCTTTTTTTACTGATGAATTAATTCGCTGCAAAATTTAAAAATACAAGGGAATATGAAAATGAAATTTTTATTGCGTATGAAAAATACCACGCCTGACCGGGATTCGAAACCGGGACCTCCGGATGAAAGGCCGAAACGCTACCACTTCGCCACGGAGATCGGCTTTTTAAAAGGGATTGAAAAATAAAAATCTTGACGTAAAAACGTTTGGGCTGCTATAATCCTAACTAAAATGGCTACAACTTATTTTTCATTGCCGGTTTCACAATCGATTTACGCAGTACATTCCGAGCAGTAGTCTCTACCAAAACACAGATTATTTTAAGATAGGAGGGACTTGCCGGTTTTTGTTGTACTGTCGAATAGTTATTTAAGACATCTCTTTTGAAACTATCTGCGATAAACACCGTGTAGTTACCGTTTCGGTCAGGGTTATTGTCGTAGCTCAGTATATTTACGACCTATAAAATAACGCGATACAATCGAACCCTTTTTCATGTTGTTCTCCGTTTATGCTTGAGATGTAATTAAATAGATCGTTTTGAGGTACGAGCATTTTTCAATTCTTAACAGTGTTTCTTAACACTGTTAACAGTGTTTTTTAATTTCTTTATATATTAACGTATACATCACGTATTAACTGACAAACACATTCTCTAAATTCTATCTACACGCGCTCGCGCCTACTCTATATATATATATATAGTGTGTGTGTATAGAACATGATAGTTTAACCTTTAAAAAAAATTGCCGCTGATATTCTTACGAACAGTCTGCACTTTGGGTTTTTTTTTAGAGCTTACTATAAATAAATATTCTAATTCGCAATAAGCTAACATATGAGTCAAAAGTTATATATATACATAGAATCGATGTTCATCTAAAAAAAAAGTGAAATTGATCCAAATTCATAGTTTGTGGAAATGTCAAGGTAATTTTTTAAGGTTGATATTGATAAGGTAAAATGTTAACGAAGTTAACCTACGTGTCTGTGCCACGCTACCACCCATTCTGATTTATACATACGCATAAACATCCCGGTGTTGGATGTGACGTGTGTGCGTTTGTGTCTCTGTTTACAGACGAGATGACATAATACTTACTTGCAGTATCACACCGTGCGACCTGTAAACCGGTTTATTCTTAAGTTTTAATGTATTAAGATTTATTACTCTGTCACCCTCTTTCTTACGATCACTCAATCACTCTCACTCTTTCTCTCTCTCTCTCTCTCTCTCTCACTCTCTCTCTATCGCCCTACCGTGTTATTCCCCCCCCCCTCTTTATCATTACTTTATCTATTACGATATAAGAAAAATTGATTCGTACAGAATGTTTGTTTTGAGGGTAGCCGTTCGATAAGAATAATAAATAAAAATGTAACGAGAGATGAAAAATTGGCGCTGATATGTATTTTAAAATAATCTTTCAGGAATCGACTGGTAAACCGTACGATTGAAAATTCTGGCGTTTTCGCTGGAACGATAAAAGAAAATAATTTTATTTTTATTAAATTTTTAAAAGGCGAAAATATAAGGATTTTATAAAAAAAACAAATTTTTGCTTTTTCGAAAGCTTATTAAATTTTACTTTACGATAGAAAAGAGGTAGTCAAATGTAACAGATGCGGAATAAAAGTCCATTTTATTTGCTGCAAATGTTCGGATTTAATTTTCCACTTAGACACCGTTACTATCTCCTAAAGGTGAACCGATTTTCTCATTTCTTTATTTAAGAATGCCGGCTGTGGCTGTCATTCCTCAAGCCATCGCCTGGCTGTGTCCTTCGGTTCATCGTTCTTAGTGATACGAGTATCATTAATGTCCATCTTTAATCGCGGAAACGAGTAAAAATCGCAAACGATATCAAATTTTATGAGTACGGAAGATGCGAAATACGTGCAAATTTCAACACCTGAACAGGTGACCGGGTATTATCATCTCTGCGCATCGTCGAACAACACTTGTACGTCTCCTAAGGTATTCTAACGCCTCTGTGTATCGCTCAGAATTTACAGTCGAGCCAGATTCCAGGTAGTCTTTCAGGTACCCGAGTTTGAAATCCCAGAACGCTGTCGAGCAAATATTTTTGTCGAAGATTGTGTTTTGATTTTTTTTATTCCGGTGAACTTAGCGCCGGAATCACGTGCTCTGGGTAATAGCGATGCGCTCGACTTTCATCTCTCGTGACCGACACTGAAAAGGACGTTGTCTCCCTCGTCGCTATAGCGATTTAAAATCTGTTCGTTACTATACTTTTCCGTGAATTTGCGTGGCGCTTATCACGAACGGATTTTACGGTAGCGCCGTCAGGTAATAACGAGTCCTATTTGTTCTTTCTATACGACTATTTGGGAGGAGATTTTTTCGTTGTTGTGCGATGCTACGGTCATTTATAGTCTTTCGGTGCTTTTGATCGGATACAGAAATCAATCGACCGCTGTGAAGTGCATCCCCGATACTCGCTTTAGCGGCTTCCGATGTATGAGATTTTATCACCCGCGAGTAGTACATCACCGATCGATAGTTTCATCACAGTAAACGGCTTTTAGACGACGACAAATGACACTAACCCTCCATTTTTTGCGCCCTTAAAAATTCAATCGCCGCACGTCGTTTAAACGCGTCGACATAGCCGGCGTACTCGACTCCATAACAAATGACTGATAACAAACGAGAAGGCGTGACTCATCGAGTTTTGGAATGTTAGTAGAAAAAATAAATTATAGCAGCACCTGTCACTGTGCAACATTTTTTCCTCTCATTACGTTCCGGTGTGCATTACATTTCAGCCACCTCTCGTAATTTGAATCTTGTTTTTGATTGTTTAACAGAAAAATTGACGTAAATTTTAACATTTTGTAACGGTATTAATTTTAATTCTGATCTCGTTTTAATAAACCAAATTTAATGCCGATTTATTTTCAAAATTCAACTAAAAATAAAATTTTCTACGTAAAGTTCGTTTATAGTAAAGTTAGCATTACGAACAAAACTAACAAAAAAAAAACCCAAGTACTGATCTTCGTTCAAACAATCTTTAATTGTTTCGAACTAAAGAGGTGTCTGTATCCCTTCTACCTTTTGATCATCATTCTTAATATGCATTTCTGCATAAAAATGTGAAATATTACAATATCCTGAACATTATATATATATATATACATTTGTATTACATATGTGTGTTATTTTAAAACCATCCTCACCTCTCTTTTTAGATTTAAAAAAAAATTAAAGATTAAATTTTTCAAAAAATTCAGATTAATCATATTAACTCCCCCTCACACAAACACGTGCGCACGCACGAAACAACACAAAAAATTCCATTTAAACATGCTCCGTTCAACTATTAAGAAAGATATAGATGCCGACATCCATAATTAACTATAGTTTTACTTGCGTTTTTGAATTGCGGAAACATCCATTATACCGGTTTATGTTGCATAGTTTGAACGTATGTTGTCTAGTTAGAAGGATAAAAATGGAGAATTTTCAAGTAAAGTTCGTAACTTTAAATCTTTTATTCCGATCGGTACATTATAATATATTATAGCCTTAGAGGTCGCATAATGAACAGGTAGATAGCTACTACGCGGTTAAAAAAAAGAAAAGAAAATGCCCTCCATCATTTGCCTGGATGGATTAAGGGAAACCACGGCAAAGTCTTGATCAGAGCAGTACATAAAATGGAATAAATATGCGAGTTAAACGCGCATTATCTGACATGTTGTAAACGCATGAATAATGCATGAAGATACTACAAAGATTTAGTATGAAATGATACCCGATATGTAAACGTAATAAATATATAAAAATTACTATAAGTTTGTGTTTTTAAGGCGCTTCAAATCAAAACGGTGCAGTTTTACTGGGAATTAGCAATGTTAACTCTACCTCAGCGACGCTTTCATTCATGTATAAATAATATAAAAATATTTTGAAGCTATTGCAAACAATTTTCATTATATTTTGCAAGTTTCCAGTTTGAAGCCTTTCCATTACCCTCTGACAATTTATAAAATTTCTTTAGAAAAATATCATGTTAGTACAGTGTTGACAGGTTACGAAAAAAAAAAGTAAGTATTCTTATGAAATGAAAATTACAAGATGACATATGTAAGTATGAGGTAACTATACAGTACCCTCATACTTAAGTATACTCGTATTCAGGAGTAATAAGAAAACCGTGTCGTCAGGTATTTATTACACTGCGGATCGGTCTAGTGGTGATTTCGCAAATCAGCTGATTTCGAAGTCGAGATTTTTAATGTTCAAATCCTAGTAAAAGTAGTTACTTTTTACGTATTTAATTACTAGGTCGCAGATACCGGTGATTTTTGGTGGTTGGGTTTCAATTAACTGTACACCTCAGGAACGGTCGACCTGAGACTGTTCAAGACTACACTTGATTTACATTCATCCACTGATATAATACCTTACGGTAGTTCCGGAATCTAAACGGACAAAAAGAAAGAGATGTATATTAAGCATCGATGTGATACCCGGTTGCCAATACTCTGGCATAAGTGTATACCCAGCACACCGTAAAATATACAAATGAAGCGGTTCATTCGTGCACTACGGCGGACTGGCCGCGTAATGAACAACGATAATCTCGGAAAAAGCAAGTTTTACTAATTTCGCTTCTAAATCGGACTCTTTACATACGCCGTAAAAAAAATGAACCGGATAGTGTGAAATAATAATTTATTTCTGTCGAAAAATAATAATAGAGCGACCTAAAACTAATATTTGAGCAAATTTTTTTCTTCATGATATCGCCGCATAAGCTGAAAGCTTGCGCGCGGGGTACGGGAATGGAATTTGTAGCGCTCGAAAACTGCCGTGCCTGACCGAGATTCGAACCCGGGATTCGATCCGGATGAAAAGCCGAGACGTTACCGCTCCGTCACGGGAAATTTAAAATCGGTTCGATCGTAGCATTAATATTATTCGTTTTTTTTGGTGTATGGGAATCGGGCGTAACGTAATCTCGAGCTACGCATCGAATTTATCGTTTCGAGATCCTATCATCGATTCCTCAAAGTTATTTATCCGTGTGTCAATCGCATGCACGATGAAGGCACACGATCGTGGCGTACTAAATTAAAAAGGTGGAAAATTCTCATTGCGGTGCCTCAAACCGTCTCATTTTTATAAAAACGTTTGACGGCAAAAGCGCTTTGTGCACTACTTCAAGTATCCACGATAATTAAACGGCAAAATGGCGAGAGCCGGTTTCTATGTTATTCAGTGCTGAATTCACCGGACTTACCTACGCAAATCTCAACATTTCCCGTTTCCCTGAATCCTCTGTCGTTTCTAGATATTTATACTTCGAGAAGAAAAATAAAGGTTTTTTTCGTAACCGTCGGTTAGCGATAAACTTCTGAAGAAAACTTTGAAAAACCTGTACGTTGACTTTTGAACGACGAAAAATTTTTCGATCGCTTTTAGAACGCGATTTGATGAATATGAGAATAGTAATAAATCTGGAGAAGATGTATGACGTCGACGTCTGTATGCCAAGGAATCGACTGACCGCTCTTATCGGCGCGTCAGAGTTGCGTTGCAGCAGTCACCGGCGGAGGAAATATCCGACGCCGTTCGTTGCCAGTCGGATGTACATCGAGGCTAAGCTACGTGTGCGGGATTATCGTGTTTGGCATACAGACAAACCTCAGGTCGGTAACATAACCGAAGGTTAGTCGCGAGGCTTGTCTGTAATAACCCTTAGCGTCTATTTTCACGTATTCTCGGAAGAAGTTACGGCTGTAATTAAGCTTCATTGGAATCGGCTAGAAACATTCGTCGATGAAATCGAGCGGTGTAGATTATTTTTCATTAAGGAATAAAAAAAATTTGTTTTTCTTTAACATTTCATCTTCTACGGAATGCGGTTCAAAATCACCTCTATATTGTGTCTTCATGGATGCAGAATAAATAAACAGGAAAGGAAATTAACAATCGACCTTAAAGTGTTGAATTTCATAATTCTAGCGTTTAAACGGTTGAAACTACTTCGCGATTACATCTGTGATCGTCTGTGGAAGGCAGACGGAGTCCCGGCAAGAAATGGTGGTCCTCTGACCTTAGCGTGCTGCGCGCAAGAGTTAGATCCGCGCGGATAAGGTACTAGCGCTGCCTCCCAACGGGGATTATCGTTAACCACGTGCACGCTGAGCGTCTTCGGATCTACCGGCGTGCCCGTAACACATATGTTCACGCCATCAAGGAAGCCAAACTCAAATTGGAAAGACTCCATGCGCGAGTTGCAGTGCGATCCTTGGCAGCTCGCGAAGACCTGCTACCGACCGAAGCCATTGCACGTGTTGTCCAGTGTTCGGTGCGGGTTAGGTGGTCGTGACCACACTTTAACATCTGTGGCGACCTACCGGGCGTTCCTGGATACTCTGTTTGCAGATGCTCCGGAGGGTGAAGCGGAAATCGGCGTTAGGGCGGGTGAAACACCATTCCCTGGCGTTCGGACCGTGGAACCCGAAGATATAGACCGAGTGGTTTCTCGAATGGCATGAAAGAAGGCACCGGGGAGACCAACTTGACCCGGATATTTTCCATCATTTATTGCATGTCATAAGAGAGCCACTCTGCAGACTGTTCACGGGATGCCTAAGCTGGGGCTGCTTTCCGGCTTGCTGGAAGGTGGCTTTGGTGAGGGTACTCCTGAAACCTGGAAAGGATCCTGGTGAGGTCGGCAGTTATCGACCCATCAGCCTCTTGCCGGTTCTCGGAAAGTTGCATGAAAGGCTGGTTGTGGAACGGCTCGAAGAAAGCATCGATATGAGCTGTATTCTAAATCGAGGCCAGTACGGCTTCATGAAAGGGGTTGGCACCGAGGATTGCATCTTAAATGCTCTTACCGAGGTGGAAAGCGCCGACTGCAAATATGTTTTGGCTATTTTTATTGATATAGAGGCAGCATTTCCTTCCTTGTTTTGGAGTTCTGTCCTCTATGCTATGGAACACCGCAATGTTCCCGAAGCCATACAGGCCGTGGTACGAGACTACTTGTCTAACCGTACGGCTCTGTTTAAGGATGCGCACCTAGTTGTGGAAAAATCCGTCACCAGGGGAAGCCCGCACGGTTCCGTTCTGTGGAACCTGGTGTTCCACAGAACGGGAAGAAATGGGTTTCCGGGGTTGACATTCCCAGAAGGAGTCACGGCCCAGGTTTTCGCCGATGACTGTCTCCTTTTTGTTCGTGGAAATTCACGACCACAGCTGGAAAGCAGAGCGCAGGCGGCTTTGTCAACCGCCGAAGGCTGGATGGACATACAAAATTTAAAGATTTCTGTGCCCAAGACGAAGTTTATGCTTCTGAAGGGCGCAGACAAATTATCATGCAGTGGAAACCCCTACATTAAGTATAAAGGCTGTGTAATCAGCCGAGTAAGGGTTCATAAGTACCTAGGTGTTTTGTTTGATGATAAGTTGCTTTTTAGCTACCACATCAAACAAGTTGCGGCGGACGCTGTCTCTGTGATGCACAAACTTAGAAGGATTGCTCGGAAAGACTACGGGCTGTCTGGTCACCAAATGTACTTGGTGTACCGAAGTGTTTTCGAGAGTATGATCGCATACGCGGCGCCAATTTGGGCGCACAGGTTGGATAGAAATAGAGCACTGCTTCTAAATTTAAGGAGTGCCCAGCGCAGAGCCTTAATTGTATGCACTGGTGTTTTTAAAACAACCTCCTACGAGGCTACTACCGTATTGGGAAAGGCTCTCCCAATCGATTTAGTGGTGAAAGTTCGAGCAGTCATGTGGAAATTGCGAAGAGGTCGGGAAACCGAGGTATTTGGGATGCGGTTTTGCGCCGGGCTAGAACCGGAACGGAACGGCTATCACAATGCACCGGGTCTAAATTTCGAACAGTTGCCCATTTCCCGCCTGCGGAAGAGGCTTTGGAGCCTCGCGATGGAGGCATGGCAGCATGAATGGTACACCACGACTAAGGGAAGATCTCTGTATAGATTTATACAGGATCTGGGGGGATGGTATGCCTCGAGATTATTTTTTATGGCGGCGGGTGCCCAAGTGCTCACCAACCATGTGAATTTGATGCAATATCTGTTCAGGTTTCGCCTAGCGGCTGATGAGTTGTGTGTCTGCGGGGAGGTCCAGTCGAACGAACATCTAATGTTCGACTGCCCTGCTCTTGGGGAGGGGGGCAGAGACCGGGCCACCCTGGAACTTAGAGGTCAGGGGGAAAACTGGCCGCTCATAAACGGCGAGTCAGTGTGGCGTGAGCCGCATTGTCGAACCGTGTGGGAGTTCCTCGATGAGGTTGCGATGTTCAACCGTCATCGTTAGATTGGTTAATTTAAATGAGATTTATTGATTCCTGTAGCGTGTCTGTGGGACGTCTTCCTTGAAATAATGGCTGCCATCAGCCAGTAATAAGCTCCAAGCGCTTTAAATGGTGGACAGGCACTAGCTGGCAAACAGCGACCGATGCGTGGCGGCTTAAATTGCCGTCTTTTTAACTTATAACTGTTTAGTTTTAAATTGTAACAAGGGGTGCGCCTCCCCGATCTAGTTTTAATGTGACAAGTGAGCGGTAGGGACACATAAAGCGGGTGCTGTACGGCACCCAGCTTAACCGCTCACGCAAGTTAGGAGTTCATTTGGAGCATTAGGAATAACGAGGTCGCAAATCTGTTTCTGAGGCACAGTAGCCGTTTTTTGGCACGAAACATTTGGTCTTTGCTCTAGGGCGACCGAATGGGGTGGTGGCTGGAGAGATGCCAGCTAACCAAACAATTCACGATTACATTGGGGATCCTTCATGAGAGAATTTTATTTCTGGATTGCCGGATGAAAAAATTATATTTTTCTTTAATTTGAAATATTCAAAGAAAAAGGGACATCGGCGTCATTTTCATTTAACAGACTTTTTTTGTACTTGTATTTGTTTTTTTTTGTACACAAACGCACGTCCTCCATTGTCTCGGATCGGTAGAGGCGTTATATTTATATCAATAAATATCTGTTCTTATCGCCGTAAATCTCTTATTTCGATTGATTTTTTTCTGGGAATATATTATAAACATTCTATAATGCAAAAACGTCAGGATGCCGTTCATCTACGATACAGGAATTCCTCTGCCTTTTTGACGGTTACACCGGGAACTATGATGCAAACAAACGCTAATCGAGTGGTTTGCAAAGTAACAAACAAAGAAAGTATCAAAACTTATGTCGTATCTTTAACAATTAAAAAAACTACGTTTAATTAATTCTTTTAAATGTCTCTCTGAAGATGCGCTTGCTATTTTAAAAACAGGCAGAACTTTGCATTCGTTTTAAACGACCGGTATATACACGGTTTCTACGCAGTAGAGTGAGGAACTAACTGTGGAATGGATAACGGCAACGCCTATCTAGCACGAAGAAAATTAATAATAATATAGTTAAAATGAATAATTACGAGAAAAGAGATACGATATACGTCTGCTAAAATAAAATTAAAAACACAAACGTTCAAAATACATCTAAAATTAATGGTCTTCTACTCTTGGATTTATAAAATTTTGTATTATAATAAGCTTACAATACGATGACCGTTTAACAATCGAAACGCGCATGTAACATGTTATTTATGTTCTTTTGCAAACCGAGTTTAAATGTTCTGAATTTATTATTTGTTAATAGAACGTTTAAGATTTAAATTAAATACTCTATGACATTTATATGACTTTTCCCTATTGCACTAATACGTGAAATTGAGTCGTAATGCATAAAAAGTCATAAATAGATTTTTAGACCGATTATATAATAATAACAAAGAGTAGCAGGTTAAATAAAGGGAACGTGTATTTTACACGATTAGCTCCGTACATTGATATTTATGACGGATATAAAAACAGGATTTTTGTAATTACTAGTTTGTTGCATTAATTTTATCATCTATGTGACAACAAAAAGAAAACAGTCTTCAAATATAAAATGTTTGTTGTGTGTGTTGTGCGTGCGTGGTTTTTTAAACGTGGGAAGAATTAATTTACATTAACCATTAAAGCTACTTGTTTGCTGGCATATTATTATCGTTCGTTAACGTGTGAACAAAACAAAAAGGGAAAAAGTATTCGACAGTTGGCAGTCCTTAAAATAGTAAAATAAATTTTAAAATTTCTCATAGTTTTAACGCTTTTCTAGAATAATAATACTAGTAGTACCGCTTACTTACATTCAAAAAGCATAGTGAATAAAGAGTCGATGTTGTCGCTTGTGATGACGTGACGTAAATAAGATAATAACTTACAAATTTATTCTAAATCGTAAGAGTAAGAGTTTTCTAAATCGTTCCGCAAATTGTGTAAAGAAAAATATCGTTTGTAAAATCTCTGTACGATTTGGCCGCCGTTATTTATCAGATATATTTTTTAATCGTCGGTCGATCGACTGATTTATAACGTTCTCCGTTTCTTACTGTTGCGTGTTAATTCGTTAACCTCGACGTTTTTTCTCGTTGATTATGCACCGTTGATTACCTGTTTTGTATATTCCAATTCTTGTTTCCTCCGCTATTGCTACTATAGCTACAAAGGGAATCGTATAGATAGGTCGGTCCCGAAATTTCCACGCCGGGTTTTTTTGCGAATTTCGACGTTTTACGGCCTCCTGAGTAAGGAAAAAGAACAATAGAAGTTCCAGAAGTACGTACGTAAGTACGTGTATCGGTCTGTACTTTGCGATTAATATCTGCTGACCGGCTCGACATAAATTCTTAGAAAACGGCTCGAATCGTTTTTACGTACGGGACGTTAACGATAAATTTTGGGAAAATAAAAAAAAAGAGAAGTAGTTTTTATCATTTTGATTTGCCGTTCGTGGTCTTTACGGAAAAGCGAACTACCAGTAGAGGGCGTCGGCTTCTTAGTTTCTTAAAGAGTCTTGTTGCTATTTTTCCCTTAATTTTTAGGGGCGATTTTTAGGATAGCGTTTACTTATAGAACGAATCCCCGCACTGCGGATGACCTGAAGGCGAACGTTCAACAAGAAATCGACGACAACGTTTTGCGGCGTCAGATGACTCTCGACGTGAAAGTGGTCTGCTGCGCAGGAGGCTCGCTTCGAACATCTTTTATAAAAATATACGTAAATGCGGTAAACTTTTGTCGATGTAATTACAGGATTTAATTTAATTTACGTTTTAATTTTTTTCATTTGGTTTATGCCGTGACGGTATCCTAACCTCCTCGTTTAGATATGACGCAAATCTTTCTTTGATTCTTAGACGGTAGCAGATCTCGATTGTGCGTAGAAGTTCTCCTTATTCGTCTCGAATTTTAAAACTTCTTTCGTCCTTCGTAATTCACTTTACCGAGTAAAATATTTACAAAACGTTATCTTTTCTAATTAAATAATATAAGGTGGGTTTACAAACTATTAATTTGACTTCGACGTCTAAAAGTATCTATTTAAAAAGGACTGAGTTCTATGTTTATATTTTTAACGCGTTTATTCAGCCGTCGATATTAATTTTATTTATTTTCAAAGTTATTTTATTATTCGAATTATTGAAATATTTTCAAAAAAAAAATAAAAAAAAATTAAAATTTAAATCGATTAACGTTTGATTAGGTTATTTATTAGCCGGTAATCTTCCCCCGTCTAAATTTTTTTGGTAAAACTAAAGTTTAATCGGATTTTAAGCTAGATTTTTCATTAGATTTCTTTGAAAATCGTTTTTATAAAAATCTTTATAATTTCTTTTTAAGTTTGAATAAATAATAAAAATTATTCCTAGCGATTTACAAATCTGAAACAAAAAAAACTGAAGTGTCCTTGATCTATTAATGTATTCTTTTGCTACCGATAAAGTTGTATCCTCATATTATGTAATCGGTCGGTTCTTCCTAGTTGACGATCGTTATTAATTTGTAGGACTTTTGTCTGATGAATTATATATTTAATAGTCGTATACCGATTTGAAGGACGCAAACAAAGTAAGGAAATTAACCCGTAACATTTTTAACAGAATGTAGTTCTTTATATTATTACAATAAAAGGATCTGGATCTGTTCTGTCCTCAAATTTAATTTTTTTCTACGTCGGCAAACGTAGCTATAATATTGTGTACGTAAAATATTTATATTCATCTGTTTTACATCGCTTCCATACGCAAGAATACCTAACTCGCAATTTAGTTTTTTCGTTTTGGAAACGAAAATAACGATTTCACTAAATATCCGACTGAGATCGTCCTGCAAGCTCAAAATTAGTGACTGGCAATCTAAAAATCTACAAATAAATCCTAGAAAATGGCTTTAATATATTTTGTGAATTTGTTTTGAAATTTTTTTTGTCCGCGGATAGGCGTTCAAGGACGACGCACGTATTTAACGCAGTTGCTTCCTTTTTCTTCCAGAAATTCTTAATTCTTTCGGACTGTTTAGCTCTTTCTTCAATCCGTTCTTCTCTGTAGAGGTTTTTCTTAGACGGTCATTTTCTGTAATATTGAACTTTTTGAGTTCTTCCTTCATCTGTTTAACATAGCACCTTGACCTTTATAGTTCCAGAGTTTATTGAAGATCTAGCCTTGATCGGTTCATTCGGACCGTGCGCCCGTACGTCGATTTCTTATTGTTACTTCCAGGGCTTCAATTTTGTCTCTTTATTTCATTTCAGTCTGCGGCCTTGTTGGACCGTAAATCCTTCTTTCTATCTTGAGTAAATTTTCTATTCCAGTTACGTTTGCGATTTCCGTGACTTACAAAACGATGGTCTTACGACTGCGTTATAACGCCTTCGGATTTATAGAAAGGCTCTTTTTATTGTAAATATTCTTTGCGTAAAAGTTTTATCGTTCTAATATGTGTTTTTTAGACTCGATCGTTAGATTATCTTTTCCGTTTCTACAAATTATTTCCCCAAGATATTTAAAACGGTCCGCGATCTTAATTTGGCCGTACTTTGTCTGTATTATTTTTTTGGGATATTTACCGTCACATGTCATTTTTGCCTTTGAAATCCTCTTTTTACAGCTACTTCTTTTATTAACGGTTAATTTGGTCGATCGCTTCTTCTTCTGTAAAGAGTGCAGAATCCGTTCGTCCGTGTTTGTCTTCAGTGTAATTAATTTCGTAAGAAGTCGTAAATCCATGATATCGATATTTTTTACGAACAGACTGCAACATAGTACAACTAAGGTCGTTAGCCCCCAGAGGGTTTCGTTTTAGTTCACTTAATCCTACTCTTAATCGGATTAAGCTAACCGGCCGCACCATCGCAGAGGCGCACACCTTTAAGATATCATTTTAGAAAGTAAAATAAGGTGGAAAAGAAAGGGCGTTCTTAACGAAGTGGAAAGAAAACCGGCCATTTTCCTTTATCAGAGAAAAAGATAGATTATATTGATCGATGATGATCCAAATTGGGCCGACTTATTGAAGTTAATTACTCCGATTAATAAATTTTTACGCCCTAAAAACCAAGGACGCTGAACGGGACTCGTTGTTAAAATATCAAGATTCTTTTAAATTTGAATTTTCAAGTTCAATAATTCGAGTCTATTTAAAAATATTAATCTCGATGACACGGAAACGTTTTTAGAAAAAGGGGATCCAGGGATCCAAACGTTTTTAACAAATTACTTTTTTTTTAAATTACGATTCAAGAAATTAATAAGTTTTTGAATCGTTTATAATTTATGAAACTTTATCTTTTGTTATTCAAGCGGCTGTTATTAAAAATGTTGTACGAGGTAGCTGTCGATAAAGAAGTTCAAAGTATTTTTACCATATTTTTTTTGTAATAATTTCTTTAAATACAGTAAAATTTTGAAGATAAAACGTAATTTGATCGAGAGGGTGGATCGAAACCCAAAATTGTTAACTAACAACTTGGATTTTTTTGCCGATTATACTTTTAGTACCGTATAATATTTAAATTAAAAACGTCATTCGATCGAAGGATGTCAAATCTATCTCAGATTCTTTTATTTAACGTTTTGGTCTTTTTCGCAATCGCGGGTCAAATCTGCTTCTTATACCTTGTCGGCCGAAACAATAAAAAATATTATTTTCACTATTATTAATAACTTATATTTACTAATAATATTCGCAACTTTTAATTTCATTTTATAAAATAATTAACTTCGTAGCGCTAAAATTTTTTTTTTTTTCTCTCGTAAAAGCCAAATAATATCGATAATTTACAATTAAATGAAATTTTATTTTATGGTATTATTATTTTCTTTAACTTTTGTCCAATATAAGGCACTGAGCCGAGAAAGTTTTGCAAATCCCTTGCCGTTTTTTTTTTTATTCTGCCTATCATTTTAATTTTAATGTAATTTTGCGGTTTTATTTAATAAACTTAAAAAACGATACGGGGAAAAGAATCGACAAAAAGTTATCGAACGCGATAAAACAGCCTTGCAGGATGGAAAAAATCATGAAAAAAAATGTTTATACTGCGTTTCGTATTCGAGTTAGATACAAAATATTTTTATTAAAAATAGAACCGTTTAACGTTACCGCGGGTAGATATGATAAATGGCCTCTGCCCTCGGAAAAGTGATAAGATCAAAAACATTTCGAAAGAGCAAAACTTTATAAAGTAATTTGTAAGGAAATTTAGTCCTAGTTCCCTTAGTGAATTCAACGTTTCAGTTCATTCCCCGTACTTAGGTTAATTTACGACTCCAGTCTGGTCTACAAGGGAGACGCGGACAGACCTCCTACTCCCACTCAGCTCCATCGCAGAGTCCCGCGTGACATTTACTTGCTTTTACCATCGTCGAGATGTGCTACACCACACGGCTGCATGGGATTCATGCCCTCGGCATTGCAGTCGCCTTCCCGCCGTCTGTGATGTTTGCTCAATCAAAAATTGCCCTTTTGAAAACGGCGCTACACCTCACGGCTGCACGGTAACCCAAGCCTCGGCAGTACAGTCGCCGCTTCGCCGACAGCTAACATTCAAAATAATCACCGCAATTTCTATCTGATATTGGCACGATGGCAATACGCCTACCTTCGGCAAATCAACCGTCCAGGCGGTCCCCAGTCGCCCGGGCTGCTACTTTACTATACCCCTTCAGTCGTCCTGCTCAGGGCGTGGAAACGGAGGAAGCCAGCAACAATTGTCCATTCTCTGCGAGTCTTCCGGTTGACTCGCAGATCAAAGAAGGAATCCGCTCTCTCGAGTTCCCTAACAACTCTGGTACGTTCAGTCTCGTACCGGGGACAAACACGAAGGACAAGGTTTACAGTATCATCGACCCTACAGTCCGGAGAGAAGCCGGAGTCAATCAAATCAAACCTACCAAAATGTTTTTAAAGGCACTATGTCCTGAAAATGAGTTGTATACCGATTGGGGGAGACCCACCTAACTGTTCCCAGCTCCCTAACATTTGGAAAGACACCATGCGTGTATCGACCGGTAGAAGAATCGTTCTATCTAGCTTGCCAAGAGTCAAAATCTTGGTCTTCAATTTCTCGCATACGCCCAGAAGTAAGAAAGCCTGCAAAAAAAAAAGAAGTAAAAAAGCCTGTAAGAAAGCCCGTCTTGAAAATATACCGCTTGCTACGCTCCGTAGCTAGAATATCAACGGGTTTAATGCCGCCGATCACAGCTCTCTCGAGACAGTTCTGTAACCATCGACAACAGGTAACGATAAAAGACGCTGGGCTCGCAATAGAATGTCCCTATAACTTTGGAATTGTAAAAGATGAGCCCAGCCGGGCGCAGCGTACAACATTATGGCCTCACAGACGCCTTTGTAAAGAATACGCATGGTACGACAATTCAACCCCCAATTGGGACGGATTTCAAAGATTTCTACGAACACCAAAGAAGGCATCGACGGCCTTCTTTGCGACAAACTGAAGGTGCTCCTTGAATTGAAGCCTCTCATCAAGAATGACACCCAGATATTTCTGAACGGTAACTTACCTAATCGGAAGGTCGTCCATTACGACCCGCGGGTGAGAGTCGCGGCTAGACGTCCTTTAAGAAGCATGATAGTGGTTTTCTTCTTATGATGATAACCATCTTATGCTGAACACTCCACATCCTGAGAATCTTACACGCCTGCGTCGCTCTGAGCTCTATCTCGGCACGCGAGTTGCCCTCGACCAGCAGCAACCCATCGTCGGCATAAGCCACGATGCGGCAGCCACTGGGCATCCGGAATCGCATGAGAGAGTCGAACTCAACGACCCAGTCGAGTGAGTACTGCCTTGTGGTTAACCTTATGACAGCCCCTTTCCTACTTCCAAGCCGCCGTCACGAAGGACGACGGCTTGAACGAAGGTCGCTGAAGTAGCTCGAGAGAGTTGTAATCTCATTTAGCATGCACCCACGCTGCTGAAGTTGAAACAAGGCAGAGGACCATTGCAAGTTATCGAAGGCCCCAGAGTCCAAAAAGACGCCGATTACATATCGGCATTCGCTGGACGAAGCCAGATCCATTATCCTAAGAACTGCGTCTTCTGTGCCCTTCCCGGGCGAAAACCACACCGGTCATTCATCGGCATACGGTTAGAAGTCAACCGACAATTAATGCGGAGGTACAAGACCTCAAAAACCTTACCTACTACAGGCGAGAACGTCGGAGGACTTACAGGGGCACTTACCCTTACAAGGATCCCACTTACAGTGGGATCCTTGTCGCCGCCTTTGAAGAACAATTTCAACATCACGTTTCCAACACGCTGGGAAACGTCCAGCAAAAAGCATCCTATTAAAAACCCTAGTTAGAGGACCAAGAATCATTAGCAACGAGAGAGTGTCGGTTCAAAAAAAAAAATTAACGAGAATGTAGATTCCATTTGACATCCTTGCTCGATCCTACTAGCCTGTAAAATATTTTTAATAACATCCACAACTTGAAAAACCGATAAATTATCACAAAGTATATATATATATATATATATATATATATATATATATATATATACGCGCGTCGGCCTACGGACGTACGTAGGTATATAATATATATGTATATCGCATTACCTTCCTGAGATTTCAACGGTTTATTTACGATTTTAATTCAGCGGTTCGTGAAACGCCGGAAGTCGCAAATAACTTGATATTGAAATTTTGGATCGATCTACGTACTTTCTCTTTGTAGCAGGAATAGAGCCGGGAAAGTAAAAATATTTTCGGTTAAGTTAGATAATTTATTACATAGTTTGTAAACTTACCGAATCGATAATTACGCAGAAACTTTACCGTTAAACGATATGAAATAATCGGATTATTTTCGTAAATTTTCTTCACCAGGGGAATAATTTTTTTAATTGTAAATAAAGGGCGCGCGTTATATCCTGATGTAGAATGTGAATCGGAGGTTTGACAGGATCGGGATCGCCCGCAACGGCATTGGTTACTTGAGGGCCTTTTTTTTATTCTACTATGGCTATTAGAAATAGTCGTTTCATATCATATGAAACACATCGTATGTGCTGTGCGTTTATTTATTTATTATACGATTATTTATTTTACTCTCTGTTAATGATAGCTTTTTAAGAATCGAGATTCTCATTTACTTTTAAATTTTAGTCGATTTTTTTCACGTTTTATTTTTCCAATTTACATAGTTCTGATATCTTATAAAATTTTAGAGGTCAAACAGATCGACGTTAAAGCGTTGCAACAATAACTGAGATCGCGAATCTCAAGCCTATCGATATGTATACTTTACATTTTTAATGCCCTTTATGGAAAAGGTACCTTACAGTAGATCAAAAGTAAATAAATTAAGAAAAAATAGCGCAGTAAAATTAAAAATTTAGCTGTCATTCCACAAAAAACTGTTTCGTTTACAAAATCTGGAATCGTACTTTATTTCACCTCATTCCTACTTATTATTTCTGATTTTTGAAACTTTTATTGAAGACTGTAACTAATAGGATAAATAATTTTCTGTACTTTAATGTAGCTTTAACCCCCCCCCCCCCCCAAAGAATCAGCATTAGGATTTAATTTTTTTGTAATATTAAAGTAAAATATAGAGAAGCCCTATTTTATCTGTAGGGGCACAGCCGCTGACTCGATTCCGGGGAAAGAGAAGATAAGATTTTTATGTCGATCTTTATTTCTCATCCCTTACGCTATGGTAATAACGACCGTCTGAAAATCAGATAAAAGGCTCGATTAGCCTGTTTATGATTGTAATCTGTTGTACAGAATGTTGTAAAGTACGGTAACCTTAACCTATAAACATAAAAAATGAAATTTAGAAAATTTTTCTACCTCAAAACAATCTATTTTTCAGAATGGGACGCCTAATTCTAAGCCCTCATAGGAGCAGGGAAACTGAAACGTTTAAACGGAAAGAGAGGATTGTGAAATATCATTTAAAGGGTGGTGAAATACAAAAATTTTGACGTAAAGAAATTTTCGTTACAATCGTAAACAAAATTAAACCTTTTCATAGTTTCAAAAGCGATCGCAGTATTGCTCCACCCCCCTCCCTTCAAGAGTATTGATAATATCACGTTATTTTGTCTACAGTCATTTGACTGGTTTATTCCAGCTATCCAAGATTCCCTATCTAGTGCCATTCGTTTCATTTCGGTATACCCCTACATCCTACAACCCCAACAATTCGTTTTACATATTCCAAACGTTGCCTCCCTGCACAGTTTTTCCATCTACTTGTCCCTCCAATATCAAGGCGAGTACTCTAAGATGCCTTACATGTAGCCTATAAGTCTGTCTCTTAACTACATTTTTCCAAATGTTTCTTTCTTCGTCGATTTTCCGCAACACCTCATCATTTGTCACTTTATTCACCCGCTTGATTTTTAACATTCTCCTATAGCACCGCATTTCAAAAGCTTCTAATATTTTCTTCTCAGATACTCGGATCGTCCAAGTTTCACTTCAATATAAAGCTACGCTCCAAAAGTATACTTTCAAAAATGCTTTCCTGATGTTTAAATTAATTTTTGATGTAACCTTTTTTAGCCTTCTAACATTCCACGCTCCGACTCGTAGAGCGCTATTTCTTAATTTTCTGGTGACCCCTTCCTTAGTACTCCCCACCCGGAGATCCGAACGGGGGACTAGTTTACCTCCGGAATATTTTACCAAGGAAGGCGGCCTCCATCTTTGTTACGTGAAAATCCAGACAGTACATTTTTTTGGGGAAAAAACACTTGTCGTTTTCTATCGCTTTCAGCTGCGCAGTACTAAGAAGATCGAATAATGTTGATATGGCCGTTTAAGTCCTCCAGACCTACGGCTGTAACAACTACTGAGAGAGTTACTGCCCTCTTTCAGTAATCACATCATAGTCTGGCTCTCAACAGGTACCTCTTCGATATGGCTGCACCTTTGGTGCAGCTACTCTGTATCACGGAGCACTCAAGCCCCCTCACCATCGGCAAGGTCTCATGATTCATAGGAGGATAATAACATACCAAAAAAAAAAGTTTTCTCTGAAGAAGTAGTAATTTTAAAAGTTATTATTTATTTTTTATTGTCTTAACAGATATTTAAGAGGTACTGTAGTCCGCTTTTGAACCGCTACCCATGAAAAATACTATATCGCTAGGGTAACCGATTTCGGTTACGGTTGTCGTAGCCCGATGTTTTTATTTAGGTTAATTTTTTTTTTTTCAGTTTCGCTTTAAATGATATTGGGATCAAATCCTTTCGGTTCAAAATTCTTGAGTAACTTCCGTTTAGGAACAACCTCTCAGCTAATTTCAAAAGCGGTCTACAGTACATCCAGTCTAGAGGTCTCGAATCAAAAAATGTCCTTTTGAAGTAAAAATATTTGCTAAGTATTATTTTGTTAGTGTTTCATTGTCGAGCCGTTATTTAAGAGGTACGACTGCTTATTCAATCGGCTGTAAAGATATAAATTGGACGCCATTTTTGTAGGACTTATCGTTTGTTTTTCAGCGCCCTTTACAATAATAATATGTCATCATATCCCTTGTATTTAAAAATGTTTGTTGCCCCCACCCGTAAGGTCTGTTGTACGCTTCGAATATGGTGGTTTCATACGTAAAATAGATCGCTTCTTGGCAAAAGGATTTGCTAAATTCATTATTCTACTTTTTATTGTCGAACAATTATTCAAGATTTATTAAACATTATTTATGAATTAAAGCTTTTATAATTTTTTTTTTGTAATTAGAGTTGAATTTTATGATTTAAATATAACAAAAAACAGTAAAAAATAATATTTATATTATTTTATAATATAATATAATAGTAATATATGTTGTTTTCTCCAACCAATTTTCCAGCTACTGCTGGATCTGGGTGTGTGCGCGCGCGTGTGTGTATAGGTGAATGTAGTTACCGTACCTTCTTGCCAGGCTTGACGTAGCTGCAGTGTAAGTGGAATACAGTGTAAATGTATCGGTAAATATGTAGTCTGGAACAGACTTGGGTCGACCGCTTCTGAGACCGTGCGGTTAATTGAAACCCGAACGCTAAAAAACACCGGTATCCAAAGTCTAGCATTCAAATCCATATAAAAGCAATCGCCTTTACAAGGACCTCGAATCTTAGAAGAACCCTGGACTTCGAAAATCAGCCGGTTTTGGGACGACGAGTTTAACCGATAGACTAACCCGGCGTATACATACGTACATATAAATAAAACCTCTTTGTGATTTTCCTTTACCAAAATTGTCGACTTTATAACACAATATTATAATTTTATAAAATATTGGAAGTGGTTATTTGGGGAGGAAGTTGTTATACAACTAGAACATTTTTTTTTTTTTTTTTAATCGGTTTATCCTGATTTAATACGCATTCATAAATATATATTTTATTTTTACCGTCGTGCTGCGTGTAGTTTCTATCGTATAAAAATTAAAAATTACATTTTCTTTTTCCAATATTTTGTTACGTTTAATTCACTATTTAACCTTCGAAGCTTGCGCATTGGAATGCGAAATGGAAATTTTTTAGCGTATGAAAAATGCCGTGCTTGACCGGGATTCTAACCCAGAACCTTCGATTGATAGACCGAGCCGCTACCGCTCCGCCAAGGAAATCGGCATTTTCTCTAAATGTTTTAGTTTATAGAAAAATTAATATATTAGTAAAAATATCACTTATTGTTTAGTAAAATCAACAAATTCTGAACAAAGAATTTTTTTTATCATACTGATCGATCCGTTAAGATTTTGAGATCGTCTGTTTATTTTTTAAAGGATAAAACTGAGTGTATTTGATGGCTATAATTGTTTTTTGTGTTTGTTTTTTTAACTATGTAACTCGAAGAAATCATTGGATGCATTTATATCTTTACTATTCTTTTTATGTATTTTTGCACGAGTATGTGTTTGTGTTTGCGCGCGCGCGTGTGTGTGTGCGTGTGTGTGTGTGTGAGTGCATGTGCGCGCTTGTATAATTGTGTATTATATATATTAACATTGGCCAAGGCTTCAACCTTGTGTGGACCGGAAAACAAAGTATAGACTCATCGTGAATTCTACTCGTATAACGCTTAATACAAACACACACACACAACAAATATACTTACAATATATAAATACAAAAGAGCTACAACAATTCAACAGGTTATATATTTTTGTGTGTGTGTTTTGTTTGTACTTGTAGCTTTAGATGAGTGAGAAACTAAGCTTTGTATACTTTTTGTTTAGTGACGGAGTTTTCTTGTTTTTTATTCTTGTTTGTGCGGTTAAGACAATGTTTGCTCTTGTTTATGTATTCTGATCGTGACTGTTCATCATCCGGCCCCTGCCAACATTTAACATCGAAAGAAATAAGACGAAGTTTAAAAAAAAAAAAAATATATATATTCTCATATATATTTTTTTAATTTTATATTTTTACGTTTGATTTTTAACTTTTCTTTTAATCTATAAAAAATTAGAGATTCTTTTTATGGTATATATTCACTTTATTTTACGTATTATTTAATAATTACGTAAAAATAATAAGGACAAATTACGTTAAAAAAGAAATAATAGTAATTATTTGTAAAGAGCAAAGAAAGATTTCTCGGAAAAAAAATTATTTTAAGGTTGTCGACCGTACATTATCGCACTTCATAAACAGATATATATATTTTAAATCTTTAAAAATTCTCTTTACATCGATTTAATCGGTTAAAATTTCTGGAATGAAATAAATCAAGAGGTAAAATTTTTATATTTATGTTTCTTTTTATATCGTTATCGAAAATATGTTTTTATAAATAAAGACCTTACGGTCTGTTATTTGTTTTAATCGATTTATATAAACACACACGCATACAGAACGTCCCGGGAGATGTTGGTACAAACTTAAGGCTAGTAAAACAAACAAAAAATCTAACTACGCTCGCCCGCTTTTTGATATATAAGAAGATTACGATTATATTAGTTTATTTTTTAAAAGCTACTGCGTCTTGAAAACGAGTGAAAATAAAGAAAAAACATTTTTAAGTTTTATAATAAAAAAAGAAAAACGCTTAAACTTTTGTTCTTTACGGATACGATGCGGTATCAATACACCCGGCACAAAACTGGTACGGGGGGTTTCGATCTGGAAATTTTGTGCACGATGCGCCTCGCTCTGGTCGGCTGATGACTGGAAAAGCGGATGAAATCTTGGATAAAGCGGATGAAATTTTGGATAAAGCGGGAAGAGACCGGAACGAAATCGAACCTTAACCGAAACGGCTTGTTACGAGGAACGAAAGATTATTTGCGTTCGACAACAACGTAAACGTTTGCTTCGCAAACGGTAGCGAAGCCAGGATTAATAGCAAGAAAAGTAATGCCGGGTGTGTGGCGGCATCAGAAAGTAATATAAACTGCGAGCTGCCACTGCTCGATTAAGCGATCGATTCTAGCCTCTAATATCGACAAAATAAAGATTACGATAAGCGTAGTGACAAAACGACCGGAATCGATCGATAGGAAAAGCGACATCTTCGATCGCAACAACGCCAGACCCCGCGCATCTACGTGACCCGTCGAAGATCGAAAGAGCTTGGCCGGGAAGTTTACATGACCTTGCGCCGTCAGATTGCCGTTTGTTTCGGTCTCAACAGAACGGTAAATAAGTCGCCTTCTAAAGGGACCTGTGAAAATCACAGGGACCGGAAAACACAGAAGTATCAAAGCGACGGGATTATGATTTAGCCTCGAATATGGAAAAAGGTGGTCGATCAAATCGACGCGCGTTCGGTTTAATAAACTTTGCGTTGAAACGCGAAGAAATCTTTTCTTCGATTCTTAATCGTAAGATATTTTAATAAAATTTGGTGTACGCGCGTATGTTCACGTCCTGAAATCGAATCGAAAATAAATAATAATAATTTCAATTACGAGTAAGCGAAAAGGATAACGAAATTATCAGAGTCCGTAATTATTGCAATCCATTTTAATAAATTCATTCGTATCTCCGTCATTAATCGGCCGTCTTGAACAAATCAGAAGTCATTTTGTTTACGCGAAAAGGTTTAACGTTTTACCTACGAAAAAATAATTCGTTAAACCGATATTTACGGCGCTGTGTAGAAGATTTTATTTTACAGATGTACATCGAATTTCATTAACGTATCTCGATACTTTCTTAACGCTTAAATTGTTTTAAAAAAATTACAAAATGGCGGATAGAGGGGAAAAGGAAGCGAGATTTTATTGAAAAATTTGATTGAAAAACTTGAATAACAAAGTTTCAGAAATTAAAAAAATATCGGTAATAAAAAAAATCCATTAAAAGTAAAAAGTTATATTCAAACGGAAAGCTCGGGGAATTCTATTAAAATAAAAAATAAAATAATTTTCAATTACTTTTTTAAAAATGTTTCCTCGAAGAACGAGCAAAATAAATTAGTATTAATCATGTGATGAGTCGATGAGAGATAATAAAACTACTGATGTCGCTCAAAAGAGGAGAAGAAAAAAGTTTCGTCATTCCTTCATTAAAACATAAGAGGTGTTGGTATTCCGTGAACTGAACCGTGTATTAGGAACGGGGATAAAATACTGTACACTAAAGCTCAGTTAATATATATATATATATATATATATATATATATATATATATGTACTTCACCTACGATAATGCTTCGCACATCGATTTCTTTACTTTACACTCGTGATGAAGATAGGTAGTCGCTTATATAAACATACGCATTTATATATATATATATATATATGTCGGAGAGGCGAGGAGATTTGTCAGGGATTCAACGTTTTGTGTTTCACTCATTTTTATTATTACAAGTGGAGAATATATAAGATTATAATAAAGTTCAATTAATAAAAATGAGTAGATAACTCGTACAATGAAATAATTACAAATGATAATTATCACTTATCAATAACTCAGTAGTACACGAATTATAATATAAGATTAATTTAATTTAGAATTCAAATAATATTAAAACAACTTGCGATAGACCGAGGCTCAGGGAAATAACGAATTCGCGATCACCAGGACGTCTGTTCGATCTGGGTTCCAAAGCAAGACTGCCTTTTCTCAATATTCTCAAATAATATGCCTACTGCATATTTCCTTTTCCTTATTAATTTTATGATACCCCTATCGTCCTGGGATCCCGACTACGTTGACAACCGTGTGCCTACCTAGGCCTAAGCCTACCGCAATAAAACAATTTAAACCTTATTTTACAAAATATTACAGGTAATAGTACATTTCTTAAAACTACTAAAAATACAGATATTCTAAAGAATATTCTCATCGTTTTGTCGGAAGATACTCCACTGTACTTTATTCTCCGACACGGCCATTCTGACAATCACACGCCCTCGGGTGTATCTAAAACATTGAGTTACAGTGGTATTTTAATTTTTGTTTTCAACTGACCTCGGTCATTATAAAGCATTTTACAATAGTTAAAGTACAAAAGATAGATTCAGAAGTCCTCTCGAGTAACAGAAATCCATTAATTATTCATTATCCTAAATAGTCATCGTACAGTACTCAAGAGATCGAAAAGCCATCAATCATTATTCCTTATCATTTAACTGTCAAATAAGATTTTATTTCCTCCACCAATAGACCTCTGCACTATCTCTAGGCTACCCTGTATGCCACATACAGTATCATACATATTCTGTAGTTGCCACAACTACCTGCCCGACACATCATCAGGTGCCCATCGCGCCCTGATCAAACTAACATTAGCCACTAATTTAGTTTGCAGTTACGACTACACACTGATGCATGTGCGAAAAATAAGAATGCCAGGTCCACGACCTGCTGCCAGCCATTAGTGCATTGCGTCATTGGTGGTCTCTTTTTAAACCATAGTCCCTGTTTCAGGACCAACATCAACAGTCTCCTCGGCACAACTTTCATTGTCCGAGGAAACATCCAACTCATTAGGAATATAATTTTCAGGCATTTCTCTCAACTTATCATGACTATACTTATAACTTCTACTACTACTTAAAGATTTTAGTGTGTACCTGTCGTTATCAAGTAATTCTGTTACTACGAATGGACCTCTAAATTTCCTATCGAGTTTCGTTTGATTACGTTCTTCGTTCTTAATCAAAACGTGATCTCCTATTTTAAACTTATTAACCTTCGCTTTATTTTTATCAAATCTAATCTTCTCATAATTAGCATTTTCCTCTATACTTTCAATCGCTCGTTGTCTTACATTAGAGATATCAATTTCATTTTCGTTGTCATCAACTAACAACCCGTAAGGTCTTGCCTTCTTACCAATTAATAATTCTAACGCACTAGATTTGGTAATACGATTCGCGGTTGAGTTTAAAGCTAGCTGAACTTCACCAATGGCGTCTTGCCATGGACGATTATTAGACTCAACAGCAGTGAACATATTTTTTAACGTACTCATTACACGCTCTACTTGACCATTTGCCCTACTAGTACCTGTAGCTATTAAATGTAAATTAATATTTAAAGATTTACAAAAGTCTTTAAAATCTTTCCCAGTAAAACATCTACCTTGATCGGCAATCACACGAGCGGGAACTCCCAATATAAATATTGAAGCCTTTAAAGCTTTAATAACACTATTACAGTAAATTTTTCTGGTGTGATGTAAATAAACATATTTGGTAAAACCATCTATAATAACAATAATGTATTCTTTAGTATTATTTTTACCGCTCAATTTACCTGTAATATCTATATGCACAGTATGCCAAGGTATGCGGGTCTTAGGGATGGGATGTAATTCAGCTTGAATTTTACCTGACTGAGCTTTAGAGAGTTTACAAGTAATACAATTGTCAACAAATTTACGTACGTATTTAGACATACCTTCAAACCAGTAATACTCATAAACCTTATCGAGTGTTTTATCCCAACCTAAGTGCATAACAGACTCATGTACATGGTTAATGACGGACCACCGAAATGCTCTGGGTACAATCGGCAAACAAAGGGTTTCGCCTTTTCTCTGTATTTTCCGGTATAGCGTACCGGCTTTAATTTCATAAGATTTTAAGAGATCTTCCGATAGCTCATCGCTTTGCAATTTGGTGACTATTTCCGAAATTTCCGAGTCACGCTGTTGTTCAGCAAGAAGCCAATCAACCGATAGTTCCGCGAGGTTAACGCGTTTCTCTTCAATTTTATTAACCTGTTTTGGTAAATCGGACAAAGGGTTTCGAGAGAAGAAATCCGCGTGCGACATACGTTTGCCTTCTCTATAAACTATATAGAACTGAAAAGCCTGTAAATAAGCCCACCACCTATGGACTCTATCATTAAGATCAATCTTATTTTGAGAAGATTTCAATGAATTACAATCAGTTACAACAGTAAATTGTCGTCCATGCAAGTAATCCCGAAAATGTTTAATAGATTTAACAACGGCCATAGTTTCGAGTTCGTAAAAATGATACCTGGACTCGGCTGGGCTTGTCCTTTTACTAAAGTATTCAATAACTTTATTTTTACCGTCTACTTTATGCATGAGTATTGCTCCGTACCCATCGGAACTAGCATCGGTATGCAGTTCTATAGGCTAATCCGGGTCAAAGATAATTAAGACGGGTTCGTTGGTCAAAGTATGAATTACTTTTTGTCGGGCGTTTTCATGTGTCTCAGTCCACTCAATATATTTTTTACCTGAGGTAAGAGCATATAATGGTTTCATGATTTGTGAAAACTTAGGGACAAACCGTCGGAAATAAGATGCAAGGCCAATAAACTGTCTAAGCTGAGTAACGGTCCTTGGAGCGGGTAACATTGTTAAAGAGTTTATTTTACGAGGGTTTGGACGAACTTGTCCTTCTTGAATCTCATACCCAAGGTATGAAACAGATGTTTTGAGAAAAGAACATTTTGAAAAATTAAATGAGAATCCCGCATCTATAAGAATTTTTAATACCACTCGAAGTCTTTCAAACGCTTCTTCTATCGTATCTGTAATTATCAGTACATCGTCTAGATAAACTACAACGAAAGTGTACGCGAGCTCACCCAATGCCTTTAAAATTGCTCTTTGAAAAACCGAAGGAGCATTTTTCAAGCCGAATGGCATTGTTAAAAATTCAAATTGACCATCAGGAGTAACAAATGCCGTACGTTCTATAGATTCCGAATGTATAGGAATTTGATGGAAACCACTGGCCATATCTAAACTAATGTAGAATTTAGCCTTTCTAAGTCTCGGTATTTGATCTAAAATAAGTGGCAAAGGATCTAAAATAAGTGGCAATATACAGTGGCAACTGTATTTTTATTTAATTCACGATAATCGACACATAAACGATCCGATCCGTCTTTTTTTCTTGACTAGTAAGATAGGACTAGCAAACGGTGAATTGCTAGGACGAATAACATTAGCTTCAAGTAACTCATTTATTCTTTCTCTAACTATTTGTCTCTCTTCTACACTAAGTCTATATGGTCTTCTCTGTACCGTAACGTTTGTATCTATTAAACGTATGTCAAGTTCACCACTGTTGACGCGAGTACGAGGAAAACCCGTAATAAAAGAACTTTCATACTCTTTTAAGATTGAAACTAATCTTATTTTATCATTTTTATCAACATCTGTATCAACATTATCAAAATTTATAATTTCGAATTTACTACATTCATTTACTACTTTAGATTTACAGATTTTAAAATTATTTTGAGAAATATTTACTTCAAAACCCAAGCTCAAAATTTCTCGACCAATTAAAATATTATAACTCAAATATTCATCTGGGACAACGTGAAAAAGAATCTCTAATGTAAACAAATCCATAATTACAATAGATAAAATTTGCATGCTACAATTTACTACAACATTTCCGATGCCTTTCAAAATTATTAATTCATTAATTCTACGTCCAGAAAACTTAATCGCTATCGATTCCTTTATTAATGAGCATTCCGCTCCTGAATCAAAACAATATGGAAACGACTCACCAAGATGGTTTAGAATACCAGTAGGAGCTGCAACTGTGCAAAGATTCACACGGCGTTCGACGCTACCATTCTCCTTGTTGTTCCCTGGACCGCTACGGCTGCTACCTGGAGCCGTACAGTTTGGCGCAATATGACCAGCTACCCCACATTTGAAACACGTCACATTGCGCGATGAAGAGGATGATTCTTTGGAGCCACGATGGTTACTGCTTTGCTCCGCTTGCTTCTTCTTAAGTTTAGGACACTCAAACTTTTTGTGACCTATTTCCCCACAGAAATGGCACTTCCCTGAAGCTGCTGGCTTAAAACGCTTCAAATCGGATGTAGATGAGTTATCTGAAGCTGATATTGGTCTTTTTCGGGTGTAGGAAAAGCCTCGCATTTCGCTCAAAAATTCGGCTTCCGTTTTGATGTCGCTAGTTAATGCTACGCGCTCCACTCGATTATCAATATGGGTCAATCGCGCAAGCACAACCGCATTAACTATTTCGTCAACTGTTAAAGACCTCCAGCGGGCCTTTAGCGATGATCGAAGTCGAATGCCAAAGGCGCCGACACTTTCATCCTTGGTTGGTGCCTCCTGATGAATTTTCAGCACAACCGCTGTCGCAGTTTCTTGTCCCCCGAAGCGTGACACAAAAAGTTCTTTTAATTGAGGCCACTGTATACCCGGAATTGCCACTTGGGATAGCCACTGAGCTGCTGAACCTTCCAAAGCTTTGCTAAGCGCAGATATCAATTCACTGCCTTGAAGAGGATTTTCTAATAGACACAGTTCTGCTGCAGAGCACCAAGCAACAGAATCCGATCCCGCACTCTCTGGATTAAATCGTGGTAACGCAACACTTTTCTTTGTCGATAATGGCTTTTGCATACAACACTTCATAAACTCAAACAATGTATTCCACTGATCAGGTGATGGACCAGATGGAGACGATCCCACTTCTGATGTCGGAGAGGCGAGGAGATTTGTCAGGGATTCAACGTTTTGTGTTTCACTCATTTTTATTATTACAAGTGGAGAATATATAAGATTATAATAAAGTTCAATTAATAAAAATGAGTAGATAACTCGTACAATGAAATAATTACAAATGATAATTATCACTTATCAATAACTCAGTAGTACACGAATTATAATATAAGATTAATTTAATTTAGAATTCAAATAATATTAAAACAACTTGCGATAGACCGAGGCTCAGGGAAATAACGAATTCGCGATCACCAGGACGTCTGTTCGATCTGGGTTCCAAAGCAAGACTGCCTTTTCTCAATATTCTCAAATAATATGCCTACTGCATATTTCCTTTTCCTTATTAATTTTATGATACCCCTATCGTCCTGGGATCCCGACTACGTTGACAACCGTGTGCCTACCTAGGCCTAAGCCTACCGCAATAAAACAATTTAAACCTTATTTTACAAAATATTACAGGTAATAGTACATTTCTTAAAACTACTAAAAATACAGATATTCTAAAGAATATTCTCATCGTTTTGTCGGAAGATACTCCACTGTACTTTATTCTCCGACATATATATATATATATATATATATAAATTTTATTTTTACATTTACTGAACTAATGAAATTATTGTAAAAAAATAAGATAGTAATAATAATAATAAAGAAAATGGTAACTACAAAGCAAAAGAAACGGGTAACAGAAAGCAACAAGTGCAGAAGTTGAAAAACGAAGAATACTCATTCAAGAAGAAATTATACAGTTTGCTGTACGGACCTATTTTTATTTTTACTTCCATATTGAAGAAAGAATACAGGAATTGAGGGTGAAATAACTAATCAAAGAAGATAAGGTTTAAGATTCGCTTGTGACATTTTAATTACTCTAATAGAAAAGCAAATATACGGTTAGAAGAAACGAAGAGATCGGCATCGGTTTCTTGTTAGAATACGAAGCGAAATAAAAAAATAAATAACAATCAAACAAAGAGAGAAAAGAGAATAACGAGGAATCAAATACGGCTTTCTGCTGACAGTTCGTGCTATAAAAATCGCCCGAACGGTGCTAGCGAATCGTTTCGCGTACGACACGTTGTGCCAAGTCTTTTTTGAAAAAATAAATCTGTTAACGGAGCTAGAATTCTTCGATAATCGCTCGGTACATTTCTGTACCGACGGTCCGATCGAACGGTCCTGCCGTACGATTAACAGAAACAGCGTACTGTACGCCGAAAGGTTTTCATCGTGAAGTAGACGCTCAAACATGTGGCGGCTTTTCCAGTCGTCCGATAACAGTTTTTGTACGAATTACACCCCCGGGTAAATAAAACTGCGTCTCGTCTGACGCGAATTACAGCATCGGGTCTATCTGTCCATCGACAGTGTTTTTGGACAACCGGTCGCGATAATTAAGACTTTTCGGTTTTTCTGTTTTCTTAAGTCGTCGATAATCGTTACACGACACGGTTTCAAATTTAAATCTTGACGAATCTTACAGAAAGCGTGCGTGTATTTTACAGCGCTTTGTTGTGATAACTTACGTTCAGATTGTTTAGGACCGTCAAAAATTCTGATTTGAATATCGGCTACAGCCTCTGGAATCCTAATGGCAGGTCGCCTTTTTCGTTTTACGTTTCAAACCGTCTCCTCATTTTTGTACCGAATCGTGAATGCTACTCTCGAGAAAGTTTGACGCGTTTCGGTGAATGTTTGACGCCGTTTTTAGAAGTAATCCAGAACGCAATCGATATAAGCTTTTGCTATAACCTTTCTTAATAACTCTTTCTTCAGTCGAATAAGGGGTTTTAAAAAACACAACCGCAAAGAACGATACAATACTGCGCCGGTTCAAGTTAATTTTTTTAATTTTTTATTTAGGTGAAATTTATATTATTATTTTTTCTTTCTGTTTAAGTTTGTGTATAAACCAGGATTTGAATTTTCGGTTGTAACCTATTCACGCGAATAGTTTACAATCGAAAACGATAAACGACAGCAGTAAAGCGCACTACCGGTACTGACGCTAGCATTAGCGGCGTTAAAGATGACCTCAAATAACTACGATTCATAAAATCAGTTATTCTATGAAAAAGGAACGATGCGACTATATTTATAACAGCTATAACCGGTAGAGAAAAAAATAATATTTTCTTTGATATTTTATTATTATCTGAACGTAATACTATTTAAATATTAAATATCGGTGTAAAGACTAGGAAAAGGTTTATTATAATTAGAGATTACATCCGTATCGTAATATTGTTCCTCTAAATAGATAGTCTTATTATGCAATACGTAGTATATTTATCGCAAAATATTTTACGTCGTTAAATACTTTATTAAAATCAAAAACCGAAGGATATTAGGAACTTTTCTTGTACATATTATTACTGAGTAACCCAAAAGTAGATCTGTAAATAAACGAATTTATAATATTCCTCGGTCGTTTTTAAAAATCTTGTTTGAAAACGTTAAACAAAAACTTGACTCTGTGGGCCCAGACAAGTTTCAAAATCGAACTGCCCGTAGGCTATACTTTACCGACTGTAAACGAGCGGTTAAAATTTCACGTTTTGATAAGACCGCGCAAGTAAGATACAGAGTAGAACAAAAACTGTCCTCCATCCTTTCTTTTTCTCGTTGTTCGTGACTTATTTACCTAAAGATTCTGAAACGTTAATCGTTACCCTCTTTTTAATCGACAACGTATATCTACATCTGAAGATAATTATTTAAAAGAGATTTAAGATTTTCAAGTTGGTAATTTACCGGATGAACCGAGGGCGTAACATCGCTAATCGTACGGATAGAATTCCCATTAGTATTTCTGTCGCCCACAAAGTCGACCGAGTCACCTTTATACACTTTAAATATTATCGATTTATTTAATTCTACCGCTCACCTGTGACGTCACAACATAGCGGGGAAGCGATTTTGCGAAAATCTTTTTTGGTAAATATTGTTATTTTTTAATTAACAAATGCGCCTAAGAAAAATATGACCTTAATTAGGCGAAATCTCGAGATACTGATGGTGACCTAACTCTACAGCCTCACCCCTTGACATTTTAAGTTGAAAATTTAACGGCAGCGATTCCTCATATGTAGAAGTAATCTGACCAATTTCGGTCAAAATCGATCCGGTAGTTCCGGAGATGTAAGATGATTTAGAGGGCAAGACCGAACACACACTTACATGCGAACATTAACATCCGGAAAATTTCCATCCGGTTTTTGGGTTTTTTAGGTTTCTTAGGTTGAAAACATTAAGATCCGGTGGTAACCGTATAAGCCCGAAACGGACCGATTACAATAATTTCTCTTCTAGAGCTATAGCGCTACCTAGACGGGAAAGTAAAAAATCTGATTATCGTTCGTGCAGATTACTTAAAGAACGGATGACTTGTATCGAATGGAACTATAGAGCCCCGTCGTGCGTACATCAGGATAAGAACTTTTTTAATGCGCTTTACCCCTGGGTAAGCCGTTAGTTTAGCGGTAGTGTAGAGGAATGAAGCTGTGTTGTTGCGAACCAAGTACATCCGACGAGATGACAATTTTACAATTTAACAAATAAACGATTTGTCGTGTACGTGTGACAGAAATACTACAGTTAACGTTAACGGGAGTACTCCCCGCGCGATATGTGATGTTATCTCTACTATAAGCGCGATTTATAATTAAATTGTACGCGTTGATGATACGATATCTCATTAACGATTTCTGAAAAAAATAAATATTAGACGCTGAATGCCAGTCGATAGTGAACCGTACATATACGATACGTAACGTATCGCTTCTCGTGTGTTATTTTATGTGCGCGTGCGTGAAGCGATACGTGCGTATCAGTGCGTGAACTGATATCACGCAGTCGCTACTAACAACACAAGTACAGGTTAATAACCCCTTATTACCTTCATATATCTACTCGCCTCCTTATTTACCTTTATTTTATCTCTTTAAAGTGTAATATACTCTCACTCCTTCCTCTCTGTGCATAAACGTATACGCTCTCGTACATATTAATTATTTTCTCCACAGCGCATATTAATAATAATAATATTTTTTTTAATCGTCACTTTATAATTAAAGGAGCTTTATTTCCTTTTTAATAAGACTAATTTGCTCCTAATTTAAGAGTAATTTCTTAATTAATTTATTAATAATTAAATCCAGTTTTTGGAGTGAAACAGCGGCTTTCTAACAAAAAAGAAACAAATTACAGTAACCGTTCGGTTAGTAATTTCTTTTTTCGTTAATTATCTTTAAAAAAAGAAGATTTTAAGGTTTTGCAATCGCTGAATGTATTGTTTACGCCTAAAGAAACCCAAGATAAAATTATATCTGTTAAAAGCTGACGACGATGCGCAAATTTTAACTGTATCACGTTAAATTCCATAATCGTATTTATTGTACGCAACCTGAGACACGAGTAAGAAGTCGCTTCGATCGTAGCATTAAGTGTAAGAATGTCATATGCAAGAATTATTAGAAAAATCTGAAAAGCGAAGCGGTTTCCCGTTTCTTTTCTCTTTTTTTTCAATAAAGCAAAAATACTGTCGCATATATCGACATACCGAGGCGCTCTAATTGCCCGTGATATTCACTTCTATATCAGACAATTTTATTCGATTCATTTCCGGGATATATTCTAAACATAACAGTCACGCGCAATCGATTTCTCTAAGTGATAACGCTTCTTCTATTTTGAGTACGTTACACTTGTTACAAACACAAGAAAGAACGGGACGAATCGGGATAAAACAGTAAATTAATGAAAGCATCTTTGTGAACCTAGGAATATCGATTCGCCGTCATACAACGACTACCGGCCGTGCAAAGAATTCTAAAAAAGATATGCATCTGTACGTCTACAATATTTAAATGACGCGAAGACCGGTAGACCGTTGGAACCGACCAGAATTTATAAATTGAAAGTTGAAAAATTAACACTGGACGGCTAATTTCAAAAAACAAGAAGATTCATCGTTAAAACATTTTCAAGCGAACGGTTATTATGAATGTAAACAAAATTATCTGATTTGGAGCGTATAGAACCTTTGAGAAATTATTGAAAACCCGAATTATTGAAATTAATTAATTATTGATTTTTAGTTATTGAAAACGCGAATGTTAGTTGCTGATTTTGGGCTGTCGGTCTCATTAGGTGATTATTTATTTATTTTTTTTTATGAGATCTGAAGTGCAGAAAAATGGATAACGAAGTCATCGCAAAACTTATCGGGGTCATTTGCAAGGTCTCGGCTCGACGCAGAGATGGCACAGGTATGACCGAACGATTATGATATTTGTCAAATACGAATCTTTACATGGCGGATTCGAATTTTCTGAAAAATTGAAGCGAAAATGTTTATAGAATACTTGTTTTAAAAGGTTTAACCCCGAAGGAGAATTGCTCGGAACGACTATGGGTTCTCGAGCCGTCAAATGTACACGGTGTACCGAGGTGTCTTTGAAAGCATGACCGTTTAAGCGGCGCCCGTTTGGGCGCATAGGTTGGATGTCAATAGACCACTTCTTCAAAATTTAAGGAGTGCCAAGCGCAGACCCTTAATTGTATGCACTGGTGTTTTTAAAACAACCTCCTATGAGGCTACCACCGTATCGGGAAAGGCTCTCCCAATCGATTTAGTGGTGAAAGTTCGGACGGCCGTGTGGGAATTGCAAGAGGCAGGAAAGCCGAGGTATTTGGGATGCGGTTTCGAGCAGGACCATTACCGGAGCGGAACGGTGATCGCTATACACCGGTTCTAAATTTCGAACAGATGCCCATCTCCCGCCTGAAGAGGACGTTTTACAGCCTCGCGATGGAAGTATGGCAGCAAGAATAGCATGCCACGAATAAGGGAAGGTCGCTGTATAGAACTATACAAGATCTGGGGCACAGTACGCTTCGAGTTAGTTTTTAAGGGCAACGGGAGCCCGAGTACTCTCCAACCACGTAAATTTAAACCAATATTTATTTCGATTCCGCCTGGAAGCTGATGAGCTGTGTGTCTGCGGAGAGGTCCAGTCGAGTGAACACAAGACTGCCCAGCTCTTAGGGGAGCCAGAAATCAGGCTGCCCTGGAACTTAAAGTACAAGGGGAATACTGGCCGCTCACAAGCGGCGAGTCAATGTGGCGAGAGCCGCATTGTCGGACCGTGTGGGAGTTCGTTGATGCGGTTGCTTCGTTCAACCGACATCAGTAGTTTATCAAGGGAAAAGACTCCTACCGCGCTACTGTTGGAAGCTAACCGAGAGATATGGCTGGCTATCAGCCAGATTAAGTCTCTCCTTAAGTCTTAAGTCGCGGCCAAGCCGTGGCAGCGAATCGCTCTCTTTGTCGAGATAAATTTACTTATTGATAGTCATATATGTTTTCGCAGTTGACGGGTGCGCCTAATCATTTTAGTGATATATAACAAGTGGACGGCGGGACCCGCAAGTGAGTGCTGTGTGGTTCCACGCTTCTTCCGGTCACGATTTTAGGTTAGCTGTAGGAGCTAGTTAGGACACTGATCGCTAAACTTTTTCGAGGCTCAGTAGCCGTTTGTGGCACAGACATTCGGTCTTATGCTTTAGGGTGACCGAATGGGGGTGATGGTGGGAGAAACGCCTAGCAACCAATACGTTCACATCTGGTCAAAAAGAAAGTGTTTTTTCACCACGGTAATGCGCCTGCTGATGCTGAGGGAATAAAACGTCGGAAAGTAGTTGATATCGGTATATCAAATTTTTAGGGTGACTGATTTGAAAAAAAATATTTCTGGAAAATCTTATGTTTTCTTTCTCAGGCCGAGAACTTTCCGAACAACCTTTATAGTGTTTAAATGCCGATTTTGGTTTAAAAGTTAAGAACTCGTGTCGATATGTAAAATTCATTTAACAATTTTTATTACTCTTAAATATGAGAACGGTTTTAGGTATAAATTAAGAGAAATAACTTAGTTTAATTTAGCGAAAGGTAAAGCTTAAACGTAGTTGTGTTTTACACTTTTCTTCTCTTATAAATATAATAATATTTTTTCGCGTTACTCAGGTACATAAACAAATTAAATCGCATTTTGTACGAAATACGTACGCATTTTCGTAAGTGAAATTTAAAGGCAAGTCTGAATTTTGTGTTAGTTTTCATTATTGTAACCGAATAAATTGTTAAACCGAATGTGCATATAACATTTTTTTGTACCTATATGTAGAAGATTTACGTAATTTTTTTGTAGCGTAACTAATTAAAGTAACTCTGCGCTACATATTAAAATAAATCAAAAAAACATAGGGTGACTAAAATTTAATGCACTGTCGCTCATAACTAGTAAAAGAGATAATCAAATAAAACAATGCGGTGTAAAGGTACGTTTTATTTGCTACAATAATTTTCATTTATTTCTTCGGTGACCGTTTTCTCATTCAGTTGATGAGGAATGCTGGCGGTCTTTCCTCGATTTACGAGCCTCGCAACGCCCTTAATACCCTTAATATCCCTCTTTAATCGTGAAAGGAAGTGAAAACCGCAGCTCGTCAAATCTGGTCGGTACGAAGGGTATGGAATTTTAACTTCACCAGAGCCTCGGCGGTTGCACGCGTTGTGCGGCCGGGCATTATCGTGTTGCAGAATTATCGGATCCACGGTTCGTAGAACGTAACGCACACGTCTCCTGAGATGTTTTTTGTATCGCACATATTTTACATTTGACTTAGCTTCCAGGTAGTCGATCGCACACACGTGTTTACGATCCAAGGATACCCCGACCACGGAATTTATCTGCGGATAATTGAGTTTTTTATTTTTTTGATTGCGGCGTACCTTATCGCCAGTATTCCGTGCTCTTTCGTTTTTCTACGTCGTAATGATGCGCCCGAGTTTCCTCTCGCTTCACGATATCGAAAAGGAAGTCATCGCGATAACGTTTAAAAAGGTATCGATAAAATTCGTTTACTTGTTATTTTTCAATTCTGTGAGTGCGTGGCCTCCCACCGTCCGCTCGTGCGATAATCTATACTGTTCGTTCTTACAGTACGCGTCGTTGTCGTACGATGAGAATAGATTCACCTATCTCCCGTTCGGTCACAGAATCCTTTCGAGGTTCATTTGCATCGTTCGCTTTACCCGGTTCTGATGCGTGAAATTTTATCGTCCTCATACTTCTTCGTTGAAACTTCGTTACAGTCGGCTTTTCACCGACGAATGACAGGGTTTGTTTTTTCCGCCGTTAAAAATTCAATCGTCGAACATTGTTTTAGGCGCATTTATATAGTAGGAAAATTCTATTCTATAACGAAGGCGACTAACAGAAAACGATAAGGCGTGGGTCAAGTAGTCTTGGAATTTAGTAATAGGGAAATGAGATTCCAAATGGCAGCAGCTGTCGTGTCGCTTTAGGCGACATTTTGTTCTCCCCTTACGTTTTAGTCGCTTCTCGTATGACAAAACCGGTCTACTGAGATCGGCTGCGGTTTATTATTTTGTTTTTTCTTTTAAAAAAACGTAATTTTTTCAAAATTTTTTTCAGAACGAAATAAAGTTACTGGTCTTTTTTAGTTTAAAAGAACCGATTATTATTTTCTATTAAATACAACGCTTTCTAAGAAATACAATGCGCGCGTGTTGTCCGTTTTAGTTTTTAAATAAGTAATAATTTAAATAAGTATTGTAAAGTCAGATCCTCTCCGACATAGGAAGAATTTTTTTTTTAATGAAAACAAAAATTGATTAAATAAATTACGATTACAAATACGCGATATGAAGTAATTTATAATAATCGTACAGTAATCTGCGAATGAGTCGGCGAAATTCTTGGAATATTTTCCCATTATTTAACGATCCAAGATGACAGTGATTTTTTCGGTTTATTGTTACGCCGCCGTCGTGTCTGTATTTCTTTGTACAGTGATTTTATAAATTTTATTTTCGATTGCGAAAAGACAGTTTATAAAAAAATAATAATTTTTCATACAGACAGATACAAATCATTACATACAGATCGAGTCGTGAGTCGACATTCTATAAGTAATTGTAAATTATCTTTGCCTGTAGGTTTCGATCGTAATCCCACGCTTCGTACAACAGTAAACGGTGGACGATATATCCACCGTTCGTTTTCGTTCTTTCACCTATACGATTTTATATTTGTTTCCGTAAAAGAAAATATTTTAATTGTATTTTAAACATATTATCGGTAAGATTTTTTAATCTTCCTTTAATTTATTAAATATTGTAACGGAAGCGTAAGGTTTTTTCTCGTTAACCGAATTACTGTGTCGCGTTTTACGAACGCAGTTCCGCGTTATATGAAAACAATCGAGAAATAATTTCAATTTATATTTTCTAATTTATTGTATATTTTCATTTATTATTTAAATTTCTATTTAAAATCTAAAATTCGATTCGTCGATTAGAAAAATTTACTTTAATTTTATCGACCGCTTAGCTATTTATCTTGATTTTCCCGCGTTCCTTCATCGTAGTAAATGTAGTAAGAACTTGATTCGATCGTTAGAATCGCAATATTTTCTGCGTAAATTGTATAAATTACACGCGCATATCATCTTCCGTTTTCTATTTTTCAATGCGAAATTAGAAAAAAAAAACACGAATTTTGAGGAGATTATTTTGGAATAAATCTAAACGGGTATAAAAGAATAAAACCTCTGGTGAGAAAAGTGTGATATCGTAACGCTTTGTTCGTCTCGGCTTTACTAATCATTTTTCCGACCGCCGATTTGATTAAACGAATTTTAAACTCCCTGATGTTTGTTTCTTTTTGTAAAAGAAGCGCATTTTGGAATTTGACGAGCGTTTAACAATAATTTTGGGATCGTCTGTAACTCCAATTCTTTGACTAACAATTTGAAATCGAAATGCATCCCAATTTACGCATCGCTAGTTTTTTTTTTACTTCAAAGTACATTAACGTAACTTCTATTTATGTTAAAAAAACTAAGAAGATTATTGAAAAATTTGATATAAAATTTTAAAAATCATTTTAAATAACTTATTTATTATTAAAATTATTATTTTCATCGGTTTCAGAGTTATAGCCAAATAAAATTTTAATTAATGAAATATTTTGATCTTACAAGGGGAAGGGACATCGCGATTCGATCCGACTTTATCTCCTTTTTCTTAATTTAAATATATTGAATTATTAATTATTATTAAACTCCGATTGTAAAAAAAGTTTTACAGTAAACAATAACTCAATAATAACACTAAAAAAAATGAAAAAATATCTGAAGTTATTAATGAAATTAAATTTTATGTACTTTTCATTTTAAAAACATATGTACGTGTAATTTAATAAGCGTGCAAGGAAGTCAGGTGCTGTTTACATCAAATTTTTTTAAAATTAATGTTTATTATTATTTTATTTATTCGTTCATTCATTTATTTATTATATATTTTACCTTTGATGATGATCGTTTAACGATCGAAATGACCATCTACTGTAGATTTAGATCTTAGTTAAGTTTTTATTTTTTTTTAAACATTTTTTACATGTCCTTTCTAAACACTTAATATTAAATAAAAATTTTATATTACACGGCTGCTGTACGTAATGTTACTAGTAAGAGGACGTGCTTGCATTTGTATAACCTCCACACCGAAGAAAACTAATCGATTGCATTTTTTTTTAATATGATTTCATCCGTGATATAATAACGTCGTTTTTTTTTTAATTTACCTTATCAGAACAAACATCTGTATTTTTCCCAATAAAAAATAAATCAAGATATTAATAAAACGTATAGTTTTTAAGCGGCAAATTTGATTTTCATGAATGCCCACGCCACGTTCGGGGTGGTTCTAGCGTCACTGCGACGCATTTACGGCGACATCCCACATCCGCTGTTTTTCCTGTCATGGGGCCGGGGATTGGCTCGTGCCGGAAACGTACGGTGTTGTTTATTTATGAACGAATGGGATCCCCACTTCGGGTGGTTTTATCACAGGTCTTTGGTGATAAGCATGGGAAGATAGTTCATTTACGGCATTCTACCCCGGACGTTGTCGACAGCGGTACTGTTGCGGTTAAGGCGACTGGGCGCTCTTACGCTGAGTTACTTAAGACAGTTAAAGAATCGGTTGCGACGGAGGAAGTAGATAATGTGCTGTCGGTGAAACAGGGGCCTGCAGGATATTTGCGTATTCGGGTTGAGAGCGCTGATAAGGCGGTTGGGCTGAAGGCGGTTCTTCAGGATAAAGCTAAGGTCCTGCGTGTCGACATGAAGACGAGGGGCGATCGCAGGTCGGTGGTTCACCTACAGAATATAGAATATACCACGACTGAGGTGGAGATTACTGAGGCCATACGCCGAGCGGTTGGCGAGTCGGCCGAGTTTCGAGCGTCTTCGGTTCGTCAAGCTTATGGGGCGACGCAGAACGCCACCGTTGTTGACTATGTACGGTGTTGCGAGGAAACCGATTGAACACCGGGATGAGGTTGGCCGGGTGAATTGTCGGGCCTCCATGAAAGATCCTGATGGCAAATGTTATCGCTGTCAGGTCCTCGACCTGTCGCGGGACCGATCGCCCGACGTTGTGTTATAATTGCGGGCAAACGGGTCATCGGCGGGCCGCTTGTGGGAACCCGCGAGTATGCGTTATTTGCGGGAAGACGGATGAGTGTGCTGTGCTGCTCGCGGGCGAGTTGCTGTCTTGGTGTTTACAACCTTTGCGGAAGGCGAGTGTCGCCTAGCGTCTTGCTTTTCAGTTTTCTCCTACGCGGGGTGTTCCGGTTTATTGCAGTACCGTGAATGCCGGGGTATCAATGGGGTACTGGACAGCCCCTTGTGAAGTCGGCGTCTGTCCACGCTTTGGTGGGTGGCCGTCGATGATGAAACACGGGGACTCTGGTGCCCCGGAGCTGATAAGACCGAGCCTCGGCAAGTGTTGCGTGTAGGTCACGCTTATTAGAGGCAGGCGATTGAAAGACCGAGTGCCGGCGGAGTTGACCTTCGGGTCGCCTCCGTTTGAGCCGCAAGACCGAGTTCAGGCTTTCAGGGTGGGGTGGCTGGGTACGACTTTGTCGAACCTGGTGGCTTTGCACTGGGAGTAGGGGCAGGACAAGGAAATTAAGATCCTATCGGCGGGCCTGCCTGTCATGCCGGACTTACAGACGGTAGACGGGTAGGCTCGTTAAAGTAACGGATACTCCCCCGCGCTGTGTTTATGCTTCCCGTTGATCCAGTCTTAGGGAGGATAAAAAAAATTAAAAAAATTTGATTTTCGTGTAGTCAAAAATAAACGACTCCTCAATTTTTAGTTCTAATTTCAAAAAAAAAAATGTATATGTTGTAAAAAAAAATAAAATAAGATTCTGAAGGAGACAGCGGAAAAAAGACAGCAGGTATCTTTTGAAAGAACGAAATGCATAACCGACATAAAATCTAGAAATATATAGAATCGAATATTTAGAATCCAAATTTGGAAAAATCATGAAAACGGAGAAATTAAAGCACCTATCGAATGGATTAAATAAAGAAGCAAATACAGCGATGTTCAACAAAATGCAGAAAGTCTAAGCCTTGACAATGATTAAATACAACAATAAACGGTTATCAAGGACGGGTAACATTAGGCACAACACTGCAGTAATCCGACCTGCAGGATACGTAATATTTAATCAGAAAAAGTAAAAAAAATAGAAATTAGCGAGAAAAGGATACTTTTCTGGACCAGAAGGCTTGAAACGTCAAAAAATGAGCTCTACCTCAAAACGGACTTACTCGCTGTCACCGTATGAAAACGAAGGCCCAAGATTGATTCCTAACAGACTAACTGAGAGGATTTTTAACAAATGTATCGAGAGAAAACTAACGTCTTACGGTCTACAAAAATCAAAGAAGATTTCAGAATCGCAGGTGTCTCATACAGACACAGAAAACAGAAACGTAATCAGAGAGAACGTGCAAGACTACGAAGGAATAAAAAAAAGGAAATAAAGAACGTAGTAATTAGAAATCGGTCAGAAGAAAGAAACAATCGCGGCTTGAAAATGATGATTTGTTGGAAGAGTCGGTGACCGAGAGAAATTAAATACCGAACGTGATTCTATAGTGATCGGTGACGATCCAAAAAAAAGATACGGATCGATTTATTAAACAAAAGATAAAAACGAAGTTAAAAACCTAATAGGTATACGGGTAAAGTTTAGTATATTTTTATTTGCAGCTGCTGCTACCTTCACGCACGCGAGACCTATGTATTTGCGATTATAACCGTAATTTACAAGCGATTTACACTGTGTTACCGTCATTTTCTGAGGGCATTCTCCTAGCGAAAGTAATGAAACTAGTTCATATAGATATGGGTCCAGAAACGCTCTGTTAGCGAAAGATTTCGCCCTGATTCCTGGGCAAGGAGTGAATTTTTTTCCCCCTCTTGTAGATAATTATATTCTCTGCAAGTTTTGATAATAAATTTTACGCATTTATTAACCGTTTAACTAAGTTTTTTTATTACAAACGTAAAAAAACGTGCGTTTAGGAAATAAATTTTCTATTTTATTTCGGATATTATGAAAAGCACTACAGACCTGGTTGCGGAGCCTGTTTTAATCAATTTGTCAGGCCAAAATCCGTAAAAAAATCATGTTTAACCCTTAATTTGGGTTCCTAGAATTTCAGTACGGTTTTAGTTCACTCTTTGTTCAGGAATCAGGGCGAAAGCTTTCGGTAACGGATGGTTCCCGGACCCGTGTTTATATGAACTTTTTTCGTTATTTTTGCTAGGAGAATAAGCTCAGAAAGTGCCGTTAAATCACTGTATACAAATTGTTAATAAAATATGAAATCCTTAAATGACCTTTCAAAAAATGAAATTTGACGACCGCTGATATCTCGAAATCGACTATTTATCGGTAGAAGACTACCGTATCCCAGGGTTCTGCATGGAGAGCAACCCCGGAACATTTTAAATGCTAAGAGTAGGATTGGAATACATTATTTTAAAGGGTATTGAAAAAAATAAATTGTAAGACATATCGGCCAACCTTTTTTTTAACCTCTGGGTCTGCCGTTAGGTATTGCTTCAAAGGATGAGATGAATGGTTATTACCCCGAGTGAAAATGCCATGTCCGACTTAGATTCGAACCCGGGACCTCCGGATCAAAGGCCGAGACGCTACCACTCGTACCACGGAGGCCGGAATCGGCCAGCAACCTAACCTTACCGAAACGACAGCTATTTTAATTGTTTTTACAGCTAGTAAGAGTAAAGGAGTTTGATATCGTCAACCGATGGACTTTAAACGCAAAAAAATGTAGCAGATGCTGCTTCCACGTGAAAACGGATCTACGGATCTAGAGTGTACCGAAGATTACTTTTAAAACGTGGCTGTGAAAAATATTAAAGGTCGCCATTTCGGTTAGGATTGTCGTAAGCAGAAATTTTAACGACAAATGTTTTGTTTTTCAATGCCCTTTAAAATTATTTGTTTTAAAGAATTTGCTAAAATGTTACTTTTGTATGTTTAATCGTCGATAAATCTTTACTTCAGTAACATATGTTTGGTTTATTATTTCTTTTAATATAACTTTTTCATTATGTTTATGCGGTTAATAAATAGATATTTTATTTTGAGCGACCGTAATTAATTATTTAGACTTCACAGAGACCGGTCAGAATTCTAATACTAATAAAATCTTTTGCTACGGCATTTGTCTGAAGAATGAAGGAAAACCATTAAAAAAAACCTTAATCAGATAAGTGCCTATATATATTTGTAAATTAAAAATAAACAAGTAGGTGTAAAACATTAACAAATAACCGGACTATGAAATCCCACGTTGCAGTCAATTAAGTTATGTCGACAACGCTTTTATTACGTAACAAGAAACGATTCCTTGTAATACTAAAAAAAATTCGGAAACGTACACGGTCAAGTGAACCTGACGATTTTAAAAATTAAATAAAAAATGTAATTTACCTAAGTACGTTTTCAGATGTAATTACAACTAATACGAGTATTGATTGATATTTATTGGCGTATATTTACTTTTTAAATAGCATTTCAGACAAGTGTTATTCACCATTTTCTGTTCGTTCTTATAGCCTATCCCTCAAATTTGGCACCGTTGGTTGCATCATGTTGTCTGGGTTCGCTCTGATTTCTTCTTTACGATAGCTTTGAGTCGGTTAATGCTATTAATCTACCGATGAACTCTAGACTTTAGACTAATTAACCCCAGTCTCACACCGACAGGTCTGGAAAATGTGACGGCCGTGCTTAGCGGTAACCTGTACAAGTGACGCGTACAATGTTATAAAATAATAGAATAGCTTTTCTTAACGATACGTTTTTTCTTTTGTATTTTCTTTAAAAAAATAACAGTAAAACCTCTACCGAACCGGACAACAGAAATGTTATGGTATAACTCGATACAATACTTCGTTATTGTATCGAGTTATAATATTTCCGTCGGCTTTTTTAATAAATTACCGAAATATTTAAAAGAAATCTTCCTGACATTTTATTTAAATACAATTAAAATTTTTCTTTTACGAAACAATATTACTCTGTCGATTAATCTTTAAATAATACTAATTAAGAAAGTCTTTAAAAACCTGAATTTTTTTCATCTCCTTCAGATATATGCTTAAATAATTTTTAATACCGGATTCTAAGTCGTGAATTATTTTGTTATATCTAATATATTTACCTTAACGTTTCTTCGTAAATAATTTTTTTTTAATACTTTTATTTACAGTCACATCAAGAATTATAGTCATTAGCGACTATAATTCTTTTATAATTATATAATTCGATTATGATTAAATGTACATAATCATAAACAATAAACGAGAAACAATAAACACGACTAAGTAAAACCGCTAATCCCACTATCAGAGAGAAACCGCAACAATCTTTTTATCCATTCCTTCCGGTTTGGTAAACGCTTCACATTTCAGTCCAGGTCTAATTTTTGTCGAATAGTTCCAAATATTGGGCAATCTATGAGCGAGTGGTGTACGGACCATTTTACATTGCACACCTTATAGTTCTGCTAAGGAGAGCCAAATAGGGCGTGTGTAAGCCTATGTGTCCAATTCTCAGCCGAGTTAGGATGACTTTGTCTCTTCTGCTGCTTGAGATAAAAGGTTATCCCGGATGCTATGTAAGGCCGTGGGAGAACTTAGCAGCCAGAATTTATTCCATTGAGAACGTAGTTTAACGCGGACTGTTTTCATGAAGTCGCTCTCGCATGTTAATTCCACTCGGAGGCCATTTATTGTCGCTCTCTTGGCAGCTTCATCAGCCCATTCGTTCCCGAGGGGGCCGCAACGCCCAGGGACCCATACCACCACCGCAGTCTTATTTATTCTTGAGCGGGAAATTATTTGGACGATGGATTCAGATCGTCTGCAGCTCGAGCTCTCAAGCACACTCGTAAAGTCGGTAATTACCAGGAAGCTATCGTCACTATCAATCTCGATAACCCTTAAGACGGAGTAAATTGCATAGGCCTCGCAAAAGAACGCAGAGGAATAGGCACTAAGGTTATATATTTTCCCGGTGTCGGAGGATAATTGAACAGCCAGATTCGTCGGCCGAGACAGAGCCGTCTCTATAGATGTGAGTGTACCCGTTGTACTTTTTGGCCATTTCGCTAAATTGTTCTCTAGCAGGCTGGTAACGTGAGTCCCGTTTATGACTTCCAGATGGTAAGTATTCGATCTTTAGAGATACGCGCAACCAAAGAGCGCCCGCATCCTACTTCCTTTCCGAGAGTCCTCGGAGCAAGCAAATCTAGTTCCTGGAGATAGCGAAGCAGTCTGAGGTTGAAAGACTTCGGTAAGGACTACTTTCCCTCAATTAGTAGAGTGCGAGCGTGCCTGGTCCTTTGCCGTGAGCAGTTGGAGAGACGGGACTTGCTGATCGCATACTTGATAGTCTGGTATTTCCTCCTGTAATGTAATGGGAGTTCATAGGATTCCACTAGTAAACTTGGTATACGGGTAGCGGCAAGGGCCCCTATTGATATTCGAATGCAGGTATTATGCAGAGAGTCTAGTAGGCTCTCTTAATTTTTTCTCTTGCAGAGTCATACAGGATAGACTCGTATCCTAGCTTCGACAGAACAATGCTTCTATACGTGTTCAGAATGATCAGTACCCCGATTGCTAAATGATATTTGTTTAAGGACAGTAATTCTTCTTACACGATCAGCCTTAGTGTATTTAATGCTCGAAAAGTCAGCTTGTCATCAAAAGTCACATCTAGAACTTTAATCTCTTTTGTTCCCTTTATCTCATCTTCAACTAAGTTTAATTTCGTCTAGCTTTCTAGAAAAAAAAATAAATCTAAACTAAATTACCGACAATTTGAAACCGCTACGTTGTGCCCTTTGCGCTGAATTCAGCATTATTTCCCTAGTAGTTTCAATCTCCTTGTTTCTACAGGTGATAATGATTAGCGAAGATAATTTTTTTTACCGGCGGAGTGATCGTGTCAGCTACCCCCATTAATAACCACCAAGAAGAGCACCACGTTTAGGACAGATCCCGGAGAGAATCCATTTTTAATTTCAAAGACTTTTGAAAGCACCACCCCATTAGCTCTAACACGGATCGTCCGTTTGCTCAGCAAATTAGCTACAAAGTTCAACATATTCCCGTTAACACCATTCTGTAGTAAGATTTTTATCCTCTCTCTCCAAACCATTTCATAGGCCTTTTCAATATCTAAGGTCACTGCAAGGAGGTGCTTCTTAGAAGCAAATGTCTCACACACATCCTTCTGTGTAGATACTAGGTGATCCAAGGTAGATCTGTTTCCTCTGAACCCGTATTGATATTGGGAGAAGAATTTAATTCTTTCTAGATGCCATTTCAGTATGTTATTTATCATCTTCTCCATCACCTTGCAAAGGATGCTTGTTAAAGCAATCGGACGGTAGTTCTATGCTAAAGTGATTTCACGATTGGGTTTAGCCACAGGGCTAAGCCCTCCAGACGTTTGGAAACACTCCTTCCTCCAAGATAGTGTTGAACATGTGTATGAGGTGGTGGAGACCTCCGTCTGGGAGCTCCTGTATGAAGACAAATATTCCATCGAGTTCAGGACTAGAAGACTTTAAATTTGCAAGAACATCCCATAATTCACTCAAGGTTAGAGAGGCGTTCAGCTCCCGGTTGATGTTAGTATCCCACCGAAGAAATTCCTCTTAGCTGAATTCAGGGCTATTCTTAATCTTCAGAAAATTGTCGTCAAGGTTTGAGTCGTTCAAGTTCAGTAAACACCTGTCTCCCAGACTGTTCGCTATATTGAATTGGTTGTCGCGGCCATTCTCAACCAGATCGTGTACATGGTTGGAATTAAAGGTTCCTTTGATTTTGTTGATCCTGTTCCATATCTCACTTATGGGAGTGTGGCTGTTAAAAGCGATGTATAAAGAAAGCTTTAACTTTCTCTATATATCCTCCTAGCCTTCAAGGATGTTTTCTGTATTCCACAAAGGTTACCTCATTCCGATGCCGTTTGTATTTGTTGAACGCATTCTTTGACGCTCGTATCGCTAATTTGCATTCGTTTTCCACCAAGGATTACGTTTTTTACCAGTTAATCCAGGCTTTTTGGGTATACTGAACTCAGTAGGGCCCATTACAAGATTCTCAAAGTCCCTAACTTATTCATTTACTTGTGCCCCGTCGCCTGTCTGATGTAGACCTCCAACGTCTTCAGAAATCATTTCCTTAAATCTATTCCAGTCAGCGTGCTGTAATAGTCATCTAGGGTTCACTCTTCTTGGAATATTGGTTACTTTGCTGTATTTAATCGCCACCTCAATAGGGAAATGGTCATTGCTATATAGTTCCTGTAGGAATTCCCATTCATAGAGGTGGACTGATGAGGCGTCACATATGGTTAAGTCGATAGAACTAAAGTCACGTGTAAGTCGAGGTTGTGTATGTGTGCCTAGGTTTAGGAAAACAAGTTCCGGACTCTCGAGAAATCTTTTCACTAACTTACCTCTATCATCCAACCTATTCCAGCCGCAGTTGATGGTGTGGACATTAAAATCCCCCGTCACTAGAAACGGTTTGAGCAATTGCCTAACTCTGTCTGTTACTTCCTCTGCAGTAAACTCCCGACTGCTAAGGTAGATATTACATATTGCAAATGACAGCCACAGCTTCAAGTCTAGTATGTAGATGAATTTCTTTACAGATTAGTCGATCGCTGATGCAGTGGCCACACCACTGCTGGCGTGGATAACGTCCAATATGTTTTTTTGAGAACAGCGTTATAACCCTTCAGTGCTGCATATTGGTTATCCTTAAAATTAGGCTCTTGAAGGCATATCAGAGTCGGTCCCACCGATTAATAAGAAACTGAAAATTTTTCTCTCTGGGGGTGGAACCCATTAATATCCCGTTGTAGTATTGAGTCACTGATATGGTGAATATTGCCTGTGTATGATAAATTCTACGTGGACAACTATACATTTGGATCGGCTAGCGGGCTATCGGCAAGAAGCATCTCATCGCTGCTGTCGTTGCAATACTCATCGGACATGCTCGTAACTTAAGCAGCCTATATGGACTCATTAGCCGAAACGTGTCCCGCCAATTTGTTTATTACGCTCATAAACCTATTTTTAATACTCCTTTCCGGTACTTTCAGGTATGTTTCTTGAAAAATATGTATGAGTTCCATCGTATTAGACGTGTATTCTACTGATAGCTGCAGCACCGCTGAGTTTCCCTTGAAGTGTTCCAGGAAGCTTTTTAAGTCAACATAGTTCAGGACGTATGGGTTGCCTTTGGCTTGTAAGATTTTCACTAGGGATTCTAGTCCCCCATCAAGTTTGTCATTATCCTTTTTTGGGTTCTTTGATTTTATTTTACTGAATATTCTCTAGTTTGGATAATTGCTCGGTATTTCCGCTGGGTTCCTGATGTCTACCCGACGGTCGTCAGAGCTAGAATTGGTGGTCAACGCCCTCATCTGCGACTTACTCGGCGCGTCCGGTGGTTGATAGAAACTAGGAAAACCGCCCTCTGAATCCCGACGGTTTGAATCCCTTCCGACGGTTTGAAGACGCTTCTAGATCGCAAGGGTTTTCTTCTTGTAAGTTGAAATTTTTCGCTACATGCCCCGATTGTTTTCAGAAGAAGCATGATACAGCATCGGCCGAGACATATATCCAGTACTGCGAATCATCGTAGGTTAGGTCCATGGTACTTAGTAACTTGGTAACATCGTCAGGATGTACGTATACCTGACGACGAAAACTCAGGACATGTTCGTAGCCCGGTTCTGGGACAACGACACGCAGGAAGGTTATAGCCGATCCAAGGCGGATATTAAAGCGTTTAAGTTCCTCCTCTAAAATCTCATTTGGAATAACCGGGCACACAGTAGAGGGGACTACTCGTTTAAATTCGGTCAACAAGGGGCGAATCTCCAGAATGCGAGCGCCAGCATTAACTTTACTGTTTTTGGTCGATGATCGATTTAATAAGATCACCGTTCGCCAGGTAGATACACACTCATTTCATGGAGATCTTGGATGTATATAAGATATTTTTGGAAGCGACTAATCTACCGATGGCCACGATGTACGTACTGATCGGAATATCCCGTATGGCGTCTAGTACTACGGCTTGATTTTTATCGGGGTAAATTAGTTTTTGGGCTACGGTGCCGTAACTCTCTGATTTCTTCATCTGTTCAGTAAGACGGGCGTCATTTCCTGAACGACGGTTCACTCGACGGTTTATTGTTATTATTCCAGGCTATGTTATTGTTATTATTCTACGAGTCGGAGCGTGGAATGTTAGAAGTTTAAAAAAGGTTGGTAGGCTAGAAAATTTAAAAAGGGAAATGGATAGGATAAATTTAGATGTAGTAGGAATTAGTGAGGTTCGGTGGGAAGAGGAAGGCGACTTTTGGTCAGGTGATTTTAGATTAATTAACTCAGCTTCAAATAATGGGCAGGCAGGAGTAGGGTTCATAATAGTAGAGTATTTAAAAACGCATAGTGATAGAATCGTTGTAATAAGGATAAATTCAAAACCTAAACCGACAACGATTGTTAACGTCTATATGCCTACAAGCGCCCATGATGATGATGAGGTAGAGTGTGTATACGAAGAGATTGATGAAGCAATTAAACACGTAAAAGGAGATGAAAATTTAATAATAGTTGGAGATTGGAATGCAAGCATTGGAAAAGGCAAGGAAGGAAATGTAGTGGGTGAATACGGGCTGGGCAAAAGGAATGAAAGAGGGCACCGACTTATAGAGTTTTGCACGAAGTATAATTTAGTAATTGTCAACACCCAATTTAAAAATCATAATAGAAGAATATACACTTGGAAAAAGCCAGGCGATACTGCAAGGTATCAGATAGATTATATCATGGTTAAGCAAAGATTTAGAAATCAACTCGTTGACTGCAAAACTTACCCTGGAGCAGACATTGATAGCGACCATAATTTGGTGATAATGAAATGAAGATTGGGGTTTAAAAACCTGAAGAAAGGGTGTCAGATGAATCGGTGGAATTTAGAGAAGCTTGAGGAAGAGGAGGTAAAGAAGATTTTTGAGGAGGACATCGCAAGAGGTCTGAGAAAAAAGATAAGGTAGAAAATGTAGAAGAAGAATGGGAGAATGTTAAAAAGGAAATTCTTAAATCAGCAGAAGTAAACTTAGGCGGAATAAAGAGAACTAGCAGAAAACCTTGGGTTTCAGACGATATATTGCAGCTGATGGATGAACGTAGAAAATATAAGAATGCTAGTGATGAAGAAAGTAAAAGGAACTATCGGCAATTAAGAAATGCTATAAAGAGGAAGTGTAAACTGGCGAAAGAAGAGTGGATTAAAGAAAAGTGTTCAGAAGTGGAAAGAGAAATGAACATTGGTAAAATAGACGGAGCATACAGGAAAGTTAAGGAAAATGTTGGGGTACATAAATTAAAATCTAATAATGTATTAAACAAAGATGGTACGCCAATATATAATACGAAAGGTAAAGTCGATAGATGGGTGGAATATATTGAAGAGTTATACGGAGGAAATTAATTAGAAAATGGTGTTATAGAGGAAGAAGAGGAAGTTGAGGAAGATGAAATGGGAGAAATAATACTGAGATCTGAATTTAAGAGAGCATTAAAAGATTTAAATGGCAGAAAGGCTCCTGGAATAGACGGAATACCTGTAGAATTACTGCGCAGTGCAGGTGAGGAAGCGATTGATAGATTATACAAACTGGTGTGTAATATTTATGAAAAAGGGAATTTCCGTCAGACTTCAAAAAAAGTGTTATAGTCATGATACCAAAGAAAGCAGGGGCAGATAAATGTGAAGAATACAGAACAATTAGTTTAAGTAGTTATGCATCAAAAATCTTAACTAGAATTCTATGCAGAAGAATTGAGAGGAGAGTGGAAGAAGTGTTAGGAGAAGATCAATTTGGTTTCAGGAAAAGTATAGGGACAAGGGAAGCAATTTTAGGCCTCAGATTAATAGTAGAAGGAACATTAAAGAAAAACAAATCGACATACTTGGCGTTTATAGAGCTAGAAAAGACATTCGATAACGTAGACTGGAATAAAATGTTCAACATTTTAAAAAAGTTAGGGTTCAAATACAGAGATAGAAGAACAATTGCTAACATGTACAGGAACCAAACAGCAACAGTAACAATTGAAGAACATAAAAAAGAAGCCGTAATAAGAAAGGGAGTCCGACAAGGATGTTCCCTATCTCCGTTACTTTTTAATCTTTACATGGATCTAGCAGTTAATGATGTTAAAGAACAATTTAGATTCGGAGTAACAGTGCAAGGTGAAAAGATAAAGATGCTACGATTTGCTGATGATATAGTAATTCTAGCCGAGAATAAAAAGGATTTAGAAGAAACAATGAACGGCATAGATGAAGTCCTACGCAAGAACTATCGCATGAAAATAAACAAGAACAAAACAAAAGTAATGAAATGTAGTAGAAATAACAAAGATGAACCACTGAATGTGAAAATAGGAGGAGAAAAGATTATGGATGTAGAAGAATTTTGTTATTTGGGAAGTAGAATTTCTAAAGATGGACGAAGCAGGAGCGATATAAAATGCCGAATAGCACAAGAAATATAATTTGTTTACATCAAAAATTAATTTAAATGTCAGGAAAAGATTTTTGAAAGTATATGTTTGGAGTGTCGCTTTATATGGAAGTGAAACTTGGACTATCGGAGTATCTGAGAAGAAAAGATTAGAAGCTTTTGAAATGCGGTGCTATAGGAGAATGTTAAAAATCAGATGGGTGGATAAAGTGACATATGAAGAGGTATTTTGACAAATAGATGAAGAAAGAAGCATTTGGAAAAATATAGTTAAAAGAAGAGACAGACTTATAGGCCAAATACTAAGGCATCCTGGAGTAGTCGCTTTAATTCTTGGAAGGACAGGTAGAAGGAAAAAATTGTGTAGGCAGGCCACGTTTGGAATATGTAAAACAAATTGTTAGGGATGTAGGATGTAGAGGGTATACTGAAATGAAACGACTAGCACTAGATAGGGAATCTTGGAGAGCTGCATCAAACCAGTCAAATGACTGAAGACAAAAAAAAAAAAAATTCCAGGCTGCTTGTAATCTGTCTCCTTCCGATACGTTTTCACATATTATTACTTGGTCGTTCGTACTTGTAACTGTTCCCTTATACTCAGAAGAAACGGCAGAGTCGGAATGTCTGTTTACGATGATCAGCCGAGCCGAGCGTCGAATTAGCCGAACTTAGTAGGTTACGTTGGAGTTAGCTAGTTGTTCGTTATTTACGACCTAGCGGGCTATTTTAAATATTATTTAATACTCACCGGCTCCACGACCGGATTAAACACAAATAATGTCGCTTACCAAATTCACAATTCAACTAATACACAGAAAACAGGTCGCTCAAAGATACGCAAGAAACACATCACGCAAAAAACCTCATAAATAATTAATATGAACTTTAATCGTGCGTATTTTTTTTTGTAATAATTTATCATCTTTAATTACGATTTACATTATATAACGATTCGATTTATATAATATATTATCACGTTCCGTTCAAAATAGAAGTTTTGTCTATAGATAAATATAAAATTACGGTGTTAAAAAATGAAAAGGTAAATGGATGTAAAAATAAGTCAGACGAGGGAAAAAAAAATAAATACACAATACACAGATTAATAAAAATAAAAACAGAATATAATATTAGATATTTTAGTCACAATGCATAGTCAAGTTCACGCTTATCTTCTTCTTATTCCGTGTTTAATACAATTTTTATTATTTAAGGCCAATACTGTTCGTAAAAAGAAATGTTACGGTATAATTTGGATAACCTCCGACATTTTATTTGTGTGTATGTGTATGAGTCTATCAAAGCAATGTATAGGTATAGAATTATATAATAAGGAAGGCGTTGGTGAATAATACGGATCGGATTCTAGTTATTAAAAAGGTAATAGGATATTGTGATCTGTAAAGTATTGAATCATCCGAACGAAACGAAACAACTGAACAGTCCTTTAGTTCAAGGATAAAATATAGGCTGATAATATTAATAATAATAAAAATGACTGATCGAAAAAGGTACGCTGTTTAATACATTCCAGACCTTGGTACAGCCTTATTGTGTTTATAGAAACGCGTACGCACGGTAATCGTTGATTAACTATAATCTGTAAGTAGCTAGGAAACGCCTCTTGAGTTAAAATACAATTGAAATAAAAAACATCGACGACGATCCCGTTAAACTCTCTAAACATTTATAAAGTGTAAAATTTAGATAATATTAAAAATAAAAAATTTAAAAACAAAGAAAGAGGATACGAAATAAGTTTATTAAAATTCTAAATACGAAAACTAAAAAAACGTTTAAAAAATAAAAATTTAAAGAAAGATTATTTTTAAAAAGTTTATATCGTTAAATAATAATCTTCTGATATTAGTATTTAAAAAAAAAATTAAATCAATTATTAAAAAACACTACAAAAAGAGTAATTCTACTTTTTTTAATTAAAAATAGAAGTAGTTGCCGATTAAAATGAAAAAAAAAAGAAGTAAATATTGTGTTAGGTGATCCCAATCGAAAGGATTAAGTTAGATTCCGTAGTCTACACTGAACTGAAAATCAGATACTCTTTTCAATTTCTTAGCGATAGTTTTTAATACATAGATTTTACCTAAACTTTTATAATTGAACTTTTTTTGTTTTTATTATAACGTTACAGTAATTTTACGATCTGTTAAGAATTAAAATTGAACGATAAGTAAATAAACTTAATTTGGAACGAACATTAAGAAGCTACAGATCCAGTGATTTGTAACTTGAAAGTTAACGATGAAAGGAAATGAAATTAAAGAGGACTTCGTGAAGCCGGATTATAAAACCACTTAGTCGGCGGTAAACAGAACGTATAACATGAGTCCGAGAACGCTTCCTTGAGATACCCCTGATTTTATTAGGAACAAATCCGTTAAAAATTCTTTACGTTTAACTTGAAAATATCTATATTCTAGGCAAGATTTTAGCATTACATAGAAAACATACGGTAACACCTTTTTAATTTACAGACCAACCCTAGTGCCAAACTTTGTCAAAAGCTTGACTGACATCGAGGAAAACTGAATTTTTAAACGGTATTTTTTGTTGTCTAGAGCGTTATTTGTAACGTTAACAATTCTGTTTGCTTGCTCCACAGTAGCTTGTCTCTGCCTAAGCCCAAATTGGTGATTTGGAATTTGGTCGTTTACGAACTGCTTCGTTCTTTTTAAAAAGAGCTTTTCAAACGCTTTAGAGAGCACTGAGAGCAGGCTGATAGGCCTATAAGATTTAACATTTGTCGGTTCTTTAACCGGTTTCGGTAAAACAATTATTTTTTGAAATTTTCCACGGATTAGCAAAACGACAAATTCGAATAACAGGAAAAGGAGAAATCAAATATTTGGAAATTTTCCTAATTTCATTTGTATCCGTTTCGATATTACAGGGCTGGAACTCGTCGGAAAAGTGCTCGGCAAATGAGTTCGCCTTTTCTTGAAAACTTCTCGATCGTGTTCTGTTATTTTTACGGCGAGGAGGAATAGACTACCGGGGTCTCTTGAACGAGTTTTAACTTCCATAAAGTATATTCAGCAGACTGCCTATCAGAAATATATTCAATCTAACATTGAAACTAAATGTTTTTAAAAGTTTGAATTAATCTTTTTATTTCTTGACAAGCTCTGTTAAATCTTCGCTTACCAGCAGAGTAACGAGTTCTCTGCCATACGCGTTGCAGTCTCCGGCGTTCTTCTACCTTTTTTCTGATGAAGACCGGGTATGTATTTTGAGCTGGGGGAGCAGAATCCAAATCGGGAGTGGAGGCTTACGACGCTGACTGAATCGATTTGGTCAATTCGTGTACTGCATTATCCATATCGGCCGGTGATTTTAAAGGCACGTCCAACCTTGTATTTCCCTCCAAAAAATCTTGAAAACGTCGTTTACCGGTCAATTTATTAAACAGTGTGGGAGTTCCAGCGGTTGGCATAACGTCAAAAGATATCGTAGGCGCAACAGGTGAATGATCTGACGGCAAGTCAAACTGAGGTTCAGCATGTTAATAGTTTTCAGAATACCTTTGAAAATAGAAAAATCCAGGAGATCTGAAATTTTATTAAGATCTGTAGGCCAGTAGGTCGGTTTTCCAGAAGACAAACACTCCAATTTATTGTCGATTATTGATCTGAAAAGTTGCCTGTCTTTTAGTGAAGTTAGTCGCGATCCCTGGTGTAGGTGCTTAGAATTCCAATCTACACCGCAGATGAATCTCGGACCCAAGGATCTAAAGAATGCTGTAAACCGATCCGCCTTCACAGCATGCCTTTGCGGGCGATAAACGGAAGAGACAGAAAATTGTGATCGTTCATCGTGAACAACCACAGTAGTGGCTTGTGAAAAGTCCTTTTTGCGTTCAAACGATATAAAGTGAGAAAAAGTACTTTTAATAATAACAGCAGTACCGCCGTGTGCATTCCCTGACGGGTGTTTGGTGCTGTATATTGTATAGCCGTGAAACTTGACCAAATGTCTATCGGCAAACCTTATTTCAGGTATAAGCATTATGTCTATCTTATTAATATTTAAAAAAATTTTAAATCTAGTTTTTTATGAGATAGCCTGTTAGCGTTCCAGATCGCTAGTCTGAAAGAGTTGTTCATTTTTCTCAAGACGATTTACGACTAGTCCGATCATTATATCCATTTTATTTTCAAGAATTCGCTCAAATGTTTGAAACATACGGTCCACGACATTCATGAGCCCGTGAAAATTTTGGTTATCAATAGTTTGTTGATTACAGGGACTACTCGTTTTAACCTTTTCAGCGTAGGTAGGACCAGAAATATTCAGCCTATTATTATCGTTATCACTAACATTATTGCTATTACGATTATGAAAATCATTGTTACTCGAATTAGTTACACGAACAACTATTTCCTCTTTTAGCACTTAGATTGTTATTATTGACATTAGTATAAACGTTGCGTTGACAACGTCTGAATCGAACCTTTCTTTTTTAATATACGGAGCTTCAGAGCTTACAATTATATAGTTGAGAGATCTCACGTCAAAAATTTCTTTATTATTAGATTTGGGCTCCAAATCTACAAAGTAAAGTGGCAGCGGTTCCTTCGTTTTATGATGTAGAACGTTTCTAACGTCGTGGCCTAACTGCGTCAATTAATTATCTTCCGAATTATGCGTGTCTCGCATGACCACTCCATTTGGTCTTTCATGTTTAAGTTTATAAGTATAGCGACTGATATTGTTTTCAAACATTTTTGACCTAATAATTGTATACGTTTCAATATCAACCGGCAGAACTATTACCGTGTAGCCCGATTTCGTTGTTGTCAGTTTATATTTAACATTACAATTAGGAAATAATTGTTACAGAAAATTGTTCAATTCGGTTATCGCATTAACGACTGTTACAAAACTAGGCTCGGGTTTTAATGTTTTTGCAGGAAGACCTTCGTTGTCAACAATTTTTTGTAGAAGACTAAATTTATTTGACGTAGGAACAGCAAAGGTAGATGGACCGGCTGATTGTGCGCGAATATTAGGTTAAGTATAATTTGTGCGTTGACGTTTTTTTGCGACAGGAATTTTACCGTTCTGCCGTCTGACATTTTCGTTTTGTATGCGCAATACTGGTATTGCTTGGCAGGGAGGGTTTTCCTCACTAAAATCCGTATATCACTTTCACTCTCTGCTACTGAAAAAGCTATCGTGCTATCGATAATGTCGTCACTAATTAACTTACGCCGCACCGATTTCCGAGGGTCCCTGTCAGAACGCTTTACCCTGCCAGGGACAGCGGTCCCTGTCCGCGTATTCTTTTACCTTGTAGGTTAGGGTTTACATGCGATGATTCGCCGTTGCTCGGAGTAACAGCTTGTAGTCGATCAATAGCAACTCGCTACGGATGGTTTTTTTAACCTCCGGATCCACCGTTAGACATTCTTCAGAGGATGAGATGAATGATTTGTAGCGCGTGTGAACACGCCATGCCTGACCGGGATTCGAACACGGAACCTCCGGATGAAGACCTAGACGCTACCACTCGCGCCACGGAGGCCGGCGCTATGGTGGTTATGTCGGTTATTCAAAAACGACAACGTAAAAATATTCCTTCTTGAGACAAAAGTAAGATAATAAGGCACAATATAATCTACAGAAAATATAGTCTACGAGATAATACCTGGTTATACTTGGTATAAGATAAATTTTCACTAAAACTCACTAGACACGTCTGTCTTACACAGTAATTACATAAAATAATTTTTTAATAAATATTACAGAACGTAAATGAATAATCGATTCAAAACGTATTAAAAAATAAATTCGACCGCGGGTATTAAAACAATGTAATCGAATCGGTAAACCTAAGCGGATGAGAACGCAAATTCGTTTGAAATGACGTGAAATATACGCGTTAGAAGAAAAAGAAAGGAAATTCTTGAGAAAAATCCTAGGATCGATAAAAATAGGCGAAAAAATACGAATTCAGAAGCGATAATAATGTTTACGTATTCGATGAACGTCAGATTCCATTAGAAAAAGGAAAGCCGAATTCTTCGTCCTTTTTATTGGAGTGAAAGTGCTCGCAAAAAGATCTACCTCGTTTACGACAAAAAGAAAAATCAAGAAATCGGTTCAAAAATCCCGAAAAAAATATCTAAAGAAATAATAAAGGACAGAACAACGTTCAGAAAATCGGTACAAGATTTGAAAGGTTCCTAAGAGTAGGAGAAAAAAGAAACCGACAACTTCCGGTCAGAAGAGAGAAGACAAAAAACGAAAGAACGAAGAACTATCGGGAGACTGTAAAAGGTTTCTTGCATAATATAGAGAAACGTACGCAAAATGTCCCTTAACTCGGCCAAACTCAAAAATAAGTCGACTTAAGAAAAAGAAGACTCGCCGTTTAATGTATTAATTCTTAATTTGACGCCGAATTCAAAAGGTGAAAATTTACAGTATTACTTCTTTTTGTTTAATTTTTTTTTTTTACATTTTTAATGACCGTTCTTACGATACAAAATTATTGAAAAACGCCCGTCGTATTCCGATATGCGCAACTTTTGGAAAAAAATATCAGGCGTTTTAATCGTCGAACGGGTGCTCGCCGGATGGATGAATAAGGTTTGATGAAGAGAATACATTTTTATCGCTTTATTTACTTTTCCAAAAAACTTCTAATAAACTATTTTTATTTTTTTTATTTTCACGTCCCGATAAAAAACAAATGAAAACGACACGAAAATGTTGTTTTACGTATATTTAATCGCAAAATTTGATCGTTCTAATCGAGTAAATCTTATGATTTTCTACTATATTTTTTGACGACGCTTAACACAGCGCAGTCATTCGCCATGTTATATGGCGTTCAGCGCGATTAAAAGTAATCGCTCGATCGGATGAACTCAATTAAAAAATTAAAAGGATTAATATACAAATATTAACCCAAAAAAAATTATAAACTATAATAAAGCGAGCGAAAGAAGAAAGGTTAGTAAAACGACTGTAAAAAGATAAATACGTTCAGAAGAAACTAACGTAAAAACAAAAGAAAAAAAGTTAAGTTTGTTACGCTAAAAAGCGCGCCGACAAGTCTGCCAACAGTTGTCAGTTTTTATATGAAGCTTACCATTTATTACTATTATTATTGCTTTGTAAATTCTTAGTTTTTTATGTGCGGTATTTTCTGTTTTTGTTTATTTCGTTTGATGGTTTTTTAAGTCTGTATTAATGATGGCCGGACAGTTTTTTATATATGCATACAGAGACGTATAACATCACGAAAGGTTGCGGTTTATGTTATTTCATAATAGAATCTGAATTTATAATTTCTTTAAGGAAAATTTAGAAGGTATGAGGAAATTACCGCGTCATCGTATAATCTTTAACGATAAAATATTCTCTAATAATGGACGGTTCTACAGGTGAACGATTTAAAGCCGAACCCTAAACACCTAAAACCGGTGCGACGGGTAACATTTTACGGACGAGATCAAAAAATTAAAACGTAAATTAAATTAAAGTTTGTATTTACATTAGCAAAGGTTTACGTATCGAACGTATTTTTACAGAAGATGTTCAATGCGAGCGTCCTATATAACGATAGACTTTGCGCTCGAGTGATCGATATTGACGCAAAACGTTATCGTCAATGCCGTCGATTTCTTGTCGATTGTTCGTCTTCAGTTCATCGATAGTGCGGTGATCGATTAACCGATCCTATCTTTCAAATATTTCCCTAAGAAAATCTCAATTAGGCAAATTTGGGGAACACGGAGGCCACCGCCCTCTGCAGACAGAACGCGTGGTAGTGTAGCATTTGATATGCCACGCGTTACTTTGTCTTGTTGGAAAAAGCCGTACATGTTTTCTCTGATCTGTTAACCGTGCGTAGAATTCTTCGAATATAGTGCGGTACACTTCCGTACGGACAGTCCGTTCAAAAAATACGGTCCCGCTATATTATTAACAGGAACACCACATCGAATCCCGATTTTGTCATCGTGAAGCGAACTATCAAACATCCGATGAGGATTTTCAGTCGTGCGATTTAACATCCCCGCATAAATGAAACCGCGCCTCGTCTGACATGAAGTACAGCATCGGGTCTACCTGTTCGTCGACAGTGTTTCTGAGAAGCCGGTGACAATAATTAAGACGTTTCTTAATTTATTGAACAGATTTTACACCGTTCGTTTTCAAATTTAAATCTTGAAGAATCTTACGACAAGATGCGTATTTACACCGCTTTGTTGTGTTAATTTACTTATAGATTTTTTCGGACCGGCAGAAATTCTTCTTTGAATATCGACTACGGGCTCTGGAGTCCTAACGGAAGGTCGCCGATTTCGTTTTGCGTTTGATACCGATCCTTTTGTACGCGACGTTTTAACTGACTGTCTTTGCAGGGCCTGTGACATCTTAGGACCGGCTCGACATAAATTCTTCGAAATAGTCCAAAAGATTTCTTTCTATGGGACATTGATGCCGTTAAATTTTGGATGAGATTAAAAGTTGTGAGGGGTAGTTTTCGCCATCGATAACGTTTTATTTTTTTGTAAAGCGGTCGTAAAAAATCGATTTTTAGTAATACGTAAGTACTAATTATTAAATTATCTAAAATTCAAACGTTTTAAGTCGATCGGATTTAGGCGAGAACGGATACTCCATATTATATTCAATAGGTTTTCATCTCGTACCTCGTAAAAATAGAGGGTGAATGGATGTCGTACTTAAAATATAAACTTTTTACACTTTAATTTTAAAAACTGAAAATTAATCTTACGGGGATCAAAAAGTGTCGCACTCTCCTTAATTAAAAATATTTGAATTTCTAATAATTTATTTGTTTTTCACGATGCAGTTGTTATTAAAAATATTATACGAGGTAGCCGTGGAAGGTATTATACGAGGAAGGGAAACGGGATCCTTTTTTTGAAAAAAAAGTGTTGAATTTTTAGCAGTTATACTATAAATACGCTTTAATATTAAAAATGAAAACTCAAGGGGTCAAATCGGCTCTAAATGTTTTTACTGAACGTTTTGATTTTCTTTCGTAATTGTACCCTAATACCGCATAAATAAGCGCTTAATATTTTCAAACCCTACGGCGTATTTCAGAATAAAAATCGGTCCAGGGCGAAACCGGGAATGTTATGTAACCCTTGTCCTGCTTTTTAGTCTTATTCTAAAAGCGACATTAGAAATACAAGTTTATTTCGAAATGCATTTGTTTGTATCTTCGATGTCTACCGATGATCGTTTAACCGTGGAAATGTTCATTTCATTTTTGGAAATGGTTTTTCGGCGTCACACGTTATTTAAAAAGCCGTTTAGTCTTACCGTTTATCAGTTGTATCCTTTCTTTCGATTTTATAAAAGATTTTCTTACCTCCATTCACCCCTCAGGTTAAATTTTCTGCAAAAATCTATACAATAGATTACGACAACGTTTAATAAAACCGTCATTTAATAATAAAAATTTATTCTAGACTCATAAAAGCTGTTGTTTTTGATAATTTTATTCTGCATTTGATAAGTTAATAATCTTTTAAATTTTGTTTCAGGTGTCGGCGAAGCGGATTCGGAAATAAAACGTGGCAATACTAGGATGAATGGCGCTACCGTCGGTGGGGGTGGGGGTACTATTGAACATTTAACAAGCAATAATAACAACAATAACAATAATTCAAGCAATAACAATAACGGCAGTACAAATCAAAATAATAATACAAGTAGCAATAACAATAACAATAATAATACAGTCAAAGCTGAAAGATTATCGCCTCCGACCGCCGATAACAATTCATCATCGTCCAGGTAAATAAATTTATTACATATAATAAAGATTGACTTTTCTTTTTTTCTGTTTTGTTGAGTATTTACAGAAGGGAGAAAATTAAAAATTAAAAAAAAATTCTATGGAATGTTATTAAGTTATTAATTTTATAAAATTGATTTCTTTTTGTTGTAAATTGAAATAAACTAATCTAACTATTCTTTTAATTTTGCGTGCGAGTTTTTTCATTTATTTACTAGATTGATAAGATCAGTAGAGAATTTGAGCCGACGATTAAGTATTTTAAAACCGTTAACGTGAAAAATGTGTAAATTTTTAAAGCTAATAGAAAAAAAGGAAGAATATTACGAAATTATTAATCAGCCGAACGGTCAACAAAAGAGTAAAATTACAACCCTGGATTTAAGTTAAACTTATTAAATACATATTGCGGATACTCCTCGTTTCACGTCATACATATAATCCTCATTTCGTTTGACCGCGGGGGATTTACTTATTGTTCAGTAGTCGAACGGATCGCGATGTACACAAAATATTGCGGATAAATATAATTTGGGATGAGGTGTAGCTGTTGAACGTTTGAGTTTAATAGAAAACCTCGAAGAATAAAGACCTGTTAGAATTACGTGTTGCATACAAAAATGTTATAAAAACGTGAGAGTTTCCATATTTTTAAAAATAAAGTCGATCGCCGTATCGAAAAAGCGGCGGAGAATTCAAATACGTCATTAGGTTTATTTTTAATGCGCTCAAACGAAAAGTTCTTCGTAGCTTTTATAGTCTCTCTCTTTTTTCCTGTTTAGCCTCCGGTAACTACCGATTAGATAATTCTTCAGAGAATGAATGAGGATGATATGTATGAGTGTAGTCTTGTACATTCTCAGTTCGACCGTTCCTGAGATGTGTGGTTATTGAAACCCGACCGCCAAAGAACACCGGTATCCACGATCTAGTATTCAAATCCGTGTAAAAATAACTGGTTTGTCTAGGACTTGAACGCTGTAACCTCGACTTCCAAATCAGCTGATTTGGGAAGACGCGTTAACCACTAGACCAACCTGATGGGTGTAGCTTTTATAGTCTGTGAGATCCCATTAAAACGGATCCCCTGTTACACGACAGGTTTTCATATTAATCGTGCCGCTTAACGATTTTAAAACGAATACTGTTCGTTTAACGAGAGTCGTTTAACTATAGTATAAGGAAATGAAGCGGACTGTTTATCTTTAATTTTCTCCCCACTCGCATATCACAATATGGGTTCAAAACGACCGACTTGAGGAGTCAACTCCTTTCTTCATGTTCAGTGCAGCTTTTCTTACAGCTGCTGCTCTGATGTTAGAGCCGGCTGTTTTCGATATTTTTTTCGGTTCTTCCAAAGCGGGCAGTTTTGAAAATTATGCCGTAAATGAAAATCTTCTAATGACCGAGAAGACCGTAGTCTGCGGTGAATTACGCGGTCTATAAAACGATCTAGTAGACTTCGAAATCGAATGGCAGTGCGGAATATAGCATCGTCTTGCTACAACCGCCAATTTAGCTCTTCGAGGCTATGAAATTTGTAACGATTGCTCAAGAACATTTTGCAGTTATTGTCTGTCAAAATAACGGGTTCGAACGCTTTTTGTCACGAATCGCGCAACATCAATTTTTTTTGGATCGAAATGTCCTTTTGTAATAAGTATGATGTTTCTCAGAATTAATATGTCTACAAAAATGAAACCGCGCTTGATCTGATTAAAAGAAACGTCGTTCAAAACGTGTTCACCACCGTGAGTGAAACGTTTGATTCACCTACGGTACTGAAATAGTCGATTAAGGTCAGAATCGGTAGAGTTCTTGAACCGCTTGAATTCATTACGGGCGTAATTTTAATTTAGTTTTAGTTTTGTAAACGACCACGAATATAATTACAGTTTTTGAGAAAGTTTCCTGGATAACGTTAAGGCGACTAGTGAACGTCGTGTGACGTAACACTGACGGATGACCGCTGTCCTGTTTAACAAAATCTAGACACTACACGAAAAATATTCCATTTATTCGATACCGTCGAGAAAATTAACCGTAAAAACATTTGGCGACCGGAACAACAACCGAGTAATTAAATTATGCGCCGCATAAAATAGGCTGGGTTTATGAAAACGGCATAATTGATGTACAGGTAAAGGGACCGTGAGTAACGTTTGATCTATACGTTTTGTTTTCGTCAAGAACAGCCTCAGAAAAATTCCTGCCTAGCCTGGAACCTGTAACGATAAACTTACTTCTGTACGATCGGCGTTCGTTTCTGGTCGTCCGACTTTATGAACGTACTGCACTTTATTTGGATTGTGATACAATAACGTATCGGATTTTACGGCGACTGAAAACCGTTTGAAATTAATTAGGTATTTAAAATATTGAATTTATAAAAATGTAATTCCGTTTTGTTAAGTTTTTGATATTAAATAAATCTGTTTTTATTTATTTTTTTCGCGAAATTCTTAATAAATGTATTATGTAATCGGGCTTTTTAATCGATTATATTTTTTGTATTTTATATGTCTTTTAATAGTTTTATACCATTTTTTTCTGTTTTACTTTAGGAGTGGTACACCTGTATCATCATATGAAGGGACGCCGCCAACCGGTCTGGACCGTGCGTCATCACCCCATATCAAAGTTATGGATCAAGTGATGACAAGGAATTATAGCGATTTCATGAGAAGTTTAGCCGCTAAATATAATCACGCTAACCCTAACGAGTAAGAATATTTAATTAAAATATTATCTTAAGTCTAAAATATGCTATCACTCCGCGGTGGAGTGGTAGCGTCATCTGGAGATCCCGAGTTCGAATCCGGGTCTGACGTGGCGTGTTTCATAAGCGACAAAATTTCCATTTCATTTTTCCACGCACAAACTTCTAGATTATATGGTGAATTAATTATTTCATTTTCCCACGCACAAACTTCTACATTATATGGTGAATTAATTATTAAATATATATATAATTTTTTTTTTACGAACTGATTTAATATTTCAGTTGAAAATTTTTTTCTTCGTAGCTTTCAACATTTGTTCCAAGCAATTCGAAAAAATGACTGATATGACACCCATGTCAGCTGTATTCATTCCTTTGAATATGACGGATTTCCAAGAGTAATCGCGTGTTTATATTGTTATTTCAACCGTTACATAAAAACACAAATTAATTTCTAACCGACGTTCGATAGGTTTGTTAGTTTTTTCATAACCGAAAAGTAGGAAATTTTATCGCCATTCATTATACTATTGGGAAATGAAAAAATAATTTTTTATTAATTTTTAAAATGTATATCGTGTAAAATTTACTTTTTGTTTACCCAAAATGGGGTTTTTTAATCGATTTTAGCGCTTACAGTCATCGCTATTTGATTTAAGGATACAACTCAAAAGTAAAAACAAATTCTAAAATGATTTTTTCTAACTAAAATTTCAATTAAAAAAATAGATAAAAAAGTTACATTATAATAATTTTTTAAAACTGTATAAATTTTTTTTTTCAATTACTGAAATTGTCTTAAAGGTTATATTTTAGAGAAAAAAATTGTCAATAATAAACTACGTCTTAAAATAGTAATAACACAGCGGTTATCAAAAAATTTATTTGATTTCAAAAAGCGTTTTTTTTAAATAAATGAACATATAACGTTAAGTGAATTATAAAATACACGTTTGAATGCTTAATATGCTCGCACACGGATTCCCGGCATTTTTTTTTCTTGGCATTTCTCCCGCCACTACCCCATTCGGTCGCCCTAAAGCGTAAGATCGAATGTCTGTGCCACAAACGGCAACTGAGCCTCGAATAGTTTAGCGACCGGTATGCTAACATAGCTCCTACCTTACCTATCAGCGTGAGCGGACTAAGCGTGTTGCCACACACCGTCGACTTACGTGTCCCAACCGCTCACTTGTCATATATTTTCTAAAATGGGTAGGCGCACCCCGTCAACTACTAAAAATATATATGACATCCATAAATAAAATTTGTTTCGTCTAGGCAGTAATTCTCTGCCGCGCCTAGGTCGCTGAATGCCAGCAAGTACCTGTCCACCATTTTATAGCGCTTTGAGCGATAGTAATTGGCCGGTGGACAGCCTTACTCAGGGTTAGCTTCCCACGGCAATGCGGTAAGAGACATTCCCTTAAGTAAACTGCGGATGCCGGTTGAACAAAGCAACCGCATCTAGGAACTTCCATACGATCCGACAATGAGACTCTCGCCACACTTACTCGGCGCTTGTGAGACGCCAATTTTCTCCTTGCCCTCTAAGTTTCCCGGTCTCAACCCCCCCCCCCCCAAGACCAGCGCAGTTAAACATCAGGTGTTCATTTGACTGGACCTCCCTGCAGACGCACAGCTCATCAGCTGTCAGGCCGAACCGAAACTGATATAAATTCAAATTAACATGGTTGGTGAGCACGTGGAACCCGTTGCCCTTAAAAACGAGCTCGAGGCATACCATCCCCCCCAGATCCCGTATTAACTTAAACAAGGATCTTCTCTTAGTCGTGGTATCCCATTCCAGCTGCCATGCTTCCATCGCGAGGTTCTGCAACTTCTTCCGTAGGCGGGAGATGGGTAACTGAACGAAATTTCGATCCGGTGCATTGTTCTGCCTTTCCGTTCCGGTACTGGCTCGGCCCGAAACCACATCCCAAATACCTCGGCCTCCCGACCTCTTCGCAGTCACCACATGGCTGCCCGAACTTTCACCATTAGATCGATTGAGAGGCCTTTTCCGATACGGTGGTAGCCTCGTAGGAGGTTGTTTTGGAAAACATCAGTGTGTAAAATTAAGGCTCTGTGCTGAGCACTCCTTAAATTTTGAAGAAGTGCTCTATTCATATCCAACCTATGCATCCTCGGTACACCATATACATTTGACGGCCAGACAACCCGTAGTCCTTCCGAGCAATCCTCCTAAGTTTGTGCATCACTGAGACGGCGTCCGTCGCTACTTGCCTACGCGGTTTTGCATAACAACAGAAGCGGCTTGAGTAACACCAGACATGATACGTAAACCGATGTGTTTCACAAACTTCCATAAGAATGATCACAGACAGTGAGATCGTACGAAATCGGTAGCCTGTGGTAAAATGTCAAATCGGTAGACCCTTTAAGAAACGCTCGATCTTGCAAACCCAAGGTGGTGGGTGTTCCATCCTGGTGCAAAATAGATTTATAAGAATCTGATCGTAACTGTTGGAAAAGCCAGTTCTGCCACATACCCGTGTAGGAGATCCCAGTAACGCTGATTTACTAGCGGCTCTGATCCCGATATTCTTACGTTGTGGCGCTTTACCGCCTTTCTTTCCACTTAGGTGAATCGTAGCCTCGTAACCGAACACTAAGCAGAAAAGAAAGGTAGCTATCACTTTGTCGACGGATGAATCACAAAACCGCATGTCATTGTTTATTTCTTCTGCGGAGGACATATACCGATCGAATCCTGAACGGTTTGAGTAACAAATGTCGTCGCAAAGCACAAGTAACGAATAGCTCTCGGTCGCCACAACGCGTAAACTTTCCTGGATTGCGTACAAAACTCTTTCGGATATGTCTGACGACTTAGTCTGACTCACAGTGGCCGGCCTCCAGATTTAATTTTACACAATCGTTCTGTTTCTTGAAACTGTTAAGCCAACGTCGAATGTTCTGAGCAGAAGGAGGTGCTTTGTCGACGAATATCACGCTGTACACTTTTCAGGGCTCACAATTATCGAAGAGAATAACGCTTTCTGTATCGCAGTCGCTATCGATACCAAGACTGAAAGAAGAAAAACGGTAATTTCAGCTTCGTTCTTCCCCTGTCTACTATTTCGTTATTTTTATATAAAACTTTACATCTCAAATTCGGATAGAGGAATCACATTAATATTTGGTAAGCGTATTTGTAATAAAGTTTTAAAATTAGCAAAAAATCAGGACAGATACCTTCGCAAATTAAAAAATGGCGGTCATGTTTATGTTTCAATCCGTTATATCTTCGTAAATATTAGTTTTATCAAAATTTATGTTGTTGCTAAAATATTAAGCCTTTTATTTTAAACAAAATGGCATTTTATTTTTTAAAGTCGGTTAACAAATAGCCGAGTTATGGCAGAAAATTAATGTGTTTTTGTGTCTGTTTTCATGTCCTCCACTTTACGTTCAATTCGATTAAATATTAATTATTTTTATTTATTAATTCTAGTATTGTAAATTAGTATCAAATTGTACAGTAATTTTCTCACAATTATAGACATAATAATTGATAAATAAAACAACAACCTGTGATAATCTTACGTTAATTGTTGTAGAACGTTAGCTGCATTTTTTTTTTTTAATTAACAGTTAGCAGTTGTTAAAAGCTGTAAAATATGATGAAAGTGTTCACCGTTACAGAATAAAAAAGTCTCCAGTCTTTTTCTGAGGGATTGTCTTAACCATTCAAAAATTCCAGGATTATTCATAATTTCTTGAAATCCATTTTTGATCCTTCGATGAAGATACTCAATGTTGAGTAAAAAGTACGTTTCAAATGGCCCCGCAGGTATAAGTTAGGAGAGTTTAAGTCAGGGGTTCGGGCAAGGCAGGGCACTGGCCCACCGCGGTCTATCCATTTTTCACGGAAAGTTTCATGCAGGAAATCTGATACCGACTGACTAAAATTTGCTTGACCTCCATCGTGTTGAAACCGTATATTTCCTCTTAATTGTAGAGGTAGGTCTTCCGACATACGCAGAAGATTTTCGGTCAAATGAGCAAGATAATTTTATCCATTTACGTAGAATGACGGGACACAAAAGACGGTCATTAAATATACTGCCCATACGATCAGGGAAAAGATTTATTGACGGCTACTTTGGAAGGGACCGTGAGGATTCTCGTCGCTCCAGATATTCCGGTTGTGGTACTTTTGAACCCCATTCTTGTTGAAAGAAGCTTAATCTGCGACAAGAATCCTTGCCGAAAATAAAGGATCTTCAATTAATGTTCTTCGAAACCGGATACAGAATGCCAATCTACGTTGAAAATCATCGGCAGTCAGCCCTTGTACGCGCTGCAACTGGTAAGGGTAAACACAGTTACCATTTAAAATCCGCCGCACAGTCGCGTGGCTCAAATCTTCTTGTATTGCCAGAAAACGTGTACTTTTATCAGGGGATTCTTCCACAAGATTTAGAACACTTTCTACCAATTCAATAGTCCTAGTACTCCTTGGTTTACCACGATCATGATTCCCTGGTGTAAATGAACTTGTTCCCTTAAGCCGTAAGTAAAGTCCCCCAAAAGTTTTTTTTTTCATTTGAAACGCATCTATTAAGAAACCTGTTTTTATAGTCTTTTTGCTTCTGCCCTGTTGCAGTTCGCTAAACCGTACATTCAATGTGCGTCACACATTTCCGCAAAAGAATATTCAAAGTCCACGATGATAAAACTATAAAACTTAAAAAATACCGATAACACTGAACGTTAAATAAACACTCGCAAGTAAACGATGAGTTTAAATTACTCTAAAATCATACGGTTTTATTTTAAAGTAATGCGCATTGCATTTTTGCATCGTTAAAATGATCGGCAAAAATAGTCGCTGTGTAAAATTATTTAAAATAGAGAAGTTAATATCGAACGTTTTATAATTATTTAAAATGAAATTTTATTGTGAGAAAATTACTACATAATTTGTTATTAATTTACAGTACTAGAATTAATAAATAAAAATAATTAATATTTAATCCAATTAAACGTAAAGTGGAGGACATGAAAACAGACACAAAAACACATCAATTCTGCCATAACTCGGCTATTTGTTAACAGACTTTAAAAAATAAAATGTCATTTTGTTTAAAATAAAAGGCTTAATATTTTAGCAACAACATAAATTTTGATAAAACTAATATTTACGAAGATATTACGGATTGAAACATAAACATGACCGCCATTTTGTAATTTGCGAAGGTATAAGTCCTGATTTTTTGCTAATTTTAAAACTTTATTACAAATACGCTTACCTAATATTAATGCGATTTCTCTATCCGAACTTAAGATATAATGTTTTATATAAAAATAACTAGATAGTAGACACAGGAAGAATTAAGTAGAAATTGTCATTTTTCATAAGGATATTTTTTTTAGTTTTACAAATAGATCCGAAAAAGTACAGTCAAACCACAATTTTAGAAATACCCCTCTCTGTGTGTGTGTGTGTGTGTGTGTGTGTGTGTGTGTGTTTGTGTGTGTGTTTGTGTGTGTGTATATATATATGTAGTTTTGGTGTGATACACTAATATTTTTTAAAACTCTTGTGTTTTTTTGTTTGTTTGATTCTTCATTGAATAATTGTCAATCTCCTTGATATCAAACGTGACGAATGATGGATTTTTAACCGTAAATCGATTAATATCGAATTATTATAGTAAGAAAAAGAAATTATCCTCATGTACAATCGATTATATTATCATTGTAGTCTCTATTAAAGTAAATGTGTTTTCTTCTTTATGTGTGTGTGTGTGTGTGTGTGTGTGTGTGTGTGTGTGTGTGTGTGTGCCAGTATCAGACAATAACATTCCTTCTTGTAGGAGATAGGTGTTGAGAAAAAGGATGTATTGTAGCAATAATAAAAAATATTAAAGGTGTACTTATCGCTAAGTATTAGTGCTAGGTTGCAACGTGTGGCGAATATGAGAGGTCTGTTGATATCTCGTATATATTTTTATTGCATGCTGTATTTATAAGTCTCTAAAGTAATACGTGGATACAGTCACGCTCATGCGCGTGCTCTAGACTTCTTGTTTATATAGTATGCAATACAGTGTTTTTACTATAGTAGATGCCACAGCAGATTAGATATCCTAGTACTGTGTGTGTGTGCGTGTGTGTGTGTGTGTGTGTGTGTGTGTGTGTGTGTGTGTGTGTGTGTTGGGTGGGTGGGGGTATCGCTAATATGCGCGAAATTAGACATCCGATGATTATTTTTTAAAGTATAGAGAATACGTGGGAAAGTGTACATGAACTACTGTATGACTATTAGAAACATCGTTTTGTATTAATTTTCGTCTCTTTTTAACATTTTAATTTTGTTTTTCTTTTTACTTCCGATAAAGGTATATTTACTCTTTTTTTAGTCTTATTCTATATAATTTGTTATTATTATTTTTTAATCCGTGATATTTATTTATTGTTTGTTGTTAAATCTCTTTTTTTAATTCATTATGCGAGAGAAATTAGCTTCATCGTTACACCGCCTCGGTATCCTATTTTCCTTTTTTAAATACCTATATTCTCTATGTATTTTTGTTACTAGAATACGATCGAAGAGACCTTCTTAGAAGCTGAAGAACAAATAAGAGCGTAGTAATCGAACCCTTATCGTATAAAGAGATCTCGTATCGTCTAATAACTACTTCTACGGATTTGGTTTTTCATTCAAACACCGAATAGCAGACCGGTTAACATATGTGATTTCTACCGAATCGTATAAATACTAAGGTACTTGCATAGGTCTTCGCGTCCTTAACGCTGACCCAAAATGTAGTTTTCTTATGAAAATCTACAGAATATGTTGTAGAAGAACTACCAGGGAAAGAGAAGTTTGAAGCGTAGAGGGACTGCGAAAATAACAGTCTCGCACAAAGGAGATTCATTCGTCACACTTCAATTCGGTTATTTGTTGCTATCGTACAATACATTTCATCGTTTTTAAATTTACTATTATCAAAGCACAACAGATACGTAAATAATTTTTTTTTTTTTTTTACTTTAAATATTTAGGGTCGAATCGATTGGAGAGATACATTTCCGGACATACAAACCGTTTATCTATATTCGTAATTATCGATTTAACGATTTAGGAATAAATTTGTTAATCTTTTACAAGCGGTGAAGAATTGACTCCTGTATTTTATGAGATTGTAAAAATCAAGAAAACTGTAAGATACGAGGTGAAAACAGGTTTCGATTACGTTTTATTTGTTAACGGTCAAAACTTTGAATTCATCAAAAGGTCTACCACTCGCGTAACGTCTCGACATATACGGTGCGGCTCTTCATATATGTTTTGGGATCGCATTCGTTTTGTTAAAAGGGGTCTAATGCTTTCTCCCACGCTCTGATTTCTGTCTGCCGACGACAGAATATAGATTTGTCGTCGGCTGAATATGTCATTTTTATAATATTTTGATATTTGATTTCAGTAATACCGGTATATTTTAATTTCCGATACGTGTTATTTTCATGACAGTTCCGTTTTAAAGGCGGATCGATAAGAAACTTGAAATACTTTATTTATTATTTACTCTTCCTTGCGAGCTAGGACGTGTAGAAGCCCTACCTGCGACCGAGTAATTTTCCGGTCCGATTAGACGTACCCGGTTTGGTGAGTGGATTTTAATACCGTCATAATGAACGGTGATTCATTATTTATCGGACAAAATGTCATATATACGGGGTTTTTCGTCGTTTACCGCAAGAATGTGGCTCCGTCGAGCCGCGATTGACAACTACGAGTCCTACTTCAGCCAGATTGTTAAAATTTTCCAGGAAGAATCATTTAAGATTAGTGCGGTATCGTCGGCAAAAGCGACAACATCTAGTAGTTTTAATAAACCGTTTATTCGTTTGGGAATTCATTCGGGAAATTTTAGCATCGTTCATTATCCGTAAAAGGAAATCTGTAAACAGGATCGCGCTTATTTAAGAAACCTTACTGGAATTTTATGGCGTATGAAATTACATCCAAATTACAAATCGTTAAAGTAGCCCTCGCGGAAATTTTTCTTTAGAAGCTATACGCACTGCTTTTTTCTATCTTCAAAAATATAAAATCGTTCACATTTTTTCATATTTTTCATCGTTCCAAACTTTACATGTTTATTACTCTTTCCTTTATTTTTCATTTTTAATAGTCTTTTTAAATACAGAGGGATATCGATTATCCATACACCAAATTTTCTTATGTTTAAATATCCGGACAACTTACATCCGTCCAGGCGATTAAAAGAAAATTCAATTCCCTTTTTAAAAAATATAAAATACTATTCGAACGTATGTTTACTGACCTTTATCTTTATTCGGTTTTTTAATTGACTTTTTTCAATTAATATAGCGCAAGTTTTGAAGTATCTTTTTAATTTTAATGAAATGTATTTATTTTGGTCTTTATATTTATACTCGTTAAACATTAGAATTGTACGGTCCAGACGATAAACTTACTTTTTTATTTTCCAATTATCACGATTTCTGATTATCCGGATTTTTCTTTGCAAAGATCAGGCCGGATAATCGACGTTTTACTGCGGAGTTCCTTCTTACTATTAACCTCAAACAAATAATATCTCCTCTTTTATTATCGTTTTTCGAGTATATCACAACACATGTGTCTCTTTCCATTAGCGCTTTTCGTCCTTATATTTACATATGTCCGTTGCTTTAACTTTAACCGTATGAAATTTTGTTTTCGTATTTTGATTCTATATTTTTTCAGCTAATGTTATTTTTGACGGTCTATAATGTTAAATTATCGATACGTTAATGAATAAATAAATACTAGTAAAAAAACTGTATTTTGTTCAAAACCGGAAGAATTCCAACAATAAAGAAAAGCTATGGCTTACAAGACGATGGAAATATACTCTTAGGTTAGGCCTCGGTCGTATACAATCGTTTTCACCGAAACGTTTTTCCGTCTTGTTGGCTTTTAAATATTCTCGTTCGATCGGATTTTTTTATCTAAGGAGGATTATTATTGTCTGCGAAAATTTTTTTTTATTTTTGAGCGCGAATCGTCAAACCGGTTTGACGCTATTCTCCATTCGTTTCTATTCTACGCTAATATTTTTATCTTAACGTATTTATTACGTCCTACAATTTTAATCGTCTACTATATGATCTTTGTAAAAGTTTTCGCTTTCTAATCGTTATAATACCGAATTAAATGAACCCGGATATCTTAATATATAGAATACAGATCTTGAATTTCTCAGAAGAAAGCTCTGAGTTTATTAAAAAGTAATAATAAGTAAAAAACTTATCACGGAGATCACAGTTATTTTAACTATTATTAGACCGTTCTCATTTTAGACCTATCACTGACTACCCGACAATAAAAATTTTAAAACTTTTTCAGGCTTATACGTACCTTCAAACCTTTATTAAATCGATTCTACGTATGTAAGAGTACGTTTCTACATCGGATGCCGTAAATAAATGATTTAGGTAATCCGACAAACGGTCGCTTCCCAAAAACCTGTTACAAATTCTCAGGAACAACCGGCTCCTGATACGCAAACAACACTCAACCCAAAAAATGATCTCTTAAACCTTTTTTTTTTACTGCAGGGCACTTTGTACGTATTCTGTACGTTATTACTTTCAGAGATAGAGAGACTAAATCTGATTAGTGGCGTTTGTATCTTAGATGTTACATATGTGTTACCGCAACAAATGCTTCAACGTGTAGTACATTTATATTAGCGGAAAACAAAGTATCGTCTATAATGAAATTAATTACAAACAATATGAAATTATTAGCAGAAATATCCGAATCAAACGAAAAAGATCTAAGTTAAAACGGGGAAAACCCGGATACATAAAAAGCTGATATTTAAAAACGATATTGAAAAAATATTTTGCAAACTTTCCAGGGTAACCTCTAACTCAATATTACAGTTTTATTTTTCACTGTTTTGTAGAACAGGGAGAGAAAGACTGGTGTGTGTTTGTGTGTGTGTGTGTGTGTGTGTGTGTGTGTTTGTGTGTGTGTGTGTAAAACATTGTATTAATAGATAAAGGTGTAAATTGAATTTTTGTTTTTGTGAAGTTCCTTATGATGGATAAAGTGAAAGTATCGCTTTTTATTAGAATTCTGTGAGTCTGGTATTTTACATATCACTCTATAGTCAGCTTATTAAAGAAGGCAACGATATACCGTTTTATTCCTCACTGTTACTAATGTATCCGGCACGATTTAATTCATATTCTTGTCGAATGACTACGATTTCCCGGGAGCGACTTCTGTCGCACGTCGCCTTTGTTTGTCGCATATGGTTGCGAATGTGGAAACTACTAAATTATTTATATGTTGTTATTAAGATGATTATTATTTATATGCGTTTATTATAATTTTATTTATTTACCTCAGGGCCGCAGAGCTTACTTGCTCATCATTACCGTCTTGCCAGGGGGCCTCGCGCCTCGGACCCCAGCAGTATTCGTTACCCTCACGGTTGTGAGGATAGTACCGACAATAACGATTAAAATATTCAGACTTTATAGAAACCTATAAAAGAAAATGAACTAAAAAAGACAGAATAGCAGTTAGTAATTACGGTAGCCGAAGTAGACACACCTTTGACGACGAAAAATTCAAAACTCATTTCTGTTGCCGCGGTGACAGAAAAATATAATAATAAAGTAAAAGGATTAATCCTTTTTCTCTTTAATGGATACTTTTAATTCACAGCTTCACTCCTAAGGGGGCTAGAGCCTCGTTCTACGGCTTAAAACCTTCCTTGGGACAACACAATGCATCTTGCAAACTTGAAAGCGGTCGGTCGGCCGGTTCTCACGCGATACGAGAACAGGCAAACGGACAAACTTTCGGCTTAATATTTAAGATTTTGAATAATATATTACTTGAGAGCAATAATAATATTATTATTTGAGAGCAGTGTAATTTATATTGATGTAAAGTAATAATTGTTTCAGTTACTTCAGCACGACGACTCCTGGAACGGGAAGAAATGGTTTTCCTGGCGATCCAAGATTTGTCGGTGGATTCAAAACGGGTGCTGCGACGCCGTTCGTCGGTTTAATGGCGCCATTAACAGGGACACCGGCCCCGCCCACCGGTGGATCGACCAACAGCGGTCCTAATACGTCATCGGCGAACATCGTTTCGAACAACAGTAGCGGTGCCAGCGCTTCTATCGGGAATTTAAAAGAGTCATCGTCGAACGACGCTAAATCTTCACCTGCGGCCGCTGAAGCACCGCCGTTTCCTAATTTTAGTCATAATCCGTTCGTTCCACCGCCAGGAGTACCGCCTTTATTTCCACCGATGATCGATATGAGTTCTACGCAGGCGTTGCTAAATATGGTTAGATCTGCATCAGCGCATAGCGCCAACCAATTAGAAACTTATTTAAAGGTATGTAACTTTACAAATTTTTTTTCTACAACGATTGTATAACGTGTATATTTTTTAAAAAACTTTTAAGTCGTATTTTATAATTTTGTTACGCTTGAAAATAATCTGCAAAAGGAAACTTTATGGCTTTTATACAGCGTAAACTTCGTTCGACTACCCAACTTTCTGTAAAAATTAATGTTTTCGAAAATTTTCAAAAAATGTCTTGATCTTAAAATCATATATATTTTTTTGAAAATATAATATAGCGTGAAAAAAAAATCAAGATTTTATTACGGGATAATCGACTATGATAATCTCATAATAATAATAATTTTTTTTTCTTTTTTTTTTTCTTGAGGAGCGAGGTGGAAATGCATTTACGCACGAAGTGTCGGGCTCCCTCTGATGGTATTATCCAATCACTATCAGCAGACTACCGACTAAAACCATCCCCCTTTCTACCAGGGTTCGACCCGGAACCGTTTAACACATTACTTCCGGTCGAGTCCTCCTATACTAGCCTGTTAGGTGCTACCTAATTTTCAGGACTATCCAGGTCAACCTTTTTAGCCCTGAGTATGTTGCCGACGAATCGGGCTACGCTTTCCCAGCTGCTCAGGTCACGGAGCATCATCGCAACCACGTTGTGGGGACTCAGTGCTCCGTGATCCGCCTCTAGTGTCCCTCGATCTGCCGCCCACCGAGCACATTTGAAAAAGGTGTGCTCAGTGTCGTCCCGTACACCGGGACAATACAGGCAGTCGGGGGACGGCGCTTTCCCTATGACATGGAGGTAAGCGCGGAAGTACCCGTGACCCGTTAAAAATTGGGTCGTGTAGTACTCCAGTTCTCCATGCCGTCGCTCCGTCCACGGTCTGACCAGAGGAATAAGCCTTGCGGTCCATCGTCCTCTGGTCTCGTGGTCCCAGGTCTCTTGCCATGCGAGGAACGTGCGAGTGCGTTCCTCGTTGGCAATGGTCACCCAGTCTTCGCCTGCCCGTCGCCTCCTGTAGATCGCCTGGCGCTCCCTTGCTAAAGTAGCAATGGGTATGACGCCGGCGACCACAAGTACTGCAGGCTCGGAGACCGTCCGACACGCGGAAGCGACTCGCAAGGCTGCGGTGCGTTGCACCTGCGCGAGCCGCTTCCGGTTTCTCGCAACTCTTAATGCCTGGGCCCACACTTCCGACCCGTATAACAGGATGGAATGCACCGTGGACATCAGCAATCGCCGTCTGCTGGCCTTCGGTCCGCCGACATTCGCCATAAGCCGGCTGAGAGCAGTTACGGCTCTCGCAGCTTTGTCGGCGTCTGTACGAAGCTGCTCAGCAAAGCTGAGTTTCCGGTCGATCATCATACCGAGGTACTTTGCGGCGGCTTGGTCTCGACAACCTCTACCCCGACCCGTAGGGGGAGAAGGGTGTCGATACGTTTCTTCGTGAGAATTACGATCTCCGTTTTGCTGAGGGCTAGAGGCAATCCATGATCGTCCAGCCAGGCACCGACTCTGTGCATGGCCCGACTGAGCCTCAGTTGGGCGCGCTCCACGTCGCGGTTTGCGACAAGTAGCGCAACGTCGTCAGCGTACCCAACCATGGCAGATTCTTCAGGCATCTCCAGCCTCAGCAAGCCATCGTAGACGGCGTTCCAAAGGTCGGGGCCGAGAATCGACCCCTGCGTCGCCCCTGACGTAATCGTAGTCCTACTCCAGCCTGCTGCGGTCTCGTAAATGAGACCGCGGTTCCTCAGGTAAATAATAATAATAATTATAATATATATATATTTTTTATTTATTTGTTTATAAAATGAACCTTTATAAGTCTCTCTCGAAAATAGATTAAAAAAGATACGTGATATATGTCTTCATAGATTAAATAAAATCACATACATGCATAGCCTACAATAATACTTATAAAATTATAATTGGCAAGAGGAGTAATATTAACTGTGGTTAATGGAAAAGGAGAGCGGTTTTAAATTGAAAAACCAATTAAGACTGGGGCTCGTGGTTTCACAGTGTTATTCGATGGGGGTATCGAAAATAACGATGAGGCAAGCTCTACAGAATAATCCCGGGGGAACGATTTTTCAGTAGAAGATTCCAGTATTTTAAATATGCGGATGAAGTACGGATAGCACCAAGATGTAGAGAGAACTTAAAGAAGTAATCATGCGTCCGGGTAAAGAGAGGCCAAAGAGGTCGATTAGAAGTAAATTTGGATAAATAGAAATAAAGGAGTTACCCTATTCGCTTAGTCGGAAGGGCGATAACAATCGAAAGGTGAAGAGCAGCCATCTTGCAAATAATAGTCGTTTTGCGTATATGTAAATCAAATTTGGTTTCAAGAGCTACGCGGTTTAGAATCTAAGAAACGATTCCGGCTAAGCCAGCTCTGTTAAATACGGATCTGAAACATCCACGTCGACTGCTATGAATAAAATTATTGTACAGAGGTGGAAAGAAAGGTTTTAAGAAGAACCTACGGGCCGGAAATAGCGGGTCAGAACGAACTGTCAATTTTAACGGTTTAATGCTGAACACGGGATACCGATTGAGATAAAGAAGAAAAGATTGCGAAAAGCTAGTCGTCTACAGAGGACGGCAATATACCGAGCGATGAGGAAAGTGAGAAACGGTAGGTCTAAGAAATTTCGAAGTAGAGGAGAGAGAGGAAAAAACGGATCGATATATCAAAGAGGATTTGAGGGAGATGAACATCTTGAGGTAAAATATGAGCCGTAGGGAGGAGAAGTTTGGTGAGGTGTTGTTAAAGAGACCAGACTTCTGCACTAACTACAGCGGCGAGAGTGTATTTATGAAGGTTACCGATTACAGATACCAGATAGTATAGTAATCAAGATGCACCTTTAAATACTGAGTGATACATTGTACTGCAATTGGTCCCCTACTTTTTTTTTTTTTACGCTGACGACTTATAACGATCGATCGATTTATTCTTGTTATTTTTTTATGTCGATCATCTTTTTGTAAGAGTTCGACTAGTTTTAAAAATTCACTGGTAAATAACCGACAATCACACTTAAATTTTGAAACGTATTTTCCACTGTTTTCGAATAGTCTGAGAGAGGAAGTCCATACGCGAACGAAAATTTATTTATCGATGCCTTATCTATTCGTAGAGCCGGCTTTCAAGGGACACTTTAAAAATCATTAGGAGTGACGAAAGACTCAAAAAAAAAACACTGTAGGCATCACGCGACATGCGTTGTAACGTAGCAGAGAAAATCTCACCGTATCGCTGAGTAACAAGACATCCGTTTTAAGTCGGCGAATTAATATCTTATAGGTGATGTCTATTGTGTATAATTTAAGACTCGTTACTAACAAATCATTCGCCGGGGACCGAGTCGGCAGGAGACCGAAAGTGGAGACCAGAGTAGATGAAATCGGCGATTGAAAATTCTTCAGTACCGCATAAATCAGTCAGCAGTATGGACGTCGTGAAAGTAACTGTGACTATTAAGAGATATATAATATAAAACAAAGAACCGGGTGCATCCTTTTTATTGTAAAATCGTCGAAAAAAAGAATTTTCGCAATATTTTTTTTTATAATCAAGACCGTATGAAGATACATTAATTTTGTAAGAATATATGTTTGACGATTTGTTAAATACATTGAGATCATCGATAAGTGAGAGATCCGAATTTTAGATCTTGCATATCTTCTGAAGAAAAATAGCTTACGCAACCGGCAGAGCGCGCTCTGTTTATCATGTTATCTTGACTGCCCGCGCAATCTTTGAGTTCGGGGGTTGCTATCGACTTGGCCTGCTGCAACAGATTCCCGTAACGAGCCTAATGAGACTGGATAATTTACTCCTTTTAAAAACTCCCTTTAATAATACTTTAAAAAAGTAAATTATTTTATTTCAATCTCTTATAAACCGGATTAAATTTTGATCCGGTTTATAAGTCTATCGTCGAATAAAAGGATAGATTTAGTAATCGTACAGTGATGGACTACCAAAGGTCGCCTTTCCTCGAGAATTTAAAGGTTTGGTTAAGACCGTAATAAATTGATGACGTAAAAAGGAAAAAGCTGCGGATCAGTAAAGACTGCTTTTTATTTACTCGATGATTTATCGATAAGTTATTGCGGTCTAAGTTCAGGTATTCTTTCATTTGCCAGGTTATATAAACAAACGAATTTTCAAAGATATTTTTTTCGTTTTAACCAATACGGACGACGTTATTTCAACCGAATCGCTTTTTCAGTTTCTTTTTCTTCCGCATCGTTTCCCTGTGTTTTTCTTTTTTTCTTCTGTCCGGATATACTTCTTCCGATGTTTTTGTTTATACCGAGAATCTGCGATGTTTTTCAATTACTTTCTGGTCGCGAACGGTCTTTGATGTCTTCTCGTGTTATATTCGGCTCTTTCAGGTATTCTTTACTTTCTCTGATCCATTTTTTATCGATTTTTTAGATTATTTTTAATTTATAATATCGAGGAATATATCTTTTTTATTATTTTTTTTATTTTTTTCTTATTATTTTGTTAAATATTATTTTATTTTACGATTTTTGTTTTAATTATTATATATTTTATTCTTATTTTCTTACAGGGTGCGATTAAACGAGGTAGTGAAAATCCATTGGATTTATCGGCGAGTAAAAAATCACGTAAATCAGCATTAATGATGAATTCAGCCACATCTACATTAAGTTTAGGCGAATCTTTATACGGCGATGCTTTACTAGGTCTACCGATGTTTACTGCATTAAATCGCGCTTCCAAAGAACATCAACAGAATCGTACGCAAACTAAATCACCAAATAAACCGGTATCGTCAAATAATATTAGCGGTAATACAAATAATAGTGGTTCTCAGACGATCCCTAGTGCGATGGGTGTCGGTAATAGTATTCTATCCGGCAATACTTTAAATAAAAATAATTTAAGAAACAATCTTAATATTAATAATCGACCCCAGTGTTTGTCTATGTGTAACGATAAAACATTAACTTGTAGTTCAAATAATTCTAATTTAGTATTTAATTCGAATAGCTTGTCTACGTCGCCGTTTAGTTCTAATAACAACAGTGGTGACCCGAGTATAACCTCGTGGAACGTAGAAGATGTGGTAAATTACGTTTCATCGATCGATATATGTGCCGAGTACGCACCGGTAAGTGTTATTTATTTAATTATTTTTAGTACTTATTTTTCAGTTTTTTTTAATATTTTAAGTGATATTTTCTATAGTTCTTTAGATCGCGCGATATCTTACCTAAAAGTTTTAACTTTTAACACTTCCTACTTTTTTCTCCGCGGATAAGCCTTCAGCTACCGATCGGATATCGTTTCACGCAGTTTCTGTTTCTTCCAGAAGTTTTTCATCTGCAGTAAATTCTAATTCAAAAATCTTCTTTCTGCATTCTTTTCGATATATACAGTCGTTTTCTGAAAGGTTGAACTTTTTGAGCTCTTCCTTCATCTGTTGACCTTTATAATTCTAGAATTTATTGAAGATCTGTATGTTTAACCTTGATCGGTTCATTCGGACCGTGCGTCCATACGTCGTTTTCCTTTTTTAACTTCTTGCGCTTCAGTTTTATCTCTTTATTTGATTTCAGTCTGTGGCCTCCTTGGATCGTAAATCCTTCTTAAAATTCTTCTTTCTATCTCGAGTAGATTTTCTATTCCGATTATATTTATAGTTTCTACGGTGTACAAGACTACCGGTCTAAAAACTGTGCTATAACGCCTTAATTTTGCATTTATAGAAATGTTCTTTACCGTAAATATTTTTTGTGTAAAAGTTTAATTCCGATTTGTGTTTTTTCCTTCGATCGCTAGTTTATCTGTTCCGTTTCTACAAGATATTTAAAACGTTTCTATTGTCTTTCTGGGATACATACTGGCACTTGTCATCATTTTCTGTTTTTGAAAAGGAAATCTGCAAGTCTGTTTCTTCAGCCGCTTCTTTCAATCGGTTAATTTGGTCGATCGCTTCTTCTTCAAAAAAAAAAAAAACGCCAAGGTGTCGGAAAATAGTTAGACTTCAATCTTGACCTTCTGATCCTTTGTTCTTATATTTGCACTCGAGCCGTTACTTTACCAGAAAGTTTTCGCGATTTTATCTAAAACCAAGTTGAAAAGCATCGTGGACCATCTCCTCATCTCGGTCCTGTCTTTACTCGGAACGGTTTGCTGACTTTACCTACAAACTGGACTTTAGATACGGTCTTCATTAAAGTAAGTTTATTTAAATTTATGGTTTTTCGGTGGACTTTGTATTCTTTTAACGTGTCAAGTACGGTTTCTCTATCTACCGAATCGTAAGTCTTTTGAAAATCAATGAATGAAATAAAGACCTCTTTTGGCCTTGTGTTTTAATATTTTAATATCGCCTTTAGGCTGCCGATTTGTTCTGTACAAAATCTATTTCTTCCGAATTCACCTTGATACTCGCCTTTATAAATAATAAAAAAAAAAATTTTTTTTAATTACCCGATCCAATTTTTATATATTTTTAACCGAAACGAATGTATTTTGTACGTATTAAAGAAAAAGAAAACGAGGGTTAGCCGGAATGTAATACGCAGTCGTTCATAACTTGTCGAATGAAATTAGTATAGCGTAAAAGTAAGTTTTATTTTCGACAAAATCTTAACATTTACTTTTCCATTTACTGACCGATTTTTTTTTTCGATTACACCAATCGGGAGCTGGACCTACTTTCATATGAACTCAGCCCCGATGGAGAAGCATTAGGTTCATCTTAGATTATCAAAGTTTTTCCAATTTCTTTACGCTTGTCCTTATTTTACTTAAGAGATTTACCGTTTGAATAACTTTTATACCTTTTCGGTATAACGTGTAAAAAATTCATCGGTATCCAAATTTATTGTCTATTAAATCCTTTTTGTTTCAGTATCGCTAGAGTTCAGCAATTTTTTAAATATTTTTTTAGAGCGGAAGTGGCATTATTATTTGGCATGTTTTAGAACGATTTTTTTTTGGATTTAGGGTTTTAGATTAGAAGAAAACGTTTTTGAGCGAAATACTTTGATCTTTATTTTTTGAAATTTATTTACAATCATTCTCGCTGCGCCCGTGTCGAAATCATTCAGCTTCCGTAAGGTTTTTCACGATTCGTATATTTTCTTGGGTATATTGAAATAAAGAGGAAACCTCCGACCGATTTCGATTAATTTCTCTAATAAATCGATTTTTCTCTGAACTCGGATTCGAGATACTTCACGCTAGCTACTTTTTTTTGATCGCGCTTTTGAATTTGTATTAAAACTCATCTACCGTGCGGTCTTCACGCGTATTTATTTTTGAGACTTATTTTAAATCGCAATCGTTTTTAAAGCGCCAGGAAGATTTTGTTATGGATTTTCCTCTATCGAACATACCCGATAAGTCGACGAAAAGCGTATTCGCTGGTTTTACAGAAACCGGTAATATAGATAAACGAAATCCGTCCGGCCAGCCGAAGATCTTAAACGATGAATCATTGGAATGCGTCCTTAGATCCTTTCAACGATCACCTCAGAAATGAAAAAGGAGGAGAAAAAGTTAAGGGTGTAGTTCGCGGAAGTATTCGGATCTCGGGCGCATTTTCTTCAGAGTCGAGGCACGGTTTCAATTGAGCGGCTATGTGAACGGCCAGAAGAACCGATATTAGAGTGCAGAAAACCCTCGCGTTCTACGAGACCGTATTAAATTCGGTAAAGATCGGGGTTCGGTGAGCGATTTCTCGGCAGAGAATAGCGGTTCCAATTTTTTCAAGCCGACAGTAACATCTGACGCTACAACCAGATTATAACCGGCTTTATAGCGCTGCTAGATGAATGCTGTCGATGAGCGCTAGTCGAAGATGAACGCGATCGCTGGTCGCAGCGAGATTGTGAAAAGGTCCGCACAACGAATAACACGATGTTGCTGTTGCGCGACTTCTTCGGGGAGAAAGTCGTTCGCTGATCGCTGAGGTCTACGGTCTCCTTGGCCACCGGATTTATCTCCCGCGGATTTTTTTCTTCGGGATTATTTAAAAAATATAATCCCCACCCGATCGGTCGACCGCGTATCGAAGTCGACATATCGAAATATGACTTATCAGCGCTGGACCGTTCAAATGCGGCTGCTAAAATGAAAAGATGTGTTGAGCCTGTACAGCTACAAACGGAGAACGTTTTGAACATTTTTATAATAAAATTACTGTAAGTTATGAAATTATTTAATATTCTTAAAATTTCGTCGTATACTGGTTTCCATGTATGTTTTTTCTACACGGGTCGCGTAACTTTTCGCTCACCGTCTACTTTTATTTTAATTTATACTCTAATTTATACTTCTTTAATAATAAAAATTATTATTTGGCATTGTATACTTCAAATATGAGAAAAGAAATAGCCATTACCTGAATGCTATCGACTTGTCTACATTTTAATAATGCCTGTTTTGAAAACATTTTATCTGTTTTTTATAAAAATATACATTATACAACATCATCGGTGTATTAAGGAACTTATATATTTAAGACGATGAAGGAATCGCGTATTGACGTTTTATATTACAGAGGGAGGGAGAGTGAGTGAGAGGGTGTAAACAAAGGTCCGAGACAGGAGAGTCGCTTGTTCCCCGTTCTATAAAAAGAATGTTAATGTTGAAAAATTTATATAAGTAGAATTTTAAACGATCGGAAACTTAAGTGTAAGCCGAAGAATATAGGTTTGAATGATAGAGAGTTGATATTACAGTGCAAGAATCCTCACATTCCACGAGACTACATAGCATTCAGAAAAGGTTGGAGTTTGGAGCGCGATTTCTCGGAAGTGAATAACGGGTCAAATATATTTCTACGGAAACAGTAGATTTTGAACGTTACAGGCAGATTATAACCGATTTATAGCGCTGTTAAAAGAAGGCGATTGCGATTGTTATTCGCAGCAAAACGATGAAACAGCCCGCGCAGCAAATAACGCAATGTCGCCGCTACGTGGTTCTTTGGAGAGGAAGTCGTTTCCTTTGGTTACAGCTATTTAGGTTGCCGCATCGTCTCCCACGGATTTTGTTCTTTGGAGTTATTTGAAAGAAAAGTTGTTCAAAAGTAATCCTCGCGAAATCGATCGACACAAACAGAAGTAAAAATATCCACGATCAGCGCCGCAGCTGTTAAAAAAAGCGGCCGCTGCACGAAGAAACGTCCGTCGATCGCTGTATTTTTACAAATGGAGAATATTTCGAGCATTAATTATAAGAAAATTAATGTAATTTATGAGATTATTTCGTTTTTATTTATTTCTTAAAAGTTAATAAGATTTTTTCCACGTATTCTTTTCTGTATATTTTTTCTCTTTTTTGGGGGGAGGAGACTTCCGTAACTTTCGCTCAGCCCAGTACAAAGGTGTAATATTATTATTCATCGGGGTATATTATACAGCAATAAAACGTTGCAGGTCGCTGGACCTGCAACGTTTCCCAAGCTTTCAAACTTTGAATTGTCGTAGTCGCTTGTTTGATATTTTCTCGAATGAACTGCAGATTAAAGGATCCATCGCTACCTGAATTTAAAAATACACAAACAGGTACGTTTTATAATAGAAACTGTTTACCGCATTCTTTTCGTTTATTCGTATAACCGGTTAAATAAAAAAATCAAAGCGAAAGGTAGAAATTATTTTTTTTTTGTTTACGTACGTATCTGATCGCTTCTCTTTTTTATTACACCATCGGAAAATACACAAAAAATATTATTTTATCTGTAAGAAAATAAGCAGGAGATGATTTAAATGAACTTTTCCACTATTTTTTGTAAAGCTAAGAATTTAACCTTTCGGCCATCGGTGGTGTCGATGTATAATAATAACTTTCTAATTATTCCCTTTACAGTTATTTTTTAACAAACGAAAAGAAGTTAAGAACGATTTGTTTAAAACCGATTAAAAGTTGTAATACGCTGACAATGAGATGATAAACTTTGCCTGGTGTGCTTCATTTTCATGGATTTTACGATTATTAACTATCGCGCTTCTTATTTGTCGGAGTTGGTAAAAATTAATTAGTGTAATCGCTACATATATATGAATTACAGTACTAAATTTTCACGCTTATACGTTCTCCCTTATCAAATTAACTCACTATCACCCACCCACCCGCACGCGAGCATCTACACGCAGTTAAATGTTAAAGATAAAACACAATTTACAACAAGGGAATGAATTTACGTAGAATTTATCTACGTAATAATTACAAAAATAATTTTTAAAAAGACAAGAATCTGCGTCTTTTTAAAAGTAAGAAAAGCTAAAAATGTGTACCGACTACCAAATAAAATGTTCTAAGATTATAATATAAAAATACGGAGCATTTTTATTTTAAAGACGAGGGCGCATCACGATATCCTTATTTTTACCCTGGCAATAGCAGCGCTATGTCGGGTATTCCAGGAATCGCTGGCCAAACTTACGGGACCGATTCAAGACTTAAAAATAAACAAAACTTCCATGTAGATGTACCTCGCTTATTTTTCCGTCTGTCCGTTATTCTGTGTGTAAAGACAATTATATCTCAAAAAAGGATCGATGTATTTTGAAGAATAAATAATTTTGAAATCTTTACCTTTAGAAGTCAAAAAACAGCGACCGTTTAATCTTTAACAGTTTCGTAAATATTAGGTTTATCGAATTATATTTTAGGTAAAACGTTAAGCCTTACATTGTGAAAAACTAACACTTCGTTTGTTATTTATCGGTCGACGATCGGTTGAGATGCGACTGAAATTGCTTAAGTGGCTCTCAAAAATTATAGGTAAAAATAGGCACAAAATTGCTTGCATTTTTCCAGTCTGCACCCCTACCTAAACGCGATGTATATGGTTCCCGATTTCACTTTTTATTAGCTTTCTTCTAAAATCATTAAACAGATTTTGTGTTGAAGTGCGAAATTTAATTAAAATATTTCGTATATGGGATATTAATTTGTAGATTTTTTTTGTACTTTGTGATACTTTTCTGATTTGCAAGTTGCGGCTGTTATTAAAAACGTTATTTTATTTGAGCAAGTAGCCGATCGGAACTCAAATGTTTTTCCTAACTTTCTTTTTTAGAAAATTGTACGGTACAAATTTAATTATAAAAAACGTAATTTTTTTAAGGAGGCTAAATTTTTTACTGGAAAATTTGATTTTTTCTGAATGATACCTATATGCCGCTTAATTTTTAAGGCAAGAACGCCATTCAATCGATGGAGTCATATCGAAAATTTTGATCTTTTTCGCGGTCATACTCTAAACTGCTTAATTAAAATGATAATCTTTTGAAAAACCGTATAGCATATTTAAAATTAAAATCCGCCAAAAGCGAAGCCGGGAAATTTATACTAGCCTTTGCTTATTTTTTCTATTCAAGTTTTTCCGATCGATCGTCTTTTTTCTTTCAAAATAAGTACTTCGAATATCAATATGACATCACGCTGCGTATTACTACGATTTTATTAATCCGAGAATTAAGACAACAAATTTTAACAAGAGACAAATGTTAAAAATTAAAAAACACGACTGCCAAAAAGCACATCGCTGAAAAAACATTGTTGCTCTTTATTATATTTTGTATATATTATTTGTTTGTAGTATAATTTTGTTTTCAAATCTTTTAAATTTATTTTAACACGCATATATAATCTATGACACTCCCGGTAACGTAAGGATTCCAACGCGGGGCCATAATCTAAATCGGTTATGCCGTTGAGCTGCTACGGTGGATCAAACATACATACATACTAAATACCTTACACTCTTTCTTTGGGCAGTCCTGTAAAAATAAAAAAAAAGGTTGGAAAATTTACTAGTTTACAGGGAAAAACTTATAACCGGACCACCAGCAAACGTTTATTTAGAAAAAAAAAATCTTAATTTGGTTAAGAATCGGAAGGGTGAGCTGAACACGCATAAAAGAACAAAAAAACGCGTAGGAGTTGAATTGAGAAGCTCCTTCTTTATTTATTTATTATGAAATCGGTTAAAAATTTATAGAAATAAAAATAATACGACGTCTGTATTTACAATAATAAAGAAATTAAAGCGGAAGAATAATTGAATACGGACGGTCGGTTAGACGAGAGTAAATCGTGACCGATGACACGCGCAGACTTCCACTCTTTTAAACATGTGTTCGTGATTAGCTATTTATTTCATTTCCCCGCCTTCTTCTTCTGTCATTTTTACTATTCCTAATACAGTATTATTTTTTTTTCGATTTTGAAATTTATTATTATTTCTGCACGATAAATTAAGTGCTTTTCTATCGACGCATACACACATGCAAAAACGGTTGATTTACGTGTTGATATACATTAACACGTATCTTTATATTTGTGGAAAATGTTTATTTTAGCTTCTTCCTATACCCGTATATAACGTAAATTCTATATACAGAATTTCCAAAAAATAAAATCTGCGTTTTAAAGCTGTTTAATATCTATTAACTTGCAAAAATATACCGCAAATAAAATGAAATAGTAACTCTCATAGTTTTCCCCTACAAGCGTTCAATGTCACCATCCCAACCCCGTAGGAGAAGACACCCACCTTGTGACGTTACAGATCGCCACACCATCCCCAACCGTTCCTAGCCCTGAGAAGCTTTACCGGAGGTCGTCTTTAGACCCTCTAACTCATTACATCTCACAGTTATCAGCCAGACCTCGGTCGGAATACCACCGATGTAAATGCCTCGGCAGACATTTGCATCGGTAAAATACAAGTCGAATTTTGCCTTCACGTGGCAAACGGATATCTTCACATCGAACCTAGCATGATTCCCTCAAACTAACCAACCGCGGCCGGAGAAGTGCGAACCCCGCGCCTAATCTAAATTTGACCACATCTTTCGTGAGTGCGAATGTCTCGAAAAACGAACGAGTTGAAGTCAAATCGGTGCTACAATCGTACCGATAAAAATTATGTTTTATGCGACATTGAAATTCAGATATACACCTGATAAGTCGATCAAATTAGGTCATCCGACAAGGAAACCTAACCTCATTCCGGTCCGTGCTGGAGCCGGTGACAAACCCCGCACTCCCACCATGGAGTCTCGCGCGGCATTACCAAGTCACAATAATGGACCGCCACCGGCGAAACGAAGCCATGCCCCTGGTCGCACAGGCTACCATACCCCGGCAGCGCGGCCATACCCAAATCAAACAACAAACGATACCAATATAACCGTGGCACGATGCCAATGCGCCTACCTCCAGCAATCCAACACCTAGGCCGGAACCCTAGCCACCCGGGATCCAACCACGATCAAATACCTCGATTAAATTCCCTCTGCAAACCTACTCACCGCAAGAGCGCCAAGAAAACCTGCCGCTAGATCGCTTTTCGCGGATCATCCATTTAATACGTAGATCTAGAAAGGGATGTATTCTTCAAGTTCCCTAACAACTCGTAAACGTTCCACGTCATATCGGGGACAGACATAGAGGACGTGATCCGCTGTATCATCAGTTACACAATCCGGGCGTTGACTCGAATCTACCGAACGAAATCTAGCCAAACTCGCTCGAGAGGCACCGTGCCCGGGGAGAAACTGTGTAATATACCGATTGAGGAAGATCCAGCCGAACGCAATCCATCCGATTTACGTTGGAAATGTAGCCTTCCTTACACTCATTAGCCAAGATATCTATTGGTTTGACTGGCAATATCACAGACTGCCTACCGCGAGACTGTTCTATAACCGCCTATAACAGCCAGCATGAAAAATCGCTGGGCCCGCAGAAAAATGTCCGTGTACCACCTAAAAGCCAAGCGGTGAGCACTGAAAGATGCAATATGTAGCATAATAGCCTCACTGACACCTTTGTAAAGGATAAGTACGGCACGGTAATTCAACCCCCAATCGGGAAGAATGACTTACGAATCCCATAAAAAGCTTCAGAGGCCTTTTTTGGTACATATTGTAGATGTTCCTTGAACCGAAAATTCTCACCAAGGATAACACCCAAGTAGTTTTGAACCGTAACGCACCGAATGGGAAGACCAGCCATCCCATCTGGATGGCTGCTCTTCCCATTCTGGATCAGTGGGATCAGTGATTCCACTGTGACAGAAAAGCGACTTCGCATTAATAACATCGGCATCAATAAGGATTGGACCGTTAACCACAATACGAAGGATCCTATCCCATCTCCTAAGATGTTCCTCAGTGGGATCCCTGTTTTGAAAATATCAACTAACAACTGTAAGGTTCTGTCCGCGAGTGGCAAGTCTCACCTCAACATGATGCGCAGCAGACATACAGGTATGCCCTACACAAAACTTTTTCCAGCTGTGAAAGCCTGGCAGCGCACCCCTAATTACACGTGGGTGCTGCGAAAGGACAACATCGAGGCTCCGTCTCTCTGCAATCTCACCTAACTCAACCTGGACTACATAAACACCCTGGGCATTAATTTGACCGAGCCTAACCGTCTGAGGAATTAAAGTACAGCTCAAAGGCCCTTGTGTAACAGCCACACTCCTTACAAACATCCCAACCACCGTAGGGGAAGACGCCCACCTTGTGACGATTCCGGTCGCCAAACTTCCCCCCATTACTAGCCCTGATGGGCTTTAACGGGAAGTCCTTAATAACTGGGTGCTCATGATTCTTATGCAATCTTTTACAGTTAGCACAGGCCGGAGCCTCGGACCTCTTTTTTTTTCTTTTTCCTGTTTAGCCTCCGGGAACGAAGTGTACTCTTGTAAAGTCTCAGTTCGTCTATTTCTGAGATGCGTGGTTAATTGAAACCCACCACCAAAGAACACCGGTATTCACGATGTAATATTCAAATCCGTATAAAAATAACTGACTTGAACTACTAGGACTTGAACGCTGGAAATCTCGACTTCCAAATCAGCTTATTTGGGAAGACGCGTTCACCACTAGACGGCGGGTTCAGAGCCTCGGACCTATGGGAACAATCATCACGCTTGTGGCCCTCCTCACACATTGCGCACACACGAAGGCAAACTTACAAAATGTAGCCCTGTGGCCGCACAGTACTCATCCACGTTCTCATTTACTCAGCAGGACCCAAAATTGATAAACAGTCAACCAGCAGATGTAAATTTTCGAAAGAGAGCAGAACCCACTTCAATAACTCCGTGATATTTTTTGGATATCACGCCTACCTGTTTTAAAGACCAGCCTGCAGTCCCGTCGAAAGGCGGCTTCTTCCAAATCAGTGTTCTGCTTCCTCATGAAGGACAAAACATCTTCATCGGTAAGGCTACGGTCAATATCATAGACTATAATGCGGGGCCTACGCATTCTCTTCGGGTCTACTTTTACATTCAGTCGCTTAACGACAGAGGAATCTCTAATTGCCGGAATGGTCTCTTTATCATCCGCTACTAAAATTTCTAATTTTAATACCTTTCTGGTCACCCCGAGGGGCAACCTGCAGGTCTTTCTTCAGCTGACTGCTGGACACAGTCGAGTCCAGCACCTGAGCAAACTCAGGTTTCTTAGAGGACTGACTGATTTCACGTCTGTCCCTAATCGCCTCAGCATACCTACGCGGCTGCATCGGGGCCGGAGGCGGTTTTTGAACTACATTTACTTCGTTAGGTTTTGACGCAAGATTTTCGAAATCTGCGAGAGCTTTGAAAGCTGCTACGAAGAATTCTAGATGAGGCAATTATCCACCCTTGGTAGCTGCACTGGTACTCTTGGGGTTAGCTAAATAGGAAAACAAGCCATCTAGTTCCACCAAAACATCATGTTCAATGTCACCACCTTTCGTTATGGAGCGCGCATCCGACTAATAGGAGAGTTCGTCCCGTAATTTAACTGTCACTTCTGGAATAAACGAAGGGACAGCCGCCTTAATCCTGCACCTCAAACCGAAAAGCTGTCGCAAACAAGCTACGTTACTGGATCCGTGGAACCGATCCGGCGGTCGGAGAAAACGTCATCCAATCGATCCCGTACGGAATTATGCCGTTGAAGCAGCGCGACATTTTATTGCCGAATGAAACTGTTTACTTCATCTCACATCGAGGAAAGAGCCGTGTACGCAACGCATAGCGCATCCGAATAAGCGATTTTTGTTACCCGCGCTTCAGCGAGAAAGAACAGTACGTATTCTTTCCGTGAAGATATTTATTTAATTTCTGAGAATTTTTTCAGCATTGTAAGAGTTCGCGTGGGCCTTCTGACCCTCATTGAACGGATTTTGTGTATTAACTTTTAACCGAGATGAAACGTCGACTTGTCACTATACACGGTAAGATAAGAAACTCATAGCCTTCATGCTGCAAGATTTCGATTTCGAAGTCGGCACGTATACAGAAGAGTCGGTAGGCTTCAAAGCCTACAACGGTGATTCCTTAAAGCATTTCACACCGGCGTTACGGATGTGAATCTTGGACTACGCAGGAAAGACTCCTCGACACGTTGGACATTTTCTTCAGACATCCTAGTCGTTACGTACGCCATCGGCGAATGTTATTGTCGTTCGGAGGTCACGATTAATTTTTTTTTACAGAACGCACGTACCAGAAACATCGATAACGCTCGTTTAATTCGTAATTTACCGGTCGTCAGAGGAAATATCCTAATTATTTTTAGCGCTGCAACAATCATGTTATAGGTAATCTGCCGGGATACTTCGCAAGTTTCAAGAATACAAAGCATTCCTAGCCAATATTTGTGAAAGGTAGGAGTGAAGCTGTTGCCCTTCTGTGCGCTTACCCTACGCCTTCTGTATCGATTAAAATATACCGCTGCGTAACAGCGTTTCGATTCGGCAGAAGGAAGTCGATATTTGGACTTATACAACCGACAACTTCATTCTGTTCACTACAGGGTCTAGCCGTATTCAAACATCATTACTTTTAGAGAAAGTAACTTTGACCTTTAGTACTTCGGTTGCTTTATTTCTACCTCTAATAATTTAATAATTCATCGCTTCGTACGTGCACTCCTATTCCAAAAATACGTACATTCGTTTCAGTCGTCTGAGTATTGTTTTTCCTAAGTACTTTATAATTTATTGACGATGATCGTTTAATAATCGAAAAGCGCATCTGTCTTCAAAATCTTTCCGCAAACTTAGTCGTTTTATTTTAATTTTCGTATAGCATAGCTCATCTTTGATATTAAATCGTTTAGGCGTACCGCATGAACTTTTAAATGTAAAGTTAGGTTGTAGAAAGTCTGTAAAAATAGATCTTGGAAATAACGTTCACAAGGTTTGTACGTTTTTACGGCACTAGTGCGGTTCCAGTTTTAATAAAAAAAAAATTACTCGGTATGAAAATCTGACTTTATACCGAGGAGAGAAAATGTAATAGACTAGCGTTTAGGTAATGTTAAGTTCTCGGTATATTATCTACGTTTATGCAAATCTATGTTGTATGCACGCAGAAGGATTTGCGTTTCATGTCCGCCGAAGGAATTGAAACGCTGATACGCAGCGGTATATTTTAATCGATATAGAAGGCGCTTCACTCCTACTTTTTGCCGATAAACCTGGCGCGGGATGCTTTGTATTCTTGAAATTGTATATAAACTGTGTATCTTATTATCTACGTTTAGCTAAAAGCAGTTCTGCCGTTTCGGGCAAGTCGGGCGAATAAACGCCATAAAAATGTTTTACGGTACTAAAAATTAAAAATAAATTTTCAGTATTCCGATGTACGCTACAGAATATGTGTATGTGTGTGTGTGAGCGGGTATGAGGGTGCGGCAGTATAAGTTAACAAGGTAGTTGACGCTTGACAGTTTAACATGAGATATCGCAAGGTTTACAGTTACAAAAAAATGCCTTCATCCTAGCAGTCAAGCTTAACTTACATTACCAAGTAAATATATATATATATATATATATATATATATATATATATATAATATAATATAATAATAGAAAGACACTAATAAAAAGTGGACTGATTCGTATGCATAAACACATAATATTTCAAGTCTTGTTCGTCCACACACACGTACGAGTTTATGTGTAAGTATTTCCGTATATTGCCGATAGGAGCAGCACCTGTACCCACATATTTAGTAAATATATATATACAATGTATTGATTGTGTAATCGTTATATATACGCGTCGAAGAGACATATTCGATATATCTATATAATTCACGTGTATTCAAATAATCAGTGTGTACTCACACACACACACACACACGCGCGCACACACAAAAAGCCAATCCACTTGTTGCAACTTCCCACATTTAGATACGTTATTATTATTATTAGTATTATAAAAACTTGCTCCAGTTTAGATGTCCTAACTTCACCGCCACCTTTTTTTCTGTCTCTCTCTCTCTTTGTCAAGGAGAGAGAAAAAAGACTTGTTTTCTTTTTCTCTGATTGAACCCGTATCCGGTCTTTGGGATCTCACTCCTTAACCACCCTCCCTCCACCTCGTCTCACATTGCCACTTACCTTTTGCCTTCTCACTCGCTAATAATAAAGTATTAATAATAATATGAACTTATTCAACCCGCCTTAGGACTTGGCGGTTTTTATTTCTATTATTTTTATTCTTTTTAGTTTTATATAACCCCCACACCCAACTATTCTTTATTTCTCCTCCCTTTTATTTTCTTTATAATAATCGTACTTTTTCTTCCTTCATATCCACATATTTTTTAAAAGTTTTTATTACGATATAATTATATTTTTTTTTATTGATTTTTTAATATTATTTTTACTTATTTAGACGTCGATAGAGCCGAGACTTTTTACATGTGTACATCTTAATTAAAGAGAAGTCTTTTTATTCTCACTCGGCCTATTTAAGGGAATAAAGGCAGTTACTTTTATACGGATTTGAATACTAGATCGTGGACACAGGGTTTCATCTCAGGAACGATCGACCTGAGACCGTAAAGACTATACGTTATTTACACTCGTACATATCATCCTCATTCATTCTCCGAAGTACTACCTTACGGTGGTTCCGGAGGCCAAACAGAAAAAGAGAGAGTGAAACAGAGACCTATTTAAGGAGAAGGAGACCGATGCAATTTTTTTACTTATTAAATTTGAATTTTTTTAAATTTGTTTTTATAACTTTAGAATAGTTGTACCGATTTTTATTAAATTTATTCCGAGTAATTTAAAACCGAACCCAGCCGGCTGGATATGCAGTTATTTGGATATCACCACAAACGCTGCAACTCTTAGCGCTACATCGGTTGTATATGTTACTACTCTCGTCTATGTTAGTCGTAAACCGTTTTTCAGGTTGTAAAAGCGATATGCTAATATTCTTTGCAGTTGTGTTTTTCTAAAATTCATTATTCGATCGAAGAAACGGTCGCTTTAGCGGAGGCTTATGCGCTTTCTCGATTTTTTTAAGAAACCGATAAAATATTTGCGGAAAACTCTCTGAATACCAGTATACCAGCAAAGAGTAACGCAGACGATTTTATTAAAAAATAGCGAACAGAGGGGTCAATTTTAAACGCAAATGAAATCGGTGAGCTTCCCTTAGGATTGAGAGGCCTAAACCGATATTCAAAGAATAATTTCTGCCGGTCCGAAAAAATTTATACGGAAGTTATCTCAAAAAATCGGTGTAAAATTTACATCTTGCCGTAAAATTTTTCTCGATTTAAATTAGAAACCGTATCGAGTAATAATTTCGAAAAAACTTTATTAAGGTTTTGTCCGTTCACGAACTGTCAGCAAAGGACGGTGGCCTCCGCGGCCGACAGATTTGCCTAGTTACAATTTTTTTTCTTTTGGGAATATTTGCAGAATAGAGTTTACAAATCAAATCCGCACGCTACCGATCAACTGAAAGCTTGAAATAGATGAAGTATTTTTTAAATATAGATTGATGTCTCCCTTACAGGTAAGTAATAAGATGTTTTCGTTTCTGTAAGAATATCAGATAGTTCATTATTTTTTTTTAATTACGGTGATTAAAATTTTTACGTATTTTCTTGCGTCTAATAAAGAAGGGATTTAATAATGGATTTTAGATTCGTTAACAATACTCGTTTAGAATGCCATCGAATAAGATTTCTTATAGCGGTCATTAAATTTCTTGATTCCATGACGTTTAATAATAATGACATCATGATTACGTTAATTTATATGTTACTAAAATAATCCTTTTATAATTCATTAATTCACTTGTATATCCTTTCTTTTATTCCTTAATCTTTAATCGTTAATATCTTCTAATATAATAAAACCGTTATATATTTTCTAATCCTCTAATAATTATTTTTTTTTAATTTCGAATCGCTAATTACGGTACTCGATAAAAGTTTGATCTTGAATTTATGTATAAGCATTAGATACACTTATATGTCAAAGTCAAATTCGTTCGCATTCAGATTTAAATTCTGTTAACAAATGGGGATTTTGTTGTCTGTTCATACAGTTCAATAGATTTATTTATCGTTCGTTTATCTGAAAGGCTATTAAGTCAATCGAAATAAGAATCCTTTTTTAATGCGTCACTATCGAAAGGCAAAATAACTAGAATATTTCTTTTATCTATAAAAACTTTCACTCGAGATTACGTAATTCTCTAATATCGATCGGTTAAAATTAAAGCGAACGGAAGATATGTGGAAATACTAAAACGCATAGGAGATGCTCATCGCTCGATTAGAAGTTCGGTTTGACGTAACATAATTATTCTGGCGACGTTTCCATCGTCTAAAACCTTTTTTCAATGTCGTTTTTATTAGGACCTCGCATTTATTTTATCTCTTATGTCTTCGAACCTCTTTCCATTAAGCGGAATTTTAAGCTTAGCAAAAAGCCAAAAAACGTGAAAAGCGAGTAAGGAGTCTGTCAAAGTCGCTCGATCCCGTATTTTGCTGAAAATTTTTGGATAATTTGTGATGCACGGGCTTGAACGTTGTAACGATGAATTTTCCAGTTGCCATTTTTTCAGAGCTATAATTCCTCGCGTCGAACAGCATCTCTTAACCGATGAAGAACGTAATATTCTTTATCGACACTTCGTCCCTTGAAGATCGTACTCGTGATAAACCGTGCTTCGATAATCAGAAAAACTATCGACGTGACCGATAGTCGACCTGACTTGTGTCGTCACAACATGCTGTCTTGAAAATTCATTACGATAACACTCCGACCGACTTATCTAGAGATTCCGGATAAACATATCTCTTTCGTTTTAGACAGTCTTATTTCCGTTTGTATTTGTTCTAAGTTTTTTACTTAATAATTTTCAATTTTATCTTCGTTCGTATTAAAGTTACGATAAGTAATACGTAGAAGGAATAAGTATAGGAGGACATAAACGTAAGATACCTAAGGTTTACTGATGAAATGGTAATTATAGCACACAAACGCACACACACACTTCAAAGATCGTTAAAACTCCTAAAAGAAGAAATGAAAATAAATATAGAAAAACCAAAGTGAACTTGTGAAGGAAGAATAAAAAAAACTAAAAAATTACAGATATTTGGGGACTACGATGGCAGAAGTAGAACACAATAGAAATTAATGGAAGGACAGCAAACGCAAAGTAAGCCTTCAGAAGAAGTACCTAATTAGAAGAAGATGTAATTACTACGTGACGGTAAAAATCTGAACTTAGAGTTAAGAAAGAAAGTAGCCGAAGGCTATGTGTGTGGAATGTCTTGCGGTATGGAATTGAAGCGCGAACGACGAGGCAGAGGAAGTGGGACTAGATCGAAGCTTTTGAGATGTGACAACAGGGAAAGAGAGAAACGAGCAAGTAATGTACCGGATTAAAAAAGATAGAGCATTTACACTCCCTAAGAACGTGAGGTTAGAGAAAGTCGAATATCAACGACAGCGTCGGAAGTGTCAGTAGAAGAGACGAAGAATGGAAACCGCAAGAGAATGAAGGAGAAGGCTTGGGACAGAAATGGGTTGAGGTATCGGTGGCGTAAGGGACCTGTAGCTTGACAGAATACCGGATGATATGTTCTTGCAAACGGTTTTGTTTTCAATCTGTGCGGAATTTTCTTTATTTTATGCCTAAAAACACTTAAAAAGTTAAGTAGAAAAGAAAAACTGAAAAAAAGTTTCCAAAATAATCTTAAATAATTAAAAAATATTAAATAATACGAATTCAAAATTATATAAATCACCTTTGAAACGGTATGTTTTGTTATTACCCCTCAAAAGAATTCTCTCCCCCCAGCAGTAATTGCGTAGAAGGTCAAGGGAAACCGTAGAAATATCTTAATCAGAACAACGTTACTGAAGACAAATTAAAAATAATTATTTTATGTAAAAAATAAATAGTAATGTAACACGAACATAAACTAGTTAGTACGAATATAAACTAGTACGCCAGAAATTAATAATTATAAACAGTATTAACCGCTAAATATTTAAGAGTACGCAAAATTTCAGGTTTATCTAATCACAAGCAGAAAATGATTAAAACGCAACTGTAATGTTGAAATTTTTTAACATAATTTGAAATTAATAATAATAATTTGAAAGCCGAAGTATTTTGTGTGCAATAAAAAAAATCTATTTGGACGCTATATGACTTCCTTGTACGCCTATTAAATTACATATACATTTTTAAAAGTACATTTAATTTTCTTTCATTAATAACTTCTGATATTTTTTCTTTTTATTGTTATTATTGAATTATTATTTATCGTAATTTTTTTACAGTCTAATAATATTTTTTTTCGTTTAATAACGTATTAATAAATCGACATACTCGTATATAAATTTAAAAAAAATTAAAAAAGGTGATAAAGTTGATTCGAACCGATGTACCTCCCATTAAAAATCCAAATATTTCATTAATTAAAATTTCATTGGGCTGTAACTCTGCAACCGATGAAAATACGTATCGCTTATGATGTATCGTTGGAAAGCTGTCGATGAGAGCTATTACTGCAGTTAAGAATATGTCCAAAATCCAGATTTTTTTTTAATTTTGGGCTTTTTTGGACGCTTTTGGTCCAGTCGATTGCAATTAAAAGAGGAGGTGCACAACTAGATGTTACAACAGTCCTAAATCCAAAATTTCAACATCCTACGGCTAATCGTTTTTGAGTTATGCGAGATAACTCAAAAACGATTAAACTAGTTAAAATGTGTTCAGGGATGGTCAAAATGAATATTTCCGTTGAAATCTGAAAATCGGAAATTTTCGCGATCACAGTACTTCTTTACTTCGTCATACGAAGCAAAAACGGTTCATTTTTGTATACTGAAAACTCATTTTGATTTTTTGGGAGAGCCCCTATCAGATAATATTATACTTTAAACGTCAGTATACGTAGGCGTAATGAATGTTTTATAATCAGAGTGAAAAATTTAGACGTTCAAAGCGAAACTGAAAATATTTATTTCTTAATCTAAAAGTGTACCTAATGTTTTTTTCTTCATAATAAGCAACAGGAATGAAATCGTTATCGTTAACGAAAACTCTAAACCGCGGTTTTATAAGCCGCGTATAACGTTTCGAGTGAATTTGCGTATTACTATATCAAGTCGAACAAAAAGATTAATCGTCAATATTTACCTCGTAAAAGGATAAAAGAAAGATGGGGTGATGTTTTCTTGTCTTCTTTTTATCGTCGAGAAAATAGAAAAAAATTTCAAAGAAATAAAATTTAGATAGATATAAAAACTTGCGACGGCGACATTCTAGCTTCACGTTTATCTAATCGTTATTTATCATTCTGGCGTGTATCGCTTCGATTAATTGATTTTTAATTATTTTTCTGTACGCGATGATACCGACAGCTCGAATACATTTAAAATACGCAAAATTAGGAGTTGTGCTACCGTAATGGACAAGTGCTGAAGATTTATAGCAAAACGCCCTCCAGATCCCGGAATGCACTTTTTCTACAAAAATCAACGGCGATTTGAAAATTGTTTAATGTAATCGATACCGGGCAGAGTGATAAGTAAAGGGTTAAATGAACAATACGTTATTATATCAAATTTTTATCGTTGTCGGTTTTTTACGATCGTTTAAATTTACTTTGTCCAAAATGATAATAGTAATCTTTATCCCACAAAATATAAGTAGATTACAACCGAAAATAAAATTTTATACCTTAAAACGTAAGCTTTTAATAATCGTACGACCAAACAATAATGTAAAATATAAGTTAAATAATAAAAGTAAACATTTATTATATAATCTTGTGGAACTACAGTAATAACTGTATCGGAGGTTTACCGAATTAATTAATCGTTTATTGGAAAACGGTCAACTGTGGATTTCCAAGCGGATTACAAAATTAATTACACTAGTCTTGCAGTACTACAGTTTCAAACTAGAGACAAGATTATATACGCACGCAATAACTCGAACCGTAAATGCGATAAAATTGAAATTGAAATTAATCATAGATAAAACCGAAAGAAAAATAACGATAATAAAAATACGAAACTTTCAGTCACCGGGTCACCCGGAATCGCAGGCCTATTAATTAAAAATAACTCTACATCTTCAATTGACAGTAACCGATCGTAAATTAATAGTGAAACCTTTTAGAAATTCCCTCGGTAAGCGATTCAATTTTTTTGGACCTAAGTACGAATAAAAACTTTAATAACTAAATTTTCGGCCTAGCAGGAATCACTCTATCCGCTCGCCGCAAAGGTCTCATAAGTAAAGTACCGAGGATCCTATGCTGTTTACAGCCTTTACAATACGTCATTAGTATTCTATAGAAATACATATAAGGCGGCGGCATGATCTTAAGACGTCGGACAACGGGAAGGATTCGCGTCGTTTACTTTTACCTGATATTATTCGTACTACGTGCTTCTAAGCGATATAAACACGTCTAAAAACATTGCGGTAGGCCGCACCCCGTACTTTAACCTCGACTCCGCAAAGGCGTAATGCGGTGATATCAGAACTGATAGGGCGATAATTTTTTTTAAGGAATAGAATTTATTTGTACAAACGCCTAATCGCATTTTCCAGGATAGTCTAGTCTACTGTCCAAAGCGACGGCCAAGATTCACAAATCTAGCACGAACAACCGGTAATCAAATTACATCCCGACGAGTGATATTAATACTTCCAACGCTTTCTGTCGTACTTCGCGACCGATGTTCGTGTAATTTACATTTAATGAAATTCCGTTTATCATAAACCATCGTCTTACGACTCCTAGGTCCTTTATGTCATTTTTAATTCCAGACCGAGAGGATGATACGTAACAATGTGCCGCATCATCTACAAAGGTGGTCGTGCGCCTTCGAAAGAAACCCCGACGTAAATCATAAATATATATGAGAAACGGCACCGGCTCGAGTAGAGATTCTTGAGAACCCCGTAAATTACCTCGTTCACCTATGTAAGCGCATTATCAATCGTAACTTGTCGGTATCTACCGCTCGAATAATACTTCAATCGGTTATTGCACGCGTTTCTAATTCCAGCCGCCCGAAGCTTTTTCAATAACTTCTTGCATTCGATTATATCAAACGCCTTTTGAAAATCCAGGAATAAACCTGCTGTCGTTTTTATTAGAATCGCTCTAGATATAAAGGTCGATAAAACATTTTCAGTATTTTTCCCCTTTCTAAACCCAAACCGATTCCCGTTAAAACAATCATATTTTCTAAATAATTTGCTAGCCGGTTTTTAATAACTTTCTCCAGTAATTTTGAAAGGATTGGAAACAACGCAATAGGTCTGCAGTTTCCGAAAATTTTCTTACGGTTACTTTTAAAAAGTAGGCTTTATTACAGTTTTCTTCATTTAGAAGGAAATACTCCTCAAATAAATATAAAGACCGAAGGACGACGTATTATATCCGCCACATGTTTTGTCGTATTCACTACCGACCCGTCTTTTCCAGCCGAATTCTTATTTTTCAGAGACCTTACGATATCAAGTAATTCATTATCATCGGTCGAATAAAAAACATAGGAGACTTCTCCCTAAAAAAATTACTGAAGTCGCTTCCGCCAGAATCGTATGTCGTCTAGTTCGCTTTTATTTTGTGTGGTATTTCTAGAATATACTTATAAGGACGCTGTGGACTTTTAAAGCATTATCGCTTACAATACTCCCCTCCCCAGACATTATATCCTCTATATTCTTACGATTACCAGTATTATTATTAATAATCTTAAAAATCCTTTGAGCGTTCTTTTGTTTTGCGTACTGTTAAAAAGACATCGGAAATTAATATTTCGTACATTTTACTCGGAAAAAATTGACTATTGTAATAGCGTAATTACATTTTTTCTACTCAATTTTTTTCTGACGAAATAACACGGTAAAACCGGCAGCCAAATATCACGCTTTAAATAGTAACTGAAAAGCCCTATTTTATTTTTTTCTCCGTAACGGGAGGGAAAAGCTCTACCAGCCGCCTTCAGGCTCGCTCTGTCGGCAGTGCGACTCTCACAGCCGCTAAAAAACCTCCTTTCCCATCTTCCCACAGGAACTAGACCTTATAATTATTATTTCAATTTTTTTCGGATAAAAAAATTTTAAATCGTATTTTTTTCCTTTTTAATTCCTTTTTTAATTTTTTTTTGTCGACGGCGAATTAAAAACCAGTACATCGTTTGTTCATTAACTCGCGTTTTAGTTCCGATTTCAATAAGTCGAAAATTAAAAAGAATTTAAAAAAAATTTTTTAAACGGTATTTTAAAGTAGTATTAATTTGTTTAATTCGTTTTTGTTAATTTTATTTTACACGATTAAGTTACAGATTAAAAAAAACGGCGGCTTTATTCTTTTTTTTTAAATCCGTTGAAAGAAAGGAACAATTGATAGACATCATTTTATATGATATAAAAATCATCCCTTAGAATCGACCCATGAGATTACTTCCGAGCGTGAGGTAAGTTTGTTTGTAATAAGGGAGTATTTATTTATTTTTTATAATACTTTCTCGTCGATCAAAAATTATTACGCTATCGGACGGCATTAGCTTATTCTAACGTTAAGCCTTAATAATAAATACGTTATTCTAAATCGTTACGAAGACGAATATAATTTGTCGTTAAATAATCTTTCGAGGAATTTACATTTAAAAGACTATAGAATAAGGGCTAAATATTCGCTACGCAAAACAAACAAAGAAATAAATTCGGATGTAATTAACCGAGAACCTCCTGTTTGCGTTCAAGTTTCTTAAAACAAAAATTTAATTTACGATTATATTTAAGGGGCTTTTTTATGCTCCTTTTATTTTTACAATATATGTATTATTAAGAGCCCCGCAAACATTACACGTAAATAAGTTAACGAGCGGCCCGGTTATAGGGTATGTAATAATAATAACGATAATGTTAGTAATATTGAACCTGTACAAAGTTATTTTTTCTTATCTTAATTAAGAAAAACACATCTTTAATTAGCGAACTGAAATGACGTGTTAGTTGTTAATACCGGTAGAGGTCATCTGTGTAATGCGGTACTAGCAGCGTTACTGTAGATTTTATAATACAATAATACTATAGCTCTTTTTAATTTCGTTATACGTATACCTTTTGATACGATTGTGTGTTTGCGTGTGGGTTTTGTGTGCGTGCGCAAGTATGTATAGATGGACTTAACTTTTTAATGTTAAACTAATTACCTTTTAAATGTCAAAAGATCGTACAGTCACCTTTCTACGCCATCTCTCTATAATACCTTAACCCTTTCATATCAACTCTCTGAGACTAATGAATCTTCTCTTTCATGTTTGGCTTACGTAGCCTACATGAAATCATTTTCACTGCATATGCACACACTCACAGTGCATATATATATATATATATATATATATATATATATATATATATTTATTATTATTATTATTATTATTGTTGTTGTTGTTGTTATTGCAATGCGTGATGAGTGGCGAGAAATATCTTGAGGTTATTTCACTATTTGAGTTTTTATCTCTTTATTTAACTTCTACCACTCTCTTCAGAAATTTGTTAAAATGTAAAAAGGAATTCTGACTAACACGTATAAAAAATTATTATTTATCTACTAATAACAAAAGGTGGATTATTATTATTAGTATTATTTGGTATAATTCTTTATGCCCTTTCCCCGTTAAATCTAGAACGGTTGAAACCGTTTTCGGAAACAAATGTAAAACTGTTCGCCGTACGCCCGATATTTCATAAACGAGGGTCGGCTGAAATGTATGCACATTCGCTTGCAACTCGCAAACGATAAGAGATATAAAAACTAAAAAAATACGGCCTAAAAAATACACGTTACTCGCTTCAAAAACTAGTATTTATTTTTCCGCTTACTCGCCTTTTCAGCTATATATATTTTTCCCATCAGCGAACCGATTTTCTCATTCCGCTGACGAACAATGCCGGCGATCGATCTTTTTTTGATCTACGACCTTACTGCTTCTTGGAGTTCTCATCCGTGGTGAAATCGATACCCTTAATCGCTCTTTAATCGCGGAAAGCTGTTGAGTACCGTCATTACCCTAAAGCGTAAGACCGAATGTCTGTACCTCAAAACAGTGTATGCGACCGATAACCTAATAGCGTGAACGGTATAAGCTCGGTACAATACGCTGTTTGCTAGTCGTATAATAAACTAGATCGGGTAGACGCACCCCGTTTATAGTGCAGTATCTCGTCTTAAATATAAAATTCATCAAAAATATAATATCGTCAACTTAATTCTAAAGACAGCGATTCGCTACCGCACCTAGATCGCTGAATGCCACCGAGTACCTGTCCTCGTTTATAGCCGCTCGAAGCTGTCGGTCGATGGCCGACAATGTTTCAAGGGTAGCTTTCCACAACGACGCGGTAAGAATCCTCCCTTAGGTAAACTACTGACGCCGGTCGAACAACGCAACTGCATCAAGGAATTCTCTCGTAGTCCGACAATGAGCCTCACGCCACATCGACTCGCCGTTTTTGATCCGGAGGATGTAGAATAGGTTCAAATTTCAACTTCATAAGAGCTTCGGCGATTGCACGCGACGTGCGGGGCCCGCCATTATCGTGTCGCATAATTATCGGCACCGTCGATTTGTGAATGCGACACACGCATCTCCTGAAACGTTTTAACGTCTCTAAGTGTCTAACAGGATATACAGTCCACCGGTGACTATTCGGCCGCGTACACGTATTTGAAATCCCGGAACACCGTCAAAAGATTTGTTTTTACAGATGTTTGTGTTTTGAATTACTTTGATCGCGGCAAACTATAGCGCCCTAATTCTTGTCTCTTCCGTTTTTCCTCGTGGACGTAACGTCAATCCGCGATTCGACTCCGGTCGCGATACTTAAAAGGATCTCCCTCGTCACGATAACGTTTTCTAAAGCTATTTCTTTACGTTTATTTTTTTCTGCGACTTTACGGTGGAACCCGCCACATTTTACGGCAGCCCACTCGTTCGATGATACGTCCTATCATTCTTTGATATCGTTACCAGGATGGTGTTTCGTTGCGACGCGACGGTCATTTGGAACCGATTCATCCCTCTCCTTTTGATGCTTTCCACCGGTCGCTGAAACCGGTAGACGCTGCGAGGTTTATCCTCGATATCCTCTTCGTCTGTTTTTGTCGCTCGGAATTTTATCGCTCGTCTACTCGTTGCCCCGACGACAAAGTTTTCTTCCGGTGACCTCTGAGATTAGCCGATCCGACTCCTTCTGAATTTTTTCCTTTGAGGTTTTATAAAGGCTTTTGCGTTTGCGTTTTCGGTACCCGATCTATTCGATGCGAGGAGCAAGATCTAAACGACTATCGCTTCCGTTACTCGAGGCGTGCCGGTTAAAGTCCGGATCGAACTCTCCTGCCGGTCGGACGCGTACCGAGTGACATCGAACTCTCGTTCTATTTATGATATATTAGTAACTCGTTATTAAGACACACGAAATAACTTTAAAACCCTGATGTTGTTTTTGCCCGCACGATACTGAATACGGGAATACGCTTAAGCGAAATAAGTAATTACCGATCGTGACGAACTTATCGTTCATTCTATTAAGGCATTTCCAAGCAAAACAATAAAAATTTCTGTAAAGAAACTAAACGAACAAGCTACAGTACAAGCTTGACTTCTGAGATACATCGGAGATAAAAATCTCGGTGGAACGGGGATCGATCGCTACTAGAAGGATTAAGCGCGTGAATATTGCAAAGAGCAAATCTTTTTATAAATAGGACGGGAAATACACGGCCATTACCGATTTGAGACACTTTTGAACGAAAACCTGCTATATTAATTTAACGTTTTGACATGACAATCTCTAGTTTTTAGATCGGATAATCGATTCGTTAATTTCAACGGGTTAAGCGGTTAGGTTATTGCGATTTTACAGTAAGAAAGGGAGATGATGTATATTTAAGAAAAGGGTTCCAGTACAATACTAAAACGGTTAAAATCGATCCGGAAATGTTTTGAAATAAGTGCGTTTTTCTAAACGCTTAACGTTTTTTATATAATAAAATTAGATTTAAAAAAAACGAATTTAATTTAATAGAAATCGTCGTGAATACGTTAAAAAAAATAATAAATAAAATCTGCTTTTAACGTTAATAAATAAGAAAACTAACTTAAATCAGGGTTATTGATCCGTACGATAATTCATAATCTCAGAGAAGCTGCTGCTGCTTGAGATAATAATACAAATTGTTAAGTCGGCATTCCTAACGCACAACTATAATAAATAAAACAACAAACAAGCGAATCCTGTAACGTAAAATTAAAACTATTTAAAAGGGAAGCGACGACCGTCCAATAAAATTACTTCGACGGAAATTAATATCGATCGGATTCGTTGTAAAAATTGCACGTGAAGTTTGAGATGAGACGGAAATTCCTGTAAACCAAGGAATATAAAACTTTTCCCGTCAAATCGTGGACGATCTAACATGCTATTTTTACGTTGCAGCACGATTATTAGAATACGATAAAGGCCCTTATTACGCTCCCATTGCCGTATTTAATTAATTACCGATACATTTAATTACTTTCTCCACCGTCTGATTGAAAGAGCCATTAAAAGATTTTCTTTTACGGTAACAATATTACTCTGTCGAAGAATTTTTAAATAAAAGTAATTAAACGTTTTTTTAAAACCTAAATGCTTTGCATCTCGTTTGACGTGTAGATAGATAAATTCCGATGAATCTGTTCTGAATTTTGAATTATTCTATTATTATTTGTTATATTTAACAGGGGCAGGTATTTAATTTATTTTAACGCTAACTTTAATATTTCGATAGTTTATATTTTAGATGATTAACAGAGGCTTTAATCGCATCTTTATTTTTAACTTATAAACATTCGTTTTCACATCTACACTCTACGTTATAATTACAAAATCTATATAATGTTTTTTACATATATTACGGTAACGTGTTGATTTCAAGTCAAAAATTGTCGATGTTCAAGACAAAATATTTTGCTCTGATAATACGAAGTAGCCGCTCGCTGTTTAAATCAACATGTGTAATATTATGACGTTATAAAGTAAAATTTGCTAATAATTACAAATATTTAGACGTTCATTTTCGAATCGGCTTCAAGATTACGAAAGGAAGAAGGTAATTTCCGCGTAATAGATCTAATAGGCGATAGTCGTCTTAGGAAACAGGTTTATACCTAAAGCGGTGTATATGAATGAATGGAACGGGTGTGCGATCGAGACTTGTAGTAACCTGAATTAGAGGAATTAAATAATTTATTAAAGTTAACTTATTCTTTATCGCCGATATAAAGTTTGTTGATGTCTTTGAATTTAAAAATACTAAACTACGAATATACTTTTGTTTACGGTTGCGCATTTATACCGGTCTATATTTGATTTAACATTAAAAGAACGATTTAACCGATAAAATCGTTAAATTTACCGTATAATTTTCGTATTAACAGAATTACTTAATTAAATTAAGGGAAAAATATGGAAAGATGGAGCGGTGATTATGCGGGGGAGATTAATAGTGCGTATACTTAGGGGGATTAAATTTCAAAGCGGAATAGACAGAAACAGAAAATTATATCCTTTATAATACCGTTTGAAATAATAACGTTGAAAATGTTTTAAACGAAAAAAGAGATTATAAAATCACCTAAAACAAAAATTACTTTTGAATGCACAGTTTATCTAAATTTTTGCTTTTTTAACCGGCCTGCTTAAAATTGAGTATCTTTAAGGATCTACCTTTATAACAAGGTTACAGGTTGTGCTCCTGGCATTCCTTTTAGTCTGTTTCCTTAGTTATTTCCTTCCCGATAGAACTCCGTGTTAGTCGAGATAGTGGTCGTTAAGAAAACGAGGACTTGTTTTAATTATTGCGTCCTCAGCATCTCTTCTGTTCGATGGGTACGACTTTAGCTACAGATTTTTCCGGTGGACGTAAAAAATCCACGATGCGGGATCGAGTTGCTTATTTGTAAAATCCGGACCTCTTTATACATCTTATATGTTGCTAGGAAGTTGTTTTTTTCTCTGTTTTTAATAGCTATACGGATTAATAACCCTCAAGTGCGTTCATCCGATCGCCAAACAGTGATCTGATAGCCCGATTTTATGACTTGAAAACTTATTCTGAGTTTTTGAAGAAGCCTCAAGAGATGGAACGCAATACGCCTAAGCGAAATAAAGATGAAATCTTAGCGTTTTTAAAAGCAAAACGAAAAACATTTTTTACGTAGAGGACATAAATTAACAAATTAATTTCTGGGCTGCCGCTATTCAAGACTGGTTTTTGTGTAGTAATTATATACGTGTGAACGTAAAAAACTTTAAACGCGTATTCTACTGGTGAAAGTAAAGAAGAAAGTTCATATAAACATAGGTTTGTAACCGCTTCGTTAATGAGTGTCGGGTAGCGAAAGAATTCTCCCTGATTTCTGCACTTTCGGTAAAGTTAAGTCCGACTGTAATTCTTTGGGCCCAAATTAAGAGTTATATTTAGCGGTTTTACGTGAAATCTGACACAAAAAAAGAAAAAACAAAAACGGTCCCAGAATTTTATTTGTAGTAGTTTTTGAGAAATACGGGGTAAAAGACAAAATATCAGGGTGTCAAAAACCCCACTATTTTATATTCGGTGTAAAATAAGTAAGCTAAATGGATAGCAAACTTTTACTAAAAATTAAAGTTTTTAAACAAAACTTATAGAGCGATTGATTCTGAATAAAACGGTACGAATAAATGTCTACAGAAACTAAAAGCAGACGTAAAATGTCCTAAATTTTAACTAGGTATTAAACAGACTGAATTTTCAATATTATAAAACAAAAGATATAAATATTTTAGAGACGTAAACGATTTAATCAAACTAACTAACAAATAACATTCTAAAAAATCAAAATTTACGTGAAATCAGCGATCGTTTCGAAATTAAAGCCGGTCTGAGGCAGGGGGAAACCCTTTCCCCTACACTCTTTACCTTTGTATTAGATAAAATAACGAAAACATTTTGGAATTTCAAAAAAACTGATTTTGGAATCGGGGCAGGAAAAGGAGAAATAATAGTAAATTGTTTAACTTTCGCAGACGATTTGGTTTTACTGGCGAATTCATAAAAAGAGGTGATTTTTCAAGTTGACGATTTATAAATAATCGCCGAAAAAGCCGGTTTAGATTACAATCTTCTTTTCTAAAACAGAAATAATGACAAATTCTAAACGAATCAAGAAATGTGTAGAAACCAAATTTGGAAAAATTACATATACAAGTAAATTTAAATATCTACGCAAAATAATAATCTCAAACGGTTCGGATAAAAAGGCGTTTGAAAGCAGAAAAATAGTTTTTGAGAGATTTTTGCACGGATTTAAATACTAGATCGTGGATACCGGTGTTCTTTGGCTGTCTCTGCTATAACAAATCTAAAATCGGTTTTAAAAACCGAAAGGAAAATTTTAAAAACGATCCGTGGCCCGAGAAAAACTAGACGGATACACAATGAAGTCGTATAAAGAATTTTACAAAATTAAACAAAAAAATAAGAAAAAATAAAACTTTTGAAGATTTAGAAACCAAAATCCGAAAAAGAAGGTTAAATTTTGCGGGACATATGATTCGAAAGGATTCAAATAGATCGACAGAAACCTTTTGATAGATTTTGTAAATGTAAAACTGCAGTATAAAATATATAATATGAAGTAAAGGAAAACCTAAATAAAGCAAATACGCTAATCAAAGATTGTCAAGATACGAAAAAATTTAGATAAAAAATCCGCAGAATAGAGATTTTTGTGAATGTAAAAAAGAAAAGAGAGAGCATGCGCTGGACAGAACAAAAAATTCAGCTTAGTGAAATAACGAAAGGACAGAAGGAATCGAAATGATTTTGCGCTGTCTTGCAGGCCTGTTCGGAAACGATTAAAATAAAAAAATAAAATAAAACAACACTAAACAACTTTAAAGTTAATTGAAAATTAATCCTTCCTAAATTTGTTTTAGAAAACTATTACGAGCCAGATAGCCGGATGAAAATAAAAATGTACCTTGCAATTTTGTTGGCCCTAAGAAAATTTTGTATCTGTTGTATCCTTTATTTCTAAAACTAATCGTTTCACTTTATATAAATTAAACCGTTTACGAAAAAACTATCGGAAACACAGGAATATATATATATTTATAAAAATATTATTTGCAAGATCCTGTCGACGAATAAAATCGACAGAATGTGTGCGTTTAGGCGAGCGAGCGAGTGAGGTGAACTGCGGCAGAATACAGAGCAGGAGCGATTCGAGCTGGTTTCTTGCGCAGTAATTAAAACTAGTTCAATCGTATTTCCATCTCGCTCTATTCCTCTACTCTACCCCCCCCCCCCCCCTAAGTATTACACGTCGTATTACTCTCTCTTTCTCTCTTTCTTTTGTAAATTCTTTCAGAGTTTCCTCTCACGTCTTTACTCTCCTCCTACCGGTAACCATCACATCCACTGAACTCCTTTTCAATACACTTTGGCCATCCTACAACCTACCTGCCTTCCTTTTATTATTATTATTATTTAAACTGGAATGGTGTGCCCTGCTCTTTATATGACCTCTTGCTCCTGCTTCTTTATTTCTTTACTTCTACCTACGTGTAATTTTTTTTTTTTTTTTGTTTCTTATTCTGGTCTTATGACTTGTTTTACTTTTTTTTATTATTATTACTATTATTAATCTTGAACTTTGATTTTTTCTTTTCGTTCCTTTTTTCTCTCTTTTCTTTACTTTATACTTGCAGTTAGGAAACCCGATAATAAAATGGGGAAAACTAGTCTTAAAATATGTACTTTTATTTAAAATAATAATATTTTTTTGAAGGCTCATAATATTATTTAATAGTAATATTCCAAATAATAACAGGACGTCTAACACAAGGAGATGGTTTTTCACTGAAGCTCTTCAACTTGGATTTAGATGAAACCACGAAAGCCTTCTGAGAAAATAACGATTTGAATGCAAATATAGGAACAAAGAATCAGAACGTCTAGCCTTTATCAACGACTTAGCACTTTGCAGAATCAAAAAAAGAAGCGATCGACAGCATTAACAGGTTGAAAGAAGTAGCTGAAAAAACAAGATCGCAGATTTATTTTTCAAAGACAGAAAACGATGACAAGTACCAGTAAGTATCCCTAAAAGACATAGAAACAAGGTATGGTCAAATTAGGATTACGGACCGTTTAAATATCTTGGAGAAACGGAACAGATAAACCGATGATCGACGAAAAAAATACAAATTAGAAGTAAAGTTTTACGCAAAAAATATTTACGATAAAGAACATTTCTGTACATGCAGAGTTGTGCACAGTCGTAATACCGGCAATCTTGTACGCCATAGAAACTACAAATATAACTGGAATAGAAAATCTACTCGAGAAAAATTTTAAAAAGGATTTACGATCCAAGAAGGACGCAGACTGAAGTCAAATAAAGTGATAAAATTGAAGAATTAGAAGTAACAAAAAGAAAACGACGTATGGACGCACGGTCCGAATGAACCGATCAAAGCTCGACAAACAAATCTTCAATAAACTCTAGAATTATAAAAGTCAATAGATGAAAGAAGAGCTCAAAAAGTTCAACGTTTCAGAAAACGACTGTCTAGGTGGAGAAAGAAAATTTTTGAATTAAAGGTTCCTGTATGCGAATAAGTGCAGCAGAGGAGAATGGACTGAAGAAAGAAGAGCTGAATACTCCGAAAGAATGAAAAATTTCTGGAAGATAAAGAAAGAAACTACGTAAAATGATATTTTCGTATTATGATATTTTGAAGGCCTATCCGGTGAAAAAAGAATTATATAATAATATTATAATAAAAATTAACTCGGTAAATTAAATAATATTACGTAATTATTATATTAATAAGTTTTGAGGGTTCTTATATATCTCATAAAAACACGGTTATAAAGCTTTTTTCCGTCATCGATACGTTAGTTTTACGCAGGGTTTACATTCCTAACCCACCGGGTCGGTCTAGTAGTGAACGCGTCTTCCCAAATCAGCCGATTTGGGAGTCGAGAGTTCCAGCGTTCAAGTCCTAGTAAAGGCAGATTACTTTTATACGGATTTGAACTTTAGATCATGGAAGCCGGTGTTCTGTTGCGGTCGGGTTTCAATTAACCACACGTCTCAGAAACGGTCGACCTGAGACTGTACAAAACTACACTTCATTTACACTCGTACATATCATTCTCATTCGTCCTCTGAAGTAACACCTGGCGGTGATTCCCGGAGGCTAAACGGGAAAAAAGTTTACATTTCCGTCTATTCTGTATTTAATTCTTATAATTTACTTTACTTATTGAATTTCTTTCTAGGATCAGAACTAAATCTAGTCGTTTCAATATAATGGATCTACCGGTGTCGTTCTTTTGTGTACATTGCTCTTTCAGAAAATTATCTATTCCCAAATTCGCCTTAAAGTTTCTTTAGTTCTTACTGTTACTATGACCGATTTGATGATGTCCAGGAACATTATCGGTCTCCAAGTCGGTCGATGCTCCGCCGAACTTTCTCGAAATTATTAAATCTATCTCTTAATTTAAATTCTACAAATTTCAGTTTGGCTTTACGTTATAATTTTTGTTTTTCAGTTTTTTTTTTGTCTGCAGTCATTTGACTGGTTTGATGCAGCTCTCCAAGATTCCCTATCTAGTGCTAGTCGTTTCATTTCAGTATATCCCCTACATCCTACATCCCTAACAATTTGTTTTACATATTCCAAACGTGGCCTGCCTACACAATTTTTCCCTTCTACCTGTCCTTCCAATATTAAAGCGACTATTCCAGGATGCCTTAGTATGTGGCCTATAAGTCTGTCTCTTCTTTTAACTATATTTTTCCAAATGCTTCTTTCTTCATCTATTTGCCGCAATACCTCTTCATTTGTCACGTTATCCACCCATCTGATTTTTAACATTTTCCTATAGCACCACATTTCAAAAGTTTTTCAGTAACCTGTAAATATTTATGTCACAGCATTATCTTTTCCATTTAAGATGCGTATCCGCGTTATCGAACAAAAAACTTACGTTACTTTTTCCGTATATTTATTGATTATTAAAATGTTTATTTAATGACTTTTCTTACAGATAGTTTTTTTTTTAACACGTCATGATTCCACTTATTACAATATAAAACGTATCGGTCCTACAAGAGGAGTTCTACAAGAATGAGTGCTTTCACCGATTCTTTTTCGATTTACGTATCGGAATTCTCTGCTTCTCGTAATACTAAAATAGCAACTTACAATGATGACGCTGTCATTACGTCACAATATCGTTCTACATAAACGTTTACTTTAAGCGTGCATCTAGTAGAAAAATGGGTTCTTGAAAACCGGTGTAGATTAATACGAAGAAATCGGTTAATATAACGTTTAAGTTGCGCCGAGATGCGATACCGTAATTTCTTTTAAATAACTTCTTTTTTCACCGGACGGCCCGTTGTAGTCGAAGGAATGGCTGTACTGATTGTATCGTATGCATTTATTTATCTTGAGTACACACAGACTTTGGGAATTTATAGCTTAATTCTTTACTAGTCACCCGTTTATCTAAATTAAAATCATTATTTCTTTTTGGTCGTACTAAAAAGAGAAAAAATATAATTAGAATCGATCCGACACTTCTTGCCAGATAAAACTTTTTTTCCAGTGTATATTCACCGATTCCCTTATACCTCTATTACGTCTATAATATGTTAAATTCTCATTTCAAAATTCCTGTCGTACACGAGAAATATTCAAGATTTCCCTCCAGACTTCTAGTTTTAAAAAAATCATTCTGATATTTGGCATTTCTACCGAATTTATTCAAATTTTGAAAAGTAAGATGCAGCAGGGATCTTTTCCATTAACAATTTAATTAAACTATTTATTTTCAAATAACTCTAGCCCGCCGAGCCGGTTTTGCGGTTAGCTCGTCATCGTAAATCGATTGTTTTAACGGCTGATTTTCGAAGTCGAAAGTTGTGAAGTTCAAATCCTAGCAAAAGTTAGTCGCTTTTGTACGGATTTGATTACTAGACGGTGGATACCGGTGTGGTTTGGCGGTTGGTATTCAAATCACAGTCTGAACAAGACTACACTTCATTTACATGTCATACACATTACCCTCATCTGAACGGGCCGTGGGGCGGATTGCTTATTGTCCACTAGTCGAACAGATCGCTAAGTACACATTAGGAAAAAAAACTTTTTTTCATTTTACCGTATATCTTTTCAAAACTATTGTTTTTAACGAGCTTTTATTTCCATACTGTTTCATGTCTATATAATCTTTATATATACTCTATTGTAATATCTCGTTGCGCTAGTAATAAAGAAAAAACATTACAATTAATATAATCCATCCTAAAAATGTCTAATGGATCGGGGAAACGTTTCTTCGTATTTGCATTTAAAAGTAAAACAGAATATTTCAAATGAAGTAAATTAAGTCAAACATTTGCCGTTTTGATCGACCACCTTTTGCCTTTTTGGAGGTCAAAATCTTCCCCTTTTTTTGTAATAAAATTTCAAAAATTATCGAATTTTTTCTTTATTTTCACTCTTTTTCAAAACGAAATAACTTTTAAAAAATAAACTAATATAATCGTAACTTTTCTAAAAATACTCAGTGATAATCGAAAAGCACGCAAGTGTTGATAGATTTGATTAATATAACCAGAATTATGCGATCCTAAAGCCATCTACCGAATATAACGAAAATTTTTCACCTATCCCAAATAAATTGAAATGTATTGAAATCTTAATAAATTGAAATCTATTCGATGGATAGATAAGAAATCTATCCATCGAATTCGATTTATGTAGATATCTCTCTATGATGAAAGTATATATATATATATATACAGGTACAGAGTGTGTGGTGTATGTATGTGTATATATATGTCATATAATACATACACCACACTCTGTACCTGTATTTTTAATAATTTTAATCAGAAATGTCTTAATTAAACGGTCAAGCCAAGGCTTCAACTCCATAAAATTATGTTACACATATTATAACTTGACACACGTAACACTTACCTTTCTCTTACAGCAAGAATAAACACTTAACTATAGGTTTTAGTTAACACACGCAAATCAGGTTCTACCTCAACTTGCTATATATATATATATATATATAATTAAATTTTGTTTTTCTATTTTTATTTATTTATTACATTGTTTTATATTAACATATAAATTTTCTGTAGGATATCAACTTATAAAAATTTAATACTTTATATTATTATTGTTTAAGCGTCAAATGTATATCTGGTGTAAAACTGTTATATAACGTATATATTTAATTTCTTTCTCTAAAATAATTGAGTAATTTTATTTTAATTTTGTTAAAGTCTGTTAGTTTATTATTTTATAGTTTTAACCTATATACAGTATTTGTATTTATGCTATTATTATTATTATTATAATTAATAGTAGTAGTGTTATTTTTAATAATTGTTGTGTAATTATTTTCACCTTGATTGTTTATCTTTATTCTACTTTTCCAAATACTAAATACCGATGAAGTGAGAACCCAGTTACAACCAAGAAAAGTCTTTATTTATTTTTCATTTTCGTTTTAAATGCTTATTATTAAATTTTTTTTTTAAATTCTGCAATATTCTTTCCCCTCAAAGTTTCTTTTCAATCCGTTCCCTATATATAGAAACCCTAAGTAAATCGGGTTCCAAAACTACGACGTGAAGAGAAGTTTTCGTTGAAACTTCTCAAAGGAATATATATAAGTAGTTGAATACATTACATGTACGAAAAGCGATCTGCATCGATTAAATTAGAAACAGAACTACGAATAACGTAACGAAAAATAGTTAAACGAAATATAAAGATGAAATAACGAACCGAATTCTAAATAAATAACGATATAAGCTCAACGACACCCGACTGAAAAAGTTACAAATGTCACGGAACACGTGGAGTCGTTTCAGCCGTCTAATACTGTCGCTTTTGTCCAAAACTTACCCGGCAGGATAGTTCTCACGGTTGTTCAGCCCTAATTTGTATTACGAACTTAATCGTTGAACCTCCTCGTGGACGTATGCTAATTCCGGATAGCCGTGCACCGCAGTTCCTCTCAAACCGCGGTACCTCCGTTACGCTTATGATTAAGGAACCGCTAGATAATATCGATGATGCCGTTAGATGTCGTTCCCTAAAGTCGGATACCGTAGGTCCATATCGGCTTCAGAAGCGCTTTGTACATGCAATTTCACCGGATCGATTTTTACTTTCCTTTTATCCAGTCGATTAGATCCGACATAGATCGCGATTCGACCGAAGCTTGCGTCCGATCATCTTCGACCGCCAAGATCGCCTTTTTATCGGCAAACCAAGCGACAGCGAATCGATCTGGATTTGGCAGGTGTGCGGTGAAGACTGAGTAAAAAACCGGCCCCGAAACTCGACTTTGAGGAACACCCGACTTAGCGTCAAAAAGTTCGGACGACTCGTGATTATACTCGACCTAGGAAAAATACCGACCGCATAGCTACCCAGGATCAAGTAAAACGGTCGAGGTGAATTCGTTTTCGGCTTACAAAGTACACCGGGCGACCGAACCTTGTCGAACGTCTACTGTGGATATCCAAAAAGGTTGCCGAACAATATTACTTTCCTTCCAAACGGCTATCGAAGACATTAACAATCCTATTTTTTTTGTTTAGCGGTATAATGACCTATTTCGATGCCAAACTGACGATCGGCGATAACATATTCTTGCTCTAAAATACTCCACGGTCTTCGAAGATGAGTGTGGCTTTCTAATTCTGCAATATTTGACGTGAAAGTTTTTATTTCATATACGATGCGTTTTTATATTACTACGTTTTAATTTTTTTTGTCGTTTACCGTGCCTTTCGTTAAGTCCAAAGTATTAATTTTAAAGTTGTTAATTCCAAGTCGAAAAAACTTATTCTTAAAACGGGCTATACAAGTATATTCCCCGTAAACATACCTCCGCTTAAAATGTTTAATTATGTTAAAAATCTAGTTTAATAATTTAATTAACAAAAAACTGGGACGAAACAGAGACTCTGCGAAAGAATTTTAGGCGAAGAAAAAATTAATTAAAGGAATAAGTTGAAAAAATTAATTTTATGTCTTACCGTCGCTGAATACTGCAAATTTTGTCGTACGATGGCGAATAATGTTGATAATCGAAGTATCCTTAATCGACAGTTATTTGCAAAATTTATGATAAAAATAATCCTTATTTCTCCATACTAAAGAAATGTCTTTCTCTGTTTCTCTGTCTTTCTCTGTTTCTCTGCCTCTAAGCAAAACTTTTCTTATTATTATTTTGTAAGTAGAAGATCCGCAACGCTTCGTTATTTGCTAGATTTGAGAATATACATGTTTATTAAACGAACACGAAAGTTTGTTAAAACATTACAAAACTGAACGTTACGGAACTTCACAAAATTTTAACTTTCAGTTTATCTCTTTTACCTATTTCTCCCTTTTCCCTTATTCCCCGTTTTCCTTTTACCCCGCGCGTAAATCTGTCCAGTAGTTTTTAGTCTATAGCGCACATACATACGAACATTGCCTTTTATATATGCAGAAGAGAAAAGTCTGCTTGCATATTTGTTTGTTTCGTAAACAACTCGACATCGGCCCCATTATTATTGTGATATATTCTGAATACGAGCCAAATCGGTCCGCAAATACAATTTTTCTAAATATTTCAACCCCAGCGCCACCTAGCGGGTCCAAACTAATTCAGAAACCTTTGCGGGCATGCGCACAACTCACCAAAGTTTCAACGCGATCGGATGAGGAACGCATACGGGATAAACAGGCAAACATTCATTTTTATATACGTATATGCAAGATACAGGTTTATCGCTAACATTTCTTTAAAATTTTAAAAAAGTATTTGTTTTTAATAACTAAAAGGATCGCAAATAATACGGCTTTACAAAATAAATTACAATAATTATTAGTTCCTTTTAATTTTTTAATTCGACGCCAAATTAAAGGGGTTATGTTTTTTAATTCGGTCCGATTTTAAGAAAATAAACTTTAAAAATTAAATGAAAGCGAATAGAATAAAAGGTGTTTTTTATTTTATTTCTTTTGGGATGACGGGCATCGACCGCCTTGGTGATTTTGCCCTTTGAGAATGGAAATTTGTAACGTATGAAAACTGTCATGCCTGACCGGGATACGAAGCAGTGACCTCCAGACGAAATGCTACCGTTCCACCAGGGAGATCGGCCGTTCTATCTTATTGTGTGACTTAATCAATATCTAAAGGATTTTTTAATATATTTTTTTAGTCGTATCAGATAAGATACCTGGGTTAACGCCGGGTAATTTTGCCGTGTAACGACTAAGAATGCAAAATTATTTAAAGATAACGGTTACGATTTTACGCTGAATTATTTTCCATCTTAATTTCACTGAAGCGCGAGTTCTGTAACCCTTTTTTAACACTTACGCATTTAATTTTTATAATTCTATCGCAATTTCGCATTTTTCTGTTTTATTCTTCGTCGTTATACTTTAGATTCCCTCTTATTTTTATCGTAATTTATATTTTACTCCGCGTTTTACGTTTCTCTTTAACGGTTATTTATCTGAATAATCCATTTTTGCTTTAAACTTCTTGTAGGTTATGATTATTGAAATTATCCTCTACGGATGTTACGCACATAATTATTTCGGTTCGTCGTATCCCTTCGAGTCTGCTTCCACAGACACAAGTTTACAGTATACGTGTGTAGGTGTACGGGTACAGCAAAGAAATTTTTATAATAACATATAAATATAGTATATCGTATTAATAATTAGGCGTAATCATATGTGCGATTCGTTACGGTCCGATTCCGTACGGATTCCATCACCGTGTAGTACGGTAAAGTAGATAATATCATATTAGAATTTAATTCGATAATCGACCGAGGAAGTAAATTTTTTTTTCTGACGACTTATCGTCTTCTATTTTTTGACGTACGTTTAAGTAAATGTACGCGACGGGCACCGACAGGAAAATCGATAAACATTAGATTTTCCTTGTTGAAAATCGCGGTTCGCACATCAATCACCGATTTTTACACACCTGTTCAAACATTTTTCCGCGTTTCTTATCTTCGAAATAATAAGCGCCCGGAGAAACCGTTGTAAGTTCTAACAGTCTCATACCTTTTCCGAAAACGATTCGGATTTATTTTCACAGATTTGTATCTTCGATTTCATAATCCCCGTAGCTAAAATCCACGAGGTCGATGTCATAGTAATGCCCGCTTCTCCCTACTCTCTACGGAAGAACACATCATTGCTTTTTTTTCAATGTAATATGGCCTTGCATTAATGTTCTGGAAGGCCCTCGAATACGTTTACGTTTGATACCGTTTCGTTACGCGATATACGTAGATAACTTTCTTCTCGGATTATCGATTCTAAAAAGAATTCATTCTAGTACGTTAAAATCTCATATTCCGTACCGTATTAATCGATTTTGGGAAGACTTACGTCTTGCTGCCGGTGAATTGTTGACAGTTTGTGTTGGTCTCCTGAAATTATTTTCTTTCATTTCCCCGGTAACAAGCAGTACGTTACGTGACGAGCTTATAATGACTGCCATTAATGCACGAGTGTGAAGTAATTTAAACTTCGCATCGGTTGTAGACACTTGCATATCGTATATTATTGATTTAAATTTACGATAGAATACATAGTTTACGGAATATATATATATATTTTTTTTTTTTTCAATACATACATTAAACAATACATTTATTTCTATAGCAATACATTTTCTATAATGTAGATCGATGTTAAAGACATTTCTTCCTCAGAATCCGACGCAATTCACAAAAGGATAAACCGTGTATTCTATGAATTTAGTTAATCTCTGCTGGCTAACTACTAAATATTAAAATCAAAGTAAAAAAACAACCGATACATTAAACGATATCCGCTTCTGATTTGCCAGTGTTTGAAAAGAGTACGCTATTATCGATTGAACACCTGTATAGTAATGAAAATCTTTTTCATAACGATATAGGTTGCAGCCGCATAATTCAAACGTTATAATACAGACGTAGAAAAACGATTATATTTCATTCGAAAGTTGTTTTATTTTTTACTGTATTTTTTACACGACTTCCCAAAAAGGAGTGTAATGTATTTAGGGCATACGTTTGTATGTATGTATATATGTTTGTTTGTTCCACCGTAGCATCTCAACGGCTGAACCGATTTAGATGCCGCGTTGGAATCCATACGTTACCGAGAGTGTCATAGGCTGTATAAAGATGTATACCATATATACAGTTTTCCGGGACGTTAGCCGACTTAAAGAGCCGATTCAGGACACCAAAATGAAAAGAAAAGGTTCATATCGACATAAGTCTTACTTTGCTTTGTTTTCCTTCTGGATGCCGTTTTGAGATTTTTAACGAAAAAAATTACATCTCAGGAATGGGTAAACCTACTTTCATTAAATCGGCAAAACTAAGATTAGTGTCTTGCTCTACAAAATAAAAAATTGTGAAAACGTCACCTTTAAAAATTCCAGAATTGCGGCCGTATTAATTTTTTAATTTTCTGTAGCTTTGTAATTATTTGTTCTATCAAATTTTTACTTTTACAGAACTTATTAAGCGTTTTATTTTGAAGAAAATGACACCTCATTATTAAAAAAACCGTTGAAAACAATCGAGTTGTTGCAGACAATTAACCCAGCAGTACGTTAAACTGATAATTTTTTGCCTGTTTTTATTTCCTCCACTAAATGTAATAAAAATTATGAATAATAAATAATAGTAAAATCTAAAAATTATCTATCGCCTTATTCCGTTTTTAATCGGATTTATTAATTCTGTGTAGATTCCAAATCGTTTAAGCGTTTAGTAAAGATTCTGCACGGATACAGTCATACGCTTTTTTGAAATCTACGAACGATATCGTTAAGTTTCTATTTCTTTTCTTTTGACGGTCGATTATCCATTTGAAATTTATGATTTGTTCCGGACAGCTTCTTCCCGTCTGAAATCCCCTTGATATTCTCCCGATTTTTTGTCTAGTCGGCCTAGAATTTTCCGCAAAAGAAATTTATGAAATATCTTGTAGGTTATATCGAAAAGGGACATTCCTCTGTAATCGTTGCGATCCGTCTGTCTCCTTTCTCGTCCAAAGAGTGGATTAAGGCTGTGTTCCGATTCTCGGACGGTTCACCTGCATTCCAAATTTTTATTAAATTTCTGCGGGGAATTCGATTGTTTGATGGTTAGAATTTTTCCACAGTTTCACTGTTAGTTGATGTTCTCCTGCGGCTTTGTAATTTTTAAGGGAACCTATCGCTGATCTTACTACTTCTACGATCGAGGGGCGATGTTTTCCAAAGATGTTTTATTTGTTTTTCGAGGGTCGACATTTGAGAGATTTTGGGGTTTGTCACAATCGAATAGCTTTTGGAAGTAATCTACTGATATTTCTACGTTCTCCGCATCGTTGTATTTCAGTTTCCCTTCCTTATTTTTAAGCGTTAGGGTTGAAGGGGAACGATTAGAAAGGTGGGATTTATATTTATTATTTTTATTAAATTCCTCTTCGATAGTATCTAACTAGGATTGATTTTTGATGCTCGCGCTTGACTTCTTATGTTTTTCGCTTCCTTTTTTCTTTTTTAGGATTCTCTGGACTTCATGCTCTGATGGTTTAGCCAGTCTTGGCAGCGTTTTTCTATGATCCCATCGAATTCTTTGTATTCGGGAGAGCAATTTCTTCAGCACTGTTTGAGTGTACCGGTCGGTCTTCTAGACTATTTTTCAGTAGGGTTTTTGTCGATTCTTTGAGTACATGATAGTTTATTATTTTTATCGGGTCGTGGTTTCTTTTTTCTTGGGATTTATTATTGCCTGTAGATTATCTTTTTGGAGTCAGTTTTGTTTTTCCTTTGGAATTGTAGCGATTCGAGTCTATGTCAAACCCTTTTAATACTTTTACGTCACAGATTTCTCTACGATAGATTTTTCCATTGTTACACGGTCTAAGAGGTATTCTCGGTCTGTAGGATCCGGGTATTTCCAGGTTTTTAGTTTATCTATTTTCTTCTTAAATCGTGTCTTCATGATTAGGTAGGCAGAACTTTATCTATCTTAGTTCACTTCTGTTTGTATGTTCACGCGCTATCCGTTTCCCTGTAACGTTTCGGAATTTCTTTTCAGGGCCGATCTGTGCTTTTAAGTCTCCCGCCAGGATGTTCATGCCATTATCAGGAGTATTATTTATCGGGTGATAAACTTCTTCCCAAAACTCTTGAGAATTTAGTTTTTTTTTTTTTACTTTTTTATCGTTTGCCGGGGTGCGGACATTTATTAAGGTGTAGATCTTATTTGCAACTTTAAAGGTAAGAGTTGCCTGTCGACTTGGGATGTCGACAGGCAACTTGTCGAGTTGGGGATGTCGAATCAAAGTTAAAGATCGAGTCAATTATTTTGGTAGTAACCGTAAATCCTACTCCGAGTCGCGGGCATCCTTTCATTGCTTTCCTTCCTGGTGGTCCCTACTATATTCAGTACCCTCTTGACTCAAAAGGTTCAAAGGTATTTATAATTTTTTGGGAGGCTGTAATTAAGATTTTTGTCGATCTAAAACATCAGTCCAGCGCTTCAATTTTCCGGTTTTCAGAGAAGAATTTACGCCTAATGCGGCAAAATTTGAAGACCTGTTATATTGTAATTTTTGTCTCGTCCTGTTGCTGTTGTTGTTGATTTCAGAATCCCCGATCGATTAGTTATCTTGCAGGCGATGACCCGTTGAATCCGAGTGCCATCTTTTACGGTCCTTGCCGTTCGGTAGAATTTTCCTACAAGATTTTTTCCTCTTTGACTGTCGGGTTGTCACACTGGTTAAAATAGATTTCTGTTTTACAACTCCAAAGATGATTCGAAAAGGGATTTGATTTGGTTCATCAAAAATAATCTCCGACATTTTTTCTATATTTATCCAGACGCACCATGTGGAGGCTTGAACCGACTTATTCTTGATAGACGTTAGGTTTGGAGAAAGGTTAAGTCGGTTCCAAATCATTACGCCCAATTTTTTGTTATTTAACACATTACGTTTAATATTATTTCACGTTATTTAAATTTAAATAATTAATATAGACTTAAAACACGTCTATTTTTTATCTTAAAGTTTGTTTTTATATTTATAATTTTACGTCTTGTATCGAAGCGATTGATCTATGTATTTTTATGTTCCGATAAGAATGAAAATTTATTTATTTACTTCCTACTCTAAACGATTTCTATATAGTTGCAGTTAAGATTAAAATTAAACCGACAAGCGATTAAATTCATTCTCGGGAATGAAATTTTAATATTTCTTATAAAAAAAATTCTTATAAAAAAAATCTCTTTATGTAATTAAAAAAACATTTTAATAAACGACGCTTTTATTGGTGTAATTCAGAAGGTCTTACTTTGACTAATTTATCTGTCTTAAGTACAAATTTTAAATCCTTAATGTATCGGACCTGCCAAATAATATGTCGTTTAAATTTATACATACTTTTACGCGATTTCCGAAAATTTAATAGTTTCGCAATTATAAGTCGTAAAGACAAGAAACCTCGTATTGGCTTCAGTAGGCCTTTTATAAATTTAATAATAAATTAATTTATTCCGATTCATTATTACAATTGCAAGAGTGAATATTGTGCGATAGGAGGTATCGATTTAACGGAATAAAAAATCAATTTAGTTTTATAATTGAAAAGAAATCAGCACCGTTCAGCTCCCCTTCCCTGTCACCTTTACTATGCGTTTTACCGATCTCTAAATTCACTTAATTTTTAACCGATATTTTACACGAACCATCGACGACTTAAGAATCATTAACCTGACGTGTTAACGATGAAAAAACTGACGGTGCGCGCATGTAAAAACGATCTATTTTTTAGTATGAGATCACTGCTTGAGGTGTAATGTAGGTTATTTTTTTAAAAATAGCTTTATAAATGGCCTCCATCTGGGCTACAGTTGTCGTAGTTCAAAATTTTTATTTTTTCAATTTCCTTTAAAACGGTTTGCCACGCTCGTACTTTTTTATTTAAGATTTTTAAATTCTCCTCCTCATAATCGATTCGGGAGAACCCGATTCTTACGAGAACACGAAGTGTAGTCGTCTGATACCAAAAAATTGTCGTTTCGAGTCAGGAGAATTTTGTAAATTTCATTTTTCTACGTTTAATTTTCAAAACGTTATTTAATGTTTTCTATATTTTATTAACATTCCACGCAGTAAAATATCGTACCGTGGAGAGCCCGAAGATCTATCTGTATTCAGTAAATAAATAAAAATGAACATCTTTCTAACTTAATTATCGGATAATGTATTTAATTTGACTAAATCGTATGAATAAAATTAAGTTTTATTATTAAAAAAAATCACGAATTTTTATAATTTTAAATAAGAAGTTTAGAATCAAATGGTTTTCCCGGTCTTTTTAAAAATGTATTCTACTCTTATGGAACAGAAGAGATTTTGTTTTTGTACTCAATTTCCATATAGTCCTACGACAAGAGTAAATGTCTTTTAAACTAGTGTAATTTTCCGGAGAGGGTGGGAGACACAAAACATTTTCCGTTATAGTCGAAGGTCTGTATGAGAAAGCTTTTCTATAAGAGTATTGGAAAAAAGTATGACGTTAAAATCTTGTACACACACACACACATATCTATCTCACATACATACGTATAAGGAAACGTGTTATCGATGCGGTAATGTCTAAATGACACGTATCCTGTAATATGAACAAGAGCGACGTCGGACCTCGAACGGAGAACGAAGGATGTGAAAGATTACTTGTATTGTCCTGAGGACATCTAATCCGCTTTTATTTCTTTTTAATTTTTAAATACCATCGCCAACGGGCATCGCTTCACTTCAATCGGTTGAAAAGAAAAAAAAGAGAAATGAAACAAAATAAAAGGGAGAGACCACACACACGGTATGAATGTCCGGTCCTCGGTCCATGCGCATCCGATTTCTTCATCTACGGTCCACCACCTAATCACGTCGCATCACGTCGCCCGTCGCCCGTCGCTCTCGTCCCCCTTCTTCGACATCATGGTCGTTTTCTCATCTATTTCTTATACTTTTTTATTTTGTTTTTGATTTTTTATTCTCTTGTAGCCTAAATAAAGTAGAAAAAACGTACTAGGTCGATTGAACCGTGAAAGAATACGGCCACTCAACCGATTCGATATCGCTGCACGAACACGGTGGCGAACAACCAGATAACCTATTGTTATTTTATTTTACACACACGCGGACATATATACATCGGCGCTGATTTTTGTTATTAATATTTTTTTTTAGTATCGTATTTGTATTGCAGAAAGTAATGGTAAACTATTTCGATTTTTCGCTAACGGGGAAATTTTATTTCACAACGGTAGATTTTAATTTTGACAGAATTAAAAATTAATTTACGATACGTTTTGGTTTGACGTCTACAAAATTATACAAATTTTATTTGTATAACTCCTCTATTTTCACGGACGTAATAAACAATATTTAAACACCCTTATTTTTTTGTATTTTGAACGCAGTATAATATTTTGAATTTAAAGATTAATAGTTTGTACAGTGAAGGAAGGCGATTATATTAAATAATCGCCTCGTATGAGGTACGAGGGGTGGCTGAAATGTATGATACGCAGTCGTTCATAACTCCCAAAGAAAAGAAATAATCAAATAAAAAAAGTACGTTGTGAAAGTGCATTTTATTTACTCCAAAACCTTGCACATCTTTTTCCATGTAGTCACAGTTTACATATACCCCTTTCTCCCGACGGTTTTATTCATATTTACAAAAATACTATAAAATTTACAATTTTATAATCTTGTAATTTATTTTTATATTGACGTGCGATTTATATTTATTATGTTCCGATAAGAATAAAAATTTATTTAAGACAGCCGTTCATGAGTTTTAACCGAAAATCGGTACACACGTACGAACATTTTCATTTATATTTGTTTAATTATATCCGGAAAGATAAATCAGAAAAAATCTAATCTTTACAGTCATCTCTTACGGGTATTACGATTAAAAAAATATAATAATAATAATAATAATATGTAATAAAGTTGGCAGTTCTGCATTTATATATGATAACTGGTATATATACACATACACATTGAATTTTATTGTACTTCAGATACTTTAAAGATTATAATAATAATAATAATAAGACTGCGGTAAATTTTCTTGTTCCTCTTCTTCTTCTTGACTAGTATTATTACTGTTAGTGACCGACCACCGAGGACAATAGATGCCGCAGGCTTTCTTTCCGACATAGTCAGTCTACTACGTATACTTTAATAAGAAATATAAAGCTTTTCTGCACTATACTGCTGTATTGTAATAATATTTCCTTCTTTCGTTAAAAAAAGATCGGGAGAAAATTAAAATCCTTTTTCTTAAAAAAGCATCGATAGATAAATAAATGTTAATATTTCAACAAAATAGGTCGCATAATAAAAATCGATTTTCGATTTTTTACGATCTCGGTAAAATATTCGATTTACTTCCGTATTTTTTACCGATGAAAAAAGCCACTGTAGTCCAGAGGAGTCGGTTAAAGTACCCGGTTATTAAAGTCTATTACTCAGACGTAACAGTGCCGTCACAGTGACGTGCCCTCGCAGCACCCGTGTCGCGACAGCTATAATTAAGTCGGTGATTCGCACGCATCAGTATATATGGAGTAAAGTACGATGATCGTTCAGAAAGTTTTCGGGTGACAAAGAAACCGCAAAATATTTCGATTTTTTTTCGACGTAGTCGGGTTGTAAATGGATAATTTTATTTTGTCTGCCTACGTTCTGCGCACCAAGCATCGCAAACCGGTACTACCACGGTTCGGTTTGAACAAAACAAGATAACGATATTTTTTGTTACCGGTGAATTTTCACTATACTATAAGAACGATATACCGTTTTGCGTGTGTGTGTCTCCTGTCGCTATAGCCCGGCGTGGGCACGGCCTCCTCCGCGATTCGCCTCCAGTCTTTTCTATTTCTCGCCGCATCTCACCATCTTCTCGCCCCCGTCGCTGTCAGATCGCTTCGTTTTTTTCGACAAGTCCACCTTCGTTATCCGTAATCGCAATCCTGATCCGAGGTTGATCGTTCGGTTCAGTAGCAGTTTTCTTTTTGTAGGGTCGCTAAACACTACGCCCGACGCCCGACCCCTGACTGACGGACCGGTGGATTTTCTCCTAAGAGGTCCATTCTTCTAGACGGATATTACGAATATTTTTTCGTATTCCTACGAAAAAAAATCGCATTACATTTTTCGTTTTCAAATGTAATACGAGGAGTTACCGGAGGGATGTTTTTTCGACCCCGTGCTCTTTTTATTAACGCTTTTGCTGAAAATCTTAAATCGTTCATCGTTTCTCTCTTTGTAGACGGTACGAATACATATGTAATCTTCGATATTATTGAAAGGGATCTAAAAGGAAAATTTCAAATAATCATAGCGGTTGAAATAATCATTTATAGAGCTGATCGTTATGAGGCCTGTCCAAATCGTAAATAAATTGTGAAAAAGGAACATTAATCGTATAAAAAAGTCATAAAACCTATAAAAATAAATTCAAATATATGTTGACATTCAACCTTTTCATTAATATATTTATAATAAATCGTTATTGTCAGTTTCAATTACGCGCCTCCGTTTTTTATAGAATTTGCATGATAATTCAACATTTCATAAGATAATTTTATATATTCTATTATATAAAGAGGAAGAGGGTTTCTGTTAATTCGGGAAACAAAAACTACTCGATCAATTGCAACCAAAGTTTTACCTATATTCTTTACGTAACTGAGAAGGGTTTTAGATATATTTCATCTCGAGAAAAAATGTGTATATATATATATATACTAGCTGTATCCGCCACGCTTTGCTGTGGCACATTGTGGTTGCATGGATGAGAAATGAGAAACAAAACAAAGCATACGTTTCATAGAAGTTTAATTTTGCAATACTTGTGGATATACAATTTTTTTTGTTTTTTACTGTCTGCGTAGATATAAAGGCTATCTGGTTTGCCGACTCGGGAACACGCAACATACGGTTGCCCATGTGAGAAGCAATTCGCATCTAAATCTAAACCACACAATTCTAAAGATTGACCTTGAGCTTTATCGATTGTGATTGCAAATGCCGATCGAATTGGGAATTGCAATCTTTTAAATTGAAATGGTGTATCGGTCGGGATTACGGGTATTCGAGGAATGAGGACATCTTCACCTTTGAAAGGCCCCGTTAAAATCGTTGCATCCGCTACGTTATTCATCAATTTCTTAACTGCAAGTCGCGTGCCGTTGCAGAGTTTCGGTTGATTAAGATTCCGCAACAGGATAATTGTCATTTTTTGATCGAACCGTTGCTAGAATCAATCTAATGAGGAATGTTTCCCCAGTTCCTCCTGGCGCATCCAAGAAGAAGGTCCCCCCAACTCCGTCATTTATCATTTGCATTATGCGATCATAAATGGCTTTCTGTTCACGCGTTAATTTGGGAATGTTTGATCGGACATATGACTGAAAATCACCAATGTTGTAACTCTGTTCACAGCGTAAATCCACATTAAATGAAGCAATCGCAGCTCGGGTGGGTGCTGGCATTCCCAATTGACTAAGAACTTTATTTGCAATAGCTAAGCACTTGTCTTCAATATTTATCAATGCTTCGTTGTAAATGCCTTCTGTAAATTCCATGGTCATATTGGTATTTTCTAGGCGTACTCTATGCAAAATATCCTCAACCATATGCGATCGATATTTCCCATAACTCTGTGGTAGATGAAGGGAAGCAAGCGGTCAATATAATTGCGAATAATGCGCGAATTTGGTTTGGATGTGCAGTGTTGCACGCGTCATTAATATATATATATCCCATTGTTGGTCGTTTTCTAATAAATTCAGAGCTTGGTGAAAGGCGCAGCTCAATCACGACACGATCACACAAAAGTACCTCGATTAAAATGAATATTTAATTCAGATTGTATAATAATCTGAATCAGATCCAAGTGGATACGTTTTTTTTTTTGTTAATAAACAATGTAATTGGGAACAGGTATTGTTTCACAATACCTGTGACTGCGGTTGTCGTTAGCTAGTATGGCGAGTGTTCGCCTCGCTTCCGGCAGATGGCGCGGTCACTGGTACACAGCTGACCGTTAAAGAAACTGTTTTCTCGCGGTCGCGGGTATGTGACTGATGCGAAAAATAGATAAAAACAATTCTTGATGCGGGTTATATATCGTGCTAAAATTTGAACCCAATCGGTGCAGAACATTTTGAGTTTTTGAAGCGTACACAAACGAACTTAACATTTTTATATATAAAGATTTGTGGGCTGCGAAAAAAGCCCTTAAGTCGTGCGAAAAAACACATCATTTTAAATGCTTAAAAAAGCAGAGTAATGCTTACAAATTACAGAATAATCAAACGGCGTTGATTTCAGATGTTAATAAACTGCTAACGTAAGTAGAAGTAGTGCTGCTTCAGTGTACAACGTGATTCTTGAGTATGAATCTACTAATGAATTACGGTCTCCAAAGAAAACAAAACCCCGCAGGTCAATTGAGAAAAAGGTGAGATTTTGATAAAAACGCGATTCGTAAAAAAATTACACGAATTTGGATTATTTAGAAATAGTTTAGCAGTGTATTATGTCCTTTGGAAGAGAATTCGGTTATTGTCTTCGACAACGCTTCTTATCATTAAACGAAAAGAATTCCAGCCGTGTTATAGAAAAACAATGATATCAAAATGCGGCTTAGTTCAAAAGGAATAATTTTTGAAGAGGTTTAAGTTAATGTTCAATCATTGCAAAGGGTTTCGCGTATTAAAAGTAATTATAGTCCGTATAAAATTGGTTTGACCCACAACGCCATATTGGTAAGTCGTGTTTTTATTCGGCTCCTAACGAATATATTTGCCGGCCTCTTTGGCGCGAGTGGTAACGTCTCGGACTTTAATCCGGTGGTTCCGAGTTGGAATCCCGGACAGGCATAGCATTTTCATACGCTATAAATCATTCATATCATCATCTGAAGCAATGCATAACGGTGGTTTTGGAAGTTAGAAAAAACAAAAAAAAAACGAATACTTAGTTGTGTGGTTTCATTGTTACTATTTGTGAATTTTGTTCTTTGCTTTTACATAGTAAAGAACGCTAAATGACCAAAAAACGATTGTTTGGTCATATATATGTAAAAAAAAACCTAACAAAGAATTTTTTGGTCATTATGTAGGGATATTATTTTCTGTGTATTTGGTTATTTCGACTTTATTTGTTTGCATAGTCTTAAGTCTATCTGGGGTGTGATTTTGTTTGCATTGGCAACGGCCATACGGGCTCTTTGCGATTGGTCGTTGTGTTTGACAGCGGCCATCTTGCATTGATCTGATTGGTTTTCCTTTGTTTACATTTCCATCTGATTTATTAGCCTCTTATTTATTAAAAAACTGTACAAATTAAAAATAGATAGATAGATAGATTTATTAAAAATAGATGAAAACAATCATTGATGCGGGTTATATATCGTGCTGAAATTTTTTTTTATCGTGTTTTTATTTTTAATAAAATACAGATGTTTTAGCTGTTAAATATAATTCAAAGAAATTTGGTCGTTGTGTTTGACAGCGGCCATCTTGCATTGATCTGATTGGTTTTCCTTTGTTTACATTTCCAAATTAAAAATGTACAAATTAAAAATAGATAGATAGATTTATTAAAAATAGACGAAAACAATCTTTGATGCGGGTTATATATCGTGCTAAAATTTGAGCTCAATCGGTGCAGAACATTTTGAGTTTTTGAAGCCGTACACAAACAAACTTAACATTTTTATATATATAGATAGTAGTTGAGATTTGCCAGTTGAATCCCAAACTTTAAGTGAACTGTGAGTCTCTAACTTAGAGCAAGTTGGGTTTGAACTGAATGATTCGAATCAATCGAATGAATAATATTACAAAAATTGTATAATTAAATTTACTTTTTTAATTATTAATTATAATTAAATTTACGTTAAATAAAATAATGTTAAAAAAATTAAAAAAACTTTCTGCTAAACAATAACCGGCTTCCCGTGGGGACTGTGTGTAAGGCGAGACTGGTGAGGTATGCGAGCACCTCTTGGGAAGCTGGACCGATCATCACTATTGACCGGTAACAAACGGGCTGCCCCTGGGGCGCTGTTTTGGGAGGTGCAATGGGATGCTCATATTTGCAAACATTCACCCGATTTTCAAAATTCAAATGGAGTATTTGTTAGTAGATTGAAGTCTAACATTTGCATGCATCAGGTACACTCCCGTTCTAACAGATCATGATTATTCGAAAATGTGTGTATATATATATAAACTTTGTTATCGCATTGCGCGAGAACCAACCAACCGACTACTTTCAAATTTGCAGGATACATTGGATACATTCGTGTTATCCCAGGGAAGGTTTTAAGCCATCGACCGACCTTAGCTCCAGTGAAGATTAAGATTATTCATTATTTCTTCGCCCCCGAGAAGGGTGAATTTGCGAATTAAAGATAGTATTCATTAAGTAAAAAACAGATTAATCCCTTTTTTTTACTTCACTATTATATTTCTGTCACTACGGCAACAGAAATTAGTTATGAATTTTTCGTCGTCAGAGGTGTGTATACCGTAGTTACTATTATTATTCTTCTGTCTTTTGTAATTTAGTTTCTTTTTCGGGTTTCTATAAAGCCTGAATGCTATATCATTATTTATCAGTATTATTCTCACAACCGGTGAGGATAACGTACAGTGCGGGGTTCCAGGGAGTGGAGCTCTCTGGGTAGATGGGAATGACGACTGAAGCCTTCTCTGCGGATGTCCAGAGCGCCGATCCCCCTAGTAAATCGGGATTGGCGAGCGAAGCGAGCTCTGCGGCCACGGGGTAGGCCCCTTGGCTCCGGAAGGCTTCGAGGAGCCCCTGAGTTGGCTCCGGGGTTCGCCTGGGCTTACCTGAGTTCCGAGGGTCGAGGTTCTGGACCCTAATGTGGCGGCTTGTGTGTGTATATATATATATATAAAATATAGTTTAAGAAACAAATTAAGGTGTGCCAACATCGTAGTTATATTCCTACAAATATAACTTATTAATATCAAATTAATTATATTAATACAACTGGATTTCCCACTTTCGATTTCCCCTTAACATGATTTGCATTTCTATTATCGTTATTAATGATTTATTACTTAAACGTATTTACAATAATTTATTACACATATAAATAAATAAAAAAAAGGATTATATAAAACTGATCAATGTATTTTTTTTTATGTCACGGCTTTTGTTTATATATAGTATTTAAATCATAATAATTAATTTTAAGTAAGTATACCTGCCAATGGCTTATTAATCATAAGCTCTCTCTCTCTCTCTCTTTTCCTCTCTCATTCTCAGTCTTTCTCTCTCTCTCTGTATATATATATATATATATATATATATATATACCTGTCGACCCCTTATGTATGAAGTTTCCATTCATTTTTACTTCGGTAATTCTTTGGTTTATTTTTTATTCTTTTTATTTTGTGTTTTTGTGTGTTCATTTTTTCGTTCACCTTTCACACCTTCATCCATTCTATTTAATAAGTAGAATATCTGTTGATAATAACCAAAAGGAACGCAAACATACGCGCGTTAACACGCACGAACGAACGGTAGCCAACATTAATTTATTAACAGAGAACTGTATGGCCTGTACAAATATACATACGCAGCCTTTTAAATAAATAAGTAAATAGTTCATTGTTTGTTTTCTTTTACGTATTTATTTGTATTTTTTTTTATTATATTCAACCACGCTAATAGTCTATTATATTATAGATAATAATAATAATAATTATAAATATAATAAAATGCGTGCTGCATAGTCGTTTGTTTTGTAGTAGTCACCTGTTAATTTTACGCCGTAGGCACGGCACTATTTGCTAGGTCGAAGGACATTTCTTTAAATATTATTATTTATTATTTCATAAGCACGCGCATGTTTGAGTGTGTGTGTATTTTAAATCACCTACGGATGCACACACGCGCAATTATTTTTTTATCTATCTCTAATAGCTTGGACAATAATAGTAATAATAATAATAATGTAACCGGAAATTAATAATATCTATCGTTCTAATAATAAGAGTATCGATTCGGTTATATGTTCGTGTGCGTTTGTTCTGCATACTGAGATCGTACGAGGGACGGCTGAAATGTAACGCAAAGTCTCTCCTAACCGGTAAATAAAAAGAGACGGTGAAATGAAACAAAAATGGCGTAGAGGTACGTTTTATTCGCTACAAACTATATTTATTTTTACATGTAGTCGTCGTTTACAACTATATACGCATTTCTCCCGACGACGAACCGGCTTTCAAATTCTGTCGGTGGTCTTTCCCTAATCCACGATAATGTGAAAAGAAGTGAAAATCGCACGGAACCAAATCCAGGAAGTAAAAAGACCTTCGGCGGATACACATGATGTGTGCGGCCGAGCACAATCATGTCGATTTCGCGAATCGTCGAATTCGACACGCTCGTCTCCTAAGGTGTTTTTGCGTTTCTAACTATCGCACAGAATTTAAAATCGACCCGATTTCCGTACCAGAATACTGTCGGATGAGTTTTTTTCGCGGAGGGTCCTACCCTAGCGCCGGTATCCCACGCTTTACCGTTTTTAGTCGTACACCGGCGTTTCATCTTCTGTCACGATAACGTTCTGAAGCTGTTACAACATTTCTTTCGTCGTTATTTGTTCTTTTCTGTGAGTCGACGAGGTACCCGCCGGGAACAGATTTTACTTAGTCCCGTCGCGGAACGATGCGTCCCACACTCCTTTCGGTATGAATGTCGGGACGGCAGTGCATTGTTCCGTGTTGCGGCGGTGATTTTGAACCGATTCATTCACCTCTTATCGATAACAGAAACCGGCCCGTCGTTTTGCACTATTTCGAGCGACGGTTTTATCATCGTAAGCGGCTTTTAGACGTCGATGAATATAACGTTTGCTTATTTCTCCTGTTAAAAATTCAATCGCTGCACTTTTCAGATGCGTTGACAAGGCAGGCGTACTCGACTTCATAAAGACAGCGACTTAACGAAAATGAGAGGGCGTGAGCCAACGATTTTTGGAAGTTTAGCGTTTTTCCCTGTTAATTACAAGACGGCGGCACCTGTCGCTTTCTGCGAATTTGTTTCTCCGTTTCTCTCCAGTGTGCATTACATTTCAACCGCCCCTCATATTTTACAGGTAGAAAACAATCTGTTTCTATTTCAGATAAATTTATTTAAAAGTCAACTTTTAATTTTAATATAATACGGCACAAACGGGTTAACAATTTTAGTTACGCGATTCATTTACATTAAAAAAAGAAGATTTTTGAAGAAAAACAAATCGTCTGTAATTAACCGCTCAGTGAAAAAGATCGAGATGAAAGCTTTTTTATTTGTATGTTTATAGCAATAAATTCCTTACCGTGAAAATTAATACAACAGACTACACTATAAAACTGTTGTCATTCTTTCATTAAAAATTTCAAACGTTTACAGGATAATAATTCTTCCGCGAAAAGGAAAATTTTGCGTTTTTCTACAATCGTTTGCTTGTTTTTTAATAGTTCAATTAATAATTTTTTTTTGTGCGTAATTTTGTTTTCATTGTGTCTTAGCGTGCGTTATTATTATTATTTTTTTGTTTTTTTCTTGAATTTTTACGATCATCGACTACTAAGGTCATTAGCCTCGTCACATTCTTAAAGGAAATTAGTATCACCATCAGGATCGTCATATGTAAGGGTGTAAAGGGCCCTTATATTTCATTTAAAAACACCAACTACACAGAAACATTAAAACACCACAAAAACAAAAACAAAACAACACTTATGGGGTGTAAAGGCCCCCGATATTAAAATTGAGATAAGGTTCTCAAAAGACCATGAAATTAAAAAAAATACAAGATATCAATACCATTTCCTTCTTCTACGTGTCTCGTTTATAGTTTGTTTAAGCACCCTCGGGGCGACCAGAACCGCCGTTGAGCAGTATATCAGTCGCGCCAGGGTGCCGTGGCAGTTGACTCCTCCTTATAAACATCCGGGCATCCAATTGCACTTACCCATAGCCTCGCGCCCTCAGTTTACCCTTGAGGGTCCCCCATGCCATCATTGGACACACCCCGGCTCACTGCTCTTGAATCCAGACAAGCCAGGATGGCCTATGCAAGTGGGCTACCTCCCGTTACTATACGTGCCACGCTTCGAGACTCTTATATATATACATATATATATATATATATAAAACTACCACTTAGAGATTCTTATTTCATAGCTTTATTTTCATTTTTATAGACTTTTAAGGAGTCCACTGGCGTGTAAAAATGCAACCATCTTTTCTTCATTTCCATTATCCAGATCAGCAGTAATGTCATTTCTTAGATGGAACCTCTTTCTGAGGTCCTTATATATTGTACACTCTTCTATTAGATCCTTGATTGTCAGTGTTTTATTACAAACACCGCACATTGGTCTCTCTTCGCCGGTTAACAAATGTGAATTTGTTAATCGCGTGTGACCGATTCTAAGTCTGGTCACGGCTTCTTGTTCACGGCGAGTCAACTTCACGTCGCTTTTCCATTTATATGGAGAAGTTTTTCCGAGTTTAATTTGGTATTTAATCTCCTCCAATCAGTACTCCATTTGTTTGTTTCTTACTATGTTAGTTAGACGGTTTTTAACGTATGCCACTCTTACAGGAAATGCATCCAAATTATCGCAGAATGTTGCCTTTCTGGCAGCTTCGTCTGCGCTTTCATAACCTGTAATACCAGCATGCCCTGGAGTCCATACAAATACGCATCGCTGCCCTCGTTGATTTAGAACGTATAAAATGGATAGGATGTTTGCAATTAGGACATCCTTCATGTTCTTGTTCCGAATTGCAATAAGTGCACTAAGAGAATCGGAACATATTAGCACTCTCTCTTCGCAATAATGTTCTATGTATCGAAGAGTTTGCTGAATGGCAGTAAGTTCTGCCGTGTAGACACTGGCCATATCTGGCAGTTTCCGATAATGGGCTTCTCCATTAATATATGTGGAGCATCCAACACCATGTTCGGTTTTAGAACCGTCAGTATAAATTCTAATATGTTCTTCGTAACTACTGACGGTTGCCAAAAATTCCTGTTGGATGATAACTGCTGGCTTCTTTTTTATTTCTCCCTGAGAGAGATCCAACCTAGCATTTACCGCTGGCAAGAGCCATGGCGGTATTTCTCTTGTGGAAATTGCTAGTGTCTCTGGTATAGCAATTTCGTATTTTCTTCTTAATTCGTGGTACCTAATTCCGGCTGGTCTGGAATAGGTAGCACGATGTTCATATACTGCAGCCATAGGATGATTCATAAACAATTTATTATTTATATGAGCAGGGAAAGCCCATACATTTGCTGCATATCTTAACAAAACTATTTCTCTTCTACAATGTAGTGCCATTATTCCGGCTTCGGACATTAGGCTATTCGCCGGACTTGTGCGGAAAGCGCCTGTTGCATATCTTATTCCGCTATTATGAACTACGTCTAACTTTCTTAAATGCGACTTTCTAGCGGAAGAATATACGATACATCCGTAGTCTAGTTTAGATTGAACCAATGGTTTATACAATCTCAATAATATCTCTTTATTTGAGCCCCAGTTAATGTTCGATAAACATTTTATAATGTTTAGGGCTTTTTTGCATGTATCACTCAAGTCCTGTATGTGTAATCCCCACGTAAGGGATTTAACCAATACTAGTCCTAAAAATCTCACATTCTCTTTGTATTGTATTGGATCATTGCTAATTCTCAACGTAAGACTTTGATGAGGAATTCTTTTCCTGCAAAAGTGTACACAGCACGTTTTTTCTGGTGTAAATTGGAATCCATTATTCCTCGCAACTTCATTTAAGGCGTCAATCGCCCGTTGCAGTTTGTTTTTCACCATAGCCCTCTTGTTGCTGGCATACACAATTGCCAAATCATCAACATAGACGCTTTTGCTGATTTCTACTGGAATGGCTAATATCAATTTGTTAATGGCGATCATAAACAAGTTACCGCTCAACGGCGAACCCTGCGGTATGCCATTTTCCAAGATTCTTTCAGATGAATATTCATTGTTGACGCGTACTTGGAAGGTACGGTCATTCATATAGTTGCTGAGCAGTCATCTTGCATGATTGCGTGCGGTACGCTTTTGCCAGGGACAGGTTACTCCGTGACCTCCAGCGGCTTGGGTTGGACTTTGACGTTCCGACTTTGTTGTTCTCGACGGCCGGTTTGGACGTTTTTAAGCGTTTTGTCAAAAGCATCTTCTCGAGTAGGTAGCTCGGACAGCCCGGCTGGTTAGGGTTGCATGGCTCTCCCGGGTTATGTCTCCTGTTTGAGCCAGCCGGGACTCCGCATAGGGCAGGGCGGCCCACGGTTGAAGATCTTTGGTTGAGATTGTAAGCAGAGCATGCAGGTGTTTCGCGGATCGTCTGTGCTAGGGCGTTTGAGGCTGTTTGGACAGCGATCACGTTGAAAGAAACGACCGGGTTGGCATTTGTGTGCCGATCCGAGAATCTCCTGATGAGGCCGGAGGGAAACTGAGGATGGCTGAGGGGGGGGGACATCTTAGCCTGGTGAATGTCTCTATGGCATAAAAGTTCCGAGGGCTTTTGAGGACTGCAGGTGAAGGCTTCGGCCTAGGAACTGCAGGGGTGGTGGGCTACCGGAATGGCCCAATGTGGGTGCCTCTAAAACAAAATTAAAGTTGCTGAGCAGTACTGGCAGACTGCCACGAATGCCCCAGTCATATATCTGGAGCATTACTCCATATCGCCAGGTCATATCGAAAGCCTTCTGAAGATCAAAGAAGACTCCGACACAATGTTTCCTTGTAATAAAGCTGTAATATATAATGTTCTCTAAGTTGATCATTTGATCGGTGGTGGAAAGGTACTGTCGAAAACCTGCTTGATATGGTGATATCAGGTTTTCTTTTTCTAAAACCCAGACGAGTCGATTATTAATCATTTTTTGAGTATTTTACCCATGGCACACGTCAAGGAAATAGGACGGTAGCTATTGGGATCTGTTAAATTTTTATTTTTCTTTGGTACTGGAACAACGTGAGCTTTTTTCCACTGCTGCGGGTACATTCCATCCCGCCATATTTGATTATAAAGTTCTAATAATCTGCGTTTTGCAGTAGTATTCAGCTGCCTGATCATATTGTAATTGATTTCATCCGGACCAGCAGCTGTGTTGCCTGCTAGTAGAGAGGATATGTTGAGGCGATTAGACCTTTCCAGGTTATCTGATAGAAGAACGTACTTTGACTTGGTTTTCTTTTATAGAGCTCTGACGTGTTACCATGTTGTCTTGCGGAACCAGGCCAGGTCGGTGAGGTCTTTTAGGCAATTTGTGACGCCGGTTGGTTCCACGGTGTCTCCGATTGAGCGGTGTACCAGTGTTGCAGTGGAGTTCCAGGATAAGCTAAGCTTTTGGGAAGATGAGACAACCTTCATTAAAAATTTGAGAGGGTTACGTGGCGATGGATTATTGTCCTTGGTGTAATGCTCACTTTCATGATTTTAAAATTATAGTTGTTTTTTTAAGGATTATTGCTTATAACTTGTTTTATTTGGAATGTATTAGTAATATTGTGTTTTTGTATGTTTTCATCTATATGTTTTTATTACCACTCCGTAGCTACCGTTTTTAAAGTTCTAATTATTATTTTTTTGTATTTGACTGTATAATTATTATTATTTTTATTCTTGTTATTATTATTGTGTTTTGAATATTGTATTTTTAATTTGTATGTGGGTTGTTGACTTGTGGCTGTTCTTTTGTGACTTTATGTGATATTGTACAACATACAAAGGTTTTGTGTAACTGTTCTGTTGCACAAACAAAGCAAATAAACAATAAACAATAAACAAATTATTATTATTATTATTATTATTATTATTATTATTATTATACACAAATCGATGATAAAAATATTTTTAAAAGATTTATTTTAAATTAAGAAGAACTTTTCCGCCCTCTTTTTATGGACAATTTAAATTTACATATCATCCAAACGTCCCCTGCTCTTGACAATGAAATGTAAAGGAAAAGTATATTAAAGTATTTTTATGAGGCGGTTTTGGATAGAAGTGTTTGTTAATAAATTATATTTAATAGATATATTAAAGACTAAAATAGAGTAAAAGTAAATTTTGAAAAGAATTAATTTCCTACGCGATATGTATGTAGCGGAAGTAAATGAACCTAACGAGCTTAGCATGGGCTGAAACGGTGAGAAATCAAATCGATCGATGTCGGATGGAGCAGACGTATTCAACTTACGAAGAGCGTTTAATTTTATAACTAAGAATAGAAAATCGTCGGCCGTTACCAAATTCGAGACATTTTTTATAAATGTTTTTGAAAAACTTAGCGAGTTCTACGTTAGCATCTCTAGTTTTTTGAATCGCAGAATCATAAAGGATCTTTAAGAAAAAATTTCCGGAATTTGTTCGGGTGAAAATAGGATGCTTCTTCTAATAAATACGCCACCGGCTATATGTAAATTTCTCCTACGTACAGATTTAAATTCTGTTAACCGGCGAGAGAGCTTGGTTAATCGGTCGATAGAGTTACTACTCGAATATCGTTCGGTTCATTTTTTTATCGCAAATAATGACGTTTAAAAACGCAAAATAAGAACGAGTTTTTGAAAATTAATGTCGGTGAAAAAAATAATCAGGCTGCTTCTATCGTCCGTGAAGAATTCCACGAGAAATTTTATAATTTTCCACTACAGACCTCCCTAAATATTTTTTATAAGCCGAACGAAGATTTTTTTAAAGAAAAAACGAATGTAAACGGTGGATGAATAACGATCGATCACGGAGGACGTAAATAAAATAGGGACGAATGAATTAGACGTTCGAAGAATAAAATCAAGTGAGTTGTTTTATCAGGAGGGGACGAATGCAGGAGCGGTAAGGCAGTTAGATGAGAGCGGAAGCAGCAACGGGAGGGGGAAGAAAGCATTCGATTAATCATAATTAAGAGCTACCTGCAGCATACAATAACAACGCCGAAGACGGTCGGAAAATGATAAAAAAGTAAAAGAAGACGTGTGAGAGAGCGAAATAGATGCGTCTAGAAGAAAGATGGTTTCGTCGGAGGGAGCTGAAGCGGTGCGCTTGTGTATAGTTGCCGTCGATGATGGAAAGGATAGATGGTAGCTCTTTACGGTACGTCACGACTAAACAATCTGTACGGCACAGGGAACGTACCGCGACGGTGTGCGGTGCGGTGGAACTTCTACCTTGCATACACGACTACTATAAGAGCAACACAGTCGAGTATCAGAAGCCCTCGTCTGTTTCATCCTAGTGATTACTGCTCTGCAATAATTATACACGTGCACACGATTTGCGCATGCGTCTCTGGATATACCTGTATGTACATTCGCGCGCGTGCACGAATACATTAAACATTCTTCATCGCCTAACGTAATTATTTGTTTGTTAGGTCGTACGGTTTTCTTTTTAATGCATTACTAACGTTCAATTTCTACCGCTTCGCAAGGGTAATCCTTTCCTTAGCCGTAAATAAAGCGATCTGTCCGAATGATATACCGTAACTACTGAACTGATTTTTTACTTGATAGATATCCGATTATCCGCTACCGATCGGAGACGGTTCGTACGATATTATGTTTTGTTTACTGACAAAAGGGTGACCGACCCCTTAATTAATTCGTTTTATATTTACATTTTGTTAATAGATTATCAGAACGCTTAATAAAGATTTGAACGGTGAAATATTGCAAAATAAAGTTTAGGAAATCCTCATTCATCGAAAGCATTTATTTTTCAGTATCAGACCACCAAACCTGAAGTCCCCGTAGAACTCAATGTTTTTAAAATAAAAAGGCGGAGTTGTGACTACTTTAAAAAGCATTGAAAACTAACACAATTTAACATAGACTTTTGGCTACGATTACTACAATTAAAGCGGTGCCCGTTTAATGTTTTTCACGAATAGTTTCAAAAGCGGTCAACAGCACCTCTTAAATAGCCTATCGACAGTGAAACGTTAAAAATAAATCTTAAAAGTAAACGACCTACACAAACGATCCGTTTACTCGGACGGTCAGATATAAATTGGAGTTTTGTTTTTAACATTTATTAATACTTATTGTTTTTTTATATTTATTGTTTTTGTATTTAATCGTTCTGTAGTTCTGCACATTTCCCGTACGTGTAAGGAGCTTGCGGGATCCCTTCTTCACAAAACCGAGTACTCGACGACTTGTTACTCGGTCGGGCAAGAACTATTACTTCACACGCGAACTAAAATTCTCTTTCAGCGGACCAGAACAATAAATAGTAGGGCCGTAATGAATTTTGACACTACCGGATTTGTTGTACGGTTTCCCGATAAATTTCGTCTGGTTTATCCCGAGTGTTAACAGCAATGTGAGGCTCGGTGTCGCCACGGAGGGAATTAAATCTCTGATAGGCTGCCGGTTCTTTTTTTCCGGCAGGCGGCTTTCACTTTGTCCAACAACCGGCAGTATAAGCGGCATTCACAGTACGACGTTCGCGAAGCAAGTCGGCGAACGATTCGTCTTTCCGGACCCCGGTTTTGAGGGCTTTTACCGGCTGACAGACGCGTTTTCGCCTTTACAGGGCGAGGCTCTTCGCTCCTACGCTACTCTTTACTTGCCGATTTCGACTCGGAAGTGCGGCGATGAACCCGTATCCATTACGTACGACTATTCGATGCGATGTAATTACTTTCATCTCGTCGAATCTATTCAGGAGCCTTTGGACAATTTTCTTTGAGGTCCGTATCTGATTTCGGATCAGAAATCTTAGAGCCCACACCCGCAAAGGTTTTAGAACCCTACACGTTTTATGATAATAGAACGGACATTTTCAATACGATTTCATCGATCGTATCGTACATCTTGAACGAGATCGCTGGTAGACGAAAGATTTTATCCATCGCACTCGGCTTCAAACGCCGACTTTCTACAGCTTCAACCCCTCCTTTAAATTTACTGGTCCGGTCGTAGATTCGGTTACGCGACGACTAGATCATGTACCCGACTTGCGCGCGCAGTTTAATCAATATTTCAGAGGTTTCGGCGCCCTCATCTGTGAGAAACTTCACGATAATTCGATACGCGATCGGTAGAACCGCTGCCTGACGCGACGCTACCGACCGGTGAGACGCGAATACCGAGGTGGATGGAGCTTCTATTTCTTTACCGCATTTTCTGAATCGGTTCTCCCCCAGATCTGCCATCCCGATCGTGTTCGTATCCGTGTCGTGATGACAAAAATATTCACTTATTTATTTTTGACCGACCGACATCACATTACTGAGCTGTCCCCTGATGTGGTACTCTCATTCTATAAAATATATAATTTTTAGGTAAGAGCATTTGCTAAATTTCCTTTTTTCTATGTTTAACTGTTGAAGAATTATTTAAGGGCTCCCGTACTTTATCAATAATTGTGTCTATATAGAAGAAGAGAGTGTTCTGTAGATTTGAATTTAACAAGTTAAGGTACGAAACGAAATCGAATTAATAAAATAAAATTTAAAACGGAACAGTCGATTGTGGAATATCTTTATTACATTATTCACTACAGAGTTAATTTTCTAACCGGCGCATGGCGGTCGAAATCATCACTAATCTCAATAATGGAAATTGAAACCGCTCTCTCAATCACCGTGGCGGAGCGGTAGGGTCTCCCCTTTTCATTGGGAGGTCCCAGATTTTGATCGATGTCAGACGTGGAATTTTTCATACGCCACAGAGATTTCATTACATATTCCCACAACTCAAGATTAAATCTGATGTCTTGAATTAAGTATTAAAAAAAAGTTTAATTTTTCTTATCCGGTTAATAAAAATTGACTAAATATATACGTAGTTTAGTTTCACGGTATTATTAAAACCCCCGGTCGAAAAACTTGTATCGAGTGGTTCTTATTATAATAAAAACATTAAAAACAAATTTTTTTTCGTTACGAATTCGTCTAGCGTTAGGATCAATACAATTCAAATCTTTTTTTTATTTTTTGAAGGTAAATGTAACTTATTGACGATGCGAGACATTTTAAAATTTATACCGATAAAATTTTATTTAATAAAAGTACGTAGTAAAAAATATTTTTCAAAATTTATGAAATCTCCATCGAGTAGAATTTAAAATAAAATTCAATCGATTTTAAATATTACCATCGTTGTTATTCTGCTTTTAAAAATTCAGAAAACGAAATATTATTTAATTAAATTAAATAAATGAAAAAAAAAATTGTAAATATTATTATTATTATTAGATATAAGTTAATAAAAATGAAAACGGTAATTTTATCTGCTTAGCTGACCGGATACGGAAAGCAGATTTGACCCGTGATTGCAAAAAGATAAAAACGGAAAATAAAAAAATTTTGGTCCGACTCTCTTGATCAAATAACGTTATTACCTTAAAAAATTATGCACCGTTAAAAGTACAAGCGAGTAAAAAATTAAACCTCAGTAAAATATTTTGGGTCGCAGTCGACACCCTTGACCGAATGACGTTTTTATCATCAAAGTTTTACTGTATTTAGAGTATAATTGCTAAAAGGTTACCGCCTCGCCCGCTTGCGTGTAGGAATGCAGACTGGAAATTATGTGGTCTGACGATTTTGTCCCTGTTTCACGTATAATTTTTTAACAGTTTCAGTCGTATCGCAGCCGTATAACAACCTATTTGAATAAACGAGGTGTAATTTTATTCACAATAAATCGCTTAACAGATTTATCTAACGAAGCGTTATTCGATAACGCTACTCTTTACAAAGCTATTAAAGATTACAAAATCTTATTGACCGCAATTTTTTAATTTTGAAACGTAAAATTTTCAAATTTAATTATTTTGTAGATGGAGTCGGGTAATGTACGCAAAATTTCTTTAAAGTACCTCAATCCGTTCTTAAGATGTAAATTTTTTCTGAAAACAGACAAAATGGCGAACAGATGGAAAACGAAGAGAGATAAGGCGTTTGTCCGCACGAACCTTTTCGTTTATTTTACTGTACTTAATCGGTAATTTTGATTTGACTAACACCTCCCGGACACCTTGTATAGCTATCGGCGTCTGAGAGGAGAAATACGGGCACCGTTACAGCCCTTGTCCGATGAAAACGAAAATCAGGCCGAAGATCAGGGGGAAAACTATTTAGAAATAACGTTGAATCTCACCGACCGCTAAATCCGATCGACTTAAAAATTAGGAATTTTAAATAGCTAAGTACCATCATCGTACTAAACCCCTATTTTATACGACCGCTAAACGAAAATTGAAAATTTGATTTTGATTTTATCCCCTCTTTGTTTTTAATTTTGTCCAAAACTAAATACCAAATTGCCTCTCGCAAAGAAAACGTTTTGTAGATTTTCGAAAAATTACGGCGAGTTATTCCGGAGATATTAATCAAAATTCAGGCCGACCCACTTATGTATCCGCGTACATCTTTCGGAAATTCTACGGTTTTTACGTTTTTTGGGCTGAAGAACGTTAAACTTTACCGTTTGCAAAAAAAAAACTCAAAATCGAAGTTTGGGCCGATCTATATATTTTCCCTTTAACCCTCAATCTGTAGCTGCGATAGAGCTGTAGCCTTGAAAATGTTTATACTGATGGCAGCCCTTTACCGAGGTAAAGGGCTGCCATCAAAAAAAAAATTGAAAGAAAAGAAAATACAGACGATTGAAATGCGGTACTGCAGAAAAATTCTGACGATTAAGCGGATCGATAATAATCGAAATAAGATACTTATGATAAGTAGAAAAAGGAAAGGATTTGTGTAGAATCTTGTAGAAACGAATTTGGTTTACGGTCAGTCCTAAGACATCAAAGCGTAGTTATAATTTAGTAAAAACATCTGTTTTACATCCGGGTAAAATATGTTGCGATTAAAAGAAAAGCTCAGAACAAAAAATAATGTAGAACGGCATAAAACTACTTTTAAAAATAATACAAATTATATACAAGCTGTTTGAAATACCGAAAAATTTTAGAAACATTTAGTCGACTTTTTTTTTACAAAATAAAACTGAAAAAAAATATTTTTAAAATAGTAATAAAATAGGACCCTTGAGCTAATCGTCCTACGATGAAAAATAATAAAAAATGATTTTGCATTGTAGAAAAAAAACAGTATAAGGAAAAATAAAACGTAAGTTTAATAAAAGTAATACGTAAGTAGTAAAAGGATATATTATATATGGACAGAGAGAGAGAGAGAAAAAAAAATCTTCGATGTGTGTTTTATCGGTGAGAGGGGGTTGACGGATAAAAAAAATTACGGGAAGGAGAAGAGGGCATAAAATGACGATGGTAGTACTCTCTTGTCTTAGATTCATTAAAAAAAAAGAAAAAAATAGTTTTTATCGACCGACGACGAACGACGTTGACTAGAGGGCAATTCAGTGCAGTATTTTAATGTTTAGTTGAAAATTACAGTTCACGGTAAGACTGGAAACCGAAGAACAACCTGCCCTGTTCTGTTAAAGAAAAAGATAGTCGAACGAGAAGCGTAAACGTTAAAGAGAGAGCGATAAAAATATTATGATGAAGAGTAAAAAGTGTTCTGGTCAACGCTACAGGCTACCGAGTGGTTACAAGAGGTCAACAGATCAGAACAAACTCACTTCCTCCCTCCCCCTCTCTTTCCGTCATTTCTCTTTGCCGTAAAATGTTGCTCCCTTATATATCTTTAGCCTATCATAGTTCGCTATATATATATATATATATATATATATATATGTATATATGAGGGCCCCGCCTTATTTCTTGCACCGCGCGAATGCCCTTAAGTTATTACCGCTTTCCTTCGGTTTTTTGCGTTGCTTCGGTTTAGATTAGTACGAGTAGTTGTTACTTAAGTTATCTCGTATAAGAGATACGTAATAATAAAAAATAAATAAATAAAATTAAATTAAAAAACAAAACTCGCAATAGCTATTCTGAAAAATAACGCCTTTTATTTTATACATATTTTTTTTACATCTTTATTTTTATTTTTTTTAAGAAATAAAAATATTATTTAAATAATTACTATTTATCGTGTATTTTTACAAGAAAAACCTGACAAGAAAAATTTGATGAAAGGTTATGCGTGAAAAAATAAACAATAGAAGTTAAAAAAAAATAATAGTTGAAACCGCTTTTTTTTTTCATTTTTAAATCTGCCTCTAAATTAAAAACCGTTACAGTAATTTGTTAATCGTCAATTTTGTCCCCTCATTTCAACGTTGTTTATTGAATCGAGTAAATTAAATAATTTTAAAATATTATTTTTTAATTTAGTGCCGTAATACAAATCACAATAAGTACTGAAAAATAATTATTTTAAGGTAGGAAAATTTTCTAAGATTTATTTTTTATCGCTTTACTGTCGAATAGTTATTTAAGCGATACATAGACCGCTTTTGTAACTTGCAGTGGAAAAAACGTTAAATGGCCACCGTTTGGGTAAACGTTATTTTAATCCGATTTAAGTCAAAACGTTTGTTTTTTAATATTCTTTAAACCGATCTGTCTCAACCGTACCCGTTCCGCTAAACGTTTTTGAGTCGCTCCTTTTTCCGTGGGAGCCATTCGGATGCTCGCGGTGTGGTGTTTCATCTTGAAAATAGATCGGTTCGAGGTAGGAGTGTCGGTTAAATTTTTCATTTTTCTACTTACAACATTTGAAAATTCAGTTAAGGGTGGCCGTACATTTTTAACGCTATATATAATTTCGGTGTCCCGAGAGGTATTTGCCAAACTTAAGAAATCGAATCAGAACAACAGAATAAACAAAAAATGTCCTTACGGACAAATAAAAACACGCTTAATTACTACTATTTTTTTCAATAGAAATCTATTTATTAATAACGGATTGAGATATTTTGATGAAAAACGACGTCTACAAAATAAGTAAGTTTGAAAATTAAAGAACAGGCAGCCGTTAAAATTAACGGCAGCCGTTAAAATTTTTAATAGTTAAGAGTTCTCAAATATTAATTTTATCGAATCGTAAATGTTAAACGTTTAACACCTCATTTGTTCAAGTCGGTTGACGAACGTTTGAAACACGACCGATATTGTTAATGTGGAACGCAAAAATTACGCTTGAAAACGGGCATAAACTTGTCATATTTCATCATTTCCAGTCTTCATCCCGACAGTCAAGTTGGTAACGCGGTACCCGATTTCACATTTTATTAGTTTCCTTCTGATATCATCGAACAGATATTACTTTAAAGCGCGAAATTTAATTAAAATATTTCTTTATACAACCGGTTATTAATTTTTACATAGGGTAATATCGCTACGTCGTGTACTAGTTACGCACTTTTCTATCGGTTTCGAAAGCGGAACAGGTGTGTTTTAGAAAGTTTCTGCCGTATTTTATCGGTCGATTCCCTTCATCAAAATAATGAAAATAGTTCATATAAACAGAATATAGATAAAAGAAGAGACAGACTTATAGGCCACGTATTAAGGCATCTTGGAATAGTCGCTTTAATACTGGAGGGACAAGTAGAAGTAAAATATTGCGCAGACAGGCAACGTTTGGAGCGTATAAAACAAATTTTTAGGGAGGTAGTATGTAGGGGGTATACCGAAATGAAACGACTAGCGCTAGATAGGGAATCTTGGACAGCTGCATCGAACCGGTCAAATGACCGAAGACAAAAAATAAAAAAAATAAACAGAAGTCTTGAAACTGTTTATTTTCAAGTTACGGCTGCGAAATATTCGTCCAAGAAATTATCGATAATTACTATATCAGATCTCGCGTGAAAAATTGAAGAAAACAGAAAAGGGTCCGAAAACCTCATCACCAGTGGTTTCCGAGTAAATTTTTTTAAAACCGAAAAAATTGATGTCGAAAAGCGCGTTTTTTTCCTTACGGCGAAGATTTACTTTTTAAATTACCAATAGTCAAATAAAACTCGATAATAAACGGAGAAAAAAATTTAATTTTTTATTTATTTAAGGCCAAACGCAACATACGAAATTCTGAAAATCTTTTAATACAAATTACAAGTAAAATGACTTTTTTCAAAATAATTTTATAAAAAAAAAATATTATTAAAGCTATTTAATTAACTTATAACGTTAAGATTATATTAGTCTTAGTAGTATATAGTAGTCTATATTAGTTTAGTACATTCTGGATTGAGCTTCGTAAGACCGAATACGGATAAATGTAAAATTTAAAAAAATATTAATCGCGTGTACTTATATATAATTCTAATGTTTAACTTAATAAAAGACGAATAAATTATGAATTACAGTAAAATTAAAAAGATACTCAGAACATAACGTACCAAAAAAACAGATTTTCTGCAGCAGAAAAATTTTCTAAAAAAAGAGTCAGAATTTTCAGAAATTATCTGACAGAAATAAAATTTATTATCCCCTACAGTTTTATAAAAAAATACCTCATTTAAAAAAACTTATAAGAAAGAAATTTAAAATAACGTACTGCAAAAAGATTAACTTTAGTATTATATGGAAAAAATAATTTCTTAAAATGACAAAATATCGTAAAAATTATATTACTTTAACAGAGTAAAGATTAGTGATAGTCAGTAACCAAAATGTACCTTTAAAAACACCATTTTTTTTTTTTTTTAATTATCTTTAATCTGATTTCGTTTTAATTTGAACCTTCTTTATGAGTTACAACATCGCTAATCATTTTAAACAAACAAACTGCAAAGAATCGCATTTTTGTCACTCCATAAACGCTTTACAAGTTTATTTTATATTATTTTCCGCAGGCTTAAATCTACGTATGTGTTGTGCCGAACGAATCGGAAAAAGCCACTCGTAAAGCCCGTTAAAAGCAAACATCGATAATAATGCATTTCCGGTTGCAGCAAAGATTATTATTAACTATTATTATTCGAATAATAGTTTTTAAATAAAGTATAAAATCTTTCTTAAATTCCCTCGCGAGGATATAAGCCGTCCGGATAGTCGGACGTATTGGAAAATTCGACTTTTGGATAACGGGCACCCGCTTTAACGTATTTTTGGGTGAAAAATATTAATAAAGAAATAGAAACATTATTTTGAATTTTGATCGACTGTTACCTTCCGGGTAATAAATAGATAATCTGGTGGTTTCTGAAGGAGCAGCTGATAGTTTAGCTCGTAATAATATTTGTCTTTATCTATATAAGCGTGTATAAGCTATTAAGAAACGTTTTTATAATGAATAGTACGTGAACATATCATTTTGTTATCGATATTCTTGCTATATGTGTGGTTGTGAACTAGTTTATCATATCGAGATATATTTTATACGAATAGTACACCCGTTTCCACCTGATCGGGTAAGGTATGCGACCTGTGCGACCTTGCCACATCCATCTCTTGCTGTACGCTCGCTAGTGTTTTATTACACACACACATATATATATATATATATATATATATATATGTACTCGTTACACGGATTGAACCGCTTTGCTCTACATTCCCTCCGGTTATCGCGGCGGCAGGCGGAACAATTTATCCGGTGCCCGCAGTTGTGCGGCGCGGTCGGATTCGGACCGGACGACGATATAGATCGCGTGCTAGCAATAGAGTCGATCCTGGCGACCGAAAAGCCGGCTGACAACTGCTTGTTTTGCGTTGTACACTTATCACCCCCACCACTATTATCGATTAAGTAACCCGTACAAACAACGGTAGTTGATTTTAATCATAATAATTTGCTTAAAACAAGGAAACTGCTGAACCGAACCGACATTCTTTTCTTTTCCGCAGCATTTATTAAATTTTCAAAAGGTTTTCGTAAGTACAATACAAATCCACAACTCGGTGAAAAGAAAAATATGCCTTTAAACCGAGTGTATCGAATTTTACACCGTTATTATTACCAATAGTTATTGTTATGTAATTTTAACGGAAAATAAGTTTTTCCGAAAACTTATTTTAAGAAAATAAGTTGAAATTTTTTTAACCGACTTGAAAAGAAAATGAGGGCGTTCTCAATTTGATGCATATATATATATATATATATATATATATATATATATATGCACTCGTATTAATAAAAATGGGAATCCTTAAATAACTTTTCGACTGTTGAACAGAACATTTGCTGATGATACTCACGCTTCGAAACGATTTATTTTTCATCAGACCACCATATCCCTAGCTTCAATGTGGCCCTATCAGAGCAGCTCGACAATTTTAAATAAAAATTGTCGGTTTACGATTCATCGTCTTTAAGAAAATCGAATAATAAAAACTTTTAGGTAAATAATCTCAGTGACAACTCTAACTCTTCGGTGAAGTCTCATCCTAAAAAAAAAATATAATTTCTAGGTATAGTTATTTCTTATGAATATTCCGGAAGTTTTCAGATATTCCATGCAGCTTTTCGGATTGGAGTCCGTAGGCGATCGCGTCTCTCGTTCATGAGGTACGAGTGAGTTGTAGTCTTGTACAGACACAGAGTCATACAGTTAATCGAAACCCGACCGTCAAAGAACACCGATATCCTCGATCTAGTATTCAAATCAGAATAAAAGCGACTACTTGATTAGGATTCGAACCTGAAAACTCTCGACTTCGAAATCAGCCGATTTACGATGACGAATTTAAACGCTTGACCGACCCGGCGGGTTGTTTCAAGGTAGAGACTTAGTTCGGTTAATTCTATTTTTCTACATTTAATTGTCGATAAGGATTATCATTCTATATATATTTATTTCTGATATACATCCGGGGTAGCTTAAGCGACTGTAAATAATGTAGGAGTTAAACGGTAATAAATATTCGGTCTGAAAACATTACGTTACTCTTTGCGTATTTCGGCAAAGGAAAATATACAATTTTTAGTCGTTCATCAGTTTTATAGAAAAAATTATTTTTTTAAAATTTTTTGGAGAATAAAACGTAAATTAAATTAAATTAAAAAAAAAAAGATAAAATCCTTTTATTTTTGTAAGTACAGTAATCGTTACGATAAATCTCTTATTGTTAAATGTAATTCCCGCCCTGCCGTTTAATCGACGTGCTTAATAGACGATCGCCCCTAATCGCTCTTTCGTGTTTTTAGACGGTCCGGTTTAATCGTTTTTCTGTTGACCCGAACAAGAGATTGTTAGTTACTCTACGTTTACAAACGCACACAAACGTAAAGAGAGTGGACAGTTTATACAAAATGAAAGGATATCGATATCATCCTGTTATAATAAGTCGTGACGTCATCGCTACCTTTCACTAAACGTACCCCTCACTTTTTCTTAACCGTTTTATTAAACTTAATCCATGTAATGACTAGCTAAATTAATCTGTGTTTCTCCGAGTATTTTTTTTTTTTTTTTTTTTTGTTACTGAAAAGGGAACCACCTCGCTCAGAATTTGGAAACGGAATTTTTTTTGAGAGATATTTTTTTTCGAATTACGTATTCACTGACCCGGTCCGAGAGAGTATTTGTAGAAAAAACGTTAACGCGATATGATTATATCCGCTTTGAACGTCTTAAAATGTTTTCGTGTTACGAATTCATACACCGTTGTAATTTAAAATCAAATCATCACTATTTCTATTTCTAATAGAAATAATAAAACTAATTATAAAAATGAAAGCGGAAGATAATTTATGAAGCGGTTCTAAAAAACAAAAAAAATAAAAAATAAATAAACGTTGCGAATGTTTCGAAGAAAAGCCACCAAATTATACGATTACTAATCTTCATTATTGATACTTTTGACTTTGACTGGCCACCAATAAATAAGATGTAGCCGTATTTTTTGTCGATTTTGGCCGGATAGAGAATCGCCTATCAATTTTCGTTAGCTTTCTTTTTTCTTCCTTTCTAAGTGTGTTAGAATTTTGTTATTTGGAAAGCAGAATTCATAAAAGATGGACGAAACAGGAGCGATATAAAATGACGAATAGCACAGGAAAAACGAGCCTTCATTCAAAAATGTAATTTGTTTACATAAAAAATTAATTTAAACGTCAGGAAAACATTTTTGAAAGGATATGTTTCGAGCATAGCTTTATATGGAAGTGAAACTTGGACGATCGGAGTACCTGACAAGAAAAGATTAGAGATTTTGAAATGCGGTGGTATAGGAAAATGTTAAAAATCAGACGGGTGGATAAAATGACAAATGAAGAGGTGTTGCGGAAAATTCATGAAGAAAGAAGCATTTGGAAAAATATAGTTAAAAGAAGAGACTTACAGGCCACATCCTGGAATAGTCGCTTTAATATTGGAGGGGCAGGTAGAAGGGAAAAATTGTGCAGGCAGGCAACTTTTGGAATATTTAAAACAAATTGTTAGGGATGTAGGATGTTGAGGATATACCGAAATGAAACGATTGGCACTAATAGAGAATCTTGGAGAGCTGAATCAAACCAGTCAAATGACTGAAAACAAAAAAAGTTTGTTTCTCTTCTTTCTTGTATCCATTTTTTTAATAAATAGGAAGCCTGATTAAAAAACAGACTTTTTTAGTAATTTCATTATTTATTAACATGTTTCCTACGATGAGTATCGATATGGCAAAGATAAAAAGAACTATTTCGTCTTTCGGCAATCGTGACAATTAAAATAACAAGAAAATAAATGAGAAACTGTTTCTTTTTAAAAACAGTATTTCTTTTTCTTACGGATATTAGTACGAATAAACTAATATAAGAAAAGAACAAAGAAAATTTTGCTGTAACGATAAGTGGAAGAGCGAAATAAAAGGAAGATTTCTCAGCGACGGCTGACAAAGATTTCAATAAGAAGAAGAAATTACTAAAAGACAAGTTACTAAAAGTCTGTACTTAGTAGTTACGGAAGAAGTCAGCCGAACACTAAATATGTAAAAGACGCGGAGTGTCTTGTACGGAAGCGAACTGTGGGCGATGAAGAAGAAGGAAAAGGTCTGAATCGAGGCTTTTGAGTTGCGAATTCGGAGAAAGTGAATAGGACAGGTAGAGTGAGGAACGAAGAAGTAATGAATAGCATTAAAGAAAAAAGAGCGATTACGTAGGAAGTATAAAATAGAAAAGGAAATTGGTCAGGGCATTCGGTTAGAGGGAGTCTTGACGACCGGATCGGAAAGGTCAGCGGAAGGAGAAAGGAAACCAGAAAGAAGAAGGATGAAGTCAACAGACGAGGTGAAGATTAGAGAGTACAAAAGGACGAAGAAAAAGGTTCGAGATAGAAACAGATGGAGACAGAACTGGCATAAGAGATCTGCCGCCAGGCGATGATACCTTTGTACGTAGTTTCATAATTTCAAATAGAAACCGGATAATAAAACGGTTGTAAAGAATAAAAATAATTTCTATTAGAATTTCTTGAAATCTAATCTCATTCGTCTGTTAAGGATATTCGCTTCTCGTACGCGTAAAATAAAGAACGCATTTCGAACCGGTGTCTACATCCGTTTCTTGTTTTTCATTACGAAGCGACCACTCTTTTTTGTTTTTCTTAGCGTACGATTGGGATTTGAGATAGTTTAAAAGGAAAATTCTCTTTTTTTGCACCGATCTTATTCTCTGTACCGTAAAATCAATAACCGCGAGAGGAGAAGCGTCTAATCTCCGGAATACTTCCGATTACGCGCCCTGTAGGTGACCTACCGGCCAGTGTCGATAATAGTTTCTCTTTCTGGTAAAATATTTTCCTCGCCGATTATAGGTAGACTTTTCGGCACAGCACATCCTGAAATTTATCGCCTCGTGCTATCAAATCGAGGGCGTCAACGAATATTTTAAACGACAAATCCGTTCATTTTGAAGCTCCTTTCAAATTATTATCTGTTCTGCTTATACCTTACAATTGAAAATTTCTGTAACAGAAATCGGATTCAGCTCGAAGATAATATTCGCCATTTCGCTTCAACTTTCAACTTTGATGAAATCAGGCCGATACTTTAATGTTTACCGGGTAGTGAACTTCCTTTCTAGTCGCGTTTGTTTAAACTTTAGTTTTCGAGATGGCAAACCAAACCGATTTAGATGCGCGGCAATCTTTTAAAAATAAGAGGATCCAACTTGGAAATTGAAACCTTTTTCGAATAATTTATCCGATTTTTAAGTCGCGGTTGTTATTAAAAATGTTATATGAGCTAGCAGTCGAACAAAGGGTACAAATAACAACCAAATTTCTTTACTTTTTTATAGAAATTATATTCTAAATACGATATAATAATTTTTATCGATGAAAACATCATTCGGTCGTATAGTCGAAAGGTTCACAAAATTATTTACTAGGAATTTTGTTTTTTGTCAAAATTATGCTTGTAATTGTAGTATAATAGTTATACTACTGCTGTATAATTTTAAAGGTAAAAAAGCCGTCATTTTATGAAAAGTTTCGATTCGGAGACTAAGTTTTTATACTTAACGTTTTGATATTTTTCTCAAATGTACTCTAAATTTTTCTCGACTAAGTCGTTAATATTTACAAATGTTATGGCGTATTCGAAATAAAATTCTGTCGAGTGCGAAACAGGAGAAGTTACGCGACGCTTTGCAGACTTTTTTATTTGCGTCTCCGTTCTGAAATTTATTTTTCAATTTCTTTATTTTTTTCTTCAAAAGTTGAAAAGCGACGGGGACAGATGTGTTTTTGTCTCATTCCCTTCTAATTCAGAGTTTGTTTTTTTTATTTTCTACTTTTTTTCTTTATTTACCGATCCCTGATTCTTGCGCATAAATAATGATATTATCTATATATAATAAGATATAAAAATTGTATTTTTCCCGACGTACTTTAAATCCAAATTTATTAATTTTAAAATATACAATTATATTTTAATGAATTACTTCCTCTTGTAAATTTTAACGTTTGAAATAACTATTATACTGAATACTATTTTAAAACTAACACCTTAAAATTAATTTAGTTTTATCTCGTTAATATTCAATCGATCGTATAGATGCGGTTTTAAATACAAAATTTCGATTTAAAAACAAAGTATAAAAAAAGTGACGGAATAAGAAAAACAATCTCTATTTTTATTTCAATTTAATAGCCTAGTCGCATCGTTACTACGTAGTATTTATTTAATCCAGCCTTCTCCATTCGGAAATCGAGATGTCAAACAATTTTCAACGGACCTTTTTTATTATGAAGAGTCTTTTTACAGCAGTAAAAAAATAACTGTTACATGACGTAACAAAGGTAATTCAGTTTTTGCTCTCTCTCTCTCTCTCTCTCGCGTGTGTGTGTCTGTGTGTTAAAGCGAATGTTATTTAAGTTTCAGTATATAATTAAAATATTATTTATGTTTCTTAAAACAATATTTTGCGTGCAAGAAACAAACATATGAAATAAAATGTTTATTGATACACCTATCGTATAATACCTAACACGTAAAAACACACACACACTCATGTATATATAATATTTTGTATGGGTTTCATGTGGTTTAGATATAGATATAAAAAAAGAGTTTTAAATAAAAAATGAAATAAGTTGTTTTGTGCACTTTGCGATATCAAACTAATCGATAATTTCATTGAAAATCGATTTATGAAATTTTTTATTTATTTTAAATTGTGCTTTCGATTAAAGTATACAGCTTTATATATCATACGTATTATTTATTAAAGCTAATTAAATTAATTTATCGATTGTCCTATTTCTTGTATCTGAATAATTTTTTCCAACAAGGCGATTTATTTATTGTTTTGATTTAACACTTAATAAAGAATTAAGGTTAAAACTGTTTTAACCTTATGTGTATGTTTCATATGTGTATATTTCGCATATATATATATATATATATATATATATATATGCTATTTATTAAAGAAAAAAAAGGTTTATAAAGATAAATTTAAACACAGTATATCGCACGAAAAGAGAAACGCAATAAAAAGTAAAATAATAATAATAATAATAATACTTATTTAATTTCGCTTGAAGAACTCTTAATTTGGTGCCGATTACAGAAATTTATCATAATTTCTATATAGTTCCGTATTTATTTGTGCTACGCGCAGTTTCTTTACCGACTGAAGGTTAACGTTCAAGTTTCACTTCCGTAGGTATTGATCGACGGGATGCATCGATCGAAAACCGTACTATTCTTTTTAAAGCAAAAGGGGATTCTTTTTAAAGTTCTTACGCCTGCCATCCGATTTCGACTTATTCGAATTTTTTGTCGTATCACCTTCGGTCGATATCCGTCGGCCGAGATGTAACGATCTACCGGTGATAAAATCGTTTATTTCCACGGCAAACTTGTTAATCGTGTTCCGACTCTTTTTAAGATTCATCCTTAGACCTTAGGGTTCGCCTGCCGCCTGCAGTTCCCCTACCTGTCTTTGGTTCTTCTTGTTTTTGTGAGAAGATAATATGTCATCTGCGAATCTCAGGCGGTTCAGATATGCCCGATTTTTTCATATGCTCTCTTATTCCCGTTCCGACTACCCTAAATACCTCCTCGAGGCAGGCTGTGAAAAACACAGGCGATATAGTATCGGTTTTGCACATTTATCTCTACATTATGTTCGTTGACGCAAACTGTAGTTTTTGCTTCTTCGTATATCGATTGTAGAATGTCTACGTATGTTTATCGAACTGTGTTTACACCCCGGTTATATAATGCGGTTATTATGACTTGCGCTGTTACCGAATAAAATACCTTTTCGTAGTCGATAGAAACCGTACATAGAAGCGCGGTATACTCATTATGTCTCTCTACGACTTGGATGCGATCGTTGTTGTCGACTTGGATGCTAAAACCGCTTTTGAAGCCTGCCTGCTCCTTTGGTTGTGATTCATTCAGTGTTATTAGCATTCCTTTTGCTATTATCTCGGTGAAAACCTTGTAGACTACTGACAGAAGGCTTATTGAGCGGTAATTCTTCAGGTCTTGTGTAGAAGAATCGCTTCAGCGTTTTCCACGCGTTCAGAATATTTTGGTTTTTTTAGTGGTGATCGGCGATATAACGAAAATTTTTATTTTTATAAAACGTAATTCGTTTATTCTGGTGTATTGATATCGTAAGATTTAAAGTAATCCCCAGGATGTGGACACTTACGCCGGCATTTCTTGCAATCCTCAAAACATTTCTGGAAGGCGTTTTTGGTACAGCCTTAAGTTCGCTTGGAGTTTTTAATTTATTTCATATATCATCACAAATCGTTGTCCTTTTAAATATTCTCTTAATCAGCGGGAAAAAGAAAACGTCGCAGGGTGCGATATCTGGAGAATACGGAAGTTGCGGCACCAGTACGATATTATTTTTATAAAATTACCGATAATTAATGGAATGCGAGCTGGATGGAGCGTTATCGTAATGCAAAATTCAAGAATTGTTTGCCCTGATGTAAACGGCTTAAAATCGTTAAGCAATGGTGTTTGTTGACCGCAGAATTTTGTCGAATGGACGACGCTGTTGTAATAAAAAGACAGTAAGAATAACCTTAACGTTCGACCCGACTTTACGTGCTTTTTTCGGTCTGTGTTATTCATCAAGCTTCCATCGGTGCGATCGAACCTTCATGTCTATATCGTAACCGTACACCGGGGTTTCATTACCGGTTAATTCTTTTGAAATTTCAGCAGTTTTGGAACAAATTTTGTGGATACTTAAAATGTGTTATCCCTAAAATGCCTGTGATTAAAAGAAAATACGCTTATGCTATCGATAAAATTTCATCCTTTTTTATTCACGATTAAGCTATAACCTCTAAAAGGAAGGGTATTTGTTAATAGATTTACGTAATTTAATGTTAACGCGTTAATAAATGATTTTCTAACGAGATTGAAAGTTATTATGAAATTACGCCTTAATATTTTTGTATATGCAACGAGCATACGCGACGTGTTTTGCGGTCTGTAATAAGAAGCCCCCGTTACGTCTTATGTAATTTGCGGTTTTAACGTGTGCATTTATGAACCTTCGCCGGATTGTATTGTCGCATTACAAACTTAAGCAATAATTTCACGCATTTGTTTTTCAATTATGCTAATTAAATTTAATTATCGCTTATAAACATTTATTATTACATAAATACAAGTTTTAACCGTACAGACAGCGTTAAGAAACCACGATAATTTTTCAATAATTACACCAGAAAAATGGAATTTAGAAGATACTACAACGAAATCGTCTATTTTTTGGTACGAGACGGTCACACCACCGAGAATCCATAAGGGAACGCTTAAAGAATAGGGTTGTGAAATATTATTTTAAAACAAAACTTTTGAAGTAAAAATCTTTCGGCCACAACCCAAATATTTTTTTTTATTTTTTCTAATTTTTTGGTTTCTGTTTTTTTTTTTTTCAAGATTAGGAGCATTTTTGAAACTATCTGTAAAAAACATTACATGACCATCATTTTATTTGGGAGATTCATAGCCAGAAGTTTTCAAGTGAAAAGTATTGTTTTACAATGCACTTTAAAATACGTCACAACCTTACCGTTTTTATTTAAAATTGTTTAGTTGCTCCACATCACCCAATGGGTGCTTGAGATTGATGGTAGTCTTATGCCAGAAAAAAAAACGTTTCTAGTTGTGTGCATTCGCTAATTTTCAATTTCTATGATTTAATTTTGAAGAGTTATTTAGAGTGGTTTCCAGTAATTTACCACTTTGTGTGTGTGTGTGTGTGTGTGTGTGTGTGCTACTTTCTTATAGGCTATAGTAAAAAATGTCGTAATTTAAAAAAAAAAACATGAAAAAGAAAACGAAAAAGACGTAATAAGATCTCGGAAGAATCCGGCAAAAACAAAGAAGATTTATTAAATGGAAACGTTTAAAATATTTGATAAATTATTTTAAAAATTATTGAAAAATATATTTTGATGTAAAAAAATTTCGTGCTACGCTACGACCGTCTTGACTTAAACGACAACCGTTTAATACATCTCGACTGATTTCAATAGTTGTACAGTAGATGCCTAACAAAGGTCTCGCACTACAAAATATATTGTTCTGATGCAGGAGCGCGCTCTAAATTTTATTTGTTTTAGCATTTAGATGCGCTGCAGATCTCTTTTGAAAACAGATATTAAAGATTAATATTAAATAGCTACTGTTTTATCTTAGCCCGAAATATTTTACATCATTTTTTTTTTAACGCCTTTAATATGATATATTTCAATCGTGTCCTTTTTATTTAAAATATTAGAGTCGACCCTCGACAGGAGCCCGGTGGGTACTTTTGGTGCGGTGGTCTCACAGAAAAAATGTATCGTTTCCGACTAGGAGCGTCGGTTGTTAAATATTATTCTTGTATTGTAAACAAGGAAGCGAATCGGTAGCAACGATGCAAGCAGCTGGAAGAGGGGTTTATTAAAGGCCACACCAGAGGTCTCTTTCTTCATGTAAGACGAGTCAAAAACTCTTTCATTGCTTTCAAGGCGACCGTCCAGGATATGAACGGGAAAGGCTTGACTGAGCAAGCCGATATCAAAGACCGATGGCGACAGTATGTAGAAGAATTATATTTTAACCTTAATACGCTTCTGTTACCGGCTAAAAACGCCCCGTCAATATCAGAAGAAGTTATTTGGGCTCTGAAACAGCTCCAAAATAACAGGGCTCCTGGTGTAGACGCTATTCCGGTGGAACTGCACAATCCTCTTCCACCAGCAGCAATCGCAGCATTATGTCAAAAAAATCTGGGAAACTGGCACACGGACAACCGATTGGAAGAGGTCTGTTTTCATCCCGTTACTAAAGAAAGGTGACGCTCGTATTTGCTCCAACTACCAGACTATAGGTCTTATTGAAGGTCACCCAGAATCGACATCGACATCGATGCTCAGCCATCGGATGTCCAAGCCGGTTTTCGGCGTGGTCGTGGCACCCGTGACCACATTGCGAATTTGCGTTGGATTCTGGAGAAGACAGACGAATATCAAAAGGCTATCTATCTACGCTTTGTCGACTATTCCAAAGTAATTGATTGTGTTGACCGCAAGAAACTGTGGGACGCCTTACACGAACCGGGAGTGCCACCACCCTTAACTCACCTCATTAGATCGCTATATACCAGCAAGGAGGTCACAGTTCGAACGGTTTGTGGAGACACTAATCGGTTCAAAGTTAGCCAAGGAATCAGATAGGGCTGCATCTTATCGTCATTTTTTTCAACGTTTATACAGAGATAATTATGCGGAAGTTAATCTTGGAAGAATCTAACATCGGAGTCAAAATTGAAGGTCGCAACAACACTAATCTCCGTTTCGCAGATGACACAACGCTTCTAGCCGAATCAGAGCACGATCTGAAGACATTGCTAAAAAGATCGAAGGAAGACGTTGAAAAAACGGGCCTACATCTCGGTGTCAAAAAGACCAAAATCGCGACAATCAAAGTCACGATTAATAGTGAAGACATCGAGTGCATTAATGATTTCATCTTTCTCGGATCAAGATCACTCGAAACGGTGGGTACAGCCCAGAAATCATCGGGCCGGAACGCAATGTCGAGCGTGAACCGAATCTGGAGAAATATAAAGGTACTAATCTCGCCATTAAGTGCCGCCTAGTCCATGTCGTCCTTCCCCCTAAAAATCTATAGATATGAAAAGTTGGACCCTGAAGAGGGAAGATGTAAGAAGAAGCGATTCTTTCGAACTACGGTGCCGGAGAAGAACGCTGTGAATACCGTGAACAGACAAAATTACTAACAAAGTAGTTTTAGAGCGGGTCAAATCCCTCGAAGGCAAAATACTTCGGCTTTTGAGCTTTTAAGCTTCGGACATGTCGTGGGGTGAAATTTATTAGAAAACCGGTGACGCCTGGTACGGTCAGCGGTAAAAGAAGACCTGACCGCCAAAGAACCCGTCGGCTTGATACCGTCAAATCTGACCCAGACATGGCCACGAAGCGGCTGAAACAAGCAGTCAGTACGGAGACTAATGGAAAAAACTTGTCCGTAGAATCGCCGAGGGTCGGAGATGACTGAACGGATAACAACACCGACAACAAAATTCTTGTACGTTTAACGGTTCGAAAGATTTTTAAGGATTCATCCTGCACCGCCGGATCGATTTGAATGACTTATCGATATATTTATTAAATAAAAAGATTTAGGCGGCAATTAATCTAGCGTATTCCACAATCGAATCGACAGTAACGATTATGTTTAACGAAACACATTTTTTTTAATTTTAGTCGAATAAATATCTTCCGGAAATAAAAACGTGAAAAAATATCGAATATTATTTTGATATTCCGTTAAAAAATATTAACGTCGATTGTTTTCAGCATAATTAAGGATCAGGTAGAAAATTATAATCGCGGACCTAATTATCATTTTCAACGATAATTATCCGTGCGATGTCATAGAATTTACCTAACGATCGATAAATAAGATATTTATTTTATTATTATTCGTTATTTGTTATGGCGTGCATGTTGCAGTCATGTTATATTGTTACTTTTAAAGTCGAACGAATTAAGGTGTGGTTTTATATAAAAACAATGATAGAGTACAAACTGGCGTATAGTATGACATGACATTCGCCGCTATTAACTGACCCGACTCTACTACACACACCGTCGCTATTGACACTGTTAGGATAACGAGTGAACTAAAATACAGTGTTACCACCGCAATACAGTAATAAAGTAGAAAAAACTGAAATGTCTTTTTTTTGTTCTTTCTATTCTATTTTTTATTTATTTATTTTTTATTTTCAAACGACCTTCACGGACGTACTTGATTTTAAAATTGTATTGAACTAATCTTAACTTTAAGTAATAATACTGAACGTACGGCCTTGTTAATATATATATATATATATATATATATATATGTATATGTGTTACTCGATATCGTGTTTGGAATAAATCCAGAGTTAAATAAATAAATTTTGTACACATACACACACACAGTAGTGTAATATGCCTACATTTATAGGTTGTTAACTATCTATAAATGAAAATATTGGTGTTATTTTTTTCTTTATTATTGTGTTATTTGTAATTAAAATTAAACATAGTTGAAAGACAAGATTCCCATTACAAAAAACAAACAATTACTTTATTACTCACACACTACGTATTTTCCGATGACTTTGAAATTTAATAACCGATTTCATAATAACCGTAAAAATTCTTAGGTTTTCTTATTTTATTTACCAGTCAGTATGTTTTTTATAATACCGGGTGAGCAACTTAAAATCCGAGTGTCAGCTTTAACGTTGCTACTATTGGCTGTGTATGTAACTGCTCTGTTGTTATCATCTGTAAAATGTTCACGCTTCGGTGCAGAATATTTTCGATCTTTGTTGTCACGTTAGTCTACGCGAGTTATCGGATCGAGTAAAAGGGATATTGTAAAAGCGAAGTAAAAGCGGAAGATCGTGTGCGTTCTCAATCCTTTCGAAAAATTCGTGAAATTTTCGCGGAAATATTTGCGAATGCCGGTGTATTCCAACAGAGAGCTGCGTACGCGTTTCGGTTAAATTATTCCGTAGAACGGGGTCGGTTTTAAACGCAATAAAAATATGCTACCTTCCTTTAGGTCTCCAGAGGCCGTAGCCGATATTTAAAAAAGAATTTCTGCCGGTCCGAAAAGTCTACGCGTAACAATTTGACGTAAAATATATATTTTTCCGTAAGATTCTTCGCGATTTAAATCTGAAACCGTAACGGTACAACAAATTGAGAACTTTCGTAAATAAATATTTTTGAAAAGTCTTAATTATTTCGACCGGATACTAAAAAATATCGTTAACGAACAGACAGACCCGATGATGTATTTCGTTTAGACGAAGCGCAGTTTTATTTATCCCGGGACGTATGGATTCGGGTATCGACGACTGAAAATTCTCATCGGATGTTCGAGTGTCCGCTTCGTGATGAGAATTTTGGTGTACGTTGTGCTGTTTCTGGTATTCGTATATCGGGACCGATATTTTTGGCCGGACTGTCGATTCGCAAACGTACGGTTCGATTTTCGTAGAATTCTACCCTCAGTTAAAATATCGCGAAAAAGAATACGGCTTCTTCCGACAAAACGGAGCGACGATTCGCTAGCACGCATTCGTGTAACTTTTACAGAAGAACGAACCGTCGGCGATCGGAGGTGGTCTCCGCGTACCCCAAATTTGTCTACTTGCGATTATTTTCTTAGAGGCTATTTAAAGTATACGGTTTACGAATCGATTCCTCGCGCTACTGATGAACCGAGTGTGAAGATTCAACGAGAAATCTACTTCACTGACGAAAAGGTTTTGCATCAGGCGACTCTCGATGTGATCGCTCGTGCACAAAAGCGTATCGCTGCGCAGGGCGTCACTTAGATCGTTTTTGAAAGCGTAAACATGTTGCCCTTTGCTAATGTAAATACAGAATTTAATCCAATTACATTTTCTTATTTTTTTCATTTCATTCGTAATAAAAAGTCGCATGACGAAAAGGTGTTTAGTCTGCAGCGGTTCGATCTTAAGATGTTCACCCTATATTCGTGAAATTTTCGTTTAAAAAAACTGAAACAGAACTAAAGACAAATACCCGTTTTAATAATAATAGTTTTTAATTTTGTACGTATTTATATTTTTGTAAAACCCGTAAAAAATCTGTTTAATAACAGGTCTTATTTTAATGTTACCTTCGCTCTCCTCGTTAAATTATATTTTTTATTACGTACGAATTTTAAATTATCGATATTTTTTTTAAAACGATAGTTATTTCTGCAATAAGAAATTAGATACAAAAATAATTATTAAAAAAAAAATTGGTACTTATATACTTTTTTTTGTGATTCGCTCGGTCATAATATATAATATATACTCGAACATTATTAGCGGGTAGGTGTGCTAATAATCCATATACGCAAAAAAGATCACAGCACTTGCCTGGATGAATCAAGATAAACCTTGATCAAAGCGGCATCACAAATAACATAATCTCACTAATATAACTAATAAGAGACAACGTATTTTTCGTTTGTTCCCGATAACCGTGGAAACTGCTGAACCGATCTCATTACTGTATAAATCCTAAATTTAAAGCCTAAAAATAAATAACCTAGAACTTCTTTTTTTAAATTTAATCTCGTCGTCAACGTCGATAGATATTATCTATATCGATCGTAGTCTATGTTAATATCGACTTCTTCAGAAAGTATTTTAGAAACGCTGTACAATTTATCGTTTTATCCGTGACGATAGTGAAGTTTACATTAACATGAAATCATTTGTTCTTAAGCTATATATTAAAAGAAACAAAATTAGTAAAAAACGCTATAAATGATCTGATAAAAAAAAAGGCGATTCTTTATTTTATATGGCGGTAGTGTGGTAAACCTACAATAATTACCTGATGTAATATATGACATCGTTATTAAAGTACAACGGTTTAATCGTTACTAAGAGGTCGGATTTGTGTTATAACATTCACGTATTATTCTTTAGTTATTATACGTTTTACCTTACAGGTATTACTTATGCGTTAGCTAGGGTGCAGTACATTGCACTAACTTTCCTTTTCATCGAATGTGGCGATTTCATGGAAGTATTATTTAAAAAATTTTTTAAACGTATCGATATACGTAATTTTATTTCAGTCGCTTTTATTTTTAAACAAAAGTTAAGGATTAAACGATCTCTAATCCGCCTTCTAAAAATTGTCTTATCTCGTCATCTGATTTTTAATAAATTCATTAGAATCGGCAGATCGGTTATAGAATTATAAAAATTAATGTTACGAATCGATCGTTTTAATTTTTAAATAAATATACGATATTCAGCCGATTCAAACGACGATCTGTTTTCGTTAAAAAAAGAAGTATCGGTGAATTATATAAAATGTGAATCGTCGATCCTAATTGAGTTTATAATATATCCGTTTACGAAAAACAGATTCTAAAAAAATTTAAATAACTAATGCGTAGCCCTCGAAAGACAGATTTCAAACGGTGGTGGGACGACAGAAGTGGACAGGAGACACCCGACTTATTCCGTCCATAGCAGCGATTATTAATCGAATGAACGCATTAAATTCGTTCAGGAAATTTAACCAGACAGTAGCCGATTCGAAGAATACAACGAAATGTTGCCTCTTCTGGTCGCCGATTAGCTTCTTTTGATCGAATACTTGATTTTCATCAGATCGATGACGTAAAAAAATTATGTCGATTTACCGGGTGGTTTAATTTTAAACGCGCTTCATCATACATATCACCGACTTAAAGAAATTAGGATCCGCTTCCCAAAGAACGATAGATTTCTCACAAAATTCACCCTTCTCGTCTTCACGAAATGCACGGAGTAATCTCGGTCGATATGAAATCCCTTAAGAATCTGTCACAAACTTGTTTCAAACCTAAAAAAAGCCTTCGCGGTCGATATTTGAGGGCTTTTAACTAACATCTTTGCAACAAGTCAAGTTATTTTCTGAAGTCCATCTAGTTCTAGGCCTACGTCGACGTTTACAGTATTTTATAATTTTTCGTACGGTTTACGCAAATATTGAAGAACGCTCAGTAGCAAAGATATAGGACATTTCGATGAATTTCTTCGTGAACGTTTTAATTTGTAAAAACGGTTATTCATTACTGAAAAAACTAATTCTTTCAACAGGTCGATATCTCCAAAACTGTCGATCCAAAACTGTCCTGATCGCTGTAGAAAATAATAAAACATTAGATATCAGCCGGGCGGTAGGGGTATTTAAATTTTACACGAATGTGACATCGAATTAGGTTAAAATATACTTTTAAAAAAAATTACTTTTTGTCGTTTTTTTCATTAACTTTTTAAACAAAAACGTCTCTAATGAAATAAAAATTGAATAATTGAACTAGGGAAAAGCGGCCGTTGAATAGATCAAGTAAAACCACTATTTTATCGTTTATCAAATAAGATAAGTAATACGCGATTTGTTTTAAAATAATTTATTTATTCTAATACATAAGTCGCCAGAGTTAAGAATAAATAATAGTTTGTTAAAATTCTGTATAAACAGTGCTACGGGCCAAGTCATATTTTAGCAATGATTATACGACGGTGCGATTATTTAAAACGTGTTCTGCAAAACGGTGCATTTATACGGGTTCACGTATGAGGTTTGAGAAAAATTATTTTTTTAGGTATTAGTCGATTAAATAGCGAGAAAAAAAGAGCGCTGTTAGTTCGAGAAGTGGCCGGAGAATTATATCTATATTAAATAAATAGGAAACACGCGATCGTTTTCGATCAAATAACTACGATATTTGTCAAGCACGAGCTAAAGGATCGTACTCGACAGATATGTAAGTTTTGAGATTTTCGTAACGAGGTGCTCATACGGTACCTAGCAAAAGACAGGACTAACACGAAGCATTATTGCGTTTCACTACCGGACCGACTGAAAGATGCCGTTCAGGTTATACCGTCCGCATCTGGCCGAAATCAAAGCCCCCCACAATAATGCGCTTGCACACACGTCTGCGTCTCAGTTTGTTTCCGCAAAACTCCTCTACCTACGGTTCGAAGTGCTTCAACATACGCCGATGTTTGTCGGATTCAGCTCCCAGAAATTACATCGTCTTCCCTATCGCGATGAGACGGCACGCCCGAAGAAGATTCACATCAAATGATGGTCAAATCTGAAACGACCGCTTATCTTGCAAAATCGTGTTATACTGAAGGTATAAAAAAGTTGGAAAAATGTTTCAAATCGCAAGGCGACTACGTCGAAAAATAAAATTACCGTTTTGTATTTTCTTAATCGGGTCGAGAACTTTCCGAACGACCCGAGCAAAAGAAGGATACAGTAAATATGTAGTATACGCATATGTTTGTCGTTCTAGCGGATGTTGTCATCAGACGTTTAGAAATTTTGCTATCGTAATGCAAAATACCGAGCTTCAGACGCTATAGTTCTAAATGCTCTGTCTAAGGAACGCTACTGTACTTTGAAACACATTCGCTTCCGTATACGGAGGGCATTCTTCTATTCTTTTATTAATTTCCCGCTGCAGTCGTTTCCCGTCGGTTAACGAAATCTTTAGAATTTAAATCGATATTCAAGAGTAACCGACTTTTAACACGTGCTGTATTTCATTGATTCGATTTCATCTTTCTCGGTCGACAAAGTAAGAGGTCCTTTCGTCGTTTCGGCTAACTTTTAGTCTCTTTTAAAAGAGCGATGCTTGAATCCTTTTTTGAATTCTATAATAAACGATATCCTTGTCTGCGTTCATTATGTGTATTATTAAACGTAAAACAGGGTATATCTTAAGCTACGTTCGGTAGACGGTGTTTTTGTTTCGTTTTCACCCGCAGTAGTCTGTAGCTATGTACAAAACATGTCGCGTAGTATATCATTATCGTTTTTAAGCTACGCGATACGGCAGATGTTTAATTGCCGCCGGCCAGCCTGTCGCAAGTCGCACCCTACCTTCTCGCTCGTTCGATATATATTTATCCTCTTTCAACAGGTCTCACACATACGCTCGATAATTCGCCTTCAACAGTTCACCGGATTACGGTTAAGATCGTATACTACTGATACGCGCCGTTCCTGTTATTCTGTGTCAGAAAAAAAGAGGAAAACGAATTAGATTTTTCGTTTTAGGAGCGTCTTATATGCAAACGTACACGCAAGAAAATCGTAATAAAAAATTACATAGGCCGTTTGACCCCGTCCTAAATACACGTACAGTAAATCACAAAAAACTACCGCCTGCAACTTGAGCCATGCGGTTTAAATTAAGTTTTAAACTACATTTTTTACGATTAACGGTTTCATAAATATCTGGAATGTTTCGTGGAATACCGCCTTAGAAATTGAACGGTGTAAGTATTGAATGTCGGATCGATTGAAATCGTATGTAACAATTACGCTGAAATGTGACCGAATCGTTATAAACATTTTTATAATGCGTCCTAATTCATTAATATATATATCGCTAGATCGCTTTGTGTGGAACATAATTTTATCGGTTAATACCCGTAGTATAATTATGGTATTTCTCGGTTTCTGACTGTAATTTTATTGCGGTAAATGAACGCGTCGATACTTTCATGTCTACCCTGTTTATTCTATTTAATTTTTTTTTAATTTTACTGATATTAAAGAATATAAACCGAACCGTTGTTAAATTTTTTGTAATGTAATTTTCTACAAAAAGGAATTACGCTTTTAAAGTTTGCAAATTACGCGGGAGTTTTAAGAAACGAGAAAATATTAAACAAACGATTTCATTACTAGAAAACATTGCGACAGAATACGGAATGAAACTGAACATTAGGGAAACTAAAAAATCAGGATAGGAGACGATAAGACGATGAAAGTCTGTACGAGTGGAAGAAGAGTTGTTGAACAAATAAAACACTACAGATACTTAGGTAACGTGTTAACAAAGATTAAGAAAGTGAAGAGGACGTAAAAATAAAAAAAAATAACGGTAAAAAATAACGGATGTGGTGCAAAGGACCCGCCTAAGGGAGATAACCCGTTTGGTGGTTTTGACGAAGGTACTAGCAGATTCGGTAAAAGCCATTTCAACATTCGATTTGGGTGACCTATAAAACACAATAATCGTTAAAGTCACCATTAAATCGTATTTTATTTAAACAACTGAACGGTTACATTCGCTCGTTTTCTCATATATATTTTTTTATTAATTACAAAGATATGTTCGTGTATAAAAACACGGTCGCCTGAGTCTGTACAAGAATACACCTCACTCGCACCTCACGAACAAAGGACGCGACTCCCTACGGGCTCCGAATCCAGAAAACTAAATGGGAATCTGGAGACTTCCGGAATATCCATAATTAACTAACCGCTTTTCGGATTAAAGTTATTAAAAGAATTAATTATTTAAAATAACGTGATAATCGGCATATTTTCTAAGCCGAACTTCCGATAGAACAATAATATCTAGCGAAGATATCGTGAAAACTAGCTCATCAGAATTTTTAATCGATCTGAAATACCTAAACGAAGACTTAAGATTAATATTATCGTAGAAAAATGTTCTACTTTGAAATGTTTTACGAGAAGCGGCCGACAAAGATTTCCATTAATAACAGGAAAATCAATAACGACGAAAAATTCAGTTGTCAGTCGCTTATAAACGGCAAATGAAAAGAAATAATAAAATGAAACGCGTAAAGGTAGTTTACGTTTGCTTGTTTATAACTACATATTCTCCCCAGGCGAACAGGTTTTCTCATTCCGTCGTTAAAGAATGTTGACAAATTTTCCTTGATCCACCATCTCGCTGCATCCTTCGGTAAGCCGAAGGATGCAATATTCCACGATTATAGAGAGATATTAAGATATCTCTCTTTAATTGTGGAAAAAAGTGAAAATATGATGAATATGGAGTGCGTGTCAACTTCGCAAGAACTTCGGCGTTTGCACGCGATATCGCGGCCGAGCGATATCCGATTGCAGAACTATCGGCTCGTTAATTGTTGAAAAAAACACACGCATACCTCCAAAACTGTCTTATCTTCTTCTCTATGTACAAACAGGATATGCAGTCAACCCAGTTTCCAGGTCGACGTATACGTTTTGGAATCTCCGCACGCAATCGTTTTTTTCGGATCGTTTTGAATTTTTTTATCGTGGCGAACCACAACGCCAGTATTCCATGTACTGCCGTTTTTCTTCTGGAACGTAATAATATACTCGAATTTCGTGTTCCGTCACAATATCGAAAGAGAAGTCATCTCACTCGTCGCGATAACGTTTTGAAAAGTCGTTCACAACATACATTTCGTTTTTGTTTGTTCTTTTCTGTAAGTTTGCGCGGCTACAATTTTCGAACATATTTTACTGTAGCTCTTCTACCGTAATGCGTCCTACTCCTTCTTTCAATACGCCTACCGGGATGACAATGCGTTGTTGTGAAATTAGAAGATCATTTTTAATCGATTCCTCCACCGCTTTTGGCTGCTTGTCATCGGTCAACAAAAGCGGTTCGTCCTCGATATTCGTTTTACCGGGTTCTGATGCGAAAGATTGAATTTCTCATCGACTGGCGGTTCTTATATCGACGGTTTCGGTCTCCTTTTAGACGACGATGTGAGTAGCGCTCACTTTTCCGCTGTTGAAAGTTCTATCGCTGCACGTTGATGATGTAGGAGGCGTACTCGACTCCGTGGCGACGAAAATTGTGCGATATTTTTTTCTCGCGTTAGGTTCCAGTACATTATATTCCAGCCGCCCCTTGTAACTTTTTATATAAAATTTTTAATATTATTGTCTATGTTATTACGGTTAAATTTTGGTGCTCGCGGTTATCTGACTTAATAAATGCCAAATGGGTCGGTTGTTTTTAGACTCCGATTTATTAAATATTATTTCAGGCTTTTTGAATCTTATCGTTGAATTATATCTCTTCCCGGGATTCCGCTCGTGGATGGAAGTTACGGAACCATCGGGTCGAAGGGAAACAGCGAAACTGTTTATCCGGAACCAAAGTTTAAATTCAATCGATTTTATAATTAAAATCGATAATATTATGTAGACAATAAGGATATTAAATATATTTTATCACAGACTTCTCTATCTGATGCGTCGGCAATACATTATTTAAACGAATGATTTTTCGTCTGCATATTCGTGTTACTCGATATCACTCGACTGTAATAAAAATAATAACATTTTAACCATTTTTTTGCGATCGGATCTCCTAATCTTTCTTTTCTAAGATCTTTTCATTCTTTCCCTTAACTTCTCTCTCCTTTCTTCGGTCTACCGGTTGTTTATTTTTTCATTTTTCTGGAAATTTAGATTTTTTCGCTAGTTTCCTGAAAAATTGTCTGCAAAAAGTTATTTCTTGGAAATATTTAATAATTTTTAATCTCTTTTTCTTTTTTTTTTTAAATATTTTTTTGTAAATCTAGTTTCATTCATCGTATATAGCGGCCGTAAAATATGATCCTTCGTTTTCTTGTATTTTAAATATTTTTTTCTAAATTGCGGTTTTTTTCGTCTGATTTACATAATTTACAAATATTATCTTCCGCTTTGGGGCCCTTAATTTTAAAATTGTTTTTTTAATTTTTACTAAATTTTTTCCTAAGAGTTTCTGTAGGCCTTCCGCTTCCATTATAAAACTACGGTTTTATATCGTCTTAATTTCGCGTTTTTAATAGGAATCTTTTACCGGATTAATTTATATATTATTTATTTGACGTTTTTATTTATCTCTGTTTTGTTTTTTTTGTTTCAGAATTTTAGAGAACAACGAATAGACGGATCGGCGTTGCCATTATTAACCGAACAGCATTTAACGACCGCCTTACAGATGAAATTAGGTCCGGCATTAAAATTAAGGGCTATCTTATCGAGAAGATTAGGTCATTGCGCTATATGTTTACACTGTGTACACTGTCACGGATCTTCGGCCGCAATGACGACATCCGCCGCTATACCGCCTAGTCCTAGTCCTAAACCTACCGTCAGGCCGAACAGTACCGGCAATTGACCGATTTATATTAGGATGCGCTTTTATTATTTGTAAGGTAAGCGCATTTATTTTTAAATAATATATAAATATTATTATATTATATATATATATATATATATATATATATATATATATATATATATATATATATATATATATATATATATAATTATTAACCGTTTAAGTGAGGTTGTCCTCTCCGACATTTCCTGTTCGATGTTTATGTCGTTGACACGATACCGGAATCAAAAATTAATTAATGAGGGAATTAAAGAAAAGTTTAAACTTTATTCCGTTCTAAATCGGTCTGATGAATGCCAGAAAAAACAGGACAAAGATACGCTTTCCGTTGAAATTTTTAATTTCGAGTTAGAAAATCTACGTTATGGAAATTCATGAAAAATTCCTATTTAGATAAAAAATTGGCATTAAAGCTGGCAGCTCCGTTTAAAATGTAACTGATGTGACATGTTTTCGAGAGGAACGATAAATAAATAAAAAACTTACAGGCATTCTAGAAGAATATTAGTCGAATTCTGCGTAAAAAATCAAAAGAAAGACCAGATTAAAACAATACGAAACGATAGCTGTGACAAACTAGAAAATTAAGTAGGGTTCAAGCAGCCGAAGCGAGTTTCCTATGGTCCGTTAAAAACTATACAATAAAAGGGAGATTTATATAATGAACATCCTGGGAAACACTTTTCCCCGGAAAACGTTTCTTCTATTTCTCCCAGAAGATCGCTTTAAGATCGTATAAATCTGCAGACATTAATCGATCTGTCCACACTTGCAAGCTTTTGAAAGGTGACAGTGAGTATTTTTTTTAGAAATGTTATGAAAATAAGTTTATTTATTTAAAAAGGATTACGAGCCTAAATAAAGAAAAAATGAATTTTTTAATTTTACTGCAAAAAAAAAAAAAGAATGCGATTTAGATCAGCTCGCTAAAAAATGTAAGATATTTGTGGTCGTAATGCGGTATCAGTAGTTATGGCGTAAAACCGGTTTTAAGTGTTTCCGATCTGGAAACGTTGATGCCGATGATGCGACTCAGTCTGGTCGGTCGATGACTGAAAAAAATTAATGAAATCATAGAAAAAGTTTGATTGAAGCCTGGACTTTGGTAATCGTGATATCAGTAACGAAATAAAGATCTACAAAAAAAATAGTTGTTAAGTTGTAATTGAAGAAGGCTGGATAAAAAAATCTTTATTTATGTTTGCTACTACTTGATTTAACGATGATACAAATTGAATGGATCGAATTTCCATCTGCGAATCGTTGCTAAAACGGAACGAAATGGAACTGTTTTTGAAATTACTCAATACGGACCGATGAAAAATAGATCACTTACGGCAATAAAAAAGTGGTTCTCTCTCTCTCTCTCGTGTGTGTGCGTGTGCGCGCGCGCTATTGGAAAGAAATTGTTCATTACGAGTTGCTGCCGTTCAGTCAAACAATTAATTTTATCCTCTACCCCATTACCACCTACCATCTACCATTATCGATCGGTAGGAAAAAAGTCTCGGTCTTCTATCACGGTAACTCCAGACGCTACACATCTTCGGTGACAACGTAGAAGTTCTACTGTGACGGAATCGTAATTTTACCTAAAAAAAAAAATTGCAACAGGTGACCAGTCAAAACGGCACATGTTTGGTTTAATAGACTTTTTATGAAATATAAATAAGCTTTGCTTTACTTTTACGTTAAAATGCAAACAAATCTTTTCCCTAACCCTTGATAAGAAGAAATTTAAATGTTAATGTCGTACATTATTTAACAAAAGGATTAAAAAATATTATCGAACTAACGATTGACTGTTGAATTTCTAAAGCGGTATTTGCAGACGATACAACTGCATTTATATTTAAAGATAATTATTTAAAAATTCGATGTAGACACTACATGACTTCCTTGTACGCCTATTAAGTTACATATACACATTTTTTTCTGCACTTCATTTAAACTTATTTCATTTAAAAGTGAGATACGCTCCTCCAATTCTTTAATAAAGTGGACACTTACACAAGTGATGAAATATTAGTTTTTATTAATTCAACAATTTTACATGAAATATTAGGACAGAGTAAAAGTCCCTTTGTTACTCTTATTACTAGATCAGTATTATTCGTATCTTCGTGACTTGCTGATTAACAAAATTTTAGATTTCTGGTGCATCGTATAAATAAAAGTGAATAATAATTAAACTATTCCGTTTAGTGAACCATGTACACCGGTTACAAATGTTAATTTCGACCTAACCGTGTAAAATATTCAGTTTTTGTTATCGGATTATTTGGTGAATAATCAAAAATACAGGAAAAAGAAAGATAACATGAAGAAATATATTTCAAAAAACAACAAGAACATGAATATGAAGAGGTAGAAAATGTTAAGACCAAGGGAAGAATAAAAAGATTAAGAGAGGATGATAAATATAAAGAGGAAGAAAATGTTAAAACCAAAGATAGAATAAAAAGGAAGAAAATGTTGCAAACGAAAAAATAATGAACAGGAAGAAAATGTTGCAAACAAAGAAAGAATAAAAACATTAAGAGAAAATGATAAATATAAAGAGGAAGAAAACGTTAAGACCAAGGAAACAATAAAAAGATTGAGAGAGGATGATGAATATAAAGAGAGAGAAAATTTGAAAACTAGAGAACGCGTACGCAAATTAAGATCAGAAGAATTATATCAAACAAAAGACCTATTAAATGATCGGCAACAAAAAACAAATAAACGAAATGATGATCAACTCCGACTTAGGGAGAATATTGTCCTACAATCAGAAGAGTAATAAACTAAGAGATAAGATTTTTTAAATTATTTTAAGATCGAGCATGTATATGTTCTTGTGAGGGTCTATTTTTCAGTCGCTCTGTAGTTAACTTTAATGTAGATAAAATTAAACAGAAAGTAAACTAGAAAGTCCAAAAATAATACGATTCTAAATTTTAATTTTCAATTAATGTTAAATAATCAGATGTTTCACGAAATCTATTACATATACACATATGTAATAATGCTTATTGAATTACACATATATATGTTTTTAAAATGAAAAATGCAAAAAAATTTATTTCAATAATAACCTGCTTTTTTCATATTTTCTTTTTTATTATTATTGGATTATTATTTATCATAAAACATTTTTTACAATCATGGTTAATAATTATTAAATCGATATATTTAAATTAAAAAATAAATTAAAAAAAGGAGATGAAGTCTGATTCGAACCGATATGCCTTCTCTTCTCAGATCCGAATATTTCATTAATTAAAATTTTATTAAGCTATAACTCTGAAACCGATGAAAATAATTATATCGTAGAAAAACTCTCGATGAGGGCAGTTAAGAAAAAGTCAAAATCCAAATTTTTGGGGACTTTGGGCTTTTTTGAACACTTTTGTTTCAGTCGATCGCAATCAAAAGGGGAGGTGTACAATTAGATGTTGCAACAGTCTTAAACCCAAAATTTCAACATCCTACGGCTAATCGTTTTTGAGTTGTGCGACGAGATACGTACATGTACACGCATACGGAAGTCACGCCGAAACTAGTCAAAATGGATTCAGGGATGATCAAAATGGATATTTTCGTTAAAATCTGAAAAACGAAATTTTTCGCGGTCACAATACTTCCTTCGTACAAGGAAGTAAAAAGGAATTGAAAATTGTAAGACAGCAGCTCAGAAGATTGTTCACCGAGTGGATTATAACCGCCTAACTTTAAATACGGATAACTTGATTTAATACGGATTAACTTTTAATATGGATAACTTTAAATACGGATTGCATTGTACTTCTAAGGTTGACGTAACACAGCTATTCGCTCGGTGAGAATTCCCATCAACGGTAGCAATATTATTTCTTTTGCAAGCAAAGGAGAATTTTTGGGTTTTTTATCGATGCGGATATTATAAACGGAATAATCGATTCGATCATTTCGTATGTAACAAAATCAAGCCGTACTATTTTGCTTTAATAAAACGCTAAGTTTGTCGTAAATATTAAATATTTATTACGTTACTTATATTGCCGTCTAAAGTATGTCATCTCTTGGGGCTCCCCTAAATATTCTAACGAGTTTTTAAAATACAGAAATGGGCTGTCACATCATTATCTGTCGCCCAAAGTATGATTCGTGGAAACCTAAATTTATAATATTAAATGCGTTTACTTATTTTTGTGTTTATATTAACGAATTTACAATCTTTGCTAAAAAAAATTGTACTTACGCTTAAAAAACTAACAATACGGAACTGTTTTAGTATAAATCAACGCAATAATTCGGCTTATGAGAAGCGCCTTGTTATTTGTACGTTCCGATGTCGGAAGCGAATAAATCGCCCGACTATTTCAAAAACCTTCCCACCGATTAATTAAAAATACGATTAAAAGATCGTGTTCGGTGACAAGTCGACGTTTCATCGTAGTTGAAAAGTTAACGCGCACGACTTCCGTATCCGGGATCAGCAAAACCCCGTGAACTCTTACGGTGCGAAAGGAGCTTCCCGACAGTTAAATGTTTGTACGATATCCCGAAGGTAAGCGTACGGGCCGTTCTTTTTCACCGAACCGAGCGTAATAGGAGTCGCTTGTCGGATTTGCTACGTACTTTTCCCGACTACACGATGGGCCGTAGAATTTTATTCGGCGACATGATGGTGCGCCTTCTCGCCGGCAAAACTCTGTACGGGTACGGTCGAATGACGTTTTCCCCGACCGCCGGATCGGACGCACGGATCCGATGACAGAGCTTGTTTGCGGTGGCCTCCGAGGTCATCCGATCCAACCCCGTGTGATTTTTTCCTTCGGGATTTTATCTAGGATCTTATCTGTACGCCTGTGTTAACCGCTGATCTATGGAGCCAATTTGAAGCGGTTTTCATTTACGTTCGTAATCGCACTTTAGACGTACCGGTTAAAGTACTCTCCTAACGGCCGCGTCATGAAAGTCGACCCCGTTGAACACTTTTGGAGAGAAACCTATATTATTTCATTTGCGATTCAGTTCTACGGTCGACGTTAAGATATTAAATAGCTTTAAAATTCCGATTTTTTTTTTATAAATCCTATATTACAATCAATATCGGTTTTAAAACAAATTATAAGGATGAGGATATCTAGGGAGAAGTAAAAAATTTATTTACGATCAGTCACCTCCCGTCTTAATAAAAAGTGGTGATATCCATTTATCATCAGAGATTAAACGAATGATTAATTTGAATTTTTTTTCTGTTTCAGATATTTCCAGTGTATTTACTGTTGCGGTATACATTCCAGAATCTGTATTATAATAATATTTATGCGTTTATTATTTACGTCTATGTACGCACTTGTTTATGAATCTGTATGTAAAATTATTATTTTGTTGTAATTAATGTACATCGAGAAAGAAAATAATGTAAATGTTTGTTAATTTTGTACTAGCTTCTTTTTTTTGTTACGATTTGGAAAAAAACTCCGAAATAGTTTGTTTTAACCGGTAATTACTTTATTTTGAAATTAGCTAAGATTACTCTTTTCTGTATTAGAATACAATAATGTCCTGACTATTCGACATTTGTTTTACCCGATACCATAAAAGATCGATAATACTTAAATTTCTGTTTTTAAACGTGCGAAATATTATTTTTGTCGCGTTTAATATTTATTCTTTACCGATGAACAAAAGGAACCGATCGACTACACGTTACGGGAGTAGTAATTTAATCCAGTGAAAGTACTGAAAAACGGGCATCTTTAATAACTTGACTGCCGTGAGTCTTATCTGATCAGTAAAAGGCCGCCTGAAAAACTTTATTTATTTTTATTTTAAAGATTACGGGCGAACCGGTAAGTTCATTAACCCAGATGGAAATTTTTGACGTATTAAAACGCCGTGCCTAACCGGGATTCGAACTCGGGACCTCCGGATGAAAAAAAATCGAATAGTTTCCGACCGGCCGCTAGACGTTTTCGGCAAATATTAACCGGGTATTTTTCGAAGTTAATTTTACTATATTAAGAAAGCGATATAATTGATTTTTGCGGCCTTAAGGTGTAGGGCCGCATATTTCTCTTACCGTATTAATTCCGTACAATAAGAACGCTATATATCGTATAAAATGGATATAAATTGCAAACGTTTATTAAATTTAATCGTACGATTTCTTTCTTAAAATCGATTGCAATTTACCCTAGATTTTTGCTAGTCGTTGCTACGCTCCCGATTCTTGCTAGATGAAATATGTAACCGCTCGGTTTTTACGATTAAGTAAAGCGCTTTCGTAAAAACCCAGTAAAACTTTATCGACCGATAATAATTATTTACAGAAAAAAAATATTACCAAAAATAATTTTCTTATAAAATTAAAAGTTGACTGTACGTAAAAAATATAAAGGAAAATTAAGGTACGTGAAAAATATAAAACGTATCGAGATAAGTTATATAACAATAATTACTGCAAACTAATAAATAGAACCGAAAGAAGAATTTCTATTTTTTAAATTTACGTTCGCTAAAAAACAGTTTTGACAATAGAAGACTGAACATACCGGTATCTTGGAATATTGCTGAGCGTACTTCTTCCCGATTCGGTGGACGATTCTTTTTACTTTATATTTTCTTTAGCCTTTTATTAACGAACCGTAAAAACTCAAACGTTAAAATCTGACATTTAGTTCCTAAAAAATATAAAAGTATTCACCCCGTTAAACGTTAATGTAACAGTCCGCTAAGAGCATCTATTTCAGTTAGAATAGGGCGAACGCGTGCCTTGTACGTAGAAAAACACGAAAACTGAGATGCCGTACTTAAACTGTGTCCTACAAATTTAACCGTGCCTGAAATTCCGATCGGGATTTCACGGCCGGTTAAAAAGGGCTCAAAATATCGGTGGGGCAGTTAACTTGTTAACGAAACGAGATTATTGTTACTCGTTTCGTTAACAAGTTAACTGTAAGGAATTATTATTAATTCCTTACCGTAATTCTCGAGGTCATAATGAATAATCGTTGGAAAGATAACGACAGATAACAAACATTATGTTCCTCTGATCCTCCGGTATTTGTAAGGCGTGTCTGCTTTAACGGTTTATTATGCAGTTAGGTAAGAGTATTTCCACCGATCGTGGCGTTCCACCGATGAGCGAGGTGTAATTATTTAAAAAAACCTAATCTTTTCTCATAGAGCTCTTGAAATTCTTCAGGGAAAACTGTTGTTTTGTAGCTTATTCGGCTGCCCGTCGACGGATAATTATCTGCCGGTGATGCCCTAAGAACAGGACGGTCACCCGCTTCCTCCGGCTTTTACAGAGTGAAGTTTCGTTTATCTTCTACTCTATTCATCTATATCAGCGGTTTTCAACCTTTTCGATTTCTATGAGGGAGCTCCTTAGCCCTACCCTACGTGTACAAGTGAACGATGTTAAGAGGCGGTAGATATTAAGGGAACGTAAAGGAATTAGATATCTAATCGACTTCTCCGTGTTCGTACAGTGAAATTATATCGTAAAAACTTTCAAATTTACCGTAATTTCATTCGATTTTTATTTATTTTATTTTATTGTAACAGCCGTGGAGCCCCCGGGAAGTGTACGCGAAGCCCTTAGGATTCGGTGGTGCTCAGTCGGGACGCTGCCGTATATGTTTATCGCTCTTTCTTACCGCCCAACTCTCGAGCCGTGTTTTATTTTTGTAGTAATCTAACCCTGTCGTGAAGTCCCCTGGATCTGTAGAACCGGTGAATGTCCTCTAAATGATTTGGCGGGGCGATAATTGTAGACCGATCCGGGTTCTATGACGTTTCGGATAGTTAAAAAAATAAAGCGTTTATGTTGAGCTTCCTGGGGCAGGTTCCTTACTCCGCTGTCGTCTCCATTCATCCTTCTCCTTCGTCTCATTGTAGTTTCCGTCAGCGGTTTAATTAACATCTTATCTGCATTTTATAATTTTCCTTTTCAGCGATGAAGTAGGCATGTTATTCTAGATTAAATCCATTTTATTACGTTTATCAAAATCATCTCGTAAATATATATATATATATATATATATATATTTGTCACAATTTATTTCACTGTTCGTTTAGATCGGATGATTTAATTTCCATTTTGTATTAAAATTCTTGGTTACATATAAAAAATTAGAATTTTTTTTTTCTTGAAATTTTGAAATCCTTTAAATATTTACTGTGCGGCACGAGTAACGAGCTTAAAGGGGACAAGTACTTCGTTCGTATTAAGGGATAAGAGATATCATTTTCGGTAGTTTTGAGTAATTTACAGAAAATCATAACTATTAAATCAATCGAATCGGTCGTTATACGATGAAAGTAATAAATTATGTTTGTTTCTGCTTTTACTCGTCGAAACATTTCCGTACTTACTTATCCAGCTATTTCAGCCGTTTATCGCATCCTCATCTCCGACTTCCTTTATCAAAAACGTCCTCGTCGTTTAATCGTCTTCCCTGTGTCGCTTCATTCACCTTCTCTTACCGCATACTTCTCGGTCTTCTCTTTTTTTCTTCTGGTTGTGGGTCCGACCCAAAATTTTACACGGTAGTCGATCGTCGGCGTTTCACATTCATCCGTGCGTTCAAACGTTCCATTTCGTCGGTGAGCTCTGAAAACGACTACGTTTCCATTTCTTCCCTAATCCTTCGGTTACGTACACGATCCGTCGGAGTCCTTTGACATCATCTCCTCCAAAAACATTCACATCCGTCGCTGCGATTCTTCCTTTTGGGTTTTCGTTCGATATCTAAACCTCCGCACCTTTCACGATTCCGTTCTCTATAAACGAAGCAAACACGTATTTTTTCATTTTTCTAAATACGCTGGAATTCCAGAAAACAGAATGCAGTTCTCAAATAAATAAATTTTCCCTTATTGACGTTATTCAAAATATCCGATGTCATCTCTTTCATCTAACGTTAGCGTTAACTGCAGACACTTAGAGTTATTTATACGTCGAAACATTTCCTTTCCCGTTTTCAATTTCTTCCCTTGTCCTCCGACCACCAAATACTTCGTCATCCATATTTTTTTTTACTCCCCGTTTCCACTAAAATTACTTCGGTCGATCTCGTCTTTCTCTAAAATTTGGTGATCATAACGAATATAAAACTTTACAACTCCCTATCGTTCAAAGCTATATCCGTTACACTTCCGTTTCAGATCGTTTAAAATTATATTTAAATAAATTTTTCAACATTAACATTCTTTTTAAAGAACGGAGAAAAGCGACTCTCCTGTTTCTTTGAGAGAGAGAAGGTATTTACTACCTTCTCTCTCTCTCTCTCTCTCTCTCTCTCTCTCTCTCTCTCTCTCTCTCTCTCTCTCTCTCTCTCTCTCTCTCCTCTGTAATATAAAATGTCAATACGCGATTCCTTCATCGTCTTACATATATAAGTTCCTTGATACGCTGATGATGTATAGTGTAAATTTTTATAAAAACAGAAAATAATGTTTTCAAAACAGGTATTATTAAAATACAGACAAGTCGATAGCATTCAGGTAATGGCTATTTCTTTTCTTATATTTGAAGTATACAATGCCAAATAATAATCGTTAGGCAAGAGTGTAAGTTAAAATAAAAGTAAACGATAAGCGAAATGTTACACGACCCGTGTAGAAAAAATATTCATGGAAACCAGTATATGACGAAACTTTAAGAACGTTAGATAATTTCATAACTTACAGTAATTTTGTTATAAAAATGTTCAAAATGTCCTCCGTTTGCAGTTGTACAAGCTCAACACATCTTTTCACGTTAGCACCCGCATTTTAATGGTTGCAACGCTCTGGAATATTTCGATATGTCGACTTCGATATTCTGTCGATCGATCGGGTAGGGATCATATTTTTAAAATAACTCCGAACAAAAACATTCGCGGGAGATAAATTGGGAGACCTAGGAGGCAGTAGACCCCTCAGCGCTCGCAAATGACTTTCTCCCCGAAGAAGTAGCGTAGCGGCAAAATTGTGTTATTGCCGTGCGGACTGTTGCACCGTCTCGCTGCGACCGGCGCTCATCGACCGCATTCATCTAGCAGCGCTATAAACCCGGTTTTAATCTGCTTGTAGCTCTGAATGCTACAAGCAGATTTTTTCACGGGAACAGCAACACAGATGTTGCTGTTCCCGTGAAAAAATCTTGGAACCGGCATTCTCTTCCGAGAAATCGCTCACCGTCTCCGATCTTTACCGAATGTAATGCAGTCTCGCAGAACGCGAGGATTTTCTGCACTACAATATCGGTTCTTCTGGCCGTTTACATAGTCGCTCACATGAAACCGTGTCTCGTCTCTAAAGAAAATGTACTCGAAATCTGAATATCGCTGCGAACCGAACGCATAAACCATCGTTTTTCCGTAATCGGGGTTCTCCACAATTCCTGCATAAAGTCAAGGAATGCGAGAACCTAATTTTTTAAATTAGATTGTAATTGCTGTACGGGCCTAATTCCGAAAAAAAACCATAAAAATCACAGGGTGTCTACGAAAAATAACGTATAACATTGGAGATCTGTTTGTCCTCCTTCTTGACTTTTGAGTTGTTGATCGTTAAAAGGATATACGGAACGGTTTTCGTTTATCTACACTACCAATTTCTTTAAAACCAGCGACTACGCTTCGAATCGTTGACTTATTGGGTACATTCGATCGAGGAAAAATCCATAGAAAAATCTTCCTGGCACTCTAACAACGATTGCGATTTAAAATAAGTCCCAAAAGTAAATACACGTCGAGACTATTAAAGCCCACGTTAATATGTTTATAGCACACCTGCCGTCGACGAACGAAATCGAACGAGATTACTTCATCGTCGAGTACGCGTTAATTCTACTAAGTCAACTATTACCGACCCAACCGTTACTGCCGATCCAAAAGAAAATTTCCCGCTTCACTGGATTAATGAATTCAGGGTCGCATAACTTTTCGCTCGTTCTGTAGTATTTAATACAAATAAAAAAAAACGTACATAAAATACAAAACATAATTCTTAATGAATAAAGAATAATAAAGCTTTGTACCGTATTAAAATTTATTCTTGCTTGCCTATTCGAAACCGTTACAGTCTTTCCTGTAAGCATTATATCTAGATACACGTAAAACATTCCTTATTTTTTTAATTTTCTCGGCTATACGGTACCCGTTTTTAATGAAATAGCTTTATTTTAACCCTCGATAAAAACTAGTAATCTTTTATTTTATTAATCGTTGTTTTTAACGACACCGCATTGTACGAATAGGTAGATAGTTTTAATCGCCATTCGATGAGGGAGAGGTAAAGAAAATAAGAATTCTTATTAAAGCTATCGGCGATCTCGATTATCTGTTAAGCGGTCCGGCCACGCGTGGAAAATCGTCTCGAGGAGTAACTGCACAGGCCGGACCTCGAAGATTTCCGAAACGCGTGTAAGAAGCAGTACGATTACGGCGGACTGTACTGGCCGTTTGAATAAAAAAATTTGATAATCCTGCGCAGTTCTGAATCGTGTAGACCGACCTGTGCAAGCGTTTAACGTTCGGGGTCAGACGATACTTTATTTCGAAAAATGTTGCGATTAAAGCTCACGCGAGTTTGTAGAAGATTTTATAAAAATTCTTCGGTCGAGCGGTGTGGACAAAGTTTTTTTTTTTAAAAACGGTAAGATAAGCGTGCACGCATGTACTAAGCGTAATATAAAAGCGGGTAACGTTTGCAAAATTTTAACAAAATCGACCCCAAAAAACTATCTATCCTGCTGGAAATATCGACCCAAAAACTTTATCGACAAACCGCCTCGGATACGCAAATATCTGTAGAAACTTTCATCAAAATCGTCCGGTTCAAAAGTTATTAAGCTCCAAACATGTTGACGCAATTACATCGTACGTACGTACGTAGGAAAGTCAACCTCCGTTTTTTTGGGGGGAGGGGGGTTCCTGGGTTGTGAAAGCAAAAACCATTTGACCGATTACAATGCTTTCCTTCTACCGGCATCATAGTTCTAGACTATGATGCCGGTAAACGCATTCGTTACATATCAGCGCTGATATTCTATTACAATAAATATTTATTTACAAATTAATATTTTATAAACTGTTGTACGCATCCTCATCCTTTCATCAAACTGTTGTTTGTAAATGTTTTTATTTTTAAATGCAAAATGCTATGTATAAATATTTTTAATTATATATTTTTGTACTTAATATGTTGTATGTCTGTATATAAGTAATTTATATCTGTAAATTGTGATAATATAAAAAAATGTAAAATATTACAAACCTATTTTCAATATACAATAAAACAAAAAAAAATGTAAATTTTTATTATTATAAATATAGTAAGGAGCAACTACATAATATACTGTTTTATGGTTTTATTAAATAATTATATTGTTTTTTTTATTTATTTTTAAGTTTTAATACATATTGTTTCCAGTTTCTTAAATAACATTTCTTGATTTTTACATTTGAAGCGATTTTTACGCGTCATCATCATCATCAACTTACATTTGCATGTGTCAGCACCTGCCCGCCAGGTAGGTCACTTACATCGCTGTTGAACCCATCCGTTTCAGATCCAAGCCTTATCCTTCGTTCTCTCGTAGTTTCCGTTTTTCATTTCGCATATTAACTTCGTGCTTCTTCTTCCTCGACTTCTTTATCCTTCTACTGACCCTTTCGATGCTGTCGTCAATATTCTACTCCTTCTGACCGGTTTCCTCGTTCTGTATTTACCGACCGCGAAAGCGGTGTTTCTTCTTTAATCCTACACATTACTTCCTCGTTTCTCGCTTTATCCGTCTGTCTTATGTTTTCCATATCCGCATCTCAAAAGTCTCGATGCGGTCCCTTTCCCTCTTCTTATTGTTCATTCTTCGCTTCCGTACAACAAAAGACGACGCTTCATACGTACCGTTCGGCTAAACTCCTCCTTAACTGTAAGACCAAAAATTTTCCGAGCAGTAATATCCTCTTTTTATCGTGGGCTCCTTTACCGTCATCGAGGAAGATTCTGTTCCCGTATTACAATCGCCCATGAATTATACGTATAAAAAAAAGTATGAGAAACGATTTTTTTGTATAGGCTACTACTAGAATTGCATTTAAGTTAATTTTGGGACTTTTAATTAGGCTGATATCGAAAAGAATTATTTTTATACGATTATAATCGTTTTCGATCGGTCGCGGTATGTTTTTGTTTTACCTACCGTCACTGAAAATAATCCGGTGATCAAGAAGTCATAAATTTCTTTGATATAATTCGATTCTCGATAGACCGTAACAATTCTATCGGTTGAAATGCATTTTGGCTCCGTTTTGATAGAATTTAAGGTAATCGATTTCCATTTTATTAGCCGAAGGATGAATTCTATGAGAATTTCAGAATAATCATCGTCACAATAGGACGTTAATATTTATAATTATAGTCGGTGAACAAAATAAATTTCTGCGACATGCATTCGATAAGATGTGTCGTAGTAAATTTTGTGCCGATTTAAAATCTGCAGAACAAAATTAAATGGAGAGCAGGTTTTTTAGTATCACAGGTATAAAGAAAACTTGCTTTTTTTAGAGATTATTTAGCCTAAAGTATGATATAATGATACTTAATCAAAATGTATCGCTTACTTTGATACGAATTTGAATACTAGACCGTGGATACCGGTGTTCTTCGACGGTCGGGTTTCAATTAACCGCACATCACTGGAACAGTCGACCTGACACTGTAAAAGATTACACTTCATTTACATTCATACATATCATTATCATTCAACCTCTGCAGTAACACCTTACAGTGGTTCCGGACAACAGTAAAAGAGAGTTTATATATATATATGTCATCGGTGGGATTTCCATTAAGATTGTATTCTAATAATGAAAATATATAAAAGAGCACATGAGTGATGGTTTTTAGATGTATATCTGAAGAGTATTTACAAGCCAAATCGATCGAATATCTGTTACTTCAGTCGGAAATGGGGAAAATTTGTAATCATTGTTCGAAATATTTTTTAATTTTCTTCATCCCTTTCAAGGTCAAATGTCAGAAATCGGTTTTTAAATATTTACAAGAAGATTACACTCCCCGACTATCAAGTCGATATCTTCATTACGATTTCTTTCCTTCATTCTACGATCCTTAATTCCCATTTTACGTCGAACTAGTGTCAGCCGGTCGTACCCTGCGTTTGTTCTGATGATACTAGAATTTTTTTTTCCCGTAGAAAGCGGGAAAATTTGCCTGAACCAAACGCCCAGCAGCCCTTACAAGTATGTAAGGGCTGAACCCCACACACCCAGTAGGGTGTGTGGGGTTCACCGTCTATGCGGTGGGAGATACTAACTCCCTCGCACAGGGTGGTGCTGGAGTTGACGTAAAACCATAACATCAACACCACCCGCGTCACAGACACGCTTCTCATTCACATCAATACTTACGTAACACATTTAGACACTATTTACACTTAATATTTACAATTAATAATATATACAGCTCAGAATATGTACACTATAGCTACGCCGGTCTCAGACAGCAGGAACGCGTCCTGTAAAACTAGAACCTGTAAAAATGTTGCCGGCACCGTTTAAAATTTATCACGCAAGGCACGATGTAACATCTCTGGTTATTTTTTCTTAAAATCAATTCTGAAAGATAAGTAATATAAAGATGCCTGTTATATCATCGTGTACACCGCAGAAAGGTTGTCGGTGATTTTGAAAATGTTTATTTAAAGTTTAGAATTGTAAAACCACTAAAGACAAGCGCTTTATAATGTAAAACCTGTATATAAACACGTTCTCCATTAATTTGTTGATACTCCATTAATTATATTTACGAATACGTACTATTATTTGTTTACAGATACGAGCGTAAAAGTTTTTTTTCTGATTAATTAATCGCGTAGGCTTGAAGATTGTACTTGTGAATACGGAATAGAAATTCTGAAGCAAAAAACAACGCCTTGCCCGACTCGGATTTGATACCGAAATCTTCAAGACGAAAGGCTGAGATACTATCGCTCTATTACGGAAACCGCTGTTATTAAAACTTTTACACGAAGTAATGTAAATAATCGGAGGTGAAACTTAGTTTACGAACAGATATCGTTTCTATAATGCTCGAAGAAACCAATATAATCGTTAAAAAGTGAATTTGGTTTACAGGTTAGATTTAAAGTTTTACATTTTAGAGTTTTACTGCCGCGAGTGTATGTGGAACTCATTCCGATATTTTTTCTAATATTGAGAAATATTTTTTTCAGTAATAATAATATTAAAATAATGTAAATGAAATAATCACATCGTCGGTAAAACATAATAAAATTGAAAAATGCGACGACAAAAATAAATCGTGAAGAGTGAAAATCAGTAAAATTTGATGTATTTAAAAATACACGATGCAGCACAAAAATAATAATAATGAAAGAATACTACTAAAGGTGACTGTGAGGCTAGAAGTACCATATAGTCTGCACCAGATGATACTCGCTTAATTCATCCATCAGGCTGTAAAAACCGTTTACAGTACTCACCATTTTAGTGTCGTTAATGTTTCAGGGTATGTATAGAAGGTAAATAAGGCACAACAAAGTATTTTCTGTACAAAACATAAGCAGTCTCTGTGGCGTATCGATACCATCTCGACCTCTGGTCTGGATGTTGAGTTTGAATCCTGATCGGGCACGGCGTTTTTCAAAAGTTCTATTTCATATTCTCGTCTAAAAACTTCAAAATCGTGCGGCGAATTATTCATCGAGCAAAAGAATAAGTAAGTAAATAAATAAAAGTACGTAGCAAAACGTAATCGTTTATCTATTACAATTTTCTCGCCGACAGTTATAAGTATATGCAAAAAACCTTACGATTATCAAGAACGATTGTTAAAAGATATTTCACGACTATAGAACCACAGAAAAATTCCTTGCAGATGATCGGCGGATGAATCTTTGCGAATATTATTAAAAATTAACTAAGAAATATGAAATATTTGGAAAAAAATACTTAGAATAAAACGTATTGAAAAATATTCGTACGTTTATTAAATTAAACGCGGCAAAAAATTCCACATCGATGAAACAGGAAAAAAATCAGATTCAAAGAGAAATGAAAGGAACATTTACCTAAAATAATGCAGTCCTCTGTCTAACGAAACGGCGTAATTATTAATTTTACTTAACGCAACGCATTGCTTTTAATCTGTAAGAAAATATTATCGTTTCAGTCCGCGTTAAAGATCTTCAGATCGATTTATTTAAACGTAATTAAAAGATTTTCTTTACGTAAACAATATTATTAATTTGTCAAGTTATTAAAAGATAGGAATTAGATAAACGTAGATCTTTCCTGCCTTTCGTTAAACTTGTCCTTAAATATGCGATCAAATAATTTAAATTTGCATTACCGATTTAATTAAATATCTTCATACATTTGCTTCGCTATTAATTTTGTACATTTGCCGCGTTTAATTTAATAAACGTACGAATATTTTTCAGTGAATTTTATTCTAAGTATATTTTCCAAATATTTCATATTTCTTAATTAATTTGTAAAAATATTAGAAAATAAATTAATTCGTACGGCCGATGTAAAACTATTTCTATTTTTAATTTATTCCTTATTCTCTTTTGTCTAAGAATTAGTATCGTATTTCATTTTTTGAGTAATTCTATATAATCTTGAGAGGATAGAGGAGTTACAAATTAAATATTACTTTTTTTAAGATTAAATGACCTGTTTTCTTTAGTACATTACCTTCGTAAATATAAATACAAGCAAAACTCGGCGATGTTATAACAAGTTAACTGCTACGAGACCTAATTCTGGTTCTTAAGTTGTATTTGCGGCCGGGCTATGACTTCAGTGTAACACTGATTTCCGACTGTAAGGGTCTTTTAGCGTCTGTTTTTTAGCTCGCAAACATCGTAATATAATGCAGCAAATTATGACAATTCTAACGGTACGCTTAGTTTCTTTGTCGGTTATCTCGCTCAAAAGTTACTAACCTATTTTCCAAAGATTATAAATTTTGTTTTATATGTATATATATTTCTCGAACCAGTTTTCCCGCTACTGTCGGGTCTGCGTGTGTGTATATAGGCGAATGGAACCACCGCTACCGACTTGCCAGGCCTGACGTAGCTGCAGATGTAGTGCAATGTAAGTTTAAACGTACCGGTAAACATGTAGTGTGGAACAGATTCGGATCGACCGAACCTGAGACGTGCGGTTAATTGAAATCCGACTGCCAAAGAACACAGGTATCCACAGCCTAGCAGATTCATATAAAAGATACTGCCTTTACGAGGACTCTTAGAATTTTTGACTTTCAACTGATTTTGCGACAAGTTTAACCCCTATACTGACCCGGCAGGTTATATTTTGTATTGGATCGTTATAAAATAAATTTTAATTTGTAGCGTAATTTTGTTATTTAGGGCGGAAACAATTCAAGATCCGATGCCGAGGATATTCATGCATACGAGGTGCAGCTATTAAATAACGAGACTAATGCTGCTACAGAACTGCGCATGCGCCAAATTCGTACGACCGACAGCTGTGTAGCGTGAAGCCTTTTCTTTCGACTGTTGCTACTCCAGTTTCTGTCGACGTATTAGTCTGACCGTAGCCTTCTTTTGGATAACGTCGGTTTTTTTTTGTTTTACCGAATAAATGATAACCGTTTTATTAGAGAAAAGAATTGTCGTGAAATTTCATATGAAACTTGAAAAACCCGCTACCAAAACTTACGTTTTATTAAAAAAAATATATAGTACGAGAAGACGTTGAAGACGACGGTCAAAATTCAAAGCGATGATAATCGGTTTTTTCGAAATTCACGAGATCGTGTACCTTCACCGGGTTCCTGAAGGTCAAAAATCGACATTACCGCCTTGAGGTTGTTGCTCGACTCCGTGAAAAAATAAGAAAAAAATTACCCGAATGTGGAAGAATAAGTCACGGGTTAACATCAGGACGACGCAGCGGTTCAAACCGCATTGCTGTCAAGACGTTTCTAGCCAAGTATAAGGTCCCGGTGTTAGACCATCCGCCTTATTCGCCTGACCTGGCACCGTGTGACTTTTATGTTCCCCAAGGTCAAATCTGCATTAAAAGGAACAAGATTTCAGACCGTTGGAAGCTGTGAAAGAAAAAGTGGCACGCTTAATGAAAGAGCTCACAAAAGAAGAATTCAAGCACCGTTTCGATCAATGGAAAATTCGTATGGAGCGTTGTAGGGATAGAGGAGGGCTGTATATTGAAGGCGATAATAAGTAAATATGTATAAATTTAAAATAAAATATTTTACAGCATTAGGTCTCGTTATTTAACAGCCGCATCTCGAATGCGCCTGGACTGTCTTTTTTTCTAAATCGCTATTAGATTGAAATAATTATAAATAAATAAAAACTTGCAAATAGTAGATATAGGATTTTTTAAATATTTATAAAAACTTCCTCGTCATTAGAAATATATTGCTTTTTCCGTGAAACATAGCGATAGATAAAGTAAAAAATTGAGCGATATAAAAAGTAGATGTAAAGGATTTTCGGTGTTCGTTGTGAACCACACAAACCTACTGCATTCTTACATTTCATTATTTAATACGGGCGAATTTTTTTTCTTATTTCATCCGTATAAATGAAACAGTGTATTGTGATTACATTATCCCCCGCATACGTCTCATTGGTTGAAGTTATCTTTTGTGTGAGGCACCGATTTATGTCTCGCTCTGAAACGCTGTGAAACTCAAATTAATATCTCACTGTTTTTTCATTATGATTACATAGAATTTAAGATAGAATAAAATTTTGTATAGAAAATCTGTATATTGAAAAGGAAAGGAAAGGTTTTGTAGCAGTGTAGTCAAGAATTGCTGTTTTAGATGTAGCGGCCAACCTCATAATTAATATTTAGTAAAATATTGTTTGTAAAATTAATATTTTCCACTGGTAAACAACGAGTTCAGCCCGCTTTTTAATCCTGAAATCTCATTCTGATATTTTGAAGAAGCTCCTAAAATAATTGTGTAGCAAAAAAGGTTGTCAGAAACACATTTTCATATTTTTTTTTTTACAAACATTTATTTTGACACATCTCTTTACAGCGTCAGCTGTTTCTTACTTCTTGCCTGCTTTTTCCGGTTTAGCCTCTGAGAATCACCGTCAGGTATTACTTCAGAGGATGATATGTATGAGTGTAAGTGAAGTGTAGTCTTGTACAGTCTCAGGTCGACCGTTTCTGAGATGCGTTAACACCAGTATCTGTGATTTAGTATTGAAAACCGTATACTTCTTACCCGCCGTAGGTTTTTTCATTCTGATCATCCTCCAGCTGACTTTGACTTTTCATTTGTTTCTTCGATATCACACTTCCCGGTGAGCAGTACCCGATTTTACAGTCTATGTAACAGCCTGTTATCTGTTATTCTACACATTTACCCGGTACCGATCGAGCTGTTTTCGGTTAGGTTCTGTAATTGAAGAATTAATTTTTCTTTTTATTACTTCATTCCTCGCTCTGTTGATTAATGAAATTATTCAACATCTGTAAAAAAATTGCATCTCTCAAGCGCAGCTCCTCTTTCAAGACTCAATACCTCTGATTCATAAGTCGCTATGATTTCAGCTACTATACAAAAATATGTCTTGTTACAGATTTGCACTCTAATAATGAATTCCAACTAAATCGTCTTTTCCTCTGTTCTATTTTATTATTAACCTCCACAACCGGATTAATATTGAATCTGAAATGCTTACTTCAAATCTTGTAACGATAGCAATTTCTTATATGACTTTCATCTCCTCCTCCCCCAACTAACCAACAAGTACTTCTCGAAATTTTAGTCGTATAAGAATTAATTTGTGAAGAAAATATGCACGCCTAACTTCAGATTAAAACCGTGATGCAGAGTACGGTGTTAAACATACCAGAGTTGTATTTTATTGATAATTTTTAACTGTATGATAGATGTTTATATATATTTTGAATTTTATTATTGTTTATATATACAACAGCAACTAGTGCCGGGACAGTACAATAATTTATGTATTGTTATGTGGTTTTATTAATGTTTAATGAATATTATATGTAATTTATGATGTATAAATTTTTGTTTTATGTAATTATGTATCTGATAACTCTTATTTATATGAAATTGTGTACATCAATTTTTACTATAATTATACAACTTATAATGAATAAATTGTTAACCTTTATGTGTAGAATGCGTGTACGTTCACAAATCGTTGAACATTTTCTTATATATTTGTAAATAAAATTTATAAATACAGTACCTCCATTTAAATCATTGATTTGTGCATTCTTTTTGTTTCTTGTGACTGATGGCATTTTTCAACAATATGTTCTTACGATGAAATACGTATATATCGGTAAGACTGCTAAATCTTTTAAAACCAGATTCATGAAACATTTTAGAAGTTATAAAAAAGATAAGCCGGGTTTTTCGAATGTATTATATCATTTGATTAAAAATAAGCGCGCAATATCAGATATTCAGACAAACTTATAATACTAGAAATTAAAAAATGCAGTATGGATATGAGCGATAAGGGTTTTGACATTTTAGTAAGGTATTATATATAAACATAAGAATAAATTTAATACGATCAATCTTCCCTCAGACAGAATACGAAGACGATGGTATTATAAAGGCTTCAGTAGATAGAACCGCTATCTGTTTTGATAATAATGTTGAGTAATCGATCTTATAATCCGGTTAGTAAAGTAAATTCAATGAAATGGCTAGCTTACAATTTTACTTCGCTTAAACAATTTTTTAATTTTACTTTAGAAGTTTTTAATTTTTATTTTTTAATTTGGTTTTAATTATAATTTATTTGTTTATACTTACATCACATGTGTAAACATCTTTACATTTTAGTTTTTAACTTAATTTTAAATTAATTATAATATCGATTTTAATTAATTAATCTTTATAATTTTTAAACGATTTTTATATTTTACATCTTATTTGATTAATAATTTCAAATTTTTGATTTAAATAAAAGTTTTAAAATGTTGTATAAGCTTTTAGAGAACGATAAAGTAAATTTAAATTTAAGAGATTTTAATAAAATTTAATTACTTTAAAGAATTTTTAACATAAAATATAAATGAAGAAGTGATATGATATTGTATATTGCAAGTATATGATGTTTTTTGAAGTTATATATACATATATATATATAAATATAATGCAGCTGATGATGCAAATTAAGTTAGCAAAAGCACTTCTGCTTACGTAATGAAATAAGGTAAGTAATCCTATTTCAATTATTCTGTACTTGGTTTGATCTATTAAATATAAATTAATTTATATCGGTACAGAGGAGTATGGTTCATAAAAGATTTGATTTTAAAAAATAATATATATATATAAACATTGTATTAGAATGAGAATAAAACCAAAACGCTAATAAATAACATTCTACAAGAATTGACAGATATTTGGGCTTCTTCTTATCTAATTTTTGATGCCGAATCCTAGTATGATCTCAAAATTTGTAAGACTTTTTTTTTAATTGTCACTCATAAAAAAATGAAAATTGTTAAGACGATTTATTTTCTCTATTAAAACTAAATGCTTGTAAAATTCTGTTGTGTGTTAATGTTTATAATAATAATAATGAATTATAAATGTTAGAATAACACGTAATGTTTATAAATTATACGTATTTATAAACAGTTCAGAGTGCAATAATTTGGAGGAGTGATCTGTGTGGCTAATATGGTACTACAGCATAGAATGACATTGGTACTAACTGTTTTCTACGATCATTCTTTCTAGGATATTTACCACAGTAATAAGATTTAATTAATAAAGTCATTTCAATCACTATTTTTACTGTGCGATAACCCAGACCAAAGAATCGGTTTCATTCTGGCTTTTTTGAAAATACCATCAATAATTTGGTCTTTTATTCTATTCTTAATTTTTCTGATTCAGACATGTATTGTGTTTTTTTTTGTGCTTCATATATATATTGTGTTTGTGGATTGTTAATATTTATATAAAAAACGGCTTGTAATTGTATAAATCATCCTAACAAGTTTTGCTATGCGTGTGGTTAATGAACTTTTAAATCTCAAAGAAGAAATATTATTCCTTTAGTTAAAATATCATAGGAACTCTATTCTGGATGTAAAATAGGAGATCAAGACAGGTCTTGGACCTATCACATCATGTAATCCTATTGTAAATTTACTTAGCGACTGGCTAGGCGGGAAACTGTGCCTTTTCCCTTTTGCTGTTTTATAGTATGAAGAGAGCCTAAGGACCATTCGACAAACTGTTATTTTTGTATTACAAGAATCAAAGGCATCAATATAATATATTCAAGAAATCAGTTATATATTCTAGTCCTCTTTCAGTCATAAAACCTATTTTTCACAGCAAAGAGTTACATATTCTGATTCCATAAGAAACATGGAGTTTAGAAGAATGAAATTGTTGATAATGAAGACTGATTTAGAAAGCAATGAAAAAAAGAAGAAGATGATGCAGTTTCCAAGGTGAGAGCACTGAACTTCATAAAATTACTCAAGCAGAACTTAATGATCAGGTTTGGGATTTTAATTTATCTAAAATACAGTCAGATTACTGGCAACAGTGTTAAAAGGCTGAAACCTCTTTGAAAGTGGCACCGAAGTATGTTTCCCCAACTTAGGCAGCAAGAATTTCAGCACCTGTTCTCTTTTCAGTCTAATGTAGTAAATTTTATTTATGCAATGATGTAAATATTTAATAAGATGTTCGAGGACAGCAGCACAATCCTATGCGTTGAAGATTGTGCGTAGATTCTTCTAAAGTTTGAACGTTTTTAAAGTTTTACTTTCTAAAGTCTGAAAGTCATCCTCCTTCATAATGGAAATATGAAACCGTTATTTTTATTTGCTTATGCAGTACAAATAAAGGAGATGTATAACAATATGAAATTTTTACTGATGATACAATATGAAAAGTATTCTTGGCAAATGTATATATATGCGAAGACTTAAAGGCAATAGCCGTTTTATTAGGATTGCAGCTTGGTTATATTAGCATTGTTTTTCTTATGCGAGTAGGACAGTAGAGACAGGAAGAAACCATTCATTAAAAGAGATTGTCTGAAGAGAGGAGCACACGTAGCCAGGCAGAAAAATGTTATTTGTCAACCATTTGTTAATCCAAAGTATATGTATCTTCTGCCATTGTACGTTAAGCTTGGTTTGATAAAAACATTTATCAAAGCGATGGCCAAGGTTTCTTATACCTTAAAAGCAAGTTTATCAGGATCATCGAGGAAAATCAAAGAAGGAATATTTGTTAGGCCACAGATACATAAGTCGATTAAGGATTCAAACTTTGAGAGGGGTTTGAATGAATCTGAGAAAGCAGAACAGATATCGTTTCAAAATATTGTTAAATCATTCCTGATTCTTTTTGGCAAAAAGAAGGCCAAGAATTAACTAGTATCGGCGAATGAATTTCTTGAAAACTATAAAAAACTGGATGCGATATGACTAAAAATTCTCATGTTGCATTCATATTTGGATTCTCTTCTAACTAACCTCAGGAATATAGATGATGAGCACAGTGAATGGTTTCACTGGGATACATAAATAAATAAAAATTGGTTTCACTGGGAAATATGTTACCAGGGAAAATGGAGCCCAGTATGCTTGTCGACTGAAAAGGGACATTCCAGAAGCTGAATACAGGAGAAATAAAAAAAGCAGACATTATTTGGTAAGATAATATCATAATGCAGGCTATTAATTCCTTTAAAAAAATAGCTTTACCTCAATTCTTTATTATCCCTGCACTCCAATCAAGTTTGGTTTGCAAATTTGAAATCAACAAAAAAGTTTTATCAGCCATATCTTATTGATTGTATGTAACAGAAAAACATTTTTTTTTATAGACCAATGATTTCATTAAGTACAACTACAAGTATAATTGAAAATTTAACATTTAACGTATCAGTTATTATATTGTGCTCTATTCAGAGGTTGCACGTCAGTTAAATCGTCATCATATTTTTATCTTCCCTGGGGCAAGTCCCTTGTACCATGGTTGTTTCCATTCCCTTCTATTCCCATCTAAACTCTTTAAGATTCTGACAACTTCCATTTCCTTTTAGAGTTTCTTTAATTTTTAATCTTTTTTTCACCTTCTACTGATCTTTCTAGCTCTATTTTGATCAATCCCTTCTTCTCTTATAATAAGTCCAGGCCAATTAGCTTTTCCGATTTGTTCTTATGAAGCTTCTAATTACTTCTGTTAACTCTCCTCAGTACTTGTATTCCGATGGAATATAACTGGTCAAGTACTATGGAGAAGTACCCTCCTCCATACCACATATAAATATCTGCACCTTCTCTTTCCTTTTTTCTTCTTTCATCCTTTATATCCATATTTAGAAGTAAAATGCAAGTAAACTGTTAAATGAAATAGTTCTTTGAATTTAACTCCGTCTTACAACATAATACATAACAATTTCTTTCTCTTAAATGTTCCATAATCCTTGTTTTTTCTTATTTTTACTTAGTTTTAATATATTCAATTTCCTGTTAGGAAGGTGTATATATACAGAATGTATCGAAGTTCTCCCGAGACTTTCATAACTTATTCTACTCTTGAAAATAATGGAAAAAGTATATATAAACATTGTCCTAAAATGCTTACTACATATGTTTAAATGCAAGGCTAATGAAGGATTTCAGCTACCCTGGTGAAATTAGGCCGTACTGGAATTTTTAGGACGTTAATTAAGACCGATGGAGGCAAATTTGACATCAACTTATGCAATGAGCATACATGGACAGTAGTAAATCCTTATGAAAGGGTGGAAGGCGATTTTCAAGACCGATTTGCATCAATAGTGTAGCCTTCTTCACAATCAGCTGTTTGGACCGTTCATATTACCTGCTACTTAAATGCTGAGGTCTACTTGCACTTTCTTCAAGAAGAATTGTGCAGCTACTTGAAGATGTTCTTCTAGTGCTGAGGTGCAAGTATACTTCCAGCATCTCCCCGCTTTTCTTGTATTGTTTCCACTCACTTAAACCATCATTTCCCTGAAAAATGGATCGGTTGTGGAGGTCCACAATTCTGACCACCAAGATCACCTGATCTAACACCTTAAGATTTTTGCATCTGTAAATGGATGAAAATATACGCGAAAAAAATTATACACGAAAATTATATTCTCATAAGGAATTGTTCACATTGTGGATGCGGCTGAGCAACTTACAGACAGGCCTGAAAAACTAAAAAGTGCAACAAAAGCAGTACAGAAACATGTCAAGGAATGTGTTGAAAATGGCAGGCTCATTTTTAAACATTTATTATGATCTTGTATAGTGCACATATAATGCACTTTGATCTAGTGTACTGTTTCTAAATAAAATTTGAATTTTTCTTTGTTTTTACTTTGTTTTTTCTTTGTTTTACTCAACCTATCTTACACCATTTTTGTTGTGTTTTTTGTGTTTTATTAACACACAAAAATTTTTATGTGTTTACTATCCATTTTAACAAAGTTATTGTACGTCAAACATAAAAAACAGGGTTTTTACCCTAATTTATTGGTTTATCCCCACATTTCATAAAAAGTACTGCAAATACACCTATTTTACATACTACATAGGACCTATTTTATTCAATCTTTTCAGGTCAAAAACCTTAAAAAATCAATAATTTTGCCTCTTAATTAATGTTCTAAAAATTCCAGTATGACTCATTTCACCTGGGTAGTTGAAATCCGAGTGAAATTTTTCACTAGCCGTAACTTGTAAACGAACCATTTTAGGACATATGTTTATATGAATTTTTTTCATTATTAGAATAGGTTATGATAGTCCCTGGAGAACTTCGTGATACACTCTATATTCATATATATATATATATATATATATATATATATATATATTGCTTACCTGTTTAATTCTTCCTTATTTTGTATAGACATTCATTTCCCCCTTCCTTTAGTTTTATTAAAATGCTTTTTCAATCTATAATGATAGACTGACTTAATTCTTATATTCAAAAGTGTCTCAGAAAATTATTGAAAACCATAGAATAAAAAGTTAAGGGTTTTTGGAATGTATTATATTATAATTTATATATTATATAAATTGTAATATATATATATTACTCACAGTTTGTAACAAGCTTTTTACATAATCGTTAACAGTCATTTTTCTTATTTCTATTGTAATGTATGTTTCTTGCAAGCATATATATATATATATAAAACAAGTTTTTCTTACAGACAGCTTTTTTATTCTGAATTCATTACATCTTCTTTCTTTCATTTTGTCTGTTTTTTTTAAAATAATTTTCTTCAAACTCTCCATGGCCATTAAATTCCTGATACTAGTGTCTTTTTGTTTTTTTTTTTTTTAGTCCACGTTTCACATTCATACAGAGGTAAATACCAAATGTAACACTTCACAAGACTCTTCTTTAATTTTCTTTAACTACATCTTACTAAACAACAAGCATTTCTTTCTTTTTAAATATTTCTTTAGTCACTACTATTTTTTTTTTGTCTCGCTTTTAAAATCTTCTGTTAACACCATACCTAAGGTTTTGTACCATTTATTCTTCCTTCTTTTGTATAGATATTTATTTATTGACTTCTATTCTCATTACTTTAGTTTTCCCAACATTCATTATTATTCCATATTCTGTCATAATGCCTTAAAATTTTGAAATAATGGTTAATATTCTATGCTTCATCTAAAAAAAAAACTACATCACCTGCAAACCTTATATAATTTATTATCTTTTGTCCAGCACTGATTCCTTCAGCTTCTTCTAGATCATTTTTGGTCGCATTTCCAAACATACATTTTAAGTGAGGTCACTAATGTGTAGCAACCTTCTTGTCTTACTTGTTTTTTTAGGTGAAACCACTCAGTTGATTTCAGTCTTCTTTATTTTCATAGCTGTTTTGTGATTAATAAAGTGCAATTCTTTACTTGATCGTTCCTATCCATCCTTTGGCTTCTCTGTATTTCTATTACTTACCCTGTTTGACATAGTCACATGTTTTTCCAAATCTATAAAACATTAGTTAGTTATTCCTTTATCCACCTAAGTACTTTTCACCATTCTTTTCTTTTTCCTGTTTAGCCTCAGGTAACTACCATTCTGATAATACTTCACAGGATGAATGAGAATGATATGTATGAATGTAAATGAAATGTAGTCTTGTACATTCTCAGTTTGACCGTTCCTGAGATGTGTGGTTAATTGAAACCCGACCGCCAAAAAACACCAGTATCCACGATCTCGTATTCAAATCTGTCTAAAAATAACTGGCTTTACTAGGACTTGAACGCTGGAACTCTCGACTTCCAAATCAGCTGATTTGGGAAGACGCGTTCACCACTAGACCAACCCGGTGGGTTAAGTACTTTTCACCATAGTCAACCAGATATCAAATGTATACTGAACAGAATTTTTTTTTTTTTTTTTTTTTTTTTTTTTTTTTTTTGTTTGCGTTCCTATTGTATCTAAAAATGATTACATTATACAAATAATTAGACTTGAACAGCAATTGATCATTAAGTGGTAGTTTTTGTGTATATTACATCAAATTCTTTAGTTGAATTTGTGTCTTGTGACCTTTAGTACAAAAGTTCCTGGTTATAAAATTTTAATTATGAATGTTATAATTCATCAGATATGAAATCATTTACATATAAAATTATTAATACCTCTTTCTTATAGCTCTGCATGTAATTACAATTTTCTATTATTTTTTTTTTTTTTTGTAATTTTATGCTTCATAGATGAATTTTCATTCCTCCTGTCATAATTGTGATATAATTAAGAATATTATTTATCAAATTCAGTGAATAATTTAAATTTTAGATGTGATACTACTTTTACAAAGATTTTTTTTTTAATTTGTCAAAGAATCTGGATTAATTTTATGGTTTGATCAATGTAGAATTTCTTCCAATCACAGCATTTATTATTAAAAATTCCCAAATAATTTTCTGTATATTTTTTTAAAAATATGATCTATAAAGTATAGGTGGCATTGAATTGTTCAGCGACATTAATTTTTTTTAATTTAATGTTTAGTTTTAAAATAATATTACATATTTTATTCTATTACATTTTCGTGGGTAAAACTAAATGAAATGAACTAGCTACTCGTAAATTGTGAGAGAGGACTTAAGAAAATCTATCTTGAAGGATAAAATAGCAAAACAAAAAAATAAAAAATTGTGATTACATGCAGAGCTGCAGGAATAATTACTGATAATGTAATATGCAAATGATTTGATATCTGATGAACCACTTGGATGTTGAGTATCTAAAGCTCATAAGCATTCAAATTTATAGTAATGTACTTACCTTATAACTTATTTTGAATCCTTTTCTCTTTATTGATTAGCATAACTAGAATTATGTAACATTTCTATTGAAAATAGATGTACTGTAAGACAATTTTTTTCTGGGAGGGGGTTGGGGCTAAAATTTTGTGCTGACATGATTGGCAGTAAGATTTACCATAAATTTGGCATTTCAATAGATTTTTTCTCTCTCTCTTTCTCTCTCTCTCTCCCTCTCTCTCTCACTTTTGATGTAATTTTATACATTCATATCTGAATAATAAAAATAAATTGATTAGTATTATGTTCATCAAGTATTAGTATCATCAATTATATTACTTTTTTTGCGCCCATCTATTATACATAAGCTTTTAATTTCATTACATTTGTTTCATCCTATGTCTTTAATCTACTCTTCCTTTTCTCCTTTCTGTCACCCTACATTTTTTACTAATATATGATCAACCATTGACCTATTTCTTCTAGTTAGCACCTAATTTAAGAGTTTTTTTTATAAAAATTCTTCTAGTTTCTTTTGGAAAACTAAACAGATATATAAACTAGAAATTATTAAAATTATATGGAAACTCTATTAAAATTATATATGGAAACTTTATGAAAATATATTTCTGAATTTTTTTAAACTGTTCTTAAGGAGGAAAAAAGGTGTATTGAATATTGGTGATCGTGATAAGGACCGATGTGAAACTTGGGTAAGAACTTAGTGGCAGAGACGACTGAAATCAGCTGTAATAAAAACAGGGATCTTTTCTGTTCACCATCTCTCTACCAGTACATTATTAGGTTAAAATTGCACTGAAATTATCTTATAATCAATCTGTTCTATCTACAAGATAAACAGAACGCTTTTTGTGTCTGCACAAGCCAGATACAACAATACTGATATACCAGGGTAGTGATAAGATACTAGTTAGTTTATTGCCTACTTATTCTATACATAATTCCCAACATACTTCTAACTTACCGAGGCGCGATGCAAATGTGCCTACCTCCGGCCAATCTAACTGTCCAGGCAATACCCTAGCCACCTGGGGTACTACTCTACTCATACCCCCTTAGCTGATCTGCTCAGTTCAATATACTTCAGGAAGCCAGCCACTATTTTCCATTCTCTACGGTCTTCCAATTGACCCGCAGATCCAAAAAGGAATTTACTCTCTTGAGTTCCCTAGCGACTCTGGTACGTTCAGCCTCGTACCGGGAACAAACATAAAAGACATGGTTTGCAGTGTCATCAACTCCACAATCCGGGCAAAGGCCCAAATCGACCAAACCAAACCTAAGCAAACTGTCTCTAAATGCACCATGTCCCGGTAGAAATTGTGTTATGTTCCGATTGGAGGAAACCCACTTAACCGCTCTCAATTCTCTAACAACCGGAAATATACCATGCGTATATCGACCATAAGAATATTCGTTCCACCTAACTTGCCGTGAGTCAAAACCTTGGTCTTCAATTTTTTGCATTCGCCCTGAGAGTAGAAGACTTTCCTTCTTTAACACATACCTCTTGCTACGTTCCGTAGCCAGAATATCTATGGGTTTATTAACAGCGATTACAGAGACTGCCTCTCGCGAGACAGTTCTGTAGCCCCCGACAACAGCTAGCAATAGAAGACGTTGGGCTCGCAATAAAATATCCCTGTAATACTGAAATTGCATACGATAAGCCCAGACGGGTGCAGCGTACAACATTATGGCCTCACAGACAGCTTTATAAAGAATCCGCATGGTACGGAATCCCGCACGGTATGGATCCGCAGGGTGGACTACCCTACGAAAAGAAAGCATCTATTGTCTTCCTTGCAATATACTAGGTGCTCCTTGAATTGAAATTTCTCAAGGATTACACCCAGATATTTCTGAATGGTGACATACCTTATGAGAAGGCCGCTCATTACGACTCGAGAATGACTAGTCGCGACCTTTCAGAATCATCATAAAGGTCTTTTCTTAGCTAAAGACCATCTTATGCTGAAGACTCCACGACCTTAGTACCTTGCACGCCTGTGTTGCTCGGCATTCTATCTCATTCCTCGAGTTTCCTTCGACCAGTAGCAACCCATCTTCGGCATAAGCGATAAGGCGGCACCCTCTGGGCAATCTCAACCGCATCAAAGAGTCGAATTCGACAATCCAAACGAGGGACACTGCCCTGTGGACATCCTTTTGATAGGGTCTTTTCTACTTCCGAACCGCCGTCACGAAGAATGACAGTTCGGTTGCTGAAGCAGCTCGAGAGAGTTTCTATCTCATTTTGCGTTCAACCACGCCTCTGCAATTGAAGCCCTGTACGGCAACCACGATTCGACTCACTTTTTTTTTGTTATAGTAGTTCTTGTAAAAATACAGCCCCCCATTTGCCGGCCGGTATATCTACTGCCGTTTCTTTTCTTGAAAATTGGAATATCATACAAATAGCAGTTTACATAGTTTATAAATTTATAAATAACAGTTATAAGTTTTACCGGATTTGTTTCTAATAAAATCAGGGGTACCTCAAAGAAGCGTTCTCAAATCCATCTTATATGTTGTGTTTACTGCAGACTGGCCAATTACGGCAGATACAACTGTTGCAACGTTTGCTACTGCATCTCATTACATTAAAAGTTGTCTCAGTCGAAGCATGTCACATTCACCCTTCAAAAAGGAAAATTGCCCTTCTGTATATTTTAATACCTTTAATACTGTATATTTTATACCTTTAATATTCTAATTTCAAGTTCTCAAGAATGTAAATACCTAGGTTTTCATCTTCACCGGCGCTTTACTTGGGCAAAGCATATTAAATCTAAGCAAATGCAGTTAGACTTACGTTTAAAAACATGTACTGGCTAATAGGACACAGATCTCGCTCAGTAGAAAATGAATTATTGGTTTATAAATTCATCTTGAAACCGATTTCGACTTATGGGAATTGTGGGGTACAGCAAGAGTTCCAATATTGACATACTTGAACGTTGCCAGACAAAAACACCCAAAAAAATGTTAAATACACCTTGGTATATAATAAACCCATATAAGGATTTTAAATTAGGTACTATCAGGCTAGAAATTTCTCTGATCAGTCAACGATATCAAAATCGTTTGGATCGGAATCCAAATTATATGGCAGTCAATTTATTGGATAACACTAACAGCGCTTTTTCAAGATTAATGAGAAACAATATTCTTGATTTGATATATCGATTCAATTAAGTGGTTTTATAAACCATCTTTACGAAGAAGTCCTCTTCAATTTCATTTCTTTTCGTTGCTAACTTTTAAGTTACAAACCACTGGGTCTGCAGCTTCTTAATATTCATTCCAAATTTAGATTATTTACTTATTGTTCAATTTTAACTCTCAACAGATGGTAAAGTTACTATAACGTTATAATAATAGTTTTATTATAACGACACAGCAACTTTACAATCTGTTCAGCAAGATAATTGAACAATAGTTAAATAAGATTTATTTGCACTAACATTAAGTAGCCACAGTCCCAGCGGCTTGTGATTAATAATGAAATTACTTCGCACGACCAGACCATAAACTCACCTAGCTGAAACGATAAGGCAAACCAAGAATATTGTTCCTCAGCAATCTTGAAAAATCACTGATAGTGTTATCTAATAAATTGACCGCCAAATAATTCGGGTGCCGATCCAAACGATTTTGATACCGTAGGCTGACCAGAGAGATTTCCTGCCGAATGGTTCACAACTTAAGATCATTATACATGAGGCTGTTACTTATGTACCAGGGTATGCTGAGCGTTTTCCGCAGTGTTTCTGTCTGGTAGCGTTCAAGTACGTCATAATGGCTAAAGGTGATGCTCGCATCAAAAAGTATATCGCAATGGGATTCAGATGTCCTGGAACCGACGTTCTTAAATACGTTCCGAAAAGTTTTCTACTTGACAGGTATGGAAATTATACGGATGAAATTTGGGATTCGCTACCGTCTTATCTTAAAGCAGACGAAGAAATATTAAAAGAAAGATGTCACGTACATTACCGAAGGCGTATGGCCGAAGACAATCATTTCGACGTCGGGGACGGACCGAATCCAAAAATTAAAGATCGTAAACGTTGTACGTTATTGAAAAAAAAATTAATATTATTTTATGTTTTAATGTACGATATTACCTAATAAAATGTTTATTTTTATTTTTAAAACAATTTTTTTATTTATTATAACCTTACATCTCTTCCGCTCAAAAAATGTATATATTAAAATAGAAATTTAATAATTAATTAGTTTGAATCGGTTATTCGTCTGAAAAAGATGACGCGGTGGACTAAAAGAAAAGATTTTTCTTATTGTTTACTGCAGTTGTGGGTTTTAATTCTTTGATTGAAGAATACCTGACCGAATTCGGATATCTTAACCATGATGTTACTTTCATCATGATCTTAACGATGAAAAAAATACCGATATAGATTCAAGTACGTCGAGTGCGGCGATAAAATCGTTTCAAGAATATTATCGATTACCGATAGACGGCGAATCGAATGAAGAAACTATTCGGTTAATGCAAAAACCTAGATGCATTGTCAGCGATTCCGTATCACTTTACAAACTAGGACGGTATTTTTGGAATAAACGCAACATATCGTGGCGCTTTTCATAGGCGAGTAATACCGTTCAAGAAATAACTAAAAAAGCTTTCGATGTGCAGGCTGGACATTCAAGATTAACATTTTATCACGACGTTATCTACCGCGATATTTTTATATCGTTTAAAAGACTTACACGCACATTTCAAATGAAAAAAATAAAGATGTTTCGATGGAAATGGAAATATTCTTGCACACGCTTACTTTCCTACCGAAAAAATTCTCGATCGAGATACATATTGACAGTTCTGAAGAATGGAGTTATGATACCGACGGAAACATTAATCCGAATGCGTTAGAGCTTTATTCTATACTAATTTATGAAATCGGTCATACGCTATCTTCAGAGCATTCTAGAGACAGAAATGCTATTATGTTTCTAGTTATACCGGGTTGATCGATTTGGGTGCCGATGATATTGCGGCTATTTAAAGTATACATGGACTACCGCAATCGACAACATTCGTTTTGACGACGACGACTACGCCGAAGACCGAGATAAAATCATCCTTACCAAAAGAACAACCATCATCGACGAAAGAAAAACATTTGTGCAATTATAAAGGCAGTTATTTAAAAACACTTGTTATCATTAAGACTTGATCAATCGGTAGTGTAGGATTTTTTTTTTTGTGGAGGGCGAAAAACGTCTGTACGTTATCATCGCCCGGGTATTTTTTTTTATGAAAAAAAATAAATAAAAGTAATTAAAACTAGTAGTACGTAAAACTAAAACTTAAAATAAAAATAAAAAATAAAAGCAAAACAATTAAACAAAGTCCGAGATGGGTGTAAAAGGAAGCACAAAAATGATATAAAAAAGTTAAAAAAAAAAATAAGCAACAAACATAAAACATAGAACTAGGTTAGAACTAAAATAAAGAAATTAAATAAAACTTAAAACTAAGTTAAAAAAATAAAACTTAAAACTAATATCACAGACCGAGTCATTAAAACATAAAATCTAAAATAATAAATAAAAAAACTATATAAAAAATAAAATTTAACAGATTCGGATAGGGAGTGTAAAAGGCTCCCTCCTCGGTTAACAAAATCAAATCTATTAAAAACTTTTCTAGAATAAGTTATATACCCGACAATGTTAATTTTTTGGGGTTAACCCTACTCTACGCAGAAAAAGAAACATCCGGTTTAAAACTTCATTGTCGTTGCACAAGACACCACGGATGTTTCTGGGTAATTTAACCTTACGACGCAACGCCACAAAACATATGCAGTCCACGAGTATGTAGTGCACAGTCATGCGACAGTTGCATCGTGTGCATAGGGGTGCTTGTTCTCTTGTCATCAGGTGCCCGTGTGTGACCCTAGTGTGTCCTATCCGCAACCGACAGAGGACTACTTCCTCACGCCGAGATTTTCTACATGAGGAGTCCCATGGCAACACAGAATTTTTAATCTGCCGGAGTTTATCTACAGTAGCCGTCCAGTCACCTTGCCACTTTGCTCTTTGTGATTGTTTTACATAATTAATAAAATCAGAAGTAGCAACTCGGGTGGTGAAAGGAGGCTGGTTACATGCTTCTTTGGCAGCGGAATCTGCATGTTCATTACCTAAAATCCCTACGTGGCTTGGGACCCAGCAAAAACTTACTTCTGTGTTGCGATTATTAAACTCAGCGATCGCGTTGTAAATTTCAATGACGATAGGATGTGTGGAATAAAAGTTTTTTAGGGCTTGGAGAGCACTACACGAGTCACTGCAAATAAGAATTTTTCTATATTTAGGGTTAATGATGTTTAGAGCCTTATTTGTAGCGTATAGTTGAGCGGTAAACACATTCGTAATACCGGGTAGACCAAACATATAAGTTCTTTCATTGACAACAAATGCACAGCCAACGGTATCGTTTTGTTTCGATCCATCAGTGTAAACAACCGCGTCTGATTTCATCTTGGAGAGAATACACTGAAACATTTGCTGGAAGACAATAGGTAGTGTTGATTGTTTATTGTATGTCGTAAGGTCAAAAGTAAAATTTATAAGGTTTATTCTCCACGGAGGATATGAGCAAGGATAGGTAGGAAAGCATGACGGTGTGTCAACGTTTATATGCTGCAGCAGACGCTGGGTACGGACACCTACAGGTTCAGTACGACGTGGATGGTCCTTATACTTTCCTAGATTAGGATCTCTAAATACTGACTCAAGAACCGGGTGATTTGGCTGTCCTCTGAGACGAGCAAAATAAGATAATAAAAGCTGGTCTCGTCTATCCCAAAGTGATGGTTCACCACAGTCTACAAGTACGCTTGCGACAGGACTTGATCTAAACGCGCCTGTGGCAAGCCGAAGGAAAGCATGATGTACACTATCCAGCATTTTAAGCACAGTTTGACGAGCTGAAGAGTAGGCGACACAACCATAATCTAAACGGGAGCGAACAAAGGAATAGTAAAAACCAATCATACATGACCTATCGGCTCCCCAGTTGGTGTTAGTAAGGACTCGCATCATATCTAGAAGTTTGGAACATTTTGTTTTTAATTCTTTTATATGTTTGACCCAAGTTAGTCGGCTATCAAAAAATAAACCTAAAAACTTGACGTAGGTAGAAATAGTAATAGTCTCTCCGTTCAGAAAAACTTGCGGAATAGAAGGGTTTCGTAGCCGAGAAAAAACTACACATTTTATTTTTTTCGGATGAAAATGTGAAACCAGTAATCTTGGACCAAGCTTTAAGGTGAGATATAGTGTTCTGCAGTAGTATCTCTGGTGTAGGTGTTGAACGGCTTGCAATGTAAATAGCAAAATCGTCAGCAAATAGAGAACATGAAACAGGAGTCTGCACACATCTGGTAATACTGTTCATGGCTACAGAAAATAAGGTGGCACTTAATACACTACCTTGAGGCACTCCATTCTCTAAGATGACACTATCTGAGAGCGAATCGTCCACCCGAGCACGAGCTGTTCGGTGATTTAAGAATCCCCGGATAAAAGCAAGCATATTGCCCTTGATTCCCCATTCTTTGAGAGTGTTAAGAATACCACGTCGCCAGGCTGTGTCATACGCCTTTTTTATATCAAAGAAGATAGCGACGAGGTGTTGGCGATTGAGGAAAGCGTTTTGTATGGCTGTTTCTATTGACACTAAATGATCAATGGAAGATCGTCCTTGTCGGAAACCACACTGTTCTGACGATAGAAAGCCATGTTTCTCCAAGTACCATGTAAGCCTGCGGTTTACCATTCTCTCCATTATTTTACACAAAACGCTTGTTAATGATATAGGGCGGTAGCTTGAGGGGTTGGTTTGGTCTTTACCAGGTTTTAGTACTGGTATAATAAATGCTTCTGACCAGCCGGGTGGGAAGACTTGTTGGGAGAATAAACCGTTGAAAATTTTCAAAAGTTGTTGTAGTGCCGAATTAGGAAGGTGTGAAAGCATGGAAAGGTGAATGTTGTCCTGTCCAGGGGAAGTGTCCCGTGAGTTTTTAAGTGCATGTAACAATTCCTTAAATACGAATGGAGTGTTTAATTCACCAACCGAATCACCAATGTTTAACGATAATACTTCTACCTGTATCTTGTATCTTTGAAAATCGTTATTATATGATGAGGTGAGAGACACCGAGCGGAAAGATTTTGCTAGACTATTTCCCACTGCCGAAGGTGATGAAAGGAGTTCTCCTTCATCAATAAGACCGAGAATAGATTGTTTCGGTGATCCGAAAATTGCACGATTTTCTTCCATACAGTAGACGTGGGAGTAGTGCGTGAGATAGTGCTCACGTATTTCGTTCATGAATTCCTCTTAGCCTCCAAGAATACCCGACGGCACACCGCTCTAGCCCTGCGGTATAAATTTAGATGTTCTGCTGTAGGCCTACGATTAAATTTGCGTAGTGCCTGCCGTCGATTCCTAATAGCATATTTGCAATCGTCGTTCCACCATGGAACGAGAGGACGTCTAGGATTACCCGATGTTTGTGGGATATATCTGTTGGCATTCTCAAGTATCATGGACGTAAAAGAAGAATATTGGTCGAGGATGTTCGCTCCATCGTCATACTGCGATTGGAATGCTTTATGGTATCCATTCCAATCTGCCTTTTCAACAATCCATCTCCGTGGCCTTCTTTTAATCTCGCAGTCTACATCAAAACCAATAATAATTGGTCTGTGATCACTGCCGTGAAAGTCATCACAAACAGACCAATTAAAATGAGGGAGTAAATTCGGCGAGCATATGGAGAGATCAATGTTAGATACAGTGCCAGATGATAAGGACATGAATGTGTGTAATCCATTATTCAGTAGACAAAGGTCCAAGTCTTGTCTCACTCTGTTTATCATATTTCCCATCATATTTCCCCAGGATATATGATGGGCATTGAAGTCTCCTACTATTAACGATGGAGATGGTATTTGCGTGAGGAGATTTGAGACATCTAGAGCACTGAACTCAGTGTTCGGTGAGAGATATAGGTTGCAGATATACAATTTGAAGGGGATAGAGACCTTTACTGCAATAGCAGGAATGACAGTGGTTAGTTGAATTCTTGTAGCCGACACCCCATTCTTCATGAAGATAGCCACTCCACCACTCTCCCTACTGTCTACTAGGCAGTCGTATCTCTCACAGAAGTATCCTCTGAGTGTAATTGGGGCATGTTGTAGAAGGTGAGTTTCTTGGAAACACATGATTAGTGGATCATGTGCGTGCGCCAGTACTCTAATATCTTCAATGCGGGACCGAATACCTCGAACAGTCCACTGAATAATGTTCATAAGTGTAAAAAAAATAAATAAAAAAATTAAATAATTAAATTTCAGAAATTATATAAAAATTAGCTGTACGTGATTCGGTTTTTCTTTTTTGTATTTTTTATTTTAAAGAACTCTGATACCCTAGGGTTGGGGGGTTCTTCAACCATATTCTCAAGTATATGAGGTGATGGTGGAGGAGATTTATTTGAATGGGATGCTGCAGTTGACATCCCAGAGGAGATAGTTATGTGGGTTCCCTTTATGGGGAGCTTATTAGGTGGCTTACTGCCAGCTGTGATAGTCGCTACTCGTGCCGGTACGACTTTGGGAACAGGAACTTTCGTATGTATCACACTGTTAGATTCACTAATTGCGACGGAGGTCTTTTTATTCATTTTTGTCAGCTCTGAGATAGTGGCTGTAAGTGAAGCTACTTGATCAGAAAGCATCTGAACAAGTTTTTTAAGCTCATTGCAGATCCACACTGCTGATTATTAACATTTGTAGGAATTTGTTTAGATGTAGCGGTGGCAAAAGATACATCTGGTTTAACCAGGTTCCGTGAATTGTTTATCTTTTTATATTCTCTACGTGCAGCCGGGAAAGATAGTTTTCGCTCCATACAGATTTTGAGAATTGCCTTTTCTTCTTTAAAAGTTGGGCAATCTTGGGAGCGGGCTGTATGTGGACCACTGCAGTTTGCGCATTTTTCACTTTCTTCGCAGTTAGTGTCGTTGTGACCTTTTTTACCACATCGAGCACAGATCTCAGTTTTCGTGCAAGATGTTGTAGTGTGACCAAAACCTTGGCATCTGAAACATCGCCGTGGGTTGGGTATGAATGGTCGTACCGGAACCGAGAGGTAACCCTCTTTAATCTTCTCTGGTGGAACAGGGAGATTGAATGTTAGTATAAGAGACGGTGTAGGTTCTTCTGTTCCGTTCTGCCGTTTCATTATACGTTTCACGTCAACAACATCTTGGTGGCAAAGCTCATCAACTATTTCAGAGATATCTATATCTAAGAGGTCTCGACAAAAAATTACACCCCGGCTCGTATTTAACGTTTTGTGACTTTCTGCACTTATATTTATACCACCCATATTACAGAGACGTAAGATAGATCGACTCTGTTCATCGTTGAATGTTTCGATCAGAATCGATCCGTCACGTAATTTCCTGATATTCTTCGGGGAGCCGAAAGGTGAAACCTTTTGAAGGGAGCCACCTTCCTGACTATTTCTGAGAACAACGAATCTAATATTTTTAGAATTCGATTCTAATAAGCTGTGGTTCTCTTCAGTAGGACTTTTATCCTCGTCAGACAAAGCTGACCGAGGTCTCTTCACAAGACTGGATTTGGTGGTTTTTCAGATGGACCACCAACCATCATTGTGTTTATTATTGGAACTGAAATTTTGGTCCCACGAGTACCGGTGAAAAATGGACCACTCCAGCAGAGCGCACGCGTACTGGAGCTAGAACTAAATACAACTGGGTTCGCCCTGGTGCCCAGAGGACATCGTTCGAGACTCACTACGTAGAGCCATTCACCCATCGGCACGATTTGTTCCCACCTTGGGTTACGGTTGCGTTTCGTAAGATGTCGCAACACCACCGAGTGTAAATGTAAGAAATATCAGTGTAGGTTGTTGTTGTGTAATTGTGTAAGTGTGTATGTTGTAATTTATGTAGTGTTCTTGGTGTAGTATATGTGTATAATGTAAAGTGTTCTGCAGCTCATTATATAGTGGGAAGAAAAGCTGCAGAGGCTTCTTCGTCGATGACGTCGAAGGAGGAGAGACTTCAGAACGACGGCGTTTGCCCTCAAGGTTGTCCGGGGTTACCGAACGAGGGTTTAAAGTTTTAGATTTCATAAGAGTGTTACAGAATAATTCGTCTCTCTGGCTCCCCACCCACCACGGAGCCACACATTTGGGACGCCCACCGGGACCCCAGGGCTACCAGAGACGCCTATCGGGACGCCAGGGCTACCAGTGAGATATAGATCCCAATCCACCCCAAACAGGAAACTAGTCCTATCAAGGAATCTCGGGCTCTCACCTGTTTACCTGTCTCCTCCGCAAGCTAAAGGTTCAGTCGTAAACGAGCGGTTGACCGGCAGTGGTTAGAAAACCCACCTTGGAAACTTAAGTTTTCAACCAAATTAACATAATTTAAATGTTACTTGAAATTAATGATCATAAAATATAATTAAACTGTAACCTTTTCAGAACATAAGCAATTTGTTGAATAAATAAAATGGTTGAAATTATTGAATTAAATATTACATTTCATTGTCACTGACCGGGAGGGGGCAATTCTTATTTATGGATCTCTTAATAATTTGTGATTGAGTTTTAATATTGACTACTCTCACTCTACCATCGACACCCGAAATCGTTTCAACTCCACGACCCAATTTCCAGCTAATGGGTGGTAGATTGTCTTCATTAATGAGCACCAAAGCACCAACTTTGATATTATTGGATGACTGTCTCCACTTGACTCTGGATTGAAGTTCTGTGACATACTACTTTCTCCAGGAATAGTCATTAAGGGTTGACCAATTAGGAAATGTCCTGGAGTTAGAGGAGAAAAATCTGAAGGATCGGATGACATTGGAGTAATAGGAAAGGAGTTGAAGCAACCTTCTATTTTACAAATAACAGTATTTAGCTTCTCATAAGTTAATGAAGCCTTGCCTGCAATACAAACTAAATGATATTTAAATGATTTTACCCCAGCCTCCCATAAACTACCAAAATGGGGAGATCTAGGTGGAATGAAACTCCATTTTATATTCTCATGACTATAAACAGATGAAATAGTTTCTTGATTGGCTGGTGATGAGAGAGCATATCATATAACTCTTGCAATTCATTGCGAGCCCCAACAAAATTCTTTGCATTGTTGCTGAAAACTTCCTTTGGTTTTCCTCTTCGAGAAATGAATCGTTGAAAGGCTGCCATAAATGCATTGGTAGTCAATTCTTGTACTAAGTCTACATGGATAGCCTTTGTACAAAGGCAAATGAAAACAGCATCCCTTACAGGATTTTCCACCACGTCAGTGAGAAGTGAGTATGGAAATTGGGCCACAATAATCAATGCCTACATTTAAAAAGGGACTAGCAGGTTGAACACACTGAAGAGGTAAGTTGCCCATTATTTGTTCTGAGAATTTTGGTTTTATCTTAAAACAAGTTATACTTCATGATAAACTGATCTGACGACTTTTCTCCCATTTATTGGCCAATATCTTAAGCGTTTGGCTGCAATTGTCTTAAATGCTCAGACTTGATGATTAATTTTGTGATTCTGGATTTTCTGGTAGTAGTATAGGATGTTTTTGATCGAATATAATGTCTGAGTTGTGAAGTCTGTCACCGACCTTGATAATGTGATTTTCATCTAAAAATGGAAACAACAAAATGAGTTTGCTATAGTTTGACACATTATTCTTGTTCTTTAATGATTGATATTCATCTGCAAAATGTTCATGTTGTACAATTTTCAAGATTTTAGTTTCAGTGGTGTTCAATTCTTGATCAGTTAATGGACCAATGATACGATTATTATGACTTATCTTTCTTGAATTACAACAAAATCTTAACATATAAGCGGTTACTCTCTTAAGTTTAAGAATATCTGAATATTTATTCAGTAGTAATTGACTCTTTTCTTGTTTTCCTGTTGTTAAGAATACATTGATTTTTTGTTTTTGCTCTGTAAGTTCATTATCTGGGTAAAAATGAATATTGTGATAAGATTCCCATGTAGATTCTTGGAACAGCCACTCTGGACCATTCCACCATGATGATGACTTTACAAGAATGTGAGTTCCAACTCCACACAAAGCTAAGTCTGCTGGATTGTCTTGACTTCTCACATGTCTCCAGTTTTCTATATCTGTTTATCGTTGAATTTTTGCAACACGGATTGATATAAATGTACTCCAGTTTGATGAATTTGATGCAAGCCAGGACAAGATTATCGTTGAATCAGTCCAATAGTAGACTTTATATTTGTCAAAGTTTTAATGCTGATTATGTCTTTTCTAATAACTGTGCAGCCACTGTTGCACGACATAGTTCCAATCTCGGTAAAGTAACCCTTTTGATAGGTGCTACTCGTGTTTTTGAACAAACTAAAACACTGATTTTTCCTGAGGAGTCCTCACTCCTTAAGTAAATACTAGTTCTGTAATTTGACTCAGAAGCATCTGAAAATGCATGTAATTCTAAAGCGGTTATTTGATCCTGGCAATGAATAAGTCTTGGAATTCTCAAAGTATACAAACAATTAAGAGTGTTTCTGAATTGAATCCACTCATTGTGAATGAACATCGGAATACTTTCATCCCACGCTAATTATGTTTTAATTACTAATTACTTAATTATAAATCAATTAATTACTAATTACTTAATTACTAATAAAGAATAACAGGGTATCTAATCCTGGTTTAAATTCAAATTTACATAGAAAAAAAAAATTTATTATATAAATTTCACCTAAATACAAAATATTAAAACCAAATAAGACTAAATTCTAAAAAAATTAACTTGAACCTGAGGAATAACCGCAAATGCTGGCATAACATTTTTTGGTTCTAAAAAATATAACTTAAATTAAAAAATTAAATTAAAAAACCTTAACACTGAAAATAAAAATTAACCATTAAGGATATTTAACCTAACAAAAATTTACATGCGTTATAAATTTAAAGCCAAATTTTAAAACAAAAATCAATTTTTTTTTTCCTGAACAATAATCTTTGCCTTCAAAATGACTGGACCAAGTAGTTCCAGTGGATCTACTGGAACTACTAGTTTCAAAACTAGTGTTTTGAAACTTCTAATAATATTTTCCTTTTTGTAATATGACTTGTGTCTTCAAAATCAAGGTTAATGACATATTGAAAGGTGTCTGCTTCTGAATTCGAGTAAATACCTAATGATTTTACTGTTGACTCATCTTTCTCCAAATTATAACTCTGCTGAGTCTCGCGGTCTTCAGAACATTTATCTTCGAGTACTTCTCTTTGATTAGCACACCATTTTCTAAGATTAAATCCTGCTGTCTGTAATAATTCTGTTAATTGTTTTTGTAAGTCTTTGGCATCTTCTACTGTGTCAGCTTCAGTTAAAACATCATCAACATAGAAATCAGTTAATACTACTGGTGCTGTATGCTCAAATGAATTTAGATTATCTATTGCTAACTGTTTCAATGATCTGGTAGCTAGGTACGGTGAAGAAGTCATACCATAAGTTAGAGTCAATAATCGGTAAGTCTTAATCGGTTTGTTTGAGTTTTCTCTCCAAAAAATCAGTTGATAACATATTTGATCTGGATGTAGTAGTATCTGACGATACATTTTTTCTACATCAGCTGTCATTGCATATAGATGTTTCCGAAAACGAGCGACAATAGAAAATAAGTCCTCTTGAACCACTGGACCATTCATTAAGCAATCATTTAAAGATAACTTGTTTTCAGTTTTACAAGAAGCATCAAATACTACTCGTAACTTAGTAGTAGTGCTATCATTTTTAATCACACAATGGTGTGGAATAAAATAATATGGTTTTTTAATAGTATTTGAATCGATCATTTCCGTATGATTTTATCTCTCACACTCCTGCATAAATTCACAATATTATTTCTTCATTTTAAGATCTTTTGATAGTCGTTTTTCTAATCGATTGAATCTTTTTAAAGCTATTTCTTTAGACAAACTTAATCTAAAATATTGGATTTAGTTGGAAGTGTTACAACGCATCTTCCACTACCTGTCCTTTATACGGTTTCAACAAATAATTTTTCACAAACTGCCTCTTCTCCGGTGAGTGCTATTTGTTGCTTGTTATCTATTTCTTCTAGGCTCCAGAAGTTTTCAAGCTGATTATTGATTTGATCTTCAGTGCAAAAAAATGTATTACCTGTTACTGAATCTCCTGGTATTCTTCCTGAAATAATCCATCCTAACACAGTCTTCTGAAGGATTGATGTGCATCTTTTAATTTAATCTGACTATACACAGAAGCTCATAAAATATCTCAGCTCCAATTAATATCTGTACACTTGCTGGCTTGTTAAATGAAGGATGTGCCATGAACAACCTTTTTGGAATAGCCCAATCAGAAATATTTAATTTAGTAGTAGGTAAAATATTAGTGATTTTTGGTAAAACAACAAATTCTAATTGATTTTCATAACTGAGATATCTAGATTTGATTGATGCTGAGACTGCATAATTTGAAGTAGTGTGAATATTTCCCACACTACCAATAGACATATTTACACTTTGACGGAGCTTAAGTTTTTGACATAATGATTCAGAAATTATGTTTATTGAAGAACCTGGGTCCTACGATGCTCCACAGGTAATATAAGAACCTGATGCGTCAGACACTTTTATTAATGCTGTTGATAACAGGACTTGAGTTACATGACTCTTTTTTACGGTTGATATATGGTTCATGGCAATAGAATTAGCACAGTCTTCCTTAAATTAGAATTATTTGTTTGATCTTGAATATTCCTAGTTATGAAAGCCTGTGTACTATTATAGGTTTCATTATATAATAATGTATTTTGTTTCTGACCACATAACTTAATTTTTGACCTTGTTCATTCAATAGGTTGGAGTAAGCCTATGAAATTCTGGACAATTAATTATCTTATGAGCGTTTGAACAAATGCTACATTTGAATAAATCTTGAATAGGTTGTTGGTTTGTAACATGATAGACTAACTTATTTTTAACATTAAATTGTTGTTTTTGTGTGTCATATCTTGAACTCCATATAATAAGAAGATTCAATTGATCTACTGACGAAATGCATCTAAAGTTTGACATCTTTTATTTATAAATTTAGTAAATTCAGACAACGTTGCAATTCTTTGTGTTGGTGCTTGAGATTGCCAACCCTTGTTTGTATTAATATCTAATTTACTTGTCAAAAGATTAACCAGTAATGTATCCCACGAGTCTGTGGGCTGTTTAAGAGTTTTTAATGCTCTAAGATGAATATTAGTAGAATCTAACAATGATCTTAAGTTTACCCACGAATCCCTGTCTATTTTTGGAAAATCAAATAATGCTTTAACATGACTTTCAATAATTACGCGTTCGTTTTGAAATCTATCAACTAGTAATCGCCAAGCATCTTTATAGTTTTGACTAATTAATTCAATAGAATCTATTAAATTGACTGCACTGCCATCTTTCAGTGATCGCTTCAAAAAATAAAATTTATGAAAATCATCAAGCGAAGGGTTTTTGTCAACAATAGTACCAAACAGTTCCCGAAATCCTAGCCATTCCCATATCTGCCTGAAAATGTGGGAATGTTTATTTGGGGAAGCCTTACTTGAATTGAATTTTGTGATTCTAATATACCCATTTGTTGTTTGATACCAGAAGATATTTAATTAGAAGCAGATTACAGCCTTTTAATCAATGATTTAGCATTGTCTATTGTTTTGAAATATGAATCTTCAAAATCAGTCTGTTGTTTTAGGCTTTCAGATTCAGTTTCCTCCTTTTCTTTAAAAACTTCTATTTGCTCTTGTATTGTATTGAATTCACTCCAACATTCTTTTACTTTCTCTAATCGTATTTCAACTTGAGTTGCATCCTTTGTATTTTCGGATATATATTTATTCAAAAATTTATTAAACCTAGTAATTATAGCTTTTGCACTACCCGCCTTCTGATTAACTCTTCCATAATTATTGTATGGCGATTAAATAATTATTAAGGATTACTGTATTGCATTACTGGCATGTAATATTACAACAAACAATTATCATAAATATTTGTAATTTTATAAACAACATTTGTAAATAATTAAATTAATGACAGCTTAATCAACGTGAAAACCATTGAAATTGAAATAAATGATTTACCCGTGGTGAAGATAGAAGAGATGGAATTATATTTCCCGGGTTTTGGCACCAAAATGTTCAGGCTGGCTATAGATATTCACAATTTTAACAAATAACTATCGCACCTGATAATAATATAATGAATGTATTACTGATTAGTAATACATGTTACAACAAATACTTAATAGTAATACTTAATAATAATTTACACACTAAATAGAAAATAATAATGAATAGGCTCATGAACATTTGACTCTCTTGTCCTTTTAACCTCACCGAGTCACTGTTCTTCATCAACTAACTAGCCACACAACAATACAGTTTGTTGCTGCTAATATTCACTTCCACTCCATCACAGCTGACTGAATTAAATGAATTTTTATTTTCAACAGGATCCAAGCGTGGAAGTCTAAGGCACTTGACGGTACATTTCCCCATTCTCTCAAAAATGCTGATAAGGATGCATTTATGCGTTGGCTGAGGGATGGAAACTATCATTATTATTATTATTCAGAGAAACTGAAGGGTTTATCCATGCCATCCAGGACCAGGTGAATCGGTTTTCAAAATACGTATTTTACTTATATAAAATGAACAGATTCAATTGAAAATTTTTTAAATTTTAGTTTTTTTTTTTCAGTCAAGATGATACTCAAATCAGATTACGTATATCATAAAGCTAACATTCCATTAACCTTAGTAGTCTGTGCATGAATACAGGTAGTAAAGAATATAATGAGCGGTATAACAGAAATTGATGACGAATTAAATCATCTGTTTTTATTTAAAAATAAATATGTAAATCAATTTAAAAATATTACATTAACTAAATAAATATTTTAAAAAGTTTACATTAGTTTTAAATTTCCATATCCTTTTTCTATATTTAAACTTTAAGCTACTTATAATGAGAAAGGATTAACAAAATAAAAACTCTGTTATTTTCTAATATATTTATTGAAATAAAAAGTTACAATACATCTTTAGAATTGATTTTACGTAACACTTATGGTTAATTACAATTCATAATCGTGACTTTAGACGATGCCATTAATTCTTTTACCATAGGTAATTCTCGCTCTAAGAAGTGCTCGAGATCCCAGTTGCAGTTTTTTACGAACGTGTTATCCACTAATCCAAGCTAAATGTATTTGTTTTTTGTAAAATAATATAAATTTATTATAAAAAAAAATCTGTCTTATTATTTTCTTCATATTTGTTTACCAAAAAAACAAAACAAAACAGCAATATTTTTCTTTCAAATACAAAGTTAAAAAATAAATAAATTAATACACACTACATGTCATGCGGTTATTTATACATAAGTGACAGTTACATGTATAAAAAGTACATTTTTTATTTATATTGTGATACAAAAATAAAAGTTAAATAAACAAACATTCATTCAAATTAAAAAAATATTTAACACACTACATTTCATATGGTTACAAATATATATTAAAAGTATTTTTTTTTATCGATAAAAATTTAATACACACTACATTTCACACGGTTATATAAGTGATGGTTATACAAAATATATATAAGTGCAACAAAATAAAAGTTAAAAATTTAATACACACTACATTTTTAAATTTTATGTTTCCTTTTTTTAAGAAATTTAATGTTTACTGAAAACAATTAAAAAATAAAAAGGTAAGGAACAGAAAGATATCTGAATTTATAAAGCTATGATAATTAATTTTTTAATTTGAAATGTAATTAAATACTTTGACTCACACATAATATCATAACATATATATTCATTATCGTTTGTGTAAACAAAACATTCATCTAATACAGAGTGATTTTTTAGTCCTGTTACCCGATTTTAAATGTAATTTAAGAAAGGGAAATTTAGGTGGAATAAAAAAATGTATTTGTTACTTACAAAAGAGATTTACTTATTTTTACTATTTACTTATTTTTAATCTATTTATAGCACAGAAGACATTATTAATCGTTTAAGATCGCGTGTTTTTAAACATTTTTAAAATTCGTAAACAATATCATAACATAAAACAAATTCATCTTCTTTTAAAAAAAGAAACAGTTCATCTAACGAACTAACACGATCTCCAATCTTTCAAAACGTTTCCTATTTACGAGGTGTGATAAAAAAATACAGTGAATTAATTTTTATAGCGGCAACTGCCGACGCTACATCCATATGCTGTAATTTGTCCAATTGCGTAATCACGCTATTGGACAAATTGCTACATCGCTACTGAGACAGGCAGGGACAAGTTGTAACACGTTCGAGCTTGCCAGTCAGCTGCCAGAGCCGCTAGAGTGAGGTTGTGTTTATCGTGTCTGTCGCGCAACATGGATTTTGAAAATCGTGACCAGAATGCAGAGTTCCCAATGGAAAACCAGTTCATTTCCTCGCTCTAAAAAGGCACGTAAGTCAAAATCCAACATCAAGGCCATGCTCGTTGTTTTTTTCGATAGTGATGACATAGTGCGATCAGAGTTCGTTCCAAAGGTAACAACTGTAAACTCTGAATCTTATAAGGGTGTACTGCAACGTTTGCGAAACGACGTACGATGAAAGCGACCAGAAAAATGGACCAATTAGAAGTGGAGAGAAGAATTGGTGAAGAAAGCTTCCTTCTTCACCACGACAACGCGCCGTGTCACACCTCGCTTCTCATTCGCGAGTTTTTGGCCGAAAAAAGTGTTCCTGTCTGTCCACATCCACCATACTCACCGGATTTAGCACCATGCGACTTTTGGCTCTTCCCAAAAATTAAAACTGTGCTTAAAGGAAAACGTTTTGACACCGTTGCTGACATTGAGGACCACGACCGAGCAGCTGAAAGCCCTTCCGAAAGACGCCTTCCAGAAATGCCTCCAGTCTTGGAGTCAACGTTGGGATAAGTGCATTGCTAGCCAAGGACAGTACTTTGAAGGAGATTAAATCGAATTCTATGTAACCTTATTACTTTTTTTAATAAAAAATTATTCACCGTATTTTTTGATCACACCTCGTATATTTAATCGTTCCGTTACAAACCGATCTACGATCAGAAACATCATTTCAACATTAAAATATCATCTGTTTTTTCAATTTTGATAAACCGTCATTTTTTACGACTACACAAGTCAAATAACGAAACGTTTTCTTTAGTCGTAAATTTTTTCAGTTTAAAAAATTCAACAATCGTATTTAAAATAAACAGTTCACACACACGATTGGAAGGCGTAAATTCACTTTTTTAAATTTCTATATTTGTAGACGACAGAAATTTAGTTACGAAGAATAAAAGAGCAAAATCATTATACAATCTAACAAGCGATTTAAGTGCTTTTTTATCTATAAAAATTGAAGGATTTTTGAACACAACATTTCTACTTCTACCTTTTTTGTTTGGAGTCGGTTCGATAATGTTTTCATATTGAACTACAAAAAAAAATTCGTCCGATATTAACAATTAAAAAAAAAAAAAACTTAATTCTAATATTAATGAACGGCGTAATCTATTCAAGATCAAAATGGGAAAAACAAAAATTAATGCGAACTAATCTTGTAATAAAGCATAACGTCCGTAAGGAATGTATGAATACAGACTTATCTAATTACACGTTTATCGTCGTTATCGTTACTTACTGCTAATTTATTTATCGCAATAGTTGAAACAATGTGTTTTTGCAAACGGAATGTTTTCATTATGCGGTAAGGATTAAATGTTTCTTTCGCCATCAAACACATCTCGTAATCTTCAAACGTAATATTTTTTTGACCTTTCGCTTTTTTCACTATTTTACCTGAATTAGTTTTAAAGGAATACAGTTTTGCTCTTAGACTTTTGAATTATTTAACTGGAACGCCAAAACATTCATCTTTGAATTTACCTATTATCTTTTACAAGAAATGATCGAGCGGATTTCGGAATTATCTAACTATTGAAAAAATACATTTTTCATATCGATGTAAAAGTCGTTAGTTTGTATTTCATTAAATAAGGTATCCGTATCCATATATAACAATTCTAGTTTCGTTCCGTTATATTTTTTCATTATATCGTAATGAAATTCGTACACGAGACAGTGAAACCAACGTAAATCGGTCTATCAAGATTTATTACGTTTCTTGAACGCTGAACCGTGCTTAGCGTTTCATCATATATAATACGATCTAAAAACGCGGGTTTACTTATAATCTTTTGTCATTTTCTCTATACATTTACCATAAACGGCATTAATTAACAATTAAAAAAAAAAATTTTTGGAACTAGTTTGCCGCTAGCTGTCGCTTTTTCGTATTTAAATCGATGTACTGTTTAAGCCGATCCGATTAAACGGCGAAAAATAATATTTCGCAATTTTAAACCGCGATTAAGGGCTTGCTTTAATATTGAATAATGACATACGTAATTTTTCTTTTTTTGAAGAGTCGTTAATAATTTAGTATATTTCGAAAGCGGAGATGTTTGTCGATTCGGAAGGAAAGGTAAATCGTTGTGAATCTCCTCTGGATACTCTACATCTATTTCGAGGATAAAACCGACAGGAGAATCGTCAGGATAAGAAGTTAAATCGATTTTGTCGATCGTAAATGGATCGGACTGTCGAAAGTTTTTTACGGGCAAACACAAAGGTGTTTACCCGTAAAAAAGACCACTCGTAAAGGTTATAGGTAGACATCAAACCGGGTAAGATACCCGGATGAATTACTTTGATCGAACGTTTCTGGAACGCGTCTATTATTTGCCGATACGTGCTTTTTCGTACAAGTAGAAATTCCGCCCCGTATCCCTCTTTCTATGAAAAGATACATTTCATAATCGGTCGGCAATTCAAGTTCTACACCCGTAAAATATAACATCGCATCAAAAGAAAAACTAGGTTCGGTAAGATAACCCACCGGGTTTGGTCTAGTGGTGAACGCGTCTTCCCAAATCAGCTGATTTGGAAGTCGAGAGTTCCAGCGTTCAAGTCCTAGTAAAGCCAGTTATTTTTTACACGGATTTGAATACTAGATCGTGGATACCGGTGTACTTTGGTGGTTGGGATTCAATTAACCTAACCACACATCTCAGGAATGGTAGAACTGAGAACACTTCATTTACACTCTTACACATCATCCTCTGAAGAATTATCTAAACCGTAGTTACCGGAGGCTAAACAGGAAAAAGAAAAAAGGTTCGGTAAGATAATACGCACGATCTAAGGTGAACGTTTTTTTACGACCTAAAATTTTCAAAAACTTCTGTCGATAAGAGTACATCCGATTTTAAATAAAGATCGCTATTTCCCCTAAATCTTTTACTTTAAAATAATCCCAAATTTTTGCGCATGACGATAATAATTGTCAGTGAAACAGATGTGACATTAGGATGTTCTCACGAACTAGTATGCTCGTAAGAGTAAACTCCTTTACGTGTAATTAAATTAATATCGGAATCGAGAAAAAATTTTTCCTAAGGAAGATAATCTGTTAATTGATCTAAACTGGCCGCCGTAAATCTGAACGAAGCGACAAATCTAATATACGTGTTTTTAGATACCTTTTTCGAAAAAGAAATACTTTTTTTGTCGTGTTTGGAATTACAGTAATTCCAAACATAATTTTGCGCGTAAATTAAACGCGTAATTTTGCGTTTAAACCGAGTTCGCGAACAATAAAACGAGAATCGTAATTTGAACGGTTGTGAATAAAAATAGGAATAAAATTTTGATTTCTTCATGTTGCACTCCTAGAACGAAGTGCGGCGCGAAACCTGGCTGTTAATGACAATAATCTAAAACTTTATATAAACCGTAGGTGAATTTTCGTTTACACATTTCACAGGATTTTGCACTATCAAGAATTAATTTATCTCTCTCACTCGTTTTTTAAGTTTATGCTAATATTTGCCGCCTTACTTATTTTTAAGTCTATTTCGGTTATAAACTTCAAAAGAGAATGAGCGGCATTTTCACCTCTACAAGTACCGGTTCGTTTGGTCCGCCAGAAAGTAAATCGCTAGGCAAATTTTCTGACAGAACGAAATAAATACAATCGCTCATCGGAATATTACGTTCGGTCACAACGGTAAACGGATTTAATATATTTTTTGTTATTTCATTATCAGTAGGTGGTACAAGTAAATATTCAAAATCGGCATATGCAACAATAGGAAGCGAGTATATGTCGTGATAATTTTTAAATTTTAAGACAGAATCACGAGCTGATGGCATTGTTATTCTCGAAACAGGGTTTTTTGAACAGTAAATCATATGTCATGACGTTTTTCGTAGGAATAAAAATGCGCATATTTTTAATGCGCCATGATGTTTAGTTATTTGCGATCGAACTAATTTTTCAACGTTTTTTAGAAAACAATAACGTCGGTTATCGTCTTTAGAAATGAGTAAAAGATCGAATCGAGTTTCTTTTGCATTTTACAAACCTTTAACGGATTAACTAAATCGTTTTTCGATCAAGTGAATACGTTAACCGATACGTTATTTTTCTTCTCGAAATGTTTAATGTGAGGAATACATACCTTAAATCAAGTACTGTAAAATCGAATTTATTTAAAAGCGAATCGCATATATGATCTATTCTCTAAAGATGTGGACCAGTTATATGTTTTGAAAGTATTGTCCAAACTAAACATTTATTATCTTTACTAATCGGATTAATTAATTACTGCACGTTTATTTTTAATGTAATTTGGTACGGTCGGTGTTTTTGTTTTTTTTTTTTTAACGCTACGGAGCAATCCGGGGGAGAGTGCTTGGAGGACCTTGTTGACACAGCCAACAAAAATAGGACCTGGTTGCCGGCGACCACTTTTTGCAGAGATCTCTGCCGAGACCACGGTCCTCCGAGGAGGTCTCCACAAAGGCAGTAATGCGTCCGCGTGCACCGGCGGATTGCACTTAAACTCCTGCTGACACCTCTGCCACGAGCTGTGCGGGGAAGGATGCGGTCGGAACCGTGCAGGGAGTGGGCGGCAGTGAAGGGCAAGCCAAGGCCGAAGGGCGACTCCCCACGCGGTCGGGGAAAGCGGAATCCGGTGATGTGGAAATCGGTCCGGTGCAGGAGGTCCCCGGGGTGAAGCTTGGTGTGAGGCAGGTGAGCTCCGGATTCGACTGTATCGGACAGATCGAGGAGAGGCAATCTGAATGGATCAAAGTCTTCTCAAAGAAAGAGTGGCGGATTGCACTGTAGCTTCGGCAGATGGTCGACTCTTTTTAAGTGAGTGTAGTTTGATGGTTGCGGGTCTGGCATTAAATCCCACCGGGTTGGTCTAGTGGTGAACGCGTCTTCCCAAATCAGCTGATTCAGAAAGTCAAGCGTTCCAGCGTTCAAGTCCTAGTAAAGCCAGTTATTTTTACAAGGATTTGAATACTAGATCGTGGATACCGGTGTTCTTTGGCGGTTGGGTTTCAATTAACCACACATCTCAGGAACGGTCGAACTGAGATTGTACAAGACTACACTTCATTTACACTCATACATATCATCCTCTGAAGTATTATCTGAACGGTAGTTACCGGAGGCTAGATAGGAAAAAGAGAGGGGGTCTGGCATTAAAACCCACCGGGTGGGTATAGTGGTGAACGCATCTTCCCAAATCAGCTAATCTGGAAGATCCAGTATTCAAGTCAGTTATTTTTACACGGATTTGAATACTAGATCGTGGATACCTGTGTTCTTTGGCGGTCGGGTTTCAATTAACCATACATCTAAGGAACGGTCGAACCGAGACGGTACAAGACTACTTCATTTACACACATACATATCATCCTCTGAAGTATTATCTGAAAGGCAATTACCGGAGACTAAACAGGAAAAAGAAAGAAAGGGTCTGACATTAAAATGCGAGGGTATCCAAGTGCCAACCTTGCCCTGGACTCAGTCGTTCGCGGCTGTCACGGAAGGTCAACCAGGTTGTGGGGGGAGTTCGGGGTTTCAAAACGGGGACGGGTGAAACTCTCGGCGAACTCCAGAAATCTATTAAACGGGTGGAAGAGAAGGTTAGGAAGCCCGTCTCTTTTGCCTCAGTTGCTGCCGCGCCTGCGCCTAAGCGGGTTGGTCCACCGTCGCCAGTTCAGGTCAAAATTAAACGGGCCACTGACAACGTGTCGCACTTAAACCTGGTCCGGGGCTTTGTCGGTAGCGACGGAGCTAACCCTTAAAAGGGCTCTGGATCCGAGGAGAGAAAGAATCCAAGTCTCCCGGGTCACAAGAATGGGCTAAAGGCTCAGTTGCTGACCGAGCGAAGTCCGCAGATATTGGTAAATGATATGCGACGGGCAACAAGGGTAGATGAGCCCGAAATCCTCAGGGCCGTGCGCGGTCAAAATCCTATCTTGGATATGGCCGCCTATAACAGCCAGAAAGAGGAGTCGCTGGGCCTATATATGTCCGCGCAATACATAAAAGCCACGCACTGAGCCCAGACAGGCGCGGCATACAGCATAATAGCTTCGCTGACACATTTATAAAGGATACGCATGGTACGGTAATTCAACCCCCGATCGGGATGAATGACTCTACGGATTCCATAAAAAGCGTCAGCGGCCTTTTTTGCTACATACTGTACATATTCCTTGAACCGAAAATTCTCATCAAGGATAACATCCACGTATTTTTGAGTCGTAACGTACCGAATGGGGAGACCAGCCATCCGGACCCGGATTCGTCGGGTAGCAGCCAATCGGCCCTTAAGCAACATCATCATAGTGGTTTTCTCTGGGCTTAAAATCATCTTATGCTAGAGACTCCACAGTCGGAGTGTCTTACAAGCACGAGCAGCTCGGAACTCTACCTCGTTACACAAGTCTCCTTCAATCAGTAGCAGCGCGTCGTCAGCATAAGAGATGACAAGATAACCACATGGCAACGTTAAACGAAACATCGAATCGAATTCTATGATCCAAAGAAGGGGACTCAAAACACTGTCCTGCGGGCATCCTTTAGTTAAGGTCTTACGAACTTGGATATGGACGTCGATGACTTCCTTAGCGAAACCAAGGTGGTTCGGCAGCTGGGGAGGAAGCCCAGAAGAATCACTGGGTTTAGAGACCTCGCCTAAGATTCGGCAGGTGGACGTTTTTCAGGCGGATATCACGTAGGGTTGTCGACCGTACAGAAGTCGCCCGATGCTTCAAGTGTCAGGGCTTTGGTCACACCTCTCTCCGCTGCAGAGCGTCGTCGATGTGTGGTCACTTTGCTCTTCCGGGGCACAGGGCAGCCAATTGCGCCGCCTGTACCTTGGTAAATGGCAGCGATTCTGAACACCGGGTCGGGGGTAGGCAGTGTAGAGCGTATGAGATTGCTTGGGCGAGAGGTGTAAAGAATACAGCTTATGGCGACGCCTGAATTGGGAGAAGCATTTGAGCATTGGGCGAATCACGAGGGATACGTTCGATGTCGTACTAGTGTCGGGATACTTCAAGCTTGGATGGTGTATCGATGAATTGCCGGCAATGTTGGGCAGGATTCTGGACGGTCTCCCAGGCATCAGAGAGCTGGTTGCTCTGGACGCTAACGCTAAGTCTTCTGCATGGGGTTCACCACTCACTGACCCCAGAGGCGCTGGTCTGGAATCTAATAGTTTTCAATATTAGATTTAAGATTGAAAAATACATAGTTTTACACGTATATACTGGAAAGTTCTGAAAAAAATGTATTCTTTGAAAACATTTTTTAAAACTGTGAAATGAATTTTTTTCTTCACGTTTCATTTCAAATATTTCTAAACGAGTACTTTTAATTTATTGTTATTTTAAGGAAACATTTCTTTAATTTTTTTTTTTTTAAATTGAAGTTTGTACTTCTTAAATTAAAACAAAAATAGAGTACTCAGCATTATTATACAACAACATTAAAGAATATAATAAAAATTGGCATTCTTGTATTTTTTAAACGCTTTATTGATTCATTAAAATTACAACTATAAGAAAACAATTTACAAAAATTATAATAAAATAATAGTCGCTTAATTTTTACCTTCGTTCCATTTTATTTCTCATATTTTAACAATTGTAAATGGATGATTTCTTCAACAGTATATTGATCGTCCTATTTGTAATACGAATAGAATAGCGGTTGTTAGTCCTCTAAACATTAACTAAAGCTTTTGTCTGTAACATGTTTTGATATGACCAACCCTTATGGCAAGGGATGACCAAAATGTTGCTGGAACGTATGCTAAACACGTGAAACTTTTTTCACATGCAACCATTGTTATATTAAGTAAATTTAAAGTTTTTCTTAACTTTAAGGTGGACTTTTTTTTATCCCCCTACTTAGCACTGGTGAAATCTACCTCCGCTTTCCGGTGTGCTAAAAGGGATTTTTTTATGCATACTAACTAAGGGTTAAATGCTAATAAGCAAATATATTAAGTTAATATAAGAAATAATATTACAAATAATACTGGTTTTTGTTCATTATGGAGAACAATATTAATAATGATGAAGAAATAAGTGATGATTTTCAACTTCAGGATAACTTAACTTCTGGTAAAAAATGGCCAGGACAGGAATTGCAGGGGAAAAGAAAGTGAGAAGGCAGTAAGGTAAGCAGCACATTAACAATAATAATGAAACTGTTTAGAGAACAATGTTTCTGAAGTAGAATAATTGTTGTAACAAAGAATGTTTCCAACATATAGGTGAAGATAAACAAAAACTGTTTTTTGAACATTTTCATGCTTTAGTGATTATTCTGTGGAAAGTTTTTTTCTTAACTTTATGATCCAGCAGGAAATAAAATCACATAAAATAGTACGTAAAAATTAAAAACATTATTGATTTGTGGGAATGCAGTCTTCCAATAACCGATTGAAGACAGCAAGTGTGTAGAAAATTAATACTTGCTCTATTTCAAATATCTGAGAAGCGCCTATGTTCTGTACAAATAAATCTAAAAAAGAATACTGAGTTTCACTGATGATCGAGGTAAACATACAAGTAGGCCCAATAAAACAGAAGAATCAGATTAATACACATTCAGTCAAAACAAATCCAGGCGGTTGTATTTTGAGAACTTTGCATTAAATTTCAAAATACTTTTCAGTATGAACAAACAAAGCAGAATTTAACAATTAAATATAAAACATACCGTAGACATTTTCTTCACAATACTTTTTATGCTTTTAGAAAACCACATGTGTGCGATTCCTGCTTCGCATCAGATAGTAACAAAAAATAATCCAATGATTTATATTTAAAAAGAAAACGACCTCCATAAATTGAATGTACTGGCTCATAAAACTAAAACAGAAAATTTTTACTGAAGCCAAAGAAACAGGGTCCAAAAAGTTAATAATAATAAAACTTTATTTGACTACGAATAAAATCTTCCGGTTCCCAAAATTAGCATGAACTCCCAATTTTTTAAATGACTTCTGCAGTTAAATGTGTTTATTCAGTGCCATAATGACGTTCATTCTATAATGTACTACTCTGAGATTGTGATGCAAAAACCTAGATACAGTAATTTCATGTATTTATGAAAAATGTAAAAGAAATTATACTGATGTCAGACGATGCAAGGGGTCAAAAGAAAAATATAGTAGTGGTACGTGTTTCTTCATATTTAGCGCAGAAATTCAGTATTGATGTACAACACGTTTTCTCTATATGCGGCCATAGTTATGACCAGAATGACCAAAATTTTGTGGTTTATTCAAAACAAATGAAATCGATCGAGAATATTCTAATTAATAAAGAAATCTTTTAACATAAAAGACTTCAAATGTTATGAAATGATATAGAGGCGATTTAAAATCATGTACACTGCTGAAACCAACATCGATCACAAGGTGTGCCTTTCTCAATTCAGTCATATGTGTTTAAATACAATAAATTTGGGACGGTAATGACCGAAACCGGTTATACAAGGGCTTATCAACATTTTTGTTTTATAAAAAGAGGAGTTACTTTCCCAGAGAACTTTATTGAATGACTTCAAGTTTGTGCAAAATTATGAACAAAGGAATCGATTCAACAAATTGTTTGAATGCCAACAGCCGCAAAGTAACGATGATGAGAGAAATAAAGTAAATCCTGATGAATCAGCTTCAGAATCGGAAAATGATTATTCTCCTGTTGAGAGACTTTAGAAGATGAGGTAGTACCTGACGCAATAATTGCTGCTGTTCGTGAAGAACGTAGAAAACAATCGGATAAAGATATCGAAACAGAATTTGGAATATATATTATTTTTTTTTTACTGCACTAATAATATTAATATTATGAGATTGAATGTTTCAATAAAATATTTTGTATAAAACTTGTATTAATATTTTTTGAAACCTGACAGACAGACTCTAGGTTTACAAAATAACCCATAAATCTTGCCTACCTGATATTTTTATTTAGGCTTTCAGAATACTTTAAGATGTTTCAGTTCTTAAAAATCTGCCTGACTTTTTCAATGGAAAAAGGGTGCCTTTCACACTTCTATGCAAAAAAGGCATCTTGAAAAATTATCTATGCAAGAAAGACAGCTGTAAGGTTTCTTTTTATCAAGGTTAACATATTCATTTACGATGTATAATGCTGAATTTATAACGATTAATGAAGAAAAAAAAAATTTTTCTATTTCAAAGATAATGTCCTTGAGATTATAATGTAAATTAAAGACAAACAAAAAAAAAAAAACTTTAGCAGCTGTTTTCTCAAAACACTGTTTTTGCATTCATGCCCTTCTTGTATAGAGCTCCTCAATTAATTACCTACTGTTGTTGATGATAATTAAGACTAACATTCCTACATTATTTCTCAATTTTATTCAGCACACAGTGTTTATTGAGCAAAAATAACGCATTTTTTAGGCATATTACACAAAGTCCATTTTTTACTATTAAAAAAAGCAGACTCTCAAAAAATTATTTAGTTTTATAAAACTAACCAAAATTAGAAACTTAAGAATAAGAATCTTAGTGGACTAAATTCAGCGCAGAATTCTGCTGAGAAAGTAGTGCAAACAGAAATCCAATTTGCTATATCCAAAAGCTTTATGTTTGTGACATGGTGCCTTATGCTCCCCAGGTACATATATATATATATATATATATATATATATATATATATATATATATATATAATGGGAGAGAGAAAAGTGTTGCAAAATTATGTTACCACTCAATTGGGATGCACCAAACTGTACAATATTGAACTTTATCCCTCAATTAGGACTAGTGTTTATGCCTGTGTATGTTTATTAAGTGTTAGCTGAGATTGCTTACTTCTTTGACATAACTCACTATGTTTTTCTTTTTTTATAGGTGAGATTCCATCATGGCTGACTGATTAACATTGGTGGAAAGAAGAGTTGTAGCAAGCTTGATGTAAGTGTACAGTTCACAGACTGCAGTCCGCTGAATGCTTCAAGACAAATTTGTACTTACCCACAAAGCCATTTAAAAATTGCCGCATTCACCAAACGTTTGTGGAAACTGGATCACTAGCAAACAACCATTGAGGAAATGCAGGACATCCAAGATGAGGCAGATATGAAGTGAACATTGCTAGTCATAGAGCAGAGTCCTTCAAAGTCAACCAGATGGTGCAGTTTTGAAACCAGGATTCCCTATACAACAGTGTAGCGTATCTTTGAAGACAACCTTGGGATGAGATTACACCACGTTCTAGTCATCCAATCTCTAACAATGGAACAAAAGTGTGTTAGTATTGAATGCTGTCAGATTTTAGCCAAAATGGTCAATATTCAGAAAGACATTTGGAAAGTACTGGCATCAGTGAAGAGGCTACTTTTCACGCAAGTGGAGGCTACTTTTCACACAAAGTTTGTATTTACTGAACCATTTGGTCTACCAAATAATGTAAAGTTTTCAAGCAAATGTTTCATCCTTCTGAATATTTGTCTGTCGATGAGTCAATGGTCAGCTTCAAATGAAGAAGTCTACTGAAACAGTATACGCCCATGAAACTAATAAAATGAGGTTTTAAGGTACTGCATGCGCAGTAACAGGATATCATTTGGGTTTGTCTGTTTATGAAGTGAAATATAAAGGTGTAAGTACAGTTAAGTAATTAGGTGAACATGTTGAAAAACTAACTGTTGCATTTCAAGGGCTAGGGACTGTGTTTACGTTTTTTAAATATTACAATGATGAACAGACTGAAAAAGAATTTATTTGTTTGTGCTAACATCATCAGACAGTGTAGAAAATATTTTCCAAAAGATAAATTAGTAGCAGACAGGGACTTAAGAACGGGTGAAAGTGATGCAGTTACGGCAGATGATGTACGAGTCACCAAGTGGAAAAACAGAGGTAAAAAATGCGTTTCTGTAATTAGCTTGATGCACAGTATCCAGGATAGAGTTTTAAGAACTAATAAAGAAGAAAAAAAGAGCGAGTAAGTTGCCCTACATGTCTGAAAGATTATAACAATTAAGTTGGTAAAAATGATCAACTTCATTCCTGATACATCATCTCTTGGAAATCAAAAAGATGGTGGCTGAAAATTTTTTACTACTGAATTGATTCTTGTATTGTAAACAGTCATATAGTTTAAACTAAAATTCAGATCCATTTTGGTATCAGAAATGATCTGTTTCTACGTTTCAGTTGTTACTGGATATAGGAATGACCAAAATGTACCAGCAAAGCCAAAAAAAGAAATCATCCAGATGGGCAATGCACAATAGAAAATACTACTCGTCTAACTAACATAGGAAATCACCTTCCTGCCAAAGGATTAACTTTTAACTAACTGCAGTACACCTAGTCTCACTACATGGCCGCTCTTTATATGGCATTTCGCTATAACGGCCTTTTTTAATTTGCTACTTTTTCAATTTATGGCTCACAATGCTTCATTAAATGGTCAATACAGACCTTCTGTTTAGTTTCAGTTTCTCCCTTTAGGGGGCACTGCTACATTTTGCCTTTGCCATCATTTTACTGTGTAGTTGCTTTAGTGTACGCAGTTTGACGTGTTTATTCTTGTTTTTTTCAGGTTTGGTGTTCTGTTTGTATTAATTGGTGAATTGTAAACATACAGTAGTATTTGGTATGTACGTATTAGAAGGACTGTATTTTTGTTACATATATAATTAATTCAATCAATTTCTTAATATAACACCATTCCTTTTTTAGGAAAAAAATGCCACTGAAAAATCTGCATCTGTATATAAGGTGTCAAAAGAATGATTAACTTTGGTCCTTGGTGTTAATGCTGCAGGGGATTTTAAGTTAAAACCACTTTTAGTATATCTTTCTGAAAATCCCAGGTGTTTTAAGGGGCTGAACAAAAAAATTGCCTGTCATTTTGAGATCCAACAAGAAAGGCTGGATGACTAAGATTGCTCTTTGAAGAGCAGTTAAAAAATTACTTTTGCTCAGAAGAAAAAAAACTATTTGAAGGGCAATAACTTCTGCAACAAGGCATTGCTCATTTCAGATAATGCTCCAAGGCATCTGGTTAATTTATCCTAATTATTTAAAGATGTGGAGATTGAGTATCTTCCCAAAAATACAACAGCTCTGATCCAGCCAATGGATAAGGGTGCAACAGCCGCTTTTATGGCTTGTATTCATGCAGAACTTTTCGTAAACTTATTTACAAAACCTATGGTGAATCTTAAAAAAACAGTTTTGGAAAAAATACAGCATCAGAAATGCCATAGACGACATTAACAAATTGTGGAAGGAATTAAAACCAACCACAATGAACAGTGTTTGAAAATAAATCTGATCAGAATGCATAGAAACTAACGAGCCTGAAGTTAATTCTCTTTCTGAAATTCAACAAAATATATTAAACTTAACAAACAATCTTGGTTTTGAGGATTTGGAAGATGATTTGATTGATTTTCTAGATGTGACAGAGAACCTCTTTCAAACGAGGAACTGATCCAGTTAGAAACAAAATGAGCACTTGATGAGAAGCTAGAGCCAGAGCCTGCTATATGCCAACAGCTAACAGCAAAGAACTTGCCAAATGCGCTTCCTTATTTTGAGCAGGTAATGAACATCCTTATTCAGAACGATCCCGATGAAGAACGCATTTTTAATTCAGATGTTTATTTTTTTGAATTTCTGTTTATTATTACATTGTTTTGTACTTTTATTTTTACGTAAGAATATTTTAGGAAATAAAAAGAACAAAATGCTTTATGAAATAAAAACCGTATTATTTTATAAAAAATTGGAACAGAACAAATTAAATTTATATGGATTTGTATCAAAATAATTGATTCGATATACAGCTTTTCGCTTTACGGCCAACTTTTCCACAGTGTATCTAGGCCGTAAAGCAAGTTATGGGTGTAATACCAAATATCAAAAACATTCAACAACTTTGTGTTTGCTGTGATGTAGTTTTTGTATTGGATGCTTTATACTATTTCACAGAACAAAATGAAATTTGAACATTTTATTACAATTTGACACTTTACTATTTCAGTATTTTACTGTGCTATTTTAGTTAAGCGGTTTTATGAAAAAGAGACTGTATAACCTCATGTTTTTAGAAATATAATTTTTTATACTGATGGTTTTTTCAGTTTAGTTTACAGATTCATTTGAACTAATTTTTAGCAGATAAAATGTAGTATTGTATTTTAACGTTGCTATCTTGTGTTATTACGCCTTAACTATTGAAAAATAAATAATTAAACTGTAAATAATTTCTAAGCACGATTTTGCTTGTTATATTGAATATTTTATTTCACTTAACAATAACCGAAGAAACTGAAGGACACAAATTTCAATACCAAATTGACAATGTGATTTTATATTAATTTTTTTTTAATTCAATTTAGTTGTTTTATTTTTAAAAAAGGCATCTGAACAAATCTTTTCAGAAAAATCCTATTTTAATATTTACACTGTTTTCAGTTGGAAAAAATTAACAATTTCTAATATGTAACTAATTTTTATACAGTAAGAAGTACTTTTCTTAGCGATGTTATTATCTTAATGTTGTATGTTGCACGTTTAAAATATTGCTGATTTATCAACTACTTACAATTATTGTAAATTAATTAACTAATAAGTTTTTCCATAATTATTTATACTGTAGATGAATATTATTTCTATAATCCTTTGAGGAGCAGATCTTTTTTGGAAATGGTTAAAGAAAAATCACATGCTTATATTATCATCGGTAAAAACCTGTACAGTGTCTTTTGGTTTTGTAAGCTTGTGCTAAAAATATATAAAACTTGTTAATATCAGTCAATATCTTGTAGCAATTTTTTTTAAATTGTAGGAAAACCAGTATTAACTATAAATGTTTTTGCGGTCATACCTTATTCAAAAATATTTCTAAAGATTAAAGAATCCAAAAAAATAAATAAAAAAAGTGAGTTTGAAGTCACAACTCAAAATCAAGAAACAATTTTACAACGAGAATCACGATCTTTAGAATTATTGCCTTACTTTGTGTTAACGCTGAAAACTTCATAATTTTTGGTAAGAAATTGATAAATTTTAGTCAGATTTGTAAAATTAAGTTTTTTAGAATTGTCAGTACACAAATCACTATTGGACTGAACATTCCTCAGTTGCCAATCATTTTCAGTTTGTGTTTAAAATACACTGCCCATTTTGCATGTTATAGTAACTTGCTAATTAATATTGCCAGAAAAAATAAAACAAAACAATAAGATGAAATAAGTATTATATTACATGTTGCATACTTAGTACGCAACACACCAATAAATACAGTATTGTAAAAAACTAAGTAAATAAAATAAAGCATTCTTTTTCACTCTGAACGAACTATGATTTCACAGCTGACTAAAAACAATAACAAACGAATGACATTTACATATTATGTAAAATAAAAATATAAACAGTCATTAAGATCAAAATAATAATTATTTTTGTTTACCACCCAAATATTGATTGTGATGCCACATGTCACTTTAAACAATAACAAATTAAATCTCTATCACGTGGACTACCATGTCTGCCATGACAAACAAACATATAATCGGTACAAATGTCATTTCGACACTGATGAAATTTTGCCAAATCATCTTTCTCCCATAAAATAAGATGATGAAAAATCCCCAGTTGGTCTTTTAAGCGTAAAACTGAACCAGATGAAAAATCATTAAATGTTCATCAAAGGGTTAAATAAAATCATCGCTTATTATTTAATTTAAGTTCTTTGAATGTATTAAGAATATTATTACCACTCTGTGTATCGTTTGAAAAAAGTTTAAACTTTAAAGTTAAAGTATGTTTACCAGTGGCAAATACATGATTTTCATTACTATTAACATTCTTTGGTAAGTACACTTATTAGGAGCCTAAATTAAAAATCAACAAAATCTTTGATAAAAAAAAGCGCTTAACACTATTAATCTAAGCTCTATCTAATTAAATTTCATAATTTTAGTTCAATATTTTTCATCCTGCAGTACTGCCCTATAAAGAGTTAACAATGAAAAATTTAATTTTTGGATTGAATTTCTATCTGTGAACGGTTGTTAAAAAGGAGCAAAATCAAACCATTATTATAACAGCTCCGTAACATAATGGTTATTATAACCATTATTATATGCGATGAAAAGTGGATCATGCACGACATTAATGTACAAGAAAGATTGCAGAAAAGATTTACAGAAAATAAGATGAAGTTCTTCAAATGGTGGCAAAGCCAAGAAAAGTAATCCTATGTGTGGTGGGGATCGGAAAGGAATTGTTCCCTATGAGTTGCTGTTACCCGTCAAACGATTGATTCTAACCTCTACTGTCAACAATCAATCACAAATGATCGATAGTATCTCATCTTCCATTACGACAACATCAGACCCGCATACATTCATTGACCTGTCAAAAATAAAGATAGCTTGGCTGAAAAGTTTTACTTCATCTACCGTACGGTTCTGATTTTGTATTGTCAGGACTACCCGTTTGTTTTATTCTCTACGGAGTGAAACTACCATTTATTTAATTCCTCTTAATGGTATAACATTGGTTTCAAAAGATCTGTGAAAATCAGTAATCACAATTTTAAAAAACAGAAGTTTTTACGCGACAGGGTCATGATTTTACCTCAGAAATGGCAAAAGATGGTTGATAAAAATGGCATTTTTGATTTAATTAATAAACTTAATTTTGAAATGTAATAAAATAATTTTGTAATGTAATAATTCTACTATCGCATTGAATTATGAAAAAACTCTTTCCCTGAGCTATTGTAATGTAATTTCATACATATAGCATTAAGTAAACTTAAACAATGCAGGATTACCCTTCTTAACTTTTATTCTGAAACTAAAAGTTTTTTGATTAAAATAAAAAATTTTACTTTATATATGATTTTAATTCCTAACTTTATTTGTGAGTATTCAAATGTTTTTTTAAAGTAAATTTTCTATTGAAAGACTTTTGGCAAAATTTACACGTGAATTTTTTCTCACCGGTATGAATGGAAAAGTGTCTTTTCAAATCAGAACTCTGAGTGAAAGATTTCTGACAAAAAATACACGTGAACTTTTTCTCGCCGATATGAATAGCATAATGTCTCTTCAAATCAGAATTCTGAATGAAACATTTCTGACAGAAGTTACACGTAAATTTTTTTTCACGGTTATGAATAGAGATATGAGTATCCAACTCTGGACCGGTGCGGTAAGCCGACTGACAGAGATTACACACAAATTTTTTCTCGTTGGTATGAGTAGAAATATGTGTTTTTAAATGAGAACTCTGACTAAACGATTTATTACAATAAGTACACGTAAATTTTTTCTCACCGGTGTGAATGGAAAGATGCGACTTCAAATGAGAACTTAAACGAAAAGACTTTTCGCAAAAGTTACACGTAAAATTTTTCTCGCCTGTGTGAATGGAAAGATGCGACTTCAAATGAGAACTTAAACGAAAAACCTTCGGACAAAAATTACACGGAAAATTTTTTTCACCGGTATGAACAGAAAGGTGCGACTTTAAATGAGAACTCCAACAAAACGATTTTTCACAAAAATTACAGGTAAATTTCTTCTCGCCTTTATGAACAGAGGAAAGATGCTTCTTCAATCCAGATTTTTGACTGAAAAATTCTTGACAAAAATTACATGGAATCTTTTTCTCATGGATCGGAAGGTGTTCTTTCAATTGAGAAATTTGACCGAAAGACTTTTGACAAAAATTACACGTGAATTTTTTCTGACCAGTATGAATAGATACATGTGTCTTTAAATGAGAACTCTGAGTGAAAGATTTCTGACAAACATTACATGTAAACCTTTTCTCACCGGTATGAATAGAGAGGTGTCTTTTCAAATCAGAACTCTGTCTAAAAGATTTTTCACAAAAATTACACAAGAATTTTTTCTCACTGGTATAACTAGAAAGAGGCTTTTTCGACTGAGAGTTCTGACTGCGAGACTTTTGTCATAAATTATTTGTTAATTTTTTCTCACCGGTATGAACTGAAAGATGTACTTCCAGACTGGAATTTAGACTAAAAGACTTTTGACAAAAACAACACGTGAACTTTTTCTCGCTGGTGTGGATAAGAAGATGCGCTTTTAAATTAGAACCATTACTTAAGGACTGTTTACAAAATGTACATACATAACTCTTTTCTTTATCTTCATGACTATTAATATGATCTAATAATGTTGTATTACAACTGAATGTTTTTTCACAAAATTTACATTTATATTCATTATCATCACCAAAGTTGTTATCATTATACCGTATTAAAGTACGATTTACATTATTAATCTTTTCATCACGATTTAGAAATTCCACTGTCACATCATTAGTAATGCTGCCTTCTGATTCTTTACCATTAACACAGTTACCTTTCTTAGTTAACTTATGATTATTTAACTTTGCACAATCTTCACTGACATCACACAAAGGTTTTGAATTTTCAAACATATCGTCCTTTAAACATTTATGTTTACTATACTCTAAATTACCTAAAAATATATCTAAACAAACATCACATCGTTTATCTTTAACTTCTTCCTCTGTGAACTGCAAGGTTGTTTCTTTGAACGGCAAATGTTTAGATTTATCGTGCATCAACCATTTTGTTTTTAATAAATTATCCTCTGATTTTTCCATGACTGAACAGTCTGTTGTTACCATACAAAGATCCTGGAAAACAATTCAATGTTTATCATTAAAAAAAAGCTGCATTAAAATCTTAAATTAAAATTTTTTAATTTAAAAAACATAATTTGCCTGCTTTTGCCCGGACAATTACAATCGCTTTCAACCCAAAAGCTTTTCTACCTTGAAGGAAAACTACTGATTGCATCAAACTGTGAGCCGTTTTATGTTTATATTGAAAATATTCTACTAATTAACGTAACTACAATGACTGCAGGTGAACTGAAAAGCGGCTGTCTTTAAAAATAACAATCACACTATGCCATGCTAACTAGTAAAAGAGGAGTAATGTCTTTTCCTGTTATCTTTATCAAAGAATCAAATATACAATTTTATATCGATCGATATGTTAAATTCATAAACACAAAAGATGTATAGATCTGCGAGTGACATTTTCATTTTGTTCTCCGCAAACTGTATAATAAACATCATCGCTCTAAGAGAAAGCAATGTTTTAATGGTAGTCTCTTTTGACTAATCCTTTATATGTGTACAGAAGCAGGAAACTCTGAGACAGATAGGGTAAAACAACAATATATTAATATACTCTTTTTCTATAGTTAGGGGATGCATTACATATGCTGTATGTGAATTTTGATAATACACAATGCAACAATTTTGATTATATACAAAATTCAAATTTAAAAAAGATTACGGTAGGTAACTTTTTAACTCATTCTCTGCCAATGAAAAATAAGACCAATTTTCACGGTACAAAAAAATGAAACAAAGGCGACTTTTTAGATTTATCTTTTACTGTTATTAAATAAATAAATAAAAAAAAGAAAAAGCCAGCAGCCGGTTCTATAACATTTCCGACTTCAACCTTGACAGATTTTTATTTCAAATATGTCATTACGTATTTAAATATTAATAATATCATTTTTATTTCAAATCGGTTATGAAATACAAATAGATAATGATTATGCTCCTAAAATTTGTTTAGATAACAAATTTATTAGATGTAGCAATTTTATCTAATGTTAAAATTAATATCCCGTTTTAAATGCCTTATGAGGAAACATTTTAAGTAAATTTCACACTTTAATACAAGAAAACAAAATCAGGTACTATCTTACCATCTTACTTGCGCTTGGCTATAAGGTATGTAGACTAAGAATTATTCAGTCTGACAGTTTAATGTCCAGTTTATAGTGTAATTTTTGTGTTCCACTTTAACAATTTCAGTCATATTGTAGTTATCAATCAATTTGAATAAATGAAGCGTCATTTTGCTTACAATAAAAGACTTAATGGCCACAATTTTGTAACTTACCAAGATAAAATTTTCTTTATTTTGTAGAAGATGCTGTCGGTACCTATACTCAAAATTTCATTAAACTATCTCAAACAGTTTTTAGTAAGACAGGTCATTTGTCCATACAAACCTTTTTGTTTATTTTGAAGTAATGAATTGGCTCCTTTAGTTTGGCCTCCTGGAACACCTGTACAACTATTGCTGAGGGTAAAAAAGAGAATAAAAAACCAATACTGATGCCCCCTTTATGATGGGATCGAAAATCGGGCCAAACTAAACAGGTTTTTGAGGTAGGGGGCAAAACTGTTTAGAAATAATGCTGAATATCCCCCACCTCTCCGATCAATTTATCTCAAATCCAAATTGATTTAAAACTGTGTACTTAACAAGTACTTTATTGTTGAAGGTAAAGCTCAATTTTTTATTATCGCTATATAAAAATTTAAAAATTAAAAATGGTGAAAATGACCCCTCCCTTTTTTAGTCTTGCCCAAATTTAATGCCATCAATGCCTCTCATAAATAGAATTTTTTTAAGTTATTTCTAAAGAATTCATGTTGAGCCAGTCCAGAGATACTAATCAAAATACAAGCCAAAACATGTTAATACGTCCTTATGTATTCTGGAAATTTTAATAATTAAATTTTTTTTTTTTGAGGAGACTTACGTCATCAAAATTTTGGGCTCATCTTATTTTCAAATTTGTTTTTGATTAGTTTTCCCTTTTTGGCTATGGCTGCTATATAGAGGCAATAGAGATATAGTCAGCAAAGTAAAAATAAGGCTTTTACTATTAAAAAATACATCTCTAAAAATAAGTTTTTGTCACTATTCTTCAATAATTTACTTTTTTATTTAAAAAATAATGTAAAACTATCTACAGAAACAGTTAATAAATTATAGTAAGTTCATAACAGGTTATGGGGTAATAATTTTAAGTACCTTTTTCAATGTGATATTTATCGTTTGAACAGTAACAGATGTTCAGATTTTTTAATGTCCGCAATTTTTATTCTGCCGATTAAAAATGATTAAGCCAGTGTAGCAGCAAAATGTAAAGCTTACACGTGCTTTTCCATAACCTTAATTAACATTTAAAAGTTTCAGTGAACATTTTCCTCAATTTAAAAGATATAAATAATTCTGTATGAGTCTTATAAACAATCCTTCTTATCAAAGAAATTGTCACTATACATAATTTTAATCAAACCAAAATAAAACATAATCTAAGAATAATACCATAATGCAAGTAGCAAGAGTTCACTAAAGAAAACTAATGACAAGGAGAAAATGGCACTGTGCTGGAAAATTCACACTTTTTTAAGTTTCAATTCTCTAATAAACAGCAATTAATACGCTTCAATATCCAGAACTTAACATTAAAAACGAAAAAGACGTAACTAACTGCTTCTAATATTTATTATTTCATTCAATATTAATAATAAAACTAATTGGCATGATTACACAAGAATAATATTTAATAAAATAATTTCTTGCCTTTGCTGGCTGAATAATATAAATCGCCAGATAAAAATTTCAGATCTTGCATTTAGTTCGACTACAGATAAAACTTACTTTTCATAATTATTTAAGAACTTAGATTAACACAGCGACTGTTTTATAAAAATTTTGAAGTAGTAATCAGTATTTTATCCAAACTTCAATATCCAGAACTTAACATTAAAAACGAAAAAGACGTAACTAACTGCTTCTAATATTTATTATTTCATTCAATATTAATAATCAAACTCTAATTGGCATGATTACACAAGAATAATATTTAATAAAATAATTTCTTGCCTTTGCTGGCTGAATAATATAAATCGCCAGATAAAAATTTCAGATCTTGCATTTAGTTCGACTACAGATAAAACTTACTTTTCATAATTATTTAAGAACTTAGATTAACACAGCGACTGTTTTATAAAAAATTTTGAAGGAGTAATCAGTATTTTATCCAAACCGTTTATAATTCTTCTAAAAGATTGATTGGATGGTCGCTTACAATTAAGTTATAGAACAATATGCATGTACTGAGTGCAAGGAGTACTTCTATATCATTGGCTTCTGTTTACTTGATCATGAACCTACGACTCATGAAAGTAATCTGTCGATCAATTTCTACTTAGTATAATAAACATATATCTTGAATATAATTACTCTTCACGATGAATAGTGATTAAATAATAAAGGCGACATAATTTTAACTTTCATTCACAAATATTCCTAAGCCTGCCTAAAAATGTAGCCATGCAATTAATCATACTGTATGACTAACTTTTTGAGGTTCATGAAACAAAGTAATTAATAAACTAAACTGTCCTAAGATTGAATAAAGGATTATACATTGTCAAATTTCTTTTACTTTTTATTTTTCAATGTAACAATTTTATTTTGAGATGTCTTGAACTTAAATTAATCAATTTGTTTAATAATATTTTTATTGTGTCATTTCATAATTTATAAGATTTAAGATTTAATTCATAATTTAAGATTTAATAGATTTAATAAATAATGTATGTAATTAATTTCATGTTTTATTTTGTCGATAAAACCACTTAAAGCAAATCAAATCAGAGGTGCTAATACATGACACATGGTATTGTCAAAATTTTTAATGACTCACACACATACTGAATTTTACTCTTGATTGAGCTATTAAACTCACAATTAAAAAATGGTGCTGATACTACAACCAGCTAAAATGACCTGACAGTCCCTTCCTTATCATTCCTGATTCTTAAATTAATGGTTGTTCAGATGGCATGAGATTAGAATTTATGCTGCATCTCAGTCATAAATACCGTATAATGTTATAAGACAGTTTCCAGCAATTTCTATTGATAAGAACCATCATAAATGTCATGGTCCAAGCAAAGAAAATCCATCGATGAAATGATGGATTACATCCAAATAAATTTTTGAATGTAAAAATAAACATTAATTAATCATAATATATATTAATGTAAGTTTTAAAAATCAGATTCTTAAGCATTCGATATACAAAGCATACAAATATATATATACACAATAAAATTAAATTAGGCAAATAATTAAAACAAATTTGTATTGTAGCAAAAAAATAAATTAAACAATAATTTTTTTATAAGGAGAAAAAAGGTTAGTATAAATAAATACTTCATTAATTAGACTAGAAAAGACAATGTATGAATAATAGAGGAAATATAGTACAAATAACTAAAATTAATAAAAATTACTAATCTTTACAATAGTGAAAATTATTCTATCTTTTAGACTAGTAAGTATGGAATCACAATACACCACCAAATTTCCAGATAAATTTAACAGTAGAACCAATCTTTTTTAATGCATTTTCTGGGTGGGCTTAAGTCAATTTCCCTAATTACAAATAAGAAAACAGTTGGAAAAAAATAAATGGAAATAAGATGTTTGATAATATCAGAGGAAGCATTCAAAAAGTCTCATCTTCCTAATAACGTTTTGCTGTAATTTGTAAAATAAACAGTTATTTAATCAGTGGCTTGTCAGAGATGTGCTATTCACAAAAGTTTTGATCAAAGTACTCTTGAAGAGCACAATAAGATGGTACTTGTTGCTGATGTCTTGATGTCTTGCTGCTGAGCTTAGGAACGGGGATGTGGTGTGGCGACCGGAAGCGTCGAAAGGCGGGTGTCTTCCCTGACGGGGTTGGGATGCTGAGCTTAGGAACAGTTAGCGTGAAACATGAGCTGTTGTTTTATAAGTCAGGAATAACATCTCAAGATATGAATTGCTTTTTTAACAAGGAAGTAAAGAATTGCATTCTTTTTGTGGCCCTACACAGAACATGAATTTAAGGTACATCCAGTTATTTCTTTATAATTATCCAAGCAATATCAACATTAACATCAACATCGACATAAACAAGCTGATGATTTTCTTCAGACTGATAACTCGTTTATGACGGTTCCTTAAGTATTTGAAGCTGGACCTTTCCTATCAAAATCATATTCACAAAGTGCATTTGGCACTTTGTGAAGATTCTAAAAGACTTTGAAAGAAGACTTTAAAAAAGACTTTGAAAGATTCTAAACTCTTTTAGAATATTTTAATACTTCATTCCAGATGTTTAACGGAAGCTTTCTCTTTGACATTTGTGGGCGTTTTACTAATATCTATACAAGTAGTTTGTTTTTTTTAAATGTAACTAGCTCAACACCAGACTAATGTAGACCATTTCCCCAATATTCTCACATTTTATGCAGTCAAATTATCAAAAGGAATAAATCAAGAAGACGATTTGAGTCCACCATTATTCATTACACTTATGGACTGGATAATTAAACTCGGCAAGAGTATAATCAGTTACAGACCAGTAGACATTCTGTCTCTGGTGTGTACGACATTCAACTAATACCAGCAGATAAGCGTGAATTAAAAAATGCTGTAATCTAATGGTCAAGTGCTCTAAGAGATAAAGGAATGATAATCGATTTGAACAGAAATAAAGTTGCAATAACTTTAGGAATGCCAGAGCCTGTAAACATCGAATGGAATGATCGTTCCAAACATTCAGTCAGAACAAACTTATAGTTTTAGGTTCTTCGGTACTGTAATTCATCCACAGGAAGGAGGCAGTGATATTAATAACAGATTTAAGAAACCTTCTCAAGCCTACTTCTGGCTAAGTAACAGGATGATCGAGAAATAAGTAGACCTTAAAATAAAAATATTATTATAACAAATATAGACAGACGAGAAGGGATAAAATTAGAAATAATGTAATTAGAGATTGGCTTTAAATTCAACTATTGGCAACAAACCATTGTAATAGAGAGAAGGCCTTTGAGTCGGTACGGCCATGTGACAAGAAAGAATGATACTGGAAGTCCTAGGTCAGTCACAGAATCAAGACTGAAGGGAAAATAAGGAGGGAGACTTTGGATGCAATGGCAGGATTACATGAAAGATTTAGCTAGAAAATAAGGAATAAATGTGAATGCGGTTAAGATTTTGGTAATAAATTCAATCGACTGAAAGAACCTGATCTACCATCACAAATGTAGCGAAAAAGAAAGAAACATGTTAAGTTTAAGGAAATGTTAATGAATCAGTCAGTACTAGAAAATCTTGAGGATAGAAATTCTTTGAGGATGATAGTAATATTATTTTTCAATAGACAGTGATGAAGCATTAAAATTTAAATAAACTTTATTTGGCATTTAAATGCCAAATAAAAACTAAATAGTAATTATAACTGCTGATTACAACAAATTGCAAAACCAAAATGTCCCACCCGAAACAGAATTTAAATTTGCAATAAAGGATATTTTAACCAACCATATATTAGTATATATATTAGTATACCTCCTTTAAGCAAAGATTTTTAAAATATTTAAGAACAAAATAAAATAAAACAAAGAATTTTCAAAATGTTGCGACCATCTAATTACATTTGGATAGAATAAAAAAAAAAAAAAAAAATATTATAGTGTAATTCAGAAATAAGTATATATATTAATAAAATAGATCATTAGGAAAAATGTTATATGTAAAAATATGAACAATAGTAAATTTTAAACTATTTAAATTTTCATATCTGATTTAACAGCTAGTTCAACTACAAGCACTATTTAAATCAATCGGTCATGACAACTATCAGTTTTTACTAGTAACAATGGCAATGCATAATCAGATAATATATTATTTTATAACCGATGATGAATCCACGGATTCAAAAAGGCATATTTTTATTAACCTCATTCTTCTGGTTTTCAGAGATAAATAACTCTAAAACACATGTCTTTTACAAGACATGACCCGCTTGGTGATCACTTTCATAAGACCCTAAAGTTTTCGGCAAGGAGGGACTCACAGATCCCAGGTAAGCTGCCTTTACATCTCATCAAGATTTCTGTATCCAAGGCGACTATTCCTAGAGGTCCCAAAATGGCGGTGGTGACGGTGAGCCAACAAGAAATGGGCTATGCTGATTTATTGAAGCAGGTCAAGGACGGTACCGGCAATGATCTTGCTGAGGACGTTTTATCGGTGCGTAAAGGTCATGCGGAAACAGTAGAAATCAGAGTTCGAGATATGGGCTCATAACAGGTGGATATCAAAAATAGGATTGATGACTTTTCAGGGAGCTTTAGTTGGTGATCGGATTTGGATCCGATCGGATCCAAATCGGATTGGATCTTGACAACTAAAGTAGACATGGAGTAAGCTAAACAAAAGCGGGTGGAGCCTGAGGTCCCCATGCAGATTTCTTCCCTACACCTGGCATACAGAGATACTCTTAGGGCTACCTTAGTAGGAGGGAAAGCTTTTGGCTGAAAAGACACGGATTAAGATAGGTTGGTACTCCAACAGAGTGGAACTCATGGCCAATAACATTAAATGTCACAGATGTCGGAGTGTTGGCCACAGAAGTTCGGAGTGCTGTGGACTGGACCGGACTGCCCTTTGCTATAACTACGGGGGCAGTGGACACAAAGCCGACAGCTGTGCAGAAGTTAAAAAATGGCACCACAGGAAACTGTAAGAGAGGCTGGATGTGTAAAAACTTGCCAAAATGTTAAAGTTATATTGTCCAATGCTGACAGGATCTCGCTTTCCCATGACATCATGGGAAAGCCGGCTAAACAACATCATGTGGACTTTCTTGTGACCACAAAACCAAATATTTATGTTGCTGCTGGTAGCAACCAGTATGTGGATATGAGGAGAGATGTTGCGGTGCGGAACACCAGTGGTAGGCTTGGTTGACAACTTTTTGCAAGAGGTGATGGCTTCATTTCCAATGAGTTGGCAGAGGCTGTGATTGTAGGAGAGTACATCTCTCCCGACTACAATCTGGGAACCTATGAGGATTTCACTGAATAGTTAAGGAAGACAGTCACTGAAATTCATAAGAGAGTTGTCCTACTCGATGACTTTAACTGTAAGGCTATGGTGACCAGTAGTGGTTATAACAATCGATGAGGCGAAATCCTTATCTGAAATGATGGAAGGATTGGGTCTCTATTGTGTTAATGATGACACTCCCGCTTTTGCATCAAGAGGTAACTCAATGGTACTTGATCTCACTATACTAAACCGCAGGAGGAATTTCGACTTCTGTTCTTGGAGAGTGCTGGATGATGACACCGCCAGTGACTATCGGGCTACCCTACTGAAGTTGGGATGCCTCCATCTGTCCTCGAGATTACGATCTGCCTGTCTGTCTGACAACAGGGGAGATTAACAACATTTTACAGATTTTGCAAAGTGTCAGATGCAGTCTTTATCTGATGCCTGAGCTGCAAATTATAATCAAACAGGAGATCGCTAGGCTAAGAGTCAGATGTTGACGTCAGGATAGGCTATGTTTTTCTGCTACAATCTTTTTTTTTTTTTTTTTTTGGTATTTATTTGTTTGTTGCCCTACATACTGTTGGATTCCCGCAATTTAACGAATGAGAGATCTTCATCGCTGCAGGCGGTGTATACAGTGGGTGATCCTGGTGGTGGTATTTATGAATGTGTTGCCTGGAGGTACAGAGAGAGCAGGAAAGCCCTTGGATATGAAATCAAGAGAAAGAAGAAACAGAGATGGCTTGAACTCCATGCTGATCCCTAGGGACAGACCTAGTGGCTAGTCATGAAGAGGCTTCGAAGGCACTTACCGGTCCTAACATAAGAACAAGTTAGATCTGAAGTGGCCAGGTTTTTCCATGCAGAGAACAATCGTTGGTGAGCCCTGAAGATTTTGGGGAGCTAAGGTACACACTATACAAAGTGGTTGCAGCTATAAAGTGGCTTAGAAACAACCATAATCATGCTCCAGATGAAATACCGGCAGCTATGTTCTTAATTGTCCAGAAATTGCCGTGATAGATTGTCAATATTGCCAACTGCAGTTTGCAGAATGGGGTGTTCCTCGCATGCTGGAAGGAGGCACACTTGGTTTTCCTGCCGAAACCAAGTGTTGATGGTTAAGCCGACACCTAACGGCCACTCTGCCTCCTACACAAGGGAAATGTAGTTATGTGGATGTTGGTGACTCGCCTCATTGATGAAATCAGTTCTGGCATTGGCTTGCACAGCAATCAATTTGGTTTCTGGAAGGGACGTTACAGGGATGGATACAGGCGCTCTCTAAGGTGGTAACCTGGGTAAACAGGATGAGACAGGGTACTTGGTAGATGAGGAGGCTGCCAATGCTTGGTTTATTAGGCGTGTGTAACGCCTTTGGCTCTGTTCCATGGAATATATTTATTAGTGCTCCACAAGTCAAGGGAGTTAGCCCACATCTCTTGAAACAACTAAGGGAGTACTTGAGGGAGAGATGGGTCGCTGTGGAGACTCAGCAAGGCTAACTGCGATTCCAGATGCTAGGGGGTCCTGCAAGGTTCTGTGCTTGGCCTCCTTCTCTGGAATGTTGTCTTTGACAGAGTCTCAGGTTCCCAGAGGAGACTGAAGCAATTGCCTATGCAGAAAACCTGACAATTTGGTTGGAGGCCTCACTAAACAGGATCTTCAGGAATGCGGCAATCTGGCCCTCTCTTTGATTACTAACTGGTTGATGGGCACAGATTAGAACTGTCATCACAAAAAAAAGTGAATGCATCATCTTGGCTGGCAAGAGGATGGTGGAGTTGCTTACAAGCGGAGAACATCTTATCCATATGAATTACACAGTTAAATACTTAGGTGTTACAATTGACCAATCGTGGAAATTCAACGATCATATTATTGTAGTTTGTGAGCCAGCAGAGAGAGGACACTTGCGGCCTTGAACCATCTTTTTTCATCACACTCTGTGCCACGTGCATTGAAGAGAAGGGTCATTATGTCTACAGTCACATCGATAGTTTTATATGCCGCTCTGGTTTGGTCCCACCCTTTCCATCAATAGGAACCTATCCTGATTACATAGCTTTCACTACCGTTTACTGTTAGCAATAATATCCGTTTATCGGAACATCCTCTACAAGGCTGCTTGTGTGTTAGCGGGTGTTCCCCCAACTGACCTTCTTATGAGGAAAGGACTGAACACACAAGCCACAGTCACCCCCTATGCTGGGGTGACTGTGGCTTTGTCGTGAGAGGTGATACAGAACATCTGGCAAGAGCATTGGCTGACCACTGCGAAAGCTGGGTGGACACGGTGGGTGATCCCAGACTTGCGGCAGTGGTGTTCAATAACTGTGGACTACACAGTTATTCACATGGCAACTTTAGGGTTTATCTCCATCAGATAGGTAGGCACAAGTTTCCAATCTGCAGGTTTTGTACAGATCAGGCCTCTGTTCAACATATACTGTTTCAGTGCCCGGAATGGCTCAGCATCCTCACGAGTGAAGGGGTGAAGAACAGCCTCCTGCAGAGCTGTCACGTGTCCGCGCTTGCGTGGATGGCAACGGTGATGATGCATGGGGACTCTGGATTCCCCAAGCTCGAGACACCTGCCAAGGCTGAGTAATGCTTAACTGCGGGACTGGCTCTGGGAGGGGATTCCGGTGAGATAGGAGGTTTAGTTGGTATGGCGCAGACATACATATGCACTCTTAATAACATCTTACAGAACCTGTTAGCAAGCCTAACTCTCTGTTCGTAAATGGAGTTCCTCTGCCTCACCAAGAGGAAAAATAAAAGTATGTCAAGTAAAGGCTTAAAATAAACTAGGAGAAATATTATTTTCTTGTTGTTGTAAAATTTATTTACAACTCTAGCTAATCATGGTAGTGATGAAGACTTATGGCTAAATGATGGCAATGTTGTTGAAATTAATGAGTTACAAAAAGAAGAGGCTATTAATGTAAGTGCTTCTTTAACAGATGTGGGGTGTTCACCTTTAAACTTGCATCCACTTAATAAGAGATGTAAAATAAGGTATGCAAACAGAAACTAGATATATTACAAAAAAATGTGAAAAAGAAAATTGAAATTATTCTTTTTTAAGTGCCACAAGAAGGAATCAAATTAGAAAAAAAACAATAATGGAACAAAAAACTGCTGATATGGACTTGCTAGCAGAAACATAAAAAACAACTACTACCTCTACTGACATCAAGGAAGAAAGTTTAGCTATTAACAATCCCAACATTTCTGAATTGGTCAAGAAAAAAAATTCAAGATACTTTTCAAGTTTCTGATTACTCAGTTCAGCAAGCCCAAAGTCTATTCAAAGAAAAAGGTTTTCTTGCTGAACCTCAACCAAAAAGGGGGAAGAAACTAAAGCTTGAGGTCCTAACGTTGGCTGTAAATTTTTATCAAAGTGATGAACAGTTAAAAGTTTTACCCAGTATGAAAGACATAACAAGTTTAGGGAAAAGCAATATGAGAAGAAATGGTTAATGTTGAGAAATCTAAATGAAATATACTTGAATTTTAAATGAGAATATCTTGAAATCAAAGTAGGTTTTTCAAAATTCTACACGCTTAGCCCCATATGGTGTGTTTTGGCAGGTGCCAGCGGAACCCACTCTGTCTGCATCTGCACCATTTATCAGAATGTCATACTTCTCATTCATGCAGCAAAACTTGAAGAGGGCTATAAAGAGCTCATAAATCTGCTGCTATGTGAAAATCCTAATCGTGAATGTATGCTCAGACACTTTGACAACTGCCCCTCTAATAATAATTTAACATACTTTCTACAAAGTTTGATGACTATGTTGAAGAGGGCAGAATCGAATACAATTTCAACAGACGGGACACAAATTATCACATGTACTGTAAAAGTTGATGAATTTATTGATGAACTCACTACCAAACTAGAAAAACCAGTTCCACACTCATACATTGCAAAGTTCCAATCAAAAAAATTTAATCAGATTCCTCTGCTTCAAATGTTGCTGTTATTTCAATGGATTTTAGCAAGGATTACTCTTTTACTATCCAGGGTGAGGTTCAGGGGTACCACTGGATTTTGGACTGTTCTACACTGCATCCTGTTATTATAAGTAAGTTGTGTTGGTTAAAACATAGTTTCATCACACTGCATATCAAATGACTTTATACATAATGTTTGTACGGTGTACAAAATACAAGAAAAGCTATCATAATTTGTTAAGGTAAACTTTCCTAATATTACAGAAATTCAGTATTATAGTGATGGTTGTACAGCACAATACAAGAACAAGTTTAATTTAATGAACCTTTGTCTGCATAAAAATGATTTCATGTTAAAAGCTCAGTGGTCATTCTTTGCTACAAACCACGGAAAATGTGATGGGATTGGAGGTACTGTAAAACATTATACAGAAAAAGGTCTCTTCAGAATAAAATATTAACTCCAGATGACTTTTGTAAATTAAACATCACAAAAGTTAACTTTCATTTCATTTCCAAAGATTCGGTAAATCTGATCCATTCTAAGTTTGAAGAACGCTTTGAAGAAAGCTTCTAAAAACACTTACAGGAACAAGAGTTTTCATAACTTTAGGGCAAAAGATTGTTGTGGGACTTTAGAAGCAAGAAGGATCGGCAGTAATGAGAAGCCCAGTCTCATTTACAACTTAACAAAAGAAGTGACATCAAATGTAAAAGAATACTTGTATCCTGCAAGATACAAGTATTGTATCATGCAGGACCATCACTGTTATTTTACTGCGTAACACGAGATGATACCTGCCCAGTGACAATTCCTCACATCCTTGCAGTTGTTGAGTCACCAAACACCTCGACTGGAAGAAACTGGTGGTACCAATTTTCAATGGAATATATGAATTCTATTCAAAAAATAATGTCAAAAATCTTTTAAGTGCTTTAGACTGAAAATGGAGCCACATAAAGTGAAATACTAACTGAAATAAATGTGATAAGTTTTCAGACTTAAGTTCATAACTGCAGGGACTACACATTTTTCTATATAAATATGTCAATATGATTTTCAGCTTTAAATTTGTCCATGTCTATTCACTTGAAATTTTTCTCTAAGTTATTGATGACGGATTTTTATTTTGTATAATATTCTTTTTTGAACACAGAAAGTTTAATTTACATCATTATTGTAATCGATCAACATATCAAGAAAGTGTAAGTTTATTATTTTCAATTTTGATGATAAATTTTATTCTATTAAAATAATGTAATAATTGATTAACAGTTAATTAATATTTAATTTCTTGAACATGGTACCACTGATATGTTAAATAAATAATATTAACAATTAATGAAATCCATCTTACCAGCACATTGATATGAATTTAAGATCTTTCTCGGCTTACTTGAAAGCCATCATCACGAGATAAAATTATTATATTAAATTTAAAAATGTTCAGTAAACTGGTAGGACTGGAGAGTTATGACTGTTTTACATTTTAACTGTAATCTTTTAAATTTTTAATTTTGTAGTAAATAAATTTTTAAGTAGTCGAAAGATCTTGAGTTCATATCAATGTGCTGGTAAGGTGGATTTTATTAATTGTTATAATATTTAATTAATATCATAAATTGTGTTGAAATATAATTCCTAGTTGTCAAAAATAAAAAGTTTTGTTACAATATAGATTATTTCCTGCGGGGCACAAACCAACAACAAAGGGGATCAAAGGGAGTCCTACAATGCTTCGATCAAAGATTAGAAATGTTTACATTTAGTTTAAAAAAAAACTATACAAAGGAATGAAACCCCAAAGATTTCATTTATATTATAATAACCTGTTTCATAAGGATTATTTTGGAAAAAAATGTTGTGATAATCCGTTTCCCTTCTTGAGATATTGAATTTAACGCTAAACCATATTTGTTTTTAAAAATCTTAGAGATGCAAAAATAAAATCTTTTCTGTCAAAATTGTTACACTTCTTAATGTTATATTTTAAAAAATTAACATAGTTATATTCCCCATAGTTTAGAAAGCAAAAACCGAAAATTTCACGATCGGGTGAAAACAAAAAACAAATTATTTTATATCTACAGATGCTTTTTGTCTTGCAACATCCAACTAGCAAAATGTAAAAAACCTCAACATTTTGAATGGCCATAACATGACAATGAAATAAGATAAAGAGTTGAAATTTGATGTGGTTACTTACCTCTATAGGTAGAAAAACATCAAAACATGAAATAGTGGGTGAAAAAATTGTTTCTTTTTGCAGTTGAATTGACATGGAATGACATTAAACCAGGCTTTTAGCTTTCCTTACAGTATAGTCTGATACTCTAAATTCATCTTGAATGTCTTTTAAAGTCCAGCTTTTAGGGAGTGTTGTCAATATTTGCATCCTGATGCTTATATCATCTGTATTATTAATTTTTCCTTCAATTGGTTGATAATTTCACGGTCAGAGGAGAGAGGAGGAATAGTATCTTGTTCAGAATCTGATCCATGTTGAATATTTTTGACTAACTGTTGGTGACTGCATTGGAGGGATTTGTAATGGGGAGGAAAGTAAAACGTCGGAAACAAATGAAATTGGTAGACAATATAAAAAGGAAAGGAAGTTACTATAAAATGAAACGGATGGCACAGAATCGAGAAGAATGGAGGGTGGCCGTGTGAAAATTTGCCTTTGGGCAGAACACTTATTATTATTTTCTTTTAGAAAGTCTGTCATTTTCAAGAGACTTGTAAGTATTGTTAAAAACTGACAAAAACTTACAGCAACTAAGGTTCATTATAAACTGTAATGGAGATACCTAGTTCAAAGATCAGTTATTCCAGAGGCGTTTTATTATGTTTTTTTTTATATCCTAACAAATCTAATAAATATAAAATAATTATTGAACATAAGAACTCAAAAAAATAAAAAAAAAAAGTTGAAAGTAAACTTTTAAAAAGTTTGAATAAAGTAGATCCAACAAAATGTAACCACAGCCTTCAAACTGTCTATTTTTACTCTCGCCTTGTTATTTAACTATTAACTTTCCACCATAAATTAATTTATATCAGACTACATACATACTGCCCCATAATTTGGTGATACTACTGCAAGTATTTCATGACAATTATTTTTGTTACATAATGTATAATACTATCTGCACAATGTTTAATAAAGACAAAAATTAATTTTTCTGAGTTACTTAACAATAGACTATTAAATGTATGAATTATGAAAATTTTTCAGTAAAACTTTTAAAAAAATCTTTTTAATTTCTTACCATTTCAGAAACAGTGCTGGATGCTAGCAATAATGAACTGCACTCCTTATTCACAATGGCACTTTCCATTTTAAAAACAACAATAAATAAGTATTCATAAAAAAAAATGCACAAACCTGGATTACAAAAAGATAAAAATATTTTTATTAGTAATGAAAACACCAACGAACAAATACAAATTTATAAGTGTACTGGATAAATCTGAAGTTATTTTCCTTGATATGATCAATTTTTTTTTCATGAAATGCAAAAATGTGACTAAAGGCTGCAGTTGCATAAACGCAATGTGTTGACAAAATTTAAGCTACTTATTCACAAATCTTTCTAGTGACTTTTTCTTTCAGAAATAAAAAGAAAAATAGTTCATTTTATTAGTTAAAAGGGTCCTTTGCACAAATCATATTATTACAAGCTATTCAAAAAAGAAAAGAAAATACAATTAAGTACAACAAAAAGAGTATTAGCAGCTACGTAAGAAATTAAGGTCCTTTCTGTTAATTGCCCCCAATTTTTTTAATATTTGAAGACCCATATAAATTTATATAATAAATAAAATCGAATCAAACTTAACCTACCTTCGCTAGTCTAGGTTAGCGAGCGTACGTTAAGTTTGGTTAGATTATATTTATTTATTATATAAAATTGAGTCATATATTATATATATGGGTCTTCAATATTAAGAAAATTGGGAGGGAGAATAACAAAACAGTACAGGAACTAATTTGTGAATAAGCAAAGTAATGGCCGTAAATTTAGCATTAAGTGGGATAGTGACGACATTTTATGTGGTTAATATTATTCAGACATATTTTAATATGCAATTTAATTTGTGCTTATCACACAGACTGTAATTACAACAGACTGCTTTAATACTTTAATTTACAAAAGAGTGATTTAATGAACACACAAAGTAAAAAAAATGTTTTTGGTTCTATAACATTTACCAGATATGTAACTACAAGGTATCTTTATTACCTCTCTTGACAATCTCTCTCCTACCTTGCTTATACATTCTAACACTGCTTTAATTTAATTTTATTGTTTTATAATTTACTACAAAATTTTAACATGAATGCAATTTAACAGATGATTTAATATTTTACAATACCAATTCTATGTAACCTAACCTATATAACCTGTGTAACCTATAATACTTATCTTGAGATGTTAGTCAAAGATTTCTGCCAATCCAACATAATTAAGATAAAACACCAGTGTATCTGCATAGGCATACTAGCATTTCAGGCATATACAAGAAAATAAGAAATTAACAATCTTTGTAAAAAAAAGGGTTTTAACTATTTTTTGGGTACAGATGAGGAATTAGGTTGTTTTGGCAGGTTTCTAATGTACATGTACTATCTGATGAAAAAAATTATCTGATTTAAATCCACAAATCCAATCTTGCTTTCTACCTTATTTTTGGGTAGACAAACCTTCAATCATTTGTAAATAGTACCAATTAAAATAACCTGCTTGAAATACAATTAAACAATTTTAAACCAGCTGCACTATAATTAACTGCAGCAATCATTTAAAATATAAAATACATTAAAGGAAAGGAGAAAACTGGAAGCAGCAACAATATTACAAATTACATAATTAAAATCTAGAAATAACATAAGTCTATCATTATTACTGAATGTTTAAAATATGATGAATATTATTTTGTAGAAATAACAAATTCGGTTTCTACTGCACTAGACTCTAAAAGTCTGTATTTAGCTGCTTGAAAATAAATTCATTTCGAATAAGTTTACAATCAAATAAACAAATTTATAGTATTCTGCGATAAATTAAAATTAACTTCACTGGTACCGGCATTATAAAAATTATATTCTGTCAGAAAAGATTCATACTCCATAAAGGAAGAAAAATTCTTAAATGGCCTCTGTGCCGGGCACACTTCCAAGTTCTCTTACCAAAGGTTATAAATAAAGGTGAATTAAGGATTAAAATGAATAATACGAAATTAAATTAGTTTCTTATTTGTGGAGGCATGTTTGCAAAAATACTAAACATAAAAAATAGAAACGGATCGGTATTAAGAAGAATAATGCAGCTACCCTTCCATATTAAAAGGTTAATTAATAAAAATAACTACAAAATACTTACGGTAAAAAATCTAAAAATTTTATTATAGCAACAATACAAACATTATGCCCACGATAAATCACAATAAACAAATTCGGCTTACTGAACAAGTTGACTAAACCAAGAAATTAGTAAATCAGTTATGCCAACACACACTGAACTCCGTTCAACATATTAAAGAAACAGATAGGCCAGTACATTATGTACATTACATTTTTTTCAATTTAACATTCACCATAAATGAAACAGATTCATAAACACGATTCACTAAAATTTGAATAATTTCATAGCATAAAATATTATATTTTCTTTTGTTTTAAATAAAGAAGATAATAATACAACTGCAGCTATTTACTTTTTATTTGGCCAACGCCCGCTGTTGGCTGTCAGCAATCATGCGCCTTGCTGCCCAGAAAAATATGCTAATCCGTGGTGGAACACAGCTATGTAGTATTTGTTTCTTCTTTTCTTTGCTTTTGTCTAGCATATTACGTAAATAAAATTTTAAATTATCTATATTGTAAATTGTATTATTATTATTCGCAGACCGCAACGTGGAGCGCGCCCAACTGAAGCTCGACCGAACCATGCACAGAATCGGTACCTGGCTGGACGACCATGGACTGTCTCTAGCCCTCAGCAAAACGGAGATCGTGGTTCTCTAACGAAGAAGCGTATCGACACCCTTCTCTCCCTGCGAGTCGGGGTAGAAGTTGTCGAGACCAAGCCGCCCGCAAAGTACCTCGGTATGATGATTAACCGGAACTCAGCTTTGCTGAGCAGCTTCATAGAGTCGCCGACAAAGCTGCGAGAGCCGTAACTGCTCTCAGCCGGCTCATGGCGAATGTCGGCGGACCGAAGGCCAGCAGACGGCGATTGCTGATGTCCACGGTGCATTCCTTCCTGTTATACGGGTCGGAAGTGTGGGCCCAGGAATTAAGAGTGGCAAGAAACCGGAAGCGGCTCGCGCAGGTGCAACGCACCGCAGCCTTGCGAGTCGCTTCCGCGTATCGGACGGTCTCCGAGCCTGCAGTACTTGTGGTCGCCGGCGTCATACCCATTGCTATTGGCAAGGGAGCGTCAGGTGATCTACAGGAGGCGACGGGCAAGCGAAGACCGGGAAACCATTGCCAACGAGGAACGCACTCGCACGTTCCTCGCATGGCAGAGACCTGGACCATGAGTCCAGAGGACGTTGGACCGCATACGAAGAGGACGTTGGCTTATCTCTTTGGTCAGACCGCGGACGGAGCGACGGCATGGAGAGGTGCAGTACTACATGACCCAATTTTTAATGGGTCACGGGTATTTCCGCGCTTACCTCCATGTCATAGGGAAAGCGCCGTCCCCGACTGCCCCGGTGTACGGGACGACGCTGAGCACACCTTTTTCAAATGTGCTCGGTGGGCGGCAGATCGAAGGACATTAGAGGCGGATCTCGGAGCACTGAGCCCCTACAACGTGGTTACGATGATGCTCCGTGACCTGAGCAGCTGGGAAAGTGTAGCCTGATTCGTCGGCAACATTCTCAGGGCCAAAAAGGTTGACCTGGATAGTCCTGAAAATTAGGTAGCACCTAATCAGGCTAGTATAGGAGGACTCACCGGAAGTAATGTGTTAAACGGTTCTTGGTCGAGTCCTGGTAGAAAGGGGGGTGGTTTTAGTCGGTAGTCTGCTGATAGTAATTGAATAATACCATCAGCGGGAGCCCGACACTCCGTGCGTAAATTCATTTCCACCTCCCTCCGCAAAAAAAAAAAAAAATAAAACAATAAAAAAAAAAAATATTATAGTACGTCAGCTGATGTGTAGCAATGCGGACGTGCTTTTATTCTGCCTCTCAATAAGTTCTTGTTTTTGTTTTGTTTTGTGTGCTTTTCGTGTTTTATGTTCTTTTTAGTTTCTTAGGTATTTCATTTAGACTAGTTTTATTTATTTCACTAGCGCGTTGCTATGGACCAGTTCCAAGCTGTTACCCATAGCAATGCGGTTTGTTAAATGTAAGCAATTACTTGTTAACCTCACGTGATCCCTAACCTATAAAGTAACGGAATACGCGGGCTAAAATGTTAAGACAGGGACTCTAGAAGGCCGGCGCGGCGTAAGTTGATTAGAGATGGCATTGTCGACAACATAGGTCACGTGTCAGGAACGGAGAGTGAAAATGAGGCGTACCTTCCCTGCCACGCAGTACCTTGCGTGCAAACCGAAAGGATCAGTTGGTAGGCTGATGAAATTCCGTTGAGGAAAAAACGGCAACGAATTCATTATACAGAACCTACTACTTACGTTCCATCGGCCGGCCGGTCTAGTTTTACAGTTCCTACATCTAACAAATTTAGTCTTCTTGAAAACATTGTGGAAGTGGAGGTTATCATGAGAAAACATTAAAACCAGAGCCTATTTTTGTGACAGCTATTAACTCAACGGAATTGAAGAATTTTTTTAGTACGCTTATTTCCTACTAGTACTGTGACGAAATACACGATGATGACGATGAGATCGGGCCACACTGTGAAAGTTCTGCCGGAAGACATTGAGACAAATAAAGTCATAAAGTCGAAAATTCTTGAAAGCAAAGTCAGTCATTATACATACCAGCTTAAACATTAGAGGGCATATAGAGTGGTCATGCAACACTCGGAAGACAAAAAGGTAATTATTAATGAGTTCGCTAAATTAATAGGAGAAATTTGCGAGGTTAGAAATGTCACTAACGTTTTCATCGTCAGACGAAGGAACCGGTGGCCGCTTTATTTCGTGGATTTAGAGCCGAAATCTAATAATAAGGAAATCTTTTAACATGAAATCTCTGAATTAGCTTTGAGGCTCCGTATGTCAAAAAAGAGGTGATCCAATGTAAACGTTGTCAACCCTTTGGGCATACCAAGAATCAGTGTAATCATTGGCGCCCACACCGTTGTGTTAAATGTGGTGCAGATCATGCACTATGGACTGTTCTAAGGCACCACAGATCCCGGCTTCCTGCGTTAACTGCGGCGATTAACATCCGGCGAGTTACAGAGAGTGTAAGGTTTATCAACATTATAAGGTCTTTCCATTCCACCCGGCCCTGTCTTCCGTAGTTGCAACTACTGGCAATTCTAATGTCAATTTTGCTAATACACTGCAGTCGATAAAAATACTCCGCGTGCCAAAAGAGATGTGCGGGTGTCTGGCTCGGGTGGCAATAATACTCATGTTTGTAATAGTCATAATGTTGATGATAGCAATAATGGCTTTATTCACGGGCTGAATATTTCTGGTCCTACCTCCGCTGAGAAAGTTACAGTGTGTAGACCCTCTGATAGCAATGATAATAGATATAAGAATGGGCTGAATGCTTTCGGTCCTACCTATGCTGAACGAGTTAAGTGACTGGTTCCTGTGGTCAGCGAGCTACTGATAACCAGAATTTTAAGGGCTCATGCATATCGTGGACTATATATTTCAAAGATTTGAAATCTCCGATTATTTGGCTTCTCCTTTCCAAATGTCCTTGTCGATTATGCGCATTACAGTACACGAGGTCTCTTCAGTCATTAACGACGAAATACATCCAGCGAAGACGCCAGGATATGATTTGATTGCCGATCGGGTTTTCCGGGCACTACCTCGGCATGCGATATGATTGGTTACTTTGATTTTCAATGCTATTATCCGAATTTGTCATTTTGCTGGTCCGAAAAATAGATAAAATTTGTCAATTTTACCTAGAATACAAGTGCTTTCAAGTTGGAGAGGTTTTGACGAATTTGTTCCTTATACAATCAGGAGTACCTCAAGGAAGCGTTCTCGGACCTACCTTGTATGTTCTGTTTACGGCTGACTAGCCAATTACGGTAGATACCACAGTTACAACGTTTGCTGACGATACTGCAATTCTTGCTGTCCACGAGGCTCCGGCTACTGCGTCTTGTTTTATTCAAGATTACATCACTCTCCTCGAATCGTGGCTTACATGTCGGAAAATAAAAATAAACGAAACAAAATCATAGCACATCACGTTCACCCTTCGTAAGGAACACTGTCCTCCTGTTTCTATCTTCAATGTTCCGATTCCGAGATCTCAAGATTGTAAATATTTGGGTTTTCATCTTGATCGACGATTTATTTGGGCGAAACATATCATCTAGCGGAAACAGTTGGATCTCAAGTTTAAACACACGTACTAATAAATAGGACATAGATCTCGGCTTTCAGCAGAAAGTAAATTATTGATTTATAAATCCGTTTTGAAGCCTGTTTGGACTTGTGGGGTACGTCATGCAATTCCAGTAGTCTCATTTCATCACAAATAACATCATCCCGTTTTGGTCCATCACCTTCGTTTCTTGTTTCACTACACTCTCTTTTTGCAAAATCAAGATATCTTGCAGACCGCAAGGCGGTTTAAACAAAATGCGATCGTCCGTCGATGCGATCACTGATTCTTTAAATACATATCCATTGTGGAAATCTCATATCCGTGAAGGTCGACGATCTTCTTTACGATGTTTTCACTTCGTGCAGTTGTGTTGAACCGATAATGTAACAAATTCCTTTATTTTTTTTTTTTTACACGACCGATTTAACTATACCAGATAGTGGAGTATATTGCATTGTACAATCGGTTATTATTAAACGGTAGGCGGCAGTTTTGTCGGGGATATTCGATGAAGATTCAAAATCTATTCGCACGTCTACAATTCCCGTCTCTAAAATATCATTTTGTTTCGAACAGTCGAAAACAAATGAAGGAGCAAATTTTAAAAAATCGGTTATATCGTTTAAATTTTCATCCGACTGTTTGTTATAATACGATTTATAAAAACGAACAAACATATTGTATAATAAATTGTAATCGCTCTGTATATTCTCGTACCGATAGTAAACAGAATTTAAATACAACCTGATATTTGTGACGTTGCGTTTGTCAAAATTCGAACTGATGTTGTTCGTTTAGTATTTTCTGTCCGTTTGGAACCCGACTATTACATATCCAGGCTTTTCCGCTTGAGAAGCGTATTTCACTGTCCGTACGTTTTGCTGCGCTCTAGGAACGGACGGATACTCGAATAAATTCCACCTTCGGAAAGCCATCGTTAGAGGGTATCGTTTTCCACCGTTCGTAATAGCAGCGATCGTCGGTCACCCGGGACTTGAACGTACAGGATCTTTCACACGACCTTAGAGAGTGTCAAATTATAGTCGGTCTTACCGATTACTAAATAAACAAAATCGTTGTCGGAAGAAGATCTTTGAAGTATCAATTCTCGTTTTACGTTCAAAAGTATTATCTTGTAACCTTCCGCAAACCCCGTTAAATCTTCACGGGCATATGAACCGTAAATTTCCCATCCGCTGAGCCGTGTTTGATAGCGCTAACTCCATCTGTTGACCGTCCGATAGATCGGATATATTGTTTTTCGCATTCTTTTAGAGTAAGCAGGTTTTTCATTGCGCCAGTTATAACCGCATTTCTTAGGCGATCCACCTCTACGCCTGATATTTCGTTTCGTATTTCATCGAATAAAAGAGAAATACAATTACTGACCGCTTCTAAGCCAACATCTACCGCGTTATCTTTACCCGGTAACGTTACTGCCACTACCAAGTAACTTACCGCCGGGTGTGTGTAGATGTCTTGTTGATGAACGGGTATTCTTACTTCATCGTTGTTTAGCGTTGAAGAAGCGTACGGCGCATGAGTGTGATATTCATAACCGGTGATAGAATCATCCAGTACGGCCTTACTTGTTTCAACGTAAAGTATATAACTCATCTTACAAAAGAAGAAGAACAACAACAAACAACTGTAGACTATTGTAGAAAACGCCCATTTTCGGGTGTTAACCGCCTTATAGTAACTTGTCGACTGCCGGTTGGGGTGGCTTTGACTTCCTTCTTATAATGTTCTTCTCCTCTTCCCCCTTCTTGTTCGAAAAACTAATCCCGTTTTTTTTCCTTACGTTCATTTTCTCAGATGAAGATGTAAAGTAATTATCTGTCCTTTAAAATTGACTATATCTCCGTTCTGATCCACAACTTGTATAACAATGTTGTGTATCCGTCTCGTATTGACGGGAAGGTAAATTACGTTCTGTGGCGTTTCTATTATTTTATAAACGCGTTCGACGTTAAAAAAAAATTCGTGAATACGTGCCCTTCTTCACCGTTCGTAAACGAACCTCTGATAATTTTACAGGTTACGCGTATGGCGTTCACAGTGCTAATGGAAATCGTTTCGGCGGACGTGTGCCATTTATGCGGTTCTAAAACGATCGAATCGAAGCCTAATATCAAAGACTCGTGTTGGAATCGTGTCGGAATCGTGTTGGCTCGTGTAAAATCTACTTGAAATGTACAGTACATCGTACGTCTCATAGTTTTCTTATCGTATAAGATATGTAATATGGGCGGTTCTCTACTCATATTGTCGGTCTCCTCAAATACTGATGCCGTCGGTTTATTTGTTTTCTTTTTTATTTTTAATTTCATTTTGTCCCTTAATTCCGGAATAATCACCTCATTTGCGTCATCATTATCATTTTCGCAAAATTTTTTGAGCGTTTCACGTTTGTGTCATTTCTACGTCTTCGGTTTCACACATACCTTCAGGTAAATTCGATACTCTTATCGTACCCGTAATAAATCATGTTATTTTTGTTTTTTTTTTCTACGTTAGGTATATTATTATACGTTATAAAATCGATCAGACCTATTCCCTTTCTCCTTCTAGTTCGATGGGAGGAAAGAAATCGGTATTAAATGTCGACGTCTTTCCCGATAAACAAAACATTATTTTTCAAGAAGAAACTAAGCGCAATCGACCGCAATTAAATGAATCAAGTCTCTGTTTGCGTTCGTAATTATAGAAGATATTTAAAGGTCCCTCCTCTATGAATCATGAGACCTTGCCGTTGGTGAGGGGGCGTGAGTACTCAGTGATACAGAGTACCTGGACCGAAGGTGCAACCATATCGGAGAGGTATCTGTTGAGAGCCAGACTAAGGAATGATTCCAGAAAGAGGGCAGCAGCTCTTTCAGTAGGGGCGTCAGTCAGGACGACATAAACGGCCATATCAACATCACTCAGTCCTCTGAGTACTGCGCAGCTGAAAGCAATGGAAAACTACAGCTGCTTTTTTCCAACAAAATGTGGCTCTCTGAATTTTCATATAGCAATGATGGAGGCGCCTTCCTTGGTAAAATATTCCGGAGGTAAACTAGTTCCCCGTTCGGATCTCCGGGTGGGGACTACTAAAGAGGGGGTCACCAGAAAATTAAAAAATAACATTCTACGAGTCGGAGCGTGGAATGTTAGAAGTTTAAAAAAGGTTGGTAGGCTGGAAAATTTAAAAAGAGAAATGGATAGGATAAATGTGGATGTAGTAGGAATTAGTGAGGTTCGGTGGGAAAAGGAAAGAGACTTTTGGTCAGGTGATTTTAGAATAATAAACTCAGCTTCAAATAATGGGCAGGCAGGAGTAGGTTTCATAATGAACAAGCAGATAGGGAAGAGAATAGAATATTTCAAAACGCATAGCGAAATAATTGAAGAACATAAGAAAGAAGCCGTAATAAGAAAGGGAGTCCGACAAGGATGTTCCCTATCCCCGTTACTTTTTAATCTTTACATGGAACTAGCAGTTAATGATGTTAAAGAACAATTTAGATTCGGAGTAACAGTACAAGGTGAAAAGATAAAGATGCTACGATTTGCTGATGATATAGTAATTCTAGCCGAGAGTAAATAGGATTTAGAAGAAACAATGAATGGCATAGATGAAGTCCTACGCAAGAACTATCGCATGAAAATAAACAAATACAAAACAAAAGTAATGAAATGTATTAGAAATAACAAAGATGGACCAATGAATGTGAAAATAGGAGGAGAAAAGATTATGGAGGTAGAAGAATTTTGTTATTTGGGAAATAGAATTACTGAAGATGGACGAAGCAGGAGCGATATAAAATGCCGAATAGCACAAGCGAAACGAGCCTTCAGTCAGAAATATAATTTGTTAACATCAAAAATTAATTTAAATGTCAGGAAAAAATTTTTGAAAGTATATGTTTGGAGTGTCGCTTTATATGGAAGTGAAGCTTGGACAATCAGAGTATCTGAGAAGAAAAGATTAGAAGCTTTTGAAATCTGGTGCTATAGGAGAATGTTAAAAATCGGATGGGTGGATAAAGTGACAAATGAAGAGGTATTGCGGCAAATAGATGAAGAATGAAGCATTTGGAAAAATATGGTTAAAAGAAGAGACAGACTTATAGGCCACATACTAAGGCATCCTGGAATAGTCGCTTTAATATTGGAAGGACAGGTAGAAGGAAAAAATTGTGTAGGCAGGCCACGTTTGGAATTTGTAAAACAAATTGTTAGGGATGTAGGATGTAGGGGGTATACTGAAATGAAACGACTAGCACTAGATAGGGAATCTTGGATAGCTGCATCAAACCAGTCAAATGACTGAAGACAAAAAAAAAATTTTAAAGTGTTTCTTTGGAAGTTTTATCTTACCGCTTCCATTGGCGGTCTTAATTCCCGATACCGTCAAAATATTCGAGTTTATTTGCGTTTTTACGGTAGCGCACCCAGTGGGTCCTGGCATTTATATCGCTATCCAAATTGACTATACCCGATTCTACTGAATTAATTTTTTGCGGTAATACATCTCTCATAAAGGCGCCTCTAAAATCTTTGATTCCAGATTTCAACACAAACTTCCATAAATCGCCATCTGTTAGGGGTGTTCGGGGACAGCTTAATAGCATCGAAACGTTTGTTGGCGTCGCCTTCTTCTTTTTCTTCTTCCTACACGTCGACGTTTTCCGGTGTCTTTTTTCTTCTTTATACCGCATCCGGTGTCTTTTTTCTTCTTTATACCGCAACCTGTTCGGCATGCGGGATACGGTTTTAAGTAGAGACCTTTACCGCGTTTACGAATTCTACCGCCGAATTTACTCTCGGATTTCATGATATATTTGTTACCGCCCAAGCGGTGGCTTTTTCAGCGACACTGGCGTCGGTTGCTTTCATCCTTTCCTAAGCTCTTTCTGCTAGAATTCTGTCCGCTTCGATCCTGTTTGCAGAGTCTTTCAAAGTAAAATACGCGATATCGTGTTGTTTAAACGCGGCGACTGATGGATTTATTCCCGGGTCGCCTCTTTTCAATCGTTCTTCAAGTCTAGTCTCTTTTACTGATTTCAATCTTCAAATCTTCAATCCCTTCATCGTCGTATCCCTAAAACTATTTTCCCGTTCACCGTAACTTTTAAACGATTTCTCTCCTGCTATCTGACAGTGCAAAGTACAGAAATAGTCAGTCCATCATCTGACCTTTGCATATTGGATCGCCTTTGTTACGACCGTCCCCGATATTTATAATTTTGTTATTGTTAAAATCATAAACGTACTGCTGAGATCGATCGTGTTGAACTAGTTAAAGTACTTTTTTCTCGGTCATGTATTTTCCAAAATCGTCGACTTTACGTTCATCTATCAAATTTGTACGATCTTTCAAATTAATGGCGTCATCGTCATCTTCAACACTACCTAAATTAAAAATGCAACGCTCTTTAACATCGATATCGCCTTCTAAGGTTTTGTCAAAGAGCATCCATCTGATAGAGCATACGCCGACCCGCTCTGTATGAAGGCATCGCAAACAGTACAAAGTAAGACGAGCGCGCATATCACCTTTTATAATTCTCAGTTCGCGCAGCTCTTCGACTATCGAATTTATTTCGTTCTGCTGACTGGTATGACAGGTGTCTTTTGAATCTAACTACGATTTCCATCTTTCGCATAGTTCCTTCGGGTCGTCAAAATAAACGTAATCGGTTTTCGCGGTCTCATGGAAAACCATCGAAGTTTTTATCTCTCTACCGGTTTTTTCTGCGCCAGGAACAACTTTCTTATTTTCATATATTTTGCTCCGACATTTGATTTTATACCGCCATATCTTTAATTCTGCGTTCTATGAGCGTTAGTAAGCGTAAGAAATTCTTTATACTCTTTAAGATCTTCGTCGGCATATATATACGGACTTGGTTCTTTCTTAAAAAGCAACTATTTTAATCCGCGCGTGCCTTCAAATCTTATGTCGCCGATAAAAATTCCATCGTTTTGATCGAAATGAACCGATTTGTCTTCGATTTTTAAATCGTCGCCATCAAAGTGAATTCCGTAAACGTTATCGGTCTTATTTTTCACATCAATTACGGCATCGAGCATGTACTCTCCAGATAATTCGCCTTCGGATTTATTCTTAACCCGTGCCACGGCCTGCAGGCTTCCTGTCGGCGTTGCAAGGGTCTTTTCTACCGTAGCAGGCGAAGAATACTCTTCCGGTGGTGATGATAAGATGTTTTTAGGCGTAAGTACAAACCTCCAGTACTCCAGCATCTCCATCTCCCGTAAGTCGGCGGGCGATGTAAACTCTGGTGAAACAATTATTTTGGTTTCCATCCGCTCGTTCAACTCGGAGTCGACGCGTTTACTTTCGTCCTCGTCGTTGATAGGTTCAACTGGATCTTTTCTATTTATACGTCATTCTAGCTCGATAATCATCCATTCGAACGTCATCATCAACTTCGTAACGCTTTTCGTTGTCTTTCATCATGCGATACGGATAATCCATCGGAATTGTAGATTCGACTTCGTCTTTTGGTTTGCCCTGTTCATTTATTTCACTTACAGATATTTTCTCGACTAATTTGGAAATCGGTTCGATAATGTGTTTGAATTTTTTCGCGTACATCTGTTCCTATTCGCTTAAGCCGAGCTGCATGGCGACATGTTTCCACTTTATGCTCCTTCGGATCTCGGCGATCTCCTCGACGAGTCATTCACGATCCGACGTGGTAGACATAATGAAAGAATATATAGACATAATATATTTGAGAATAATTCGTATATATATATATATATGTGTGTGTGTGTGTGTGGGGAAAAAATTATTTGGTTTATTAATAAAGACGTTTGTAGCGGCGGGCCTACCAACGCACTCGTTAAAGTTTCAGTTTAAAGTCCAAGTTTCACTTCCACATAAAGCTACGTTCCAAACGTATACTTTCAGAAATGTTTTCCTGACGTTTAAATTAATTTTGGATGAAAGCAAACTATATTTATGACTGAAAGCTCGTTTCGCCTGTGCTATTCGGTATTCTATATCGCTCCTGCTTCGTCCCTCTGTAGTAATTCTACTCCTCAGATAACAAAATTCTTCTACCTCCATAATCTTTTCCCCTCCTATTTTCACATTCAGTGGTCCATCTTTGCTATTTCTACATTTCATTACTTTCGTTTTGTTCTTGTTTATTTTCATGCTGTAGTTCTTGCGTAAGACTTCATCCATGACGTTCACTGTTTCTTCTAAATCTTCTTTACTCTCGGCTGGAATTACTATACCATCATCAAATCGTAGCATCTTTATCTTTTCACCTTGTACTGTTACCCCGGATCTAAATTGTTCTTTAACATCATTAACTGCTAGTTCGATGTAAAGATTAAAAAGTAACGGGGATAGGGAACATCCTTGTCGGACTCCCTTTCTTATTACGGCTTCTTTCTTATGTTCTTCAATTATTTCTGTTGCAGTTTGGTTCCTGTAAATGTTAGCAAACGTTCTTCTATCTCTGTATTTGAACCCTAATTTTTTTTAAATGCTGAATATTTTATTCCAATCTACGTTATCGAATGCCTTTTCTAGGTCTATAAATGCCAAGTATGTTGGTTTGTTGTTCTATAATCTTCCTTCTGCTATTAATCCGAGCCCTAAAATTTCTTCCCTTGTCCCTATACGTTTCTTGAACCGTCAGAAATTTCTTTTTTTTCATTTAGGTTCAATTATTTTTTAAACCCGCTTTCGATTCTTTTCAATTATCAAACTAGATTTTTTTTCATAATTAATTACAATTTTTAAAGTAGGAAAGAATAACAAAGTTGTAGTTACGGGATGTTCAATGGCTGGCCGGTTGTGCTGTAGCCGTTGAGAAATCGCAACGGTTACAGCACAACGTAAAACAAAATATTAAAAAGCGATACGTTTATTTCTTAAAAGCAATGTTTCTGCTATCGTTCTAAACCGTTACGAATACTAAATTCTAAGATATTATGTATAGCTTTTTACATGTTTTTGGATGGAACGCAATATGAGGATAAAGACAGCGGTCGGTTCTTATATACTGCAGCTGGGAATTTATTAAGGATAAATTGATACCGCCCGCTAGGCGGAAGTTCATTTATCGATCTCCGTCCGATTATAAAAAATAAACGTGCCGTAATTAATTCGAAAAATAAAGATAACAAATGCGGGCGACAGTCGTTAAATACCCCCACCCAGAAAGAGTTAACGAGCGTTATGAAGAAAACTAAGAGAGTCGGGATCGATTTTTAGTCGCGTTACTTTTGCCACGCGTTTATTCGAAATAAGTCGTCTCGAGAATATTAATATTTTATCGGTTAACGATTATACTCTTTCAAAGGAGCGCTATGTGAATCCTCCGAAGGCGTGTAAAAAAGAAAAGAAAGTCGTTTTCATCTATCGCCGTTAAGTAAAAATGAAAAACAACATTATTGTTTCGTAAAAAAATTCGAAAGATTAATTCGTTCGCGAGTAACGAAGCATCACGGTAAAATTTTAATTTGCGTCAGGCGTTTTACTCGTTACACATCTGACGGTAGTAATTCGATTGAAATATAGCGACCGTATTATTCATTATTCGACTAAAAACTCCGCGCGAGTAATTGTTCCCTCGGCTAGAAATTCAATTTTAAAGCTTAAAAACTATCATCGTACGCGTATGTTTCGATTACCGCTGTCGCATATGCGGACTTCGAGTGTTTGCTTGTCCCTACAAATAAAAGTATTCCGACACCGTTGTTTCAAAGAGCTTTCGCTGTCGTAATAGAAAATCACGTTCCTACGAGTTTTTGTTTATATTTTGCGGTAAGCGACGATGCGCCTGATGTTTTTCACTACATAGTTTCTATGCGACCGATTCTTTACAGAGGAGAAAATGCCGCGTATAATTTTACGAAAACCGTTACCGATATAGGTAGAAAATTCAGCCGACTTAGCGGATTATACGTTCCGTTAATTTTACGAACGGACAAGGTGAAATATCGTTTGACAAAACCGATACGTGCAAAATACGCGAAAAAATGGATTCTTTTTTAAGAAAACTTCGATCGCTGTCATTCAGCAGGAAAATATCGTGCTGCCCTTTGTTCAAATTGTAATTTAACGAGATTTATTCCAAATATTTATTCACGATTCTTCTAATTACGATTCGCATTTCACCGTCAAAGAATCGAGTACAAACACAAAAAACGTAACAGCGATTCCGAATTCTTCTGAAAAATACGTTTCGTTTTCAAAGCGCGTTTCAAAAGATACGTCTGTCACATTTGCCGGCTCGTTTAGCTGAGAGCGGTCGACTAATGATTTTCCTAAAGATAAATTCGTTCGTGTAACGTGCGTATTTGAAGATCGCGATATAGAATCGATTACACGTAAAGATGTTTACCCTTATGAATACACAGATTCATAGGAGAAATTGGATTTAACGCGTTTACCTCCCAAAGAAAGCTTTTTCAGTAGTCTTACGGCTTCTCATATCGCTAGCGATTTTTAAATATAGATAATAAAACGATAAACTTATACAAACTACTTATTCGTTCAGAGTACTTTTTACCGAGTTGGACAGCTCTAAATTTTATCACGTTCCGCGTGTCCCCCTCGACCGGCAATAGCATATCATCCGCATATTTTTTACGATTATTTTTATCATTTTTTTTACGTGTACCCTTAGGTTTTTTAACACTGTCACATTCCCACGACGGTGACCGTCAAACCATCATATCTTTCAAAAAATTTTTTTAAAGATATGTAAATCCTTTATTAAATCGGTAAACGACAACGAACAGTAGAAACTGTGTTTGAGCGTTGTAAAGAAGCGACCTCAAAACATAGACTTTGTTAACGCGCATAAAAAAATTTTAAAATATATTAAATAAAGCAAATATACTTAAGTTGTTTGTACGGCGTTCAATTTTTTAAAATTCCACCCGTTCACGAGATATTCATGTTTTTTAGAAATGGAGCTGCACGGATTGCAGTATTTGCTCACATGACAGCGTCAACCGTCTTGGAATTTCCCTTTTCCCATAAGGAATTGCCAACTTAATTGTTTTTACAAGTTAATTATTCAACCGGTTTTTCCAGCAGTTGCCAGATTCGAGTGTGTGTGTGTGTGTGAATTAAGTACATGCAATAATATAATTGCATATATAATAAAAAAATATACTAAAGAAAACAAATACATTTAAGCGTGTCTGTGTTAAAACAAAACTACTCTTACTTTTTTAGATTGATTTTCTAAACGTGTAAAATTAATTAAATTAAAAAAGTAACTTTAATTTGTTTGCGTGTATTATGCGTTACACTTAATATAACAATCGTATATAATATTACTAAAGAATAAGAACTTTTCAAAGGTTGGTAGAATCGGTTATAGCTCTTGTCTCAAATTAATAAATAATTTTAAAAATATATTAAATACAACAAATATATTTAAGTTGCGCGTGTTATGCGTTACAATTAATAGAATAACGATTGTAAATAATATTATTTACTAATAATTATAACTATATTAACTAAAAATTAAGAATATTTCAAAGATCGGTAGAACCGGTCTGCACCAGCTGTTGCCGTTTGCTAAGACAGGAGTATTAATAAATAAGCCCCTGATGATGAGGTCTTTGAATTTTTAAAATACCCCATCCATTCCCCAGTTTTCATTTTTTTTTGAATTGCCCCCTTCGAGGGGCGCCCAACTCCCTGTTTTCGATCCACCTTGTGATCCTGAACAAAATGTCATTTCCGTTTTCAAAATTCACCCGCTCGTTCACAAGATATTCAATTTCTTGGAAACGAATGTCTTAAGACGTTTCATTTATCTTTTAAGCCGTTTCTTATGTCTCCTGGGTCCCAGAATTCCCGTATATACCGTTTTGCTGATTAACACACAGTCTTGAAACACACCTGAAGAAGTTTGTTCTGGACTGTACTTTTTTACGCTATTTACACAGCAACCGAATGTATTTTTGTGTACTTCTCGTGTACGCGTTTCAGTATTTATATCGGAGATCTACGATAGCATTTTTGATTGAAAAAATTACGAACGAAGAGTTTATATTATCAGTTATCCAAAAACAAATTCAAAATCCAACCCCGATATTTTTATTTAAATTTTGTCGTATTCGATTGTAGATTACAAAAAATCACATTTCACAGATATTTTAAGTAAAATTATCGGACGCGAATTATTTTCCTACAAACAATTAATTTATATCATTATTCGGTTATAAAATAAAGCGCATAGCGACCAAAAGTATTTCTGTATACTGTTGATGTCTGTCTTTATAAATACATAACGTGAACAGGACAAAAACCAGTTTGTCGAGAAAAAAAATGAATTACATCACCCGTGTTTGTAAAAAAAATAGAAAATCTAATCCCCCTTTTTTTATTTATTCTTTTGATTCGATTATAAAACTCCTATTGCCTCATCGAGTTTTAATTTGTGAAATTACCGGATCCGAGAAATAAACTCCGATACGAAGAGTTTAATTACGACTGAAGAAACGATCAAAAAACGAGAAAATAAGCTAACACAACTCCCCTTTAATAAAAGAAAACAACTGAAATAATTACAACAGAAAAAAACGAGGGGTCGCCAAGTCGAAAAATATGAAACCGATGCGGGAACAGAAGAGACAATAGCAAGCTAACTCCGTAGCTTGTTCTTTGAAAACTTAATGGATATGGGACTGAAGCGCAAAATATTTAAAAGAAAAAAGTACACGACTAATTTATTTTTGTGTACTGTTCACGTCCATCTATTCGTACACAATGCGGGACGTATCTAGGAAAACAACCATTTTTTCTGAAAAACGTACGAATATTATAGCGCGTCTCGCTAAAAAATTATTTATGCGAAAAATCCAACTCCTGTATTAATATTTTGATGTATTGCATCGTAGAGATTATAAAACTCCTAATATCTCCTTCGTATTCTATTAATCGGTGGTATTACTGGACGATAATGATCTTGCGATCCGTCGATAATCTTTATCTTATAACATAAAGTACACAGCCAACCAAGCGTATTTCTGCGTATTATTCGCGTCTACCTACCTGTATATATAATATTGAGAAATCTAGTACACGAGTAGTACACAGAAATGCGTTCAGATGCTATTTACTTTATTTTTAATAAAATAATTACAGATTTTATAGCCTACCGTTTATTAATATTTATAGCATATAGATTAACGGGACGAATATGCAATACACCGGCGGAAGAAGTTTAAGATTAACTTAAACCCGTTAAAGTTGTTGTCATTAAGAAGATAATTATTATTATATTTTCTACGATTTCTGTATCGAGTACCGTTTACCTTTACATGCAAACTGTGGTTTTGTAGTCGGGCTGTTTACCGATCGTTCTACTATACGTTGAACATATAATAATAAAAAAACGAAGCTAGAAAGGCAATCGGTAGTCAACATAGAAATTAACAACTGTTGTCGGTAAGCTTAGGCCGCTCGTGTAAGATAATAATTGATATTTGGATGTAAAATTATAAAGGAGAGAGAACCACAAAGGCGACTCGGGTTCAAAACGATGAGCGTAATCGAGGGAGAAATATGTCGAACAAATAACCATCTTTGTATACAAATTCTAACACGCATTGCCGGTTTAATACAAAGTACGAATTAACTGCCGTAAATATTTATAGATTTTATATTATTTAAATTTACCGCGAATGATTTTTTAGTATTTTTAACAATTCCTCCGCTTACTATTTTTTTTGTTTACGTCTACATTGTACAACCGACGTTCAAATGTATTAATACCGTTAGTAATAATAGAAGTATTTTTCTTAGTGTAAAAAACACGTTTTCTGTTGATATTTTTTCTATTATATTTAAACGTTAGTATCGCGTACGGGAATTCAATTCCTATCCCGTTTTCTTAAATTTTGTTTTTAAATGTTTCTCTCTTTTTTTATTAGAGTGTAATTAAGTGAATTATGTGTTTCGTAACGACACTGTATACGCTTACTAAGTCGATCTTAAGTACTGCAGGACATAACTAACGCTAATTAAAGGAATACTTCAGCCACATTTACGCTACAAGTCCATTTTCACAAACAATTTTTTAGTAAACGTAGTTTGTTAATCCTTTCTTCTCTACAAGTCGTTTTTCAATCTTATCTTATTATTATCCATCAGATAATCCGATCTATAGAGTAATTTTTAATGTCTCGCTACAACATCAGAATCGGTATCCTTTATCGAACGATTTTCTAATTCATTCGTCGATTTGTTCGGTATTTTTATCCTCATCATCGACATTCGTGACGATTAACATCACCAAAGTTTCAGAGTTACTTTTAATCGTTACAATACGATTCGGATAAGACCGTTTAATAATCGACGGTTTTCTACGTTTATTAGAAATAATTTTCGCACGCGATATAGTTAATGCTTCTGAAACATTTTTATATGGAATTCTATACTAGCTAATCTTTGCGTTATAAGACCGATACGTACAAATAAATGAAAGAATCGTAAGTTTTGAGGTCGAGTTTCAGATTTAACAAAGTTTTGAAGTACAACACCGGAATCTTCGGTAAAACGAGCAACAGTTTTATAAACGCTATTCGTTATCAGTCATCAAGATTTTCTTCCGGTACGCTAAATGAAGATACAGGTGATGATGTTGAATCTACCACACTGAATTCTATACTCTTATCGACTTCCCGTTACTATCACACTTGTCGTACAACTTAATGCTAACGATTCAGCGATGTAAAACACTCGTGTCACGCCAATTACTCTTTATCCGTAATTTACAAAAATTAAGGTTTTTGTATATTACGTTAAGTATACGTGTTACAGATATATATTATTATTAACTTAAAAGTTAATAATATACATCGATAACGATATAAATACGATAAATCAAAATAATAATAACTAAATATAAGATTAACCGAAACGATATTACTTTCACGATGTGACGATATCCGTCGTTACGAACCCAAGTCCAACCGTATATTTGCTCGAACAAGGGAGGTTTTGCATGTAGTGTTGCAGCGTATGTTTGACACAATTGTAAGACGACGTACGGTAGAATATATAATGCGATATCACAAGTGTTCCGATGCAGGCAGATGTGAATACAGAAGTTATTCGGCGAGTTACAGATAGACGATTAATGAAAACGATAAAGTATTAAATCTATTCGTAAATCGTTAGGATAGTACTATCGTAAACAGGGAAGGAAAGGTATTTGCAGCGAATGGAATCGTATGAACCTTAAATTCGGTAATCTTATCTTGTTATTAATACAATATTAACGGCATTAATGTTAGCGGTCTCATTGTACTTGTTTTAATCGACCGGAATGAATTCCGGTTTTTATGATTTAACTACCTTTAAATAAATCCTGTCCTTATTTTACTATTTTGTATGCGATTTATCGATTATCACTGTTGTTATTATCATCGACTTACCTATTTTCTATGTTCTTAAATTAATAAATTATATTCGTATATAAACAGTTCTAATCGTTAGTCTCTCAATATCGTGGTCGAGCCGTGAACAAGGAACAATATATAAATGCGTATCGATATAACATTTAACTTTGCAATCGCGGTTTATAATTACGCTTTAACAGAAAATAAGAAAAAAGCAAATGTAAAGCGACAGCATTTGTAAAGATACTTTTAATGGCGTATAAATGTGTGATTGTACGTCAAAATTTCATTTGGAAAAATGTGGAACAATAGTTCCCCTTAAAAAAGAATTTTTACGCTTAAAAATCTTATTTTTATAGGAAATGAAAAAAGGAGGTCGTGTGAATAATGGATTTATAAAATAATAATTCTTTATAAATTATGTAAATTCTTTATATCGTTTATAAATTATTCTTTATAATAATATAAACGCGTAAAGGTAAAACGATGTTAATTATCCGATACTTTTTATGCTTCAAAAAATCATTACTATAGCTTTTTTCCCGATAAAAATACATTTACCCATTAAGTTATTTATACGGTGACAAGACGGCTGTCGCCTGATTACACCTACTTTTTTTATAAAATATAGGAGGAAATTTTTGTAACTTGTGAAAATTGCTAAGCCTAACAGGAATCAAAACCAAGCTTCTGGATAAAATCCAGCGACCCTAACACTCTGCCACAGAGATCAGCCTTAAAACTCAACTTGCAGTAAATGTGTATATGCATATGGATATACAAGAGAAATAAAATTATTGAAAAAGCTTGTATTAATATAATTTTATTGAATCATAATATCATCATCGCTTCTTTCTATACAACTGACAATGACAACAGTACAGTCAAATGACTTCAGTTTTGTTTTTTCCTGTGAAAAAATGCAGTTCACAAATAACCATATTTATTTATTTATATATATATATGTATATATATATATACATATATATATAAAAAACATGTGTTTGCAACTTAAAACTATACATAATAATAATAACGATATATCAAATATATTTATATAATGTGTCTATATATATATTTTTTTTTATTTTATATATAAATAATACAATTAGTTACAGGCGATATTTAAATACAAATCTTAACAACCATATTTTCTGCCATAAACCATACCAGTAATCAGAGAGGACAAGATAGAATTGTCATTTACAACGATAAAAATAAATTGTAAAAATATATTTTAATACCTAAAATGACAAAAATAATAATTATAAAACAGCAGAGATATTAATAATAAAATAATGATAATAATATAATGATGATGATGACGATGATGAAAAAGGATAATACAATTTCTACATTAAAAACTTAAAAGTAAACACTTTAAATGGGAACATGTAACATACCAGTATCTTACTTTGTGTTGTTTGTTTTTAAATTTCTGTACGATAATAAATTATTAAAATTATTAGTTAAACATCTATTTCGGTTTTTAAAAGCAGGCGATTACAATTAATTAATTTGTGATTACTACCAAATATTGAATACAGGTATACTTGGAGTAATAATGTCAATATTAACCATCCATCGGGTTGACAACAGTAACGTGTATTATATTTTTTTATTTTCAAATTTTACCCAATATAAATACAAACAGCTTTTATAACAATAGAACACAACTGTAGAAGTTATTTATCAAAGGACATGATTAAACAGGAGTAGATAATTTAAAAATTGCAAAATAATTTATACTGATATACTGTGAAATAAAAAAAAAAAAAAAAAAAAAAAAAAAAAAATGTTATACCGATGTTATATAAAAATTAATTAAAGTTTATATGAAGCGTAAATCTAAGTATATAAATTTTAAGGTTACATTAAATCCTTAAAGTAATACTTTCTGATTATTATTAAAAAAAAATAGCAGGTAAAATACAAAAAACCTTTTCATAAAAATATATTTTGAAACGTTAAGATAATTAATTTCTCTTATTTGATGCTATAAAATCATATGAACACTGAATGACACTGGAATGGTTTATTGTTATCTTCACCGGTCTGTTGAGAGAAATTAAATAAACGTCAGAACAGGCGCCGTTTAATTCAGAACCTTCATAATCTCTTATGACTTTGCCAGGGTAACTTGTCATCAGTAATAACGTCAAAGAAATACTGAACATAAACATTCACGCTAAATGAAGTTTGTCGGCGGAATATATTTAATTAATAAAATCCAGTTCGTAAAAAGAAGCTAAATTAATCTACGATAATAACAAATAACAGTAATAAGAGAATAACTAATAACTATTTAACGCTACAAAATAAGAAATATTACAAATAAAGAAGTTTTCAGAGAAGCTTAATCTGCTCTTTTACATTAAAAGTATTTAAAAAATTAATGGTTTTCTGTTCTGAGTATGTACCTTAAGCGATAGAATTTTTTACATTCAATCTTGGTTTTAATGAAGTTTAAGTTTAGAAAGAAATGTGATGTTTAAGGCAAGATGCTGCTAAGTAAAATAATATCTAAACGCAAGTCTACCGCTTCTGAACTTTTAACACAGATCTTTACACAAAGCAAATGAACTGCAAAAACAATGCACGCATTAAATAAACTTTATCTATAACTCTGACAGCTTCATTTCTTCTTTAATTTTTAAGAAAGTAAAAATAAAACAGGTGGTCATTAGCATGACTCGCAAATAAAATAGTTTACTTTAGAAATATATTAAAATAAATAATCAAAAAAAATTATCAATTATTAATGATAGAAGGCGAATGAATAATTTTCATTCACAGTAAAATAAAAACTCGATAACAGAAGGTTATCTTCAAGAGTTTCTTTTACGATCGATCGATCAATCTAACCTAATAATGTTCTTTATAAACTTAAATTGCATATACATACAATAACGGATGTACATAGTTTTTTGCATTAACAAAATATAATCGGTCTCTAAAACAAAAAGTTATATATATGTATAAATTAACTCGTATGAATAAGCCGATCGCAAAGTAGATTTAAAGTACACAACAAAAATAAAATTAATAAATTTTTTAAATAATTAGGCGATATTGCGGTAAATATAAATGAAATTTAATTAATTTTAAAATTAATAAAGCTTACACTACCTAAAGAATATAGTAATGAAATGTAAATATAAATTGCCGCATAAAGCTCAAAGAGACTGAAAATTATTAAACGATATTTACCCTATTCGCTACTCATAATAAGATTTGTTCCTATCGGTATATTTTTCTTGAAATTTACTTACACGGTTTTAATGAAATTCTCTTTAAAAAACTACAACAGTAATGTAAGGTTTTTACCTGAAATTGTTAAAATTAAATAACGTTTTAAAACTGGACACCAAAATATCACACTGAAGCATTAATAATTTTGTGCTGTACACAAATCAAGATGTTTTAATAGGATTATAATAAAATAGTTGTTAGATACTTCAGAACTACTACAACCGCATAGTTAGTGTGCAAATTAAAAAAAAAAATTTAACAAAACACAAACGATATACTAACAGTTTATAACAATTTATATGCTTTACCAAATGTAAATTTTTCCATTTGATTAGCAATATCTGAACGTACACTTAAATAATTGTGAAAAAAAATGACAAAAATACACACAATTATCTTTATATTTCATCGGATTCCTAAATGGCAACAACAAATTGAAATAAGAAAATATTTTCAGAATGGAATTAAACAAAACTAAGCAAATCAGTGTATCATAAAAAACCTCAACTTTAACAGCATTGTTTGTATTAAATCTAAACAATATTTAAAAAATCAACAATAACAAAAATCCATCTCAAAATTACACATAAATGATTATATAATATGGAAGCAATAATATTCCAGTCGGAAGACTTATAAATTCAAATTTAATACTAACACCGCACAGACAATATTTTTTTTATCAAAATAATAATGGAAACATTTGTATTGATTTATAATAGTAATTAATTTGACAGAAAAATTATTTTTTGAAATTTTTTCAACCAAATTACACTACTTATCCGATTGAAAGTTAAATGATATGAATTGACCGAGCGACTATGAAATCTTATTTGGTAATTATGAAAAAATAAAATTCAACATCCAGGGTAAAATAACTGATGTCACTAATCATTAAGATGATCACAAAATAATTCATTTTTAAAGAACATTTAACATTTACAGCTTATTTTTTTTTTAAACGGATACAATTTGATTACCAGTAACAGTAGAAAGCCAATGATTCCTACTGATATATAATTATTTACTACACTATCTTTTGATGAATATAATATCAACAAAAAATCACAAAATGCTTGTAACATTTGTGCATCTGCGTCAAAGAAATATTCCCTAACTTGCTTTACATCAAATTTTCAAATAGGAAAAAAGGAGGTTAACACTGAAAATACTAATACTCAAACTAACAGTTTAAATGGAATTTAAAAAATTTTATTTTTAAGTCAAGATTTTTATGTACTAAGCTGCAAATAACAAAAATATAGTTCTACAAATTACTATTAAATAAATAACAAATAAAACTTATTGTAAAGTATGAAAAAAAGAAATATTTAAAATAAAACAATTGTATAAATCTATAGTACTTTTTTGAAATAAATTGAAAAATGTTTTGGATATCCAGAGAAAATGTAAGTTCTGTTGTGTGAACAAAAAAATTAATAATCGTTTGTCATGACTTTGATTATGACATATCCAAATGTAACAGGAATAATAAGTATTTATATGAAAATAAAAAAAAAAACTTAATAAGTATTTGTGTGTGTGTGTGTGTGTGAGAAATATAAATCTTATTTGATATATAAAATTTATTATAGATTAATAAATAATGTAGACTTTTACGCACTTCTAAGTGCTGAGTGAGCGGTATAAAGTATTTCAGTACACTTCATTTTAGTTTAAAATTTTTTATCAAGTGGTTTATGAAAATAAATTATCAGAGATGATCGCATGAAAAAAAATTCCTTTCTATGATTTGGTAGTCTCAAATAACTTAAAATATTCACTATTATGCATGAATTTAATTTATTTTTTAACAATTTACTAGCATGAAAGAAGAGATAAGAAATTATCGCTAGCGACGAGGACCCCAAGATACACTGTGTGTAGGTGTCTGCATGGAATTGCTGCCGAAGGTTGGGAATTCTTCAGTGCTGGCTGTATCGGGTGCTTTCTGTTCCCATGGAGCACCTTTTACAAAAAATCCACTGGCAGTGGATGAATTATTCTGAGTATTAACGCCTCTAGTACTACCAGAAAATGGGTTCGACTCGTTCGACTCTTCACGATGATTCGGCCGATACTCTCTCTCATAATCCATATCCATCAACTGAAAAAAAAAGAAGAAATAACAGATTTTATTTCTTGCATCGATGTAAATATACATTTGCGTATATCACTGGTATTTCTGTTAGGTTGATTTTGGTAAAATCAAGAATAGAAGAAAATTCAATCTTTCTTCTATTTTACTTTGTTAGATCAGTTATATCACCGACTGCTATGTTTACATAGGTCTTTTTTAAAAATCACTGAATAAAAATATTTAATGTATCCCCATTTTTGCTAAGACTATACGTCTATAGAAATCCTCACATCATTCAAAATTAATTTCTCTGAAAAAATTAGTTTACGCTTTTACTCGATCGTTGAGGTCACCCTCTTGACAGACACTAATTATATGATTTTCTATCCTTTTCCTACTCAGTCTGACGCTTAATCTGAAAATCGAGTAAATCATTCTTTTCAGCCGGCAGGTTACCTGGCCGAATGCGATCTAAAACGGTTGAGATAAATGAAGAAATTAATTTGACCAAATTCTAAAATGAAAGTACTAGGAAAAATAATACAACATAAATTGGAAAAAGGTTTTAATAGAACAGAAGAAGGATGAGGTTTAACGGCTAAGAATATATCTACCGCGACGGATAGATAGTAGGTTTTTATCTCTCATTTCTTTTCCTTATCTTTGATTCTTTCTCATTTATTATTGGCTCTGAGCAGTCTAAGTTTTCAACACTGAAGATGAAAGTACCTGAAAAGTCGGTGCATCTTTGGTATCTGACACAGGAAACTGCTCATAGATTAACTTATAGATTAATTGCGGTAAACATGCTTTATATATAGTCAGCCATAATAAAAGTTCTACACGGAAATCAAGTAAACATGAAAAATTATACAAGGTGGGTCATCGGATTGGAAAAGTAAAAAAAAGTAGTTATTTTAAACGGTAAATGAGGAAATTCTTCATATTCACAAATTCTGACTATAAAGCTGCATACAGCTTTCCACGAAGCTTTATCTCCAACCTTGAAGAACTTTGTTGATATGACCGCTTAACCTTAAGACTGTTTTCTTTCAAACTTTTAATGACTCGAGTCATTAAAAGTTTGAAAATACATATTGACACACCTATCTATAGGTAGGTGTGAGTTTGTATTCTGTTCAGATTCATTCGGACAAGTTTTCTGCTGATCTTACTCAGCCAAGATCTCTTGGTAATGGGTCTATTGAATAAAAATAAGTAATTAGTGTTAAGAGACTACTTGTCAGATAAGTGAACACTTTTAAGCGTAAGTTACTTCTTAATTGTAATTGAATAAAAGCAACCTTTTACTTAAAAGTAAACATTGGAAAATTTTTGGGCCGGTTAAGTTATCTCATATAAGTGACAACTTAACTTGTAACTACTCCCTTAATATTAATAAAATATATGTGTGATTTCAGTAACATAAACAAATATGTTATATAATGTTTAGTTATAGCTTTAGCTATAATTCTTTCATTACAGAGGATTTTATTTAGTCATTTGATATTGTGAATAGAATTATTAAACATGTTTTCGCGTGAGGAAGAATTGCCTACAGATACTAGCTGTGGACGGCTTTTCTTTGCAAGGCTTTTAAAAGATCGTGCTGTTGTTTTCAATAAATCCATGATCCTAGCGATTGTACAGGCCTAAAAAAAGGCACGGATAGAAATAAAAGATGAATTTGTCAGAAGTTCCGGGAAAAATTATACTATTGGAAAGTTAAAAACCTTCTTAATAATACGAAGACAGATGTACAGCAAAAAACAGAACAAAATACTACACGAAACTAAAATATTAAACTTCTTGAACGGGAAAAATCATTTCTGAAAATTTTAAATTATAAAGAAAGTCCAGTTTTCCAGAAAATTGCCGGAGGCTGTGATACTGCAAACTTCATTAATAAAGAACAGATAGGAATTTGGGTCATGAAAAGCAGAATGAATGTGTACATTCTGAATTACCACTTTACAGATTACAGTAATTAACCAACAAACGAAAAAAAGTTCTGTTTAGAAACTGAAGAAATCAAAGATTTGTCTACATCAGAACTCCATTTTGTTTTACTTGAATAACTAAACCCTGCCAAGTTGAAGCAAAAAAAAAACAACTTATCATTGACAGAATATCAGCTAGGACAAAATCCAACACTACACAGTCAAGTTTGAATGTTTTAAATTATATTAATGAAACTAACTTTGATGTGGAACGACATGGTTTCCTGTCAAAATTACAAAAATATGTACAGTTGTAATAAAAAAGATATATTAATTCAATAACTGTAGGCTAACTTAAGCTATAAAAAAAATTGATTTTTTATTTACACCAGTCATAATTTATAGAATACTAATTTTAATGATTTTCAAATAAATAAATATCCTGTTCGCTAAAAAAAAAAAATACAATAAAAAACTAATTCAGTCCAGCACCTTACCAACTGAGCTACACTAAGGCATCATTTCTTATATAATCATTACTGATTTTATTATTAATTTATTTTTTATAAGTTATTTACATTTTTAATATTTATTTATTGTTTATTATAAAGTTTAAAGTTCATTTTGTTAGTAATAAACAAAAATATAGATGTGACAATAAGTGAATTAGATTACAATTAGATAAAAAATGAAACAAAATAAAAAAAAACCAAAAAAATTGTTAGCCTTGGTTTTATATCTAACAAGGAAAGTGTTTCAATATTTCCTGCATTTTAGCTGGCCTTTTTGCCTGATGTGATCTACTTCATTTTCATCAGCACACTATTCATAGGTGTCGTCTACATTTTCTTTAGAATATTCAAAATTATCCTGTAAATATTTGCTAATGTTGTGTAACACAGCACAACACATAATTATTTTTGAAACTTTTACTGAATATACATTCACTTTGTTCCCTAAAATCAGAAATCTTTGCTGGAGCTGGCCAAATACTCTTTCAAAATGACCCTTAGCATGCGTGACATTGAACTGTCCTGTTCTCTGCTGACAGGGTTTTAAATAGCGTTAATAAACAAGATGAAATTTCGTACCTGCTTTCTCCAAGCAAGCAGGAATTAATTACCTTTAATTTGTGACGTAATCTGGTATACTGAACTCTGAGTCCAAATCCAGGAATCATGTATGCTTCCGGATCGCTGAGCGTTTACATTAGTAATCATTTCAGTTGAATCACAAGTGACTTGCACATTGAGGTTCACAAATCCTTTTCTGTTAATATAATCATATCCGAATGCAGGTAGTTTTTTAATCTTGACGTGTGTACAATCAAGTGCTCCAATAACTGTCGGTATCTGAAATCCAGTAGACCATTCCTCTCTAGCTAATTCCATCGCCTATAAGTAGGATGGAAATTTGATCTATAAATGTGCTTTCTCCTTTATGCTTTCAGCAGTGCTATTTATAGTCTTACAGACTGTTGAGTGATGAATACCAAAATGTTGCACAACTTCGGTTTGAAATCCGTTCTTACTTATGAAATGCAAAAATATTTCCATTTTCTGGTATGAGTTCAGAGCTCCTACTCTAGTTTCATCTGCTTCTCCCAAAAATTGATCTGAAAGGTATTCTATGTTTTCACTTTCAAATCGCAATAAAATCTTTGAATCGCTGTGGCTAATATCCTCTCTCCGAGTAAGTCTTCTCTTCTTTTTGGAATTTTATAAATCCTGCCATACATCTCAGATTAAAATGCAGTAGTCTCCAGCGCTGGAAGTAGTTTCAATAGCTATCTTAAAAATAAATAAGTATTACTACTTCATTTACATCGGTTCTTGTTTTTATTCGATTAAAAATAAGACATTACTGGAAAAACTTTAAGTAACATCTTGTAAGTAAGTAAATATTGATTAAATTATAAGTTTACTTATTGTAGTAAGAGAACTTAATTTTTAAGGAATGTTTTTGTTTTATTTTGTTCTTCATAAGTACTTAAAATGTTATAATTAAGAAGTTAAAACTTTTTTATACAATAGATCCAACATTCTATTGCTTAAACACAAGCATTTTACCGATTATGAATTTTCCCATCCTTATACTGTACCATTTTGATATCAGGTCATCCTTCAGTAAATGTTGTTATGGCGCCATAAAACCTCTCGCTTTGTAAAATTATGATGCTATTCCATTTGTTCTATCTGCTGCCTTTCATGAATTCTTTTTCTGCAGAATGATTTTTACTTCTTCTTACATTCCTTGCGCTTTCTGATTACTCTTAGTTTCAGTTATTAAAATTACAAGCTTGGCCTCACTTTCTCATTTCTCTGTCTTCCCTGATGGATAAAGTAGTTTTCTTTACTAGTTTCTGTATTTCATGCGGTTCTTCTGCTATACTTGTAGAGATATTATTTACAGCATTAGCATTATTTACAGCATTAGAATTCATCAGCTCTCTGATCTTATTCTGAAAATTTCTTCTGTACTGCTCTGACACTTAACTTATAAGAGGTCCTGCTGTTACATCAAATGACCCTGAGAGAAATAACACTGAATACTTAACACAATAACTGTTATGATTTCACAACATACATAATTACATTATCGACTGGCCCTTGAATAAAGGATTTTTAAACGTTACCTAACAGCTAAACTGCTTTTTGCTTAACAAAAAAACAGTTTATCGTTCAAAATTTGAATGCCTGATTAGCGTTTCAGAATCAGAACTTAGTGAATAATTTCTTTGTTAAATTTCCTAATGTAAAACATATTTTACAATTTAAAATAAAGAGAAAGATCAAAAGTTTATATTAATTAAAATGACATCCTATTTCAGGAGTGTAATAATAAAAATATAATTTTGAAGATTAACAGATAGGAGAATCACATGATAATAGTATACTTAAAAATTTTTCATAAAATTATTATCAAAAAATCATACACAGAAGGTAAAAATAATTTAATAAAACAGCTGGAGCTCACTTCCCACTGTATAAGCTGTGATCAATATTTGAAAATGAAAATAAATCACATTTTACAGTTACTAGTCATTTCCCTTAAAACTTAAATGTTCAGAATAAAATTTTACTGAATTAATTACATTAAAAAGAACTTACATATTCTTCCTGCAATTCAAGAAGATGTTCTTTGGCTTCAGCGACATCATTTTCCATACCAGTAATTATGACAACATCTGGATTTGGATCGCTTGGCCTTGCAAATTTAATTTCCACCTTATATTGGTCCATAACTTTACGAATACTTCTACCGCGTGTGCCAATCAACCTCGAATGGATTCTAGCATCTAACAATACTTCATCTTTAACCATACTTTTCTGTAACAAAGAAATAATGAAACGTAAAATACTCAATTTAACGTAAAATTAAAACCCAAACTATTTTTCCACTTTTCCATAACTAGACTAAGCAATGTCAACCGATATTGTACAACTATGTCTAAAAATATATTCTTAACATTTTCATCTGAAACAAATATTCGAAGCCTGGCTTAAGTAAATAAATCTATTTATCTTGTGATCAGTCGATGGCAGTGAAGGCAGCACATATTTCAATCCTTCCTTGCATATCTCTTGTTTGAGATAAGTACATATTCATACTACGTACTTATGTACATGTACATAGTTGTTTCAGGAAGAATATACTGAAAAAATTTTAATCTTATATTGAATTAGGCATACTGAACATTTTTAATTTTTAAATAATTAAAAATTATAAATCTCCTGGCAGAGTGGTAGCATCTCAGCCTTTCAATTGGAGGTCCCAGGTTCAAATCCTGCTCAGGTACGGCATTTTTCACATGCTAAAATATTTCCATTTCATAGTACCATGCAGAAGCTTCAAGCTTACATAGTATATAATTAATCATCCCCCAAAAAAAGGGAAAAAAAAGATAAATAACTTTCTTTTAAATAATTGAAACTGTTATTCCAAAGGCCTCTACTTATTCCACCTTCAGTGGCAGTAAAAGTGTTGTCAATGGCATCAACTATAACAAAATGTTAAGAAAACCCTGAAGAGTGTAATCAAGCAATACTATACATTCTGTATATGTTGTGTTATTAATTTATAATTGTTGTTTTTCTAAAATTTAGTCTTCAGAAAGGTCATGTAGTTGTAAGTGCATTTAGAAGTTGCTATTTAGATGTTTTTATATCTAAAATTTGCATACTGCTGTTAAAAAATCTTACAATGTATCTTGTTTCTAGGAAGTGATTAGTAGAATTTGATTCTGTTGTTGCGAGCAGTGTGTACACATCTTGTTTCTATGGGTGAATGAATAAATCTACGGGTCTGTACGATATTAATTGGGTTAAACATCACAGCTTTCTAATTTATAGCTTACATCATTGTGTTGTCAGTGTAGAATTTGATAGCTTGTACAGCTGAATATTTTATTTGTTGTTTTGAAACAAACATAGTAACCTTCTTCCCTAAAGAACACTGACAATTTAGAATGTTAGTCAATTGACTGCAGGTTGGTGCAGGTTATTAAGTATTTTCTGACCGGGCAAGTTTTTGATTTCATTCTTTACTTTATTTAGTAATTTTGTCTATAACAATGTAAGGATAGCCATTATCTTGTCGGATGTTGTATCATGTTAAGCAAAACTGTTAACCGGCAAAGATGTGTGTATTAGGCACTATAACAGATGCAAGATAACTGTAAGTTTGTTTTGTAGAGTGATTAGATATATTGCAGGTAAGTGTACAGTTATTGTGCGTTAAGGGATATATTTTTAAAAAATGATTTACTTTGAATAAGTGCTTCATTTTCTGAATGGATGTCTGCCTGGTGCAATGAAGCTCAGATGTTATGGCAAATATTTAACAATGCTGTTTCTCATGAATGGACTTTCTTTACTTTTAGATAAATAAATTGATAAGCAAGTATTGTCTACAGAGGAGTAATGTCATCAAATTAACAGAAATACAAAAGGTTGAGTTTTTCATCTTTTGGGACTATGTAGTCCCATCTTTTGGGACTATGACTTTAGTCATTCCATTATCCAAATTTCTTCAAAGGGACTGTTCAAGCCTTGTGCTCCTCCCAGTACTTTTACATATATTCCAATTTCTGTGCTCTTTCTAGTGTTGAAAATGTTTGTGTTCCGAGTTTCTTTCTTTTGAGTGTGAAGCAAGTGTTTTTGTACTTGATATTTTCATTTAATTTTATCTTGTCTGTGGTATCTTCTGGTGTAAGGCCAATTTCCTTCAGATCCTCTCTTATCCCACTAATCCATCTGCATCCTGTCTTGGTATTTTTCAGTAGAGCGTTTACCGAAATAAAAAATATTAATGAAATTAATATGCCGTATAAAAAATAAAAACATTACAACAAAACCGAGAGATATTACACAAATGTAAAATTGAATTAATTTCGGTTTTACAAGGCTTGCTAATATGAACAGTTTAGAGCATCTACATTAGCCATATAAACTAAGATATACTTGTAGAAATACTCCTGTATCGGGCGTGTGGAAATAATGATGAACTCTGAACTTATGATGCTATTCTTAAAGCCACATAAGAGGAAATGAGAGTCAGCAATACAGGCATCAGTCATTGTGGCCTGCACTAAATCACCGTAATACATGTGATATTATTAATTAGCTGTGTTTGAAATAATGTTGGCTATCACAAAATTGTAATACAACTGTCAATTTTCACAGTAGAGCGGTAACATCTCTACCTTTCATCCAGGGATCCTGGTACGAATTCTGGTAAGGCAAGGCATTTTTCATACGCTACAAAATTCAATTTTCATATTCTTCACGTTCAAACTTTTCACAAACTTCTGCAGTGAACTAATGAATTTAATTCATTAAAAAAAACCTGAATGTAACAGATGAAGTGAATTTATTTTACTTCATATGTCTCTATCTACAAATAGTGTCATGTGCTGTCAGAGTTAACAGATGATCCTGTCATACTCAAGAAACAATTTTTAATAATAACATCTACTACGCATGCAAGGTGATTTTATTATCATCTAGTCCTATTATAAGAGTATGCAAGGCCTAAGTAGCAAGCCAGGTGAACGCAGCAAATTTGTTTATTCCCAGCAACACACAACTTAACGTGTCCTAGAGATGAAATTTATCTCCTCCAAATTGTTACAGACAAGAATTATATCAGCATGGTTTCACATAAAAAAACATTGCCAATAATTTGATTCAAACAGTTTAGAACAGTAAATTTTATAAGTAAATCTATTACCAGTATAAAGTATTCATTACCAATTCATTAACTATCTTCATTATGACATTACAAGCAGCTTCTGCTTTTTCCTGGTATCCGACAATGGTAATAGTGTTTTCTTCTTCACTGCCACGTGGTGGAAGATTTATCTGTACACCATGATCATCCCTTATTTTATTGATAACAGAACCCTTCTTACCGATTATCTTCGGAAAGTATTCGGCTGGCACGTTCAACTAGAAAGCAAAAATAAAATCATCTTCACGCCTACTATTACACATAAATGTAAAAAAAATCTCATATCAACTAAGGCCAAAATGTAATAAGCAATCAATAAAGGATATAGCTATTTCACATTGCAGCCCAAATGAACAAGGATCTGCTGATAAAGGAAGAATCTCCTTAACTTTAGATGAGTGCAAAACAAGCAGGGTAATAGGATTATAACATTTTTTTTAATTCAGCTATGAAAGAAGTCCTTCAAAAGTTAAGTAAGCATAATCAGTGTAAGTAGTCAGTGCGATTAGTTTATATGTCCGAGCTTTAGCCATTAGCACAGTAATGTTTTCAAGGGAGAAAAACCGATAACGCAGACATATAAACTAATACATGAAACTGAATGAACAGGACTAAAAATAATGACATAGGAACACCTTCAATGATGTTAAGTACAATACTAGTATCTAGAAAATTTTCATCTAACCGTGAATTAAATTAGTTAAATACATTGTAACCGTAATTATGATGAAAAAACTATGTAGAAATAAAGAACCATATAGATTGAATGCGACCAAATTGTTTTTGTTTTGATTGTATTATATTAGCATTTAAATTTATATTAACAAAAAAAGATAAATGGCTGCATAAGATCTACATGCAGTCTATTATATGAGGTAAAAACATTCAGCTCAAACAAAAGTACACAAAGTAGTAGACTGATGTATCAACAGAAAGAACTTTAATTCGATTATAGAAGCAAATCTACATAAACACAACAAAGAACTAAGAAAAAATAACTTGTACCCTGACAATAAATCTTAATATATTGAAGTTAATATAAATAATATTTACCACTAAATTTAGTAAAAAAAATACCAAGGAAGACAACAAATTTCTTGAACTCATCACATCATCATCACAGCTGTCAAATAATTTAAAAATTGGCTGTATTAATCATTTTTATAACTGTCTTAAAACTTCTTCAGCCAGTCATAACCATTACAGAAACAATTCAATTTTTCTTTTATATATATTTGCTGTTAATTAAAACCGTCCTGCCAATTTTATTTAAAAAAAAGGAAAAACTATTATCCTGAGTCTCATCGCTCATGAGTTTGCAATTTAAAATTCAGAGCTAAATGGATATAATCAAACAAAACATGATTATAGCAGTTTGAAAAAGTTGGCAGAACTGTTTAAAATAACAGGAAATAGATACAAAAAGCAATCTAATTGTTCAAATAATGATTATGATCAGGAGAGGAAATTTTGACAGTTAAAAAATGTTATTCATTATGTACTTGTATATTTATAAAAATTATTTTCAATGTTATTTCAGGTGTCGTGAATGAATTTTAGTATCAATAACAGGTTACATGATTTATACATGAGCCGGTGTATTCAAATATATTCTGTCTTAATGAAATACCTCTTACTGTGACAGAAACACTAATAAATGTCTGTAATTATTTAATTAATCTTACCCAATAAAAAACTATTGATAAAACAAACATACATGGTAAAAAATTTTCTAGAATTACTTTTCTCTAAAAAAAAGATCAATCCGAACATGAAAAGATATATCTTCTGTGCTAAACATGCTGAGAGCACATTTGTAGCAATAATATTGAATGTAACTAATGTGACAAAAGCATGATTTACAAGAATATTGTAACAAGACTGGTACAGTCGGCCTGAGCAACAGATTTTTACCGATTATTATAATAGTAATAGAAAATGTAAGTAATTACGAGAATCCAGAAAGGGATAAAAAGAGAACCCTTTTTGCAAAGAATAGGTTCGTTTTACAATTGTCTTTTGTTATACTGCCCGCTAACACACAATGCACACCTGTTGTATGGTGAGAAAAGACAAGGCTTGGAATTCATGAGGACAAAGCCTCTGTCGACTCATCTCATACTTCGACTTGGATCTGATTCTACAAGTAAATAGGCTAACAGTATAAATAGCCCAGTAAGACCAGCTAAAAATCAGTTCAGCAGAGAGTTCTGCGAACCAGTCTTCGAGGTGTTATGGTGTCAATCCCACAAGGGCAGTTCAGCAAGGAGAGGCTGCAAGTTGTGTGGAGTTCGGTGGAAATCCGGGAACCAGTCTGCGAGGCATTACAGCGTCAATCCCGCAAGGGCAGTTCTGCGAGGAGAGGCTGAGAGTTGCATCAGTTCAGCAGAGTTCTGCGAACCAATCCAGCGAGTTATGACTTCAGCCCAGCAAAGAGAGTCACAGGTGTGAGTCTGCGAGACGTCAGTTCAGCGAGGAGAGTATCCAGTTCGATACAATTAAGGTGACGTCTCGAGTAATTCACTAACCAAGAAAGAACTATAAGCGAGTTACAATAAAACTTTAAGTGTATAAGTGAAATAAATAATCCAATAGACTTCATTCATAAACTGCTAAGATAGACAACAAAAGGGATTTGCAAGTGACTTTTTAAGACTGTTTGTTAATGGGTCTGAATACTAGTTTTCTGTTTATATACCTAGAATAAATTTCGAACGATTATTTATTTTAAACTCTCTTGTGTGTAATCTGTATTTACTAATGACATTTATCACTATTTGATGCGTAATATCTTGATTGTTATTCTTTGTTGATTACACTAACATTTTTAACTGTTTTTATGTCATATAATAACTGTTTACTACTATAATCCTGACTATTATTGTGTTCTAATAACTATATTAATATTTGTGTTCATTAACTATTTTATTATTGTCACTTATTATTATTACCATTATTGTATTTATCACTATTGTTATTAATTTGCCTGGTTGTAAAAATCAATAAACTATAATTATATAAACATTATAAATTGTCAACAACCTCTCAATAGCCTGATCGAGCCGCGCGGAAGTGAACCACACTTCACGACAATATGTTTAGAAAAACAGTCAAATCACTATTCTCAGGAAACAAACACGACCACAAACTTGTATACAGTGTTCAAATACCAAAAGCTATTCGACAAGAACCCCTCACCATCCAAGGGTTTGATTCTCAACATACCTTAACTTCAAATGATTTCCGCCTGCGGTCCTCATTTTCTGCATCAATTTCAATCATTTTATCTTGGATAGCTTCTTTAGCTAATTTAATATTGGCACGGGAACCATTAATCTAAAACAAAAGAAAATTAAAATCATAACAATAATTCTCTCAAAAATATATGCATATGAATGTCTACTAAAATATAAGTTCTATAATTATAAAAAAAAATGTCAACAATAACTGAAGATGTAAACAGAATTTTTATTTTCTTTTAAAGAAAGAAAGTGTGCAGTAAATATTTAAATGCTAGTTTCTTATTAAAAGATAATTTTTTTGTTTCATAAATTTGTTTTTTTTTTTTACATTTCCATTCATCAAAGTGCTAGGACTAACATTATTTTATTACTGAGATGAAGAATGGGATTTACTTTCTCTTGACATTTCTGTTTATAGGTTTATAAATGTAATTATACAGTAAATAAATAAATTTTTTTTGTTACAAATTTTTTAATTTGAAATATCAACTGCTTAAAAGTTCTTACTGCATATAAATAAATAATTATTGAAATCAATAGAAAAACAAGATTAACTGTTTAACATACATTTTTAATTTCATAATACTTAGTTTACTTTCATAACACTTAAATAAATATGCTACATTTTTATAAAATCAACTGTGTACTTTTCATTTCAATCACTTTTACTTAGACATTCCCTTAATACATAAACGTAAAACTTTAGAAAATTAATTACATGGAAATGCAAGTAATATTGACACATGACAAACAAATTCATTCTGATATTTTGGTTAACTCTTTTAGGTCAACTAATCACTGTAAGTTTTTGTATACACTATTTACACCATTGAGCATCTGCTAATAACTCAGATTTCATAACATTACACTTCAACTACATAGAGTAGAAAATCCAAAATAATAAAAGTATGTTTTTAAATATCTAAACGAATACAGAACACTTACAGTAATGGTATCAAGATGTTCAGTGCTTTGCGGTACATTTATGTGAACATCATATCGATTGCTTAAATCCCTAATAGTTTGTCCTTTAGTACCGATAATTGCCCTGTGATAATCATATGGCACATCTATAGTCTCTGTTACTGGTACACTGTCCAACAGAGCCTGCTTAGCGGCCTCACATTTCTCAGGTTTACCAGTTATTAATATTATATCGGACGGTAATGGACGTTGTGTATCCCCATTCATTAACTGCTCACTGCCATCGTTATCAATTCCATCTAGTTGGTGTCCATCGTAATCACTATTCTGATGAGAGAAATCGTCTGAAAAAAAAAATATATATATTATATAGGAAAATCATATTCATTAACAATCAATTTAATAAAGCGGTTGTTAATGATAAATTAAAATCAGATTAGTAAATGCTGCCGATTTTATATATATAAGTAATCTCTACTCATTTGTTCACAGAGAAACAAAACTGAAATAAATATTAAAAAATTTAGACCAAGAGATCTGCAACAATGATGGAGATTAATCAGAGATTTTAGCAAAGACAAAAATCATCTGAAGAGGGGGATTGCAGACAAAATTGCAAAAAAAAAAAATTAATTTTTTAATTAATTTTTTTTTGAGGTGGATGTAATTTACTGCACCAGTAAATTACATCCAACTCAAAAAATCTTTGAATACCGATGATGCTATGCGTGTTGTAAAAGTTAACTTGTAGATGCAGGTATATCTTTGGGGGGGGGGGGTAGATGTACAGCATTACAAATAAATTACTATCAGACAGATTGTATGAAGTCATCAAGCATTTAAAATTTAAATAACCATAAATCATTTACTTTTAAAAAACTATCGCACAAAATACACACTGACCTAAGGTATAAGAGTAACAAAAAAAATTTAAATGATACGTAGAAGTTGAAAAATATTTATAAAATCTTTTAAAAATTTCACGAAATAAAATGCAAAGCAAAATGAGTGACAAATCGTCTAAAAAATTAAATGGAGACTATTCATGTAATGCAATCTAAGGATCACTTTACTGCATCTTATCGTACTATTTTTGTATTATAATCAACACTACTTAGGATATAAATTATTCTAAATAAAAACATTTCCTCATATAATATTTTAACATTTTCTTTAGGATGAATTTTTGTATTACACATATTAAAGATTTATTTTTGTTTTCTGTTAGACACTGTGTAAATGTAAATGAGTAACTTATGTATGTATGTATGTATGTATGTATTTTTTATGCTGAATCTCAGATTTTTAGTTTTGACCCTTAAACTTCTTAAATAATAAAATACAAAAATTATAATTCCTACCTTTATTTTGTAGACATTTACATTTATCTTAATTCCTTTTTTCTTATTTTCCTTTTGTGTTCAGTGAAGTCTTTTCTTTTATCATCCAGCAATAGTCACTCATCATAGATTCATCCCATCTGTTTTGATAATGTTGTTCCATCTGTAATATATCTTGGTGGAGCCTTTCTCCTTCTTTGTCGCTGATGTCACCCAAGTTTAAAGGGAAAAAGTCCAAATGAGAACGATAAAAAATGAATTTTCAATGACATTCTGCAGCCTAAATATTAGTAGTTCACTAAGAGTTCATTTAAAACTGACCATGGTTTTCAGCTTTTTTGTTTCCAAGAAAACCAGCAACAACATCTTTGAATGACTTCCATGCTGCTAGTTCTTTAAGAATCAGTTTGCTGTCAAATATATTAACACAAATTAATTTTCTTATTTGTGGTCCGATGAATATTACCTCTTTTAATTTGGCTTCACTTAATAGTGAAAAAACTTCAGCTAAATATTTAAAGCTTAAAGCCGTTCCATCTTTATATAATGCTTTTACAAAATTCTTCATCAGGACTACTTCCACGTGTAGAGGAGATAAAATAATACAATCTGCTTCGACAAGGGTAATATTGACAACATTTTCCTATACTAAGGTGAACTGATTTTGGCCAGTCTTTAACTATGCAGTGTTTATCTGCAGCCCAACTACCCCACAAACATGAGAAACAGATATATCTTGTAAAGCCACTCTGGAGACTGAGAAGAAGACCCAAAGAGTTGGTCTAGTTGTGAACTTGTCATCATAAATCAGCCGATTTCAAAGTCAAGAGTTCTAAGGTTCAAATGATAAACCTGAAAATAGAAGCGATTACTTTTGTACAGATTTGAATACTAGATCGTGGATATCAGTGTTCTTTGGCAGTTGGGTTTCAACTAACCACACATCTCAGGAACGGTCCACCTGAGACTGTACAAGACTACATTTACATTCATAGCTATCATCCTCATTCATCCTCTGACGTAATACTTTACAGCGGTTCTGAAGGCTAAACAGAAAAAGAGAGGCTGAGAAGAAGCCCTATCGCTTTCAGGTCAGTGATGATTTGCCAGGAGCGTTCATAATACTTAATAGCTTTTAAAATTTTTGACGTACTTCCATATGTTTCTTTCATTCCTACACCATGTGATACCGGTATAGAAGAAAACTTATTCGAGTTATGCAACAACACTGCCTTTAAGCTTCATTTTGATGAATCTAAAAATAAATGCCGATCATGAATAACATATGCAATTTCTAGTTCAGACAGTAGCCTCCTAATATCATGGCAGGAACAAATTAAACCATCTATTCTAAAGTATTTCAGTAAATCTTTGTTTTGATTTCTATAAACAGAAATTTTAGAATCCTTGTTTAATAAATTCCATTCTTTAAGACTTGAACCTAGGAGTTCTGCATGTTGTTTCGACAAATACAACTCACGAATTAGGTCGCTCACTTCTGCTCGTGTGATGAGGTTCTAAATTTTTTTCCAAGAAAGAAATTTAGAGCAATTGGAATCAGTAAATCAACACCATGAAGTACTGGTCCTATAGCTGAATGAACGCATTTGTTAAGGAAAAATAGCAGTCATCATAATGGTTAGTAGGCTCTCGCCAAATCAGAGACATGCCAAACGCTGATGTTCCTTTTTCCTTTTAACCACCGGGTTAATTTAACATAGCACATGACCCATGCTATATGTGGAACGCAGGATTTATCTTGGTGTTCCAAGGGACAGTCAAAATAATGTTTGTAAGCAGTTTTCAGCAGATTCAATACTGGTTTACACTGACCTTCTGTGACCAATTCTCCACAAACATGACAAAAATATTTGGAGAATTTTTATAAGCCTGATTTTATTCATTGTAAAATTCAAAATGTTTTAATGAATGAAAATAAACTAAACTATTACAGAAATACTTAATTATAAAAATAATTAAGTTTTAATTACTTAAAATACTTCATAAAACTGTCTGACTGTGGAGTGCAATAAAACACAAACCCACGCGCGTGCACTAACAATTGTTAATGTTCAATAAAATACCAAAAGTTGTTCTGTCATAAATCTTTCACTAAATTTACAGCATCACTCAATCATCACTCTAAATGGCATCACGATCTTTATAATACGTGTATGATAAAACCACTATTGCAACTAAAGAACACAGCAAGTCATACCGACAGCTGAACTCATACTGAACAAAGTTTCATCATGTTCAATTACTCATTAATTGACTCAGCGACATGTATAGACATGTCGTCTGGCTTGACATGAAATGACATCATTCAACTGTTATGTATCAAATATAGGTCTACAGCACACATCAAAATATAAATCAGATGTGAATACGCATACATACAAGACGTACTAACTTATATTTATTGTTTGTTCCACGAATGGAACAAATAAATTTAAGGGGTGGTAATTTAGGAACATTAAATGATGAGTTATTTCGGAATACATATTAAGATACAGCATTTAGAACACTATATAGAACACCTATTCCCTTTACAGTTCCAAATTTTATGTTGACCAGTGTTATCAATCAACGCAATATAACTCGCTATCATGTTATTTGGCTATAAGAAAGCATTTAATATTACTAGCAAATAAAATTTGGGCTCTGACTTTATAATATTTTATTTTATTTAAACTGTTTGCTTATAACAATTACAATTTTGAAATGTAAATGTATTTTTATTAATTATAATAATTTTTTTAAATTTAAAATATAAATCTATCATTTTTACGACATTAAAGTTCATAACAAATAGAAAATCCTGGTACAATAGATAAGAAGCAAAAGTGATTTCTTGAATTTACATTATTTCATTAATCAAATATTAATTAGTATAACTGAGTTATACAAAAACAATTAAAGGGAAGAAAGATTATAAACAGTCATGTTAATTTTAGCTCACACAAACAGTTTTTTGCCGCTAAGAAAAACAATTTTTTAATGGTTTGTTGTTTTTAAATGTCCAAAATGTTCCATTCAGTTTTATTACAAAATTATTCACTTCACATAACCTGGAAGAAATGTTTTTACCAGAATATAAAAAATCAACTGAAGCTTATCACAACACGTTAAATTTTTAGATTAATAAACATGTAAGGTGAAAATTGTTTGTGGCAAATCAAAATTCAGTGTTAAAACATTTTAAAGTACGCTATGTTTAGCAAATAACAAAGTCCAATACATATCAAACAAATAATAAAATACTGCTGCGTTTGGAGATCATATTTCTAATATCTTCTTTGATATAATATTATAGTTACATTCTTTCACGTCTTTTACTTAAACCCAACTATTAGCTCTCTCATAAGAGCAAAATGGATTTTCAGTTTTATTTCATTTTTTAAAAAATAACAATTACCTTAACTCACCTTGATTAATACGTTCTGGGAATTTGATTTGTACATTATATGTGGCACATAACTCTTGAACTTTAATATGCTTATGCCCGGTTAAACTTCTGTGATGTTGATTCGGTATAATGCATTCGATTGTGACTTGATTTTCCTGCAACACAAAACAATTATATAAAAATTAAAAATCAATATTTTAGGTATCTGCAAGACATATTACTGGAATATTGTACATTCAATATATCAGTGAACCTGGAAGTAATACTATGTACTCGTGTAAAAGTTTTCATATTCATTCTCAGTCTACCAATTCACCGGTCCATTTTACATTAAATTTATTTTAAATAAATATGTTACAATTTGAGTTTAAAGAAATATGGTAAATTATAAAAAAATTTAATGTAAAATAAAATTAAAAGATTTCCTGTAACAAAAACTTCAGATTTTGTCATATAAAATTATGCTAATTACTAGTTTCATTCTAATATTCTATAGGATTCAACGATCATGCTCTGTTGTTTCATGTGTCACATTAGGTTTTTCGTGCTTGAACTTTCCTGAAAAAATTTTTTCTGGCACGAGTAGACAAAATAAACATGGCTTGACAAGCACAACTTAATAGATTTAACTTCTGAAATACTGAGGAAATGCTTTACATATCAAGGAAGAAAGTGAGGATTTGTATCAAAGTAAATCATGAAAGAATATGAATCACAAGATCGGGTTGGATGCAGTCTTATTAAAAAAAAAAGGTAAATGTACAGCTACTTGTTTTATTGCTGAAAAATAGTATTATTTAATAGAAAAAGACAATTACGGAAGAACCTGAAATACTAAGACAGTTATAAAGAACATTAGCTTATTGAACTGGCTAATTAATTTTTTTTCCATTACGCTTTATTTTGTTATCCTTTTCTATTAAAAATATGTAACAAACAGTTTATAAAAGTAAAAAAAATTAACTTACGATAATTTAATAGAACCTAACTTATATACAGAGTAATTCACGAAGAAAGAAACAATTTAGGAACTGATTCTAGATCTTGAAATAGGAAAACATTTATACAGACATAAAAGTTTATTTGTCCGAAAATGATTATGGCAAACAAAAACTTTCACTTGGATTTCAGTTCCCTCAGTGAAATGAGATCATATTGAAATTTTTAAGGCTTATATAAGGGTAAACTTGATAGTTTCTTATGTTTTTTGACCTGAAAAATGGAACAAAACAGGTTCCAGAACTGTATTTCCTGTTGTTTTCACAATATCCAATCTAAAACACAAAAATTTGGTGACAAAAAACACGTTTATACAAGTTTGAAGTACAATAACTTTGTTACACGACTAATAAATGCATAAATTTTATTATCAAAACTTGTAGAGAATTCAAATCTGATAAAATTGATGTAATAAAGTTTAAGAAAAAAAATCAACTTTTATTATTAAAAACAAAACTTAACAGATAATGTTATGAATTTGTATAAAATTATTTATTTACTTATAATGGCATAAACAACAACACATTGAATTCACATCGGTGGTCTGAAGAAACCCCATATGCTGCAGTTGAATCAAATTTCCAGCGATAACTTTTGGTGAATATTTGGTGATTGACAACCAATTAATAGGCCCTTTCATACTATAAAAATGTGTCATGGAGAAAAATTATCTGGAATTTTTTTACAATGAATTTTTTACAGTAGTAGTTAAAAATATATTTATGAAATGAATTGAAATTTATGAACTGAAACTTGATGAAATATCACCAACACATTTCACGAATGAAATAAGACAATTCTTAGATGAAAAATTTACTGGTAAATGGAACAGATGAAGAGGACCAGTAAATTTGTCACCTAGATCACCGATCTTACTCCTTTGGATTACAGTTTATGGGAAAGGATGAAATGCAAGGTATACAAGCATGCAAGGTATACATGTGATGAACTGATCACTTGCATTCTCAATGCTGCTACCCTCTTCAAGGAATGTGAAGATATCATTAGGTTGGCGACAGAAAATGTAATGAAACGAGTTTAAGTGCATCGGTGTCAACAGTGGAATTTTTGAGCATATATTGTAAATTAATATTAACCACAGTGAGTATTTTTAAAAAAATAAATTATAAGTATTCTAATTTTTCAAAGGTCTAAATTTATTGTAATAGAAACAGCTGATTTTGTTTTGGTTTTTCATAAACCAGAAACTTTTTATTACATCAATTTTCTCAGAATTAAATTCTCTGCAAGTTTTAATAATAAAATTTACATATTTTTTATGTCATTTAACAAAGTTATTGTACTTCAAACCTACAGAAACGAGTTTTTCATCACCAAACTTTTCTGTTTTAAACTGAATATCATGAAAACTATGGGAAATAAATTTCTGGAAACTGTTTTATTCGATTTTTCAGGTCAAAAAACTTAAGACCGTCAAGTTTGCCCTCTTATATAACGCATTAAAAATTTCAGTCTCACCTCATTTCACTGGGGGACTGAAATCTGGCCTAAATTTTTTGCTAGTTGTTAACTCAATAACAAAGCATTTTTAGACATATGTTTGTATGAACTTTACCTTATTTCAAGATCTACAACCAGTTCCCAAATTATTTCCCTTTGCTACTGAATCACTCTGTATGTTTTATAATGGGAAGACCTGGTTTGGTAAACATAATTTTGATTAAACATTGTTTTCAAGAAAAATATGATGTTAAATGAAAAGTTTAATGTCACTGCTAATCAAAAATATTTTAAATGGTACAACCGAATAAATCTGACTTTTCTATATCCTCATTTACTATTAAGATATTTCTAAGCTCTTGAATACATATATATTTTATATTAAAACAAACATATTAATTTTTTATTTTAATAATAAAATAATAATAATAATATATAATATATATATATATATATATAAATATAATGTATATATATATATATATATATATATATATATATTATATTTTATCTGATACACCAATATTGGTCCCAAAATTAGAGAATAAAAAATTAAAAATTTTAGTAATCACATTACCATTTGAGGCAATTTTATAAACACACGTTTGGTATGTTTTTTATCACAATAGTATGATGTACTTAACATCAAAGTGTAATTTTATTATTTTTCTAAAAGTTACTCAGTACTTCAAAATTTATCATGAAATAATAAGAAAAAATCAATTAATGTACTGCAGCGCTTCATTAACCAATCAGCCATGACATGGTTATCATCTCAAAAACTTACAAATTTATAATGAATTTGTTAATTATTGAGGACCCCTGTATATAGTGTAAAAATAACAAGTTATCAATATTGATACCGGCCCTGTCCATGTTGAACAGACAGATTCAACACATTCAAAAATTAACAGAGGTCTTTGATAAAATTTTAACATGCATTTTAAATTACAGTTGTTGCACGGCTTCAGAACACATACTATGAGAGTGAATCAAATTTACATGGTAATTTTACTATTCTAGCAGCAAGTAGTTCTGAGCTAGATGACGGAGTGGGGGATTATTGTTCAGTATGTTGGGGAGAGGGAACCACCTTGGTTAGCCCCTCCACTCTGTTCTGTCATCAGTACAGCCATCAGTGAGCAAGAGGTTCTATCATAAGTTGCACAACGAATAATCATAAAGTTTTTAACTAATGAAGGCGTTAAATTCGCGGAAATTTTAACTTGTTTAAAAGTACAGTTTGGGGATGCTACACTGTCCCAGAACCAAATATATACATGGGCCAGACAATTTAAGGCAAGAAAGTCATGATCAATGCTCGAGGTCAAGTCTCACAGTTGACAACATCCCTGACATTTGGGAGCTTATTGAAGGTGATCGCCGGTTCACTGTTGAAAAAATCATATCAGAAGCGGTTACCAGCTGCTCAATCCATCATCACTGATCATTTTGGCTTTAGAAAAATTAGTGCTTGTTTGGTTCCAAGGTTGTTGACTGAAAATCAAAAACAGGTAAGGTAGGAGATCTGTCAGAAACTTCTGAATTGATTTTGGCAAGAAGGGAATGATCTTTTTTTTTGAAGCGCTTCATCACATGTGATGAGACATGGGTCCATCAGTACACTCCGGAGTAAAAAACAGTAAGTAAGGATCGGTAAAGGAAGGCTGAGGGCTGCTCAGTGAAGGCCAAAACCCATCTGTCAGCCAAAAACATTCTTGTAACTATTTTTTTTGACTCAAGGTGTTTTACCCATTGATTTTCTCCATAAACTACGAACAGTGAATGCAGCTTACTATTGCCAGTTGCTACAGTCAACAATAGATGCCAACTGAAACAAAAGACGGGGTATCCCCATCAAAGATGTCCTTCTCCATGAAGTCAGCCGCACACCGTGATTTTTACAATGGATAAATTGGGAAAAATGCACTGAGAAACCCTTGAACACTCTCCCTATATCCTAAATTTGTCCCACTGAAACTATTTCTTTTTGTACCCTTGAAAGAATCGCTTGGAAGGGAATGATCTGAAAAAGAATCAAGACATCAAGGAGCGCGTGCACAATTGGTTGACAAATCATCCTCAAACCTTTTATGAACAAAGAATATTCAAGCTTCAAAATTGTTGGCAAAAATGTGTAGATCATGCAGGAGGCTATATAGAGAAATGAAGGTATAAATTATTTTTATAAAGTAAGGTATAGGTTGTATAATATAAGGTATAATATAGGTTGTAAAGTAAGGTATAATTATTTTTATAAAGGTATAAATTGTGTATATTATTATTCAATAAAGTCATTAAAACAAATTACCAGAGAAATATTAGCCAGTAAATTTTATGAACTAAAAAAGCAAGAAGTAGAAAAACAAGTTGTGAAAAAACACAATGAATGAAGATAAGTTTATTGAGAACTGGAATAAGAAAAGGTTGTTTTACAAAAGTAAAGAAATGTTTAAAGGACTTTGAAAATGTGTATTTTCATTGTAACAGAGATGGTCTCCCATCAGATTTCAAAGTCATGAAACCTATTACCAAAAGGAATAATGCTAAAAATAGAGACAAAGCAAAAATGCACCATCAAGCTCCAATTTAGTTACACGGTAATCAATAACTAATAGCCAATAAAAAGGGAGATAATAAGTTATGACAATAACTACAGATAAAAGAATTTAATTACAATTATTTTATCTTTATGTCGGTAAGGGTTTATCAGGGGGCCTGAACTAAAAACAGAATTCCTCAACTACACATTCTTAATACCTTACAAATCCCTATTCCAACAGAGTATGGACTTAGCAACTGTTAATCTGCATGGGACCTTAAGTTGAAAAGAGTCTCTGTAAAAAAAACTAAGAGGTGGAGAAAGAAAGAAGATACCCCTCACAGGCTCCTTCTGGGAAGAGGTACCTGGTGTGTCTGCAACCCCTTGAGAAATCAAAACAGGATCGACACATTAAATAAAATAATATTTTTCACTGCATGTTCTATGGAGTACTATTAAATCGAACTTTATAAAATTGACATTTATGTCTGTTTCGAATATTGTTTTTATTTTTTTCTGTTTTTTTAAAATGATTATTAGCTACCGAATACAGATCCGCCAGAAACATATAGATCTATCTCTTGATTTTCAATCCTTCAATGAAACTACTCTTTACAAACTGGTTATTTATCACTGCCTCACAACAAATAAAAGAAATTAATTCAAGACTTCCAGCAAACTAATTGCTTTTGCTATTTGTATTTTGTACTTTAACACGTAATCACAGTTCTTTCATTTTAACTACAAAATCTTATGATATTTCTTTAATTTATCATTGAAACCTCTAACAATCTACCATTATCATATATAACAGTGCAAAATAATATTAAAAGGAATTTTACGATCACAACAATGAATTCATGGAATGCATAAGTTTAGATATTTGAGCGATAAAATAAGTTGAGTTTTCAGAAGAGACTAAGATTATAATTTATAAATTAAATGAAGACCGATTCAGATAAATTACATTTATAAATACAATTTCTCTATTCATTCACATTTGCAGAAAGAAAAAACGGAAGATGCATAAAAAAAGTCTACAAGATAATGACACCATTCTTTTAAAACCTTCTCACAGATTTATTTAAGACACAAATAAAAGATTTTCATTTTGGAAACAATATTACTCTGTAAATAATTATTTAAACAATTCTAATTAAAAAAAAAACCTGATTTATCTGCACCCAACTCAACATTCACGTAAATACATGCTCAAAATAATCTTCAATAGTGCCTTCTGAATGTGTATTATTTTGTAGTAATTTTTTTATATTTAATGCATCTACCGTAGCAATTATTTTACATATTCATATTTTAAATAATTAATAGTAATAATTATATTTAAAATATTTTGTATTAATAAGAACTCATCTATTTTTAATCTTTTAATGACATGGATCTTGTATGTGGATTATTTATTTATGAACCTATCGATAAAAAATGTCTTTATTTATCCGATCTTTATCATCATCATTCTGTTCGACACGAAACTTTACTACATGCTGATTATACAAATAAGAAAAAAAACTGAACACATGAACAGGAGACAAAGTGTGTGATGTATGAATCTACATCTAGACGGTAGGTAAATTATGAAGACACACCAAGTCATCGACGACTTCCAGTATCTTTTGTTTGGCCAGTTGTATACATTCATGAGAACCCCTCAGAGTCACTTTATCGCTTGGAACTCCTTGTCGAGGGAATGAAATGCTGATAACCCCACAATCATCTGATATTTTCTGCAGCAATGACTGTCCAGAACGTCGAACCATAAACTGTTTATGGTGTTTTGGATCGACAGACATTTCTTCTTCCACGATATTATCCTGTTAAAAATAAAGAAGTAAACTTTTATCAAGATATTAATAACATAACATGATGTACTTTAATATATATATATACAAATACTAATTACAAATATCCACTACACTGGCTCCACCATACAGAATTCAGTATTTTTAAATTTAATAATCACGCTTACTTCTAATTTTTCTCTAATTCATTACAAACAGTATTAATGATTTTTTTGTTTTTGCTCTAAAATAACTTTTCCTTAAAAATATCTTTCACTACTATTTACTGTTATTTCAACATTTTTAATAGACTTACTATTTACTGTTATTTCAACATTTTTAATAGAGACTTTAAAATCTTTTTTTAAGAGTTTTATGCAGGTCAGTGGAATCGGTCCACCTCATGAGTCAGCTGCTGTTATTATGTGCAAGATGTGCCAAGTTACAATTCATGTCATAAAATTTCTCTTAAACAAAAGCACTATAATTTTATAATCGACTCTTGGAAATTTAACTATAATGATACGACTGAAAACTTTCATCTTTAAGGTTCTGAATTCAAATCGTGGTAAGGCTTGGCACTTTATATAACTATAATAATATCACATTCTATTCTCAAGCTTTGACTTATAATGTTGATGAAATGATAATTTCAAAAAATAAAGACACAAGTACATTGTAGTCACAGAAACTAATAAAAAAGAAGTATAAAAGATTTTGATTAAGTTGTTAAAAAAAATTGAATAAATAGTAGTAAATTTCTCTGGCTGAATATAAGCCTAACATGTGTTAAGCAGAACTAGTCCATTACTCTCCAACTTTCATGACTACATTTTCACCCGTATTAGAAATATTAAACAAAATAAATGACACTCACCTGACATACCCGTCTAATATAAAATTGCAAACTACTACAATTTCCTTTTATTTTTTTATTCAGAAATCTTTAAATGTAAAGAAAAAAGAAAAAATAAGGAACTTGGAATTAATAATACATTCTTTTATAAAAGACGTCACCAAAACTACGAAGTGATTGTCCTATGAATGTGACAAGACAACAGACATTGATGATTGTGATGTGTTGACAATTGCACAGGCTAACCGCTTTAACTATATCGTTTTGAGTCGATACCATGCCTGTGATGATCGGCAACAAGCCAGATAGCTTATTGAAATAGGATATGTAAGTGACAACACTTTAATTCTCTTTGAAAAACATATATATATATTTTTTTAAACCTCCGGATCCACCGTTAGGCATTCTCCAGAGGATGAAGATGAATGATTTGTAGCGTGTGTGAAAATGCCATGCCTGACCGGGATTCGAACCCGGGACCTCTGGGTGAAAGGCCGAGACGCTACCACTCGCGCCACAGAGGCTGGCAATTGAAAAACATACAGGCTGCGATACCAAACCTACCTGATTACAGGCCACTGAATTGCAGCAAGAGCTTTGAACAAGTTTATGAATTTCTTCAGTTTTCTGCAGTTCATTACTTAAAATTTCTGTTTATTTAAAAAACTGGATAAGTCAAGATCAACGGATATCAAAGTGAGGATTTCAGTACTAACATATTGAGGAAATATTTATGCAGTTAGCACAATTTCTTTTGACCAAAAGCTACATTATCATCACTTTATAGGAATATATACTTGAGTGCTTGTTAAATGCCGCAATTAACAGTCAGATATTACCAGGGCATTTAGCATATTTTACTAAATGAGGACTAGTGCTCGCTTCCTGCATATCCTAAATGTTTAGCATTTGAATGATTCTCAGATGACCTGCAATTTAATATCCTGTAACCAACAGCTAATATATTTTATGAGATGAAAGAGCTTGAATAAGTTGGTAAATAGCACTGATGCAGGAGCCCCATTCTAATACGTTTCTGGCTGAAGTATAGAGCCTTTGTTAAAAAAAAAAAAAATCTAAAAGTATGGGTTTTAAATTTTGATCCACATTATTTACCTTCCTTTTTAAAAGTGGCATGCTGATCAAATAATCCAAAAAACATTTTTAAGAGGTAGGGGTAGACTTGCAGTTATTTTAAGCTGAATAGCTACAACAATATTAATCAGATTTACAATAAATTAATCTTTTAAATTTAATTAAAATCAGATGTTTTTTCATTAAAATTTAAGAAAAAATTCTAAATTAAAAATATATAATTAAAAAAGAAACATATAATTAGGTAATGGTAGTAGAAGTAGTAGCAGAAGCAAGAATTAATACTATTAAATTTAATATACTGTACACGCTACCATACAAAATTTCATGAATACATTCACCCATTCCAGAGATATAGTTCTATTAAAACTGTTTTGGTTATTATGAAAAATTTGTTCATGATTTTCATAAAAATTTAATAACATCAACGCCTAGCATATAACGCTTAAATAATTTAATTAAAATTTTATGATGTTTATCTGATTTTGGAATATTAGACAACACTCAAAACTTTGATCTGTCATAATACTTTCCCTTACAACAGCATTCTATATTACAATAGGCAAGTAAAAAATTCTGCAATAACAAATTTTTATTTATACAGGAACTATGACTGGCTGATTATAAATATTAATTTTAAAGTTTGTGAAATTTGTCATACAAAAAAATTAACTAACTAAATCTTTATTTTTACTCTTAAAGTTGAAAAAATCTAAAACAATAACAATAATTTTCATAACTTACTATTTCCTTTATTGCAGCTTCCAGTTCTTCTTTAGCTTGTTTAACGCTTTCCTTTTTCCCAATGATCGTAATCAACTCCTGATCTTCATCCTGTTCACTGGGGAATATAATTCTACAACCTGTAGACTCACGTATCTGAAAATAATTGTGTAATACAAATATAAAACTAATACGCTAACAAACGTAGACATCTAATGAGAGGTAAACTTAAAAGTTTATTAATATTAAGCGCTTAAAAAAGTTAAACATACCTATACATACAAAGGTCTAGAAGTTTTAATAAAATCATTTCTTCTAGGGGAAAGCTAACAAAGTTTTTTATTTTTTTGGTATAAAAATTTGTATATAAAGTTCAATGAAAAAGGAACAGGGATAACAACAGTTCTACTGGGTTTGTTGCTCTACAACTATTTATAAATAGATACCTTTTTTTACACTAGATGTATAAATACTTACATCTAATACAAATGCGTTTAGTGATAAATTAGCATCACTCCTGTTTTACAAACACCATTTAACACATTACACAAAAACAAGAATCAGAAAATATATTCTGATTAAAAACTTATAAAAGTTATATGTTAGCAGGAAGTAAATTTTCTCTAAGCAACAATAACTATTATAATAGCATCCACCCTTCGCATAACCTAGACTCGCACCAAGCCACTATCTGTATTTAGTAGAAAGAATATCTGAAAGGAAAAACTTTAATGACAATGAGATTCAATGAACAGTGCTGATGTGGTTAAAAGTAGGCCAGAGATATCTGACATTTAAATCAAGAAACTCATTATGGGTCCATCAAACACTTTGAGGTTTATAATAAATCTTAATACCTAAAGATATTAAAAATTAATCCGATCTGAAAATAAAATTCTTTAAAAATTTTGGTTTTTGTGTCTTTACTTTCCAAATACCTCTTATACATTAGATTACAATCCTACGACTGATAGTACAGGAGGAAGGCATTAACTCAAATACTTGATCTGAACCAGGTACTACAAATGAAATTATTTCTTGTACTGATAATAATCAGTTTAAGTAGGCACAGGGAAATAGATGTTGAGATAAATCAGCATTCAATAAGATATCGAGTAAAAAAATACATGAGTGTAATAAGTACATCACCATAAAAATTACCTTTCTAATATTAGCACCATTTTTGCCGATCAAAAATCTGTGATGTTGTGGTTTGGCTTTAACTTCAGCAGTAAAACTGTTTTGATGTAATTCTGTGGCTAACTCCTGTAATTGTTGTCTAACTTTTTCTACATCTTCTTTAGGACCCCTCAATGAGACCTGAAATTTAAAATTACCACAGCATAAAATGACAAATTAATCTACCAAAGGTTAAGGGGATAAACCGCTCTTTCAAAAAACAAAAATACAAATAAAAATACAAACTTCTTTGTTTCAATCTACTGATATGATTTTTAAAAATGGTATTCACACACCAGAAATATTTCTCGACATTTAGCATTATAACAGTAGGGTAAAAAAAAATTCTCCTCTTAATTAATCTACTGTTTACTTAAAAAATAATAATTGTCAACAGTAAAACAGAAGACCTTGGCGAACGACTGAATTCATGTTAAATTTTATAACATTCTACTTTAACTACAATGATTTCAGATTCACAGGGATTTAGACATTATAATACAAACAGAAGCAGTAGAGTTGGTCTCATACAATTATTAACAACTGGACAAAAATTAAATTACATAGTAGATCTATAAAAAGAAAATTAAACTTATGATGTAGCAATCTTTATCCACTCACACAAAAAAACGCAATTATATAGGGTAGATCAGAGGAAACGCATGTTTTTTAAGCTGCTAGTACTTAGTGGTGAGTGGGGGTACTGACCTTTGGCAATCTCTGGCAGACAGCTCGGACTACGCAATTTCAGTCGGTATGGAGTGTTGGGAGTCAGAAGATCATGCATTTCCTGTTGAGCAGTTTTTTTTAGAAACAATGATTCTGTGGTCACAGTTCAACATCTTTTCTGTCAAAATTTTAATGTCAAATGCAGTTCCAGATCGAAACATCATACTCTTGATGGCTTGAGGCGGTTAGAATTACTGAATCTGTGATGAAGAAAAAGCCACCTGGACTTCCCTATTCAGTCTGAACTGAATGCAGACAGTCTGGAAAACGTAGAGTGAGAACTAGCAGTTCTTGCTTGTTTGAAATGACAGGCTGTAGCACTGCATTTGTCACATTGTTCGCTTCATCGTACCTTACACAGTGATCTCAGATTTCACCCGTACAAAATAATGATCGTCCAGCAGCTAACCAAAAGGCATTTCGTGCATTGCAAAGAACTTTGTGGCATAATGACCACCATTCTCACGAAAGATGCAAACACCCTAATAAAGATGAATGACAAGCCAATTTCCACCTGTATGTTATGTTAATGTACAGAACTGTCCGTACTGGGCATCGGATAGCCCACATGAACTACACCAAAAACCTCTTCACAGATCAAAAGTAACAGTGCGGTGCGGTGTCTCCAAGATAAGAACTGTTGGTCTGTATTTTTTTTTGAAGAGGGAAAACCACAGTTACAGTGACATTAGCGCACTATATCGACATGTTTAACAACTTCCTGCATCCAGAACCGGAAAGGCATCGGATGAACATGAGAGATGTGCGGTTCCAACAGAATGATGCCACAGCTCACATGGCAAGAGCATAGATTGAAGCGGTTCAACAAATGTTTCCTGGACATATAATTTTACAATTCGGCAATATTTCTTGGCCCCCACACTCTCCTGATCTATCAGTTTGACTTCTTTTTGTGGGGCTATCTGAAATCAAGAGTGTAACGTGAACAAGCCACACACAATCAAAGAACTGAAAATTTCCACTCATCAAGAAATTAAAGTTGTGTCGAATGAAATGTTGGAGAAAGCCTTGCAGAGCTTTGAGAGGCTCTGAATTTGCGTCCGACAAGGACATAGTCTTACTGACATTTTCTGAACCTAATTAAGGTATGTCGATTTTAAAAATGCAATAAAAATATTATTTAATGTAAAACTTTTTTTTCTATAATTAAAACAACCAAAATTATTCAGTAGTGAAAAAAATGCGTTTAGTCTGCTCCACCCTTTATATGTGAGAATGCAAACAAGCTGAACCGCTTCAAACAAATACATATTTTACTACCTTACCTACTCACTCATTAATATCTTTTATTATTACTATTTTTAAAAATAAGAATAGGATTATTGCAGTATTCTTTTTGGCCATAATAAAAATTTTAAGGCACATGGATCTAAAATTATAAAAACATTTACTACAATTTGTACAGAAAAAAATATCAAAAAAGAAAACAGCATTAACAGTCCAAAAGATGAGTCTGCTGCAATTCAGTCAGCAGTGAATTTAAGCACAGGTTTATGTAAAGAATCTAATTATAAGTTATAATACATTAGTGTTTTACAATACAACAGTGATGATAATCAACACAATGGCTCATACACTTAATGATAGTTTATCCAACCTACAGATGGTTTTTTTTTTTTTTAACCACTAACAAATTCAGAGAGATTGTAGGTGACAAATTGCACAACTATCATACAAAATCGAATGCGATCAAAATTATAAGTCTGGACAATGTTGATTATATACAGAATGTTTATTCTTCATTTTATTATAATAACTGTACTTAAAAATGAATATGTACAATAAGAAATACGCATGTGCTCGATTAAACTATCGATGTCCAGCGACTGAACTATAGGGAACTACTGCAAGTCAATTTGTTTACAACAGTTTTAAATTAAGTGCCTTCTTCACTTAATATTTATGAATAATCTTAAAATGAAAACAAGAAGAAAACTTATTTCAAGAGACTGTGCTGCACGTACATCATACATCCTGCATGTTTAATGATCAGCTAAAACATGTTTAAGCGATGGTAGTAGTCAGGGAATAATTAATTACTTCTTCAGTCTTATAGCATATATGTCAGCTGCATATGACATGCAATTACAATATGAATCAGTATCATCTTTGCTGATGTATAGCCTGCTTAACAAAATAATAATTTTTAAACAGTAAAACCTTGATTTTTATCTAGTTTGGATTTAAGGGGAAGCTCTTCAGTATTTCCAATCGTATCCACAAAGTACATAATATCAGAGTATTTATAGCAAGATTAAATTTTCAATGTTTGCTTGCAGTCTGCATCCCCCTCCATCTTACTGACATCAGTTACTGACCCGCCTCCCAGATTCGATTTAATAAAACACTCTGCTTCATACATCTTTGTATTAGCATTAAGTAATTTAATGGAAAATAAAATATTTAACAGCTTGATTTCAAAATACTGAAACTTTTTCTTCCAAAGATAATTAGCAGCACCTTCAGATTTCATACTTATAGAGATATTTTATTTATTTATTTTTTAAATAGAGATCAATAAGACATCTGTTTCAAAAGAAAATGTTTCAGTATTTTAAGAGCATATAAAATTGGAGAAAAATCGACTCTTTAACGGTACAACAGATTGAAAATTAATTTAATAAACACAGAGAGATCCTGGGCGCTATATTGTAATCGAAAATGAGGTCATAGAAAGGACAAAGACGCTAGAGTCACTAAATTGGACAGCAACGATGAAGATGAACCGAATGTAAACAAAAATTTAAATTATTTAGAGCGTGAGAAGCAAAGACAGAAACTACTTTAATGTGACAATAGACATGATGTCATAGCCCTGATGTAAACATGTATTACGATCGAGAGAGGTCGTTTTTTTAAAAATAACTTGACAATTATAATTATAAAAAAATAACAGATATGTATTTTTGGTGAGCAAAAGCAAAATTAATTAGAATATCATTAAATATATATACTTCACTTCTTTTTTTTTTACTTTATTATTGTTACTAAACTACTTTTATTGTTACCAAACAATAGGCCCGATTTGCTTAAAATAATAATTTCTCTTCAAATACACATATCATTTTTCATATCGTTTACTACCTCAGATAATATTAATAAATAACAAATAGTTTGTACTTTCTTCTTATTAAAGAAAATCTGAACGTGCAAATAAATAAATAAAACAATGCGATACACAAAACTGTTTTATTTTGAATTCATTCCACATTATAGACGGCTTTCTCAAATTATTTGTGAAGTCGGGGATTCATACTTCATCAAAACAGTACCATAACGTAATGATGTTAACTAAATTTAATTCACAAGAAAAAAATACAGAGGATTCATTCAGAAATACCAGCACTTCAAATAACACTACTTTATAAAGCGCTTTAGAAATACAGCAATTCACCTAACTTGTATATGAGTTGAGAGTCAAAGCAATCGATCTGTATAGCGTAACCAAGAATAATCATTTTCGTGCTTAATCTCTGATGCAATACCTATGTTCAGCAAATAATTCCATAAATAAAATAAAAATAGCCATCATTAAATAAATAATTAAAAGAAAGATACAGCAGCAATGGACTTTTGTCCAGGTTCTGCAATTATTAGAGAGGTATATAAATCACCTGCTATCCTTGCATTCTGCTCTGATACTTATGCTTACTTAAAATCTTATAATACATTCTTACCTTATCGCTATGACTGTTTGCTGCAGGGAATCTGATCGATACACCACTGCATTCCTCTGTAATGGATCTCATTAGTTTACCTCTACTGCTAATAGACGAGGTCATCGGCAAGGAAATTTCTTCACTGACTATGTTGGCCTGAAAAAATATAATCTAATAAACCACATAAAATACCATAATACCACAAAAATTTTAACTGTACACAATTATTTATTCATTTTACATACAAATACTAACCGGGTGATCCTAAAATGAGCTTCATACCTAAGTATTAAAATTTATTTAGAAATGACAAATCCATGTTAAGGAATACAGTAAAATTCTGTTAAAACATTTTCTCATTGAAATAAAAAATAATAACATTATCAAGAAGAAATTATAAACATAAAATGTAAAAAAAACAGGTGATTTTTGTCTTCATAAACCTAAGACCAAACCTTACCAATATTTTTTACTTTCCTCAACTTCTGGAAGGTAGAATAAAAAACAGAATGGTCAGATTCACTTATATTTGGCGTATGATATTTTCACCGATTCCTGCAATCATTATTTAATAAAAAATTATGAAGTTTATTTACAAACTAACAGTATAAAAGTCAGATAATACATCATGACTTTCTAATCATGAAATTTTTTTCAGAGGACCTTCTATTAAATGATATTTCTGTAACGTATTACTTCTTATTTGAAAAAAAATTTGGTTACCGTATTCTCTTCAATGCGAGGTTTAGAACAACTTAAGTAAATTCTGGATGCCAGATTTGACCAGCAGCTATCGTTTAAACGTCTTAATGATTCCCTTCGCTGAAATAGACTTACCCTATGCACATTTTTAAATTTATATGTAACAATCAACATTTTTTTACAAAAGATCTTTAATGTTCTTTCACTTGTTAATATTGCTCGTGAGCAAATATCTCTAAACAGCAGATGGATTATTCGCTATTAGCAAATTCTGATACGTTTACTTCACTGTAAACAACAGGGAAAAAAATATTTTGTCTGTAAGCTCATGATTAATGAAATACAGCTACACTGGTTTTTTTCCTAAGAATTAGGATGTACATTAATAATAATGAAGGAAAATACATCAATTATAGAAACAATTTGTTTAATTTAGCGTTTCATTATATAAGAACTGAAATTAATTAAAATATCTAATCGATAGATAAGTATAATTCAATCTCTATAAAACAAACAATGTAGAGGGCAGTGGATCTTTGTTGTTAGAATGTTTAATTGTGCAACAGTTTGTATCAAATAATAGTTCCAAAAAATATATTACCCAAACTGAATCAGATTTGCCATTATAACACTTCAATAGAAGTAAGCTGATCTAATCATTCGGCAATTCCTGCTTGAAAATTTTCTACATCTAGAATGATCCCTTGCATAAATAATTGTTGAACCTACAAGTTGCATACTTTTTTTGATCGATATCCAATGATTCAAATTTTGGACCGATCATAATATTATTCTTTGTAAAAAAGATACTATAATTCATCTATCATAAAACAATATGTAAAAAAATTATCTTAGATTTTTAGATCAAAATATTTTTAGAGAAAAAATGTTGTAGACAAGAAAATTAATTTGTACAACACTTTGTTAGTCTTAGATAAAAAATAAGAAACAGAAAACTAAGTCTTATTTATGGCCAGTTACAGTAGGAGATGACATTAAGCGTAAATAAGAAGATGAATTATACTTCTGAAGTAAGTTAATATAATTAAAATAAAAGACTAATAAGATATAAGAAGAATTTTTTTTTATATGATTTTTTATAGTGCCAAATTTATTATTTTCATTGTGTTCTATACATGTTTAAAATTATTTGTAATCTTTTCATATAAATTAATCTCCTACATTTCTTAAATCAGGTTTGTTTAATTTGATTTTTGTATTAAAATTCTCATTCTGTTTCTAATCATCCTTAGTAAATTATTTACAATTCTCTTGTGGTTTTCATGTACAGCTAAAAAAAAAAGTTTTTGTATACTTCCTTTTTAAATTTATTCTTATAATTATCTTGAATATATTTCTGCATTTATATTTCCTAACTACTGAATACTTTTCACATTAAAAATTTTTAAAGTAAGAAATTTTCTTTGCAGTTATCTTCACACTGACCAACAAATGTGCAGGGGCGTAAAAATTCAAAGCTTTACACAAATAACTTGCCATATTTTATTTTTGAGCATAAGAAACAAAATTATATTAACAAAAAAAGAAAAAAAAGAAAATTTTTAAGCTAACATTACACCAACATCCCACATATAAAAATTAAATTATTTAAAATATTTATTTACTACATTTAAAAAAGGAACTAATTTTTTTAGATTAAAAAAAACATATTTTATGCTCAGTAAGAAAATAAACAAAAAAAAATCTAAATATCCTCAGCCTATGTATTCAGACAATGTCATATTTCATAAGCTGTCACTAGCGGCAAAAAATATCAAGAATGTTACCTAACAGTCCAGGCGGTATCTGCTTTAAAATGGGCATATTTGAACTTTTTCTATACGATTGCTAATTTTTGCTTTATTGCAAAAATAATAATATCATCAGAACTGATTATTTCGTTAAGTGCCAGTTGAAAAAGGTGTACTTAAATTTTTATTAAACAAAATTTTACAAAATCCCAAAAATATTCATTTTTTCTCTTATTTCCCTGGATAAGTCGATAACAGTTTATTTTAGAGAAAAGATCGAGAAAAGGATTTTTAATTAAATTTTACACACAATATCATTGGTTGCAATTGAAAAATGCATTATTACTGATGCAAAAAAGCAACATGCCAAACTACAAAACAATCAGAAAGTTTTTACACAATAATTTTGCAATCCAGATTTTTAAAAAAATGTGATTTTTCCAAATCGTATAGAACCTGAAATAAAATCTCTAGATAGTTGAAAATTTAATCACATATAAAAGAGCAATCAAAATTTCAAATGCATTTTGAAAGATTTAAATCTGTTAATTAGGACAGCCTAAGGAATTTTTCAAACATACTTGCAATTTTAACAAAATTACAACTTTTACAAAGTTAGTGTTTATTTTTTTTTTAAATCGATGTCGTGCAAGCTAAAAAGTTCAAATTTCATATTGGCAAATGCGAATTACTGCTAAATATTAGTCAAGTAATTTATCGATAATAATTTATTCCAAAAGTTGCACAATGATGGTCAAATTTGAATGGTTATATCTCCAGAGATAATTAATGAATCAAAACTTTTTTTTTAAAAGAAACGTCTTTCTGAGTGCTTTTAAGTTGTGATTTTTAAAATTAATTTAGATAAAAATTCATCAAGATATTAAATTTATTTAAAAGAACAAAAATTTAACATCTATTATTTCAAAAGTAAATTTTAAATTTTCATTATAAGAATTTAATAATTATTAGATGTTCACTGTTTATTACCAAGTGATATGTAATGAGAATAGCATCAACATACCATGTCCACATTAAAACTTATGTGTTTGAGGGGAGAATGTATTGTATCATTTCACTGGAATGATACAATCTTTAAAAACCAATTTTCCTTTGTTAATATATTAAATTGTAATTTTATTGTTTTTAAATAAAAGCATAAGACCTTGAATGCGATCTGGTGGTTCATTATTTTATATTTTTGTTTCTATTTATAAATGTAAATTTTTCTAGTGTATTCAATTTTTTATCATTATTACATACTTCTAAAACTCTACATTATTTTTTTCAATCAGTAATAGATTAGATATACCTCTTTTTTGTTTTTGTATGGTGTGTACTGTTCAGTAAATCTTTTTTTAAATCTATTGATTTTACCAATATAAATACTGTTAATACTATTACATTTGTTGCACGTAATTTTGTATATTCTTCACTAATTTTTTTTATTATTTAAATATTTTACGATATGATTTTTGGTTTATATGCTTTTTCTATATTTATTTTTATCATACGCGTTAATATTTTTTTTCTATTTTGTAATTGAATCTTAGGTATAATCTTAGGTATTTTCTATTTCATATATAAATTTTTATTGTAATTTTTAATTTATTTAAAATGATCAAACGTACTCGTTATTTACAGTCGGGTTACAAGAACAGTTCAGAAGGTAACCACCATTTCGCTATAAATAAAAAACACTTGCATAGATAAAAATATTTTATTAAATGCAACTTAAAACTACAACTTCTAACTATCTTTCAACATAGTCACCGTATAAATTCGAGCATTTGTCATAGTGTTTCATTAATTAACAATTACCTTCATAAAATTTAGCCACCTGGGTACTTAGCCAACCTTTCACAGCATTTTGAAGTTTGTCAGCATCACTGAAGTGCTGTGACGCAAGCCATTTCTTCATGCAAGTGAATAGAAGAGAGTCACTTGGCACCAAATCTGGGCTGTAAGAGGATGATCAAAAATGTACCATTGAAATCGATTCAAAAGTTCTTGAATTCTTCATGCGCTGTGAAGAAAAGCGTTGTCATGCAAAACAACCAACACCGGATAACAGCTTACTGTAACGTTTAATCTGAATGGCTTGCCTAAGTTTCTTCAGTTTCACAGTAGACTGCTGAAATAATTGTCATACCGCAGTCTATAAAATCAACTAGAAGAACTCCCTTAACATCCCAAAAAAACCATAACCATAACCTTCCTCACCGGCAAAGTTTGGCAGGCTTTCTTTGGCTTGCACAAAGAACTTGTATGGCCCCAGGCTATCAACAGTTGTTTTGTTTCGATCTTTACACACATCACCCAAGTATCATCCCCGCTCACAACTTTCTTCTTCCACATCGTAGTGTGAATGGAAGTCTAAGGCAGAGCTCATTTGTTTGGTTCGCTGGCTCTCTGCAAGCATTTTTGGAACCCATCATGCACAGAACTTCTGAGAGCCTAATTTATCATGATAATCTTATACAAAGCTGTATGAGAAATTTGCAAGAATTGTTCAGAAACGGGAATCTTCAATTTTCACACACTTTTTTGTCATATTCACTGACAAGATCATCGCTCATGACAGAAGGCCTACCGCTCTTCTCTTCTTCATAGATGTTTGTCCTTTCATTATCTTAAAATCAGATCCACTGCAGCACTACACTGTCACTCATAGCATTTACAGTATATAACTGACAACGGGGGTCTGCTGCTCAAAGAAATCTTATGACAGCATGCATCTCAAATTTTGTAGGATTCTCTATTGCAGCGCAAGCTCATGTTTTTAGGTTATAACAAGCGAATGTGTTAAAATACACAGCTCAAACTGACAAGAGGTGGAAGCATACCAATTCAGTACTGATGTCGTACCACGTAATGATGTGTATCATGTAATAATTGGTGTACGTTGTGTCAATGGCGGGACACTAACACTACTACTAGCTACAATAGAGCTAAGCTACAACAGAGATTACTTTCTGAACCGTCCTCGTATATGACTAAAATATCACCTACATATCTTATCCACAATAATATTTGGTATGAATTTAATATGCCATAGGCTACATTATTTTCAAATTCTTGTATAGATATTTCAGACATAATAGCAGATGTAGATGATACTATTGGTAAACCTGTTTGTAAAATTGACTAAACATAATAAAATTACAATCTAATATTTGGCAATAATAACAAATAACACAAAGGAAAATACAATGTTTTACAGATTACATACTCCAGTACTGGACAACAAAAATTGCATGTGTCCATAATATTTCAAAACTACTAAACAACAATCCAGAATAAAATTAGAATAGAATTAAGAAAACAAATTTTTAAAAGAATTACATTACACTGTAATTTTAGAATTTAATACCAACTTGTAAATGCCGTGAAAATAGATTCAAGAAAATTAATACGTTAAGTTTAACTTATCTAATTACTGTGTTTTGGTGGTTTATATTTCATATAATATAAAATATATAATATTTTATATACATATATATATATACGCAACACACTCGTACAACCAAAGTTACCTGTTCGTTCTGTATTTTTAATATTCTGTCCCTAGCTTCTTCTACATTCTCCTTTTTTCCTGTTATTGTTATCACATCACTTTTCTCACCTTCTGCTGGTAAATCGATCTTTGTATGCGTTTCCTCCTTAATCTAAAAAAATTAAAAACTCTACCAAATCAAAAAAAAACTAGATAGAAAAATTAATTTTATATATATATATATCTCTGATTTCATTCATGCACAAATACACTTTATGTGTAAACATAGGTAGACTTCTGTACCATTCCACTTTTCTTTTCTTTTGATTTTAATTGTTATACCCTTCATTAGAAAATCTAGTATGTAAGTGTGACATGTAAAAAAAATGTCTCAAATAGAAAAACACTGCAATACGATTTTATTTGATAAAAAAATTAAGTGATCGTAATTTACTGTTATAAAATCTAAAGACGTGGCTATAGTACAAGCAGTGAACAGTGATAATGGAAATATGCATTATATAATTGAATACTTCAGCAAGATCCTAAAAAACAAAGAAACGGTTCTTTTTTAGAAAGTCTAATCCCTAATCGTATTTCTTTCATTAAGATACTGTATTTTTAATTATTTCTTTGTTTTACTGGAACAGTGTTACTCATCCATCAAGAAATGTTTACTTACAAGGAAGTTTTTTTTTTTAATTACAGTTTTGATAAAAAAAATAATAAGCAAATTCTTTTTTTTTAAATTTATATTCACCTGAATGCCTGGATCTTAATCTACAATTTTACATAATTTTTACCATATTAAATTACTCATATTGTGTGGTCAACTTTGCAATCCAGCTTCATAGAAATCTGCCGCCTAATCATTGTTGTATGGCTGTTTTGACATTGTCATAATGCTGACTGCCAAGGTGCTGATCTAAATGCAGGAACAAGAAGTAGTTAGTTAATGGATATCAGATCAGGACTACATGGTAGATGATCAATTAGGCTGTTTCCAGCCTAATGAAGCTGGGAATAATGAAATTGTACCAACACAATTACATAGAGAACACTTTGGGAGAATGAAGGAAATTCTTTACATAGTGATGAAATCGTAAACAGTCTATTCTCACAGACTTTTCCATTAACTCTCTGAACCAGGTCATCTGTAATGATACATGGACACCCATTCTTGGCCGCATTGTGTATGTTTGTAGAGTGCTCTTTAAATGCTCTAATCCATTTTCTCATCATTCCTCAAACACAGCAAAATGTTGATGAATTTTAACTGCTTTCATACCTCTTGCATTTAAGAAACGAATTACACCATGTACTTCACAATAAGTGGCACTGTCTATAGTCATAGGGTCTTATAGTCAAACACACACAGAAAACTGTAAACAAAGACTAACAATCACATAATGGCGTCTGTAGCAAGCCAATAGATGTAGTTAGTGTGCATGTGTAAAACAGTAACAGTCACACTGTAGCGGACATATATCAAAACTGTACTTACTTAAAAAACATACCTTGCAGATTCAATTATCAACCCGTTGAAGACATCATTTTAAAAAGTCAGCAGCGTATAGACTTGTCTGCAATTATCAACTTCATTATCTTATCTTAAAATTAATATTTTAACAATTATTAATTTTAACAATTTACTACTAAACCTCATTAAATATGCAAGCAGAATAGGAAAATTCCTGTATAATAAGAATATCTGAGCAGTCTGGAGTTATTTCAGTTTCCAATAACTGTGATAAAGAGCCAGAAAGTGGGAGTAATTTGTTATTACAATTTAGAACTCAAAGAGCTGCACATATTTTTAACAGCTTTAATATCTCACAAATAAATAAGTAAATATTTTATTCATAATGGACAAATTATGTATACATTATTTTACTGACATTACATTATCTTTTTAAGATTCATATCATTCCTCTATACTATTAAATTATAGTTTTAATTTTATTACAATAAAAATCACCTAGTACACAATATTCTATACTAGGTGGTTTTTATTTAATAAAATTAAAAAAAAAGAAGAAAAAAAAAAAATATATATATATACCACATCAGGAACGGGTAGGTTATATGGATAAAAAAAAAGGACTGCTCCACATTTGCCTGGATAATTTATGAGAAAATGTTTGATCAGAGCGATATCACAGAATATACAATTAATGATAAAGGAAAAAAAAATAAATTGAACACTTAATTGATAATTTAAAAAATGTATGAAGTAATAGTAAATTGATTACGATGAAAAAAATGTAGAGACATTAATAAAATTTATTTAAAAATATTATTTACTAACACTAAACAAGGATACAGAAAATTCAGGTTATATTTATTACTTTAAATAATATTTTTTTTAAAAATTCATAGAGTAAAGTTTCTGTAAAAGAGAATCTTTTAAACAGTCAGTAATTTATCAAAAATGGCAACAAAAGAGTAATTAATAAGACCCTTCTCATACGCTGAAGTAGTATACAAGGTTACATAAACACAGCTCTGTTGTCTGGTTCAATAGTTGTAGATGTTATATTTATAAGAAATAACAAAATAAGTTAAATTCATAAACTATTCTACATGTCCAACGATACTGAACGCTGATCTGACAGCTCTCATTTTTCTATCTTAAAAACTTGTTCTGACTTTTTGAGGGATCCCCAACAGACAATACTACATTTTAAACAAGAATTTACACAAGTGTAATGAATATTTAATAATTTTAATAAGCTAAGTATTTTATTACACGATTCAATATTAATGAAATCGATTTGGCAGTATCCTGATATGATAATTTACCACCTAAAAAAAGTCCTAGAAATTTCAAAGAGAGAGCAACAGAAATATCGTTATTATTAATGGGAATACTGCTCGTACGAATGCGAGTTCTTTAAGCAGAACAGTATCAAAATTGTTCGTGTAACATATAAATATAATTTTTGATATTATAAAAATATATAAAATAAAATGTTGGGGCCAGATGCACGCATACATACTTTAGTCTTAACTTATAATAAAAAATCAAATAATTTAGAAAACAACATTAAAGAAGATTATCATAAGCCGAAAATAAATTCACAGAAAACCAATATTACTAACAGTTAACAATAGGAAAAATTAACCGCACCACCAAAAACTGTTAACTTATAGTAGTATCATTAGTAGAACATTATATTCCACTAACAATAAAATTGAATCTGTCAAAGGACTTCATTTAATAAAATATTCAGAATTCAGTTATAATCAAGCAATCACATAAAATATAAATTACAAATACATTTGGATGAGACCTGAAGTCAAACTTTAGAGTAGTTCATTTTTTTCGTGGTGAGGGGAAACTTTAGTAACACCAAAAGGGGTTCTTTTTACATTTAAAAAATAATAGTATGATAAGAGTGCTGAAAAATAACATTACATATGTTGTTAATGTAATAGTTGAACCCATTTTAACAAAACTCCATGTACATCTAGTAAACATCTACAGCATTAAATAACATTTTTATCAGATAACTAAAAGACTCTTTCTTAAAAAAAAAGTCTCTTTAAAACTCTTTCTTAAAAAAAAAGAAGAAAATTGCTTATAAAATAAATTCATCTGATCAAGTAGAAATTGGTAAAGAACAACTTATGTGCATAAATGAGAATAAAAAATGCAAGGAAATAAGGTGCATCAATATTAGTCTAATAAACAAAGACGATTTATTTATTAATTTTTTTTTAATTACTCTTTTTTTTCCTTTTCGCAGAGATCACTGATTTATCAAAATGTTTTATAAAATTTAATTAAGAACATTTAAAAATATTATAAATACACAGTTCTGTTTTAATCTTAATTTAATTATTAATGCAAAAATTAATCTTAATAAACAATAACAATTATATTCTGCTATCGAGTAGAAATTTCCTAAACTATTAAAATTCACAAAGTTATTATTCTTAAAGCAGTAATGAATAAGTTTTAAATACCTAAACATGAAATTATTAAAAATGATCATAATATAATCATTCTTACTTTTTATATCGTACATCTGTCTTCACTAATTCTGATTTTAGAAAGATTAGCAGACATCTCAACCACTAAAGAGGCCCTCTTTATAAATTATATATAAAAAACTCTATGTCAGTGAAGTGATCTTCAATAGGAACACTGTTCTGTTAAGTTTTTTTTAAGGAAGCAACTGCTCTTCTCATTAATGCCTCCCACTCATCTCTGCAAAAGGAGCCGGTATAGCGACCACGTCATTTCCACTTCCATCTATCTAAGCAAGGACTATGAAAAGTAGTGGGCATCTTTAAAGCTTTTGACAGATCAAGATAGAGCTTACTATCTTTCATAGATTCTTACCCATCGCCTTTAAAATTTCATACTTTGATAAAAAGATTACAGAATAAAATAATAATACAAATACCTTTCTAATATTGACTCCACCTTTACCGATGACCAATTTATGATACTGTTTATATATTGGGACTTCAAGCACGTATCTGTTTTCAGCAAGTTGCTTAACAAAATTTTTAAGATATTTACAGCACTTATCAACATCCTCTTTAGGACCTCTAATTTTAACAACATCTTTCTTCTCATCTAAATCGACAAACCCAAAAAAAAATAAAATAAAATATTTAACATCTACAGTAAATAAAATTTTACATCGTATCTAAAATCTCTTACTAAATATAATTAGTGCACAAATGTTATCTGGAGGGAAACATCACTAAATGCTACCATCAGCTGTAGTTCAAAGCCTAAGCAGAACAGTAATGTGAAATTAACAAACAGAAACGGCTGTTATAATAATAATTAATAGAAGTAATTATTAAACTTTTAGTCTCACTAAGTTTAACAATTTCACTACTAGTGGTGTGACAAACAAGATTGACAGATAATCTGTCCAAACACAAGATTGAAGACATTCAGGCCATTATAGTAGTGAAACTGATTTACTTAATTTTTTCCATATGTAAACAAACTGGACTCATGAAGGTCATTAAAAATCAAGTCATTAAAAATGACTCATTCCAACTAACACAATATGCAAATAGTTCTAACTATAGTTGCTTACACAATGAATTTTACAATGCTAGATCTAGATCCAGAACACGAGTGTACAGGAAGGTGTATCCAAGTTGGGTAAGAATAAATAACTTTGTCGAGTTAGGTTACTGCACAGAAAGATATGTTTTTTAATCGGTTTTCAATAATTCGTTTAAATCTACATCTCAAAGACATAAATTTTGGATCGAGTTTATAAACATTTTATATTACTATCATACTTTTATTATTTGTTATTATCTATACTACACCTTAAAAAAATTATTAGAAAATTAGTAGAAAATGATTATTTTCTACTTCATAATCATCTTTTCTCTTACAAATGATTTTTGCATTCACTTCTAAAATATGATTCATCCTAAAACTACATTTATTTAATTTTTGCTTATAATAAAATTTAATTAAGTTGCACAAATCAGATATTTTATTTGTAGGCTTTATGTATGATTTTTCATTCATAGGTTATTGTGTTTTAATTACTTTCAGTTTCATCCCCTAATAAATTAAATATAAATCACTATATTACTTTCCCTTTTACTTATACTTCTTACTTCCTTGTACAAATTAAAGGAAGTATTAACCAATTAAGAAAATAATCGTGAAAAATTTTAGTTTTCAGATTTCAACAGAAATATTCACTTTGATCATCCCTGAAACCATTTTGACTAGTTTCGGCATGATGTCTATATGTACGTATATATGTATCTTGCATTACTCCAAAACGATTAGCCGTAGAATGTTGAAATTTTGTATTTAAGACTGTTGTAACTAGTTGTGCACCTCCCCTTTTGATTGCAATCAACTGAGCCAAACATGTGTATACAATCAGATCTCTAGATAAAGCGGGTTTTCAATTTTGAAACATTTGGATTTTGGACCTTTTTTTAACAGAAGTAACAAACCCTTGTTGAGGCACGACCATCACTGCAGCCTCATACTGCGTGACTCTTCGACGTCTATGAAGGGTGATTCAGAATAAGCAGAGAGAGGAATGTTGTCATCAGGCATTGCCTTTCTCAATGACAATGCTTGGCCGCACACTGCAGCTGTAACAAAGAAGCTCCTGCAGCGTTTTCGTTGGGAAGCGTTTGATCACCCACCATACAGCCCAGACTTGGCTCCATCCGATTTTCACCTCTTTGCTCACATGAAATGCTGGCTAGGAAGACAACATTTTGGCACAGACATCGAGCTGCAGACCAGCGTAGAAACATGGCTGAAAACACAGGCGGCTCCGTTCTATGACGAGGGTATTGAAAATTTGGTACCATGTTATGACAAATGTCTAAATCGGAGTGGCGACTATGTAGAGATATGTAAGTACTTGTTACAAATAAAAAAAATTTTATTTTCACTGTGGTTTTAAATTCGTGGCTGATTGGACCTTGAAAAAAATAACCTTCGTATGTATATGAAGTCACTCGAACTGATGTGTGCATGGTTATGGATCCGACATGTTCTCACTTACACCAGATATCTACTTGAGCGACGTGAAACAAAATTAATATATAAACTAATATAAAATGCTAGGGAAATTTTTATGGCATGAGTATAATTGAATATTGTGTGTTAGTATTTTGTGAAGAAGGCACGTAAACAGTGCACTATTCACACATTCAATACGGTTCAAATCGGTGTTCTGAAGCCCATACCTTCCCCTTGTTAGCTACAGTAATATGGATTTTAGATGCCTTGCACTGATTTAACTTATAGAAAAAAATAACTATAGTTATTTTCTTTCAAAATTAGAAATAATTTGCTTATGAAAACAATTTTTTTTTAAACATTAACCATGATCTTAATGTATTAGAATAATTTTATTTCCAAAGCCTAACTTGTTTTACCTTTTACAGATTCTAAAAAATGATTAGCCATAAAATATTAAAATTTTATACTTAGGACTGTTGAAACATCTAGTTGTGTACATCTCCCTTTTTTATTGTAATCAAATGGGCACTAACTGACTTACTTACATTTATTTAAAGAGTAATAAAAGAGCTTTATTTATCCTAATGTTTCAGGTAAGGTTGTTGAATTAATAACTACATAAATATTTGATGTTAATAAAAACTATTTTAGCAATTGTGTAACTTTTCACTTCATTAAAGAATTGGAGGATTGTAACTCACTTTCAAATGAAATATAACTTTAAATGAAGTGCAGTAAAAAATGTGTATATGTAATTTAATAGGAGTACAAGGAAGTTATGTGGTGTCCACATCAGATTTTTTTATTTTTAACAATTTACAAATAACAATAAAAAATAAATTTACTGAACATTCTGTTTCCTTTTCTGCCAATACTCTTTCATTCTTTTATTTTTTTCTGACATTAATTTGGTCAAAAATTTCTTCTTTTTTGATATTTAATTCATTAAAATTTTTTCCAATTTCTTGAAACTAGTTATTTTTAGTTTTTACTTTGAAAGATAATTTTTTTTTTTTCTAATTTGTTGTCCATCATTTTAAGTGTCTATAGCATAATCTTCTTTTTCTTAGTCCATTATCTTTTCAAACTTTTTTCTTAATCGTAACAAATTTTTTCATTTGATCTAAGATAATTTGATTATTTTTATATTTAGGTCCTAAAATCTATCTTAGAAATTCCTTTCTTCTTTTAATTATTTCTAGTCTTCAATCTTTGACCACCACCAGTTTCTGCTACATATAAGCATTCTGGTTTGACAGTCATCTCATAGTATCGAAATCTTGTGGTAAAAAATATTTTTGTTATATATATATATATATATAACAAAAGGCACTCTACACATCAGAATGTTTGATACTCAGGAAAAAGAATGAACTGAAGGAAATGGAAATACGTGAAAGAAGAATCTTGAGGAAAATATTGGGACAAAGAAAACTAGAAGACGGATCATCTTACAGACTAAGAAGTAACGAAGAACTTTATAAAGGGAACAACGAACCGCTGATGTCGACGATGAGAAAACGAAGGGTCAAGTCCTATGGTCATATACACAGGATGTTGGATGATAGGTTAACGAAGCCCGTCTTTAGTTTTTTAACAAATATGAAAGCAACTACGAATTGGAAGCCCGTCTTTAGTTTTTTAACAAATATGAAAGCGACTACGGATTGGGTTGTCAAAGTTATGAAGGACCTCAGGAACTACAACTGAACGAAGGAAATGAGTGTAACAGAACTGAGTTTAGAGATAAAATTAATAAACACATTTTCTGGAAACTTACAGATAAGACTAGAACTGGGAGGCAGTGGACTGATGAACAAAAACAAGTTAAACGAGACAAAATGAAATTGTACTGTGAAAACAGACGGAACACATCTGTTGTGCAAAAAGTTGAACGCGGTCCAAAGAGACCATAACGAAAAAAAATTTTTTTTTTTTTTCTTGTAGTTGATATGATAGGTTATTTCATTTTATTCACTTTCATTTCTGAGGTGGAACTTTCTAGGGCATGATACCACATTATTTCTCTAAAATTGAAACTTTTCAATTACTTTAATTTTACAGTAGTTAGTTTTTAGATACTTTGTATAATATTTGTCATATATTCTCTTTTTTCATAGGATATTTATAATTTTGTTTTTTCCTGATTTCTTAACATTACAATTTGAATTTTCACTACCTCAAAATTGTTTACAATTATTATCTGATCGTGTGGAAAGGCAAAACAATCTATTTTCATACATACAAACAATAACAGGCTGTAAGCATTTACAGTATTCTAAACATTTTTTGCTAGTTTTTTTTTCTAGTCATCTGAAAAAATAACTGAATTTCATCACTGTTACAGGTATATATATATTTCATGTTCATATTTGACAACAGTTTGCTCTTCAAATTATGTAAATACCAAAGATATTGTTATATACAGAATTATTTTAATTACATTGATAACTCTATAAAATTAAGATTATTAAATAACTACAGAGTGCAACATAAATGGAAGGTTTCACCTATTTCCAAAATTCCCAACACATATTTATTTTCAAGACATATTCCAGAATCAGTCTACAGGCTAGAAATTAGTCTAATTGTTACAATTTGTAAGTTCTGTATTACTCTGAAAAACCGTCAAATGATGCCTGAAAACATCAGAGAAGAATGATCTTGTATCAATATATTGGTATTACACATAAGTGTAATCCTATAATAAAATGGGTTACTGATTCCACATTTTGTGCATTATTCATTTACTCTAATGTAATAGGAATTTTGATTTTTTTTCTGCTTTTGCAGTTTTTGCTTTATTAAAACCAGTTTTAAAAAAATTTTAAGGTAGGTGCTTTAATTACGTTAACATTTTATTTGACTTCAACTTTAACCTGTATTTTTTATTATTCTAAGATTTTTATTAACTAAGATTTGAAGGCCTTATACCTCTTGTATTGTATTTGTTTTTCTAATATTATTATTTTTTAAAGGTTAATTAAATGTTACGGCTGAACTTGTACATTTATTTATTTACACAAATTAAAATAAAGCATGCAAAGTGAAAGTTGTTTCAACGATCATAGTGAACAATGCCAGACATATAAAAAATATTATGGCTATTTACCACATGCTTTATGCTGATAATATCATACTCTTGTCTTAAAAGTTACAAGTGGATAACTTACTGGCATTTGGAAATGTTATTTGAACCTCTTGATTGAACATGCTGTTTATTTCCTTTATTTTTTCACCTTTTTGTCCAATTATACTGCTGTGATATTTGTGTTCAATTATTATCTCCTCCTCGGTCTCATTTTCTAATTTATATATCATTCCTTCCAATTCCTGAAATAACGAAACATTATAAGAGCAACAGACATGGTAAAATAATCATGACAAGGACAAAGACTTGAGGCTACATTCCTAATATAACACACCAATGTTATATGAAATTTAAAAATTTGGTAACAAATTAGAATTACGATTCATCAGGAAATTTAAGAAAATGTCAAAAATTTTATTCATATTTTCACAATCAAGGGAATGAATCGAGAACACTCAACGATTGAGTAAAGTGCATATAGAATGATTAAAATTACCACTATGGGGTTAAATTATCAGCAGTCATTTGAAACAATAAATTCTTTGTTTCTGGTAACATGTAGCCTAATTTCAGTCAGTAATTATTAGAAATATAAAAACTTAATTTACCTACGACAATAATAAATGTTTTCAAATGCTAAAACTCAAATATGTTAAATGTATCATTGTAATTTTAACTAAATAAACAATATTACAAAACAGTAGATAAAAAAATGCTTCTACCTGAATTTCATTTATACCTGCTGATGGAAATCATTTAAAAACCGACATAGTTAGATTATGTTAGATTTTAATTTATCTTTTCATAAACAGTTTAAGACCCTTTTCTATATTGAATCTATTCCAGTAATCATTTGGAAAAGTTCTTTCATGGTGTTTAGTATAACTAAATATTTTTTTAATCAACTTTATATAGTGTGGTATAGTAATAGTGCTTTGTACCAGTACATAATTGAATATGTGCTTAAACACATATTCAATTACGTAATAGAGTAAGAATCTAGATTATAGACATAGACTAGAATACAAAATACATTTCTAATGAAGGAAAAAGAAATATTATTATTAAAATTACTCACACGTGTTGCTTCTTCAACTCCCTGTTTACTGCCCTCTATGCGAATGACACTAACATCATTAGCCGATATAGTTATTATGGCATCTGTCAGCACCTTTAAACGATTTACTAAAAAAAAAATAAAATAAAAAATAAATTTCTTACAATATACAGTGTTCGGTACATATTCGCCGAACTTCAGGAACTGACCAAAGCGAGTAAAAAAAGTTCATATCAACATACATCCTATTTTACTTTGCTTTCCTTCTGGAAGCCACTTTGTGATTTACAAAAAAAAAAATTAATTCTGAAGAACAGGTAAACATACTTTAATCAAGTTTGACAAATCTAAGACTAGCATCTTATCCTACAAAATAAAAGCTTTGAAAACATTACCTTCAAAAATTTTAAAATGGCGGCGGCCTTCTTAATTTTTTAATCTTGTGACAAAACCAGAAGAAAGTTTGATGCGAACGACATGACAAATACCATCTATACCAGGAAAAGTTTCAGAAGTAACACCAATGGGCCAACAAAGTGGAAGAGTACTAGAAGATTTCAACAAGACAAGATCACCAACAGCAAGGTTGCGTTGATATTTGTTCCATTTTGAACGAGAAGTGAGCTCATGAAGGTACTCTTTGGACCATCGATTCCAGAAATGTTGAATTTTTTGCTGTAGAAGAGTCCAGCGAACACAAAGAGAGACATTTGAAACAATGGGTTTTTCAGGAAGTCCAAGGATTGGAAACCCAATGAGAAAGTGTTCAGGGGAAAGGGTATTTTGTAAATTTTGGAAAGGAATTTGAAAATATGAACTATGACAATTAACAGAAGTACGGATGAAAAATTTATCAACGACAAGAGAAAACATGGATTTCGACTCGGCAAGAGGAAAACTAGACAATAATGAGATGGAAAAGGAGAGATTTGTGTCAAAAGGAGAGTTTTCCAGAGATGAAGATGCGGAGTTGTAAGAATAGATCTGACGAATAGTTTCACCACAAAGGCGACAAGTGAGAATGCCCATGGGCGACATATGAGAATGCACAAAGGCAAGAGAGAGAATGCCCATGGGCGACAAATGAGAATGCACAAAGGCGAGAGAGATATGAGAGTGAGTCGCAAGCATCCACACATCGTGGCAATTTGAACTGAACCTATACAAAAGAGAGAGAGAGAGAGAGAGACGAGGGCGACCCATAAGGCGTGAAAGTCAGATCTGAACTGGACTGAAGAAGGTGGCAACAAGCTGAAGAGAAATAAACTTTTCTGGAGTAAACGTGTGCAGAAACAAAGTTGCAGCAAATCCAATTGATGAAGCGTCACAAACATCAAGTAATAACTTGCTTGAAGCTGTCTTAGTACGAGTTGTCATTTTTTAAAAATTAAAATTACAATAAAATATTTTGAAAAGTATAAGATTAGATACAATATGATTTCAAGTACCACTGTTAAATAACTATTTAGTTTATACAACAATAATAACATAAAATCTAAAAGAATTTTTCATCAGAAAATTAATACATAAGATATTTGTTATATTCAACTGTCATCAACAATAAGTAATTATATAATTACTGTAACTCGTAGGTGTCAATTACAACTTTCATAACATCATTACTTTCAGTAACAACATGCTTAAAAACAATCCAATATAAGACATTCTAAATTTGACAGAACAATTTAAATTATTTATATAATAGAATAAGTTTAGATCAAAATAATATTTGAAGAGATTTTATGACAAATATTACTTTAAGAAATATAGCCTGAACTTTAGATCCGGAATTATACATCCGACCCGGAGGACCAAAAAACAACGAGCTATGTTGGGTAAAGTTAACAAAAATAAAAGAACACACAGCTCGTATTTGCCAAAAAGAAATTGGACTTTAATTAGAAATAAAACAACTGAACTTATGTTAAATCATAACCTTAAAAAATTAAAAGAAATTATGAAATAAACATAACTTATAATAATACATAACAAATTCAGAAAATAATTATTTTTCAAATAATAGTTTTGAGAATCTACAATTAAACAAAGCCTGAAAAACAAAGGAATATAAGACACCTTATTTTACAATTATTGCATTAAAAAATACGTGGCTAAAAACAGTTTAAATAAATAAAATACATTATTATTCAAACTACAAGATAGAATATAAAAACAATATTACTAGAACAAATTACAATAATAATTACAGAGAAGTCCACAAACGTAACTTCACATCAGGAGTTATTTTCTTTAGATTAATTTAAGAGAAGTAATATGAATTCAGTTCATGAATAGATAATAATTATTCTCTGCGATTAACAACTTACATTAAACCGAATGATAGAGTCAAGTACTATAAAAACAAATTGTAATAAGTAAGCACATAAAATATGTTGCACATGACATAATAACATAACCTTATCTAAGCCACCTGTCGTGACTGCACTTGAGTGAATAAATGGTTTTTTAAACCAAACTTGAAATTGAAATGCAAAATGTGCAATTAACTGAATATTATACAAATTTTACTAATAAAGTAACTGTTTACCATAATAAATAATGAAGGATTTGAACATCCTTTAATAACACACGAATATTGGTAAAAAATGAACTCGTGAAATTAAAGTGCACATATACATACAGTTTATCCTCGGCGTAGTCTGCAATGGCGAATCAAAAATAACAGAGATAACAATTTGTGATTAGAAGTTGAATAATAGGTAGGACCTCAGATATGTAGCAACGAGTTTGGAGAGAATTTGCATAGATGAAAATGTAATCAGCAGCTGGAGAAGATTCGGGGTCGCTAGAATTGGCAGTTTGTAGTGATTGAAACACTTTCAAGAGAGACGTAATATACTGAATTTAAAGATTAACTTAACAAAGAAACGAGGCAAAACAAAACATAGAGATCGGTGAAGTCACGAAACACTGACGAGTAGAACTAGAAAATATTTCGACAGAGAAATACCACGTTCATGAGAGTATGGATGCGATGTATTTAAACATTATACAAGAGAGACAATTGCAACCTGATCCTCCAAGGCTGGAGGATCAGCCTTGTGGATCCGCACAACATGAAAGTCAGGACTAGAATGCTAAAAGTGTGGCGTGGTGAGAAGTAGGGGAACCGAACAAAGCAATGGACAGAAGAGTGTGTGTGTGTGTTTACAACAAGAGTAGTGTCTAAGTGTTAGTATGACAACGATTAGAGAAAACGTGTGGAATTCGGGAACGAAGACATAACAAAAATAATTTACAAGCAAGCAGACCATTAAAGAGTTACGTAAGACTGATAAAATAATTTCTGAATACGCACAAGTTGAAGAAATGACATCAGGGCAGAAAAAGAGAAATAGACTTCTAGGAACTATGACAATATTAAAAATGGTGAGAACAAAAACACCAAGAATAATATATATATATATATTAAGACTAAACAGCAATAAATAAAGTGTGATATGAAATACGTTGACACCAATATGATGATGCAACAGTAAGTCAAACTGGAGCCTGAGAGAAATGATATCGAAAACAAACCCAAACAACCTATTTTAAAAATACACGTATGATAAGCCTTACAAAAATGCAAAATAAATTTACCAAGCCTGTAAACTGCAAGACTCGACCATAACCTTGAATTTATTGGAATAAACGCAACTTTACGCAATAGCGTAAACATACACCCTAATAAATATGTAACAATTTCTTTTCGGCCATGGTGCTTTTAGGGACAGACTGCAGAAATTTAGCCTGGTAGATTCTGGATGTGTCCTCAGTGTGAACAGTTGGATGACACCTACCATGTTCTTTATGAGTGCTTGAACACATACATCGCTCTAAGTAAGTACGCATGATTTTTTTTCATCTTACATAGACCCTAACTATTCTTCCCTAGATGAGTATTAGTTCCGTTCTATATTTGCGGTTTTCTGTGTTTTCAGCATTTTTACAGCCTCTAACCCCTGTGAATAAGGAGATTTTACTGTATATGAAACCTCTTAAAAATTCATGTAGGCAATTATTTGATAAAGACATAATTTCTAAACTAAGAGTTGGGTATGAAAGTGAATGAAATAGTGTCAAAATTAAATCATCACATTCGACTGCAAACAATATTAAAACAAGGATGATTATTAAAAAAAAATAAAAAGTGTGTACAGTTATGTCAAACAAAATAAGAACTTTTGAAAAGTCTCATAACTGAAGTAAAAAATAGACTTACTTCTGAATGCAGTCTACTCATTTATTTGTTAACCGTAAACTATCAACTTTATGCAACTTTTACTGAAAAAGTATTGTCAATATTTCAGAAATTAGAGCTACTCAGGTGAAACTGAAGAATGATTCTGTGCCAGGAAAGTGTTTTTTTTCTTTAGAGCTTCATTTTAATGCAGTGTTGATTAAAATGCTTAGTATTTTAGTATTAAGCTAAGCTAAGGTGCAAATGCAGATATCTAAGTCCCTGAAAACTAACATATATAAAGTTATAGAAGGTACTAATGCTGTTGAATGTCGGTTGTGTGTGAGAATATAAAGTGGAAATTTTATTATATATGAAAAATTTCACAGCTGACCAGAATATTTGGTGATCTTGAAAGGCTGAAACCTCTTTTCGAATACAGCTTAAACATGTTAATTTTTTCGTGTATTGGGTTTGTTTTCGATATCATTTCTCTCAGGCTACAGTTTGCGTCACCATATTGGTGTCAACGTATTTCATATCACACTTTATTTATTGCTGTTTAGTCTTAATATATATATATATATTATTCTTGAAGTGTTTTTGTTCTCACCATTTTTAATATTGTCATAGTTCCTAGAAGTCTATTTCTCTTTTTCTGCCCTGATGTCATTTCTTCAACTTGTGCGTATTCAGAAATTATTTTATCAGTCTTACGTAATTCTTTAATGGTCTGCTTGCTTGTAAATTATTTTTGTTATGTCTTCGTTCCCGAATTCCACACGTTTTCTCTAATCGTTCTCATACTAACACTTAGACACTACTCTTGCTGTCAACACACACACACACACACTCTTCTGTCCATTGCTTTGTTCGGTTCCCCTACTTCTCACCACGCCACACTTTTAGCATTCTAGTCCTGACTTTCATGTTGTGCGGATCCACAAGGCTGATCCTCCAGCCTTGGAGGATCAGGTTGCAATTGTCTCTCTTGTATAATGTTTAAATACATCGCATCCATACTCTCATGAACGTGGTATTTCTCTGTCGAAATATTTTCTAGTTCTACTCGTCAGTGTTTCGTTACTTCACCGATCTCTATGTTTTGTTTTGCCTCGTTTCTTTGTTAAGTTAATCTTTAAATTCAGTATATTACGTCTCTCTTGAAAGTGTTTCAATCACTACAAACTGCCAATTCTAGCGACTCCGAATCTTCTCCAGCTGCTGATTACATTTTCATCTATGCAAATTCTCTCCAAACTCGTTGCTACATATCTGAGGTCCTACCTATTATTCAACTTCTAATTACAAATTGTTATCTCTGTTATTTTTGATTCGCCATTGCAGACTACGCCAAGGATAAACTGTATGTATATGTGCACTTTAATTTCACGAGTTCATTTTTTACCAATATTCGTGTGTTATTAAAGGATGTTCAAATCCTTCATTATTTATTATGGTAAACAGTTACCTTTTTGGACTTCCTTGTAATTTTATATTTTCAAGAAAGCTTATTTACCAAAATGAACTCTATTTATATGTTTACTTATTTCAATTTGATTACATTGTAATTATCTTTTTTGATACTGGAATATTATATAGCTAGTTTTAATTATTTAATGATAAGTTTGTTGTTCATAAATTAGGAAAGGCCAGTGCCAATAAATAAGAATTGTTGTAATTTATTTTTCTAAGTTAATGACATTTGATCATTGCTAAGTTTCATTATTACAGTATGTCAGTAATTGCAACAGTTTTCCAGTTACACTATTTTTATTGATGTTATGTTTATAAGTATCTTATGTTTATAAGTATCTAATTGAAAATAAGGTGTTTTATGTTCTCCTGTTTTCAGGTTTTGTTAAATTGTATATTTTCAAAATGAGTATTTGAAGCATTTATATTTATGTATTTGTCATTTATTAGAATTGATATGTTGTTTCAGCCGATATTATTTACATAAATTCTGTATAGAATTAAGTTATGTTTATTTCATAATTTCATTTAATTTTTAAGGTTATGTTTTAACATAAGTTTAGTTGTTTTCTTTCTAATTAAAGTCCAATTTCTTTTGGCAAATACAAGCTGTGTGTAATTTTATTTTTGTTAACTTTACCCAACAGTGTACCCAAGAGGCTTCCCGCAAACAAACAAACAATATTAGGAAAGAGATCATGCTTTTAACGCCCATTCTCTGTCTCACTCCATCTGTCCTGCCACAAGGCAGTCATGTTGTTCAATTTCTGAAATTTTATCTGAAGTCAACACTTTGGACATTAGCAACATACCCCTGGGGCTTCTCAGACACAATGAAGTCTATCGGTGTCATGCCTGCAATCACCAAGACTGCCCCCTCGTGAAATAGTACAGTAACCACCTGTTACCATTAACAATATTAGGCATTGAGCCATTAATAATACATCCCGATAACGTTTATATTTTAGCCTACCAAACAAACAGGCATTGCATATAGCATAATATCTTTGCACACTCCTTTATACGGGATGCTCATGGTCTTAAAATTAAGACCCCAATCAGGATTGACCACACGTCAAATACCGAAGAAGGTACTGCAGGCCTTACCCGTATTGAAGGTGCTTCTTAAACTGCAGTTTCTCATCAAGAATCAACCCAAAATACTTTTGTACCTGAACACACTTTTTATGCTGACTGCCATCAAAACATGGACTTGCCAATGCACTGCTAAACAGTCTTTGCAGAGCATCAGCATGGTCTTTTCCAGGCTAAACATCATCTTGTGTTGATAACCCCACAGTTCAAGCATGCTGCAAGCTTGAGTGGCTCAAAGTTCAACCTCCCTCCATGAGCATCCTTCGACCAGCAGGAGCCCATCGTCAACAGAAGCCACAATGCAAACCCATTGGGCAACCTCAGCCTCAGAAGAGAATCAAACTCCACAACCCACAATACAGGACCTAACACGCTGCCCTGGGAACATCCCTTGGACAGCGTCTTGCCCTTCTCACAGTCCGGACTTTATGAAAGTAATAAGATCTCAGTTTTCTGCATGTTGAGAAGCTCTCCAAATACAACAAACAGCCCTCTTCATGCTTGACAGTTCCCTATTCCACCATGATGCAAGCCTCTCTAGACCGGAAGTTCAGGGAATTGAACGCTCAGTGGTATCAATAAAAGCCGCCAACAAATCAAATCCAAGACATTCATACTTCAATTCAAAACTCGGAGCCTAGTTGAAAGAAAGTTAACAAATTTCTTCCAGTTTGCATGCCTATGCAGGAAACGACCCTGCTGAACCGAAATGTTACATCGGTACTGTTCACTCATGCCACCAGCAATTTCATACACAATCAATCGATGATCACTTGAGCAATCATCAACCTTCCAATTACAAATATTGGCAGGGAAAACCTACGAATGGTAATATTGATGTTCATTTCACCAAACAATCGACACCCATCTACCATGCCTACATAGGTGGGCAACTCATCATGTACATTATATACCTGTAGATCATGCTGGGCTAAAAAGCCCTCTATTAAGCCACCGCCATCATTGCTGAAACTACTATGCCACAAGAGTGACTCGGTATTCACATCTGCACCTGAAAGGACCAGTGCCAGAGAATCGTAGAATTTTATCCCAGACCTCAAGATGATGATCAGCAAGATCCCTACACTGGAAATATGAACTAGCAACATACAGATACAAGTTCTGAACATCCACACAGACTACGACATGATGATTATTCAAGAGCTGTCGAATAAAAATGTAATCAAGTTCCCTTCTGCACAAAACAGCGGACATGCTTTCAGAACCATAATAGAACCTCTTCCAACAAGAAAAACCTGGCAGATCTCCAAACACAATATATGAATGCTGCAACAAAACAACGTCTCAATCCTCTACGTAATGCAATCTCTACAAAGTCAATCTGAGCAATGTAAGCATTTAACTGACCAAAACTATCCACTTAATGAAATAGAATTATAGTAAATAACGAGAGCTGTCTGATAACACCCACAATCTTTACTGTTCACAGAGTGCACTTATGGTCCTTTCGAAGACATTTGCAATTAACACCATTCCGATCATCTGACTTCTTTGGACACTCCTCATGTGTATGTCCTTCATCACCACAATGAGCACAAACTGCAGGATGTTCACAGAACTTAACCCTGTGACCAAACCTGCAGCACTTAAAACAGTGCTGGAATCTAAATATTCCTTAACCTTACACGAAAAGAAGTCTACAAACAACCTGCCCCTTGAAGTGAAGCTGTTGAAAATTTAGGACTAACCTCAAAAGTTCCGTGTTAGTGCTCCACCTTGCGTCTACCCAATTTAAATAATAATAAGACACTCAGACATGAATATAACCTCATCCATAGAGTATTTTGCTCCCTAATGAGAGACATTAATTCTTCCTCAGACAGCCGTCGATCTGACATACACAATCAGTTTAGGATGCCTCTTGCATTTACGGTTAACTTTCATGTCAGACTTTCTGACTTTAAAGGAGTCAGAGATGACCTGTACAGTTTGTTTGCCATCAGCAATGATGATTAACCCCTTTTCCATCCCTCTAGTACTACGAATTTTCAGATTCTGCCTCTTTTTCAAAGTATGATCTGAAACTCATCCTCCATCTCCTTAGTTGTTTTAGTAGTTGCCCTCTCCTTTAAATTGACGAACACAACCTCTGGTTGCTTATGGGACAGACTAGCCTCCCACCTCTCTTTAAGCACCTCTGCATACCGTTTGCGCTGAGGAAACCCCTGCTGTGGAACCATGGGAGGGGTGGAAACTATCTCCTGCACAACCTCTCTCACCTCAGGCTTAATACCCAATTTTTCGTAGCCTTAAGCCAAGGCCTCTACAATGGGTTTGAGTTCCCTGATCTTAGAGAGAATCTTACCCCGCACATTCACCTTAGTACTTCTTGGTTTTCCAAAAATTGAATTAAGAAGTCGTATTTCTCTTCAAACGCCTATACTTATGGGACTGAACTTCCAGCCCTCCCATTACCTTTAGAAAACTTCTCCATCATTAATTGATCTTTATTCTTTCCAGCCTGCAAAGAACCAGAAGCACTTGTTCGCGACCCCTCATCCTCAAAAGAGGATGAAGTGTTGTCAAGCCTAACCTCAATTGATTCTGTAATCTCCATCTGAGGTTTACCCCGCTTGGACTTACCCTTTTTTCCTTCAGTTTCAAACATTTCCGAAATCACAAACACAACAAAAACAGTATCCTAGACACAAAACGCACATTGTCATAAATAAACAACAGCCAATGACAAAACACGTTAACAAATTAACTACTAATTGAAACATAAAAAAACAATTCCATCATTAAAAACAAACTAAACAACCATAACACTTGTGAAAGGTGGGTTCCCAGACAGCTTATCATTCATCACAAAGCCGAGAAATTTCACATTTGCACCGAACTCAAGAATCATTTCAATAACGAAAGTGACACATTTTTGGACAGGATTTTAACATGTGTTGAAATTTGGATAAATCATTTTGAGCCAGAGTCCAAGCGTCAAAGTATGCAGTGGAAACACCCTGAATCGCCTGTCCATAAGAAATTCAAAATGCAACTATCAGCTGGTAAAGTCATGTTAACCATCTTTTGGGGTGCCCGTGGTCCAATTTTCTGTGATTAGTTGGAGGAGCAACACACTGTTCTCAATCTTGGCTGAGTACTATAGACTGTTGATAATGTGTAGCCGATGCTACTAAGCCATGATTGAGAACAAAGTCAAGCTCGCATTGAAGAGGAAATGTCCGGTATGACAGAGGAAAGGCATGCTTCTTCTTCAAGAAAACGCTCAATCTCATATGACACAACTGATGCTGGAAGTTACAGGAAAAGTGGGTTGGGAGCTTCTACCTCATTCTCCTTACAGCCTGAACTTGCCCATTCACATATTTTCTGTTTGGTCAGATTAAAGAAGCTTTGCAATGCATCAAGTTCAATGAGAACTGAAGAGGTAAAGAAAAAAGTACATAACTGGCTTTGAGATCAAGGTAAAGAATTCTTTGCTGAGGGGATAAGAAGTCTCGTGAAAAGATGAGACAAGTGTAGAAAAGTTGGTGGGGATTACGTGAAAAAGTAGACAAAAAAAATTGTATTTATTCAGTAAACCACTTTTGCTGTACAGCTATTTGTCTGTTTAATAATTGAATGATCCTCATATTATTTTTGCACTTTATGACTTTTTGTTTTTATTTACATATTTAGTACTTTCATAGAGATCACTGCTTTATCAGAACTTTTTTTTAAATTAAAAATATTAAAATTATTGATAGAATATGTTTATCACTTCCAACATTAATATAACATTTATATATATATATATATATATATATATATATATATATAATTGAATAATTTTTTAGCATTTTTATTGTATCTTTAATTAAATTTTATGAAAAAAAATCCTAATGAAGCAGATTTCTAGTAAAGAACTAAATGTAGAAGAAGAAGCAAAAGCAAGAAATTCAGAAGATTAATTTTATAAATAATTATTATATTCTGCCTCTAGGATGCAATTTGTTAATAATTTATTAATATTTGTATATGTAAATTAAAAATTGTTTACCATTAGCACCATTTTTCCCAATAATATGCTTATAATGCTTTGGGTCAACAGTTAATGTAGTATATGTTAGCTGGCTGATCAGTTCATTGGCTTTAGTCATTAATTTCTCTCTAGCAATTTTCACCTCTTCAGGTGGGCCTTCAATCTTAATTTTATCTTCTTTATCCATAAACTCAACGTGTACCTAAATGACAGAAATGATAAAGTCAACAACCTAAATAAAAATAAAATTATAAGGAATATAATAAATATATGGTTAAAACAAATGAAATTTCACTAAGTTAAAAAAGTTTCTTTATCTATATCGGTCTCATTTGGCCTTACACCTCAGGAACAATTTAGACCAAACAGACAGTTTAGAACATTATAGAATTTGGATCGATATATTTCGAGTTAAAGTTCAGTTGAGGCCCATATACCTTTCAAACAATGATCAGAATTATCTGTCACATCATAAACTGGTGAATTCACTACGGTTCTACGGAAAATTTGTGCAGAAAGTCAACCCACAGTAATAAATTGATGTTGATCACCTGGGTGAAAATAAACCTAAAAAGGTGAGCTTAACTTAAGTAATAATTCATTTACTACTGACATTTCTTTAAGATCAACAATGATGGCGGTATCAAGATTGTTAAAATGAGAAAAATTAAAGAGATTCTGCTGAAGATCTAGGGAGTAACTCTAATTAAAGATTTTGTTTCAAGTCCAGAAAACTAAAAAGGTGTCAACAAATGAAATAGCAGAGAAATACCAATACGAGGGTGAATTAAATTAAAACGATAATTTTGCTATTTTACACAGCAAGTAGTTCTGAGTTGGATGGTGGAGCGAAGGGTTAATGTTCAGTGTGTTAGAGAGGGGGAACCAGCTTGATTAGCTCCTCCACTCTGTTCTGTCATGAGTACAGCCATGATTGAGCAAGAGGTTCATCGTCTGTTGCACAACATATAATCATAGTTTTTTAACTAATGAAGGCTTCAAATCCATGGAAATTTTAACACATTTAAAGGTACAGTTTGGTGATGCTTGTGTCCCAGAATCAACCCACCAGGTTGGTCTAGTGGTGAACGCGTCTTCCCAAATCAGCTGATTTGGAAGCCGAGAGTTCCAGCGTTCAAGTCCTTGTACAGACAGTTATTTTTACACGGATTTGAATACTAGATCATGAATACCAGTGTTCTTTGGTGGTTGGGTTTCAATTAACCACAAATCTCAGGAATGGTCGAACTGAGAATATACAAGACTACACTTCATTTACACTCATATATATCATCCTCATTCATCCTCTGAAGTATTATCTAAACAGTAGTTACCTGAGGCTAGACAGAAAAAAGAGAGAGTGTCCCAGAATCAAGTGTATACATGGGCCAGTCAATTTAAGGGCGGGTGAGAAAGTGAGAAAACAAAAGTCATAATTTACGCCCAAAATCAAGTTCACAGCTGACAACATCCATGCCGTTCGAGAGCTTATCAAAGATGATCACCGGTTCACTGTTGAAGAAATCATGTCAGAAGCGGGTACCAGCTATGAGGGTGCTCCAATCCATTATCACTGATTATCTTGACTTTAGAAAAATTAGTGCTCAATGGGTTCTGAGGTTGTCAACTGAAAATCAAAAACAGGTCAGGTCAGGTAGGAGACCTGCGAGAGACTTCTGAATCGATTTCAGCAAGAAGACTTTTTTGAGGTGTATTGTTACATGTGATAAGACATGGGTCCTTCATTACACTCTGCGGAATCAAAAATGGTGAGTAAGGAATGGAAAAGAAAGGATGAGGGCTTCCCACTGAAGGCCAAACCCATCTTTTAGCTGGAAAAGTTCTTGCAATGATTTTTTTTTACTGAAGGGTAGTTTTACCGATTGATTTTCTCCACAAACAATTTAGAATGAATGCAGCTTACTATTGCCAGCTGCTACAGTCAACAAAAGCTGCCTACTGAAACAAACGACAAGGTATGCCCGTCAGAGATGTTATCCTGCATGACAATGACAGGTTACACACCATAATTTTGAAAAAAGAGAGAAATTGAAAAAATGCACTGGCAAACCCTCAACCACCCTCCCTACAGTCCAGATTTGTCTCCCTATGACTTTTTTTTGTTTGTGCCCTAGAAAGAATTGCTTAGAGGGGAATGATTAAAAATCAATAAAGATGTTAAGAAGCACATGTGCAATTGATTGACGATTCATCCTCAAACATTTTATGAGCAAGGAAGATTCAAGCTTCCAAATCAGTGGCAAAAGTTTTGCGTGTAGACTGTAAAGGAGACTATACAAAGAAATAATGAAGGTATGATTGTTTTAAATTATTAATCAATAAATTTATTAAAAAAATTACTGTTTATATTTTATTCACCCTCTTATAAATAAATAAGATAGTCAGCGGCAGGTTAAGGTCTTTGTCTTTCATTAAAAAGTTCCTGGTTCAAACTACAGTCATATGTAGAAGTTTTTCACATCCTATAAAGTTCCATGCCGTATTCCCATATGCTGATTAGTGTCAGAAAGCTCATCAGGTAGTACAAATTCTGCCAAAACCCACACAAATAAACTCAGAAAACTAGGCAAGTAAAATGGATAGTGATGAAAAATATGACATTTTTAAAAAAAGAATTAAAATTATTTCTATTTGAACTTAATCCTTTGACCCAATATAATAGTAATAAAATTGTACACTACGATGATTATTCCTATCTACAAAACCTACTTTTTTTTTATTTGACCTGCAGCATCACTGTTAGGTATTGCTTCAGAGGATGAGATGAATGACAATTTTTTGTAGCATGTGAAAATGCCACGCCTGACTAGGATTTGAACCCAGGACCTACAGAATTCCTGATACCTAAGAGTGCTTTCCTATTACTCTTATGATTAGGAGAAACCACCTCCTCATGTATTTATAATTAAAAAATCTGCTTAATCTAACACACTCATCCATCAACGGTTTACTGTACTGATATGTGTTATATGGTACATTTGTGACAACAAATTACATTAACAATTTTATTCATTACAGCTTCATAAATAAATAGCAGTTGTATCTGGGCTGCCATCTGGACTGGTATAACACAATTTATATGCGCATTTGGTACTCGGTTTGTCACAATTAATTCTTAAATTTTATTATTCTATGACATCATTTCAGAATATTTCTGACAACGAAATACAGGAACAAATAAAATAAAAAGAAAAAAATAATAATGAATGTGACATTAGTGAAATGGTCATACAGTATGCGAGTATGAAGATGAGTCTGTGATCTATGAATAAGATGATGATACTGAGATTATGGGACTGAATCACATCGCTTGTAATAAAGAATTTGTGGAGAAAAACAGATACTTTCATTGTGGAGTGTTTCCAATTTCATGATTTGAAGTTTGTCATTTATAGGTTCTTATTTTCTGAACAAAAATAAAGAAGAGATTTCAATAAGTGTTTTAGAGACCGCTAAAGAACAACCTTTAAAATCTCACCCGTCCGAGCATTAATGTATCTTTCTAAGAATTTTATCTGTTAAGTCTTAGAGTTAAGACTTAAAAAAAAACTCATTTACGTAATTCTCATCACTTTACTTTTTAATGTGTCCACAATCATCAGTGTCCTATTACAAATATACCCTGAAGAGTTAATTAGTTAAGTTAAGAGTAAATTAAATTTAAAAAAGTCGTCAATAAATTTTCTTAAATCTTTTCAAGAACTCCATTCCAGTCTGCTTGAATGTGAAAGTTCAAATACAATCTAGTAAAATAGAAAATTTAAGGATTAAAATATTCCTTAAATAAATTATAAATATTATTGTTAGTTTAAATTACAAATTAATATTATTATTAGTTTATTACAAATTACAACAGCACAGTTATCAAACAGAAAATAAGAGTCCCTGGATTTATCCACAAGTAGCCCTCCCCATAAGGATAAAATGGTTCTATTAATTTTGGTATCCTTGTCAGTAATCACACAGGATCGATATACATTTAACAAAACCCAAAACAAAAAGAAATCAAAGATAAGGAAAAGCAATTGTATGATGGAAACAATGTACACCAGAACCACAACATAAAATGAACCACTGACCCAGAAATCAGACCTGTAAAGGCAAAAAATATACATCCCATCCACATTTGATAAGATAAGCAGGAGCAATACATTACTTCAGCTATTTTATGCCACGTTCATTCAGAAAAAAAAATTCTAGCTATCCAGATTATGTCCTGGCCCAAAATTAATTAGATAAATGAAATGATAATGAATCAAACAATAAGCAATTCTAATTAAACACTGACCTTGGGGAAGTCTTCTTTTAATTTTCTAATGTCGTCACCCTTTTTTCCAATAATATATCTATGGATCCAGTTCGGTACATCAACAGTTTGTGTTGTAACGCTGTTTGCTTTTTCATAAACCAGACTAAGAGCTGAAAAAAAAATTTAATGATTGAATTTTAAAAAAAATTGCATTAAGTAAGCAAAGAATAATCAAGAGGGATCTAAAAATTAAAGAATACTTGTTTATAAGTTAAGAATATCTGTGCTTACGCAGGTAATCATTTGCTGTGTTTCGAGCTAGTTAGTTCCCATTTTGAGAGTTCAGTTTGAGCTAAGTTTTACTGACAATATGTATATTACTATCATTTTCCAGTGTTTAAATATATACAAAAATGTTTATCTTGCTGAATGTGAAAGTTCAAATACAATCTAGTAAAATAGAAAATTTAACCCTATATAAATTCATAGGGAAATAAGGAAACAGTTGAAATGAGATTCTGAATCTAACACGTGTAAAAAAAAAAAATAATGTATCATGTTTGATGTTAACATCAAACATTTGCAAAAATTGTTCTGGATAACCCATCTTGTACTAAAGTAAAAAATAAAACTACGATATTTATAAGAATTTTAATTTTTTTAGATTAAAAGGTTTCTCTTGATATAAAACTGTAACAAACACCTTGACTACAGAAGATGTGTTCCAAAATTTACATGAGCCCAGAATATTTCTTGATAAATGTAAATAAGAATGTGATGAATTTCTTAATCCCACTGTTACTGGAAATGGAACACAGGACAAGTGATAAAACTAACAAAAATAAATGCAACTGATGCAATGGAATCATTCGGGTAACTTTCTAAACTGAATAGTCAAGTGAACTCTCAGCTCAGGAAAAATGATGGTGTACTTTTTCTGGGACCAGAAAGACCTCTTATCATCAATTTCATACAAATGAAAATCAGAGTGGCAGTAACTTCATAGCCTTAGTGAAATGATATGCTTCTTCATTCAGCAGATAATAAACAAGATGACCTATCGACAAATGGTCTTGATTATGTTTCAGAAGAAGACAAAATATGGCAATAACTCTGAAGTGCCGCTTCAAAAATTTGACCAGACACAGTTAGAATAACCATTATGCAATCTAAAGGCTGGCTATATCCCATACCAATTTTAATTTTTTCTAAACAAAAATAAAACTTAAAGCAGTTTCCTTTTTACAAATTATGATGAGGTCAGAAAAGTTGTCACTGAATGGGTCACGAAACTAACAACAATTTTTTAAAATGACAAAGTACAAAAGAAAATCAGCATTGTTTAAATCTACATACCGATTGTGAATTAAAAAAATAAACAAATGTAAATACTTGTTTAATTATTATACTATAGCAAACATTTTCTATTGACTTAGTAATTATGTCAAGGATATATGTTTATTGAAGCCTTAGTGAGTGATAAGCATGCAGTTTCTTTCACTAACTTATAATCAAAAAGGAATTTAGAATTTGTGATACAATGGCAATGGGAGTTAATATTTTGAAGCCAAAATTTTTTTTATTAAATTACAATAACATATGTGCTGAATCAAAAGTGCATTTTATTGTACTTTTACTGTTCTTTGACACATGTGCTGCTATGTTTGCAGAAGTTATGGCAGGATGGCTATCCCTTCACTTTATGTCTGTTCTGCAGTTTTGTGTATTTAAGTTTCCATTGATCGTAGTAGGCAAGTACAAAGTGCTTTACTGGTACTACTGGTTACTGGTACTAACAGGTTAATGGACTGTTATAGGTATCCAATGAGATATGAAATCTTTTGAAAATAAAATTCACCCCAAGCCTTATGTACTCTGTACAGTGGAATAAAAATGTATAATAGATTACCATGAAATAAAAAATCTACTACCTTATTCTATTAAAACTATCTAAAACTATTACCTTATGTTCGAGTTATGAACATAAAAATGTTATCTTTAAAAATGAAAAAAAAAACAGCTGTATTTAGAGCAATAAATTTAGACCTTTGAAAAATTAGGTTTGCAACCCTAACTGTATACTATGAGATTAATTTGTCAGTAACCATTCTATGTTGTCATAAAATTGTGGTTAAGTGTTAATAATAAATTTAGGTGGTTTAGTTGTTATCGACATAATTTTAATTGCATCTAATTATTTTTCAGAATCAAGTTGTGATGTTTGTTTATGTCTGTTGTTTTTAAACTGTATTACATTTTCCCAACTGAATTTGAATTTAAAAAAGGGAAATTCTGTCTACAATTCTTTGTTTTGAAAAATGCCATGTCATTTCTCTCATGCCAAATATGCTGATACGATTCTTATGTATAGCTTTTGCAATGTAAATGCTCTAGCGGTGGTCCAAGAATACTGACAGATATCCTGTATGAATAATTAAAAACCATAAAGTATTTTGTAGAATCTTTAATAATCTTCATGAGAATGGTACACTTCCCAGCTCTCATATTTCATCTGAATGTCAACCATGACGTTCATGATCTTTCATAGTGATGAAACGGAAAACATTCTTTGGATGGTACAGCTAGTCCTAAAATGTGCACGCAAAGAATTTCTGCATGACTCACCATTTCAAAAAGTACAGTATGAACATTATATGCTAACGAACTGTGTCCTTATTATGTTCAAGAAGAAAGTTCAACACCTCCAGTTGGCGACCCTCCCAGCCAACTGCTGTTTTGACAACAGGTTAACAAAAATTACCACTTAATCCTGTTCAAACTATTTTCACAGAAAGCTACTTTTACCCGTAATGGTTTAAACACACAAAATTCACATTGGTGGTGGAAATAAACCTCAGATGCTGTAATTGAATCAAATTTCCAACAATTTTTAGTGAACATTTGGTATGGCATGATCGACAACCAATTATAGTCCCTTTCATAATAAAACAACAGGTCAGAGGGACAAATTATCTGAAATCTTTAAACTACGAATTTCTTTCAATGTTTGAAAATTTCTCATTGGCAAAATGAATTGAAATGTACTACCAACCTGATGAAGCACCAACACATTTTAGAAATGAAGAAAGACAATTCTTAAAAAAAAAGAAGAAATCATTTGTCAAATATATATATATAGTCCTCTTAAAGAATTTAAAGTATGTGACGTCATTTATATCTTTTAGCATATTGGATTACCATGCTTTATATCCACAAATCAAATTTAATCACATCATACTATTCAAAATGCCATAAATTAAAAAATAAAATAGACAGGATATGTTAACAAGTTTAACAAGTTTTAAAACAACTTTGATAAAGATATGAAAATACTATGCTGGCAAATTTTTAGAAAACCCATATAAATGAACCCCAGTTTTTATAAATTAAGTTTTATGAAAGAAAAATCTAAAGAAGTTGAGAAGATGCCAGGGACATAAGACTTTTAATATATACTAAATTAGCTTCTTGTGAAATATGTCTTTTCAGAACGTAAATTTTTATTCTGACATAGCTAAAGAAGATCTGTTACATAAAACTTGGAAACAGTGATCGTTATCATGTTCAACATTACCTAAGATATTTACAGAATTATGAAGCGAGATCAGTGATTAAACAAACATTCACTTACATTCATAGACACGAGCTGAGGTGAAATGCTTAAAGAAACAGTTTGGCTTTTTTTTTAGTAAACAGATTTCATTTTTTTTCATAGAAAATATGATGTATGATGTTCTTTATAATGGAACAAAATTAAAATTTTGAGCATCTAAATAAAAGACATCACCTTTTTTTAATGATTAATTTGATAGTCAATCAAAATATATTAAACTACGCAGTCTCTTGCTAAAACTGGTAAATTCAAAACATAAACAAGTAAAGCATCACAAAAAAAAAGTAATACATAAATAAATTTACATCATGATAAAAATTTTAGTTTTTTACCATGTCCCAGTCTGTCTTGAGGCCCTCTCAAGATGATTGTATTAGTGGCATCGCTGTTTGGCATTTCAACACTAACACCAGTTCTGTCCAATATTTCTGTTATAGCACTACCTTTTGGGCCGATAACATACTTATGCTGAGATTTCAGAACTTCTACACTTACTGTTGCACAACGTTCTTCCTAAAAAAAAAAGGGCAACAAATTTAATTTTAACATGATCATAAGCAAAATATGTACAAAAAATCAACAACCCTTATATCACCAAATCAAAATTCTTAAATAGCCAGAAAGCCCTAACAATTCCTGAATGGTTTCTGTCCTAAATTTTAAAAATTAGTGAAAAATCAATGAAAAATAAATAGATTTGTAGAGTATTGGGAAATATTTAAAATGGAAATAAGAAAAGCTTAAAATTTTTTCTAGTATTTTCCACTATATTTGAACATGAAAACGTAGTTAAGATATAAGAGGTTGTTTCTTGGAATTTTTTAACATTATTAGGGGTCAAAAAATACAAAATTATAAACAACTTTCTTAAAAAAGCAATTTTATAAAAAAAAAGTTTTTTACTAATTTCTACATTTTCAGAATGAAAGGATGAAATTCAAAATTTCTATGTTACTTAATTATTAATAAATAAAATAATTTTTAACTTAACAGTTATTACCTTCACGTGCAACTTGATTCTAGTAATGGCTATAACAGCTCATTAAAACAATTAATTTTTAAAGCACATATTTTACAAAGATTCATTTCTTCACGGCTCAAAAACTTCATTATCTAGAATTGATGCACTTTTAAAGCTGAATAATGTTAATATTGAACTTTTTCTAAAATTTGGAAAAACAAAATGTTACAATCAATTTAAAAACTGGCATAGGGATGCCAAAACTAGTTGAATGAAGTGATGCAAAAAAACTGTCATAAGGCAAAACTTTACAGACAAACTTGCACACAGATGCTTTTAAAATTTTCCCCAATATTGCAAAATCATAAAATTTAGGTCAACTTAACCAGCACTTAACAAAAAAAAAGATAATTTAACTGATAAAACTTATTGGCTTTACTATCACTACATCCATAGGGGGAAGACACTCACCTTGTGACATTACCGGTCACCACACACTCCTTACATTCCGAGCCCTGAGGGGTTTTACCAGAGGTCGTCTTTAGACCCTCTAACTGATTACATTTTACAGTCATTAGCCAGAGACCTCAGTCGGGATGCCACCAATGTAAATGTCTCGGCAGACATTTGCATCAGTAAAATACCAATTCAATTTTGCCTTCATGTAGGCCTCAAACGGACATCTTCACATCCAACCTTGCATGATTCCCTCAAACTAACTAACCGAGACTGCTGAAGCACGGACCCCCCCATGCCTAGCCTAAATTTGATAACACTGTTCATGACTGTGAATGCCTCGGAAAACGAACGAGTTGTAAGTTAAATCGGGGCTACACTCATGCCAATCAAAACTATGTTTTACGCAACATAGAAATTCAGACCTATACCCAAATAAGTCGGCTAAATTAGGTCACACCTCACTCCGGTCTGTGCAGGAGCTGGAAACAAACCCTGCACTCCCACTCAGTCCCATCATAGAGTCTCACAGGTAAAAATTCAGGGACCGCCACGGAAAGAAGCCACACCCCCCCCCGGTCACACAGGCTACCATATACTGGCAGCGCGGCCAGCCTGCCAGCAGGAGCCCAAAATGGAATCACAAACAATACCAATATTACCATGGCACAATGAAAATGCCCCTATCTCCAACAACCTATCACCACAACACAATAAAAGTTCAAAAAAAACACACCACTAAAATATTAACTTACCACATCCTTAACTATGGATAATATTTTTTCTTTTGCAGCTGCCACTCCATCTTTATCACCGGATATAGTTACTTCATCTTTGGCAACAGTAGGAGGCAGTATTGTAATTTTGGTACCAGTTTCTGCCATCATGGCATTTAACTGTGCATTATGAGGCCCACAAACAAAAGGTAAATATATTTTAGGTACTGTGATCCTTTCAAATGCTTTCTTTGACTGCAACAAATACAATCCAAATAATGAAACAATGACTCATCAACCCAGCAGTATAATGACATCTAACTTAACACACTGACTATTAGCTGCTAATAAATAAACAAGATTTTTTTGTATATTCCTAAGGTAACATCACAATACATGCAGGAGTTAATTTTAATTAGATAAATTTGATAACATTAGCAACTAAAAACAGTCCGACATAGACCAGGGTATCATTAATTATGAGCACTCTCAAATATTTTGGTGAGGTGTTGCACTTTACAGTTAGAAACTTAGAAAAGATGAAAAACAGTACAGTTTATTACTAATTTATCAAGAAGGACCAACAATGAATTTAAATGAAAAAATCCAACATCTAAGATAAGATGTGTAAATCTTGTTAAAATGAACTCATTTTAAAAGTCCATTTTTGTTGTTTATGCATACTCCCATAGATATAACCTGACAGGATGAACCAGCATGATAAGGGAGACAAACTGATATGGTGGTTTTTTACTTCAGCTTTGTATGTTCACAAAAATAAATGAAAATATAATACTATCATCTTAGCAACTTATTAAAAAATAAACTTATAAATTACACAAGGGCTATTCAGAAATTAACCCTTGGTCCTCGGTATTGCGCAAAGGAATGGGGTTAGCGATTCTATCTTTGCGCAGTTGAGTGGTATGGTTCAGTATGGTTCTAATAGTGTTACTGGAAATATTGCTTGCTTGTTTCTTCCTGTAAAACTCTCATTTGAAATAACTGCTTTCGTAGACAATCCCACCAACAGTGAAGTGCAGACATCAGTTTCCTTCATGAAAAAAATTTGTCAGCTGCTCGAATTCATCATGAACTTTGTGCAATATATGAAGGGAATATGATGAGTGACGGTGTAATAAGAGAATGGTGCCGTATGTTTCAGGATAGGCAAACATTCATTACAATGAAAGAAGTAGTTGCTCAATTGTCACAGATGAACTTCTTACAAGTCTCAATGTGAAGATCATCAATTCATGATAACAGAATCATCAGTCTTTTTTCCTTTGACATACTGTGAACAGTGCTATACAAAATTGCAAAAACAGCAGGTTAGGCTTCAATAAATTCTGTGCTCACTGAGTCCCTAAGTTTCTTTTTGATAAATACACAAAAAAAAAAGATGGGGTCAGCAATAATCTTCCTTCACCAATACCATAACAAAAAGGATAAATCCCTTAACACACTGTAACAGGCAATGAAACATAGCTTAAATTTGTTAACATGGAAACAAAAAGTCAATCAATGCAGTGGGGCCACACCAGTTCTTAAAAACTTGTAAAGGCCCATCAAACACTTTATTCAAAAAAGCTGATGACATCAGATTTTGGGGCTGTTAGCTGATTTTATAGAAAGAGACAGGGCAATTAACGCTGAAACCTGCTTCAAGACTTTGAAGAAATCGAGAAGGGCCATACAAAACAAACGACGCGGCATGCTGAGTTCAGCATAGTTTTTCTTCATGACAATGTTCGTCTGCATACTGCAGTACACACTCGCCAAAATGGCAGTTTCAAATTGGAGTTGTTTAACCATCCTCTATACAGCCCTGATTTTGCTCCCAGTGATTATCACCTTTTCACAAAAATGAAGAAATGGTAAGCGATGCAGCGTTTTGAAAATGATGAGTTGAAAAACGATGTTACTACCATCCTGGCGCTGTAGGGATCGCCACCTTGTGACGATCCCAGCTGCTACACCACCCTTTCTGTTCCTAACCCTGATGGGCTGTACCTCAAGTCGTCTTTCAGACCCTCTAAACATGATAACACATAACAGTCATCAGTTTGGCCCCTCTCCAGATGCCAGCGATGGAAATGCCTCGGCAACATTTCCATTAGTGTATTTACAAAACTTACTATTGCCTTCGTATGGCTTCATCCAACCGCAGCCACAAGTGTTACTACCTGGCTTAATTCACAGGCGGCAGAGGTTTATAATGAGGATTATCAAAAACTTTGTTTAAAGATACGACAAGTACCTTAATCTGGACGGCAATTAAGTAGAAAAGTAGATAGAAGATGCATAGAATAAATTGAGGTTTCTTTAATAATCAATCGGAAGTTACTTTCCAAACAGCCCTTATTTAACAGCAAATAGCTTTGCTATAAAAAAATCACATCACTTGCTAACCAATAAAAATCATAACAAAAATTACAGTTTCTGTTATAATGCTAATATCTAGAGAAGAGTTTACACAATCTAAATGAAATATACCTAAAAAGAATCTGGTCTGGTCTATTTTATGAATTTATTCTCAAGGGAGCAGGAATGCTATAATATACAAACAATTTATACTTAAACCATATTATTATGTAACAATTGGGTTTTCCAGATAATTTACATCTACAACTATCTACCTTCATTTATTCAGACGGTGAACAAAAGTCATAGTCAACTTCAACACTCACATTTATCAACTTCACACACTTTATAATAATATTCTCTGTACAGTAGATACTTGTATACTCTACTTCAGAACTAATGTTTTTCTTCTTCATGTAAATAAGTAAATAGAGCAGCCTTCTTGATAAACAATGATAAATGATTATTTTCAGTCCACTATCACTTTGTTGATATCCTCCTGTACAGTCACTCATTTATTCATTCATTCTATTACCAACTGCATACATAAAAATGATAGCCCCAAAAATAAATCATCGATAAATCGTACTGATGTAAAAATAAATACTAATGTAATAAAGATAATATTAATAATGATAAAAATGGCACATACACATACTTCATATACGAGGGTCAAATATAAACTTAACTTTTGTCTTCAGGGCTCACATACAAACATGAGTGGTCTAGTGTGAAGGGGTTGTTAGTGAAAGAGATGTGGAGATGGGATTAACACTCTAGCCGCCTTTATTTCCATCTTTTGGATCAGTAATATCACGTCAGAGCAAGAGGTTCTCATCGGTTGCGCAGTATATCATAATAAAATTTTACACAAATGAGAGCATCAATCCATTAGAAATTCTGACTAAACTGTACATGCAGCAAATTTAAGGAGGGGATGAAGCTGTAGAAAATGGGTAGCAGTAGATATTGAAGGGCAAGTGTAATGGATAACAACATTCAATTGTTCTGGACCTCAATGAAAACAATCAGCACCTTACAGTCGATATCGTTTCAAAAGTAAATATCAGTCATAGAAGTACCTGTTCCATTATCACAAAGCACCTTGGGTTATGTAAGGTCTGTGAAAGGTAAGACCCAAGACTTTTAATCTAAAATCAAATACAAGGAAGACAGAAAATTTGCCAAAGGCTCCTGAATCAATTTCAAGAAGGAAATAATTTTTTGAATAAAACAGCCACAAGTGATGAGACATGAGCTTCCAAGTTGAAATCAGTAAGTATGAACTGGCACAAGAGGGGTGAGAATTGCCCTGTAAAAGTGAAAATGTATTCACCAGCTAGAAAGGTTCTTGCAACCATCTTTTGGGACTGCAAAAGCATAATGCCTGTTGATTTTCTACAAGAAAATTGTACTGTGAATGCCACTTACTACTGCTAGCCCTGGGACAAACTAAAAGCTGCCTACAGGAACAAAAGGCGCCATCAACTGATCAGATATGATTCTCCTTCATGACAATCCACATCTTGTAATAGTGTATCCATGAAGGAAGAAGGTCAGGTGTGACTTGGTTTGAAGGAGTCATGGTGACTCCTTCAAACCAAGTACTGGGAGGACATCAATTCCAGAGTGTCAGAGGAAGTCGAGTAGTTTGTGCGCAATTGGCTCATGGCACGTCCTCAAGCTTATTATGAAGAAGAGATGTGCAAGCTCCCTTGGAGTTTGCTCACCTCTTTTTCATAATAAGACATGTGCATTTTCCAATGCAACATTTGGAAAAATGTGACGAATTTCAAAGTGACTACAAACAAAAGCAATAAATATGTTTTGTATTTTTATTCCATACTAATAAATGTAAAAGATAAAAGCCTGATTAATATTGGAAAGACTGATCCTCATGGATGCTAATTAAATGGCAATAAATACTGATATTAAATTACCAACTAAGAGCACAATTAAAATCACTACCTGTTCCTCTGAAATCATTTTAATTTCATGAATAGCTCGTTCAATGCCCTCCTTGGTTCCAGTGACTGTAACAGTTTCTGATGGATCATTCATTGCAGGCACTGTTATTTTAGTTTCAGTATCACGTTCCAAATCTTTTAATCTCTGGCCCATTTTGCCCAAAACCCATTTATGATGATCTTTAGGTATAACTATAGACTTGTTTGCCTGTTCATAAAAACAAATAAAATTTATTAAAAACAAAACAAAACATATATATATATATAACTCAACTTGATCCACCTAAGTTTTTAATTCTGTACTTAGGTGGATCAAATTGAATTATATGTACAATAATTAGTAGAGGTGATATGGGTCATGAAAAGATTAATTTCAGAAAAATATATATATAACTTCTGAATATGTTGCTGATAAAAAAAAGAAAAAATGCACTTTGTACTCTGATAAAAAACAAGTCATTATTCTAGGTTCTACTTTTGTTTAATCAACTTTAAATGATACATTAAGCTTTCTTGCAGTCATGCTCAACGAATTCCATATAATTCATAAATACAATACTACTTTCTTTCACAATTAATTCTGATGAAAGAACATAGTGACATATCTTTAAGATACAACTTAAATTATATAATTCATTAATGCACTTTCCTTTTAATTTAATATCATAACCGAGTTCAACTGAATCAAGAATGTAAAAGGAATCTTCTGAAAACAAAAACAATAATATGTAATTCAGTTTTAAATTTCAAATGAATTAAAAGTTTAAAATATTTTTCAGAATGAATTCAACCGACGGTATAAATAAATAACTTACTTTTTTCATACCTATACACACTGTGCAACTGTATCTAACCAGAGGAATATCTATTTACTTTTTCTCTCTCTCTCTCTCTCTTACGACTACATGCCTATGACCTATGACAGCTGCCCTACCTGTTTTAGGTCGTTTCATAAGAAAGCTACCTATTGTAATGATACCACGATTCAACTTCATGAAAATTTTGACATATCTTCGTGTTTCAAATCCCCCAGACCTCAAAACCACCATCAGTTGAAAAGTTTATATATAAATATATATATATATATATATATATGTATTAATTTATATTTAATAGATCAACCCTAAATACAAAATAATTGAAATAGGATGACTTACCTTATTTCATACAGAACGCTATCGCAAATTTGATTTGCATCATCAGCTGCATAAATTATATATATATATATTAAAAATCATCAATAATTTATAGTCTTATTTAAACCAGACATTTAAAAATTACGATCCCAAAAAGAGATAAAAACAATATAAAAAATTTTCCAAAATTACCAAGATTAATCAAACAAAATCAACTAAGTCAAAACTAAAATGCAAAAATGCAATTAAAACAAAGATAAAATAAAAACTTTTCAAATAAAAAAAAACCCAAGCAAAGCAAAATCATGTGCCAGCCATCTCACTGATTTTTCTTTACATTTTGTAATATATATATATTATGTATGCAGCTGATGATGCAAATCAAATTTGCAAAAGCGCTTCTGTTATGTAATGAAATAAGGTGAGTCATCCTATTTCAAATGTTCTATACATAGGGTTGATTTATTAAATATAAATTAATCTGTACTGGTACAGAGGAGTAAGGTTATTAAAAGAATTGCTTTTAAAAAAATTAAATATATATATATATATATTTCACTTTCTTGTGGACACGTTAACGCCGTAATTTTGCAACAATCACTTCCAAACTGATATATAAAATATAATGATCCAAATCTCGGTTGAGTTTGTTAATGGGCAAAATTGGACCATGGGGGAGAAAATAGGGAACTTTTTTGAAAAAACAAAATATTGCTATAACTTTCTTATTAAGTGAAATATTGAACTCATTTAAAGTTCCTACTATTCTTTGGATAAGGGCCTAAAACTTATCTGAATAAAGTTTTTGATATCACCAACCATTGGCCCAAGGGGCTTTGAAGACAAAATAAATCATACCTCCCTTAATAGACACAGTATCAAATCGGTTTAGCGATTGATAAGTCCTCTAAACATTACCTAAAACTTTTGTCTGAAACAATTTTTGATATGATTTTTTTATTTTTGACATATCTCTTACGGCAAGGGATGACCAAAATGTTGCTGGAATTGTAAGATGGGGCTTGTCAAATGCTAAACATGTGAAACTTTTTTTCACGTTTAACCATTGTCATATTGAGTAAATCTGAAGTTTTTCTTAACTTTAAGGTGGAAATCTTTTTTATCCCCTACTTAGCACCACTGAAATCTACCTCTGCCTTCTGGTGTGCTGAAAAGGGATTTTTTTTTACAAGAAATGAATTTTGTAGTACATGATAAATACCAGAGATGTTACCGCTCAGACAAGGAGGTCAGGTTTCATACTAACATCTTATTATTACATTAAGGTACTTGTACTATACTGAATAGAGATTATTTATTCACTTTTTTGTTGTCTATTTCTCCACTTTTTCCCATGAACACTTCCTGTTTGGCACACTAGTTTCATCAAACGAAAGAGTTCAATACACTAAGATAATCTAAATAACCATCACAATAAAAAATTTTTCTTCACAATTTTAAGTTAAAAACTTTGTAATATTTTTAATTCATAACGTACTGAATCACTGTCATACAAACTAATACAGCACTAATAAAAGGCCTCCTGGCAAAAAAAAGGAAAAATAAAATAGTCATATGAATATTAAAAAAAAGACTTACTGGCAAAGTTTAGGTAAATTTTCATCAACTCATCAGTGCAAATAAATTGTGGGAGTTATTTGTAAATTCAGGATGAAACATAAGCTTAACCAAGTAGGCTACAAATTCAGTAGCCTCTTTTTTATCCTAAGAAGTATAATTGAAAAGCTTGTGGTTCAATATACATCATTCCCGGCAGTAGATTTGTGTCCAATTTTAATAACAATTTTTATTTCACATAAAACTGTCAAAATATATCCTCATAAAAAGCCACAATTCATAAGATCATATTATATGAACATAAAATCATATTATACAAATTTGATGTATGCACAGATTGCCAATCTAAAACATATTAATTATAATAAATGCTACCGTAGAATTCTATACAATGATTACTAAAAACTAATCATATAATACATAAGAGTATGTGTTACAATATACACCTCTATATCTCCTCAAATATTTGAAGCAAAAATAAAATAAACAAATTTCACTGAATAGCCCTTGACAAAAAAAGTAATGTAAAGGATGGAAATCATTTTTATATATTATCTCAAATGCCAAGAGATTTCTTTCCCTTGATTTTTTTTATATTTTCCACATTTTTCCTCTGACAATTATAAATAACATACTGTGATATAAATGACATAAATTATGTTTTTTTTTTTCAAATATGTATTTGTTAAAGAAAAATGTTTTCAAGAATTACTTAATGCACTAAGTATTTGATTTAATTCTCTAGCATGCGTGATAAAACTGTGTTAGATATAAACTAAAAGAAAATTGTATCAATTTTCTATGACAGTATAGCACGCACGTTCACGCAGATACATTTGTTTATTACATAATACTGATGTGAAACTGGTTTATTTTTTCATGTTTTGTAATTTTGTATACAATAAAAAAAAAATTTAGTTATTTTTTTGTAATAATAAGTCTTTGTTTACTAAAAATAGATTCAATAACTGAACAACTTCTGAATGTAATCTTTATCATTATAAATTTATTCTAACATAAATATATGCACCAATATGTCTACAAGCTCGCACACTTGCTTTATCCTAATTTTCTACTTTTTCACTAGATACTACTTCAGTTTTAGTAGTGAATAAATGAGAACTCAAACGCAATCATGAAAACTTTGAATTCTACTAAAAAAGTAATTAGTTAGAATTAACAACACCTGCTATAAATGATAAAACTAATCAAATAGAATTTTCAAAAATGAATTCACAGCAGATTTTTTTTAATTTGAAATGCTACAAAAATAAATAATGTTTAAAGTATCTAATATTTTATCGACAAAATGTATTAAATTAAAAAATAATTCAATTCAACATTTCAATAACTTCATTTTCCAAAACTATATTGGAAACTTCAAAAATAAAAATATGAGGTCTGTTGAGAAAGTATCCGATTTTGTGCTGCAACTTTCAACGTAGAAGTACCATAAGGATGCGCTAGTGTTCAATTCAGGCAGACTTTCACAAATATTTTCATCTGTGGCATGTTGATTGAGCTATTCAGTTAGAAGTACGCTGTAATGAAACCATCAGTATTTTTTTTTGCCACATTTCATGTCAGAATGCATAGAGAAAAGAATCTACATTCTATTTTGCCAAAAACTTGGGACATTCGTATTAAGAAACCAGTGCCATGATACATAAAGTTTATGCTGATGATGTATATACATTGATGATACACAAATTAACGATTGGTTTAAGAGATTTAAAAACTGTTATACTTCAGTAAAAATTTACCCTCATTCTGGCAGGCCTGCAATGACAAAAGCTCTTGAAGATGTGAAACAGATTAAAGTTTTAATAAATGAAAACTATAATGCAACAGCTAAAACACCTTGGAATTTCAAAAACTATAGTTTCAGAAATTTTGAATCAAGAACTGGGAATGAGTTGCACAGCTGTAAAATCTGTTCTTCAAATATTGACTTCTTTTTTTTTTTGTCTTCAGTCATTTGACTGGTTTGATGCAGCTCTCCAAGATTCCCTATCTAGTGCTAGTCGTTTCATTTCAGTATACCCTCTACATCCTACATCCCCAAAAATTTGTTTTACATACTCCAAACGTGGCCTGCCTACACAATTTTTCCCTTCTACCTGTCCTTCCAATATTAAAGCGACTATTCCAGGATGCCTTAGTATGTGGCCTATAAGTCTGTCTCTTCTTTTAACTATATTTTTCCAAATGCTTCTTTCTTCATCTATTTGCCGCAATACCTCTTCATTTGTCACTTTATCCACCCATCTGATTTTTAACATTCTCCTATAGCACCACATTTCAAAAGCTTCTAATCTTTTCTTCTCAGATACTCCGATTGTCCAAGTTTCACTTTCATAAAAAGCGACACTCCAAACATACACTTCCAAAAATCTTTTCCTGACATTTAAATTAATTTTTGATGTAAACAAATTATATTTCTTACTGAAGGCTCGTTTAGCTTGTGCTATTCGGCATTTTATATCGCTCCTGCTTCGTCCATCTTTAGTAATTTTACTTCCCAAATAACAAAATTCTTCTACCTCCATAATCTTTTCTCCTCCTATTTTCACATTCAGCGGTCCATCTTTGTTATTTCTACTACATTTCATTACTTTTGTTTTGTTCTTGTTTATTTTCATGTGATAGTTCTTGCGTAGGACTTCATCTATGCCGTTCATTGTTTCTTCTAAATCCTTTTTACTCTCTGCTAGAATTACTATATCATCAGCAAATCGTAGCATCTTTATCTTTTCACCTTGTACTGTTATTCCGAATCTAAATTGTTCTTTAACATCATTAACTGCTAGTTCCATGTAAAGATTAAAAAGTAACGGAGATAGGGAACATCCTTGTCGGACTCCCTTTCTTATTAGGGCTTCTTTCTTATGTTCTTCAATTGTTATTGTTGCTGTTTGGTTCCTGTACATGTTAGCAATTGTTCTTCTATCTCTGTATTTGAACCCTAGTTTTTTTAAAATGCTGAACATTTTATTCCAGTCTACGTTATCGAAAGCCTTTTCTAGGTCCATAAACGCCAAGTATGTTGGTTTGTTTTTCTTTAATCTTCCTTCTACTATTAATCTGAGGCCTAAAATTGCTTCCCTTGTCCCTATACTTTTCCTGAAACCAAATTGGTCTTCTCCTAACACTTCTTCCACTCTCCTCTCAATTCTTCTGTATAAAATTCTAGTTAAGATTTTTGATGCATGACTAGTTAAACTAATTGTTCTGTATTCTTCACATTTATCTGCCCCTGCTTTCTTTGGTATCATAACTATAACACTTTTTTTGAAGTCTGATGGAAATTCCCCTTTTTCATAAATATTACACACCAGTTTGTATAATCTATCAATCGCTTCCTCACCTGCACTGCGCAGTAATTCTACAGGTATTCCGTCTATTCCAGGAGGAGCCTTTTTGCCATTTAAATCTTTTAATGCTCTCTGAAATTCAGATCTCAGTATTGTTTCTCCCATTTCATCCTCCTCAACTTCCTCTTCTTCCTCTATAACACCATTTTCTAATTCATTTCCTCCGTATAACTCTTCAATATATTCCACCCATCTATCGACTTTACCTTTCGTATTATATATTGGTGTACCATCTTTGTTTAACACATTATTAGATTTTAATTTATGTACCCCAAAATTTTCCTTAACTTTCCTGTATGCTCCGTCTATTTTACCAATGTTCATTTCTCTTTCCACTTCTGAACACTTTTCTTTAATCCACTCTTCTTTCACCAGTTTGCACTTCCTGTTTATAGCATTTCTTAATTTCCGATAGTTCCTTTTACTTTCTTCATCACTAGCATTCTTATATTTTCTACATTCATCCATCAGCTGCAATATATCGTCTGAAACCCAAGGTTTTCTACCGGTTCTCTTTATTCCGCCTAAGTTTGCTTCTGCTGATTTAAGAATTTCCTTTTTAACATTCTCCCATTCTTCTTCTACATTTTCTACCTTATCTTTTTTACTCAGACCTCTTGCGATGTCCTCCTCAAAAATCTTCTTTACCTCCTCTTCCTCAAGCTTCTCTAAATTCCACCGATTCATCTGACACCTTTTCTTCAGGTTTTTAAACCCCAATCTACATTTCATTATCACCAAATTATGGTCGCTATCAATGTCTGCTCCAGGGTAAGTTTTGCAGTCAACGAGTTGATTTCTAAATCTTTGCTTAACCATGATATAATCTATCTGATACCTTCCAGTATCGCCTGGCTTTTTCCAAGTGTATATTCTTCTATTATGATTTTTAAATTGGGTGTTGGCAATTACTAAATTATACTTCGTGCAAAATTCTATAAGTCGGTCCCCTCTTTCATTCCTTTTGCCCAGCCCGTACTCACCCACTATATTTCCTTCCTTGCCTTTTCCAATGCTTGCATTCCAATCTCCAACTATTATTAAATTTTCATCTCCTTTTACGTGTTTAATTGCTTCATCAATCTCTTCGTATACACACTCTACCTCATCATCATCATGGGCGCTTGTAGGCATATAGACGTTAACAATCGTGTCGGTTTAGGTTTTGATTTTATCCTTATTACAATGATTCTATCGCTATGCGTTTTGAAATACTCCACTCTCCTCCCTATCTTCTTGTTCATCACGAAACCTACTCCTGCCTGCCCATTATTTGACGCTGAGTTAATTACTCTAAAATCACCTGACCAAAAGTCGCCTTCCTCTTCCCACCGAACCTCACTAATTCCTACTATATCCACATTTGTCCTACCCATTTCCCTTTTTAAATTTTCTAGCCTACCAACCTTTTTCAAGCTTATAACATTCCACGCTCCGACTCGTAGAATGTTATTTTTTAATTTTCTGGTGACCCCTTCCTTAGTAGTCCCCACCCGGAGATCCGAACGGGGGACTATTTTACCTCCGGAATATTTTACCAAGGAAGGCGCCTCCATTATTGCTATCTGAAAATGCAGAGCCACATTTTCTTCAGAGAGCTGCAAAATGCAGAGAGCCACATTTTCTTGGAAAAGAAGCAGCTGTAGTTTTCCATTGTTTTTTAGCTGCGCAGTACTCAGAGGACTGAGTGATGTTGATACGGCCGTTTAAGTCGTCCTGACTCACGCCCCTAACAACTACTGAAAGAGCTGCTGCCCTCTTTCAGGAATCATTCCTTAGTCTGGCTCTCAACAGATACCTCTCCGATATGGTTGCACCTTCAGTCCAGCTACTCTGTATCCCTGAGCACTCAAGCCCCCTCACCAACGGCAAGGTCTCATGATTCATAGAGAAGGCAAATATTGACACAAAACCAAAATAATTACCGAGTGAAAGTTGCACAGGACAAAATGGAAATGGTCGAAAACAACCTGGAAATGTTTAAAAAAAAAAAAGAAGTCATTACTGGGAATAGGTCATGGGTTTGAACGGAAACAAAAGTCCAATCATCACAACAGAAGAACCCTATAAAACCATGAGCCAAGAAAGTGCACCAAAATGAGCAATGTCAAAGTAATGCACACTTGGTTTATTGACCAGGAAGATGTTAGCCATGAATACACTCCAAAAGACCAGACAGTGAACAAGGCATACTATTTGGAAGTTCTACACCAATTACAAAACACAGTGAAAGGTACAGCCTGATTTAAGGGAAAATGGCAACTGATTGCTTCATCACAGTTGCAATTCATCGCAACGTACCCAATCATCTCTAATGAAATAGGAGATTCTGCAACTTCATTACACACTGTATAGTCCTCTGACCTGCTTTGTGTTGCTTCTGCTTCTGGCTGTTTACTAATTGAAAAATCCTCTAAAAGGAAGATTTAATGATGTAGAGGAAATAAAGAGAATTCAACAAAAGCACTGTTAGCTATTCAGAAAAAGAACACAAGGAGTGTTTTCAAAATGGGAGCATCATTTGAAAAAGGAAGTAGCTTCCAAAGGTAAGTACTTTGAAGAGGACATCGCTACTGACACAATTAACTTCTTCACAAGCTACAGTACACAAGGTCAGATACTTTTCGGAAAGACCTTAGACGTGTTAAAAATTGTGCAGATTATTTAAAAATGTTTGTAAAAACTGATACACGATATTTTATGTTTTAATCAATTTTGGTTCGATGATGGCTAAATGCAGAAGGTACTAAGAATAAAGTAATGTAGAAAAGGGGAACTGTTCACTTATGCAGACAAAAACAATGCAGTTTGCAGTCCAGAACTGTTCATACTGCCACTTCAAAAGAATATAGAATTTTCTTGTGTGTAAAACATAAACAAGCCATCAAAATCACAGGTAAAAAAAAAATCTTTCAAGAAAACATTGAGGTGCGACAACTCAACTGAGCATAACCACAGGTTCATCACACTGAACCTTCCTTTCTAGACTGAATATGCCTAATTATACAAAAATTTATTACACAGATTAAAAACAAAAATGAATTCAATAAAGCAGTTTAACTGATAACAAACTGACATCAACACCACGGTCATTAACCAGTAATAAATGCTAAAGCCACAGAGAGAAACTGCATGCGATATTGTTTAACTTCAATCCTCAGTGGTAGTCAGTTTATTAAACACACCAACAAACATAATTTTTGTTTCCTAACATGCAATACATGATTTTAATCTGGTTTTTTTGATGCTGAAAATGAATATGAACTCAGAATCTTTCTATCACCCACAATTTTTGAAAAAATTTTAAATTTTAATTAAAGGATTGTTACTTTTGTTTAACAAGTGTGTCTGGTATTTCTAAAAAATCTAAACATACTGTAAAATATCCTTCATTGCAATCTGCAAACAGGCCTGTACCTCACAGTGAAAATAATCTGGTTTAAGAGCCACCTGTGAATGTATGTTTCAAAATCAGCAATGAAGAATCAGGCAGTACTGAAAAGACAACAATGATTTTGATTTTGAATTATTTTCCAATAAGGTATACCTTATATCACAAGGTGAATTAAATGACTCGGTTAGGGATTTAAATTTATCAAAAAAACCAAGCTGAACTGTTATGATCAAGACTGCAAGGTTGGAATTTACTTCAAAAAAATACACAGATTTTGGGCTTCCGAAGCCGAAAAAAGAACTTTATCAGTACTTTATTGATGAAAATAATTTAGTTTATTGCACAAATATTGATGAGCTTATGTTGTACTTAGGACAAGTTCATAAACCTGAGGACTGGCGCCTTTTCAAAGAATTGTCCAAGTTTTAAAGTGGTTCTACTACACAACAGTAACAAATATCCTTCGATACCAATCGCTTATAATATTAATTTGAAAGCCACACAATGTGATGAAAGATGTTCTTGAAAAAATAAATTATAAAAAACATAGCTGGAACATATGTGGTGATCTGAAAGTTATAGCCATTTTGTTACACATGCAGTTAGGCTACACTAAGTACATGTGTTTTCTCTGCAAATGGGACAGCCAAGCTAGGGATAAACATTACGTTACCAAAGAGTAAAAGAAATGAGACAACTTAACTGCAAACAGGAAAAATATTATTCATGAGCCCTTTGTTGAACCCAAAAAAATATTTTTATCCCATCACCATAACAAGCTAGAAGTAATGAAAAATTTTGTAAAAGCAATGAAGAAGGATAGTCCCGGATTTTTATAAATCAGGCAGAAACTTCCGAATGTAAGTGAAGGAAAAATTAAAGAAGGAATATTTCTTGGTCCTCAAATAAAAGAATTGGTCAAAGCTGATGTATTTAACTTGATGTTAAATAATGTAGAAAGTGCAACTTAGGCTTCATTTAAAGATGTTTGCAAAACTTTTCTTGGCAAAAAAAAAGACAATTACCACGATATTGTTAATCGACTTTTTACTTCATCAGAGCTATGCGATGTAATATGTCTTTGAAAATAATTTCCTCCACACATCTGGATTTTTTCCCGGACAACCATGGAGACTGACAAATACTGTGAATGTTTCCACCAAGACATTTCAGTGATGGAAAGCCACTATAAAGGGAAACTGAATACTAGCATGCTAGCCAATTACTGTTGGACATAAATTCGGGATGTGCCTGAGGCTACTTATAAAAGAAAAGCATCAGCGAAATAATTCTAACAGATATGGCCATGCAAAATTATAAATTTTACAGATTTTAACTATATTTTCCCATAATTTTTTTTTAAACGAAATTTATTTAAAATTAAGGGTGATAGAAAAATTGTATTTACTGTAATATACGCAAAAAAGTAATTCCAGAAATGGTATCACACTTAGAGAAACATTAAAAAATTTTTTTTTTGTCTCAGTGACATCGGCTTTGGCTGAAATACTTTATGTTACTTCACATCCTTCCATTTTCCAAAATGCTACATTCCCCATCACATTCCAAGAGGCTGAAAATCATTGGCTTGTAAGAAATGCAGTTTAGTCTTCATTGTAAACCAAGGTGTAATTTTCTTTTAGAAATTTTACACAGCAATTCATTTCATTTCATTAAGGAAGTTTAAAGCATTCATCAACTAATACACTGAAATAATGAAGGCTTACCATCATCAGGACTTTGCACCTGTAAACCTGGATTTTTGTAGTCTGTGTATGTATAGTCAGGGAGGTCAGGTGACTGAATAATTGTATTAGAGTTATTTCTTTCATTAAACACAAATCTGTGAACATACAGCTGATCATATTTTTATACTATTAAAAACATGCTTCAGACTGTTACATAATACAACTGAAGCCCTAGCAACATTAGAAAGCAGAAAACATAGCTTAACATATATTAATTAAAGGATGTGTTCTAAAGTACATTATTTACATCACAAAAACTCATCATTTTTGTTTTAAAATAAATTAAAAAATTAGAAAATTTTTTTTCTAAGCTGAAAACAGGCACCAGTTAAAAGTGATATGTTATTTCCCATATGTCAGCTGTTTTAGATTCTAGTTAGCTGAATAAACAACTAGGGCAATCAAAGTTTCAATATTTAGTTTAATAGATAATTCATTATCATATTTTCTTTTAATTTCTATTTAAGTATTTTTTTTTTTTTTTTATAATTCATCAGTCTGAATCATTGTTTAACTGAAATGGCCATTTAGATTTAATTTTTTATGACTGTTATTAATGTTTGTAGTTTTCCAAATTTCTTTCCACAATCATTAAGCATAGCACTTTTTTATGCTGTTTTGAAACATTTAACAGACATGATTTTGATGCAACTTTAAAAAAAAATAAATAAATAAATAATCGAGCTAAAAGTAGTGTCAGTTAATGACTAATAACAATAATTGAAAAAAAGTTAATACAAATAATTACAATACCTGAGTTTGAAAATGAGTCAATATTTTGCGTCTGGCTTCAGAAACATTTTCAGGCCTTCCTGTGACAAGAAAAGTTAATGATTGATCTTTTAATATCGACATTTCAATTATTGCTTTCGTATCTTTAGTTATGTTGACACATGTCCTCACAGATTCTCTTTCACCAAAACTATTGTTTTCATCATATTTCCTTTCTTCTGCTTTAACTTTAACAATCTGGAAATGGTAAACTAATAAATGAATATTCAAGCAAAAGCTACAATAACTGACAACTAAATAAAAATAATTTCATAAATTCTAAAAAACAAAAAAGTCAGAAGTTTTGATCACAACTATGAGTTATCCCACACTAAGTAAACTTCCATTTACCCATAAACATTCCAGGGAAAGAGTAGTAAAAACATTAATACTAGCCTCTCGCATAAAAAATAAACATTTTATAAGAATACATTGCACATTAAATAAATTAATTCCATGCAGAATCAGTTTCAAACTCTAAATAGATGACAGCCAGATAAGCTTTGTCAAGTAATTGTGTAAGCATTCTGTTATGTACTTTAGTAAATTATATATCAGGATCGGTCAAATATAAACCAAACTTTTACGTTCACAGGTTGCATATGAACACGAGCAGGCTGGTGCGAATGGATATTGGCGGTAGAGATGTAGGGAGGGGATGGACATTTTAGCCGCCTCAGCATTCACATTTCTTATAAGTAATGCCATGTTAGTGCAAGAAGTTCCATAATCAGTTACCCAACATATTATTGTTCATTTTTCATGAATCAGGGAGTCAAACCCTCCAAACTTTCAACTAAAGTTTTTGTACACTTTGGGGATAAGACCAGAAAATTTAAAGGAAGGCATGATGCTATAGGAAACCAATTACAATCAGCATGTAAGGACAAGTGTGACAATGTTAACATTCAATCGATTCGTAACCTAAATGAAGACGATCAGCAACTTACAGTCGATAAAAGTGCTTCAAAAATGGGGGCATCAGTCATGGAAGTGCTCATTCCATTATCACAGAGCCCTTTGAGTTCTGCAAATTCTGTGTAAGATGGGTTCCACACGTCTTGTTACCCAAAATCAGGAACAGATCCAACAGGGAATTAATTTGTATCAAATAGCTGCCGCATGTGATGCGACATGGATCCATCACTACAGTCCTGAGTCAAAATCAGCGAGTATGGAGTGGCATAGAAGGGACCTGTCCTGTAAAAGTGAAAACGGTGTCACTCAGCCGGAAAAATTTTCACAACCATCTTTTGGGACTGGAAAGACAACATTGTTCATTGATTTTCTCCACAGTGCAGCACTGAAAATGCTGCATACAAGTGCCAGCTCTTGGGACAAAGTGAAGACTGCCTACCAGCCAATCTGATATGTGAATCTCCTTTACAATGATAAGCCTCACAGAGCGCTGGACACTATGGACATGCTAGTCAAAAACCTTTGAATATCTTCCAACGGTTTCTTTTTTCAGGCCATTAAATAAGGCACATGGAGGAATCGATTCCAGAATGTTCATGAAGTAGAGTAGTTTGTGTGCAATTGTCAAACTTTTTAACAAAGAAGAAATGCAAAAGCTTCCCATGTTGGAAAAAAGATATGTAGAATTTCAGGGACACTACATAGAAAAGTAATCAATATAATCTGTATTAATAAATTCTAAAAACGAAAAACCAGTTTATATTTGACTGACCACTGTAAAAATAAAATAACATTTTGTACGATTAAAAATCTCAATCGTTTCTACAGAACAATAATTAAAATATAATCAGGTAAATTCATAGGTACAATTAAAATCTTTAAAAATAAACTGAATATTCTATTATAAAATAATTAATCAGTGGAACAGTCTAAAACAAGCTCTGATTTTAATCTCAAAGTGATTTTAAACTATTTCAGTGCATTATCAAAAATATTTACACATTACATCTAAAATTCATAGTACGCTCATTGTATATCATCAAATAAAATGTTTTTTCTGATAGCTATCGTCAGGACCAGATGAAATATTATATTGTATTATCTTTTCTGAAGTTGATTGTGCTTCTCTTTTAATTATTAATTTGGTTCTACTTTCATATGCTTTCATGAAATACTCCAGAAATATACAAAAAGAAAACTGTGGTGATATTGATACACGTAAAACTGTTAGCTTTTTTAATTTTATTATTGAAACGCTCACATTTTAACTTATAATCATTAAGTTTCATTTAATGTTCAGGTAGCAGATACTAGACAAGTCCAGTTTATCATTACCACAATGACAGTTTACTATTACTAAATTAGACTTTTATACATTATTATCTATGTTTTATAAATGTTTACTGTTACTGAAGTTTTTTGGTACATATTTACCTTTCTTTTTCAATAATCTATCCCAAGGTTGCTATTATAGCCATATTGTATGTATACAACACTCAACAAACAAACATGTTGTTTTGTTGAGTATACACTCAACAAACAAAAGGCACCAGACAAGAGTCACTTTCTCTGAAAGTACTAGTGTTTTCTACATATTCGATCTATTGTAAGCAGAATGAAGGCATCAATTTTAGGACTGAAAATCACCTGCTTGAATTGCTTGTCGGTTCAGTATTTAGAAGCACGACAGTATATTTTCAGCTTGAGAATTAAGCAATGGACCAATTTTTTTTATTTTCCTTAGTAATACTTGTACGGAATACATTCATGAAAACAGCAAACTGTTTTCAAGAATATCTTGTCTTGCATTAAGTTACCTAGATCAAGTTAGCGACGTGAATAATGGAAAAGTAATCGGTTGAGGTTTAAAGAATAACAACTGTTAGCTATTTACAGTTTTCAAATAGAGAACCAATTTTGGATCGTTTGGGACGGATAAAATTCTTTTATTCAGAATCTTTAAAAATGCATCGCACTACTTTATATCTAAACTGATACTTCTTTTGTAAATACAAAAAATTAACTTCTTTAGGTAATAAAAAACCAAATCAAAATATTTTGTACCTGTGTTATATCAGAAGATCCAATTCTCATTTTATCATTCCATTGGCCCATGGAAGTGTTACTTGTATTATTGATTTGCTGGTGATGTGTAGCCGAATCAGGCAAAGCTGGAAAAACCTCATCGTAACTGAAACTATTGAGCGCCTTACAACTGCTATCACTGCTATTGTTATTATCAAGGTGATGTGCTGCTGCTGTCATATTATCGAAGGATTGTCCAGACATCGGTGCAGAAACCCCGACGGGTATACTGCTGACAGAAGAAGTTACTCCAACAACCGATGTCGGCCCAGTAACATTTACAACAGATTCTTCCACTTGCATTTTACCTTCTTTCTTAATGAAATCGATGACTCTTTATCAAAAGTTTATACGAGTCCAGTTAAAGAAACCTCAAAATCCAGTCCTGTAGTCCGTGTCCAAATTTTACATGAAGACTAAAACAAGAAAATCAAACACTACACTAATTAATTTGATTATAAATCTCTTGAAATGACGGTGTAAAATACATTAAGCAGAATTAAACATAAATCTAAATTTTTATTAAAAAAAATATGCAACGATTTTTAGTTAATCTGAATCTATCTTAGATCCTGATTAAGAAGCAGATAAGATTATCATTCTTACAGACTTTACTTATCCATACCTAACAGACTTAAACATGTATTGTAAACAAGTTTGTTTCAGAGACAAGAAACATACTGGATGTCCTCAGTGGCATTCAAATGATTTTGAAATCGATTTTTTTTTTTATAATACTTAAGTACCAAAAAAGGATTTTTCCATTTTTTTAAAAAAATAAGAAAACAAGTCCACATGACTAAAATAAAATGTAGTAAAATTTTTAAAAATAAGTTTAAATGTTATTATATTTCAGTCAATTCTTTCAATATACCTGACTTCAGCAAGGGTTGTGAGCCTCTTAACAGTTTAGTAAAATAAACAACATTTATAAGTCAAAATCTGATCGATCAATTAATTAATACTAGGAAAGAAAACGCTTTCATAAATCATGCTAAGAATATTAATATAAACATCGGCTGATCTAAATAATTTTCATTTATATTTACTTCTCAGAAACAAACATTTTTTTAAAATTACATTATAAATGAACCATTGTGTATTTATTTGCCCACACTTAAGTACAGTGAATAAATTAATTTCATATTAAAAAAAACTATTAAGTTAGACTCTATACATATATTAAAATATAACCATATCCATAAATTATTTCTAAGTAAGCCTGACACCATGTTTTCAATTCAAATTAATAATGAATGTAGTCAAAATAAAGTGCGCTAAGATAATGCGTTAATAAGCGATATGAAACTTAACATAAGTGAAACGAAACAAAATATAAAATGATATCGAGCGAAAAGGTAGACAGATAGTTCAAATGTGTATATTATGTATGTGTTTTTAGCAAGACAGCAAAACTGAAACCGATTACAGAAACAAGGCCAAGTAGGAGCTGACCCTATATAATGAAAAAAAGCAAATATAAAGCTATTTTTATAGAGAAGCCAAAAGTAACGCATTTTAATCTTCAAAACAACTATAAATAATTAAATTATACAAATAAACACAATCATTTTGGAAAATCAATTTTTTTGTAAATAACCGATGAGACACGGTTGTGAAAATAATAAAAAGATTATAAATAACAATATTTTTGTAAAAAAAAAAAAAAAAAAATTGATTTTCCAAAATTATTATTATGTACATAATTACATAACAGTATTAGAAAATTCTGTGTTGGCAATAAAATAATAATTCAGCGGGGTGGTTTTAACTAAATAACTGGCAATTTAATTTAAATACTTAATTGACATCTAAACTGAAAGATGGTCACCTGCACGGCTTCCACAGTTCAAAGAGGCATCTAGCATATATATAATACAAGGTAAGATAAAGCGGCCTGGTTTCATCCTGTATGCACCTCATTCTTTTTGTCACCAGATACGAAACAGAATTCAGAATAAGCTCATGGCCAAACTCACCACACAGCCCAAAGTATAATTCTTAATGTCCTTGGAATGGAAAGTCATTTTTTATCAAAACCCAACCTGCCAGCCTTTACAATGATAAGAACGGTCCTAGATTGGATTTTAAACAAGCGGCATTTTATAATCATAAAAAGAAATGTTTGTAATCGGACATACACCTGCTAAGTTAATAAATAAATAAATTATTACTATTGTTTCAATAAAATTTGCATGCACACATTTTCTATATGCAAGAAAGCATCACTGTAGAAAATCACTGCATAGAATGCAACCTTGCAAAAAAAATTTGATGCCAAGTGATAAAACACAAAAATATACAATCTAGAAAAATTAAATTTTATGTACTTATTAAAAATGATATGTAGATGTGCAGAATTGCATTAAATTAAAAGAAATTTTGCCATAAAAGAATACTATAAAATATTAGTCACTACTTACTGAGTTTATAAATGGACTTAAGACCCGCACTTTAGCATGAAATCTTTCACAAAACCACCCTTCATAATTGCAATATGACAAGCAACCAGCATTTACATTTACCAAGATTGTTGTGAAAAAATATTGCTACTCCCATGTGTTGTTTAACAATTAATGGAGCATTCACAAAAAATATAAATAAATTTAAAATGTTATCAAATTTTTTTAATGTTTTTAAATTTATGAATATTAAAATTACATCAATAAGTAGAAAATTATACAGAACCCATCAAAAGAAAAAATGGAAATCTATCTGCAACGGGATAGTAACAAAAAAGAAATACTAAAATATAGACGACAAAACTAATTTAATTATTAAAATTCAAGCAAATTGCAAATGAAAACAAGATAACCTTTTAACTTATAAAAAGATCTTAACTCATATACAAATTAAAAATAGCATTATCTCACGCAATTATGCCTCCACACAATCTATACACGACAATTAACAGATAACTTATTATTTCAGACTATAATGATACATAATTATGAACTGCAGCATTAAGTATAATATTTTATTTCACTGACATTAATAAATATTTAAATATATTTCATTTCATTATTTTTTTCTTCTTTTTCATCAACGCTGGCAGCGAACTACAATCCTTCAAAAAAATGAGTTTAATACAACATAAATTAATAGTATTAAGAAAAAAAGTTTTACAATAACCGAAAAAATAAAATTCTCTCTCAGTTATTTTCAATTAAAAAGTTAATCTGTTTGATTTAAAAGTATTCAATCAAACAAGAGTACAAGAGGGGTGAGAATATAAACATGCTATCTTCTCTATAAATAAAATATTTATGAATTTTCAATACATAATTGGCTAAATTCATTTACCTTTCGAAATGTGAAGATGATAAAAATTGTGAAATAAGTTTTTTTAACAAACTGGAAAATTAAAAAAATTATGGAGCTACAAAATCATAGATGTTGAGTTTCAGTGACTTTTTCAGTAATCAACAAGTCCTTAGTACACTGATGGTACCAGTAGTTTTGGGGGAAGAGGAAACTGCATTTTCTCCAAATATTTAAAACAAACACTTTATCAAGCAAAAAATAATTGTTTTAAGAAAAAAGATTAATAAAAAAAAAAAAAAACATTTTTAAATATGTACTCATAGATACTGCCTTAAAAAATCTAGCAAAAAGTCAAATTTTATATTTTTTGTGGGTTGAAAATTAAACATTATTTTTAAATTAAAAATGATATATAATGATCTCAATAGCAAAGTTCTCAAACCAATACACATATACTATAATAATGGAAAAAGACAATGTTTGATGTCATAAAAAAAATGAATCTGTGAAACACTTGGTGGCGATTACACAGGTCAACCAAAAAAATTAATAATTTGAAACAGATATAGAATTAAAAGTAGGTGAATAAGAATGTATTTTTTATGCTGAATCTTAAAATGAAATCAGATTTTCTTCATCACCCTCTGATTTTTAGTTATGACCCTTTAAAATAATTGAGAAATTTCTTAATATAACACAAAAATAATAATAATTACAATTAAAATTTCTACATTATTTTGCAGACATTTACTTAGTAATTTATTAAATTAACTTATTTTAATATTCTGCAGACATATCTTAGTTTCTTTTTTCTTATTTTCCTTTTGTGTTCAATGAAGTCTTCTTCTCTTTTTATCAACCAGCAGTAGTCACTCTCATAGATTCATCCCATCTCCCTTGATAACATTGTTCAATCTGCAATATACGAGGGTTATTATTTTTTTTTCAAGGTCCGATCTATCACGAAATTAAAACCACAGTGAAAATAAAAAATTTTTTATTTGTAACAAGTACTTACGTAGTTACGCTATTTCTCTACATAGACGCCACTACAATTTAGACATCTGTCGTAGCGTGGTACCAACTTTCCAATACCCTCATAATCGAACAAAGCCACCTGTGTTTTCAGCTGTGTTTCTACGCTGGTCTACAGCTTGATGTCTGTGCCAAAATGTTGTCCTCCTAGCCAGCATTTCATGTGAGCAAAGAGGTGAAAATCGGATGGAGCCAAGTCCGGGCTGTATGGTGAGTGATCAAACAGTTCCCGATGGAAAACGCGGCAGGAACTTCTTTGTTACAGCTGCAGTGTGCGGCCGACCATTGTCATGGAGAAAGACAATGCCTGATGACAACATTCCTCTCCACTTATTCTGAATTGCCCTTCGTAGACGTTGAAGAGTCACGCAGTATGAGGATGCAGTGATGGTCGTGCCACGTTCCATGAATTCCACCAAGAGAACTCCATTCCGGTCCCAGAACACAGTAGCCATACGCTTTCTGTTGGAGAAGGTTCGCTTGAACTTCTTTGGTTTACTGGGAGAATGAGAATGGATCCACTGTTTGGATTGTTCTTTTGTTTCTTTAGTTTCAAAATAGACCCATGTCTCATCCCCTGTGACAATTTTGTTCAAAAAATCTTCTCCTTCATTGTGGTAGCGCTGGAGAAACGTTAGGGAGGCGCCCATTTCATTGTTTTGTGATGGTCGGACAGCATCTTGGGAACCCATCTCGCACACAGTTTGCAGTACTGAAGTCTCTCACTCACAATGGTGTAGAGAGCTGACCTTGAAATTTCAGGAAACGAATCACTCAATACAGAAATTGTGAACCGACGATTTTTTCGAATTGCCTCATTCACTCGCTCAACGAGATCATCGGTTGACACTCGCTTCCTTCGCTGCATCATGAACATCTGCACTTTTCAGCTGCATTATACCCCTCAGCCTGAAGAAATTGAATTACTGCACGCACTTCACACTTGGCGGGAGATGGTATTGTTGTTGACATGTTTACAAATGTAACAAAAAATATTTGGAGAATTTTTACAAGCCCGATATTTATTCATCAAAATGTTTTAATGAAAGAAAGTAAACAGAAATATTACAGAAATACTTAATTATAAAAATAAGTTTCAATTTATAAATACTTAATTACTTAAAATACTTCATAAGATTTTTTCACCATGGAGTGCAGTAAAACAGACACACACAACTTAAGAAATCTTTCACTAAATTTATGGCATCACTTATGAAACAATCTTTATAATACATGTATGATAAAACCACTACCACAACTAAAGAACACAGCAAGTCATACTGTCAGTACTCATACTGAAAAAAATTTCAATCATGTTGAATTACTCATTAGTTAACTCACTAACATGTATATACATGTCTGGCTTGACATGAAATGACATCATTCGACTGTTATTATCAAATATAGGTCTACAACATGCATCACAATATAAATCATAGTAACTTATTTGTATTGTTTTCATGTTTCCGGTATAGAGATCCTGCTGATCATCATCTTGAGGTCCGAAATAAAATCCTACAATTCTCTGGCACTGGTCCAATCCTTATAAGTAAGGATGTGAATGCTAAGTCACTCTTGTGGCATAGCGCTTTCACCGATCTTGGCAGTGAATTAATAGAGGGCTTTTTGGCCCAGCATGATCTACAGGTATATAACGTACTTGGTGAGTCGCACACCTACGTAGGTATGGTAGATGGGCATCAATTGTTTGGTGACACGAACATCGATGTTATCGTTGGTAGGTTTATTGCTGCCAATGTTTGTAATTGGAAGGTGGTTGATAATTGCTCAAGCGATTGATGATCGCTTGAGATCAGTCTATGAGACTGCTGGTGGCTTGAGTGAGTGCTACCGATGTAACGTTTCGGTTCGGCAGGGTCGTTTCCTGCACAGGCATGCGAACTGGACGAAATTTGTTAATTTACATTCAAGCAGGCTCCGAGTTTTGGATCGGAGTCTTGGATTTGGAAGATCTGACAGTTGGTTTGTCGGCAGTTTTTCTTGATGGTGCTGAGTGTTCAATTCCCTGAAGTTCCAGTAGAGAGAGGATTGCATCATGGTGGAATAGGGAGCTGTCCGGCATGTGAAGAGGGCGGTTTGTCACTTACGGAGAACTTCTCAACATGAGGGTGATCCGGAACAACGGAGCATTCTTGTTGCTGAATACAGGACCCTACGGTGTCATTACTTTTTCATAAAGTCCAAAATGCGAAAAGGGACTCCTGGCGTTCCTTTGTTCATGAGCAAGGGAACAGGGATCCTTGGGACACAGTATATAGGGTCTTAGGACACAAACAACGAAAGGACATTCTTCTGTCTACTCTCTCTACCAGGTTTGGTGTAATTGCGGATACTTCTGAGATTTTACACAAATTACTAGATGCCTTTTAGACCGCATAGTAGGATTTACTGCCTTTTAGACCACATACCATCTGCAGGTGTGGCAAGAGGTCACTCAGTTCCGCAGGGGTGCAGTGTGCTTGGAGAACACCTAGGCTGAGGTGCATCATGCTATCTGTAGTTTAGGAAGGGGTAAGGCCCCAGGCTTTGATGGAATAACGGCGGAGCTTCTTGCTCGTTCAGTTAGAGTGAGTGTGAGAGTTGGCACACGTGTATTTAACAAATTATTGTGTGGAGGATACTTCCTTGTGTTGGAAGAAAGGGACTGTTGTTTAAAGGTGGCAACAAGGATCCTGCAGTTAGTTCATCGTATAGGCCTCTGACATTACTTCCGGTTATTGGGAAAAGGTTCTGTATCTGCGTATAAATGAGAGGTTAAGCTAACAAAGACTACTGATGGTGAATCAGTACGGGTTTCATCCTGGAAAGGATGTTGTCCTCCGTATGTTGTACGGAGGACAACATACTCTGTGTGATAACAACCAGTGGGACAGAATATGACCTGGGGATTTTCCTGGACATTTCCGGAGCATTCAATAATCTATGGTGGCCTTCTGCTATTTATGAACTCCAAAAAAAGAGAATGTATTATAAGTAAATTGCAAGTTATGCAAAGTCATTGGGATGTGCGGCTCCATGAGGGCGGCCATGAGGTTGGCAAGACGCTGTCTAAGGGATGTTCCCAGGGCAGCATGTTGGGTCCACTATTGTGAGTGGTGGAGTTTGATTCTCTCCTGCAGCTGAGGTTCCCAGCAGGTGTCAAGACCATAAGCATTCTGTATAAAGGCGTGTGCAAGGCCATTATGCTATACACAGCACCTGTCTGGGCGAACAGGCTAAAATATAAAAGTTATCGGGACATAATATTAATGGCTGAACAACTAATATTTTTAATGGTAACAGGTGGTTACCGTACTATTTCATAGGAGGCAGTCTTGGTGATTGCAAGTGTGAAACCTACAGACTTGATTGCGTCTGAGAAGCAGCAGCAGTATGTTACTAAGCAGTTCAGTGAGTTAATTTCAAATAAAGATTGAGAAATTGAACAACATGGCAATGCCTTGAGGCAGACCAGGTGGGATGAGACAGTTGGTGGGCGTTATACGCATGATCTCTTTCCAAATGTTGGTTTGCAGGATGCAAACTTGGGTGCACCCAAATAAATATGTGATGTGCAATTTCTTTCTGGCCATGGTGATTTTACGGACAGATTGCAGAAATTCGGCCTGGTAGATTCTGGGGTGTGTCCTCAGTGTGGACAATTGGCCTGTTCTTTATTAAAGCTTGGAATACGAGTTAATGCGTACAGGGACCATCTGTCGGCTTCATCTTATTGGGTTGGCGTTGGATCTCTGTGTAAACTGGAGGAGCCAGGCCGAATGGGCAATAGTGGAGAGTTTTGTAGTGTATTTAGCAAAGGCTGAGGGGATCTGAGCTCTGCTTGGATTCCTCTTTCATTCTATTTTTGTTGATGTTTTGTTTTATTAATTATGTTTTTGTTGTTCTTATCCTTGTTTTGTTTCAATGTTACTGTGTTGTTATTGTTCCATGTAATATTTTTATATTTCGTGTTGTGTGTTGAACTCACTTTCACCTTCTACAGGTAGGTAGTTCAATTCCTTTGTTAGTTAGGTATTTTCAGTCTTGCTTAAGACTAGGTGAGATGTATTTTGTTTTGAGTTCATTAATTAGTAGTATGGGAATGTCACTCATGGCATTCTGGCCGAGGCAGACTGGAATGTTAAAAGCCGAGGTGTCAAAGATGACCTTCGGTAAAGCCCATAAGGGCTCGGAACAGAGGGTGTCTTCCCCTATGGGGTCTGGATGTATTTTTTGTTTCACAAATGATGGAAAAAATAAATTTAAGGAGTTACAACTTAAGAACCTTACGTGATGGGTTGTTTCAGAATACATATTCAGATTCAGCATATAAAATACTATACAGAACACTTACTCCCTTTTCAGTTTCAAATTTTATGTTGCCAGTGTTACAAATAATTCAAGAAATATTACAGAAAATTAAACTGATTGTAAAACTATCACTTACAAATTCAAAAATAAGGGTAAACTGATTAGTAAGTGCACATCTGATAATGAGTTGTTCCAAGTCAACAGAACAAACTCGATCACAGAAACAGGTGCAAGAAATTCCTAAGTTTAAGTGACATTAATATGTTGCAATGTTACAAAACTGGTTTTTAAACCTTAACTTTAGTAGTTTGGCTGATGGAGTATGGTGTAGTTGAGAACCAACAAAATACTAATAAGATATAAGGAACTAAGAAAGTTTTGTAATAAAATTGAATGAATCATCACAGGCAAGTTACAAATCAGTATCGTCATGTGCTTAGAAAGGACCCAACCTACAATGTAGCTGTTCAGTGTCATTTGATTTTTAGCCAAGTTAATGAAAAGAGATAGTGATTTCACAGTTGAAAACTGGATATACCAAGGAATGTTGCACATGGGTTAAGTGTTCATAAATGTTTACAAGAAATGACTCATCATATAACAATATTGAAGTGGTACAGAGATTTGAAAAAGAAAATTTAGGCTTTGAGGATGCTTCAAGGTCAGCCTTCATCTACGACTGAAGCAAAGACTGTTGCAATATGAAAGATGCTTGAGACAAACAGGTGTGTGACCTACCACCAAATAGAGGAGTCCTTGGACATTAATGCTTTAGCAGTTTGTGGTACTCTGTAAGATCACCTTCAAGTTAGAAAGGTTTGTATCCTTTGGGTTCCACATAACTTGAACGATGATCAGATGGCACATATGTTTCATGGTGCTGTGAAATGCTGAAAAAGTTTGAAAATGGGAAATCTCCCTACGTGAACACTATTACCACAGGAAATAGAACTCGTCTGTACTATTATAACATTGCAACCAAGGTTCAGAACAAAGTGTGAGTGTTCAAAGATGAGATCACATGGCTGTTTGAAAATCCAGATCAGTGAAGAAGAGAACAGTGTGGTGTGTGAGAGAAGTTTTAGAGTGAGTCATGTCGGAAAATCAAAAGAAAGTTTACAAGAAAACAGTATACTAAAGAAAGCCTCCCTAAAGTAGTTGAAGCTCTAAAGAAGCTGTAGCCAAACTCAAAGATGGATCATGCTTTCTTCACCATGATAACCTTCCAGCCCATGTTTGCCCAAAATATCGGGTCAGCACTGGAATGAAACTGTTAGAGCACCCTACCTGCAGCCCTGTTCCTCCAGGTGAAGAACAGACTGAAAGCATTTTACAAGCAATGATTACCTCTTCTCAGGGCTTGGAAAGATTAGTGTGCCCAGATTTCCAGCGGAACATGGCAAGGTTTCTTTGACTGGTTTTGAAAGATGGAGAAGTGTACAATGTGTGGTGGAAATTATTTAAAAAAATTATAAATGCCCTTGGTAAATACCACACAAGCGTGAGAGCACATGTTCATGCATGCCACGCGCACACACATTAATTTAAATGGTTGTTCCAACAGGTACAGGCCAAACTTAAGGCATTTATTTACTACATCAAAATAAACAGAACTCATGCAGATAAATGTCCTACCTTAGTTCATTTCCCCCAAAATCATTTTGATTTTTCAATGAATATTTATATCATAAGAATGGATTGAGATATTTTAATGAAATTTGGTGAAAAAGTATCCAGCTGCGTAAATTATTAGTATAAATAAGGTGTCAAATTTTATCTAGTAAAGCATTATTTAATAAATTATTTACAGAACTATTAATGATTAAAAAACGGTTTATTTTCAAAGATAAAATTTTTATCTACTTTATTTTATAGATGTTGTTACAGCTACACTAAATTTTATGTAAAATACATGAATCCATTTTTAAGTTATAGATTTTTATTGAAAGAAAAAACAAAATGACAGGTACAGAAAATGGGGCAATATAGCACATTTATCCAGAAAAAATTTTTATTTATTTTGATATCCTGAATCAATCCTTTAATTTTGCAAACACCTCCTGAGGTGCCTGTATATCACACAACAGTTTGAAACAACCAAATGAATGTCTAAAGGGGAGAGTGTGGGACAACCGAGGGTATCTGAAGCAATGTTGAAAACGTCAGGAAATCTTTCCTACAGAGTCCTAAAAAAATCTGTTGAGAAAGCCGACAACAAACTAACAATGCCAATTATGACAGAGTGGAATGTTCTACAGAAATACTTATGTCTGCATCCATATCATTCACAGATGTTACAGGCTTTGAAGACTACAGACTACACTGTACGTGCTGAGTTCATGATCAAAATGTTGCAACATAAAGATGACAATTTTCTTGATTGCATTATGTTTAATGATGAGTTTTCATCTCAGTGGAAATGTTAACGCATATAATACCTGTATCTGGATGTCAAAAAAATTCCATGAACTCTTACAATGAAAAAAGGATTCCCAAAAAATTAAATGTTATTACGATAGCCCAATATCAAGTTTACGGCTGTTCTTTTTCAAAGAAAAAAGCATAACAGCTGTTGCTTTTGTTGGATGAGCTGCATATATGGCTCTTTCTTCGATTGCAAGGTGGACCATAGAATTCCATTTGGAAAAAAGGTGGTGCACCTCCTCATTGGCATAACACTGTATGTGATAATGTTGAATGATGCTTTCCCTGACTGCAGGATCGGTGGGCATGATCCTGAATGATAGAACTAGTCTGCGGTGGCTTCCAAGGTCACCCAACTGATTTTTTTCTTTGGGATTTTATAAAGAATGTTGTTTTATAAATTATGTCCCTCCACCACATACTGACTACCCAATCTGAGACAAAAGGAATGAAGCAGCTGTCTCTCCCATTACAGATATGCTGGTTAAGTAGACGACAAACTCTCCTACAGGTTGGATGCATACCGCATGACAAAAAGAGCTCACGTAGGGAAAAACTATAAGAATTATTCTCTTTTTATTTGTAATTTATTACTGTAACGAAAGTTAAGGTTTAAATTCAAAATTATTAATTTTGAATTTCAAATTACTTACTTTTATAATTTCCCATCCTTTATGCTTTTAATGAAGATATGAAATTTATGACTACAACTCACTTGAAAGTAAGTTTTGGTATAATAAATTAAAGTTTTTTAATTATATGTTAAATGGCAAATTTCAGAACCATTTTTTTTTTTTATTACATGGTGGATATAATGAGAAAGGAAGTACAACAGTGACAGATTCCTTAAGCATGCAAAAGTCAGTCGCTTGAAGCCAGGGAAACTGACATTACAATGAATCTGAATTCAAGTGAATAATTATAAGGTATTAAAAGTGCATATAATAATGCCGATAAAGGTAGCTAATTTAGTTATATTTTACAGATGTTAAACTCTGTTCAGAAAGAGCATAGGTACAGGGGAGGTGATCTTATGTTTTATATTAATCTTGAAAGGAAGAAGGAAGAAAAATAATAAACATTTGTCTAACTTATACAAGCATCTATCTGATAATGTGACACAAAGTTAATCATTTAAAATTTTATGACATATAGAGTTGAAGTATAGAGAAGAGATATCTGAGAACATAAAAGACCAAAAATGAAAGCTCTAATATAAAAATGGAGCGAGACAAAAATGTAGTTCCTAACCACTGCTTTACAACATATAGGAAGAAAAGGCAAATAAGATTTAATATAAAAATCAAAGAATGGTATAATTCACAGATGCAATTGTTCTTGTAACAAAATAAAATATTAGATAATGGTAAGTATGACTTCAGGAAAGAAATTATTTGAAAATAAAGTACTACATAGGTATCAAAATGTGAAAGGAAGAAATAGTGTAATACATATTAAGATGGATGAATATTATTATATAATTGATTTCAAAGAAATTTTGTTATTTAGGCAGCATTTCAATGCAGAAAATAGATTTACTAGAATTTAAAAATGAGTTTAGGAATTAGTAATCATTTTTTTTCTTTCAATATACATGCAATACTGCAAAATGTAGTCAATAAAAAGTAAAAAATGGCAATTTTTGAAATGTAGTTAAAGAAAGTTGAAAATTAAGTCGGTTGACAAAGATTAAAATAAAAATATTATAAGGCAACTCCTTCTATGAATCATGAGACCTTGCCAATGGTGAGGGGGCTTGAATGCTCAGTGATATAGAGTAGCTGGACCGAAGGTGCAACCATATCGGAGAGCTAGACTAAAGAATGATTCTTGAAAGAGGGCAGCAGTTCTTTCAGTAGTTGTTAAGGGCATAGGTCAGGAGGACTTAAAAGGCCATATAAACATTACTCAATCTTCTGAGTACTGCGCTACTGAAAGCAATGGAAAACAGCTGCTTTTTTTCCAAGAAAATGAAACTGCATTTTCATAACAAAGATGGAGACGCCTTCCTTGGTAGAATATTCCAGAGGTAAACTAGTCCCCCGTTCGGACCTCCAGGTGGGGCCTACTAAGGAAGGGGTCACCAGAAAATTAAAAAATAACATTCAAGTTGGAGTGTGGAATGTTAGAAGTCTAAAAAAGGTTGGTAGGTTAGAAAATTTAAAGAGGTATATGGATAGGATAAATGTAGATGTAGTAGGAATTAGCAAGGTTTGGTGGGAAGAGGAAAATGACATTTGGTCAGGTGATTTTAGAATAATTAACTCAGCTTCTAATAATGGACAGGCAGGAGTAGGTTTCATAATGAACAAGAAGATAGGGAAAAGAGTAGAGTATTTCAAAATGCGATAGAATCATTGTAATAAAGACATAATCGAAAACTTAACCGACAACGATTGTTAATATCTATATGCCTACAAGCGCCCATGATGATGAGGAGTGTGTATACAAAGAAATTGAGGAAGCAATCACACATAAAAGGAGATGAAAATTTAATAATAGTTGGAAACTGGAATGCAAGCATTGGAAAAGGCAAGGAAGGAAATATAGTGGGTGAATACGGGCTGGGCAAAAGGAATGAACGAGGCGACCGACTTATAGAGTTTTGCACGAAGTATAATTTAGTAATTGCCAACACCCAGGTTAAAAATCATAATAGAAGAATATACTCATGTAAAAAGCCAGGCGATACTGCAAGGTATCACATAGATTACATCATGGTTAAGCAAAGATTTAGAAATCAACTCGTAGACTCTAAACGTATCCAGGAGCAGATATTGATAGCGACATAATTTAATGATAATGAAATGTAGATTGGGGTTTAAAAACCTGAAGAAAAGGTATCATGAATCGGTGGAATTTAGAGAAGCTTGATGAAGAGGTGGTAAATAAGATTTTTCAGGACATCGCAAGAGGTCTCAGTAAAAAAGATAAGGTTGAAAATGTAGAAGAAGAATAGGAGAATGTTAAAAAGGAAATTCTTAAATCAGCAGAAGCAAACTTAGGCGGAACAAAGAGAACTGGTAGAAAATGTTGGATTTCAGACGATATATTGCAGCTGACGGATGAACGTAGAAAATATAAGAATGCTAGTAATGAAGAAAGTAAAAGAAACTATCGACAATTAAGAAATACTATAAACAGAAAGTGCAAACTGGCGAAAAAAGAGTCGATTAAAGAAAAGTGTTCAGAAGTGGAAAGAGAAATGAACATTGGTAAAATAGGTAGAGCATACAGGAAAGTTAAGAAAAATTTTGTGGTACATATATTAAAACCTAATAATTTGTTAAATAAAGATAGTATACCGATTTATAATACAAAAGGAAAGGTTGATAGGTGGGTGGAATATATTGAAGAGTTATGCGAGGAAATGAATTAGAAAATGGTGTTATAGAGGAAGAAGAGGAAGTTGAGGAGGATGAAATGGGAGAAACAATACTAAAATCTGAATTTAAGAGAGCATTAAAAGATTTAAATGGCAGAAAGGCTCCTGGAATAGACAGAATACCTGTAGAATTACTGCGCAGTGCAGGTGAGGAAGCGATTGATAGATTATACAAGCTGGTGTGTAATATTTATGAAAAAGGGGAAGTTCCGTCAACTTCAAAAAAAGTGTTATAGTCATGATACCAAAAAAGCAGGGGCAGATAAATGTGAAGAATACAGAACAATTAGTTTAACTAGTCATGCATCAAAAATCTTAACTAGAATTCTATACAGAAGAGTGAAAGAAGTGTTAGGAGAAGACCAATTTGGTTTCAGGAAAAGTATAGGGACAAGGGAAGCAATTTTAGGCCTCAGATTAATAGTAGAAGAAAGATTAATGAAAAACAAACCAACATACTTGGCGTTTATAGACCTAGAAAAGGCATTCGATAACATAGACTGGAATAAAATGTTCAGCATTAATTCTAGCCGAGAGTAAAAAAGATTTAGAAAAAACATTGAATGGCATGGATGAAACCCTACGCAAGAATTACCACATGAAAATAAACAAGAACAAAACGAAAGTAATGAAATGTAGTAGAAATAACAAAGATGGACCACTGAATGTAAAAATAAGAAAAGAAAAGATTATGGAGGTAGAAGAATTGTTATTTGAAAAGTAGAATTACTAAAGATGGACAAAGCAGGAGCGATATAAAATGCCAAATAGCACAGGCCAATCGAGCCTTCAATCAGAAATATAATTTGTTTACATCAAAAAATTAATTTAAATGTCAGGAAAACATTTTAACATTTTTGAAAGTATATGTTTGGAACGCAGCTTTATATGGAAGTGAAACTTGGACAATCGGAGCACCTGAAAAGAAAAGATTAGAAGCTTTTGGAATGTGGTGCTACAGGAGAATGTTAAAAATCGGATGGGTGGATGAAATGAGAAATGAAGAGGTGTTGCAGCAAATCGATGAAGAAAGAAGCATTTAATTTTTAAAATAATCAATTCTGTATGATAAAAAATATATTGAAATTAAGATATTAGTTTAGAACAGTATGTGAAACAAAAATTTCAAGTCTCAAAAGAATTTTTAAAAAAATAAAAGAAGTTTTACGGTAGATGGGAAAACATCTGATAACTTCTGGGTAGTAGTAAGGGTTGACTGTCCTGTCCTACAGATAAAAACTCAGTGACAATGCCTTTGTGACAATATCAGAAAAGACTGTTAACATCACTTTTGATTGAAAAAGTTATGCATACAGCAATAACTAAGACTTTTTCCACACCCACGCCTATCACCAGTTAGAATCATCAACAAGGTTTCTTTAACATTTGCAAAATTCAAAAGTTTCTGACTGACTCCTCACTTAAAATTTAAACCTAATTAGCCAACGATTGTTAAATAATCATCAGAAGAAACTACAGAAAAAAGTTAAAATAAAAGTACATAAAATTTATAAAAAAATAAAATAAAAAGCTAAAAGTAATGATAAAGGCACAAATAAAATAATAAACAATATTAATTGAAACATACTGTAATAATTATTTACTAATATTGTTATTCTTAATTTTTACATTCTTTTTATATATATTAATTTCCATAATGTCTACTAAACATAGCCATTTAACAATTGAAATTGCTATGAAGGTTTATATTTTAGGAAAGATTTTTTTTAAACAGGGATTTTAGTGTAATCTGGTTTTCAAAAATATGTCTCTAGTTTTAAAATGTTAATTTTTTTTATATTATAAAAAAGTTTGGATAAAGCAGGGATAAATGTGAAAGTACTTAATTTATATAGCAAAAGAAGCGATAAAAATATTAATTTTTAACAATATATAATTTATTAAAAAAGTATATTCCCTGAGAAAAAATTAGATTTTTTCTGAGAACCATAACAGATCATACCTGAACCATCAAGAGTATCATTAATTATTCACCTAACTGAAAGCACTTTCATCACTTTTATGAATATTTAAGTTTACTAAATAAAAATGTTGCTAAATATATAAATCATAATAAAACGAACAATAAAATACTGAAACACATTAAAAAATAATAAGTATGATTTGTGTATTTACAAAATGAAGTGCAATGACTGCAAACACAAGTGTATTCCCAAACAAATGATCGTTTCAAAAGCATTTTACTTAAACAAGAATAAAAGTATAAAATGATTCTTAATTACATTTACACGGCCCATCAGGCTGGTCTAGAGGTAAACTCATCATTGTAAATGATTTTTTTAACAGTTGATTTTCAAAGTCAAAAGTTCTCAGGTACAAATCCTAGTAAAAATTGATTGCTTTTATATGGATTTGAATACTAGACGGTGGATATTGGTGTACTTTGGTGATTGGGATTCAATTAATCCCACAACACAGGAATGGTAGCCTGAGTCTGAACAAGGCTTACATTTCATTTACATGTCATACATATCATCTTCATTTCATTGGGGGATTGTTCACTAGCTGAACATATTGCAACGTACACATTAGGAACGTATGTGTATATATATATTCTTCATTTATAAATATAATAAATTTAGTAAGCTAATGAACTATGGATGGAAATTATGATTTTATATCAGCTAGTAATACAATTTACATGTTACCGATGTTAGTACAGTAAAACCTCCACAAAACAGAATCTGACAGGACAGAGTAAGAATTCAGTTTTGAAGAGGTTTCCGTCATGCAGAGTTTTTAAAAATCGAGATAATTTATTGTGAAGTCATGTGCTATGAATTATGCAAATGTACAATGAGATTAGACAAGAATAAACGTTTGGAATAACCTGGAAATTACACTGCATACAGAGAACATAAACCACTAATTTTCAAAAATTGTTCAGTTACTCTAAAAAAGGGTATTTTTTAGTTTTAAAAGTTAGTAATTTTTCATTTAAAAGTTACGTTTAATTAGAAGAAATATACTTAGCTTTAAACACTAATTCTAAAATAAAATCAATTTCTAAAATAGTCAAATACAGTTTTGTTTCAATAACTAAACTGTGGAACTTTCGTCTTCAATAATTATACACTTCAGTAATACAAGTAAATAGAAAAACTTCACTTAGCCTAAAACACAACATGATCTAACACTAATTCTAAAATAAAGTCATTTTAAATTAGTCAAGTACAGTTTTCTGTTTCAATAATTTACTCTTTGAACTTTCATTTTCAGTAATATTTCTAGCAGTTAACATATTCTGTCACAAATCATTGCTTTTTATAAGAATCAGGAATTCTTCCAGCTGTGCAACCATAACCAATGCTTCTCCGAAACTGCTAATTTTGTTTTCTGTGTCTTCTTCTGAACTTCCATTAATCTTGCTAGTTTCAGAAAAATAATTTCATCTACAGTCTGAAAGCCTTCTTCGGTTAGCAAATCATTATCAATATCCACATAATCTTCAGCATGGACCGATATTTGACCGCTTTTTTGCAACAGAAATTCAATTTCACCCAATATTGTTGTATTGCACAAAGTACATGTATCAGGAGCATAACCATTATTGGTTTCCATGCAGCTTCTTTAAATGCATTTTTAACACAGTTATTTGTAATTTGTTTGTATGATGAAGAGTGTATCACCTTAGTGCATCCAGAGAAGTAATTTTATGCGTCAGTTCTTGAACAGATGAACATGAATCCATATTGACTGGCGACTACAGAATGTGTTTTCGATAATGAATTTTCATGGTTTTAATTACTCCCTGATCTATTGGTTGAGTTACACTAGTTGTGTTTTGAGGAAAAAACACAAGTTTTAAGTTAGAATAATTTCCATGAGAGTGAACAATGCATTGTCTAAAACCAGTAGAATATTTCTATTTTCAGTAACCATTCTTTCATTTAAATTATATAGTCATTTTTCATTACGTTAAACATCATCAAAGCGTACCATTTCAGCGGTAACTGAACAACATTTTTGAAACACCGACGCTTCCAAGATTTACCCTATCACCAGTGGTTTAAGCAACATACCATCCACAAAACTGCACATCAGAATAGGCAGTCTTTCTTTGGATTGTTTGCCTCCAATACACTTTTCATTTTTGAAACACACTGTTTTGTTCGGTAAAGCTCGAAAAAATAAACCGGTTTCATCACAATTACCTATAATTTTTTTGTTCGTTACCTGCGATTATTACTTTAATTTTATTTTCCAAACGATAACTATTTCTTTGTCTACATCTTTAGCCTCATTGGAAATTTGATTGTAAGAAATAGAATGCCTCATACAAAAATGTTCTAGCCATCCATCAAAATTTTAAAAGAAGAAAAACGCACATAACTAAAACTAAAATAAGTTGCAGTTTTTAAAGCGTTAGATTAAACTAAAAATAAAGGTACATATGTACTGTATTTAAAATCTCAACACATAACAACCAGAATGGTAAACTACAACAATCTACTTCTACGACAAAATAGAAACTATATTGCTGCATGTCACGATGTTCAAGCACTGAAGAAAAATTATTTTCAGAATTACACATGTTTTGTTTACATAAGCTGCCGCCCGCAGTCAAATTTTATTAATGACTGTCGGCTTATATGCTGGAAGTTTGGAGCCAAGAATGTGATAGCGTATAGTTCGATAAACAACAGTGCAATACTGAACTATAATAAAGTAACAATCTACTGGATTTAAAATTTGCAAATCGTGGGAATGTACAATCTTTTTTTTTAATTTCCTTTCCACTTTATGGGACAAGATTAATACGTAAAATTAAAAGCAAAATCTGTTTCCTTTCAGTTTCCATGTTGCTGAATTTTCCATCTTGAAGATTAATTTCTACAAAAATATATCAGAATTTGGGAAACCGTACGTTTTGAGAAGGTTTCCATTTTTTGAGGTTCCATTTTGTAGAAGTTTCACTGTATAAAATTATTTGGTCACAAATGTGCATTCTTATAATATTTTAAATATTTACATAAATATTCTCTTCTTGTTTTAAATCTCTGTATATTTATTAAATAATTTACTGGATTACTACATCATAAAAGAATGAGAGTGCTTTAAGTTTAGTGTATAATAACCAAAAAATATACTGGTTCATATATTATATAAATAAAAAATAAAAATATTTTTCTCAATTAAAAGTAAAACAGTAGTAGAGAACTCTAGGAATCTGAGTATCAAACACATCAACTGACAACCGTCTAAATTTTACAGACTACAAAAATTTTAGAACAAATACTTAATATAAATAATTTCTGCTTCATTATTGATACAGTTTATTTTAAATCTAATTTCCAGTAAAATCAACATAATTTTATGGCAATGACTGTGGTAATATAAATACAAAAAATCTATAAATTAACATAACTCTAAATAAAAATATCAGTTCTAAATTTAAATAATATCACTGGAAATTTTATCATTACATTTATTTAATATAAAAATATTAAATAAAAAATGGTAATATAAAAATGACAGCTAGAAATTTCTAAGCATTATAGTCAATTTTATAATTACCAAACATCATATATACTTTGTACAAGAAATTAATAAAATGACAAATGAAAATAAAATTTAAAAATGGCAAATGAAATTGACATATTTCTTATCAGTAGTAACTATTACAAATTCACTTTTATAATACCCTCACACAATTCTATTTCCTACTTCTATATATAATTATTTTTATGTATTAACTGAAACTAATGACTTGCAATGATCTTCTAACTCAAGTGTAGAAATTGCATTTGGTGAAAATATATTAAACAAAATCGCCAGGCAGAATATTAACCAATGACATAAAACTATTTACGTTAAACAAATAAATAAAAAAATTAGTACTATGTTAGATATTTAGTTTTTCTATAATTATCAATTTCATGTAAGCGTATTCAAAGTCATTTTAATCTTAATTTGAACAGAATAAACTTCAGATGGCATTACATTACATTATTATAGTCTCAATTCAACCTACGAGAAAGGGTATATTGCCCCTTTCATTAGTTTCATTTTTTTATTTAAAAAATTTTTATAAAATTTATTTAAAAATAAAATAACCGTTTTCCAAATACAAAGATAATTTTTTTTATAGATTTTTTAAATAAATGAAAAAAGCATTTCTGAACTAACTTTTTAAGTGCAATTATTCAAATATCTAAAAAGCAACATTCCACACAATTGTACATACACATTACACATATATTTTACACCATTTGCTTTTTTAACTAAAATACAATCTACATTACAAATGAAATTTGACACATTTCTCACTAGTAACTATTACAAATAAACTTTTATATTGCTTTATTATATTTCTATTTATTACTTCTGTGTAATTATTTTTATGTATTTTTTTCTTTTTGTTTAGAACCACTGTCAGGATTACTTCAGAGGATGATATGTGTGAGTGTAAATGATGTGTAGTCTAATACAGTCTCAGGTCAACCATTTCTGGGATGTGTAGTTAAATGAAACCCAACCAACAAAGAATATTGGTATCCACAATCTAGTATTCAAATCCGTATAAAATTAACTGCCTTTACTAGGATTTGAACTTTAAAACTCTTGACTTTGAAATCAGCTGATTTGCGAAGACATGTTTACCACTAGACCAACCCGGTGGGTTTAATTATCCCACTGGAGTACTTACCTCTACTGAGTTATACTCCTACAATCAGGATTTAAGGTCAATTTTGCTGGTTCCTCTCAAGCAATGTCATATTAAATCGTATTTTAAACTAACTGCTACAAATATTATATAAATATTATGATGTAAATGCTCCTAATATGAACTACATAATAAAGAATTTATGTATCATCAGAATAAAATATTTATTAATACTGCAATAATATTTGCTAACTACGAAAATAGAATTAAGTATCCACGATCCTGATTACAAGCAAATACAAATATATATGACATGGGGATTACAAACACTACAGTAAACAAAACAAATAAAATATCTATTTGTAGGTAAACATAAACTGTAAACAAGGAAAATAAATATTTCCTGATCTAATAGACATGTACACAGCAATACACAAGCCTATACATATACTACAGCACACCAGACTATTAAAACCACACAAATGCACTTTGTACAGTGAAAACATAATTACATAAATGGCAATATGTTAAAACTAAACTCAGTAAAATTACTACATCTGTAGTCTTAATCACTGTTGAAGTATATTAAGTGATTATATGCCAAATGAACGAATCTATATTTGCATTTAAAATAAAATTAATGATATAAGAATACTTTATTGCGATTACAGATCTAAGCTTAAAAAGTTAACTAAATATCCCTTATATCTAAAAACAAAAATTAATACTAAGACAATTAACAGTATTAACCTATTCCATAAAACTGTTACCCACTCAACCCACAAAAAAAATATTATTAACGTAGTTAATAGACTGTCATACAAAAACTATTATTTTAGAATTATTAGGATTTCTCAATACACATAAATGTTTAAACAGTAATCGAAGTTAAGTGTACCGGTTAATAATTTAAATGTTACAGAAATCCATGGAAGACAGGTTGGATTCCGTAATGCTGAGACTTTAAACTCGCCAACGCAGTAAATAAGTATTATTTTTGACAAAAAAATTTTATAATTAAGTTATTCTGTCATACAATACTACATTGAATCTTTACAAAACAGAGACGGAAAGAGGAGTATGACACGTCAACAAAAGTGATGTATGGAGAAAACGTTTCAACCGATCGCTAAAGTGAAAGACGTAACAAACAATATGTGAACCAATTTTAAAGTAAATAACGATTAACATATTATTTTAAGAAAATACAGCATTTTAACAGGGTGATAACTGTGTTTAGTCGACGTGTCATCCTTCAACTATCGTTTAACATAGTCGAAAGCCTATGATCACTACAAGAGTTAAGTCGTGTTACGTTTAAAACTACTGTACTTACTGTACGTGTACAGTGAAGAAACCGAAGAGCCGTCCTAGAAAAACCGATTTCTTGTAACAAACTCCAGTTTGATTGCTTTATGTCCTCCTGTAACAATAACAAATAAAATGATTACAATTATTTTTCTGTTATTAAAGTTAACTAACAAAATACTTAAATAGAAACACTTTTCAACGAAGTATATTACGCTTACTACATCTGTACGTACCGATTGGTAGACACAAAATGAATGAATCATATGCCCTACAGAGGCCGCCAGCATCGCATACTACGTCTCGTCATCATTCACGTATCAGAAACTACGTTTCAACATAATTGTAATAACAGAATGATACTGTATTTAGTAGTAAGAAAGTAAAAAATTAACAAGTAATATTTGATCTTTTTTTTTATTATTTAAATGTTCACATCAACATTATAGCTTCACACAAACTGGTAAACGATGTAGTATGTTAAAAATTATCTTGCATTCCAAATGCTACAGTTTATACTCCAAATACTATTCATTTTTTAAACTGATAAATACGACAAACTCTTTGCACATTCTATTAGATTCAACTAAACGCCTTTCAGTTAGACCTCTTTGTTTTCATGGTGCTAAATGTGTTCGGGCAAATTCTTTAATCATGTTATAGCTTTGTTATGGGTTTTGATTTTTTCGGTTGATTTCTAATTTAAATAAAATACTATTTTTTTATTATTACCGAACTTAAGAGATCAGAACTATTTAGTTTCTAGTTTTATTTTTACTGAAATTAAAATAAGTAGAGTTCTTAGGAAAACCAGTATTATTGATATTTTAGGAGAGATTAGAAGGTCTGACTTTACTTATGGACACTTCAACACTGCCAGGATTATTGGGCAGCTACTAGACATTTGTCCTAAAACTGGTCCAATAAGCAGCATCGTAGCAGATCATACTGAGGATCCACTAAGGTCCCTTGATATAAATGTGATGATGTCTTACTACAACAGAATCCAAATCGGGAAGGAAAAGGGTGGATGGATAGCTGAAAAGATATAGGATCTTTTAAAAGATCCCTTTTAAATCCAAATTGCAATTCCTTCTTAGTTGATCGTACTTCAGGTTTTAGAGTGAGGCAAATCATTGACAGTGGTCCTGTGAAATTTGTCAAACTGTTTATCACATATTTTATTTGTGTAAAACCTGTAATGTCTTATCTCTCAAAAAATCATATTTACATTTTTTAAATTCCACTTAGAGAATAAGAGACAAATAGAATAAAAGTAATACAGGCTTGTTCTGATTTGCTGTAGGCACTACACAGTAATACACCCAAGAATGATTTTGATATCTCTCATACATCTGGTAATGCATAATGATTTATCCTCAGGTGGACAAGACCTGCTTTACTCTGGTATGAGGCTTACTGTACTCTGTTATGAGACTTCTTAGTTTCCATCTCATAATAAGTTGAATCTGAAATTCCTATTTCTTTTCAAGTCCTGTACTAAGTAGGCTTACTTACATCTGGGATTAGCCCAAACAGTCCTGGTTTTTAGTGCTGTCCAGGGTTGCAAAAACATTCAGGGTTTGAGAGTTTTATGACTGGGGAGAATGTTTTTTAATTTTAGACCTATATATTCGACATCACGTTTTTAAACATTCTCTTACGGCAGTGCATCTCTCAGCCGACCTTGCTGATATTAATTTTCACAAAGGCATGGCAACTGGTGTCACTACAACTTTTACTTAGTCATTTGGCCACACAACAGGGGTAATGCGTTTATGTTGTTTTTGTGTGTGAAGTTTACAAGTTTTTGATCATTTCATCTCTATTCATTTTTTGTCTCATCGTTTAGCTATGGGCAAAAGAAAATGTGTGTTTAATGTTAACCTGCAACAGGAATACAGATTTCTGAAATTGTGTAATGGCAGTAACAATGAATGAGTTTATTGCACACTATGTACTGGAGAATTTTCTGTTGCTCATAAAGGAAAGAATCATAGGAGTGCTATTAATGCTGCTGCTTCAGCAAACATAAGAGATTTTTTTAAAACCAAAGATGGTAATAACAATAACAGTGATCTGGAGTGTGCTACTAAAGAAGCTAAATTTTCATACCACTCTGCTAGACACAAACTCAATTTCAAAACATCAGACTACACACCTAAACTGGTTAAAAAGTTAAATGACCCAAAATTTTCATCTGCTAGAACCAAAACTGAGGCAATTATTGTTAACATTTCACAATTTATACTTATAATGTGTTGCGTTCTTTGGAAAACATTAATTATGTAACTGTAACGATAGCTCAAACAAAAGTGAAGTAAAACTTGTTCTGATTGTTGTAAGATATTTTAGTCTGGAGTAGGGAATTCACGTTAAATTTTTAAATTTTGATGAAGTGTCAGGTGAAACTGCCCAAATTTTTGTTTGCAGTATGTTGGTATCTTTTGCAGCGTGTGAAAAAATACAAACATGAAGCAAAGTTGTTTTGTTATGCTGCTGATAACAATAACAGTAATTTTGGTGGTGTGAAGAAAAAGGTAAATGAAAATGTGTTCAGAAATGTTCAAAGTGATCTAGGTAAACCTGTTTTAGGAATTGGTTGTTCAGCCCACATTGTACACAATTCAGTACAAACAGCATCTGATTCTCTACCCCTGGACATACAAGTTATTGTTATAAAAATTTATAAATATTTTCTCATATATACAGTAAGAGTAATGAAACTTAGAGTTCTGTGAATATGTGGAAACAGATTACAAAAAAGTATTATCTCATAGCAGCACAAGGTTCCTTAGTTTGTTACCTGCAATAGAAAGAATTCTTTCCATTTTTTAATGGCCTAAAATCATGCTTGTTATCTTGTACAAATGCCCAAAATTATTATTTGATTTTTTTTAAATCTAAAAAGTGAACTGTTTTTGAAATTTTCATATGGTACTTTATAGTTATTTAATAATGTAGTTCTGAAATTGGAAGCTAATTCTATCACGGCAACACAAACATTTCAGACATATTCTGAATTATTTTGTCAACTTCAGGAAAGAGAAACCCATAAATTTATACCATCTTCTGCCAAAGAATTGCTATGCACTCTAAAGAAAATAATGATGTTCAGGAAAAAAAAATCTTCTCAAACATAGACAAGTTTTACTATTGAATTGTTTTTTTACAAGTATTGGATCTAGATCCAATACTTGTGGAGAGTTGTGGAGAACTAGATTTGATAAAGTTAGTAAATTTCATCATATAGCAATGATGGAGGCGCCTTCCTTGGTAAAATATTCCGGAGGTAAACTAGTCCCCAGTTTGGATCTCCGGGTGGGGACTACTAAGGAAGGAGTCACCAGAAAATTAAAAAATAACATTCTACGAGTCGGAGCGTGGAATGTTAGAAGTTTGAAAAAGGTTGGTAGGATAGAAAATTTAAAAAGGGAAATGGATAGGATAAATGTGGATGTAGTAGGAATTAGTAAAGTTCAGTGGGAAGAGGAAGGCGACTTTTGGTCAGGTGATTTTAGAATAATTAACTCAGCTTCAAATAATGGGCAGGCAGGAGTAGTTTTTATAATGAACAAGAAGATAGGGAAGAAAGAAGAGTATTTCAAAACGCATAACGATAGAATCATTGTAATAAGGATAAAATCAAAACCTAAACCGACAATGATTGTTAATGTCTATATGCCTACAAGCGCCCATGATGATGATGAGGTAGAGTGTGTATACGAAGAGATTGATGAAGCAATTAAACACGTAAAAGGAGATGAAAATTTAATAATAGTTGGAGATTGGAATGCAAGCATTGGAAAGGGCAAGGAAGGAAATATAGTAGGTGAATACGGGCTGGGCAAAAGGAATGAAAGAGGGGACAGACTTATAGAGTTTTGCACGAAGTATAATTAATCCATAATTAAAAAAACTCTTTCACCTGGAACAGATGTGCCAGGCAAAGACATTGCAAACTCAACCATTTTAAAAATATTGGGGACTAGTTTACCTCCAGAATATTTTACCAAGGAAGGCTATCATTGCTATATGAAAATGCAGAGAGCCACATTTTCTTGGAAAAAAAGCAGCTGTAGTTTTCCATTGCTTTCAGCTGCGCAGTATTCAGAGGACTGAGTGATGTTGATATGGCCATTTAAGTCATTCTAACTCACGCCCCTAAAAACTACTGAAAGAGCTGCTGCCCTCTTTCAGGAATCATTCCTTAGACTGGCTCTCAACAGATACCTCTCCGATATGGTTGCACCTTCGGTCCAGCTACTCTGTATCCCTGAGCACTCAAGCCCCCTCACCAACGGCAAGGTCTCATGATTCTTAGAGGAGGGAGTGTATTATACAGCAGTTAAACTAATTTTAACTAATTCAAAAAGAAATATAATGAGCTTTCATTCAATAATGAACATAAATACAGATATAATTCTGCATATTAGTGGGTTAAATTCTGAGGAGAGGATTTAGTGTATAGAAGAAATTAAATTTCTGTGTATTACTATACGTAAAAACTTGATGGAAACAATGTATATTCCTAAAGTTTGTTCTACATGTTATCTGTTCAGGAAACTGAAGTGAACATCACTCATCACAATCCATTTTGGATATCTTAATTTTTTAATTTCTTTTGGTGTTATTTAATGGAGAGAAGAATAAAATATTCAAAATTAAAAAATGTTTAAGGATTATGGAGAAGATGATAATGTATGTAGCTGTTAAAATGATGTTAAGGGGTTTTTAAAATATTTCTGTTATCCTCTGTTTATGCCTATGAAATACTAATGTCAAGCACAATCTAGATAAATTTAAACTGAATTAGGCTAAGCATGTACTTTCTTTTGATAAGTGCACAGGAAGTACTAAAAGTCCGTTGATGAAGTGAAATAACACCTTTTTCTTTATCTCAATTCATTCAAGGATGGACATGAATGGAATTGGGCTTTAATTATTCAATAAAAGAAAATGTAAAAACAAAAAGACTGGACACATTCTGAAATAAGTAAAAAATTATTTAATGGGCATTTTTATAAAATTTATAAGGGTTTTAAAACCATAGCAGCTTTTTTATTATTATTATTTTATACTGCATTTATTACTGACATCAATTTCAATATTTTTTGTTTATGTTTTTCAATAAACTTGTATACAAACACACATACATATATATATAAAACAGCTGCAAGTAGACTAATCATTTGTAGTTTTAAAAATAACCTCCTGATGAAAAACTGCAATGCATTTAGCACCAGATATAACTGAACAGATGAGGTACATAGACATGTTTAAATATGTATCACTTCTAGTTTTACCAAATCTTTTTTTTATAAGCACTATGTTATCTCATACGCCATAATACTGTGGGACTTTCCCTTGTGGACCTACCCACTAAAACCCCTCCTCCTCTACAACATGGGTGCTGGGCCCACCTTACGGTATTGTCACTGGACCCCATGTGTCTTGTCTCCTCTTGCACCTCCATTGCTGCCCCACATCTCAAACTTGTTGGGATCCAGGATTTTTATTATTTACTTATATTTTTTTTTAATTTACATATATATATTTTTTTAAAACCTTGACCTCTTGGGGCCGGGAATGTGCCCCAAGCAAGACTCAGAGGTAGTTATTCACCCCTGGACATCATCTGTCAACATGATCTCAACCAGCATTGTGAACACCGTGTGCCATGATTGTTCGGTCTGAAGCATAGTTCCAATGATGTTCTCTGAGGTAAGCATGCTGAATTCCACCCTGCATGCTTTCCTTTGCTGTAGGAACCAATCGCACATGAACACCATGTGTTCCACAGTGTCTTCCACCCTGAAGTAATTACAATCCACAGAGGATATCGGCATCCGCATGTACAAGTATGCCTTGAAACATTCATGACCAGTAAGGAACTGGGCCAACTTGTACCCTAGTTCCCTGTGTTTTCGGCACAGCCATCTCTGGAGGTCTGGGATCAGTCTGTAAATTTTACCCAGTCTGGTCTAAAGAAATTTGTCATGATAGAGAATATGGGCTTGATTGTGTACAGAATACCATACATGTGTTGCTATCCTCAGACATAAAGTCTGTTGTAGATATTTATCCTAAGTCTTTACAAAATCATGTTTGAAATCGCATACTGTCCAATACAAAACGGGGAGTATACTTGACTGAGTAAAATTATATGATCATATACCATGCTCTTATAGAAAAAAAAAAGATGAGGAAAAATCTGAACTGTTGGTTAAGCGCTTCCAGTCTATTATTATATTATTTTTATATGGTTGGAAATTTCTTGAATACAATAGTGGTGCGCATCGTTTCTTTTTTTCCTACATTGTTTGGACAAGGGCTTCCATTCTCAAACAATAGTGAAATGTAAGTTACTTTCTGCCACTGATCTCAATATAACTAGATAGGGAATCCCATGTATTGGAATTGGTAAAATTTGAAGCATAAACAAATGCCACTAAATGAGTGCTAGAACTAAATAAAATGAAATGGCGCATGCGCAGAGGTAAGAGTACAGATAAAGTTGAAACACTCCAACCATCATGATTATGGTCGTGCAAGTGTACAATGGTTTTATTTAGTTCCCAGCATCTCATTCTGTGGCACTGTAGTATGCTTCAATATTGAACACTTAATTGTATTTTACACCATAAGGATCCCTTATCCAGTTATATGGAGATCAGTGCGTTCTGCAGAGCTCTAATATTAATATTTCAGATTACTAACAAATGATAATTCAGTATTTGTTGCATGCAAATACATTAGTTATTGCATTAAGACACTTTCATTTTGAATACAATAATTCAATTTAAATTTGAACTGTTTAGGGTTTCACTGTATAGTTCATGCTGAGGAAGGTTACCCTTATTGATGTTTATTTCTCCAGAACTGATGAAAACTAATTTAAATGTTGTGTTTATTCTTAGTTGCAGTAATTCTCCAATCAGTAAAATTAATTTAATGTAAAATTTTAGTTAATAATTTTATTTAATTATAATATTAATTTTATAATATGAAGCTATTTCAGTCAACAAATGTTTCCTTGTTAAAATATGTATTTAAATGCTTGTTGAAGATCATAATGAAGAAGGAAAAGCTGAATTTTCTATCATAATTTGTGTTTACAACTTTGATCTGTATTTTACGCAATATATATTTCAAATTGGATATCGCTACATACTTACTAGTTACAACTGCTAATACCACCAGGAGACATTAAGAATCCCTGCAAAAATATATAATCGTGAAGCAGGTGAGCTATTGTGTGTAAATTAAGTACTTGGTTCATTCACAACCATCTTTTTTTGTTAGAAGATATCATCATAGTCATCAACAGCACTGCCATGGTCAAACAGACATGGTCTTCATATAAATGCCAGATTCATGATTGCATGGGTAGCAGTGGTCACAATAACAAATATAATAATGTGATTTAATCAGCCGGCTGCACACTAAACTTTAGATAGTTGTTAATTTCATTGTTTATAGCCTTGGATGAAGGTTCTAGTAGTTCTACTTCTAATTTTATGTGGTTGGAGTACTCAGGATAGTAATCATGTTCTACTGATTCTCTTTAATGTAAGACTTCGCTGCTCGCAAATTTTCTATGTAAGCAGTATCCTTGCATTCTGCTTCATATACATATTTTTTTTTATATTTAGAAACTTGGACATGGTTTGGCACATATTTTAAAAAGGACGATGAATGAAATAATACGTGAAAGATTGCCAGACTCTTGACAGGAATCCAACCTGAGACCAAATGTTCTACAAGTCAGCATGATAATCACTACACTATCTGGCCAGCAACCTATTTGGTTGGGAACCTATTGGAAACACGTTATATAGGTCTTCCCAAACTGCTTCTTAATGGCTCTCTTGTTGAGTTAAATTCAGACTGCCGATATCTATCTGCAGAGCTGTATATTGTTATTCAGGAGTCTCTTTACTTTGATGGCCATTCTGATGTTTCAGAAAACACTCTCTCATATTTCTGTGGAGTCATTAGATCTGTTCCGCAAGACATGAGTTCCTGAAGTAGGAGTCACACAATCTATTGGTCTTGGAGCTGGGTTATGTGACATTGCTTGAGCTCATCGTTTCTTCTTTCTGTAATTAGAATGAGGGTTTGTAACAATGTACTGTTTAATATGATGCCACATGCACATTTTCTTCCATTTTAATTTTATTGTAAGTTGGCCATTATCTAACAAAATGCCTTCTGGATGTGCCCACAATATAAAAGTTTGTCTTCCAAGTAGATCCATTGAGTGTCAGCCTCAGTAATTGTCTACATCTTAATTCAGTGTTATACCACATCCATGCCAATGATAAAGATGCAATTTTCTTCCTCTGTTATCAGGTAGGGGCTGACATTCTCCTGGGATTTAGGGAAATATTGTGTCTTTATTATGGACCACTAGTTTAAGCTGAAGCTCTACTTGGATCCTTAAAGCATTTTCTGTTCCAGCTTGAGAGCAAACCTACAAGTTCATTATTTTTCTCAGCTCAGTGATCCAAAGAATCTGAAGTTGTGGATCAATAGCGTAGGGTGCCCATCTTGCATACTTAGATGTCTGACAGATCAACTGGTGGCCATATCAGTGAAATATTTAATTCAAATCAGAAAACTTTGGGATATGACATGTTCTTCTTTTTACTACTTCATTCAAAAAGAAGGTGGTTTACAGGTCTTACTGACATACTTTTTAGTTTTCAGGCATTGCTAAATTTGGTCTGATTGTGACAATGCTAATAGCTCCTTGGTCTGACTGAAAGACTTCTCATCATCTACTATTCATACTTATTACTTTTTTAATAAGTACATAAATGGAGAAAAACTCTGAGTGAAATGAGGTACATATTTACACATCAGTTACAGGAATCCAACAACTTTTGTAGCTCTTTGTTTAAATTTGGGACTAGTTGATTAATAATTCCTTAGAAAGAAACTTCTTTTAAAGTAGCATTTTTCTAGCGAGGAGGTGGGTTTATTAACTTTGAATTTTGCTGTAAAAAATTTCTTGTTATGCTGAAACCATGAGCAATTTAATCACAATGGAGTTGTTAACTTGCCGGGTTCCTTTCATGTATCCTGCTCGTAGCAAGAAATTGTGGTTTGCCAAAAGCTCAAGTTTTCTAGTTGAACTTGGTTATGGTTGAAGTTATAATGGACTACATAACAATATAATGTACTCTTTTTTTCCATGCGTTGAATTCATGGTACATCTTCTCCAAGGTTGACTTGCTCTTGACGGTCTGGTATCTTTTTCCAATTGATTCCTCTTTATTGCTAGTCTAGGTGAATATTTCTTGACAGAAATGGTATTTCAGTACCTAACACTTTTGCTGCCCTCATTTATTGGTGGATGATGGTTGATTTTCCATAACCCCTTCAACTCCCACCTCCTTAAGAAGTTTATCAAATAAAGGTAGTGGAAGAATTATAGTACTGGTGGATGCATGGCTAGAGCTGCTGGATGACCATAAGTATTAGTAGCTTTGTTAATTGGAATCAAGCGTCAAAACAATTTTACATTTTAATAGTATCTTCTTGTTAGTTGCCAACAATTAAGCAAGGACTTAATAAGGGTGAAAAAATCTTTGAATCATAAATCATTTTGTACCTCTTATTTAGAGTTATGGATTTTTGTTTGCGTACCAATAGATAATATCAATATTTTACATGTGTTTTTTCGATTGTGTATTCCAGTTCTTGGACATCCATTGTCTTCAGAGGGATGTTAAATACTGGTGGTCCCAAAAAAGGGGAGTTATTTAAATTGGTTACCGAGGTGGTCAGTAGTAGCAGACTGATCCTGAAAAGAGCACTTTAGTATTAACTGATGGAGTCAACAACTGGGCATGTTCATAATCTTAACCTCAAATTGAATTTTTACTTATTTTGATTTGCCATTATTAGTTGAAGTCAGACTTCAACCTTTAAAAGTTGTCTGTGAAAAGTGCCGTTTGATTTATAGGCTGACAGCAACAGTGGCCGAGTCAGCTTGGGTCTCAACTTTGAATTGGTTCTTAAAAGATCTGTTGGCTCAAAATCAAGTAGTTATAGCAGCAGGCCTGACCAAGTGGCTGGCTTTGGAAGGAACCGTCTCTACTTATCCAAAGAGTAATTATTATTGCAGAAATGGTAGTTGTGAATTGCCTTCTTTGAGTTAAGCATCTTGACTATCATATGCACGGATTATTATCCAGATCTCCAGTATTACTGTGGAGATACATTCTTTGTTAGCTGTTGAGGTTCAGGATTGTATTTAGTTGGGTCGATGCATGGTACCGGGTCAGAAAAATTATCTTGACTGGTTGCCATGGCTCATTCCTTAGACAAAGTACTCAATATAATGAGTCTCCCAATTCACTGCTCTAGCAACTGGTCTGTCCAATAAGTTTAATGATGATACTCGTATTAGTGTATGTACATGATCATTTGGAAAACTAAACTGAACCTCTAAAAGTGTTCCTAACTAATTTGCTCAGTAATATCATTGCTGAAAATTTTCATGATTTTACCAAATAAATGTCTTAATGTTATTAGTTACATTTTGAAGATCTACTTATTGAGAAAGTAGGCAGATGACAATATTAACCTTCCTCCTCTGTATATCTCAGCTAAAAGTAACCTAATTCTTCAGCAACATTACACATAGAAACCATTTTCAGGAACAGACACTTAATCATTTAGTTGTATATTAAAATTATGTACAGCACAATGAACATATTCTGGGTTTTCAACTCTTACCTTTAATAGGTGTAAAAACCTGCCATTTGATGCCATACCTAGATATCCCTCTTTCTTCAACACCTCCCAAAATGACTTCTTCAACCACACTTAAATTTTTAACATGAGTTTCTTTGAAACTAGAAATTCTCATACATATATAAAGACTTACCTTTCCTAGAAATATATATATAGTGCTGTTTTGTTACAACAAAAATGAAACTGAGATTTTATGTCTTTCTAAATTTCAGATTCAATGTTCTAAACTAAAATTTGGATTAAGTCATTCTGAATCATTAAACTGAAGTATTTCTGAGTTTTCTCACCTACTGTAAACAAGGCCTCAGAATAGGGTCATTCTTGGAAAGCAGCTTTATAAGAGCTATAAGGTTCCCATTATTAGATTTTTTCTGTGGCTTATTCATGCAAAATTACTTGAAGCTAAAGTAAGTTATTTTTACTAAATAATAAATATTTTGTGCAATTTGTTTGGTTTTCCACACCTCTTTCTAGGATAACATGTCACTTCAAAACAATACAAGCCTGAAGATTGGAACTGCTTATTTCATGGACAGAGATGTTTTTGCTAGGGCTTTATATTTGTGGCCATTACGGACTCAATTACTGTGGTAAAATGAATTGCAGTCAATAAATAAAAAAACAGGCTTTACAGTCTTTTCAGACAGAATAACATTCCCTTATCATTTTAAGTTCAGTAGTTTGTGGAAGAACATCTACTATTTGTTTTGGACCTTTAGAAAATGTTGTTTTGATTTATGAACACCAATATGATCAACAGCATTTTAATTTTACATTCATGTCCACGGTTTGTTGGATACCCCTTATCTAAGCAAATTTAGCCTTATCAGTTAGTTACAGACAGACTTTTAAGTTTTACACCATCATTACAAGACTAACCTTCCAGCTTATTCATAATTTACTGGCCTCTCATTTTGATCTCTACGACATACTATCACTAAAGTTTGGGGCTACAAAAAAGGGTGCTTGGTATAGTAACACAGCACCTAACTCAAGTTTGGCTGCCATATCTAAATAATGCATCTATTTATTTTCTAAAATTTGCTTCCTTTGCATTTTTTGCACCACTTAAATGCCTTCATATTTATTATCACAGACACTAATAACCAAAGAAAATTGAATAGCACAACTTTCTAAATACATCAGATAATTTCTTGTGACTAACTGCAAGGTACATTTTCATCATGTCATATATTTATCACAGTTGTTGACAAAGTGTCATGGAAACACACCAAGAAATGGTCAGTTCCTATCCTCAGAAAGCACTTAATGCAGTCAACATCACTGTTTTATTTCGGGTATACAGCATGAAGGGAGTCCAATATGTAAGTTACCGTTCAGGATATGTGGCCGTTGCTTAACATCCTTACAGATCTGTTCAAAGCAGCGAGAAAAACATTTTTACACTAGGATTGATATCTAGCTCAAACGCTTAAGATTTGAGTCTATTGCATAAACTCAAAGAGTAAATTTTGTGTACATTTAACAAGCCCTATAAAAACCATTGCAGCTGAGTACCATGACCCTGAGGCCCCCTACACTGCAGAAGTATAAGTTAAAATTACATCTCTGCCCTTTTAATAACAATGCCAAATTTTAGCAAAGAGTGAAGTTTTCATTTTATATATGTGCAGCTACATAATTCCAGTACCATTATATAACCAGTCTCGACCTTAGACTGTACAAGACTACACTTTATTTATATTCATACATATCATTCATCCCCTGAAGTAATACCTTACTGCGGTTCCAGAGGCTAAACAGAAAAATAAAGTTATACCATTGATAATCAATCCTTCAGTAGCTACAGCAAGTGTTGTCACTAATTACCTCTTCAGATTATAGGACTTTATATATATCCCTTTCTTGATATTTATTGTATTTGATAGTAAAGTTGCTGATGTATATTTATTGCAGAAATTAGCTGTCACTGTAAATTAGCAATTAAAGTACTTGTAAAAATTTACCAATTTTCTTTTTATAACTATTAAACAATAAACAATGAAAAAACAAATTTAGTTAACTCTAAATTACATGGTGGACCGATATCTTTATTTTATGAATGTAAATAACTTTCTTATTTGCATAAAAACAGTGAAAAGCAATTGACTTTATCTAGCACATATTTTGATCATCAGGTGAGGATGCATTGCTAATTAGATCCTGACTACAGAATGGTAACCAGAAGTATTGAGTAACCATTAAAATATAATAATAGTTTTTCAAACTGTCTCCCTTTCACAAAGAAAGAAAAGCACCAGTCACTACTCCTCTATGCCATTCAACGTACTGGATAATTAAATTTATTTTTATGTTTTACATTTGTGTAATTGTTAAGATAATACATTAGTAATAATATATATATAAAACAATATTTAAAAATTTTATTTATATATTGCACCTTTTAAAACTGCTTATTTAAAAAATAAAATTTTACTAATAAACCTCTTCAGTGGAAATCTTTGATCATGGTTATAGTCAAAGACATGAAGGCAGGCCTGTTTCCATAGTTCCTTAAGATTCTTAGCCCTGCAGAGGATGGCCGAGGAGGGTCTGATGCCGTTACAGATGTGTAAATGGAATAGCAGCTGGGTGGCTAGGGGCCCGCCTGGGTGCTTACTTTGTCAAGATAAGTGTTTTGGTATTGAGCACCTGTTAGGATGAGAATGGATGTGTGAACTCTGTCATGGAGCTATTATGTGGAAGGGTGTAGGCATTGACCTCGCTCAGCGAACAGGAGCAGAGAGATAGGGTATGTTTTCATTAGAGGCTTATTAAATTTATGAATTTATTTCTTATTTTTAAGTAAATTTAGAGGATTTTGAGGACACTGACAAAATTGTTGGTGTGATCAACACTTGCTTTGTTGGTAAGAGGGTAGTATTTTTGGTGTTTAAAGACTCAATCAAGCAATGATCTCAGTGCACAGTCTAATTGAAGTTAGATATAGGAAGAGTTTTTTGTGAAACTTTTAGTTAGGTTAAATCCCTTTAATATTTAGTCATATAATAACTTGATCATCTGTTTGTTTAATATGTTGTTTTTATCAAATAAAGAGTGCTAGTAAATTTCATATCGTTCAGATACGGTGAGATCTTGGTTTTTTTTAGGTGTTTAGCTTTTCATGTGTGGTCTTTACACGTCTCCAATTTCTATAATGTGATTTACAAAAGTTGATTCTGTTGTGTACAGTATCTGTACGTGTTTCTTGCATCTGTCGCCTAAATACATATCCAGTCTGTCCAAAGTATTTAGCATGTATACTCTTGTGCTTATTTGGTAAATAATTCTGGGTCACTGTGTTCAGTTAGTTGTATTTTATTCTGAAAATACAAATTGACTTAATTACTAAAATGTTAACAATTATTGGTAGATTTAGATTATTAAAATATGCACTTCCTGTTGCTGGTTTTTTTTTCTTTAATGTTAAGTACTTTTCTAAACAGCAAGTCATGTGCAATTGCAGTGCACAATCAATAACCTATGACAAAAGTTAATACTAAAACTTTAACTTATAAAAAATCTCAATAATTTTCATATAAGGGTGTATGTAGCACATTAAAAGTTATAAACTCAATTGTGTTTAAACATATTAAACTTAAAAACATAATAATTTAACAAATGATGCTACAGATAACTCATATCACAAAGGATTACAAAACTCTTTAAGGTAGGTGCCATGTACAATACTACAATTGCATAATAGTTCCAAAAGGATTTGGAGATGCAATTCTAAGCACTCAGAAGGGTGAATTATTCCCTTTTTTTAAAATTAGTTATAATTTTCTAGAAAGAAAAAAATTACAAGCATGGAAATGGAATACCATACAAATTTACACAAGGCTATATTTTATAAACTAAATGAGCTTGGTGAATAATAGTCGGGTATTACTAACTAGTAAAGAAAATTCTAAAAGAAAAACTTTACTTGATCGTATCTTCCTGTGGAACATTCTAAAAAATTGTAAAAATGTTGTATAAAAAGCTTACTGAAATATCTTTTTACTTTACTTTTACTATATTTAAGAACTGCTTCCGATAGCTGGACATTTTTCAGTCAGAAAAATTATTTTTATAAATTAAAAAAGCAGCATTTTAATAAGTTGAATAAAAAATGCAGCTTGGTTTAGGAAAGTCAGTGATGTGTAATAATTGCTTGAAAAAAATCTGGACATTCTAATCAGTAATCAATGGGTACTTAGGCATTAATCAAAGCCATTTAGAACTTAATCGTTTTTTGTACCAAAAGAACAATTTAATCAACGAATAGTAACTATTATTAAAAGTTTTTATTTAACTCGCTTTAGGAATAATCAAATTTTGCAACTGCTATATCTTTTGATCTTTCGTATGAAAATCAATGAAATTTGGTACATTAACAAAATAAAATTGTACTTTCTACAATTTTGTTTAAAATAAAAGAAGTAATAAAGTTGAAATAAAAGTAGATAATGAATAATGAATCTTTGTAGATCTGAATGAAAATTACTTATTAATATTGGTAATATTTTTCTGCATTTCTACTATTTTACAATAATAATTATTTATTAAAAATTATATTGATTCTTTTGTACTGATATTGCATCTATTTTTATAATTATTATTATTATTATATTAATTGAACAGAAATAAGGAGGTGGTTAACTTAATAATGCTATTTTTTTTTTCTCGCTCCTAAGCTGTATTTCATTTCTTCATTGATAATGTTCATTTCTACTTATTCCGAGGAATAATCTAAATCATCATTTAAATATTTTGTAATGTTGTGCAATACTGCATAACATGCCACTATCAGCTTGAGATCTTCATATTAATGGATAAATAAAAACAAATCTTTTTAACAGACCAAAAACTTCTGTAATAAATCTTTCTTTGAGTAAAGCGTATAAAAACATCCTCATGTTTGTTAGATTGTCTACATAGAATAAAAAAATATGAGAAGAAATACCACCTCACTGAGCCTAGTGACAGAAAATTTCAGTAATTGTTATAATGTCCTGTTTATTGTACTTTGACTCCAAATTCTATTGTAATTCTCATTACCAGGACACTGCGCTTAGTATTTGTGATTTATTTCATCATCACATTTGGATTGAATATTTATGTTGGTGTGATCTTTCCTAATTATACTTTTATATTATCAGCTAGGTTTCTTTATCTCAATGTATACTAAAACATAAACGCTTTAAGAATTTGGAATTTTTTTAACCACTTCATTGTGGCTTTATTCATTTTAGCTCTAGTTGCTGGAAATTTTATCAAATGATAACATTGTTTTCAGGTTCAGAATGATACCTGAAGTTTTGCATACTGTAGTTTGATGAAATTCAAAATCTTTGGCAATTCCACTCTGAAAACCTGAATCGCTAACATACTGAAGAAATATTTTAATTTTGTTTTTTAACTCAATGCTCCAACTCTTGCTTGACTCCCTTTATTTAATAAAAAATTTATTGTAAAGCAAATCAACCTAGATTTAATCTATAATAAACATTTTGTTCAAATGAGATTGATACTGCAAGTGATCAAAAAGTTGTGCGACCCAAATTTTTCTGCTTTGTAGGAATAACAGCTAAATTTGTAAAGTACTTTAATTAGGGTAATTTTTTGTATGAAAAAATAGTGTAAGGGGTGATGATGCGTCTCTTAAGGCCTCTCTCACTCTAAAGTCAACCTCACCTTCACGAGAAGCAGATTCTTGGTATACCCTGTTTATACTAATGAGGCTATGATGACCGAATGACTCCCAGTATGAGTCCCCCTTACCAAGTGCCAATGGTCTGTCAAGGGCGGATGAGTGAGCAAGGATGGGGCGACCCCTTGTTCCAGGGATGAGAAATTGTTCCTGAAGGTGGAAGAACCAGTAACATGGTCAACGGCAGGGGGGTGCAGAAGGCAATGGGAAACCGCTGCATTAATTATCCTGTATAGAATTCCCGAGTAGTAATATGGCTGCATTCAATTCAAAATTCTCTGGATCTTCAATTCTCCCATTCGAATCTCCAGGGGGGGGGGAATGTCTTGGATAAAGCTGCAATGAGTAGACGTCAGAAAGAACGTTTTAGAATAGGAACATGGATTGTAAGAACGCTTTTAAAAGCTGGGAAGTTAGAGGAGGTTAAGATGGTGATGAGGAAATTAGAAATGGGCATCTTAGGCATCGGCAAAACTAGATGGGCAGAAAACAGAGATTTTTGGTCTGAAGATTTCAGAGTTATTCACAGTGGTGGTGCCAGGTCAGGAAGAAATGGAGTTGCAGTAGTTTTAAGAGGGAAGTGGAAGAACAACATGTTGAACACATACCACCATAGTGACAGAGTAATCGTGGTTACAATTAAAGCCCGACCTGTTAATTTGTGTGTTCTACAACTAATAGTATGGATGAAGAAGCGGAGGAAATATATGAACAGATAGATGATTTAATTAAGCTTGTTAAAGAAAAAGCTAGTCTAATTACAGTCAGTGATTTTAACACATCAGTCGGTGAAAGCCTAAACAAAAACGGATGGGCAGATTTGGATTAGGAAAGATGAATGCCAGAGGTGAAAGACTGCTAGATTTCTGGGAACAGTATGAAATGAACATCATTAACACGTGCTTTGAAATGCCCAAAAGAAGAAGGTATTCTTGGACAATGCCAAGAGATGGCAGGAGATACAGATAGACTATATTCTGGTTAAGGATAAGTATAAACTAAATAAAGTCTAGTCATTCATACCCTGGATATGACGTAGATAGTGATCATGTCCTTGTGATAGCAAAGTGTGATATTAGATTTTGGAAATACAAAATAGGCAGCATAAATGGTGCATAGGAAAACTCAAGAAGAAATAGTTAAGGAGCTGAAAATAATGACAGATGAGTTGATCTGAAGGGAAGAAGGATGGGAAGGAATGAAAGAAACTAGAACAGTAACGGCTGAGTAAATAATAGAGCTAAACAAGTTAGAACCAAGGAAGCCATGGATGATCAAAGAAATACTGGACCTCATTGAAGAGCAAAAGAAGTTAAGAGGAAAAAACCTGGAAAGGTACAAAAGGATAAAGAACATGATTACTCAAAAATGCAGACTGGAAAAAGAAAGGTGGATGCAAGACAGAAATGAGGAGATTCAGAAAGACCTAGAAAGAGGAAAACTGACAGAGCTTACTCGAGTATTAAATCAATGATGATAAAATCAAGAACGAAAACTAATGTGGTAAGGAATAAAAATGGGGATCTTCTCTTTGATTTAGATGATGTAGGTGACAGATGGAACAAATATATGGAGGAGCTATATGAAGAAAAGGATATTTTTAACAGTAGGGAGTATCTGGAAGATGAAAATAGGGTGGATAAAGACATGATGGGACCACCTGTATCTAAGGAAGAATTTGTCAATGGCTTGAATAACCTGAATAATGGCAAAGCAACAGGCATAGATAAAATAGGCAGACATATTAAAAGAACTGGGAGAGTCAACAAAGGAGTGTTTGTATAGGCTTATCAAATGTTGCTATGAAGAGGGAATGATACCGCCGCTAGATTTTATAAATAGCAAAAATGTAATAATTCCTAAGAAGGGAAATTTAATGGATTACACCAATTACAAAACAATCTCTTTGTTATGCCACACTTTAAAGATAATGCTAAACATTGTTAAAAGTCGAATAAATGGGATAATTGAGGCAAATTTGGGAGTTCAGTTTCAGTTCTGGGAAGGGAACTAGAGAGGCGATACTAGTGCTGACTTATTGTCGGCTTATTGGAGAGAAAAATTGGGATTAATAGGAAGACCTTTTTGACTTTTGTAGACTTAAAAAAAGCCTTTGACAAGGTGGACTGGGAATTGCTATTTCAAACAATGAGGGAAATAAAGCTCAACTAGAGGGATAGAAGACTAATTCTGAATCTGTATAAATGCAGAAAACAGAGACTGAAATCAATGACTTAAAGAAAGGGGCCAAAATAAGAAGGGGAGTCAGGCAAGGTTGCCCACTGTCACAGTTTCTGTTTAATTTGTTTATTGAAAAAGCTATTGTAGAAATGAAAGAAAAAACAAAAGGAATCAGAATGGAAAATTCATACACTGTATCCGCTTTGCAGATGATATTGTTACTGGCAGAATCAACAAGATGAATGGAAATTATGTTAGAAACACTACCTAAAATACCAACAAAACTTAAACTGAAAATTAATAAGGAGAAGACAAAGATTATATTTGTAGGAAAAACAAAGGAATGTATAAAAGTACCTAATTTAATTTAATTAGACAGTACTATTGTAGAGAAGGTTGACAGTTTTTGTTATTTGGGAAGCACTGTCATTAGTGATAATAATAAATGTGCCACAGAAGAGAAAAGAAGAATAGCTTTGGCAAAACAAGCTTTTCAGAAGAAAAAGAATATACTGACTGAAAATCATATGAGTATGCAAATAAGGAAACAGTTTGCTAAAACGTATGTCTTTCTTTTACCTGTTTAGCCTTCGGTAATTACTGTTCAGATAATATTTCAGAGGATGATATGTATGAGTGTAAATGAAGTATAGTTTTCTACATTCTCAGTTCGACCATTCCTGAGATGTATGGTTAATTGAAACCCAACCACCAAAGAACACCGATCTAGCATTCAAATCCATAAATAACTGACTTTACTAGGATTTGAACACTGGATCTCTTTACTTCCAAATCAGCTGATTTGGAAAGATGCATTCACCACTAGACCAACCTGGTGGGCTCTAAAACTTATGTCTGTTCTACCTTATGGGTGAGAAACATGGAAGGTTGGGAAAGCAGAAAGAAGACTGGAAGCAATGGAAATGTGGATTTGGAGGAGAATAACAAGTACAAGCTGGGTGGATAGGAAAAGAAATGATCAAGTGTTAGCAGAAGTGAGTGAGAGGAGGTCCCTGTTAAATGTTATATGAAGAAGAAGAGCGCAATTGATAGAACATGTAGTATAACATGACCAGTTCTTGATGAATATATTTGAGGGCAAGGTTTTCGGTAAAAAAGTTGGAGCTAAACCGACAGCAATCATCATCAATAATGTTAAAGAAGAGATGGGCGTTGGTTCATATAATGATTTGAAGAGAGAAGTGGAGATGAAAGTGATGTGGCCAAATTGACAAGGCGTAGCCTTTAGTGAATAATGATGATGAATAGTGTATGGTATGACTGCTAGATCACGCCTCCAGAGAACAGTGGGCACCAAACAGTTTGTTTTGTCTGAGCAGAAATGTCTTGCACAACAACGTGTTTTTATTGTTGCGAGTTACTGTAAATTGAAATTGTATGCGAAGTGTCAAGAAGATTTTTTTAGTGCTTTTCCAGATGCTAATATGCCAAACAACCCACTCCATGACGTCTATTTAATCATTTTCAGGAGAAAGGTAGTGAGCACGACCGTACGCAAACGTGGCTGTCCAAGAGTCTTAACTAACAACAGTCTGCAGATGATGATTAAACACTTCTTCATTCTCCAAAATCTTTCTAACCAGATTGGGCTATCATATGAAGTGTTCATAAGGCTACTAAAGTTATAAAATACAACTGTACCAGATTAATGTGAATCATCAGCTCCAAGAACCAGATAAGGTGAAATGAATGCAGTATTTTCGGTGGTTTAGAAGTTTGGTTTCATCTTAGTGAATATGTTAAGTCAAAATTACAGAATATGGTCTTCAGAGAACCCACATGTGTTCCACGAACTGCCATTACATTCGCAAAAAATTGGGTAGTGGTGTGGTGTATCTTGTCGAAGAATTGTCGGGCCTATCTTTTTTTTTGGAGACTATCACAGCTGAACAGTATCAAGAAATAATCATGCAGTTTACATCTTTGCTACATGCTGATGAACATGACTGCTGGCTACACCAAGACAAAGTTGCACACATGACGAACAGTGGTATAAAATTTCTTCGCGATTTCTTCGATGACAGCATAACTTCTCATGGTCTATGGCCTCCTCGTTCACCGAACCTGAGTCTTCCCAATTTTTATTTGTGGGGCTTTTTGACAGATAATGTGCACTCAAACAACCCACATAAACTTGATGAACTTAAACAAAATATTGAGGACTGTATAATAAATATAACTGCTCCTACACTGAAAAAGGTCGCATAAAATGTAAGAAAACATGTTTATGCATGCATTAAAAATAATGGTGGACATTTCCAGCACTTATATAAACTTGTAAGTAATACTTTTGTACATGTTAATATTATTTTGTATATTAATAAAGGCTTTCTAAAGAACAATTTGTTATCATTCGGGTTGTGTGACTTTACAATCACCTGTTACTTCCCTACTTTAAATGGTGCACATTTATACCTAAGTGTAAAGAAATACTGCTTTATAAAATCCCTAATCTTAACATTAAAGATTGGATAGTGGTTACTAAGAAAGATAGTAATATTAACTAGTTTCATCTTAATCTTAAGTAAAGGCTAGGACATTTTTACCCAAAAATAAATTAAATAAAAATCAAGATGATCTTGACATCATCATCAAGATGTGATGATGATATCAAGAATAGAATAGATGACTATTCTTGATATCATAATCGCATCTTGATTTTTACTCATCTATTCTGATAATTTTATTATCAATTATTTACAATATTTTATTCATTAGGCTTGAAATTATACTGTGCATGCGTGATACAAAAATACTGACTTACTCATTATGTAAAAGGTTGATTAAGAAGTATAATGGCAGTTTAAAAAGAGAATTATTTTTTCATATTTTATGAAAAAACACAGACCACAAAAATCACTAATATGCAAACTTCAAGGACATAAAAGAATATTATTAAAAAAAAAATCAAACTTATAAAAACAAATATAAAATTTTGGTAAGTGTATTTTAACTGCCAATTTAAGGGGACCATACTGAGTAACAAATGGAAATCAAAATATATAATGCACCAGCATTATAACTGATACGTTCTAGCTGGGAATTAATGAAAAATTTTCTTCTTTTATGAAAGTCAGTACGCTCAGAGAGAACTCGAAGTCTACCAGTTTGTTGATACTATTGATCAACATATCTACTAGTTGTAATGCTTTCTATGTGGTTATTTACATCTGAGTTGTAGAGTTTTAAAATGGAAAAGACAACAGTTATCACCATCTGTGAAATTCAGGAAGGAAGTTACATTTTTTTGCACTGGGGTGTATACTGGATGTACAAAAAAGAATATCAAGGTTTTAATTACATATAATATCTTGGGTTGGTTGTACAGTGTTAATTTACGGCTAGGATTAAAGAACAAGACAGTTTTAGCTGCACATGTGTATTTTAATTCCTTATTTTTTGCTTGACATCATCATCTTGCAAAGATGATGACACCTGAACAGAAAGCATTTTGTGTTTTGCAGTTTACTAAATGTGAATCTATATTTACAATTCAAAGTGCATTCTGCAGAAAGTTTAATTGTTATCCTCTGAGTAACAATAACATTTGTCGATGGCATAATCATTTTGAAATGACTGAATGTCTGTATAATGAGAAGAATACTGGATAATCGAGGATGTCTGAAGAAAAAATAATGAACATGTGAGGGAGTCTTTCTTGCATAGTCTTAAAAAATCTGATAGTCTAGCTACGAATTACCATGTATTGACAGTATGGAATATTTTAAGAAAACATTTACATAAGCATCCATAACTTTTACAGTTGTTACAGGCTTCGAAACCTACCAACTACACTGTGTGTGCCGACTTTGCCATCAAAATGTTGCAATATGAAGAAGACGAATTTCTTGATCATATTTTATATACTAATAAATCAACATTTCAACTTATAGGAAAAGTTAACGCATATAATTTCCATATCTAGGGGGTTAAAAAATTCCCATGAACTTTTATAATTCAAAAGGGCTTCCCAAAAATTAAATGGTTTTGGGTCTAATATTCTGACAAGTTTACAAGGTGTTCTTTTTCGCTGAAGTGAGTATAACAGAAGTCGCTTATTTGTATATGTTGTGTATATGACTTTCCTTAACTACAAGATGAACCAGAGAATTTTATGTGGCAGCAAGATGGTGTGCCTTCTCAATGGTGTAACTCTGTACGAGATTGACTGAATGATGTTTTCCCTGACTGATGTATTTATCAGTATGGATCCTATGGCAGAGGTTGTTTGTAGTCGTCTCTGAGCTCACCTTAACTGACCCTATGGGACTTTTTCCTTTGGGTTTTATAAACAATCTTATGTATAAGCTTTTGATACCTATTTATCTAGATTTGAGGCACAGCATCGAAGTTGCTGTGGCTTCTATTACATTAGATATGCTGGTTAAAGTATATCTAATATATATGGTTAAACAGATGAACTCTCTTTAACATCATATGGATGTGTGCCACATTGAACACTTGTAGAGAAAACTATAACACTTTCATTTTACTTGTGATTCTATAAGTCAAAGAGATATTAAACAGTTTTAAAACCCTGATATTCTTATTTGTACACTCTAAATAATATACAGACTGAAATTCATAAGCGACTGGTCGCTGAGTATAAGTTAATGCTATGGATAAAAGAAATGTTTCAAGATGATAAAAAAATGTGCAAGATGAAAAGTATTTCAATTATCACTAATGATTTGAAGAAGTGTATTGATGATATTAAATAAAGTTCTTGAGTCAACATCATGTATTTGGTGTCATTCCAGATATTTAATGAGTAATTCAGGTAAAACATCTACCAAGATTTGGACTACAGTTTTGTGCACATCATATAAAGAAGACCATAAAAAAATGCAAACACAGATTGACCTACAATTTTTGACCCATTTTAAAGAAAAAGTAATGACTTTATCAATTAAATTGAAAAACATAATGAAATATGGGTGTGTTGTGTAATACTCCAGATATAAAATCCAGTCACTGATTGATTCATTATGGCAAGGAACAATTACTGCATCAGTCTGCTGTGAAACACTCTCACTATAATGGAACGATATCATGCTCTTCACCCAAAATCAGCAGTGAGGGGCAGCTAACAAAGGACATTGTTTTGTTACATGATAATGCATATCTACATTATGTGGCTGTGAGATGTCATTTGCTAAGGAGACTGAATAGAGTATTTTAAACCTTGTGTATCATTACAGTGTGATAATTGTTTAGAGAATATTTAATTATAATATTTTAATGTCAGCTTTTTATAATCAAATGACCTTTACTTTCAAGCTAGTCTGCGCAATATAACAGTAAACATGAAACCTCTTTCCTTCAGATGAAAATAAGATTGATCATTTGGGAAATAGGACTTCAAGGTCATATAAATATTTTGTTTTGTTTAATTTGCAAATCTCAGCTATATAAAAAAAAATTTGTCTTTACATTAAATAAATGTATAAATAATTATTTTCTGGGTCTCTTTTTTAATTGTTGATAACAAAGAGATTTACTCTTTATACATTGGACCTTTCATTCTGTTTTTAAACAGAAATAAAATGGTAGTCTATGTTAAACATAAGTAATGTTTATAATAAACGACAAAAACATGCAATGTGTAAATATAATAATAAATATATCGTACTGCAGAATAAAATATATTACTTATACAACAGATTACACCAACACTCATTTATAGATAAACATATATTCACACAGATGAAAAAATATATATAATCTCTGGTAAACAGACATGAAATAGTATAATATAAAAAGTTTGAAAATTTCAATAAATCGTTAAAGGAATTGAACACTTATGATCCCAAGGCAGTATTAATTTAAACTCGTCTTCAAAAATTTTAATCATCAAATAATAAATAACATGTTATGAACACACATATTCCTGATTTGCTACTTATGAATAAAAGCACCTTAAATGACAGCCTGTTTATTCATCAGGAAATAATTGTCTGCTTAAACAGCAAATGATATTATATTATAATAGTTAATATAATTACATTCAAACTTACATTCCTTTATAAAAACTACAATTTTCATGATCTGTGCCAGTTTCTGAAGACATACACTGCGACCTTGTTACAAATCATTTTGGTAAATGATAATCAACAAAATATATATTCATTAATAAAATTAATACAATACATAAAAATGTATATAATTTCTAATCGCAGAACACATACTTACATATACTCAACCCATACACACACACACACACACACATACTACCGATTTATAAAATTATAATTTCATACATTCAGTATAGAAAATGTTTCATATAAACAGTAAATTTTTAATTTATTTAGCGAGGCAATAGTTTTGGTCTTATATTTTATCTCATTAACATACATATTTAATTAAAATGAACATATGTATAACATCACAGAATCGAGTAAACATCCACAGAATAATGATCACAAAGATGGTGTTTCAGTCAAAGCAACGTATGCAATAAAAGATGTAATGTGCATTTTTCTCATGTCATTGAAAATACTTCTATTCTCATCTTCATCATCAAGAATTTTTAGAGTCAGCTCTTTTAAATCTCTCTTCCAAATGCCCTGGAATCTAAATACAGTATTTAGTTTTACATTATACTTACTTTTATAAATATATTGAAAATATTTAATATATTAACCTACCTGATTACTCCACATGATAATTATTTTTGATAACATTTATAAACGATGCAGTTATAAAACTAGCTTCAACTAGTAATAAAGATTTAATAAGATAAAAAACAAAAAAAAAATTCTAAGGTGGAGTACAATCTGGTTAATATATTGCGGTATACTTTATCTCAAGGTGAAAGTTATAAGTACATTTGAGGGTGAGTTAGATTTTGTTCTAAAAGTGAGATGGTTTGGCTTAAAATTTTACTAAATCTCTCCTTAAAGCAAAGTGTACCATAGTCAATTTAGAAACTATCTTATATAGTGAATGAGATATAATTTAATTCATTTATTCATAAAATAGTGCAATCTGTTTATCATAGTATAAACTATACTGTATATAAACAGTTTATTAATGCTGAAGAGAATAAAATAAAAAAAAATTAATTTCTATAATCCTATAATCCAGGGTATAAGTTAAATATACTGCATTTTAAATTTATTTATTAAAAATTATACAAAACAAAATTTCCACCGCAATATGAGGTCTGTAAATAAAGTAATGAGATTAGTTTTTTTTGGAAGCCAAAGTGGCATACTGTTAAGTTACTAGTAAACATATGGTTACATGTACAACTGATTTATATTAGGTATTAATATTTTTATTCTATTGTTGCCACATGACGTATACAAACTCTTCATGAAATGAGTTTTTGTTGTACGTTACAAAAATGGGTGATACTAATTATGAGCAACGTTGTTTATATTCAACTCAATTAAAATTCTACTGAAACTTTTTCAAAATTGAAAGGGTGTATGGAGATGATGCTCTGTCACGAGCCCAAGTTTTTAGGTGGTTTAAAGCATTTTCAGATGGCCAGGAATCAGGTGCGGATGATCCACCCCCTGGAAGACCGTTAACGTCAAAAACTGACAACAATGTTGAGCGAATCAGTCTTGATACAGTACAACTAGCAATTAACTGTCAGAATGATTGCAGAACAATTGAATTTGAACCATACCACAGTCCATCAGATTTTGTAAAACGAATCAGACAAAAAAAAAGTTTGTGCAAAATTGGTCCTAAAAAACCTCACTGTTAAACAGAAAAACAACAGGGTGAAAGTATGCTGCAATCTTCTAGGGTGAATTGAAACTGATCCTGATTTTCTAAAAAATGTTATTACTGGTGATGAATCTTGGATATTTGAGTACCACCCACAAAAAAAATGCCAAAGCAAGGAATGGCAACTTCAAACTCACCACGTTTTAAAAAAGTAAAAATGAGCAAATCAGAAATCAAAACCACGCTAATTTGTTTCTTTGATATTAATAGCATTTTCCGTAAGGAGTTTTTCCCTACAGGACAGAGTGTAAATCGACATGTTTAATGACAAATTCTTGAAAGACTGTGGAAAAGAGTTGCCCGTGTGAGACCAGCTATCAAAGACAACTGAATGCTTCATCATGACAATGCATTTTGTCACACTGCACTCTCAATTAATTTGTTTTTGGCAAAGAAAAACATTTCTGCAGTTCCTCAAGCACTTTATTCACCTGACTTGAGTCCCTATGACTTTTTCCTGTTCCCGACTTTAAAAAACCACCTCAGAAGACACCATTTTGGAACAGTAGAAAACATTTAAAAAAATGTAACCAACCATCTGGAGGTATTCCGGTTTCTGAGTTCCAACACTGCTATGAAGAGTGAAAAACTGTTTGAAAGGTTGTGTGGCTTCCCAAGGGAACTATTTTGAAGGTGATAGAGTCTACGTATAACTGGATTGTAAATAAAAAGGTTTTTCTGAACCAGTCTCATTACTTTATTTACAGACCTCGTACGTTACATAAATGAGGTGGGTATAATCATAAGTGAAGCGTTTCAGTTTTGTAAAGCATAAAGAATTAAAGTAAAAGATTTTAATTAATGTTATGGTAATTATATTAAACATAAAAAATACAATAAAATATTTTACAATTCAGGTGTTATTAAAATTATTTTGATAAATTGTTTATGTAAATCAATGGAATGCAGAAAATTTCAGGATTTTTCAATTTGTTTACTTAGTGTTATTTAAAAATTCACCAACACAGTAATAATTGTTTCTGTAAAATTTTTTTAAAACAGTTTAGTAATTTATTAAAAATTGCAATGAAAGCATAAAAGGCTCTTTTTCATAAATTCAAGTTCTGTGTTGAGTTATAAAAAAACAGTTCTGTTGTTCGGTTTGGTAAAGGTGAATCAGGAATTTTTTAAGAATAAGTGATTTTTCTTTTTAGCAAAGACTGTGAATTTATAAATATAAAATACAAGGTGTTACCTTAAATGTTATGGGTTTACACTAATCTACATCAGAAAATTAAGGTATCACTATAAATAATTTTATTGCTTATTTTAGAAGAAACAATCAAGAAAATAAACATATTTTGTTCTTTTGAGCAACTTTAACTTTGCATCTCTAATCCCTATATTTAACACGGGCAGCCTGTCAACTTATAACAGAGTTTATTGATACCCTTTTGCAGGGAGGTCCCTTCTTTAAATCCAGAATAGCAGTTTCTAATTTGACCTGATATTGTTTTATAAAACTTTAAAAAATTAAAATAAGTTTATTTAATTTAAAACAAAATCTGTTAGTTGTCCATTTCATTTGTTAATCCTTCATTCCCATCCAACTATTCCCACGTGATCGTAAAAATGTTTAGGTTAACAATTGTTATTCAGATAAAATAATAATCACCAAACGTGAAATTCATAGAGTTTTTTCAGATCCTTATAAATATTATCATTATTATTATTATAAATACTATATTATAAAAAAATCATATACATTAGTGTTCAGTTCAGAAAAAAATAAAAAACTGATACACAAACCATTCGATTACAGGATTGGAATGCTAGTTACTCAACTACTGCTGCTGCTGTGACTGGAGATATATAAATAAGTCATGTGAAATGCTTAAAAATCGTCACATGGAGTACTTGGAAATAGGGCTGAAGTGGAAGCTGTCACTCTAGATCTAAAGGAGGGAGATGCTGCAAAATGGGGTTTCAATAAACTCTGTTGTAAGGTGACCGCTTGTCCTTGTTAAGATGTGAAAACCATTAATTTAAAATGAATTTTTAATTATTACTCCATTTCATTAGTAATTAATAATAATACTATAAGTAATTTGAATTATAAATCAAAACATCAAAGACTGTGGAGATATATATTTTCGTTATTAGTTTATTTATTTATAATTTATTCGATTATTAACTGGGATTACAGTAGCAGATTCAGAGTTATTTAATAACTAAATTTACCCGTAGTAACTGAACAGGCCTTAATCTCAAAAATACTAGAATTCATACATGAATTTAAAGATAAAACACGTTATTTAAATTTTTCTCAGTAAACAGAACCGGTATTTGATTAAAATTGATTGAAACGATAATAATTTGAGTCAAAGTATAGAATATCTTTAAACATATGAAACAGAATTATGATATCAGAGTATAAGATTACCACATTAAAATAAGAGCTTACCAGCTGAAAGACAATATGTTAGGGACAAGTTCAAGACTTAAAAACACTTCAATAGGGATGTTAAGGAGAATAGCAATAACAAAATTACAAATAAATCAGATAAAAAGGGGTAAAGCGACTGAGAAACAGAACAAACAATCTATTAATGTTAATAGTCTAGTTAGAAGTATCATTAAATCCATAATACCTAAACTGAAATCTCATTCTGTTATATTTTTTTTGTAGTCTATTTAAAAACAAATGAAAGTTTTTAAAGAAAATTGATTTGAATTTTTATTTGAAGATTAACATTCCTGTAGTATTTTCCATCTAATTCAATTCAAGTAAAGTTTAAAATCTATTTCAGATGCAAAATTTACGCATCGGTGCTTCTATATAATATTTAACATAGATGGCTTCGCTTACACTTTACTGTTCAAAACTTAATATAGTAACAATCATAATCAAGCAACAAATAATCTGCAATACTGAATAATTCTATCTATTCCCAATTTAAATTATATTCAGTGAAAACCATCATGCTACAAATTACTTTAACAGCAGAACTAAAAGTTACTTTTAAAGCAGATTTAATAAATAAAATATAATGAATATTTTTTATGAAATAATGTACATTCTTAAAAGTATTCAGTAAAATCTGATTTCGGCCTTGGTGAAGTTTCAAAATTATCATATTTTAAATCTATTTCTAACTTTACCTATTTTTACTCCTCGTCCTTTCTTTAGTGAGACTACACCATTAAGACTTCTGATTTCCTGTTACAGCTATTATTTATCTAAGAGAGTAGAAACATCATACAGGGAAATGAAATCAGGTACATACATATTTTTACTATGCGATGCAACTAAAATTTATAATCTTACAGAAGATAATATTGCACCTATATTTTGTCCAGCTATAAATCTAAAAAATGTAAATCTAATGATGTAAAGTAAATCTAACTATTAAAAATTATTTTAAAATTTATAAAAAATGCAATCTGATCATTTTTTGTTTTGACTGTGATTAGTACTAAACTGGCGATCAGAACAGTGAAATTTTTTACATACAAAACTACATATCAACATGTATGTTGTTCATCAACAACTGTACATACTGAAAATGCATCACTGATCAACAAGTGCACATATCAAGTTGTATGTTGGTTGGTACAAGTAACAACAAAGATTACAAATCAATATGCAAACCAGCCTTTGTGGCGCGAGTAATAGGGTCTTGGCCTTGTATCTGTAGGTCCCGGGTTCGAATCCCGGTCAGGCACGGTATTTTCGTGCACTACAAATCATTCATCGCATTCTCTGAAGCAATACCTAAAGGTGGTCCCTAAAGGTTAAAAAAAAATCAATATGCAAATAACAATGGAATTAATAGACATAAATTTTTAGTAACAAATTTTAAGTAACAGAACCATTTCTTTCCCGGTATTGAAATAAATATTCAGCCAAGACATAGGTTAAAATTTTACTAAAAAATGATTTTCTAATGGTGCAAGTGGTGAACGACAATGTATAGTGTCAACTTTTAATCATCTTCCTTTAACTAAGTTGATCGCATCCCATTTACAGTCACCTTATGAAATTATTCTGGTAAAGACAACATCTAATTTTTTACAAAAGGGAAAGCGGTTTAGATAGATGAATATTTTTTTAATAAACAATTTGCGCACAGAAAACAATACAAATAGCTGCAGTTGAGATTAAAACTCCATTGGTGATACAGATGAATACTGTTACTGTTCCTGACATTAACTGCATAATGCATTATTATAGATTTATTCAGAATAAAATATTTATTTGTTGTTAAAAGTGAAAGAAAAAAACTCTGCCTACATTTATCAGTTGATGTTTAAGATGTAAATTTAACACATACACAGTTATATATACTAAAAGTCTCATAAATATATAACTATTTTTTTTTTATTGATACTTTATTAACTTGTAATATTGTAAAATATTACAATATTTTAAAGGTATAAAATATTGTAATATGTTCAACATACTTTAATCCTTATAAAAAATTATAATAATTTTAGAATAAATATTCTAAGAAAGCATCTATAAAATTACATAATAAAATAAAAATTAAGCGCTTTATATTAGTACTTATTACTTTACACACATTCCAGCAGAAACTGGTAGTAGCTTTTATGTAAGAATATTAAAATATATTCTATAAGAAAATTTATTTTTAATTTAGAAAAATGTAGATAGAAATAAAATAAAACCGATTACCTAGTTTATTTGCCATGAAAAGTACAAAAATGAGTGTCAAAAAAGAAGGTGTAATGATTAGATTTTTATTTGTTAGTTTTGTCTGCAATGATCTTCTGTATAAATACAGTTCTGAAATAAAGGTTTAGAACCCATAAAAAAAATCAGAAACTAGGATTTAAAGTTATCAGCAAATCAGTTACCTTTTTTCTTTAAATAATGGCCCTTATTTCAGATTAATTGCTGAATTGGAAATGCCGTAAAGGGTTTTAAACTTTAGAAATTATAAAAAAATATAACAATACAGCTAACTGCCATTCTGAACAAGATTTCCAAAAATGTTTTAAACAATGGGAGAAATCATTGAACTGAGTGTCAAGTTTTAATGATTACATGCTGAAGGAAATAGACACTCGAACTGAACACATAAAACATTTTTAATGTATTAAGATCAGATAATTTTTTAACAATCTCATATATAGGAATGATAATTCTTTGAACAAATTATCAGGATTATTTCTAAAAACTATTTGAGAAAAAAGGTCTACTAAGAATAAATTTTTTGATCATTTATCTTAAGTACGAATGAATCATAAAACCTTTTAATTAAGTAATGTTTTACAGCAGTCCACAAATTGTTATTCATTTCTGGTTATTTTTTATAAAATCTTTCCAAAATTCAAACATAAGTACAAAATTGCATGCTAATTACCTAATATCTTAATTGCATGCTATTATCTATCATATAGAGACAATAGTTGTGTTCCATTAAAGATCTGTCATTTAAGCAGTGTCCCAGAATACTCAATATTGTGTATGTGTGTATACATATATATATATATATATAAAATGATTAAAAAAATTACTATACCGTGTTATTAACATCGCAATGCTGCATGCACAAGAGAAATTAATTTTAAATTTCAAAAAATTATATTTTGAACTGAAACTAAACAAAATGTTAATAAATAATTTAAAATAATATAGTACACCAATTAATAATGAAGAAAAATACATACCTAAGTAAACATGAAATGCAACAGAACACTAATTAGAAACCATGCGGGATAGCAGTACTGACAAACACAGGAAAGCAGACAAAACTGAAAATGAATCGATGATACAAGAAATATGTATTTACATAAATTTTTTTTCACATTTGCTATATCAGATGTGTCAATTTAATTCACTGAATGGCTGCATAGTGCAGCATGTGTGGTAATTTGTTTAATACCATGTTTGTAATCAAGTTGATATTAAAGTATGGAAGCAGCTTCATATTTCAAATCTGAGAGATACTTGGAATTATACACAAGTGTGGATCTATATAGTTACAATATAGAATAACTTCTTTATGAAAGATTTATATACAATATATTAACTACTTTATGGTGTTTGAAATTTTTTTCTGCCATCTTGAATCCACCTGAATCAAACCTTTTTTTTTTAAATAGTAAGGTGGAAATGTTGTAGATGATTTCAATATAAAATTTTATGATAAAACAGTGGCGAAAACTATTCTTGATAAATGCCTTCATTTTCAAGTTATAAGCAATCAAATTTACAAAAATGAAAACATCACAGTAAAAATAAAATGAGGTAAAACATCCTGAAGTAACTTTTTTATTTTGACTTACCTTCAGAATTACATCTGATAACAAACTAAACAGTTAATGTTGGAACTAATGGCCCAAACAATAATAATAATAATAATAACAGCTTTCACAGTAATAAATAACAATAATTTGTAGCACTACTACAAATTAAATGGCTAGGTCAACTGATATTATTTGCTTCATTTATTTAAAAAATTTTTATGTTAACATAAAGTTAATAGCATTGTTTAATGTAGTAAAAATTTCATTGTTGAACGGTAACGGCTCATTTATTATCACAAATAAGAAAAATGTGATTTGTAGGAAAAACATGAAAGCATAGAATGTATATCATATTCAGTAAGGAAGAATGAATGTTCACAATAAAAATTATTCTAGATGATCTTCACTTACAATTGAAGAACTGACAATGAAATTAGTAAGGGTACAACTTAATTCCTATTAACAGATTAAATTTCCTCAGATTTTGAGATCCTATATGAAATATTATTGTAAATGTCTTGAATACGAATAACTTGTACTGAACACAGGTTCTTCATTTCTGTCTGAAGAAGACAAGAAAAAGGGAATGGAACAGCCTTGACGATTCTTGATCGATATTAACAAAGAAGATGAATTTCTTATCGTATTGTTTTTTTTTTTTTTTGTTCAGTCATTTGACTGGTTTGATGCAGCTCTCCAAGATTCCCTATCTAGTGCTAGTCGTTTCATTTTAATATACCCCCTACATCCTACATCCGTAAGAATCTGTTCCCTGATCCTACATCCCTGACAATTTGTTTTACATACTCCAAACGTTGCCTGCTGCACAATTTTTTCCTTCTACCTGTCCCTCCAATGCGACTATTCCAGGATGCCTTAATATGTGACCTATAAGTCTGTCCCTTCTTTTAACTATATTTTTCCAAATGCTTCTTTCTTCATCTATTTGCTGCAACACATCTTCATTTGTCACTTTATCCACACATCTGATTTTTAACATTCTCCTGTAGCACCACATTTCAAAAGCTTCTAATCTTTTCTTCTCAGGTACTCCGATTGTCCAAGTTTCACTTCCATATAAAGCTACGCTCCAAATATATACTTTTTTTCCCAAAAATCTTTTCCTGACGTTTAAATTAATTTCTGATGTAAACAAATTATATTTCTGATGAAGGCTCGTTTCGCCTGTGCTATTTGGCATTTTACATTGCTCCTGCTTCGTCCATCTTTAGTAATTCTACTTCCCAAATAACAAAATTCTTCTACCTCCATAATTTTTTTACATTCAGTGGTCCATCTTTGTTATTTCTACTATATTTCATTACTTTCATTTTGTTCTATTCATGCGGTAGTTTTTGCGTAAGACTTCATCCATGCCACTCATTGTTCCTTCTAAATCCTTTTTACTGACAGCTACAATTATTATATCATCAGCAAATCGTAGCATTTTTATCTTTTCACCTTGTACTGTTACTCCGGATCTAAATTGTTCTTTAACATCATTAACTGCTAGTTCTATGTAAAGATTAAAAAATAACAGGGGCAGGGAACAACCTTGTCGGACTCCCTTTCTTATGTTCTTCAATTATTACTGTAGCTGTCTGCTTCCGGTAAATGTTAGCAATTGTTCTTCTATCCCTGTATTTGAACCCTAAATTTTTTAAGATGCTGAATATTTTATTCCAGTCTATGTTATTGAATGCCTTTTCTAGGTCTATAAATGCCAAGTAATATATTCCAAGTAATATGCCAAGTATATGCCAAGTAATATAGCAAATAATATTCAAGAAGCCAAAACACAAATCATGAGCCTTCAAAACCTAGCACAAAAGATAGGGCTTCATATCTCTTTCGAAAAAACTGAACTAATGGCCATAGATCCTCTGGTAATAGAGCACATTACGGTAAACAATCAGAAAATTAAAATAGTAAAACAATTTAAATATCTAGGGGAAATAATAACTTATAATTTAAATGAAAAAGTGACATGGCAAAACAGGACAAATAAAATGATTAAATCCCAAAAATTAACTTGGTCAACATATAACAAAAAATGCCTTTCTGCTAAAACAAAACTTAAACAATATAAAACTGTAGTACAGCCAGAAGTCACTTACGGAAGCGAGACTCTTTTCAAAATCACTCAGAAAAACCGAATTGAAAAAATTCTGAAAATAGAGAGGAGAATTGTCAGAACGTGTATCAATAAAAAACACCAAAAAGAAGGCCAATGGTGGATTGTGCCAAATGAGGTGGTGTATCGAGAAATAGAGCCTGTTACTGATACTATGCGGAAAAAAAGAATCTCTTTCTTTGGTCATCTCATAAGGACACCGGAAACAAGACTGTCAAGAAATATCATTGAAAAGCTCTGGTTCCAAAAGCTAGAAGTAGGATGGATCAAAGAAATTAGAGAAGATATGAAAGAATTGGGAATTTCCCTGACTGACCTACAGAATAAAACTGGAAAAATTACAAAGCTAAAAGATAAAAGCATTAGATTTAAACAAAAGACAGACAAACGACAAAATACAACGAAGAGGGTGTTTACGGATGAAGAAAAGAAAGCAAGATCTGAACGGATGAAGAAATATTGGGCAGTTCGGAAGAGTAAAATAACACGCTTTTCTCAGAAAAGATCCAACTAAAATTGACTTAAGTGGTCCCATGTTGGCCGTAAAAGCATAATAATAATAAATAATAAATGCCAAGTATGTTTGTTTTTCTTTAATCTTCCTTCTACTATTAATCTGAGCGCTAAAATTGCTTCTCCTGTCCCTATACTTTTCCTGAAACCAAAGCTAATTGTTCTGTATTCTTCACATTTCTGCTCCCGCTTTCTTTGGTATCATGACTATAACACTCTTTTTGAAGTCTGATGGAACTCCTCTTTTTCTTAATATTACACACCAATTTGTATAATCTATCAATTGCTTCCTCACCAGCACAGCACAGTAATTCTACAGGTATTCTGTCTATTCCAGGAGCCATTCTGCCATTCAAATCTTTTAATGCTCTCTTAAATTCAGATCTCAGCATTGTTTTTCCCCATTTCATCCTCTTCGATTTCCTCTTCTTCCTCTATAACACCATTTTCTAATTCATTTCCTCTGTATAACTCTTCAATATATTCCACTCACCAATCGACTTTGCCTTTCGTATTAAATATCGGTATACCATCTTTGTTTAACACATTTTAGATTTGTTTAACACAATTAGATTTTAATTTACGGACCCCAAAATTTCCTTCACTTTCCTGTACGCTCCGTCTATTTTACCAATGTTCATTTCTCTTTCCACTTCTGAACACTTTTCTTTCATTAGTTTGCACTTCCTGTTTACAGTATTTCTTAATTTTCAATAGTTCCTTTTACTTTTTTCATCACTAGCATTGTTATATTTTCTACGTTCATCCGTCAATTGCAATATATTGTCTGAAATCCCAGGTTTTCTACCAGTTCTCTTTGTTCTGCCTAAGTTTGCTTCTGCTGATTTAAGAATTTCCTTTTTAACATTCTCCCATTCTTCTTCATTTTCTACCTTATCTTTTTTACTCAAACCTCTTACGATGTCCTACAATGTTCATCTGACGCCTTTTCTTCAGGTTTTTAAACCCCAATCTATATTTCATTAACACTAAATTATGGTCACTATCAATGTCTACTCCAGGGTAAGCTTTGCAGTCGATGAGTTGATCTCTAAATCTTTGCTTAATCATGATATAATCTGTGTGTTACCTTGCAGTATCACCTGGCTTTTTCCACGTATTTATTCTTTTATTATGACTTTTAAACTGGGCGTTGGCAATTACTAAATTATACTTCGTGCAAAACTGAAGTCGGTCCCTATTTCATTCCTTTTACCCAGCCCACATTCACCTACAATATTTCAATATTTCTTTCCTTGCCTTTTCTAGTGCTTGCATTCCAATCTCAAACTATTATTAAATTTTCATCTCCTTTTATGCGTTTAATTGCTTTGTCAATTTCTTTGTATACACACTCTACCTCATCATCATCATGGGTGCTTGTAGGCATACTGACATTAACAATCGTTGTCGGTTTAGGTTTTGATTTTATCGTTATTACAATGATTCTATCGCTATGCCTTTTGAAATACTCTACTCTCTTCCCTTTCTTCTTGTTCATTATGAAACCTACTCCTGCCTGTCCATTATTAGAAGCTGAGTTAATTATTCTAAAATCACCTGACCAAAAGTCATTTTCCTCTTCCCACCAAACCTTGCTAATTCCTACTACATCTACATTTATCCTATCCATATACCTCTTTAAATTTTCTAACCTACCAACCTTTTTTAGACTTCTAACATTCCACGCTCAGACTCATAGAATGTTATTTTTTAATTTTCCTTAGTAGTCCCCACCTGGAGATCCGATCGGGGGACTAGTTTACCTCCGGAATATGTTACCAATGAAGGCGTCTCCATAATTTTTACATGAAAATGCAGAGAGCTACATTTTCTTGGAAAACAAAAGCAGCTGTAGTTTTCCATTGCTTTCAGCTGCGCATTACTGAGGATTGAGTGATGTTGATATGGCTGTTTAAGTCGTCCTGACCTATGCCCTTAACTACTACTGAAAGAGCTCAGAGAGCAATACATGCCCTCTTTCAGGAATTATTCCTTAGTCTGGCTCTTTACAGATACCTCTCCAATATGGTTGACCTTTGATCCAGCTATTCTGTATCACTGAGCACTCAAGCCCCCTCATCAACGGTGAGGTCTCATGATTCATAGAGGGAGATCATATTGTTAGTGGTGATAAAACATTAATCTGTAATAAAATTATGAATAAATGCTATTCAGTGGAGCAGCAACATTTAAGAACACCTTCAAATCTGAATAAAACCAAGCAAACTTCAAACACAGAAGGTGATTACAACCTGTATGGGACCAGAAAGACCTATAACTGATTGACTTCTGGTGGAACAGCTATAAAAGTTCCAGTGAAATAGCAGGTCTACAAAACACTGAGGGAAATAAGAGCCAGCCAAAAAAATCCATGACTAACAACATAAATGATACATAAAATGGAAAAAAAGATGATATAAGAGTAAGGCAAGAGAAATTGAAACAGCGATGTACTGCAAATTAAAAAATTTGTTAAGGAGGGAAACATAAAAAACTAGGAAAAGGTGAAATTCAATAATAATGAGGATCTAGTATAGAAGAGAAAAATGGAAATATGTGGAGGACCTGTATACGACAGGTCAGAAACTTGGGGAACTGAACACAGAAAATGAATAAGAGGTGTAGCCAAAGAGGATAAAGAAGGCCCATCAGTATAAATGTGAAGTACAGAAAGCAATTAAAGAAATGAAGAATAACAAATTTACAGAGTAGATGAACTTCCCACAGAATTTTATAAATGTTTAAAGGAGGAAGTAGTAGAAGAAATAGTTGAACTGTTAAACAAGATAAACAGTAAGGGAGAATGGCCTGAAAAAAACAGTAATGAAAATAATTCCCAATAAAACTGGTACACAAAATATATAAAATACAGAACATAAGTTTAACCCGTGCCGCTAAAATATTGTTAGGAGTACTAAACCAGTGGTCAGTAAAAATAATGGTAGAGAATGCAGGGCAAAAACACTTAGGCTTCAGAAAAGGGAAAGGAACCAAGATGCCATTGGGCTACTAAGGATGGTTGGAGAAATATTTAGAGGGAAACAGGAATGAGTTTGTATTTCATAGATTTAGAGAAGGTTTTGATAGTTAAAATGAAGGGTATTCTTAAAGAGAAAAATGTAGAATGGAAAGACAGAAGGTTAATTAAAGAATTTTACATGTGACAAACAGTAACAATGAAATTAAATAAGAATAAAACTGACTAGATAGATCTAGGTCAAGATGTTAGGCAAGGATACTTCCTCTCACCGACACCGTTCAACATTTACTCTGAAGATATGGTAAGGAATATATTAGAAGAAAGAAAAGGAATAAGTAAACGAGGGAAAAAGTAAGCAAAAAGTTTGCTGATGATGCAGTAATTCTAGCTGATGGCACATGAGTGCTTCAAAGATTATTAACAACCCTGGAGAAAGGAATGAGAGTATACAAAATGAAAATAAATATATGAAAAAACTAAAATAATGGAAGTAAATAAATAAGAGGATTTTAGAAGTAAAGACAAGTGAAGGAAGAATAGAAAAGGTAAAGATTATACAGATATTTGAGTACTATGGTGACAGAGGACTTGAAGGGTGCAACGTAAATAAAAGGAAGGATAGTGATGATGGCAAAGGAAGTCTTCAGTAAGAGGTAATTACTATGCAGTAAAAATGTGGACTTAAGAATTAAGGAAGAGGTTATCCAAATGCTACGTACGGAGTGTATTTTTGTATGGGAGTGAAACATGAACAATGAGGAAGAAGGCAAGGGACTGGATCGAGGCTTTTGATATGTTGATATGGAGAAAAAAAAATGGACAGATAATGTGAGGAATGAGGAAGTAATGAACAGGATTAAAGATGAAAAAGAAAGGAAACCAATTAGGACATGCCGTTAGAGGAAACAAAATATTGACAACTCATTGGAAGGGTCAGTAGAAAGAAAAAAGAAATGAAGAAAAAATATTAAGTTAATAGATGAGATGAATGAAGGCAAAAAAAAAGTCTTGCGACAAAAATTGATGGAAACAGAGGTAGTACAAGGGACCTTCCACTAGGCAGAACACCTGGTGTTCAATGATGATGATCTAACAGATAACAGGTTCTACCAAATAATACACAAAGAATTTACCCTATCATCAAGCAGAACTGTGTTTCTTCACAATAATGCTCACCCGCATCTAACTGCAACAACTCAGGGCTGCTATAAAAATCTGGCTGAAAATTATTTGAGTACTCAACATACAGTCCTTATCTGTCCTAAGTGATTTCCATTCCCATCCTAAATTTTGGTAGTCAAAGTAATCAAAGGAATTGGTGAGCCAAAAAGTCACTTACATTAGAGATGGATACTTTCATAAACATATATTTCTGCCATACAATATCAAATTTGATCTAACTAATAATACAAAATAAATCCAACTTTAAAATTTTAAAAGTAAACAAAGAAATAACATTTGTGGTACAATAGGTAATAATACTGTAAAAGAACATTATTAACTCTGAAGTATCTTAGATCTAACAACAAATCAATTATCAAATTAGATCTACAAAAATATTACTTTTGCTCCAACAACTATAATTTAAAATAATCAAAATGGTATGATAATCTACGGGCTGAAAAGGTACTTTTCAATTAGAATTTCTGTCTGATTACTACATCTGGTGGTCAATTCATTAATATTAATTATTAAATATATAATTAAAAACTACGTTTTCATACGGTCACCGTCAGTTATAAACATGAAAAAACGTTTTTAATTAAAGGAGAATAAACAGATAGGTTTCACAACAATCACAAAATAATTTTACAATGAGTTTGCTGTTAATCTGAGGTGATGTCGGTTGCTGGTTATATATGTTATTTTATAAAACAGGTTTAAAAATCTTAAAAATTCACCATCCAGGTGTACAAAGACTTTTTTTATATTTATTCAAAAATTTAAGATTTTCCTCAAATATTGAACTTTTTTATTCATTAATCTGAAATGTTCTGTATAATGACACAATTACTAGTAAGTAATACGATAGCCCAGTAGAATTTGTAGACAGAATGCAGATTCATGTTCTTGAAAATATATTTTGAAGTTAATTTAATTTATTCCAATTTTTAATATCACAAAATACTTTATAAATACCTCTGGATTCACAATTATTTCACTTTTATTAATAAAGATGACAATTTAGATCTTGTATCTGTAGAAGTGTTGGCAGCTCATCCACAAAAATATCAACAGCAATAGTTTTGATAGATATCACTAGCCAAGATTGTAAAAAAAAAATTAATTAAAACGCAGACATTTTAGTCATACACAGAACATTAAACATCATTGTATGACAAAATAAAACGATTTCCAGACAGACATTAAAATGGAAAAACGTTAATACATACTAAACCCGCATAAATGAAAGGTCGTATTTCTAATTTAAGCAACACATTATTGATATTGAACTTGAACTATTGATATTGAATTTAAGATTATTGATACTGAACTCTTCTGGCTTTCGTTTAATTCAAGTCTAGTATCCCAAGATCCCTATTAATGTGAATCCGGTAATCAATTGATAGTCAGAATCTGTTGGACTTATATTGATTGCAAAGAATAAATATCTTTTAGTTAATATACTTATTATGTAATGGTAATGTTTACTCTATGATATAAGGGAAGGAGCTATGGTAACATTTAATACTTTTCAAGTATGCTGTGTAGGCTTTATATAGCAGATAATGGTGGCAATGGAGATGTTCATTGCACTATCTTTCTGCTGATGATTTATTATAAACAGCTGAAATGATAACAACCAACAACTAATAATGATGAGGGTAGAAAACATGCATACGTGTGCGCGCATTCATACATATTTTCCCATATGTTAATTGTAAATATATACATAAAATTTTATTTTATGTGATTAGAAACAAAAATAATTTACACTAAATGCATTAAAACCTATACGTTAAGATTTAAAAATCATAAATATAATTAAATTAAAAAAATGTCCAAAAAAATACAAAAAAAAAAAACCTTTGCTAAACAGCTCTTGAAATAAATTTGATAATCAACAAATCATTCAAAAATCATCTACAAATAAAATAACTTAAATCTAAAACTGAATAGCTTTTTCTACATAACATAAATCATCATCAATCGAAACAAAGGAAATAATGAATAAAATATTATAATGTAGTAATTATTATTAATAAAAAATACTTACAAAGCACTAAAACTAATTTTTTACTGATATAGAAGTAAAAACAACTTTGATCGAAAAATAAAAAGTATCATTTTAGGCAAACATGATTGGACATATAAAGTAACAAACAGTATTAATAATTTCTACTTCCAATCCAGAGAGCCTACCATGAACTAACACATGCCCCTTATACAACAAAGATTATAGTCTTAGACAAATAAGATAAAATTTCTTGAGGAAACCATATAACATGAATTGTAAACCAATCAAATATATATATATCGCCTCCCAAAACAATATTTATAAGACCAGGGAACTATAATTAATACACAGTTTCACAATTAAATAACAAAAAAAAATTAATAAATTAAATATTTCAAGACTATCAAGCAGAAATAAAATCGTTATTTAGAAATAAAAGTTTTCATCGCTGCTGAAAAGGTGATTTTCCTGACTATTTATTCCTCTTTTTATAAGTCAAATTTTTTTAAACCTTAGTCTCTGATAAATTAATTTTGTGATTAGTTTTAAGTGAATGTTGTATTACAACTGATATTTCAAGGTATTTATATAGAGCCAAATGCTTCTTCATCCTAATTTCAATCTTTCTTTTAATTATCGATTTGTAATGTTTAATAACTATTATTTATCTAACATTTCTTCACTACAATATTAATAGTAATATACACTACATCCTCCAGTTTATCTCCACACAGATTGTATAATATGTTGTTATTGGTACCAGGGCTTGCACGCTTCACTGATCCTGAGAGTTTCATTGGTGACAGCTTAGCTAACGATAGGGCCTCCGAAGCTGATAAGATAAAAGGTTAGGGAGCCAGATTAAGAACTCTAAAGAAGTATTATTTTCTCATGTTAGAAACAGATTTACAGTACTGTCTCTCTGTATGTTAAGGGTGAGATCAAACAGCATCTGTTTTCCAGGTTAGGGATGACAGATGACAGGTGAAAGGTAAAAGAACATCACCTCTCGATGTTATCTAAGTTTTATAATTATGGTATAGCTCTCTGTAAAATGTTCTTGATGTAAAATTGTTTCCCATTTGGATTTCATGGGAAGTTCTAAAAGAGGTTAGGTAATCAGCTAAAGAAAGGAGTCATCAGAAGATTAAAATATGTAAACAGATATGTGGAATGTATGGACACTTTTGTACAGAGGAAGTAAGCAACTTTTTAAGGAGATAAGAATAAACAGAACGGCTGTAACTGAATTTAGTGAAGTTAGATTGCAAGAGAAAAGTTAAATTGTTAGCAATAATCTTAAAATACACTATAAACAAAATAAAAAAGAAGAAATCTTTAAGATAATAAAAAAACCCAAGAATCAGCAAAATATATACAAACAACAATTTTTCCCTAATGATAGGATAATTGCTTTCATAAGATTTACATTTAAGATGCAAATCTACCAAGAATTAATATGAAAATGAAGACAGAATAGCAGTTGAAGTAACGTACAAACAGGCAGTGAATAATGTAGAAAAGGAAGATAAAGATTGCTATAACAATGGAGAATTGGAATATTATGGTAGGGGAACGGAAGGAAGAACAAATAGTGGACATATAGAATAGAAGAGGAAAAAGTGATATTGAGTTTTTAAGGAAATAAAATGTTTGAATTAAATATTTATTTTAAAAATCATAAAAGGAGACTGTACGCATGTTAAGCACCAGTAGATGAAAACAAATATGAAATTAACTATTTATTTGCCAAAAGCTAACATTAATTACATTCTAGTAGCAGAAATAAACGCAGTACTGAAGTAAGCTAAAGAAGAAAGCATATTTAAATTAATAGAATCTGTAAAATAGGAGGTATTAGAGGATATGCAAAAAGCAATATTGCAAATGAATTTTGGGTAAATATAAAAAAAATTCCATAAAACAGTAACAGAACATAATTATCAGCTTCATTAAAGGAAAGAAGAATAAAGAACGCAAGGGTTACTGAAGAGATGATGAAACATGAAAGACAAGAAAATACAAGAGTGCAAAAACTGAAGAAGTTAGCCTCTTAATATAGACCGATTGAAATAACTCATTTAAAGGGGGAAAAAAATTGTTACCTGGACTTTTATAAGTAGAAATGGTAAAGGGGCTTATAATAAATGTAAAAAAAATGTGTAAGTGGGGATGGTGGAGGGTTGCCTTGGGGGCTTGAAAAGGGGTGAAAAATCGTATTACTGCGACTTCTGGTGAAAGTTGACATCAAAAAAATTTGTGGTTATTTAAGACACAGAAAGGTATACTTTCACCTAGTTTTGTCAAAATTAAATTATTTTTGCGGAAAATACAAATAAAAAAAGGAAAAGATTTTTCACATTTTTCTTGGAAATTTTGAGGTTATGTTAAAACGTTACCTCTACAGAAGTTGTAGATTTTTGCATGATTTACAACTTTTGTACTGGAAATTTTTTTTTTAACTATCAACCACCAAATCACCCCTCCACCGCCTCCACTCCTGTATTTATTATTTTTACATTTAATATAAGATCCTTTACCACTTCCACTTATAAAAGTCCAGGTAACAATTTTTTTTTTAAAGTGTAATTTGGTTGGACTATCTGCATCTTTACAGAAAACTGAAAAAAGAATTTACAGTAACAAAACAATTACAGAAGAACGACTAGACATACGAGAAAGAATCTAAGCCTAAGTATGGATTTAGAAAAAAACAAAAGATGGTAAGAAGTGAAATACAGAGTGTCCCACAAAGAGACTTTCAGAATACGGTCTACTGATGAAAATAATAAATAACATTCATACAAACATAGGTCTGAAAACACTTTGTTTTCGAGTGATGGCTAGTGAAAGATTTCACCAGTATTTCAGCTGTTCTAACAAAATGGAGCCCTACTATAATTTTTGGGACCCAAATTAAGGAGTAAAGTTGGTGGTTTCTTATAATTTGATATGGAAAATAAGATAAAACAGGTTCCAGAACTATAACTCCAGTAGTTTTTAAGATATCTAATGTAAAACACACTAAATTTTGTGTCAAAAAAAGTTTTTTTTAGATTTGTAGTACAATAGCTTCGTTAACTGACTAATAATAAATCATGAAAGATTTACTAACAAAACTTGGGGAACTTAACTTTAAAAAAATAATGTAACAATCAATAAAAAGAAAATAAAGCCTTTTAAAATCAGTTTTTTATTAAAGCAAAACAGGTGAAAAATAGACAGAAAATCATTTTATTTTTTCTGTACTTAATAAACATTATTCTTAATATAGCAAAACAAAAAAATAAAATAAATGGAATTATAAATGGTAACAGAATAACAAACCTCAGTTACAGTAATTGTTTGAAATTCCCTCCTTCACAATGTACACAGCACTCTGCCAGACATAAAATATTTCTGGTGACTCTCCATATCATCTCAGGATCATTTAGTATAAATTCAATAGTATTTTGTATTTTAATGAGTAACTCTTATTTAGTACTAACATTTTGTCAGTATACTATTGTTTTCATATGGCCCCAAATGAAGTAATTTAGTGATGTTAGGTGAACGTGGTGGCCAATTGATTGGTCCACCACATCCAATCCAGTTTAAGAAATTAACATTCAAGTGATTTCTAGCTACTAAAGAAAAAAGTGGCATTGCACCAACGTGCTGGAAAATCATTTGCAATCTAGTTTGTAAGTTACACCCTTCAAAAGAGCTAGCAAATTCTTTTTTCAAGAAATGAACATATGGATCTTCTGTAAGGTTTTCACTGAAAAAAAAAATGATACCAGAATTTTGTCATAAATAATGCCACACCAAATATTAATGAGAAATCTACATTAGAAAGTAGTTTCCAGAGTACCATGTGAATTGTCTTCACTCCATAAACAACTACGTTTCTCGTAAAAGTGGCTTCATCAGTAAATAAAATTGAATTTACCTTATCAGCGTTTTCTAGAAGCCAATAATATAAGTTTAACTGCTGGGGGTAATCTGTTGGCTGCAAATTTTGAACCTTCTGCAGGCAGAAGGGATAAAGATTTTCTTTCCATAGGATACGCCACACTTTGTTTTTCAACAAACCAGAGCAACATGAAATTCACCTAGTATTAGTGCCTGGGGTTATGCTGAATCATACAATGTTCATCATTAACATGATGATCTACTTGGTGTTCAACAGAAAAAAAACACGTAGGAAATAACCCTTTTGTTCATAAATGCTGATCAACAAAGAATGATTTACAAAGAATGTTTATTAGGTACAAAATTATGTTTATTATGCACAATTCTGTCTATTTTTCATCTGTTTTTGATTCAATAAAAAAATTGATTTTTCAAAGTTTTATTTCCTTTTTATTGGCTGTATTTACATTATTTTTTGCAGAATTGAATTCTGTACAAAGTTTGTTACTAAATTTTCTGCGATTTATTAGTCATTTAACAAAGCTATTGTACTACAAACCTAAAAAAAACTTGCTTTTCAACACCAAATTTTCTGTTTTAGGTTGGATATCTTAAAACTAGTGGAGTTACAGTTCTGAAACCTGTTTTATCTTATTTCCCAGCTCAAATTACATAAGAAACCACCAACTTTATACCTTAATTTGGGTCTCAAAAATTACAGTAGGGCTTCTTTTTGTTAGAAGAGCCAAGATCCTGGCGAAATCTTTTGCTAGCCGTAACTCAAAAACAAAGCGTTTCTAGACCTATGTTTATAAGAACGTTTTTCATTATTTCTACTGCATAACATGTTCTGAAAGTTTCTTTGTGGGGCACTCCATATAAAAGAGTAAAGCCAATAACTTTTGATAAATGGAGGAAGAGAATAGGCTTACGGAAATTGCCAGTACAAACAGCAAAGTGTTATATAGGGAGGAAATGGTAATAAAAGATGGAAAAAGTTCATAAAAGAACTAAACTGGTTGACAGAAAATCCAAATGAGTTTCTTGTAAAGATCACAATGAGATGGAAATGTGTGAAGAAAGAGAAACAATCCTAAGATGAGAAATTTTAAAAACAGTGAAGAATGCAAAAGCTGGGATGCCAACAGAAATGATTAAGGTATATTAATGAAGAAATGTTAAAAGAGATGGTGAAATTATTACTACAATCTAAAATGGTGGTGAGAAGATTTTTTAAAACAATAATGATTCTGATCCCTAAAAAGCATGTTCCAGTTACAGGTCAGCTAGTGAGGTGGCTAAAGAAAAGCTGTCCTGATTCTATATGAAACAATCAATCAAATGAGACTGCTGAACATCATTCTGATCATTTCTATCTAATATGACAGATTGTAGTCTATATTACAATATTTGTACTGATCGACCACTGTATGGAACTGTAACTGCAGAAAGTTACAAAATGAAATGGCTGATGAGAGAAACAGTCAGTAAACTAACTTGCATCAAAAGGTTTCTTCAGAGGGCACTTCTTTCATGTCATACTTCTTCAGCAATCAATGTTTTTGCTAATGTGCCGTGTACAATACATAGCAAAACTATTTCTTTGGGGGAGAAAACGCTTTCATGTTATCACCCAGGCCAAAAAGTAACAAAAAGGCCCTTCTCGGATATTAAAACATTAATAGAATAAGGTTAAAAATATAATAATAACAAGATTAAAACTAAAATAATAAAAAGAAATTTAACTATAAAATATGTAACATGAATAACGACATAAAATTTATTGTACAAAATTATGTTTATTATGTACAAAAATAGACAGAAAATTTTCTGTCTATTTTTCGTCTGTGTTTGGTTCAACAAAAACCAATTTACTTTACCGATAAAAAACCAAGTTTTATTTACTTTTTATTGGCTCTACTTGCATTAATTTTTTCAGAATTGAATTCAAGGTTTGCTGAATTCTAGGTTTTTTGAGTCTAGAATATTCTTATCATTTCTTAGGATGTGTCGAATGACCCTCAGTAATTTAAATTTGCAATGTAAGGCCACATAATATATGCAGTCCACAAGGAGTCAAGGAGTGTGGCGCAGTCAAGTGGCAGTCGAATTGTACGCATAGTGGTGTGTTTTCTGCCAACATCAGATATCTATGTTTAGCTCTATTATGACCTAATCGCAATTGGCACCGGACCACTTCCTCTTGGAGAAATTTTCTGCATGAAGAGTCTGATGGTAATGCCATATCTTTGACGTGTTGGAGTTTATTATTCACTGTTGCAGTCCAGTCACCTTGCCATCTTCTTCGAAGAGTATGTTAAATGGAATTAATAAAACTAATAGTTCGAACTCGAGTGGTGAAAGATGGTTGAATAAATGCATCTTTAGCAGCGGAATCGACATGTTTGTTACCCACAATTCTATCATGGCTAGAGATCCAGCAGAAACCCATTTGTGTGTTGTGATTATTCAATTCAGCGATTGTATTATGAGTCTCGGTGATGATACAATGTCTAGAATACAAATCTTCTAAAGCTTGGAGAGCGCTACACAAATCGCTACAGGTAAGGATGTGATGATGTTTTGATTTAATGATATTCAAAGCCATATTGATGGCATATATTTCAGCAATGAAGGCACTTGTAATACCAGATAGACCAACCGTATAAGTTCTGTCATATACAACAAAAGCACATCCAACAGTACCATTCTGCTTCGACCCAACTGTGTATACTACTGTGTCTGAGATTGTCTCGGACAAAAAATGGTAAAATGTTTGCTGAATAACAAGAGGAGTTGTTAATTTTTTATTATATATGGTGAGGTCATAATATGTTTGGAGTCGAGTCTATGCAGAGAATATGAACAGGGATAGGTCGGGAAAATAGAAGGTGTGTTAAAATTTAAAGGTACATTAAATACTGAGTACAGATACCTATCGGTGCTGTATTACAGTGGTTTTTATATGGCTGGAAATAAGGGTTTTAAGGACTGCTTAAATAACTGGGCAATTTGGTTGTCCTTTAAGACAAGCAGAGTAAGATGGTAGCAGATAGTCCAGGCTATCCCAAAGTGATGGCTCACTGCAATCAACAAGCATGCTTGCAACAGGGCTTCATCTAAATGCACAAGCAGCAAGATGAAGAAAAGAGTGGTGTACAGCATTCAGCATCTTAAGTACGGGATGAGGTGCTGGAAAGTAGACAATACAACCATAATCCAAATGAGTCCGAACAAAAGAGTAACAGAAATGTAACATACATGAACGATCATCTTCCTTCCCACTTGGTGTTGCTAATGACTCGTACATCTACGTGCAAATATTACACGCTATAAAAAACAAAGTATATTTTCGGATCATCGACATGGACCATTATAATTTATTGCAAAACTACTTTTTTGAAAACTATTTTATAAATTAAAAAATAGTCAAATGGACTGAATTATGAAATTCCTATTTTTAAGTGTACATTAAAAACAGGTTGATTTATATTTTAGAGCTTAAATTAACACATTTCAACTGTTTTAGGTTAGTTTATTAGAATAAAAATAATAGCATACATTAATAAATAAAAAAAGAACATCAAGTTTGGATCAATTTTATATGAATGTTATTACAATAATATTATTAGTAATTACTAAAAAATTATGTATTCACCGATGTCTACGTGTTTTTAAAGTTGAATTTTATGTGCATTTCAGCATATAAAAAAATAACATAACATGTAAAATTCATGATTTTTACAGATTAATTATTTTTGTAACTATTTTTCTATGCGATTCACTAATTCAGATTAACAATAATTTTTTTCTTTTTCTGTTTAGCCTTTGGAACTACCATAAGGTATTACTTCAGAGGATGATACGTATGAGTGTAAATGAAGTGTCTTGAAATGTAGTCTTGTACAGTCTCAGTTTGACCGTTCCTGAGATGTGTGGTTAACTGAAACCCAACCATCAAAGAACACCGGTACCCACAATCTAGTATTCAAATCTGTATTAAAGTAACTGCCTTTTCTAGGATTGATCTTAGAACTCTAGACTTTGAAATCAGCTTATTTGTGATGACGAGTTCACCACTACACCAATTCCAAGGGGAGATTGACATTACTTGCCAGATTGCAAAATGTCTTTTTAACATACCATTATTTAATAATTTCTTTATTTTCTTGTACGCTATAATTAACATTGAATGTATACAAAGATATAAATGTGAATATATACAAAATAAATAGATCGCAAAATATTCATATTTATTTTATTCTCATAAAAACAATGTTATAAAATAAAAACAATTGTTCTATGTGCTGTATTTAATCGTATTACAAACATAATTACACAGTATCTTACATGTTTTATGATGAAATATTTAATATATAAAAAAAACTAACTGTGAATCGTAATACCCTGATAAACTTATGCTTTATTAACAATAATTCTTATACAGAAAAATATCAGTCACAATTTTAATAAAATCCCTGTAATATAATTACAAAAAAGTTATAACTGATTTAAGTACTAAACTAAATATTTGGGAACAGTAACCACAGATGTAAAATCAATTGAATTATTTATTCAGCTTTCAATAAACCTCTGATCACAGAAGATTTTGGGCTAACCAAATACACTAATGTTTTATTAATTTTAAAACTTACAGCCAAACTCTCCAGAATCTGTAATGGCAGAATATACACTAAATAAAATATAATGCCACCGGGATCTACTAATTATAACAGTAAGAAAGTAAAGTATCTATTAAAAGAATATTTAACTGTTTTCTACAACAATCGATCTAATTTAGGAAATTAACAACTGTAAGAAACACATGGTTTAAATTTGAAAGAAAATAAAAGAATTCTTATATTCACCTTGTTTTCATTTTTAAATAATTTTCACTATACAGAAAATAAATAAATTTGCAAACTTTAATTTCACTTTTTTTTTTTTATGTAAATAAAAACTGGACTGCTAACCCAAACAAATTAAACTTATTTATAATTTTCTATGATAACTCAACTAATATCTATCTTCAAAAATAAAAGTAATTATAAAAATTTATAACCTTGCTTAGTGTCACTGTTGCAGCTAGATGAAAGAGTTTCATGTTATTTTAAATTCAGATTAATTACTGAAAAATTATATATAGGCCGGCTTATTCCAGTTTGCGAATAGTTAAATAATACACACTAACAAAACTTAAGCGAGAATACAAGCTATGCTATCCACCTCTCTCCCAGTTTTCATCAGGTTGAAATCACTGCAGTAATAATTATTTATAACTTGTACAGTATATCTATGAGTATTGTGTGTTAGTAAGGTGAATGGATTTAAATTTCAGTACAGAACAAACCAATAACAAAGTAATTATCCCCGTTTTAATTAAAAAATTATTTTGTTTCATTATCAATAAAATGAACTATTTTTATCGTAGTATTTACTAAAAATGTAAAGTAATTAAAATCTATGTGCATTATTTATATTCTTTGATAAATTAGGGCATTTAAAAAAAAAGATTTATGATTTTTCATTTTATTTACACTATAACATCTGATATTTACAGTTGAAAAATTTATTCATCAACTTGACCCTGACCTTATATTAAAAAATATAAAAAAATAAACTAGTTAATTTCTTATTTTTAAGAAAACTGAGTGTTCGGATTTCTTTTTGTTTTACAATCACATACGTTCATGAACTTTTAAATTCTGAAACTTCTATTTATTAGAAAAAATAAAATAAATAAATTTATTTTATATTATTTCAAAATAAAATAAATTTTTCATATTACAATTATATAAATATACAGAGGCTTGCAGAAGTTTAATGACACCTCTATAAAATAAATATATGTGTCTTGTTCTTATTGTCTATGTTCTAAGTTGTGATTGGTGCCAGCTGTGCTGTTGTCTGCTGCTAGAGTGCCTATCGGCAGGAAAACCGCCATTATTAGTGTTAACTCAAACTACGTGGTGTACGGACATATGTTCATTTTTATTGAGTAATACAATGTTGTATTATTCCTGAACCAGCAAATAAAACAGTCTATTTAACAAATTACATGAACTGATTTTTGTTTTCGAAAAAGGTTTATATATGATATATATTAAAAAAAAAACTAACTATAAAACTATATAATTTAGGGTTAACTTAGTGTATGAAAAACATGTAATTTTATAAAGCTTTTTATTATACTTTTATAATTTGAGAAAAGAAAAATTCTAAAGGTAATAATCATTTGAGCTGTAGGGGCACCAACATTATTTTGATTTTTTAGAAAGGTTTGCAGAAATTGTTCGACCGATCATTATTTTGAAAACAGCAATACAAATTTTAAATTTCACAGCAATAAAAATTTCAGGTGCATCTACTGCCATTAAAAGTGTTATTTTGGCGATATTATCGACCGATTTCTGCTAAACTGAGAATAAAATAATACTGTTTGGTCAGATTAGCATTATAAGTGTTGGTTTTTAACTTGGCGAAAAATATTAGTGTGCAAGTTAAACAGCAAGTAATTAGCATACAGAAAAGTAATAGAATGTGTTGGGAAACTGCCAAAACATTGAAAATATGTGTACAGTATGCGACTAAACTATTTATTGTAAAAAAGAAAGTTGTTAATGACCAGAGACAATTCACGGCACTTAACTGAAACTGGAATCCAGTCACAATTTGCATTCCCTGAGTTTCATTTGTACAAAGTGCTCAAAGTTAATGCCACCTTCGGTTTTGAAAACAAAAATCAAACTGTCAAAAAGAAGCCTGGAGAAGCTGTCAAAAAAAAAGCTTGTTTATTTAACAGGAGGGCAATCTGTTCATCATTAATTGTAAACAACCCCCGGGTTTGCTTTGAAGTCAATAATATTTCATTTTTGATAGTCCGGCTTGCAGACTCGATCTAAAAGCAGAAATATTTCTGCTAATATTTATAAATAAATGTAGGAATATTCACAAATATTTGTAAATGTTTTGAAAGTGTCAAACTTTTGCAAGCCACAGTTACTGTTGGTCTTAAATCACTTAAACCTTAAGCAGTTAGGAGAGAAAAAACTGAAGTATATATTTAAAGTACATGAATAAGCAAGATACAGTTTAAACAGTGTTTAACAGGCTTTCAAATCTCTTAATATGGTTGTCTGCAATCTGCAATAACAAAACTTCAGTACTTTTCTGTCTAGCTAATATTGAAATAACATAAATGATGTGTAATAGCAATTATTTGCTTTGGTTAAATCTTCAACAACATTATGATTCACAATTGCTCAAACATATCATAACAGGTGATGAAACATGGTGTATGGTGATGATATTGAAATGAAGCTCCAATTATCACAATGGAAGCTTCCTGAAGAACCAAGATTGAAAAAAGCATGCAAAGTTTGATTGAATGTTTAGATTCTCCTTACTTGTTTTTTTGATTCCAATGACATCCAATATGAATTCTTACAGAAGGTTATATGATCAATAAACAGTATTATTTAGCAGTTTTTTTACATGAGACAATCCGAAAAAACAACATGTGTGTGCAAACAGTTCTTGGATTTTGCACAATAATAACACTTCAGGTCATATTTCACTATTAATTTGAGATTATTTAGCCAAAAATAATATGATGCTAATTCTGTAGCCACTATATTCTCCACTCTTTTCTACTGATTAAGAGAAAATGACAATTTGCACCAATAGAAGAAATAAAGAAAAAAATTGTCAAGTGAACTTGAGGCTATATCAAAACTTGCTTTCTACAAATGTTTTAATTTTTGAAGAAACTCTGGCCTAAGTATGTTACATTTCTGAGGGACTACTTTGAAGAGGACAACTATCAATACAGGGAAAGTAAATTCTTTGTGAAAAAATTAAAATTTCATAATTTTTTGATCACACCGCATACACTGGCATAATTGTGAAAGTGTTTCAATAACACATCTTGTTTTTCATATATTTAGAATTTTACTCATTCATAAAACTAATCTTTAATAACTGAAGGCAATAGTAATAGGCATTCATATTAATAATAATAATAATAATAAACTGTATAACTTTAAAAAAAAATAGTCATAATAAATACATTAAAAAATACTTTCACATGGTTAACAGAAATTACACATGCGCGCGCACACACACACACACACACACACACACATAAGTAAATTTCTTCTTTAATTAAGGGAGAGGAGCTGTGCATAAGGTGAAGTATGATCATGTATACAGAATAAACAGGGGATATTAGTCCCCACCCATCTTAACCGTTTTGTGTACTCAATGGCATCTCTAAATCCTAAGCAGACAAAAAAAAGAACCAAATGCAATTTTAATACCTTTTTTTGTTTTTTGTAATACAAGGTGTAAATATCTATACTAGTAATTAAATACAACAAAAATCATTTTGAATCAATATCAAAATTAAATTACATTTTATGAGTACAGAATTTATCAAATTCAGATTAACAATTTTGTAACAGCAATAGTGTGCAAAGTAAACATACTACTAACAGCTGAAACAATTATTACTCTTTGTTCCCTTTTCCTTAAAACAAAGGTTATTTTTTTCAAGGGTTCAATCAAAATCAAATGCTAAAAAAATTATTTTGAAGATTTAAAATTTTTTTTTTAAATTTGATTTTTTCATCATCACATTTATGTGTTTGAAATAATAGGGTAGTGTAATTACATATATACCTATTAATATTTGAAAAATAAAGATTTTCATCAAAAAGTTATCAAGGTTTGTTTTAATAGTAATCAATAATAGACTAAAAATAAAATAACTTATCAAGTTACTTCCAATCTAGTTTCCTTTGAAATAGTTCCCTAGTGAGTCTAATACTCACTATTGGCGGCAATAAAATTGCCATCAGCTATGGTACTGGTTTCTTCAATACGTCTTCTTCGCTGTTAAATTGAAACCCTTTCAGTATCATATTCAGCTTGGGAAATAACCAGAAATCATAACTAGGCATGTCCATGTGTAAGCTTGACCAAGAAACCCAGGATCAGACATAATGAACAGGACAAGTGAGTTATTGTGATACAACTGATTTCCGCAGATTCTCATCTCTTGCACCAAAAGATGATGCAGAACCGTCAGAAAATTTTTTTTAAGTCTGGCCTTCTAGTGTGTACTTGTAAGGCACAACTACACAGTAGTTCGAAAGAGTTAGCATCACTTCTGCTTTGCTCTTTACTTGTCTTGCTTTTTTAATCTCATCGATGATGGTGACTTCCACTGTGATGACAGAACTTTGGCTTATGTGTAGTACCAGTATCGCCCAAGATTCATCACCAGTATGTTCTTAGGGAAGTTAGGATTACTGACAAGGCACTTTACTATATACATGCAACATCAAACTGAATTTCTCTTTATTCAAGAGAAAGCAGCTTTGGCACAAATTTCACTGCCACTCTGTGTTTGCCCAAACCATCAGTTAAAATTATCTGTACAAAACCATTGTTAATCCTATTGTGACTTGCAATTTCTCGAATGGTCTGCCAACTATTCCGCTATCAAACCACTTTTTTTATGACACATGGATTTTAGCTTGTTGATAGCCAATCAATATGCTGATCACTCTCCATTTAAGTTTGTCATTTTGAAATTCTATTTTTTAATTTATGTATGGAGAGTTACAACCTGTAGCTTCATGAACTGTTTTACTTTGGGTATTGCCATGCTTTTCATAAAATTTGATTTAATAATGTTGTTTGAAATGTTATTATTATGGACAAAATAAAACATGAGTACACATTACACTAACACACACACGCACGCACGTAACGGCTGCTAGACAAAATCTGTTGTCTATAAGGTAAAAAAAAAAAAAAATGTGAAGACAATTTTTTCATATTCATGTAATATGCTTATGCCTATCATATAAGTACCTGTATAATATGTTGTACTCTACCAAGTTTTACCATTCTCATTTGATTACTTTTTGGGAAGAAAGATACAGTTGGATACTTTTTTTCAGAAACTATTGGCTACAAGTTATTTTATCGCTTGATATATACTATTTTATCACAGAAATTAAAATCCATTTTTTTAACGTACAGTATTTAAAAAAAATGTATACACAGTTTGAAGAGTTATACTTTATTAAAGAAATCAGTTATGGAAATGGTTTTTTTTCATAAAAAATACATTTTCACAAATACATGATGCTTGTTTATTTTGTTTAAGTAAACGTAACTAAACATATAAACATTCAAAATGACCAACGTTAACATTAATACACATATGGCAACAGTTTAATACACATCAACATGCTAACTTTACCTATAGCTATAGGTAACAGTAACATGTTAACTGCATTTTCAATTTTCTGCCTCAGCTGCTGCATTGTGCTTTATAGCACATATAGTCAGTGTCTTTTAAAATACCACACCACAAAGGTAGAAGTTTAAGGATATATATATATATATATATATATATATATATATATACATTTTACTCTATCTTCTCTATCACTCAGGTAAGAAACTGTCAAAAAATTCCATTACATCAGATTGACGGTGGGGTGGACTCTCATCTTGATGAAAGTAGTATACACTTCTTCATCGATCAAAAAGGTTACAAAGAGCAGGAATAATGTTATTTTGTAATATTTGTAAGCAAGAGATGTAAGCGACAATCCCCTCAAAGAAAAATTGCCTGACAAACCCTCTAGAACAGGGATGAGCAACCTTTTTTCACAAGGGGCCAACTACAAATATAAAAAATTTTGTGCGAGCTGCATATAAGAAACGTATTAAAACATGAACACTTGATGATAAACACAAATTTCTTTTTAACAAAATGAAGCAAATAGCAATTCTATAAAAAAATAATACAAATAAAACATATGATAGAAATACTGTAAAAAAAAAAAAAAAACAGCAAAAGATAATTATTATGGGAAAAAATCTCAAATAAATTTTAACGAGAAGTTTGGCATTTGCAACCAATTGGTCTATATTTGCAGAAATAGACGACACAACTTGCATGCAGCATTGTACATCATTTAGCCTCAATCGGTTTTCACTTTTAATTATATTGATTGAGGAAAATAACTGCTCGCAAACATAAGTACTTTAAAAAAAGTCATGATTTGCATCACATGTGTGACTAATTGTGGACATTTTTGGAAAATCATGTAATTTTATAAAACTTTTGGATGTTCCCATTCTGAAATTTATTTCTCAATTCAGTGTTGTTTTGTATATCTATCGATTCTATTTGTAAACACATTCAGAATGTTTAATATGTTCAGAACGTTTAATATTGACGTTCCCACGTCAATATTAAATGGCGAGGAAAAAATATTAAAACTAAGAACAGTTTTTCCTATCTAAATATTTTAAATCGCGATTCAAATTTGATTATTAATTTTTGTATTTGCTGAGCATATTTCGTGTTTCTGAAGTAGTTTTTCCTTGAAGTTCCATATTTAAATCATTCAGATGCTGAGTTATATCGACAAGAAAGGCAAAATCACACTCCACTCTATCGTTGAATTGTGGAAATGGATATTCTTTTATTTCCACACACAATTAAATATCATTTTTATCCTTTTTAGCATAGCACCTCTATTCAACCAAATACTTCTATGTTATAAATTATATCACTATATTCGCTTTTGAAAAATTTTAAAAATTGTTTAATTGGCAGTGATTTAATGCTCGAGATTTGAGAAAATTAATAAGTTTTTTATAGGCGTGGTGACATTTGGCGTATTTAATGTTTTTGCCCAAAGATTCTGTTGGTGAAATATACATTGACTAACAAATATATCTCTCCCTGTCGAGATTTTAATTTCATTAAATAACAATTCTGTGACTCCTGCATTCATGCTTGCCATTGCTTATGCTCCATTGGTTGATATGCCTGCCGACAATCTTTTCCAATGGTATTGATAAGTTCTCCAACAGCAATTTTAGTACATTGTACAGGTACAGGTACTTGTTGTAGTTTTTGTTATTGACATTAATGAACCCAGTTCTTCAGTTATACTAAAATTGGAATCAATTCCTCTTACAAATATCGCTAGCTGTGAGGTGTCAGCTCTTATCAAGTGCCAAGGAATACCATTCAAATTCTTTAATGTGTTCATCTAAAATTGCAGTAATGTTTTCAGACAGGTCTTCAATTCTTCTTCCAATTGTAAATCTTGACAAACTAATTTTGGAAATAATAATGACTTTTTTATTAGGATAAGCTATTTCTGCAACAGCAGTTAAACATTCTTTAATCATTTCTCCATCAGCAAATGGCTTCATTTTTTTGGCTAAAATTTGACTAACAGTGTAACTAGCTTTCAATACCAAATCTGATGAAAAACTTTGAGCTTTAAATATATTTTGTTGTTACTTTAGGCGTTTCTCCAATTGATTACATTTATCTTTCTGCATTTAGCTTGGGTGTTCTTATAATTTGTCATATTTTGTCTCATAATGCCGTTTAATATTATATTCTTTTAACAAACAAGGATACTAAATCCGAGCATAAAAGACAGCCTTATCTTTTACACGAGTGAAAAAATTAACCAATAACCATTTTTCATTAACCCTTGACTTTTTCCATCCCCAACTTTGTCATTTTTTATTTGTTTAGAGTAAATTTTTGCAACTATAAAAATAGGACAAGTGTTTATAAAAAAAATCACAAGAAAATTAATTTTCAGTCAATGCAATTAGTTTTTAAATTTAAAAATACTGCTTACCTTTTTTTATTACAACGACTAACACTAACAGGTCACAAAAATAGTCAATACAAAACACACAAAAAAGTTCTATGATTTGTGAAGAAAACTTTTAATTAAACTTGAACAACTATCACGAAACTAGCAGTCTGCTATGATTGCGAAAAACTGTCACTAATGTTAGTATGGTGTGCATGTCAGATGGAATGGGACACCACGACTAAGGGAAGATTCCTGTACAAGTTTATACGGGATCTGGGGAGATGGTATGCCTCGAGTTCGTTTTTAAGGGCAACACATGCCCAGGTGCTCACCAACCATGTTAATTTGGACCAATATCTGTTTCGGTTCCACCTGGCAGCTGATGAGTTGTGCATCTGTGGGGAGGTCCAGTCAAATGAACACCTGATGTTTGACTGCCCTGCTCTTGGAGACCTAGAGACTGGGCCACCCTGGAACTTAGAGGTCAAGGGGAAAATTGGCCCATTCACAAGCAACGAGTCAATATGGTGAGAGCCGCATTGTCGGACCGTGTGGGACTTCCTTGACGCAATTACTATGTTCAACCGACATCAGTAATTTACTTAAAGGAATGACTCCAACCGCACAGCTGTCGGAAGCTAACATTGAGACATATGGCTGACCACCAGCAAATTAGGGCTCCAAGCGCTTTAATGTGGTGGACAGGTATTTGCTGGCATTCAGCAACCTAGGCATGGCAGTGAATTGCTGTCTTGACGAAGAAAATTTTAATTTATAGATGTCATATATATTTTTAGTAGTTGTCGGGGTGTGTCTACCCATTTTAGAAATATAGGACAAGTGAGTGGTTGGGACAAGTAAGCCGGTGGTGTATGGCACCGTACTTAGTTCGCTCATGCCATTAGGTAAGCTCTAAGAGCTATTTAGGACACTGGTCGCTAAACTGTTTTGAGGCTCAGTAGTTGTTTGTGGCACAGACATTCGGTCTTATGCTTTAGGGCAACCGAATGGGGTGGTGGTGGGAGAAATACCAAGCAAACCAATCTTTCATACAATATAGGTATGATATATCATTGCTTTCTAATGGCTGGTTCATGGTAATCGAGGTGGAAAAGACGTTTTACTAGATTTTTAAATGAAATCAGAATTTTTGGTAAATTTTAAATTAACTTTTTAGTGGTTAGATTTATATTAATATTTTATATAATAAAAAAGATTCATACTACTATTTTCTCTAAGATTAATTTTAAAGGGATTTTAAAATAAATTCAAAAAATAAAGTTTGTTATAATAATATAAGACTAATTTTACTCAGTTCTATAAAGTTTTCTCTTTCCTTAGACTATAAGTGGGAGAATAATTTGATATTAAACAAATTACTTGATATTAAAATTTTTATAATGATTCACCTTCCTGCTTTTTTTAAATTCCTGTATACGAGGGTTATTTTTTTTTCAAGGTCCAATCGGTCACGAAATTAAAACCACAGTGAAAATAAAAATATTTTTATTTGTAACAAGTACTTACATAGTTATGCTATTTCTCTATATAGTCACCCCTCTAATTTAGACATTTGTCGTAGCATGGTACCAACTTTCCAATACCGTCGTCATAGAACAGAGCCGCCTGTGTTTTCAGCCATGTTTCTATGCTGGTCTGCAGCTCAATATCTGTGCCAAAATGTTGTTCTCGTAGCCAGCATTTCATGTTAGCAAAGAGGTGAAGATCGGATGGAGCCAAGTCCGGGTAGTAATGGTGGGTGATCAAACACTCATTGTCCATTCTCATTGTTTTGTGATGGTCAGCCAGCATCTTGGAAACCCATCTCGCACACAGTTTGCGGTTGAAATTTCAGGAAACGAATCACTCAATACAGAAATTGTGAACTATTTTCTCGAACTGCCTCATCCACTAGCTCAATGAGACCATCGGTTGACAATCGCTTCCTTCCCTGACCGCCTGCGTCATGAACATCTGTATGTCCTGCTTTAAAATTCCTGCACCATTGTCGCACTTTGCTGTCACTCATTGAAATTTCACCATACACATTACTTATTCGTCGATGAGTTTCAGCCGCATTACACCCCTCAGCCTGAAGAAATCAAATTACCGCACGCACTTCACACTTGGCGGGAGATGCTATTGTTGTTGACATGTTTATGTGCTAGCTGCGTGTTCAGAACTAAATGAAGTGATGCGGCATGATTGAAGGCCATACTAGAGACGCTGCGCAACATATATGCGCAAAAGTTCATCCGATTTTTGCCCGGGTTTTTATTTCGCGGCCGATTGGACCTTGAAAAAAAATAACCCTCATAGATTCATAAGCATTTGTTTAGTGAAATGGGATGTACATTGATTGCACAATTTAATATAAAAAAGAAATTAAAATGATATCATTAAAATTTAATTTTTTCAATGTCGAGCCAAAAGTTACAATGTTACCTTGCTGACTTATAAATTCACCTCATTTTTAATTATTTATATATTTTAAATCTTATTTTGTTAAATAAACCGAAGGTGCAACCATATCGGAGAAGTATCTGTTGAGAGCCAGACTAAGGAATGATTCCCGAAAGATGGCAGCAGCTCTTTCAGTAGTTGTTAGGGGCGTGAGTCAGGACGACTTAAACAGCCATATCAACATCACTCAGTCCTCTGAGTACTGCGCAGCTGAAAGCAATGGAAAACTACAGCTGCTTTTTTTCCAAAAAAATGAGGCTCTCTGCATTTTCATATAGCAATGATGGAGGCGCCTTCCTTGGTAAAATATTCCGGAGGTAAACTAGTCCCCCGTTCGGATCTCCGGGTGGAGACTACTAAGGAGGGGGTCACCAGAAAATTAAAAAATAACATTCTACGAGTCAGAGCGTGGAATGTTAGAAGTTTAAAAAAGGTAGGCTGGAAAATTTAAAAAGAGAAATGGATAGGATAAATGTGGATGTAGTAGGAATTAGTGAGGTTCGGTGGGAAGAGGAAGGCGACTTTTGGTCAGGTGATTTTAGAATAATAAACTCAGCTTCAAATAATGGGCAGGCAGGAGTAGGTTTCATAATGAATAAGAGGATAAGGAAGAGAGTAGAATATTTCAAAACGCATAGCAATAGAATCATTGTAATAAGGATAAAATCAAAACCTAATCCAACAATTGTTAACATCTATATGCCTACAAGCCCCCATGATGATGATGATGAGGTAGAGTGTGTATACGAAGAGATTGATGAAGCAATTAAACACGTAAAAGGAGATGAAAATTTAATAATAGTTGGAGATTGGAATGCAAACATTGGAAAGGGCAAGGAAGGAAATATAGTAGGTGAATACGGCAAGGAAGGAAATATAGTAGGTGAATACGGCAAGGAAGGAAATATAGTAGGTGAATACGGGCTGGGCAAAAGGAATGAAAGAGGGGACAGACGTATAGAGTTTTGCACAAAGTAGAATTTAGTAATTGCCAACACCCAATTTAAAAATCATAATAGAAGAATATACACTTGGAAAAAGCCAGGCAATACTGCAAGGTATCAGATAGATTATATCATGGTTAAGCAAAGATTTAGGAAACAACTCGTTGACTGCAAAATTTACCCTGGAGCAGACATTGATAGCGACCATAATTTGGTGATAATGAAATGTAAATTGGGATTTAAAAACCTGAAGAAAAGGTGTCAGATGAATCGGTGGAATTTAGAGAAGCTTGAGGAAGAGGAGGTAAAGAAGATTTTTGAGGAGGATATCGCAAGAGGTCTGAGTATAAAAGATAAGGTAGAAAATGTAGAAGAAGAATGGGAGAATGTTAAAAAGGAAATTATTAAACCAGCAGAAGCGAACTTAGGCGGAACAAGAGAACTGGTAGAAAACCTTGGGTTTCAGACGATATATTGCAGCTGATGGATGAACGTAGACAATATAAGAATGCTAGTGATGAAGAAAGTAAAAGGAACTACCGACAATTAAGAAATGCTATAAACAGGACGTACAAACTAGCGAAAGAAGAGTGGATTAAAGAAAAGTGTTCAGAAGTGGAAAGAGAAATGAACATTGGTAAAATAGACGGAACATACAGGAAAGTTAAGGAAAATTTTGGGGTACATAAATTAAAATCTAATAATGTGTTAAACAAAGATGGTACACCAATATGTAATACGAAGGGTAAAGTCGATAGATGGGTGGAATATATTGAAGAGTTATACGGAGGAAATAAATTAGAAAATGGTGTTATAGAGGAAGAAGAGTAAGTTGAGGAGGATGAAATAGGAGAAACAATACTGAGGTCTGAATTTAAGAGAGCATTAAACGATTTAAATGACAGAAAGGCTCCTGGAATAGACAGAATACCTGTAGAATTACTGCGTAGTGCAGGTGAGGAAGCGATTGATAGATTATACAAGCTGGTGTGTAATATTTATGAAAAAGGAGAAGTTCCGTCAGACTTCAAAAAAAGTGTTATAGTCATGATACCAAAGAAAGCAGGGGCAGATAAATGTGAAGAATACAGAACAATTAGTTTAACTAGTCATGCATCAAAAATCTTAACTAGAATTCTATACAGAAGAGTGAAAGAAGTGTTAGGAGAAGACCAATTTGGTTTCAGGAAAAGTATAGGGACAAGGGAAGCAATTTTAGGCCTCAGATTAATAGTAGAAGAAAGATTAAAGAAAAACAAACCAACATACTTGGCGTTTATAGACCTAGAAAAGGCATTTGATAACGTAGACTGGAATAAAATGTTCAGCATTTTAAAAAAATTAGGGTTCAAATACAGAGATAGAAGAACAATTGCTAACATGTACAGGAACCAAACAGCAACAGTAATAATCGAAGAACATAAGAAAGAGCCGTAATAAGAAAGTGAGTCCGACAAGGATGTTCCCTATCCCCGTTACTTTTTAATCTTTACATGGAACTAGCAGTTTATGATGTTAAAGAACAATTTAGATTCGGAGTAATAGTACAAGGTGAAAAGATATAGATGCTACGATTTTCTGATGATATAGTAATTCTAGCCGAGAGTAAAAAGGATTTAGAAGAAACAATGAATGGCATAGATGAAGTCCTACGCAAGAACTATCGCATGAAAATAAACAAATACAAAACAAAAGTAATGAAATGTATTAGAAATAACAAAGATCGACCACTGAATGTGAAAATAGGAGAAGAAAAGATTATGGAGGTAGAAGAATTTTGTTATTTGGGAAGTAGAATTACTAAAGATGGACGAAGCAGGAGCGATATAAAATCCTGAATAGCACAAGCGAAACGAGCCTTCAGTCAGAAATATAATTTGTTAACATCAAAAATTAATTTAAATGTCAGGAAAAAATGTTTGAAAGTATATGTTTGGAGTGTCGCTTTATATGGAAGTGAAGCTTGGACAATCGGAGTATCTGAGAAGAAAAGCTTTTGAAATGTGGTGCTATAGGAGAATGTTAAAAATCAGATGGGTGGATAAAGTGACAAATGAAGAGGTATTGCGGCAAATAGATGAAGAAAGAAGCATTTGGAAAAATATAGTTAAAAGAAGAGACAGACTTATAGGCCACATACTAAGGCATCCTGGAATAGTCGCTTTAATATTGGAAGGACAGGTAGAAGGGAAAATTGTGTAGGCAGGCCACGTTTGGAATATATAAAACAAATTGTCAGGGATGTAGGATGTAGATGGTATACTGAAATGAAACGACTAGCACTAGATAGGGAATCTTGGAGAGCTGCATCAAACCAGTCAAATGACTGAAGACAAAATAAAAATTAATTTTGTTAAATAAGCCTAAGCAATAACACACTCATTTTTCAAGGTTTTTTTTATTAAATCAATTTTTTACAACTAAATACTACTAAAGTTTTATAATATCTATATCAGAGAACTTCTACTGATAAATGTTTCTAAATGTATATGTAAGTATCAAAATATCCAAATGCGGATCTGGAGACATTGAATTATATTAAATTTACATAATGAAATAAAAAAGTAATGAGAATAATGAATGAGAACAGAAGCTTAATCAGAATATTTTAGAATAAAAAAACTAACCGGCCAAGACGTATCTGGAGAAGAGGCCTCTGATTAAAATAGTACCAGAAGAATTAGCGCAAGGTGCAAAGAAAAGCTGGAAAAGATTAAAAATGATAGTAGATCTAAAAGAAAATGGAAGCTATTAAAAATTTAAAAAATTCAAAAGGGAATAAAAAAGAAGGGATACATATGGGGTGTTTCATTTTAATTGCCCCAGGCAATTTTCTCATAAACTATGCACAATATAAAAAAATTATCTAAACATTTACATAGATTGGAGGGGGATACCTCATGGTGACCTTGTATTTGAACTTGATCATTATTCCAAGGTTAACAAGATCTTTTCAAATGGAATGACCTATTTTTTACTCCACCAATAAAAAGAGTGACAAATTTTACACTGGAATATGTGGTCTCAGATATGACCTTGATATTTTTATTGAAGGTCAAAAGGCTGACCATCAGATATATTGTTACACGGGTGCTGGATTCTTTTTGCAGATATTTACAGTCACCAGTTCCTAAGTCGTGAGAAAAGGATTGCTATCTGGTACTGTCTTGAATCAGCAAATTGTATTAATCGGATACTGGATGTGAATAACTCTTAAACCGTGAACGTTAAGAAGCTGGAAAAAACTAAACATAATCATAAGTCATGACTAAATTCAAGTAGGTGATGTTATATTTTTCGCTCTTTTCATTGGTGCTATCGAAAAAGGTAATTGCATTTAAAAAAACCTCAATGACCTTGGAACAATGTCCAAAGGGGTTTGTCATGGTCAAGGTACCATCAGATATCCCCCTTCTATCCACATAACTTCTTTAAAGTTATTTTTATGCTCTTTCCCATAGTTTGTGAGATAAATGGCCTGTTATATAAATATTGTATGACCTTCAAAAACATGTAACTCATATCTCTGATGGTTAGCCATATGATATTCAAAAGATCATATGTGTGACAACATATTCAAATGTAAAATTTTCTGTTCTTTTCATTTGCGGGGGCAAAAATGGGTCATTCCATTTGAAAAAATTACGTTAACCTTCCAATAAGGTCAAGTCAAGGTCACCATGAGGTGTCCCCTCCAATCTGAGTAATTTTTATTTAGGTCATTTTTTTGTACTGTGCGCTGATTACAAGAAAATCACCTGGGGCAATTAAAATGAAACACCCGGTGTATGGCACAAGAGGTCTCCCTAATGACAGACAATTAAAATAAGAAATTAATAGACTTTACAAATTAATGATGCAATAAATATTATAAACACTGATTTTTAATAGTTATGATAATAACACAGTATGATATTTATTATAAAAGGAATTATCATGACAAATTTAGGAAAAACTATATATTCAAAGTTTTGGTCAATTATTAAATTTTCCCTTTATAATTATGCTGTTACAGCAGCAATAGAGCTGTAGTTGGGAAAGTAAAAAGACATTTTTAAATAAAATCTAAAAAACTATGCAATACTGAAATTATTCATATGAAACACAATGAAATAGCAAATTATAAACAGAGGGAATTTTATCTGTGAATTAGCTATAGAAATTTATAGTAGTCTTCCTCTTATTTTTTAACCACAAATTATTGTGGCTGAAAAATTATTGTGTAACGCTTATCAATCAAGCATTAAATTCTATTCTCGAAATAGTTATATGTCGTTCAATCCAAAGTGAAGCAGTTATCTGTATGGAAGTGTTAATGACTAAAAAAAAATAAATAAATAAAAAGATGAGTGGTTACTAAAAATTATACATTGTTTTCAATTATTTACTAAAGATCAATGTATGCATTGGCAAAGCAAAACTCCATCTACTAATCGAAGGAAATTGAAACACCAGAATATAACAAAACCATTAACTTCCAGGAAAACGTTTTTACGAATGAAAAAATAAATCATACAAAAATTGGCATGCTACTAAAAGGTACCAGACTATAAGAGGAAACCGACAATCGGTTATTTGCAAGACTTTAATATTTAAAATAAACAAAATTCATTAAAAAGGAAAAACCTTGAAGAAAAGAGTAACTTGTAAAAATATTCCACCAGTGGTAGTTTTCAGTATGGATACTTTTGTTACCCCTTTTCCTGTTTGATTAACAGATAGCTGTCAGAAAAATACTTTCAATTATTTGAATGTCGATTAACATTTTTTTTCTATCATAAAAAAACATATGACGTTTTAGTACTTCTAATATAAAATAATTGTATCCATCTGTTAGTAATAAAAAAAAAGAAAACCATGTGCACAACCAAAGAAAAATAAAAAATATACCATTCTATTAAATCCACTTCCTAAAAATTTACTGATTTACTGACAAAATTCTATTCAAACAACTAAAAGTATAATAGATATTAAGCATGATGAAAGAAAATTAATATTTATAAAATCTCTTTAATAAATTTAAATCTATCATGTAACACTTAATAAAGGAATACCAAAAGATCATAAACTATACAATATAAAATCTCAAAGAAAAAATTAGTCATGACATATGCTGACAAGAATAACACAGACAAAAGCAACTGAAATGATGAAAGAATGACAGTGAGTAATTGCCACTGACAATCAACAATCTAAAGTATAAGATAATATATATTAATATTAAATAATACATTTGAAGAAAAAAATTATAATTTCTTTATATCAATTATAGCTTATTTTTCCCATATTCTTTACATTTATTCTACGTTAGGATTCATATCTACAACTTTCTGGTAGTGAATTGAAGACTCTACCTTTGCACTAACCATTTTGGATGAAATATAAAACAGAACTTATTTTATAAGAACATCATGCTGCACAGATGACATGTTAATCGGTTTATGTAACATAAAGTATTGTTGTTACTTATATCTCGAAAAATGAACTTTATTAAGAAAAAAAAATGAACAGCATTCTGACATAAATATTAATGAAATAGGTTTCTAAATGATGCTGCTCTACAGTACTTCTGAATTCTTGTTCTTCTACTTAAGTGATAATAAAATTTATAAAAATTTATTTGACTTCTATGGAATATAACTTAATTATTATGCTTTATTAAAATAAAATATACAAATGAAAACTCAAGATTAATTCAGATATTCAATAATATAAAATTGAATTAAATAATAAGACATTTATTAATAAAATGTAAAACATGTTTTACACTTTTTATTACAAAAATTATATTTTTTATAGCGATAAGGTATTGTTCTTTTAACATCATAATAATGATACTGTATCCAAAAAAGAAAACGATTACTCTAAAAAAAAATTCCAGTATATGAGAATAATGTAGAGGTTAAAAGCCTTTACAGCGGAAGGTAATGTAGAAGAGGCATAATCACAAGTTTTCTCTTCTTCCCGGTCATCATCTACTATTCGGTTTTAATTATAATTAACACATCCAACTATAGCAAATCTGGGAGTAACTCTAGCTACATGAACACTATCGCTTCTTGAACAAGAGGTGTAACTGTCTCCAAGTCCTAATTAAATAAAGCTAATTGCACATGACCACTTTTTTTAAACAAAATAATCAAAATCTGATAAAGCAAAGCCTTTATATTTAGTCAAATATAATTCTTAGGATAGATCTATTTTCACGAATAAAGAAATGAAAATACAATGAAGGGAATATTCTAATTTCATGTTCTCTGGTACCATTTTTTCTCATGTAAAACAAAACACAGCAAATAGTTCTTAACTTTCTCCAAATCGGAAGAACACACCAGAAAAAATCTAAACGCATAAGAGAAACCCACATCAGCCGATGACTATATTTTTCCTAATTCTTCATTAATGAATTATCTAAATACGTTTGTGTGCTAACTTAATCAAAAAAATTAGATAGAACTAAGAAAGGAAAATATGAATTGTGCAATAAAAACTAACATAATAACAATACACATCTTCATACATAAAATTACTTAAAAAAATATATCAAACAACAATCATCTGCTAAGCAACAAAATGCAGAACAGTACACTATAATATACTACATTACATAAAAATGATATTAAAAACAAGCACGTATATAAATTACACAATAAAGCACAAATGAATGGAAAAGCGTGTAATGTCAAGGTAAACATAGACAGCCCAGAAGGAATGTATGTAACGGCATACAGAATACAAAACCAGTTACAAGTCTTGCAGTACAACAGTGTTTCTACTACCCTTCTCATCATCACTTGTAATCAACATTAATCCACTCATGTCAAGCAAAACTGCAAAGAATACCAGAATGTAATCTATATACAGCCTAACTTCTAGATATTGGGTTTATCAAAAAATCGCATTGGCCGGCTAGAAATAGCACTTACGTTATTAATGATGACTATAAAAGTCATTATGAGTAAAATTCTGAAAAAACTTTTGAATTATGAAGCCAAAAGGCAGAAGATACTATGATATTCATATAAAGTGAAGACTTTTTTTTCTTAATTAGATATAAGACTCTGACTAACATGACCCAAAGATACTTTTTGACTGGCCAAGTTTGTTCCTTAAATGCCAACAAGCAACAGTACTCAAAAAGGCTAAACAGCCCTTCACTGCCACATTAATAATTTACCTTCACAATTAATAATTGTGACACTATCGATAAAGAGATTCCTCTAATAAGTAGAGTCAAAAAGAATATATAAGTTGCGGTAACTTTAAACCGGTATCAGTCGGGTAACCGATGGAAATTTTTGCTCTCAAAGAGCATCTTATCTTTAGTAAACGGATCTCTTTTGTTATGTTGGCTAATAACAGTTGTGCGGCTAACCCTCCTGAAAGCCTAAGATCAGGACATTTCCAGAAGAAAAATAAATTTATATATATATTAAATATTTTTATTAAAAAGATTTGTCTATAGAAATTAGATCAGGACATTTACAGAAGAAAAATAAATTTATATATTTATTAAATATTTTTATTAAAAAGATTTGTCTACAGAAATTATCAGAACAAAAGAACATTCTTTAAAAGCCTTATTAATCATGCGTCAACTTAACAGAAACAACAGATTCATTGAAATAAGTATATAAGAAAAGCAGAGATTAGTAAAATTATGACAATAAAATTTTATAAAACACCAACAGTGATATGATATTCACACTGAATTTAAATTACCTTAGGTTTAGGCCGATGCGTGTCAACCGCATCAATCGGCAGATTAATATGTTCGACTTTACAACCGTAGGCAACTGGTGTCAATTTAATTATAGTATGCAGTGGCACATGAAGATATGGCAATTCATCTGTAAAAAACAAACAAATGTACAGTAAAAAGAATAGTCTGAATAATAAAAATATCAAAGAGGTTAAAGTTTTAAAAAAAAAATAAAAATCTACAAATCTTCATCACCCATTCTATATAATTATTGGCTTAGAGTAACCATAATAAAAAAATAGAGGCAAAAAAATAACCTACTAAAAACTTCTGATACTGTAACTGCAATAACCTCTTAGCAAAATATGAAGAAATAGATGATTTAATATGTAAGAGATGACAATTTAATAGTAATCAGAACTATGAAGTTTATAACAGTAAATGAAGAAAGTAATAGTAAAGAAACATAAAGTAATAGGAAAAGGATTTGAAGGGGGAAAAAGCTGAAAGTGTGGAGTAGTCAAAAAAGTGATAGAGGCATTAGGCTTCCAGAATTTTGTTCAAAATATTAACCACCAGCAGCCAACCAACTTTTTAAAAATCATGCAGGCATAAGATAAAATGAGACCAGGAGATGTAGGAAGGTATCATATATACTATATAATGATCAGGCAGACATTTTGAAACAAAATTGACTTTAGAACAAGTTCATGAGTAAACATTAAGTCCAATTCCAATTTTGAAATGATGAAGGTACATTAAAACTTGTTTACATTGAAATCTATCTAGGGTGAGAAATATCTGAGGTTGGGAGGATTAACTGGGGAATGCAGAGGATAGCAAAATACAGATGGCTGATGGATTTTACTCAAACGTTAATGGTTTAATGTAAGATAAGAAAATACCAATGAATTGTAAACAGAAAATTCACATGAGTTACCATGTCCCTATTCTAGCAAGTGGATGAAAGAGAATAAAAAAGACATAAAAGGCCCCCATATACAAACACAATTAGTTCATTTGGTAAGACCGAACAGTCAAATTTTTTCAGCCAGAAATGATAACAACCAAATCATTTTTTGGCTTTGATGACTAGAAAGTTATGGATGATTCATTTAAGAAATTACAAAATAAAGATATATCCTTATTGAAAGATCTTTAGATATGAAAAAAAAAAATGTTTCCTTGGAAATAGTGAGTGGTAAAGGAACAGCAGAGCAACAATGAATTGCTGGAGGAAAAAGTACCATGTAATACTTCCTCTTCCTTAACTATGGTTATGGGACAAGTGAAAATTTATGTAGAAGAGTTGCTGTTAAAAGAACAGATGGTGATTAATGATTGTAAAGGAATAAGTCAAAACTTTTATTATAATACAATTAATGAAATAACCTGCTGGTAAAATCAAACCAAATTCTCTAATGATTTGTCTGTGGAAAATAACCATCAACCTAAGATTCACTTACTTATTGACAACCACAGGAGAACATGTGTATATTTGTCACAAAATATTTTTTGTAATGATTGTAGGGTTGTTGCTAATGTACATCTTGGATCTCTTTTAAGTTTTATATATGATGTCATCATTCATCAATCAAAATACACGATCTTTAAGGAATCAAAATTCTAGGATTTTGAATTTGTCATTAAAAATTCTTAATATAATTAAAGGATAAAAACATGTCAGTTTCAATCAGATTAATAATCTTCTCCAAAGATATAATTTTACCTGGCAAGGTCTTAACATGAATTTCTCAGGTAAAAGGGTGAAGGGCAGTGCAATTATTTGTCATATTATAAAAAGGCATACAATTTCCTGGACGGGACCCATAAAAGCCAAACATTTCAATGTTTTTAAGGCTAACGTTCATGATTGTTTTAGCAGTCTCTTCTATGTATTCTGTGAATACTTTACATGAAAGACCTTTTCTAAGAGTAAGCATTTAACTATGGCTATTAACTGTTTGATAGGGACTAATTCTGTAAACAAGTTTCAGATTTGCCAGCCGGTGGAGGATTTGATAATTACAAAAACTGTGATGATATAAATAGTAATGGTAACGATAATTACAATAAAAATTTGAATAGCGGTCATTGTACTGGAAATAGTTCTAATGAGAAAAAAATTCTTCTTTTTTTTTACCAAAATAGCCAATATCTAAGTAATAAATCTGTATAGTTGGATGCACTTCTTTTTGAGCTCATATCTGATTTTTTGATCCTGATTATGCATACCATTGTTTGTGGTGTGATTCTTTCAATTTTCATCCTTCATTATTGTGATCTTGAAGGATGTTTTTGCTGGAAAGATAGAGAAGGTGGAGGGACAGCAGTATTTTCTCATACAAATAGAAAAAATACTTTGATTGCAGTAAAACTATTAAACTGGGTTGTAGAAAATAGTATTGATGGGAGTTGTTGAGTTAGTGGGGTATTAATAAAAATTATGGATAAAGACATTGGCATTGTTGCAATGTATCATCTGCCTAACTGTTCTGTTTTTGAAACATTAGATTTTTCCGTATTTGTGTAAATGTTCTGGATAGAATTCCTGGGAATTATAATTATGAAATAATTGCTGTAGGGGATTTTAATATGAATTTTTTCTAAATAATGGTGTTACCCATCGGTTCCTGGACATAACAAGGAGTTTTGGTCTAGAAAGGAAAATCTACCTTGCAATCCGAATCACCAAGAAAACTGAAACTTGTATTGATAATATATTTATTAATATAGCTAACTGTCAAACAGAAATTACCTCAACACTCATTTTGGATCATGAAGCTCTTATTGTCTGGTTAGAATCTAATGTTGCTTAACCATATAACGTGCGCAGATGTATTAGAAATTTTAGTAATTCCGATTTGAACAGATTGAATTTTTTAACACTTGAAACATGAAATGATATAAATAATGCAACAAGATGTGAACAAGAAATTTGATCTATTTCTTGGTCATTTTCAGGAAATTGTCAATCATGCCCAACTACTTTGAGTGACTTTAAGTCACATTATCATAAAAATCCTTGGTTTACCCACACATCTAAGAAATACACATGTGGTCTGTTTAAAAAATAAGTAAACTTTATTTTTTCAATGTTTATTATTAATAATTTTACAGATTATTGGTCCTTGTCCCTTTCAAGGTACTCCTATCCCCTATTCAGAAACTTTTCCCAGTGGTGTTTCCACTTCACGAAGCAATCCTGGATAACTTCATTTGAAATGGCCTTTAAGGTCTGTGACAAATTTGTTTTAATGTGATCAATAGTCTCAAAACACTGTCCTTTAATTACTGATTTTAATTTCAGAAATAAGAAAAAACTGCAAGGAGTCAGGTCTGGCGAGTAGGAAGTCTAAGGAAGGACAGTCAATTGATTTTTGGCACAAAACTTACGAATTGACAAAGATGAATGTGCAGGCGCATCATCATAGTAAGGAACCGTGAGTTGTCTTGCCATAACTATAGTCTCTTTTTGTGGATTTTTTCACGTAACTGTTTTAAAACGCTTTGATAGTACACAAAGTTCACTGTTTCACCTTGAGGCAAGAATTCAAAATGCACGATTCCATTAAAATCGAAAAAAAAAAGAGAGCATCATTTTGACATTGGATCGAGTCTGACATGCTTTCTTGGGGCATGGAGATCCTTTGCTGATCCACTGAGATGATTGAACGTTTGTTTGGATGTTGTAGCCGTAAACCCGGCTATCGTATCCCATTAGATCTTTGCATGATAAGCTCGTTTCAAAAGTTGAAACATTTCTGAGAAAGTTTTCCCCAGTTTCAATCAAAATTTTATGTTGTATTGTTGCTCCTGAAAATCGCACCTTATAAAAACCACTACTAACACTTGAACACGGTGCACTCAAATAACAATAACATGAAAACTAAATGAGATATTAACAACCCAAAAACATGTGATTACAGAGGTTATGTGGAACGCAATGCTGCCAACTGCACATTACTAAATATCTTTGTTCGTAAGTAATCAAAAATGTTCGGTTATTTTCTGAACAGACCTTGTAAATGTACAAAGATCTTAAGATATGGGATGATTATAAAAAGCAAAAAAACTTATAAAAAAATACTAAGATAAAAAAATTTCCTTTGTGAAGGAAGATAGTAAGAACATAAGGCAATTAATAGCGAGATTATAACTTTTGTTTGTGAAAAAATATTAAGTTACATCGCAGGAATTTGTCTATAACAGACCTGAAGGTCACTGCTGGAAGTTTTAATGATTATTTTGCAAATATTTGTGGTACTAGTAATATAGCAAGGGTAGAAGAAGAGAAGAAAATATTAATTATCATGTAGATACATGTATGATGAATTATTTTACCCCAGTAACAACTTCTGATGTAATAAAAATTTAAGTGATCTTCGGGTTGTGATAGCCTGTCTGTTCCTTGTAAAATAAAATTGTTGCCTCACCATTGGCACACATAATACATTTTTTTTCAAGTTGTGCGTTTCAACCAGTATTAAAAATAGCTAAAATCCACCCCTTAGATTCTAATTATGTGGAAAATTATGGACCTATTTCAACCCAAGTCTCTGTAAAAGTTTTGAAAAGGCAGTATTCATACAAGCTCTACAATTTTTGGAAGTGACCAGCTATCTAATAGTCAGCCAATTTGGATTTCGTCTAAATAAATTTGTTAAGCAACCCATTGTCTAGTTTATTGAGAGCAACTGATGCTCTAGACTCAGATAAAAGTGAAGGAGTGTTTCCTTGATTTGAGCAGGGCCTTTGATATGGTACGAGGTGATGTTCTCTGATCAGTTGAGATCTGAGGATTGGGTGGGGGGGATCTTTTTTAAACCAGCTTGGAAGCTACATGACTTGTAGGAAACAATATGTTGTGATTCAGTATAATAGATTAAGCCATTTGAATTTATTACAAATCAAAAACTACAAACTTTGAGGGCTGATATGCCATAAGAATCAATCCTTAGCCCTCTGTTACTTTTGATCTATGTTAACGTCATTACCAAAATTGTACCAAATGCTAATTTAACAATTTTTGTTGATAATACAATTTGATAAATCTTTAAGATTAAGGTATCTTAATATTATAATTAAACAAAATCAAAATAACAAAAAATAAATGTAAAAAAATAAATAAATAAAGATTAAAAGTTTATCTGTCACCCCAACAATGATGAATAGTTGGAAATGGATACATTTATTAAAATAAACGAATTTTCCCAATATTTTCAAAGTATTGGTTTATCGATGACTGCTCTAAGACTGTTTGTATGAATTTCCGTAATGGATTTAGGTCATCTTTCTTGAGGGCTAGCCTTTTTTTTTACACAGCCAGCCTTTGGAAAAGATTGAATGCACCAAATTTTTGGGATTCTCAGTAACCGAGTTAATTGGAGTTATCATGTTGATAGTTGTCCTCAACCTTGTCTTCTAGCCTCTATCTGATAAGTAAGGTGGCCCTACTGGGTAACCAAACTCTATTCCATATGTATTATTATGGATATTTTTATTTGCATGTAGCTTATTCTATTCTTTTGTGGGGTTCATCTTCTATAAAAGATTTGGAAAGAATTTTTCTCCTTCAAAAAAGAGCAATTATATATGCAAGGTTTGATCAAAAGACACACAGAATTTTAAATTTCCGAGGCTGTATAAGTCAAACTGTTGATTTGGTGCACTTGTCCCTAATGTACGTTTCACAAGTGTTTTGTTGTAGTCAGCGTTTTTTAACTTGTGTAAAAATGGAACACAGAATTTGTATTAAATTTTGCTTTAAGAATGGAATAAAGTGCAGCACCGCATTGTTAATGTTGAATGTTGCTTTTGACAATTCTTCTAAGAATAAAACAAGTGTTTACAAGTGGTACAAATGTATCCAAGAGGGCCATGAAGGTGTTGAAGATGATGAGTGCCCTGGATGTCAAGTACTATACGTTGATGTATTTGAACATCCCGAAAATGATTACGAACAATTGCCGAATCACTATCACAGAGTCAATAAGGATTACTAACTGGAAATTCTATGCCATTTGTGTGAAGCTATCCAAAGAAAACACACAAATTTATGATGAAACAATTCATGGGAATTACATCTGCTCACACTTCATTGCTTATTTGTGAATTTTTTATAAAAAATAACACCATTATGATGCCTCAGTCTCCTTATTCACCAGACATGGTCCCCTGTGACTTCTTCCTATTCCCCAATCTGCAAAGATGAAAATAACATTCTGTCAACATTGAAGAAATAAAGACAGAATCGTTGAAGGAGCTACACACCAAACCGGAAATTGTGTTCCAGAGGTGCTTTGAAGATTGTAAAAAGCATGGCACAAATGCATTATATCTAAAAAAAGAGTATATTGAAAGTGAAATAATCAATATTGATGAATAAATAAAGATTTTTTGAGAAAAACTAAAATTTTGCATATTTTTTATGTTAATTGGTTCCTGGCATGAGGCTTTTATTAATAACTGAATATAAATATATAATTCTAGCCCTGTTTGTATATGAGATCATTTTATTATCTCTTAAAAATAATCTAATTACTGATTCAAGTAACCATGGATTCAATACTCACCACAGAAGTTTTGCTTTTTCTCAAGCACAAAGGTAGGCTGGTTCTTTTCGAGAAAAAACCTTTTATATTTGGGAAATAAGTTTTTAAAAATAATTCCCCAAAAATTTCTTCCTAATTCATAATTTTAATAAATTCAAACAGTTATTAAGATTGCGATTGATTCAAAAATGTTTTTATAATGCTGGGGACTTTTTTGACTGGAGGGTCTGAAAACTGTGTAATGGAACAATAATAATATTATTCATATAAAATTGTAAGATAAATTTACAGTTATTGTGTTTGTACAATGCACAGTGTATGACTTGTTCTATACCCATTTCAGGGACAATATGAACGAATATAAAAAAAATCAATTATTGTACTAATGAAAAAAACAGAATTTCCTCAATTTGTATACACAACTTGCAGACTTGGAGTAAGAATTTTGCGTAAGTTTCTTACTTCTGTTATCAATCAACTAATCTATTCACATATGTTTCTTTCTTTCCGGGTCAGGTCCTCAACAAAGCAAAGTTCAGCCCAGGGGGTTGAATAGACACTCCCTGGGCTGTGCTTTGCTTTGTTGTGGATCTGGCTCGGCGGTAGGGTGAAAAAAAAAAAAAAAACACTTTCTTTAACATATGCGATATTTTTATCTTTTTGTGTAAAGTGCATTGAACAGATGCATAGATGAGCAGCTTGACAATATTTGACATTTTGAAAAAGTGTAGTCAAAATAAATCTTAATAATACACAAATAAAGTGACAGAGAACAAATTTCACTTCCCTACAATGTTATAGACTATGAAAAGTGCAGAAAGACTGTAGTCACAAACAAGGATTGACTGACTATATTTGTAAACAAAGCTTGCTTCAGTCCAAACTTAACTTAATAGATTGAACAAACAAACAATGTGAGAGTGTGTGTATATGGTCCTAACAAAATATACTATATAATAAAATATTACCTGCAGATTTGTCAAGAAAGTAAGCCAGCAAACATCTCAGAACAGCCTGATGAGATACTACAAGAACATTTCCTTGTCTTTCTAATTCCATAATTACGGGTTCCAACCTGGCCACCAAATCCTCATAAGATTCACCTCTTGGGTAACGATAAGTGAATTTGGCTTGGTCCCTCGCAGCAAAATCTTGTGGGTATTTTTCAGCTATCTCCTCATACGTCATCTCTTCACATATTCCCTAAAAATAAATATAATTTAAATAAATCAACGATTACACGAGTTAAAGAAATTACACAATTTATCATATCAATACTATCACAGAATAATTTAATGTTAAATCAATTTTAATCCTTTCAGATCTACTTCTGCTTGGATGCGGCTACCTGTTGTTATATACCACCTGTATATCTAAGAAGTTGGGTGTTACCTCACAATTTTTATTTTTCTTGAAGGTCATAAATTGTTTTTTCCAATGAATTTATATATTCGGTTAGATTTGATTAGTTATTAGTTAAATAAAAAGTGAAATTTTCTTCATTTTGCATTAATTAATTGTGCGATAGTATTTATTATTGGAAAAAAATTCAATAATTAACTTTTGTATTACTTGAAGTTCTACAGTTTCAGATAAATATTTATCGTGAATTAATAATAATAAAAAAAAAATATGACAAAAGCGAATAATATTTTTCATACAACTTCATAATTTATTCATTAATTTTACAGGATAAACCAAATTTGTTTTACAGATCCTTACTCTTATAATAATGTGGATAAAATAAGAAAAAATCCCAGACTTTGGACAGCAATGAAAGTAAATCAGTAGTCTATAAAATGGAGTTTATACACATTGTTTATTGACGAACATAAGAAAGGGAGTCCGACAAGGATGTTCCCTATCTCCGTTACTTTTTAATCTTTACATGGAACTAGCAGTTAATGATGTTAAAGAACAATTTAGATTCGGAGTAACAGTACAAGGTGAAAAGATAAAGATGCTACGATTTGCTGATGATATAGTAATTCTAGCCGAGAGTAAAGAGGATTTAGAAGAAACAATGAACGGCATAGATGAAGTCCTACGCAAGAACTATTGCATGAAAATAAACAAGAACAAAACAAAAGTAATGAAATGTAGTAGAAATAACAAAGATGGACCACTGAATGTGAAAATAGGAGGAGAAAAGATTATAGAGGTAGAAGAATTTTGTTATTTGGGAAGTAGAATTACTAAAGATGGACGAAGCAGGAGCGATATAAAATCCTGAATAGCACAAGCTAAACGAGCCTTCAGTAAGAAATATAATTTGTTTACATCAAAAATTAATTTAAATGTCAGGAAAAGATTTTTGAAAGTGTATGTTTGGAGTGTCGCTTTATATGGAAGTGAAACTTGGACAATCGGAGTATCTGAGAAGAAAAGATTTTGAAATGTGGTGCTATAGGAGAATGTTAAAAATCAGATGGGTGGATAAAGTGACAAATGAAGAGGTATAGATAAAATAGATGAAGAAAGAAGCATTTGGAAAAATATAGTTAAAAGAAGAGACAGACTTATAGGCCACATACTAAGGCATCCTGGAATAATCGTTTTAATATTGGAAGGACAGGTAGAAGGGAAAAATTGTGTAGGCAGGCCACGTTTGGAATATATAAAACAAATTGTTAGGGATGTAGGATGTAGATGGTATACTGAAATGAAACGACTAGCACTAGATAGGGAATCTTGGAGAGCTGCATCAAACCAGTCAAATGACTGAAGACAAAAAAAAACACATTGTTTATTTTTTCTTTTGAAAATAATAATAGCAGTCGACTACATTAAATATATAGGTAGATAGCATAGCGAGAATAATAAATACTTTTTATCAAATTTAGTTTGTAATATTCATCAGAATTGTACCTTAATCGCATCAAACTATTCACCTAATTATTATTTTTATATGTTTTTCAAACTATTCACTTAAATGATATTTTTACATTTATAAATTTTTTTTTCGATTACTGGAAATTTTTACGTTATAAGATATAACGTATTAATATCAATTAATACATAAATAAATTCAAATCGATATTTCAGTTCAGTTATCCAAAAAGTTTTTAGTTTTAAATAAAGCATGTTCTTTTAGCCGATGCAAAAGGATTAAATCTAACATAAAACACGTTAAAAGACAGTAAACCATGTCTCTTATAACTCAACAGTTTCACAATACCTAGAATGTCTCAGGAAATAATATTCTAGGGATCAGAAAAGGGTAACAATGAAAAGTAAATATAAAATGCCAACAGCCACATCGTTTAAAAAAAATCAATTTCTGTCGGTAAAGTTAACACATAAATCATTACAGTATAAGTATATAGGAAATTTCCTCATGCTGTAACGGTTTTGAGTTTTCTAATTTGCATAATCTTATAAAAACAAACATAAACTTTTTGTGAAAAAAATTTTATTACGACAAAGCAATAAAATTCCCATATCCAGCATAGTTGGCACACAGTATACAAAATAGCATTTTGAGAAATATATACTAACATATAATATCCTTTTACGAATAAACTATTTGTATGACATTTTAATATTTTACTATTGTAAAAAATTAACAGTAAATATTTTAAAATAAATTACATTTATACAACAAAAACAAATTAATGTAAACCAAATTTAATTTAGTTGAAACCATTCAGTCGATCATGACAACTATCGATTTTAACTTATGAAAAAATTAATGTATTACCTGAAATAGTATTTAAGGAAATGCAGGTAAATCAATGGATATTAACAAGTAAGTTTCATTGTACTTGTTATTAATTTGGTGTGTTTAAGGTAGTTTTTATATAAATTAAGATTAATTGTTCTTTTCTCCAAACAGTTTTCTAGCTACTGATGAGTCTGGGTGTGTGTGTAGGCAAATGCAATTACCAGTATCCGCTTGCCACGTTTGACGTAATTGCAGATGCAATCAATGTTAAGAGAAAATGTACAAGTAAACATATAGAATGTAGCAGACTTAGGTCAACCGCTCCTGAGACGTGTAATTAAGTAGTTGTATTATACTAAAAAAAAATTTTTAATTATACACAATATTTTTGTCGCTTCAATGAGTATTATTTTTCTCTGTAAAATATAATAAATTAATATACTAATTTTCAGAAGAGGTTGATAACACTGTGTGGATTACGTTAGTAACTCTGTGTTTTTGAATAGCTTTTTTTACTTTGGTTTTGGTTGAATTAGGGTTTAAAATAATTCTGTGAGATCTTAGTATTAGTTGACGTTATTTGCTTTTTAATTGTTTAACTTGAAAATCAACTATCGTTAGAATTAAGTGTACACGGGGTCTTCATAACCTAAAAAACAGGTTTCTACACCAGTACACTAGCTTTTGTAGTCTAATTCTAGCCGGTTTTAGAGAAAAACCATATATGATTTTTCCTGTAGAGTATGAATCGCATTCAAAACTTAGTTTTGTCATGAATTATTAAAATAAATCCACTAATATATGTAACCATTATAAATTTTTACTAAAATGGGCTCATAGGGCTTAATTAAGTCGGTTACTTTGTTTGTATTAATTACTTTTTATTATTCAATTTTGGATATCATCGACAGACGATTTTAAAAATGTGAGGTTAAATGGATTTATTCAGAGAAGACTGATTGTGGATAATCACGGGATAATTAGATAAGAATAAACTATTTTTTGATGATTCGATTCTTATCGCGCATTCTTGCTAAAAATAAATTTTATTGTAGTATGACATCATGCTCGTAACGGGAACAAACTTTTCCCACAGAAAGCGTTACTTGCGTACACGCATTTACATAGACTGAGTAATCCTCAGGAATGGTGGTGGCGTTAGACTGGGAGACCATCGATATGACACAGTTTATATTCGGATTCGTCAGTGTGAACTTCAATACGGCGATTTTGTTCATAAAAGGTTGTTCGGTAAACCGTTCAAAAAAATCTACAATTTATGTTTTATTCTTCGTTTATCTATAAGTTTTCTTTAAAACAACAGTACTTAACCGATTTCAACATTGAGAATTTGTAATTTGCTATTTTATTCTGCAAGATGTTTGTGAAATTTGAATATGCGAATATCAAAGTTCAAGTAGATAAATAATAAGGGTTCTACAAGTTTCAAGTAGATTAATAATGGATGTTCTACGAGTCCAATATACGCTAAGTAAAACAGTTTGTTTTATATGTTCTTTTTTTGTGTTTATTATTTGTTTTTGTTTTTTTACATATATAAATAGTTTGTTTCATAACAAATAAATAATGTATAATTATTCATTATAATGTATAATGGTAAATAACTTAGGGCTCTAGCTAAGTTTCAGTTTTATGTTATAATTTTCAAATTTCATTATTATGTAATTTTATTTAAAAGGATAACTAAGTTATTAAATATAAATTTCTCAATTTAATTGAATGATTAATTTTGAGACTCCTTTACTCATGTTTAAACTAAATCTGATCTATCTGACAGTAAGGTATTCCAATTAGATTTTAAAGAGAGCAATCTTAGGACATAAATTTATCAAGCAACATAGTCTTAGTACATTGTTTTGAAAATCCCAGCATTTATAAATTAATTTTTTTTTTAACAAATTCTTTAAAAATTAATATTTTATTTTTCTAAAAAAATATTTTTTTGGTGTAGAAATAGAAGCTTACATAAATTATATTTTTTGTGCCTAAAAATTTAGTTTTCAGGTTCTGTCTTTCATAATAAAATTGGTGATATGTGATATGTAATAGGTTTATAGTTTAGTGGGCCAGGAAATATAACACTTAGTCAGACCTGTAATAAATAAATTTTGAATATTGTAAGACTTGTGATTTTTAGATAAATTTCACACAACTCTTCAAAGTTTGTATAATTTTAATAGCCCTTTCTCTTTATTATTATTATTATTATTATTATTATTTTTAACTATTTTAATATTGCCTTGCTTTCTACACTTCATTATTGCATTCTACCTAATCATGGGCTTCCTACTCTCATTGCCAACATATTCCTCTTTGTAATGCCCTGTTATTCCTGAACATCTACTGAAATAATAATTTATTTTTAAGCAATAGTGTATTTTGAGTTTATTGAATAAGTTGGAATAATAATATAAATGTTTTATTTAATAAGTATTGTGCAGTAAATTTTTCATTATGTCATCAGATATGGAAATTATGTTGCTCCTTTTTGAGAAATTGAAAAATAAGATTAAGTATGATATGGAAGAAGTTGTTAAAAGAAAAATAAGTAACTTAATTATCACTGCTTTTATGGAAGATCAGAATAACATAATAGAAAGATTAACTAAGGATAGACAGGTTAACTCTGTAGTAGAATCAGATGGTTAGCAAGCAGCAAAAAAAGTCCTAGATTCCAAACAGTGACAAAATAATTTGGTGTTTTATGGTATAGTGTAGATGGAAAGTGAAAATCTAGAATGTTAGTGAGATTTTTAATTTGTGTAAAATGTTATGGGCATAGAGTTAATTGAAACAGAACTTAATTATGTTAGAAGAATAGGAGTTAAATCAAACTAGACCTGTTATAGCTTCCTTTGTGTCTAATATCGAGGAAGGAATGATTTTATACAATGTAATGAAACTACAGTGTAAGAAGATTTTTGCTTCTCAAGATTTCAATGCAGAAGCGTAAGAAACCTTTAAGTCTTGATGGATACTAGAAGTAAGCTGTATTAGCCTGAGCAGTCCTCTAAGTTATGTCAAAATGGACTTCTTGTGGATGGAAAATTTTTTAAATATGAAGAACTTATGGAACTATGTAAAAATGAAGTTGAAATGGCGATGAATATAACATCAGGGAGGAAAAGGGGTCTACTAAAAACCATGATGAAAAGAGAAAAATGTCATGCCATTTTTAACTGATTATTTTAGTATTGTAACCTTTAACCTTATTAGTAGCAACATTTTTTTAATCTATATGACTCCTGGGACCAGTATTTTTTTTACATGAAGTTTTATATTACTTCATTTCTGATTGAACAAACAAAACAACTGAACAAAAAATAAAAATTAATTTATTTTGAACTTTGAAAAATTATTTTCAAAATTTTAACTGATATACATATTTTTTTAATCTCCTGGAAATATAACATAAAAAAGGTCTTTGAATGTTATGAATGATAATATGTTACAAAACTACAAACTAAAGTATTAAAAAAATCTAAAAATTTTAAAAGTCAAACAACAAAAATTTTCAAACTAATAAATTTTTTTTAGTTCAAAAATTGGGAGTTAACAATCTAAATTTTTTTTTGTGAATTCCTGAAACCATGGATGCACAAATGGGCTAAAATACATTCAATGCACATCTGGGTAGTTCCACGTTTTTTTTTTATTGGGCGCTGTGTTATATTCTTGCACACAAAACATCTTCTTTGAGGTCACTGCTGTTTTTCTGTGTGGGAATTGGTGAAATGAAGTGTGGAGCAGTAAGATGAAGAGAATTTTCAAATAGTGTATTTGATTTTCTACCTGGTGTAATACTTTTTTTTTGTACTGCATTCTACCAGTAATTGTTTGAGAAGGTAAAGTTTTAAATCAGGAACAGTAGGCTTCTTAACAGTTTTCATTTGGTACAAAACAGAGGAATTTAGAATTGACACATCCATTAGATGAAAAAAAAGTTTCTTATACCACTTCAATGTTTTTCTTGTAAAGTCAGAATAAGAAATAACCAAGTCACATTTGTCTATAATACCCATATTTTCATTGTAATCAATGACACTCTGAGGCTTCACAATAATTTCCCCTTTGTGGTTTCTTTTTTTAGTAGGACCATTACATAACTGCACAGATGACAGCATGTGCACATCTCTCTTGTCATGCTACTTTTCTGGTAACAAAACACAAGTATTTTGTGTGGCACAATCACCCTGTTAAACTTTACTGAACACCGGGGTTTCTTTTCTTATCATATTTAGAGTAACAACACAAGCTCCTGTTTTACAGTCATGCAAGAATTGATACAATGCTGGCTTAGTATAATTGTCAGTAAAAAGAACATGCCCATTATCCAAAAACATGAGTTTAAAAACATTTCTAGATACTCCCAAATCACCTTCTATATGCTCAGATTCAGGGTCTGATTTTCCAGTGTAAAGTATAAAATGTACTATAAATCCAGTGTCACTATCACATAGTATGAATAATTTTATCCCTAATCTGTGCCTTTTTAATATTATCATGAGAAAGTTTGAAAAATTTAGAACTCTGATATAATATATTCATTTATCAAATATTGCAAAACAAACATGTGTAATACTTACAGCATCGATTTCATTTAATGCTTTCCATCGTTCCTGAGGTGCAGGTACATTATGCACAGTTTGAATTGTTCTTTGCAGCCAAGAAGTCCATACCCTCAGCCCCGTTATATCTTGCTGTTTGATGTAAACAGCTAAAGCTTTAGCATACTGTTTACCCCGTGAAGATAATTCAGAATCACCACCAATTTTGCCTTCTAGATTATGTACACTCTCTCCATGCTATAGTAAAAAAATTAATAAAATTATTGCTACAGTTAAAAAGTTGATAAACAATACCAAAACTTATGTTTAGATAAGGCAATTTCATATAAAGAAATAACACGCTCTGAGCATCTGCGGATCTACCGGCGCGCTCGTAATGAGTATGTTCATGCCATCAAGGAAGCCAGACTCAAGTTATGGCAAGACTCCATGCACGAGTTGCAGCAAAGCCCCTGGCAGCTTGCAAAATCGAAACCTGTCAAATACCTAGTATTTGACAGGTTTCTGGGATTGACATTCCCAGAAGGGATCATGACCCAGGCTTTCGCAGATGACTGTCTCCTTTTAGTCCATGGTAATTCACAATTGCAGCTGGAAGATAGAGCGCAAGCGGCCTTGTCAACCGCTGACGACTGGATGGATGTTCAGAATTTAAAGATTTCTGTGCAAGACAAAGTTTATGCTTCTAAGGGTGCAGACAAATTATCGTACAGTCGAAACACCCACATTACGTATAAAGGTTGTGTAATCAGCCAAGTGAGAGTTCATAAGTACCTAGGTGTTTTGTTTGATGGGAAGTAGCAATCACATTAGGCAAGTAGTGGTGGACACTGTCTCAGTGATGCACAAGCTTAGGAGGATTGCTCAGATTGTCTGGGCGTCAAGTGTACATGGTGTACTGAGGTGTCTTCTGAAGCATGATCGCTTATGCGGCACCCATTTGGGTGCATAGGTTGAATATGAGTAGAGCACTTTTTCAAAATTTAAAGATTGCCCAGCGCAGAGCCTTAATTGTATGCACTAGTGTTTTTAAAATAACCTCCTACAAGGCTACCAACATATTGGGAAAGGCTCTCCTAATCGATTTAGTGGTGAAAGTTCAGGCAGTCATGTGGAGATTGAGGCCGGGAGGCTGAGGTATTTCAAATGCAGTTTTGGGTCATGCCAGTACCAGAACAGATCACAATGCACTGAATCTAAATTTCATTCAGTTCATCTCCAGCCTGTGGAAGAGGCTGCAGAGCCTCATGATGTAAGCATGGCGGCTGGAATGGGACACCTCACTAAGGGAAGATCTCTGTACAAGTTTATATGGGATCTGGGGGGATGGTAAGCCTCAAATTCGTTTTTCAGAGCAACAGGTGCCCAGGTGCTCACTAACCACATTAATTTGAACCAATATCTGTTTCGGTTCCGCCTGGCAGCTGATGAGCTGTGCATCTGCAGGGAGGTCCAGTCAAATGTACACCTGATGTTTGACTGCCCTGCTCTCGGAGAGCCAGAGACCAGGCCAACCTGGAACTTAGGTCAAGGGGAAAATCGGCCACTCACAAGCAGTGAGTCAATATGGCAAGACGCATTGTCAGACCGTGTGGGAGTTCTTTGACGCGATTGCTATGTTCAACCGACATCAGTAATTTACTTAAGGGAAAGACTTCAACTGCACTGCTGTGGGAAGCTAACCTAGAGATATATGGCTGACCACCAGCCAATTAAGGCTCCAAGCGCTTTAATATGGTGGACAGGTACTTGCTGGTATTCAGTGACCTAGGTGTGGCAGTGAATTGCTGTCTAGACAAAGTAAATTTTAATTTATGAATGTCATATATATTTTAAGGAGTTGATGGGGTGCACCTATCCATTTTAGTAAATATACGACAAGTGAGCGGTTGGGACATGTAAGCCGGTGGTGTATGGCACCGCGCTTAGTTTGCTCACACTGTTAGGTAAGTTCTCGGAGCTATTTAGGAGACTGGTCGCTAAAATGTTTTGAGGCTCATTAGCTGTTTGTGACATAGACATTCGCTCTTACGCTTTAGGGCGACCAAATGGGGTGGAGGCAGGAGAAATGCCAAGCAAACCAAATAAGAATATAAAGAAATAACAAACCTTGTTTATCTTGGAACAAACATTTCTGATCTCTTAGCTAACATATTTATTAATAATACAACACATGACTACTACTTCATGATAAAATATTTCTATTTTAAATTAAAAAACAAAAACTATTTTTCCATATTAAGTGAATTATTAAAAGAAAAAAGCATCAGTAAAATAGATGAAGCTGATAATAAAATTCATCTTAATGTATCTAACTCACAATGGATATGTAATTCAATAAAATATATCCTCTGACATTTTTATATTTTACCTACTTACTTTTATTATCTACATTCTATAATAAATCAGACGTTGTTATGAAAGGAAAAGATACCATAAAAACTGATGTACAACATAAAAAAAGATATAAAGGATATGTATTATTCATTCTGTACAATAAAATCCTTTTATTGCTGAAATTAAAAATAATTTACTTAAGTTATATAATGAAATCTTTAAAACTCTTGCTCTAATATTACACTAATACAGAAAGCATCAATTAATTAAAATTAAAATGAAAAATATTTCAACTGAACAGTATAAAAACTATAAAAATTAAAAACTGAATAATACAACCACTTGTGGAAACAAAAATCTAATAGGAATATTAAACAAGTTGTCCATCAGGCTGGTCTTGTGGTTAACTTTTTGCAAATCAGTTGTTTAACAGCTGATTTTTGAAAGTCAAGGTTCTGAGGTTCCAATTCTGGTAAAAGTTAGTCCCTTCTATACGAATTTGATACTAGTCAGTGGATACCGGTATACTTTGGTGGTTGGGATTCAATTAACCATACATCTCCGGAATGATTGGCCTAAGTTTGTACAAGACTACACCTTATATACATCATCCTAATCTCATTGGGTCACAGAAGGCCCAAACAAACAAAATGTCTGTTAAAATCAGTTTTAATCAAAATGATTGGTAATTTTGGTTTTGTTCAAATTTACTAGGAATTATGAAATCTAACGTTGATTATTTCATGTCATCTGAATTAAAAAAGTTTGTTTATTGTTTGTTATATTAACTGTTGGTTTCCAATGTTTTTTCTTTCATTAATAATATAATCTTTATAATGTTTTATATCTTATTATCAATAATAAATAAAATAAAAATATAACTTATAAACTTATTTAAAAAAATCACATTAGCACTTTTATGGTGCACAATGCTTCATAAGATGTATTAAACATTTAAAAAAGGGGTTATTTCTTCTTATCCGATTAATAAGAAGAAGTTTTTTTACATTATAATCTGAAGGAAAACTTTTCACTGATAATAATAAATACTGCTACCTATTGGATGAATTTATAATTATATGAATTCTTCTTTTTATTGAATTCATTTATCATGTTCAAATTTCACTTACTCTAATATAGAATTAATTCTGGTAATAAGGATTATAATAAATTCTATATAGGTATGACAAATAGAACATTTAAAAAAAGAATTAAGGAAGAAGCATTTAATTATAATAAATAAAAATCAAACAAACCATGAACACATAAAATACATTTTCAATTTTACAGTTCATAAAAGTATTAGAAATAAGTAATAACATATTAAAAACACATTCTCTTGAAAAAATACATATAATATGTCATTTTAACAGACTTCAAAAAAGGAGGAGGATTATATTGCACGTTATGCAATATCTCTGGCATTAGTAAACTGATTTTGATAATTTTTACTCCCTGGTACGAAGTAAAGGGAAGTATTGTAATCGTGAAAAATTTCAGTTTTCATATTTCAACAGAAATATCCATTTTGACTAGTTTTGGCATGTTGTCTGTACATATGTATATGTATCTTGCATAACTCCAAAATGACTAGCCATAAAATGTTGAAATTTTGTATTTAGGACTGTTGTAACATCTAGCTGTGCACCTCCCCTTTTGATTGCAATCGACTGGACCAAACATGTGTACACAATCAGATCTCCAAATAAAGCAGGGGTTTCAATTTTGAAACATCTGAATTTTGGACATTTTCTTAACTGCAGTAATAAACCCTTGTCGAGTGCTTTTCAACGATATATGATAAATGGTACTTATTTTCATCGGTTCCAGAGTTATAGCCAAATAAAATGTTAATTAATGAAATATTTGGATCTTACAAGGGGAAGGCCCCACCAGTTTCAATCTGATTTCATATACATATATTTTTTTAAACTTTTTTTGAATTTAAATATATTGATTTATTAATAATTATTAACCTCTGATTGTAAAAAAAAGTTTTACAATAAATAATAATTCAATAATAACGATAAAAAATAATAAAAAATTATTAGTGAAATAGAATTTTATGTACATTGCATTTTAATTCAAATATTTTTACAGAGGTTAATAATTATTAATAAATCAATCAATATATTTAAATTAAAAAAAAAAAAAAAAATTTAAATATATATATATATGAAGTTGGATTCAAACAGATGTGTTCATGGTTATGGATCCGACACATTCTCACTTATACCACGCACCTACTAGGGCGATGTGAATCAAAATTAATATTTAAACTAATATAAAATGCTATTAGGAACCCACAAAAAAATGTGTGTCCACCACAATGAAACTGTGTATCTGTCCACTTTATTAAAGAATTGGGGGATTGTATCTCACTTTCAAATGAAATAAGTTTAAATGAAGTGCAGCAAAAAATGTGTATATGTACTTTAATAAGTGTACAAGGAAGTTATTTGGTATCCAATCAGATATTTTTTAATTGACAGAGTATATTCTTTCAGTGGTCCCATATAAATTTTAACCAAATCTGATGATAATCTTAGGAAAAATACCAAAAAAAACCAAACGGCTGGACACCCTTAGCCAATGAACACTCCCACCTGTAGTGTTGCTCTCTGTTCCCTGTACGACTAGGATATTAATAACAGTCTATATTATTGTTTAATCTCTGTGGAAATATTCATGGAGTTTCTTTCTCTATATTTCTTCTTTAAACAATCAGTTTTTTCTCGGCTACATTCTTCTAAACTCCGTGTAAATATTAAACCTACATTTAATATTTATATCAAATGGTGAAAAAGTGTATTATCTCTAATTGCAGAATTATAATATAGATATTACAATCTTTGTTACGTAATAATAAATTCTAATTTTATAATAAAAATTCTGCTTTTGCAATATTAAATAAATAGTCATGCAACAAGCTCCCAATCATCACTCTGTATGAGTAAGTTAAATATTAAAATTTTGCAATAAATAATATTCAATAGTTATTGAATACAGCTTTTTTAACCAGGCAGTAGAGAATCTTGTCCAAATATCTACAAGCAATAATGAAATCTATAAATTGGAGAGATAACACAACCTCATCATTTCTGTTAGAGCTTTCTCATCATATGATGTATTTAATAACTTATTTGGATCCAAATCAGACAAGGCGATGCCCGGTAAAGTTTTAACTAGACTAAGAACAACATAAATCTGTCCCTTGGCAAAACTTTTCTTGCTGAGATCTATCATAGCCCTGTCAAGAGTTGTACCCTGCAGTCTGTGAATGGTTATAGCCCAGCTTAATATTAGAGGTAGTATTTTGTGCTCAACATCTCCGTATTCCTTTGTTGCTTGGAATGTTGTATAAACTGGGGATATCGATAAACGATATATTGATAAACAACCATCAACATCTTTCATTCCAAGACCAACAGTCTCATCATCAAATTTTATGAGTACAGCTTCCAACAATAATTCTCCTTCATCGCATATAAAGCCGAGGCAGTGAGAACATTGCTCTTGCGTTTAATTTGACAAATGTTTGCATATTACACTGACATGAGGAGCACGACTCTCTAGACTTTCATTCCGTAAGAACTGACTGCTGTATGTACTCATTTGTGATAGTCTACATTCTCGTTGTTTGAGACGTCTCTGCGGAAATATTCATGGCATTTCTTTCTCTATTTTTCCTTAATGATCATTCCTTCCTTGGCAACTTTCTTTTAAATGTCGCTGTCTCATTTGAGCAGCATGTTTAGTAAGCCTACTCATATTTTAATTATATAATATAAAATAGGTTCTAGAAATACATATATATATATATATATAGGTACTAGATACCACAAAAAATTGTGAAATAAAATAAAAAAATATATATACTTTTACTTAGTAAAAATATAATACTTAAAAAAATACTTTAAAAAATATATATACTTTTAGTTAGTAAAAATATAATTATAAATATTATTAATTAATTAATATAATTATATAAACTGTTATTTTTTTAAGTCGGTTTTTATTTAATTTTTAAATTATTTTATTATTAATGTTATAAATTAGAGAGTGAAATTTGAATAAGATGAATGGGTTCAACAAATTGTAGAATTCATACAATTATAAATTACCATTTAACAATCTGACTGAGAAGAAATAACACTCTTTTTTTTTTTGTCTTCAGTCATTTGACTGGTTTGATGCAGCTCTCCAAGATTCCCTATCTAGTGCTAGTCGTTTCATTTCAGTATACCCTCTACATCCTACATCCCCAACAATTTGTTTTACATACTCCAAACGTGGCCTGCCTACACAATTTTTCCCTTCTACCTGTCCTTCCAATATTAAAGCGACTATTCCAGGATGCCTTAGTATGTGGCCTATAAGTCTGTCTCTTCTTTTAACTATATTTTTCCAAATGCTTCTTTCTTCATCTATTTGCCGCAATACCTCTTCATTTGTCACTTTATCCACCCATCTGATTTTTAACATTCTCCTATAGCACCACATTTCAAAAGCTTCTAATCTTTTCTTCTCAGATATTCCGATTGTCCAAGTTTCACTTCCATATAAAGCGACACTCCAAACATACACTTTCAAAAATCTTTTCCTGACATTTAAATTAATTTTTGATGTAAACAAATTATATTTCTTACTGAAGGCTCGTTTAGCTTGTGCTATTCGGCATTTTATATCGCTCCTGCTTCGTCCATCTTTAGTAATTTTACTTCCCAAATAACAAAATTCTTCTACCTCCATAATCTTTTCTCCTCCTATTTTCACATTCAGCGGTCCATCTTTGTTATTTCTACTACATTTCATTAGTTTTGTTTTGTTCTTGTTTATTTTCATGCGATAGTTCTTGCGTAGGACTTCATCTATGCCGTTCATTGTTTCTTCTAAATCCTTTTTACTCTCGGCTAGAATTACTATATCATCAGCAAATCGTAGCATCTTTATCTTTTCACCTTGTACTGTTACTCCAAATCTAAATTGTTCTTTCACATCATTAACCGCTAGTTCCATGTAAAGATTAAAAAGTAACGGAGATAGGGAACATCCTTGTCGGACTCCCTTTCTTATTAGGGCTTCTTTCTTATGTTCTTCAATTGTTATTGTTGCTGTTTGGTTCCTGTACATGTTAGCAATTGTTCTTCTATCTCTGTATTTGAACCCTAATTTTTTTAAAACGCTGAACATTATATTCCAATCTACGTTATCGAAAGCCTTTTCTAGGTCTATAAACGCCAAGTATGTTGGTTTGTTTTTCTTTAATCTTCCTTCTACTATTAATCTGAGGCCTAAAATTGCTTCCCTTGTCCCTATACTTTTCCTGAAACCAAATTGGTCTTCTCCTAACACTTCTTCCACTCTCCTCTCAATTCTTCTGTATAAAATTCTAGTTAAGATTTTTGATGCATGACTAGTTAAACTAATTGTTCTATATTCTTCACATTTATCTGCCCCTGCTTTCTTTGGTATCATAACTATAACACTTTTTTTGAAGTCTGATGGAAAATCCCCTTTTTCGTAAATATTACACACCAGTTTGTATAATCTATCAATCGCTTCCTCACCTGCACTGCGCAGTAATTCTACAGGTATTCCGTCTATTCCAGGAGCCTTTCTGCCATTTAAATCTTTTAATGCTCTCTTAAATTCAGATCTCAGTATTGTTTCTCCCATTTCATCCTCCTCAACTTCCTCTTCTTCCTCTATAACACCATTTTCTAATTCATTTCCTCCGTATAACTCTTCAATATATTCCACCCATCTATCAACTTTACCTTTCGTATTATATATTGGTGTACCATCTTTGTTTAACACATTATTAGATTTTAATTTATGTACCCCAAAATTTTCCTTAACTTTCCTGTATGCTCCGTCTATTTTACCAATGTTCATTTCTCTTTCCACTTCTGAACATTTTTCTTTAATCCACTTTTCTTTCGCCAGTTTGCACTTCCTATTTATAGCATTTCTTAATTGCCGATAGTTCCTTTTACTTTCTTCATCATTAGCATTCTTATATTTTCTACGTTCATCCATCAGCTGCAATATATCGTCTGAAACCCAAGGTTTTCTACCAGTTCTCTTTATTCCGCCTAAGTTTGCTTCTGCTGATTTAAGAATTTCCTTTTTAACATTCTCCCATTCTTCTTCTACATTTTCTACCTTATCTTTTTTCTCAGACCTCTTGCGATGTCCTCCTCAAAAATCTTCTTTACCCCCTCTTCCTCGAGCTTCTCTAAATTCCACCGATTCATCTGACAACTTTTCTTCAGGTTTTTAAACCCCAATCTACATTTCATTATCACCAAATTATGGTCGCTATCAATGTCTGCTCCAGGGTAAGTTTTTCAGTCAACAAGTTGATTTCTAAATCTTTGCTTAACCATGATATAATCTATCTGATACCTTGCAGTATCGCCTGGCTTTTTCCAAGTGTATATTCTTCTATTATGATTTTTAAATTGGGTGTTGGCAATTACTAAATTATACTTCGTACAAAACTCTATAAGTCGGTCCCCTCTTTCATTCCTTTTGCCCAGCCCGTATTCACCCACTATATTTCCTTCCTTGCCTTTTCCAATGCTTGCATTCCAATCTCCAACTATTATTATATTTTCATCTCCTTTTACGTGTTTAATTGCTTCATCAATCTCTTCGTATACACACTCTACCTCATCATCATCATGGGCGCTTGTAGGCATATAAACGTTAACAATCGTTGTCGGTTTAGGTTTTGATTTTATCCTTATTACAATGATTCTATCGCTATGCGTTTTGAAATACTCCACTCTCCTCCCTATAATAACATGTTATCCCTAAAATAACACTCAATTTTAAAAAATTTTTAATACATCTGATTAAGTGGTGTGCACTGCGAAAGCATTACTGTGAATTAAAAAATAAAAAAAAATAAGCAGCAAGTGATATTTTTATTTTATTTATTATTAACTGTTATATACTGCTAAGATGCTAAACTACAAATTCATCCTTAGTTTCCTTTATTAAGTATTGTATTCATAATTGTGAAAGTGAAATAAAATTAGAAAAAACAAAATAAAACAAATATTGAGTTATGATCAAAAAGAAAACAATGAATAGTTCCAAAACTAAATTCTAAGGCCAGCTGTCAATAAACAATAGTATATTTGATATCTCAATTGTTTCAAGATGCTGCTTTCTTAGAATCAATATTATGCTGTTTTAAGGTAGAAAGATACCTGTAAATGGACAAAAATAGGGTTTTTTCTTGTTTTTCCTCTTCTCACTCTGATTTATTGATTAAATAAAAATAATAAATTACTATTAGTAATAATTTAATAAATTACTATTAGTAATAATTTATTAAGTTGTAAATAAAACCTCATTCAAGTAGCAGGAAAACTCAGCTCGGATTCCTAAAATTGCTTATATTTCATTGTTTACCATAAGCAAAGCTTTGATTATTAAAATAAATACTCTTAACACACTTTTTAAGCAGCTTAAATAAAATTTCACATCGATTAATAAAAATCTGTTAGCAACTGTGTCATAACATAAGTCTACCTCACTTACACAAAAACTACCGTACCATTATAATGGTACACTCTTCAATACCAACAGTTTGTCATTAATTTACAAATGAAGCGAACTTATTTATCAGAGCTCACACAAAATTTGGATGAAATGCCGATATTTTTTGACATAACCTCTCATCTTATGACGGACAAAATTATAATGAAATCTATATTAATGATGATGATAGGAAATGAAAAATTACAAGTAAGTAATGCTTGGTACACCAGTCACTGAACAAAAGCTTTAGCTACCCATCATAATAAAAAGAGTAACCTTAATCAGCTGTAATTTTTCACTTCAATGAAAAAACCAGAAGTCTGCTAATCGTATCAAAGACTGGCTAAAACATGGTATGTAATAAAAAGCCAGGAATGTTAAGAATCTAAAGCAATATATGAGCAGTAGATGCATTTTATTGTCACATTATAGACAAAACAAAAAATTTTTGTTTATGAAAAAACCACTGTTGTAGGTAGTCTGAGAGGAATGATCTGCTGATTACAAGTTCTGAATATCATAGTAAATAAACTTCTTATAGAATATCTGCTGATTTTATACAATGATTGGTCATCGACAAGAAATAACTGTTTAACTCTTACATGTAAAATAAGAAATTGATTGTTATGGAACTTGATTGAATCAAGAGTGTAGAATTGTATTCCAACAGACTTCATAATTTTTTAATTTATAAAATTCTATGCATTGAACAGGTGGAATAAAATAGAAGATGTTATCATTTTCAAAAAGGGCACACTTGCCGATCGGCCATCTAGCGATAGCAACAATGAAGATAATGAGATTGATTGAAGTATAAGAATAAAAAGCTATTTATAAGATAAAATAAAACAATATATGAACAACTAATTAAACATGACAATCGTGTTAAACGTATTTAAATTAAGATTAAATAATTTGTTTTCAGAAATCGGTTTAATTTTCATCTGATACCTTCAATGTAAGTTTTAGTGCTGCTTGGATTTGGGTGCAGCTTATGTTTGGAATGATACTTACCGTATTTCATAAATAATATTTTATACATGTCATTTAATTCCGAACTAAATTCTTACGATTAGCGAGCAATGTAGTTAATGTAATTAGATTCAACAAGTAATTAGAATTCATGTTTTATAATAACAAAGATGAAATTTACTATATCTTTTGGATTTATTTGTGACTGAATGACACATATAAGGATTATAAACCCATTATCAGGATGTTGTTTTACACGCAAAAAAATATTTTCACTCATGTTGAGTTTGCTGAAAATGTTAAAAATACATTATAATAAATAAATAAAACTATTCTGAAAACAAAATTACATGCACAATACAAAAGTAAGGCCATTATCATAAAGTACACATAAATATAGCTAATACAGTCTTATTTATTTATTTATCTGATTTTGCAAGTATATGCATCTTTGTCTGATTACATCAATCGTTCAAAATTGCAAGATGGGTCTAAAAAGTAAAGCTTTTTGACCGGTCAAGAGTTATAAGTTGAGAAAGAATTTGATTGAAGTTATTTGAATCTTAAATCTGCTAATTTTTTATAAGTACAAGTTGGTTTTTTGTCTTTTTAATAGAGAAAGGAAAATTTTACTACTTCGGGATTTTACCTTGGCTAGAAGTGGCTTAACACATTCACTGCTACACAATTATTAGTACATACAACCTCCATTACTTTAGTAATGTAGGTTTCCTACTTTAGTTAACCGTGTAATACATGTATAATATACAGAATGAACATAAATTATTCAGTGCATCTTAGGGTTAATAAATAAAAAATAAAATAATGTAGCATGCATTGATTTTTTCAAACATTAGGTACAACAGTTACAAATGATCTTGAATGAACATGCCACCATGATGTAATGACAAGGGGGATCATCAGCTGAGGGGGCTACCATGCAGGAGAAAGCAATGTGCATACTGTGGTTTCATGAAAACGGATCTATTATTACTGTTCACAGATGTTTTCGTTTTGAGGACAGCCATGATTCTTTTAATAAAGATTAACACATGTTGGTATCAGCAGTTTCAGAATATAGCAAATGTAGTACACAAAAAACTTGCTAGCAGATCTCTTTCTGAGGAAGTTGTGAATTAAGTTAGAGAAACTTTTCAGAGAAGCCTGGGTAAATAGACTCGCGCGAGTTTAGAACCGGTAATACCACAATTGACAATCGTGAAGGTTCTAGACAAGCACCTAAAACTTCACGCATACAAAATTCAGTCGGTGCATGCAATAGAAAATACAATAAACCACGCCATAATAATTTTGCCACAGACATTCTTGATAAAGTGCGTTTTTATAAAAAGTAATCTTCTCTGATAAAGCACCGTTCCATGTTTCTGGTCACGTTAACCATCATAATTGTCCAATTTGAGGTAGCAATAACCCTCATGCCGTCTCACAAACAAAACATAATAGCCCGAGAATTAACATTTGGAGAGAATAGACCACTTTTGGTGAAGCGATAGGACCATTCTTCTTTGCGGAGCTAACAGTTTCTAGCACTAGTTATTTAGACATGTTACAAGAATATGCAGTACCACAACGGCAAAGGAAGTAAACAAAATGTTTACTTCCAACAAGATGGCATACCACCACATCGGGGTTTACATGTTAGGGACTCCTACATAAACAATTTGTTCAATGTTGGATTAGTTGTGATGGAAATACCCTGGCCATTTTGATCCCATGATGTTACACCACTTGATTTCTTTCTTTAGGAGTTTGTCAAAGACAGGATGTACATGACGAAAGTTGTCAACATCAATGAACTAAAAAGAAGAATAAAAGGTGTAATTAATGGAATAAGTCCGGATATTTTTTATAATGTTTGTGGTGAAACTGAATACCTTCTGAGAAATTTTACATCCTACAAAGGTGCATGTGGAATTACTTTGAAGTTAATAAATGTTGTGAACAAAACCGTTTTATATGCCCTATTCAACATGAAAATATGCATGTAACTACATCGCTTTGTTATTTTTTTATTAACACCTGAAATGTGGTGAATAATTTATGATCACACTGTATACATGATTTCTTTTACATTAATAATGAAAAAAAACTCAGAAAATAAAGTACATGTCTGTGTTTGGCAAGATTGATGATAGTTAATGCAAGAAATTTTATGTTCACTACATGCAATATATGTACTGCATTGCTGTTATAAACTTTGTATTATTATTATTATAAACTATACTGTAAAATTTATTACACAATAAATACCACACTAACTACATGTATTTTGCTTTGTGTGTATGTGTGTCTAAATTTATACATTATAGTGTGTTAAATATTTACCATAATAAATATATATGTATAAGAAAGGTATATACAAAAAGGTATGTGTACATACATATACGCACACCTTCTTATAAAATATGATTATAAATATATATAAAAGAAGTCAATCAAAATATGTTTACCTGATTTAAAATAGTTTGTTGTGTTGGGCTTTTCATTATTTCCAATATTAAAATGATATGTAAGTTTTACATAATATCAAAATAGGTAAGCTGCCATTAAAAAAAATTAAAAAATACAGTAACTACACAAGTCTCATTTTTCTAAAATTCCATGATGACTAATGCTTTATCGATTCTGCCAGTATGTGGTTTTATTATATTATTAATTAGCAAGGAGTGTTAAATTTCAAGAAGCTTCACAGATTTTTATAATTTGAGTGTCCACCTCTGATGGGACACTAAGAATAAGAAAAAGGAAAAATGCTGGAAGCTACTTAAGTGTAAACATAGAGTTGACTGGAATAAATTGCTTGGACAGAGTGAAAAATGAGAACAGTGATTAAGAATGGAAGTTTTTTAATCAGAACAATTCAGTGTAGAAAAGAGGATGTACATACTAACAGAAATTTAATTTAAAACAGAAGGATCAATAGAAGATGCAAATAAAGAGGTAGGAGAAGAGCAAATATTATAGATGAAAATTATGAAAGGAATCTGCAGCTATCAAGAATTCATAAGTTCAGCTAGAAATTGAAGAGAACAGACAGATGTGATGCAAGCAGCCTACCTCGAGGTAGATAACCGTAAATTAATGATTTACAGGATCATTTCAAATTTATCAGGAAAAATGCAAGCACTATTATCTTAGTTTATATTTGAATTAGTCATACTGGAGAAAAATTACATTAACAATTAAATTTAACAAAAATTCTTAAAATAATCATTAACTCAACCGATAGAGAATACCTATTACAATTCAGTCATGTAAAAAAAAGAACTACACTGTAATTGACAGAAACGGTTCTAGAGCAACAAAACATTCCAAACTTGCTAACACCTACCCGAGTCGATGGAAATAGCAGCAGTGCCCAAGACTACACCGATGATTGTAGCAAGGAATTGTAACCGACCTGATCGCATATATACATCACAGTATGTGTGTTGAAGCGCTCCTACATATTGCAATGCATGTAAACACATGTAATGTGTACATTCAAATAAATGAAAGATTTTATGCAGATAAATAATACTCACCCTAGTTAAATAAATAGTTCTTGGAATAATATGTATATTCATAAGGTAATAAACTATTCTGGATTGTATGTGTCCTTCGTGCTTATGCACAACAACCTTTTCACCTGTATTATATATTTTCATGAAACTTAAATCGCTCTCCTGCGTCTCATCCAGAGGTTCATATCTAAAAAAGTTAATAAGTAGCATTAATAATAAAGACAGATTGGCTTAATTAGCACATAAAATGTTAAAATATTCAAACACAATTAATCTACATTACTTTTATATAATTGTTATAGTAAATCTCTTTGTAAAGTCAGGGAATATTTCTACATAATAAAACATGACACGCCTAGGTTTAATCAATTAATGTTTTATTTTTTTCTTTATTTTAACACTTTCATTGCCATCCCTTTTTTTATTTTACTTGTAATATGACCTGATATTATGACTTTTTTGTATTATTTTTATGATATATACAATTATAACACTTAGATTATTGTGCAATGTATGATGTTGTTTTACATATTTGATGTAACCTCTGAATTCTTTTGCTAGCTAGTACAAAAGATCATTCTGCAACTTAAGTAGAGATAGCACAGGCCATCGATATAAAATGCTGTGTGCAATCTGTGTATTATGTACTGCAAATAATTCATAATTCTGTGTATAATTTGATAAAAATTTACAGCTAATGTTTTATTTTAATCCTAAACATAAAGCAAACAGGATAATTTAGGACATTCATTCAAAAGAGCTGAATGATGTATTTAGACAAGTATAGAACAATAAAATTTGCAAATGTAAATCAAATACTAAAAGTAATAAATGTGCAGTAAAATATTTCAAAAATTTTTTTTTCAAGATAGCTCTAAATTTGTACTAGCTAGCTCTATTTGTGATCGCTGTGCTAAGCTTGAAGATTCAAATATTGTACTGTTTACATAGGTTTCATTTATTACTATTTGCTAACTGAATATTAAACGGTTATAATCTACTTTATGTCAGAAACGTCAGGTATAAATTGTAGCAGTAATGTCAATTACTGTTACAATTGGGCTGTTTGAAAAAGTGTAAAGTGACTGCTGAGCGGGGATGTTGAGAGCAAAGCAAGAATAGGGATTTTTTAACTTCAAGGTCTTTAAAGCAAAGTTTAATGCAAATCCTTTGTTCCATTTTTTTCCACAAATTAAAAAATCACCAAAATACCAAAACACATGTAACCTTTTCGACAGTCACCAATAAACTAAGCATCCAATATGGCTAACAATGTAAACATATGTTAAGGACAAGTGTTCAAATAAAAAAAAAGAAGATTTTGACAATTGGACTTTACAGCCTGGAAAATTAAAAAATTCAGCATATTTTTTGGGTCAAACCTTGTAAACATAAAGTTAGAAAATTTTCCATTTAAAAGATATTACTTGTTTTTTCTTGCCACAGATTGTTAAAACAAATGTTAAATTTAATTGATTAGATAATTTTAAAAAGATATAGTTATCATCTTTAAATTCTAAAAGATTCATTAATTTTAGAAAGATTAACTTTAGCTGACATTTAAAAAAGTTGTTTTTGTAACTGATATAATAATCAATTAAAAATTAATTACCTTTCCTCATAATGCTCAATACGCTGCAAGAAATCTTTTAATGCTGCTTCTGTATTCATATTTTTATAATCAGGACTATTGACTTTAACCTCCTGAAATGTAAACAAATAATTGCAGGATTTATAATAGCTATAATCTACAACTTAAGCCTTAAATAAATAGTAAAATACATATCATATGTTTCAAGATTAGCAGAGTGGTGCACAAAAACGTAGCCTAAATTCTGTTTTCACAAGTCACACTGTTGCTTAGGACATTGTTTTAGCAATGGAATACTAACTGTGTGTTTCACATGTCTGCATGCCACATCAGAAATCGTCTAGAAGCATTTTTCTCACTCCTCACTGTCCTGAAACTATGTCTCTTCCTGTTTAGCCTCCAGAACCACCATAAGGTACTACAGAGGATGATATGTATGAATGTAAGTGAAGTGTAGTCTTGAACAGTCTCAAGTCGGCCATTCCTGAGATGGGTGGTTAATTGAAACTCACCCACCAAAGAACACCGATATACTCGATCTAGTATTCAAATCCATATAAAAGTAACATTACCTTAACTACCATTTGAACCTTAGAACTCTCAGAATGTTTTTGATTATGAAAACCAGCATAATTTTAAAGGAAACACTTTAAGGTAGTGACATACATGCAAAAAATATAATCATGTGTCATAATACCTTAAAACAGAGAACCCCTACGTTTGTTTGTTACAAGCTAAAAGGTCATTTGCCAAAGGATTACGCAAAGTCTGACAAAGTCAATACAACAGCAGGTACCTGTAAGCACAAGGGTTAAAATTTCTGCAAGTGTTAAAGGAAGCCAACGAGTATTAAAAAAGTAAACTGTACCATAGTTTCTGTATACTATATACAGCCCTGTTAAACTAATCCAATCCACAGTGAATGAAGAATGTGGTTTATTTCCTTCTGTCATGTAAATTCATGGAATACCTGTGTATTCCAGTATCGGTGTTATCGGTGGAAGAGAATTCACACTTTGGCCAAAAAACAATCAAACAACGAAATAACCAGGGTGTGGTTCTGTAGTTGCATCGTAATAAATGTATATATTTAAAATGTTACAAGAACACTTTTATGAAGATTAGAGGTTCATGAAAGCAGTCACATAAAAATAAAAAACAGAATGCCAGTCGGTAATATTAAAAGATATTTAAGACTAAAATATTTTTCTGACTACGATATTTCTAAGCGTTTTAATAAAATATTTACTAATAGGAATAAATACAAGTAGAATCAGATAGAAAACTAACTGATAAAAAAAAGAAGAATTTACAGTTGAAAATACAATAATATCTGAGTTAGTTTTTAATAAGATAATAAAATACACAAGCTTCACCATAAGCTTCTGTAATAAATTAAGTCATCAGTTAAAAATAAAAAATTATGATTTAATTAATAAAAATAAAGAAAATAGAAATAATCAAAAAAGGTTTAAACTTTTTCAATTGCCAAAATACAATTAAGGAATAAAAAAGATTAAACTCATCCAGTTATCTCAACAACAAAAGGTATAGCGATACTGCACCACTTCCACATAGAGCTATATTCTTCCATTAAAAAACATGTTGCAGTGCGTTTTGTTAGTGTAGTTTGCTTTTGATGAATATATTTTTGAAATGTTATTAAGGGCTTAAACCATGTGCACATAATTTAAATGCGCAACAATAACTAAATTGTTAACAGCTAAACCTACCACTTAAATTGAAATTCATGGTCACAAACAAGTAGTTTATGATAAAAAAATTCTTGATGGAAGCATAGTGAATCAATGGATAATGTACACACATCCACGTGAAAGAACAAATTCACATCTAACTCACACAAAAATCTTTTAAATGTATCTAACCAGATTACTTAATTAGTTTGATTGGTTTAACAGTCAATTATATTACCATAAGTTACACTAAATTTTATGTATACTCCATATTATGATTCAACAGTATTGTTACAAATATATACAGTACAAATGATTTAGGAGGTCTGTTCAAAAATTACCTAACCTTAGGATGCTAAACCAAAAATACTGAATCACTTGTACTTTTTAATTATTTTAGTGTTATTTCATTTCATTATGATATTTAATGAAATAAAATCTTGCTTGTAAGCTAAAATCTTCTCAATTATTTGATCCTTATAATGCGATAGACAAAAAAGAATGTTTGAAAAATGCTTGACAAAGATTAAATATTTAGTCTTGTTTCAAAATGCGATTTGAGTGTATGGCATCACTTATTTCACTTTTATCAAGACCTTATAAATTCAGCATTTTCAGCCAAGAGGATGACCGGAAATTACAATGAGTTATATCTGAAGAATTGCATGTTAAATAAGATTTCTAGAATAGGTCCCAGGAATCAGTAGAAGAGTTACCATAGGAGAGTGTGTGATCTCCAACACTGGTAATTTGTGGCAAACAGCATTGTAAGAAGGACAGACTGTTAGCTATTAATATTTACCTGGTTGATTTAGAATGTATTAATAATATAGATTCTTAATCTTTTTAAAATATTAACATTTTGGCTTCTAAACATCTACCCATAACAGTGATCACAAAGTTCAACTATCTTTGGATAGTTTATCTATTCCGTTATTTATAAATTGTCACAATGATATCACTGAATGATTGCAGAATTTTAAATGTCATCTCAGGTTACGGTGTAACTGAGCTTCCATCAGATTTAAGATGCGATAACATCAATCAGTACCAATTTTTTTGCCAAGTCAACTGTAACTGCATATTGTACTTAGATATGCTTGAAGATTATTTAATGGCACAATTACAATAGGATACGGGCACAGAATTCATTTTGCAGCAAGACAGCATGCTACTACATTATCATTGTGCAGTTGTTGCATATCTCAATAGCAAAGTGCCAACTTGGATTGGATGTGGTGGAACAATTTCCTGGCCACAACGATCGCCTGATTTAACTCCAATGGATTTTTCTGTATGGGTTACATTAAAGACAAGAGTATTCGTTCCTCTGCTTCTAGGAAATGTTGACGAGCTACCCTACTGGATAACACAAATAGCTGCCACCATAGATCAAGACATGCTTCATAGGATTTGGCAGGAAACTGATTACAGATGGAACATCTACTGTGTTACAAAAGAAAGCCATACTGAACATTTGTAAATGAAACTTGAAGATATACTGTATTCAGTGTTGTATCAAATATTTCTGTAAGTTAATCACTTTTTTCATTATTAAAAGTTACTTTTGTATAAGTAATTTAGAAATACTCTGTTTATGTGCATATATATGTTTAAACATAGTAGTGATCAAAACTATAGTTCAATTGCTGCTAAGAGATTGTAATAGCAACAAAATAATTTATTTTATTTTAATGATGAGATAATAATAAACATCTATTTATAATTTTTGAAGTTATAATTATTATTTTTTTATTAAACGTATCTATTATATTGCTATTAATAGTCATTGATGAAAAAGCTGTGAATGTCAAAATAGCTAGATTACTATAAACAAGCAAATTTATAAATAATAAGCTTTCTGAATTCATCACCAGTTATGTACTAAACTTTGATACAGCATTATCTATAAAATGAATAACCACTATTACATGTAAAAATTAATAGTTAATTGACTGTCAATATGTCAACTCTCCAAATATTTGAAAAAAAATTTGTATACAAATTTTATTCCCCATTATACACAATACATGCAGGTTGGCTATACAAACCAGTCAATGATTAAGTTTTGTATATTGTATGCAAATAATTTTGTTACTATTTAGTTCACAACAGCATGTCACCAATATTCTTTATATATATCTGGAAGATATAATTAAATGCTGTCTGAATGGGAAAAGAGGAATAAAAGTCGGAAGAAGAAGAACAGAATGTATAGTTTTTCTGATGACATGGCAGTAATGGCAGAGAGCCCAAGTAAACTAAATGAAATGCTTGATGAGTTAAATGAAGCTTGTGAAAGTCAGTGTATAAGAATCAAGAAAAAGAAAACAAAATTTATGGTATTAGGTGGAAAAGAGGAGAGGATTGAGATAAAGATAGAAAATGAAACTTAGTACAGGTGAAGAAATTTCATTACTTAGGGAGCTTTATAATTGATGGCCTGACTTGCACAGTAGAAATTAAAACAAGAATACCAAGAAATAAGCAAGCATTTAATAAAAAGGAAAGACTGCAGTGTGGAAAGTTGAACTTAGCGTTAAGGAAGAGATTAATGAAATGTTTTATTTGGAGTATGATGCTCTCTCAAGCTGAAATCATGGAGAATGAGAAAGGCAGACAGAAAACGAATTGAGGCTTTTGAGGTGTGGGTGTGGCGCAGAATGATAAATGTCAGATTGCAAGACCATGTAAAAAATGAAGTATTAAGGAGAATTGGGGAGAACAGGAAAACGCTAAATGTGATTGAATATAGGAAAAGAAACTGGCTAAGACAGTGATTTCCAAACTGTGCTGTAGCATCTTCACAGTGGCGCCACAGAATATTGTAAAAGCTTCATAATTAATTGAACCAAGACATTTATAATTATTAATTTAATGTTAATAAAGTAAAAAACAATGAATATAAATGAGTTTTATTAATCTTTATCTCTTAATTATGAGTAGTTATACTTTTACATAGGATAGGGCTCCATGGAAAAGTTTTAATTGAAAAAGGGCACTGCAACTTGGAAGGGGCGCCGCGACTTGGGAAAGTTTGAGAACCACTGGGCTAGGGCATTGTATGAGGAGAAGGTGTTTATTAGTAGATGCAATAGAAAGCTTAGTGAATGGAAGGAAAGGAAGAGGAAGGAATAGATTTCAAATGAGGGATGGAATTATGGAAAAGGAAAAATATGTTGAAACTGAAAGGTTAGAAAGGGATAGAACAGGGTGGAGAACAGCAGCTGTGACAGGACCTGCCTAAAGACAGAACACTATGGATGAATGGATGAATGAAAGTAAAATTACAGCTGAATTACAATCAACTGGTCTATAAGTTAATTATAGACCAGTTAAATGTAAATAATACTCATATGATATTTAATATTAGTAAATAATAAAAATTATTAAATGATACAAACAATTTTGCCAGGAAAATCGACAACTAGAATCTAAAGGTAGAATCGACCATTTGTTTTTTAATTATTTTATATCATCATATACATCATGATGAAAGTGATGAAAAATATTGTAACAAAATAACTGAAATCAGAACCACCAAAAAGACTGTTTCAAAATATAACAAACAACTGATTTAAAAAAAAAACACACAAAAAACAAGCAAGTTTAATCATTAAGAACAACATCTACTTAAAGTAATATTATTTTGCTATTTATTATTTTGTAACTGAAACTGCCCCATGGTGAATGAACCTTAGTACTTTAAAAAATATCTATTTTTCAGATTAGGGACAAACAATTATTTTTGGGGGGCTACCTCTCACACTATGCATGGTTTTAAGGGGTTTGTATTATTCACTATTTTGGATTTAATGTCATAAGGGAATTCACTAATACCTTTGCAATAAAACTGGTTTTTGATGGTTGTGATAGAATTAATTAAAGTAGAAATCAGGATGAAATATTTCACTAGCATAATTAAAACAAAAGGGATTTTTGTGCGTAAAAGTTTATAGGAACATTTTTGAATTTATTAACCTACAAAGTCAGCTCTCAAAGTATTTCCTACAATTCGAACCTGCCCGACGAGTTGGTCTAGCGATTAACTAGCAAACCAGTTACTTAACAACTTATTTTCAAAGTCGATGCTTCTAGGGTTCAACTCCTAATAAAAGTTAGTTGCTTTTATACAAATTTTTTAATACTAGAAAGTGAATACTGGTGTACTTTAGTGGTTGGGGTTTAATTAACCAAATATCTCAGGAATGGTCCGCCTGAATATGAAAAAGACTACATCTCATTTACATATTATCCTCATCTCATCGAGCCACGGGGGAATTGCTTGTTCACTAGTTTAAAGATTGCAACGTACAAATTAGGGAAAAAATAAAACATTTTTAAACAACCGTTTTACTTTATAAAAAATTTACATGTGACTGAAGTAAAATTATAAGCATTTATAACAAAAAATATAGAATATTATCTCTTCTTCTCTGCTAATTTAAATAAAGTATCCCTATTCATGTTATAACTTATGAATTCATTAGTTTGTTATCTATTTTTTGAAGTAAATAATTTATTATTTGACTCGAGTAATTTAAAAAATTTACTGTTTCTATAAAAGGACAGATGATGGAGCTTAAAAAAAACCGCTGATAGCTAAAAAATGTGTACACCAAAAATAAATAAGAATGAAATGATTAGAGTAAGAAATTCTTCCTTAAATTTCTACTACTTAGGTGAATTTATCAATTTAGATTTTAGATTATATATTTAAATAAATATTTAAGTCAAATAAGTGAATTACCTGCATACTAAGATACAAGTAAGATATTTTTATTTTACCGCATTGATACATTAAAACCTGCAAGAATGGTTGTTATATTGCGTTTTCATTTAGTCATTTAGAATTATAAATATAAATTGAAATGACAGTGCAAGGGTTTAAAAAACTTTCTCTGTATTTTAATCAAACATTTCTGTGAAAAATAGTTTGCTATTACTGTCTCACAGAATTCCAAATGAAACCCTAATAACAGCAATCAATTATATAATTCACAGTTTCATGGGGAAAAATTTTATTTAATAGCTTCAACAGTCAATTATGGTAAAATAATGCAAGAAATAGACTTTTTCAATTAAACCTCTTTAATAAATAACTAATAGATATACCACAAACATAGTGCAACATTTCACAACTATTTATAATAGAAATTATGCAATTACAAAATTACTATAGTACTTTGGTGACTTCTCACTTCTCTCAATCACCATATCTTCACTATTATTAATTATTAGAAGAAAAAATAAAAACAACTGAAAACTTATAAAATCAATTTCACTCGATAAGTTCAATTTATTTAGCTAAATAATTTAAAACACATGCTTCATAGATCAAAATGAATTAGAAATTACAGGCGATTACTATACAATAAAAACAGTTTTAGATTTTAAAATACTACATAAAAATATTTTTTTAAATTGTTTTTCTTAAAATTACAGAACTTAAATTTTGCAAATAGAATCATTCTAATAAAGTGACAACTGTAGTCGAATATTATTGGTGTATATAAAATATATACTCACATGCACATATGCAAACACACTAAAATACTTATTTTACTAAACAGAATTCAAATCGCAAACATAATTAAACCACAAATTACGATTTACTAAACATTATTAATCCTCAAATATCAATTCATTCAAACATGTACACAGTTTACAACACAAACATTGGTAAATTTAAGAGCCTACTTTCTCTTAATACACAAGCTATCAAATTTCATAGCCGAGGGTTAAACTGTTCCTGGAAATAACATGTCTGTGTGTGTGTCTCACACACACACACACACACACACACACACACACACACACACACACACACACACACACACACACACACACACACACACACATACATACATACACACATATATATATATATATATATATTCTTAGAATATACCCACTATATACCTGAATACCAGAATACTAGGAACACCTGGATACCAAATACCAGGACCAATATATCCAAATATATTATATTTTGTATATATATATATATATATATATATAGAGAGAGAGAGAGAGAGAGAGAGAGAGACAGAGTGATTGAGTGGGAGGGATCAACATAATCTATATCTGGGCTGGTTAGTACATGAAATTATTTATAGTAAATGTTTGTTGAAAGTATATGAAACATAACAAATTTCTTGATTTTTCATCGATTTATTTTAAAAGCTAGACGGACGCAATGACATAAATGCAAATCACAACTATTCACGAATCATAAGGATAATTTTTAATAAATTTAACTTACTGGAATGGTTTATAACTCTTACTGATAAAATTGTGGTCCTGCCCTATCAGCTTTAATCCCCAGAGGATATCTTGTTGAACATTCGAAATGTTTCAAATTTTATTTGCTTAAATTTTTGTCCTGAGTAATCTTTTACTAAATTTTCTTAGTAATCATAAAAAAACTTCTTTCTGTAACAGAAGAGAGTTCCTATTTGAAATCGATTCTTTAAAAAAATTCAAAATATACTTCACGGATATTATAAAAACAATTAATGATAAAAATTTTATAACTATATTTCCCATATCTCGAGATACTGAGACATTTTTACTGAAGAAAATTAATAAAAGCTCATTAAAAAAAAAAAATTTATACTTGGTATATTAAACACATTTGATCTATATTTTCCAAGAGATTGATATCAATCAGAATTCACTTTGAAAAGCATTAAAATTAAGTATCATCGGTTTCTGAGGTGCAAAAAACAGTGAGTAATACTTTGTTCATAAATTAACTTATACCTGTTCAACAGTGATTAAACTAAATTTTTATAAAAAAAAAAAAAAAATCATATTTATTTGTTGAACTAATCTCCAGGGATTGCCCTAAAATTTACACGCATGTTGCACACATGAATAAGGAATACAGATTTGTAGAAAAATTTGAGTAATAATTTCTCTCTGTGGATTATTACATGTAGCCAATCATAGCGAGAGTATAATTTTATATTCTTTTATTTTAATATATTAACATCAATACGCATTTATTACTTATAATAAACTATTATCAGACTACAGCACATTGAATATAAATAATTCATGCAGTTCTTTAAAATAAATGAAATCTGTATTAACTTTTTTTATACAAATGAAGGGGGATTGTACGTAATAAACATAACCGATGCGCTAATAGTGCTGCAAAAAAAAACAAAAGATGTTACAATACAGTATGATAAATTCATGTTCGGTAGCACGCAAAAATAATTAAAATTAAATGATACATCATTCTTTAACAAAAGATCAAAAAAGATATCCCTCAGAAAAATAAATTAAGGATTCAACTTGACAAGACACTAATCACAATCGGTTAGACAAACTATAAGAATTATCATAGCAGTTAATATAAAAGGAACAATGAAAAATCATTAAAAATCTATTTAGAGTAAGTTAATGTAAATAAAAAGTGAATATTAAACTTGCAAATAAACTTAAATGCAATTCGTGCCTTCAAAAAATTAAATTTAATGATATGTACCACCAACCAATTTTCATGTTCAGCCGCAGGTAAACGACAATAATAAATATAAAAATTATCGTTAGATTGATCATTCCATTTATCGTTTCATCAGCAGAAATAAGTCAACCAAGACACACAATAAACCGTATGTGTATGTAGACAAAAATCAATCAAATGAAAAAAAAAAAAGATTAAATTCACTGAAAAAATATTTTAAATCAAATCAAACACAATACACACCTCAACACAAAAATCCTATTTAATTTTATTAACACAGCATATAAGGTGTGATTAAACTTTTAAAAAAACACAAGTAAAAAATCTGGCACTTTGATGCTGAAACATCTTATAGCCTAAAAGGCTTTCTTTTCGCTCTTAAAATGTAATTTATCTAAATTTCAACTTAAACAAAATTAAAAGTTATTATTGGTGTTATAGCTTCTCATTAATCACTTTACTTATTTGCTTATTAACAGAAACATAATCTTTAAACTGCTTTATAATGATTCATAAAATTTTAAAATTCTCTACAAAAAAATGTGAAAAAATCTTTATTTATTTCTATTGAATGCTGACAATGTTGAAAGCAGTTAACATCAAATAGCGCTTATAATTAGAAAAAAAAATTAATTTCAAATCAATAGGTTGTAAAAACAAAAATTTTGAAAATGTTAAAAGTTTTAAGGGTTTGGCATAGCTTACTGGCAGTAAACAGTAGTTGAAATCTTTTTATAAGAATACAAATGTAAAATTTAGGCCCTCACTATAAGATGTAAAACACTGAATGCCATAGGAAGTGTTCTCTGTCCCTGGCTTTTCTCTGTCCCTGATTATTAATGTCCTGCCTCAAAATGTAGCACCATTCATTGTACTGCTTTGTAGATAATACAACTGTATATAATTTAAAAGGAATTGATAATTCTATAATAGCAGTTCAAAAAAATTATTCACTGAATAGATTGTAATCATCAAAATTTAAATACAGATAAAATTGTTCCACTGTGCTTCTCAGATAGACATGACATTGTTGATCTCTTGGATGGAATTCCCATAAATATTAACAATAATAATTTGTTGATATTTTGGAAATTTCTGGATCTTATATTAGATGACAAGTATTCTTAAGATGATCAAACCAATTTCATTTGCAATAAAATCATACAGTACTGACCTACTTTAAAGCATCCTAATAAAATGCTAAGCCTGCTATCATTATTAAATATGTATTATGCTTATGTACAAGAGCTTATTTCTACAGTAAAAACTGTTCCATTGTAAAAAAATTTATTCTGAAAACTTTATAAATATTTTTTATTTCTCTTACACTACATAACTTATACTACTTCTCTATATAATTGCCACAAGAATTAAGATGTTTATTGTATTGATACACCAGCTTCAATATGCCCTCGTTGTATTCTTCTGACGCCAGTCCATTTAGCCACTGATTAATAGCATTTTTAAGTTCATCGTCACTCGTGAATTGCTTACCGCTTAAAAATTATTTCAATTTCCCAAACAGATGATAATCAGAAGGAGCTAAGTCTGGATTATATGGTGAGTGATCGTAAATTACCCATTCAAATGTTCTCAGTAAATCACGAGTCGGACCTGCAACATGTGGATCTACATTATTGTGCAGCAGGATGACGCCCACATTGCCAACTTTGAGTGGCGCGCCATAACTTACATAGAGTTTCACAGTAGGCTTCTGCATTTATATTCATTTCATGCGGCATGAAATTAATCAGCAATATGCCAAACCAATCCCAAAAGACTGTGGCCATCAGTTTGTGTCCAAATGGCTGTGACTTGACCTTTATTGGTCTGGTCGGTGATTGAGGATGATGTCAATCACTTGACTGCCGTTTTCTCTCTGGCTTGTAATATGAAATCCACGTTTCATCACCGGTAACAAACGAATTAAGGAACTCATCATCTTTTTCTGTATAGCGCATCAAAAATCCCAAAGCAGATCTTATTGGGATTTTTTTGTTACATTCCGTTAAGATGTGCGGCAACTGACATGCACAAACCTTTCTGAATCCTAAATGGTCGTGAACAATGCGATCGATAACAGCTCATGAAAGATCAGGGAAAAGAAGGGCTAAGTTGGAAATCGTTGAGCGACGATCTTTTCTGATTTCATCATCAAAACATGATTATTGAGGGCCTCCACAACTGTTTCATCATGCATATTAATTCTGTTATTTCTAAACCTTCCACACCATTTTTGGACGTTTCTTTCATTTATTACATTATCACCTTACACAGCAACCAACTGCTTATGAATTTCAGCCGGTGTAACGTTTTGATGATTTAAAAAACATATGACTCCACATGTTTCACAGTTGATGGTAACACTGATTTTCCTATTCATTTTATAACATAATAACTCACACGTAATCAAAGATAGTGAAACGCGACAACTTACAGACAATAATGCAATGAGTACATTACTAGCATGGCCATCAACGACAGGTTTGCCACCCTTAAGAAGAGAAACTATCCAGCAGTCTACTTTAGATAGCCCTCGTACATTCCAATCTGATGTATGTCATCTCTTGGGCTCCTTCAAAATGTCAGAATAATTTTCTTGATATAAAAATAGTATAAATCACTGTTTGGTGCCCATAGATATGAATTGTATCGACTGATATTTATAAAATTAAATATATTCACTTGTATTTATATTTGTGAATGTGTAATCTTTGTTAAAGAGAATAGTCAGTTATTCCTATAAAAAAAAAACCAAGCATGACTGCCAAACCAGACAATAGAACTGTTTTTGTATAACTCAACACAATACTTAAGCTTATAAGAAAAAATGCATCTTTTACTATTTTTAATAAACTATTTTATCACTTAAAAGAAAATTTTTCCACCGATTTATTAAAAATATAATTAAAAAGTGTTTTTATAAAATCAATTTACTTTGTTGGATTTTTTAAATAATATCAATTAAACACTTAAAAAGAAAAATCTGAATTTTCTGCACCTACATTTAATGACATACAGGTCATAGGTGAATTGAAAAATCAGGCTTATTGTAAAGAGCCCAGAAAATTACTATTTGTAGATAAATTACATTATAATTAAATTAAGTGCTGACATTTTGCAATGCGCCTGGCAAAATGGAAAATTATCTAGGAATTTCTAATCGGTTTGATATGTGCATTATTGCTTATAATTATAAATTATAAATATAATCTAGCCAAAGTTAATCTACACTTGCTTCGTTTGCTAATCTTGACTGGTGAGCAGAGGTTAGTTTGTTTAATTATATTTATAATTTCTTAACAAATGGCAATTTTCCAGGCTCTTTACAATAAGCCTGATTTTTCAACTCACCAACAACATATACATATGTATGTACTCAAAATAATTTTTAATAAGCCTACAGAATCGACAAATACTTTGTAGTTATTTTTTTATACTTAATATCTTCATACATTTAATGTATTTACCTTAATATTACTTTGTGTTTATATTTTAAATAATTAATAAGGGCTTTATCACACTTATTTTTTTCTTATAATTAATTGTATATATTCCTATTGTGATCTATATAATATATTAATATGTACCGATCAGAATAAAATATTTATTTCTTTATACGACTGAAGTTTTAAGGGATGAGAGAATTTTATAAAACCTTTGTTTTAAATATCTTTTATTATTTTATAATAATAAAAGTGCTATAGTTTTTTGAAGCAAATAAAAATCTTCTTTGTCCAATTCCCTCATAAAAAACAGACTTACTAAATTTAAAAAATATAATAAAATTATCTTTCCTATTATAAAAGCTACACACTAGATTTCTTGATTTTGCCTTCATCACTACTGATGTATGAGAAAAAACAAAAACCCATAAATATAGATTTTTAATCGTAGTTTTATTATTTTTTGATTTGAGATCCAGTACTTAGAGAAACACAAAAATATAAGTGAGGGAGGTCATGTTTTACTAATATAACAAAGGGAATGAAAAAATAATAAAAACTAATCATTTTCTAAATGCAGAGAAATATGTTTCCGGGGACTTCTTTTACTTACCTACTTCATTAAAAATTACTGATGAAGCTTGTTGTTATATGTTAAACCTGCTTAAAAAATGGTCAAATATTATATCAGTTGTGATCTGATTTGACTTTGATTTTGTAAACTTACAATTAAATGAAATTTATGTACTGAACATGAAATTTTTCACTGGTTGGGAATTACAGACTGGGTAAATTTCAACTGAAACTCTTCTTTAATGTAGATGAAGGAATTATATGTAAAATAACTCTACAATAATCACATGCTAATTATTGGAAAATCACACAGCTGACACAAACACAAAGAAACAGATACTGAAATGGTACTGCTGTACAAAAAGTTATTTCACCTGCTACAACAGCTAACATTGAATACAGTATTGCCATCAGATCAACGGAGTAATAAAATTAACCCGTGAATGTTTGTTACTCCTCATTTTAAGTTTTGTGCCATTTTTAAAACGCTTGTTAATATATTCACGGCAGGGGGACGACAACTTGAAGGCAGTTTATAGGAGCAATGCATCCATTAGGTTTTCAAGACCTAAAAAATACTCTGTTCAATTTGTACACAATATAACACACAAAATTTATTTTCAAAATAAGCGCTACACAAACCATCTCCTCCTTATGAAATACAAAAGTGAAATTTTGATTCGGATTTATTTTATGAACGATTTAATTTTATAAGACAATGCACGATCTGTTACACAATTTATTAAATAATTATATAAAAAGATAATAATTACCATAATATTCTGTTCGATTATTTGTGGGTCATCGCAAACAGATTCAACAAAGAACAATTTAAATCCCATTTTTGTAACAACAATATCATGTATCATTCGACGTCTCTCCAGTGTTGAATTTGTAGCATCAAATACCTGAAAAATATGAACAATTAAGGAATTATTGTAACATCAAAAAGAGCCAGTTACTTTTAAAATTATATCGGTAATAAGAAAATGTTATTTAACGTGTAGAACTTTTAAATTGCTGGCCGAATGTCAACAGGAGGCATACATTTCTGGTAAACTGAAATCCTCATTTTTCAAACTGATCTACAAATTCTTCTTTACCACACTAACTACTAAGGAAGTAGATTTAGATTTATTTATTTGCAGAATTACTTTGACAAGACAAATTTGAAAATAAATAAAACTATATGGTGGTGTCTACGTAAAGTTTGTTCAAAGAATAGACTTTTATAGTGTGCATTTTTCTTGACTATAAATATGATTATTAAATATCATTCAATTTAATAAACCTTAATTTTATTTTGGTCTCGGTTAAACACTGAACTACCTATTAGAATAGATCATCCTTTCTTAACACCCACCCCATTTCCACCATTACCAACCACATGACCCTATAAGTATAGGTCCAACCTCCATTAAAATATCTATGTTAAGGATGCCAGGATCTGAAACACCAAGCATCCTTGATATCTGGAGGGGGCTGCCTGTAGACAAACTCAGGAGCTCTTTCCCATCCACTGTACAACAGTTAACAATAAGACTATGGTTGAAGTACCTATCACAAAAAATAGGTCTCCTATCCTCTCACAAGAAGATATAAAGAAACTAGTAAAGATGTTTTTGCCTTTTCCAAATTTACTTAATACATCGCTGACTTTTTAATTTAAATTAAAACTTGACATCAGTAAGTAGAGAATGTTTAAACAAATTTTTCTTCTTATATTTATTTATCGGCAGAAATATGCATTCCGGTATCATGTTTAAAAATATTACATTAAAAATGAGAGATGCTTTTAACAAAGTTAAAATTTAATGTGTAAAGTAAATATTGTATATTTATCTGTACTTGCTGTAAATGAAATCCTTCAAGTCATTACATTAAATCCTATAAGCTGCACAATAATAAAAAAATATAATATATAAACAATCTTACAGAGAGAAAAATCATCTGTGAAACAATTAAAATGAAAGAACAATAAAATGCTGCAGTTTATTGTTGTTTATTGCAAAAAAACTACAGAGAGAGACAACGAATGAAGGTATTTGATTTACTGCTGATTTATTAACACTGGAAAAGCTGTAACATCTCCTACGCCACTTAATTGATTGAAATATACTTAAATCGCACATAACAATCTATTTAGTTCACATAGGATAAATTAAAAAATTCCACATATAAAATACTGTATCTGCATTAATGTTTATCGATTCAGGCTTTGAAATAAAATTATTCTCTAAATCTGTTGTTTGAAACAACAAAATCTTCGATATATATATATATATATATATTTTTTTTTAATTAAAAAAACTATATATATATATATATATATTTTTTTTTTTTATTAAAAAAACTATATACATGAGTAAACTACATCATAAGTAGTTCATTCAATGTAACTTTTGCCATTTGAATTTACCTAACTTCCCACCCTTCAATTTCCAAAATGCTAATTTTTGGAAAGTTCCAAGAGTTCAAGAGTTATAGGACCTTTTAGTTAACTCTGTAATAGATGAATACAAAGAATAGAATACATTAAATAGACAATCAACAACAATCTAGGTCGTACTAGATAAGACTAAATCAATATAATACCAAAATACTAATAGGAATATTTTCTTCACAGAATGAATTTTTTTTAAAGATTTCACTACCTTTTTAATGTAAGAAAGGTAAGCACTATTTCTTGCACACAATAATAAAATACATTTTATTAATTTAAAAAATATTGATATTTTATTTTTAAGTCGTTAGAACATTATGAAATTTATTATTTTTTATTTATTTGATAATTTAGATCATATTCCCATCTTAGCAAATGAAAGATTATAAATGACTGATTCATCAGATGATATGTGTTTTTAATATACAAGCACAATAGTGTGTTTATTTTGTAGCCACAAGATTAGACTGAACTCGCCCATTTCTTGTTTAAAGAAATGTGAGCGACTAGCGACAGTATCAGAGTATTATGAGCGAGTGACTAGATGGTATTTTGTAGGTTTATTTCCTTCAAAATTGATCTTGTTGTAAATAAAATTAACATTTATCATAAATATGGCCATTAAAAATTATCTCACATAAGTTTTTTTTACTTACACTTTACACCTATTGCACTTTCCATGTTGTTTGAAAATTACAGAAAATATTAGACTATCTGTTCACATCTAATCTAACTGATTACGGTTATAAAGTGTTTTATTTATTTACCTCACTTTTTTCCATCGTCTCCGTTTTTGCGATTGTTTCTTGACTGATTTATTCAATAATATGTAATTTTACAACATCACAATAATTATTAATCTTTGTAAATATTTTTAATAATCAGTCCCCCAAAATTATTCCATTTTTGATACTTTTTGTATTTCTTTTTAAAATATTGTCTCAGATTATATTTATTTTTCCAACATCTGGTGTTCGTTTTTGCACATAAATTTTAAATATATTTTTATGAAAGAATTTTATATAAAAATGATCATTTCAAACAGAAAAAAAGTTACTGTAACACATCTGTATGATGAATATAATTTTGTAATCTAACGGTACAATTTTATTGCTTATTTGAATAGATATTCTTAGAGTTAGATTATTTGTATTAATCCAAGAACAGGGTTAAGTTCAATCAAACCTGCTATTTTGAGGGCTCTGATCAGTAAACATTTTTCAAATTAAAAAAAAAATTTACTAAAATTTACTAGTAGAGTAAAAATTTACTCTACTAATTGTAGATTTATCTACGATTTTCATCGTTCAAATTCATGAAAAAAAATTTATGTCAATAGATTAAATAAATGATATAATCGTCATAGTAAAAGTATTGAAAGATACAACAACCGCAATTAATATAAAGTAAACTAAGAAGAGATCAAATCTTTAAGACTTAAACATATTAATCTCACAGGGGGCAAATAAAATAGACACTCAGAAATTTTTTTTATGAATAAAATGGTCAGAGTATGAAAAATCACAATTACTTATTTAATCAAAAAGTAAAAAAAAATCCTAAATCATTCATAAACTTTAATATAATTTTATCAGAGCATAGCAAAGAGTAAAGCATTCATTCAAGCACAATCATTATTATATTTTAAAAACATAAATACGCATTAATTCAATGAGCTACTTGATAAAAAAAAACATTCCTAATGCATAAGCTATTTTTACTGATGAACTGATGGAACAATTAATCATTTTTAATTTACATGTAGAAAAAGGATTACAAAAATGGTGCAAGGTAAATAAAAATTAATAAATGACCAAAAATTATTTTTTTAATTAATTAGCCCATTAATTAATTAACAGACCTGAAACATTTTTTCGGTTTTAGGAAACATAGATTAAGAATCACAGGATCTAGATAAGTTAATTCATTCAAAGAACTTATAGACAGCAACAACCATAAACTGCTTGTAATGAATGGCATTATTCCTTAACAGACATTTTAAAATCATCAGATCACATGACATGTCAGTCACCTGTCAGTAATAACAAAAATATCATGATCTGATCGACTAAAATATAATAAACCTATCGTAAAATATCATAAATGAAACTTCAGTTTGAATAACAATGAAATTTTTTTATTGATGATACAGGTTAAAAAGCAGACAAAATGATGAAGGAGATTTGGACAGATTAAGATAGCAGCTTAATAACTGTGTCTCATTAAACAATAAAGTTCAGTTAAACAGCAATGTGAACAGGAATTCGTACTCGGGTTGTAAGATATAAAAGCGGAATAATTATGTTAAGTATTTGATTTTAACTATCGATGCTAATTTATCTTGAGAAAATCATATAAATAATCTAAAAAAAATAAAAGTATTAATGGTAGAAAATTTCATTATTTGAAGGATAATAATATAAAGCACTGAAAATGTTCATACTTAGTGTCAATCAAGTCCAGATCAAAGTATAGTATTGGATGTATAATTTTGTTTAAACAAAATTTAAAGGATCGGTTACTTCAGTAAGAAGAAAGAGATGTTATGTGAATATTGTTGGATTTAATTCTAGATACATTACTAGTTACCTATTTAAATGCTGTTTATTGTTCTACAAAGCATAGAGACTACGTGTTTTGAATTAAATTTTAAATAAATTCACTTTTTGTTATATTTTTCTTTTGTGTTACATGTTGAAATTATGAAAGATATTCTGCATTACTTTGTTTTGGTGGTATTGTAACGATAATTACTATTGGTAATATTGCTCATGATGATTAGGCTTGTTTACAGCCATGGTAATTATATACAATTAGGGACTCGCCTTCAATTTTGGTGAAATTTGGAATATAACTTATCCAGGACCTAAGTTATTCATTACAACTGAAACTATTCCTCAGAAATGTCTTTCACCTGAGATACATTCCTCATTAGTAACATAGTACCCTCACCAAAAATTTTGTTATTAAACAAAAATGTAATATACATTGTTTTCAGACTAAATAACTGGTATGCAACTATACTCGGCGTAACAATTGGCCAACTTAATATTTAAAGTTAATTAGATGAGGTTAGCGAGCAAAGTGAATGTTAGGTTATATTGGCATCATACAAAGTTAAGCACATGGAACCGTCAGTTACCTAACCTAACCTTAACCTAAACCTACATTTTACTTAAACCGGGTTATTTAATCTGTAAATAATGTATATTACACTTCTAGATTTCAAAAAACTGATTTTAGTCATTATTCTAAAAACACAGATAAGTGTGTATAAATAATGTATAATTCTGTAATATTGCCTATTTGTGTATTATACATTAGCATACAAAATGAAACTTAATTATCATTTACACATTGCTTTATTATAATCGTACAATTTACTTGAGAAATTATTTCATTTTGTGCAACATTTAAACCTTTATCTGCTTTGTAACATTTTTATTTAAATGTAACTAACCGACTTCAATTAAACTGTTTCAATAAATTCTTCATTAAAAAAAAAAAAATCTCTCCTTACAGAATTATCTTTCCCCACTAAAATCTGAGCAGGCCACAAAGGAATACTCAGATAATATTTCTTCTCCCTCCAATTCATAAAATAAATTAAAATTGAATACATTATCTTAAGCGGTCTTTGAAGTACAGAAACGAAAAATTCCTCACTCAAGTAATGCAGCACATAACACATTATAAATACGATTTAAAAAAAACTAATATAGACCTAAAATAATGACCTAATTGTAAATCAATTATAGTTTAGAAACAAAATCATAATGATAACTATGGAATGAATACGCTGTAATTTTAATAATCTTTATTAATAATATAACTTACTGCCACTTCCCCTCCTGACTCCAGCCACGAACACACATCATGCAAAGCATCGATAGCACACTGGGTCCTGATCACCATTGCTTCTTTATTATCTTGTCTAAAAAATTCATGACTCTTATACGCTGTCGTAGCATGACGTCTGTACTCTCCTAAATTAAAAACTAAAATGACAAAAAAAGAAATAAATGAAATGAAAAAAGTTATTAAAAAAAGCAAAGAAATAATAACGCATGCTAATTTAAATGTACAGTTAATTTATATTAGTAGTTCAGCGGTCGGGATATAATTAACCACACATCTCAGGAACGATTGACCTGAGTCTGTATATAAGATTATACCTAATTTACAAGTCATACAGGTCCTTCTCATTTCATCTGGCCACGGAGGAGTTGATTGCAATCAGTTGAACAGATTGCAACATTCATATTAGGAAAATAAATAATAAATCTATACTTAACATTAAAAATTAAGTTACAAGGATTTTTCTACATTAATAAAATGTAAATTTTATCTCTTAACAAAAAAAAAAAACAGTAGTTCAAAACCAGATAATTTATACTCATAGATAAATTTTTAAGTTTATCGATGCTAAAAAAATTTAATATACGTTTTCTATATTTTCTTATCGCGATTGAACTCATAGTATACCGTTACAAGATAACTAAATTTAAAATGCAACAAATTAAAAAAATTAAACATTTTTTAAATATCAGGAAATTCATACTCTTTACGGCTGTTCACGGTTGTTTATTTATTTCTCGACAGAAGCAGCAGGTAAATACACAGTTTTTTCTTCAAATGCTACATATAACAATAAACTGCGCACATAGAGTAAACAGAATAACTGGTGCGGTTAATTACTGCAAGAATGGAGTAAACGTATAAGTAAACAGAACTAATATCAATATCATAAAATTGTAATAAACATACAACGATATTACTATCCTTTAAATCATTTCACACTATTTTATAAAATAACTATCCAAGATTATTATAAAACGAATAAGAATAGAATAAACCAAATTCAGAAAAAAGTAATAAAGTAAATATAATTATATCAAGATGTAAATAAAATACAAAACAAAATAAAATTAACAATTAACTACTTGATCACGAGCAAGCAGATTGATAAATGTTTTTAAAGGAGTTAAACATATAAAATATGTAAACTTCATCGATTACAGTATTAAATTTGTTTTTATTTCATTAATCACAGAATTGATTATAACGACTGACCGATCTCGGTTTGAAAAAAGAAGGAAGTTTAATTTAATAAGTTGACGTGAATGATAAGTACAAAATTTTAAAATTAATAAAGGTCAGAAGAATCGATAATAGCATTTTAAAATTTTATTAAGAAATAACACAAATAAAACACAGCACACGTACCTCAAGCACTGAAAGTATGCTTTGCAGATATAAAGAGAACACACAGATAACAAAATAAATTTGTATCTTATAAAATAAACATTTATTCTACAGTTTCAATCTACAATATCCTGTCGAAATGAAAAAGGACTCTGTACCGGGGACAGCACACTCAAGATTTATTCCCGATTACACAAAAATGTAAGAAAATAATCCCAAGCATGTCATGGAGATATTTTAAAGACCGCATAACAAATTTCAACATCGTATCGGCGTCGTTAATAAGCAAAACAGACATGAATATTAAATTTTAATCATCGATCACAATAAACCCCTGAATCAATATATCTTTCACGAGGTGAAGATAAAGATCAACATCATAAATTGAATACCCTTTCCTTTCTTTTTCCTGTTTAGCCTCCGGTAACTACCGTTTAGATAATACTTCAGAGGATGAATGAGTATGATATGTATGAGTGTGAATGAAGTGTAGTCTTGTACATTCTCAGTTCGACCATACCTGAGATGTGTGGTTAATTGAAACCCGACCACCAAAGAACACCGGTATCCACGATCTAGTATTCAAGTCCGTGTAAAAATAGCTGGCTTTACTAGGACTTGAACGCTGGATCTCTCGACTTCCTAATCAGATAATTTGGGAAGACGCGTTCACCACTAGACCAACCCGGTGGGTTAAATTGAATACCCTAGTTTCTTTCATTTTCACTCGAGGAAAAACACAAACGTTAATACAATCGAGACATATATAACAGATGAGACTGCGTTACTTAAAAATTTCTTATTGTAGTTCTAAAGAATTTTTTGTTCAATTTTGCAAGCGACAAACACATTACAAAAGAATGTGTGAAATTTAAAATACAGTCGAACCTCTATATAAAAAAACTGAAATCCCGGGAAGAAATTTGCTAAATAAAGGTTTTCGTCACACAGATGTAACAAGAATTCCATCTATTTTTTTTTACAATTTTTTTTGTTTATCCTGTTTTACGATGAACTAAAATTATGTACTTATTTTTCTTAATAGCAACATTGAAAAAAAAAAAAAAGTGACTGTATTTTTTTACGTCATGCGTTACATATTAATCTAATACATTATATTTACCGTATAAAAAGTACGTATCTCAGCAGTATCTCGAGTAAGAACTTACCTTCGTACTTAGAATGGATGTAGGCTATACTTTTTTTTTAACCTCCAGGTCTACAGTTAGGTATTGTTTCAGAGGATGAAATAAATTATTTGTAGTACGTGTAAAAATGCCATGTCTGACCGGAATTTGAACCCTGATCCTCCAGATGAAAGGCTGAGACACTCGCGCCACGGAGGCCGGCAAGCTATACTTAATAGCTTGTTGTACTCGGTTGTAGGTTAACGATCTGAATTTTTATTTCTAGCGTGTAATTTTTTCATAACGACAACACAAAAAATAAAAACGCCAACTTTTTTAAACCGATTAAAAAATATTAATCCTAATGCATTCTTTAGTTTTTGATAGATGTTGACGGGTAATCTTTACAGTATATAATTTTTAATACGGTATTAATTTATTACTTGAAAAAGCGGGTAATTTTCTGTTGTTTTCTGTGTTTGAATAAGGTACTAGGTTCAAAAAAGGTTTCACGTTTATTTAAATATTCAAAAATACTGTCAGGTACTTCATCCTTAAGCTGTAGTCCAAGCCTAATTGTTTTAAACGACTGTAAAACCTCGTCGTCGGTAGGTCTTCTTTCCTCCTACTGGTCTTTGCAATTTTTGCCATCATCGTCTTCTTCTACCGGTTCAGAAGACTTACTAACACTATGAAGTATGTTGTCATCGTCCGAAAAATCAGAAACCGTAACCTATTCATTGTCAGCGATCAAATCTTCCAGTGTAACTTCGTTACTGGCATTTCTAGTCGTTTGGAGAAAATTCCAGCGACTTTTTAACTGTACTAGTCTCATATCCTCTTCTTCATTCCAGACTGTCGTGATAGTACTGAAACCGGTTTTAAAAAACAACGGAATATCATCATCCGTCTATACTTTTGATAATTCAGAAACGCACTGTGAGGGGTCAATAATATTAACAGGGACAATCTTGTTGTTCTCTACAATTTTTTTCAGGATTCTTTTTCGGTAGTGCAATTTAAGATTTTTAATTGCCCTCTGATCCATCGGTTGTATAATTGAAGTTAAGTTTGGTGGGAGGAATACGAATTTTTACGTTATTTAATTCAGAATTAATGTCTTGAGGATGTGCCGTACAATTATCAATAAAAGGTACAGTTTTCTTTTTTGTCCGGTAATCTGTTTGTCCAGCTTTTGTACCCGCACTGTAAAAATTACGGTAGCTATCCGTACTTTTGTTAAACGTGTAGGCTACCTCTAGAGATTGAACTCTTCGCAAAAAACACGGAGTTTTACTTTTGCCGATTACCAATACTGTAAGTCTTTCAGTCCCTAGCATGTTCGCAGCCATTAACACCGTAATCGGTAGTTTGTTTACCACCAAAGCACGGGTCGTTTCTAAAATTTAACGTTTTGTAGGGTAAACATTTAAAAAATGGCCCGTCTCGTCCGCGTTGAAAATGTCTTTTCGCGGATATTCTTCTAAAATCGGTTTCAACACAGTCCGCTTCCAAGTTTCACAGTCACTTACGCTGGCAATTGCACTTTTTCCAGAAATTACTTTACGAATGTCTTTTTTAAACTTCTTTAATCACCCGTTGCCGGCCTGGAAATTCTTTTGTTCTAATGCGGCTCTAAATTGCAGGGCTTTTTCTTTAATTAATGTTCCGGATAACGGAAACTTTTTTCGCGTATCACCGTCATCCATTTTAAAACGGCTTCGTCGATATCATCGTACGATGATTACTTTTAAAAAGGTACGATGATACCTTTTAATTCTTTTCTTGCTAAATTTTCTTTACGCCGGTCTAATTCTTGCAGTATCACGTCTCGATTTTTGAAAATTGTTGACAACGAACTCGGCAGGATTCCAAACTTTTGCGCGATATCTTTTTTTAACACCTTTGTCAACATCGTGTATAACGCAATTTTTTTTCCGAAACGCTAAGGCGCTTCCGTTTTGACATCGTATAAAGCACACTAAAGAAAAAGTACTGTAGAATGCGAGTAACGTAATCCAAAGACAGAGACCGACTGAATTAATCTCAGGAAAAATTAACGGTGAACTGTACGTAGGCGCTGAACAATAGGGGGCGTACGTGTTAAATATTTCCTAAGAATTCTCTTTGTTACGTCTACATATTGTAGACAGACGACTCGTTTCGATAAACGTTTGCACAGTAATTTTAGTGCTCGGCATTATTTAATGGATATCGTGAAATTCCGCTACTTTAAATTATAGGCAGGCAGTAACTGCAGAACACCTGTTTAAATTTTTTTGTTAGAATTTCATTGTTAACGGGTTAAGACAGCCTTAGGCATTTTCGCTTTATCAGTTCGACAAAAATAATCTGTAATTCTAGACCGTTATAAAGAATACTTTGTGTGTTTGTATATAGGTAAAATTTAGGAACGGAAATCAAACGAATAACTACCTTCAACTAACAGAGATGACCAAAATACTAAATTTAATGTCGCTATTTAAAAAAAAGATTTCGTAAAAATTACTGTATGTTACTACAAACTGTGTAATGCTAATATGCAGTACGTCACCGTTTCGTTAAATAAAGGTAAATTTATACGTAGTTTCGTTAAAATGTCACGGTGCAGTAAAATAATTTGTAGAATAGAGATTCGACTGTATGAGAAAAGTAAAATAACAACAGAATAAACTTGTTAATTAGTTTAATGTTTTTCCTTCTGTACTTTGTTATTCATTAAAGAGCGTAGGTATTACTTTTCTATTGCGACCGGCAAACTTGTCATTATACTTTATGGATTCAGCTTCTTTATCTCTAACATTTCACCTAATCCCCTGTACTTTAACTAATTTTCTTCTGTATAAAACACGTCTTTATTTTCAACAAAAGTAATATTTTGATTTTCACTTATGTCTTTCATTCGCTCCATTAATTTTGCGGAATTATATTTCTTTTCCAGATATACCGGCATATTTTCTTTAATTCTGAAACGATAAAGTTGTTTTCTGTATAAAATCTACTCTTAAAGTCAGATTACATTTTATTAAATGTTGTCGACAATGTCGTTTTCTAAACTGTAAAAAAGATCGGAAATTATTTTGATGCGTTGTGATTAATATCGGCAAAATAATGAAAGCCATTACAAATAAAAAAAAATCCCTTTCGGCACACCGGAAGCGGAAGTAGATTTCACCGGTGCTAAGTTGGGAATAAAAAAGATTTCCTTAAAATTAAGAAAAACTTCAAATTTACTCAATACGACAACGGTTTCGTGTGAAAAAAAGTTTCACATGTTTAGCGTACGGCAAGCCCATCTTACAATTGCAGTAACATTTTGGTCATCCCTTGCCGTAAGGGTTCGTCATATCAAAAATTGTTTCAGACAAAAGTTTTAGGTAATGTTTAGCGAACGAACGACAACTTTAAACCGATTCGATACTGTGCCTGTTAGGAAAGTACGATATTTTTGTCTTCGAAACCCCTTTTTTCCACCCGCATGGGTCAACGGTTGGTGATATCAAAAGACTTTACTTACGAAAGTTTTAGACCCTTATCCAAAAATTAGTAGGAACTTTAAACAAATTCGATTCTTGCTTAATAAGAAAGTTATAGCGATATTTTGTTTTTTTCGAAAAAGTTCCCCTATTTCCACCTCCATAGTCCGATTTTGGCCGTTAACGAACTCGACCGATATTTTGGGAGGAGATATTTTTAAGGAACAATTTGAAAGTGATTGGCACAAAATTACGGCAGTTATCGTGTCCACAAGAAAGTGAAATATATATATATATGTGTGTGTGTGTGTGTATAAAATGTTGAGTTAGCGGTGGTTTCGGGGTCTGGGCGATGTGAAACGCGAAGATAGGTTGAAATTTTCCGTTGAATCATGGTAACCATTACAATAAGTAGCTTTGTAATGAAACATTTTTTTCTACCTAAAACATTGTCCAAAAATATAATGAAATAAACTATTTTGTAATTTGGGGGGTTTTACCCATTTAGAACCCCTTAAAATTGGATAATTCATTAGGTTTGAAAAACAGATATTTTACATAAAAATAAAAATAATTTGTTTTTAATTATTAAAGATCTTTTACTGATTTTAAATAACAATCCATTTAAAACCATGACCTCGTTTCTATTAGAGTAAACATCGGACCTTTAATTATTAAATTTCACGTTATCTTCAAGTCATTTATATATAAAATGATGCATTGATATTAAAGTGTAAGCTGCCATATCCTATTCGTATTGTATTATAATATAAAATTTAAATTTGTTTTTCATATAATTTAAGCGTGTCATTACACGTGAATTATTAGTACTTTTTTATAAGAGGCATATTTTATATTACTACGTTCTATTAAATGAAATGTATTATCTCTTTAATTTTTAAACAGCAAATGTAATAATATTTTTTATTACTTTAGAACGGAACACTCGTTTATAATTCAATTTTGTAACATGTCGACATTAGAATATAAACAACAACAAATACATATATATATATATATATATATAACCTTTTATTTCCAGGGTTATTATCTTTTTTCTGTTAAGCCTCTGGAACTACTTACTTTTAATGAAGTGTAGTTTTGTACAGTCTCAGGTCGATCATTCCTGAGATGTGTGGTAATCCCAACCACCAAAGAACACTGGTATCCACTGTCTAGTATTCAAATACGTATAAAGGTTATTCTTGCCTTTGCTAAGATTTGAACCTTAGAACTCTCTACTTCGAAATCAGCTGATTTGTGATGACGAGTTAACCGCTGGACCAATCCGGTGGGTTTACCGACTAAGCCTGCTACTCTTCAAGATCTGCTAAATCGAATTGTTACAATAGTGAATTCAATAACCACGGACCAGTTACCGATAAAAATAATTTGGGACCGATTAAATGATTAACTGTTATTTACAAACCTCGATTTTTACACCGTTGTACGAAGTAAAGGAAGTATTGTGATCGCGAAAAATTTCGGTTTTCAGATTTAAACGAAAATTTCCATTTGACCATCCCTGAATCCATTTTGACTATTTTCGGCGTGACGTCTGTACGTATATGTATCTCGCATAACTCAAAAATGATTAGGCATAGAATGTTGAAATTTTGGATTTAGGACTGTTGCATCATGTAATTGAGCACCCCACCCTTTTGATTGCAATCGACTTGACTAAAGGGGTTAAAAAAGCCCAAAATACAAAACATTTGGATTTTGGAGTTTTTCTTAACTGCAGTAATAAGCCCCCACTGAGAGCTTTTCAACGGGATATCATAAATGGTACTTATTTTCACAGGTTCCAAAGTTATAGCCAAATAAAATTTTAGTCGATTAAATATTTTACTCTTACAAGGGGAAGTTACATCGGGTCGAATCAGGCTTCATTTCCTTTTTTTTAAATGAAAAGTACATAAAAATTTATTTCACTAATAACTTCTGATTTTTTTCACTTTTTTTTATTGTTATTATTGAATTATTATTTATTGTAAAACTTTTTTTATAATCAGAGGTAAATAATTATTAATAAATCAATATAATTAAATTTAAAAAAAAAAGTTGAAAAAAAAAGATTTCACCGGTACTTTAAGATTGAAAAAAAGTCCACCTGAAAGTTAAGAAAAACTTCAAATTTACTCAAAACGACAATGGTTGCATGTAAAAAAAGCTTTCACATGTTCAGCTTACGACAAGTCCCATCTTACAATTTCAGCAACATTTTGGTCATCCCTTGCCGTAAGAGTTCCTGATATCAAAAATCGTTTTAGATAAAAGTTTTTGGTAATGTTTAAAGGCCTAACGACCACTTTAAACCGATTCGATACTGTGCCTATTAAGGTAGATATGTTTTTTTTTGTCTTCAAAACCCCATTTTTTCCATCCCCTAGGCCAATGGTCGGTTACATCAAAAAACTTTACTTATATAAGTTTTAGACCCTTATTCAAAGAATCGTAGGAACTTTAAACTAATTCGATATTTTACTTAATAAAAAAGTAATAGCAATATTTTGTTTTTTTCGAAAAAGCCACCCCATTCCAACCCCCATGGTCCGATTTTGGCCGTTAACGAATTCGACCGTGGTTTTGTGACGAGTTTTTTTTAGGGAATAATTTGAAAGTGATTGGCGCAAAATTACGGCAGTTATCGTGTCGACAAGAAAATTAAATATATATATAAACTTTTGAGCAGACGGTGGCTTTGGGGTCTGGGGAATGTGAAACGCGAAGATAAGTCGAATCGTGGTAACCATTACAAAGGTAGCTTTCTTATGAAATCTACCTAATTAATGCCAAATGTACCAGAATAATTCTCTTTTTATTTCTATATATGAGAATGATTTTTTTTTAAATATGGTTGCGCGCGCGCGCACACACACACACACTGAAACTGATGACAAATTGGAAGTATATAGATTACTAAATTAAATAAAAATCTAAAAACGATTCTTTATTTGTTGCAAATTATTAAAATAAAAACGGCAATCTGTTTTTTTTTTGCAATCTTTTATAAAAATAAATTACTATAATGATAAAATAATGCAGCCCCTTTAATTTCAGCAAATAAATAATTGAAGAATATATTTCATACTTACAGAATCACAACCATTACACAAGCGAGCGGCGGTCGTGTTTTGGTCTTTGATAATCGATTCTTATGTATTTTTTAGCGCTGAATCCGAAAATAACTTTCATTTTTTTCCGTTTCCTGCTCCGAAGGTTGAAGCAGAAGTCGGCGTTAGGGCAAGTGAGACACCGTTCGCTGGGATACCGGCTGTGGAACCCGTAGCTATATACCGAGTGGTTTCTCGAAGGCACCGGGGATCGACCAACTCGATCCGGATATTTTCTATCATCTGCTGCCTGTCATAAGAGAGCCGCTTGGCAGACTGCGGGTGCCTAAACCGGGGTTGCTTTCCGACTTGTTGGAAGGTAAACATGTTACATCTTGTTAAGTCTTGACACACCTTTCGGCCAAGCTCTCCTACCGTCTCATCATTTCAACATAAATCATCATCGCCATCCTCTTCAGATCACTGAACCGTTTAGCAGTAAGAATGCGTAATAGACGCCAGAAAAGCGAATATATTATAGTAATCTACTATTTATTAATCACATTTTCACAATTTTTAAACGTTTTAAGCATTTTGAAATTTGCGATTTGCAAAAAATTCTGACGCGATGGAAAAAAATGAAGCGCTAAAAACACATAGGAATCGATTATCAAAAGTTAAAAAAAACATTCTACAACACAAATTTTGCAGGATTGTGTTATTCTTGCTTTCTTGGCTACAACTCTGTTGTTCCAGCAGCATAGCTATAAAAGGAAACTACAACGGCCGGCGAAAATATCAGGTATCGGAGCTTTTGTAAATGTTGACATTTCCAAACCCCCTTCCTTAGTCAAAAACACAAAAAAAAAAACAAGTACAGAAATTTCTGGAAATCGTACGAACTAAATCGACTTGTATTTTGATACAACATACAATTAACTAACAAAACATGTTAAAATACAATCGACTTGTATTTTTATATCCGGCAGCCGCTTGCGCACCGTAATGCAAGCTGATAACAGTAAATTAATAAAAATGATCTCCTTGCATTACGTACTGCCGGATTAATTGTCTGCAATAACTCGATTGTTTGTCTACGGATTTTTCCAAATGAGGTGTAATTTTGTTCAAAATAAAACGCTTAATAAATTTCGTAACAAGATCGAACAAATCATTACAAACATATTAAAGATTATAAAAAAAAAGATGGCTGACATGTTGAAAGTTTTGAAGGTTACGTTTTCAAAATTTTTTATTTAGTAGAACAAGACACTAGTTTTAGATCTACCAAATTTAATTAAAGTAGGTTTACCCGTTCATTAGAAATATATTTTTTTTTTTTTCTGAAAATCATAAAACGGTGTCCAGAAGGAAAGCAACGCAAAATAGGACTATGTCGATATGAGCTTTTTTTGCTCGTTTTGATGTTTTGAATCGGTACTTGAAATTCGGCGAATCCGAAAGTATTTAGTAAACTATAATTTTTTTTCAATAACAGTGCGCCAAATTAATCGAAGAAAATAATTACTGCTATAAATTACAATTTTAAGCCCAAACGACTAGAAGCGAATGGGACCCGTAATCTATATAAATTATCGGTTTATTTTTAAAAATTTACAAACAGTACGGTCCCTGTTTGTAACAAATAAGAATTTGTAACAAACAGGGACCGACTTAAGAATTAAAAATCTTTGTTTAATTTTTGATTGTTTATCTGCTTTTCAAGCCGTAGCTGTTATTAAAAATATTATGTGCAACAGTCAAGAAGACGGGACCCAAATTTGTTTACAAATGTTTTTTAGCAATTATACTCTAAATACAGTACAATATCGCCGATAAAAACATCGTTCGATCAAGCTCAACCGAGATCCAAAAATATTTACTAAAGATTTTGATTTTTTAATAAGCGTAATTTTTAGGATAAAAACATCATTTGACAAAGACATTTTTTTGCAAACGGGATATTTGAAATAAAAATCTATCAAACGCAAATCGTTATACGTTATGGGGCGTTTGCCGGTTTTCTTTTAACGTAAAATTATAAACCGAAACTGTGACAAATGCGAAAACAAATTAGACAGACTTCAACTTACCTTTTGTATTTATTCCGATCCAGTTTAAGTATCTGGAGAGCTTTTTAGATATGTATGTCTTCCCTCTAGCCGGAAGGCCAACCATAGCGATAACATGCGGACTATTCACATAATTGGCCCTCTCTCCTGTAACAAAACAAACTGTACAATTTAATCGTAACAAAATTTTACACGCAAAGTACACAAGTAACAATTCAGGTGGAAAAGTACGGCTTCGAGATCCCAAATGCATAACTAATGTCCTGCGAGAAAAAACTACCCTTTTCACTTGCCGATTTTCAATTTGAACAAACTACAAAAAAAAAATTACATCTCGTAAAAAGTTAGGTTATTTGTACCTAAATATTTCTTCTTGCCCTCAGGATACAAAAGCTAGAACTATCTACACCTAACTTGGCACAAAAAACTAACATTTGGCACGGTATTATGCCGACTGAAAACATTGTCGGTTTATTATAGATAATATTTTTAACCAAAAATACATTCGACGCTATTTAATTAAAACTAGTTTAGTATCCCGATTAATAAAAGGACTTTCATTTTTTCTTCTCGCTTATAGCTGCTGTTCGCAAATTCCGAAATCGCTGTCGTCGGTAGATTCTAAACAGCTCGTGTTCGACTCTAAATTCACACTTATCACAAAATTATCGATGTGCGCATCGTATAAATGGTCATCTTCGATGTATTTTTTTCAACGTTGACAACACGCTGCAGATACTGCTCCACTCAACTTCAGACGCTTTATGAAATTCCTCTTCGGCTAAATTCCGAACGTCCGATAAAATGGCAACCGTAGAACTGTGGGACCGTAATTTTCGAAAATCTCATGTATTAGAAATTTCTTTTGATTTTCTTTGTGAAAATTTAAAATATCGTGTAAGTAAATTTAAAATATAGTCTTCGTCATAGCAAAACGGTTAATTCGTTGTTCGTCTCACCGTTTTATCATATCGCTTTTTAAAGAATTAGAATTTGGCTGCTTTTGTAGCAGAACGTTGTGACAGATGCGTTATCTAGTACAAAGACCGATCGGGGTGGTAAGTTGGGAACGCACTTCTCCCGTAACCGTTTCGTGTACTTTTCGGAATCCATCGATTCCTGATAATCTCCTTTCTTATTTGACTCGTATATACGTACAGCATTGTTAATGGATTTTTGTATTACAGCCGGCATGAACAATTATTAATAGTATGCCCTTGGATGCTGGTGTTTTCAGTCCCTCATGAAAGTTTGTGTCTACCCACGATTTTGGTGTCGCACGACTACTGTGAATGTAGGTTTAATCTGTGTATACAATCAGTCTTCCTTCTTCGCGAAACAGTTAATTTGTCGTAGAAATTTCATTCTTTGCATTTTAATGTGCCGTTCTATCAGTAGCTGTCAGTAGCTATCAGCTGCCAGGCAGCACCGAAACAGATATTGGTTCAAATTAACATGGTTGGTGAGCACCTGGGCACCCGTTGCCCTTAAAAACAAACTCGAGGCATACCATCTCTCCAGATTCCTTATAAACTTGTACAGGGATCTTCCCTTAGTCGTGGTGTCCCATTCCAGCTGCCATGCTTTCATTCCGAGGCTCTGCAGACTCTTCCCTAGGCGGAAGATGAAAAATTGAACGAAATTTTGATCCGGTGCATTGTGATCACCGTTCCGTTCCGGTACTGGCCTGGCCCGAAACCGAATCTTAAATTTTGAACGAGTGCTCTATTCATATACAACCTATGCTCCCACTCGACGACGACGACAACAACAAAAAAAACAACAATAATAATAATAATAATAATATTGACACCTAACATACGGTTTCTCTTTCGGAATGTTTCCTAAGGAAAAATTAATTAATAAATTCTACTCGGGTCGCGGTCTTAATTTGAATTTGTTTTATTTTTAAATATAGGTCATCGATGAAAATACTGATATTTTCATCTACTACTGACAAAAATAAAAATAGTTTTGCAGTTTAGTTTTTGTTCTAATTATTTTGTAAATAGCTTTAATGATAACGTAAACGAACAGAAAGAACTGCCGATTCCATAAATCCGTTTTTTTTCTTTTTGTAAAATTCACTTTATAAGTCTATCGCGCACGAGGCGCATACAATGTCCTCGTGTCAATTTAAAAAGGAAGTTATAAATTACCGATAAGTTCAGTAAAACTGTGTCAACAGGTTTTTTTGGTAAATAAAAACTGATAGAAAGGAAAAGACGGTAACAGAAAAACGCTAAGGTCATTTAAGCTAGGCGCTTAAAACTTAAATAAGCAGCAATAAGTTAATACCGATCGTAGTGTCTCTCCCTTTCATCTGTAGGTTTCTGGGTTTCAACTGCGATGACGGTGTTAAATTTGCAGTCGCTAAAGTACATAAATAATGTTTAAAAGTCGTACAGGAGAAAAAATATTTCTCGGAACCGTACGTTTTTGTTTATAGACGTGAAAAAATAAGGATATGAAAATAATAATTTTTTCTAAACGCCCATCATCGCCAAAATACTGGATGAAACGACCTGAAATTTGATAAGAGCCAGGGCAGGGTCCATATTTTAGAATACGTAAACCGCGTACGACAGGTTTTTTTTATGTTCTAGAGGGCGGAAATAACGTTGCACAAAAATCGTGTTTCCCAGACTTCCTCGAGAATGTAAACGTCGCGTTATTGTAGTCTTGAATACGTTCTTTATAAACTAATGCAGAAACGAAAATGTTTTGGTTTATTATTATCGTGTGCTCGCGGTTCAACAAGGATATCGAGAGACAGCGCATGAAAGAATGTCTTATAAATACAATTTACTCTCAAATATATAAAATAAACAATATAAGTATTTCTACCTGACAACGGTCGGTAGGCGATTAGTTTAATTTATGTTAGTAACCGCAAAAAAGTTTTTTGGTAGCCGTGAGAATGAACGTCAATAAAGACGTATCGTGGTTTTTGTGCAATTTTTTCTGCCGGTTGAATGCCGATTAAAATTTAAAATCGACAAGTAAAAATAGATTACATACGTATAAAAATAAATGTAAATTTAAATTTATTATTTCAGCGACAGTTTATTAAAATCGTGTCGAATTATATTTATTGTAATTATTTTAATAAAACGTAATCCGTTCGTGTTTGTGTATCATAGTTACGGTCATTCGCGAACAATATTTTAATTTTACGATCGACGTCCTGTCTTCGAATAGTTTTTTAAAGAATATTATCGCAAAATAGTGTTATAAAAATGCAGAATTTTTATTACGATTTATTTGAATTTAAATGTTACCGCGGAAAGAAATCCTGTAAATAATATCCTCTGTAATTTTGTTAACGATCCTTTCGCACTGTAATTTTAAATTACGTATTTCATTTTTAACGATAAATTTCAAATTACACACTCATTTAAACCAACTTTTGTATTTTATCGTATAATTTAGGATGATGCCCGATGTCAACCCGAACTTAAAATATTTTTACAGGAAAGTTCAAAAACATTTGTCGGAAAACATGAATAAAAAAAATATACTCGTTCGCATTCCAGGAAAGCTTCGGCTGAGGGATTTATATTTCGTGCGAGGGGCGTTTCTTTACAGACTTATCTAAAATTTAAAATAAAATATTAAAAAAAAATCGCACAAAAAACGAAAAAACTTTTTTTTCAATTTTCACTTTTAAAGTTGAGTTTATGTTTTTTAATTGTAATTTTATTAGGCGCAAAGTTCCAAAAGTCGACTTTAAAAAAGTATTATCGTTAATTTTTAAGCCGGTGTTATACAAATATAGATAGATATGAACTGAATGAAAGATGTATTTAAATTAATGACGCGGCAAAACAGATTTATTTAAAATCCTCTTTCCAAGCGCTTTTGTTTGATATCCGACTTGAACATTTTTAAATGATTTTTAATTTTTCGATGTAGCAAGAAAAAACCTTCTATCGGCCGTTTGGTCTTCTTCTAATCGTCATATACCGGGGTACGAACGGAGCGAATCCGTTTTATTAAAATGGTGCGGCTGTCAGAGAGTTACACCGGTACGAAAAACAAGGATACTATTTTACGAAAAATAAAAATTAATCGCGCATTCGCTTCGATTAATTCGACCGATTCTAGATTCACAGTCGATTCGGTTTAAGGGTCTTTATTTTCAGCTGCCGAACCGGTTTCAATAAAGCAGATATTGACATAATTCGTTCAAACGGCACGAGTGAAAGAGGACGATTCGAACGACAACAAAATTATTTTTATAATTTCCTCGTTATTTTTTTTTTATAATTTTGCTACTTTTTCTTTAATTAAAAAACCAGAACCGTCTGAAAATCGAATGGAATTGTTTTCAGACCGAGAAGATTTTAATAACGCGCGCGCGCGCGCACACACACACAAATATGATCCTTTATTTACCCTTAGGTGTTGTTTAACTTTCGATCGAGACAACGATATAGAAAACAAGTTGAATAGATTTTAAACGATGTGCGGAAATACTCGGAAGAATCTCAGAGATGAGGCTAACATCGAAAGCCGGTTAAGAGTTTATAACATAATGGCGGTGCCGATTTTACTTTACAGGAGTGAAGCCCGGGCGATGAAATCTCGAGATTAAAGTAGGATCCAAGGCGTGGAGATGGGTTTTTGAGAGGATTGCAGGGATTGAGTCGTACGGATAGAATAAGAAATGAAAATATTCGGGCAGATTTGAATACATTCTCCGTTAATGAAAGGATTGATTTTATATAGTAGTAAATGGTCAAAACACCTGGCTCGTATGAAAGAAGATCAAATCCCTATACGACCTCTAGCTTATGCTCCTTGCGAATGACGCGATAGAGACAGACCGAAGAAAAGATGTACTCGAAACGGGTCGATGAGTTAGGTCACCTCTGTAGGAACTGATGATGATATACTGTACGCATAAATATATATAAACATTTCGGGCTCAATTTGAGAACATTGAATTACGTTTTTCTACCGATACAATATTAATCTAACCCGATAAAAATACGCTATTTCCACTCTTTCGTGTCTAGTCTGCAACAGGAATGCCGTCTTGAAATAGATAAAACCTATCGTACATTATACTGCTACACACAGTAGTTATAACGTCTTTCGCGTGTCAGTCTTTGTAGAATTACGTTATTACAATTTTGTATAGCGTTTTGATAACTTAAAACAACACATAAAAAGCTATTATATCGTACTTTACTTTTACTATTTATTAAATAGAACCTTTTGTTTCACGTACTTCATTTAAGCTTTTTAGGGATTCACCGGATGCGAAAATTTAAGGTTTTTTTTAATACATTTTCGTTTGAACCCTGTTAATTTATCGGCCTCTTATTGTAAATCTTATTTTCTGCTTTTCAATAAAATAACTATACTTAAGTATAAAATATAAATGTATTATTCAATCGGTTTTAAAATATCACTTATTAAAACGATAATATAAAACTTTAAAGAAAACGAACAGCGTCCAATACCGACCGTTTTTTTATATTTAAGATATCAAACCGTACATCTACGGTCTACGAGTCGCATATGCACACAACTTAATAAAAGAGTAACTGCCGATGAAACTGAACTCGATTAGTAATGAAAAACGTTTTTATTTTTTTAACGAATTAGTTTTCTGCCGGCTAGTGCGATTAGATTCAATTTTTACGTACATCTACGTTCTTCCGTGAGCCCAGGTAAAGGGGGTAAGTACGGAGTACGAAGCTTCCTACCTCCAAAAACTGAAAAATTTGATAAACGACATATGTAGTTTCCAAACAATATGCAAACCGGTCGGGTCTGACGGTTGATGGCGAGGATACGCGACAAAAACTGCCATTCTAAGCCCGCTCTACCGCTAGGTCTACTAAACTAAGAGTCGGGAGCGAATGCGTCGGCAGACGACTATATCGGCGAATAGTAATACCGTTTTCCGCTAATTAAAACTGCGAGAGTTACGAAATTTGCAGCGCTATCTCAGCCTACTACAGGACGTTATACATGTAGACACGTCGCGATTGTGACATCCAGTTACGTTATTGATCGGCTTTCTTTTGATTACCGGAAAACGTATTTTAACTCGATCGATAACTAGTCTACGACGAATATCACCAAGTATTTATCGTATCGAGCGACTTCAACTCGTTTTTGATATTAATAAAATTCTCGGTTTCTATAAATCATGAGAGAAGATACGTTCGGGCTACGATTCGACCGGTTCTTCTTCTTAAGACGGTTCGAAAGTTATTATTTGGAAGATAACCGTTAACGAAATCAAAATCGTCAAAGGTAGAGGTAAAACGTACAGCGAGTAAGGAAATTGGGGTGCAATCGTTTATATTCCAAATCAGCCGATTTGGAAGTCGAGAGTGCTTAAGTTCAAATCCTAGAAAAGGAAATTACTTTTATACGGATTTGAATACTAGATCGTGGGTACCGGTGTTTTTGGTGGTCGGGTTTCAGTTAACCACACATCTCAGGAACGGTCGAACTGAGACTGTACAAGACTACACTTCATTTACACTCGTACATATCATCCTCATTCAACCTCCGAAGTATTTCCTGAAAGGTAATTACCGGAGACTAAACAGGAAAAAGAAAAAAAAATCATTTATATTACTTTTTACTTTCTTCACCGTATTTAACGTTTAGGAAGATGTTTGCAGGCAAATTATGATCGACGGTATTTTTTTTTAAACTTGTCACGTAAGGATGAAAAGAAAACAACTAAAAGCAAAGTACAGGGAACTGCGTTGGCTGCTACGCAGAAACTCACGCCTCAAGTTATCCGGTATACTGATTTACAAGGTTTACGACCAATCTGGAAGTAACAGTAACACAGATATCATAAAACGCTTCCAAAACAAAGTAATAGTAGGAGAACCGTTACACTTTTAGGGTAGTGAAAATCTGTGTAACACTTCTTTTGTAATGTCTGAATACAAAGACCTGGCTGAAGGGTAGTGGGGCCTAACCGACCGCTGAAGTTTTAAATTTGCAAAAAAAATGCTCGAGGCATTTTCAAATTTTAATACCTTCAAATTTAGTATTTAATGAAATAAAAACTAAAAAAGCCAAATTATTTAGTCGGGTTTAAAATTTTGCCAGGCGTTTCAAAATTGTATTTCATAAATATCGAAAAAATATATTTGAGGCGTGCTGAGGTTTAGACAGAGTAGACCACCCTCTCCGCTACACCTTCCCAAATTCAAAAATCTTGATCGGCAATGGTAATATTTAGTTACATTAATTGAAAACCCGAAAAAAAATCAATTTTGGTGAAAAGAAAATAAAATCCGCCCGCCCGTTCGTTCGGTAGGTAGAAAAACCATTTGGCGTAGTACTTTTTTTAAATTTCAGTCCGACAAAAACAACGACAAAATTACGCGATATAACTTCTTAAACCGTTTTAAATAATCATAATCTGCGGATTAAAACTGTGAAAATTATTTTTTAAACGGCCGACACAAAATTTCGCCCTTAAATGTTTTTAAATTTTTAAAGGTTGAAAACTTATTTTTGTTAAATGAGCCGGTGACACCTCATCGGAAGGCCCTTTGAATGACAAGTAATTTGGTACAAATAACATAACAATTGGTTCACCGGTATTGAAGTTACGATTAAAAATGTGTTTTTTTTTTAGGTTATGTTGGGATACAGTGTTACTGATCCAAAGCATTAGATCTGAAATCGTCCGTTCTTCTTAAAAATATGGGTTTTAGGTTTCTCCAGCACCAAAAAAACGTACTGGTAAACACAAGTATACGATTTCATATTTGATCGTAGCGTAAACTAGAAGTTTGTGAATAAATAGCGTTTAAAAATATTATTCCTTTTAACTCGTCCTCAGAAATACCTTTTTTAAGATAAATTAAACAAAATCCAAGAACTTTAAGATAGAATGAAACCTGAAATTTAAATGGAATTATTTAAAATCACCTTAAATCGCTCGGGCCACTTTTTTTAAGCCGTATCAACCAAACCGATGAAATTCAAAATGTTAAAATTTAAATCGTTGACGACAGCTTTACTCACTTCTTATCGCAAAAGCGTATATAAAATAAAATAATAAGAAAAAAAATTCTTACCGATTCCCCAGTGTTCCTTGTTAAGAAATTTCGATCCGAGCGATCTGAGATCCACACTATTACAACGGTCCATAATCGAATCGAGTAATATCTAATGTAAAGCTAATTAAATATTACTCGGAACGATCGTCGACGAATTAAACTACGAAAGGATAAAAAAAATCGAAAAAGGTTATCATCGTCCGAAATAAAAAAGCAAATCTTTAAAAGGTCGACAACGAACGCACGTGCCAGGCGACTAAACGATCACTATCCTATATTATTACTTCGAGTACGTTACAATTACATAAACCTTTCTTCTCGACGTCCTTATCCCCTCTTACCCTATCGCGCACGCGCGTATCTGTAGAAGAAAAAGTAAAAAAATGAACGAATAGCTTACAAAATTACTCTTTGTATTCCACCATAATAATAATGTGCGGCGAGTTAAAATAAAATGTACAAAATACAGTAAGCCAAAACGCCGATCTAGAACGATACAAGGTCACAGAGATACCGCGTCACACATTTTAATTATACCGCTATTTTCAAATTCCACAGCATTCGAAGCGGATTTAGATATATAAGATATTTTTATTACACGATGTAAAAATACATATGTTATAAAGTAAAAATTCTATACTCTCGGCTTAACGCCGTTCAAAAAACTACTCGTCTTTTTGTCGGATAAACGAACAAAATATTTACGTTTTAACAATCGTTTAATAAACGACCGATTAAAATATCGAACTATATACAAACACGTGATCCACATCGATTATAAACGCGTAACAAATTAATTCTCTACATTTAATTAATTCGTACGACAGGAAACGCGTCTTCAATATTTACACGTACAGACTATTACCGAGGTCGATTTAGATAAGCGAAACTAAACCTCAGGGTATATAAATTCGGAAAAAATAATTCGAAGAAGCGACCCGTTTGACTATACCCAGAACTTTTCGTACGTTTTAAAATTTAATTCTTTTTCTGTAAAACAGGTGATTATTTTACTCGCGTTACACTGTTCCCCAAAATTTTGAAAGCCATTTTCCCTGAATTTCACCGATTATTTTCAGAATTCTCCCAGACTAAATAACGTCGATTTATATGAAGTCTAACGACATTTTTCCAAACAACGTTCAAAATAGCTCGTAAATGAGTTGTTTTAAAAAACTCGTTACGCGCAACGATAATCATATGGAAGTAGCGGGTTTCCGAAATAAACGATTCGGTTAATGATTTTCCAACACGGAAATTCAAAAACCTTCGACATTTTCCGATATCATTGAAGATACAAAATTAATCTCTATGTAATATAAAAATATATTTCGTATTACAAGCGTTTTAATTTTATTCACAAAAATAATCGGGATGAACGATACACAATTCTTAAAATATTTCTCGATAAAAATTTTAAACACTCGAAAATTATTTGAAAACTTGGAGTACTCGCAATAGCACGCCCATAATATGGTTATATTACCGGCATGAAAACTTATTTATTCGTCGTGCAAACTGTTAGATACGTATTTGAAATTTGCAGCCCTGCTTTAAAAAATTCTTGAATCCAATCGATTTCATTTTAATGGCATCTAGCTAGACCCTTATCTAATTTGAATAAGATTCGGTTGGATTTAATAGATTCCCGTTGAAGAAACCTGTTGAATCCAGCCGAATTTTATTGAAAAATCAGTGAATAGGAATTGGCTACAACATTGTTCAATTTAATTTGATTGTATTCAATAGATTTTTTTTTAACCAAGGATTGGAACTCTTAATTTGTAACATTCACGACAGTAATATATATATATATATATATATAAGATAAACTGAGTAATTGGTTTTTGACGTTCAAAAATCTCCGAAGAATCCAAATTCGCGCACAAAGCTCAATTTGTGCACGAATTTGTATATATTTGAACTTTGTGCTCAAATGTATACTCTACTATAGTATATTTCAAACTTAAATCGGATGTATAATTTACAAAAAGAGTTTCTACGAAATTTTTCTTTGTTTTTTCCGATGACTGAAACCTCTTCAGCGAAGAAAATACAGATTATGGAGTCGTTATCGTTTAGTAATTTTTACGCTATAAATAAAATTTTTCAACTTTTCCCTGACATATTACAAATTTCAATACATCTTCCTGATTTATGACGATTTTTCAAAACCTTCCCTGACTAAATCGAAATTACTTGACTTTCAAGGCACGGGGGCACCCCGTAGTATTTATACGCTTTTGTTTTTTAACCGTATCTCGGCAAAAAAACCCGAAGTATAAATCGTAGCGGGTCTTTCGCTATCGGAAAAAACCCCACGGTAGATAAATTTCCTAAGAAAAAACCCACGGAATTTTATCTACCGGTTTTTATACAAATTTTCTAGAAAATTAATTACGCGTTACGCGAAAGAAAAGTTGTATTTTCAAAAGCCTTTACAGATCTAAAATATTTTTATATAAAACTAAAACGGATAAAAATTATTAACTCATTTTGACCGCGTGAACAAATTTTCTTTCTCTTTTGAGTTTTTCATCTTCTCTCTGTCGTTATCTTTCTTAACTTGTTTCTGTGTTCTTCTGTGATTCTCCTATTACTATTTTACTCTTGAGCGCTTTAAATCTTTTAAACTCGCGTAATTCTTTCTTGAAATTTCGTTGTCTAAAATTCATCTCTTGAATATCCCTTCCTATCTCCCTATCTCTAGAAGCCGCAAACGAGTTGAAATCTTTCTTCGTTCGTTCTCTTCAAAAGAGTGTAAAACTTTATTATCCGGTTTTCAATTGTGTCGATTAACCTTTCAAATTTTATATAAACTTCGTTTTCCCTTAAAACATTTTTTTTATTTTCATCTAATAGCTTAAATTTTTGTTCCGTTTTTCAATATATTCTTTAGTCTTCCACGATTATTTAAGGTAAAGTTTCGGCCGGGTAAAGACTTTCAGTTTTAAACCGGCGTTGTAATGTCTGAATTTCGTATTGCAAAAAATCGACTTTTTATCGTTAAGATTTCTGGTTAGTCGGGAAGCCATTTCCATTTTATTTGACCGATTTTCTAATCGCATTTTGTCTAGTCCGTTTTCTGGATTGCATCGCCTAGATATTTAAAATTTTCCAACGCTTTAATTTTCCCAAATTTTGTTCCGATTTCTCTCTGGCGTTCTTTTAGATTTGTTATTTTCGTTTTTTTTCAAATGAAATTTGCAATCCGGTACTTTCGGAGATCTCCTTCAAAATTCCAATTCCTTTTCGGGCTGTATTTAGATCGTCTGAAAAAGCAAAACGATCCGTTGATATTCCTTTTTGTTTTGTTCTGATTTTTCTGATCGGAAGTTTTAGTTTTTCAGTTTCTTATCGCCATTTACAAAATATAGTTAAACAGAAGCGATGAGAGACCATCAGTCCTTGTCTCACACCGATTTCAATTTTGAAAGGTTCTGAAATTTCACCGTGAATTTTCAAAATATGTTTGTTAAGTAAAATATTTACGAGTAATTCCATCTCTTTTAAAGTTTCAAATACGGAATTTGTGCCTACTGAATCGTAGGCTTTTCAGAAATCGACAAAAGTTAACGCTTATTTTATATTATTAAAAAGATTATTTTATAGCGTGCATTAAAAAGAAAACGTAGAATGACACAGTAAATTTCCGTTCGATAAAAATATTTCGGTACGAGCATTATCGGAGTAATCTTTTTTTTACTCGACACTTCATTAGTGGCAACTAAGGCGACTCCTACCCGGGCGCGTCTTTGCCGGTAAAAAAGAAACTCACAAATTATACAGGTCCAATTCCGTTACAAAAATTATCGATATAACGAAATATCCGGTTTAACAAATTTTTCAAAATGTTTGTTTGGTCTGCCGTATACAACCGAGTTAAAAAATCTCATTTTAACGAATGAAAAAGAGAAAAAAAAATCAGTATAACCAAGCAAATGTTTGGAGGTAAATAATTTTTTTTTTCTTAAAAACAAGAAGAGATAACATTTTGAAAAGCCCTCATTTTATCTGTGGAATTACGGATTGCTGTAATGGGAATGATACACCGATAGCAGACGGCGCCATCGATTTATTTCCCGCCCCTACGACAAGTTTAGAAGTGTGAAGTTAATGTACAGTTCGGTTAGTTGATCGATGTCTTTCACTACGTTGGCGCGTAGCTTTGAGTTATTTCGTTTGCTTACCGTTTCTTGTGTTTTAATGTACAGTACTGTTGTTTTGCGCATCTGATTTCGGTATTTGTGTTCCGATTTTTAAAACCGTGTAACTCTTTTATCGAAAATTAAGTAAATCGAAAGTTTACTTTAATCGTAATTAGAATTCAGTTTAAACTAAAATGGAGAAGAAAATCAGATAAAAGACGTCGGTTTACTATAAAATAAAAATTAGGAACGATAAAGAATGTCGATTCGGGAAGGAAAAAATTGAAGTGGCAATAGATTTCCGAATAGCTAGCTCCATCGACTTTATCAACAATATTAAAAGACCGTTTACACGCGGTCTGTTGAGGTTAGGTCGCAAAACGTGGACGTAAATCGAAACATAATCCGTGAAAAAGCTTTAGGTTATGCAAAAATGTTCGGTTAAGATGAATTTCAGGACGGTGTGGGACGGCTGAATCGATTTCGAGATAGAAACGGGATTGCTTGTAAAGCGGTCTGTGGCGAGGAAATGGCCCTTCCTACGTCCGATGTAAACGAATGGAGAAGTGGAGAAATAAAAGAAATCAAAAAGCTACTGAATCCGGAGAATACTTTTAATGCGAATGAAACGGGTATATTTTTCAGTCGCTTCCGCAGGGTTTCAAAGATTTACCGATTACGAACGGTTTCAATTTCTCGTTACCGGTAGCATCGCGGTAGAAAAGAAACGTCCAGTCATTATCGTGCAATTATCACGTCAATAAACGCGCACGGATGACCCGGTCTATATTTAACGATCGACTAGTACAGCTGAAACAAGAAAAAGAAAAAATCCTCCTTTTCGTAGACAACTGCGAAATGATTTCAGATTCTTCGTCCCAGGTAAAAGAGTCGACTGTTAAAAAATGTCGGGGAAAATCAAAACTATTTGACTACACAAATAGCAGCTCGATGAAGCTGGCGTTGAAGACAGTAGCGCTGAAACCGAAGGAAGAGCCTTGTGATATTCAGCAGTGAATTCTTCAGTTCTTATTCTAAAATCAGTGACATTCCAGGACTACGACAGCGTGGATGACGATCTACTGGTTGCGAATGAAACGAGCGACAAACAAGTTATAGAGGACGTAAAGGCTTCACCTGCGCTTCGTCTGTTTCAACTTCAGTAGCTTGCGATTCAGAAAGCAGCGATAAAGAAAATGTAGACGACGAAAGTTCAGCCGAAAAAAAATCGCCTCCGAGCGATGTAAGCAAACATTCAATCATATCTCGCTACGTTCCGGAACGTATTTTTCAAAATGTTAATTTCGTTCAAAATTTAATTTTAAATACCGCAACTAAAAAGGAATTGCAATCAAAATTACAAATTTTTAAAAGCGGACAATAATTCACTAATTACGGTTTTGTTCTGTTAATCCTTAACGCATTACCGGTATCGTTTAAATAAATCGTAAATTAAATTTTGCACGGTTATTTTAAAAGATTCGCTATAATGAAATTTCAGTAAAACGAAAGGATCATAGCGGTCCCGATGATTTCGTTATAAAGGAATTCGACGGCTGAAAATAAAGGCTCGACACTATCCGTTTGTCCCGGATTAATAGCGAATAAATTAAAGAATTCGGTGTTGAAACTCGTACCGCCCGAATCTATAACATATCTGAATCGATTCAACGAATGAATTGTCGTGTAAAAACCACAAAAATACGGAAAACGAAGCGAGTTTCATATTATTAATCTTCGGTCCCTAAAGATCGCCGACTAACTCCCGGGACGCCAGGGGCAAGGTTCCCTAACGTTCGACTCATTTTGTTTTCTTTTCGACTACTTTCTGATTCGCTGCGTCCTCATTTCTTGTTTACATCAGTTTAGCGTACGAACCGTAATAAGAAAAGTTTCTGTTCTTCGGTTAATCGGCGATCGCATCTGTCGGCGTACGATCGATATCGGAAACGTTCTGAACTCTATTCGACGAGCTTGAAACCGATGAAATTAAACGTTTTCTAACCTTTTACAAACTTCATGTACATCAGTCGGTAAAATGTTTGGAAACGTCATTCGTATACGAAGGTATGAATTTCAGCAAAGAAACGTACAAAATTAAAACGGTCTGTGAATACAGTACGGACTACAGACCGATTAAATTATACGCGATGAAGTGTAATTTTGTTCGTAATAAAAGACTTCACATTTTATCTAATAAAACATAATTCGATAAAACTATATTTACGTAGCTATTAACGATTGAACAATTTTAATGACACAGGTTCTGGAATTTTCAACTTATTAATTGTAGAAGATAACGAGTACATCTACAAAAAAATCATTAAAATATCTCAACCCCGTTAAGGTATACATTTTAATTTAAAAAAACACAAAATGGCGGAAGTGGGAAATTGAGGTGAGATAAACCGTTTGTCCACACAAAATGTTTTGTTTTACTTGATGTCCTGAATCGATCTGTAAGTAAACTGTTCGGGACCGCGCTGTAAATGATGTTTATTTACGTTACGGAAATGAATGTGTTTTTAAACGGCAAGTTCGCTTCGGATGATCAAACCGATTCCGTTTGAAACCAAATTAAACCGCACTGTTTTGCTTAGAACCGCCTTAATAAATTTGTAATCGTTATTAAATATTTATTACGTCTACATGTACACTCTTATAAGTATAATGCAGTCTGTTGGAGTTCCCTCAAAAGTCAGAACGAGTTTTTAAGATACAAAAATGGACCGTCAGATCGTTATCCGTTATCCGGCACCTCTAAGTACGATTCGTGTAGGTATACGTACAGAAAATTAAATACGTTAACTTATCTTTGCGTTTGTATTCACGAATGCCAAATCTTTCTCAAAAGATCGGTCATCCTGACTCCGAAGGGAACTCTCCATGGGGGTTGCGGTCGCCACTACAGCATCTCTGTATCTATCCTTATGGACTTTACCGGAGGTCCTCTTCAACACTTCAGCAAAAGACATGTTCCAGTCTCGATCGCCTCGGACAGGATTCTACCGATGCGAACGCCACAAATGATATTCCTAACGGTGTACTACACTAACCTAATTAAACCTAGCCGACAGTCTTAAGGAAAACCATACCGATCGAGCTGAATTACTCTACCTACCCGAATACGGTAAAAAGGGGCAAGCCCGACACGCAACATCGACCGAGAATTAACAAAAACAAAACAAGACTAAGACTTTACTACCGACAAACCAATACCGCAAAACCAAAAATAAAAATATACATACACCTAAATGTAAACAAAAACAAACAGCGAAAAGAACGGTAACCGAAAACTAAAACATTCACATTAATCTATAAAACACCATAAACAAAAAGAAAAAAAACAAAATCATATTCAAATACATAAATACAAAAAAAAACCGATCGAACGTCAACCAAAAAGAAGAAGGTAAAAAGGCCGTAGTCCCGCTGGGAGATCACTTCGAAGGTTCCCCATTAGAGGCACGGCGGGGGGAATGTAAGACCGTAGTCCCGGTGGGGATCCCTTCTGGGTTCCCACGTTTGAGGCATGGCGACTAATCGAAAGACCGGGTTCCACTACCTGGGTGGGGTCTCGAGTTCTCCCGAGGTAGTTTGGGGCGATGGCACCCCCAGAACTGTATTTCTGCTTAATTGCGGGTTCGTCTCTGGGGAGCAGGGTAAAAAAAAACCCCACTAAAGGGAAACAAAACCTGAACGGAATAAATAAACACAAACTGTAAGTAAACCCGTAAACCGCAAAAAGTTTTAAATAGACTCAAATACAAACATATACGTAAAACATTAAATAACTTCAATTAAAACAAAACTCAAAGAACACTAAAACAATCAAATACAAAAAATCAAAACGAGTAACAACAAATTATACATTATGCGGCGACAAAGAATGTTCCGCGCACGCTTGTACACAGGACACTCATCCAATCGGAAATCGTGCCCCGCCGGTTTCCCGACACGGGAACAATTAGGACACGTGGGTGAGCCATTTCTTTTTTAACCAAGCATTCTTTAACATAATGGCCCTGTTTCCCACAAAAGGAACACAACTCTTTTTCTTTGCATGTCCTTGCCCCGACCAAAAATAAGGATAACACCGACTTTAAAGTAATCTTTGACCCTACATGATGTCTGAAGTACACAAAAACTCGACCTTTCTCAACAAATAACCTCCGCGATTCCTTTTCAATTGAATAACGTAGTGAACATCAACATATCTCTCCTTCCAGCACGAAATATTATCTTAAAAAGGCTTTCGAATTCGCCAGGCGTATATTCTCTGTCTTGCTATCGTTCGCCACGATCCTTATACCCTTTGAGTTTTCTGTGACACTGACAATCAATAATGGTTCTCGCCGCCAAATTCTTAACATCATCTTTAAATGCCGCAAGGATTACACCGTCTACACCGGCTTATCAATCGATAGTAATTTCGGATTCAACGGAGCCTGAACATAGGAAACCAGTTTCTTCTAGTTAACAACGGCGTTGGCGGAGAATCAATTCTTCCCCGCTCGCCGATCCCAACTCTGAAAGTCTATGTACTCCTGCAGCCGGTCGTTTCTCTTCACAGTAAATGCAAGAACCGCAGATTACGAAGACGAGACTGCATATAATTGGGACTTTTCTCCCTAACATTTCTCGTGTTACTGACGAACTCTTCCACCTCAACACATATATCATTAAACATATCTACAAATTCAACGACCACCTCGGTCGATATTATGTCCGTCACAGTCAATCGCATTTCCAATTCCTTAAGAGTGGCAGGCTCAGCCTTTTTGGCCTGAAGGGGCGGCAAGGCTTGCCTCTGATGGCCCACAGATGAACAAAATATTTCTTCGACGATCCTAGCATCGAAATCTGAACTGCATTCTCCTTCCGCAGACACCGAAATCGTCGCCTTAGCGTCCCCAGTCAGCACTACGCCTCTCTCACCAACTTTCATACATCGTTCTTTTTTCTTTTTCTGTTTAGCCCTCGGACGGTTGTCCGAGGTTTTTAAACCACCTTACGGTGGTAAGGTATTACTTCAGAGGATGAATGAGGATTGTATGTATGAACGTAAATGAAGTATATTCTTGTGCAGTCTCAGGTCGATCATTCCTAAAATGCGTGGTTAATTGAAATCCAAACACCACAGAACACCGGTATCCACGACATAGTAATCAAATGCGTAAAAAGTAACCTTTGCTTGAATTTAAACCGTAGAACTCTCCATAAATCAGAAATCAGCGGATTTGCGATGACGAGTAGACCACTAGACTAACCTTGTGGTTTTCCAAGAACGTTGCTGTCGACATAACGCACCAGCCTCACTGACAGTCTCAACATCTGATAACCCCCAAGGGGTTGGCACCAACGATTGCATCTTAAATGTTCTTGTCGAGGTGAAAAGCGCCGACTGTAAATATGTTTTGGCAATTTTTATAGACATAGAGGCAGCATTTCCTTCCTTGCGTTGGAGCTCTGTCATCTATGAGTTGGAACGCCGCAATGTTCCCATAACCCTGCAGGCCGTGGTACATGACTATTCGTCCAACCGTACGACTTTGTTTAGGGATACGTTCCTAGTTGTGGAAAACTCCGTCACCAGCGGAAGCCCGTAGGGTTCAGTTCTTGGTCCCCTGCTGTGGAACCTGGTATTCGACGGTTTTCAGGAACTGACATTTCCAGGAGTCACGGCCCAGGCATTTGCCCATGACTGTTACCTTTTAGTTCGTGGTAATTCACGACCGCAGCTAGAAGACCGGGCGCAGGCGGCCTTGTCAATCGCAGAAGGCCGGATGGATAAGCAAAATTTAAACATACCTGTGCTCAAGACGAAGTTTATGCTTCTTAAGTGTGCAGACAAATTATCGTACAGTCGAAAGCCCCACAAAAAGTATAAAGGCTGTGTTGTAATCAGCCGAGTGAGACTTCATAAGTACCTCGGGGTTTTGATGAAAAATCGGTGTTTAGCAACCACATTAGGCAAATAGTGGCGGACGCCGTCTCAGTGATGCACAAACTTAGGAGGATTACTCGGAAGGACTACGGTTGTGTGGCTGTCAAATGTACATGGTGCACCGAGGTGTCTTCGAAAGCATGACCTTTTACGCGGTGCCCGTTTGGGAGCATAGGTTGGATGTGAATAGTGCACTTGCTCAAAATTTAACAAGCACCCAGCGCAGAGCCTGGTATCGTATGCACTGGTGTTTCTAAAACAAACGAGGCTACCACCGTATTGGGAAAGGCTCTCTCAATCGATTTATCGGTGAAAGTTCGGGCAGCCATGTGAAGATTGCGATATAAAGGCTCACGAGCGGGAGCTAACGGATATCTATAGGGAGCTCCAATCGGTAGAGGAAGAAACATCAGAGGTGGATACCAAAACCCAAGCGACCCAAACGGACAACTCTCGTAGGGAGGATGACATACTGGATATAGACTTGACTGACGATCAGTTGTTAGAAAGACTGCCAACAAGATGGTCATCTTGGGCAATGAACAGGATCACCCAGATAACCAATTTAGAGCACAGGGAGGACAGTTGTCATTACGTAAATCTAACTAAAACTAGACCCGGTAGTCAATTCCATGGCACCAAGCCTGGGGCCATGATGATTCAGGCTCTACTGTGTTGGAGGACAATAGAGTCACAACAAGAAGCACGAGATACACGGTTGTGTACAGTTCGGAGGAGGGAGAAAAAGCGGCTGCGGCGCAGATAATGAGAGCCATGCGAAGAGTCGTCGGCAAGGAGGTCGTGTTTGTCATTCCATCCGGACCAGAGGGTGTGATAATAAGGAAGATAATTATTTATTTGTCCCATGAAAAACAGGTGCCTCCGAAAATGATTATACTCAGTACGGGGGATCAAGCACGTGCCAGCAACATTCCAAAATTGGAATGTTTTCAAAAACTTTGCTAGCACAGTTCTTCGAACCAAAGAAGAGGAATCAAGTCGGGGGAACCGTGGGCGTATTCGGTGATAGGGAAGGGTGGACAGCCCCGTCTCTGAGAGCCTGCATGCCTTGGTGTGCGGGTTTCAATGAGGGGACGAGGACTCCAGGGGGGAAATCGCGGGGAAAGAAAAGACCTAGACCCGGCCGGCAAGGCTGGTTCTGGGGGTGCGTGCGCCCCCTGTGCTGGTCACGCCGGTTAGAGGCGAAAAGGCATAAAGACCGAGAGCCGGTTTCTGTTGTGGGGGGGGGGGGGGGTTTGGTTAACGGCATAGCCGGGCTTGGCCCCCCTTGGTGGGAATTAGAGGCAGGCAAACAAAAGATCTGTATCGGGGCGGTTGACCTGCCGTACCGGGTGTAAAACCGACGGGTGGGAAGACCGCCTTAGAGTCAAAGACACGTCTCTGGGCCGAGTATACTTAACTGGATATCCGACCCAGGGATGTAGAGAAAAAAAAATGCGAAGATTGCGAAGAGGCCAGGAGGCCGAGGTATTTGGAATGCGGTTCCAGGCCGGACCAGTACCGTAATGGAACGGTGATCACAATGCACCGGATCTAAATTTCGTTCAGTTTCCCATCTTCTGCCTAAGGAAGAGGCTACAGAGCCTCGCGATGAAAGCACATCACGTGGAATAGGACACCACGACTACAGAAACATTCCTGTATTATGCAGGATCTAGGGGGATGGTTCGCCTCGAGCTCGATTTTAAGGGCAACGGGTGCCCAGGTGCTCACCATGTAAATTTAAAACAATATTTGTTTCGGTTCCGCCTGGTATCTTATGAGTTGTGCGTCTGCGGAGAGCTCCGGTCAAATGAATACCTGATGTTTGACTGCCCTGCTCTTGGGGAGGCCAGAGACCCCCCCCCCCCCTAATTCGTGCGCTCGCTGCTCCGCCGCTTTCTTATCAGCAACCCATCTCCTCACCTTAGGAAACTTTCATCATCATCTCGGTCACTCGTACTCGTAAACTAACAAATAGCACAGTACGATACAAAAGAAAGAAACAGAACGACTAAACAACAACAAACTACGTAAGCGAAAATAAATCAGCCGATGAAAACCGCCCGGTGTAAACGTAAACAAAACAGCAGCCGATGGAAAAACCAATGTGGCCGCTGTTGCTAACGTACATGACTAACGACAAAACAGTAAACTACTAACGATAGAATAAAACCCAAAATAAAATAAATTTTAAAACGATAAAGCAACACAAAACGCAAAAGAAAATGAAAACTCTGAAAGACAAAATCCCTGGAGAGTGAATTACCCGCACAACAAAAACCCGAATAGCCGAAGGCTACCAACCCAAAACCTAAAATAAAAGATTAACGTAAACAGAACAAAACGCAAAATAAACATTAAAACACACTAGAACAAGTAACAAAACTCTTAACACAAACAAAAACAAAAAAACCTAAAAACAAAAATAATGATAGAAAACCATTAATAACCTACATCAGAGCTGTTCCAAAATCATCCGATTCAGACGACATTACGTGTCGAATCTAAAAGATCGGCCACTTGTAACAATAACAATCATTACGAAACCAAATAATGGAACTAAACACAATACTTCGGCTGACGTGAGGAGCCTTATCATGTTACAGTTGCCACTTTTAATAAATTGCCGAACCGTTTGAGAAATCTTTCCGACTTTTAATTTATTTAAAATAGGATTAAATGATTTTCTACTACGGAAACAATATTATTTTGTCGATGCAGTTTTAAATAATACTAATTAAAAAAAAAACAGGCTTTACCTGCATCCCTTTCCTGACGTATACATAAATACGTGTTCAAAATAATTTCCTATTAGGGTTTCTGAATTGTAAATTATTTTGTAGTAATATATATTTAATGTATTTATTTACCTTAGCGTTATTCGTGCGTTTACATCTAATATAATAAAATATAATGAATATGGACTTTGATCACGTCTACTTTATTTTTTATCTTATAATATGTTTCCGTATTTACAATTTATCCGGTAATGTATAATACACAATATTTTTTTATGTATCGATCATCGTAAGATTTATTTATTTAATTTTTATCTTTTTCTGAATTTACCTCCAATTCTTTCGGCAGATTTGCAGCCGTCACTTGCTTTTAAATTCGATCGATACATATCCCCGCAATCTGATTTTCACACCAGGAATTTGGTTAAAAATAAAATATAATAACGGAAGAATATATACGGTTTTATAAAATATTCGCTATTAAAATATTCGATAAACGAAAGCGATTCCACGCTAGGGTTTTTCTGATTAAATTCGTAAAATATATATATAATAAAATTCCATTTTTGTAATATTAATCGGTAATTTATTGTTTATAATGCATTACAACGACGACTATGACGCGGATGCATTGTTCCCAACCGCTATCTTATCGCGTTTGATATCGTTTACGTCTGTACACTGTCGGCTGTTACTAATCGCAGATGTTTTTCAGCGTCTTGGCTTCGCCAAACGTAGTGGAATATAACTTCCGTTAATTAGTAGTTTTATTTTAGACGCGTCGTTAGTATTCCGATAAGCACGAAAATTCCGGATACTAAGGACCAACCTCTGACGAATTCCTTCAGTCGAAAGGAATTCTACGTAATTTTCGTTTGTGTAAAAACGAACACTAAATTCCTTTACGAGCGATCCCTCTATCCGTTTTTGCCGGTTTTAGGCGAACACGAATACGAAATATTTCGTGGACGAGTTAGGAATCGACGAATATGTAACGGACTGGAAAATCTGTCTATCCGAAATTTGCGCCGTGTTATCTTTTGAGAACTTAAAAGGAAACGTTTCGGAAGAAATAGACGAGCCTTGTCTCTCGCGTAATAACGTAATAAAATCTAACGATATCGGTTTGACGCAGCGGGTCTTAGGTGATGCGTGTCGAGGAAACAAAAACCCTATCGTGAATGTTGTTCCCCACCGTACGCCGTAAACCTTTCTACCGATAATTCGTCAACGTACAGCGATTATTTTAAGCGACTGTCGACCCGGTATTCCTCGATTACGCGGACGAAATTCACACTTAAGGCGTTAAAGGGATCGTGAGAACTTCATAAATCATCAAAAACCATCGCACTTACCCGAATATAGGGGACACATAGAAGAAGCTACAAAGCATCAGATCAGGACGAAATTCACACTTAAGGCGTTAAAGGGATCATGAGAACTTCATAAATCATCAAAAACCATCGCACTTACCCGAATATAGGGGACACATAGAAGAAGCTACAAAGCATCAGATCAGAAAGGAGAGCGGGACGGCAAGGAAGCTGCTAAATTACTATTTGCGAACGCTTCACGCTACGACTAAACGAAACCAAAAACGACTAGATATTTAGCGATATCGGAAGACGTAAAACGATTTTGGTTACCGAACGATTCCGATTTATTTAGTACGATAAGAATATTTTTAACGATTATTTTTTAATTAAAATTTTTATTAAAAAATCACTAATAATAAAAAATTTAAATCGCCGTCTAATAATATCCGATAGAAATCCAAAAATAAAGGTTTCAATCGATTCCGATAATTATCCATTTTAATTAATAATAAATTATTTTACCGCGAAGTAAAAGCCGGCGAACGAATCGTTAAGAAAAGGCCTTAACTCTTCGATATCAAAGAGCCCGACCGCCCGTTACACACATGTTTGTAAAAATATTTATCGAATCACTTTTTCCGAAATCTTTAATTCTTTGTCGACTACGGCGATCGTAAAAACATATTTTGGGAGTAATACTACAACGAATCGTCGCACTACGTTTAACGATCTTTAGGACGAGTAGCTGTTGAAAACATTACTAATCGATTGCAAAATATTTTTCGATCGTAATTTAAAGTTTCAACTTTTATTTAAAACAAAAAATTAAACCGGGAGAATAACAGTCGGTCGAGACGAACATAAAAGCGCATGTCGACATAGAAATGCAGAAATAAATAGATTACGGAAGCGTTACTGTTTCTACGAAATTAACGTGGAAAAAGAAATTTAAAAAAAGAAAAATACCAAAAACTGAATCACCGACCACGGTAAAAACTGTTGTTATAAAAGAAAGGCGATTTCAGAAAACTATTTTAATATTATCGATCCAGACTCGAGCAGCAAACGTGATTTGAAAACAACAAGCTTGATTTAGCCGATCGTAAGAAAAAAAAACTCTAAAAATAATTCCAATAAAATGTTATATCGTAATATTTTCAACGATTCCATTTTATTATAAATAAAAGAGAAAAACGTACAACAGAAAGAAAGAAGGTTAAACGATTATACGCGAGACGAACAACGATGAAAGTAAGTAAGAATACGATCGACCGGGTGAGTCTAGGTCGTGGTATTATGCAAGGATGCCGCCTCTCACCGACTCCGTTCGACAATTACATTGAAGATACGATAAGGAACGAATTAAACGAAAGAAAAGAACGAATAAGTAACGTTAACGTTTAACGTTAACACAACACGCGCTTCGGAAATTCTTAACAGCCCTGAATGAAAGAATGAAAATAAATATGGCAAAAACTAAGTAAACAACAAAGAGGATTTAAGATAAGGAAGAACAGAAAATTAACCGATATGACAACGGACCGGAACAGACAGACGTAAATAAAAGAAACGTTATCGACGGGAAACAACGAACTAAGCAGTAAAGATCTGGAATTACGAGTTAAGGTAGAGGTTATATACGGAATGTCTCGTACGGAAGTGAAGAAAGGAGACGTACTAGATAAAGTAAGGAACGAGGAAGTAAAGAACAGGATTACAGAAGAAACAGCGCTTACGCGGGAAGTACGCAAAAGTAAAGGAAACCGTTTAGGACGTGCGGTTAAAGGAAGTGGAATTTTAATGATCACATCGCAAGTACAAGATCAAATTAATAAATAAGAAGGCTCGGAAGAGACAGCGGTGACATAAGGGACCTGATGGTGATAAATAAATAGCGTTTATAAATTAAATAAATAATTGTAAAAATAGACAGTTGTTAATTAATATATTCCAGCGATTCAAGAAAGCTTCCCCTCTAAAATCCTAGACTCCGAGAGTTTAGAAATCGTATTAAAATGGTTTTTTAATATCATGAAACGAGTGGCGCGGCAAGACTTAGAGGCAAGTAAATCCTTAAAAAGGATCTTAACTTTTATTTATTCTTACACGACAAAAATATCGATTTAGAGGTGATTTTTCTGTTTTATTCATTTAATAGCGAAAGAGAGATAATCGCAAAGTACAATGTTTATTTATTTTTTAATAACTCACCGATCATTAACGGTAAGCAAACAAGTTACTGCTACCTCTGTAGCTTGAGGTAGCAGTCCGATCAACGCGACGTCAATTAGGACTATTTTTTTTCGCACGATGCCCTGTAAGAGAGTCGTACGTTAAAGGTGCGCGCGCCAATATATAAACAGAAGTAAGACTATTCAGAGAACAGGCGGTTATCCATGTGGAGCGGGGTTCTCGGCCGAGATCAAGGTAAGTAATCGCACCAAATCGTTTACGTTACACTAAAGTCTGGCGATTTCGGTTACCGACGTCATTCAATAATACGCCCACAAATCGGAACGATATAAAATTAAAAGATTCTTCCTCGCAAACAAAAATAATAATACATGTAAAGATAATTCTTTAAAAAAAAAAAATAGTGAAACCCTCTACGAACAACGTAGAAATTTATAAATATTATATACACGAATTTTTTTTAAAGCCTGCACTTTCCTGAATTTATTCATATCCAGAAGTTTATTAACAGCTGTTAACAAACGGGAGGGGGGAAGTACCCTATTTCTATTATTTTTAAAGTCCGACATCACATCTGTTACCCGAAATAAGAAAGATCTATTCGATTCCACCGCTTTCAAACGCATCGCTCACAAATGGAGATTGATTAATAGGTTAATATCTGATATAAAAAAAATTGATGTGGGCAATACGTGACTTCCTTGTACGCATATTAAACTACATTAAACTTTTTTTTTAATGAAAAATAAATAAAATTTTATTTCATTAAAAACTTCTGATATTTTTCTTTTTTTTATTATTGAATTATTATTCATCGTAAAAAATTTTTACAGCGAAAGGTTAATAATTATTAATAAATCAATATACTTTAATTAAAAAAAAAAGAAAGGAGATTAAGTCTGATTCGAACAGATGTGCCTTCCCCTTATAGATCCAAATATTTCATTAACTAAAATTTTATTAGGCTATAACTCTGGAACCGATGTAAATAATTATATCGTAGAAAAGCTCTCGATGAGGGCTTATTATTGCAGTTAAGAAAAAGCTAACCCACCGGGTTGGTCTAGTGGTTAACGCGTCTTCCCAAATCAGCTGATTTGGAAGTCGAGAGTTCCAGCGTTCAAGTCCTAGTAAAGCCAGTTATTTTTACACGGATTTGTATACTAGATCGTGGATACCGGTGTTCTTTGGTGGTCGGGTTTCAATTAACCACACATCTCAGGAATGGTCGAACTGAGAATGTACAAGACTACACTTCATTTACACTCATACATATCATCCTCATTCATTCTCTGAAGAATTATCTAAACGGTAGTTACCGGAGGCTAAACAGGATAAAGAGAAAGTTAAGAAAAAGCCAAAATCCAAACTTTTTTGGGATTTTGGGCTTTTTTGGACACATTCGGTTCAGTCGATTGCAATCAAAAGGGGAGGTGGTGCACAACTAGATGTTACAGCACTCCTAAACTCAAAATTTCAACATCCTGCGACTAATCGTTTTTGAGTTATGCAAGATATATATATATATATATATATATATATACATACATATATACATATGTACGTATATATATATATATATATATATATATACATACATATATACATATGTACGTACAGACGTCACGCCGAAACCGGTCAAAATGGATATTTCCGTTGAAATTTGGAAGCCAAATTTTTTCGCGATCACACTACTTCCTTTACTTCGTACAAGGAAGTAAAAAATTGGCATCGAAAAGAAACATTCGCTGATATTTTTGCATGTTTAAAAGAACCGCCAACAAATCATCCATCGGTAATCGGAACCGCACGCGTAACAGACCGGTAACAACAAATACGGTATGTAAATAATGCAACCTTGTATTTATTTACAAGACAAACGATATCGTTTGGCTACATTATTATAATAACCGGTGTAAAAATACTTAAAAAATTTAAAAGGAAAATTAAACGAAGTACGACGATACATTTTTTGAACGAAGAAACAGTATATGCACTACACACATTACAGTTTCAAAATGCCCGAACTGAGAGAGGACAACGAGAAAAAATAAGCAGCTAGCAGCCTGTATTTATAAAATTGCGTATTTCACATTTCACAGCGATCAAGTTGTAAAATAACCCCGATCACGAAGCGAGGTATTAAGCTTCACGTTTATCGGCAAAGATATAGGCGAATTAAGATTCCGGAGAAGTATAGTTTAACAGTACACAAAACTAGACGCGGCGGATATCAGGCGGGCTATGGAGTGCCGAAGACCTTCCTTCGCCCCGATGGTTATCGATGACCGCAGCTTAAACGGGAAACGAATAAACGACGTTTTACTTTACATCGGCTGCGTTTAAATCGGTGGAAGTGTTTCAAACGCTACAGCGGTTGAATAAATAAGAGAACAGAGAGAAAGAGTAGTCGAGTTATAAAGAAAAAAACCGAAAGGAAAAACAGAAAAGTAGAGAATAATTCTTACGCTCGTCTCGGAATACATTTAATACACGAGTTATATGTAAACTTCGTACAAAGCGTTGCATTATAAGCTATCTAAGCTAATGGGTTCATACCCCACCGATGAATAAATTCTCTTTTTAATTAAAATAAATTTATCAAAAACAATATTTCTTTTAACAATAATCACAAGAATAAGTATGGCAATCTCATCAAACAGAATAATATTTACATGAATATCGATAGAAATTAATTTAATTTCCGTTTTACCCCTTTAAAAAAAAGAAATAAAATGAATGAACAGTCTATAAAATATTTAATTATTCAAAGAATATCCTCATCGATTATAATAACCTCAATAATTATTAATATAATCATTAACTGCCCATTAATCAAAGAATTTTAATAATAATGAGAATCTTGATAAAAATAGGTATAATCCCCTTTCACCTATGGTGTTACGTATCACAAAATCCTACTTACGTTTTCGTAAGTAGGATAATTCAGTAAGTAACTTAATTCAGTTACGAAAACGTAAATATGAATTACCAAAACGGCTGCTTAAATTATAATAACAAAAGAATACGATATTAAATACTTTCGTTAAAATAACTGATTGTACAATATGCAAAATACACACACCCAGAGAGAGAGAGAGCGAGATGGTGGAGAGGGAGGGAAGGAGAAAGCCAGATCCGGGAAATCCTGAGTTCAAACTTCGACCGAAAAAAACGCCAACGGTAACTGTGATTCGACATCAGCTTATAATCGTTTAAAGGAATGAATTATTACACTTGAAATTACACAAAAAAGTCGCTTTATATCCCTGGTGACAGATCGGCAAATAAATATGATGCGTGCTTGTTTTTTTTTAATTCAAAAGATCCCGCATTTAACAGATATTCATGTAATACTTTAATAAATACCGCGTGTTAAAAATTTCGCTTAATAATAACCGACAGTATGTTTTACCAACGGGACAAATCTCCTACTAAAAAAAAAATCGAGATCTATGACTTCAAAAAAGAATAATTTTAAACGTAGAGGAAAAGATTTCGATGAACAAACGTTACGAATCCGAAATTCGTGATCGAAAATGGTACATTATACGAGTAAACATGTTAGTGCGCAGGCACACATACTTAAACGCGATCCGTAAATCACTATGTATGCTGAGGACAGACAAGTCTTTTTATCGATATATGACCTTGAACTGCGGCTTTCATGATAAAATCACAGCGCGTTCTAAATCGCAAAACGTTCGATAACGATAACAAAATGTACTATACACTACGGTGTTTACTTATTTTATACGCGACAAAAAATAAAGGCTCCGTTTTTAATGCGATACAATGCCTTATGAATACGGATTAGTCTTAAAGAAATTTCTGCGAGAAAAATGTGTGATTAAACGAATACATTGAATTTTCTTAATTTTGCACGGCGGTTTTGGAAACTTCAAGAAGCACAGCGTCGCGTCATTCGAGATGAATCGATAAAAAACGTGATCGGAAGTTTATTAAATTATTAAAATAATTACAAAACTCCAGATTACAAAAAAAGGCCGCCGATAGAATTTTAAATTCTTCACGCAAATAAAACTCGATAAGAATACGGCTAACGATTTAAAAATTTTCAACGTTATATATTACGTTACTCAAGGTTAATCAAACCCGGTCTAGCCGGGAATTTCAGGTTTAAATGCGTCGAAATTAATCGACGATTTTTTTTAAATTTAACCGCAGTTGTAAACGATAAGGTCGTAATCGTTTCGGGGTTTTCTTTCGGCGCTTCTGAATTTCATCAGACAACACTACCGATGTTATCCAAGTAAAGGATAACGCTATCTGACCCTCTTTACGTTAAATCTGGTTAAAATATTAATAAATGAGGAAAGCTCAATTTCAAATATTTACACTTACACGCTAATTACACCTAATAATTTTTTTATTATTGATATTTTAGCGATTAAAACGACTACACCGATTAATATTTTTTTTAATTAAAAGTTTAATTCTAAATAAAGTAAACGAGTAAATATTCAGTAGCTTAAGGGAACGCTGATATGTAGGTAAGACACCGCTCCACGTTCGCCCGACAGCTTCATTTACAAAAGTAATAATATATTTGGGCGAGCGAAACGAAATTCTATTTCCCTCGTGGAATTTGGTCCATTTGTTTGAGCGTTTGTATGGTTACGGCCGAAAACGTTTTCCGATTTTATAAAATTTTGCAGTAAGATTTTCCTTATTAGGAGGAACGGACATAGTCGACCGGGTCGGTCTAGCACTGAATTTGTCATCGCAAATCAGCTGATTTCGAAGTCGAGAGTTGTAAGGTTCAAATCCTAGTAAAAGCAGTTACTTTAATATGGATCTGAATATTACATCGCGGATACCGGTGTTCTTTGGCGGTCGGGTTTCAATTAACGCGGGTCTCAAGTTTTTTTTTTTTTAGCCCCCGGAACCGCTGCAAGGTTACTTCAGAGGATGAATGAGAATGATGTGTATGAATGTAACTGAAGTGTAGTCTTGTACAGTCTCAGGTCGACCGTTCCTGAGATGTGTAGTTAATTGAAACCCGACCGCCAAAGAACAAACCGATATCCACGATTTAATATTCAAATCCTGATTTAGTAACCGTCGACTGAAACCGTACAAGACTACACTTCATTTACATCATACATATCATCCTCCGAAGTAATACCTTGCGGTGGTTCTGGAAGCTAAACGGAAAAAGAAAAAGAGGGTATTTTTTTGACGAGATTTCATAAAATTTACCGCTTCAAAAAATACATCTCTCAGAACATCCGGAAAAGTTCGGCAGAGGCGAAGTTCCATTCGCCAAGCCTTCGCTCTCGATACTGTCTCCCTTTCGTTCCAGATGCGTTCTACAACTACGTCGTATTCCGGTTCCGATCCGTCTCCTCTCGGAGGCTAAGCGTTACATACATTACTCTCCGTAGTAACTCGTTTTTAAGTGTTACCCCGGATTCCGAGACCGGCGTAATCCTTACTATTGTTAAGTCATTAAATATTTGATCTCGGTTTTATATAACGATATTTTTTAACGTTTTTTCCTCAGACACTGCACGTTTAAAAAAGAAAGAGACGGAAATACAGTGGAAGCGCCTCCTCGTCAGTCGTCGGTCGTTAACGTACGAAGTCTCTTAAAATCGTGCTTAAGATATTGGTAGAATCGGGTGGAGGGTAGCGGGCTCCAGATTAATGTGAAGAAGGCGCAGGCCATCGTCTTCGCGGGGAGGAGGAGGCTAGAGGAGATAGTTTTTAGAGTCAGAGACGAGATCATCGTTCCGGTGCCGGCACTTAAGTACCTGGGGGTTTGGTCGGATAAAAAATTGACCTTCCAAGTAGGTAGATATCAGAGAAACTGCCATTAAGGTAGAGAGGATAGCCGCGGCTCTGGGCCGATTAATGTCGAATATTGGGGTCCGCGGCAGTCAAAGAGAAAGCTGCTGGTGTCGGTAGTGGACTCAAGCGTCCAGTACGGAGTTCAGATCTGGGAGGCGGGTTTAAAGGTCGCAAGAGATAGAGGGATTCTGGAGAGGTTACGTAGGAGAATGGCCTTAAGAATCTTTTCCTCCTACAAAACCGTCTCGTACGAGGCGACTACGGTCTTGGCGAGAATCCCCCGCTTGGATCTTATGGCCAAGGAGCGGTGTGAGAGTAAGGAGGGTGTCGCCCACAGTGTGGCTGGGGCGACACCCCTAAGAAGGTTCTTAGGCGATAGCAGAGGAGGTGGGACACTTACAACGAAGGAGCCTGGACCAGGAGGCTGCTGCCCGTCGTAAAGGGTTGGATGTGCAGGAATTGGGGGAAGCTTGATTACTTTCTTCACCAATTCTTCAGCGGTCACGGCTGTTTCAATTCTTACCTCCACGTGAGGGCGACGAGAGACACCCGTAAGTACGGGTACTGCTCGGTGAAGGTGGACACCACTGAAAACACTATCGATCTTGACTGATGTCTCTTAATTCATATAGCCGTAAGAAAGACCGAGATAAGTAGTGTAAAGCGACAAATTAACCTTCTATCGACGTTCATTACTATTTGTAACCCGTACGCGTTGTAGCTATTCATCTTTCCTGGCGTAAATGTCGTTATCGCGCAATCCGACGGATCAACAGGGAAATATAAGAAAGGTTTTGAATCCAAATTTAATGCGGACAGTGGAATACATCGGACTGAATTCGCCTGTTATCTTTATTTTTCTGCCGCGACTTAATTCTACACCGGTAAGCATTCTTATTTGTAAATAGTTACGATTAAAGACCGATACGATAAATTTTATGATATTTTCGGCTTACATCCGCCAAAAGTATCCGTATGCGAAAGCGGGTGGAATACACTGTACGTGAAGGATCGACAGGTAGCAAAAGATTAAATGAAGAGTCGATCAAATATTCGCGGTATGAACCCTGATGGCATACGATATTTGAAATCATTAAAGATGTTAACAGTCTGCTGCCGGCACTGTATATACAGGTAGTATATTAAATTTATATCCGGAACGGATGTCGGCCCGCCGGTTCCGTATCCGTTTGACGGTTCTAAAAATGAATACGTGATCGGAAAGAATATCTCTCTTCAATATTCGTTATAAAATTATTGGAAAACCTTCATTTTAACTCTTCTAAATCGATGCTTAAGCAATAAGTGTCTCGAGAACAGAAATAACAGCCACCCTATTTTTTGTAAAATTTGATCGTGTACAATTCCATTAAAGATTCAAAAAAAAACTACAACTGCGAGTAAAATCATCGCGTCGTGCTTTTAAGGGAAACGTACTGTAACTAATCGCGCGGTTAGTATCCCTGTTAACGTTAATTGAAATACTATGTCGCCCGTAGCGCGAAAAGTTGGGGTTTTGTCGCATCATTAAATTTTCAAGGGATGACCGAATCCATTTCATTAGCTACGAGATCACACCGTACCGTTTCACTCTGAAGCGTCTAAATCGATCGCCGAGTGCGACGGCATTAAAACTTATTGTGCGCCCGACCGTAAAACAAATCGCGCCCGACCGTAAAACAAATCGCGCCTCGAGCCGAACGACAAAAGCCGGCAAAGGGTTGCATAACTTGTTCGGTTACGCTCTTGAGATTTTTATATTAACAGCCGCTGGGTTTTTAAATATTAATGACTATTAATTTTATCCTCCTCTATGAATCATGAGACGTTGTTGTTGGTGAGGGGGCTTGAGTGCTCAGGGATACAGAGTAGCTGGACCGAAGGTGCAACCATATCGGAGAGGTATCTGTTGAGAGCCAGACTAAGGAATGATTCCTGAAAGAGGGCAGCAGCTCTTTCAGTAGTTGTTAGGGGCGTGAGTCACAATGACTTAAACGGCCATATCAACATCACTTAGTCCTCTGAGTACTGCGCAGCTGAAAGCAATGGAAAACTACAGCTGCTTTTTTTCCAAAAAAATGTGGCTCTCTGCATTTTCACATAGCAATAATGGAGGGGCCTTCCTTGGTAAAATATTCCGAAGGTAAACTAGTCCCCCGCGTTCGGATCTTCGGGTGGGAACTAATAAGGAAGGGGTCACCAGAAAATTAAAAAATAACATTATACGAGTCGGAGCGTGGAATGTTAGAAGCTTAAAAAAGGTTGGTAGGCTAGAAAATGTAAAAAGGGAAATGGGTAGGGTAAATGTGGATATAGTAGGAATTAGTGAGGTCGGTGGGAAGAGGAAGGCGACTTTTGGTCAGGTGATTTTAGAGTAATTAACTCAGCGTCAAATAATGGGCAGGCAGGAGTAGGTTTCGTGATGAACAAGAAGATAGGGAGGAGAGTGGAGTATTTCAAGACGCATAGCGATAGAATCATTGTAATAAGGATAAAATCAAAACCTAAACCGACAACGATTGTTAACGTGTATATGCCTACAAGCGCCCATGAAGATGATGAGGAAGAGTGTGTATACGAAGAGATTGATGAAGCAATTAAACACGTAAAAGGAGATGAACATTTAATAACAGTTGGAGATTGGAATGCAAGCATTGGAAAAGGCAAGGAAGGAAATATAGTGGGTGAATACGGGCTGGGCAAAAGGAATGAAAGAGGGGACCGACTTATAGAGTTTTGCAAGAAGTATAATTTAGTAATAGCCAACACCCAATTTAAAAATCATAATAGAAGAATATCCACTTGGAAAAAGCCAGGCGATACTGCAAGGTATCAGATAGATTATATCATGGTTAAGCAAAGATTTAGAAATCAACTCGTTGACTGCAAAACTTACCCTGGAGCAGACATTGATAGCGACCATAATTTGGTGATAATGAAATGTAGATTGGGGTTTAAAAACCTGAAGAAAAGTTGTCAGATGAATCGGTGGAATTTAGAGAAGCTTGAGGAAGAGGAGGTAAAGAAGATTTTTGAGGAGGACATCGCAAGAGGTCTGAGTAAAAAAGATAAGGTAGAAAATGTAGAAGAAGAATGGGAGAATGTTAAAAAGGAAATTTTAAATCAGCAGAAGCAAACTTAGGCAGAATAAAGAGAACTGGTAGAAAACCTTGGGTTTCAGACAATATATTGCAGCTGATGGATGAACGTAGAAAATATAAGAATGCATGTGATGAAGAAAGTAAAAGGAACTATCGGCAATTAAGAAATGCTATAAACAGGAAGTGCAAACTGGCGAAAGAAGAGTGGATTAAAGAAAAGTGTTCAGAAGTGGAAAGAGAAATGAACATTGGTAAAATAGACGGAGCATACAGGAAAGTTAAGGAAAATTTTGGGGTACATAAATTAAAATCTAATAATGTGTTAAACAAAGATGGTACACCAATATATAATACGAAAGGTAAAGTCGATAGATGGGTGGAATATATTGAAGAGTTATACGGAGGAAATGAATTAGAAAATGGTGTTATAGAGGAAGAAGAGGAAGTTGAGGAGGATGAAATGGAAGAAACAATACTGAGATCTGAATTTAAGAGAGCATTAAAAGATTTAAATGGCAGAAAGGCTCCTGGAATAGACGGAATACCTGTAGAATTACTGCGCAGTGCAGGTGAGGAAGCGATTGATAGATTATACAAACTGGTGTGTAATATTTATGAAAAAGGGGAATTTCCGTCAGACTTCAAAAAAAGTGTTATAGTCATGATACCAAAGAAAGCAGGGGCAGATAAATGTGAAGAATACAGAACAATTAGTTTAACTAGTCATGCATCAAAAATCTTAACTAGAATTCTATACAGAAGAATTGAGAGGAGAGAGGAAGAAGTGTTAGGAGAAGACCAATTTGGTTTCAGGAAAAGTATAGGGACAAGGGAAGCAATTTTAGGCCTCAGATTAATAGTAGAAGGAAGATTAAAGAAAAACAAACCAACATACTTGGCGTTTATAGACCTAGAAAAGGCTTTCGATAACGTAGACTGGAATAAAATGTTCAGCATTTTAAAAAAATTAGGGTTCAAATACAGAGATAGAAGAACAATTGCTAACATGTACAGGAACCAAACAGCAACAGTAGCAATTGAAGAACATAAGAAAGAAGCCGTAATAAGAAAGGGAGTCCGACAAGGATGTTCTCTATCTCCGTTACTTTTTAATCTTTACATGGAACTAGCAGTTAATGATGTTAAAGAACAATTTAGATTCGGAGTAACAGTACAAGGTGAAAAGATAAAGATGCTACGATTTGCTGATGATATAGTAATTCTAGCCGAGAATAAAAAGGATTTAGAAGAAACAATGAACGGCATAGATGAAGTCCTACGCAAGAACTATCGCATGAAAATAAACAAGAACAAAACAAAAGTAATGAAATGTAGTAGAAATAACAAAGATGGACCACTGAATGTGAAAATAGGAGGAGAAAAGATTATGGAGGTAGAAGAATTTTGTTATTTGGGAAGTAGAATTACTAAAGATGGACTAAAGATTACTAAAGATTTTTGAAAGTGTATGTTTGGAGTGTCGCTTTATATGGAAGTGAAACTTGGACAATCGGAGTATCTGTGAAGAAAACATTAGAAGCTTTTTAAATGTGGTGCTATAGGAGAATGTTAAAAATCAGATGGGTGGATGAAGTGACAAATGAAGAGGTATTGCGGCAAATAGATGAAGAAAGAAGCATTTGGAAAAAATATAGTTAAAAGAAGAGACAGACTTATAGGCCACATACTAAGGCATCCTGGAATAGTCGCTTTAATATTGGAAGGACAGGTAGAAGGGAAAAATTGTGTAGGCAGGCCACGTTTGGAATATGTAAAACAAATTGTCAGGGATGTAGGATGTAGAGGGTATACTGAAATGAAACGACTAGCACTAGATAGGGAATCTTGGAGAGCTGCATCAAACCAGTCAAATGAATGAAGACAAAAAAAATATTAATTTTATTTAAAATTCATCAAATCGATTAAGAAATACATCAAGAGGAAACGTTTTTGGAAATTATACAAACCGAAAACGTTGATCCTACATTCACCCGTAACCTTCGCGATCTACTTCAACGATTTCAGTCATCTTTCAACCGTTTGTCGACCGACTTAAAACAAATTAGAAATAGTTTTTTTTACCGGAAAAAGCTGAACGTTTTCTCTACTAACTAATATTTACAGAGATATTAATTATTAAACGATTTTAATCGGCCCCGTTCTAGGGTTTTCAAATTTACTTTTTTTGTAGACGTCATCGGGTTCAAGTACACCGAATTTCATTGAAATATTTCATTCCGTTCTGAAGATATTCATTTTTATTAAAAAAATAAAACAAAAGATGCTAGACCGAGGGAAAAATGAAACGAGGTAGGGCATTCGTTTAAATAAACGTTTTGTTTATTTTGATGACCTGAATCGGTCATTTAAGTTACGCCGACACCTCCCGAGACGCCTTTGTAGTTAGCGCCGAGGAAAAAATACATGAAGATACCACGATGCCCCTTTGCCTGATGCCAAATTAAACTCTTTTTGGTAGACGGCTTTTCGAGATACGAATCCAGCGTTTAGAAATAACGTCGAATATATCTCCCACCTCCAAAATCCGATCGACTTATAACTTTGGAATTTTAAATAACCGTCGACGACCGACAGCAGTAGAAGACGCCGAGCCGCCGACAAAATATTCCTGTAACCTTTATATCTCATCGTCGAGCCAGGAAGGTGCAGCGTACAGCCTCACAAACATCTTTATAAGGAACACGCACGGTTCTGAAATTTAAATCCCGATCAGGACGGACCGTTGTACGGACAAAGAAAGCATCCACGCCTTCTTGGCAACGTATGAATGCGCTCCTTGAATCGAAGATTCTCATCAAGCGTAATACCTAGATCATTCGTGGCCAATCTTTTTCGATAAGGTGCCGCTTGTTAAGTTCGAATCTTAAGAAAGCCACTTTCACGACCGAGTTCTTTCCACCCTCTCTACCGTGCCTTTATCTTTAAGTTTACGACTTACGTGATAACTTTCTTAAGACTTATTTTTTTAAATATTACCTTAACGCATCAAGCGGCAACAAAAATGAAAAAAAGTTAAACGAAAAAGTTTCCGTTGAAAAAAATTTTTTATTAAGATCGTTACGGATACACGGGTAACATACGTACTGCACATTAGATATTTTTAATTTAATTAGACCGAACAAATTTACGATGCTAATGTAATTTTGAAAAAATAAAAATATATAGATATGTTGATTTATTAATAACGAGTCAAAATATTTAATTTTACAATGAATTGACCGTTGAATATTAACATTGCTACCGAATTAAGGAGAATATAATTATAAATTGTAAAAAATTTACTCAAACATACACGATTATTAAAGATGTAAATTACAGTAAAACTTAATAATAAGAATTATCAGAAATAATAAAATCATACAAAAAATTAATTATTCAACGAAATTGTTTTTACGGGGCAGACTATTTCAACAGAACGGAAAGAAACTACCTCTAATGAGGATTTTGAACTTGCAAGTCATTTCATCTATATCCGGGTTGATTTTTTAAGAAGTCAACTATAAACGAGTTTTTTAAATGAGAATCGGTTAGCTTCGATCGGAATTTATTTGTCGTATTCGTAACTACGAATGACTGTTAACAAATATATGTGGAACCAACCTACAACAAAATTTCAGAGCAAACTCTTACAAATTTGGGAAATCAGTAGTCGAAGGAAATTTCCAAAACTCAACATCACACTACCCCGGATTGAAATTATTACCTTAAATTTATTTTTAAGAACATTACGGCGCTGAAGATCGATCGTATCTGTTTGAATTTTTGAAGGATTGCGGCACAAGTCTTCAATAGCAATGGAAAAGGAGTTTGTAAAAAGTTCAACTTTTTATTGTCCTTTTGGAAATTATTAATTTTTGATTCAAATGAGACTTTTAATTTAGAAATTAAGTTTTCATCTTATCGTAACAAGACCGGTATAACGGACCTGAATAACGGATTCCTACCGATTAAGAAGTAGTAAAAAATATAATAACGGGGAGAATCCAGAAAGGGTCTGAAAGAAACCCTTTTAGTAAAGTTAACAAGTCCGTTTAACAATCGCCATATGTAATACTGCCCGCTGGCACACCTAACATATGTCGTTCGATAAAAAGGGTTACCGGGCCGGGATAAAAGTTTCACGGGAAAACGTGAGGGCAGATGATCATTCTCACGCGTCGAGTCGGGTCCGGTCCTGCGGGTAAAGAGGATAGGAGTATAAATACTCCACGGAAGACCGGTTGACAGTCAGTCTGCGGGGAAAATCTGCGAAAGAGTGCTACGATAGGGTTTTGCGAGAGAGTTTTAAGCTAGGAATTATTACGCGAATTTGAAGCGAGAGTGTTCTGCGAGGTCAGTGAAGGAGTGAATTTCTAGTGCGTACACGCTCGATTCGGTTAAAGCGACGTCACAATTAACTCCAGTGCGGATAGTCGTGAAAGCAAGAAATGGTTCGGTGAGTTACTGTTAGACTACGAGTATAAGTAAAACAGATGTAGAAGCTTCAATCGTAAATCGTTAGGGTGGTTTTATTTGCGAACGACAAAACTATTTGCAGCGTAAGAACTTCGTACTCGTCTTATCTATTGTACTACTGTTGTTAATACAAGACTATCGGTTAAAAGTGTTAAGATTAGCGGTCACGCTAATGTCTTTTGTCGAAGGACCGAATTCCGATTTTCAATTTTAACTACCTGTAAATAAATTCTGACGATTACTTCAATTTCTGTTTTGTTATGTAATCGCTGTTTTTTTATTATTATTGTTGCGGTTGGGATTACTATGATTATTATTGAAATTTAGTTTTATTATTATTGTTCTGATTACTATTGTAATTATTTATTATTGTCATTTATTATTATTATTATTATTATTGTTTTATCTTATTTTATTTATATTGCTGAAGTAATAAATTTGGCTTAGATCCGGCCCCTGCATGATAGGGGGGGAGGTTTTTTAGCGGGTGAGAGCCCCGCACTGCCGTCAGTGCGGGCCTGACGGCGGCGGGCAGAGCTTTTTCCTCCCCCTACGGAAAGGGGAAAAAACTAATAAATTGTAATTATATAAACATTTTCAATCGTCAATCTCTCAATATCCCGCTCGAACCGCGAACACGCGACACTATCATAATTAGCAAGGTTGTTACGTTTGCGATTCGGTAACGAGCAATTTACCTTGTAGTTTTACATTTAAATTGTTCAAATGTTCCATAATATCTGTAAGAAACGTCAGATCCCAGTGCCGACTTTCATTTTTTAGAAGCAAACAGTAATTGTGCTTGCTTCACCTTTTCCTTCCAAACAATGTAAACAATGTAAGACGCTTTTGCGAAGATTCCAAAATTTGTCAAGCGCTTTGCCTGTTGAAAGCCGGCGTACATTACACTACAGAATTAATTCACCGTCTTCTTCCCGCTCTTCGGGAAACAAGGCGATTAAGGGTGCGTGATCGAATCCGTTTACACACCGAACTACCGGATCAAAAACGTTAGGCAAATTCATATCTTTACCGCCAACAGCCTCTTTATGCAGTACGCAGTAATACTTAAAAACGTCTCTTTTCAACTAATTTTCGAGAAGCGATAAACAACCTTTATTTTTACCGATCACGGCTGGGGTTCCATTCACGCATATGTTATCTAATCTATCTCGCTGTAAGTTACTGTTCTCAATGACTGATTTTATTCCAGTAAAGATGTCTTCGCCTCTCGTTGTTACTAACTGCCGCAACTCTAAACGTTCTTCGATAACATCAAAATTTTCATCGATACAACGCACAAAAATACTTAATCGAACAATGTCGCTATTATCAGCGCTCTCATCGACTAAAGAAAAATATTTACATGAGGCTAATGCAGACACAATTTTTTCTATTAACGTTCACAGCCAGGACATCTACCGACGTATCACCGAATTTCATGAAAGGGCAATTTTTTCCACAGTTTCTTTAATTTTCGCGTCAGAAGCGCAATCAGTAAGAAAATTGCAGACTAGTTTAATTTCTTCGCCGTCAAAGTAAGGTTTCTTTTTTCGCGTAAGAAGTAAAGAAATCTCCTAAAATTCTTTGACCGTTGACGTTAATTAACTTTTTTGGGGAAAACCATTTGTTGGCTCATTAAGGATTTTTTTTTTTGTTAAAGAATTTCGTCCTCAAAGATGAACCGAGAGGGTACGACGTATCATTAACATTGCCGTGCTTGAAATATTGCTCAAAGTTAAATTTTTTTTATCACTGCTACACCAGTACCCCAAATCAAACAAACCGGTTTCGATATATTTGATTAATATAGAACAAAAAGAGTTCCTCCCGCACATCACTGAATTCACGAAGAGTAATATTTTCGTTTTCAAGTAGATGGCTTACTTAAAGACATAATATGAGAAAAATTTAGACGACATGCACGAAAATAGAAGTAAAATGCACATAAATCTGAACCGGGATCGACTTCATACGACTACTACGGCTAATTGTCAAAGCTATTAGGCACCCGTCTACGCATTACTGGCGCCGTCTACCAGACATGCCTTTTCTTTTTTTTCTGTTTAGCCTCCGGTAACTACCGTTTAGATAATTCTTCAGAGGATGAATGAGGATGATATGTATGAGTGTAAATGAAGTGTAGTCTTAAACATTCTCAGTTCGACCATTCCTGAGATGTGTGGTTAATTGAAACCCAACCACCAAAGAACACCAGTATCCACGATCTAGTATTCAAATCCGTGTGAAACTAACTGGCTTTACTAGGACTTGAACGCTGGAACTCTCGACTTCCAAATCAGCTGATTTGGGAAGACGCGTTCACCACTAGACCAACCCGGTGGGTTTACCAGACATGCCTGGTGTCTTGTAAAGCAACGCAAATATAACAGTTTAAAGGAAATAAAAATTATAGATATCGGTGACTCATAAGTGTTGTTAATTTTACAATCAGTCGCAATGTTTATATTAAATGTAATCCGAATGAATACTCGTGTATTCTGTTGAAAACAACACGATTATTGTAGAGTAAAATTATCGTTTCGGTTATGTTTCAAAATTATGACAGATTTTATTTTTTTGTCCGAAGTTGACATTCCAAAAAAATTGCTATTTCTATATCCTTCGCGTGCCATTCATCGTGACCCTGCGTGCCACGGGTTGGCCAGACACGACCTAGGTACTTCTGAAGCGAGACATACCTGATCGGATGACCTGCCGTCGGTACACGAGCTCGTCGTGTATCAGCTAACCGACCTATACGTAACATTGTTTTTTATTTTGGACCGAATATCATTCTATGTTGTCGACTCCACAACAGGATTATCTTGCAAGCCTGGACTGCCCCGAACTCGATCTCGCTTTTCGTATCTCCTTTAATCGGTAAAAGCCCGGCGAGTCATCCCCATAAGCGATGATGCTACAGCCACCGGATAATCTCAACCGCATCGAAGAGTCAAATTCGACAAGGCGATGTACAACCGGGATCGGTCAACGAAGAGTAGATGAACCCGTAGACCGATTCGGACCTGGAGAGACTGCTGGACCGCAAACACGGGGAACCGGGGTACAAGTTGACACCGTTCCTGACCGTGGGTCACGGTTCCTGATCGTGCGACTCTCAAAGGTATAAAGGCGTTGAGACCTTCAGCCGAGAGCGATTACTGGGGAACGGAAGGACACCGCAGAACATACCGTGTTCGAACGCGACAGATTCTTGCATCGATCGAATGCGACAGGGAAGCAAGCCCGAGAGAATTCAGCACCCTAAAGCCAGAAAACATCGCTGGGACTACGCTACAGAACAAACGGGCGCGGTTCGCGATTACCCGAACAAAGCTGACGGAAGAAGTGCGGGGATGAATTCCCTCTTAATTTTCCCCGGGACTGTGTTTGAAATCAAATCAGGTCCAGCCCCAAGGATAGCTAACAGATACACACGTATATGCGCGCATTTACATACATTACCTGGGAAAGCAGTAAATCCAAAAGATCAATCAGGCGAGGAAATCGAAAATTTATTACTTCTTAAAGTGTGTAAATAAGAGTTATTTTAATAATTGTATAAAACATTTTATTAATGACGGATAAAGTTCACGCTTTCATTAAGAAGCTTGATATTTGGATTACTCGCCTTTAAGGAAATTTTTTTATATTTCCCTCGCTTCCGATTATATTGAGAAAAACTCGGATGAAGAAGACACTATTATTCACCTCACTTTGGATAGCATGAAGATCATTTGCGCGAGCTAAAAATTCAGTCGGTGGAGTATTTCCCCGAAGATAAAAACGATTTCTGGAAGAAACGGGTACTGAATCCATTAGTGAAAACGTTGCAGCTGTTAAGTTACCGGTTGAGATTCAAGACTGGCTCATCGAAATATCTGCCGATAAAACGCTACGACTACAATTCACGTCAGAAGATTTAGATACGTTTCGGCTTGCTGGTCGAAGTGAATATGGAAATTTAGTTACAGAAACGTTGACAATATTAATCCCTTTCGCAACGTCTTCCCTCTGTGAAAAGGATTTTACGTCTACGGTCGCAAAAAAAAACTAAATATAGGAATCGTCTTTTATCATTTGCTTTTGTGTGTTTCTAATATAGATCCACGAATGGAGAAACTAACAAACGTAAGTAAAATGTTTATAATAATGATTTTTTCTTATAAAATGATTTCATTGTTGTTTACGTGTAAAGTTGTAGGATAATTTCGCGACTCCCTCGGGTTGAGAAACGCTGCTGTAAGTAAAGCTAATTGATCTGGGATCCGATTCTAAATTATAGTTAGTCTTGTTGTATATATAATACTTTCACAGACATAAATATCGGAATAACATTAAGTATGTATGAATTATATACTTCTTTGCCGGATATTTTTGACACAAAAGACCCTTTTTTTAATGAAAATGGAAAAAATTATAGAACTATGAAACTTGACAGAAACAGTCTTGTTAGGTAAAAATTACTTATCGACTCGACCGATCTTTGATAGGTTTCGTTCCTTTACCGTAAAATAAATATCTACTCCTAGTTATCCCCAAACGTCCTCTAAAGCAATGTTTTGGTGCCGGTCAGAAGCGGCAGTTTTTATACTCGTATAAAAATTCCCGTTCCGTATCGCCACACACAAGCTTCTAGCTATTCACCGTCATCCGGTGAACCCAAGCCTTCTTCCTACCTCGTCCCCTTATAGTTTCCGATCTTCCCTCGAACTGTAACATTCACCCTTCTTCCTCGTTTCCTTTCTCCTTCTACAGACCCTTCCGATGCGATCGACAAAATTCTTTTCCTCTAATCACATGTCCTACTATCCGGTTTCTTAAAACGTTCCGTAGTTATTTCCTCTAATTCTTTAGAATTTCTCCGACTCCACTTCAGTAATTCCTCTTCTTATCGAAGCGTTTCTTTGCCATCGCTACCCTTTCGATTAATTACACTGCGCTCTACCAGAGCTCTTCACGATATTTCCAAAATATCTGTAATATTCTACTTCACTTCTAGCGAAGTAAAACTTACCGCTAAATCCTCTTTATTATTAACTTCCGTTACTTTACTTTTTCCTGTATTCGTTTTCATTCCGTACTCTTTCATTCCTTCTTCCAGAGCTGTTAACAATCTTTGAAGCGCTTGTGTGCGTCAGCTTTAATCACCGTATCAAACCTTATTGCATCTTACTTTTACGTCCTCCTGTGCTTATTCCTTCTTTTCATTCGGTGTAAATGTTGAACGGAGTCGGTGAGAGGCGGCATCCTTACCTTACAACTCGACCTAGACTCACCCGGTCGATCGTATTCTTATTTACTTTCATCGTTATTTTTTTGTCTCTGGTATAATTCTTTAGTTAACCTTTTGTTTCCTATTCTCACGTTTGACTTCATCAAATGCCTTTTCTAAATATACGAAACACAAACTCATACCTCTTCCTGTCTCTCTAAATATCTCTCTCCGACCATCCGAAGTAGCCCGATGGCCTCTCTGGTTCCTTCCCCTTTCCTTTTCTGAACCTTCCTCTCCTTCAATCTCTTCCTCCTGTTTAGGACTCTTAACAACACCCAAGTTACACGGTCGATTAATCGTCACCCCGTGTATTACCGTTAAATTTTGTAATAGCGGTGTAAAATACGAGTATTTTATCGCCGTGAGAAATTACATCTAAAAAACGTAAACGTTAATCGACGGTGTACAAGATCGTAACAGAAACATTTTTTCGGTGAAGTTATAAAATTAATTAAGCAAAACGATTTCAATCGCTTAAGAACAATGAAAATAATATTTTTTTCTCTTACTTTCTGTCGAAATCCCGTAAATCGTCTTCTATATTAGCGTACATTACTGTTATATTAACGTTAGTGAGTAACATCGTTTTTATACGTATTACCGATGATTATCGAACGTAAATATAAATAATAATTAATCGAGATTAAAAATTATTAAGTAATGTTTACTTAATCGCCTGCTTCATTCTGGTACATGAGGAGACGATAGGAATCCGAACGAAATTCGAACGAAAACTCGTATTTTAAAACCGTATAGAATTTAAACGATTTTAATCGTTCGTTAAAACATCCGGATGCGATCGGTTTCTGTTTACAGAAACGCACACCGAACCTAGAAAAAATGTGAAGAGACGCTTCGTTCGATAAAAAAATGCGAGTTTCGTGGAGTCGCATGGTTCGGAAAATTTTAAGGGACTCGCTAATAGGAATGATCGCGGAAGTCGCGACCACACCGGACGATCGAACACGTTTAGATCGGTGTGAACGTGTCGTTTAACACGAAGGAACATGCTACCAAAAGGCAGGCAAAAATGCTACCTTGTAACTGTCAGTCGCCGATCGGTACATGAAAGGAGAGAATAAAAAGTATTTATTTCTGTTAAGCGTAAACTGTACTTTCTTATTCGTTTGTAGCCGGCCGGTTTCGTTTTTATTCTAATTCTTTCTTTACGAACGGTTAAAGAATATAATTTAACCGCTTCGATTTCGTATGTTACAGTTTAAATAGAATTCAATATCCTCCCGGAATAATACTCTGATATTACGGAAATTTCTCGTTAGTAATACAAGATGCGTTGGAGATTTTGAATGCGATCCTTATTTTGCCGGGTCTTTTAGGTTCATCGCTCTTCAACGCATGTTAGTAATTAGTAGCAGCGGATTGTATTTATTTGTTTTCTAATTAATTATACCGTTTATGAATACATCGCCCACCTCAGTGACGGATTGGTAGCGTCTCTACCTTTCATATGGAGGTTCCGGGTTCGAGTCCCGGTAAGGCGTGGCTATTTTGTACGCTACAAAATTCATTATCGTTCATCAGTAATGGGGAACTCAGCTTGACGACTCTATTTACGAATACATCGATTAATGCGGTCGACCGATCTCTAATAAGAGTACTTAAATACTCGTATAAACGGGTCTGAACTAAACGAAAATCATTAGGTACTTTAGGAAATAATTCTAGTATCGTAAATATTATAAATTTAGCTTTTGAACGACATTATCTCCGAGTATTTTTTCTAAATAGGAAGAGTAACGAAATTCAGTCGCATTTCATATCTTCCGACTTAATTTACATAAAAAATTAATATTTGATAGCATAGCTTTTGTACGTCAACACGCTTAGTTACGGGGTTCGTTCTTTTATCGTATCTCTATAAAAACGTTTCTCCTTAATTAATTAACCGGGTCGATTGTATCCCTCTTAACTAAGAGAACGGTAAAATAACTAATTTTACCCGGTCGACTCGGTTTTTCGTAGGAAATTATACCTTACTGTTTCGAAGAATCGATCGTAATGATAAGTACAGATATTAATATTAATGTATATTTATAGTTTTGTCGATTCACTGTTGCGTTTTTTTATTTTGTTTCGATTCTCTTCTCTATCCACTTAAAATAGTTTGTGTCTGTTTTCGTGCGACTTTTATTTTTATTTATTTCTCTGTATTTTCTTTGCCGCTGTTTGTCTAACACCTTATACTAGTTTTGTCGATCTTCTACATTACTGTATTTTACAGATAAAAATTTCACGCAGTCAGCCTCTACATACTGTATTCGAGCGCAGGTTTTTCTTGTGAAATTATTCATTCGTTCCCGAAGATGCGTTTCCTTTTCCTCTCTCGGTTTACATTTCCTTATATTTTCTTCGCTTGTTAATTTGATGTACGCATCGACCTGGACGTTTTTCAAAACATCAACCCGATTTGACGACTCTTACTAACGACAACTAAACGAAGAATAATTCCCGAAAAAGTTGTAAATACAACAAGAAGCAAGCGAGGTGGAAGTGTTGAGCCGTTATTGTTACCGGTTACGGGGACGCAAATACCGGTTTGAAAAAGGAGTCGGGTAGCGGCGGACGGAATCGACCGAGCCTGAAATATTTAAAATATACGGATGTCAAAGTCGGTTTTCGCTTATTTTAAATGTAATTTAATAGTTAATTACCGGTATAAAGTGTGATTTGCCCGGGTTAAAACTTAATTCGATGAAAATATTTAAAAAAAGGAAAGGGAACGAATTTCAGTTATCGCTCTTACCTCCGAACTTCATTAATTTAAAAACAAGAAATTTGGCGACGCGATAAAAGACTGATGCCGAAAAACGTGTAATTTAAAAATAAATTTTTGATAGGATAGGGTGATTATAGCTAAACGTCTGGAAAATTATGCCGCTTTATAATAATAAAAAAAAACATTCTCGATCGGCTGATGAAAATCCATTCGATTTATTAAACGATTCTGAAGCAACATCAAAATATAGAACAAAATAAATACAATATTATATGTACCTTACATTTGTAAATTAACGCGAGATAGAACGATGCATTTTTTTTAGTTTTTTTATTAACGAATGAAGAAAAATTAGCGTTATTAAAATTGATAATAGGAACCGGTCTTAGTTTTTGCGTTACCGGATTTATTGATGTTACTTGTCGGCGTATTCAGAGTATCAGTCGTTATTGTAACTATTTTTGCAATTGAACCTGTTAAAACCGGTTCGTTTGCTTTCCTGTCGGTAATAATGTATTCTATTAGTGCGTGATGTTTATTTTAAATACAGACTACTAATTGAAAACGTGATGCGGTCGCCTCAAACTTGCAAAAACCGGTTACATTCGGCTAGACATTATATTCTTCGTAACGCGTTAATATTAAACGAATAGTCTGCGAATTCTAGAACCGTGACAGAAAGGAAAAAATAAATTTAAATTAAATTAAATCCGATTGTAAATAATAGAGTACCGTTTCGGTTAAAAACGCGCGTCGATATTATCGGTCGCGGGCAGGCGGTTCTTATAATGAATATAATAATAGAATATCCCCCTGCGGTAAACGAAATAAAAAGCGTTAACGTTGTAGATCGAGCTCTTAAAAAATTACCGACCGATGAAATTATGTTTTTATACGGTTTACGTTAGTCTTCGATTCGCGCGCGGTGTTTTGAAGAGTAAAAGCGACCTTTGTTAAAAAAATAAATACATAGAGTTCGGTATATTTATATGCCGTAACTACGCGTTGAACTCTTCTGTTCTAAAGACTGCATTACGATACAAATAGATTTTCACAATTTCAGGATCGCGAAGTAGAAGAAGAATTATTAAAACTGCTGGTTATAAACGACGTCTTACAAAGAATTACGGTCCCTTGGCGTTAGCTTAGAACACGGTTCAGAACTTAACATTTATCTCCTTCGAACGCTTTGCTTGTTTTCACCTCCAGGAAAACCGGTTATCAATTACACGTAATTTGTCGTAATTATTACAGGCTTTTTTTAATAAATTAAAATTAAAAACCATAAAAAACCAAGCTCCGGTAAGGTATTTTTTCTTGACGAATATTATTGTCGCGTATATCTTTGCCGATGAATTCAAAGCTTAATAATTAAGTAGCTTCATCGTAAAACTTTGTTACGAAAGGTATTTTTTTATTTTCCCGTCATTTTTCTATTAAACGATAAGATTTCATTCCGATTTTTTTAAAAATTTAACCTTAAAACAAGCGAACAAAAAAATAACTTCAAATTCACATTCAAGCGGTATAAATGTGAAATTACATCGATTAAGTAAGTCGACAGCAACGTATGCTCGGTATTCTGTAAAAACATTCAAAATGGAGTGTTTATCCTGGAAAAATATTATTAATTCATCTCGTAAATCCGACAACCGGGTTAAAACTTTCCCCGCCATAACCGTCTGATCTCTGTACGAAAAGAAGAGATTTTTTCTTTTAGTCAATTTCATCGCGTAGGTTAGCAAGCATCCTATTCTGTACCGGTCGACTAATAATAAAATGTTTACGGGTTTACGAAGAATTTGTTTGAGATTTTCCGCCATATTTTTTGCGATTATTATTCATCCGATTACATCAGATGATGTAAGTAGACCAAATTACAAGGAACGCGTACGCATCAAGCTGAAACCTGTAAACTGCCCGTGTTAGTACAGGCGTGTTCATACCCGTCGCTATCAACGCAGCCGAATAGTTTTAATTAGGTTTCATCGGGTTCGGGTTCGAGGTTGCGAAATATTCATTATGTATTTTTTTTTACTTTTTGGGGATTGCGGAGCTAAAACGTTTGAGAATCACCGACTTACAGTAAAAACATAAGCAATTATGTATTTTTTTTTACTTTTTGGGGATTGCGGAGCTAAAACGTTTGAGAATCACCGACTTACAGTAAAAACATAAGCAATTATGTATTTTTTTTTACTTTTTGGGGATTGCGGAGCTAAAACGTTTGAGAATCACCGACTTACAGTAAAAACATAAGCAACAAATTACAAATATAATTAAAAAAGTGACAGTTTTCAATATTTAGATCATGGACGGACGTGATCGAACAAGGCGGTGCGGCAGCGCGTGTATCGTTAAGGCACACGTATTAATCTTCATATTAACTGTTCCAGGTGTGATCGGTCGTTTAAAAAGAGCTTTAATGTTTGACGTCCCCAGATGCTAATCCTGGTAGTCGGCATTCATCGAGTGAACCCGATAAATATCAAACGATTTAACAACTTAATCCTAACCTCAAACGGTGACGTGAGCGAAGCTATTCTCTGACGACAGCTTTTGTTGTTCGTCGCTCGCTTTGTTGTACGCTAACATATATTGCCGTTTATGGCACTGTAGGCAGTGAATACAATAACACTTACGTCAGAAACCGTCTCGTATTACGTAATTTTATTTATTATGTCTACATCTCCCTAATTAATATAATAATAATTTAATTACCGCTATAATTAATTTTTATTGCGTTTTACATAATCGCCCCAGTAAATTATCTGAAACGATGTCCTTATTAGCATAAAACCGGCTGGCAACGACATCGAAGAAATTTTTAGGAGTTCATATTTTGAAATGTTTCCTTCGTCGCTAATACAGTTTAAAATTATTATTATTAAAGGTAGGGACCCTTCAATAAATTACGTAAGCACAGAATTTTGACTTAAACCTTCTAGCCCTGTAACAAAACATTCCTCTTCCCGATATGCATAATTCTTATTTAATATTTTGCTACGAGATAAAATTAAAAACTACGAAGCAAATTTTAAGGGCCGTAAATACACCGTTTTTTCCGTCTTTGCGTTCCGTCTTAAATCGGAACACTCCATATACTCCGTCTTTTCTCCGGTCTCGACTGTTTTGCACTTCAAACGTAACAGTAACGACGTAACGTCCGATTGTTATATCCGATATAACAACAGCAACAGCAATCTCTCGCTTAATAAACGGGGAAAAACAATTTTTAAAAAAGTGGACAAAAGATTCGCTTATGAAAACAGGAAAACTAAGCCGCATTGATATGTTGCCTGAATTAATATTAGAACCCGACGATCGCTATAATTTCTAACGAATGATGGACGAAGGTACTTATAACGATCCCCTAAAATAAAAAAAAACAAGGTACCAGATAGAGGAAATGTATAATTACTCACAAAATCTTTACTGCAGCGCTGTGCTTTTTAACGACTGGACGTAATTATAAAATGTAATAACATATAACAGTAATTACTTTTTCTAATGCGATACCTAATCATGATATCGATTCAAGCACTGAGTGTTGTTATACAGACTACACGTGCAGCTGTATGCAAGTTTTGAAGACGGTACGAGAAGAAAAAAAATTCTTCCGCAGTTCTGCGTAAGAAGACCGATTTTTCGTATTTTATTTGTTTCCACATTACGACTTGCAGTAACATAACGAACCACGATTCTAACTTGCCCTTCTCAAATCTTTTCACACTTAAATTGAGCGTAACTCAAGAACGACTCGACCAATTTTCATAACCACAGCTTTTGATTCACTACTTTAACCACCGATGCGAATGTCACAAGCGACATATACATCGGTGTACCACGCTTAGCTCGGAACCTACAATCATAAATAATTTTAAGCAGGACCACCCGACTGAGCTGATGTAACCACTATCCTACCCGGTGCTACGGATTAGTTCACACTGAACTCAGGCATCCGACTTATCCGTAAAATCATAAAAAACAAACTAAATAAACCGAATATATAAATAAAAACTTAACTATCCGTAATGTAAAACACTAACTGAATAACGTCTCAAGAACGCAAAATAAAAACTCTACGATCACAAATATAAGAAGTAATAATAAAACTACCCTACAGAAACAAACTTAATAACTCTAACAAAACCTTAATTTAAAATCTAATAAATCACAAACCAGAAACAAGTGTGAACAGTCGTAAACATAAAACGTAAATAACGCTAATAAAATAAAGCTTAATCAACAAAACGAAACAAACGCCCGGAAGCCAGGAAAACATTTAACGCTACTAACCGCCTACATATATATCTATTCTCGGAACGGCAATCGAGATTCGCTGGCTTCTGGGATCGAGAGCAGTTTATGCAGGTAGGAGGATCACCGTCCATCCTAACCTGACAATCCTTTGCCGCAAAAGGAACAAAGTTCCTTCTCCTTGCAAACCCTGGGTACGTGACCAAGTCCCTGACATCGAAAACATCGACCGGCATTTAAATGATCATTAATTTTATACGACCGACAGTCTACAAACAATATATCGGTTTCTAGAAATTTTGTTCGCAAATCAACCGGATAATGCAACCCGTTAGATTTTCTGCGGCCAGCCCGGAATAACGAACCCACCGGGTTGGTCTAGTGGTTAACGCGTCTTCCCAAATCAGCTGATTTGGAAGTCGGGAGTTACAGCGTTCAAGTCCTAGTAAAGCCAGTTATTTTTACACGGATTTGAATACTAGATCGTGGTTACCGGTGTTCTTTGGCGGTTGGGTTTCAATTAACCACACATCTCAGGAACGGTCGAACTGAGAATGTTCAAGACTACACTTCATTTACACTCATACATATCATCCTCATTCATCCTCAGAAGAATTATCTAAACGGTAGTTACCGGAGGCTAAACAGGAAAAATAAAGAAAGAAAGCCCGGAATAACGAACCCACCAGGTTGGTCTAGTGGTGAACGCGTCTTCCCAAATCAGCTGATTTGGAAGTCGAGAGTGCCAGCGTTCCGGAGGCTAAACAGGAAAAAGAAAAGCCCGGAATAACGGCTTAAGAAGACTCGCAAGTTCTTCCAAAGACTTATCCGTTCTTTAAACTATTACTGCATCAACAAACTCCTTACCGACATATCCTGCGGAACGTCTTACACAATCGTGTGAATTTTTTTTTTTTTTTTTAGTCGCTTGTGAAACTTTTTCACACGCAAACGTTGTCGTATCGTGAAAATTAGAAGTTTTTCTTAACTTTAAGACGGAAATCTTTTTTATCCCCTACTTAGCACCGGTGAAATCTACCTCCGCCTTCCGGCATGCAGAAAGGGATTTTTTTTTTATTATACATACCGATCAGTTTGTAAGAGAAACCGTACCAAACGAAAGAGTAATTTAGTTCGACTCCCGTACTTACAGCTTAAAAACATTTTTCCCATTTCAGCCGGCAAAACATAATCTTTATGAAACGGAAAAGCCTTAATTTAATTATCCGGATAAAATTTTTTAATGGCAATTCTGTAAATATATTTTTGCAAAGAAAAAACTTTCTTATCGACATTAAGTTAATTTAGACGAACTGACGTTTAAAACAAAACACTATAATAAGAATAAAGATAAATATTACCGCACAATTATCGCTATCCAAACGTTGTTTCAGTAATAAACTCGTGTTACACGAAAGATATAGAATTACAATATGAATCGAAACCTCTTTTTTATTACACAATCTATAGAATATACAGATAAGAATTTTATATCCGTTTCGAAATTTCTTTTTTATAATTACAATAATAATAACGACATACTAAGTACGAGTAATTACAAAAAGTTTACGAATTTTGCGAATCGAATACCTCACCGCACTAGTGTCTTACCGTGTTATGATTGTTGTAGAGCGAAAAGCGATTCGTACAAGAGTTAGATGTAACTAGGATAAATCACAGAAAATCCCTATCTTCCGAGGAAGACCGAGAATACGATCGATACCGATGCAAGGATCGAATACGGTCGTAATTTAAAGTATCTTTTCAGGAAAAATATCCATTTAAAATGATTAAAACACCGACACACCCACCACACCTGCTTCTTGTTATATTTATACGTTAATCGAGAATTATTCTTCGTTTACTTGACTTTAGTAAGAGTCGTCAAATCGGGTTGATGTTTTGAAAAACGATCAACCCGATCGGGTTGATGTACGTAACGTACATCAAATTAAGAAGCGAAGAAAGTATAAGGAAACGTAAACCGAGAGAAGAAAAGGAAACGCATCTTCGGGAACGAATGAATAATACCACAAGAAAAACCTGCGCTCGAATACAGTATGTAGAGGCTGTCTGCGTGAAGTTTTTATCCGTAAAGTAATACAGAAGACTGACAAAACTATTACAAGCGGATAGACAAACAGCGACAAAAAATAAAATACAGAGAAATAAATAAAAATAAAAGTCGTGCTGAAAATTGTCAAAACTATTTTAAGTGAATAGATAAAGAGCATCAAAAACAATAAAAATTTTAAAAAACGTAACCTAGACAAAAACTATTATTATAATTGGCTAGAAAAAACATATACTGTACGAGTATCGGCACGTAAGTTGGCACCAAAAACCGCTAGTGTTCGGCAAACATTTGGCACAGTACTAGCCGACGGAAATGTCACTCGTGGCATTCGCATCGGTGGCATCCTGGCCGAGGCGGACTGGAATATGTAAAAGCCGAGGTTTCGAATATGATCTCCGGTAAAGCCCGTAAAGGCTAGGAACTGACGGGGTGGCGAAGTGTGTCTTCCCCCACGGGGGTCAGGCCGTCTGAATATACTGTCGGTTTAATATAGATGATTTATAATCAAAAATAAATACGATGCTATTTAATTAAAAGTTATCCCGATTAATAGTGTTATTTTGAAGTACTTAAATAATAGTTTTCTCTTCTCGCTTATTGCTGCTGCTCGCAAATTCCGAAATCGCTGTCGTCGGTAGATTCTAAATTCACATTTATTACAAAATTATGGATGTGCACATCGTATAAATGTTCATCTTCGATAAATTTTTTTCAATGTTGACAACACGCTGCAGACATTGCTCCACTCGACTTATTGTAATACTTATACGACGACGCTTTATGAAATTCCTCTTCGGCTAACTTCCGAACATCCGACACGTTAAAAGTTGTATTTATTTTAGCTACCTGCCGTTTCACTAGACTCCAAACCGGCTCGATGGAATTTAAGTCGGCGCGACAAGGTGGCAACCGTAGAACTGTCTGACCGTAGTTTTCGAAAATCTCATCTATTAGAAATTTCTTTTGATTTTCTTTGTGAAAATTAAAAATATCGTGTAAATAAGTCTTCGTCATAGCAGAACGATTAATTCGTTGTTCGTCTCACCGTTTTATCATATCGCTTTTTAAAGAATTAGAATTTGGCTGCTTTTGTAGCAGAACGTTCTGGCAGATGCGTTATCTAGTACAAAGACCGACCAGGGTGGCAAGTTGGGAACGCACTTCTCCCGTAACCGTTTCGTGTACTTTTCGGAATCCATCGATTCCTGATAATCTCCTTTCTTATTTGGCTCGTACATAAGTACAGCATTGTTAATGAATTGTTTATTACAGCCGGCATGAACAATTATTACATAGTATGCCCTTGGATGCTGTGTTTTCAGTTCCTCATGAAAGTTTGTGTCTACCCACGATTTTGCTGTCGCACGACTACTGTGAATGTAGGTTTAATCTGTGTATACAATCAGTCTTCCTTCTTCGCGAAACAGTTCAATTTGTCGTAGAAATTTCATTCTTTGCATTTTAATGTGCCGTTCTATCAGTATTTTCCGGCTGTCTTCGTTTTTTCCGATCTAAACCATTTAACCTAACATTCTCCTTACAGATTTTTCACTCCCTTTGAAATTAGTTTCACTTTCGCGGGTTTTATGCGTAATTTTCTTTACCGTAGAAACACATTTTTCGGTTACATGAAGTTTATTTATTAAACGCCTAAAAGCATCCGTGTCAAACGAATCTAAGTTGCACACAGTATTGGGGCGAAGTACACGTTATTCGGCGAAACGAACACGATGACTTCTCGGTTTCATTTGATTTCCCTTTTGGTATAATTCTTTGGACCGTTCGTTTTGATAATTTTGTCGCTTGAACAACCGTATTCTGACTTCAGTTTCCTCACTATTCCGGTTCCGGCATTGTTTAATAAAAAGAAATTGTAAACATCGAATACAATTTCCTTCGCCGGACTATGAACTAACTGAAAACTAGAAAATAGTATTTAAATATTAAAAATTTAAACGACTGAATTTATGACAATGTCCTAAATGAAAACAACACAACAAATAGTAAAAATAAATCACTAACAGCTATTCACTTCATTAAGTAAAATATAGACGGCGATGAATGTTTCTATAATAATCACTTCTAGAACATAATTACAAGGGATGTGTGACATATGATTCTTCATAGCGCAATGATTACAGTAGATTAAAAATATGAAAATGAAATTCTTAAAATTGCGTGTTGTATTTACAGTAATTCATAAACAGCACAATAGTCTTGTACGATTCTATTATTATTAGTTGCTATACACCAGAAAGTAGGCCTAGATCGCAACATGAATATATAATTTACAATATAACTCAACTTTTTTGCAATTTTTTATAACATACGCTACAGCAAGTTTATGAAACATGATTTTTCTTATATTACCTCGCTCTTGGACTTTGTAAGTAAGATTCATAGTACGGAACCTTTCAGTCGAATTTTGAAGCACTTCCATTTATCCATTCGCTATGAAATTTTGCATACAGGTTTGCTCCTGGTGACAACATGTTTTAGTCATATTTTAAGGTCGCTAAGATGCGTTAATTAAAGAAAAATATGCCCCTTGAACTTATGCAACCTCGTTTAACGCATCATTTCTTAGCGAAAGAATTATCCGTGTTTGTGATATTGTACTTTCAATCGATTAAATTGAACGAAAGTATTTTTTCTACGGCCGAGGCAAAAACTCAAATTTCACATAACCGTTACATTCAATATTTACGTCTGATGATTCACGATATTTACGAGCTAGTAAATGAAAGTTATTACTCCTCTTCGATCGTTAGTGAAAAGTGGCAAATTTTCCCCGCGTAATTTACAAACTACGAGTAAGATCAAAATCACCTTAAAATTGCAAGAAAAAAAATCAAAAAGGTTAAAAAAGAACAAAAAAAAATCAAAAAAGTAATTTTGCTGCCGACAGAACTTGAACACGCGACCGCACACACGGTGAAAAAAAAACTGCCCGCAGCTTTTGTTGAATTATGAATGGAGTTTGGAAATTCGGAATTTCCTTTATAGTACTGAGTGACATTACTGACCGATTCATTGTATGAATGCACAAGAGATTTTAGTATGCGAGACTAGAGACCTAAGATTTGTGATGTTTGAAGTGTATATGAGTATATACAGTAATATTTTAAGATATACTAACTTAGCACGTATCAAAGTACAAATCTTTGCTCCCCACTCTTTAGGCCATTCATAACGCGTATGAAAAAAAGTGCCAAAAACATCAAATTTTTAATTTGAAGCTATGAGTGTCACATAATCTTACACATCACCATCAAAGCTTGTTGTGAAATCCATTCTTAGATACCGTCCTAAAATTATTTTTTACCTTTTAGCGCGTTTAATTTAAGAACGGTGTTTTAAATTTTTTTTTTACGTATTTTTTGTATATTACCGTTCCACAAAAGAGATAAAGAAAATAACAATATTTTTAGTTTGCTTGTAACAAGAGGCCAGTGCGTGCAAAATGCTAGTACATAGGCTATCAGTCTCTGCGCCACATAAGTGCCGATATATTTAGCTCCTTTCCAACGATATCTACAGCTGATGATCGCTAATAAGTGTGAAATATGTTTTTCTTTTCGCTCGGATATTAAAACTACAAATGATTAGAGGAAGATACACCGATATTTAAACTAATTCCTAGGATCAATTTTTCGGAATAGCATGATACAATCTCCGACGAGGGACAGGTTGACCGGATAAAATTAAGTAAGAGTGACACAACCAACCGACGTTCGTTTTTCATCCGGTTACTTAACGGTTATCCGGTATTTCAGCAAGTTTTCATAAGAATAAGAAAAAATAAATACGCTTAACCTAACGGTCTAATTAAAACAAATGTTTCAATAGAAAACTACGGCGGTTAAATAAATTAATCTTTATCAAAAATTTAATCGCTTAAATTTAGTCACTTTTTCGAGTTAAAACATCCGGCTAACGTTCATGTTCTCAGTCGGTTACGAAGCGTTAACGTGTAAGCGTATAAATATTAAATACGCACGGGTAATAATAAGATTATTTTTTTCACGATTTTAAATACGTAAATAATTTATCGATAAGTAAGACTCTCTCGTGACAACGCGTGCGTTATCTTTCATTCGACGACGAAAGTATTAGTTATTTTTCTTTAGATTTTGTAATACGACACTATATAAAAATAATATTAACCGACATAAAATATCAAAGCGCCGTACTTTATTTAATGTATTTTTACGTTTTATTTTCTTTAAATAAAAATAAAAAAATTTTCCTTTAGGCCGACGAAAATAAACTTAGCCCCTCGCTAAAAGCCCGTACGTCACATCTGATGCATTCACTCTCGGTCGTACAGTACGACGAAGAATTTTAGAAGATTTTAAATAACCAGAAAGGTAGACTCAAGAGCAACTACGGTTTTTCGTACGATTTACGGGTTCGTCAGACGCGTTTCGAAGAGAACGTCAATTCAAACCGGTTCGGTTCGCCGGGATATCTTCTAACGGGTTCGTACGATCATCTAGTTCGTTTACGTAGGACGAAGGGCCTCGCCCTTCGCATCGGATTACATGCAAAAACTAAGCGCGCGCACTAGGTTCAAATATCGATTAACGGTTCGAGGACTGAAAGTCAGCCGAGCGAATCGACGAGTTTTTATTCTTGCAGAAAACATCACGTCGTCCGGATCTTACTGCAGCGACGGATATTCGGCAAGGAAACAACGTAATGTTTTCTTTTACCGAAGCCGAATAGAAGTGCGGAAGTGCGAATAGACGCTGCTTATCGTCAGTCGAAGAATAAGACTCGGTTTTTAAAATATCTGGTGAACAGTGCGACTATACGAGAGACTCGCTAGAAAGTTCTCCGCCTGAGAAAGATAACACACGAGTTTTCAGAATTTGTTTTATTATTCGGCGCAGTCACCTTGAAATTCTATACATCTAGACCGATTACTTTCTAACATTTTTATACCGCAAGACGATGCGATTTGTCCGACTACGCAAAATAAGGGGTATCTCGGCTTTGACCTCATCGTCTGAAGTGAATATTCGTCCGGCGATTGGTTTCTTAAAATTTGAAAAGAGGAAGTAATCGCTGGAAGCCAAATCTAGCGAATAGGGCGCACGTGGAACCGCCTCAAAATGTAGGAAGTAGAGTTTTGCAGCAACAATTTGAATCTTTTTCGAAAAAAAACAAAATATCGCTAAAACTTTCTTATTAAGTAAAATATCAAATTCCTTTATAGTATGGCTTGCCGTACGCTAAACATGTGAAACTTTTTTCACGTGCAACGCTGTCGTATCGAGTAATTTTGAAGTTTTTCTTAACTTTAGGTGGAAATTTTTTTATCTCCTACTTCGCAGCGGTGAAACCTACCTCCGCCTTCCGGCATGCCGAAAGGGATTTTTTTTATATGCCGATTTGTTCAGATATTAATAAGAATGAAAACCTTGTCTTTCTGTCTCTACCGCCCAACCGACTCTGATGAAACAGGCGAGTCGAATCTTGACCTCGGTTAAGTTTCAGACCGTTCAATACTTCCAAACTGTATCCAGCGAGTCCCGCCGAATCGGGGAGAAATTCGAAAACTACAGTATCGATAGATCTTATTTTTAGTATATGTACGACTTAAATTATTCATTTCTATATTCTAAACCCGTAAAATACTCATCGGTGAGGGGGTGTTTCGAAGATCAAAGTCTACTGCGTCGGTCGAGTCGGCATCGTACAAAAAATACATTCACGTAGAATATTCTCTTATAAGATTTACCGTAACTACCGTGTAAAATAATCATCTAGCCGTATCTAGCGACAAGTTCTTTCAAATTTTATAAAAGTAAATCGCATATTACAATAAAAAAACTGAATTTTATCAGATTCATACAGATATTTTTAGGATAAAGGCGAACGACAACCCGGGCACAGCCGAGTACGCAGCTAGCCTTAAGTAAAAATAAATCTAAGAAGTCCAAAATAATATAAACTTAAAAAAATACGGCAATAAAATGAAAAAAAAAAAAATAGCGTAGGCATTATTTTATAAATCTGATTCTGATTCAAGGTTAATTAGTATCGTTAATAGTTTTTAATTCGGCGTAAACAACTAAACGGCCTACTAAGTTAATTTCAAAATTAATATCTCCTTACTTTTGACTACCACAAACACTTTTATTTTAATCGACGATCTCCGTAGCAGAGCGGTAACGTCTCGGCCTTTCACCCGAAGGTCACGGGTTCTAAAAGTAAAGTAAATTTGAGTAAATTTTAACTTTTTCGAATGTTACTTTTATTTTCATTGTCCAAAACATAACAAAACTTTATTTTATTATACTAAGATATACCGAGTCGGTAAATTTTTATAACCTCCTCCCATTAAAAAAACAAAAATTGGGTGAAATTTAGGTTAAAACCTATTTCCGTTGATAAAATAAAGAGAAAATTTAGCTGCGTGAAATTTTTTACCCCGGTCCATATAAAACGAGCCGTTTCACAAGGTCATTAGACGAGCCAAAACCTCCATTTTTTTATTTAGTATATATATATATAAATATATATATATAGTTACGCGTAGACACATTTTATGTACTTATCTAATGATAAATAAATGCCTGTAATACTATGTTATATTAAATAAATTGTTTCGACGATAAAATATTCGATGAGTATTATTGGTTTTCCCGTTCTTATCTTAAGAACGCTAATTCTTAATAACGAACATAGATAATTGCGTTATTCGGTAATTAAATAAAACGCAAAACAAGAAGCCGAGAGATAACAAATCCGATTAAATTATGTATTTAATTCTAGTAAAAAAGTGTTAAAAATTATTGAAGTGCGCTCAAAAAATAAATTATATTTTCATGCACGGGTCATATTATTTCAATAAACGTTTAAACGATGTTTTTTTACGATTTTATTTTACTTTTTTAACGTGTGTGTGCCAAAATCTCCCGTTTTTACTTATTTAAAATATAAAAACGGTAATGTCACTCCCAAAAATGATAAGACCGTTCAAAAAAATAGTAAGCATTTCGTCTTTTTTTTTGCAAGCTTTTCGAAGAAAAATACGGAATTACTTTCGGTCACATGGTGGGAGTGAGGAGTAATAATAATAATCTTTTTACGAGTAAAAAACAATACAAAATCGCATCGCAATCGTCAACAATCGATAACTAGAAAATGCGGTTAAAAGTCTACAGAAACGATTAAAATTTTAAAGTCCATTCTATCCATTCAGTTGCCCCGTTCAAACGTACAAAACGTATCGTTCATGCAGAATTCACATCTTTTGACATCAGGCTCTGACCTTATAAAATTTTGATTAATTATCCCAGCGGCCACCCGTGAACTCGTCAACAGAGCAGAACGCCTTATATTAAAAGGCGTCTTAGTCGAGATTTAAACAGACTGGGAATTTTCTTTACGTTTTGAGATGTACTCGGAGTATGAAAATACCATTCGCTTAAATTAGAGTTTCCTTTAAACCTAATCGTAAAATTTTGCGGCTCAAAAATCTCAAAAACTACGATTTTATTGAAATTTAGACATAATGTAGCAGTGTATATGAAATTGTGCGAGTGAAAATTTGATGAAGATCGATCAAGTCTTCTTCTGCTCCGTTCGATTTAAAGTCGAAAAAAAATTGAGGTTATACCGACTATGTAGCGATGTATTTTTGATACGCGTTTATGCAGCGAGTTGGAACTTTACGTTTGTGTGTAGGGTCTACCGGTTAATCGAACGTATGTAGGGAGTTGTACTTCGAAAAATAGCGCGTTTCTGACTGAGAAATAGCGAGGGCGTCGGAAACGAAAGGTCGATCTTTTTGCGAATCGCGCAAGATTTTTTTTCATCGATCGAATAAGAGGCAGGTGTTCGCTGAAGTGCGAGTGATTTCCGAGCTACAAGAGGTACCTTGTTTTTCACCGCAAGGAACGACCGTAAAATAATGAACACCATCTCACTCGCAGAAATCTGATCTGTCCGATGCCGATTGTACTTCAGAAACTTTACTTATGCGGGTCATAATAATTGCGGGCGGTAGTAGATTAATGCACCCGGTTCTGAGAAGAAAGATGAATTTTATACGCTTCCTCGATTCGGAAGGGAGAAATTTTTATTTCGCAATCGTTATATCCGAGAGTTGAAAATTCGGGAAATTATAATTTCCTCTAAAATACATAGCGGGGCTTTTATTTACAGAAAGAATTAAAACCTATTACCTTCAATAAATTTTCTACGCCGACAAATACGCGCGTATCGAATAGGTAGCCCGATAACTCTTGCGATTCGATATATCCGTAAGACCGATGATATTGTCCGTATCATTTATGGAAAATTCATAGAGTTAAAGATTCTTTTTTACAAAAACAATATTTCTCTGTCGATGAAGTTTTAAATAATACAAATCAGAAATTAAAAAAAAAAAAAATTCTGCATCCGTTAAACGTGTATCTAAACACGAGCTCAAAATAATTTTCAATAACCCCTTATGAATTGTGTATTATTTTGGAGTGATGTTTTACATTTAATACTTTCATTAACATAATACGTGAATTTTCACGCGTTTACAATGCGAATAATTAATATGAATTTCAACTCATCTATTTTTTATCTTTTAACGATACGAGCTAAATAACGTACTACGGGTATTAGTACCGAAAAGAATAAAAGATTTATTTATTTAATAATATAACTGTGCCGGTATCATTTATACAATGGAAGACGGAAACGATGGTCTCGATACAACTGAGGACATTCTTACAGAATCGAGTCCTAATTAACAAATTGTTTTGTAAAATAGAAAAACAATAACACACGGAAAGTCGTAGGGACGGGTCGCTTGTACAGTTAATAATTACGGGGTCTATCTACAGAGAATCGATCCTTTTGTCTCTGTAATCTTCTTACAGTCATGTACAGATAAGGGCAGACACATCGAACAATAATGGCGCATCTGTCACGCAGGTGCAACAGAAAAATGGTTCAGGCAAACATACCTTTTTAAGAGTTTCGTGTTTACCCGGTGTTCTTCCGTAAAAAAAGATTTCATAAAATTATTTTCAATTTTAAAAACCGTTTTCGTAAGACGGAAGAAATCCTTTTGCGTTTGAAATTTAAAGAAAAAAATTATAGGAAATCTGTTTAAAACTGCGTTTACCTTTCGTCACTTGAAAATCGTTATTAAATAGGATCTCGGCTGATAACATCCGATTTTAAACATGTGAAAATAAAAGTCTGATTTTTTACCATCCGGTGAAGACATTACTACGCAAAAAACGATAGTATATAATACAATCTCTATTCGGTCGTCCTCCGTTATTACGTAGAAGTGTGCGCCGAGAAGCTTTTAAAATACAATCGACAGTAGACATCGACGAGTCTCTTCGCGAGCAGAACGAGTACTTCAGAAACGATGGATATGGAGGGCTGTGCTGTGAAACAGGGAAATGTTTCACGTTCGCTGCAAATACATTATTTCCGATTTCATTATAACAGAACACACTGCATCGGGATCGATAATAATTTCCGATCGTAGGCGGACTAAAATGTACACGTAATTTAAACAGGAGTTACGAGTACGATACCTGCGATCTATTCGCATAATTTCACTGTTCCGCTTACGGCGACTTGTACTAAAAAATATAACGACTATGAGGGGCAGCCGAAAACAAAATGCGCCATAAATCAGGCATACCAAGAGAATTTCTAGACGGCTGCTTATGCGAATTGTTACGGTAGAAAAAAGCGGAAACGAATGATTGCAATGCGATTCAAAAGATTGTTGAAGATATTGCCGCTTTTTGGCCTACGCGATAAATATTTGTTTTTATTTCCATATTCCACGTACAAGCTTCAAAGCTTCTGTGTAACCTCATCGACGGAAAGAAAGTCCATGTATTCGTATGTCGATTTCAACTTTCATTACGTAATTTGTATTCGTTTCGATTTTCAATTTTTTTTTTAATATTTAAAAAACATTTTTGACATTCTTTATTAATTTTTTAAATTGTAATAATTTTTTTAATATTTTCCCGAAATTCTAGCGCAATTTTCTGCCAGAAATACGCACAAAATAGATGGGGGACGATAACTGAAGATAATGGAATTAATTGCATAAATTTAAGCCTAAAAAACAACACAGTCGTAAAATAATCACTCAGATCGGCCAAGCAGTACCGACTTTTATAGGAATACGAAAAATAAAAAATAAATCTGCTATACTGTCACGCTCACATTAAAAACTTCACAACGAGAAAGCGACAGCTTGATAATTATGAAAACGCAGTTGTATATATAAACATACAAGTGAGTATATAAATAAATATATATATTTATTTTTTTTCTTTTCCTATATGATTTATTTATTTATTTTTTTCAAGTTTTTAACGGTTATATATGAAGTAAAAAAAAAGAAGATTTATTATAATTGTAAGCTCTTATTATTGATATTCAGTCTGTTTAGGTGAAAATTATTTTAAGATTTACGACAACAGTTTAAAGTAAAGAAAATTTGCAGTAACTTCTGTAGCTCCAGTACTACTAACACAAGTGAAATCGGTTTTCAAGAGCTTTTTCGGCTCGACAAACGCTTTAAAAATGTATAACAGCGTAAAATAAAGTTATATAATACTAATAAATAAGAGTTTTAAAATGCCTACAAAATTACAATAAAATAAATCACAAATTACAATTTTTAAATAGAAAATTTTTGAAGCCAGTGACAAACTAAACGATTACAGATAACTTCTAAAACGTACTTTGACGCCGGCTTCAAAAGATCTAAATTTGAAGAAAAATTTAATACTGTATATATAATTTTTTTTTAGTTTTTAGTGGTGTTTTTTTAAGTTAATTTTTTTTTTTAAACCTGTTTTACCTTTATTAAAATATGGAAAGGCATAACTAGAAACAATGTCTTTGTGAATAAAAATAACAAGATGCAAAAGCAAAAAAATAACCACCTCTTCAAAACAAAAAAAAAAGAATGAGGGGAGAAAATTTACGAAAAAATAAGTAGACCGGTATAGAGCTCCATCAAGGCTCTCTAGAAAGCGGTAATCTGCATTATTTTAATCCGATTTCTTTCAAACTAATTTTCTTGAATTTTCACGTGAAAAAAAATCTTTAAATATACGAATGAGAATGCATTGCGATATAGTGATTCTGTTGAAACGGTCGATAAGGATTTTTTTTTTTTTTCTAAACGATGATAATATAAAATTCTTCAAATTCTCGTAAAACACGTTCGTTACCGATAGATAAGAGATGAAATGAATTTATTGGATAAAATGCATGCGGCAGAACTTAATAAAAAGTTTCATAAATCTTGCGGTTTGAAACCTATTTTCTATTAAAAAAATTAACAAGGCTAAACAAAAAAAAAATTACGCGTCTCCGTTTTTTATTCGGTAGCTTCGGGTGGGAATAACGGTCGGACACGACACTTTCACATGTTACCTATCACATATCGTAATCTCGTACAAAAGCCTTCATGGAGTCCTATAATACACAAAACACGAACAGCAATAAAACGACAATTATTAGAGATACGTTATCGTAGATGCTACGGTTAATTAAACAGGTTTACACATATAAAAATAATAAATTAAGAATAAACGGAGGAAATTAAGCCTTTTCATTAATTATAATTCACAGATAAGGGATCCGGATACCCGATTTGTTGCAGTATATTAAACAAACAACCGCTATTTAAGTATATACTAAAAAAATACTATAAATAATCTATAATGTTTAAGTTGTAATTAACTAATAATAATTACAATGTATTTACTTTCAATAACCAAAAGCACAGAAAACAAATTCATCAGTATGTTACTGATGAATGTAAACTATATATTAGATGATCGACAAAAAAAATCATTTCAACTCGAAAAAAACGTAACATTTTAATTAAATAAAATGGCATTTTGCCGGTAAAGCCCGATTACCTACTCGTTACTTAGCCTTGACAAAAACTGCGATTACGCACAACTGTATTCAATAATAACAAGCTATTGTGATCGTGCATAGTGCATACAAACTTATAATGATAAAAAAAACAAATCAAACATTTCTTAAAATTCTAGAACTGCCTAGTAATACGGAATGACAACATTAAAAAAAATTGTTTACCTCTTATTGGAAACGGTTTGGTCTGTATTGTATCTGACGTAGGCGGGACGTGCCTTTTAGTTTCAGGAGACATAGAAAAATCGTTATTAGAAGTAAAAAATCGAACACCAGAAGCTTTGTAATAATCACAAACACGAACGGCCATCACAAAAACGATGTTGATACGGAAACACAAATACGCATTTCCATACAACCAGATCCGAGTGTCGGTTTATCCACCGAGCAGCGAACTGTAAATTACAACTCACAGAGCTATCTTTGCACAAAAATCACAATGTACGTACGAAACAGCACGCACACGCGTTCGATGCAATACACGAATGCGTAAGATATAGCGAGCAGACGTGCCTACGACCAGAGACACTAGCGGTACAAGCCAGTAACTAGTAACACGGGTCAGCGATAGGCACACCGATGAAATCATATATGTAAAAGCGGCAACTCGTTCTTTTCCAAAACCATACGGCTTACTGCGACTGCGCGTACTTCGTATCGTCAGCGGTGCGGGAATTTCCTTGAACGTACTAACTAAAACATGTTCGTGCGTTCCATCGCCGACTTGGGTGATAACATCGAGTACACGTTACGATGTACTTTACACGAACGTAGAACCAGTATACCTGTAAATTCTTCCGTATCTGTAAAAAGCGACCCTATAAGATTTCTGAATATTCTTAATGTTAAAATGTCTGCAGCAGACATTTAAGCAGGGAGAAACAAATCTGCATTTGCCTCTATTTAAACACAAGTTGAATACATAACTTAACATTTTACTCATTACAGTTCAAAGTAACACATTATGACTTTTAAATCGGACAGTTTTGTTTCTTTAAAATCGAATCGTATTGAGATAATGACAGATTGAAGTATTCCACCGCATTATTATTCAGGTAATAAAGAGCATAAGTACGTAATCGAAGTTCATATAAATGTTGAGTAAGTTCAAGAATGTTTTTTTTAAAAATAAATTAATTTTAACTACAGTTATCAAAATTTATAAACGACTGATAAATTACAAACTTACGTATTAAATCGATGGGCATGTTTTTTATAACATTGATCATAGTTAGACGTCAAATCTTATCAAAGTATAAATAAAACGACATAACCTCACTTTCTCAAGGTATTCCGGGTGCGAGTTGTCAACGTCGAACAAACCCACAGATAGCATAAGACTCGTGCCTCCTGCGGGTAGTTCCTATAACTACAAGATAACGTTTCCAAGGTATCCGATTAAAGGAACTGTGTAGGGATCAATATATCCATTTGCCGATATGGTTTAAAAATAGATGTGCCAACAATAATGACGGATTAGAATTGGTTTCTAAGGATGACATCGTCCTGGTTTTCAGATTGTAGTTTCTTTGCAGCCAATTTTTTTATTGATTATTTCCTTATTGGATGACTGTGAATAATTATGTTTTCAACTTCTTTTCCCGGTTAGCTCACAATTTCCTTTTCAACAAAAATTTATGCGCCTAATTCGTTATTTTCGGATCAGTAAGTCGTAACACTATCTTAAGATTATTTGTTGGCGTTCTTTTCCGATTCTATTTAGTGTTTTTCTTTTTTTATTCAGACTCGATGATGCCTTTGTACGAAAAACATTTCTTTTTGGTGTTCGCTTTTACCGAGTTGCTGAACAATAACAACCTCAATTTTTTTCAAGTGAAATAAGCCTGTTTCTTTGTTCAGCTTTAATCACATTATATAATACAATCCATTGTTTATTTTAAACTTATATTTTAGGTTTTATATTATATACTTACCGGTTTAATACCGTGTGTTATTAATTTAGAATACAATACATAAGTACTGCCGAGCTGTACAAATAGAGGTTAGATTTTTGGTTACAACTTGATGTTATGATTGCCGTTCCGGTACATTGATAATGATATTCTGTGTATAATACCTTCATAAATTTTTATATTTGTTAAATTATGTGTTATAGTTATAAGTATGTAAAATGCATATATAGACTGATTAGTGGAATAACCTGAAGGAGTACAAAAACTTAGATTCTAACCTATTACTAAGATTTATATTTTCTTAGTATAAGGGTTAAACTAAGTAAATGTGAACTACTACTGAAAGAGTATTAGTTGTAAAAATTCTTCAAAATTGTCAACGCCACATCATTTACATTTATTTATTTATTTTAATATCATTATTGCAGTGATAATTCATTAGAATTTCTATAATAATAAATGTACCAAATCATATACTGTGTTGATAATTATATTAGGCTGTTGATTATCTTGTTTTGGGCATGATTAAAAATAGCATTTTTAAAATTTTATTTTAATTTAATTTAGAAAGACGGGAACCAGAAACTAACTTATTCAAGAATTACTTTAATCTGAATTAGTATAACACAATAACCTGATATATTACAAAAAATAACCAAATTAAAAATTTTACAGTTTGAAGATAAATTACGAATATTTTATTTTAATGTTTATTTTTACCAATATCCTACATGTCATTTTGATGTGATTTTTCTCAAGCTTTTGTGGTGAGGTACCATGAAAATAAAAATGTATTTTAATTTTCAATCCAAAAAATCATATATATATACCAAACTTTACTACAGTAATTAACCAAGATTGTACTGAATAACCATTTAAACATTTACAAGGAATTTCAGGGAAAAAACTTCATTTTAATAAAAATTACTAACAGATTAAAGTAAACACAGGAAGTCATAAAATTATTATAATATAATTATTTATTTTTCAGTTCTTATTTGTTTTTACAGTTCAGCATGATAAAATGATGTTTATACTTTAGTCAAATAATACAAATCAATTAATTTATTAATAACTGGAAATGTGGTCATGGAAAATCTTGCCAATCATTATCCAGTCTTTTTCTCTGTTCAGCTGCAGATAATACTCAGTTTTAAGTGATAAGACTATTTGTATGTTATTAAATTATACATTTGTTAATTATGTAATTTTTTATTAAATTTTACATCATCAAAACGTACAGTTGTAATTAATTACTTTTATGTGCCCCATTTCTATGAAAGGTATCAATAACAGTTGATTTTTGTGTTGTGTATATTATATTTGCTTTTTATATCTGAAGTTTAATGTGATTGCTTATGTTTAGTTTATGTAATGTCAAGTTTGATGTGACATATGAGCTAATTATTTAAGAAAAATAAAAACAAACCATTTTAACTTCAGTAATAATTTATTTCTAAACACTGGAAAAGTAAGTATAATGATTGAAATGTTACAGTAAAAAAATATACAGAATGTTAGAAAGCATGAAAAGTACAGCTGATTCTGGTTATATCACAACTGGATGGTGATGATTGGACACATCAGTGGGCTAGTGAGTTTGAATTTTAACCAGGTTTCTAAACTTCTTCACTTATTTTTCATTTTAAATCTATTTCAAGCACATCCTGGGGATAATTTGCTATCCAGCAAAACTACATTTACGAGGGGGTTTGTGTTGATGGCATCTTATAAATGGCGCACAGTCATATTTCCATAGTATATTACATAGAGATAGTTCTGAGTTATATTGTTTATCAGTTTGTAGTGTTTAATAATGTGTAATCTTGTGTGTTATTTTTTATAATTTTGAAAAGAGCTTAATAAACTTCTTTTTTAAAAATGTTGGAAGTTTTGAATAAAATGTTTGTTGATAAGTAGGATTTATTTTTTAGGAAGGGTTAGAATGAGTGCCCAACCCAACTTAAATATATTGAATAGGTGTTGTCTGTCTTTACTCGATAGGCAGTTTAACCATTAAGCTTGTTGTGTAGCCACAGAACTGAAAATTGTGCCCCCTACTCAATCCACAGGCAGCCCACCCTACCAGTTCTGTCATTCAAGAATAACGAAAAGGTAAGAATACCCTCCCATTTGGAAGATAGGTTGTTTATTTAACTGTCTTGCTTTGAGCCTTGATGTATGTATATTAGTCTAATAAAAATTTGAATAATAAAATAATATTTACTAAAAAGATTATTTTATGTTTTACTTATTCTGTTGAGTTTTTCTGCGCGTCATTTACATTTCTATTTGTTGAATCTGTTTTGTACTCCAATAAAGTATTAGAAATAATATTTCAGAATATATTTTATTGTTTTTAAAAATTACTTTAATAACGTCTTTATAAATAAAAACATCTGTATCTCAGAGTTGCAATTTATAAACAAAAGGCTAAACCGTATAAAGTATAATAAGTCATAATCCAAATCATATCTTTATAATAACAAATGTACTCATAATATTATTAAGTCAGTACGAGAGTGAAAACAAATTGTTAGGAATGTAGGAGGTATACCGAAATGAAACAACTAGTACTATATAGGGAATCTTGGAGAGCTGCATCAAACCAATCAAATGACTGAAGATGAAGAAAAAAATAATGAGAATGAATAGTTGAATTATTTTTGAGCAGAATATATGGATATATATATGTATATAATCTACCCAAATATAATTAATTATAGGAAAAATAAAGTATATAAAATGACTTAGACAAAGAATTAAATATTATAAAACAGATTGCTATATGTAATGGTTGTGATAGTAGGTTGGTAGATATTATTTATAATAATTAAATGATAAAAATTAAAAATAACACAAATTTAATACTAATAAATAAGAAACAAAAAATTGACAGTGTATAATTAAAATATGTGTATACTGATAAAATAGTCAAACATATTAGAAAGGTTTATGATAATAATAAGTTCAAACCTGCGTACCAGACGAATAACCACATTATAAAATATTTAATAAGTAATATATGTAATAATAAATCAGATGTATACAATTGAGTGGTATTTATAAAATTGTATGTAATGATAGTGACCATATTTATATTGGTAAGACCACTAGAACTTTTAAAACTTGATTCATGGAACATTTTAGAAGTTATAAAAAAGGTAAACTGGGTTTTTCAAATGTATCAGATCATTTGATTAAAAATAAACACACAATATCAAATATTCAGACAAACTTAAAAATATTAGAAATTAAAAAATTAGATACGGATAGGAATAATAAGGGTTTTGACGTTGTAGAACGGTATTATATTTACAAACATAAGAATAAATTTAATATTGTCAACCTTCAGACAGTATACAAGGATGACAGTTTTATAAAGGCCAGTAGATAGTACCACTATCTGTTTTGATGATAGTGATGAGTATTTGAACTTTTAATATGGTTAGTAGAATAAATTCAGTGAAACGGCTGGCATATGATTTTGCTTTGCTTAAGATTTTGTTTTTACTTTAAAAGTGTTAATTTTTATCTTTTGTTTTAATTATATTTTTAGATTTTAATTTTAACTTAATCGATTAACCTTTTTAATTTTAAACGATTGTTTGTATTTTTATATTTTATGTTTTTTATCTCTTTTGTTTTGATTTTAATTTAAATAAAAGTTTTAAAATTCTTTTATATAAGATTTTAAAGTATGATAAGTTAAATTTAATTTAAAGATTTTTGAGTATGTTATCATGGATTGCAAGTTTATGATGTTTTTGTAATATATATAAATATATGCAGCTGGTGATACGAATCAAGTTTGCGAAAGCGCTTCTGTTTATGTAATGAAATAAGATAAATCACCCTTCTTTTCCTGTTTAGCCTCCGGTAACTACCGTTTAGATAATTCTTCAGAGGATGAATAAGGATGATATGTATGAGTGTAAATGAAGTGTAGTCTTGTACATTCTCAGTTCGACCAATCCTGAGATGTGTGGTTAATTGAAACCCAACCACCAAAGAACACCGGTATCCACGATCTAGTACCCTATTTCAATTATTCTGTACTTAGGGTTGATCTGTTAAATATAAATTAATATATATATATACACACACATTTTCATAGCTTTAACAAAAGAAAAAAAGTTAAAAAACGAATTAGAAATTAAAAAACAGCATTAAAACTGCTGTAAATGTTTTTTAGATGTAAAAAAATAATGCGTATAAATTAAAAATGTTGTAAGGTGGTGTGAGAATTAATTTAAACAAATGGCAATTATATCAAGAATTTGTAGATCATATCGTAAGTAAATTTATCCAACGCTACAGCATATTTATTTATTATTTGGATGAACTGTTTGCTCATAAAGTAACATTTTTGGGGTCTTATTAGATAACAGTTTTTTATGAGATAATTTATTTCTTTTTTGCAATAAAATTGAACCGTACTGTTTAGCTTTAAAGTGCCGTAATAAAGAAGTAAACTTGTCACTGTTATTAAGTATGTATTATGATTTATGTATATTCCTGTTTGAAGTATAATGTGATCTGTTCAGGCTTCTTCAAAAAGTCAAAATGAGATTTCAAGAAATAGGTATAGAATATCAGATCATTGTTTGGTGCGTACAAATATGAATCGTGTCAACGTGTACATAAATATATACTCGTATAATTTTCATTAATGCCTTATAAATTGTGAATTATTTTTCTATATTTATTGTCTCCATGTGCTTATATTTTAAATAATTAATATGAACTTTAAATACATCTATTTTTTATTTATAATTAATTGTGTATTTTGTAATAAGTCTATGATCAAAGTTTTACCATAGTTTCCCTTCATCCAATGAGGGGATTGCTGGGGCAGTTGTTTATTATCCAGCGAGTAGCATATCTAACTGTTCCTGATGTGATATGCATAATGTAGTATTGTGTACCTACACAATAAAAAACTTATTAATTTATTTATGTACTCGATTTTAACAGAATTCATTATCTGTTTCGTTTTGCGCTTTATTATTAAAATAATAATTTAATATATTATAAATACTACCAGCTTTCTTTATAAATATTTGGTAAATTAATTTTGTTCCCATATAAATTTATATCAGCAGAGTAACTGTTACAGTGTACTTAGAAATGGTGTGAAAGACAGGTAATGGGTGCTGATATTGTGGAAGTAACGTTTCTCCTGCTTTTGTGTTTCTGTTGCAATCCTTTTTCCACCTACCTATGGCAATGTTATAATATACTAGGTAGAGAAAAGCATTTCTGGAATTAGTTTATTTTTCAAAAACTGCTCGTGTAAAAAGATTTTGAAGTATATTCCCTTCAAAGTAGTTTCCTTCGGCATTATACACTTTTGCCAATGTTTGTATAGTTGTTGGGAACATTCTTTGAACTCATTTTGTGATGTATCCTCGGCTGCTTCATTGCATCGGCATATGTCATCAGTGTTCTTGAATTTTTTTCCTTCAGAGCATTTTTCAATGAAGAAACAAGTAAAAATCAGCTGTTGCTGAGTCAGGAGACTATGGCTCTCCAGAGTTGTTACATTGTGCCTTGCTAGGCGTATTTGATGAGCATGGGTCCATGTGTCAGAGCAATGTCATGGAAAAGAATCCAACTCTTTATTTCACATTTTTTGTTCGCTTTGTTTTACTGCATTTCTTTATGAGATAATATTAGGGGATTTATGGCAAAACGATTTCATCATAGTTTCCTTGTTAACTGTCTGTCCATCAGGAATGAATTCATAGTGAACAATACCCTCTGTACAAAAAAAAATCTTCCAACATAACTTTTAATTTGCTCAAATTAATTTTATGTAATCATAGAAATTATGTTGACTACCACTCAAACAAATGGCATCTTGTTTATGGATCATACAAAAAACACCATGTCTCAACCTCTGGTATTATCTTTCTCAGAAAATTTTGATGAACAACAATACTGATGCGGTCTCCTGTCAGTATCATGCAAGTTATCAATTTGCAGACAACATTTTTGGAATGATGTGTTGGACAAATGTGGTGTGTGTTCAGAACACTATGGAAAATAGTTTTGCAACTTCTGCTGATATCCCGACCATTGGCGCTATTTCCGTGATAGTTTTTCTTCTATCACTTAAAACAAAATTTCCAACGCTTAACATTTTCTTCATTTGTTGAGGTAGACAGCTGCCTGCTGCAAATGTTATCTTCAACACTAACATGACATCACTAAAACGCTTATGCAAATCAAAAATTCTTCATTGTTGATTCTGCGTATGATTGTTCAAGCAGCATTAATGTTTCTGACAGTGATTTTTTTTAAGCGAAACACAAAATTTGATACTTGTGCATTCTTCATTTACTGATGTTTTTCACTGCTACATACATGATGTAAAACTAATAGCATTTTAGTGTTGTATGCAAAACAAAAAGTATGATGCAACTGTAATTTGATATCATTTGTGCTTACACTCATAGAAACAAAAAAAAATCCTTCATTTTAATTGTTACTTTAAGTTGTAGGAGGCAATCTGGAAACATACTTTGTGCATTTATTAATTCATAATACTGAATTAATATGAACAGTTAATTTTTATTAAGTACTTTTTTCAAGATTTAAATCTTTTTCATACTTATATATATATATATATATATATATATATATATATATATATATATATATGTATATGTATAAATAAATATTCACATTAAAGATAATAGAAAATTATTTTTAAGGTAATAATTCAAGCAGCATCTGCGAATGAAATTATATTGCCTGTAATATATTTTTATTTTGTATGCAGCTTGTGTGACTGCATGCCATTTCAACAATAGATAGATATTTGTCTTTAGCTGAGTTTGATAAAAGGAGAATGTTCTCAAATTATTCCTACTGTATTTTGAGCTTACCCTTTAGCAAATCGACCAAAAGACAATTCTTTTTTATTTTGTAAAGGAGATTCTTGGGAGTATGTTGTAAGTTTTCCGATCATCTTAAATTAAAAATTACATTGTTTACTTATATCACTGAAACATAATTTTGTTAATTTTACATCAAATCTTAGCATTAGAATGTAATGTAATTGCAAATAATCTGTCATTCACACTCCTTTGTAAAAACATTCAAAAAAATTGGTCAAAAGACTTAGGTTAATAAAATAATAAGGTGTATATAAATTAATGTATTCTAGAAAGCCTTAGCTCAAGCAGTGATTTCTTTACATTCAGTAAGAATTACTTTACTTATTTTTCTTTGCTTTTGTATTTCTTGTAAATAGCTTGTTTACTTGCAAAAGAATATGTCTTGTTCATATTTTAAATTAAACTAGTATAAATAATGTACGCAATAGGGTGCAAATTAATCCGAACAGAGATATTATTTTTTAATAAAAAGTAGGTTTATTTAGAAAAAAATCATACCTTATCTTCCGTTCAATTTGTGAGTATCTAGCGATTAATATGCCCTCAGTTATTCTCGGTCATTTCATTTATCAATTTGGCATTGATTTCATAAGTATTAAATCTCTTTACTTGATGATTTTTCTTATTCATTATGAAAGTGTAATATTATTGCTTTAAAGAGGTCAATTTTTGTTGTACGATTCATTCTTGAGTCTTTTTTGACTATTGCCCAAATATTTTCAGTTGAGTCTAAGACTGGGGTGTTGCTGGCCATAGGAACAATTTTAATGTTTTGTCTTTCAAAAGATTTTTCCACGTTTTTGGCTGTATGGCATGGCACCAAATCTTGTTGGAACACTCTGTTGTCTTGTAGGAATTTCTTTTGAAGTTGGTTCTCAACCATTTCCTTCAGAACCTTGATATACCCATCATTTTTCAAAATGCCAATACTGGAAGTAATGAACAAGAACCTTCAAATGTGAAAACTTTTTTTCTGGGGATGTTTTACCGATCGGATATGATCCAAAGATGCATTTTCCATTTGATGCTTTTCTAATGTATGGAACCTTTTGCCCTTGAATATAAAATGAAACTTATTGGAAAACATAACATTTTTCTAGTCTTCTTTGGTCTTGTGCTTTGGCTCGCAAGAGCCTTTTTTGCACATTGTAGGTGTTGAAAGCTGCTTTTTAGCTGGCCGAAGAGTTTTCTGTCCAGCTCCAAGAAGTCGGTGGCATCTAACAGTTGTCACATGTAAGTCTGTTCCATCGGCTGCTAATAATTCAATTTATTTTGGATCAAGTTTACTTTGCTCAGTAATATCCTGTGTTGGAGTAGTTTTTCTTTTACAGCCTTGTTTACCTTTTTTTTTTTGAGGTGAAAAGGGACCAGTTCCATTAAATTGTTTTAAAATAGCATTCACTGCCCCTAGTCCAACACCAGACTCAGAAGCTATTTGTTGTGTCATACTGGTATGCTTAGAAAGAGAAACAATTTTCTTACGATTTTGTCCATTGTTATACATTCAAGACAAACAGAAAAACAAAGTGAAATTAAGATTTTGTAATAAAAAATTAAGTAATCTTTCACAAAACACTATTTATAACTTGAAAATTACTAAACAACCAAAGAACAATTGCCTCACATTACACAGACTACTTAAAAAATGGGTATGGTCAAGCATGTTATAGTTACAATATAGCAACAATATAACTACATGTTATAGCAAAAGTTTCCTGTGATCAGAATAATTTGCACACTACTGAGTGTAAAGTAAAACTTAACAAAGGATTTAATAAATTTTAAAAAATAAACTAAACAAATAAAAAATAAATCTTTTTTAACTTTTGACCTTTAGAAGTCGATACCAAATTAAAACCAACCTCCACAATTTACTAAACCATAGTTTAGTGATAACTAAAAGTATTACTCTAGGATATTTTTTTAAAAAGTTATTCCATTTTAAACAGTTTAGTAACTTTAATAATTGAGAAACATGTATTCAAAATTTCAATGTTATAAATTATACGTAAGGCATTCTACATCAGTGAATGCACTTATGTTGTTATTTATCATAAGTTGGGCAAGGAGATAATTAACTCATGTGAGGGTGTAAAGGTGGGCCTAGAATTTAAATATCTGCTGATTTTTCAAAATAAATTAATTTATGATGCAAAATAAAAAAGAAAGATAGATTTTACTTTTTCATTTCTTATTTTCATTTTAATAAATTAAATTTATATGTTTTAACAGTAAATCTGGCTTATTTTCTATTTAATTTTACAAACAAAGCCTTATATCAAAATTGAAGAAAGAAAGTTAAAAAGTAGTATTGATCATAGTTATTTAGTGAAAGTTCAAAAAAAATAATCTTCCTGTATAAGCAATATCATAAACAACTTTCCACGAACACTAGACATTACTTACTGATAACTGTTAAGGAGGACTTTCACAATATGTCCGTGTGTGTTTTGAATTTTCTAAATTACATGTTTTATTTTCTAGATTTTTTAAAATTAGAGCACAAGGAGATAATTAAAAAAATATTTTTATTGAAAGCTAACATAACAATAAGTACTTAATAGCATAATGAGAAATAGACAACAGTGTACAGTAGCAGCAGCAAAACAATTAGAAATAAATGTTTCACATAAAGAGAAATATCTAACTCATAACTTCTAAGGGACAGACTGGAAATGATGGTAGTTAACATTAGGAATGTAGGGAAGAACCCTTTTTGGTGGATTGGAGATGGAAACTTTCACCCCACTGTACCTGTTCAACACCATTTCCTGTTTATGAAAAATAGTTGCAATGATGGAACATGTCTGTAGTTAATAAAAAAAAATACCTAATACCTACCTAATAAAAAAAAAATCTTATTGAAAATCTCTTAAAAATTATAAGATTCATTTGGTCATAAGTGCATCACAAACAGAGAAATGTCATATGGCTGACTTAGAACAGGTCCTCTGTTTACTCAGTCGATTACCATCAGTTTTACAAAGAATATCTTTATGGATACTTCTAAATTTAAATGCATAGACCAGTCTGAATATTTTGTATATGTTTAGAATATTAATTTATTACAATTATTATAACTTAAAAGTTATAAATTAATTATTGTAATTATAACTATAAATAAAAAAGTTAATATAAATTAAAGAAGAAACTAAATCATAATGTCTTTCGTGAAATTAAATATCACCTAAAATAAACACTGCTGAAGAATTATCATTAGCGTATAATAATATTAAGGGAAATTGAAACAAATTTTTCTATCTACTGTACAGTTTGTTTAAGGTACACATACATAAAAAAATGCCTTTTAGCATGCCGGAAGACAGAGGTAGATTTCACCGGTGCTAAGTAGGGGGGTATTAAAAAAGATTTCCACCTTAAAGTTAAGAAAAACTTCAAATTTACTCAATACGACAATGATTGCATATGAAAAAAGTTTCAGCATACAAGCCCCATCTTACAATTACAGCAACATTTTGGTCATCCCTTGCTGTAAGGGTTGGTTATATCAAAACTATTTTCAGACAAAAGTTATAGGTAATGTTTAGAGGATTAATGACCACTTTAAACTGATTCGATACTGTGCATATTAAGGGAGGTATGATTTTTTTGTTACCTTCGAAACCCCATTTTTCCACTCCTTGGGCCAATGGTTGGTGATATCAAAAAACTTTACTTACATAAGTTTTAGGCCCGTATCTAAAGAATAGTAGGACTAAAAAAATTTGATGTTTTACTTAACAGGAAAGTTATAGCAATATTCTGTTTTTTCATAAAAGCCCTCCCATTTCCACCCCCATGATCCAATTTTTTTCATTAAGAACTCGATCGAGATTTAGGGTCATTATATTTTATGTATAAATTTGAAAGTGGATTGGCGAAAATCATGGCAGTTATCACATTCACAAGAAAGCGAAATATATATAAACTTTTGAACTGATGGTGGTTTTGGGTTCTGGGGGATGTGAAACACGAAGATATGTTGAAATTTTCCGGAAGTTAAATCACAGTACCTTTTAAAACTAGCTTTCTTATAAAACTACCAAAAAAAATAATCTTCTTAGTTCTTACATCAATTTTTTTTTATTTTCTTATGTACTTGTGCTTAAGCAAATCTAACAAATCATTATTGCACACAAAGTAAAGAGAAAAAAATTATTTCTAATCTATGTGTTCTTTTTTAGCGTACAATATTCATAATACATTAGTCCCTGCTATTATGAAATTTACGTTTAGTGGACAGTTCAGCAATATTTTTAATTTTGCGCAAAGTACCCAACGAGTCCATAATATTACATTTGCACAGTGAGACTGAATTTTTAATGGTTTTTGAAATCTGCCAGCTCTCCACTTTATCAACACGGGTTGTCAAACTGTCTTTTATTATTAATGTTATGAACTATACAATATATTTTGAAACACAGTAATATGTGATTCATTCTAAATGTACTTTGTTGTTAAGAATACTCCATTTTATAATATTAATTTTGTTATTAATTAATCATTTATGTACACATTATACTTACACGTTTCTTTTTTTTTTTTTTGTAGCATTTAATGTTTTTGTGTTCACAGTTAAGTGTGTACTGCAAACAGTAAAACAGTAGTATCAAGAAAGAAATAAGCAACTCTTAGATTAAATAGAAAATTAAAAATCATTGTAAAAGAATAGAGTACGGTTTTATTAATAATTACTATTTAATTTTTAGGAAATTTTTAGGAAATGCAAGCATTGGAAAAGGCAAGGAAGGAAATATAGTGGGTGAATACGGGCTGGGCAAAAGGAATGAAAGAGGGGACGGACTTATAGAGTTTTGCACGAAGTATAATTTAGTAATAGCCAACACCCAATTTAAAAATCATAATAGAAGAATATCCACTTGGAAAAAGCCAGGCGATACTGCAAGGTATCAGATAGATTATATCATGGTTAAGCAAAGATTTAGAAATCAACTCGTTGACTGCAAAACTTACCCTGGAGCAGACATTGATAGCGACCATAATTTGGTGATAATGAAATGTAGATTGGGGTTTAAAAACCTGAAGAAAAGGTGTCAGATGAATCGGTAGAATTTAGAGAAGCTTGAGGAAGAGGAGGTAAAGAAGATTTTTGAGGAGGACATCGCAAGAGGTCTGAGTAAAAAAGATAAGGTAGAAAATGTAGAAGAAGAATGGGAGAATGTTAAAAAGGAAATTCTTAAATCAGCAGAAGCAAACTTAGGCAGAATAAAGAGAACTGGTAGAAAACCTTGGGTTTCAGAAAATATATTGCAGCTGATGGATGAACGTAGAAAATATAAGAATGCATGTGATGAAGAAAGTAAAAGGAACTATCGGCAATTAAGAAATGCTATAAACAGGAAGTGCAAACTGGCGAAAGAAGAGTGGATTAAAGAAAAGTGTTCAGAAGTGGAAAGAGAAATGAACATTGGTAAAACAAACGGAGCATACAGGTAAGTTAAGGAAAATTTTGGTGTACATAAATTAAAATCTAATAATGTGTTAAACAAAGATGGTACACCAATATATAATACGAAAGGTAAAGTCGATAGATGGGTGGAATATATTGAAGAGTTATACGGAGGAAATGAATTAGAAATTGGTGTTGAGGAGGATGAAATGGAAGAATCAATACTGAGATCTGAATTTAAGAGAGCATTAAAAGATTTAAATGGCAGAAAGGCTCCTGGAATAGACGGAATACCTGTAGAATTACTGCGCAGTGCAGGTGAGGAAGGGATTGATAGATTATACAAACTGGTGTGTAATATTTATGAAAAAGGGGAATTTCTGTCAGACTTCAAAAAAAGTGTTATAGTCATGATACCAAAGAAAGCAGGGGCAGATAAATATCAAGAATACAGAACAATTAGTTTAACTAGTCGTGCATCAAAAATCTTAACTAGAATTCTATACAGAAGAATTGAGAGGAGAGTGGAAGAAGTGTTAGGAGAAGACCAATTTGGTTTCAGGAAAAGTATAGGGACAAGGGAAGCAATTTTAGGCCTCAGATTAATAGTAGAAGGAAGATTAAAGAAAAACAAACCAACATACTTGGTGTTTATAGACCTAGAAAAGGCATTCGATAACGTAGACTGGAATAAAATGTTCAGCATTTTAAAAAAATTAGCAATTAGAACAATTGCTAACATGTACAGGAACCAAACAGCAACAGTAACAATTGAAGAACATAAGAAAGAAGTCGTAATAAGGAAGGGAGTCCGACAAAGATGTTCCCTATCTCCGTTACTTTTTAATCTTTACATGGAACTAGCAGTTAATGATGTTAAAGAACAATTTAGATTCGGAGTAACAGTACAAGGTGAAAAGATAAAGATGCTACGATTTGCTGATGATATAGTAATTCTAGCCGAGAGTAAAAGGATTTAGAAGAAACAATGAACGGCATTAGATGAAGTCCTACGCAAGAACTATCGCATGAAAATAAACAAGAACAAAACAAAAGTAATGAAATGTAGTAGAAATAACAAAGATGGACCACTGAATGTGAAAATAGGAGGAGAAAAGATTATGGAGGTAGAAGAATTTTGTTATTTGGGAAGTAGAATTAGTAAAGATGGACGAAGCAGGAGCGATATAAAGTATAACACTATCACTACCGTGTTTCTTCTTTCACAGTAGCTATATCATTCTCAACATTACTTTGGATCTCAATTTTTTACCTAAGAGTATCTTCTATAAAAAAAGTAAACCTTAAGAGTTTTTTTTCTTTTAATTATGACATGACATCATTTAATAAAAAAAATCCATTTTAAAGTATAAAAAGTTAAAGATTCAATAGAGGTTGTTTACAGTTGGTATTCGCAACAGATAAGTAAAATATGCCCTCATTGCGTAGAAGTTTGTTAATGAAAGATTAGAAAATAATTTGAATATTTCTGATTTTACAACAATAGCGAAAAGTTATTTTGTTTTAATAACAGAACATTCCTATAATTTAGACAGAAAGACTCATTAAGTGAGTACATATGCCCACATATACATATAAATATATATATATATATATATAGACAAATTTAATTTGTATTTGGTCCCATGAACCATAATTATTAGTTTTTTTAATTGCGTTTTAGATAATACCCATGTGCTTTGTCTGTGCTAAATAAATGGGAGGTAGAAGGTTATGAAGCACACTATATCCTCATAATCATTGTACTTTTCCTAATTCTTTTAGTTTTTTTATCATTATTATTATTACCTACATTAAATAGTTACTGTTTTTTTTTTTTATTATTACTTGACAAGGTATAATTTTATATTTGTAATATCATTATTCAGATTTTTTTTTGTTGAGATAAAATATTAATTCATACATATGTTTGAACCATGTGGTATATTAGACTAATTTGTTGAATATTGAAATAAATAATCACAAATCATAAAATACGTAAGTGGTGAATATCCTTGTGTTGATTTCAATAATGCCCGATTGTTTTAGGAAAATTTAAACATAATTATTAATGATTCAGGACTGATGTCAGCTCTGCTGACAGTAAGAAAATTATTTTCTGATCTTGTTTGTATAAATGCAGATGGTAGTCATCTACTAAAAACTATTTAATTGTCAGAAAACCTAAATGACTACAAATCCTAAAAGATATTGTGGATGATCTACTTGATATGTATACTTTAAAAACAGTCTGGTTTACTGCATAAATCACTAAAGGCTGGTTTCTCTACAACTTTATATTCAAGTCAGGCAGTGCAAAATGTAAGTACTGTTAGATAATGCTCCATGCCGTTAAAGTATTTTCCAGTTTCGATGTGAAAATTAAATTTATGGGCTTATCTAACACTACTTTGCTGTTCCACCTTTGAATCAAGTGATCATACTGGCTTGTACAAGAAGAAGTTTTGGAAGTTATTGAGCAGCCTAAAGCTACAGGAAAAATCTGAAATACATCATAATTAATTTTAATTAGGTTGCTGCTTAGTAAAATATGGAAACACATCTGTGCTCTCTAATTTGAGGTAGTTGTCTTTGAGAAAAATGACAAAATTGATTTGGAAGGATTATATTTAAAAAATGATTGGTGATGGGAGGAGCATCGAACGTAAAAACAGAAAAAATACCTTAGCACTCATGGCATTGCAGACTGACTGTCAGTGTATCGATAGCATTAAGGGATGTTATGGTTCTAAAGAAATTTCACGAATGTAAAAAATCAAAACTATAAATATATTTTTTGATGGATGATGGCAAAATTAAATTTCATTATATAATTATTAATTGTTGTACTTCAATTTCATTATAGTGTGTTACTCTAGATCTATCTGACTTCCATTATGATCTCAGATTATACAGAAAAAAATTCATTTGTATGAATTTTGTATTTCAAGTAAAATAATACTTACGCAATTCATTTATTTTTAATTCAATCTGTTGTTTTCATCCTTGATTTTACAGGCATCATATGAAATCCCAAGTTAGTCTATAAAATCAAGGGTGTGTTTTGTTTTCAATTGAATCGAGGTATTGAAAACATTTTTAATGTTATCCATTTTATTTATCAGTAAAGTGTTTTAAATTTTCGGTCGAAGTAGTGATGTAAGCTTATATTAATGAATTCTTGGTTTATGGTTTTATCACATGAGTGTAACATGATACACTCTGTACTAGAACTAAACATACTGTAAGTTCTAAACAAATAGCTTCAGGACCCTTAAAGTAAGCATCATAAAGGTGAGGCTATTGCTAGACTGTCACAATATTTAAAAAAGATTTAATTAATTTGAAATTTTGAAGATTTACTTAAGTTGAAGATTTGGAGTTAAAATCATCAGACCTTCTCTTGCACATCACTAAAAACAGCAAATACAGATTAATATAAACTTCTAATATATTAAAATATAATTATATTTAGTATAACATTACGGTGCATGAGTGGGTTAGTTAGGTGCGATAACACTGGGTTGTATGAGATTCCATTAGGTTTGTTTCAACACAAGCTGAAAATGTTGCTTATGCAGGAATGAAGAAATGGAATTACAATAATGATGAAATAAGTATCTCAAATTCAATAGTAGATTATATATATATATATGAATATTAACTTAAATGTAATTTATTTAAGTTTATTTTCCTATTGATTGGAAAGAATTAAATATAATAAAAAGACATATTTTACTTAAAAATATTATCTTTATTAATTTCTTGGGTTTACCAATCGACTGTACAAACTTATAAATTAAGTACACAATGTTTCAGTTAGAATTCTCTAAGCTTCCTCAGGTGCCAATACACATTCATACACACATCATACCAAATTATCTTACATACTATGACATTAACTGGTCTGCCCATCCTAGATAACAGTATTTTATCCCAACCCTTGTTGTAATAGATTCCCCTACTCGTACCTGACTCATCTTATCTTTAGATAATTATCTCTTTATATAATGTGATTGCTATTTTCTGTGTATTGAAACCTTTAAAATGCACATAATTTTCTCAAAAATTACAAACATTAAACATTATTTTCTTTAAAACTAAATTTACAATATAAATATGATTTTTTAAATTAAATTAACATATATGTTGCTTAATTTGGCTATGTCCATTCTATTGTTGACAGTGTTTGTATTTTTATTGTTTGATGTATATTATTAATAGAGTGGTCCCCTTTTTTTGTGTATTTTGTTCTTTGTCTAATATTTTGGTGGTATTGAAATCGAGCGAGTGTTCATGTTCTATTGTATGTTTTGTTAGTGCTGTCACTTCCTTTTTCCTATATTTATGGGCTTCTATTCTTTTTTTAAGGTATAAAAAAAGGCTTCGGTTTTTTTTAAGTTATACAATCTTTACATTCCGAGTAAAGATTGTAACATTTTTCATTTTTTACACAGAATGCTGTATACTTTTTTCTATGATTTTTTTCTATCGGCGATTTTAATTTATAAAACATACTACTCAGATTGTTGTAATTTTGAAGGGCTATTGCAAAATTCTTTTGTAGCAATTTTTTAATCTTTTCTGATAGATCTGCGACATATGGTAATGCAACATAATTCTCACTCTTATTATTTTTATTAGGATGGTTGGCTGGCATATTATTATAGTGTATATAAACTGTATTTTTAAATATTTTATTCATGATATTTTCCAGATATTTATTATTTATTATATCTTCAGGGTTTATAAATTTTATTACTCTGTAAGATTCTTGACTACTAATTTTTTATGTGATATTGGTTGTGTTGATAGGAAATTTAGGTATCTGCCTGAAGATGTTGGTTTTATGTACCAATTTGTTGATATTTTCATTTTGAAATGAGTTTTTACTATTGTTAATTTCAACTTACTTTCTGAATTGTATATGTTCATTAAATAAGTTAAATTCTTTTAATATTAAATAAATATCCTGTTCATCTGCACATGCTACGAATAGAATGTCATCTACACATCTTTTTTAGAACGAGACCTTAGTATTTAATCTCTCTAATACTTTATTTTCTAAATATTCCACAGTTAGGTTTGCTAAGTAGGCTGAGATTGGTGACCCCATCGCTAAACCTTGGCATTGTTCATATAATTTATTTTTAATTTAAAATACATATTATCTATGCAAATATTAATACATTCTGAAAATTCTGTTTTTTTGTTGTTTTTTCTTAATTTTAGTTATTTTTTTAATTTCACTCCATTTGCTTTCTATCACTAAATTCTTTGGATGCTGGTATATAAAAAAATTAATTGAAATTAATTTGCAGTATGTGGGAATTATTTGCTTATTAATAATACATGTGTGGAATTCTCATGAATCTTTGTTGAAACCAGATTATTTATTGTAATATTTTAACTTAAAATTTGGATCAACTTGATCCACCCAAGTACAGAATAAAACTAAATAAAATGACACTCACCTTATTTTTTCATAATGTCTACATTCGTACTTTTGTGGCAACCCACATCTTCATTTATAATTCTTCTTTATAAAATGTTTATTATCAAATTATATATTAAACTCAAAATAATAATTAAAATATATAATATATAAAATTTAAGATTAAAAGTAAAAAATTTTCAAATTTATAATTTTTTAAAAATATAAGAAATGTTAAATATTAAAATTAAATAAGATAAAATTTGTTTGGCCAGTCAATACTACAGTACTTGAAATTCTATACTTGGGTTATGATAAAATTAAAACTAAATAAGATAAAAAAAAAAAATTATACTGCTTGTTTGACCAGCCAATACTACAGTACTCCAAATTCTGTACTTGGGTGGATTAAGTTGAATGATGTACATATATATATATACATTGCTCATATCAGTAAATTGAAATGCAAAATGCAGATGCAATTTATTTGAAATATCTGGGCTTTTCATTAGTTAATAGCTGCAGGAGGTTTATAATAATTTTAACAAGTCTTCATTTGATTTCTCAGTCTCTGTATCGAGTCTCTTTTTTACAGTAAGTAAGGAGACTCCTCCTCTTTCTTTCCTGTAACATCCATCATTTAATGATGTATGGGGAAGGGATCTCGCAGGAAATTAATTAATGGACCAGTACTATTTAATGTCGGCAAAGATGAAACATTTTCAACCTTGAGTGGTTTTCTTGTCAGCATCACAATGTTGTACACAACAATGAATCCCTGCTTGGATTCTACATTGCTCACTGGTATTGTTTCTGTGTAAGAAGTTGCATGAGATGTAAGTGGTATAAGAAGACCATGTAAGAAGTTTCATATCAGACTGTAAAAAGTTTCTATAAACTGACTCATGCTTACCTCCACTGCCCTTAAACTCCCTATAAGATTGAATGATCTCATGATAACAAAGCAAACAAATTGCACAGATCTTTTACCTCCTGTTCACCATAGTCTGTGGTAATATCATCTGGCCTATACTTAGGTAAAACTTACATTATTTTCTAATATTTTGTATTCTTACATGTCATTCACCGATTGTCAAATTTGTGATTTTACTCTAATAAGTTTCCATTATTTATTTACATTGTCTTGCTTCTATTCCCTGAATACTTTCATGGGTATTGAAAATACTAAAACTTTCAATATCCTTAAAAGTTTTGGTCAGTTGAAGTATACTATGAAGGTGATATTAAATGAACTACCATTTGCTATGAGAACAGTTAATATTTTAAAAAAAATTAAATTAGTGGTAAAAAAAAACTATTTTATGCCCTGAAATATTCACAGTACATTTGTATCCTTTTATGTTAAGAGAATAAAAGTTTTACATAGTAGTTAATTTCAGATATATTTTGTAAATTATAATTTATATATAGATCCTAAACTATTTATGCTTTTAAACAGTAACTGAAAATTTATGACTCCATCACACAAGAATAGCCTGATGAATAGAAAAACAACACTGTTTTTATTTTAATAATCATCCTTTTTTCTGCATTATTTTCCTTATTTAATATTTTCATTTGTAATTGATTTTATTTTGAACAAACAAATACAAATTTCTATCTCAATTTTCATTACTAAATACATATGTAAAAAAACTTTCCAATGATGCACAATTATTCTGAATACAAATGAAGAAACTTGCTGCAACCCCGACGAGTTGACATTATTTTTCAGACCTTGGTGAGATTGCAGAACTACAGTTCTGCACATTTCCTTAGTTCATGTTAAGAAACATTCTAAGTACTGAATGTACTTATAATGAAACGATTTGTTGTAACATCTTTCATTGATTAGTGCACACCTAATTCTAAGAGTTGGTGCACTACTATCTTAAAATGTTTGAAAAATTTTCTTTCATCAATTTTGTCAAATCTACTTGTTTTCTTAACACAATTGAGACCCCAACCGTACACAATTTGATTAAAATTTCCTGTATGCTTTTTCAGATCGTGCTTTTTTAACACACTTCATAAGTGAATTCTTAATAAGTTTAAGAATTTAAGTACTCTTGATTTGGTGCTTTCTGATGAATTAAGATTAAATCGAAGAATAATGATGTAACATCACCAACATTTATTACACTCTGCACATACGCTATCAGAACAGTCCAGCTAGATATCGTACTTTCATGTAAAAAATCAGACATTTCAGTTCTACAATTTATAATGCCATCTGCAATTTTGTCTCTAATTTGTTTTCCTACACAATTCACTATAAAGCATGCCCTACATCTATTCTATTAAGAATGTTAGGATGAGTTAATTTTGAATGATCACCAAAAGAAAAATAATGCTTTACAATATGATATGCAGTGAAAAAACAAAACAGATTTTGTGAGGTAGAGAGTTCTATTTTTCTATAATGAACTCTCTTTTTTACTTGTAATAATTGCTTCGGCACTTTTGTAAGATTTTTTTACCTTTATGTTTATAAAGATAAAAGTTCTTTTGTTGGCATCATTTAGACCCTAACTGTTAAATACGTATTAATACATTTATATCCATTCTGATGCTAAGCAATTCCGGATGTGAAGAACTTGTGCTTAGGATCTGTTTCTCTGCAAATATTATACACACTAAATCTTTTTATTATTAAATAATCAATTATATTTACATTTGAACCGTACGCATCGATTAACTGTACAGCGAGAAGGCAAATCTTTTCTTTTATTCAATGTATTAAAATTATTGCATTGCAGTCGATGGGTATCCTGTTTTTCCATCAGTTAACTATAAAACTACTTAATTTTGAGAAACTACACACAAACTGTCATTACAAATTCAGTTTTTATTATTACCATCATCCGAAATAATCTTAGTAGGCCTACATAAAACACAAAAATATTGTAAAATTTTCTTTATTCTTCTCACAATTAAAACTTCTGATAAACAGCTGTTTATTTACTATTATAATATCAATTTTCAATTATTGCTAGGTGTTGTCGATCAGAAAAGACAAATATTGCTTTGTATCTGTGATAGAATTTAGAGCTAGTGTGGACCGTATTTTTGATGAGATGGTAGATGATGAAATGAAGCAACGCTATGTTCTTCTTTAAATGTTATATTTAATTTGTTGTCGCCCTTGACATTTTGATTGAATTACAATAGTTACATTAAATTTAAGAATGTATGACACTTTAGTCGTAATTGAACTTGAACATTATCAAGAAACTACGAAATGAAAACTCCCCTTGGACTGAAATGAAAACACGACCGCACCGTGTGGGATTCTTACGTAGAATATAACTAACACTAATTGTCCATCCGGACAAAATGAAAATGCGACCATACTGAGCGGGATTCTAACATAGAATGGTCATATTAGATTAACTCGCCGGCCAATGCTAGTAGATGCTAGAGTGCAGTACCAACCAGCTCAACGTGGAACAGAACAGTCTATTACAACTCTGCTGTGCTAAACTGCAATGATATTTAGCTGTCGATCGCGAAGTGATAAAGATTTTACAGTAAGCTCTACTAAACCTCTCCATCCCTTTCATTTTGTGTTTGCAATCACGCCATTATTGACAGTGTCCTGATACACAAAACAGTGAAGTGTATTTAATAACATAATAATATTAGCATAATTATTATAGAGGGAGAAAAATCATAAATTATAAAAATTTCTGGATCCAGATCTTAATGCATAAAAATTTCTAGGGCTGGCCCTGACTGAATTTAACCGTCGATTGGTGCAACAAGGTCCCACATTTGCATTCCTCCTTCTACAACTGTCATCGTGAATTCCTTGAATCCACTCTAAAGTGTTACAAATAGTACTTTGTTGTTATAAATTTACTTCAAATGTAATCAGTTAATGTTATATCAAATGTAATTGTTAGGAGTATGTTTGATAAAAGCATTTTATCAGCATGTTTGTTATATGTAGTATTTAAATTTTACGGGCATAAAGAGAATCTAATATTGTGATTATTGTAAAGTAAAAAATATTTTAAAAAGTATCAAGATTAAAATTTATATGTTTAATTGAAGTTTACTTGAAAGGAAATTGGTTTTATATTGTTACACAATATTTTGTACAGTACCATCTTTTTCTTTCTTTTAGCCTCTGGAACCACTGTTACATATTACATAATACCTACATAATAGGTATGATATATGAGCTATGTAATAGGAATGATATAATAATACCTATGTCAGAGGATGAGATTAATGGAAATTTTTCAGCATGTAAAAATGTCATGCCTGACCGGGATTTGAACTCGAACTGTGGTGAAAGGCCGAGATGCTACTGCTTTTGCCACAAAGACCGGCATACAATACTACCTACATTTGAATCATTTTTATAAATACATTTATAAATAATTCTTAAACCGAGTTGATGTAGTGAATGTAAGCCATTTTTTCATTAAAATTTACTGTTTTGAATATTAAACATTTTACACAAATAATGACGAAGCTTGTATATGCGGTGAATAACAATAGCATTTAATAAATATACATATTAGGCTACCGGTAAAATAATTAATCTGCTGCAATCCACATTTTATTTTCATCGTGATACCACAATAAGTATGTCATATTAAACTTATTAAATGGTTTTTTTTGTCTATAATTATAATCTGTAAATTTTATTTATTTAAAAAAATAAACATACAAGAAGTAATTTAATTCCAAGTATTCCACTCGACAAACAACACTATCACTCATCATTACAGGGATTGGCCGTACAGTGAACATCATTAATTTTGGAGAAAGCTGGTCTAACTTGCGCTGCTGAGTCATAGATAGAAGAAAAACTGAAACGGATGGTGTAAACCAACAAATTTATATACTCCTTTCTTTTCATGTATTATCTCCGTTCACCGACAGTGGTGAGATTCTGTGACAAAAAATAAATAAATTTTACCGGCAATATTTTAATTTTTATCAGGCAAGTCAATATGTATTGAGGCCCGATTAAAAATGATATAGATTATTATAACCGCAACAAAGTGTATGCTAATTTATAAGATTTTAAAGACCGAATAAAGCTTATTAAGTGTTATATTCTACATTATAAGATTTCACCCTGCTCCTCTGAAATGATATCTAAGGTGAGCATCTTGAAATACTTAGGAATTTATGTTTGACTCATATTTCATGTAAAAAAAAGAACAGCGAACGATTTAAAATAAATTTTAACGTTTTTATGCGATTGAAAAACAGAGCAAAGGGTAACATGAAACCAGGTTAAATGACAGGTAACTAAAAAGATAATTAACTTTGCTTACAAAAAGTTTTGAATAGTTAATGAAACAAGAACATAGAAAAACAACATATTTACTTAATCTGAGAGCTAAAAACAAAATATCTTAAATACTGTGATTAACAGAGTAATTAAATGCGAGTTAAAAGATAGGGTCCTAATTAACTATTTGCGTACAATATATTACTGTGTATAGTACGTATATATACATGCGTATATTATTGTGTATATAATACATATATATACTGTTTTGAGAAGATCTGAGGGTCTGGGATCGGATAGCGATTACAAAAGAAAAAATAATAAAACACATCATCATTCAACCGGTGATCTAAAGTTGTATACAATTTATTAACACCACACAGTTTTACGTTCAAACAAACAATATTAATAAACGATTCAAAATTATAGTCTAATTAAGATTTATATAAATGCAGTTTCATTGTTAAAAATGCTATTAAAGAAAACCCGTTACCAATCGATGACAAAAAGAGATTGTCCATAATAAAAATAAATATAAAAAATATTGTAAGATTATAACACCGTAAATGTTTTAACATGATTGTGTTCAAATTCCTTATCGGTTATAAAAATGCTGCGCTGTTTACGATCTGGTAGAGTAATTACGCTAGAGAGCCAAGGACCACAGAAAGTGTTTCTATAAAAAACGAATTGAGGAGATTGCTTTCTGACCAACAATTTTCCACAAGGCCTGGTGGGAAAACTGCATGTGTTTTTTAAAATTCCCGTAAAAGAAAAATTGTAGCTCCTAAACAACGGTCGGTCACATTCTTCAACTATAAATGGAAGGGGAGACTGCCTTATAGTTTTTATATGATCAGCCTAGTCTTTGGGAGTCAGCTCGAGTGTTTTGATTAATAAATGCCTTATTATGGTCACAATCCATATAGCTATGGCCCCTTATGGGAAAAACCATTTTTAATAGCGTTTAATCGTTTGCAAAAATGTACAGCGTAATAAACCATATAAGAATAATTCTTATTTTGCCCATTTTAAGGGTCATAAAAAATAGTCAGTTCATCTGCAGCAGGAGATAGTCGATTAAAAATGAAGTCGTACATTAAAGACCGCTCATCTTGAGCACCTTTCCGAGCTAAAGTTTCATCATACAAATAAAAAAACTGATGTTTTATAGGATAAAACGCATACATTAAAAAGGTAATATGATAATAGACGATGGGTAATCCACGTCATTAGTAGATATATTTGGTACATGCAAATTTCTCTGATAATTCACGCATATGGCCTCAACAGTACGAGCTTTACATTTCTGACTTTCCGGTTTAGCTTTCCTTTTTATCGCATAAAATTTATGCGCTTTTCTTTTATGTAATTCACGTTCCATTTTCATTTTACGGCTTTGTCGTTCAATATTATTTTTGTCTTCAACTGTAACTGCACTCACTGTCTTCAGGGCATCTATTTTAACATCAAACATCTCACAAGCGCTACAAGTATCACTTCTTGGGTAGCCGAATGCAATATTGAAATCATGAGTGAATATAGTTCCATAAGACTCCTAAAATACTGGATTGTCTAGATTTATTTCCACGCGCATTTCATGTAATTTGAAACCGTTCAACTGAGGCGGAAAATATAGCCTTTTACTGTCTTTAAGGATGTAATGAACAGCGTGTGACTTAATGTGACTGATTTTTGAACTGGAAGATTAATTGCGGCTGTAAATTTTTTGAACTGTTTCTGCCAGCACTTTCTTGGGTCTGTTCTGATGCTGACCTCTACCACCTTCTTTAACTGTACTAGTTACTTTTAGATGACTGTATAGCCTGAAGCTGCTTTGCAGAAATTCCGTGCAACGATAGAAATGATTTATAGCGTACTGGAACTTTCAAAATAGTTTCATCTCTAAAATTCTTACCTCGTACGAGTAACTGCAAGTATGAAAATCAGAATGATTATTATTTTCCTTCCTCAGGCTCCTTCGCATTACTGGTTTACAGGCTATTAAACCAGATAGATGAGTTGTTTGTTTATTATAATCTTCTAAGATATTAAAATCTGATATAATTTTATTTCTGTTTCACTGACAACACTAAAACACTTAAATCTACTGCGTTTAAAATCTTTACCCGTTTCACAGGTTGAATGTCTTAATAAATTACTCACCACTCCAAATACTCTACCGTAAGATTCCCTTTTTCTACCTTTCTTTAAATTAAATGACTGGCTTTATTCACAATTACCCGTTTTAATAAAATTGGAAAAAGAATAAACACAAATAATAATTCGCTATTAAACAGAAGAAAGTTTATCAGTTCATCTTTCATAAATTATACAAATGCAACGGAGCAAAATATTTCAAAGTTATTGACATTAGAATAAATTTAAAAAGGCGACAACACAGTTGTTTTTTATGCACGGCTTACACAGACAAACAAACAAACAAACACACACACACACACACACACACACACACACGAGAGAGAGAGAGAGAGAATTAAAAATATTTATCATTTTATTTAAAATTATAAATATTTTTAATTCTTAAGCATACTTATTTAGTTTGCGCGGATGTGGCAGTACTAACGGAGACGGTCGGCACTAACTAAACTAATGTAATTTCACAACTTACATACAACAAATTTCGCTTGTATGTTCGGCAGACCGGTGTAGCCGCGAGGCTTAACGCACTAGGTACCGAGCGAAGTTATCTGAGCGATCGAGTTCGAGACCCGGCCAAACCGAGTTACTCTTGTAAAATTTAAAAATATTATTAATTTATTTAAATCTATCGCTCACTTATGACGTCATAACATAGCAGTACCTCCTTGACGTTTTAAGTTGAAAATTTAACGGCATCAGTGCTCCATGTATAGAAGTAATCTGACCGAGTTCGGTCAAAATCGATCCAGTAGTTCTGGAAATATAAGGTGATTTAGAGGCCGACATCGAACACACAGGTACATACGATCATTTACATCCGGAAAATTTCCATCCGGTTTCTGAGTTCCTCAGGTGTCAAAACGTCTAGATCCGGTGAAAACCACATACCCCCGAATCGGACCGATTACAATCCTTTCAAGAAGAAGGAATGATAATAATAACGGGTTCTCATTTGAGCGACGTACTATCGGAAGTATTGTTACAACATATTGAAGGTACTATAATACCACACAAAGTAAAATTTCGGGTCGACAAAATGCAATCGACGATTTTCATCAAAGTGTACGACATCCGCTAAAAATAGGAAATAATAATGCAGTACTATCAATTTTTTAGATTTTTTATCGATTAAAAAAGATAATCGAACCGATAAATTAACATAAACGATAATAAAAATTAAAACAAAAAACGTCTACTTATAATCAAAGAAGTTTAATTAAATTCCAGTATAATAAGATTCCAGTGTAGCGTAGATAATATAAATAAATTAATACGTTTAATTAAATTCAAAAGTATAAATTTACTTCGGTAAGTTTAAATAAAAGTTGTACGTAGATATAATCTATATTCAAATATGTTATTATTAATGTTTTATTTTAAAAATCAACCCTAAATTGGCGACAGATATAAAATCTGTTTTATATTAAATTAAATAATTAATAAATATTAAATCTCTCAAAAATATTTACAACACGACAGGCATCGTTAATAGAATGAAATGTCAAAAACAAAAAGGTATTATTAATGCCTTTTTCTAAAAAGGTAGATCGCCTTTTTCTAGGCGATCCACCGCTGTAGTTAAGTTTGTTCTTAGCTGACACCAGTGAAACGCTATATTGAAATAAGAAAATAAATAAATAAATAAAATTATAAATATAATCTAACCAAACGTAACCTACGCTCGCTAACTTTGATTAACGAGCGAAGCGAGCGTAGTTTAAGTTCGGTTAGATCATGTTTATAATTTTATTTATTTCAATACAGCGTTTCAGTGGCGCCATCTAAGAACTAACTACAGCAGTAGATCGCCTACTACATTAATACCGACAAAAATATTAATTTCATCGACAGTCGTTATAAGCGACGGTATTAACGCTTCTAAAGCGTTTAGAAGCGTGTAAGTTTGTTTTCTCCAGCCGGTTTTCCAGCTATTGCCGGACGCGGGTGCGTGTGTATAGGCGAATGCCGTACACAACGACTACGTAGTGTAGTTTACGGACTGCTGTGTGTAGTCGTAGCATCGTGGGCGAATGCGATTACCGCTACCGGCTCGTCAGGCCTGCCGTAGATTCACCGTAAGTGTAAACGTACCGGTAATTAGTTAACTGGCATTTCTCCCGCCACCACCCCATTCGGTCGCCCTAGAGCATAGACCAATTGTCAGTGCCAAGATACGGCTACTGTGCCTCTAAAACAGTTTAGCGACCTCGTTTCCTAAAAGCTCCTAGTGAGCTACCTATCAGCGTGAGCGGATTAAGCAGGGTGCTATTCACCACCCGCTCACTTGTCAAACTAAATCTAAATCGGGGAGGCGCACCCCTTGTTACTAATTACTAAAAGTCATTAAAGTTAATAAAATAAAAGACAGCAATTTAGGCTGTCACGCCTCGGTCGCTGTATGCCAGCTAGTGCCTATCCACCATTTAAAGCGCTTGGAGCTTGTATCTGACTGGTGGCCAGCCATTATCTCAGGAAAAACTTCCCACAGCGGCGCTATAGGAATCAGTATAACCCAGATTAATTAAAAAACTCTAGCGATGACGGTTGAACTTCGCAACCTCATCGAGGAACTCCCACGCGGTCCGACAATGCGGCTCTCGCCACACTGACTCGCCGTTTATGAGCCAGTTTTCCCCCTGACCTCTAAGTTCCAGGGTGGTCCGGTCTCTGGCCCCCCCAAGAGCAGGGCAGTCGAACATCATATGCTCGTTCGACTGGACCTCCCCGCAGACACACAACTCATCAGCCGCTAGGCGAAACCGAAATAGATATTGTTTCAAATCCATATGGTTGGTGAGCACTTGGGCACCCGCTGCCCTTAAAAATGAATTCGAGGCATACCATGCCCCCAGATCCTGTATAAAGCTATACAAGGATCTTCCCTTAGTCGTGGTGTGCCATTCAAGCTGTCATGCCTCCATCGCGAGGCTCCATAGCCTCTTCCGCAGGCGGGAAATAGGCAACTGAACGAAATTTAGATCCGGTGCATTGTGATCGCCGTTCCGCTCCGGTTCTAGCCCGGCTCGAAACCGCATCCCAAATGCCTCGGCTTCCCGACCTCTTCGCAACTTCCACCACTGCCCGAACTTTCACCACTAAATCGATTGGGAGAGCCTTTCCCAATACGGTGGTAGCCTCGTAGGAGGTTGTTTTAAAAACACCAGTGCGTACTATCAAGGCTGTGCGCTGGGCACTCCTTAAATTTTGAAGCAGTGCTCTATTTCTATCCAACCTATGCGCCCAAATTGGCGCCGCGTATGCGATCATGCTCTCGAAGACACCTCGGTACACCAAGTACATTTGACGAACCGACAGCCCGTAATCCTTCCGAGCAATCCTTCTAAGTTTGTGCATCACAGAGACGGCGTCCGCAACTTGCTTGCTTGCACACAGAGAGCCGCAACTTGCTTAATGTGGTTACTAAAAAGCAACTTGTCATCAAACAAAACCTACCTAGGTACTTAGTACTTAGTACTTAGTACTTAGTACTTAGTACTTAGTACCTAGTACCTAGGTACTTATGAACCCTTACTCGGCTGATTACACAGCCTTTATACTTAATGTGCACAAATTATCAAGCAGTGCTTGATAATTTGTCTGTACCCTTCAGAAGCATAAACTTCGTCTTGGGCACAGAAATCTTTAAATTTTGCATGTCCATCCAGCCGTCGGCGGTTGACAAAGCCGCCTGCGCCCTAATCTCTAGCTGCGGTCGTGAATTACCACGAACTAAAAGGAGACAGTAATTGGCGAATGCCTGGCCCGTGACTGTCAACCCCAGAAAACCATCAAACACCAGGTTCCACAGCGGGGGACCGAGAACGGAACCCTGCATGCTTCCCCTGGCGACAGATTTTTCCACAACTAGGAGCGCAAAACGTACCGGTAAACATGTAGTCCGGGACGGACTCAGGTCGACCGATCCTGAGGCGTGCGATAAATTGAAACCCGACCGCCGAAGAACACCGGTATCCGCAGTGTAGTATTCAAATACATATAAAAGCGACTTCCTTTACGAGCACTAGAATCTTAGAACTCTAGACTTGGAAATTCAGCTGAATTTGCGATGACGAGTTTAACCGCTATAATAATTTGGCGGGCTAAACGTGAGAAATAATGTAATTACACAGATCATATTAAAAATACAACACCCGGTTTTATAAAACTTCTGATATAACGGATAATATTAGACGTTAATAATAACAAATTTTTCTACGGCTTTAATATAACGTTAGAATTACGCGGCTGAACCCTGTAATTACGAAACAGATTTTCCTTACGATACAGGTAGGTGTTCGACTGATCAATAGCCTACTATTTTCAACCGCCGACAAATCAGAAGCGGGTATTTTTTTACGCATCAGCGATCTTTTTACTTGGGTTTTAATCCGGTTTAGTAGTTTGCAAGCAGAGGTTGATCTGAAAGTACACCGATAGATAAAAAAGTTTCTTTATTACACTGTTTATCCTTTTTTTTAATGATGTCGGATTGTGAGAAAGAAATGTCTTTAAATCGATCGATATTAAAGAGACAGAAATTACGACCGATTAACCTGTCGCCACAGAAATGTATTATTTAATGAATTTTTTGAAAATTAAAAAAAATATATTCCTTAATGTATTCTAGCGTTGATTTTAATCGATAATTCAAAAATTTTCTTACGGTATTGAATTTACGGTAAATTTTTCTACGGTATGGAGGTCTCTATGCCGGTCAATAATGCACTCTTGCGAAGTTCAGCTTACATCGCAATCGCGCGTCAACGGCTATAGACGAGCCTATGACGATAAATGTCATTCTTTTGAAAAATTACATAAGAAACAAGGAACTAAAATCTATCGACCGGTTCAGAGAAAAAATTAATTTAGTATTCATCTTAATCTGAAGTTTAATTTAAACTTACCACCAAAATATCAAATTTAGTTTCCGGTTACGATACGAGCGCAGATAACCGATAATTTTTACGAAACGACCGAAAGAAGAAAGATATCTCTTTCTTATATTTTAATATTAGTAATCTTTTAACGATTATTACAATTATAAAATACATCCGATAAAGTAGCGTTTGCCGCAGAAAGGTACATGAGAATATATAAAAAGACGGAAACCGATAAAGGGAATTATTAAAAAGAAAATAATCGTAACATTATCGCGTACATTACACCGTCACGAGGTCGACTCGTAGTAAAATATAACAAAGGATATGCGGACCGTATAAAATATATAACGGTAGGTCTAGATGCAGATCTCGCTTCCGTTTTCTATTCTGTTACTGGTAATTTCTGACGGGTCGGTAATCATTCAATCGACCGAGCCCGGTTTATCGTTCTGTCCATCATATGATAATATAAATGAAAGAACGGCGTTCCTGAATACATATTAATTTGTCTTCCCCTTTTACACTCTCCCCCCCAAAACTAATTCTAAAAATGTTTATAAATAACATCCGCCGCAACACTACACAATTTATCGTACATCGTTAATTTAATGTAGTGCGAGTGAGCGTCGAACCTTACTGCCAACCGATCTTCGTGGAACTTTCTGCAGTTTACACGACTAGGACCCTCACACCTTTTGGGACTCTCTACACCACAATACGCGCACAGTCACGCGTTATGACAAAATTTTGCGTATGTCCAAATGTACAACGTTTGAAGCATCTCTGTACGTCAATGTATTCCTTGACTCTACAAGAAAAGTCACCGGGGACACTTTTCTTGACAATCTACCCTCGGTAATAAATTTTCTGAAAAAACCAGGCTCGATCACAAAGAGTTGAATGCAAATTCGCCTCATCCAAGTCGGCGTTCTGCTGTCTTACTTCCTCCTCAGACAGGCGACGATCTATATCATGTACAATGACAATATCTTGTCATCATACATCTTAATTCTGGAAATTGAAATCGGGATGAAATATTTTGCTAGCAGTAATTAAAAAACAAAGCATTATCGGACTATATTCGTAAGGACGTTTATTTTTAATATTAATGTCTCAAATCCGCTTCAGAATCGTTGTCATTCAATTTTGAATTGTTCTGTGGAAGGGTCTCCTTTACGAGGCCGTAAGATTGATAATCCGGAAAATATTATTTGATCTCATTGGAATTTATTTTTAGTTTTGTTTACTTGGTTTCCTAATTCAGTCTTGCAACAGTAGTATAGAAATAGGAAATTAAGGACAAATTCAAGATCATCCGGCGCTTTTTCAGGCTTTTTTCACCTTTTCAAAAAGCCTGCGCGCACGCTTTTTCGGATGACCTTGAATTTGTTCTTACGTTCCTATTTCTAAAATACTTGCATCGCATCTTTTATGATCACTTTTGACACGTTTATACGGTTTTAGTCCTCCGATAACACAGTGTAGTAATACATCGTAGCTAGCTAATCTATTTCGTAGATTGTTTAATGCTTTCATAACAACTGGAATGTATCAGGGAGTAGCATCGTGAAAATCGAAGGTCGAATCGAAAAGAAATGCCGACGCCCATATACATTTAATTATACGATTCCTGTAGATCGCTTTAGCAAAAAATACCGAGTTCGACTTCCAGAAACTGTAAACGGCTATTATTAGCCGCTACCGTAGCGGATAATACCGTTTCAAAAATGCACGTATTTACCTCTGCAAACCTTCTTTATTATTGTTTAATATTAAAGTGTTATTTTGCTTTCAGATTGTCGCTACCGATTTTAACCTATTAAAAATTGATGACGGCAACTCTTATAAGACGATCGCTGAAGCGAGTGAATCTCTTCGAATATTTACATCACTCGACTATATTATATTTTGTATAATGCTACTGTCTTCCGCTTTTATCGGTGTATACTTTGGCGTCATAAAAAAAACAATAAATCGGCTACTGAATATTTAATGGACGGTCGATCGATGAGTGTATTCCCGATTACGTTGTCGTTAATCGCCAGGTAAGTACCTATACAAGAAGTAAATAACATAATAAGATCAGAAATTAAAACTGATATCAGTAATTTTTCATCACCTCATTATATTAGCTTTTTAAAGACTTGCCCCTCAAGCTACCGCCCTATCTCCTTGACAAGAGTTTTTTGAAAAGTAATGGAGAGAACGGAAACCGCAGACTTATATGGTACTTAAAGAGAAATGGTCTTTTATCTCCAGAACAGTGTGGTTTCTGCCGGTAACGATTTTCATTGACCGTTTAGTATCATTGGAAATAGCTATTTAAAACGCTTTTCTATTCCGCCAGGAATAGAAAACCTTCTTCGATATCAGAAAGGCGTACGACACGGTCTGGCGACGTGGTATTCTAAACACTCTCAAAGAATAGGAAGTCAAGCGCAATTCTTTTATTATGGGTTTCTTAAATGACCCGACTTTCCGTGTTCGTGTTGAAGATTCTTTATCGGGTAGTGTCACCTTGGAGAATAGAATCCTCAAGGAAATGTATTAAGCGCCACCTTATTTATAGCCATTGATGGTTATAGCAGTCAACTGTATTACTAAATGTGTATAGCCACATGTTTAACGCTCTTTATTTGTTGATGATTTCGCTATACATATTACGTCCCGTTCAACAACCACAGCAGACAGACTACTACAGAACACTGCATGTCGCCTTAAAGCTTGGTCCAAGGTTACCGGCTTTACATTTTCATCTGAGAAAAAAAAGTGTAGTCTTTTTCCGCCTGCGAAACCCTTTTATTCCGCAAGTATTTCTCGACGGAGAGCTAATTGCTCTCTCCTGATACCAATTTTTAAGGTTTATATTTTGATGGGCGTAAGGCGCCCATCAAAAAACACATCAAACAATTAAAAACAAAATGTTTCAAACTTTTAGATAAGCTGAGAGTCCTTAGCAATACCGACTGGGGAGCCGATCGTTCATGTATGTTGCGTTTTTATTACTCCTTAGTTCGTTCCCGTTTAGATTATGGCCTACTCTTCAGCGCATTATACCGGGCTTAAAATGCTGGATGATGTACATCATCAATTCCTTTGTCTTGCTACAGGCGCGTTTAGATCAAGTCCTGTCGTAAGCGTACTTATTGACTGCGGTGAGCCATCGCTTTGGAATAGCGATTTTAGCATTTTAAATTGCCCGTCTTAAAGCGTATCCAAATCACATCAATTTTAATGAAGTCCTGTAAAGCTGGCTTTAAAGTGTGAAAGCCTCCAGAGCGCTAACCGGGTCGTTGATACAGTTGTGTCAAGGCTCTCGGACAAGGTTGATCGGGTGGTGAAAGGTGTCAGGGTTTCAAGCCGGTGACGGGTGAAGCTTTTGGCGAACTTCACAAAATTATTAAACGGGTGGAGAAGAAGGTTAACAAGCCTATCTTCTTTGCCGCGGTAACTGCCTTCCCTGGGCCTAAGCGGCTTAGTCCGCCGCTGCCAGTCCAGGCTTCGGCTGCAAAAATTAAGAGGAACACTGTCAAGGTGGTCTCGACCACATCAGGACCGGAGGCTTCGTCAGCAATGACGGAGCTAACCCTGAAAAAGGTCCTGAACCCGAGAAAAGAAAAGTTCCAAATTTTCCGGGTCACGAAAACAAAGGACAATGTCGTTGTTCTGGAGGTTGTAAATGAGCGGCAGGCGAAGCGGCTGCGGGAGGCCGACGCTCTTGAGAAGAACGGGCTGAAGGCTCAATTGCTGGCCAGCGGAGGCCACAAATATCGGTCTACGAAATGCCGAGGGTAAAGAGGGTAGAGAAGCTCGAAATCATTAGGGCCACACAGAGCCAAAATCCCTTGTTGGATATGGCTATCGAGGACTTTCTCAAGGGGATAAGGGTGGTCCGGCAGCTGGGCCGATAGAGGTCCCAAAGAGCCACCGGATAATTGAAACCTTGCCAAAGATCCGGCAAGTCTTGGTGGCCGGTGGTCGGCTGATCGCTTAAGGGTGAAGCAGAAATCGGCGTCAGGGCGGGTGAGACACCATTCCCTGGCGTACGGGCTATGCATCCAGTAGATATAGACGGAATGGTTTTTCGAACGGCACTGAGAAAGGCACCGGGGATTGACCGGCTTGACCCGGATATATTCTATCGTCTGCTGCCTGTCATAAGAGAGCCGATTGACTGGCTGTTCACGAGCTGCCTTAGCAGGGGTTGCTTTCCGATTCGTTGGAAGGTGCTTTGGTAAGGGTGCTTTTAAAATCAGGATTACCGAGAGCACGGCTTTATGGCGAAAAGATCAACTGCTACTAATCTTAATGACGTGTTCTCATTTGCGGGGCCGGTGGGTGATTGCAAAAACCAGGTTGATACTGTATACTTCGACTTTAGGAAAGCGTTCGGTACAATCCCTCATGATATACTGCTGCGTAAGTTGAAGTATTACGTTGTCAAGGTGCAGTTGCTGAAACGGTTGTAGTTATACTTGTCCTGCAGTGCTTTTCAATTAAAAGTTGCCGGTGTGGTGTCGGAGCGGTTCCTTGTTACGTCTAGCGTCCCATAGGGATCAAATCTTGGCCCCCTGTTGTTCATTTTATTTATGAATTACATCGGAAAAGGTATCAGGTCGAAGTTCATTAAGTTTGTTGACGATGTTAAGTCGTACGGCAGGGTTGATTCTTACGATGACTTCCTGGCTCTTCAGAATGATGTTCGTAAAAGTTTTCAACGGGCTACTAAAAACGACATGTTGAATGGGGATAAAGCCGTTGTTGCTACCTAATCTTGGAAGACGTTTACAATTAAATATTGTGATCGCATTGATAATGCACCCGTAAAACGAGTTGAGAACGTTTGAAACTAAGCGGCTTTTCACTAGACATGTCGATAATATAGTATCAAGAAAAAGGAGAAACTTAGAGCTTCTTTTTCGGGGGAGTCGGCATTTCCAGCATCTGAACATCGTTGTGCGGCTATACCGGGCCATTGTCAGGCGGTTTGGAACTTCGGCAGAGCTAGTACTAGCCGACAAATTGAGGCTGTGCAGAAGCGGTTTCTCTTCAACCTGTGTCAGCGTGGCCTGTATGTCAGGCAGCCGCCATACCAGGAGGATTGCGCACAGTTAGGAATTGCCTTGCTGGAGGCTACGAGAAATCTTCATGACCTATTGTTAATATACAAAACATTGCACCGTCTCATAGATGTGGATGTATCGAACATAGAATATAGGGCTCCTTACGCTTATTATAAAAGGCATAAGCTGTTTAGAAGGGGGTTTTATCGCCTGCATCTGCATCTAGGTGTATGTTGTGAATGAAGCTACTGAGATTGATGTAATCAATATGGCTTTACCTGGAATTTTATATTTAAATTATGTTTTTGCTTATTTGTATGTTTTTGAGTTCGTTTTTACTTTCTTTTTTACTCGAGCGGGCCATGTTTTCGCGGATCGATCGGTCAGTAATCGCCGTGTTATTGCTTTCGGTGTACGGTTTTAATTTGTTCCTGCTTTAAGCTTCTTGTTTTTAGTTTACGTGTGATTATCTTTATAACTTATCGCACTTGTTATATAAATAAATTTGTATTACGTACTTGACTTTCCGATTAGTTTTGTCTGAATCAAATGCGATTTTAGTAAGCTGCTATTTAGTATCCTTTTACCCCGTCGGGGTAGTGCAGCACACAAAAATCCTTTTTATTTCGTTCTACTGCGCTCTCTTCTTATACTTAGGTCTTCCGCGCTTCCCTGCTCAGGTTCTTCATGAAGGTTGAAGGTGTGAGTGGAGGCCATCCAACAAATTTATATTACATCTTATTATTCTAAAAAAAAATTATTATTGTATAACGAGCAGATACTCCTAATAAATGCACAATTATTATCTTATTTTTCAGTTACATTTCTGGAATTACACTTTTGGGTTTCCCGACGGAAATTTACATTCACGGAATCTAATACAGCTATACTAGCTTGCACGATTTGCGTCTGACTTCGTCATATGAAGTAAGTAAATTTCATAAGATTTTATTTCTATTTCGAGTCTATATAATTTCCATAATGAAATCTATTCTGAAAAACATTCACACAAGTCGTAAATTATTTAACGGGACGTTAAATAATTGTATTACGTACATCTCTTCCCTCTACTTCCTGTTAAACAAATTACATGTTTTCGATTACCGGCGTTTTATTCGGCAGTTCTAAAATAATTTTTGAGCCGGTAAATTATGAAAAAGGTTAGGTCAGCCCGTACGATGCGACTCGCTTTTAAATTTTCAGAAAAACATTTTTTTTCTTCTGTAGAATTCATTACAGATTTTACGCGCTTTAATTTTTATTTTATTATATTATAAATAAATAATAGCATCAAATTTTTATATTTACATTTGCTATTTTTATGTTTGTATTTGTATAAGTAAATGTAAATTTATATAATTTGATACTAACACATATAAATATTTCAGAAAACATTTAACTAATTATATAACCAACCGTCTTTAAAACTAAACGACCAAAAAATGAGATAAAATAATTAATAAGAAATTTTTTTTCAAAACAAATATTTATAACAAAGGAGTTTAGAAAATGAAATGCAGAGAGCAGAGATTTTTTTAAATCTACAAAAAAAAATCGTTCGTGAACATTTAAAGCGTATTATAAGTAGAGTATATAAAAAGTAACATCAGCGTTTTAAAGCTAATTTAATAGTAAATTAACTCTTACAGTTTTTCTCCGCAGTTGTTGGATGCGAGTATCTTTCATCACACGCCATGCATCCGACCGTAAGAGAGTTCGTCCTACACTTTAATCGACAATCTCTTCGATTCTCTGCCGCAAATCTGGCAGATCGGTACGTAGCAGAGGGACAGGAGATTTTTTTTATAAAAATTAATATAAATGTGATTTTAAGAAGAAATTAATACGGTCATCGCAAGCAAGCTAACATTTCCGTGTATATTTCCTCCGACCGATACGGCGGTCAGGGGAAACGTAATTCAACCGTTTTTGCAGAGAGTTATGCCAGTGAGACGGCGTACCGTCTAGTCGAAAATAAAATTCTTCGGTCTATCGCGTATTTGAGAAAAGAGTCGTGTACGCAGCATATCCGAATAATCGACAACTGTTACGTTTGTTTCAACAGAAAATAACGGCCGTAAACTTGTGGTCGGATACTCCGAAGAAAATTTTGGCGAGTCCCTTTTGCACCGTAAGAATTCTCGGGGATTTTTTGATCCCAAGGTACAGACATTATGCGCGTTAACTTTACCGCTAAAATGAAATGTCGATTCGTTACTAAACACGATACGATCGAGAAAGTCGTCACCTTCATGCCGCAACATTTCGATCGCGAAGTCGGTAGGCTTCAAAGCTTGTAACAGCTGTAAAGGTTTTGGACGCGTACGAAAGCATTTCCTTAAAATATTCAACATTATTCCCCGACTCGTTCAAAATTTTCTTCAAACACCCTCGGTCGTCCGTACTTTTCCCGTTACGCAGACATCCGATTGTTTCAAACCGATTATGCCGTTGAAGAATATCACTCGGAGAATCGCACTTAAACTTTCTGAAGAACTCACGTCGAGCTGTAGCTCTGACTGACATTTAGTATACTGCAAAGCACAGAAGGGGTTTTGTTTGGAAGTCGCCGTCTTTGCTCGTGGCGTTGTCAAGCGGAAAGATGGAGAATCAATGAAAGACCATGCGCGTAACTAAATCTGTCCTTTTTATTCTTCGATTCTAGCTTTAAATCAACACTGTACACTTCAACCTTAAGATATTATAACAAATTAAAATCGCGATATTTTTTTGTACACCCGGAAATAGAAGCGGATGATTATGCCGATTGTATTACTTATAAATAAATGTGTCTTTTTTGAGTATAAATAACCTGCGTATTTTAGAAGCAACAACAAATTTAAACCACTTACTGTTAAAAATATCTGATATGGACACCACATGACTTCCTCGTACGCTTATTAAATTGCATACACGCATTTTTTTAAAATGAAAAGTACATAAAATTTTATTTCATTAATCGCTTCTGATATTTTATCTTTTTTTTTATTATTGAATTATTATTTATCGAAATTTTTTTTTTACTATCAGAGGTATTTATTACTGTGTAATATTTATGAAAAAGGGGAAGTTCCGTCAGACTTCAAAAAAAGTGTTATAGTCATGATATCAAAGAAAGCAGTGGCAGATAAATGTGAAGAATACAGAACAATCAGTTTAACTAGTCATGCATCAAAAATCTTAACTAGAATTCTATACAGAAGAGTGAAAGAAGTGTTAGGAGAAGACCAATTTGGTTTCAAGAAAAGTATAGGGACAAGGGAAGCAATTTTAGGCCTCAGATTAATAGTAGAAGAAAGATTAAAGAAAAACAAACCAACATACTTGTACAGTTGTAACATGTACAGGAACCAAACAGCAACAGTAATAATCGAAGAACATAAGAAAGAGCCGTAATAAGAAAGTGAGTCCGACAAGCATGTTCCCTATCCCCGTTACTTTTTAATCTTTACATGGAACTAGCAGTTTATGATGTTAAAGAACAATTTAGATTCGGAGTAATAGTACAAGGTGAAAAGATATAGATGCTACGATTTTCTGATGATATAGTAATTCTAGCCGAGAGTAAAAAGGATTTAGAAGAAACAATGAATGGCATAGATGAAGTCCTACGCAAGAACTATCGCATGAAAATAAACAAGTACAAAACAAAATTAATGAAATGTATTAGAAATAACAAAGATGGACCAATGAATGTGAAAATAGGAGGAGAAAAGATTATGGAGGTAGAAGAATTTTGTTATTTGGGAAGTAGAATTACTAAAGATGGACGAAGCAGGAGCGATATAAAATGCCGAATAGCACAAACGAAACGAGCCTTCAGTCAGAAATATAATTTGTTAACATCAAAACTTAATTTAAATGTCAGGAAAAAATGTTTGAAAGTATATGTTTGGAGTGTCGCTTTATATGGAAGTGAAGCTTGGACAATCGGAGTATCTGAGAAGAAAAGATTAGAAGCTTTTGAAATGTGGAGCTATAGGAGAATGTTAAAAATCAAATGGGTGGATAAAGTGACAAATGAAGAGGTATTGCGGCAAATAGATGATGAAAGAAGCATTTGGAAAAATATAGTTAAAAGAAGAGACAGACTTATAGGCCACATACTAAAGCATCCTGGAATAGTCGCTTTAATATTGGAAGGACAGGTAGATGGGAAAAACTGTGCAGGCAGACAACGTTTGGAACATGTAAAACAAATTGTTAGGGATGTGGGCTGTAGGGGGTACTGAAAATGAAACGACTAGCACTAGATAGGAAATCTTTAAGAGCTGCATCAAACCAGTCAAATGACTGAAGACAAAAAAAAACTATCAGAAGTTAATAATTATTAATAAATCTTTAAATTATTAATAAATCGATAAAAAAAGTTAAAAAAGGAGATGAAGTCTAAATTCGAAGTGATGTGCCTCCTCATTGTAAGATCCAAATATTTCATTAATTAAAATTTTATTCAGCAACACACCAATCGCACACCATGCACACACACACACACACACACACACACACAATCTCATCATAGACGCATTCCTCAACAACATACACACTCAAAAACAGTCACTGACATACAACATACTTAACACGTACTTCCCAGAAAAAGTCCAAAATTAAAACTTTTTGATTTTGGGCTTGTTTTTGGACGCTTTTGGTTCAGTCGATTGCAGTCGAAAGAAGATGTGCAAAACCTCTTGAAGACGTTACAACAGTCCTAAATCCAAAATTTCAACATCCTACGGGTAATTGTTTTTTGAGTTATGCGAAATACATACTTACGTACAAACGTCACGCCGAGACTAGTCAAAATAGATTCAGGGAGGGTAAAAATGGATATTTCCACTGAAATCCTAAAACCTAAATTTTTCGCTACCGCAATACTTCGTACAAGGAAGTAAAATACACAGGTAAGAAAATGTTAAAATTACATGTTAAAAAATGCATTAAAACGTAAACGGATTTTATTTAGGTTTAATCCTTTAATCGACTGTTTTTTATTTAAACTTTACGAGAAATTTTCTTTAAAATTTAACATCGGCTGGATGAAACTCGACGGCTGGGCCAGACCTAGTGAAACTAAAACCACCAGTTTATAGGCCTACAGCATTTTTGAAGATGAATAGCTAAAAAACTACCTATTTTAGAAGAAAAATGTTAAAAGGTCTGAAATGAAATTTTATTTTTTTGCAAAGAATTCAATCCGCAATAAAAAATTTAGGTTCCTATTTAAAAAAAATTAAGTCGTCCTTGAAATAACTTTTATTTGACCCTATCAAGAACAACATAGGTTGTGAACGTATTTCCTCCTTGAAATGAAGCGACTTTAACGGGAAACATTTTTTCCTAAAACGTGTAGTTTTTGAGGTATAGATATGTCTCAATAATTGAGTGTGGATACTCAGACCGAGAGGTTGAAGTAGACTAGCTCCGCGGAAAATTGATTTTTATACGGGTTAAGGTTTTTTCATCGGAAAAGTAGGAAACCCCCCCTTGTGGGGTATCAAATTAATAGGAATTGGGCAGAGTACCCAGAAATACTAAAATAATCGATTTACTTCAACCCCATGGAGAAGGGGATGGAGACAAGCGGCTCTGGGTCATCTAAGACTCAAGAAAAAAGACCTGGGAGATTGTGGAGACCAAAGGTGCTAAAAGGGCTAGGGCAGGATCATCTGAGGAGGAAGATGCTCACTCTTAAAAGTGTTACATGCAGGATGGAACACGCCTTTCTTCAGCTGCGACAGGGCTTGGGCAAATTCAGCCCGGCATTTATAAAGGCTCACGAGCGGGAGCTAACAGATATCTATAGGGAGCTCCAATCAGTAGAGGAAGAAACATCAGAGGTGGATACCAAAACCCAAGCCACCCAAACGGACAAGTCTCGTAGCGAGGATGACATACTGGATATAGACTTGACTGACGATCAATTGTTAGAAAGCCTGCCAACAAGATGGTCATCTTGGGCAATGAACAGGATCACCCAGATAACCAATTTAGAGCACAGGGAGGACAGTTGTCATTACGTAAATCTAACTAAAACTAGACCCGGTAGTCAATTCCATGGCACAAAGCCTGGGGCCATGATGATTCAGGACTCTTCTATGTTGGAGGATAATAGAATCACAACAAGAAGCACGAGATACACGGTTGTGTACAGTTCGTAGGAGGGAGAAAAAGCAGCTGCGGCGCAGATAATTAGAGCCATGCAAAGAGTCGTCGGCAAGGAGGTTGTGTTTGTCATTCCATCCGGACCAGAGGGTGTGATAATAAGGAAGATAATTATTTATTTGTCCCGTGAAAAACAGGTGCCTCCGAAAATGATTATACTCAGTATGGGGGATCAAGCTCGTGCCAGGTCCCGTTCGGCTTCGGCGCGGAGGGCCACCCCACCGGTCAATGATAGCAAGACAGTGGTGGTGAGGGCGCCGGGGAAACCTATGCGGACCTACTAAGGGCGGTCATAAACAAAGTCACTAAGGAGGAGGCTGGCGAAGTCCTTTCAATAAGGAAAGGCCGCAATCAAGAGTTGGAGGTCCGAATTCAGGGAACACAGAGGGCTGGCGAATTCACCAGCATGTTAAGGAACCGAGCGGCAGACCTTCGGTAGATTTAAAAACAAGAGGTGATAGAAGGACCGTGGTGCATATCAAGGATCTTGATTATGACACCAGAGAAGACGAGGCTTATGAGGCTTAGATCAAACACCTTAATCAAAGAGGCTTTAGACAGAGTCCTTGGAAAAGATGAAGATTATAAGATTACATCTATTAGAGGAGCATACGGTGACACGAAAAACGCCACGGTAATTACTACCCACAGAGGGGCGACTAAGCTGGTGGCTTCCAGGCTCGGGTAGGGTGGGTCAACTGTCGGGCCTACATCCGGACGGAGAACGAACGATGTTACAGATGCTGGGGTACGGGATATGGTAGTAGGAATTGCAGGGGCCCTGACCGGGGTAACCTGTGTTATAATTGTGGTGGATCGGGGCACCTCATCCGAGAATGTAGAGAGGCAACGAAATGTCACGACTGTAAAAGCTCAACTCACAGGACCGGGAGCACTGAATGTAAAAAGACATGTTAAGAAATTCTACTAACAAATAATAATCGGAGCCTTCTCAGCAATGACCTAGTAGAGGAGATAGCTAGTCGCGGAAGATACGACTTCGTAGTGGCCACCGAGCCGAACGTGTATGCGGCCGGTCACTCACAATGGGTATCTGACGTGGCAGGGAAAGCAGCAGTAAAGCGGGCTACCGGCAGTTGTGACTATTGCCTATATCACAGAGCAGAGGGTGTGGTAGGCGTCGAACTTGATGATTATATAATATATGGAGTTTAGATTAGCCCCAATGTGTTAATAGAGGAATATCAGCATATTATCATGCAGTTACAGCGACTAGTGATGCAGTCCCCCAAAAGAGTTCTTATTTTGGGGGACTTTAACTGTAGGACCGTGGTAGCGGGGGCAAGAACCACGAATGCCAGAGAAAGGGTCCTGGAGGACTTCCTGGTGGCTACCGGCACTACATGTATAAACGAAGGGACCCCGACCTTTCGAGCGAGCGGCCACGAATCCATATTGCACCTGGCAATTGTGGATGGAAGAGTGGACACTAACAGAGTTGTGCTGCGCGTATTGGAAGATGAGACAGGGAGTGACAATCTTGCGGTCTCCTTGGAAATACAAGGTCGTTTGGCGCCCTCTGCTGCGTCGCAACCGATAAGGAGACTCACCGACAGGTGGAAATTGTGGTGGAGCGAGCGGCAAGGAAAATATCAGATGGCAGGAGACTAGATCCGGAGGTTTTCCAGGAAATAATTAAGCACGAAATTTCTGAAATACCGGAAGTGACACATAGACATCACCCTGTGTACTGGTGGGCCAGGAAATAGCTGAACAAAGAACAACACTACAACGATGTAAGCGAACGGCTCAGCGACTGAGGGCAAGACCAGGACCCGAGGCCCATCGTGAACTGGCCATGGAAGACTATAGGGAGGCCTGGAAAAGGCTTAATTTTTTGATCAAAAACGCCAAGAGGTCAAAGTGGAGGGAATTGTGCAGTGAGCTTGACGTTGACCCGTGGGGGCGAGCCTTTCAAATCATAATGAAACGGCTGGGGAGAAGAGTACCTGTGCTAAGTAGAGAGGAAGCAACACGTCTGATGTCCGTGCTTTTCCCGCAGGAGGTAGTACTGTGCGAACGTGGCAGGTTCGCGCAGGACGAAGTGATGGCTGCTATTGATAAACTTAATAACAAGAAGAGTCCGGGCCCAGATGGGATCCCGGCTGCGGTCATTAAAGGCCTCGCAAGAAGGGTCCCATGGGAGATTATGGACGTTCTGAGTCACCTAGCACAAACCCTGGTACCTGCGAGTACCGCCCTATTAGTCTTCTAAATAACATGGGCAAGGCTGCTGAAAGACTTGTTGCGGTTAGGATTCAAGCTGAACTGGATCAAAGCGGAAGTTTGCATCCTGGGCAATACGGGTTTCGTAAGGGCTGTTCGACTATGGACGCTATTAACAAGGTGGTTAACTGGGCTGCGGAGGCACGGAGGGGAACCTGGAGGACCAGAAAGATTCCGCTGATGATCCAACTGGACATAAAAAATGCATTTGGGTCGGTGCCGTGGGAGGCCATTATAACAGTTTTTCTATATACTTTGTATATGTATAATCTTTTTTCTTTTTTGAGAAATGATTTCTTGATTATTTGTCCATAATTCTGACAATCTTAAAGGTAAAATAATAAAAGAGAATGCAAATTATAAGAAAATAATTTTGGAAAAATTTCACAAACTGCATTACATTTTTGTATTTTGATTTTGTTTCAGCCATGGAGAATGAAAGATTAACTTTCCATGCTCTAACTCTTTTCCTCTTTCTTGAATACTGGTGCATCAGACATTCAACAACAATATGATTTTTGTAAATGATCTCTCCCTTCTTAATGATACTGTTTCAATAAGTTATGTATACACTCATCTTTTTTCTTTTCTTCTCATTTGGAAACCATTTTAGAATCTAATGAGTACAATTCTTATTTCTGTTTGAACAAAATGATTAGTACAGATAAAAACCTATCATTTTGAATCTCTGATCTCGCCTATGAGGGTTAAAGAATATGTAAAGTTTTCAGAATTTTTTTTAGTTTTTGACATAGTCACCTTACAATTTAATACATCTTGACCATCCACTTTCCAACTTTTTAATACCCTCAAAATAAAGCAATTTGAACAACTTTGCACAATAAGCTGTCTCAGCGTTGACCTCATTATTTGAAGTAACTCTGCGTCCAGCAAGCATTTCTTCAGACTCGGAAAGAGGAAGTAATAGTTCAGGGAAAAATCCACTGAATAAAATGTGTGTGAAAGTTTTTACAAGTGTAGGTCATGGAGTTTTACAGAACCCAAGATGTATGTACAGGCACATTACATTGTGCTGAAAGAGCACTTTCTTATTGGCCAGTTGTGGACTTTAGCCTGAAAAGTACCTTTCAACCGGTTCAGTAATGAAGCATAATAATATCCGGAGGTTGTTCTTCTGCCTTTTTCCAAGTAATATAAAGTGCCATACCACAAGAATCCCAAAAAACTGTAGCCATGAATTTTCTTGCAGATGGAACAGTTTTTGTTTTCTTTGGCACACTTTCACCTTCTCCCATCTACTGTTTGGTCTCTGACAAATAATGGTAAATATATGTTCCATTTACTGTTATAAAATATAGAAAAAACCCAGCGGAAGTGGTGTAAGTATACTTTTTTACTGTCGAAAACAAAGAGGAAGAATCCTTTACAGTGGGATCTAAGCGTCACGGTTAAACCTTTTAAAACAAAGTACTTAACGACAGCTTGAATTTCAGTTTCAGAAAATGTCAAATTTGTTTTCTTTACTCAATTGACATAAACAAGCAACTGAACACATGTGTCAGAAATTTCGCAGCACACTATCTAAAGGACTATACTTAATAAACACCGTAGGTATGTGGTCATACTTGCCATCATTTCTTTGTCAGGCTAAGAACTTTCTGAACAACTCTGGTATTAATCAGAATTATCTGAATGCGATCTTCTGCTTCAAGTTTCACTAAATATTTCTACACAATTGGGTTCATGTTCACAAAATTTTATTACCTAATGACATATTTCCTTCAGTCAATGCTTATAACACACGGTTGCAAGCAACAGTGAATCGCATTACAAGTAATGTTTTCGTCAATTAAAATTCAATTGCTGCAAACCAGTTTAATTTCATTGTTATAGTACAAGAAGTATTTGACTTTAGTTTCAAAGAGTACAGATTGAGAAAACCACAGACTTTTAATGTTTATAAAGAGGAAAGAAATATAACTGCATGTATAATGCAATCCCATCTCTTTTCTTTCATTCATTGTTGAGATAACAAAACACATATATTAGATCTAGGTAGGCTGAAAATCTCATCCTCCAGAACACATTAATGCGGTCACTGATCAATTCTTTGAGTACATGTAAGTAACAGACTTATTGAAATAAAGTGTTGACATATTTCAGGGTAATACAGACATATCAGTGGAAATAAAATTAAATGAACCAAAATCTACTAAGTTCAATGGCTTTAGATGATCATCATAAAATGAGGATAAATGAAAATAAAATATACTTAGAAAACATTTTATGTTATATTGGTTTTAAAAATTTAATTTATCGTTGTAAAATTATTGTTTATTAATATTTCATCAATTATAAATTTGTATCATGTAGCATTATGTTTTTACTATGTTTAGTATTATTAAGTAAAACTCAATCATTTTATTATGCATTTCTCAGTTATTTTATATTCTGTTATTTTTTTCAAAATATTAAATATTATATCCTTAAACATCTTTTGTAAGCTTCAGGTCCCTATTCGGACACCATATTTGTAAGCTTCTAATAAAACATCAAAATTAAATTATACACAAAAATAAAATTTTTAATTTTTAAAGAATTAACTTTTAACGAATAAAAAATTGAACTTACTATTGTTGGGATTTGCGAAATAATCTACTACGACTATGCTGCTTATGTTGCTCTCACAAGTTTTACAAAACAAACAAAAATTTACAATAACTCAACACATCAAAAATGATTAACACCAATAAATAAAATACACATTATTTATTAAAAAAAAAAAAAGACAAACACATTTGACTCAGGACTCCCATAACTAGTCTACTTGAATTCGTAGAACCACTTTATATAACTATAATTATATAACTTGTACACATCAGAATTTTACAAAATATCTTATTAATACTTATAATACTAAGGAATTGGCCAATCCAAAATTAATTATAATAATTTTTAACATAATTTTTTATTATAGCACATTACATTTTTAATAATAATTTTTTTTAATCTTATTTTAAAAGAATCAATAGATAAGCAATCTTTTAATGGATCCATGAAATGTTTTTATGGAGAGGCCTTTGATATTAAATTCTCATACCTGTATTCCATAATAATCATAGTTTATAAATTTCCTGAACAGGTTTTCTTTTTTAAACATACTCACTACAAGCAACTAATCACGATGAAATCTAACACAAAACTGACGCTCTCTGACGGTCTCATCGGTCTAACCCCACCAGTATTTCTCAGAATTATACAGTCTGAGCGAGTGTGTACACTCACACAAACGTAACACTCTTTGTATAGGAAACATCTGTTCATATTTCAAGCATGTCTCATACTTCTTAAAATTTTATTTTAAGAAAGAATTTTTGATAAGTAATGAATCATGCTGCGATTAATTTAACTTTTACATTTAAAAAATCGTCTGTCGACATATTAAGAAATTTATAAAATACAAATAAATTCACCAATTTAATTAAACCTTATGAGCTAAACTTAGGTCAAAATTTATAACAGTTACACTTTTTTATATCAATTTTTTTCTTCCCCATGATAGCTCAGCTCCCTAATCTCAACATTTCTTTCACTGTTAGCAAAGAAAAAGCAAATGTTCATGATGATGAGGCAATTCAATTTTGAATATCTATTTTTTATAATAACTTAAAATTAAAAGTTATTACAAGTTAACAAAATACTTTCAAGGTACATATACATTACAAAGTAGTCAAATACTTATTTAATGTTTATAAAGGGGAAACGATTATTTCTAAATTTAATTGTTTTCATCTAGTTACTCTGGACTAAACATAAGAAAAATATTTACAGGACTGAAATAGCAATAACGTAGATGGTAATGAAAAAACTAGTCTTAAATATTTAATTAATTCTATATGTAAGCGGTTAACTAAAAAATACTGATTAAACTTTAAAAACATTTTATTTACATCTAACATAAAGAGAAATGAGATATGGAAAAATTATAAAACAATTTTAAAAAATCAACTTGATTCCACAAAGAAATAATAAACTAAAAAAAATTTAGTATTTCTACAACAAAAGTAGATTTTAGTCGTTTTTAGTTTTACTTTCTTCTTTATAATGCAAAAATACAATGCTGAACAGAAAAACACCTGCCATCATTGAGAAAGCGCTGGCATAATATGGATATGCGCTTGCAATGAACCTCTCATACTGTGTGTGTTCAAGAGGTCGAACGGATACCTGAAACAGCAAAAAAATAAATACATAATTACATCACAGTTAAAGCTTAAATAAACAAAGTATTTACAAGCCAATGTAATCAGTCTGTTTACACCTTTAACATTCCGAATATTGCTACAGAATAGTTTGGCTATCTTATAATATTTCAAATTTTCCAGTAAGTGAAATGATATATTACGCAATTTCCTGAATTATAAAAATATATAAGACCAATTTGGCCGAGTTTACAATTAAAAACATAGATTGGAAATTCTTTTTTCAAGTGATCTCATATGAGAAACTCAATTGATTTTATACAAAAGTAAACAAAAACATTCGCTATTGAACATCGGTAACCTATCCTGTACAGTGGAAAGTTGTTCTACTCCAGTAGATATCTATAGTATTCATATACTAATATTTGATAAATTACAGCTATATTTTCTATGCTAAAGGTTACATAATAAAATGATTTAATGAAACTAACATTTACAGAGATATTAATGATTTTAAAATGGATGAAGTCATAGTTTAATTATTTATTTTAAATCATAATTTCCAACATATTTATTAAAGTATAAAAGTATCAAATTCCATACCTCAATCTGTTTTTGAATAATAACTTTCTACATTAATCATTAAGACTTATTTTTCCATGAATAACTGTTTTTTAAAGTTTGGGTATAGTTTTCAAACTCCTTGTACATACTTATCTACACTTCTATTGAGTCATCTATTTATTTAGTTAACAAACACATTTATTTTTATTTTGTTCTTTTGTAACTTATCTATTACACTGGTCGATGCAAAATTTGGAACTAAAAGGGAGAAGGTATTCTATATAGTATTTGCTATATTTCTATATTTATATTTTGCTTATATTTCTATATAGTATTGCTGAATCTGAATATGTATTCCGAAACAACCAATCATGTAACATTCTTAAATTACAATCCCTTAAATTTATTTGTTCCATCATTCGTAGAACAAACAATAAAAATAAGTTAGTACATCTGTATGTTGGCTTATCCACATCTGATTTATATTGTGATGCATGCTGTACACCTCTATTTGATACATAACAGTTGAATTATATCAGTTCATGTCAAGCCAAACATGTAAGCAAGTCAAGTAATAAGTAATTTAATGTGATGAAATTTTCTTCAGTACGAGTTCAGCTCTTGGTATGACTTGCCGTGTTCTTTAGTTGCGGTAGTGATTTTATCATTCAAATATTATAAAGGTTGTTTCATACGTGATGTCATAAATTTAGTAAAAGATTTTTATGACAGAACTTTTGTTATTATTTTATTGAACATCAAGATTTGTTAAGTTGTGTTGTGTGTGTTTTGCGCTGTGTTTAATTGCACTGCATGGTGAAACAATTTTATGAAGCATTTTAAAAAATTAAGTATTTATAAATTAAAACTTAATTATTATTATAATTAAGTAAGTATTTCTGTGATATTTCAGTTTATTTTCATTGATTAAAACATTTTGAATTTCATAATGAATAAAAATCAGGCTTATATAAATTCTCCAAATATTTTTTGTTACATTTGCGGAAAATTCATCATGAAAAGTAAACGAATACCAGTATCGAATCTGCTGAAAACCACTTACAAGCATTATTCTGACTGTCCCTTGGGAGACCAAGATAAATCCTGGGCTTCACATGTAGCATCCATTAAGCGTTACATTAAACTAACCTGGTGGTTAAAAGGAAAAAAGAGCATTTGCCTTTTGGAATATCTATGATATGACGAGAGCCTACTAACTATTATGATGACTGCTATTTTTGCTTAACAAATGTTACCGATTTCAATTCAAACAATAAAAGCAGTACTGTATACCCAAATGTTTGTTCAGCTATGAGACCAGTACTTCATGGTGTTGATTTACAGATTCCGATCGCTCCAACTTCTTGGAAAGAATGGAATTTATTAAACAAGGATATTAAAATTTCAGCATATACAGGTGTCCCATATAAAAAGCAACCCAACCTTATATTGGTAGGTATTGAAATAATAAAAAGGCATGTGTAAATGTAAATGTAATTTTTATTATTACCATCCATTAACTTACATTTAGAGTAAATGTTGGAAGTGGCCGCCATCTTCTTGAATACAAGCTTCAATTCTTTTTACAGCGTTTCTTGCAACTTTTTTCAAAGTTTGTGGCTGGATGTTTAATACAGCTTAGTCAATATTGACTTTCAATTGTTCAAGTGTTCGTGGTTTGTTGCTGTAGGCTTTTTCTTTGAGGTAACCCCATAGAGAAAAATCCACCGCAGTCAAATCTGGAGATCTTGGTGGCCACAAGCCTCGACCGATAACACGATTACCAAAGAATTCCTCAACGAAATCAGAAGTTGAACCTGCATAGTGCGATGTCGCACAGTCATGTTGTAGCCAGTAGTATCTGTCTTCCTCTTCCAAGAGTGCAATGAACTGAAATAAAATATCCTGATATCGTTCTGCATTAATGGTGTACTCGAAAAAAATAGGACTGATTATTTTCTTCCACGATATCGCGCACCACACGCCCAACTTCTGCGGGTGTAATTATTTTTCGTGATAAACGTGGGGATTTTCAGCACTCCAAATTCTACTGTTTTGGCTGTTTACGTAGCCATCCAAATGAAACCGTGCTTCATCTGTGAAAAATAACGAATCCATAACATTAATTCCCTCATGCATTAATGGTTCGATGGAACCATTAACAATATTGTAGCCATTTTTCTTTGTCGGGCTCAAGAAGTCGATGAACAGTTTGAATACAATAAGGTCGTAATTGTAATTTTTGGTCGCCCAATGAACAGTTGATTTAGACAAATTAATTTCAGCAGACAAACGTCTGACCGATTTATTTGGCGAGGCGAATAATCGGTCTTTGATTTCGGCGACTGTATCTGCATTCAACACTGACGATGGTCTTTTGTGTTCTTTACTATTAACAGAACCGGTCTCTCTAAATTTTGCAACTAACCGTTTTGTTAGGAGCTGGTTTATCTGGGTACTTATGGCGAAACAAATCTTGCACTGCAACCACTGATTTCGTACTGAAGTACGACTCGACAATGAAAACACGTTCATCTAGCGAAAACACCATCTTGTCTCTAGCAATACACTGAATATTTTGATTGGTTTGTTGTTACTATCGGTAGTGTTCTACTGCGTCGCCGCGATGTTCAGATGTTGGACGAGTCCATTTCAGTAACGAGAAGGGGAGTAAGCTTGACTTTTGAAATTTCATGGATGAGTGATTGATGGGTTGCGTTTTATATGGGACAACCTGTAGAAACCGAAACAAAAATTTACCGAAATTCTTAAATTTTTTCCTGCCATGATGTTAGGGGGGGGGGGGAGGCTAATGTCTGAACTGGACATCAAATACATTATTTGTGACGGGTGTTTATTTACAGACTCATCAAAAAGAAGCTTAAAGGCAGTGTCACATAACTCAAATAAGTTTTCCTCTATACCGGTAGCACATGCTGTAGGAATGAAACATGAAAGCACGTCAAAAATTTTAAAAGCTATTAATTATGGTGAACAGTCACGGTGAATTATCGCTGACCTGAGAGCAAAAGGGCTTTTAGGTCAGCAATCTGGGGACTCTGTCTCCAGAGTGGCTTTACAAAATATGTGTTTCTTGTGTTTGTGGGATAATCGGGCTACAGATAAACATATATGGTTAAAGACTGGCCAAAAAGAAATCAGTTTACTCTAGGAAAGAAAAATGTTATTAAATATTCCCCTTGTCTAAGCAGAACGTATTCTTTTACAACCTCTACACATAAAACTACGCCTGATGAAGAATTTTGAAAAAGCATTAAATAAAGCCAGACGGCTTTAAATATTTAGCTGAGGTTTTTTCATGAATAAGTGAAGTTAAATTAAAAGAGGGAATATTCATCAGGCCACAAGTAACAAAATTAATCTGTGAAAATATGTTTGACAGCAAACTGAATTCTAAAGAACTAACAACAGCATGGAAGTCATTCAAAGATGTTGTTACTAGTTTTCTTGGAAACAAAAAAAGATGAAAACCAAGATCGGCTTATAAATGAACTCTTAGTGAACTACAAACATGTAGGCTGCAGAATGTCATTGAAAATTCATTTTTTATATTCTCATTTGAACTTTTTTGCTGGATGATAAAAAGAGAAGACTTCATCACTGAACACAAAAGGAAAAAAAGAAATTAAGATAAACGTAAATGTCTGCAAAATATTTTAATTGTAATTATTATTTTTGTATTCTATTATTTATAAAGCGTTTCAATATTTTAAATGGTCATAACTAAAAATCTGAGGACAATGAAGAAAATCTGATTTTAAATATACATTTTATTTTAATTCACGTACTTTTATCTCAGTTCTCATTACTTTTTTTTTTTTTTTTTGTTTACCTGTGTCATTTATTTATATTTCATCCAGCATTAAAATAAAGTATATATAAATGTAAGTTGAGCTTAAGTAGCTTGCCAGAAATACTTTGCCTAAACACAGTATTTATTTACTTACATATACATGTATTTCTTTGGAAAATTCAAATAATTCATTAACATATTGAACACTTTGCTAATAAAATTTAATATTAAATGAGATATAAACCACTAAAACATAGTAAATAGATAAGTTTGAAATTTCATTCCAGTAAAAATATTATAGTTTATATTTCGGTAATGAATATCAGAATTTGAATGTACATTCATAATAAATTCAAAATTTTGAATACAGAAAACAATTTCCACAAATTGTAAAATGGATATGTTTTAATACAATTATAGGATTCAATACCGACTGAATATGCGGACTTCTGTGAAAATAGATTATTGGAAATTAATATGGTAAGTTTAACTTATTTAATTACTGTGTTTTGGTGGTTTATATTTCATATAATATTAAATTTTATTAACACGGTGATCAATATATATTAATATATATAAATGTTTAATTTTTAGACTGTTTTTCAAACACTTGCACTCACATTCAGTCAATAGATCAAAAACAACTATGTTTTTTGATTAAGATATAATGGCAACTACCATCGATCATTCCTACAGTCATATCAGTCATATCCTATATTCATTAGTAATGCTCAAGCAATTAAGACAAGTAATTCAATGTCAATTTTGAAAAAATTCTGTGTAAATGTTCTGAAGTTTGAAGAGCACAAACAAATACTAAAATTTACAAAAATATTGCTCAAACACACTCATTCCTGTAAGACCCTTGAAATATACACTCACCTGGGTAGAACTGTATATGTGCGTGTAGCCAATACGATTATAATCAATTTTAAACTGATATACACCATAAACATCAGGAATTTTAAATATAGTCTCATACTTTCCACTGGACTTTCTCTTCAATGTAATGCGAACAAAAGGATCGATCCTAACAAATTCCAACTGAACATCATTAGCATCATGAAGTATCCATTCCTTACTGTCTTTCCTTTCTAATTCTAGTGAAAATACCTAAAATATTGACAATTATGCGGTTAAAAAATTATAAAACAAGCAACTAAAATTTTAAATATATATACAAAAAAAAAAAAAATGTTGTAGAGATGTATATACTATATGCAATGGGTGAAAAAAAGCACACTCAAATGTGTGAAATCTGTACCGCAGGAATCTTCAAAAAATAAAAAAGAATAAAAAAATCATGTAGCCACCACGATGGCCAGATCCTTCCTGTCTGAATGAATTACATAATAAATATATAAATAAATAATAAAAGAGAAATAGAAAAAATTAATACCAAATGAAGATCGGTAAAAAAACAAATGTTTTTGTTCAGATAACAACTTCTTTTTTACTTTTATAAAAGTTATGAGTGACAAGAACAAATAAAGGTTACTTATTAAGTACATATAATAATTATAAGGTATGAATTTTTCATATCAGATGTTCTATATGAAAAATTCTGGCTCTCTCAATCAAAATGGGAAAAATGTTTTCCCATTAATTGAACTGTTCAGTTTTTTTGGTTAAACAGATTTAAAAAATAAATTTAACGTGCTTTTATTGCATTATTTTGAATTTTGAGAGAGAAAGATTCTCCATCCTTTCCCCATGACTCATCGATCGTAACAAAAGTTGAAAGTTTTTATAAACAGATTGTACAATAACTGAAGTGATTGGCTTCAATGAATTTTCTTTTTGTTTGCTCAACTGAATGTAGATAAGTCCTTTAATGTCATTTAAAAAGTTATATAACATAAAGATGTGTGATGAAAAAGGGCAATTTTTCAATTGAATATCAAGATTAAAATAACTTTAATGTGAAACCACTCTTAAGTTAAGTAATTACCAAAACTTCATTTATTTTCTAGCTAAAAAAAAAATCTAAAAATTATTTTAATGCAGATAAAAACCAAAAATCAGTTAAAATCACAGTTAAATAAAACTGTACTTCATTGTTACTACACTCATTTGAAAAAAAAATTACAATTACAACTACAAATACTTCCTACACACTCAAAGTAAGAGAAACTCCTACATAAATGGATTACATTAAATTATATAAAAACAATTCAAAATAAACAAGAAATTTGTTCTACAGATTTGTTTTGTTCTACTTTTAATATAGTGTAGTGTGCAAGGAATCGTAAAAATATTTATACTGATAAAGAGGTTGTGTCTTCTTATAAGCAAAAGTATACGACTGAAAATCATTTTGTGAAAGAAGAGAGTAGGGGGAAATGAATCTCGTGCTCGGCAATAAGAAATTTGCATTAAAAACTGGCAAGATCGTTAAGGCCAGTCTGTGAATAAAAATTGCACAACTGTCACTGATAAATTATTTTATGAATTTTAAATGTACTCCTTGCCTTCTTCAACACAACACAAATAAAAGCATTTGGTGAAGACAATTTTTGAATCTTGAGCCTCTTTATCTACTCTTCCTTCCCCACCCAAAGATAAGAAAAAAAGGTAATTCCTTCATCACGACTAAAAAAATTCTGGAAATTCAAACTGAAAGATTTTTCTATAAATTATTTAAAATTTTAAAACGCAACTGTGCATGATATTATTCAAACTTCTTGAATGAAAAAGTGAAACCAGCAACCGACTTTGGACAAGTTAAGATTCCATTTTGTTTCCTCATGACAGCACTTGTACTCATCCTATACTTTAATGACAGATCTCCATCAAGCACGAAGACCTAACTTATCCATCATACAGCCCTAGACTCGACTCTGTACATTTATAACTAATTTCAACCACTGGAATCTTTAGGGGGGAAAATTCAACACTAATAATAAGGTCATTGAAGCTAGACCAAGAAGCACTGAAGTAATTCTATAGCTGGAATTAAGAAACTTATATAATGATAGTAAACGAGGTAAACCTCCTGTAAAAGTAATCAGAAATAAATATGTGAGTAAAATTTATAGAAAAATGCTTGTTTTTATCTAACAACCTTTGCACAATTGAATCATAACATTACATAACAGATTCACCAACGCATCAGTCATATACGATAATTTAATCAAGCTTAGTTGATTATAACTAGTTATTGAGCATCTTGCACCAGCAATTTGTTTGGTACAAGCTATACGAATCCATATATTTATTTTTGTTCTCATATAGGTACACGTTAATCATCGATAATGGTCTGAAAAATAGTTAAAAATTTTTTTCCAGCAAATTATTATAATTAAAAATTTTTTTCCAGCAAATTATTATAAAAGTAAATCTATGAAAATGATACAAATAAAAACCCACAACAGTATCCATTATAGTGTAAGCCGGTGGTGGTGATTTCTCACCGACACGATGATGTGAAACCGATTTTACTTTGATCACACCAGACTCCTTGAATACCCACTTGGATAAAGCTTCAGCGACCTGCCTATTTCCAGAGACATCCCACCGTTTACCACCCTGAAATGAGACAAAAAAAAAAACTAGAACAGAATAATATATATAATCTCCAACTATTAATGCCATACGACATTTACAAAACTATAAGATTAAGACCAAATGCGTTTCTTAAAGATCAACTGCAGACCTCCATAAAAGAACAGCAGTTATAGAGTTACTACAGAATAAAATGTTAACTGAACAGTGTTATTTCAACTTCAATATTCTGTGTGAAGACACTTATTAAACACACCACTTTGGCAGTCAGAACTTGATCCTTATTTCATTTACTCTCTTCTATTTTCCAAATGACTATTCAATAAAATGTTTCAGAAGTTGTACGGGGATGTATTAGATAGAAAAGGGTGCATTCTAGCATATTCAACTTCAGACCACTAAGCAACTTTTCATCATTTTTGAGCAATTATTAAAAATCACCAATGAAAACAATAAAATAGCAGTTTCACATTAACTACGCAGGTTAGTGCTTTTTGAAGTTGTGGAAACATGTTTAAATTTGTTTAATGCTAAAATTAAAAAAACATTATTAAAACTTTTAATACCTATTATATAAACAAAGTGTCCTAATTTTAAAATCAGTTTTCATGATAACTATCATTTTCTTTCTGTAATTACCTTATTATTTAGCTTTTTATAACTAATCGGTTCAAAAAATCTTATATAAATTGGTAAATCTTTATTAAACTTGCTGTTTTAGTATGTTTATAGTTGATTTTTCTTAATTATTAAATAATTTTTTGAATCCACTTTTTATATTGTGACAAACTTGAGGACATCATTATGACCCAGAAGAAAAATCGCAAACCATGATATACTGGCCCTATGGTTCACCTCAATAAAAAAAATCCCTTTCAGCATGCTGGAAGGTGGAGGTAGATTTCACCAGTGCTAAGTAGGGGATAAAAAAATTTCTACCTAAAGTTAAGAAAAACTTCAAATTTACACAATACGACAACTACCTGGAAGCTGCATCGACTGTAAATTATGTGTGATACACAGACATTAAACACCTAAGAAAAATATGTTATGTTGTATTTAATGATCCATGAAGCCAAATTCTGCAACACGATAATTTAAGTTAAACTTGTACATATATAAGTGCTGAGGCTCTTGAAAAGTTGAAATTTTAGCCTATAAGACTCCCTCCGTACTCACGACATATGGCATCCTGAAATTTTCATTTCTTTCCAATATCAAAGAGAAATTAAGAGTAGTCATTTCACTACGAACGATGGTATGAAGAATAACACTGTGAGGTTGAGGATCAAGGAAAGATCACCAGCATTCTTCATTGATGGAATGAAAAACCGGTTCACTGTCTGTCTGAGAGAAATGTGTAGTTGTAAACTGCAAGTGCATGAAAAAATAAATTAAAGTTTTTATAGCAAATAAATTGTACTTTTATGTTATATTTGTTTCATTAGTGAGTTATGAGCATCTGTGAATTATATTTCCGCCAAATAATCTCTGCTTGAAGTCTACTTCAAGGATGCAATTTCGTTATGTTAGCTAAATCGGTAATATGTTGTACATGGTACATATGTAATGACAGAGACAGTATTATTAGGGTAAGCTGGGGTGAAAAAGCTCTTCCCTTAATTCTACAAATATCTCAAACATCTCAGGAATACTTTTCACTTGCTAATTACCATGAATGTAATCAATATTAGCTGATCTAAGTTAATATAAATATTTTTCAAGCCCATTAGTCGATTGAAGAATTATTTTAGGATATAAATAGACTCTTAATTTCTATTCCACCAAAGAAAAATCCCAAGACTAGGTTTTTGTTGGGCTCTGATGTAATATTGTAAAAAAAGTTTTGAATAATTATTATGCCATTTGTTTTGGTACTATTCTGGTGAAAAAGGAAGAAAATACATACTCTTAACGACTTCCTGTACTGCTACTTTTCATCCTAGCCATCGATATTCAATAATATTCACTATTATTTATTGTTATGTCTTAAAACTTAATCTTTGATTACAAAGGTTAACAAAATTTAATTTTTTGTTTGTTAAATGAGAGTGATGCCTAATTCTTATAGTATTTTTTATGCTGATTTCATATATGTTAATAGATTTTTTCTCGAGCGCAGTTTTTTGTAATAGAAATTTCTTGTGAAACAAAAAATGTATGGTGCACATAATATGAAAATACACTACATGCATTTTGTACCCACCTAAAGTCTATTTATTTTGGATTTTCTGCTGTAATTTGCTGAAGGAAGATCCCTATTTAGATTTCAACAGTAGTCAGCTAACATTTTTGGTTTCCATTTTCCCTGGTATTGTATTTCCATGTAGATATCTCCTGGTGAAAGCGTTCTCCATGTTCATCACTGATAGTGCCAAGATTGTTAGGGAAAAAATCCAAATGTGGATGTAAGAAATGGATTTTGAGTGACATGTTACACCCAAGTTCTTTGTAGTTTTGAAGGAGTTCAGGCACACGTTCTCTGTAGTTACTGGCCTTATGGTTTCCAAGGAAGTTTTTTACCACATTTTGAAATGATTTCCATGCAGCAACCTCCAAGGCATTCAAACATTCTTCAAACCCTATTCATTAGTTTTTTTTATTTGTGGTCCAATAAATATACTTTCCTTTATTTTGGCATCGCTTATATTTGGGAATTTATTTATTAGATACAAATAAACCATAAATATTTCTTGTACTGAATTCTGCTCAATATAAGTTTTATATTTTATAAAACTCCTTCTTGCTTCATGTTAACGGTATTGATGGGTATTTATTTCCAATGTGAAGTAGAAGAGCTTTCAAACTAAGCTTTGATGAGTCAATAAAGTCACCATTCGTCAGGATGGTGCATATGTCCCAAAGCTTTCAGTAAAGAGTTCACATCATTACAGAACATTAAGTTTTCATACTGAGAGAAGAAATGTTCAAATTCTGACTGTCTGTCATGGAAAGCACTTACTTTAGTGTTTGGTTGTTAAAGATGCCATCCTTTCAGTCTTGATGCCAGTATTTCTGCTCGATTATTTGATAAATTTAGATCACGAATGAGATCATTTAATTCTGATTAATTAAATGGGGTTCGGTATATCTATTTTCTAAAAAGTTTTGATCTCTTTCTTCATCGCCTGATACGTCAGCACAAGATTCAACATTTTTCTTCATCAAGTTCCATGTTTCTCGTGGAACTGGAATTGGAAGCTCTTGGCTATGTGGCACTGGCCACATGGCAGAAGGAATATCAGGGCATTTAACAGTAGGTCTAGTTTTAGCTATTATCCCAGATAACTTTAATACACAAAAATAACGGTCTGGTGTGATCCTTCGGTTCTCTCCAAACCATTGGAATTGCAAATGGCATGTGATGAGATCCATTTAGACAACCAGTCAAAAATGTTACAGAAGAAGCACAGCAAATTTGGGGAGCCCAAGATTTGTCCTGATCACCTAATTTGCACCCAAAATACAGTTCATAAGACTTTTTTATCACTGGAGTTATATTTCTTTTCTGAGACTTTACCTCACCACAGATGTAACAGAAATTGTTTGGATGATTAATGCAACTGCGAGGCATTGTTAATACATTACAATAACTAATAGTGTTTAAAAAGTAACACTTTATAAACACACTAATTTAGTAAACACTTTACTGAACAACATATTCCTGCTAATATGAAAGCCAGCTACAAAACTGAATGTTACACACACACACACAAATATAATGACAGAAATAACTAATGAGTGGATGATATGTTTATAATAAGATGAAAATAGGAAAAATGTATCACATTCTTGTTCATTATAATTAGTGTGTAAATAACAAACATGATGACTAATGTCTAACAAATCAATGTGAAAACAATTAAAGGACTGTAATAAACAAACAAAAGCTATTTAGTTGATAAATAATATAATAAAATAAAATAATCACAAAATTCTAGGCTGATTGAGTTCATATATGAAACTATCTGAAAATATGAATGGTAGTTACAAAAAAACAAAGCCTGATAAAATAATTCTGATTTCATATTTGAAATCAGCATGAAAAATATTATAAGAATCAGTTAGTTATTCACTCTCATTTAACAAAGTCATTACTGCTATCGATTGCAATTAGATTTTAGACACAATTCTTCAAAAATTTTGATTTTTATAAAGAGTTGTTTCTAAGATAGCTAAATGATATTCACAAGGGATATTTGGATAAAATTCTAAATTTAATTAAGGGGTTATTTGAAAACGATTAACAATGAGCAAAATGAAGCTGCTAATCCGCTTTGTCTACTATTCCTTAATGACTATACTTCTCATAATACAAAGAACACATTTTTTCTTTCTTTTATAAAGGATCAGCAAAAACATATACTTTCTAGTGAAATGCGTTAAAAAGAGAGACAAGATGAATATAAATACAGAGAAATAATTCAACGATAAGACTGACCAATGCTTTTTGTACAGGAGATGTAAATGCCTCATCTGAAAAGAAATATAATGAGCCAGAAAATAAAACTCGAGCATTATTGCGAGCCTGAAGTGCTGCCATCAGAAGTGTATTTTTACCGACCGCATGAGGATACTGAAACAGAAAAATACACATAAACACGTATTTTTTTAATAAATTGATATAAAAGGTGTACTTCTGAAAAGTCCATTTTGAAATTACTGCCTACTGTCACAATGAAGCAGGATTGTATAAATGCCATGTTTTAATACGACATAACACCCGGCTGTTGGCCATTTAGTTGGCACCAGGTAAGTGACCATTGTGGTAGTGAGCGATTCACAATGAGTACTACAATGGAAAATTCTGCCTATCGTGAGGTTTGCACGGTAAATTTCTTTTATCAAACAACAGTGCTGCTGAAATTCACAAAGCTGCTTTGTGAAGTTTACAGAGCTATACATTGTTAGTGATAATAAAGTTAGTTTATGGTGCTGTTTGTTTATGAAAGGATGAACAAATATTAAAGACGACAAGCAAAAAGGTCATCCAAGAGTACTGAAGTAATGAAAGAAATAGATGTAAAAGTGTGTAACAATTGGAGATTTACAGTTTTAAAATTAAATAGTCTTAAATTTTGCCTTATTTCACGCTCAGTAATTTACAAATTTGTGGCAGCAGAATAATTTTACAGAAGTTTGTATGCAAGATGGGTGGTGGGAACAGAAATGTACAAGTAGAAATGTTTGGCTTCAGCTCAAAATTTTTTTTAGTTTTGAAAACGAGGAGAATGGGTTGTTTGATCACATCATCACAGGGGATGAAATCTGGATTCCTAAATAAATGCCAAGTCACTACAAGTCGATGCAATAGCAACATGCATCACCTCGGAAAGCAATCAAGTTAAGATCATGACCACTGTTTTATGAAGTAAAATGTTGCCGAAACTTAGATGCGACATATACAACAAGGCATTTGTAATCTGATCATTGATCCAATTAATTGGTAAATAAAACAGATGGTAAAGTAAAAAAAACTTATTTTGTATTGTTATAACAATATGATTCATTTGAGTAAATCCTAAATGGAGTTAATAACGGAATATATTAATATAATTCTTATGTTTTTAAACTACCCGATGGCAGTTTTACTAAATGTTGCAGGTCCATACATACTTATTGTCCACAAAATCATTTACACATTACTAAAGAAGAAGCGACTCAAGTTATCAGCAATAAACTTTCAGCTACATGGAGGATCTAAAGCAAATAAAAACTCTCAACAACACTCTAGTTATTAAATCTACTACTTAAGATGTTACTTTACTTGTAGATAGTTGGTACCTAAAATTACAAATATTGTAAGCAAATGATTGAAATGGATAAACAGTTCGAACTGAAGACAGACAAATCCATCCATGAACTTGACCATTCCCAATCTACTAAATAACGTCAAAGTTCAGGATAAGCTTAAACTTATTCTAGATAATATTACACCGGTTCGTATTGTCAAAGTGGATCAAGTGAATCATGAGAAATGGAGACCGACCAAAACTATATTCAGTATTCCTCAGAATCTCAAATCAGTTCTCTTGAATAAAAACAAAATAATTGATAATTTTATTATTAGAAAGGATGAGTGCTACAAACAAGCACAATATTTTACAGAGGTCAACATGGAATTGAATTCACAGATTAGTAATGGGAAAAAATTTGACTATGAAGTACATAAAACGTACAAACAATAACAAATAACAATAAAAATGCCATTACTAACTTCAGAAAAGTAAATCATCATTTATCAGTTCTCTATCAAAATGCAAAAAATAAACCGTACTACATTAACTGATTTTCCTCAAGCTATATTATCTACTCTTATCAAATATGATATTATTATCAGAGAAACATGGCTGAATGATTTTATTTTTTCAAATGAGTACAACTGATAATTATGCTATCTATAGATACAATTGGAGCTCTTTGACAAGTACCTATTCAAGGAAAGGTAAAGTACTTATCATGGTATTCAAAAAAAATTTGTAGCTCTCTTATTACTTCATTTATATCTAATGTCTAACAAATATTCATACTAATTGAAGTGTAATTTGGTAAGCGCATCTTTGACTCTGTTTCCCTCCTGTCTAAAATTGAAGTTATTTAAAGCCAGCCATCTTCTTCTAGGAGCGAGTGAAATTACGAATAGGTATAATGATGCATTCTTTGCACATCTTTGGAGAAATCTTCCTCATATTCTGTGAACTAAAAACAACATCATGACTTTCAAATTTGAAAAGGAATTATTAATATGGAATGGGATACACCTTATTGCACTAGCCAATTGCTCATCCACCATTACACTGTAAAGTGAGTTTTACTCATTATTTAGCGGTGCAAGATATTGGATATGTCTCTTACAGCCTCTCCGATACAAATGGCAACCTCACCTTCACGAGTTGTAACTGAGGTGTGCTGATGAAGAGTAGGGTCTACAGCATAGAATGGAGAAGGCAACAAGAAACCGATCCATTAAAGATTCAGAAAGGATAACCCTAGTTGCAGATATTGCAAAACCAAGATGGTTATTCTTCTAAGAAGAAATTTATGTTCAAAGTTAAAATATCTTTACAATATAGCTAGAAAATTGAAGAACATAAAGACCTGGTTCATGTGAAGTTAGATGGAGAGAAGGTGAGTGAAAGGGAACTAGAGATGTAATAAGTTATATGACAGTTTTTATGGAGAGAATGACAGATTTAAATAAAGTTTTGTACATATTTTTCATTGACTGGGAGAAAGTCTTTGATCGGGTTAAATGGGTTAAACTGATGAAAATATTAAAGGAATTATAATCGAATTGGAGAGATAGAAGATTTATTAAGGAGTTATATGCAGGACAAAGGGTACTGGTTCCAACAGAAGAAGAAACAGAAGCACTGAAGATGGGAAGAGGAGTTATGCAGAGATGCTGCACGTCTTAAAATCTTTTTTAACATTTATGCAGACTGACTAATTGAAGAAGGTTTCGTAGACTAGGGTAAATATGTGACAGTAGGAGGAGGAAAGTTAAACACAATTAAATATACAGATGACCAATTAGTAATGCTGCAACTGAAGACAAGCTATACCAAATGATGGATAGAATAAGCAAGGTAGGAGAAAAACACAGAATGAAAATAAATGTTGATAAATTCAAAATAATGAGGATATCGAGGGAATACGATGCAAGAAAGATTACCATCGAGGAGAAATAATTGGAACAGGTAGGTTAAATAGGTTTAAATAACTTCGCAGCAGAATATAGTCTGTTGGAAATTGCACAGAGGAAATTAAAAGTGGAATTGCAAAAGGGTAAAACGGCTTTCAGTAACAGTAAGAAATCTGCTTACAACAAAAAGTATAACTATTGATTTTAGAAAGAAAGTTGCAACATGTTTTGTTTGGAGTATGGTATTATGTGGTACAGAAACATGCACAATAAAGAAAAAAGGAAATTAATTAAGGCTGTGAAGGAGGAAAATGTTAGATATTAATTGGCAAGAGAGTAACTATTGATCAGGTCTTGACTAATATTTTGAGAGGAGTATGATTAAGACTATATAAAGAAGAAGATTTAATTGGATAGGCCACATACTAATACATGACTTATTCAAAAGTAATAATTGAAAGAAAGATTGAGGGTGTGAGGGAAGAGAAAGAAGGAGAATAGGAATATCAGATGATTTGAAAGGGAGACACAGATACTATAATATAAAATAAAAAGCTCAGGATAGACGCTCATGGAGAATGCAGTTTCTTGATGCTGTCAGTATGTCACAATAGACACTTCCATTGAGAGAGAGAGACATTATTTAGATTCCTGCATCGATTATTTTAATGACTTTAAGAATGCTGATTTTGTTAATACTAACAATTTCTTGGTTTGTTTGATTGTTTAAAGTTATTAAATGGACTAGATGTAGATGAAATTATAATTATTTTATACAATCAATTGCATGAGGCCATCGAATATTACATGCCAATCAAGCAAGCTTGTGCCAACAAGTTCTTATTCTAGATGGTTATTCTTTTCAATGGAGAGAGAAGAAAAGGCTCATGGAATATATTAATCCCTTTCTTTAAAAAATAAATACAGTTTATTTTCTAATCTTAGATCTAGCTATAAAGTCTTAACTTGTCAATGTTATAATAATTTTAAGAAAAACACCAAATTTGATATACTAATAGATATCAAAACCTTCTAGAACAATAAGAATTCTACAAGGAAAAATAATGAGGTTCGATCAGTTGTCCGCTTCAATGAAAAGTTTTCATATGATGGGTATCAAATATACTGTTTTTTTTCTGTGTATTCTCTTTTGTTAATGCTAATAAAATATCTGGTTATAAAATACCCATCGACAGGAACTCCAACTGTCAGAAGCAACATACAGGTTGATATTTAAGTATGGAAACAGATTTATGGTGGATATCTGAGAGATATTTGGAGGCAGAAAAATGGGGTTCTACAGGAGTTAAAAAAAATCTGCATTATAGTAGGTTTTTAATTTTTGCTCACCATCTTGAATCAAACAATTTTTTTAAACAGGAAGTCGGATATATGACACGCAATTTCAATTAAAAATTTTTACAAGAAAAACAATGGTGAAATCCATTTTATTGTTAATGCCTTCATTATTGAGACATAAACAATCAAAGTTGCAATGATGGAAAATCATGTTAACAGTAAAATGAAGTAAAATGTGCTGCGTGAACAATTTTATTGCATTTTACATTCATAATGCATACAATAATGAACTTTAAAAAGCGCTACAATATTGATAATAAACAAAAACTAATAATTAACAAACAACAAATTAAACAGCTATATTATCTGATATTATTTTTTAAATAAAAATTAACTTCTAACGTTAATATCTGCTGATATTTGTTATTTATTATAAATGAAACAAATCAGCTGGAAATACTTACTTAAAAAATGTATTACAAATTTAGTTGAGTAAATCAGCTGTTAAGTCACAATACAGTTTGTATTATATTGAAAAAATGCAACTTATTAACTCTTCATTTCACCTTTTTACTTCATCATAATTGCAACGGTAACATTTGATAACGCTAGTAAAAATTTGAAGCCGTTCAAATTTGCTTTTTGGTGAAATTTATTATTAGTTTTTTTGTACATTTATTTAGTTTTATTAAATATTAAAATAACATTGCCTTCTTTAAATGAAACCAAAAGAATAACTCTGGTGATGATGTACAGGTATGGTAACAGAGTTCGGCCTTTACAAGAGGTATGCAATTTATTTAATGATAGATTTCCAAACAGAGACCAATACGTAAATCAACTGTGATTAAGACAACACAATGATTTGAAGAAATCGGTATACCAAGAACTTTTACAACTGGTGCAGTCATTAGATGTATTTCAGAGCTTTGTTGAAAACCCTCATTCATCGATTCGAAAAGCCGTTGTCAAACATCACATCAATTATTTTTCAGTCCAAAAAATTCTCAAAACAGATAAATTTCACCCTTATAAGGAACACCTGAAGTAAGAACTTTTGAAAGATGATTTTGACCGCCGAGTTGACGATTATGATATTATAATACCAAAATTAGATGTAAAAGCAAATTTTTCTAATTTAATAATATTTTCTGATGAAGCGACATTTATGTTAAATGGCCATGCAATTAAGTAAAACTGATAATATTGGAGCGATAATAATTCCACATGCATGTTGGAAGCTCATACACAGTACCCTCATTTGAGCATTTGGGTAGGAATTGTTCGGTCATTGTATTGTAGGGCCTTTTATTTTAGCTGGCAATCTTACAGGATATACTTACTGCAACTTGTTAGTCAACAAAATTTTACCAGATATCTGGGAAAATATCAGATAAGAATTAAATAACATATAATTTCAGCAAGATTATCTAGATTATCAAGATTATTCAGCAAGATTATCCTCAGTATTATCTAAGGACACGGCAAATTTTAAATGAACAATTTCCTATGATAGATCATAGAGGAGCCATAGAATGGCCTGCCAGGTTCCCAGACCTGTCTCCTCTGGATTACTTTTTTGGGGGTACCTGAAACATAATGTTTATAAAACAAAACCTGCAGACATTGATGATATGAAAAAAAGAATAATTGATGAATCTGCTCATTTACCACCAGACATGATACAATAAGTTATGAATGGATATTACTTCAGATTAGCACACTGCCAAGCTTAGAGGGGAAGCATTTTGAACATTTATTGAAGAATGATATGCTTTCAAAATTTATTTCATTAGTAATTTACAATCGTAAACATTTATTTAAAATTTTAAAATAAATATTGTAATAACTAAAGTAAATAATATATCAGTTGATATTGCTGTTTAATTTGTTCTTCTGTTGTTAATTATTATCATCAATAATATAAGACTTATCTAAAGTTTGTTACTGCATACATTATGAACGTAAAATACAATAAAATTGTTCATGTGGTGCGTTTTACTGTTAACACGATTTTTCAGTCATTGTAACTTTGAATGCTTGTAACTTGATAAGGAAGGCATTAATAGAAAAACGGGTTTCACTACTGTCAAATTTTAAATCATGAGTCATATATCCACCTTCCTATTTAAAAAATTAAGTTTGATTCAATATGGTGGACAAAAATTCAAACTCCACCATAATGCAGGTTTTTTTTCAACAACATAAAACCCCATTTTTTTCTTTCTGCCTCCAAATACCTCTCAGATGTACAGGATAATGCTGTTTCCATACTTAAATATCAACCACTAAGTACACAATATGAAGTATTTTCAAAACTTCTTGAATTAAAATCAAATAAAATACCTGGTCCAGATCAAATACCATCAATTATAATAAAAAAAATCACTCCTTTACTCTTTCCATTCCATTAACCTCCATATTCAATTTTTTGTCCTACATAAGAATTACTGCATGAAAATAATCAAAGACAAAACGAAAGTAATGAAATATAGTAGAAATAATATAAATGGACCACTGAATATAGAAATCAGATGTGGACACCACATGACTTACTTGTATGCCTATTAAATTACATTTACACATTTTTTCTGCACTTTATTTAAACTTATTTCATTTGAAAATGAGATACAATCCTCCAATTCTTTAATAAAGTGGACAATTACACAGTTGCTGAAATATTAGATTTTATTAACATCAAACATTTATACAATTATTAATTCAACAATTTTACATGAAATATCAGGATAGAGTAAAAATTCCTTTATTACTTGTATTATTAGATCAGTATTATTCGTATCTTCGTGAGTTGCTGATTAGCAAAAGTTTCAGATTTCTGATGTGTCATGTAAATAAAAGATAATAATAATTAAACTATTCTGTTTAGTGAACTCCTGTATACTGGTAACAAATGTTAATTTCAACCGTACAGTGGAAAATGTTCCGTTTTTATTTTTGAATTATTTGTTGAATCAAAAATGAAAAGAAACAATCATACAGGAAAAAGAAAGATGAAGAAATATAGCTCTAAAAAACCACGAGATTAAAAAAATTAAGAAATGATAAATATAAAGAGGAAGAAAATGTTAAAACCAAGGAAGGAATAAAATCATTAAGAGAAGATGATAAATATGAGGGTAAATCAAATATAAACAGGATTTTTGTTCCTGAGCATCTATAGTTGGTAGCTGGGCCTGTGCTTCTAGTAGGCTAGAGTGGGGGTCATTAGGAGTCAGGAGAGCTGGCCATTCCACACTCCCAACCAATTTGTCAGTAACGTTCACGATGTTGGAGCAACAGGTACAGCCCTCCACTGCGCAACACATAATTGTAAAATTTCTTGCTCGTGCAGGAGTTCAAGCGATGGAAATTTTCCAGAGTTTGACTGCACAGTTCGGGGACCAAACATTGTCATGGACTCGTGTAAAATCAGGAACACGATCGCCGTCCTTGAATCAGCGGTACAGATGAAAACATTCACACGGTTCAAGACATTCTTGAAAATGATCGATGGGCAACAGTATCCAAAATTGCAGAATGGGTTGGAATAAGTTATAGGAGCTGTCAAGTGGTCATCAAGAACGACCTGCAGTTTTGAAAAGTGTATGCCAGTTGGATCCCTCACCTTTTGAGCGCAGATCAGAAGTTGAGACTTTGGAGCTGTCAGAGTCTTACTGCAAGGTTTGCAAAAGAAGGTGATGCATTTTTGAGTCAGACTTACTACTACAAACATGGGTCCACCACTACACTCCTCAGTTAAGACAAGCCAGTATAGAGTGGTGGAGGAAAAGGGAGGCAGCCCTAGTGAAAGCAAAGGGACTCGACTGTCAGCTGACAAGGTTCTTTCAACCGTTTTTTTGAGTGGTGAGGGGCATTTTGCTCATAGATATTTTGCATGAGCAACGCAAAATCAATGTTATTTACTATTCCAAGCTGCTGAATGAGGTGAGGGCTGCATATTGCCGCAAAATACAAGACCAACTGATTCAAGAGGCCATCCTCCTCCACAACACCAGGCTTAATACTGCAGCTCCAACGGTCTCAAAACTAAAACAAATGCACTAGACTCAATTTGATTATCCTCCCTACAGTCCGGACCTATGCCCTTGCATTTTCATTTGTTTGGGCAGCTTAAAGAACCTCTTGTAGGGCAACAATTTGAAGATGAGAGCGTGGAGGGATTTGTGCGCAATTGGCTCCTGATGCAACTAGCTTCATTCTACAATGCTGTGATAAAAAAACCTTCCTTTTTGCTGGGAAAAATGTATTTCTAAAGCAGGAAACTATAGAAAAATAAATTATATTTTCCTTTTATTTTTCAATAAATAAATTTTTTTATAAATAAAATCCCATTTATATTTGATTTACCCTTGTATAAAGAGGAAGAAAATGTTAAGACCAAGGAAAGAATAAAAAGATTAAGAAAGGATGATGAATATAAAGGCAGAACAAATTTGAAAACTAGAGAATGTGTACACAATCAGAAAAATTATGTCAAACCAAAGAGCAATTAAATGATTGGCAACAAACGAAATGATTATCAACTCTGACTTAGGGAGATTATTGTCCAACAATGTCGGAGGAGTAATGAACTAAAAGATAAGAATTTTTTGCAATTTATTAAAGATTGGGCATGTATGCCTCAGTGTAATGTTGTTCTTGTGAGGGTCTATTTTCAGTCACTCTGTAGTTAACTTTAATGTAGATAAAATTTAACAAAAATTCCAGAATAATTAAATAAAATTAAACTAGAAAATCCAAAAATAATATGATTCTAAATTACAATTTTCAATTAATATTAAACAATCAGATGTTTCACCAAATTTATTACGTATTACACATATGTAATAATGCCTATTAAATTACATATAAGCATTTTTAAAACTACATAAAATTTTATTTCACTAATAATTCTAATTTTTTTTTCATATTTTTTTTTTATTGTTATTACTGAATAATTAGATATCGTAAATTTTTTTTTATAATCACACGTTAATAATTATTTATAAATCAATATATTTAAATTAAAAAAAAAGTTGAAAATAAGTTAATTAAAGTAAGTTGATTCAAACTGATGAGCCTTCTTGTAAGAGCCAAATATTTCATTAATTAAAATTTTATTTGGCTATAACTGTGGAACCAGTGAAAATAAGTACCACTAATGTTATATTGCTGAAAAGCTCTCATGAGGGCTTATTACTGCAGTTAAGTCCAGAATCCAAATTTTTGGAGATTTTGGGCTTTTTTGGACACTTATGATTCAGTCAATTGCAATCAGAAGGGGAAATGCACAACTAGATGTCACAAGAGTCCTAAATCCAAAATTTCAACATCCTACGGCTAATCGTTTTTGAGTTATGCAAAATATATACCTACATACATAAAGACATACTATCGCCAAATTGCTTCGATGAAACATGGCACTTAATAACCTTGTAGTAGCCCTGAGGAAGGGCTGCTGTTGTCGTCAATTGGCTTCGACGACTCGTTATAACTAATAACCTTGTGGTAGCGCTGAAAAGGGCCGTTTTTGTGGTCGATCAGCTTTGATGGCTCGTTGTAATTTATAACCTTAAGTTAGCCCTGAAAAGGGTCATTTTTTGCGTTAGCTCTGAGAAGAGCTGTTGGGTCTGAAAGCTGGTCTCTAGCAAAGTTGGCTTGGCTGTAGTTGGGGAGTCGCAGCTCATTCATTGAAATCAGCTTCTCCTCAGCGGCAGTTGGGTCCCCACTACAGCGTGGCAGTGGTGAGCCCCAGAACCCCGCAGTATCCGGTCAGCATCAGTCATCTTTCACCGGCACAGCCAAGGTGGTTCTCCCTGAGCAATCCCACACTGGGCCGGCTCCTGCTGCTGAGTCTGCCAGCCAAGGTGAATAAAGCCCAGTGAGCCAGAGCAAGAAGGTAGCACCATGTCCAGTGGCTCCCTCATTGGGCCGGCCAGGCCTGCTGCTCCGGTGAGGATGTTGGCATCCGCCAGGAGGTCCCACGCTGGAACTTCTTCTGTCTTTTTCCATCTTCTTCTTCTTCTTTTCGGTCTTCTCCAGGTGGTGGTCGATCATGAATTAAAAATACTCATGCTCAGGCTCATATACGAGCCTGAGAGTGGTGGTGCCACAGCACCGCTATGGTGGGAGAACTGTGCGGCAGGAGTGATGCTTGTACCAGAGCATACGTATACTGTGCTCCAGCTGACATCTGAGCTGCTACTGTTGTCAACCTCTGATATTAAATTAGGCATATATGTGATAACAGTATGTACAGACATCATGCCGAGACTAGTCCAAATATATTCAGGGATGGTCAAAATAGATATTTCTGTTGAAATTTTAAAACCAAAATTATTTGCTATCACAATACTTCCTTTACTTTGTAAGATTATGATTATGGAAGTAGAAGAATTTTGTTATTTGGAAAGTAGAATTACTAAAGATGGACGAAGTAGGAGCGATATAAAATGCCAAATAGCACAAGCGAAACGAGCCTTCAGTAAGAAATATAATTTTTTTACATCAAAAATTAATTTAAATTTCAGGAAAAGATTTTTGAAAGTATATGTCTGGAGTGTCGCTTTATATGGAAGTGAAACTTGGACAATCAGAGTATTTGAGAAGAAAAGATTAGAAGCTTTTGAAATGCGGTGCTATAGGAGAATGTTAAAAATCAGATGGGTGGAAAAGTGACAAACGAAGAGCTATTGCGGCAAATAGATGAAGAAAGAAGCACTTGGAAAAATATAGTTCAAAGAAGAGAAGACTTATAGGCCACATCTAAAGGTATCCTGGCATAGTCGCTTTAATATTGGAAGGACAGGTAGAAGGGAAATATTTTGCAGGCAGGCAATGTTTGGAATATGGAAAACAAATTGTTAGTGATGTAGGATGTAAGGGGTATATTGACATGAAATGACTGGCACTAGATAGGGAATCTTGGAGAGCTGCATCAAACCAGTCAAATGACAACAAAAAAATTCAATTTTTCATTAAAAAAAAAATTTTTCAAAATAAATGGAAAGTTTGTTTTATCACATTGATATATAAATCAAGTGATAAGCCAAAGTTATAAATTACAGACCAATCTCAATTTGGTACACTCTTTCTAATTTTGCAGTATGATTTTTACGGTATGATATCATAACTAAACTATATGAACCGATTAAGAATAATATCACTCCACGTGTCAGTACGGTTTCGGAAGAAATCTACCGTTACTAATCTGAGAATATATATTCAATATATATAATACAATATATAATTGTGGTCATGTAGACGCCATATATGCTGCTTTCAGTAAAGCCTTTGACAAAGTCAACCACAATAGTCTTTTATTGATATTATAAAAATTTGGAGTGTTTGGTAACCTACTGGAGTGGATTTCTAGTTATTTAGAAATAGTACTTGATACGTGAAAGTTAAAGGTTTTTATTGTATATCCTTTACTGTTTCATCAAGTATCCAGCAAGCATATCACATCGATCCGCTGCTGTTTAATATCTTCATTAACAATATGCATGAAGTTTGTACTTTTTGCTCGTATACTATTATATACAGATGATAATTAAATTGTCTATGCAAATTAAATCTTTTGAGCATTGCTGCGAGTTAATGTGACAAAATATATTGATGGTGTAGTCTCAATCTTATGTCTCTTAATATAAATAAATGTTACCCCATTACATATACAAGAAACAGATTTCCTCTTCAATACAATTATAATGTAAATGAAGCGATATTAGTTGCTCAAGATAATCTTTGTAATTTAGGTATCAATCTGGGTTGTAAATTTTGTTTTAAAGAGCACCCTTGGCTTTGTTATGAGGTGTTCTAGGAGTTTTATCCATCTTAGTACCATCAAACATTTACATACCAGATAAGGTAAACTAAGATAAGGTAAACTTATCTTAGAATATGACTCGGTATTATGGAATTCTTACTATAATCCTAATATTATGATAATTGAAAGGATTCAGCATCATTTCTTAAGATATTATACAAGGTCTGTTCAGAAAATAACTGAAGTTTATTTTTTTAATGTTTATTATTAATTTTACTGATTATTGGATCTTGTCCTCTTCAAAGTACTCACCTCCCCTATTCACACACTTTTCCCAGTGTTGGTTCCACTTCGCAAAGCAGTTTTGGATAGGTTTATTTGAAATAGCCTTTAAGGTCAGTGACAAATTTTCTTTAATATCATCAACAGTCTCAAAATGCTGTCCTTTCATCACTAATTTTAATTTCAGAAAAATTTCTAGGTTTGGTGAGTAAGACAGTCATCTGATTTTTGGGACAAATTGATGAATTGACAAACCTAAGTCAATACAAGGTACTAAATTTATTAATGCTTTAGTTTTGAAGGATTTTAAAAGAAATTTAAACTACCTACTTATAGTAAAAAAAAAAATATATATATATATATATTTTATTTTACACTAAATTTTCATCTAGCTGAAATCACACTGTAAAAAATAAATTTTGAAGATAAGTGCATTACCTCTTTAATTGGTTGATCCGGTATGTATGAGTAAGCTGTACTATCTGCTGTTAACAACTGTAATACGAGTGGATTATCAATATCTGCTAACAGGCCAGTACCTTGATATAATAATGGAGGCACATCTTTGGAGCCCACAATAACTGGAGCATCTATTAAATTCTTTGGATCTGCTACAATTAATGTATGCTATGGAACAACAAAAAAAAAGAAAGAAATCACACAGTATTAATATATAAAAAAATTTACCAAAAAATAAAAAACTATAACATGAAGTGGATTTTAAAAATAACTAATTCAAACAGCCAGCATAATTTATCAACATTACCATGATAAATGATTCATGACTATCAATAAATCAAATATGAAGTCAATCAGTATGTAACTACAGTTAAAAAAACATTCGAATAAAGATTATGATACTTCCAAAATCATATCTAGCAACCCTGTCGCCAATTAATTAAAAACAATCAATCGACAATTATTTAAATATAAAAGATTCAATAAAGGCATATCCTATGGCAAGGTGTACCTTTAAAAACTAAGACTCAATTTTTTGCTTTAAAAGAATGTAAATTTAAATTTTAATCCTGAATGATCAAGTTCATATTGTAAACATTACATGAATTATACAAATTTTTAGGAGATTGAACAGTTTAAAAGTAGCCTCTTGAGTCCAAATGTTACAATCTATGAGGCACAATCACTCTGGTTCTGGAATCTTGATCGATGAACTCATTCAAGGAAATAGATGACCCGAGTGCAAATTGTAATGTAAGCATCAGTTCACATTAAAAGTTATAATATTTGCTCGATTAGTCAATCAACTGTCAGAAAACAAGTGCTTTGTGATTCAAAGATGACCTACCAAAAATTGTCAAGAACTTGAACTTCCCATGTGAAGGGAACTCTAATAACATTACGTGATCAAAGGAAATGGATTTTTAGAAGAAGTGCAACTTTTGATGAGAACTGAATGCATTGTTGAATGAAATCTAACTGCAAAGTTCAGATATAGAAGCATCCCAGCTCTGGATTCAAGACTGGCCGGTAAAAAATCAGCTAGCGCTAATGATTTTCTGGATGATGAAGGTCTAATTTATCAACATCCAGTAATGTGAGATATACTTGAAAATAAGTAAAAGCTGTGAAAATGGAAAAAAGATAACTACTTTTACTAGATAATGCTCAATCATGCACTACACAACCAACAATTGAACTCATAGAATAATTAGATTGGGAAGTTCCATAACATCTACGTATTATAATCCAGACTTCTTTGTTCGGGCCCCTCAAGAAGTTATTACGTTTAGAAAAGTTTCACATTAATGAAAAAGTAGAATCGAATGTACAAAACAGATTTACTATAAAGGCAGAATGTTTTGCTGATAATAGTACAGTAGAAAAAGTATATAACAGTAGCAGAATATGTTGCAAAACAAGTAAGTTGAAATTTAAATGACATTGTGGTGTTTTAAACTTATTGAATGAGCCCCACAAAGTAGTTACGTTTATGCTTTTGATATGTTTTGCTCAACGAATGTGAACATAATTTAAAATTATATCTCTACACATCAGAATTCTACAATACACTGTCATCATAAAATAACAGTGGAAGTTTCAGTGAATCAGACCAAGCCATTAGGAACATTTTAAGAAATTATGTTGGCAGCATTCAAATCCTCCACCTGAAAATTTGTGTAACTATTTAAACTACTAACATCAGTTTCTGTAATGTTGCTGAGGTGTGTTTGTTTTCTGTTTAACAAAAAGCTTAGTATGAGGAGCGACTATATGACAACAATGTATAATGCCGGTCAATCGATTAAAAGAAACAGGATTTGTTCTCAAACAGTAATTTCCTGAAAGGCTACTGGATTAAGAAGAAAGTGTTAGTGTTAAGAAGAAAGAACAAATTAAATGATCTGTAACCACAAGTTCCAATAACTCAACACTTGTTGAAGCCTTAAAATACAAATCCCAAAAATAATCGTTCATAATATTCTATTTAAAATAATACATTTGTAAGCATATAGAATTCAGCTACCAGATGAAATAACATCATGTAACATAGAAAAATGTTTCCAGTTGGCTGTTGAATTTATAAACAAAATTAATAAACACAAATCAATTCTAAACGATTAACTTTTACACTGAAGCTATTTTTTCCCTTAAAAGACTTGTTAGTAAGGTTCTCAAAACTGACATGCATTTTTAAGAAACTATGCAGCACAACAGTTAATGTTTAGAGTGGTTTAATGAAAAACTGGATAATCAAGCCTTTTTTTCTTGAAAAGATTATTAACAGAATTATCTATCTTGATAAGTTAAATAACTGTTGCTTTCTTATAAACACAATGAATTCAAAAAAGTATATAAAGTTTATTTCTAGCGAAACGGTGCATTTCCCCAAACTTCAAAGCATCAGTTCGTCAGACTTCAAATAAAAAATTTGCAGACAGATGTACAAGTTGAAAAGGCCCAATACCTTCACCACCAAGAAATCAAAACCTAGCCTTTTGTGACTTTTTCTTGCGGGGATACATAAAAAAATACTGTTTACTTGCAAAGATTGTGTCCAGAATCATCCAAAGGAAATTTATTTTTTAAATTATTACTTCTGTAACCGTAAAAGATGTTACATCATGTACAGGTAGAAAATGAATATTGATTGGACATTTTCTGAGCTACATTTTAAATATCATATTGACATTTATTGATTAGATAAGAAAGCTTTAACAAGGAAAATTTGAAAAATAAAACTATATTAACTTTCAGTACTTTTATATTTAACTTATTTAACTCATAACTTAAACCCAACCATTCTTTTACGATGACTCAGTACATTGACTTCAAATTGTTACTTCAATAACCGCTTACAAAATGATCTTTCACATTAAATCACTACTTTTGACAAGACTGAAAATAGCAACAAACACTATCACTATATTTAAAAAAATGAAGAAAAATCTGTTAACTACCAATAAGTAGACACATTTATTATACCTTCCCGTTATCACTGATATCATAATTAAGGTGATCAATAACCGATGCTCCTTCCTCATCTACTTCAAAACCACATTCAGAAGCCAATTCACGCAGTATATCACCAGACATTGAACTCCCAGCAACTAATACATTACCTGAAATCCAAACAAAAAATAATATCATATATGACAAATATTGTGTACAAGATTATTGTTTTTTTTTTTAAAGCATCTGGAGTCAAGAACTGAAGCTTAGCACAATAAACTTTACTGCAAACACGCATAATTGTTTTTAGCCTTTTTGAAAATCTTCCCTTTTACCCCAAATGGTGACAACAGACATTAAAGGAGAATTACACCTTTCTGAGGATATTATAATTGCTAAGAATATAGGAGGTTAACACAGTGATATAACCATAGAAAGTAAGGTTGGCATGCCATTAAACAGATAATAATAAAAATCTTAACACTATAATTTAAGTTTCACAAATGACATTGAAAAGATATTTATTTCTGAAATAACAATAATTACATATATTTATTTACCGGTCTCAACAAGATTTACATCCAGAAACAACCAAATCAACGATAAAGGTGCTACTATATGACATAGACATCAACAGAATGTTGTAACTTTTTAGAATATTTTTTTTCTTAACAAACAATTAATTAATTAGTTTACAGATACAGAGTAATATCACAATCAAATCATATAAACTCTTTGCATATGAATTTTTTCTAACTCGCAAGTGTTGTGAGGGAGGTAAAAAATAAATGACTACATAATTCTCCTATTAAAAGTTCAGAACGCTTCTTAATCAAAATTGATTAGAAGAGTTACATCCAGGAAGTTTGTGTTAATTTGTCTCTTCAAAATCCTGTAGTTATATCAGCAGACGCAGGAAAACAATTGAAGTAGATGATTCCTGCATCCAAAAATAGTGTGAATGGAATTAAGCGGTATTTATTGTTAACCCATTGACAAATTGCAATTGTCTGGCACAGTTACTAAGCTAGAGAAGTTGACATGGTGTTTGAACACAATAAGGACACTACCTGTAAGCATGTAATGATCTCCATACTGTACTTTGTGGAATGTTGAATACTGTAGAAATTCTTGGTGTGCTCGTAGGACTACGCAGTACTGCCAGTTCAGATTCATTTGTTTTCTTTGTCCTCTTACTTAAATGTAAACATCTCCCATCATCTTCTTTCTTCTGATTTGTTAATGAACCAGCTGATCTTAATTACTGTTAGAATTAATTTTATGAATTTACTTTTCTTTAAGATGTTTTTAACATCACTAAATCTTTATTGTTCTAGCCAGACATATTTAATACATTTTTAAAATACGAATAAATGTGAACTTAACATTATTATAAAACATAAATTATTATAACTCATTGTGATGTTAAATTAACGAAGTGTAAATATTGAAAGTAAATAAAGAAAGTAATTATTAATAATCGGTTATCCAGCATTACTTAATATATACAGTTTACACAACCAACAAATTTCTCCGCAGCTGAAACTGTTGTACACTGCCTGAAGAATATTTTCCCTTACATCATCATGTACTGGTTGATATTCAGATGAAACATAAGCGCCAGGAAAATAATTTTGAAGCATAAAGTGTTGCCAAGCCTAGTCTATCAAAGGTCAAAATCTATTGTACTAAAAACAGCTATTTTTAATTTTTACAAATTCATAATATTTTCCTGTTTTGTTTTTACTAATAAAAGTTGATTTTTTTGTTCTTCGTATACTTTATTATATCAATTTTCTCAGACTAAATTCTCTACAAGTTTTGATAATAAAACTGACACATTTATTAGTCATTTAACAAAGTTATTGTACTTAAAACCTTAAAAAAGGGGGTTTTCCTCCCTAAATTTTTCTGTTTTACATTGGGTATCATGAAAATTATGGAATCTACAGTTCTGGGACATGTTTTATTTGATTTTTCAAGCCAAAAGATATAAGAAACCATCAAGTTTACCCCTTTTTTGTAATGCCTTAAAAATTTCAGTATGACCTCATTTCACTGGGAGAACTGAAATCCAAGGGAAATCATTTAACTCGCTAACTAAAGTGTTTACAGACGTACATTTGTATGAACTTTTTTCCTTATTTCAAGCTCTGGAATCAGCTCTGCTCGATGCAGTTAAATAGATATTTGTCATTAATGACTGTCAATACATCATACCTTTTTGTGACAGTGCGTTTATTTTCTTTTTCACCTTGTAATTACAAACACAGTGGGATTGAAGTAGTACCTACTACACATAATTACAGTCCACTTTTTACTACAATCTTACATCTTGTTATTCAATAGATTTTGTAAGTTTTTTAGATTTCGTGAGTTCAATACATCAGAAAGATGCAAATACCGAGCATCGGATAACTTGTTATGCAAATCACGCAAGCAATATATTGCAAATCTTGAAAAGCTATATTGTGGTTTTAAGTTATAAACAGTATTGTATATCATTCTTATTGAATTACACTGTATTGAATCGTTATTGATTTTATTCTGAAAACTGCTGTAGCGTGTGTAATTGGTCAACTAGTCATCGAGTCGCCACCTTATTAGTGCTTGCCAGCAGAATATCAACAACATCATTTAATTGTGTTCAGCTAAGTCAACTTAATTACATTTTTATCTCTATGTTATTCCTTGTTACTCTCTAAACTCTCATTATTCCTAATAACAAGAATTACTTTCCTTGCACTGTATTCCTGTCAAATAGTCATGAACTACTTTAATTAACCTTAGAATTTAAGCACATTAACCTCTTCATAACTTTTAATCTGTAATTTGTAAAATTTTGTTTTAATCATTGGAAATAAGAACCATATTGAACAAAGACTTATAATAAATGATATTCTAACAAGAACAAGTACCTCTGTAAATGATCTCTGCGAAATCATCGAATACTCAATTACTGTATACAAAATATTATAGCTTGCCTAATATTCAAAAGGAATTTGACTCCAATCAGAATAATTTAGAATTGAATGAGGAAGATGATAAACACTCAAGCTATAGGGTACAGTTTGAAGATCTTTATGATAACGTAGCATCTAACTTAGAAACAGTCTTAGGAATAGAACAAATCAAACAAGAGCCTAACCGATCATTTATTGTATCAGATTAGGTAACCATTAACGAGATCTTACCTATTCACTTACCGACAATAAAAATACTGTATTTTAATGGCGATTATACGCAATGGTATCATTTTAAGATACATTCGAAAGCCTAATACTGAACGCGAATTCTTTAACTAACATCTAGAAATTTCATTATCACCTCGCTTCACTAGAAGAAGAAGCAAAACAATTTATTCAAAATATTCCGATAATGGACGCTAACTTTAATAATGCATACAAACTATTATGCAGTCTTTATACCGATAACACATAGCTAAATTTAACAACTTATGCGTTAACTATTTAAAATCTAACCATAAATTCAAAGAATGTAAATCAATTACAGCTTGTTTTAAATGCAATGCACATCATCATACTAATCTTCGCTTTAACGAAGCTCATGCCAAATGTAATTCAAATTCACAACCAAGTGCTGATGATAATAAGCAATCTAACCAATACCGATGCAAAATGAACTGTTATGCTAACAAACAGAAACAATGTGAAATATTGCTAGCAACTGCACTTGTAAAAGTGCAGGAAAGTTCTGGTAATTTTCAGGTATGTCGAGCAATCTTAGAAAATGGCTTGCAGGTAAATTTTGCTACCGAAAACTTATTACAATGTTTGAAACTGAGACACTCCAAAAACCCAGTTCCTATTATTACATCTTTTAACAACTGGACATCAAAATCTAAACATAGGATCTCTATAGAGATTGCATCCAGTCAGTCTAATTTTTCCATGCATATAAATTGTAACATATTACCAAAAATTACAACAGACTTCCCGTTCAGTAGTTCAGTAGTACATATAGATTATAAACATTGGAATATTCCTATCACCATTAAACTTGCTGATCCAAAATTTAACATCCCACAATGAATTTATGTTATTAGGGGTCAGGTCTCCTTAAAACTTTTACACATGGAACTGTTAACTCACGAAGGAACTTATCCAGTTTTACAAAAAAAACCAAGTTTGGGTGGATAATAAGTGGTGAATATAATATAAACACATACAACAAACCTTACAATCACGGTTTATTTATTCATCATGACACTTCATTGGATGAACAAGTCCAAAGATTCTCGCAGATCAAAGAAATTACCTTACCACCACGGCTAATGGTGGAAGAAAAACTTTGTGAATCATATTTTAGTGAAAATACAGCGCGAGATGTAAACGGATGTTTTATTGTAAGAATACTCTTTCGTCAAGATCAATCTTCTTTAGATGTCTAAATCGAGAGTGATGTCCAGGTTACAATTTCTCGAAGGGAAACTGAATCATAACGCTAAGCTACAACAAGATTAACATCATTTCCTGAAGGAATACAAAATGTTAGGTCATATCCAACTCGCCGAACTAGCTAAGGAAAATGAAACTATATATTACTTACCTCATCATGTGGTGTTTAAGAGAGCTAGCACTTCAACAAAAACACATATTATCTTTAACGCTTCTTGTAAATCAAGTAATAATATCACATTATTAAGTCGATACGACCCCACAATACAACAAGATCTGTGCTCGATTAAACTTTGATTTCTTACACATAAATTGCCTCTAATGCAGACAGATATACATAAGGATCCTCAGGATTATAATTTTCAGTGTATACTGTGGAGAGAAGATAGTGATAAGTCAGTTTGTGAATACAAACTAACTACAGTCACATATGGTACATCATCAATGCCATTTTTGGCAACAAGATGCCTACTGCAACTAATTGAAGAATACCATTGATCTCAAATGTATCTGAAATCCTTGAATGTGACTTTTATGTTGATGACTGCATTTCTGGCGCGGAAATCATAGATCAAGCCATAAAGCTGCAGTGTGATCTTCAGGAACTCTTAAATTCTGGTGGATCCCCAATTCGCAAGTTGTCAACAAACAACAAGGAACTCTTAAGATGCAATCCTATTGGAACTGAGAGAAACACCGCATTCACTGAGCATTAATGGCAGTGATACAGTTAAAACATTTGGATTACTGTGGCTACCAAATGGTGATCAACTTCGATTTGTCTGTGGAGTTGGCACTGAAAGCAAATATTTTCAACCAAGACTCACTAAAAGAAACGTTTTACTTATTATCGCATCAATCTTTGATCCTCTGGAACTAATAGCTCCAGTTGGCTATAATTTATAAAATATTTATACAATGGATTTGGCAAGAAAATCTTGGATGGATAATCCCTTGCCTTAACATTTAGAGCAATCATGAAAAAATATTCATCAACATCTATTTTCAGTGAATAAAATCAAAACTGACAGGCTAGTCTTGGCAAATAACAAATGTTATAACTTACAACTGCACAGATTTTCAGACACCTCTGAAAAGGCATATGGTGCTTGTTTATATATACGTTTCACAGATAGTGGCGGAAACATTACAGTCAAACTATTATGTGCAAAATCAAAGGTAGCTCCTCTGAAATGGATTTCACTTCTGTGGTTAGAACTGTATTAATTTTGCGATCGACATTAAAGGTTCTTAATGTCATAAACCTCACCTTTGTTCGAATCAAAGCAGTAATTTAATCAATCAAATCAAAGCCTTTGATTTAATCAGCAGTTATGGATAGATTCAAATATCATAGAAATTTATCATACAAATATATGATAAATATCATATTAGCTTGGTTAAATAAATGTCCTTCATAAAGGAAATTTTCATAGCAAATAGGATGAGTGAAATTCTGGAAAATATGTGTGTAGAGGACTAGAATCATGTACCCTCAGAATATAATTCAGTCGATTTGTTATCAAGAGGTCTTAAAGCTGAAGATATTATCAATAGTTCACTTTACTGGAATGACCCAGAATGGACAATCTTGTGCGAGTGACATTATGGAACAGTCAAGACATTTTTAAAAAATCAATTGCAAAATTGTCTAAATTGCCACTATCTAGAAATCTAATCATCTCAAACAAATCACCTATGAATCAAAACAAACAAGTGTTTATAATTTTGATTTGAACATGCTTGTTGTTATCAGCAACACATACTACCATGTAGTTTTCCTTTTATAATCATTTTATTGTATTATCTTAACCTTATTATTTTTATTTACATATTTGTTACCTTTACAAAGTTAATATTAATACCATCTTAGCATAATAAAAAAATTTAGAAAACTTTTCTTGGCGGCTGGCACATTGGAGATAGCACCATTGTCGTATTAATGGTGGGAGGCGTTCAGACATGTGAGTGGTCAGTCGCATATTAACTGTGATCCTGACTGCCAGCGCCACTCAATGCAGTTAAATAGATATTTGTCATTAATAATTGTCAATACATCATACGTTTTGGTAACAGTGTGTTTATTTTCTTTATAATCTCGTAATTACAAACCTGGCGGGATTGAAGCAGTACCTATTACACATAATTAACAATACAGTCCACTTTTTCTTGCAATCTTATATCTTGTTATTCAACATATTCAGTTATGGAACTGTATATAAAACAATATCCTCAACATATCAGTTCAATAAACGACTAGAAATAATTTTCTTTTTGAAATCCTGTACATAAATTATAGACATAACAGTAAGAATTAATCTATTAGTGAACTGTTAAGTTGTGAATAAAATTTAAAAGAATCTTTTGTTAAAAATACTTTGAATTTTACTAATAAAATATTTTATTAAAATTAGGTTGTAATTAAAAAATAACATTCTACGAGTCGGAGCGTGGAATGTTAGAAGCTTAAAAAAGGTTGGTAGGCTAGAAAATTTAAAAAGGGAAATGGATAGGGTGAATGTGGATATAGTAGGAATTAGTGAGGTTCGGTGGGAAGAGGAAGGCGACTTTTGGTCAGGTGATTTTAGAGTAATTAACTCAGCGTCAAATAATGGGGAGGCAGGAGTAGGTTTCGTGATGAACAAGAAGATAGGGAGGAGAGTGGAGTATTTCAAAACGCATAGCGATAGAATCATTGTAATAAGGATAAAATCAAAACCTAAACCGACAACGATTGTTAACGTCTATATGCCTACAAGCGCCCATGATGATGATGAGGTAGAGTGTGTATACGAAGAGATTAATGAATCAATTAAACACGTAAAAGGAGATGAAAATTTAATAATAGTTGGAGATTGGAATGCAAGCATTGGAAAAGGCAAGGAAGGAAATATAGTGGGTGAATACGGGCTGGGCAAAAGGAATGAAAGAGGGGACCGACTTATAGAGTTTTGCACGAAGTATAATTTAGTAATTGCCAACACCCAATTTAAAAATCATAATAGAAGAATATACACTTGGAAAAAGCCAGGCGATACTGCAAGGTATCAGATAGATTATATCATGGTTAAGCAAAGATTTAGAAATCAACTCGTTGACTGCAAAACTTACCCTGGAGCAGACTTTGATAGCGACCATAATGACATGTAGATTGGGGTTTAAAAACCTCAAGAAAAGGAGTCAGATGAATTGGTGGAATTTAGAGAAGCTTGAGGAAGAGGAGGTAAAGAAGATTTTTGAGGAGGACATCGCAAGAGGTCTGAGTAAAAAAGATAAGGTAGAAAATGTAGAAGAAGAATGGGAGAATGTTAAAAAGGAAATTCTTAAATCAGCAGAAGCAAACTTAGGCGGAATAAAGAGAACTGGTAGAAAACCTTGGGTTTCAGACGATATATTGCAGCTGATGGATGAACGTAGAAAATATAAGAATGCTAATGATGAAGAAAGTAAAAGGAACTATCGGCAATTAAGAAATGCTATAAATAGGAAGTGCAAACTGGCGAAAGAAGAGTGGATTAAAGAAAAGTGTTCAGAAGTGGAAAGAGAAATGAACATTGGTAAAATAGACGGAGCATACAGGAAAGTTAAGGAAAATTTTGGGGTACATAAATTAAAATCTAATAATGTGTTAAACAAAGATGGTACACCAATATATAATACGAAAGGTAAAGTCAATAGATGGGTGGAATATATTGAAGAGTTATACGGAGGAAATGAATTAGAAAATGGTTTTATAGAGGAAGAAGAGGAAGTTGAGGAGGATGAAATGGGAGAAACAATACTGAGATCTGAATTTAAGAGAGCATTAAAAGATTTAAATGGCAGAAAGGCTCCTGGAATAGACGGAATACCTGTAGAATTACTGCGCAGTGCAGGTGAGGAAGCGATTGATAGATTATACAAACTGGTGTGTAATATTTATGAAAAAGGGGAATTTCCGTCAGACTTCAAAAAAAGTGTTATAGTCATGATACCAAAGAAAGCAGGGGCAGATAAATGTGAAGAATACAGAACAATTAGTTTAACTAGTCATGCATCAAAAATCTTAACTAGAATTCTATACAGAAGAATTGAGAGGAGAGAGGAAGAAGTGTTAGGAGAAGACCAATTTGGTTTCAGGAAAAGTATAGGGACAAGGGAAGCAATTTTAGGCCTCAGATTAATAGTAGAAGGAAGATTAAAGAAAAACAAACCAACATACTTGGCGTTTATAGACCTAGAAAAGGCTTTCGATAACGTAGATTGGAATAAAATGTTCAGCATTTTAAAAAAATTAGGGTTCAAATACAGAGATAGAAGAACAATTGCTAACATGTACAGGAACCAAACAGCAACAATAACAATTGAAGAACATAAGAAAGAAGCCATAATAAGAAAGGGAGTCCGACAAGGATGTTCCCTATCTCCGTTACTTTTTAATCTTTATATGGAACCAGCAGTTAATGATGTTAAAGAACAATTTAGATTCGGAGTAACAGTACAAGGTGAAAAGATAAAGATGCTACGATTTGCTGATGATATAGTAATTCTAGCCGAGAGTAAAAAGGATTTAGAAGAAACAATGAACGGCATAGATGAAGTCCTACGCAAGAACTATCGCATGAAAATAAACAAGAACAAAACAAAAGTAATGAAATGTAGTAGAAATAACAAAGATGGACCACTGAATGTGAAAATAGGAGGAGAAAAGATTATGGAGGTAGAAGAATTTTGTTATTTGGGAAGTAAAATTACTAAAGATGGACGAAGCAGGAGCGATATAAAATGCCGAATAGCACAAGCTAAATGAGCCTTCAGTAAGAAATATAATTTGTTTACATCAAAAATTAATTTAAATCTCAGGAAAAGATTTTTGAAAGTGTATGTTTGGAGTGTCGCTTTATATGGAAGTGAAACTTGGACAATCGGAGTATCTGAGAAGAAAAGATTAGAAGCTTTTGAAATGTGGTGCTATAGGAGAATGTTAAAAATCAGATGGGTGGATAAAGTGACAAATGAAGAGGTATTGCGGCAAATAGATGATGAAAGAAGCATTTGGAAAAATATAGTTAAAAGAAGAGACAGACTTATAGGCCACATACTAAGGCATCCTGGAATAGTCGCTTTAATATTGGAAGGACAGGTAGAAGGGAAAAATTGTGTAGGCAGGCCACGTTTGGAGTATGTAAAACAAATTGTTGGGGATGTAGGATGTAGAGGGTATACTGAAATGAAACCACTAGCACTAGATAGGGAATCTTGGAGAGCTGCATCAAACCAGTCAAATGACTGAAGACAAAAAAAAAAAAAAAAGGTTGTAATTATTTCTAACGAGTTTTTTTTAAATAATTTTAATAGTGAACAAAATAATAAATAAAAGTAAAAATAATCTTCATAATAAAAAAATATTACTATGAGTGAAATTCAAATAAATTTTTGTGCTGCAAATACAGTAACAAAATTCCACAAAATATATTTATATAATAGTGTAAAATTTTCTATCTACATTAAAAAAAAAAAAAAATTATGATGAAGGTCCATAGAAAGTAATATATTAAATGTTGTACGTAATAAAAATGTATTTTATCTTTTTGTATTGCACTGCTTATGGTTATTGTATTAGTGTTTTTATTTTTAATAGCCTAAAAGCAATTGGCCTACATTTTTGTTCAGCATAAAATCACTGCTCTCCAGCCTATATGAAAAATATAATACGAGATCTTAGTTTTGATAATTCTTTCTTTGTAAAAACTACATGGAAAGATGATACATGCCAAATACTAGAATGAGTACTAACTTGTGCATGTAAATAAATCCATGTTCACTTACCTCCCCCATCTATAAATTCGGTAACAGCTTCTACACTCAGCGAACCCCCAAATTCTTCAACAGAAGGTGAAAAAATAATTAAATTTTGATATAAGAATTCTCCATACTTTGATAATATTAAACCTGAATCATCAGCAGATTTGAATGTTAATGAATATCCTCTTTCTGAAAAAAAATGCAAACACATTAATATGCAAATGTTGTATATTTGTTCATACATACATATACATGGTATGCAGTGCCTCCATACTTAGTATGAAGGTACTCCATACCTAAGTATATTACAATATTACAACATTATTGTAAATGAATACACACTCCATCTACTTAAATACAAAGATTCAGATCTGGCCACCAAAGAATTACCCATAAGATGAAAACTATAAAATATACCCAAAAATTAAGGACGATTGGTCAATAATAGGTCAAATGATATTTCAAGGATAGAAACGTAATTAAGAAAAAATTGTTAAAAATATGTTTTTATTTCTGTGGTGACCATAATGATGCATTGTCATATTACACAGAAGTAACATTACTTCATATTAGTATTATAATTAACATTAGTAAGAAGTACACAGAAGTAAGTCATATTTCACAGAAAACTTTAGAAGGTACAAAAAGAAATGTTTGAAGGCAGATGTATACAACAGGAATAAAATAATTTGGTAACATCAATAACTAAAGCATTTGCTCAGGCCTAATAAATTGTCTTCAGGACAATTGTTAGTGGATGACCAAAGCGCTAGGATCATATGCAGTTACAAGGTTGACATAAAAGTAGTAAAAAATTATGCTATAACAATAAGTGAATATTTAGGATAAGAAAAAACCTTGCTAGAGATATATGGAACCGTGAAGAAGGTGTTAGAATTCACCAAGGAAGACATAACCGGTGTGAGGAGCCGCAGGTGACAAAATGGACCTCAATATGAGGTGTATCCTTGATACCTGGGTTGGAGGGAAAACAGAGCTTACTCTGATTTTGAAGGGGATAAGGAGGAAAGACGAAAGACAAAAAATAAGCACAAGATTAGGATACAGCCGACAAGACTAAGAGCCAGTCAAAATGGTTGTGGCGAAGGCGGTGGGTAGCTCTCATGCTGACTTGCTGAGGCAGGTTAAATCAAGTGTACTCAAGGAAGAAGCTGGAAAGGTTTATTATTCCCTTAGGAAGAGAGAAAAACATGAATCGCAGATAAGAGTGAAAGATACATCTGCAGTGGCATTGAGGTTTCCCCTCAACGCCAGTTGGGTTCCCACAACAGCATGGAGTGGAACCTAGAACTCTGCAGTATTAGGTCGGTATCAGTCATCTTCTGCCATTATGATAGAGGTGATTCTCCCCAAGTTGTGTTGGTCCAAGTCCATCTTCCCCACTGTGCCTAACAGCACTAGTTAAATAAAAGAGGTGGATCTTTACAAGATATGATATCTGGATAATGGATGTAAATTCAGGTAACAAGCCACCTTTTTGGAGGTAACAGGGATGTTATCGGATCTAATGAGGAAGCCCATCACATTGTAGGATCAGCAGGGATGTACCTCAGGGTTCAGTTCTTGGGTCCCTCTTATGGATTCTCACATGTGATGGAATTTTGAGGTTGCCTATCCATAGTGTGTACAACCCATAGCTTTTGCAGATGAACCAGCAGAGTAATAATAACCGAGGAAAGAGTGATGGAGGTGGGAAACTTGGTCCTAAAACAAATAAAACAATTTGATGTCGGATAAAAGTCTGGAGATGGCAATTGATGTAACAAAGGCCATACTCATGATGGGCAGGGGGAGAATCTAGCCAGTTTATTTAAAATGAATGAGGTGTATATTCTACCTTCTAGAGCGATGAAGTATTTAGGAGTAATTAGACAAAAGGTCTTTTCAATACCACGTAAAAGAGGTGTCCAAAAAGTAGACAGAAGGCTAAAATCACTTAGCCGAATTATGTGTCATACTGTAGAACATAGGCACTTTAAGAGGAGGGCTTACTTTTCTGTCACAAATTCAGCATCAACTCCTGTTTGGTCGAAGGGATTGGCACATGGTGTTACAGAGAGCGAGAATAAGTTTAGAAGTCCAATGCATTATGGCAATACAAGTCTGTTGTGAATACAGGACTACATCAAGACACAGTATTCACTGTGGCAGGTTTACCTCCCACCAATCTACTGGTTCATTAAAGAAGTATAGCGATGGTATGCAGAAGGACAAAACTGAAGATTTGCTGTTAAATAAGTGGCAGGCCAGGTCACTTACCGGGTCAGACCAGGTCTATTACAGGCAGATGAACAAGAAAGGCTGCGTAGTGGGTTGTATAGAAAGGTGTAAAGGTGGGTTCAAAGAGAATTTGTGGAAGTCAGGTATTAGGTGACTAAATTTCTCACGGACCACGGGTACTTCAAAAGGTATCTAAAAGGTAGAAGGAAGAGTGATACCTCATGTGCTAGGATAGATACAACAGAAAGCACAATATTTGATTGTGTAAAATGGGAAGACAGAAGAATCTGCTATTAGTAAATAGGAGTTTTAATTCTGGTGTCCAGGAAGAACTAGCCCAAAATTGAGGGTAAAGATCTTAAGAAGAAAAAGCCAATATGTTTAGTCGAGGAAGTTAGTTCCTGAGAATGGGCAGCAAACCCCTTGAGCTGGACGTTTGCTAAAGATTTTCGGGGAACACTGGAACTCGCTATTTCAAAGGCCAGGAGTGGGGTTGCCTGTAGAAGTCTTACTATATTCACATACGGGCTGAATAACTGCCTGATGGTTAGGTCCAGTTCTTAAGTGAAGAAGGGTTAGAGGTTTTTATTTCATTAGAATCGCATACATTGTCATCAGCAAAGGCTGGTGATGACTTTGAGACTTACCACTGTCCAAAAAAAATTTAATTTTCTCATATTTCTTCCTGGGCTAAAAATGTGTTCACGTTGTCATCACCCTGACATGATACACTGATTGTTAATTAAATAGATTTAAAAATTAATTACAAGCTAAAACCTAGCAAGATAAAAATAAAAAAAGCCTGTATCTCAATTAAAATAAAATTACCATCTGCTTTACAGAAAATGACATAAATAGCTGAAACACAATAAGGTAATTAAAATTTTTGAATATAAATGGACAGCTCTTTGTAAAACATAAGATAACATTTCATTATCCCTTAGAACAGTTCACATGTTAGCCCCTAGTTTGCTACACAATGCTGCATAACAGATACAATCCACAAGGATGTAGTGCACTGTTAGTTCGTAGTCACAACATGCACAAATGGGCGCATCTGTTTGCATCATCAGATATCCATGAGTGACCCTAGTATACCCTAATCGCAAACTGTAAATAATATCTTCAGCTCTACTTATTTCTGCATGAAGAGCTTCACGACAACAGTGTTCTTAATTGGATGAAGTTTATTGTTACTATTAACATCCATTCACTCTGCCACTCATCATGAACCATCCTCTTTAGAAAACAAGCCAAGATCGTTCAAAGCGATACGACTGGTGAAAGGAGTCTGGAAAACAAAACTCTTTTGCCACATCATCAATGCGCTCATTTCCTGAAATTCTAATATGACTGGAGATCTAGCAGAAGCTCACACTTGTATTACGTTGATTCATTCATAAAATAACAATGAATTTCACAGACAATAGGTGCCAGGAGTACACTCACTAATTACCTGAGTAGCTCTCATGGAATCTGAGCAAACAAGTATACGTAAAAATGTTGGGCTAATTATACGTAAGGCCTTATTAACAGCATATAACTCCCCAATGAAAATACTGGCAATGCTGGGAAGGCCAAACATGTATATCCTGTTGCCAACTACACCAGCATAACCAACAGAATTAACATTTCTAGAGCCATCTGCATAAACTATAGCATCAGAATTCACAGTATTTAAAATATTATATATAATTAATTTCTTAAGATAACCAGACTTGTGTTCTTTTTATGATACTGGCTGTTGGGTAAAACACAAAAATTAAACATAGCTCGTTTGCCAAAGTATTGGACTTTAATTATAACAGAAAAATAATAACTGACAATACATTACGTACAAAAGGCACATAATCAACAAATCAGTTTTTGTCGAGACCTTACAATCTACTAAATTAGAATTGAAAAGTTTGATTTATAAAATAACAATCCCAAAAATTCATATTTAAACATAAAACACTAAAAAATACACTTTCATAATTCCAATTTTTCAGATAGTATAAAAAATCACATTTTGACACTATAATTCTAAAAAACAAATTATCAACACATAGACAGTTAGATTAACTAAACAGTTCAAAGATTAAACTACTAAATTAATTATTAACCTGTACAAATGTTGTACTGTAAACTTCACAAAGGAAGATATTAATATTAACACAAAAAGAATGATTGCACAGAAAAAATATAAATGTAAAATGATAATCATACATATAGTCTAACTTTCTGAAATTAAAATTCAAAAAGTTTTCTATTGATACAGGAATAATAAACTCATAAAGTAATATGTACACACATTCATAAATAAAGTTTATCAAATTGTACCTGATACTTTCTCAAAAAGTAATGTATTGTTTAAGGGGAGATCCTGTTGCTTATTACTATTAATGACAATGGAGACATTCAGAATATTCAATAAACATCTCATAATAAATCAAGTATCTACTTATTGGAGCAGCAGTATTTGATGCACCTGAGTCTGAGAGGAAACGTTGGGAGTTCTTACAAGGTAAAAAATTGCTCTAGAATATACTAGAAATACGATTTGAACTGAAGCATGTAACCAGTTTTGAAAACAAATATTGTATACTTTTTTCACAAAAACTTTCACTGAAACAACAGAATAATGAGAAAATCATAAAACAAAACACACGAGGTAAATGTAAATATTAGTTGTAAAATTATGTTAACATCTACAATGAAGACGCTTGAAAGATAATGTAGACACTGTACGGATTTTATTGAAATTCATTTTACGGTTAAGAGCAAAGTGTAAAAATATTAATGAATCAAAATTCAGGAGGTTTAACATTAACGAATAATACGCAGCATCAAAAAATTTGTAATAACCACACTAAAAGAGAGAAAGAAAACGAGTTGCAGGCAGAACATCTGCACCCAGTAGAAGTCTGACCTGCACTGAAGAAAGGTGGCGTGATGAGAAGAAGGGGAAGCAAACTAGGCCGTAGACAGAAGAGTGTGTGTGTTGATGACAACAGGTAGTGTGCAAGTGTTAGTGCGGAAAAGAAACAGCATAAACGGGTAGTTTGAGTAGAGAGACGTGGGGAATTCGGGAACGATAGACATAACAAAGATAATTTTTTTTTTTATAAACAAGCAGACCATTAAAAGAATTACGTAAGACTGATAAAATAGTTTCCGAATACGAACAAGTTGAGGAATGACATCATCGCAGATAAAGAAAATTAGACTTCTAGGAACTTTGAAAACAACATTAAAATTGGAGATAACAAAACAGTTATGACTAATTTGGCTACATAGAAATTGTTATGAATCATTACGATTACAGCAGACAAAATAGAAAATTACGGTGAACTTGACACTATGAGAAGACCTTGAATTTATTGGATTAAAACTACTTTACGCATTGGCATAAACACTGACAAAGACCAAAGGAGTAATTAACAAACAAGTAAGGCCACCAGGGGGGGGGGATAAATGTGGAGCAACAGTAAGGACAGGAGGCTAATTGTATATTTAGAGATAAGAAAATGGCAGTAAGTTCTGATGCCTTGAGGAGCAGTACATCTTGGGTTTCCTGGTATCGAATCAGATTTTGGTTAGAGAATACCGCATTAAAGGTTGGATGATTTCGTTGTGCTTTAATAAGAGCTACATAAGTGCAGATCATTTGATTCTGTCTATTGCAAAAGGACAGCTCACCACTTTCCACCAGTACACCTATCACAGGCTTGAACAAAATGCACCTGTAGCAAGACAAATGAATGAATGATGGACTGCATCTAGCATTCTAAGAGTAATGGATCAAGTGGACAAATAAGCCACATAACCGTAGTCCAAGTGGGAACGGCCTAGAGCTAGGTAGAAGTGTAACAAGCATACTTGATCAGCTCTCAAACGAGTATTAAATAAAACTCTCAACAGGTCAAACATTTTAAAAAATTTTACCTTCAGCTCCTTTGGTCAAACCACATTCCTAAAAATCAAACCTGTGTGCATGCTTCAACTAATTAATCATGTAACAACACTTGAGGGTCAGGATCTTCCTTCAAGCATGAAAAGCAAATGCATTTCATTTTCTCCAAAGAAAATGTGAATCCAGTCATTTTACACCATGATTCTAAACTGGTTACTATATTTTGGAGCAGCCTCTCACTAGTAGTTAAAATTTTAGATGTTATGCAAATTGAGAAATCAACAAGAAAAGAACCATAATGAGTTTTTGGATGCAGTTAGTTATACTATTTATGGCTATGGCAAATAAAGTAACACTTAGGACACTTGCCTGTAGTATTTTGTTTTCTAATGTGATACTTGCGGATATCGTAGGCGACTTTCAGCCCGGAGAAGACCACCATGATGCTCCTCAAAGGCCATTTGGCGAAGAGTCAGCAAGTTTTTGTATCGATGTCAGGCCATGGAATAAAGCACATTCAGGTTCAGAAGTACCTTGGGGGTAAATCTTGATGAGAAATTTCAGTTCAAGAAGCACCTTCAATATGTTGCAAAAAAGGCTTGTATTGCCTTTTTTGGGATCCACATGTGGTCAATCCGGATTGGTGTCCCAATTTTACGAGCCTAAGCATCCTGTACATGGGCGTGTGCAAAGCAATTATGTTGTATGCTGCGTCAGTTTGGGTGGATAGGATGAAATTCCGTAGTTATGGAGATATATTATTGAGGGCTAACAATTATTACTTTTGACGGTAACTAACAGTTACCGGACGCTTTTACAGGAGGCGGTCTTGGTGATTGCAAAAGTGAAACCAATTGATATTCTAGCTCTTAAGAGACAGAGGCAGTATGTCGCTAGGAAGTTGGGCGAGTTGACTTCGAAAAGATTTGGAAAATCAAGCAACATGGTTATAATATATGGCAGGCTAGGTGGGATGAGACTATCGATGAGCGAAATATGCACGATCTCTTCCCAGAGAAGCTTGCAGGAAGCCTCATGGGTTTCCCGCAACAAGAATGTAACTCAGTTTCTTACCAGTAATGGGGCTTTCAGGGGGAGACTGGCTGGGTTCAGCCTGGTGGATTCGGGTCTGTGGCTAGTGGGATGCAGGATGCCTTCCACATGTTGTATGTGTGTGCTGAATACGATTTGGAAAGCACTGCAGTAATTTGTTGACTGGATACCATCGGAGCAACGCTTGACATCAGTCAAAACTGGAACCAGGCTGAATGGTTGCAGAATTTCTGCAGTATTTGGCTGGGGAACAGATTGTGGAGGAAATCTAGAGTGCTGCTTGGTATTGTTCCTGTGTACTTTGTTTTGTTAGTGTTATATCAGTTTTGGTTGTTTTTGTTATTAGTTTTATTTTTGTGAGTTTGTGTCGCATGTGAACTTGCTTTACCTTTCGGGTAGCTAGGCGATTCAGTTCCTTGGACGACTATAGTTTTCAGTTTTGCTTGAGACTAGAGATAAGTTTTATTTTTAGTAATTGTTACAGTGATGGGAATGTCGCTTGTGGAATTCGCATCAACGGGATCCTGGGCTGAGGCAACTTGAGAGATGTCATATGCTGAGATTTATAAGATGACCTCTGGTAAAGCCCAACAGGGCTAGGTACAGAGGGTGTCTTCCCTAGGGGATCAGGATGAACTCGACCGACTACTGAGAAACTCCTGATAAATACAATTTCCTTGTACACCCCATTCATGCAGTTTATTTAAGATTCCTCTCCTTCAAGCCGTGGCGTATGCCTTTTACATATAAAAGAATACCACAATCAGGAGTTGGCAAAGTAGGAAGGCATTTTGAATAATAAATTCCTGGGCAACCACATCTACCACCTCTAACAGGTTTAAGTAAGTGTCTCTGAACAAGAATCCAGAAACACCTGGTCAGTGAATATTTTATTGTAAATAGACAAAAGATGTCGTAATGCACTACTCGGGGGATGAGATAGCATTCTTAACTGATATCATTTCCAGGAAAAGTGTCACGGCAATTTTTCAAAAGAAAAAGGAATGTTCAATTCATTTTGTGAAAGTCAGACAATGAAATGAACGCTTTCTACCTGCAAATTATACCTCATAAACTCAGGACAGTAGGATGATGTTAGTGAGACTGACCTTAAAAGAGTAACCACATCAATTGGCTCAGTAACGAGGATGTCGTTGCTTTCTAATCCAATCGACGGTGGTGATTGTCCTGATCCACACATGGCCCGTACCTTTCTCCAAACAACCGTTAATGGAGTTGTCCGAAAAATTGTATCGAAATAGTTTAACCATGATTTCCGCTTAGCACACCGAGACACTCGACAGCATACAGCCCTCGCATTGCGATAGGCGCAAAGCATTTCTGCCTTACGCCTACGATTGAAAGTACGCAAAGCCCTGCGACGATCTCTTAATGCCCTCCTGCATTCTTCGTTCCACCAAGAAGCAGGCCGCCTTGGTTTTTAATATATTAGGGGGTATACTCACTTGTACTATCGAGTATTAGCTGTGCAAACTTGAAAAGTTGGTGGATCGCTTATCACTTTCATCGTATTGACTAAATAAATCTTTGTACCCGATCCTGTCTGCCTTCCCCAACTATCTGCGTAGCCGACTCTGAGGTAAATCACGGCTACCGACCGAGATAACAACTGGTCAGTGCTCGCTTCAAGAAAAAAGTTTTGGAAGTGCGCCAGTTAAGACGTGGAAGTAGGGATGCTGAACACAACAGACAGATGCATGAATATGTACGGTAAGAAAATTATACAAACATGTACGATCCATCGTTCAACAAGCAAAGATATAAGCTTTGCTTCAGTCCATCAACTATACTTCCTTGGAAAGAACATGACGATGAGCCCCAAGAATGGTGATGCGGGTTGAAACAGCCAATTTCGCGTATCCGCGAAAAGGCACATCATCCTAGGGACGGAGGTGAGTCTTCTGCAGACATAGTACTAAAGGATTTTCTTCGTTTAATAGGATTTCAATATCCTCACAGCGAGTGCCTGGTGGTTGGCTGTTCCTTGGGTGGACCTCATGCAGGGTCGTTGACTATACAGAAATACCCCGGTGCTCAAATGTCAAGGCTTTGGTCATACCTCTCTCCGCTGTAGAGCACAGTCAGAGATGTGTGGTCATTGCACCCTTGCAGAGCATAGGATAGTTAACTGCCCTAGTAAGACTGCGCTTGCAAAGTGCACTCCTTGTGGCTTGGTGAAAGACTTTGATGCCCGACATGGGGTCGAAGGCAAAAAATGCAGGTCGCACGACACAGCCCCAGGAATGACCTGGTTAACCCTTCCTGGGGAATTGGGGCAGGCGATTTAAGATCCAACCGGTGAGCCGACCTGCCTTGCCGTTCATTCTGCTGGTAGGCGGGTGTGCTCATTTGAGTTAAAGGACAATCTCCTGGGCTGAGCTTTATTTGATTGTATGTCCAGCTCAGGGGAGTAAGGAATGAGAAGAAAAAAATAAATAAGTCATTTAAATTAACTAAAGATAAGAAATGGCGAAAAATATCTGCTTTAGGTCCACCTACAAAGTCTGTAATACAAAAAAGGTCATTCCACAGATTCTGTTACAAGTTTCTTTAATCAAAGAATTTGTACTGTTTGTACCCCAGAGGCCATCGCTAATATTTCCTTTCAAGTTGAACAGAATCTCAACAAGGTCATTGTTTGTCACAGAAAATCCCTGTGGACTTCAACTGAAACCTCTTTGTGATCTTAAGATTGGTGTTTGCTATCAGGATATGAATCACTGAATCAATATTCTTTGAAAACATCATGAATACTGATGTGTACTTACATATCTTTAATCAAAATTTGTGCTCAACTGATACAAGATGGGGCTACTTACCGCACATCAAGGCAAAACCCACACGCATGAAATTTTGCAGAAGAAAGGACTGTTAGTAAATATCTATGGCACACATATTTCTTAGATTTATTACCTTGTGATTTTTATCTTTGGGGCTTGCTGAAAATAAAAGGTCTACAAAAACAAATTTTATATTGGAGATAAAGTATTCTATTCAACATTAGAATGACTGCCAGTACCTCACAAGAACTCAGTGAGGTGTTACACAAAATGGCGTGTAGAAATATGTATCACTGTCTTGGGAAGACATTTCAAACACAATCTTTAAAGATGTAAGTATGGAAAATGCATCTACACTACTGAAATAACACAGAAATAAAATTTTATTTTACTAGTCTATGCTATACTGTCTTTAATTGTTCACTTATAATTTAAAGAAAATAAAATAAAATACTACAGCATTTTATTTTACAATGTAAAATAGGATAAACAAAAATACTGTTAATAAAGAAATTATAAGCTAAAATTGTAATTCCAATCATCAACTTTTACCGATCAAAAATGTTAAAATGCATAGCTGCCAAACCAAGTATAATAGAATCTCAAACTGGTTGTAAATACACCACTGTATTTCTCGTGCAATGGGCTTTATTATAAATATTCAATACTGTACAATTTCTTTTATATTAAACAACTCATTTTAAAACTATCTGTTAAATGATGCATAATTTGGTGTACAGAGTCCTTTTTGCATTAAAGAATATGTCACATCTTCAAATTAATGAAATTTTAATATATTTCTTTTTTTTAAAGAGAAAATTGATTAAAGGCAGTTACTTTCATCAGAACTGAATACTAGATCGTGGATGCCGGTGTTCTTCGGTGGTTGGGTTTAAATTAACCACATATCTCACAAATAGTCGACCTGAGACTGTACTTCACTTACACATATCATCCTTATTCATCTTCTGAATACCTGACAGTGATTACCGGAGATTAAACAGAAAGAATATCATACAAGATAGTGTAATTTCTGTTCTCAAAATAAAATTTTACCTTATATTTAATATATTAACATACAATTCCTCGAAACCATAATCCACAAATAAATTAACAATAACAACCTTATTACTGAGCTAAAAGAATAGCATGACATTAATTATTCAATAAAGGTTACCAGTAAAATCAGAAACACATTTTCAAACTCTCCGGGCTATCTCTAGTTTACCTCCAACAATCAAAATCAACACTTGGCTAAAAAAAACTGCTAGATTAAATTTAAAATAAATAATTTGAAATTTAAACTTTTTATTGTCACACGGAACCAAATTGAATAACAAAACATTTTGAATTAAATTTTTAAAAACCATCCAGTTATACAAATTAGTTCAGTGTTGATAAAAGTTTAAATTTAACGTTATGAACGCCAACGGTCACGGGCAAGGACATAAAAATAATCCTGCCAATATTAATTACTAACAAATATCTTTTTTTAATGGCTTAACCAAAACTAAGTACGCCTATCCATATAACATCATAGTTTAATCTGAACTAGAATTACATCAGTCTTATGATTTTAACTTTCTTAAACTTTTTCACTTAAGCCAACCGCTTCACCCGGTTTATATTTTGCTTAATATATTACGTGGTACAGTACTTTCAAGGAGCATAAAAATTCTAAGGCAACAAGAAATAAATATTGTAACCGTGATTATTTGTTTCAAAAATTAAGGACCTGAATATATTTTAGGTAAACGTTACACTATTTTGAATACGTGTACTTGTAATGTGATGAATACTTGATAAAACTAACCTTTCAGTAACTTGAAGAACATGGAATGAGTTTCTTTAATAGCTAAATTATCAAGTAAAACTAACGTATCTCCACTAGCCGTAATCAAATTACATCTTAAAAATAAAAAAACTATACTAATTACTGAAACGAAAATCATTTTCAGCCAGCGTTTTTACATACAAAGAGAGTACCTAACGATAATTTGACCACAAGCTAGAATACAATATCTATTAGAACACATATTTCAACGACAGTGCATGAAACTTAAATATCATAATTTTTATACTTTTTAGTACAGATGAGTAATACACTTCATTTAATTAATAAGAGATTGTTTAATTTGTAAATTTAAAAAAACGTTTACAAACTCTTCCCGTTTATCATTCAGAAGTAAAGAAAAATAATAATAATGTCGCATAAATTGAGATGCTTCAAAACTAAAAAAAATATGAAATAATTTTTAGATAATAAAACATGAAAATGTAGTTTTTAATTTATAATAAAACTTTCTATGTATGGAGTAAAGTTTTGTTACTCAGTAAAACTGCGATTTCTTTCACTTTAGTAACAACACAACAAAGTCAATAGGGACTTTCTAACTTACCGGGTTCCTTGTGGTAGTTGCATTACCTGATTTTGTTTTTACCTTGGCTGGTGGTGAACGGCAGAGGAGAGCCAGGTGTCAGAAGGGAAGAGGGTTGAAGGTATTTAGTTCGCACGGTGATGTCGTATGGTGTCTTATATTATGTCTACTAATCTTATAGTGATAAAAGTGAATTGATTGAATCGTGAAAATGAGTGAGGTGCCTTGTATAACCTACATGGCATTTTATATTCTATCGTTTCATATATTACAAAGTAATTCTAGAACATCGACGTTGTGGAAGTTAAATCCAGAAGACGGTAAAATAATTGAAGCTAGTAATAACTTTCCAAATATTTTGAGTTCCATAAGACCTGCTGCCGATAACGCAGCTATTGATGATCCTATATTTAATATAATAACATCGACCGTTCACTACGGTAAAACTTGGACTAAAAGAGGTATTGAAAATAATTACTATTGTACAGACTGTGACAAGCTCAACGATACCAGAACCGACGGTGACTCGTAAGTTTATCACATTTTTTTATGTTGACAGAGTTAGAATAGTAATTTTGAATTTAATTTGATGGGGTTAAGTTGATATGCTATTTAAGTTGAATTTAGATTGTGCACTACATGTACATTTGTTAAATAATAAATAAAAAAATCCTCGCCCAGCAAATTCCGTTTATTGGTTATAACGGGAAGTGTTTGATATTTGTTTAAAATGTGAAATCATTGGGCCTTTTACCGTACAATTTAGCGGTTAATACTTTTAAGAGTATTAATAATGCAGTCAGGTTATGTGCAGTTCCTATCAATATTAAGTGCTAATCTAGTTTCTTTGCCCCACCAATTACTGTGATTATAGTAGAATACGTTACTACAAATTTTGTTGTTATTCGTTAAAAATAATTTACTGAACAGTAATTGTTAAATCTAAAAATATTATAAACCATATTACAAATTTATTATTATTTTTATAAAGATTTTATCTAATGAATTTTAAATATTTGTACAAAGTGGTAAAACTTCATTAGCGCATCCTGATTTTACCTTTCCTGTAAATTTGTATTCAAGTATTTTTCAATTAATACTTCCAAATGTATACAGAATATTGCATTAATTTTATTGTAGCACCATTACATACTTGCTTGCAACACTAATATTTTTAAATATTAAATATAACCAGTTCTGTTTTTAATTTATTAATTTTATATTTTTTCATACATTTGCATAAAGTTTTTCTGTTTTCCTTGATCCTTTCAAATAGACATGGGAGCAGTTTCTTTTGTTATATTTTATTGACTAAAATCAACATAACATTTATTAGTATTCGGTTACTGTGATATGTTAATTGTGGAGTAGGACACCTGCCCATTCCTAATATGATCTACGTATGTACTGAATTAAATAAATAAATTGATCCAGCTCTTAATTCAAGTAAAAGGTGATGTCATTTCTGGATTAAATGTTTCAGTTCCTATTCATCATAAATTTTCCACTTTAAAGTAATGAACCAATTTGTTCAAAATTTGAATTTATACAATTATTGACTGCTGCTGTCATATTTTTTCTATTAGATGAGAGATTCTTTAACTTATTTTACTGGCGAGTGGAAGTTTGTGCAGAGTAGCTGTTGTTATTCAATATTTTATAAAACATAAAAATATAAACTAAAGTAACACTCCGTTAACCACTTAGCACTATTTAAAGTGTGTTAAGAAAATTTTTGAAAGGGGGAATAACTCTAAGATCTTTATTTTATCATAGCAATTGAAGCTTTAGGTAACTTTACTTAACTTATGATAATCAAGCACCATTACATTTCCTGCCGCTTTCAAATATCAAATACTGCATAAAAATTAATAGTTAATAATTCTTTATAGGTTATAGAGATAATTAACTGTAAATCTGAAAAGAATACAATCGTAAATAACCTTTTTTGATACTTATACTATTACTTGAAATGAGCTCAATGTTGTCATATATTTTTAGTTTTGTTGCAAGATTATGTTATAGTTTTTAATATGATTATAATAATTTACTTATATTAATCAAGTTTTATTTATTAATAAATATAGCAAAATTTTAGACATAATAATTTACAAATAATTATAATTACTCATTCATTAATTTAAAAGTATATTAATTACCTTTTTTCTTAACGTTTCTGTTTTCAATCAGAAAAAAATTTTGAAATGGTGCTTTAAGTTTTATTTTTAAAATTTTTTATTTTTGATTGATTAATCCTTATACCTAAATGTTTCACTTATGTGTAGGTTTGAGATGAATTTTTAGTTGTTAAAAAAGTTACCATGTCCATGCTGGGAATTGAACTGGGACCTTCATTATTGTAGCCGATTGAGCTACTGAGTTGATCTGTATATTACTCTGTTTCCTAATAAATAGAATTGACCATGGCTTAAGATTTAACGTGATAGTTTTTTACGTTAAAACTATTTCTAATTTAATCTTTTTAAATTTACTATATTATTTATAATTAATAATCACCACTCCACCGATTTCCATAATGGAGTGGTGACATCTCTGCCTTTTATTCGGAGGTCCCAAGTTCGAATCCTAGTCAGATATGTCATTTTTCACACTACAAAATTCATTTATTATTCATCTAATGGTGTAAGAGGATGTAAACCTGTCGTTACTTGTAAATAAATAAATAATTATTCAATATTTTAAAGGATGTATTTTGTTTTTTAGTTAAGATGTGTTTCCAACTTAACTTTTTGGATTAAACCATTTTATTTAATCATTCACAGCAATTTATTTTTATATTGAGATATGAAAAATATAAAAAATGTAATTTTTTGGAGATTGTTACCTTAGTATTCCTTTAGAAATCTGTGTCTAATGTGAATTTAAGATAATTACCTCTGTAACCAGACACCACTCATATATGTACAACTCTAAATAATGAACAATTTTATGATCCTTAAGTTTTGGGGTAGGGTTTCTTAACAGAATATGCCAGCCAGCCGACACTCTGAACAATATATGAGAAAATACATCAGCAAAAATGATTTGTATTTAATTTTTATGCATTTTATAAAAATATACTTTAGTGAAATAAGTTTTATATACGCAAATAATTTAGCATTTGTTGCTTAATGTGATGATTCTGAATATGTTGATATAAAAACAAACTTTGCTCAGACCCATGTAAACTCAGGTTTGCATTTTCTATGTGCAATGCTTCAGCAAGTCAACAGCTGAATGTGCATTATATATGTATATGTGATTTTGTTAAAGTATATGAGATGAGTTGACACTGGCACAAATTAAGTCTTTGGAATCACCGCTGGATGTCTTAAGAGTAATGCTTGTTGACAAATTCCATTTTATTCCAAGAATTGAACTGACTGAAATTCAATATTTCATTTCCGCTAATACTAAGAGATCAAAGGGCATCCTCTACATAAATATCAACTTGTTACTTCTTGCTTTATATCGATGAATATTTTGGCAAAAACAAGACCCTTTCCATAATGGATGGAAAAATCAAAGAAGTATTCTACTAGTGTTCCTTCAAAAGAGGAAATAATCTAATAAAGTAGCTTTAATATTTGGCAACCTTCTGCAGATCATGCAGCAACAAGAGCATATCTAAGGTAAATTTAAAGTTTGGAATTTTACTATTGAGATTGAGAATGATTTCATGATACGGTACAGAATACATAATGCTATATTATTTCTTACAGAAGTTTTAGATTAAAATTAAAAACAACTGACATCATAGATTAACAACTGATATAATTTTAGAAGTCTCAATCAAAAGTGTAAATTTGCATCATCTGCTGATGATGCATTGTTAACGATAAAAATAAAGATTTTTGTTTTAGATTTTAGGTAGTATTTTTTTTACATTTTTTAAGTATTTTACTTTCTCTAATATTATGATTAATATGCAAAATTATATGGTCATTTTAGAATAATTATAGAACAGACTACATTCATTTAAAAAGCATTATATGTACACACATAAAGTCAGTCACAATAATTATTCATCAGATAGTATTTGACAGACATCAGATATTGAAATTATAGGCTGATTAAAAAGATATAGAATACTATTGTGAATATTCTCTATAAAAACTTTATTTAAAAATTGTGACTTACGTTGTAATAAGCTCATATAATTTTATTATATAATGTGTATAACATTCTGTATTGGTTTCAACTAAATAGGCACTGCAGCAGTGTGAAAGTGCTACTGAAATTTTAAGATGTGCAGTTGTGTTGCTGATTAGGTGGTTATAAACGTAATTATTTTTAAACAGAATACAGAGGAATAATTGAAACAGAAAAAAGATGATTCTAACTTCGAAATGGTACACAGTCCTGTATGGTGAAAAAAGTAGTACGGGTGGATTAAATATTTCTTTCAGTTAAATTAATCCATAAAATGTTTTTTTATTCAATTATTTAAAAATTTTCTTTAATGAAGTGATGAACACAGGTATTGCAATTTTTATGCTTATGTTTTTATTTTGTGTTTAATTAAATCATTGAGGTAGACTAAGTAATGTACTTATAATTTTATATACAACATTATATTACTATTTTAAAGTTAAATTGCGGGAGCTTACATTTGCATGAAACAGCAGTAAATGAAAATTTTGTTTGCATTGAAAATACAAAAAATATAATCCATAAGTTGTGTGTCTAGTGTCTTGGTTATTAGCGCTAATTCATTGCTTTTTCATTTATTTGCTGAATATTGAGCAGCGATAAAGGCAATATTGATCAAAGTTTGTAATTAATTACAATATTAATAAAATATTTTTTCACGCCCCTTTAAAATTTATAGTATCTTAAATTGCAGACATGTTATAATATTCTGCACAATTGATTGAATGATCAATCATGTGTGCATGTTAAGTATTTTATAACTCTATTGATTTATTCTGTTGGTAGGACTAATTCTGATTAAATATTTATTATTTCTTTTACAGATGACCAAAATAACATAACTTCATCTTCATCAAGATTTATATAAATCTTTAATTATGTTGCTATTTAGGCTCTTAATGAAAAGAAGAGTATATATATTTGTAGTTGTAGCTGAAAAAATTAATTTTATTTATTTATTCCATTAGCACAAATCTGAACAATGTTTTAACATGAGGACTGTCCTGAAAGTAACTTATGTTTTGAAATAAAAAAAGAAGAAATTTTATTATTTGCATTTGAAATGGACAATCTTAAACTAGATTTTTTCTTGAAAGTTGCCATTTAAATTGAGGCACTTATCATAACAATGCACAGGCTTTTCAATTCCTACTCTGTAGAAATCTGCCACCTTAGATTTTTGGCACCCATCTTTCACAAAACTTGTGATAACCAAGCTTCCCTGATACAATTTCATGAAATTTGGGGGAAATGAAGCGAGAGTTCCATAATTGTAATGCGGCGATATTCACAAATTTTATCATTGATTTTCATCATCAGATTCAAAAATCTAATCACTGAACACACCTCACAACTCGCAGAATTTTCTACTGAATCGCACATTTCAGTAATTGTCAATGTAAGTAGAAAAATCAACTCCACATGTTATGACAGCTTGATGTGTGCTGAGTGTAGAAATGTTTTGACGCCTAGATGGCGGCTCTATCCCACCCATCTCCACGCCAGGCACAAAGGTAAGTTACGTTCTGGACTGCCCTCATATTTGATATCTTATTAATTCACTCAGATATACCTCTGCAAGGTTCAGTGAAACTTAGTAATTTATTTTACTGGAAAAATTACATTTCATTGAAACTTATAATCTTTAACTTATTTAAATCACAATTACGTTTACTAAAAAGAAAAGACTTCTGATGTATCTGTAAATTTTTATGACATGTATGAATGTTTCATATCAGTGATGATAAAATTTCTTACTGTTAATAATTATGCTTTCATATTTTTATACTATTTTTTAGGTTTGAGAAATACACTGTAAGTAATCTTGGTGATTCAAACAGAACAACTAATGTACCAACACTGCAGAGGCCAGATGCCATATCTACTTCTACTTCAACATCAGATAGCGATGAAGTTTTGGATTGTGGAAAAACAGTTAATTTTACGTATTATGACAATTTAGTCGGTATAGCAAATCGAATGACGCATCCAAATGTACCTGAACCAACAGTTGCTTTAATATTTAAAAAACGTGGCGCTGAATTTGACGTAGAAGCTTTAGAAAGGCGGTTAATGAAAGCAAAACGAGAGAAACCAAAATCTGTTCAGTTGTACAATCAGATCGGCAATTTTTTTCGTATAAAGGGTGATACTTACAAGTCAATCGAATGTTTTCGGCGGGCATTGGCAGTTTCACCACATAATGCTGAGGTGAGTAAGATGGGAAATAATTGGAATTTATTGATAACAAAATTAATAGATTTCTGTATCGGTTTTCTCAATAATCTTTTTAAATAGGTTATTTATTTATTTAAAGAAATATTGCATTTTTGTAATCTCTCATAAGATTTTTTCTTCTAATAACTGCTCACTTTTTGCAGCATCTCTCACTTATTTGGTGTTCTGAAATCTATTCAATCTGTTTACTTTCATTGGAAGTAAATAATTCTAGGATCTTGGTTGCGAATTTTTGTTTTAACCAGTATTTATATGGCAAGTCATACATATTAATTACTTGTTACCCAATAGAAACAGATTGTAAAAAAAATTTGTTTTCTTTATTATTTAAAGTAAGCTAGGATCAAGAATGATAGTTTATTTGTTTTTAAAAATGATGTTAAAATATATTTTAAAAAAAAAATTCATTGAACATTTTAGGGCTTTTAAAAAAGACTGCATAAAAGAGTCAAATGTGACAAAGCATTTATTGAAAAAAAGACACATGCCATCACAAGCTGTGAAAATAATATTAGTAATCAATCACTAGTCTATAAATTTAAACATTTTTAAGTAACATTGATGAAAATAGTTGTATTTAAAGTACTTTTGGCCCTAAATTCGAAAATGATAGGCAAAATACTGTAACATGTACAGTTTTTTTGTTACAGGGGTTGGGGGTTTTACTAAAAACAGGACAACATATTTTTGCAATTAGCAGCATTATATTGAATAAAAAATATATTTACATCTAAAACATGTTAAATCTAATTAAAGATGTTTTATTAAGGATCATATGCAATATAAAATATTTCATAAAGGTACCATACACAGTGACATGTTAAAAATCAGATGGGTGAATAAAGTGACAAATGAAGAGGTATTGCGGCAAATAGATGAAGAAAGAAGCATTTGGAAAAATATAGTTAAAAGAAGAGACAGACTTATAGGCCACATACTAAGGCATCCTGGAATAGTCGCTTTAATATTGGAAGGACAGGTAGAAGGGGAAAATTGTGTAGGCAGGCCACGTTTGGAATATGTAAAACAAATTGTTAGGGATGTAAGATGTAGAGTGTATACTGAAATGAAACGACTAGCACTAGATAGGGAATCTTGTAGAGCTGCATCAAACCAGTCAAATGACTGAAGACAAAAAAAAAACAGTGACAAGATATTTCACTTTTTTCTCTTGTGTTCAGTAAAATTTTCTCTTTTTAAAAAAAAGTTGTAGTCTTCCATCATAGATGGGTCCAAGTGTCCCTGGTATCATGTTTCCATTGTCCTGATGTCCTGGTGAAATCTCTCCTTGTTTGTCACTTACTGCACCCAAATTTTCCAGAAGAAACCCAAATGAGAGTGCAAAAAATCCATTTTTAAGGATATGTGACACCCTAGTACTACATTGACTTTTAAGAGTTCATCTGTATAGATTTTATAATTCTCATCATTCTTGTTACTCAGAAATCCCTTCACTACACTACAAAACAATTCCAAGCAATAATTCTTTGTTATTTTATTTTTCTTTAAAAAGATCACTTAGAACATTCCTTAAAGATGCCTTCTTTTAGTTTTGCATCATTTAACTAGAAAATAGTTCTTTTAAGAACTTGAAACCATTACCTTCTTTGTCCATAGTGTCACTAAGATTTATCATAACTAAGTTTTTCATTAGTCCGAGATTAATACGGAGAGGTGGGAGAAACATGTTTTTTTGGATCAGTGAGAGGAGCATAATTTATATTTGAAATACCTGGTTTAAAAGAAGTTCTTTGAGGACAAACATTCTTATTGAAATGTTCTTGTGTTGTCTGACTTTCCTGTAGGCATAAAAAACAATGATACTTTGTGAAACCCCCTTGAAGCCCTAGCAATCGCTTTTAAATCTCCACAAATATCCCACTGATACTGTTCATATTTAACTTCATTTAGTATGGTAGCAAAGTTATCCTAGTTTTCTTTCATTGTCACTGAATGAGTTAAAGGAATAGATGGTTTTTGTTTCCATTATGAGCTATATTGCTTTTAGGTTGTATTTAGATGAATCTATGAAAATACGCCACCCAAAGGTATATGTCCCATATTAAGTTCATTCATTAAACTAACACTATCATAACAGATGCTTAGCGATACTTCCATTTTATAAAATTTGAAAATTTATATTTTATTTTTGCTAAAGTGAAACACTTGTGTTTTATCTAACCGGTTCCATTGTTGGGGTCTGGAACCAAGAAGTTCATCGTTTGTGTTGAAATTTGTTTAATTTATTTTGAGTTATTAAATGATGCTCACTGGTGGTTGGTAAAAATGTAGAGTCACTACTAGTGGTCTCAAGAAGTCATGAATCAGATTCTGATGAAGAATAAGAATCATCAGGAAATATAATGTTGTCCAAGTTTAAATGTGCAATCCACACTAGGAACAGCAAATGGCATAGAATTTTTCTTGCCATGCATCCTGTGCCCTAGATTTATGTGACAACTCCACAGCAAACATGAGGAGCCCAACATTTTACCTTGATCTCCAATTTGGTCTTTATATATTAAAAGGAGGTCTTTTGACTTTCTGAGTGCAGATCTAGTCTGATTTTAAGATAAATCTTTCTCATATATAACAACGCTTATCTATAACTTATGTAACAAAATAAAATCCTGTAAATTTAGTACAGCTCTGTATGGTATGGTTTTCGTGTTACATACTTTGTTATAGTTCTATTTGTCATAATTATTTTTATTTAACAGCGGTCAATCAGGTATGTTTAGATATCATTCTCATAATATGAATAATAATTTCCATATTATTGTTATTGTATTAAAACTGCTGAATCATAAATGTTCAGTTACTGACTTGACACCCACCTACTTACTGTCTTTAATAAACGCTACTTATAATAAGGCTTCAATTATACAGGTTAAATGCAAGTGATATGCAATGTAAAAGTGATTAAAATAAAGTCTTTTGGTATATTGATATGAATAACATTTTATTTATCTTTATTGTATAATATAAATCATGAATACATTTACAAGTTGACTACTCGAGAGATATGAGGGCTATTTGGAAAGTTAAATTCTTTAAAAAACAACCCCAATTTATTAAATAACTATTAATTATATACATACATCTTATAGCCAAGCTACTTTTATACATAATTGCCATCCAATTTAATATCTGTAAACAAGTTTTTGAATATCGTCATCGTAAAACTCTGCAGCCTGTGAATTAAGCCAGGCAAAATAACTGTCATTTTCAAATTGCAGTGTCAGTAACCATCTCATTATTTTCGGGAAAAGGTGATTATCACTGGGACCCAAGTCAGGCTTGTAAGGAGGATTAGAGGATGGTTAAACAATTCCCATTTGAAATTTTCAATGTGGCATCAAGTATATACTGCAGTATGTGTACAAGTGTTGTCATGAAGATAAACGGTGCTAAACTCACATGCCATGTTGTTTGTTTTGTATGTCCTTCACAGTTTGATTTGGCTCCGAGTGATTATCACTATGGTTAGTGATGCAGTGTTATAAAAATGACAAGGAGTTGAAAAACTATTACTACCAGGCTTAATTCACAGGTTGGGAGTTTTGTGACAACTGTATTCAAAAACTTGTTTGCAGATATAACAAGTGCCTTAATTTGGACGGCAATTATGTAGAGAAGTAGTAGCTATAATGTGTGTACATTAAATTATTTTTTTATCGATTGGTGTTTTTTTAATAATGAATCAAACGTTACTTTCTGAATAGTCCTTGCATTAATATATGGTGTCTTTGAACCTTTGTAATCTAATACTGCTATGAGTCATCAATTGGTATCTGTTTAATATTCCACCTGTCCTGCAAGACGTTGATTTATATCTTAACATATTGATACTTTTAAGGTAAAATATTTTTTTCAGTTACCCAGTGCAATGTAATATAATATTTTAAAGGTAAGATCCTGTATTTTTTGGTCTTGAGTTTAGTGGATATGATCTTTCATTTATTCATGAAAGTTTCACTTTCTTTGTAATCTAAAAATCAAGAAAAAAGTTTCCAATTTTTTCTTACATATCAGTTTTTTTTTGTAAGACTTTTGTAATGTTAGGTCAGTAATGGCAAATGAAAAGGAATCTTGAGTGTTTTTGATATTTTGTGTCTGTTATCTGTAAATATGTTTTTGTTAAATTAATTTTGCCCTGTTAAAAGTTCTTATTAGCCAAAATTTTCAATTTATTGCACAGTGATAAAATAGGTGGCAGCTTATTAAAATCTATATATCAGATTGTGATAAGTCTAACTTCTTATAAAATATTATGCCGGGTGACTTATATAAATTTCATGATTTCCTTTATTAACTCATTAGAATAGCTGTATTATTTAAGAAATGGCACAAATATCAGGTGTTTGGTCACAAACCGGTTTACAACTGTATTGTCATTGTTTTAACTGTTTCTGTACAGGGTTATCGTTGTAATTAGAGGAATAACTAGACTAGGAAATGTCTATTCATTGTGAGACATTGGTGGATAATAAATTCGGTCATAGCAACGCAAAGGTTATACCGATTAGAATTTGGTGTTAGGTTGAACAGGAACATAGTATTAGCATCAGTTTGCAAGTTAGAAATAACTGGTAATGTTGTGAGTGAAATGGGAAAATATCATTTATCTAAACTGCCAGTTGTACTGCATGGATGATCAGGTGAGACTGTTGCGGTCACCCAGTAACTCATTAAGGTAAGGTGTCTGTCATTAATCTTATACTTCATGTTCCAAAGAGCTGCAAAGCTACCCGCCATACTGGGTGATGGCTGTTCATAAGTTGTTGGAACCAATAGGGCTAAAAGTTGCAACTCATTGACTCCAAGTTAACTGAATATTATGAATAAACTGAATATTATGGAACTTCACAAAATTTTAACCTTTTTCTTCCCGTCTCCCCTTTTTCCATTTTTTGCAAAAATATTTCTTTTCATGTAGTTAATATATATTCTGAATAAATTCAGAATTCTAAATCGATCCATAAAAATACAATTTTGCGAAATATCTCAACTCCTGTGCCACCTAGCGAGTCCAAACTAATTCAGAAAACTTCATGGGCGTGAACACAACAACTCACCAAAGTTTCATCGCAATTGGATGAGTGGTATACGGATGAACTTATACAGGACAAACAAATATTCATTTATTTATATTTTTAAGTTCCTAATGATGGAATTCTATTTCAAAAGTGCTTGAATGAATAAAAGAAAATTATTGGTAAGCAGGTTTTTTAATTATTAATTATATAATCATACCGACGAGCCATGCTTGATAAAATTATAGAATGAAATGTTCATTTGTTACTTGAGCTGAATAGCAGATATTTTCAGCACTTGATGTATAATTAAAGTAATTTTCCAAAGATACTCTTCAATTAAAAACCAATTTAAATTTTGTAGCACTGGCACTGTTAAAGTAATCGTAAAGGAAATCATGAGTTGTGTATGAATTGCTTGGTGTAATACAATATCGTACATGTATAGTTTTGTAAAATTGATATTCCATTATTAATTTCAGATATTTTTGTTGTGATATTTATTTCATATATAATGATCATTTAGATCGCAAAAACAAGATTGAAGTTCTTGTAAAAATTTCCATGTCGGTGGAACTATAACACATCTACGCAGCAGTCCACCATCATTAACATCATTTGGTATGATGAAAATGTGTAAGGATCTGCCTTAAATCAGGAATGTACATCCTTTATTCCTGGCTAAACTTTTAAGATCTTGATAGCTCCCATTTGCTTTTAGATATCTAATTTTTACCTTTCTTCTCTTTCTTTTATCTTCTACTGAACCTTCTAACGCTGTTTCAATCCTTTTTCTCTCATGATAAGCCCGGGTGGTCAGTTGGCTGTTCTATTCCGATTTGTTCTGATAAAGCTTCTATTTTCATTCACGCTTCTCATTACTTCACTTTCCCCTTTGTTTGTTCATTTAATCTTCTCATTTCATATTCCAAATTGCTTCAACTTTCCTTTTCTCTTTTTCATAATGTCCATGTTTGACATCTCTACACAAGTACGCTCTAAATTTAACATCGCACAAGATGTTTCTTGTTATGTTTTACAAGATGCTATTACATACTATAATGCTTTCTTTTTGATAAATGCTTCCTTATTCGTTGTTATTGTTTATATTTTGAGGCGTGTTTCAAAAATAAGAACCGGTAGATCGTTTAAAGTAAGAGAATAAAAGATTTATTACCCGGTATGCACATGTATGTGCCTATTTTATATTTTTAAATATTCTCATCATTTTTTTCTAAGTACTGCTACTATGTGGAAACAAGCTTTTTAATACTTAATGTAGACTCTTTGTTAATTTTTTTATAGGTATTACTGAATCTTGCAAGAGTGTTATTCAATTTACAATACCTGGACGATGCAATATATTTAACAAGACGTTCATTAGAAGTTCAGCCTCCAGATAAGAGTGCATGGATGCAGTATTTTACTCTTGGAGAAATATTTAAGGTATTATTTTTTTTTTAAGAGAATGAAGCAAATTTTTCTTTAAAATCTTGCAACTTCAGCAGTTCACCTGCACATATGAATATGTGTGTGTGAGAGTGGTGCAGGGGTGTCTCCAATACTAATTTTTAAACATTCATTTTGGGAATGAATTCATGGAGAAGATAATATTCTCTATGTTTTTTAATTTTTTACCGATATTTTTATTTTATTTTTACATTTCTGAATCATATTAATGAGAAACTGTTGTTACTGGGGGAAAAAATGGCTTCCCTCAGATGTTGGATTTTCAAGATTTTAAGGTTTCTTCACTCAAAAAATACAAAAATGTTGTTTTAAAACTGTATGTATAAAAGAGCATTTATCTTTCATTAAATTATCTGTCGGGAATGATTTAACAGAATCATGAAATTTGGAGCGGTAGCTTGTGAATTAGAAGAATTAAGCGATTTCAAAGAAGATTGGACATAAAAAGTTTACTAGGGTATGGTTTTTAAATAACATAAAATGTTATTGAAAATATGTTGAAAAAATTTTACCCTGACGTTAAAAAAATTTTATTTTTATATTTATTTAACTTAAGACTATAACATCTTTCAGTACATTTTTATAAAGAGGTCGTAACGGATAACATGGCACCTAGAAATCATGTTTCATTGAGTAGGTATATCATTTAAAAAATGTAAACAAAAAACTGATCAAAGGCATATTATTTATGGGTTGTGCATTTTAGACTTGTGAAAAATATGCTAAGAATGTTGTGAAGGTTGTGAAAAATATGCAAGACAGATTGCTTCTAATGTTCAGATGTTAATATAAATGAACATGTGCCACCGCTGTTAATTTCAGTTATTTGAATATTCATTGTTAAATTCTGTTAACTGATTTATATCTGAAGAATTAAAAAAAATTTTATAGTTAAAAGTTCTAATGAAATTTGATAAGTTCTGCTTACGTAATCAAAATTGTAAACTATTCCTGATCGGTGATTCAGCTATCACTATTGATTAAACTACTTATTTTGTTACTGAAGTAAGAGGTAGTGTATTCTGCTTAAGAACTGCTGATTAATGAACAAAGAAATCTTGTAATAATTTAAAATGAGAATTTTGCAAAATCACCATATATTCTGTAATCATGTGTAGATGGATTATTGGAGTAGTCATATCATTATTAAACTAGAATGTGGTGGCGGTAAATTTTGAATTAAACATATTAATAAAAATTCTGTTTTAGGTAAATATTGTTAGGGCAAGATAATTTCCACCTTCATAGTTGTAGATTTGATACTTAATATTTATGATGAATGATGTGAAAATAACAGCGCAATAGCTCAGAGTAATAAAAAAAAGTTGTTTTGTTTAATAGTTTGGGAATGGAAACTAGCTGACCGGAACTCTTGTTTCATTATGATAATTATAAACTAACAAAAGCTCAGTAGTACCAAGTGTGTAATAGCAAATTACTACAGATTGTGTATGTGGGTGCTCGTTCCCAATGCAGATTACAGACAGTTGATTTTTACTTAGGTGGGGAAATGTCAATACTAATGAGAATCATAACCAATAGCTTTCATTTTTTTACTTTGTGTGTCCAAATCTTAGCTGGTTTGAAACATTATCTTTTACATGAACATTACAGTGATAAAACAATACAACTGTTTCAAACATTTTATTATGAATTGTCATGTCATATGATTTCCTTATTTTAGTAAAAATATATTAGGTAACTAAAATGTAGAATTATTATATAGTATATATTTGAAAATGGTGAATCAATTAGAAATAATTTAAAAATTATACAACTGACATCCTACATTCTCAGTTATTTAGTTTTGATGTTCATCATATTTTTTTTGCACTGGTTGCTATAGGACGACATAAAGAAGTTAACTTCTGGTTAGATTTTAGTTCTCCAGTTCTTCATTCTTTGCAAATCCTGCAAAATGTTTTTAATTTCTTCCAGAGTCTAGTACTGACTGGAACCGTCGTTCTGGTTCTACAACTGGAAATCTTTCCTCTGGTTCTTCACGATTGAGTAGTTCCCCAAAATATTCTGCTAGGCTTTTACAGTTCACCCGGTTGTTAGTTGCCATCTCTTTTCCATTCTTCCTTTTAAAGCATAGACTTGGAGGTGTATTTTTTTAACTTCTACTTTAAGATTCTATAGTAGTTTCTACTGTCATTTGTTTGAAGTCCTTGATTAATTTGGTCAATGAGATTTGCTTTTTCATAGCTTTTCCTCACGTTCTTTAGGATTTTTTCTGTTTGCTTCCTTTGTAGTTAAAATTTAATAAGGTTTTCCTGTGTTTTATTAGCATACCAGTTTTTCCAGAATTTCAGTCTGTTTTCTAACACATCATCACACACTCCTGATTCCATCATCTATGCCTCCGTTTCCTTGGTTTATATGCTATCTCTTGTGCAGTCTTTACTATACAAGTTCTGTTTAGAAAATAACAAACATTTTTAATTATGCACTAGCAGAGATATTTAGTGACGTACAGTTGGAAAAATTGTGTTCTGTATAACCTCCTCTGTTCCTCTGTAACCATGTGTTCTTGGATTGTTAATATCTTGACATTTAGTTTTCATGTTATTGTAATTTAAGTGCAAAATGTTTTAAGTGGTAGTAGTGATTTTTGTAATCAACGATTTTTGGGAGTAATGATACAATGTAAAATTTTGCATGATACTGGGGAAAACTTTCACAGAGACGTTTCAACTTTTGAAGCAAGCTTACAGATATTATCCTCTGGGTTTTATGCAATGTTACAAATGGTTTACACCATTTAAAAATGTTCGTCAGTCGATTGAAGATGACCCTTGACCAGGAAGACCTTTGACTTCAACTGATGACATCCACATTCAGAAAGTCAATAATCTGATGCGTGAAAATCGCCAATCCACTTCCAAGAACTTGCAGAAGGGGTTAGCATCTCAATCGGATCATGTAATGACATTTAAAAAAAATTGAACATGCATCAAATTGCAGCAAAGTTTGTTCCTCGTTTGATGACCGAACAGCAGACAGAACATCGAGTGGATGTTGGCAACTTCTTGAACAAGCCAATGAACTTTATCTAAAGGATCATAACAGGAGATGAAAGCTGGGTTTATGGCTACAACGTTGAGACAAAAATTCAATCATGACAATGGATTGGCAAAGGATCTCTACGCCCCAAGAAAGCATGTCAGTCTCGATCTGATGTCAAAATGATGCTTTCTGTTTTTTTTTATTTTAATGGGATTGTACATTTTGAATTCTTGCTTCAAAGTGAAACAGTGAACCACGTGTAATCAAGGCTTTTCACACTGAAATCCGTCAATGAATTTTTTTGCATTTTACGTAGATACGCATTTGACGTCAGGTTCGTCTTCATCTTCTTTAATCCCGAGTACCAGTAAGAAGAGTTCTTCATGAATACCAGTAATGTTTTTAATTATTTCTTCAACACCGGTTTCATTCTGATCATAGCATTGTATTTTTTCATCTATATTTGAAAACTTTTCAAAAGTTTGAACTTGGTGCTGCAAAAAACGTAATCATTGTCATCAGCATTGATTGTTTCAGTATCATTTTCGGCATTGACTTTTAAACCACTTTTGGCAAGCACGTTTCTGATAGCGCTACTTTTCATTTTATTCCAACTATCGACCACGAACTGAATTGCCTGCAACAAATTTACACGTGCACTAATCAGTTGTAGCCAAGGAAGTCGACATATTTCCTTCAATTTCTTGTAAAATGTAACATGTTAGTTTACTTCAATAAATAAATTAAATATTTTTTATTCCCGTGTCAAGCGGTTGAATTAAACTCGTATTCGGTGGCAGAACCTCAATTTGAATGTTTCATCTGTATTAGAATGGGTAGCACAGTTATCAATAAACAGGCAAATCTTTCTTGATTTTTTTCTGTAACTTGTCACAAGCACTATCAGCCAATCACGAAAAATTGGACTCGTCATCCAGGCTTTTTCATTAAAATAGATACGAGCAGGTTAAACTCTCCATTCTAACCTGCTTAAACATTTTGATTTACCTGCTTTACCAATAACAAGAAGTTTTAATTTGTCACTGCCAGTCATATTCATGCTACAAAGCACAGCAATTTGATCCATTGGTTTTTTTGAGCCAGATAACACGATGTGTTTGTAACAGAGACCCATCCAGCATAGCGCAATAAAACTGCCCCGTTTCGTCTGCATTATAGATGTCATCGGGTGAACATTCTTCATTATTTCAGGAAGTTTAGAACTCTTCCATGATTCAGCACTGTCAGTATTGGCACTTACCTTTTCACTGTGAGCTTTTTTAAATTTTACTTCACATCTCCAGCACAACAACAAACCTGATGCTGCTCTACCAAGTCTGTTGTCGTGAGATCACAGTGTCCCAATTTTTTTTCAAGCTCTTCTGATTTTTGTTTTAGCATAGGACCACTGACACTTACTCCTCGACTAGTAACGGTAGAAAACCATTAATTTGAAGCTTTCTCAACAAGCGGGTCCGTTCTTTCATGTTTTCTTTTTCAATAAGTTCCATCTCCTTCACCAAACACTACGAAGAGTTTCTTCTTGCTGTAAAATCCAAGCTATTGTATTTCTGATGCTCCCAGTAGTTCTGCAAGTTTATGCTGACCAGTGTTTGGTGGATAACTTTTTATTTTTTCAAGCAAAGCAATTCTTTCTGCCTGTCATGTTTTTACATGGCATGGTGACGAATCGGATAAATTATGAACACCGACTTATAAACTAAACTAACACTTCAAAGTAGAAAGATAAAAGCGATTAAAAAAATTAAACGATTAACAAAAGCAAAAAGATAAGCAAGAGTAATTAAAAATAATTTTGGAAAAACAAAAACAGCACTATACACATTGAACAATGGACTCGCAATGAAGAAAATAAAAATATTTGCTTCATCATAACTGCATGATGTCATCTGTGTCGCCACACACTACTTACTGTGCAGACCAGTGATAGAAGGAATTTACCTCCCTCAATATAATATTTAACAACAGTCAAGTGATTCAAATCACTAATAAAATTGTTTTATTGTAGAAGTAAAATAAAGATATGAACAGCTAGTGGTCCTTATAAGCGAGATTTTGGACTGTTAAACCAGCATAATTTTACATGAGTTATACCAATATGTTTCTTTTTAATAACAATGCCCCAATTAAATGGTTGCTCCAAATAACTGGTGGTCCTAAAACCAGAATCCACTGTAATTACATAAAAGCACTTTTAGATGGAAACATATTTACTGATTTTGGTTTTCAACATATAATTAATTAATTTTATATGAATTATGATTTGTGTGCGTAAATAAAATATTTAAAAAAAGACATATGTGCCCTCTTAACAAACAGTTGCGTGCTAAGAAAAGGTTGAATGTATCAACAACCATAGATGTGAAAAATTTGGTCCAGTGGAAAACATTTAATGTGAAAAGAAAGGGAACGAACAGTGAAGCATGTTAAAGAAATATAACATAGAGTGAAATTAAATAAGTATTTTATATATATATATATATATATATATAGATTTTGAATGAAGAATGTGACAAAGCAGTCAAAGACCGACACCGGGCTTGGATCAACCACCAAACCCAGAAAACTGAAGAATCTAACCATGAATTCACCAAACAAAGGAAAATAACTCAGAAAATTATAAGAGGAACCAAACGACAAGCCCAAAAAAACTTGATTCAGCAAATAGAAGAAAGTTCCAAGAAAACTAATTTCCGAGACTATTATAAAATTTTTGGTCAGGCTCTTCAAAGATATGAACCACCCACCCTTATGCTGAGAGGAAAAAAAGGAAATATGGCCCACACCAATAAAGAAAATGCTGAAATTTTGGCAGAAACCTTCAATAGACTCCTCAACTGTGACGACCCCCCAGAGCTTTTTGAGATTGACACTGAAACTCCAGTTAAAACTTCACCGGTAAATATCAACCCGCCAACAATTCAAGAAGTTCTCGCAGCCTTAAATGAAATAAAAAACTACAAAGCAAGCGGAGAAGACCAGCTTTTCGCAGAACTCTGGAAACACTCATCAGTTTATTCAGTCAAAACTTCCCTACATCTATGCCTCGTGAAAATATGGAACGAAGAAAAACTTCCAGAACACTGGACCACAGCCCTCATCCATCCATTACATAAAAAAGGGGATAAAACTAATCCGGAAAACTACAGAGGCATATCTCTCCGGGATTGCACATACAAAATCCTGTCGAGAATCATATACAACCGATGCAAAGACCAACTTGAACTGGAACTTGGGGAATACCAAGGGGGATTTAGGCCATGGAGAGGTTGCCCGGAACAAATAATATCCCTAAAACTTATGATGGACTTATATAAAAGACGGAAAAAACAACTAATAATCACCTTCGTCGACTTTAAAAGGGCCTATGTTTGTATACACCGACCATCCATGCTGAATATTCTGAGAAACCTGGGCCTTCACCCTAAACTCGTAAACATGATAAAATTAACTTTAACCGATACCCAGTCCAGAGTGAAATTCAGAGGTGAACTCTCTCAACCCTTCTACATAAAAACTGGATTGAGGCAAGGAGACGGCCTCTCGCCACTCCTTTTTAACTGCGCCCTCGAATTTGTCATGAGAAAATGGTATGAAATAAATCCCAAAAATATAAAAATGGGTACTAAGAAAAACTCCATCACACTAAATTGTCTAGGATTTGCAGATGACCTCGCTCTTTTAGCAAATAATATTCAAGAAGCCAAAACACAAATCATGAGCCTTCAAAACCTAGCACAAAAGATAGGGCTTCATATCTCTTTCGAAAAAACTGAACTAATGGCCATAGATCCTCTGGTAATAGAGCGCATTACGGTAAACAATCAGAAAATTAAAATAGTAAAACAATTTAAATATCTAGGGGAAATAATAACTTATAATTTAAATGAAAAAGTGACATGGCAAAACAGGACAAATAAAATGATTAAATCCCAAAAATTAACTTGGTCAACATATAACAAAAAATGCCTTTCTGCTAAAACAAAACTTAAACATTATAAAACTGTAGTACAGCCAGAAGTCACCTACGGAAGCGAGACCCTTTTCAAAATCACTCAGAAAAACCGAATTGAAAAAATTCTGAAAATAGAGAGGAGAATTGTCAGAACGTGTATCAATAAAAAACACCAAAAAGAAGGCCAATGGTGGATTGTGCCAAATGAGGTGGTGTATCGAGAAATAGAGCCTCTTACTGATACTATGCGGAAAAAAAGAATCTCTTTCTTCGGTCATCTCATAAGGACACCGCAAACAAGACTGTCAAGAAATATCATTGAAAAGCTCTGGTTCCAAAAGCTAGAAGTAGGATGGATCAAAGAAATTAGAGAAGATATGAAAGAATTGGGAATTTCCCTGACTGACCTACAGAATAAAACTGGAAAAATTACAAAGCTAAAAGATAAGAGCATTAGATTTAAACAAAAGACAGACAAACTACAAAATACAATGAAGAGGGTGTTTACGGATGAAGAAAAGAAAGCAAGATCTGAACGGATGAAGAAATACTGGGCAGCTCGAAAGAGTAAAATAACACGCTTTTCTCAGAAAAGATCCAACTAAAATTGACTTAAGTGGTCCCATGTTGGCCGTAAAAGCATAATAATAATAATAATAATATAGATTTTTAGTTTTAATTCATGTGATTGTAGAATTGTGTACCAACTGGTGATGAGGGGTCCTGTAAAATAAATTTTGGTGTTTGTTTATCTGTAACTGTGTTTTGGTGGTTGGGTTTTCAATTAATTTTGAATTTAATCGGCACAGTGGTCATTTTGTTTATATGAATTTTCAAAAAAAAATGTACATATAAAAGTATAAATCATTTATCTTTACGATTAAATTTTCTTGTTTTATGTTTAATTTCACATTAAATGCTACAATTATATATTGCTTTAATTTTTGACAAGTTCTAATAATTTATCAACCCAGTCATGCATTTTACTGTATGAGTCTGCTAAAAATATTTTGATGAATGATACATTAGCTCAAAAACATACTACAGTAGCAAAAAGTGGTAAATTTTCTCAACTGTTATTTTAGTATAAAGTTCATTGATACCAACACTGCTCTATGAACCTTGACAAGACGTAAGTTTACGTCTTAAAATATTTAATGTAAGTCCTTGATGAAACACTTCAAATAAATCTACTATATCTTTTAAAACTATAAAATCTAATCGTATTAATTTTAAAACAGAATAACTTTATTTCACCTTTTGGTTAACATTATATATATTTTTTTGTTTTTAGGCTTATGGCCACTACCAGGAAGCTTCACTTCATTTGAGGCATTGCCTCGAATTGCGCCCTGAGTTTGAGCCGGCACTAGCTCTGTTGAGAGATATGGAAGCCATACCGGATAACACTATACATGTTTATACCCTCTTAATTATCATTTGTTTGGTAAGTTCAGCATCAAGTTTAATTTAATTGTATTTGGAGTGAAATTCAATTTAAAAATATATAACTGTGAAACAGACCGATGAAAAATATAGTTAAGAGAAAGCGGCGATAGTGTAGAACATATCTAAACAGAAGTTGTAGAATTTTGGATGCTTACACTGTAAAACGAGAAAGTATGATTTAGTAAAGGATATATGAAAAACACTTTGACATAAATCATGAGAACTTTCAAACTCCAGAGAAATCGTTAGACTCAAATATATGTAGGAACCAAATGAAAATCTTCTATTAAAGTTTTGTGCTTTATGGCGTAAAATAAATAATGCGGGAAAGCCAGAAAGGAAGAGAAACATTTGAAACTTACACTTTCAGAGAAATCATTAGTAATATGGATGTTAAGGACCCATCAGTTAATTGAGTATTGTTTCAGATATTTTATGTCAGGGGGTATAGGATTGATTCTAACCGCTTTTCCTTGATTATTACCCTTCGTGATATATTCTCATGTCAAATGTTTATGAATGGCTTGGCATTCTGATCCTTGAGGTGGTCACAGCTGTGCTTCCAGCAATATGAAGGCTTTGCACACCATATGATGGTAACAAGACAACTGACACCTATAACTTAACTGTATTTGGATTAAAATCCTGTGAAGTTGTATTTGAGCATCAGATAGTTCACTATTTACGGAGAGGGAAAATATTTTGACAGGTCTATGTATTAAATCCATCTGAAGACTAAATCTTCATAATAAAATTTTTCTTTTCTTAAAATCTTGCTCTTGCTTTAAAATTTGTTTTTAATTTTTAGGTTTGCAATTTGATTTAGAACACATCCTATTTTAAGCAGTATCTGCCCAGGAAGATTTTTGATTATCAACTGGTTGTATAAATTTAATATTAGATCAGGTTTATTTGAATACAAATGTTGATTTCAGTCATCACTACATCCGTTTCTCTGTAGTTAGTGCTGGCCTATTGATAAAAAATATATATATATTTATTTATATATTTTATTAAATCAATCAAAGTACAGAATAAATAAAGAAGGATTAGCTTATTCCACTATATGCTGGAGCGCTTTTGTGATATACTCACATCACCAGCTGCTTTACGTATTCATCTCAAATTACTTTACAAACTTCATAGAATATAACTTATGTATTTATTCATTTTATCTAAAACTTTATTTAAAATTTGAAACCTTTAATTTTTTTATTTTTAGAATTTAAACTTTTATTAAGAATTAAATATTAAAACAAAATTTAAAATATGAAAAATTAATTAATATTAAAATTAACATTAAAAATTAAATTGTAAAAATATGACGTCAAGGCATAAAATCAAATTAAAGTAAAAAATTCAAACTAAAATCAAATAAAAATAATTTTAAGTAAAGCAATTATGCATGTTGTTTTAAAGTGTATATTATGCATATGCACTTTTTGAAGAGCATGCGTTTAAATTTATTGTATAAAAACAGCTGTTTTTAACTTTTACAAATTCATAACATTTCTCTGTTACGTTTTCTTTTTAACAATAAAATTAATTTTTTTTGTTTTGCATAGATTTTATTACATCAGTTTTCACAGAATTAAATACTATACAAGTTTTGATAATACAATTTACACATTTATTAGTCATTTAACAAAGTTGTTGTACTTCAAAATTAAAAAAAAAAAACATGTTCTTTCACTGAATTTTTCTGTTTTACATTGAATATCATGAAAACTGCAGTAGATATAGTTCTAGGACATCTTTTATTCAGTTTTTCAGGTCAAAAACCATAGGAAACCTTTAAGTTTACCCCTTGTATAGACTTTAAAAATTTCAATCTGGCCTCATTTCACCAGGTGAAGTGAAATTTGGATGAAATTTTTTTCTACCTGTACTCTATAACAAAGCGTTTTCAGACATATATTTGTATTAACTTTTTTTTCTTTATTTTAAGCTCTAAAATTACTTCCCAAACTACTTCCCTTCCCTCCTGAAACATTCTGTATATGTCTTATACAGACACTGCATTATTGTAAGACTGGAATTCAATGGCTCTGTTTTTGAATTTGGTAAGTAGGATGCTCAAAAACCAACCTCTGAGGTGGCTCTTTTTGTGATTTATTTAATGTCTGGTAAATAAGTTGCAGAGATGAAACTGGAAAAATTTTAACTGATTCAGTTGACCATAACATAGTTGGTACCTTCTACATAGTCTTCATTGTTAAGTACTTTCCATATAAATTAAACATGTTTTTTTTATATAAAAATTCAATATTAAAATTTCAGCTTATTCAGCAACTTTGTTAACAATCTTCCACCGTTTCGAAGTATTGAGAACTGGTTTGGTTCTCAAGATATTGAAGTCACTGGTTACTCAGATTACAATGTAAGAGGGCTGGTCAGAAATTACTGATCTTTGAATCTTCTTTACAGTGTAGGCATTTGGTATCAAAGAGTGAGAACTACCCCTAATATCAGTAACTTGTTCTACTAGTTTTAGAAAGCTCACAGTTTTGAAAGCATTTCACATTATACCGATGTTGTAAGTTGTTTGTGGCTCTAAAATCTAAAAAGATTCACTTTTGTTCTCAGAAAACAGTTCTCTGATCATTCATGTTTACTAGTAGGTTTACTAGAATGAATTCAGTGCATAGTTTGTTTTCACTAGTTTTCTTTACGACATGAATTTACTTTGTCTGAAAATTAGATTTCCATTCCTACATTCATCACTGCAATCGTGTGACCTTTAAATTCACTGTTTCCTTACCTTTCTTTCACTCATTTAATCTAAGCTGATTCACACTGTTCACAGCAATTTTTTTTTTTTTTGTAAGAAATTGAATGAAAGACTTATTTAATAAATAGTGGACTGTTATTTACTGTTGCAGCCATGATTATTCACTGTCACACTTGTAAAGCAAACATGACAGACTGTTGGTAAGTTGGCTGATGACTGCTAATGAACAGATTGAAGATATTACATATCCAGTGGATTCATTTGTTGCCAATCATTTCTTATTAGTAATTGGACGTAACTTTTTAAGACACACACTTTGTATTTAAATTGTTTCAGTGTGTGTGTGTGTGTGTGTGTGTGCTTTTGATTTATGTAGTATTATGTTTTTCAACTTTTATCTGTTTCAGGTGTTGGGCGTATTACTAGTAATAGTATCATCAGTGGATGCTAATCTTGAAACAGATTTTCCAGAAGTTAAAACACATCGTCATTTTAATCGCGCCATGGCGATGCGATCATTAAAAATGGGTATATCACCAAGAGCTTTACGTGCTAAAAGATATAGTGGAGGTTGTGGATAATTAATGTTAAGTGGCATATTCGCACACGCATTCATAAACACACGTACATGCATTAATAAAAAAAAGTAATAATTTATTAATAAAAAAAAGCAACCGATAAGAATTATCACTAAACTATAAAATGGAAATGAATAATAGCTATAATCGATAAAAAATAATGAATAATTAGTCATCAGCCCTTTCTATTGTATTATTACCATGAATTATACCAAAAGAAAAAAATATGAAGTTCTGTTCTGCGCAACATTACATTAATGTAGTAATTTTTTTGTAATAAACTGTATAATTGTATTTGAATGTAATTAATAGTCATTTAGTAATAATATTTTTATGTATTATATTATATAACTTTCTCTTTTGATTTAGTAACGCATCTTCTTCAGTGAAGAAAAAAAAATAGAGCCCCATATTGCAAAAAAAAACTATGCAGAGAAAGGAACAGTGTCGGTGATGCTTTGTAAAAGTGTAGAGTGATGGGTGATTATGTATATTTAAATCATATGACAGATATGAAGATTCTGTTGTATTCACAACATAACATATATAGTTTCCTTATTCTTCAGGTATCCTTTTGTCTTTAACTCAGTAGGATTTGCCATACTACAACTGAATGATCCATATTTAACCTAGTAAAATCTGAGGAAGAAGTTTTACTTTTAATACAGCAGGAGTGGAGTCCATCATATGATTTATTTGATCTAAACCAAGGATAAAGGAAGTGCCTATCCCAACTTTTTTCATTTGATAAGTTTTACACTTTTCCAATCTTTTTTCTGTGCTAATCTGTTTTTTCAACATATCACATAGGACCTGTTTCTTCAACATAGCTGTTAGGTATACACAGCATTCACAAGCCACATAATCCATATTTAAACATTTATTGACAAAATATTAATTCAGTTGTTATGTGGTAACAATAAATTAAATGTACAACAGTTTCAAGTTTAAATAATGTTTCTGTTACCTTACAAAATATGTTGAAAAAATATTGGACATCGATGGGCATTTTGTGACTATTTTTTTTTTCTTATCTGGCTTGAAAAATTTAAAAAAATGCTGTAACATTTTGGTAACCACATTGTAACTGGCCTTTTTTTTGTATAATTTCTTGATACTGTTAAACAGGTAATGCTCTGCAGCAGTACAATCGTACTGAATACTTTCTAGTCAAGAAATTTGACACTATACATCTGTTTTCAGAGAATTCAAAGATTTTGTATGAAAAGTGTGGAGATTCTCAGAACTCCATATGTGATTGTTTTGGCTCTTAATTTGTCTAAACATATGAAAGAAACTATGCTTCATCTGAATTAAAGCAATTGTAAAAACATGTTCATTCATCATCATGACTATGAGCACCTGTTATTATACTGACATCTAATAAAATCAAGTTCCCTTAGTTCGTATGATATTTGAATATCATTCTGGTATAATTTCATTTTTTTCTGTATTTTGTGAAGCAACTTGAATAAAAATGTATTTGATACGAAAGTTTATTGAAGAATAATTTTTGTGAATAGCAATTAATAAATGTTTCATTACAAAGTGTCATGTAAAACCAAAAAACAGATGACGTATATTTTTGATCAGCTACAGCACCAGTTTAACAAATTTTAGTCATTAAAAAAGAAACATTTGATTAATTTATTGTCGCAAAATTGATAAAATTAGCTCTAAAACAATGGATTGGGGAAAAGTTTCTTTATATTTTAATGCAAAAGTAAAACAAGATATTTTTATATTTCAAATTAAGTTTATTAAATCAAATATGTGCTGCTCTGATCGACCACCTTTTGCCATTTTTTAGGTAAAATTATAATCCTGTCGCTCTAGAACTTCAATGTTTCTGGATGAAAAACTATGGTTTGTGATTTTCACTCGCCTTTTTTTAAATCTAACTTTATACTTTTTACAGACCAAAACAAATGGTAGTATGACAGTTCAAGGTCAGAACTATGTAGGGGATTCATCAAAACTTTCCGGCCAAGCTGTCTCAATTTTTCAACTGATCATCAAAGAAGTATAAGGTCTGGCATTGTCATGATGGAAGATGTCCTTTCCTATCGACCAACTTCGGTCACTTATGTTGATCGCTTATCGTAATCTTTCCGGTTAATATAGAAGTTAGAATCAGTCATTTGATACTAACTTACATAGTGAACAATTTTTTTCCCAGTCCCTCCTTACACATAGCATCACTTTTCTTGGCATCAGACCTTTTGCAGAGCCTCACTTTGTTTTTTCCATACATTATAGTCATTTGTTGTGATCTATTTTTCATCAATCATAAAGAGCTGTTGAAAATGGTTCAGTTTCATCCGTTTTAGCATTAATTTGCAAATGGAAATTCGATCAATTTAAGTTTTCACTGTTAAAAACTGTTTTGCAGGTAATGTTTAGTTCGTTACAATATCATGACCACTAAAGTGCCAATCTCACCCTATTTTTTATATATTTCATCAGTTTTTTCAGTCATCGGCTAACCTGAGCAAAGGTCATAGGCTATGTCAATATTTCCAGATCGAAAATGCTTGAACTAACTTTGTGCTGCAAGTTCAGATACAGCATCATGATAGCAACATAACAAAAATGTTTTAGCAGTCTGAGTCACATTTTTCCTGTTATTATAATAAAATTTCAAAATGTACTGAATTTCTTTTTTATTTTAACTCATTTTCAAGACACAATAACTTTTAAATTAGTAAACTAATATAATTCAACATCTCTAATAGTACTTGCTTATATTTCACATTTCAAAAGCACGCAAATATTGACAACATTTGATTAGTATTACTGAGAGTTATGCAATCCTAAAGCCATCTATTGGGAAAGTACGAAGAAACTTTTCCATAACCCCAGTAGTTCAGATATTCTGAGTGCGATCAAATTTTCTATAATATTTTATTTGCTTATAAATAAGATATGCTTGCTGTTGTTAATACTATGAAATTAATGATTTAGATGTAAGTTGGTTCAACATATTGTCTTTTACCTAAATTTGTACATCAAAACAAAATACAGTCAAACCTCTCTCTCATGAACCTCGATATTACAAAAACCCCAATTTTAGAATTTCTTTTACTGCACCATAACATTTCAACAAAACTACGTATAAATTTATCTCTGTTTAACATACTCATACCTCTATATAATAAAATGATTACATACTACATATTAACACAATACAGTATGTAGTAACATACAGTAATTTTTACAAAATGTTTTTTAAAAATAATGATAATAAATTCAGTATTTTGGACATCTCTGTGAGTTTAAGGTAGTTTATTCTTTTGATTTCCATACCTAAATTGTACCTGTATACAAACACAAAGTATTCTTGACATGAAGAATGACAGGTTATTTTTGTTGAACTGATAAAGTCAAAATTCCCAAGATTTTCTTATAACCCAGTAACGATAAAATTCTAACAAAAAATTTAGACAGGTGTGCAGTTACTGCCTTCCTATACATTAAAGTAGCGGAATTTCCTGAAATCTATTAACTAATGCAAAGCACTAAAATTACTGTGCAAACTTTTATTCGTTATGTAGAAAAGTTTTATCTACAGTATGTAGATATAACAAATAGAATTCTTAAAAAATATTTAACACATCTCCCTCATTTGTTTAGTGCATACATATAGTTCAGCAATGTTTCCTGAGATTAATTCAGTCAGTCTCTATCTTTGGATTACGTTACATGCGTTATACAGTACTGTACTCTATTGTTTCTTTGGTGTGCCATATACGATGTCAGATCAGAAGCGCTTTAGTGTTTCGGAAGAAAATTATCCTGCCGAGTTCATTGTCAACAATTCAGGAAGTGAATTGCAAGATTCACTTGCAATGTGAAAAATCAGGAAGTGATATTGCAAGAACTGGACTGGCATAAAGAAAATCTAGTGAGAAAAAATTAAAAGGTATGATATTGATGAAGCCATTTTAAAATAGATAAGTGATGTGTGAAAAAAGCTTCCATTATCCGGGACATTAATTTAAAAAAAAACCCTGGAATTTAGAGCCACATTACGAGACAAAGATTTCCAAGCTGATAACGGGTGGTTAGAGAACTTTAAAAAAATATATTGTCTTATTCATACAGTAATTTCTGGAGAAGTGCAACCACCAACATAAGTATCTGTGAAACTTGGAAGTGCACTGTATTGAAACTGATTTTAGAAAGATATTGGTGAAAAGACATTTACAACATGGACAAGACAGGTCTATTGTTCAAATGTTTAACCAACAAAATGTTAAAATTTAAAACTTATTCGTGCTCTGGTGGTAAACAAAGTAATCTAAGAATTATGGTGTTAGTGGCTCTAAACATGCTAGGGACTGGAAGACATAGTAATCGGCAAAAGTAAAATTCCGTGTTGTTTTCGAAGAGTTTAATCTCTAGATGAAGACTACACGATTAACAAAAAGGCATGGACTACCAACATTTTTACAGATCGGGTAAAAAGCTTGGAAAAACAGGTTACCAGACAAAAAAGAAAAATTGTACAGCACATCCTCAAGACATTAATTCTGTATTAAACAACGTAAAAAGTCGTATTTTTCCCACCAAACGTAACTTCAATTATACAAACCGATGGATTAGGGGGTAATTAAAAATATTAAATTGCACTACCGAAAAACAATCCTGAAAAAAATTTTGTTCCTATTAATATTATTGACCTCTGAAAGTGCATTTCTGAATTATCAAAACTACAGATCGATGATGATATTCCATTGTTTTTGTAAAGCTGGTTTCAGTACTACCATGACAGAAAGTGGAATGAAGAATATGATATCACACTAGTACAGTTAAAAAGTCGCTGGAATTTCCTCCAAACAGCTGGAAATATCAGTAACAAAGTTACACTGGAAGATTTCATTACTGCTGATGAACAGGTTGCCATTTCTCATTTTTCAGATGATGAGAACATACTTCATAGTATTAGTAGGTCTTCTGAACCAGTAGAAGAAGATGATGAAAATTGCAAAGACCAGCTGGAGGAGAAAAAACCTACTGATGACAAGGTTTTACAGTCTGAAACACAGGCTTTGACTATTACTCAAGGATGAAGTACCTGACAGTATTTTTGAGTACCTAAATAAATATGAAACTTTTTTGAACTAAGTACCTTATTCAAACACAGAAAATTACGCTTTTTGAAGTAATAAATTAATACTTAGTAGAGTGCCCTTAGATTATACCTCAGAACCCGAGTATTCTAAATTAATTTAAGTAAAAACTGTTTGATAATGTTTTTTATACATAATACTAAAATGTTTACCTAATAATTCTATGCGCTTTTTGTTTTTTAATTATTTAAAAAAATAATGACCAATTACTTAAGATATCCCATTATTTATGATTATAAAATGTATTATTCTGCTTTAAAAGTTGAATTTAAAAAGAAAACCTTTTTATAACATATTACCAACATCTTTGATATAAAAAGACCTTTGAAGGGGATCAAAGAAGGAGAAGGGCAGACGAATGAAATCTGGAGTTGGAGCTGTTGCCATGTCACAGAACAGTCCAGTCTCACTTATACTAGTGATTGAATGAAACACATCTGGTTGTTCTTCTGTTTATAAAAAAACAATAGATTGCATAAGAATTTAAAATAATTATGTATGCATAAACATATATATATGTCATTTATTACAATAAACCATAGTCAAAACATTTTTACTGTGTCCAAATTAAGATTATATTTAAAGTTTTTGAACACGAAAGGTTTGTATATAATTTTTTTTCATCAATAATAAAACCTCTTAGCAGCTAGATATGTGTATGTAATCACTTTTTGAAATATCAGATAATAATAATTGTTAAATTAAAAAAAATAAAACGATGTATTTTTACTTAAACTTGTTTTTTCTTTCATTTTCATTTATTTTTGCAGATTTTCATTAAGGATGCACAAAGCTAATGCCAACGACCATTGTGAAGCTGACAATTACTTCATATGTGAAAAATTGGGAAGTTGTTCTGAAGAAAATACAGATTTAGGAGAAATAATAAAAATTACAAAAGGATTACCTACTTTAAGACAGGCATCTGCAGAAGGAGGAGAAGATTCTTTTAATCTTTTAAATAATGCAGAATTTGTTTTTGCACATGCAGTATGTCGTCAAAGATATATTAACAAAAAATATATCGAATCATTTAAAAGTAAGGATCAAAAGCAGTTAATTTACTCTCCACTAAAGGAAAAACTGCATAAGTCATCACCAGTAGCTTTTGATTGGAAAAATAATGTTTTATTTGCGGAAAAGAAGCTGACAAAATAAAAGAACAAAAATGGTGAAAGGCAACGCGAAGAAAAATTATAATTGTAAACCATTTAGATTTTAAAGAATCAATACTTGGTTTGCTGGCATTACAAAAAGACGACGTTAGCCAAGACATTTTTCAAAGAATATCAGGTGTAATGGACTTAGTAGCTGTTGAAGGCAAACATCACAAGGATTGCTGCACTGCATTACAAAATTCCACAAAAGTAGCAGAGATGGAACAAATTTATAAATACATTGAAGAAAATGATGATTGCCAATTCTCATTACAAGAATTGAAAAGTATTTTAACAACATAGCATATTCCGGATGAAAAAACAATACAGATAAAATTAATAAATCCATATGGTGACAATATACTGTTTTCCAGTAAATTTGGTTCCAACAAAGTTATTTGTTTTAAAAGTGTCTGGCATGAAATTTTATCTAATACCTAGTATAACCAAAAATGGAATGTTGAGAAAGTGGGGAAAAAAGGAATATTAAAAGCTGCTGGTGAGATTATTCAAAGAGATATCTGATCGCAAGTTTACGATAATGAAGTTTACCCGACAAGCAATAAAATGTTTGAAAGTATTCACAGATTTATTCCAGAAGCATTATGTTTCATGTTGTCTGAAATAATTTTAACAAATAAACAGAGCAAGCGGGAAAATCTGTGTAATTATGAAAATAAATGCATCTCAACAGCTCACGCTATTATTTCTGCAGTACAACCACGATCTTTCATATCACCATTACATGTTTCTTTATGTGTCATGCTTCATCGAAAATTTTGTCCAAAAAAAAGTAATAGATATATGTAATGTTTTGGATTTTTGTAATTCATATAAAGAAGCAAAGTTATACAAAGCTTCAGCGACTTTCACAAGTCCACTTAAGATACAGCCCAGTACTTCCGTTCAATTTGTCCACAATAATGCTGACTTCAATGTGAATACTATTGATGGCAAGGGAACTTTTCATAATTTGGGACCAATTGAAATCGTTACTCCAAGTGATGGTATATTGCCTGCAGAAGCAATAAAATGTTGGGAGAAAATACCATCAGAGTTTGATGTGAAAAAAAGGAAATATTCCGATTGAAATTTATCCTTCCTCAGGCGGTCAATTATTCAAAATACATTACACTACCAAATGAAGAACTGAATCTAAGGTCAACTATAACTTCAAAGTTGAATATTCTTTGGATGTTTTTGAAATTCAAGAGCAGTAATGATTTCACAGGATGAATTTGTTAACAAACGCACAAGATTTTGATATTTCATTTATAATATTTTTACCATTTATTAATGCATCTCCCAGCGATTATAACACATTATACACTGCTATGAAAACCTCAGTAGAATATGCAAAATCTCTGAATATGAGAACATTTTATAATATTTGATTAGCTTTGATGTATGAAATGTCGTGTTATTGTTTCAGCATTGAATTTATCTGAACACTAAAAACTAGTCGAATATTTTTTTTTTTTGTTTTAAGATAAAATAATTATTCTACATTATTTTCCATACTTACTAAAAAAAATCTATAATACTGATATACTCATTTTTTTCCACATTTTGGAACAAATTTTATTATAAACTAAAAACCGAAAATTTTAAATAGGTAAAGTTTTTTCTAATGGGTCTTAGGAATATATTCCATATACTTTTGTTACAATCCATTCAGAATACCCGGGTTCCAGGATTTTTCACTTTTTAAGTCTTATGGCAGTCCCAAACTGTATTAAAAATTATATACTGTAAACATTACCTATCAATATTTATCAAAAACTAAAGAATGCATTAGTGTTTTTTAATTAATTTTAAAAAAGTTATTGTTTTCATTTTTTGGTGTTATTCTGAAAAAATTATGCGCTAGAAATAAAAATATAGAATGTTAACCTACTACCGAGTACAAAAAGTTTTTAAGTATAGCCTACCTCCATTCTAAGTACGAGGTAAGTCCTTACCTTAGATACATACATTTTATACAGTACATGTAGTGTATTAGATTAATATGTAATGTGTGACATAAAAATTTACTTTTTTTTTCTATAGTGCTATTAAGAAAAATAACTACTTAATTTTAATTCATCGTAGAATAGGATAAAAAGTTTGTAAAAAAAATTATACTGGAATTCTTGTTACATCTGCTTAACAATAACAATTAATTTAACAAATTTTTTCCCAGGATTCTTGATTTTGTTATATAGAGGTTCAATTGCACTCATTTCAACCAGAACTATATAACAAACATTTTACAAGATTCTGTTCCATAGTTTTGTATATTTTGTGTATTTTTATCATTGTCTTCCCTTACAATTTTTAACTTATTCATTTTCATAATAAATAAAAACTTTAGTACTAAATCTTTTTTTATTTGTAGTTTTAAATTATTACTTTACAACAATGTAGTACATCTACACACCATTCTTGGTGTGTGTACAAGGGTTTTCTAAATTTTTTGCCCATTTCATCATTAAACCTTTTTCAGGTTGTCAGTGTTACCATAAAAGTGTACGTTTAAATCTCGATCTTATGACTTTCTATTGTTCATTTTTTATTGCTGTGAAATTTAACATTTCATGCAAAAAATTAGTAGAATTTGTTTATTTAAATCCATGTTACATATCAATAAATTTCTTTCCTGCCTTCTGGCAATCTGTTTACTTTATCTATCTCTAATTTTGATTCCTGTTATATACCATTTTTGGAGCGACTTACGTTTTATTTCAGATCATCTACAACTGTTCAATATATCCCTGTATGTACATAAATTATTTAAATATAAAAATTCTGTACCGATGTATTATATATATATATATATATATATTCTTTTACCTTTGTATGTGTATATTATTGTCGTCCTCTCATGAATCTTCCTGAATGGTTACTATCTTCTTTGGAACAACCTTTTCTTAAATCCTATCAATAAACAAACCAACACACTGATTTTCTGACTTTCTCTCAATCTGAATGCTTTTCCCCTCCTGATTTTCTCTTCCTATCTTAATATTAATATTTTTTTTCACACTGAACTTCTTCCGCACCAATAATTATGAGATCTTTATTCTACTTAAGTAGTTACTTTACTTGTTAATTTTTTTTTATTGTGGTTGCTTAATATATCTCTTCTATGTCCCCTTAAAAATCGATTTCATATTATTATTCTTTTCTGTGTAGAGCTTAAATTCTCTGGTTTTCTACCAATTTATTTATAATTGTCCTGTTTATCCCAATCCTGTTTAAATTGTAAATAAATAAAAATATATATATATATATATATATCAGTTTACCATTGAAAAGTAAAGTGTTTGTAATTGATGAGAGTATGATTATACAAAGTAAGTGGTTTTTGTTTAAATTTCCTTGGATACAAAGTTCTTTTGCATTTTAAAATGTCTAGTATTTTTAATTTTTTCTTTATTTTTCTCTGTAAAAAACCTGATCTTGTACACCTATAAAATTGCATATACACATTTTTTGCTGCATTTCATTTAAACTTATTTCATTTGAAAGTGAGATACGATCCTCCAATTCTTTAATAAAGTGGACAGTTACACAGTTGCTAAAATATTAGTTTTTATTAACATGAAATATTTACACAATTATTAATTCAACAATTATATACATGAAATATTAGGATAGAGTAGAACTTTATTCCTCATATTATTAGATCAATATTATTCGTATCTTTGTGAGTTCCTGATTAACAAAAATTTTATATTTCTGGTGTGTCAAATAAATAATAATTATACTATTCTGTTTAGTGAACTGTATACCAGTTACAAATGTTAATTTTAACCTTACAGTGTAAAATATTCAGTTTTTATTATCGGTTTATTTGGTGAATAATCAAAAATAAAAAATAAAAAATCATACAGGAAAAAGATAGATAACATGCAGAAATATATCTCAAAAAAAATGAAAAGATGAATATGAAGGGGGAAGAAAATTTTAAGAACAAAGGAAGAATAAAAAAAAATAAGAGAAAATGATAAATATGAAGAGGAAAAAAATGTTAAAACCAAAGAAAGAATAAAAAGATTAAGAGAGGATGATGAATATAGAGGCAGAAAATTTTAAAACTAGAGAATGTGTACACAAATTAAGATCAGAAGAATTTATAACAAACCAAAGAGCGATTAAGTGACTGGCAACAAATAAACAAAATGATGATCAACTCCGACTTAGGGAGAATATTGCTTGAAAATATCAGAGGAGTAATGAACTAAAAGATAAGAATTTTTTGCATTTTAATAAAGGTTGGCATGTATGCCACAATGTATATTTTGTTCTTGTGAGGGTCTATTTTTCAGTCGCTCTGTAGTTAACTTAGACTTAACTCTGTAGATACAATTAGACAGAAATTCTAGAATTATTAAATAAAATTAAACTCAAAAATAATACGATTCTAAATTATAATTTTCAATTAATATTAAATAATCAATGTTTTACCAAATCTATTACATTTACACATATGTAATAATTAAATTATATAACCTCATTTTTAAAAGTACATAAAATTTTATTTCACTAATAACTTCTGATTTAAAAAAATTTTTTTTTTCTTATTATTGAATTATTATTTACAGTAAATTTCTTTTTACAATCTCAGGTTAAAATTTATTAAATCAATATATTTAAATTAAAAAAAAAGAGATGAAGTTAATTAAAACCGATGTGCCTTCCTTGTTAAGATCCAAATATTTCATTAATTAAAATTTTATTTGGCTATTACTCTGGAACCTATGAAAATAAGTACCACTGATGATATATTGTTGAAAAGCTCTCAATGAGGGCTTATTACTGCAGTTAAGTCCAAAATCCAAATTTTTGGGCTTTTTTGAACACTTTTGGTTCAGTCGATTGCAATCAAAAGGGGAGGTGCACAAGTAGGTGTTACAACTGTCCTAAATTCAAAATTTCAACATCTTACTGTTAATGGTTTTTGAGTTATGCAAGATACATTCATACAGATGTCACGCCAAAACTAGTCAAAATGAATATTTCTGTTGAAATCTGAAATTTTTCGCAATCACAATACTTTTTTCTAATTCATACAAGGAAGAAAAAAACATCAGATCCTCTATTTCTGTTGATTTTGTGGCATAAGGGCTGGATCAGTCACACTAATAATTAAATTATTAATGGTGTTACAGATTTTAATTAATTTACACCATTATTGTAATGTAACAAAAAATATAAACTAACTTTAGAGAAGGGGTTTTTTGAGGTATTGTAACAATCACTTTTTTCAATCACCTGTACAAATAAAATTTTTATTAATAAAAACTAAAGTGCATTTTTATTCTTATCATCTTATTTACATATGTTTTTATAAAAATAAAAGTAATTTTAAAATTATTGTAGCTTTAACCATTAGTTTCAAAAATATGCTCGACTATTACTATCTTAAGGTATCAGTGATGCACTTTTCCTTGGGTAATTCATGTTTTAACGATTGTACTGTATACAGATAAAGTAGTATTTACCTACTCCTAAAGGGTTGTATCATTACATTTCCTTTTGGCTAACCCCTTGATCGCATCATGCTGCAGCTGTCAGTCAAATTTTGTCACAATAAATCCTTGTATTGAAAAGTCAATAGATACCGATGTCCATACACACATTCTTTCATATATACAGAATTATCTTACCTAGATTTTAGTTTTTAACTACAAAGATTTTAAAATGTCATGAAATACTGTAATCCGTGTGCAGGGAGTTCATCATTTTTTTGGTCAATAGCTTTATACACATATAAAACCAGGAAATGAAAGTTTTAAATTTAATGAGCAGTTAAGAAAATACCCGTTAAATCGATTTCACATTTACTGTTTTGGTGATTATTATTGCATTTAGTTAATAAAAACTTAAAGTACAGTAGAAGTATGTTTTAAGCTGTTATTAATTTACAGTATATGCATTTATTAAGACCTAGTTGTTTAACGTTTTTTTTTTTTTTTTACTGTGACTAGTTAAAATAAGAAACATCACAAACGGTTACTAAAATAAAAACCGATTAAATTTTAATTTAGAATCAGTTCATTTCATAAAAAAATTACAAATGTAAAATTTTATTTGATGCGATCTTATTTATTTTTTACATAATTCCATTAGGATTTGGATTTTACACGGTTGGGAAATGAGTGATTATTTCTAACAAAATTCTGCTGCCTACTCTTTTACTACCCTGATTGTAATTATCTCACTTTATCAGTTTATATTTTTGTGCTGTCCAATAATTCTTTTTAATTTGCAGAAAGGATTATTAAGAAGTACCAAATGAGGACTGTAAGAAGAATACTGGATATTTTCTCCTGCAATGTTTGTTCTCTTATCTGTAATATTTAAATCCTTATATTTTAAAGGATAACATCCCATTTACATGTAGATTCTTTCAATTCATGTCATCAATACTGATTGATACTTAAAAGATGGATTTAGATGGCAGAGTACAGAAATCATAACTAATTATGGGATCAGTAGTTTTTATAAAACGGTGAAGAAAGATTACTTAATGATCTTTTTGGCTTAAATGAACCAGTAATGTGTTGTAGCAGTTGAGCTTGAGACATTTGCACTGTTTGTTTAATGACAATTAATTCCTTCTTTTTTATATTATTATAAACAAACAAATTAAAAATTATATTTATTCCAGGTATCATCCGATACAACTGTTTTTGCTATTTATGTTCTTTTATCTTGAGAAATATATTTTTTTTTAGCGATTCTAAAGTAAAAGCCGGTATTTTGTCATATTCCAGGACAAATATATCAACTTTTATAAGATTATGTAGGGAATTTCACAATCTGAGACATTGATCTCGTTAGTATACAATGATGATCTTAGTAATGTGAAATTCAAATCTTGAAGATAAGGGCCTTTTGGGGACTATTGTTAATTTTCCTATCCTTCCTAAAATAGCATATTTTGTTATTACTTTATTTTTGGTATCGGTAACAAAGAGAGGTAATATCAGTCAACTTATAAAAAAAGACTGTTAAAAATTAGAATTTTGTATTAAATCATGAAATAATCTAATTTTGCCATGTTGTGCTGATAATTTTTAAAGCACAAAATACATTTTAAATTTTGAATAGTCATATTTGAAAATATAAAATTAAATATTTTACATTATTAAATCACCAAACTTGTAAATTCTTTAAGTTAAAAGTTAATTTATTGTTACTTAAATTTTTATTTCAAATTATTGTCATTCATATAAAAAAAACTTGGCTTCACTCTTGATAAATGCCTATACCTCCTTTCTAAATATCTATCGGTCTTAGTTTTGTAAATTGTGTTTATGATTTGAAGAACAAATAAAAATGTGGATAGTTAATGCCAAATAATCTACAGATTCAGTTGAGGTGAATCCAGACTATTCACGCTCTGGGTTTTAAGACCTGACCAGGTGCTCAATGAAAAATTAGGAGGATGTCTTTCAGGAAATTTCTGTTGAAACATCGGAGGCCATTCAGAGGGGGTCAGAGATCAAAATGGCATATTTAACACCAATAATAAGTATAGTACATGCCCACATATATTTGTAAAGAAGCTCTGGTTCTGTTGATTCATGCAACTTGAGAGAGCCAAATGAGAGATAGAAAACACTCGTTTGAATTGTTAAATTACTCCATTGTCCACTTGATACCATTTTTTCAACCCGTAAAACCAAAGTTATTTGTAACATCAAGTAGGTATTTGGAATAGGGTGGGTGAGTACTCGGAAACTGTGTACACATTATCATGTATGCTTCCATGAAAATGTTGTACGGTATGAAAATCAATTTGTATTTTATCTTATTTCTTCAGATACATCAATTTCCAGGATGCTTATCCCAGAGACATTCTGATATTGTGGAATCATCAGGCTTTAAGGAATACAGTCTGCTATCATTGTCAGTGTTTTGGTCAATATAGTCTTTTTCTCTTGCTCGGTTTGGACATTTTTTTAATTAACTGTTTACTGGATGATGACCATTTTCCAAATAATGGTTGTTTTTTAATACTAAAAATTTGTTATTATGACTTTTTTAGGAACAGTAATTTCAATCACTAATGAAAAACATACCGGTTATGTGAATATTAGATTTCTTTTAATCAACAAAACTTGTTATCTTAAATCTGAATATATTGAAGGTGCATTATCCACCCCGATATATTGTAAAAGCTGGAATTCTGTCCCATCCTGTTTGATAATTCTTATGGAATGGTATTTTTTTTTTTGATATGTACATTTTTTTGTTTGTTTTATGTTGGTGGATGAAAAATCTGCTCAGCAACCCGTACTACTGAGTGTGTGGGGGTTTCCTGCCGAAGCAGGGACACACTAAAAACCGTCCCTCTCCACGATGCAGTGATGGAAAGAACCCTATGGCATCACCTCCACACGCGCAGTCTTGAGCTGCCCTTCTATGAAAAAGGGCACACTAATCTCAACTGCCCCGCTACTCACAGTTAATGAGGCCACCTGAGTCTAATTGATTGCTCTACTCCTCATCCTATCTGAACTTCTTTCACCATCTCTTCTTTGGTGGTCAGGGCGTCGATATCCCTGATATTGATTCTCTGTGATTTCTCTTCTGTTTTTTTAGGGGGACCTTAATCCCCTTAACTCCATCTTGGAGTTTTCTCAACATTATCTGTGGTCCTTCGGCCTCGTCTTTAACACGAATCAGGAGATCCTTGCCCTGGCCTCTTTGCACTTAGAGGATCTACAGATCTCCTTCCTGAGCCCCGTTTTTGACCTCTTTAAGATCTGCAAAGGGTTTCTTCTCTTGGTTGCCAACCACCTTGGTCACTAATGTTTTTGCTCTAGCCACTGGGGCCTTAATTAATCTCTTGCTCTTGTTCCTAGGAATCTTCTCAACATATAAACCCATAGTAAGGTTCGTCCTTCAGTTCGCTTACTCAAGGAACTTCCTTGTAACACGAGCAGCATCACCTTTCTTGGTCACAAACATAACATCTTGGCTTGCCTGCAGGAACACTTCGGCAACTTCTTTTCTTATATGGGGTATGACCCTCCCCAATCGCTAAATCTTTAGCGTGAAATACATTTTTTCAAAATCAGCAACATCCTCTCCACAAAGGATTGTTGCAGGCTTAGAACAGGCAAGCAGCTGACCTATTCTCAAAAGTCCACTTGACTCAAGGTCACCAAGCCTTCCTTGATCCCACTTCCCGAACAGCCTCTGAGAATTTACTGTTACTCTTTGACCTGGCCATATCAAAGACTATAGCCAGGTCCTTATCTCTCATACATTGGATCATTCAGTTGGAACCACTCTTTATTCCATTTAGCTGCAACTAAAGTGTCTATTTTGTCATTCCTGACACCTTCCCCAATCTGTCTTAGCAGCTCTTCATTGCCTATAGCGAGCCTGGTCTGGCATGCCACCTCATTAACGTCTGCCTTCTTGTCAAATAGTCTTGATTCGACAAATGAATGAAAAGCCTGGACCACTTTCTCCATATCTTCTGCTAGTTCTTTGAGTTTCCTTTCTGTATGGCTTTTCACTGCACGTTTGAGCTCCTTCATGTATTTCACCATTTCTTCTTGGGGTGAGCATTCCATCCTCTTCTCAGATTACATTGGGGCTGTCTTAGCAAATCCACTTCTCTTACAAGTTCTTTTATTCGTCGTGTTGCCCTCCACAGAGACACTCATGGCACTATCACAAGAGCTGGCACCGTATTGCAGCGCCTGCTGCTGCTGACTCCTGCTTCTTTTCAGCATTACGGGAAACAGGAGATTCGAAACAGTTTAAAAACACTCAGAGGGTTAGCCAGATTGATTCCTAGCATTTTAAGACCTCACACGCTATTTTTTATGTTTTTGGGTGGGCAAACATATCACCCAAAATCGGCGGTCGGAATTTGGAGGGATAAAAACTTGGGTAGTGCTGAGATCCAGTGAGAACCGGGAGGATTCAGTATAATAAGGTTAATCTGGGAGGATTTAGGGAAATGGAGATATAAGGATTGGATATTCTCCCTTATACTACTAAGAACTTGTATTTAATATTAGTAAGGAAGATTTCAGCTCAGAAAGACAAAAAATATTCTAAGTCCTGTTTACTACAGTTAACAGTGATGTCACAAACAAGACAAGGACTCAGAAAATTTCTACAGTCTTTGAGATTAGAATAACTAATATACTATTAATTACAATAATAAAAACTGAAAAATCAAAATAGAATTACAATCCATTGTCCAAAACTCACCAAAACCCGCAATTCCATCCAGTAAATATCCACAACAAAACCAATCCAACAAACTGAAAAAATATCACCAAAAAACAATCCAAAACTAAGAAAAACACAGACCGGCACACAATACATGTTTCCAAATGAAACCTCCAACTCAACTCTTAATATATACATCTGAATGGAAAAATTGTCTGTAAGGTTTTGTTGGATAGTAGAGAAAGCAACACCTAGATGAGATAGTTTTTTCTTATACCTTCATTTTATCCAAGGAAAAAAATGGCTGTTTTAAAAAAGATTTCACAAAAGTATGAATACAAAATGGTCATTATTCATCAAAATCAGGAAGAAAAATTATAATTTACATTAAGCAATTTTAAATCATACTTTTTGGGGCTGGGGGCCTGCTGAAGGTTTATCAACAAAAAAAAACCTTAATAATTTTTATTTTTAATAAATTGTGTTGGTGCCACTTAGTTATTGATTTAAATATATGTTAAAAAATTGTTAAGTTTTAATAAATACTACTTACAATAGAATATTTAAATACAACAGATTAAATAAAATATTTCGCAGCTTTCTACAATAACTATTTGGTCATATACGATTTCTACAAAGTGCTGTTTACAAAAAGAACAACATTCTGTTTTAAGTACACAGCTTTCTTTTGGCCAAAGGTGTTTTATTGCCACATTATATTTTTATTATTAGAATAAAAGTATGTTTTATTACACTGTGCTGTTAGAAAACTCACCTGCTGAAGATGCAAGTACTTTCAGATTGATTGACTGTTGTAAAGGGTTTTCATCATTTTGATGGGATCATTTGTGGCCCCCACAAACTACAAGCACTTGGGTCCTCTTATTAATAAAAACTTTCAGATGTTCAAAGGGAAAAGCCCTAAGCTGTCCCAAAAGAACGTTCCTGTGGAATTTTTAAAAATTATTTACTTTCTTTAGTTGAAAAAAGATGATGCTCAGTTGCAGTCACATATAGTGATGTAACAGTAAAGAACCTGAGTAGTATTAAAACTCAAAATCGTTTAAATAAAAGCTAACACTACCACCTGTCGTCATAGAGTCGAGCATATTTTAAATTATAAAAGGAAATTTAACCTTTCTAGACAATATTATTCAGAAACAGTAATCCTAAATGAAATGTATTTCTAAATAAATAACTACCATCTCATTAAAAAAAATTCTTCTACGTAAAAATCCTGCAGAAAATTTTGTAAAACTTTATCCTGCAGAGATTCACATCGGCATCTGTGTGTGTGTATATATATAAAACACAATAATATAACAAACAATATTAATAACTTAACAAAATTGACTAGACTAATACTACTTGATCTAAATAAAAAGTGAATTTATCAAAACTGTTTTCTAGTTCATTACATAATTAATGTGAGAATTATCACTACAAACAAAATACAACTATTCTTCAAGTTCTTTATTGTGAACCAATCCTCTAATTTTTTTTAACATTTCTTGATACCAAAGTTTAATAAGTATATGGAAATTTATTAAAATATATAACAGATGTGTAAACATATTATAAAGCATACCTCAATTTTGTAGTGTTTAACCTGTATTTTTTTTAGCAGTTATTTGCTTAAAACCAAGATCAAAAAAAGCAGTTCTACTCGCTATGAAAATTTTAATTCTTTTAAGCTAGAAATCAACCTTCTGTTTAACAGTTGGTGATACTTCTTAGTGAGCCACTCACCCTTCTGTTAGCAGTCATTGGACCTCCTATTTAGGAGTCAGTGATGCTACTGAGTGAGCCACCAACGTGGTCTGTTAAAAAGCAAAATTTTACGTGGATAAAGCTTCAGTTAAGAAAGAAAGCTGGAAGGTTCACAATTTAAAAAGGCAATCATTTTATAAGTTATAACAGTTTTTGAATTACTATAAAATCTGATTTTATCCAGAATACAGTAGGTTATCTATTCATGGTAAGTTTTAAAATTACATTTTTGATATCTGTAATATAGGTATAAAAAATTCTGTTAATTGGTTTGCATATCATGAAGTTGTAAAGGAAGAGCAAAATGAAATGGGGTTTTCCATTTATTTAAATACATTAAAAAAAAAAAACTTGTGGAAATATTAAGCTTATGTATATTCTGTATAGAGCAAAAATTTCATTATTTTACTTAGTTCATGCTGGTGCTCAAAAATAAAATATTTAAAAGTATAACCACATATTTTTGTGTTCATTCTTATAAAGCGGCGCAGATTTTTCATAAATCAAAAATTTTGAAAAAAGCTCCTAAAGATCGAGACAAAGTATTTGGTTTATATGCTAGGAGACAATTTCCTTTTGAACCAATAAATGTGCAAGTTATTGTTGAACTTTTCTACCATCCATGATTATATTTATATGTATATAAATATATATCTTCATAATATACTAACAAAAAATCGATTAGTGTCATGCATTCATAAGGATGGCCATTCCTTTTGTAAAAATATGATCTTATTCTGATTTATAAGTATTAAATTCTATTAAGTGCATTTTGCAATAAAAATTTTAAAATAAATAGCAATAAAATTAATTATTAAAAGAAAGTTTAATTAAATTCCATTTGAAGGAAATGTATTTTAAAACTTTCTTCCAAATGTTGAAGGCAACATTAGTTATGACTATTTGTGATTAAAAATGAATACAAAACAATTACATATTTATCCTCAGAGAAGAAAAAAAATATTTGTCTGAATAAAATGGCTATGGTACAAGAGTCAAATAATTACAGTGATAAAGCATAAAATTTATTACATTAAATAACAATTTTTACTTGTTTGCAGATGAATTGGTGCTGTTAAGATACCGAGCACATTTTTGTTTTGCTCAGTAAACAAACATAATATCTGTTTCCAATCCAATTTGTTTGGTATACCAAATTCTTGAATTGTGGGGCCCTTACCTCTTTGTAGTTGCACATCACTACTGTTCTATAAAAGGGTAAGTTATGGAATTTCATGCTCGCATTGTATCTCAGTACAGGAATGTATCTCAAGAAATTATGGTTAGAGCAAATTATAAAAAAAAAACACTTCCAGATAATTTATAACAGTTAAAAGAAATGCGACTTCTGGTGAATTAATCCATGACTGGCAGCATGTTCTCCAGGCTTGTCTTTATGTTACAGAGTAAGTGAATTTTAATAAACTCGTGCCATTAATGACCTCAAGTCAATAAGAAATTACAAGCTTATTTCACAGTAATATCCTAGCGGCTATTCAATTTTACTAAACTGCTACTTTAAACATGAATGAGGTGAAAGAGGCACTAGAAAACCAACCTGTTTCCTTAGATAAATGACTTTAAAAAAGGAAAGTGATTCTTAAATTAGTTGCAGGTTTTTTTTTATGAATGTTCAAACCTCACTTTTGTCAAATGCATTCATGTACATAATTCTCTTTTTTATTCTATAAAGAGAGTTTTTGGGGTGATTCTGTATTAAGTTTCTTCCAGATGACTAGAAGGAAGTGTTTTGAAACAAAACAGTATTAAGTTTACATAAGTGATTTTAAGATTCTGTTTACACTTAATATCATAATTTTATTCATTTATATACACTAGGATCTCTGTTGCAACTTCGTGCACACTATATGGTATGGTTGGTTACTTGAGTTTTCCATTGTAGTTTATTTTTTTATTTTAGTTTTTGTTTTTTAGTCAAGTAACCGGAAGCAGGTGCAGCCAGTAGATTGTTGCAAATACAGTAATAGTAATAGGAATTGACTGTGTTGGTTGAGCCCGCTACACCCCTTAAAAAATCAAAAATGGTGTTATTTATATGAAGAATATGCACACTAAAAATCAAGTTGATAATTTTATTTAATTATTGAGAAATTAAAAAAATAATGGAATTTCAAAAAATCCCTTTCTTGGTGTGTACTTACACCATAAGAAGAACCTGTACAGATATTCATCAATTTAATTAAGTTCAATAGTTTTTGCTGGGTGTTGATTATGAATCGCTCATAACATATAAGTTATTTTGGATAAATATGGAAATTCTGCTGTTCAGTACTGAGATAGAGAATGAATGAAATATTTTCCAGTAAAGAGAAGAGATGTACATTACAGTACATTCTGAAAGTATTGAAACGATAACATTTTGGACAAATTTAAAATTATAAAAACAATTTTTTTAATGTAATTATAGAATTAAATACAAACTGAAGATCGCAGGATCCCGCAAAAAATATTCTTGGAATTAATATGGTTGATTATAATGGTAACTTATCTCTTTACTGTTTTGGTGGTGTAAATTTTGTTATGTGAAGCCGGGAAAATTTTTAACATCCTAAATGTAAAAAGTCAATCAACAAAATAAAAATGTAGATAAAGTCTTGTTTGACTTTATCTACAAACTTGAGGTAAAAATAATGCATATTTTCATAAATCTAGAAGAGGCTTAGGTTAAAATTATTAGTCGACTTTATTTACTTAGTTTTTCTACATTCTTTATACTTCCTTGTACAAAGTAAATGATATATTGCGATTGTGAAAAATTTCGGTTTCCAGATTTCAACAGAAATATCCATTTTGACTAGTTTGGGTGTGACGTCTGTATGTACATATGTATCTCACATAACTGAAAAATGATTAGCCATAGGAAGTTGAAATTTTTGATTTAGGACTGTTGTAAATCTAGTTGTGCATCTTCTCTTTTGATTTGCAATCGACTGAACCAAAAGTGTCCAAAAAAAGCCCAAAATCCAAAAACATTTGATTTTGGACTCTTTCTTAACTGCGGTAATAAGCCTTCACTGAAAGCTTTTCCATGATATAAAATAAGTCTTACTTATTTTCATCAGTTCCAGAGTTATAGCAAAATAACATTTTAATTAATGACATATCTGGATCTTAAGGGAAGATTCAGTTTGAATCAAACTTCTCCTTTTTTTTAGTTTAAATATATCGATTTATTAATAATTATTAATCTCTGTAAAAAAATTTTTAACGATGAATAATAATAATTCAATAACAAAAAAAAAGAAATGAAAAAATTTCAGAAGTTTTTAATGAAATAAAATTTTATGAACTTTTCATTTTTAAAAAAATGTGAAAATGTAATTTAATTGGCGTACAAGGAAGTCATGTGTTGTCGACATCAGATTTTTTGATTTTATCAAGATGCAGGTCATCTTATATGTTAATTATGCATGTGCTACTTTTTGTACTCTATTTAATAGTTTTTTTTTAGTTTGCACCTGAACTTAAGCATTAAAATTTAAAGATCTGAAATTAATATTTTGATGTTTTGAATTATTATTTTTTCAAAAAAGTTTATTTTGTACATCAGCAATAATAGTTTTAATTTGTGGATTATATGTCATTTCATTTTGAAAATTGTCCAACCTTCCTGTGGACCATCTGCATTAGTTGGAATAAGAAAAATGGTTGATATTTTTTTTTTCAAAAAAAAAATTTACTAATTTTCATAATATTTCATGGAATTCCTTTTGGCTTACCCTCTTCCTGATGGAAAGCCAGAGCTTAGTTACAATGGAAAATATTCTTTGGATAGGAGAAAAAGAAGATCTTGTATCAGTGAGTTAGTGTATCGATAAAACGACTTGAAAGTAGGATATTTTTGTGATGGTGGCATGGAAAAATTATGTAGGTGAATGAATCTTGAATAAATTTTATTTCAGAATTCAACAATAATCTATACACGGTAAGAAATACAAAATTAAGAAACTGTTTTAATCGTAAATTTAAAAAAATTATTTACTAGTTTATATAGTATATTCAGAATAATAATATTTGTGTATTACACTAATAGACAATGATCACTTTTCTGTTGATATTCAAATAGCACAGCAGCTAGGATTACATTATTGATATTTGGAAAAAAATAACTGTGAGATGTCTATTTGTCATAAATATTTAATTCAGCAGAAAAAGTTACCCTTCAGACTGGCTATAAAAATATCCGCATACGTTGAATACAAATGTTTACATAATTTACTCAGCTGAAATTAATATTTATATTATTTTGATTATTTACAATCTGACTAATCCCATATCAAAATTACAGAAATACTCTATAATCGTTATACATATACGAGTATTTCTCCCTTTTCTCTATATGATGTTAGGTTATAACTTAATAATTTATTCTTTTTTTTTTGATGCTGTGCAAACCTGTCATCATTTTTCTTTTTCGCTACAATAAAGTTATTAATTAAATTTCTTTGACTTTTTTAATTTAGAATTGTAAATGATCTTAACAGTAAACAGAATTTATGCTATAACTCTAATCTTAGATTCTAACATTCTGCCTGTTGTGCATCCATTAAAAGAAATCAAAAGTAGGAGCTGCCATGATATTTGTGTAACAGTAATGAATCAGATAAAATATTTTCAGTCGCTAACATCAGTTCATTTACATTTACAATACATTAATATATACATATAAAAATCCAATCGATGTTGGCACTATAATATTAAGAAATAACACATTTTTTATAGACTGTGTCAGGATGATTCCTGTAGAACCTAAATAGACACCATCATTATTCTGCACTGTTAATGCTCCCCTAGGGGACTCACGGACTATCCTACCTATTACTCTCTCATAAAATATAACGGTATAAGAAGTAAACAAATTATTCTTGTGTAGCAAGTTTTTTTTCTATTTACAACTCATACTATCTGAAGTATATTTTTTCCTGTTCTTTGTTAAAGAAAGATTAAAATAAATTAAGGTTCTAATTTAAACCTAAAAAATCTATTGATAACACAAAAAAAGGAAAAAACCCTTCCTGGCGTTTAATTTGGTCTAAATTGATCTTTTTTTGAAAAAAGATTCTGTCAGACAATGAAGAAGAAAGAAGTTACTGGGATAAATAACTGTAATTAATGGAGCGTGATGCCCGGCTTAAGATCAGTATTAAAAATCATTAAGAAAACTACATGAGGATGAAGAAATAGAAGAAAGGTATAAAACCAAAAAGCTTATGACACAATGGTACCTACTCTAATGAAAGGTATTACATGGATTTGTTTAGGAATTGCAAACTTCTAATAAAAAAAAAAACTTTCATAGGTAAGAAACAAAAAATCTATAAATGTTGTTTTTAGATTGCAGACAGCTCCAATTTATCACTAATCGATTGTTTAAATTGAATTTATTAAGCCTCAAGTTTGAATTTCTTAATTTTTTTTTAAAATCCACAATATTATTTAGAATAGCAAAAATATAAAAAAATGGATTTTGCATATTTTACCTATTATTAATCTTATACCACTATCATTATTTATCTTTACCAGTAACTAAAGTCACTGAGAAAATGATTAAATCTTAAGTAGAAATTTCTTTAATAATAATATATAATAATGTTTTGAATAAAAACCAATTTGGGTCTTAAAAAAGGACTAAGAACAGAGCAGACAATTTAAGGTTGTTTGGCATAAATGCAAATGTATTTAATAATGAAAAGTTAGCAGTTATGTTTATACATCTCCAAAAGGCATTAAACATGTTTGAATGTTAATAGAACGATCTGAACCGAGTATATAGGGGTATTGCTCATAATCAATTTCATTCTTACTTAAATAATAGAGTACATAGCATCACATTTGGAAGAACAGGTGAGTAGACCGCTGGAGGATAAACATTTATAACAGAAGCAACATCAGTTTATATTTTATTAATTAATGCAGTAACTATGTTTACGCCTATTGCAATTAACAAAAGAGATGAGTTAAAAACTAAGGAAAGACCTAGTAATTAAATGAGGATATAAAAACCTAATTGTAAGTATTTTAGATGTTAAAGTAAATATAGTGTTTAAGAGCTATTTAATAAAAAAAGAAATGGCTACTAAAGTTTAAGATAACAGATGTATTTAAAAAGAAGTTCAAGCAAGATTAAAAAAGGCATCTAACTTTTTAAATTAAACTTATGTCAATTAAATTATATTTACGTTAAATATAATCGACTAACTTTATTAAACAACGGGTGAGCAGTATCAGTCTTGTAATTTTCATTCGCTAAATAAGTTACTCTTTGTAAAGTAAATTAAATTTACTTCTTAAAACTATAATGAAATCAAGGGTTCTTTTATTTAGAATAGTTTGATTTTAAAAAAACATATGGGAACTCATAGGAAGCATTAAATTTAGAAGGCAGTCTGCAAAAAAAGAAGAAACTAAAAGATAAATGTAACAACTTAAAAAACATTAATAATGTGAGCTAGAACTTAATATCGAGTATAAAATATATATATGTGACTGGTAATGGAAACTGATAGCAGATTTCTCTACAATCTACCACAAATTAAACTAATAATTTTAACATTAAAATACCAAATTGAACATAAAAAAGAATAAGGAAAGACCGTTTAACTTGCTGAAGTTTTCCAAGTCAGAAACTACAATAAGTGGGCAAGGTGGTTTTCAAATTGAATAAAGAAATTGAGGGAGTATTGAAAATAGAAAGTGAAAATGTTTATTTTCACAAATATCATCTTACCTGCTAGGGGAAAAATTTAATTTGACAAAAAAAAAATGAAATGTGGAAAAATACAATACCGATGAGTTAAATTATAATAATTATAATGTACCAAGACAGAATTTTTTTTAACAATAGCCAATAAAATTACAAAGGAGAGAGGGAGTAAAGACAGTATCAAAAGCAGGCTGAGGAGAACTTTTATTTAAATTACCAATAACATTTAAGTCTGTTACATCAAATAGATATTAAGGGAATCAATGTGGGACTTAATGGCAGAGAAAAATGGACAATAGAGTGGAGAAATAACAAATAAAATACATTTTAACAAATGCAATGAAATAGAAGAATGTTGAAAAAAAATTAGGTGTGCAATTATAACACAAAACATTGAAATAAACCAATATAATTAAAAATTGAAAAAAAGAAGAAATTTATCACACTAAACTGTTTCTGATGACACAAATAATGAATAGCTCAAAAATCTTTCTGTGGATGGGGAATAATTATTAAATTCTAGTTAAAAGAATAATTGACATGGAATTTTCAATAAATATTTTGATAACTACAATTAAAATTTTATTTGGAGCAATGAAACATTTTATGGCTTGATATAGAGGATTATGCATATACATATATATATATATATATACATTTATTCAAAAACTATCACTGAAAGTCTTGTATAGATGCTATGCAGTTTAACTGCTTAGGTGTAGACAAGGAAATTCAATATATTTTCATATTTTATATACATTTCTAGATTTGTCTTCGATAGAATAAACCACAGAAAACATATTGGATCGATAAATCTTAGCTTTTATATTTTAGAAGATTATGCTGATGGAAGTATTCATGAATAAACTTATCAAAGGAAGATATAATCTAAATATCAGAATTTAAAATAAAAATGATGTAATTTCTAGTTAAAAATAATAATCGCAATAAAAACAGAGTTCATTAACACTTAGAGAATGTTAGTTTTATTGCATTGAAGAAACTGTCTGAGATGAAAATATTAATAAAAAGATATTTTATTTTATATATTATCACAATTTCATTTCCCATAATATAATATGAGCGTTATTGGTTATAGTGGTACAACAAGGCTGCTGTAAATTAACATATCCTTTACCGCCAGTAACAGTGACTAAAGTCTGTTCAGTATTGCGTTTATTACTGTCACTTGTCATATTTCTCTGAACAACTAATGAAGAACGGGTTGTAGAAGGACTTGAATTAGAACATTCATCTGATCCTGCAGATATTGACCAACGTGATGATACATCCATAGGATTAATATGTTCATCGGATGATGTGTCATCATAATCTTTAACGTACATTAACTGCCCATATAATCCATAAACATCACAGGCTAGAGCTTTAGAAGGTGGTCTTTTATGTATTGTCGGTGGATCCTGTAAGGGTAACATTAATCTTACCGGTCCGGTATGGCCATGGTATGATACATTAACACGACCGCTTATGATCGGCACACCTTCTAATCTTGGTAGAGGTACGGTCAAGCTGACGCCTGCATCTGTACCAACCCATAACAAGCCTTTACAAGCCATCAATGATGTTACACAAACTGGACCTTGCATAGCAGTCATGCGAATAACATTTGACGCCACATTGATATCCTGCAAACAAAAAATTTCATTCGTTTTTAATTTATGAAAAAGGTTCAGTCCATATTAAATTATATATATAATTCTAATTTATTTAATAGTCAATTTACACACATTATGTGTGGCTATCCTCCAAGTAATAGTTCTTCAATTTACCCAGAAACGTTAGATCAAGATTTAAAAAACTTCCTATATAAAAGTTTTTTAAAACTATTTTCTTAATTTTTTTCTAAAGAAATGTTTGGAAAAAAAAATCCATAACAAATGATTTGCAAGAAATTGTTTTCAAAAGAAGGGTATGTTACTCCACTTTGAAATTATTTAAAAGTTCGCTGTTGTATTTTATAAAAGTATCTGACGGCTTGACTTAATATTTATTTGTTGAATCTTTTGCTCTAGAATGTATTTCTCATAAATTAATTATAAAAAAAAATCAGGTCATGGAACAACTCAAATTTTGTACTAAAAAATTTCTTTTATCTTAAGAGAGATTACATTTTATTTTAATCAAATGAAATGTTCTGTTAAAATACATCCTAAGCATATAAATTTCAAATAAAAAGGTTCAATAACAATCCCCCAATTAAAATTTCTAAACTTTTTTCTGTAAAAGTTATTAGAAATGATTTTTCAATATAGATTTACTTCTTATACTGCGTTTGTCTTTTGAAATCTTTTATTAGGTGCATTCTACACCACTAACTACCAACAAAACATCAAATTTTATATAAATTATGGCTTGGTGTAAAACTTTATACTACTTTCTTATTTATGAAACATATGAAATAACTTTCAGTGAAAATTTGGATATCTCAAGTAAGATTAACATTACCTGAATAAATAAAATCATTTTTTTATATTCTGTCTATGTTATGAACTATTATGGAAATCACCATACGGAAGATAATACTAGACAAAATATAGCAATACAATAAACATTTGATTTAAACTGTATTGCTCATTCAGCACTGGAGTTAAATTGATAAATAAATTTAAGCCTAAAATCTTTTTCAGATTTTAAAAAATATAGCGGTATAAGGGTCATTTGAATCAAGAAAAAATTCCTGAGTTTTAACTAGATGCTGTGTAAAAATATGCAGATACTGATTTATATAAAGATTTATTTTAGCTCAGAGCATAATTCAAGAGTATACAATATTATACAGATATTAATTGTAATAATTATTACAGAACATTTAAAAAAAAAAAAAAAAAATTAATACAGCGGAAAAACAAACTAAAATGGCAGGTTGACACAAAAACATTATGAAGGAAAAAACAATTTTGTTTTGTATTGCTAAAAAATTAAACAAAATTAACATGCCTCAATTGAAACTCATAGTTATCGGTGCATTTAAGATCATTGATCAAAATCATGATGAAACAAGAACATAATTCTCAATATAAATAAATAAATTACCTTTGAAAAAATGTTAATATGAGTACAATTATACTCGTAAATTTTAATGCACTTAGTACAGTGAATGATACTTCTATCTGAACTGTAATCAAGATCTAAAAAATAAAACCAAATAGAGAAAATGAGTTTTTAGAGAACTGTAAATTTATATTTTTCACCATTATTTAGTTTGAAAGACAGATCGATAAGTAATAACAAACACCATGGAATACAGAGAGAAAATATAAATACAGTATCGTTCCAAACTATATATAATCTCTCTTTGTTTTAGAGAAAGTGTTTTTTGTCAGAACAAAAGATTGTGACTACTTTATCCATTTCAAGAAATGGGAGCAGATAGATGACCATTCAGCTTTTTATATTAGCTACTTGAAAATTTCAGTAAATTTGAATAATAATAAATCTGCTGTATCAACCTATATGACAAACAAAATCAGAAATTTCAGAGCATCCCAAAATTAAACTGTCAATCTTATTTGCATCTAGTTGAAGAATTTCCATCTAAATTAATTTAATAAACCTATATCATACAAGAGAATACTTTTCTTTAATAAGTAAATTTAGAAAGCATCACAGCTGTGAGTACTAAGAAATTTTGCAGGAATAATAAAACTATAATGTTTTAACAATTCGGTGAACCGTTGGCAAATGATAACAAATTATTACATATCTGATAAAATACTCACTTGTAAATGTTTAAATGTTTCTGTATGATACAAGCATATTGTACTCGAATTATTCAGCGACAGCCACAAACCGACACCAGAATGCGCCATAAAACTGACGTTACCACCAACATGTTCATGTTGTATCGTAAAACTTTTCTGAAAAAAAAAAAATACAAAATTAAATAACAGTCTTGGTATATACCGATTCACTGAGTGGGAAATAGTAACATTTCTAGTGTGATTGTAGTTAATTTACAATTTTTTTTGGGTACATTTTAAAAATTTTCTGACATTTTTCTATACTAATTCAGTTGTTTCCAAATTTAAAAAAATTTTTCGAGAGTAAAATTTAATTATTTTTTTATTAATTTTTGTGAAATTATAAGTTCTAACAGAAAATGGCACTATTATTTTGTAGATTTATTTTGTCATACGTGTATACTCTATTAACCTACAAGTGCCAGAGTCGCTAAAAGCGATTTTTAGTTATTGGTCTCTTGTGCCAAAGTTGGCTGAACCGACTCTTAAAAAAGGAATTGTTACTAATCTGTGCTGTTCTCTGTTGGCTTTTTTAAAAATTATTTGAACAAAATAAATTATACAGAGTCCATTGATGTAAAAATAAATGCGACTGACCAAGTGGTAGGCGATTTATAGTATCATGAATATAACCTCAGTTTGGTCGGTTTGCTTACAGTCGTGTGCATAGTGGGTGCTACAGTTTTTTCAGTTATAAGTGTTGCATTTATTATTAATACAGTAATTTAACATTAAGCTGTCTTTTATTTAGAAATGTTTAATGTCTTTTTCAAATAGGCTACTGTAATTTTGTTGTTTTCTTTAAGAGGCTGTACAGCTGTTTTGTTTTGAAAATGAATATCAATGCTGATTCGGCTTTAATAGATTGTGAAGGAAATGATTTTGATATTTCAATTATATTGAATCTAGTAGTGATAGTGATGATTCTGATGAAGAAAATAAGGCAGGAAAAAATATTAATACCGGTATTCAAAACATAACCTCAAACATTAGTATGCCATCTAATATCATTGTTTTTGAAGTACCTACTGACAATCAGTTCCCTTCAACTTCTTTTGTTAACGTAGATGACAATGATATACTATTTTTCATCTCAAAACGTAGTTCAGCCTGCACAAATTTCAGACATATTACCCAAAAAGAAAAACCCAGATCTATCTCAAATGGTAATAAGTGAAATCTGGACCAACATTATTCCACTTGAAACCAACACAACCACAGTAAAATTCCCTTTTCTGTTCATCATCCAGGACCTAATTACTCAACTTATTCCTCCAATTTCTTATTTTTCTATGATGTTTGATAACTTTTGGTCAAAATTAGTGACAGAAAACTTGTATGCTGAACAAGAGATAGATAGAATGGAATAAAGATAGAAGAACGGTTAGAAAGCCATCCTTCAAGTAAAACTCATAAATGGAGGCCTGTAACATCTTCAAAAGTTAAAACATGGGTTGTTGTAATGCTGAATATAGGCTTAAATAGAAAAAAAGAGAAAATCAACCTACTGGGATACTAGGAGAAGCCAAGTAATGCCTTTCTTTAGTGAGGTAATGGCACGAAATGAGTTTCAACTGATTGATCGTTATATTCATATTTCAAATAATAATAATTTGATTCCTAGAGGTAATGAAGGGTTTGATCCCTGGTTTAAAGTAAGATTTGCTTTCTTATTTTAATCAGAAATGGAAGGCACTCTTTATAACAAATCAAATGGTTTGCACAGATGAAAGCCAAATCAGTATGAAAAATCGAGTTGTAAATGTTCAATATATGCCTAATAAACAGTATTCTTGATTTGGAATAAAGAGATTTTAATTATGTGACAGTTCCAGTGGTTATGTCATGCACACTGAATTGTACACTAGTAAAGATCTCTTTACTACTGGAGATCCACTTGGGTCGACTAATGCTGTAGTCTTATTTTTAACTAATATTTGCAAAGTAGAAGGTAAGGGGTATCACCTCCTTACAGAAACTTTTACACTAAAGTTTCTTTAGTAGAAGAGTTGTATAAAAGGAAAGTTATGATAACAGGGACTGTAAGTCTAATTCAGAGATCTACCCAAAGAGTTAATGCAGTATAAATTTCGATCTAAGGGAGAAACAATATTTTTTTTAGAAACGGGGCTCTGTTAGCTTATGCTTTTAAAGAGAAAAAAACTAAAAAACATGTTCTCATGCTTTCATCTGCTGAAGTGACAAAGATGGAAGTACATAAAATTAAATTTGGCAAAGAGATAAGAAAATCATCCATGACACACTTACATACAATAAAAACGTGGATGGTGTTGGTGTAAAAGACAAAAAGGTCTATCATGTTGCTGCTACAAGGAGGTACTGGAAAAAAATATTTCAAAATCTGATTGATGAAGCAGTACTTAATATGTAACTCATCTACTATGGTAACATGCAATCCTTTGCCTCAATATGGTTTCCTGGTGGATATTTTTGAAGCAATATGTTATGGCAATAATGAGGATGATGTGCTTTTGAGACCTGGATAACTGGTAAACTTAAAATTTAGCAAGGATTCAAAAAAACATTTTTTTTGCAAAACTTCCAGATAGAAAGGAAAGAAAGTGTATTTGTCTGTGGTCCAGAAAATAAAAGAAGTAGGTCAAGATTTTAATATACATACAACATAAATATTTTAATACATTTTAAATAGGTGCCCAGGTTGTAATATAGGAATCCATTGCAACTGTTGGCAAAAACTGGATCATTATTATCGTCTATTAGGTTACAAAAGGCAGAAAAATGCCTGAAATAAAATGAATAAATTTGTTAAATTATACTAATGTAAATAATGCAACTCTATTGAACAAGCTTATAAGTTAGTTTTATGTATAAATGTCTTCTGTTGTGTTCAGTGATGAGTAATGTAGTGAACTGAATGTTGTAGTGCGAGATGTTTTTTGCTTCTAACTTGTACTAGTATCAATTTATTGCATTGAAACTTTGACAAACATATACAAAAAGCAATAACAAACAAAATGTGTATTTTGGAAAATTCCTGCTGTCTATGAATAATTCTGTACTCAAATTTTTTAATATTTTTTGTATGTTTCTTGAATTTTTATGTTTATTGCTATATTTAATAAACAGTCTCACTGATTTTACTGATATTTAGGTATTTTGAAAGATTAAATTTTTCTGAATAATTTGATATCTTATATCTTACAGTGCTTCTATAAAGAACAAAGTTGCAAAGAAATAATCAGAAGGCCGAAAAACAGATAAATTTGAGCTGGCAACACAATGCTCTTAATGGGCCCTTGTAGGGTTAAATGTTCCACTATTTCCATATGTACTGTGAACATTACGTAAATAATATTTAGTGTTAATAAGGCTCAAAATATTGAAGTTATGAAAATTTGAAAATGCGCTAGCAGAAAAATGGGATTCATTTAATGCATAATTTGTGATGGTTCCTATTCAAACAAACTGAAACTCTAAGAATGACAAACAGAACAAGAATAAACAACTCAATTTTTTTTGTTGGCAGTTCATAAGAAGAGTATAACTGTTACAAAATTTGTTTTTCCTTTCACGATGCCTAATCTAGTTATTTCAAATCATTCTCCAACCGCTCGCAGTATTAATTAATCAATAATTTTCAATGCTTTCTACTTCTTTTAGAGCACAGATTCTCAAACTTTTTCGCCCACCACTCACATTGAGAATCAAAAATTTTCTAGCGCCCTCAAAATTTTTACTTAACTTATCCTCTATTAAAAATAATAATTGCAATTACTGTTTTTAAGATATGCGCTTAAAACCAGCAACTCAAATTATTGTTTTTAAATGTGGTAAATCCTATTTCTAAGTGAAACTTACATTTTAAATGAGAGCAATTTCTGAAAGATTTTTTTTTAATTTTATGATTTTTGAAATCTGAAGTATACTTTCAAATCGTAGAGTATTCAAGCTTTAATTTTTTTATTTGTCTCTGTAAGCCTCTTAGTTGCAAAGTTAAAGTAATTTGAATACAATAATTTTTTGTACTAGTGTAGTAGGTATTTATTAAGTTTAGCTTGAAATATTGATTCAGAGTTCGAGGAGTAAACATCGGGAGCGATTAGCGTGTTGGTGTTTGATAAGTGGTGAAATGCAGAGTCTTATTTTCATGGTACTGATTGATGGTAATTGTATAATGAAGTGGAACAGTATTTTTAGGGAAACTTAACTTTGCGTTCGATGTGAATACATATCAACAGAGGATCTATACGCCGTTTATTATTAAAAATTTATTATCAGTTTATTATTCTTCATACATTGCTGTTTATGCCAACATCATGCCTAAATGTGGAGTTTGTATAAAAATATAACCACTAAACATAGTAAAATAGCTTGCACTGACTGCAAGACATTATTTCATGCAAGCTGTAAAAATATGAGCAAAGATGACATTGAATTGTTGACATTTAATAATGAAATTCGGAGATGTGAACATTGCGCCTTAAACAAAAGAAAAGATCTTCAATTAGAAACTGCAGTACAAAGAAACAACTTTACACTTGATGACGTGAAGTTCGCTATAAATGAATTAAAGAAAGCCCAGAAATGTATGATAAGTGATATGAATGAATCGTCAGACCTCCTACACAAAAAGATTGATAACTCAAAAATAATTGCTGTCAGACACTAAAATTAGAAGAGTATGTTCAAAAAACTGAGAATTTGACAGCTGAAAACCATAATCTCCAACAAGTTAAACAGCTTGAGTTCAGACTTGAGAATACGGAGTAATATAGTCATAAAAGTATGATAGAAATTCATGGTATCCCCAAAAAAGATGATGAAGATGTTGTTGATACAATTAAGAAAGTGGGAGACATAATTGGTTTCCAAATTACGGATGAGATGTTCGGTGCTTGTCACTGGATGCTAGGGAAAAATAATATGTCCGACGGAATCATTGTCAAGTTCGTCAGAAGGCAGGATAAGGAAAATTTCATGAAGAAAAGAGATAAAAAATTTATCACTACATTAAACATGGGATTTACAACTGATACTCCGGTGTACATAAATGAGTCGCTCTGTCCATCAAGGAGACGCTCACAAATATATGCACTCACTTGGCAGGCAAAATAGTCTAAAGATTACAAGTACATCTGGCTACGAGATGGGAAAATACTTAAGCGGAAGAATGAAAAAAAAAAGTTGTACAGATTAGGAATGAAGAGGACTTAAAACAAATTACCGTAAGCACACTTATTTATGTTAAAATAAATTCTTATTATTTCTAATGATCTCTACCGATTTTAATAAATTAATGAACTGTGAATTTAAAATTCTGCACCAAGACATTAGTAGTCTGCGAGAGAACTTTGACGAATTATTAGTTAATTTATCTAAATTTAAAAACATGTCAGATTTAATTGTTTTATCGGAAATTTGTTTTATGTCAAATGAAGTATCTTTATACGAAATAAAAAATTATGATACAATAGCTAATTGATATAAAGGTTATAAATCAGGTGGAATAATTGTTTATATCAATGCTAAACTGAACTACCTTTATCTCTGCATCTGATGCAATTCTTATTAACCTAGTGCACAATGGTATTGAATATACAATACTTGCACTATATAGGTTAATAGTAAGGATAAGAGGCACTTCTTAAATGAATTTAATGATGTGCTGTCTAAAATTAATTCTAATAACTGCATAATAATTGGTGATTTTAACTTAAACCTACTTTCCAAATCCCACTTAATAGATGAGTATAAAACTATTTATAACTGCCATGGATTTGAATCATTAGTCAATGAACCCACACGACTTGCAAATTGAACATGCATTGATCACTTATTGTCAAGAATAAAAAATAAAAATAATTATGAAATAGTTTCAACTGTGAGTCATTTGCAGATAACAGATCACAGTCTTATAGGCGTCGGGATATCACATATCTCTTATGTGACGCATTCCAATACTATTAAAAATGAGAATAATATGAATGTTATTAAAATTGATTATCATAAATTCACTTCCCTTATTGCTAAAGTAGACTGGCGGGATGTTTATATGCATAACGTCAGCAGCTTTTGATATTTTCATAAAAAAATTTACTGAAATTATAAACGAATCTAAAACACAATTAGTCATACAGGGTAAGCAATTCAAAAAATTAAAACCATGGATAACAGACAAACTGTGAGAAATGATATCAAAACGCAATTCATTATACAAAAAAACAATAGCGCACCCTAATAACTTACATTTAATTAAACATTCTAAAACATATAGGAATAAACTTAAAATTAAGATTGCATCGGCTAAACAAAAATACTATGATAACATGTTTGACAGATGTAAAGGAAATTCTAAAAAGGAGTGGGAAGTAATTAATTCCTTAACCGGTCAAAAAAGAAAAGATAAAGTTATTGAACTAAATAATGGAACTAATAAAAATATCTCCGAACCGTTTCAAGTAGCTAACATATTTAACGATTATTTCATAAATGTTGTAAGTGACTTACGTAAACAATTAAATGAAGGTTGTAATGATACAAATAATGACCTGGCAAATATAAAATATGAAGTGTCATCAATGTTTGTTGAGTCTATCCTTAATGCTGAGATTGAAAATATTATCAAAAATCTCAAAAACAATAAATCCCCCTGGTATTGATGGAATAAGCTCAAAAATTGTTAATTTACCGGTAGATCATATATCTCTATCACATGTCTTAACCTTTCTTGTAAATATAAGCCTCCAATCTGGGAAATTCCCGAACGCTTTAAAAATAGCAGTAGTAATACCCGTATTTAAAAAAGGAGATAAAAACTCTGTTATTCAATATAGACCAATATCCCTACTCTCTATCTTCTCTAAAATCTATGAGAAATGTATGAAGAACAGATTAATATCCTACCTAAATAAAACTTCTTTTTTTAGTAAAAACCAATATGGATTCATGGCTGGGAGCAATACTGAAAAGGCGCTCTTAAATTCTGCTACCCAAGTATTTCAGGGCATAAATGATAAGAAATGTGTAAGCGGTCTATATTTAGACATAACAAAAGCTTTTGATTGTGTAGACTATTATGTCCTTCTACGCATTCTGTGGATGAGTGGAATTAGAGGTGTTTCATTTGACTGGTTGAGAGCTATCTGATCAACAGGAAACAGTGCGTGAGAATAAAAGGGTGTTTAAGTAATTTTGCTGGGGTACACTATGGAGTACCATAAGGATCCGTATTGGGAACCATACTATTCATAATGTATGTAAATAGTGTCTGTTCGGCCCCGCTTAAAGGTAATGTATATGCGTTTGCAGATGATACTGCCTTATGTTATGTCCGCAACACCTGGATAAAAGTGGCTGAGGACATGCAATCAGATTTGGACGCACTGCAGTTATGCTTTTCAAATCATTATATGATCTTGAGCATTGAAAAACGTTGTATATCAATTTCTGCTTAAGGGGGAAAATAAAATTGCCACTTACAATAAAATATAAATGTAAAAAATGTGTGATAAATAAATCCGACTGTTTAGAATGTAGTGAGATCGAGCACGTGATATTTGTAAATACTTGGGTATTGTGTTAGATAGTAGTCTAATCTGGAAGAATCATATTGTGCTATTAAAGTAAAAACTATTAAGCTATCTTAGGATATTTTATTTTTTAAACAAACTATCCCCAAAAATAACCATGAGAAAACTTTATTTTGCTATTGCGCATAGTCGACTAGACTACGACATCAGCTGTCGGGGAGGAACTTACATTACAAATTTAGATTCCATAATCAAAATCCAAAAAAGATTCATTAGAATGATAAGTGAAAAAAGAACTACGGATCATTCTTTGCCAATATTTAGGGAATTGTCTATATTACCACTACGTTATTTATATGTTTATAAAGTAATGAAAATTTTCTTTATCAGAAGCGGTCATAGAGATAGTATGATAACCGAGTATGAACTTAGAAGTAAAAGGAATGTATATGTCCCCAGAGCAAATAAAACGAGTTATATGAAGTTCTTTTCAAGTACTGCTCCTAGATTGTATAACATACTTCCTAATCATATAAAGACGAGTAGGAACCTGAACATTTTCTTAAAGCTATTAAGACGATGGCTAATTAATACTGATGATGCTGAAGTATGTTCCATGTAATTACATGATTTACGATTACATATATAATTAATTATAACGCTTTATACTATTGGTCTTTTTTTTTTTGTCTTCAGTCATTTGACTGGTTTGATGCAGCTCTCCAAACTATTGGTCTTAGCATAGTAATAGATTTTTGACTTATATAACTTAATGGGTAGCACCGGATGAAAGGTTTATTAGTATACATAAATATTTGACGAAGATTGTTCTTCTCTATACTTAACTGCAGAAAAGATAAGTTTTCACCAGAGTAAATCATGAATTGAACCAAAACTAATTCTCCTATATAAGATAAAACTGTTTACTTTTTGTACCCTTACTCAAACTAAACAGATTAATATAAAAGGGATGGTGCCACAAAATCGGCAATACCTTGTGGACACCTAATCATTCATCTTTTACAAAACTCACTTCCAATTATAAATCATATAAATTAAGTTAAGTTAAGCAATAAATATTAAATTGTATTATAAAACAATATTAAATTAAGTATGATTAAGTTAAGTAATGAATATTAAATTGTATTATAAAACAATGTTAATATTGGTTCTAGACTATGAATAAATAACCTTAGAGTACAATTATAATTAGTATTAGGATTACTCCATTAATTATTAATTTTGTAAAAGTGAAAGAAATAAAAGAATTTGAATTTGAATATCAGGAAAAAATTTTTGTCTTTCTTTTAATCAGTCATCGCCTTCCTAGACTGCCTGAATGCCCTCAATCTCTGTGGGCCTTCTACTGCCCCCCTGAAGGTCTCCAGCAGTCACAAGGGGTGTATCACCAACTTTGAGAGAAAATGTTTTAGAGCCACACTTCCCTTTCTTTACGTACTTTCTATACCTTTGATATACTTCATATAACAGTTTTTCCATATTACTAACAAGATTATTGCATTTTAAGTTCATAATCAAAATAAAAATACATCTTCTGCAAAGAAAGTAAAGTATAAATTTAAGCAATCCTTTAAATATATTTTTTAAATAACAAATATTAATGTATTTAAAATACGCACATATCTTTGCCAGTGGCGAAAATAATATAGTCGCAGAAATACTGAAATATGCAGCAGAAGAATTACGTGACAAATTAAAAAAATATTTTTAATAAAATATGGGAATAGGAAAAAATCCTAAAAATTTTGAAAATTGTAAATAATACATGCACTCCATAAAAAAGAAGATAAAACCGATATCAATAAATAGAGAAGTATATCACTTTTATCAGTCCCATATAAAATGCTATCTAAAGCACTATTAAACAAAATTCAACCTGTAACTGAAGGACTAGGTGAATATCAAGGTGGATTTTGACCACGAAAAAGCTGCACCGAACAAATTTTTAGCCTAATATGAGTTTTACAATATCAAAAATCCAGAACTGATAACAATTTTTAAAGATTACAGAAAATTTTTAAAATTTTCAAAATATTTCATATTTCAGGTAGGATTATCATAATTGATTGAGTATTATTTCTGCCCTTCCTAGCATTGTCACTCTAACATTTGTAGTGATGCATTTTGAAGTACCTCCATACTCAAAACTACTTTTAGCACTCCAAGAGCTCTAAAAGTACACAAAATAAAACTCAGATCAAGAAATTTCTACTTAAAATATTGGAATTTAAAACTGAGAGTAAAACATTAAATATAAGTAACCCTAACAGAAATAGTTTCAAAAATTAAATTATTAAGGGAAATATTAAAACCTTTCAAAATTAGAATAGATGCAAGATAAGAGGTGGTCTATCACCAATACCTTTTTTAACTGTCTCCTAGAAAAGGTTATTAGAGAATAGAATACTCTCGTCAACAATTTAGTAACTTCAAAATTTAAGAATAAAAAACGTCAAATTGGAACAAGATTTAAATTTCTAATTTCATCTTTGTAATCAATCGATTTAGTTACTCTAGCTACATATAAATAAAATGAAAATTAAAATTAAAAAAGGGAAAATGTACATATAAAATTGGGCTTCAAATTTCTTATGAAAAACAGAATAGTTCTCAAACAGCAAAAATAAAACAAAAACAATCAAGATAAAATAAAAAACAAAAAGAGGTCCATCACATCTATGCTAACCATGTTCCATTATTATAACAAAATAAAATTACTTTAATATTAGCAAAGATTTTATAGATAAAACATATAGCAATTTTAGAAGTAGATTTTTCTGGATTAGATAAATAAAAATTTTTTCAGCTCAAATAGTTAATAGTTACAGTAAGGCAATTTTAAAATCTTGCATCTGTGATTCTCAAATAAGAAAAAATAGGTCTGCAGTTACATCATGCAGAAGATGCTAGATTCTGATTTCCCAAAACTGATTCCAACAAATAAACAGGGAGACAGGTCAGCTGTACAGAAACAGTCCATAAACCAAGGCTTGGTCTCATCACAACAGAAATATTCAAACACCAAGAGATCGAAAAGAAAGTAAGAGAAGTGAAGAGCAGAATTTAATTGATTTTGACAGTTTTATTTCATCAACAAGGATTTGTACATCACAAACACGCTCTACAAAGTCAAAATGTTAATATTTAAGATTAAATTAAATCAATCAATATTTGAAGATAAATCCATAATATTATCACGTAAAAGTTCTCAATCATACATGTGATGTTATTTACCACAATAGAGAGGGCCTAAGGAAGTGTTATCACGACTGAGCTCCTATCCACTTCTTGCAACTACTATAAAAACTTTCTAACAAAACAAGTGTAATTGTTACTGATGCTATCAGAGAATCTAAGATAAATGCATGGGAGAAGTTCATTGCTGATGCTGATCCTTGGAGGGAGCCTACAAGGCTGTGAGGAACCAATTAGGTAGACATATCCCCCTCTTTCTGGTGAAGTGGCATTGTGAAGGTGAAACAATTATTTCGTACAGAAATAACGGTCGTAGAGACCGAATGGAGGGAGATTCCAGTAGTGCATAACAATAGGTTCACTACTGATGAGCTTAAATCTGCGGTAACCACCTTACATCCCAACTAGTGTCTGGGGCCTGACTCGGTTCCAGGCAAAATTGTTAAGGAAATAGTGTACAGACACCCTTAGACAATATTGGACGCATTCAACGTGACACTAGAAAAGATATGCTTCCCAGACTGTTGGGAAGGCACAAGATTAGTCTTGATTCCAAAAACCAAAGACCAAAATCCAGGAAAAACTACAAACAGACTGATATGTCTGTTAAATACCACTGGGAAATTATTTGAACGAATGATTGTCACCAGACTCAGGGGTGAAGTGAAACAAGAGGCGGATTGTCTCACAAACAATTCGGTTTTGTCAAAGGAAGATCCATGGATGACGCTCTGCAGTACATGATTAACTGGGTCAGAGAAATAGCGGGTGGTTCTTGGCGTCAACGAAGGATACCATTGGTTGTCCTCCTACACATCAAAAATGCTATCAGGAGCCTCCCCTGACCAATTATTAATCAGACCTTGATTGAAAAAAGGTTTAGTCCATATCAGATGTATTATAAATTCTTACCTTCATCACAGAACATTGCATGTAGTACTGAAGAGAGAGATGTCCCAGTTGAAGTATTCGGAGGAGTTCTGCAGGGGTCGGTCCTTGGACCACTCCTGTGGAACTTAGCTTTTGACGGGATGTTACATATAGAGTTCAATGGAGAGGTGGAAGTAGTGGCCTATGCAAATAACATAGCTTTACTGGTTTCTGGGTATTCTGAACAAGTGGAGGAGTATGCAAATGCCACGAACATCAAAATACAGGCTTGGCTGTCAGACAAAGGGTTGATGTTAGCACCCACTAAGACCGCAGTGACAGCATTAACTGGCCGTCATAGGCTCCAAAACATAATCATCCGAGTAGGTGATACAGACATCCAAACAACCGACATGGCCAAATACTTAGGCGTATGGTTGCATAAAAACCGATTACATATTGTACACTTGAACAAGGTGACTGAACGTGCAGAAACTGTCATTGGGAAATTAAAAAGACTGATGAGTAATCACCAGGGACCAAGCCCCTCAAAGTGAAAACTGATACTGTCCATAGCCATGTTAATAATATACTATGCTGTTCCGGCTTGGACGGAGGCTTTGATAAAAAAAACAAAACCTTGAATGAGTCTCATCTTTACAGCGTAGCATGAATATAATATAATATCGGCTAACAAAACTGTTTCACAGAATGTACTCGAGGTGATTGCGGGAGTTGCTTCTGTGCACCTTCGCATCCTGATGTTGAAAAGGATACGACATGATGTGCGGCGCAAAGAAGCTCGATATCAGATGTTGGAAGAATGGCAGACATACTGGCAAGCCTCAAACACAAGTTGTTGAACAAGAAGGATGATTCCACGAATTGATTCGTGGGTCTCCAGAAATCATGGGGACGTAGGCTTTCATCTCTCTGTTGTTGACTGGGCATGGAAGGTTTGGGGCTTACCTCCACCGTTTTGGCAGAAGGCCCAAACTGTTTTGCCAGTACTGTAAAGAAATAGATACCTTGGAACACACAATAGACTTGTGTGTATTGCCTGAGGCACTCATGGGCCATTCAAGGACTGTCACCGGATAATACCGTACAATACATGTTAAAGTAACATTGTGAATGGAACGCTGTAGCAAACTTAGTTAAGAATATTATAAAGACTAAGGAACGAGATGCTGTTGAATGAAATGGGGTAACATGGGGGTAGGGTCTTACAGAGGCAGCTCTGCTCATGAGAGGGTGGTTCGCTGAGGTGAACCACTCTTGATGTCTTGCAGTCCCATACAGTACCTGCTTATGTGCCCCAGCCGCTCACTTGTCATGTATTTACTAAAATGGGTAGGCGCACCCTGTTAAATACTAAAAATATACATGACATCCATAAATTAAAATTTACTTCATCTAGACAGCAATTTGCTGCCACACCTAGGTCGCTGACCAGCAAGTACCTGTCCACCTTATTAAAACGCTTGGAGTCTTAATTGACTGGTGGTCAGCCATATATATCTAGACAGCTTCACAAAGCAGTGCGGCAGGAGTCTTTTCCCTTAAGTAAACTACTGATGTCAATTGAACAAAGCAACTGCATTAAGAAACTCTCACAGAGTCCTACAGGCTCTCGCCACATTGACTCGCCGCTTGCAAGTGGCCAATATTCCCCTTAACCTCTAAGTTCCAGGGTGCCCCCCCCCCCAAGAGCAAAGCAGTCAAACATCAGATGTTTATTTGACTGGACCTCCCTGCAGACGCACAGCTCATCAGCTGCCAGGCGGAAACGAAACAGATATTGGTTTAAATTAACATGGTTGGTGAGCACCCGGGCACCTGCTGCCCTTTAAAACGAGGTCGGGGCAAGCTATTCCCCCCATCCTGTATAAATTTATACAAGGATCTTCCCTTAAGTCGTGGTGTCCCATTCCAGCTGCCATTTGTCCATCGCAAAGCTCTGCAGCCTCTTCCACAGGCAGGAGATGGGCAACTGAACAAAATTTAGATCCGGTGCATTGAGATCACCATTCCACTCCAGCACTGGCCTGGCTGAAACTGCATCCCAAATACCTCGGCCTCTTCGCAATCTCCACATGGTTGCCTGAACTTTCACTATTAAATCAATTGAGAGACTCTTTCCCAATAAGGCGGTAGCCTCAGAGGAGGTTGTTTTAAAAACACAAGTCAAACAATTAAGGCTCTGCGCTGGGCACTCCTTAAATTTTGAATAAGTGCTCTATTCATATCCAATTTACGTGCCCTCACAGGCGCTGCATATGAGGTCATACTTTTGGAGACACCTCGGTACACCATGAACATTTGACAGCCCGACAACCCATAGTCTTTCCAAGCAATCATCCTAAGTTTGTGCATTACTGAGACAGAATCTGCCGCTACTTGTGGTTGCTAAACAGTAACTTTTCATCAAACAAAACCCCATACTTATGAACTCTAACTAAGCTGATTACACAGCCTTTATATTAAATATGGGGGTTTATGACTGTACGATAATTTGTCTGCACACTTGAAAAGCCTAAACTTCATCTTGGGCACAAAAATCGTTAAATTTTGAATGTCTGCAGACATAAACTCTGCAGTTGAAGAGGCCGCTTGCACTCGGTCTTCTAGCTGTGGCCATGAATTATCATGAACTAAAAGGAGACAGTCGTTGGCAAAAGCCTGGACCGTAACCCCTTCTGGAAATCCATAGAATACCACAGCAGGGGACTGAGAATGGAACTCTGTGGGCTTCCCCTGGTAACAGATTTTTCCACAACTAGGTGCGCATCCTTAAAGAGCCATACGGTTAGGCAAATAGTCATGTACCATGGCCTGCAGGGCTATGGGAACATTGTGACGTTTCAACTCATAGAGGACAGAACTCCAACACAAGGAAGGAAATTCTGCCTGTTCATCTATAAAAATTGCCAAAACACATTTACAGTAGTCGGCACTTTAAACTTTGGCAAGAGCATTTAAGATGAAATCCTCAGTGCCAACCCCTTTTGTGAAGCCATACTGGCTTTGATTTAGAAAATTGTTTACTTCAATGCTTTCCCAGAACCATTCCACAACCAGTCTTTCAAGCAAATGCCGATTACCAGCAAGAGGCTGATGGGCCTATGCCAATCTCACTAGGTTCCTTTCCTGGTTTTACAAGCACCCTCAGCAAAGCCAATTTCCAACCAGTTGGGAAGCAGACCCAGCTTAGGTACTAAGAGAACAGCCTGTCAAGCAGCTCTCATATGACAGGCAGCAGATAGTACACAATATACCCGGGTCAAGTTGGTCAATCCCCGGTGCCTTTTTCAGTGCCATTCAAGAAACCACTAGGTCTATATCAATGGAATCTACAGCCAGTATGCCAGGGAAGGGCATACCCCCCGCCATAATTCTGACTTCTGCTTCACCCTCTGCAGCATCTGGAAACAGAGTATTGAGGAACGCCTAGTAAGTCACCCCAGATGTTAAAGTGAGATCACAACCACCAAACCCACATTGAACACTAGACAGCACGTGCTATGGCTTTGGCCAGTGATATGATTTTGCACTGCCAGAGGTTGTGTTGCAACTTGCTCATGGAGTCTTGCCATAACTTGAGTCTGGCTTCCTTGATGGCATGAACATACTCATTATAGGCACACCAGTAGATCTGCAGATGCTCAGCGCATACATCATCAATAATAATCCCCATTAGGGGCCAATGTTGGTATCTTCTCCTAGTGGACCTAACTCTTGTGCGCAGTACACTAAGGTCAGAGGACCACTGCTTTTTCCCCAGTTTCTGCCTGCTTTTAACAGATAGCTCCCTGGAAGCAGCAGACATGACGACTCCAGACACTCTCTGATCAGTGGACTGGCCACTACTTAAGGTTCCGTCCATTGGCGTCTGAGGCCGCTGTAGGATTCTATTGCAACCAGACTTGATGCTTAGCCAAATTGTTCAGCCATCAATTCCACCTCCTCCCTGTGCTCAATGTGCCATTCCAACCCCTGCAAGTCAGCTGCTGACTCACACCACAGCCTATCGTGATCCAGGCCCCTTAGGTTTTAACGACCTGAATCTGGAGCTCTTAGACCGCCTTTGTAAACGCTCTCATAGGTTATAAGCCTATGATCATTCACACTGGCCTCAGGTCAGACAGTCACCACTTGTACTTTTAGCAATTCACCCATCACCAAAGTGATGTCAATGTAACTTTCCCCCCCGTTTGGAAGAGGAAGTCAGTGGTTATTCTGCATCGTTAATCAAGTAGAGGTTCCTGGCTTCCATGAACTGTTCAAGACCAGCGCCTCTAGGGTCAGTGAGTGGTTAACCCCAGGTGGGAGACTTAGCATTATTGTCCAGAGCAACCAGCACTCTGATACCTGGGAGACTGCCCAGAATCCTGCTCAACTTCACCAGCAAGTCACTGATATGCCATCTAAGCTGGAAGTATCCTGACAGTAGTACTACATTGAGCGTATCCCTCGTGATTTGCATGACAGTGAATTGCTTATCAGACCATGGGGCATCCAGAAGACACCCAACGAATCTGAGCCAACCATGACCACCCCCCACGAGAATGAATAACATTCACCCTGTGGAAACCGACCACGTATGACTCCTGGATCAAGAGGACCTTGAGGTTGTACTCATCAAGGAGCCTCATGGCTTCACTGGTGGCCACCCAGGAATGATGCAGGTTTAACTACCCCCAGGCGCAAGCGTTCGACATGGTGGAGAGGCCGTCCTCAAAGGCTACCCCCAATTTAGGTGTCACCATAAGCTGTATTCTTTACAGCTCTCACCCGAGCAATCTCATACGCCCTACACTGCCCTGACCTGGTGTCCAGATCACTGACTTTCACCAAGGTACATGTGGCACACTCTTGGCAGGGCAATTTGTTGCCTTGTACCATGAAAGAGCACAGTAACCACACATCTCTGATTGTGCTCTACAGCAGAGAGAGGTGTGACCAAAGACCTGACACTTGAAGCATCGAGTGACTTCTATATGGTCTACAACCCTACATGAGGTCCACCCGAAAAACAGACGTCCACCAGCCACCTAGGCCTGCCGGATCTTAGGTGAGGTCTCTAAAACCCAGTGCCTCTTTGGGGCTTTCTTCCTCCCCAGCTGCCGAACCACCTTGGTTTCCCTAAGGAAGTCCTCGACAGCCATATTCAAGATAGGATTTTGACCGTGCCAAACAATTACAGTATAGGCATTACAGTTTCACCATTCCAACTGTAGCGAAGAAGAAATCCAACAAATGTTGCATTGATTAAACAGCATAGCTTGCCAAAGGATTCATCCTTTGAAAACCAAAAATGTGAAGTCATATTTTGAACACTCACCTTAAATCACAAAGAACTTTGAATAGTATAAGAACAATTTACAACTTTTTTTTTTGTCGAGTTAATAAATAAAAATTCTAATAAAAACTAAATAACAACAAAAATCACTTTTGATTTTACGGCTGACCTCCAATTTATAGCCTATTTTTCATTCCTAGTTCTTATATATCCTACAAGAAATTAAACAGGCTATATCATGGATACAGTGATTGGCAAATGTATTACTTAGTATACAACTATTCTATATTCAATCATATATAATGCCATTATATTATAATAAATGAGTTATTTACAACTTACTTGTAATTCTCCAGTAATTGCACTCAATACGGTAACTGTTTTACCACAAGCCGCATATACTGACAAATTAATCGGCAATAAACATGAAACTGGTTCAGAGCCCAATTCAATTTCTTCTGGTTCAATTAACAACGAACCAGATGGACTATGTTGTTGACCGCCACCGCCGGTAACATGATTCATGGTAATATTATGTCTTCGGTAAATTAATAATCGTCCATTTGTCAGCGCAATAAATACACTATCACAATGTTGTCTGATTGAAATAATACCACCCGATACTGGAATCATTTTCACTTGTTCAGAACGTTCAACATCAGCCACGCTATATATTAGTAATCTTAAACAGAAAAAAAAACAATTAATTAATCTTGAAATATATTGTATGCAGCATATTAATCACACAGAATGACTGTGGTAAACTGTTACCAAAATATAATAACTAAGAGTTAAAATTATACAAACAATTAAAATTTAAGAACTATACATTTTATTATTAAGCAAATACAGAGGGTCCCATATAAAACGCAACCCATCAATCACTCATCCATGAAATTTCAAAAGTCAAGCTTACTCCCCTACTCATTACTGAAATGGACTCGTCCAACATCTGAACGTCGTGGCGATGCAGTAGAACACTACCGATAGTAACAACAATGCAATCATAATGTTCAGTGTATTGCTAGAGACAAGATGGTGTTTTCGCTAGATGAACGTGTTTTCATTGTTGAGTCGTACTTCAGTACGAAATCAGTAGTTGCAGTGCAAGATTTGTTTCGCCATAAGTACCCAGATAAACCAGCTCCTAACAAAACATCAGTATTAAGGTTAGTTGCAAAATTTAGAGAGACCGGTTCTGTTAATAACAAAGAACACAAAAGATCTGCGTCAGTGTTGAATACAGATACAGTCACTGAAATCAAAGACCGATTACTCGCCTCGCCAAATAAATAAATCAGACGTTTGTCTGCTTAAATTAATTTGTCTAATTCAACTGTTCATCGGGCGACCAAACAATTACAATTACGACCTTATCGCATTCAAATGGTTCAGATGGTCTCTTTCAATCACAACCATCTATTCTTACAATCCTCTTCTATAAAACTAACAGGTTCCAGAATCATGATCCCTGCACCCTCCACTAACACTGAAGGTTTCACACAAAACCTCTTCCTATATCTAACTTCAATTAGACTACGCACTCAGATCATTACTTGATCGAGTCTTTAAATGCCAAAAATACTATCCTCATACCAACAAAGACAATTTTGTCCTACAATTCAATTTACTAAAAGTCCCCATGGTTTACTTTTAGATCTAGAAAAGATTCACAAATTTAATAAGTCTCTAATGGAACACATACACTCTCTCTCTCCCAGCTCTAGTCTGCTTTTGGAAGCAAGGCCTACACCCTCCCACACCACAGCTCCATCACAGAGTTCTCCACACATTTATTCTCTTCATAACAATGAATATCTCAGGTAACTAGGGCTTTATGCCAAAACGCCTATCTTAGCCACCAGGTTGCTTTTCTATCTATATATCTATAACAGCACCAGAACTCTCTCAGCCATCCTCTACAGGGCTAAGAATCTGAAGAAATGTTCAATGATAACATCTTTCATCACGCGGCACACATCCACAGAAGTAATAGAGGCACATATACAAGTTCCTTTAGAAAACCCCAAAGGAAAAAAATCACATGGGTTCAAATCAGGTGAACTTGATGATCACCACAAACTAGATCTCATCCTGTGCAGCTCTAGCATAATTCCATGCTGACTGATCCAGTAGTCAGGAAAAATGTCATTCAACTGATCCTATACAATTATGCCAGTACAAGGTGCACCATCTTGTTACCAAATAAAATTCTCTGGTGCATCTTGCCATTGAGGAAAGAGCCAAGTACGCACAATAACCAAATTAGCAACTCCTGTTACACTGGCTTCAACGAGAAAGAATGACCCACAAACTTTCTGTAGGGATATATACAGAAAACATTTAATTTTGGGGAGTCCCTTTCATATTACAAGAGTTCATGGGGATTTTCTGACCTTGTTATTATATGTATTAACTTTTTACCAAGATGAAATGTTGAATTGTCACTAAACACAATATGATCAAGAAAGTCATCATCTAAATGCTGCAACATTTCGATCATTAAATTGGTATGCACAGTATAGTCAGTAGGCTTCAAATCTTATAACAGTAAATGATATGGACACATATGTAAACGTTTCCTTAAAACATTCCACACTGTAATCACTGGCATTGCTAGTTCACTGCTGGCCTTTGTAATAAGTTTTTTTGGATTACCAGGAAGGACAATCTAATATGTTCAACATTTTCATAAGATATTCTTGATCATCCAATTTTTTTTACACAGACATCCCGTCATTTCACATTGATTACGCTACAGATGAACATTATTGTTCCTTGGAAGATCACAATTTAACTTTCTACAGAATGCATGGCTTTCAATTCAGGAGTTGCCATTTTTGCAAATGGTGCTGTCAGTGGAAAGCTAAGGAATCAATCTACAGCCATGTGCACAGCTAAAACTATCTTTTTTTTTCTTTGATTCAATCTTTCAATCAATACTTTATACTACATCCAAGATACGAAAGTAAGTCAATTATTATCCGCAATGTAGTTATAAATTTTATTGTAATACAAATAGGAAACTTACATGTACATCATTTTTCAACATAGTCTCCTTGCATTTCAACGCACTTGGTCCATCATTGCACAAGCTTCCTGACACCCTCATAAAAGAAGGTTTTTGGTTGAGCTGCGAGCCAGGAATGCACTGCTTCTTTCACCGTTTCATCCGAGGTAAATCAAGACCCCCTTAATGCCTCTTTGAGTGGACCAAACAAGTGGTAGTCTGAAGGGGCAAGATCAGGACTATACGGAGGACGAGCCAGTACTTCAAAGTTGAGTTTCTGGAGCGTTTCAGCAGTGTGGGCAGCATTATGTGGACGGGCATTGTCATGCAACAACAGAAGACCTTTCGACAGCAGTCCTTGGCATTTGCTTCGAATTGCAGGCTTCAGCTTGGCAGTAAGCATCTCACTGTAACACAAACTGTTTATTGTCGTGCTCCTATCCTCATAATGTTCCAGTACTGGGTCTTGTGAGTCCCAAAAAACTGTAAGCATCAGTTTTCCTGTGGACAGTTGGGTCTTGAACTTTTTTTTTACAGGGCGAATTTGGGCATAATGATTGATCTGTGTGTGTTTCATCACCAGTGATGATTCTGTCTAAGAAGATTTACATCCCGTTTGTTACCATAGCGATCCAAATGTTTTTGGCAGATGTCCAAGCGTGTTTGTTTATGCAACTGTGTGAGTTGTTTTGGGACCCATCTTGCACAAACTTTATGAAACCCAAGTCTGTTGTGGATGATTTCGTGGGCAGAACCATGAATAATTTGCAGACGATGTGTCACTTCATCGATAGTTACTCGTCTGTATAAGAAAATCATGTCACGTGCACGCTCAATGTTTTTCATTTGTAGTGGTAAATGGTTGTTCGGCTCCTCTGTCATGCGGAACACTTGTGCAACCATTTTTTAATTTTTCAATCCATTTGTAGACACTCCGTGTCAGCAACACGCTGTTCCTATACTGTACCAAAAGTCTTCGATGACTTTCGGCTCCTAATACACCTTCTGATCACAAAAAACGGATCACTGAACGCTGCTCTTCTTTGGTGCAAACAGAAAGCAGAGCAGCCATGGTTAATGGAAGGGCAACGATAATTGAACTAACCTAGCAGCATCAAACCTGCACAGACATAACAACAATTAAACCACACATGCGTCATCTGCGCAACACGACAGTACTACCAACATAAACAAAAATTTACTAAATTGCGGATAATAATTAACTTACCCTTGTATTATAATGAACCCTGACATTTTTTATTGAACATCCAGGTAAAATGATATTTTATAAATTAATATATTGTATTAAAATAACAACAAACCTAAGGTGACTGCAAATACACTAACACAACTGAAAAATTTAAAGCTGAATAACTCCAAAATAGATAACATGATATAAAAAATGAGTCAATGTTCAAGAGGGACAAATATGCTGTAGCAACCGGTCTTATACCTGCAATCATTGCATCATTCTGGTAGTATACTATTATAACTGAAATTAATTACACTTTATTAAATAGATGATGCAGACACCATATGATTTCCTTGTATGTCTATTAAATTACATATACACATTTTTGCTACACTTCATTTAATTATTTACTTATTTCATCTGAAAGTGAGAAATGATCCTTAATTCTTTAATAAAACAATGAGAAGTAAAGACATGCTGTCGAACTGTGGTTTTTTTTGTTTTTGGTTGGCTTTTGCTGGGATTTTGTTGATTTGGACGTTTGGAAACTTTCGGTTAATTATTAATGGATATGTTTGTAAAGTTTTGAACATTTTGGACAACGGACTAACTTTTTATTAGTTTTTTTGTGGATCGACCCCTTATTGCCATTAGCAATAAGGTTCATTATTGACTAATTTATTAGTCTGCGAGTTATAAAAAGAGAGTAGTAAACAACTACTTATAAGAATTTCAACTTATTTTTCATATAAAGTGAGTAAATAATTTTTTGCTAAGGTAGTTTATAAGTTTATATGGGGATTCTTTTTTCCCATATTCCCGTAACTCCTAATCTAAAACCCCCTGGGTTGTGTTTCAGGTCCTTCCTGACCCCTGACCCCCAAATCCGACCCTGAATTTGGGTGGATACATTTTCATGATCCCCCTAAAAAAAGCCCCCCATGATTTTGGCGAGTGGGTATTCCAATTAAGCGGAATTTGGCGCTGAAGATGGCCCATGCATTAGTTTTTTGACCAGACTTTTGGTTCAACAATGAAAAGAAGAAGATCACTTCCGCTCTAAAACCTGGTAGTTCAAGACCTCCAGCACTCTCAAAGGTGAAGAAAAAATATTAAAGGCAAAAACAGGTGCAGAGAGATATCATCGGAAGAGAAAGAAGTTGTGGGGTCAATGGATGAACTAATTACTCAGTTAGGACTTCTAGGGTTTAATTTGAAACAAAGTTCAGGAGCAGGCCTATTGAAATGTATAACAATACATGAGAAGGAGCTTTGTAGAATACACAAAGGGTTTAAAGGACTGATGGAGTTGTCACCATCCCTTACAATTACACAAGCAACACAAATTGAAAGGGGTCTCGCGAGCTCAGGATAGGAGAACTGTTGGACAAAGACTTATCTGATGAGGACTTGGTAGCGTTATACATTAGAAGATGGCCAGTGGAAATAGTTTCAAGAGTTTCTCAAGTTGAGGAAATACCCAGTGTGGGAGAAATAATTAGTTTTTATGACCTAACAGGTCAATCCAGGTGAAGAGATCACCCTGTTTGTGGTGTTGTGGGAATGATCTCTGGAGACATTGTCAAAAATGATACAGTTATCATAGGATATGAGCAAGCTAAAAATCCAGCCAGTAGATACACTATTTATTATGAATCAGTTAAAGGAGAGGAAAATGCAGTAATGATAATATTAAAAGCCACGAAGAAAATACTAGAAATCACTAAGGTAGCAACTTTTATGCTACCAGGAGGCAGACTTGGGAACCTTGTTAGGAAAGTACTGGTATATTTAACAAAGGGTAGAGAAGACCGAGTGAGAGTTTGGATTCCAAAATCAGAAGTTGTAAATCAAGAAAGCAAAAGTCCGTGGATCAAGTGTGCTACTCCACCTGTACAAGACAGCCAAAATAATAGTCGAAGCAGAGGGCAGGTCCTATGCAGATCTTTAAGGACTATGAAACAAAATGTTACCTGAGAAGAGGCTGGAAAAGTGTTGTCCCTTAGGAAAGGGAATAATGAAGAATTACGAGTTGCGGGAAAAAAAGGCTGAGGCACTTACTACTACGTTACAAGCTAGGTCAATAAGAGGACCACAGGCGGACATAGAACAATTGTTCATCTAAGAGATATTGACAGTGAGAACAGTAAGCAAGAAATTAAGGATGCAACAGATTAGGTAATCGGAGATGTAGACGAGTATAAGTTCTCATCAATAAGACCTGCTTAAGGTGAAACCAAAAATGCAACAGTGGTTACAACATATAGCACAGCGATGAAGTTAACAGAGGTTCACATACGGATAGGCTGGGTACATTTTTGTGCCTATATCCGAGTACCTAAAGACAGATGCTATCTTTGTTGGGCTTCAAGCCATGTCTCAGCAGATTGCAAAGGAGTAGATAGATGTCAGTTATGCTTCAACTGTGGGAAACCGAGCTATAAGAGCACTCAATGCAAAGGCCTGACAAAATGCACAATAGATGGTTTGGAGGGCCACTGATCTGAAAGGTATATGCCCCAGAAATGAAGATACTACAATTAAATATGAATTGTAGCAGATGGGCACATGACAACTGCTAGGAGTTGGCTATGCAAAATAGAATAAACATTATAATTGTTTCAGAACCTAATGTATCAGTGACTTCTAGGCTGGAATGGATAAGAGATGAGAATTTGACAGTGCAATTGGCTTTCCTTCAGTAGGGACTCCGGTAGAAATATGTGGAGCTGGAAAGGTTATGTCTGGACAGACTTGGGGGAGGATACTGTGATTTTCGCTGTGTAGCATTCCCCAAACACAAGAGTTGTCAGTTTTGTGGCTCTCCTTGATGAAATAGGTCATGAGATTCTAAGGTTCAAAGGCAGAAAGACAACTTTAGCTGGCGACTTTAACACTGTCTCCAGAGTTTTCAGGGACTGTGTGAAACTTAGAGGGACATTTAGCAAAAAAAATCAACGCTTTAGGGTTGAATTGTATGAACAATGATAAACCCACTTTTAGTCTTGGGGAAGCCAGCTCAGCAACTGACTTGACTTTCATTTGTGAAGATCATGTAACTACTCTAATTAATTGGAGAATATTAGATGAAGAGAGTCTGTCGGACGATTACATAACAGCGTATGAGGTAACAACAACACCACGAATGATTAAGCCTGGTAGAACTATCACCTTGAGGCACAGGTGTGTTAGTTTTTTGGAGGTGATTGGTGAGAAAGTGGCTGACGTAACAAACCCTGTAGAACTGACAGAAATTGTTACTATAGAATGTAACAAGGCAGGAGTCCTAGTACAAGTGCCCGAAAAAAGACATACATATTGGTGGGGACCTGAGCTACAGGTCTTATGTAAAAGAGCTGGACGGAAGCTACAAACAGTTAATAGACATGAGTGTCAACTTCGCAAGGATGAGGCCAAAAAAGAATACATGGAGGCTAGATCCAAATACACAGGAGCCATCAAAAAAGCCAAGAGCAAGTGTTGGAAAGACCTTTGTGAAGATATCAATAGAGACCCCTGGGGAAGCAGGTACCAGTTGGTTTCTGGAAAACTAGAAAGACGATTGCTAGTGATACCAGAAGACAAGGTGCATGAATACATAGATGTACTTTTTCCGAAGTAAGTAGATCCATGTAGAGATGAAATAGTGGCTGATGAAATACCAGTATTCACTATACAGGAATTAAAGACTGCAGGCAGGAAAATGAAACTGCATAAGAGTCTGGGTCGGACGGCATTCTGGTAGAAGTCTTCCAGATACTGGTGGAAGAAGTGCCTGTTACAATGTTGGACATAATGAACAATATGCTGAAAGGCGATTTTTTACCAAATTCATAGAAAAGATCAAGACTGGTTTTAATAAACAAACCCGGTAAGTCAGGAGCTACAATTCCTTATAGACCAATTTGTTATAAATAATTTTTGTAAATTATTAGAAAGGATGTTATAGGCGAGGTAATATTGGAGAAAGAGCCAGTGGCAATTTGGATTTCGATCAGGGAAATCAGCAACAGATGCTGTGAAGGAGATGATAAAATTGGTTGATAACATGGCAAAGGGCAGGTGGCACACGTGCCGAATTCTTGTAATCATATTAGTGGATGTATATAATGCTTTTAGTTTCCTGAGGTGGGAAGCAATATTTGAAATGATGAAGAGTCAATATACCGCCATATCTCAGACGAATGATACAGAGATACTTATAAGAAAGATTTTTGGTATACCAATTAGGCAGTAGTGAGATTGAATTCAAAGTATCACGTGGGATACCTCAGGACTCAGTTTTGGGACCCATTTTATGGAATCTTATGTTCGATGGGATTTTTCACTTAGAATACCCAGAAGGAGTGCAAGCAATAGCTTTTGCTGATTATCTTGTGCTAATGGTCACTGCAGAGGAGGAAACTGTAGCGAGAGTAGCAAATGAGACACTAAATATGGTAAATAGATGGATGAGAACTAGATGCAGCTCTCGTACGAAAAAACAGTAGTGGTGATCTATATGATGGGGAGACGAATTATAAGGCATATTCCGATTGTAACTGAAGAAGGCCCGATCCATTTCATCAGAAATACAAAATATCTGGGGATGTGGCTAGACTACAGAAGGTCCTTTACTTTTTTCATGTACAGGAGGTTCATACTAAAGCTAAAGAAGTGGTACAAAGTCTAAATAGACTATTAAGAACAACTACTGGACTGCGAGCCTCAATTAGGAAACTGTATTCACATGTGTTGAATTCTATATTGTTATACGGTGTGACAGTGTGGCACAGGGCTCTGAGAAGTGACAGGAGTAAGAGGTACTTAGAGGGAGTATAATGAAAAATAGCGTTACGAATAGCATGTACCTATTCGTTGGTGTTAACGAATGTTATTGTTTGTAATTACTGGGGTGTTACCTATTCAGCGGATGGCTCAAGCTCGAGTAAAAATTGATGGAGGGATGAATAAGGAAGATGCACAATGTGAGTTAATAGAAGAGTGGCAGACAAGGTGGGTTACCTCACAAAAAGGCAGATGGACCCAACATTTAATAGGTGAGATCAGGCGGTGGATCGGGAAGGGATCTGGTGAGCTGAATTATTGGCTCACCAATTCCTGACCAGTTATGGCTCATTCCGAGCCTACCAGTTCAGAAGACACAAGATAAATAATCCGGAGTGCCGGAGTTGTCAAGTGGTAACTAGATGTTAAAACAGTGCTAAATCCAAAATTTCAACATCCTACAGCTAATCGTTTTTGAGTTATGTGAGATACATAAGCACATACATACGTATGTACAGACATCACATCGAAAAACTAGTCATTTTTTTTTAATTGGTATTATTTATGGTGAAAATGTATATTTCCATTAAAATATGAAAACCGAAATGTTTTGCGATCACAGTACTTCCTTTATTTCATACAAAGTAGTAAAAAGACAAAAATCCTTTGTCCTTATAAGTTTATTTCATCATTTTCTATTTTGAAAAGATGAGCAATTGGTGTAAAAAATACTTTAAACTGGTAAAAATTATCAACATATATTTTATGATGTTCATAGAGTTCTAATGAATTTTGGTGCTCTGAGAAAGAAAAAAAAAAAAATAGATTAAAGAATTAGAAAAGGATTTTGAAACATCATTGTAATGTGCAATGATGCTTAAAAGTTATCAAACTATGGTCATCTGCATTGCTGCTTCTGTCTTTTATTAATATATTAAAAAAAAAATGTTTTTATACATTGGAGTTGAATATCCCAAGTAATTTTTTTTTCATATTTTATCGCTTACACTTTTTTGAAAAGTTTTTAAGAAACTTTTGTAATCTGTACCTATAAAACAAGATGTTCTGAATGCCTAGTAAAAACTGAAGATAAATTAATCAAAATTTGTACACACATTCTTCTTACAGTGAAAATGCACATGACAAAAGGATTTTTTTTAAATTCCAAATTTAAAGGATTAAAATGGGGTAACATTAAATTTTACTATCTTTTTAATTTGTCAGTAACATATGACAATACCATCTTAATTTTTGGTGTGCAATCAATGTGCATGTGAATATCCAAATACCAATTTCTATATTTTTTGAAATTCGACCTTGTAAGTAGTGAAAGAAAGATAAAAAAATTTTGAACGATTTCTAATTTCCCATTTCCAACTATACTAAATGAGATATTCTATAGATTTGGGCATTTTTTTTATTCTATAGAATCCATTTTTGGGTGTTTTTGAATTTTTATTTTTTAAGAGGCACGACGACAGTGTATTGCACGGCCATACAATCAACACGGGCACTGCAACTGTTTACCAGTTGCAGAAGACTGGCAGAAAAAACTGGCTGCACCTGCTCCTGAGGAACAGAGTATGGTCCACATCCTAGTGGTTTGTCAGGTACCGTATAAAGGATGGGAATCAGCTATAACTACCATTTTTAAGACAGAGGCTAACTATTTCAAAACCTGCACTCTTCAGCTCAAAATGTTGGGTCCTGTATTGAGCAAACTGCTGCTCTGAAGAAATTACAATACACTGATAGTTTTTAAAAATTAAACAAGCTTTAATTTTTATTTATCATTATTATTCTAAAAAGCCTGAGGCAGAGCCCCTGGCTAGACAGGATGGGCAAGGAAAGTGGGCCCTAGTAATAAAATATAATTTTATTTCTAAATATGACATTTTTTCAGATAATTACATTTAATCACTAAACCTTGAATAATATTCAACTTTTTAAGTGTAACCTGTTTTACACTTTAACCACTGTAAAAGGAACAATAGACATTTTAATTTCAATTATTGACAATATTTTTAAATGTTCATCATTATGTACGAGATATCATTAAACATTCCTGGCACCTTCTGGTTTTAACAGTACTTATGACAGGATAAATTCATTTCACAGATCACAGAGAAACACAATGATACACTTCCAAGAGAAAGATAAAAATTATCCAACAGTATAGTTACAAGAGACAAAAACTTTATTTTTTTTATTTTTATACAATCCATTGACATGTTAATCATCACAATGGAAATCAATACTGTTGCAATGGAAATCGATTTGAGTAAGGAAATTTCATTTTAACAAGAACAGGCAAAGTTCTCAGAAATTTTTCTTGAGTTATAAGGTACTGTTTTGTACTAATTCATCATCGAGTGGAGACAATGTAGTCCTATGTAATAATATACTTTTCCCATAGAAATAGGAATAATAGAAATGAATTACATAAATATAAGTTGTAGAAATGAATTTCATAATTTGTTGGTTTTCATTAACAGCAGTGGTCTTTCTAATGGCTGATGCATGTAAATCATAAAAAAATCTTAGTACAAATGGCACAATCTGATTGTGCTTTTTTTATAGTAATGAGGTTCATCATATAGTAGCAATTCATGGTAAAGAGAGTGAAGGTGTCACTTTTATCAATGAATATCACCTTTGTTTTGGAAGATTTTGTATGCTTACATGCAACAATATATTATGCTCAGTGAAAAACAAATGGAAAATCACTTCACCACTAACTTTTCCTAACAGGGCTGGGGTATTAGAAGCCAGTTATTTCTAGAAACAGTTTTTCCTAGCAACTTGAACAACTTGAGAATCACGCTGGCTTGTTTAAAACTATTTTAATGCCATTCAATATACAAGTATTTCATCATCTATTTATATTTTAAGGTCAAAGAGTGGCAAAATGAATGAAGAAAAATGCACTGATTCACCCTTTGAGAAAAATCATGAAAAAAGAACAAATGATCAGGTTATTTTCAAAACAAAATGCTAACAACAATCACACTGATTAAGAAATATACTGGAACATTCACCGCACACTTCTGACTTGATATCATGACAAATACAAAAAGTCTTAACCTGTGTTCCATGGATTAAGATAAAATGATTTTACAATTGAATAACAGCTCTAAAACAGTAGGAAGATACAGATCTGAAATTTAAGGAGTGTTAAGTTAATAGAACAGGCTACCTTGTATAAAACGTTCATTGCGACAGTGCAATAGTTATTAAATAGTAAGCAATCGAAATCAAGCTGTGCAATAGAAAGTTTGTTTTCACTACAATAACATACTTTTGAAAAGTAGCAAAAAAATTACCATTTAACACCACTAAACACAGAACACAATAATCTAAAAGGTGTAGTAACTTGCTGAAATCAGCTTCTAACACGAGCACATATAATTTCTGCACTGACAAGAGGTGAACAAACAACAAAATATGTATGATATATACCGACTGACTAACTGTAATATTTGATGTAATGAAACACGTTAACTAAATTATTTTAATGTTTAAGGAATTAAGTAGATGATGAAAGTAAACACATACCAGTTGCCTGAGATAATATTAACCTAGTCTAATACATTAAAAACTATTATAGGTTTAAGAATAGACTGAGAGAAAGGAATTAAGTGCATCAAATCATATGCACAAGCAATGATAAAGAAAACACGTTTTTTAATCATATTATTACAGACCACAATAGACAAATATATAATATAATAGAATTTTTTTTGAGATGACAGGCATCGACTTCTTTGGTCATTTTGCCCTATGAGAATGGAAATTTGTAGCGCATGAAAAATGTCATGCCTGATAGGGATTCAAACCCCATCACCTCTGGATGAAAGGCTGAGGTGCTACCAATCTGCCGCAGAGATCAGCATCTTACGAATTAGTCACCTTGAAAGTAATGTAACAGTTCAAATTTGGAAGAATTTTAGAAAAATATCACAATTAAATATGCAATTTCAATATTTTTATTACACAAGGAATTATTATACATGATAATATTGAAATTGGAGTAAAATCTGACATAAATTGCATCTTATGAAAACAACAATGTGGTAAGGTAAATGAACATCTCATATATGAAATAATATTCACAGTTTCCAGTGAAATAAAGTTTAGTAAATGATCACTAAACTGGACAAGAAGTCATGCTATTGATTTTTTGGGGGGATTCTCATGGTGTGGTGCTTATAGACTAACTGGAAAAAGACAGGATCATCTGCAGGGTGTATTGCACTTTACTAACGGACTAGCTGAAGGGTGCTATTCTCCAGGCTAAACGTTCAAAAGAAAAAAACTCTTTAACCACAATAATGCACCCACACGCATATCTTGGGTTGTTGCTGCAAAAATCCATGACTTATATTTCGAAGAGCTTCCACATGTGGCAACATATTTGCTGGATTTGGCTGCTGGCGATTACTTCCTCCATCTAAATCTAAAAAAATAATTCACTGGGTGAAGTTGGAAATTCAAGCTGAGACAACTGCTTCTTTTGCAAATTTGGAAAAATCATATTATACAGAGTATATTAAAAAGTTAGAAAATTGTTGTCTAAATGTATCAAATTGCAAGATGACTAAATTAAAAAAAAAAAAAAACAATTTTCTAAAAAATCTTGTTTTCTTTGTCAGGCCAAGTACTTTCCAAATGATCCTCTTAATTATCTAATCTCTACAATACAAATAAAGAGTCGCTACACAGATTTTAAGTTGTTATAAATTAGTTACCTATGATTATCGGTTCCCATCCATACCGTATCAGATGACCTTACATATTCCATAGCAGTTATTCTGGCATCGATTGTTGGCAACTGAATAATTGGTTTTAGGGTTGTGCTGCATACTTGAGCTATGCTAATATTACTACTGACACCATCTGTTGTACATACCCACAAATAAGACATTTTTCCACAACATGAAGTATAATAACAACCAGAAACAACCTAAAAACAAACAATCACTTATATTATTTATTCAAACGTAAATCTTTTAACAGATAAGTTATGCGAGATGCATATGTACAGAAATCAAAATTGAATAATGAAATTGAAATCAAAATGGATATTTCGGTTGAAATCTGAGAACTGAAACAATGTAAATGATAAATGTTATAAATGACAATATAAATAACATATTAGATATCAGTATCTTTTTTGGGGTAAAGATACTGGATCTGCTTAGTAAATATACACAGAAATCTCACACAGCATTCAAAAAATGTTCCCAAAAATCTCTATGCTAAATGAAACAGTAACTAGGCAGTGATCCATGAGATACTTTACAATTAACCTTTTATCAAACAGGATGTACTCCAGTGCTTGCTGATTAATCCTAATAATTTATAATAATAAATGCAGAAACAGAACTTCCAAATTTAAATAATTTCATCCATATTGTTTTCATAATCTACTGTATTTAATTTTATCAAATTAAGGAAAATTTAATATTATTGTAATCAATTTTTGTTCTTATGTATTCAAGAAACACTGATTTTTATATTTCTTAACTATAATGTTTTCCTGGTTATAATATTTATTGTGAAAAATGCCGTACAAACATTTACTATCAAAATATAAGTAAAAAAAATAGTTTCTAATAAAACTGGATTGAATTTAAATAAATTAAAATAAATATACATTTATAATTATACCTTATCCTTTTTAGTTTTCCCAAATGTGGTTTTAATTTTGTGTAGATGCTCATGATTATATGGAGTTATTAAATTTTATAAAAATTTTTACTGGAGAAATTACTTTTTAACTATGTTGTTAACAGTAACCAACAAAGCCATAAAATGGCAATGATAAAGAGATTAATCAATTTTCATTTTGAATAGTTCTATACTACACCTGAGAGTTGAAATTTGAATTTTTTTTATCTCAGTCACTTGATTGGTTTGATGCAGCTCTCAAACAGTCGTTTCACTTCAGTGTACCCCTTACATGCAACATCCCATTACATATTCCAAATATTGCCTGCCTGCGCAATTTTTCCCATCTACATGTCCCTCCAATATTAAAGCAACTATTCCGGGATGCCTTAATATTTGGCGTATAACTGTGTCTCTTCTTTTAACTACACTTTTCCAAATGCTATTCTCTTCAATTTGCCGCAACACCTCTTCAACTATTATTTTATCCACCCATCTGATTTTCAATATTCTCCTAGACACCACAATTCAAAAGCTTTTAATCCTTTCTTCTCAGGTACTCCAATCGTCCAAGTTTCATTTTAATATAAAGCTACACTCCAAACATACACTTTCAAACATGTTTTCCTGTCATTTAAAGTAATTTTTGATGTAAGCAAACTATATTTTTGACTGAAAGCTCGTTTCGCCTGAGCTATGCAGCATTTATATCACTCCTGCTTCGTCCACCTTTAATAATTCTACTTCCCAAGAAACAAAATTTTTCTACCTTCATAATCTTTTCTCATCCTATTTTTATATTCAACAGTCCATCTACATTATTTATACTACATTTCATTACTTTTGTTTTGCTCTTGTTTATTTTCATGAGGTAGTTCTCTTGTAGGACTTATTGCCATGCCATTCACTGTTTCTTCTAAATATTTTTACTCTTTGCAAGAATTACTATATCATTTAACTAGTCATGCATCAAAAATCTTAACTAGAATTCTATACAGAAGAATTGAGAGGAGAGTGGAAGAAGTGTTAGGAGAAGACCAATTTGGTTTCAGGAAAAGTATAGGGACAAAGGAAGCAATTTTAGGCCTCAGATTAATAGTAGAAGGAAGATTAAAGAAAAACAAACCGACATACTTGGCGTTTATAGACCTAGAAAAGGCATTCAATAACGTAGACTGGAATAAAATGTTCAGCATTTTAAAAAAATTAGGGTTCAAATACAGAGATAGAAGAACAATTGCTAACATGTACAGGAACCAAACAGCAACAGTAATAATTGAAGAACATAAGAAAGAAGCCATAGTAAGAAAGGGAGTCCGACAAGGATGTTCCCTATTTCCGTTACTTTTTAATCTTTACATGGAACTAGCAGTTAATGATGTTAAAGAACAATTTAGATTCGGAGTAACAGTACAAGTTGAAAAGATAAAGATGCTACGATTTGCTGATGATATAGTAATTCTAGCCGAGAATAAAAAGGATTTAGAAGAAACAATGAACGGCATAGATGAAGTCCTACGCAAGAACTATCGCATGAAAATAAACAAGAATAAAACAAAAGTAATGAAATGTAGTAGAAATAACAAAGATGGACCACTGAATGTGAAAATAGGAGGAGAAAAGATTATGGAGGTAGAAGAATTTTGTTAATTGGGAAGTAGAATTACTAAAGATGGACGAAGCAGGAGCGATATAAAATGCCGAATAGCACAAGCGAAACGAGCCTTCAGTAAGAAATATAATTTGTTTACATCAAAAATTAATTTAAATGTCAGGAAAAGATTTTTGAAAGTATATGTTTTTGGAGTGTCGCTTTATATGGAAGTGAAACTTGGACAATCGGAGTATCTGAGAAGAAAAGATTAGAAACTTTTGAAATGTGGTGCTATAGGAGAATGTTAAAAACCAGATGGGTGGATAAATTGACAAATGAAGAGGTATTGCGGCAAATAGATGAAGAAAGAAGCATTTGGAAAAATATAGTTAAAAGAAGAGACAGACTTATAGGCCACATACTAAGGCAACCTGGAATAGTCGCTTTAATATTGGAAGGACAGGTAGAAGGAAAAAATTGTGTAGGCAGGCCACGTTTGGAATATGTAAAACAAATTGTTAGGGATGTAGGATGTAGAGGGTATACTGAAATGAAACGACTAGCACTAGATAGGGAATCTTGGAGAGCTGCATCAAACCAGTCAAATGACTGAAGACAAAAAAAAAAACTAAATCATTAGCAAATTGTAACATCTTTATCTTTTTATCTTGCACTGTTACTTCAGATCGAAATTGTTCTTTAATACCATTAACTGCTAGTTCTATGTAAAGATTAATAAGTAATGGGGTAGGTAACATCTTGTCGAATTCCATTTTTTATTACTGCTTCTTTATGTTCTTAAGAACATGAAGCAGTTTGGTTCCTGTAAATATTAGCAATTGTTCTTCTATTTCTACACTTGAACCCTAAATTTTTTAAAATGCTGAACATTTTATTCCAGTCTACGATATCAAATCCCTTTTCTAAGTCTGTAAATGACATGTATGTTGGTTTGTTTTTCTTTAATCTTCCTTCTATTATTAATCTGAGCACTAAAATTGCTTCCTTTGTCTCTCTACCTTCCCTGAAACCAAATGGTCTTCTCCTAATACTCTTCCACTTTCCTTTCAATTCTTCTGCACAAAATTCTAGTTAAGATTTTTTATGTATGAGTAGTTAAGCTAATTGTTCTGTATTCTTCACATTTGTCTGCTCCTACTTTCTTTGGTACCACGATAATAACACTCTTTTTGAAGTCTGACGGAATTTCCCCTTTTTCGTAAATATTACACATCAGTTTGTATAATCTATCGCTTCCTCACCTGCACTGTGCAGTAATTCTGCAGGTATTTCATCTATCCCAGGAGCCTTTCTGCCATTCAAATCTTTCAATACTCTATTAAATTCAGATCTCAGTATTGTATCTCCCATTTCATTCTCTTTGACTTCCTCTATAACACTAGTTTCATTTCCTGTGCATCATTCTTCAATATATTCTACCCACCTATCGACCTCTTCTTTCGTATTATAGATCCGTGTACCATCTTTGTTTAACACATTATTACATTTTAATTTACGAAACAATAAATTCTCCTTCACTTTCCTGTATGCTCTGTTTATTCTAACAATGATGATTTCTCTTTTCACTTCTGAACACTTACTTTAATCCACTCTTCTTTTGCTAATTTGCACTTCCTGTTTGTAGTATTTCTTAACTGTCAATAGTTCCTTTTATCTTCTTCAACACTGGCAGTCTTATACATTCTATGTTCATCTATTAGCTCCAATAAATCCTTTGATAACAAAGATTTTCTACCAGTTCTCTTTGTTCTGCCTAAGTTCACTTCTGCTGATATAAGAATTTCCTTTTTAACATTCTCCCATTCTTCTACATTTTCTACCTTACCTTTTTTACTCAGACCTCTTGCGATGTCCTCCTCAAAAATCTTTACCTCTTCCTTAAGCTTCTCTAAATTCCACCCATTCATTTGACACCTTTTCTTCAGGATTTTAAACCACAATCTACATTTCCTTATCAATAAATTATGGTCACTATCAATGTCTGCTTCAGGATAAGTTTTGCAGTTGACAAGTTGATTTCTAAATCTTTGTTTAACCGTGATATAATCTATCTGATACCTTGGACTATCATTTGGCTTTTTCCATGTGTATATTATTCTATTATAATTTTTAAACTGAATATTGGCAATTACTAAATTATACTTCGTGCAAAACTCAATGAGTCAATCCTGTCTTTCATTCCTTTTACCCAGCCCATATTCACCCACAATATTTCCTTCCTTGCCTTTTCCCATGCTTGCATTTCAATCTACAACTATTATTGAATTTTCATCCCCTTTTATTTGTTTAACTGCTTTGTCAATTTCTTTGTATATACACTCTATCTCATCATCATGGGCACTTGTAGGCTTATAAATGTTAAGAATTGTTGTCAGCTTAAGTTTTGATTTTATCCTTATTACAGTGATTCTATCGCTATGGATTTTGAAATATTCTACTCTCTTCGCTATCTTCTTGTTAATTATGGAACCTACTCCTCCCTGCCATTTATTTGAAGCTCAATTAATTCTAAAATTACCTGACCAAAAGTCGTTTTCCTTTTTCCACCAAACCTCGCTAATTCCTACTACGTTTACATTTACCCTATCCATTTCCCTCATCAACTTATTTTAGACTTTTAACATTCCACACTCTCGACTTATAGAATGTTATTTTTTAATTTTCTGGTGACCTCTTTCTTAGTAGTCCACCCGGAGATCCAAACAGGGGATGAATTTACCTCTGGAATATTTTACCAAGAAAGAAAGATGCCTCTCCATCTTTGTTACATGAAAATGCAGGGAGCTGCATTTTCTTGGAAAAAAACAGCCATAGTTTTCCATTTCTTTCAGCTGCACAGTACTCAGAAGATCGAGTGATAATGATATGACCGTTTTTAACAACGCCATTACAACTACAGGAGTTGCTGCCCTCTTCCATGAATAATTTCTTTGTCTGGCTCTAACAGACACCTCTCCGATATGGATACACTTTTCTTTACTATGTGAATAATATACCATTTTTATTTCAGAATTTTTTGTTATTCTTTGACTGGTTCCAATCATTAAAAATAATTTTGACACTACATCATTTCCTTGTAACCCTGTTAAATTACATATACACATTTTAAAAGTACATAAAATTTTATTTCACTAATAACTCTGATTTTTTTTCATATTTTTTTTTTATTATTATTGAATTATTACTTATTGTAAAATTTTTTTTACAATCAGAAGTTAATAATTATTAATAAATCCATATATTTAAATTTAAAAAAAAGTTGAAGTTGGATTCAACCGATGTACTATCCCCTTGTAAGATCCAAATATTTCATTAATTAAAATTTTATTTGGCTATAACTCTGGAACCAATGAAAATAAGTACCACTTATGATGTATCATTGAAAGGCTCTCAATGAGGGCTTACTACTGCGGTTAAGAAAAAATTCAAAAATCAATTTTTTTGGATTTTAGGTTTTTTTAGGACACTTTTGCAATCAAAAGGGGAGGTGCATGTACAACTAGATATTGCAACAGTCCTAATTCAAAATTTCCACATCCTACGTCTAATTGTTTTTGAGTTATGCGAGATGCATATGTACAGAAATCAAAATTGAATAATGAAATTGAAATCAAAATGGATATTTCCGTTGAAATCTGAGAACTGAAATGTTTCATGATCACAATGCTTCCTTTACTTTGTAGAAGGAAATAAAAAATTACGAAACCGTTTAAAAAATCAGGCCACCAATTCTTTAAAGATACATTTAAAACATTTCTTTTACAGATAAAAATATCGGTCTGATGATGAATTTTTAAATGTTGTATTTGCTCGAATATACATCAATCCCAAATATAGGTCAAAGCCCCCTCGCATTTTTTTAATTAATTTTCAGAAAAAAGTTGGTAGAAGTTTTTTTCTACTAAACAAAATTTTATCATCAATAAGAAATTAATTTAGAGATTTATATTACATAATTACATAATATTATAGATCTTGTTATACTGTTATATTAGTATTTTATTATACTATTATATATTATACATATTTGCTTGAATTTTATATCTAAACAGCATCATAATAAAAAAGTATGTAAAACTGTGTATAAGATTTTTAATAAGAGATAATGATGATTGCAATTTTTAGATTTTTATTTAAATTGTTTTTTAAATTTTCATGAAAAAAAAGGCATTAAACATTCACTCACAACAAATGAACATTTGAATTGACACTATCATCATCACTACTGCAATCTGAAAATAAGATATTGTTTTCACTATTTGATCATGGGGAAACCAGGATACTAAGTAAAGATGGGTGGGGAATCTAGAAAGAATACTGAATGGAAGAATTACCAAGAAAGCAGTGGGATATGTTGTATGCTGCACCAGTTTGAGCGGATAGGATGAAATTTCATAGTTACAGAGATAAATTATCGAGAGCCCAACGACTATTACTGTTGATGGTAATGGATAGTTATGCGACAGTGAAACTGGTTGATTTTATAGCTCTAGAGAGACTACATTTTCTTCCATGGAAGAAAATGTAAGAAAAACTTCAATTCAGGCAAATACATAATACTAATTAATTTTTTTTCTAAAAAACCCTAAAATTTCTACATCCTGTTCAATGTGTATTTACAATATTTTCTTTCTATTCAACGTGTACTGTAATGTAGTTTCCTAAATATTATTTTGTGTGTTTATATTTCGAATGATTAATATGGACTTTAATCACATCTCTTATTTTATAATTAATTTATTATTCTGAGATACTACTCTGATCAATATTTACCAGCTTCCCATAATCCACCCACAGAAATGTTGGGGCAGATTATTTTTTTATCAATGGAATAGCATAAATATTCATTTCATGATGTAATCAATACATATAAAATGTATTATTAAATATAAATCAGAAAAACAACTTTATTTATTCTTAGTACACCTCAATATTAATCTGTAGATCTTAAAATGACTTTTCAATCGATTGTTGAGAATGATAATGATACAACATTTTAATTCTAGTAAAATAAAATGAAAATAATTTAATAGACAACCATTTCTGGCTGCAGAAATGCATACATTATTGTTTTTAATTAATTTTTATCTTTTATTAAATCTATAAAATATACAATTTATGTTAGTTATAAAATTTATTATTACTTTTTCACACTTGGTAAAAAAAGCAATTTTATAAATAAGAACATAAATATTAGCTTTTTTGTTTTTGGAATTAAAAACTTAACTTGTTATATTATATATATATATTTTTTTTTTTTAAATATAACTAATGTTTTAGTTTTTGCAATTTTAAACATCATGATGTACAGAACACACTATTCACAATCAGTGAAGTGTAACTGTATGTAATGTTCAAAAGATAAATATAAAATGAATTGTTTTTATGAAGCAAAGTTTTGATTAATGATATTAAATAAGAAACAAAATAATTTAAAAAGATTATGTGAAATTTGAAAAAATTAACTTCAGTAAGTAACCTGAAAAAAAAGAAGAAAATATCCAAATTCATCATTTTTAATTTTCTCAGAATCGGTAATGTATATTAATAACATTAACAAGTGCCCCTGTATAAATCCACCTTGCAACTTCTTCCTTTGAATCTAACAGTACCTAATCGACGGTTCATTATATTGTAGACTTTGGTATTCTTGTCCTATGTTTTTGTAACATTTCTTATTCCAGTAATAAAGAATTATTTGCTTGATGCCCAAGCCATTTTTCGTGACTTGCTCATCGTTACCAAACTTAGTTTCACATTAAAACCTTTTGAGAGAACTAAACAAAAAAAACTGATGGTGAAAGATCAGGACTGTAAGGTAGATGAGGCAACACCTCCCAAATCAATTTTTAAATAGCTACCTGTGTCTTTTAAGTGATATGAGAATCGAAGTTATGCAGAAGCCTTTTGAGAAAAACCTGGGATATTTCCTCCTTAATGCAGGTTTCAATTTATTTTCTAGCATGTCACAATAATACATACATAGTTGATAGTGACAATATTCTTTCAAATAAGCACACTGAATTGGAACTTTACACTCTAAAAACAATGTTAACATCACGTTAACATCTGATATATAAGTTTTACATTTTTTCTGGCAAGTGAACCCAAACGTTTTCACTCTGTACTCTGATGTTTGGGTTACAGATCAAAATGATGAATCCAACTTTCATCTCATGTTATTATGCAATCTAAAAAAACCATTAACTTCTGCTAAAAACCACTACTTAAGTTCAGTATAAATGTGAATTCTAGTGTCTGTGATTTTGAGTCAACTGTCTAGGAACCGACCTCAAACATGTTTCCCAGTAATTAGGCTTTCTGGTTAATGGAATGAATATTGACAGATATACGTTATAAATTTCAGCAATTTCCCAAATTTTTACGTATCAGTCCTTGCAAATAAAGTCATTAATATGATTTTGCAAAACATCAGTTAAAACTTTCATTAATATTCAGCTAAGATGAAAATTGTCATACTTCTGCCCAATTTAAACTGATTGATCCACTTATAAAAATTTTCACATTTTACACTTTTTAATGTACTATTTTAACATTAAAAAGTTAATTTCATCTGGTATTACACCTTTATAAAACAAAAATCTTATCACAGCAAGCTGTTCTGCGTATCTGTTGATATGCTTCAAGCGAAGCTATTTGAAACAAACAAATAAACCTATAATATTAGAAACTTTTTGAACAGCGGATACTTTCTATGTCAGGGATACAGACTTTAACATTATTATATAGTATATGCTATTAAATATTTTTTCCCGTTGTTGCCATTTTTCTCTTTAATTATTGAATGATCCTTGTATGAGTTTGTAAGGGCAATGAGTAATTTTATGTACTTTTTATTATTTCTTTTTATCTTCAACACAACCTAAAATAAAGTGTAACAATCATATCTAAGGACAAAAACGCTTTTATGAAACTCGTCATTAGACATAAGAAAAAAACTGTAAGATTGATATCCACCTAAAACAGAACTACAGCTGATTCACTGGAATACAAACAGGTAATGAAACAATTTTTAAGACACCTTTTCCTGTTGTAAAATAGTAAATACATACTAAACCCACAATTTTATATAAATTAAGACCAAAAGAAAACAATGTATGATGAAAAATCAAAATATTTACAAAGAACAGAAAAAAGCAATCTGGTGTTATTTCCCTGCTATATATCCAGCAGAACAACAATCATAATGAGATTAAATAAATTATTTAACTATTTTAAGATACCTAATAAATAATTCATTATACCTATAAGATGTTAGAAAAAGAAAAACTGACAGAAAATATAGAAAAAGGAATTCCATATGTATCAGAAAATACAAGGTCAAATAAAAAATTATCTATATTTTTACCATAGCATATCTTCAGAATTATCGAACAGTCTTTTGCATTTGCACACTTATAGTTGGTACGACTGTAAATTGGTACAACTTTTATTGGTATCAATAAAAGTTGGTACGTGTGCAAAATTTTATCCCGATCACTTCATTTGCGTTCTGGTTATTACAGTGCAAACATGTCCACACAGCTAGCAGTTTGCACCAACGAGGAACAACGAGCAGTGATTCAATTTCTACGGTCAGAGGGTATGAAAGGCTGAAATTCATCATAAACATTTATCACATAATATGGGGACAGTGTTATCATGCTTAAGTGTTTTTTCATGGACTGAGAAGTTTAAAAGTGGCTGGACAAGTGTCATGCATGAAGAGGGATCAGGGCGCCTGTCAACCTCTACCACGGATGACAAGATTTGGCAAGCTCGAGAGATGGTTCTGGTGAATAGGCAAGTTACCATCAATGGAGTAGTCTCTTCTTTGAACAACAGTCATAGTTCTGCCCATTCATCAAATCATCCACAACAAGACTGGCTTCTGTACACTCTGTGCATGATGGGTACCAAGTCCATCAAGTTAAATTCTGAGATACTGGAACATCTTCCCTACAGTCCAGATCTTAGTCCCTCAAACTTTCATCTGTTTCGGCTGGTCAAGGATGCTTTGCAAGGTTGTCAATTTTCCACAGACTTAAGACGTGCAGGAAGTGGCGCAACAGTGGTTTTGTGACTAACCAAAATCCTTCTTGGAAGGAAAATGCAAGTTTGGCAACCACTGGACCAAAAGCATTGACAAGATAGGTGTCTATGTCAAGAAATGATGTACATGTTAAATCCCTACCTTTGTGTGTAAATAAATTATAAAACAAAAAGCGTAAAGAATCTTTGACTTGCTCTCGTACTACCCACGTACAAGTTTTTAGTAAATGTTTTTCAGTAGCTAAAAACTAAAATTGAAGTTAATAAATTAAATATTACATACTGTAATGTAATTATGTAAAAACACCTCTCTCTACTAACTGTAATTTTGGTGGTCTTTTAAAATATATAAAATTATTTTATAATAACCTAATTTTTGTTAATACATACATCAGATTGTGATTGTGAAGTATAAACTGGATGAGCACCGACGAATAAAGGCATCTTAGTAGATGGCCTCAATTCTTGTTCAGGAACTTCCCATGCAGGTGAATTACTCGGATCCAATGCTAGTCTTGCCAATCTCAGCTCTAAAAAATAAGTTAACAAAACTAATCATACTTATTAACAAAAAAATCTGTATAATGTTATACCTAAAATTAGGTATAACAAAATTAAAATTCAAAAAAGATGGACATCATTGACATGAGCTTTCCCTTTATTAGCCTTCACAATCCCAGGAGTCAATATGACTGGTCGTATATGTACGATTAATAGCTTTATCATATCGACCTTTCATAAATTATGATGTGGAAATCCTTTTAAATCCAAAAGATAGCATCTACTGTGTAAGGGTTTTAGGGCTTAAAATCATAACCACCTTAGGACAATCAATAGTTAAGATAATAATTAATTAGCATAATTTATACCCATATTTTTGATAATTCTCAAACCATTAAACAGTGGTTTTCAACACTGGATGAAATTTCTTTTCTTTTAATAGTTTTTAATCACTTTATTTCCAGAAAATCTTTCCGTAAATTAAATTATATTTTTTTACCCGATGACTAAATTGAGACTGAATCTAAAAAAGTCATAGATATTTTTGTTTTCTTAGATTTAGGTTATAGAATATCTCTAACTTTTTTTTGGAGATGATGAAGCTGTTTAATCTGATTACCAACAATGAGTGAAATTCAGAGAATATTTCTGTTCTACAAGAGCTACAATGAAAATACTGCTAGCATTTTAATGTGTCATCTCCAGAACATCATGACAGATCTTTAAATTGAATCTTAAAACATTTTCAAACGATATTCAAATGCTATGATAATTGTTACCCAAGATTCTTCGCATCACTACATGCCAATCATTTTCTGCATACAGCTACAGGAAATGTCAACTTTTAAAAACCTTATATTAAACAATAAATCTCACTTTAATTTAAATCACTAACAATGAATGAAACTGCATATTTATGCTGGATCACTGTGCATTGCATCAGTGTCAATTATCTCTCCCCGTCGATGTATTGTTTGTGCAGTATTATCACTGATCTCTATCAGTAGTAGATCTCTATCCATTTTTTTAAGTGTAGGACCAAGACTGATCATATTTTCTCATCTGGTAGTCAAGAACAAACTTAGCATATGGTTTATTCATGCTGTATAATGAGACAAATGGCTGCATACAAAACCAAAGTAACAATGGAGTTCTTCATTGACTTTTAGATAAACATAGATCTAATTCACTTGACCTCCCTCTTCATGATTTAACAGCCACTGATTTTTTCTTGAGGCAAGGCTATTTGAAGAAATGCGTATTAAGTCAACAAACCAACATAAAAGCACTTAGCAATCCAAGCAGATCATTCATACTGAAGTAAAGAGATTTAAACAAAGGAACTTTGTGTTGTGTAATACTCTGAAACATTCCCAAAAATTTTCAGCAAGAGAATGAGAGGTATTTGGAGAACACAATCTTCTACGCATAGTTCTAAAAAAATTCATGAATTCTATTTTCTACAGAAATTTTATAAGCAATGCAAAAGATCTTTCTACTTTAAATCCTTTAGTCTTGATCAGCCCATCCTGCATGACGTGAACATTGTAAAATATTAAAATATTTTTTTATTCATTTGTTTTGTAGATATATGACACATCATATTATAAAAAAAAAACCATTATCTTTTTTAGTGTAACATTTAAAACTTTTTGAAAAATTTGTTGATATTTTTGCTGAAATATAAAAGTTTTATTTGGATATTATAACACAATGCCAGTTTAATATTTTTACAAAACAATGCCATGCAATTATTTATTACCACCTCTTAGATAATAACTCAAAACAAATATTAACCTAAACTATTAAATTTTGATATTTATTTATTTATTATTAACCTACAGACTGACAATTGCAGAAACCTTTTGCTACTTTTTTCTAACGATAGAAGAAATTCTGTAGTCTTAAGAAATGCCAACTCTGACTGGAATTCAAATCCAGAACTTTCAAGATATCATCCTAATAACATTGGAACTAGTCATGAAATTTAAAATTAATTTTAATAATAAAAATTCTGAATTGTTCATTGATAATTTAAAAGTCTGTACCTCTAATAGCATGAAATTTCTGGGTCTTACTTTCAACAGATGATTAAAATGGGATATTTATAAGTACAAACTTTGCAAAAGATTTATCTTCACCTGAGTGTATGCTGTCACTTTTCTTTCATCCTAAATTCTTAAACAAGGATAGAATAACTAGAAACTTGAATTTTTATTAATCATTACAGTGTCACATTCCAGGCAGAAAGAATATAGTGTTAGAACTGTAAAAAACAAGTAATCACTATTACCTAAAATGAAAGCCAAAGATTCATTTAGAAAAATATCCAAAACAGAATCCTGATGATATAGGAAAATATATATAAGCACTATAATCCTCAAAGTTATGTATTCCATAATAAAATTTCAGCCCAAATGGTTTAAATCAACTATTTTCAACCGATCAAGAAGAGCTTTATCTTGACATACTGCAGAACAAAATGGATTATGTCAACAACAATTCTGAATTTTTTCAGACTATATCAACCAATGTTCATGGATAAGATACAGAAATGAAGGTGTCAATCCCATTGATGTCTGGGAAAAAATCCTGGCACAAATAAAGCAAGATGAGTAAAGAGTAGTCAGTGATGTTGATACTTTCTTTGCACTGCAGTAAAAAATCACTCCTAAAGATTAACATTTCATAAAGACCAAAAAGTTTTCAGTCACCTTGATGTCAGCGTTTGCTGCAAAACATTAGACCTGTGGTAATTGCACAACCAAAAGCTCATGACAAATGGAAGCTCTTTACACTTATTCTAAAACTTTTCACTTGGACATGCATCGCTCTGGATTTTGGAAGCACATTATTACTCTTGGAGTATGAATTTCTGCGATTTCCACTTAATTCCATATCTTTAAAATACAACTTAAATCATGGACTTGAAATCTAGCAGCCCAATATAAAGAATATGAAAATATAACTAATTGAACGTCACTGTGAAACGAGACTACCACAAATTCTGAACAAAATGAAAACAGTGAGTTACGCATGTCAAGACAGAAATATTTATTAAAAAAAAAAAAAAAAAAAAATCAGAAATACAATAAATGTGACATTTTCATTGTGATGGCCTAACAATGATACATAGAGAACACATTTCATATCATTAATTAAATTAAATACAGTTTTAAATGTAATTGTTGTACTCTACGTCTTATCAGATTCAGTTTCAACCTGAACAAAAATTAGATAAAAATAATGAGCTGATAAAATCAATATTAAAGGGCTACTATGAAAAAATAATTACAACTTTTTGAGTACAAGAATTGTTCTTTATTTTGTTGAAGACTTGAATATTCATGGCAATTTAAGCAAATCTATGTAAGTTAATAGACCAACTGATCAACATTACCTGTAATCCATTCCTTTCTAATGTCTGGACTTTCCATTTGAAAAACATAGCTGTTATCTTCCTTTCCTTTAATGTGTAACTGCAAACAACAAGAATCTACCCATGCCATTTGTTCATCCTTCTGTTGAATTTCATTTTGTATCCATGACATAACAAACTTTGTTTTTTCAACATTCACTTCCTAAAAACAAAATATGTAGATGAAAAATTAAACATAAGAATGAGGAAGAGGTTGGGGTGAGTAAGGGGGAAGAGAAAGAGAGTGAGGGGGGATTATAAAAACAAAATGGTGATGTTAATTGGAAAATAAAATAAAAATTTAACAGTAGTACTGGTTTACAAAAGTAAAAAAATGGCCAATCTCAGCAAGAATACTTATCTGTACAATCATTACAATAACAACGATAAACATAATTTTTGTTTCCTAACATGCGATACATGATTTTACTCTGTTTTTTTATGCTGAAAATGAATATGAACTCAGAATCTTTCTATCACCCACCATTTCTCAAAAATTTTTTAATTTTAATTAAAGGATTTTTTCATTTTTCAACATATAGTTACCATTTTAAGCTTCTGTATTGTATTTTGATAGCTCATTTTTTATTGTTTAACTTCCTTAACAAATTTTTTAACCTATGAATAAACAGTACTAGAAAAAGATGTTTAATCATATCATAGTCACATATTATGACATTATATCTAATACTGAAGAGCGAGCCTTCATGGGCAAGATTAATCTGTACAGGTCAAAACATGTAGCTGAAAACACAGCTGTGCTTTTGTATTAAGCACTGGATTAAGGAATGAATTAATTTTGTTCAGTCTTATTGCTGTTTTAGGTTTGTTAACACTGCAATGCCTCAAAATTGTGTAAATAATGTGGATGTCTTTTGTAATGTATGTGGTGAGTTTACCGTAAAATCAAACAGAAAAAACATTACACCTTTATTAAAAAAGGATATCATTTGTAAAATTAGTGATTAGGATAAAATGTGGGCTCCTCACAGAACAATATAGTATGGACTAATTGTTCTGTTTATTTAAAATTAAATGACTTGGTTAGGGATTTAAATTTATCAAAAAATCAAGCTGAACTGTTATGATCAAGACTGCAAGATTGGAATTTACTTTAAAAAAAAAAAGTTTCAAGCTTTCGAAGCCGAAAAAAAGAACTTAATCAGTACTTTATTGATGAAAATAATTTGGTTTATTGCACAAATACTGATGCACTCAGGACAAGTTCATAAACCAAAGGACTGGCGCCTTTTCATAGATTCATCCAAGTATAGTTTAAAAGTGGTTCAACTACACAACAGTAACAAATGTCTTTCAATATCAATTGCTTATGGTATTAATTTGAAGGAGACATATACTGTGATGAGACATGGAAAAATAAATTATAAAAAACATAACTGGAACTTATGTGATGATTTGAAAGTTATAGCTATTTTGTTAGGCATGCAGTTAGGCTATACTAAATACATGTGTCTTCTTTGCAAATGGGTCAGCCGAGCTAGGGATAAACATTATGTTACCAAAGAGTGGAAGAAATGAGACAATTTAACTCCAAATAGGAAAAATATTATTTATGATCCCTACATTGAACCCAAAAAAATATTTTTACCCCCTCTCCATGGCAAGCTAGGACTAATGAAAAATTCTGTAAAAGCAATGAAGAAGGATAGGCCCGGATTTTTGTACATCAGGCAGAAATTTCCGAATGTAAGTGAAGGAAAAATTAAAGAAGGAATATTTTTTGGTCCTCAAATAAGAGAGTTAGTCAAAGATGATTATGTAACGGTAATGTTAAATAATGTAGAAAGTGCACTTTGGGCTTCATTTTAAGAAGTTTGCAAAACGTTTCTTGGCAAACAAGACTCCGACAATTACCACGATATTGTTTATGAACTTCTTACTTCATACAGAGTTATGGGATGTAATATGTCTTTGGAAATACATTTCCTCCACTCATATCTGGATTTTTTCCCGGACAACCTCAGAAATATAAGTGACGAATAGTGAATGTTTCTACCAAGACACTTCGGTGATGGAAAGCCGCTATTAAGGGAAATGAAATACTAACATGCTAGCCAATTACTGTTGGACATTAATTCAGAATGTGCCTGAGACTATTTATAAAAGAAAAGCATCAGAAAAATCATTCTAACACAGGTATGGTCATGCAAAGTTATAATTTTACAGATTTAACTATATTTTCCCTTAAATTTTTTTGAGTATAATTTATTTAAAACTAAGGGTGATAGAAAAATTGTATTTACAGATCTGTAATGTACGCAAAAAAGCAATTCAAGAAATGAAGCAATTCACTTAGAGAAAATTAAAAAAAATTTTTTTTTTGTCTACCGGTGTAATTTGAATTTATCTCATACAGAGGAATTTTATTAATCATTTTAAAATCCCAGTAAAATGAACTTAATTTACACACTGGGTTAAATTATTTGCAGGGATTTACGGTAAAAAGTTTTTACATCCACGATCACAAATTATAATTTAATAAAATGGAATAATCTTAATTTTCCAGTTTCAATTCACCTGCAGCAGTAATGTTATTAAATAAAAGCCATTGCCACACTCCTGACACACCTGGTGACTAATGGAAATTGTCACCATTGCATCATACAGAGTCTGTTTTACTTGAGGTTTTTGATTATTATACTAGGTTTGTTGTTGAACTATCTAAATATATTACCACACCTTTGATACTAATATCCCTGAATGGTATCACTGTGATATATGACACCATCAGAAGTTTGTTATTGTGGGAAGCTTTCGAAGACGGTCATCACCATATCAATGCTTGCGCCTGGGGCAGTTAAATCTGCATCAATCCTGGTTGGCCACCAATGAACCCATGAGGATCCTTGAGGAGTATGACCTCGAGGTCCTCTTGGTCCAGAAGCCATACACGGTCAGGAATAGGGTGGTCAGCTTCCATGGAGTTGATGTGATTCACTCTTGTGGGGGACGGCCACTCTCTGCGATCGTGGTCGGCTTGGTCTCGTTGGGTGTCTTCTAGATGCCCCATTTTTCTGATTAGCAATTCACTGTTGTACGAGGCACGAGGAATACGCTCAATGTCATACTAGTGTCGGGATATTTCCAGTTTGGATGGAGTATTGACGACTTGATGGAGAAGTTGGGACGGATCCTGGATGGTCTCCTGGACATCAGAGTGCTGGTTGTTCTGGACGACGCTATCGCCAAGTCTTCCATCTGGGATTCACCACTAACTGACCCCAGGGGCGCTGGTCTCACACAGTTTGTAGAAGCCAGGAATCTCTACTTGCTTAACAGGACAGAACAATCGTCGACTTTCTCTTCCTAACTGGGGGAAAGTTAAATCAACATCACCTTGTGACGGGCAATCTACTTAGGAGTTCAAGTAGTTGGACTGGCCCAAGGCCAGTGTGAGTGGTCGTAGGCTTATAACCTATGAGATCGTTTACAGATGCAGTCTATGAGCTCCAGATTCAGGTCGCTATAACCAAAAGGGTCAGGATGCGGCTGCCTTACAGGAGTTGGAATGGCACATAGAGCACAGGGGAGGCGGTGGAATTGATGGCTGAACAACTCAGCCAGGCCATCAAGACTGGCTGCGATAAGGTCCTACGGCGGCCTAGGCTAATGAACGAACCCTTGGGTAGTAGCCAGTCCGCTAGTCTGCGAGTGCCTGGAGCTGTCATGACCTCCGCTTCTGGGGAGCTGTCTTGTAGACACAGGTGAAAACCCAGGAAAAAGTGGTGGTCCTCTAACCTGAATATGCTGCACGCAAGAGTTAGTTATGCTAGGAGAAGATCATCCCCTAACGGGGATTATCATTGACGACATGCACACTGAGGGTCTGCGGATCTATCGGCGCGCCCGTAATGAGTATGTTCATGCTCTCAAGGAAGCCAAACTCAAATTTTGGCAACACTCTATGCGCGAGTTGCAAAGCATACCTTGACAGCTCACTAAGTTATGTTACCGGCCAAAGCTGTTGCACATGCTGTCCAATGTTCAATGCGGGTTGGGCCGTCATTTGTACATGGTGTACCGAGGTGTCTTTGAAAGTATGACCTCTTATGCTGCATCAATTTAGGCGCACAGACTGAACAGAAATCGAGCACTCAAAATTTAAGGAGTGTCCAGCGCAGAGCCTTAATCATATGCACTGATGTGTTTAAAACAACCTCCTTCGAGGCTACCACCATATTGGGAAAGGCTCTCCCAATCGATTTAGTGGTGAAAGTTCAGGCAGCCATGAGGAAATTGTGAAGAGGTAGGGAGGCTGAGGTATTTGGGATGTGGTTTCGAGGCGGGGCTGTATCTCCCTGCATCTCCTGCCTGTAGAGGAGGCTTTACAGCCTCACGATGGAAGCATGGCAGCAATAATGGCACGCCACAAGTAATTATGGTAGGTACTTGTATAGATTTATACAGGACGATGGTACGCTTATAGTTCATTTTTAAGGGCAATGGGAGCCCAAGTGCTCTCCAACCATACGAATTTGAACCAATATTTGTTTTGGTTCCACCTGGCAGCTGATGAGCTGCGCGTCTGCGGGGAGGTCCAGTCGAACGAACACATGATGTTCGACTGCCCAGCTCTTGAGGGGGCCAGAACTCAGGCCACTCTGGAACTTAGAGTTTAATTTAGAGTACAAGCGAGGCGAGTCAATGTGGTGTGAGCTGCATTGTCGGACCATGTGGGAGTTCCTTGATGCCATTGCTTTGTTCAAACAGCATCAGTAGTTTAAGTGATATAAGACTCCAACCGTTTGCCATAGGAAGCTACCCTTGAGAAATGGCTGGCCATCGGTCAAATGCAGCTCCTAGCGCTATAATATAGTAGACAGCTACTTTCTGGCATTCAGCAACCTAGGTGTAGCAGCAAATTTGCATCCTTGACAGAGTAAATTTTAATTTATTGACAAGTCATATATTTTAGTATGTAGACGGGGTGTGCCTACCAATTTTAGTAATATATGACAAATGAGCAGTGGGATATGCAAGCGAGTGGTGTAAAGCACCATGCTTATTCACACAGTTAGGTAAGCTCTAGAAGTCGTTTGTGATACGGACATCCGGTCTTATGGTTTAGCGCAACCGAATGGGGTGGTGGTGGGAGAAATGCCAGACAAACTAAATTAGAAGTTTGTTTAATAATAATAGTAGAGTATTCCATTTTAATTCTACAAATGATCAGTGCATCATTATTTTGTATATTGATATTTGGTATATGATAACTACCCACCTTGTAATGGCCAGAAAAATATTTTTTTATATTTACCAACAGGTAACATTTACCTGTCGGTATTTTACTAACAGGTAAAAACTGTCATTTTTGTTACTTTTTCCATGAGCTGTAGCATTTTTATTTTACATCGTACAGATGGTCAAAAAGGGTTTTTTGGAAAGAGTAAAGATGGAAATTCATATTAGTGTACTCAAAATTAGTTTTGTTACATATCCAATTCTTGTAATGTTTAGTGAAGTTACATTTACAAATTGTTTTTTTTTCTTAAAATTTTGGGCTCAAAATAAGTAATAAAGGGCTTAGCGTAACAGGCTTGGTTTTACCTTTTACCTTGTACGTACTAGTAGTACTTATAAAAAAAAATTGGACTGTTACAGAGAGTCCTTCATTAAAAAAATGGCCACCAAATCGTAAGATTTTAAAAATGTCTCATTTTTGGGGCTTGAAAACCACATGTGGGACAGGTGGCAAAAATCTGAATGTTTGCAGCAGTATGTACTTTTTATGTACTTTAAAAACCATATAAATTTTATTTTGTTACTCAAACGGATTGACAAGTAATGAAGCCAACAAAACCACTAAAAATACCATTCCGTCTACTGTAAACAATGTATCCATAACAATGTTATGTATTTTTTTCAGATTATACAAATTAAAACTTAACTCATTATAATGAATAAATTGGTAATTAATAAACAGTCAATTACAAAATTATAAATAATCAATTACAGAATGATAATAATTACAAAGTAATAATTATAAGTGTTCTGCCCAAAGGCAGGCAGGTTTTCACATGGCCATCCATTCTGCGCCATCCATTTTATTTTATAGTAACTTCCTTCCCTTTTTATTTGTCACCGACCTCTTGCTTTCCTCCCTCTTACAAATCCTTCCAATGCCATCACCAACAGGCAGACACATCTTAGCCAATGTCCCAACCAACTGCATTTTCTTCTTTTTATTATTTCAATAATAAAAAGAAGAAATTACAAAATGATACTTCAAATACATTAAGTTGTTCAATTCACTTTTGCCTATTTTACTCCTGCTAATGCACTCTTGAAGTGGAATAATTTGATTAGTTTGTTCACAATGGTCAACAGAAACCTTAATGGAAGAAATGACAACTGCTGAACAAGCTTTATTCACCGACCCGACTATACACATTAAGACTCATATGTATCTTAACAATCTGGTTCACTTTCTGTATCATCTTGTGGTTTTTGTATTTTTAAGCACTTTGTACACAATGCTCTGGCTGGAATTAATTTTAAATTTTGATTGTTTGTTAAAAGTGTCAAACATATTTCTTAATTGGTTTAGTATGATAGCTAAAAAGGGTCAGAGCAACTTTTCCCATTAATATGAAAATATTTATTTAAATATTCAGTTTTATAAAAGTACAAATATTTTTTGTTTCAGTACATCCTTTCTTAAAGATATCAATGTTATTTGAGTTGCTGTTCAGTAAACTCTAAAATATTGTGCAATACTGAAGATCTATTTAAAGTCAATTTGTGACATATTGATTCAGTGTGAATGCCAACTGAACACTCCATAATCCATTTTTATAAAATACAAGGGTTCTTACAATAACAATACAGTTAGCATAAATGATAAAACTACCAATTGCACCTCACCCTATTTTTATCCCAGTTTCTCTACAGCTCAAATAAAAATTTCTCTAACTGATAAAATTAAAAATAAAAGATATGCATAAAAGAAATGTTTGCTGCTAATGAAATTACTTTATAAACAAGTGTACATTACCAAACCATAGTATTAACACTAGCAACAGTACAACATATCATACTGAAATCAAATCAGTAACTGAGCCTTCTACAATGTTTACAATCAGGATTACACAAACATTCATATTCATGCATGTCTGTTCACTTTTGTGTTTAAAAATGAGTTTGTGTGTATGAGTCATACTTTAAGTAACAAACTACCTAGAATATAAGATATCTCATTATGTACACATCAAAATATTTTATGTAGTAGGTCTAAATTCTTATCTGAAACAATATATGCTGTGAATTTTTTGGATAGATTGTTCACAGTTATAAGGAACAGTGTTTTTAGCGGTTTTGTTAGCTTCATTACTTGTCAACTCCTTTGAGTAACAAAATAAATTTTATATGGTTTTAAACATACTTACCCCCTGTAAAAATTTCAGATTTTTACCACCTATCCCACTGTGGTTTTTGGGCTCAAAAATGAGACATTTTCAAAATCTTATGATTTGATGGCCATTTTTTTTAATGAAGGACACTCGGTAAGAGTCTAATTTTTTTTTATAAGTACTGCTAGTACCTAAGAGATAAAAGGTAAAAAACAGGCCTATTACCCTAAGCCCTTCATTATTTATTCTGTGCCCAAAATTTAAAAAAACAACAATTTGTAAACGTAAGTTCAGTAAATATTACAAGATCTGGTTATGTAACAAAATGAATTTTGAGTACATTAAGATGAAGTTCCATCTTTAATCTTTTCAAAAAGCTCTTTTTACCTACGTATAACGTAAAACAAGAACGCTACAGCTCATGGAACATGACAAAAATGGCTGTTTTTACCTGTTCGCAAGTTAGAAAATAGTCTATTACTCAAGAAAAGTTTTTTAAAAATATAAAAAAAATATTTTTTGGCCATTACAAAGTGGGTAGTTATCATATACCAAATATCATCAAAATAAAAAAAAAGTGATGCAATAAAATTTTTGAAAATTTGTTGAATTAGAATGTAATACCCCTAGGTATATATAGTTGGAATACATTAATCAGTGATTTTATTTTTTCAATCATCTGTAAATGACAAAGAGTCAAAACAGTAATCCAATTTAAATACCTCAGAAAAATAATGACGACTAAACAAAAACCCTCAATCCAAACAAGAACAATCAAACTAGCTAGAGCACAAAAATTAACCTGGTACACCTATAATAAAAAATTTCTACCCATTAATGCAAAAACAGACCAAGACTCCAGAAATCGAAAAAAGAATTGGAAGAACCTTCATAAACAAAAAGTACCAGAAAGACAAGTGTGGATCATGTACAAAATGTTAGAACCCATCACTGACAACAAGCGTAAAAGAGGACTAAGATTCTTTGGACATATCATGAGGATGCAAGATTTGAAGTTCTGAAACAGCTGGTACAGTAGAATCTCGACTCAAAAAACACCAACATAGAATGCAGATGGATCAGAGAAATACGAAAGGATCTGAAGGAAATTGGCCTTACACCAGAAGTAGAACCAGGCAGACCAGCGTAGAAACATGGCTGAAAACACAGGCAGCACCGTTCTATGACGAGGGTATTGGAAAGTTGGTACCACGCTACGACAAATGTCTAAATCAGTGTGGCGACTATGTAGAGAAATAGCGTAACTATTAAGTACTTGTTACAAATAAAAAATTTTTTATTTTCACTGTGGTTTTAATTTCGTGACCGATCGGACCTTGAAAAAACATAACCCTCGTAACTGAAACTGGACATTTTTTAATCCTAGGGATGTTCTAAAAATATTTTGGGATTTGTAAGGAATCCATGAGAAATCCTGCTTATCATGCTAGGGCATCCATTGGTTATCCTGAGGACATTCTTGTGCAATGCAGTCGACACGTCTGTAAACTATTCCAATCAGTTAAGAAGACTGTTGTTAATCAAATCCTACTCTAAAATTTCCAACAAAAACGGCAGTAAATAATTACTATATAACATACATTAGATATAAACTAATAAAAATGAATGATAAATAAATAACGGTATAAAAAACAGCATCTTCTAGAAATACACCTAAATTAAACCGCAACTTGATTTAAGCCAATCAGATACACCGACCACATTATTAACTACAATGCACCTTTTATTTACAAACTGGTTAAACGTATGAACAGAAATGTTCTAACCTAATGTATGAAAACAGCTCGTGCAAAAAGACTACAAAACAACTACACAATATTAAGGATATATATCGATATATTAAAATAGCAAATTACCAGAGAGATAATCAGCATCATAAGCAACATAATCCATCGTAGTCGCTTCACATTTAACAACACACTAGATTTAAAATTAGGCTTCTTGAAATATTTTCTTAATATTTCAAAAAAAACATTTTTCACGTTAAACAACAGCGAATACGCAGATGAAATCTTGAAGAACATTACTCTTACATAAACAAAATATTAATGTTTCTCACATTCATCAACAAATTACAGCGTGATAACAGTTTACTACAGAATAAAACAACATAAAAATAAATTCATACAACTTTAATGCAACCTATCATAAGCAGAAAACAACAATACTTTCAAAGTATGTCCTGATCCACGTAGACAAAGACATCTGCCTTGTGATGATTCCTGTTGCCACATCACCCCCTCAAGAACTAGCAACAGTAGAAAATATTTTCTATTTTAAATTTTTTTAAAATAGAAAATATTTAAGACAATTAGAATATTTACATAAAAAGAAAGTATAATTGATCCATTATAAGAAGATATGAAATAAACTAGCTGAGAAGTGTGACGGTACAAACTTATTTTACATCTATTATATATATTCATTTACTATTTCTTTCACCGACTGAGAAGCATATCCTATCAACATAATTCATTTGTAGTTTTACAAAGAATTCATTTTAGCCTATTATTTCTTGATTCCTTCCATAGTATTTTAAATTCCACAGTTCAGCGTGTATATTTTCAATTTGTGTACGAGCAAGTGAAGTGATACTTTAGGAATTACAATAATAATAATAATAGCTAACGTCTCCAGTTCCTTTTGTAATAAACACAAGAAATAAACTATTGAGAAATGAGAAAAGAAAATTGTTTGAAGTATATTTAATAAACAATTCAAAAAAAATTTATCAGTAATAGAAATGAAACCATAAACCTGAATTATTTAAGAGATGTATCAGTTAAGGACATGAAATTAAATATTTACTTTAAAGTGTATCAGGATGACATATTTTTCAAAAGGTATTATTTAAAAAAAAAAGAATGTTAATTATATAAATACTAATAGAAATAAATTTACATTTTATTTTTTATTCTGACTTCTCACTAAAAAGCGTAATACATGGATTTAAAGAATAACTCATTGTCATTTTATGCATAACAGTGGCATGACAAGTTTATTTGCAATTTCCCTTGTTTCTTTCTGTGTTTCTTTGAAGTCTACTGGTTATGCTTGAAATAAAATTATATTTTTGGAAGTTTTCATGACAATTCCTTTTTTTTATTTCAAACCTGGACTCTGACCTCTTTTACAAAAACTCTGTTTTTCCTATCGTTTACATAATAAGAATACATTTCCAAAAAGATTCAACAGTCAAAATTAAATTTTAAAAAAATTTTACTAAGAAAAACTTTATTCTTAAATTTAACTAGAGCAGAGCTTTCCTCTAACAGAAAAAAAAATCATAATGTCTGGAGGAATGCCGTAAGAAAATTCAACCGATATTAAATACTATAATAGACTGACCTAAAATTAATGAATGCTAAATTTACCTCATAATTTCCTTTAAGTGTAGATGCCAAATCTGCTATATGACTTAACACTTGATAGTCATGCATCAGCTGGCTCATTTCAAGGCACAAATTATCTGTTACACCACCGCCGCTACTGCTATTTGAAGTTAAGCTACCGTTAGGGGTTGTCAGCAATCTGCTCATTGTAGGAGAAGCAGTATTCTCTATTACCTAAAAACACGTATGAAATGCCTGTAATATAATACAGGAAAAAATTCCATTTATAGTCACCGTATATATTTTTATCCTGTTTATCACAATTAATGGGTTCTCTGGAACATTGTGTCATAAAATAAGTTCCAAAACCAGAAGAAAAGTTACCACCAAAAACAAGTGCGGTACATAAATTACATGAAAAAAATACTCACCTTTATTTGTTAAATATTTTTGATATGAGAAAAAATAATGCAAAAATTTATATAAAAATACATTTTACTTGCAAGTCCTTGATATCAAAATGTACCTTCAATTTTCTGCATATTTATGTTACACATTATGAATTAATATAACATTTTCTTATATAAGGCAATATAGAGTTCATGCGATAAGCACCTTCTGACTAAATCACTAACTGTTTCATAAGTGAGCAGCATTTATGTCTTCACATAATAGCCAGTGTGAATTTTTTGTTTTTCTCTATATCAACAGTGATACCAATTAACTATAATAGTTTAAAACATCCATTACTGAACGGTGAACAAATATCAAAAGTCTGAAATTTAATTAAATCGCCTCTAGAGTTGTTAATATTACTTGAGAAATCACAAGGTAAAAAACAGCATAAAAACTTCAATTTTGCATGTAGCTCAAACATCTTCACAAGTTATATTAATTAGTGTTGCTAAGAATTAATGAATCATCCGATGATGATGTATTCACTGAAGTGATCAAGGTTTCAGTGCTTCATCCTTTTAGCAGAAGGTTTCTGATGATGGATTCCATGGATGTTTCAAAAACTTCATGAACATCAGCAAAAGCATTTAGAGTTTTTAAAGGAAGCATCTTTAAAGTTACAAAAGTGCCTAATTTTTGTAAAACCAATACAGGGCCTCCCTTAACAAAGATGACTGGGTGCTGTGGTAGAGCAGTGTCTCAGCCTTTCACCTGGCAGTTGCAGATTCAAATCCCACTCAGGCATGGTATCTTTTCACTATGCTACAATCATTCATTAAATTCATAATTAGCTTCAGGTACAAAAAGTCTGAGATACACTAGAACTAAAAAAAATTAACTGAGATGCCGTTTACTTCATATACAAATTCTGTTATAAACTATAAATGAAGATTATTTGTTGTATGTAATTACTATTTCGTATTTACAGCACGTGACAGTAAAGCAGAACAATAAATTCTCTTTAGTTTCTGTTATCTACTACATGCATAAAAATCGGTCTATATTTTGTAAGTGTATATCTGCTGTACTGTAATACAGTGTAGTAGCTGTAGTGTGTTGCATTGCTTACTTGTATGCATTGCATTGTGATTATTGTTATAATGGCTAATTTTAGCAAAGATATTACTAATACAAAAATTAAACAGATGATAATATCAATGGACAAAAGATTAGAAGCAATTAAATGATTAAATGCTGGAGAATAGGTTATAAAAAATTGCTTATGAGTTTCATGTTGGAGAAACAACTGTCGGTGTTTGGAAATGGAACAAAAAAGAAATTGAAGAATACTATTCAAAAGTACCCAAACAGTTTTTAAATGAATGATCTATGCTGAAGAAACTTATTCAGGATGCTTTAGATGATGCAGTTCCCTTGTGGTTCAGGCAAAAGAGAATCTTTGGAATTATCAGTATCTGGCCCTAATTTGCAAGAAAAGGTAACTTAACAAAAAATTGAACAATCCAGATATGTTTTCTGCTACTAAAGGCTAGCTGGAGAAATTCAGAACTCATCACAGCATAAGACAATTAGCCATATCAGGGGAAAAATTATCTGCCGATACTGACTAATTTTATCAAAATATTTATTTTCTACTCTTGTTCAGTCAGAAAATCTGTGGCCAAAACAAGTATATAATGCAAATAAGACAGGATTAAATTTTAGAATGCTACCATCGAAAAAACTAAAATCAAAGGAAGAAACTTCAGCATCCAGCTTTAAAATTAGTAAAGAGTGAATAACTGTTCTTGTCTGCAGTAACACTAGTGGTGACGACTAAGTAACTCTTCTTGTGATCAGCAAAGCTGCTAAACCTAGGATTAAAAGATTTAAAATTAGATTCACTGCCTGTAAAGTACACTAACCAAAAATCGGTATGGATGAGTGCAGAAAGTTTTAAGAATTGATTTAACCAGCTTCATCCCACATGTGAAAAATTATCTATAAATAAAGAAATAATAAGAAAAATCAGTTGTGTTGTTGGACAATGCTTCCTACCATCTATCTGAATGTTCTAATTTTAGAGAACATTAAAACAATTTTTTACCACTAAATATGACAGCCATTTGTCAACTTATGGATCAGGGTGTCATAGAAGCAATAAAAAAACATTATAAACAAAAAGTGTTATCTCACATTCTAGCATCAGAACTTCAAATTAAGCCCAATTAAAGCCACTGACTGTAAAACATGTAATTTACATTTTCGCAGAATCATGGAATTCAATCAATAAATCGTTTACAAAAATACAAACAGAAAGTTGAAAGGTTAAAAATCAAAAAATTTTGTGTACCATGCCATCAAATGAGGAGTTTTGTGCTTTATTAAAAAACACACTGGGATGTGAAAATGTAAAGGAAAATGATGTGCACGAGTGATTAGAATCGGATTCAAGGGAACCAACATTTAAAGTTTATGACGATGATGATGAGACCGTGAAAGTTGTGACAGAAGAGGTTAATGAAATCTCCAGTAATGAAGATTAATTAATCAACTGATGAAAATGAAAAAAATAGTTACAACAAAGGGACTGTATTACTCACAAAGGTGTTCTCCAGTATTTACAACAACAAAACAATGTTTCTTTCCTTAAAGGTAGTATGAAACTGGTGTGATCATGCTGCTATGGCAGATGTTGACAAGACTTTATCGTTAAAAAATGAAACTAAGTTTATACGACTCGATGCAAAAGCGATTAGCGACTACTAATTTTATTATAATAAATACAGTAAAATAAAATAATAATATCGTAATAATAATTTTTATTTTGTGGCTTATTCTACTAGCAATTCAGTATTAATACGGTTTGTCTCTGAATTCAAGAACAAAACTTTAGGTCTTTTTTAACTGCGGAATCCATCATCCAAGCCTAGATCGGTTATCCAAACCAATTACCTCGATTAAGAGAGGTTCTATACAGAAACTCTCTGAAGCTCTTACTTAAAAAGAGTTCTTAAAACTCTCTGAAGCTCTTAAAGGGCGAGATTTATAATAATCTTACCAATATATCAGTTAACACAGCAAACTTATTAACATTAATTTACATAATGGATAGCATAGAAATAAAATCAGAAAATTTATCATATATAAATGTTCAGTTTTTGGTCAAGGTCACAGACACAATGCTGTTCAAGAAACCACAGTTTTGCCGATTTCGCAAATAACGGGATAGGATTTGTCAACAAATCAGTGAATGGTGTTATAAACAACATAGCCCAAGGTTGTTTATTATTACAATTCTGACCTGTGTGTGAATGATGATGTCAGCTGTTTGTCAGTCAGTTCTCTTCGTGCATTGGGTATGTTAGCTTCGGTGCTGTGAACATTGTTTTTTTGTTATCAATAAATCGTCGGGTCAAGCTCTTTACAAGATTTTTTAAGTTATCTAAAGACTTTATTTAATTTTTACTTACTGCCCGTGGCTGTTTCTGTATTGTCAGATACAATATATAAAAACTAAAATTAGATTATTTTTTAAGTAAAATGTTGTGCTTGGTAAGACTGGTCACGCTGTAAGTTAATTATGTGTTTGAATTCCTGTTTTTTTTATTTTGTGAATGTAATGTTTATTCAATTATTCTCAGTTAAGTCTTCTGTACCTGTAGCATAAATATTATTTACCGTATTGTTTTCCTTTATTATAGTCGATGCATAAACTCTTCTTGCGTCTGGTATAATGATAAATTTAACAAACTTTAAATAATGTTGATGTGCCGTTTTATTATTTTTTTCTCTCTTTTGTAATCACTACCCAATCCAGACCATCAGATCCTCTCAGAACAATAAATAAAAGAATACTTGGTAGTGAAATAATTACATAAATAAATAATGAGCAGTTACTATAAAGAAAAACCAATATAAAAGTCATCCTATTCAAGCAAATAAATAAATAATAGTTCAAATCAACTTTAATGTGCTCATGGTGAGATGGCTATCATATGACATCGCAACTCAGTCACAATGTATGTGTGTGAGTCAGTGTTAGATTACAAACACACAACCACCATCCTTCATATTTTGTCAGTAACTTGAACTGTCTAACATGTTCTGGAATTTTGCAGCTATGGCACTGAAATGTATGAACATATTAAAAATGAACGTTTCACAAAAACCACATAATGATAAATAACTAATACTTAGCCATTATAAAATTTTTGAATCGACCGATCTATATACATTTTCATTATCCATTATACTGTATGCACATTCTAATTTATCCACATGACAAAGAAACTTTGAGTTATGTGTTTCACCATGAGATGAGGTTTTTGGCTACAATTTAAACATTCTCTAATTTAGAATGACACCATTCTTTGTCCAGATAATATTTTCATGTACCTAATAATACTCACTTGTATGTCAGTAATAGGACAACTCCATTTAAGGCTTAAACGTTGAGGAGAAGGATTTACTGAAGTGGAATCATCTTTCTGAGTTACCGAAACACATACAAGTAAATCATTTAACAACAGCCATCTTCTATTTTTACATTTGCTAATAAGGCCGTATTGATTGACTTCCTGTAACAAAGTTAAATCTAGAGAAGAAAAACATTAAATATGATCAATATCATTTACATATATATATATTATGTTATTTTTATTTCATATAACAAACCTCTTGAGATCACAAGTTTCAGTCTTTTATGTCTGAAACGGATTTGTAATACAGACGTCTGAAATGGAATTGTGTGTGTGTATGTGTAACAGAGCATAATGAACAGATAGATCAGAGGATTACACTTATAATAATTCTGTAACTGTATGGATGCTTATAATTCCATTTCAGACATCTGTATTACAAATCAGTTTTAGACATAAAAGACTGAAACTTATTATCTCAAGAGGATTGACATATGAAATAAAAATAACACATAAAATTGTTATTATTTATAAATATGAGGTAAAGGAAGCAACTGTTATAAAATACATTTATTATAATCATTGTCATCAGTTACTGCGTTCAAGACACTCCCTCATTTTGACCATAAAAAAAAATGAATAAAAAAGCTAAATACTAATCAGTATTATAAAACCGACAAAATTCTGACCACTGAATACTTAAAAATATGAACAATTTTTTTTTTTTTTTTAAGAAACAGATTTAATTGACAAGCATTTATTGAAGAAGGAAAATGAATATTAGTAAAAAAAAAAATCTGAATGAAGACAACTCCAGAAAAAAGTGTATGCAAGTTGGAAAATTTGGATGAAGAGCACTGCTTAAAAAAAATCTGATGTGGACACAACATGATTTCCTTGTACGCCTATTAAATTACATATACACAATTTTTGCTACACTTCATTTAAACTTATTTCATTTGAAAGTGATACGATCTTCTAATTCTTTAATAAAGTGGGCAATTGCAAAATTGCATGGTGGAGGACACCACATGCATCACTTTTTTTGTGGTGTCCATCTCAACATTTTGTATTAGTAATATATTAATTTTGTTTCACATTAATCAAGTAGTGGTGTAAGTGGGAACGTGTTGGATCCGTGATAATGCACACATTGGTCCAAATCCGACTTCATATACGTATATTTTGTTTTGGCCTTTCTTTTTTCAATTTAAATATATTCATTTATTAATAATTAGCCTGTATAAAAAAAATTTGAATTAAAATGAAAAGTACTTAAAATTTTATTTCACTAAAAACTTCTGTTTTTTTTAAATTTTATTTCTTGGGCTGTATTTGTGCAAGATGCATGTGTGTGGTGGGGGTATGTGTATGGTGGGGACTCGCGCTAGTCAGTCAGTGCACTCTAGGCATTCAACAGTGTTGAACGTGTATCTGTTTATGGCTAAATAAAGTAATTTTAATGCCATGTATGTTGTGTCAATGCATTCAAAAACAATTGGTCCTCCGGGAGAGTTGTCGTGTCCAGGACTGTGGAGTTGTAAGAGTTTTTATTGACAATGTCAGGTGCATTTTGTGACAATTTGGTGCTTAAGTGTCTACCTTCAAGGACACTGGATTGCAGTAATACACAGTACATTGATAGTTAATGTATAAACCGTGGTGTATAATTTTATTGTATTTTTTTGTGTGTACATAGACAATCTATTCTGAACTGTGTAAATATTGTTAGTCAAACGACTTGCATGATATCATTCTACATTCCAGCCCAGCGATAAGAGGATTGCTGAGTCTACATAGTGTGATATGCGATCAGCCAGCGAACAATTAGTGGTGCTATACAATTTTGATTGCTATATTTACTTTACTGTAGTTGTAATTAGGGTCACCAATTCCAGTATCTAATTTATTATTCTGTTTCTTGTTTATTATTCAATCCTGAGAAATATTTATCTAAGTCATATAATTTATTTTTCCTTTTAAGTGTTAGCTCTTAATTATGTTTCTCATCGTATCTCCAATCAAAACATTCCTGTGTTAAGTAAATAAAACAGTAATTATTTACTTCTGCTCATTTATCATAAATCACTGTTGAAAGACATTTATTTTACAACCATTATTCGTATGATTAGTTTCATTTTGTTTACTGATTTTGATTTTATTTGTATTTTATAATCTATCAATAACAATGGCTAAGTTAAAAGATTTAAGGAAGCAACGTGGCTTTAATCTTTAATTTTTTAATTAAAAAAAAGCTTTAATCATTAAAGCTAAACTTACCAGATTTAAAAATTATGTTGCAAACAAGGCGTCGGTTGATGAAGTAGGACAATTGCAATTAAGATTTGAGATATTCAAAAAATTGTATTCAGACTTTGATGATGTGCAAGTGCAAATTGAATCTCTTGATGATACTGAAATGAGTCTGATAGAGATTCCTTTGAAACTGATTATTTCAAATTGGTAGAACAGGTGCAAAATTTCATTGAAAAACATTCTCCTAACCCCAAGTCAAAAAAAATTAATGACAGTACAAATATCAATCAAAATTCTGTGAGACTGCCATCAATCAATTTACCCACATTTCAAGGAAACTCTGACGAGTGGCAATCATTTTTTGATGCATTTAAATCTGTGATTGATGTAAATACATCTCTCAATGAGACGGAAAAATTTTACTACTTAAAATCGGCACTTGCTGCTATCCTACATTCACTCGGAGGATCAGCAGAAAATTACAAAACAGCATGGGAGTTATTACAATCTAGATATGAAAACAAGCAGTATTTGGTCAACAAACATGTTAAAGCTTTATTTGGTTTAAATAAGGTCAATAAAGAGTCTGCTAAATTTATCAGACAATCAAATGATAATACTCAAAAACATTTGCGTGCGCCAGAGAACTTAGGGCAGCTCACAAGCCAGTAGGATTCTATGATCGTCCACTTAGTGACAAGGCAGTTAGATAATAAAACATTGAGTGAGTGGGAAGCATCATTAAAGAATGATGAAATACCCACATTGAAGATGTTATTTCAATTCTTGGAGCAAAGGTGCCAGGTATTGGAAGTTACTGAGAACAGAAACGCTGGTGATAAGCGTTTATTTCCCGTTGGTAATTTTCAGAATTCAAAAAATAAATTTGTTCAAAAGGCAATATTTCTGTTAATCATGCATCTTCACTTAATAAATGTCCTTTTTGTGAAAATCTACATTCCATTTATTTGTGTGGGAAGTTTTTGTCCCTGGCAATACCAAATAGGGAGAAGGAAGCAAAAATACTAAGGTTATGCTTTTGTCTTTCAGAAAAACATAAAAGTAGTGATTGTACAACAGGTACATGCAAATCATGTGGCAAAAAACACAATACATTACTGCATTTTCCTGAATTGTAAAAAGGGAGAAATGTAGACAAACCACAACTTCCAATTGATGTAGTCATAGTATTAGTGCTCCACCAAAGGTGGTATCCCATTAGAACTCTAATCAAGTGAATGCTTCAGATTTGTTATCTACGGCAATTGTGACAGTGTTAGATCGTAATGGAGCTCCTCACTTATGTAAGGTTTTGTTAGATTCAGGCTCTCAGTCTAACTTCATAAATGAAAAAATGGTACAATGTTTATGCTTGAAAACAACATAAAATCGTACTGAAATTAGTGGTATAGGGCAATCATCCACTCAAACAACACAGAGTACCCAGTGTGTTATTAAGTCTAGAGTCGGCTCATTTTCTACAGCAGTGGATTGTATATTGTTAAAAAATATAGCCCAATGACTTCCAACACGTTTACTATTGAGATCCAATGTTAAAATTCCATGTAATCTTTCATTAGCAGACCCCGAATTTTTCAAGCCATCACATATCGATTTTTTAATAGGCACAGAACACTTTTTTCATTTAATTACTGATGGACAATTGAAACCAAGCGGAACATCAGTGGTACTCCAAAATACTGAGTTAGGATGGATAATTTCTGGAAAAGTGGTAGCATCAAGTCCAGTCACGGCAACATTAACATGTAACTTTGCTATTGAAGATAATATCGATCAACAATTACAGCAATTTTAGAGATTAGAGGTAGTTAAGCACAGTGAAGGTCACCAATTGTCTAAAGCAGAATTAGTGTGAAAATCATTTTAAAGAAACAATGACACATGATGACAAGGGCCGATTCATAGTCAGATTACCCATCCAATCTGTTGACAAATTAGGTGATTCAAGAGATACAGCAAAGCATACGTTGAAAGCACAAGAATCACGTTTTAGTAAGAATTTGTCATTGAAGGAACGTTATGCTGCATTCATGAAGGAATATGGTGAACTGGGACACATGGAGCTTGTGCCAGAAGTGGAGGTTGAATCAGAGCAATCAACATATCATTTGTCACACCATTCAACGACTAATGAAGCGACCTCAACAACGAAACTATGAGTTGTGTTTGATGGTTCGTGCAAGATCTCTACTGGAATATCTCTAAATGACATTTTAGAAGTTGGGCTTAAAGTTCAGGAAAACTTATTTCATTTATTAATAAAGTTCAGGAAACATCAATTTGTTTTCATGGCGATATTGAGAAAATGTACCGTCAGGTCAAGGTACATGAAAAGGATAGAGATTTATAACATATTCTATGGAGGGAGTCATCTGATAAGTCAATACAAACATTTCAAATGACCACAGTCACATACGGGACAGCATCAGCACCTTATCTGTCGACAAGATGCCTTTATGAATTTGCAGTACAAGAAAGTGAAAAATATCCAGAAGCATCAAGAGTAACAAAAACTGATTTTTATGTAGATGATGTACTCTCTGGAGCGGATACCGTAGAAGAAACAAAGAACATTCAAACAGAACTAATATTAATGCTTCAGTGTGGAGGTTTCCAATTAAGAAAGTGGTGCAGAAATGATTTCAGACTTCTTGAGTGGTTACCTAACGCTCACAAGCATCAACAATACACTGTGAAACAAAACAAGGAAGGAGAATCTCTGAAAATGCTTGGTGTAATGAGGAATCCAACCAAAGATACCTTCTTTGGTTGATGCTGATCTAATTGAAATTAGATCAGCACCTCACAAGACAGACACAAATCGCTTCATTATTTGATCCGTTGGGGTTAACAGCACCTGTAATTTTGAAGGCCGAAATATTTATGCAGCAATTATGGTTACTAAAGATCAGATGGGATGACCCGCTGCCTGCACAACTTCAGCAGTCATGGAGGAATTTTGTAAATGAGCATCCAGAACTGTTGCAAGTTCCAAGAAAGTTATTCCCTGCTGTGACAACTGACGTTGAAATTCACGGGTTTTGTGATACATCGGACCTTGCATCTACATTAGAAGTAATTCATCTGAGCTTGGAATCAACATAACACTCCTGTGTGCAAAATCAATAGTCGCGCCCATTAAGAACGTATACTTACCCCGATTAGAACTCTGTGCTTTTGGCACAACTTGTAAATCAAACAGTAACATCCATAAAACTGCATTGTTAAAAAATCATAATGTGGTCTGATTCAAGTCACTCCAACTTGGATACACTAATCGAGTCATCAGTGGAAAACATTCATAGCTAACAGGGTGGCTCAAATACAAGAAGTGACGGGATCAGGTGAATGGAGACATGTTCGCAGTGAACACAACCCCACAGACTATATGTCTAAAGGTCTCATGCCTAGTCATATCCATAATGTGAGCATGTGGTGGAATGGTCCAGGATGGTTAGCTGAAGGTAGAAACAACTGGCCTGCTATGAATTTGAAAGAGACAAGAGTTAGAGAAAAATAAGACTTCAGTGATTGCAGTGCTTTCAGAGACAGTGGTGTTCTGGACAAGATTTTCATCATTTTCTAGACTTCAAGGAGCAGTTGCTTACTGTTTAATATTCATTAACAACTGTAAATCTGATAAAATCAAACATGTTTTCAGTAACCTAACTGTAAATCAGCTTAACTCAGCAATAAGGCAGTTGGTGAAACTGGCACAGAAGGAGCAATTTCATGAAGAACTAGTCAAGATGCAACAAAAATTACCAGTACATAAGAAGAGTCAATTAAAAACACTTAATCCATTTGTAGATGACAATAACATAATTACAGTTGGGGACAGATTTCAAATTTTGCAGTTGGTTATTCCCAAAAACATCCAATGGTGTTACCGGCAAAACATCAATTGACTGAATTAATAATGAAATATGAACATCTAAGACAATTGCATGCTGGTCTGCAACTGTTGTTATCCTCAGTGCACACAAAATTTTGGCCACTGGATGGAAAAATACAGCCAAAAAGACTGTTCGTGAATGTGTGACATGTGTTCGAATGAAGTTAAATGGATTTGAGCAGATTATGGGTGACTTGCCTCCTGAACAGGTGCAATCAAACTGTCCATTCATTAATACAGGAGTCGATTATTGTGGCCCAGTGTATATACGACCAAGTAACAAAAGAGGCGTTACTTCAGTGAGGGCTTACATTGCTGTGTTTATCTGTTTTTCAACTAAGGCCACTCATTTAGAACTATTAGCAACCTTTCGACCGATGCATTTCTAGGCGCACTAAAACGGTTTATGGCTCGTTGTGGAAAGGTATCGCAGATATTCTCAGATAATGCCACTAATTTTGTCAAGGCAACCGATGAACTGGAAGAGCTCAGCAAATTATTTAAGAGTGATGAACACCTCAAGAGAGTAGAGGAATGCCTGGCACAGAGCAACATAACATGGCATTTTAACCCTCCTTGCTCTCAACACTTCGGTAGTCTGTGGGAGTCAGGCATAAATTGGTGAAATATCTGAAACAGTTGAATGGAAGCGCAGCCTACACTTATGAAGAAATGTATACACTTTTGAACTTAATCGAAGCCTGTCTAAATTCCTGACTAATAACACCATTATCAAATGATTCATCTGATTTATCCCTCTTAACACCCGTTCACTTCCTGGTTGGTGATGTGATTTCAGCTGCAGTGGAGCCGGACCTGCGAAAGATTCCTACCAGTCAATTATCCTACCAGCAACTGGTTCAGCAGCAGCTCCAAGTGTTCTAATCAAGGTGGTCAACTTAATACCTGTCCAGCCTCCAAAATCAAGTAAAGTGGCAGAGAGACAATTATCGCAATCATCTGTAGGTGATTTGGTTATCATCAGGGACGATAATCTTCCTGCTATGAAATTTGAGAATGGGGCGTATCCTCATGCTTCACCTGGGAAAAGATGGACTGCCAAGAGTGGCATCACTGAAGGTAGCCTCTGGTATCATCAAGAGAGCAGTGGCAAGATTGCGTCCACTCCCTACACATAAATAATGTGTATGTAATAATTTATAAAAAATGATTGTGTTTACAGGCTCTGTTGTGTCCAAGGGACACAAGTCCCTTGGACACAAAGTACTCTATAATGTCATTGTTACAGACTTATAATTTTTCAGTATTTAGATTCTCACTGTTATTTGGTGTACTTATTCTTTGTCAATTGTTCCTTATTTTATTTCATTTTATTTATTTTTTATTTTTTTGTATGTTGAAGGGGTTTCCTTCAAAGTGGGGGACATGTTAGGCTGTGTGACTGTGTTTGTGTGAGGTATATATGCGTGCGTTTGTTGGAGTGAGAGTGGTGGGAGAGTGTGTGTGTGGTGGGGATTCACACTAGTCAGTCAGTGCACTCTAGGCATTCAACCGTGATGAACGTGTATCTGTTTATGGCTAAATAAAGTAATTTTAGTGTCATGCATGTGGTATCAATTCATTCAAAAACAGTTATTTTGAATTATTACTTACTGTAATTTTTTTCACAATCAGAGGTTAATAATCACTAATAAATCAATATATATTTAAATTAAAAAAAAAAACATGTTAAAATATAAGTCAGATTTGAACCGATGTACCTTCCTTCTTCTAAGATCCAAATATTTCATTAATTAAACTTTTATTTGGCTATAACTCTGGAACAAATGAAAATAAGTACCACTTGTGATATATATCATTGAAAAGCTCTGAATGAGGGCTTATTACTGCAGTTAAGAAAAAGTCCAAAATTCAATTTTTTTGGATTTTTGGCTTTTTTACACTTTTGGTCCTGTCAATTACAATCAAAAGGGAAGGTGTACAACTAAATGTTACAGCACTCCTAAATTCAAAATGTCAACATCCTATGGCTAAACGTTTTTGAGTTATGCAAGATACATATGAACATACATATACACAAACATCACACCAAAACTACTCAAAATGGATTCAGGGATGGTGAAAATGGATAATTCCATTTAAATCTGAATACTAAAATTTTTTGCAATCACAATATTTCCTTTACTTCATACAATGAAGTAAAGAGACTAAAAATAAGATGTAAAATTTAGGTGAAAAATTTTAGTTTAACTTAGGTAAACAATTCAAGTGAAGAGTGTATCTCTTCAAAAACCATGAAAGTTAAGTACAAAATTTTAAGTAAAGAATCATTTTTGAAAAAAAAAATTGCAAACACTGAATGGAAAATTTGCATGAAGATTTTACACGATTATGTAGAGTATCATGCTTTTTAGGGACTAGAACTACGGTCTTCATAAAAGTCTTCTGGTCATATCTCACTTCACAACTGCTGTTCTCTTATAATCTTTTCTTATCAAGGTATTTAATTATCTCCTTTGACAGCTGATCTATTCTAACAGCTTTACTGCTGTTCATATTCCTCATCGCTCATATAATTTTGCAACATTAAGATTCCTTCTCTTACTTCATTCCCTTCTGTTTAATCCTAATCTTCTATGAAAAAATCTGATGTGGATGTCACATGATTTCCTCTGTATGCCTAATAAATTACATATACACATTTTTTCTAAAATGAAAAGTACATAAAATTTTATTTCATTAGTGACTTCTGATAATTTTTCCTTTTTTATCATTATTATTTATCGTAAAAATTTTTTTACAATCACAGGTTAATAATTAATACATCAATATATTTAAATTTAAAAAAAATCTAATGTGGACACTAAATGACTTCCTTGCATGCCTATTAAATTACATATACACATTTTTTGCTGCACTTCATTTAAACTTATTTCATTTGAAAGTGAAATAAGATTCTCCAATTCTTTAATAAAGTGGATACTTACACAATTGCATGATGGTAGACACCACATTGCATCACATTTTTTTGTGGTGTCCGTATTAGCATTTTATATTAATTTTGGTTCATGTCGCTCAAGTAGTTATGTGGTGTAAGTGAGAACATGTCGGATCCATAACCATGGACACATCGGTTCAAATCTGACTTCATATACATTAATTTTTTTAATTTAAATATACTGATTTATTAATAATTACTAAACTGTAAAAACCTCTGAATTAAAATGAAAAGTACATAAAATTTTATTTCACTAACTTCTGATTTTTTTCATTTTTTGTATTGTTATTGAATTATTATTTTTTGGAAATTCTTTTTTTACAATCAGAGGTTAAAAATAATTATTAATAAATCCAAGATATTTAAGTTAAAAAAATATGTATATGAAGTCGGATTCAAACCAATGAGCCTTCCCTTTGTAAGCTCCAAATATTTCATTAATTAAAATATCAGTTGGCTATAACTCTGGAACCGATGAAAATAAGTGATTTATGCTTTTGCATTTTATTATATTTTCTTTTATTATTCAACAGTTTTTAAGTATCTCCTTCTAAGAGAAAAATAAGAAATTTAAAATGGAGAACTGAACTAAACAACTGTACATGTCTGATCGCTTAAATTTAGAAATTCAAAAAATTTTCATTTGTAGTTCCACATAAGATACACCAAGCACCAGTACTGGAATGTTGTAGTACATCGGTTGAAATTAATATAAAAACAAAATTATAAAAAAGGTGAAAGAGACAGAAAGAATTTGATATAAGATCAAATGTTGTAGTGATGCGCTGGAACAGGTTAGAAGTTATGGATCTTTAGGATTAATTAATAAAATGATATAACAGACAAAAAAGAAAAAATACACAACAGGATTTGAAAGAAAATTATGTTTATAATGTAAATAAATTAACACTGGAAAATATTAATCGCAAAAACAACCTGAAGATATACAAAGAACTGTATCACCTAACATTAAATGGCTCAGAGACATGGACTGCAAAAGAAAATCATAAAATTAAGCGCTTGAGAAAAACAATACATCAATGAAAAACAGACAGCATAGAATAATGAATGAGAAAATCAGAGAAAAATTAAGATTAAGATGTTAATGGAGCTTATGAATAGACAGTATCGATAGAAGATTTGGATATTTGGTCTTGAGATGCGATGAAAACATGACATGAGTAGCGTCTTTGACACAGAAGGAGGAAGGCCTAGAAAAATGTGGGATATAGGAAGAAATCGGCAATAACATTTCACACTTTCACTGTTTCCCCTTCTCTATATAAATTTAGGTGTAATCTGGTATTTAATTTTTTTATTTACAGCATCAGGTTTTAAGAATTTGATATAAATTAAAACCCGCATAAAGTGTATAGAGTGTTTAGTGTTTGATATGAATTTATACTCTCAAGCACAGGCATGATTGTATACAGTGTGTAGCATATAACAAGAATGTACAACTGTGTTAAATCATTCTTATTTTCTAACCGTGTACTATTTTATACAGACGTAAGGATTATGTTTTATATTAACATAAGAAGGGTAATTATGAGCATATGTTGAGACAAATATACACATTACTCGTAAAAGTTTTGGAAGCATATCAGTTCTATCCAGGATGTCTGAAATAGTGTTGGCACTGCTAAAGTACAGTGGTGAGAACAGTGCACTACAGCAGGATGTCATAGATAACAAGAAGCCAGTCGTAATCTATCCCTCCCTGTGTGTCAACTGAGCTCTCTAAATTTAAGTAACAGGTAGTTCTGCATAGATTAACACAATTTACAGATGCCCCAAAACTTTGTCGGTAAAAAGTAACAATATTACATTATAACTAAAAGAAAATTTTTTTTGTTGATGCATTGTCATACTCAAAGGTTCAAATCTTACCATTTGTATCAGTTGTAATTCTAAATATTTCATACAACTTATAATTTTGTTACAAAAAACTAAGCAAGTTAGTGAGCTGGTAAATCAGCAATTTCGGGTACTTTTTCAAATTTTGATGGGAAGGAAGAATGAAAGGACAAGTCTTTTGATGACTGGTGGGAAAGTATTGTATTTGCAGTACTGAGATCTACCCACCGGGTTGGTCTAGTGGTGAACGCTTCTTCCCAAATCAGCTGATTTGGAAGTCGAGAGTTCCAGCGTTCAAGTCCTAGTAAAGCCAGTTATTTTTACACGGATCTGAATACTAGATCGAGGATACCGGTGTTCTTTGGTGGTTGGGTTTCAATTAACCACACATCTCAGGAATGGTCGAACTGAGAATGTACAAGACTACACTTCATTTACACTCATACATATCATCCTCTGAAGAATTATCTAAACGGTAGTTACCGGAGGCTAAACAGGAAAAAGAAAGAAGTACTGAGATCTGGAAATGAATGTTGTAAAACACACATCCTAAGAAGTTCCTTGGACATCTTAAGCGACGATTAGATACACTGTACTAAAGGGTACAAGTTTTTTGATGCAGATATTGCGAATTAATATTCTTTAACAACTTTTTGCTAAAGATAGATAAAACAAATAATAAAATTTCAAAATAGTACAATTATAAAATTTGTGTAATTAAAAAATCAATAACACATATTTTAAACCTGAATGTCTATTAATCCGGCCAATAAAATGGATTTAATTTTTTAGTAGTAGTTGAATGTACGTAACTGAAGATTTATGCTTTTGTATTGTATTATATTTTCTTTCATTACTCTGGAAATTTAGCAATATTTTATGGTAGAAATAAAAAAAAATCAAACAAAAATAAACATACTTTAATCAGCCACAAAAGAGTTCACTAGAAATAGCACTCAGAAAAAAGGAAAAAATAGACATCGTACTTATGCCCCAATAATAAAAAAAAGACAATGTATGGATCCTGATTGAATGGAGGGAATTTGTAGAAAGAACAGCAGTTACAGTACAGTGCCAGAATGCTATTTCATATATAAAAGGCTCCATCTGTTGCTATGGAGCTGACAGTCAACATCTAAAAAGCTGACATCTTTGAAGTCAGCTTCAAAGATGACAAAGATGTATGTAGGGTGCAGGCAGACATACACACTTTAATAACAACTAGCGAAACATGTTGCGAGTCCAACACTTTGCCTGTAAATGGGATTCCCCAATCAGGAAAAAAAATGTGTGTATATGTAAAACTGAAAATTATTTCTCACCAAATGTATGACATCATCCTGCCTTAAAAGACACCTGTTATTATCAGCAATGGGCTTTGCTGCCAATTTACCAGATATAGCCCTTAGCAATTCCTTAAATGCTTGACTTTGTTCTGCTTCTCTTTTTCTTTCGTTCAGTAATTCGGCTAAAGATTCCAATTGAGTTAATGCTAATTGCAATGACATTCTATCCGGATGACCTTGGTTAGTGTGATGAAGTAAATCCTGAAAACAATAAACTGTAAGTTTTTAAAGAATATTCGTAACAGTTAGATAAAAGATTAAAAGTTACATAAAAGCAGTGACTGATGTTGTAGGTGTTAGATGATATCTGTATATGATATCAGATGAATTTTGTTTATATTTATATATACAATATTTTCCCAAAATATCTATGTTGAAAGAATTTATTGATCAGATAAAGCTATCGTAATACATTATGTAAAAAAAGCAGCAATATTTTTCGGCCAATTGAGATAGTTTTTTTTCTTTAGTAAGCAATTATGTGTAATTGTAATATTGTAAGTTAGAATTTCCAATGATAGTACACACATTTATAATACATGATGAATAATATATGATAAGTTTCTCAAGAAATCAAACAATTTCAATTTTTTTTAAATAATCAAATCCATTTTAGGTAAATAGTAATATTTGAAAAGTATTTATCGATTAGTTCTAATGAAAAAACTAAATTTTGATGCATCAACAGGTTGTTATATAAACTTGGTACTTTTTGATTTGTTTAAAAACTTTTATAATTACAAGTCACCCAAAATTGACAAAAGTTATGTAAAGATAATAAAATAAAGCATCAATTTAAAAAAAAAGATTAATAAAACTTATAAACATTGCACTAGAATAAAGTTACAGTAAAAACACAACCTATGGAAAGTCTCAAAAAACATGTTTACGAATTATTTAAGGAAGTATCAACCAATCATTTCAATATTTTTTTATAACATTATCAAACCCTTCTTGATCTACAGTACCTTCTTATCATACCTGAATAAAAATTATATCGATGAAAAAATTAAAGAGATCTGTCAATTATGCGGCTACAAAGAGAACACTTTTTCTATCTTCCGTTTCTTTATAACATACCAAACTGTATTTTCCATTCTCATTAATATCAGGAAACGTAGAAGAAAACTTGCCAAGACCCAAGCTAAGTCACATACTTATTCAATTTGTAATAAAATACATACACCGTATCAATGACTTTGTCTTATTTATACCTAATCTTAAAGGAGTTCATTGATGACAGAATGTAACATTTATATGGTAAACGCAAGCATATAGTATAGTAACAAGCTTACAAGAGTCTACAAGTAGATAACTAATCTGCAAAATACAGTAAACATTTCTTTTTTAATTAATTATTTATTTATGTAGCGACAATAGGCAGGTGCCTGATAACAGTTACTGATGATTGAGAATGAATTTTTCAAGTCTTGCCCGACTAAGACTTGGGCCCGGCACATTCAGATAAAAGACAAACACCATCATTCCACCACGCAGATCAGATTTTATATATATATATATTATACATTTTTTATATTATATATATTTCTAAAATCAATCCTTTCAAGACCCATATCACTAATAATATAAATTCAAACATATAATTCAACTCAATCCACCCAAGTACAAATATAAGACAATTCTTACCTTATTTGTATATTTATATTTTTTTCACAAAGATACTTTCACAGAATCCTGCATCACCAGTCGTGTGATATTTATTAAATTACATATTAAAAGATTAAAATTGGAGTCATATACAAGAGTATATGAAGTCACTAAATGAAGTATATTAAAAAACAAACTAAAACAAACACTTAAACATGTATGTGGCCAGCCAAATACTGCAGTACTGAACTATTTAAATAAATATCTTAAGAAATATCTAGAAAGGTGCTGCTATCTATTGCAGCTTTTATGAGTGTCTTCTTCAAAATCTGTCTGAGTTGATGAAGTTGATTTTTTTTTATATTTATATATATTTCTCCAAAATATCTAGATTTTTATTTACGTTTCCTTTTTTAAATTCTAATATTTCTTAATTATTATTAAAATCGGTAATGGAAAGTTTATTGTTTATAAGGTGATCCGCAACATTAGAGAAAGCCAATTTTTATAGTGTCTAAAATGTTGTAACATCTGGCTTTAAAAGATCTATTGGTTTTACGTATATAAATGTCCTCACAATCATAACACTTTATCTTATAAATTCCACAAGTGTATATTATATATAATTGTATAATTATATGAATCAGTATTACTATTATTTGTCTCGGAGATTCCCATCCGGAATTTCAGTATGAGGGGCCAATGTGGCATATCTCATTCAGTGCTGCGGTGCATTTAACACAATACATACAATCCTGCATGTCTCCAGAATTACTGATTTTGGGCTTTTGGAATTATAACTTTAGGATCCAGGCTGACCTTTTCTATGTATTTCTTTAAAGCTTTGTTAATTAATCCATTTTCTGTTATCACAATGGGAGTAACTTCTACTGAGTTCAGTCTGTAAATTTCTTTATATTCTATTTCCAGAGGGTTGTATTATGATTGTATATGTATCTGTTTTGAACTGGTTGCTCCAAAATTAACAGGACTCCCAAAAATACATAAACCTGGCATCCCAATGCAACCTTGGATTCATTTTACACCTGCTCCATCTAATACCGTTTCAAAAATAATAGATAAAATCCTCATGATAAAAATGAATTTACAATATATATATAACATAAAAAATGGATATGAATTTGTAAATAAATTGAAAAATTTAGCAGTTGACAAAAACACTAAGGCGGTAAGTTATGATAGAAGTAAGATGTATGCTAACATACCTGTTAATAAAACAATTTGTATAATAAAAAATAAATTAATAAACAATCATAAACACCCTAAATTTATTGATAACATCATCACTATTATAAGGAATATCTGTCAACAAAATTACTTTGAATTTAACAAGTGTTATAAACAAGAAAATACCTTTCCTATGAGATTTCCTTTGTCAGCCATTATGTCAGAAATACACTTACAAAATTTTTGAAATAAAATAGGTTATGGCATTATTCACACACATTTATTATGAACTCGTTATATGTTGATGTTTTTGTCATTTATGATCCGGTTATAAACAATAAATACCTAATAATTTTAAATAAACTTAAACTCAAATTATAACGATTTAAAATTTACTTATGAAATAGATATAAACAGACCAATAGATTTTCTATATGTCAGCATTCAAATTAACAAAAATAATCAAATTATACCTTCGGTATACAGAAAACGTATAGTTCATAAAGTAACAATTCGTAAAAAAAATCAAATCATCCTTGGTCTCATAAAATTAACATTTATATAAATATGATAATAGAGCTATCCATATACACAAAATAATAAGGAAAACTTAAATACAGAAATAAATATCATAAAATAAATTGCAATTCAAAATGAATGTAGTACTGTAATTGATAATATATATAAAAAAAACAAATAACAAAAATTAATAGGACAATAACTTTAAAATCTATCATAGTGCACAAAGATTGATAATGTTTACTTAAAATATGCATACATTAACAATATTGTTGAAAATATAATCAAAGTTTATGACAAGGAAAAAATTAAACCTGCATACAAAACTAACCACCACATAATAAAACATTTTTAAAAAAACAATAAAAATATTGATTTACACAATTTATATTGGTTTATAAAATAAGGTGTAATAATTGCGAGGCTATCTGTAAAACCAATAGATTGTTTAAAGCCAGATATTATGAACATTTTAGGCATTATAAAGATAAAAAAATGGGCTTCTTTAATGTTGTGGAATCACCTTGTAAACATTAAACATTTCATTGCAGATAATAATAAATTAGAAATGTCAGAAATTAAAAAAGGAAACATAAATAAAAATCTAGATATTTTGGAGAAATATTATATATAAATATTAAAAAATTCAACTTCATCATCTCAGATTTTGAAGAAGACACTCATAAAAGCTGTAATATATAGCAGCACCTTTAGAGATATTTCTTAAGATATTTATTTAAATAGTTCAGTACTGCAGTATTTGGCTGGCCACATACATGTTTAAGTGTTTGTTTTAGTTTGTTTTTTAATATACTTTATTTAATGACTTCATATACTCTTGTATATGATTGAAATTTTAATCTTTTAATACCTAATTTTATAAATATACACACTTGATGATGCAGGATTCTGCAAAAGTACTTTCATAAAAAAAAGTATAAATATACAAATAAGGTAAGAATTGTCTTATATCTGTACTTGGGTTGAATTATTATTTATACTACATATAAATGTAGTAATATAAATATTTATAAGATATAAATATATTAGATATAACATAATAAATATAATTACAAAAATAAAACTAACATTTAAATTATCCTGAGTTGACAACATGGTATGAATAGAACAGAATTATAATATGGTTTATTTCATCCTGGTATTAAACAAATTGCACATACACTTGTATGATCATTTCCTGTTTTCATTCCTTCACTAACTGAATTAAAAATAATTAATAATAATAGAACAGGCACAACTGACAATTCCATAAATTTCTGTGATGCATTTTAACAATTTCAGCCATATCTCAGCTGTTTCTTAACAGATTTGAACACATCAGGTGTTATTTTGTTCATAATGTAAAATATACATATATATATATATATATTACTTCATTGTTCAGTATAACAGAAGTGATATAAATCTCCAGTATGGTTTTTAACATGATAGAAGATACTACTAAATTTTCCCAATGGCCTCATTTCCAGTTTCCATTATTATATCGATTTATGTTTTTTTTTTTTTGTTGTAATTTTAATTCACCTGTGGCTGTTGCCCTCCCTATAAAATGGAATTTGCATCAGTAAATATCTATGCGATATATACTCGGCCTTATTAAAAATTTAAAATTGTGACTTTATTCATGCAAGGAGTAAGTGAGAGGGAGGTGGCGAGAGAACGAGAGAGAGCAATTTTTTCACTTAATTATTACAAGTTTATTAAATGCTGTTTTGTTTGAAATCCTTGTTTTACCATAATACAACACAATGCATTATATTAAGAAAATATCACATAAGATAATACTAAAAATTAAATCTAACAACAGTACCTAGAATAAAATCAGGCACATCTTAAGCTCTTGGCCTGTAATGATACCACCACCATGAAAACTGAAAAAAGATATTATAACAAACCCTCCTTAAACCTAAACTAAATAAATTAAAATGCACTTAAAACAAAAATAAACTTAAGTGACACCAAAAGTTTCATAACCTTTTTATAAATAAACAGAAACACTTTTAAAAACTCTTATTAAGCAAATTTCATCAGGTAAAAGAAAAAAAAAAAAACTTTTGAATAATGGAATTTTGAGTACAATGTTTTGGCAGCAGTGGTCCATATCTAGCTCTTAACTTCAAAACATATGGATGCTAATTACACAATGCATCAAAATTGCTCCATTTTTTAAGTACATAGAGAATCCTGAACACATACAGATGATGCAGAGGAAAAATTCTTCACTCTTATTAAAAAATAATAAAAAGGTTGATTTATTCAAATAAACTCAAACATAACATGTACTACATTATTAATTTATACATTATTCGTATTAATCCTACTACAAGACATTTTTGTTAACATGCTGATTTGATCTAACATAATAAGTAATTCCAAAAATTTTATTATATTGATACTTTCTATTTCAGCACAATGGAATGAACAAAAAATCAGATCAAAAAGTTATATTTGAAATGTATCAGTAAAGGAACAATTTTAGGAGGGATATCCTGCTTCAATTTTCTCACATTGGTCTCTATTTGTTTACTGAGCATCCAGCTGTTCTGTCTGGCTCTTTGTTTTTCTCCTTCCACTCATCACCTCACCTCTTCAGTTCAATATTCTTGCTCCTCAGCAAAAATAAGCAACATAGAAAAATGCATGCATAAAGTTCTTTAAGTCATCAGTTATTATTTTGTAATGACTTATAATGACCGAAACAGGTAAAACAAATTTTAGCATAATTACTTTACTTTGTTCACCTTAAATATAAGTATTATTTTTTGTAAAATCATTCAATTTTACATTTTTTTTAATCTATCTAATATTATATGTTTTATGATATGGATACTGACTTTTGCGACTAAAATTAAATTATTAAGCAAAAGTATCACTACTTTCGCTGACATAAATAAAAGTTATATTTTTAACTTTATAAGTCCAAAGTCCAAAATGAAGACAAAGTAAGAAAAAGTACTCGCTCAATATTTTTAGTAAAAATTACTAATATAAATAAGAGATAACTAACTAAAATAGAGATTAAAAAAAAATCTGGCTCCAAAAGGTAAGAATGAGCAACCTTCACAGGGGAGCACTTTAAAAACTTCTAACCTTAGATTTTAAGTGCAATATAAACCAGGACTGCTGAGATACTATCCAATTATGAGAGCCAGATACTCAGTTACAACCCAAGACAAAAAAAGCAGAGCACAAAATTTCAACATAAATCATACTGGACCCAATTCAATAAAACTATTACATATTACTGACATGTAACTATTACATATTAATGATTAATTCTCCAAAAACCTCTTTTTTGTAAATAAATACTTCTTTTATTCTTAACATAAACAAATGTGTATAATGATCGTTATCTTTTTTTATTTTTATTTTTTTTCTTTAAGGTGAAAACGCTTTCACGTTATCATCACCCAGAACAAAACTATAACAAAACAAATATTAAAAATTAGATTAAAACTAAAATATTAAAAACTTACAGTATCACTGCTAATATACCAAAAAATTAACTACTTTCACAGACCGAATCTTAAAAACAGTATATACTTTATTAAAAAAGAACAACAAAAAAAAAACAAAAAAAAAAGTTAAAATAAACAGAAATAAAATTCAAATCCAAGAGGAATGAAAAGGATCCCTCTTGGATAACAAAAATATTAATAAACTAAAATTAGAACCAAGATAAAAACCATGATAATACAAGATTACAACTGAAATAATAAAAAGAAATATAACCACTAAGATAAAATATACAACACGAATAACAAAACAAAATCAAAATTTATTTTTGAATCGCATTGAATTTTATGAATTATATTAGAACTAATTTAGTTCTAGGATGATTTAGATTTTGGTGACGATAGGATGTCTAGAATACAAATCTTCTAAAAATTGGAGTGTATTAAGTCTTTAGAGCTAGTATGGACTGTATTGGTATTCGGATGAAATGATAACCACCTTCTTCTAGGATAGTTGAATTTAATTTTTGTCACATTAGATACACTTAAAATACTATACAAAACAAGTCACATTAGAATAAGAAAATGCATGACCACACTGGATGGGATTCTTCACTCAAATGGAAGTATGAAAGTGACACAAATGAAACTCACACGCCAGCACTAGTAGATACTAGAGCGCAGCACTAGCTGGCTCAAACTAGGAACAGAACAGAGTACACTACACAAGTCACTACAAAGCCAAGGATATGACAGTATTTTGGGTTAATGAAAATCAAAACCTATTAACTTTGTGATACCAGACAGACCAAAGATATAGTTCTGTTATTAACAACAAATGTGCATCCAATAATATCATTCTGTTTTGATCCATCTGGGTATTTAACTGCGTATGGATTTGTCTTGGAGAGAAATTGGCAAAACATCAGCTGAAAGATGAAACGAGTTGATTTTTTATTGTATATGATAAGGTCAAAATTAAAATTTATATTCTCCACAGAGAATATGAACAGAGATAAAATTAGAAAAATAGGTGTGTCACAATTTAAAAATGTAGTAAACATCAGGTACGAACACCCGTAGGTGCTGTATAATGTGTACTATACATCTGTGTGTATAATATCTTGAGCCTACTCTCATGTCACATACTTTATATTCTTAACTACCTAAAAACATACTTTAATGAGATTCTGATTCTTGTAACCCATATGAAATGACTATAATAATTAAAGCAATTAAGATATTACAGTTAAACAGATTAAAATAATAATAAATATTACGACATATTTACCTGTAAAAACAATATGAACTGAGGAAACCTTTGAACTGGTTTAACCATCAATGCAAAAAATGACAAACGATCGCTTGAATTATTTAGACGTTGCTGTAAAAAATGTAAGTTATTATTATTTTAATATATAAAATATTAGCACAAAAGTAACAGTAAAAAATAATGAATCAATAACAAAATGTTTTACTTATATTTTGTTCCATTGCACCAATTATAACAGTAGTTATTTAGCACTCTGAATCATCTAACACATTAAAAAAGACAGGATCAACAAGTGTTATATGTGAAGAGGCTACCCCCCTTTAGAATTCTTATCAGACGACTTTGAAACAAAAATGTCAGGTATATCCACATAGTTTTTATGAAATTATTTTCAAAGTATTAATTTCATTGGTTATGTCAAAAAGACTTGTAATGCTCCAGTATTAGTGTAAATGTGACATGCATCCTGTGAAAGGTTAGAAAAAATAATGGAACTTACTCAATTCCTATGATCAGTTGTCCCCCATACTCTCAAAATGAAAATCCTTTTAGAAAAAGATCTGTCTAAAAGAAATGTTTGACAAACTTTTTGTCAAACTGTATTTTTAGCAACGATCATTGGTAAAATAGACAGAGCATATAGGAAAGTTAGGAGAATTTTGTGGTACATAAGTTAAAATCTAATAATGTAATAAAATAAGATGGATCCGATTTATAATACGAAAGAAAAGGTTGGTAGGTGAGTGGAGCTATATGGAGGAAATGAATTAGAAACTGGTATTACAAAGAAGAGGAAGTCAAAGAAGATGAAAAGGGAGATACAATACTGAGATCTGAATTTAATAGAGCATTAAAGGATTTGGATGAGAAAAAAGTTTCTAGGATAGACGGGATACCTGCAGAATTACTTGTAGGTGCAGGTGAGAAAGTGATAGATAGGTTGATTATAAAAAACTGGTGTGTAATAATTACAAAAAGGGGAGGTTCCATCAGACTTCAAAAAGTGTTATTGTCACGATACCAAACAAAGCAGGAGCAGATAAATGTGAAGAATGCAGAACAGTTAGCTTAACTAGCGATGAATCAAGAATCTTAACTAGAATTCAGTACAGAAGAATTGAGAGGAGAGTGGAAGAAGTGTTAGGAGAAGACCGATTTGGTTTCAGGAAAAGTATAGTGACAAGGGAAGCAATTTTAGGGCTCAGATTAATAGTAGAAGGAAGATTAAAGAAAAACAAACCAACATACATGGCATTTATAGACTTAGAAAAGGCATTTGATAACGTACACTGGAATAAAACATTCAACATTTTTAAAAATATTCAAGTATAGAGATAAGTATAGGTTAAAGTGTACGTATAGAAGAACAACTGCTAACATTTACAGGAACCAAACTGCAACAGTAGTAATCGAAGAGCACAAGAAAGAAGCAGTAATAAAAAAGAGAGTCAGACAAGGATGTTCCCTATCCCCTTTACTTTTTATTCTTTACGTAGAACTAGCAGTTAATGATGTTAAAGAACAGGTTAGATCGGGAATAACAATTCAAGGTGAAAAGATATAAAGATGCTACGACTTACTGATGATATAGTAATTCTAGCTGAAAGTAAAAAAGATTTAGAAGAAACAATGAATGGCATGGATAAAGTCCTATACAAGAACTACCTCATGAAAATGAACAAGTGGAAAACAAAAGTAATAAAAGTAGTAGAAATAAAGTAGATGGACCACTGAATATAGAAGTAGAATGTGAAAAGATTATGGAGGTAGAAGAATTTTGTTATTTGGGAGGTAGAATTACTAAACATAGATGAAGCAGAAGCGATATAGATGCCAAATAGCTCAGGTGAAACGAGCTTTCAGTCAAAAATATAATTTGCTAATTTGCTTACATCAGAGATTAATTTTTAAACATCCGGAAAATATTTTTGAAAATATATGTTTGGAGTGTAACTTTACATGGAAGTGACACTTGGATGATTGGAGTACTTGAGAAGAAAGAGATTAGAAACTTTTGAAATATGGTGTTCTATGAGAATGTTAAAAATCAGGTGGGTGGATAATAAGACAAATACAAACTCTAAAAATTACAGGGGACTCTCACTCCTAGACACATCTTTCAAGAATCATCCTCAACTCAAGAAACAACCAGGAGAATACCAGGAAGGTTTCAGACCCTGGAGGAGTTGTCCAGACCAGATCATGAGGCTCAAGCTAATAATGGATTACAAGAAGAAAAGAAACAGAGACATGGTGATAACATTTGTAGATTTCATGAAAGCTTATGTCTGCATCCACAGAGAATCCCAACTAAAAATTTCAAGACACCTCAGACTACATTATCAAATTAACATAATAAAACTAACCCTAACAAACACTAAGTCAAAGATAAAATTGAGAAGCGAGCTAGCTCTTGGAACCTCCCAGATCACAATAGGACTGCGCCAAGGCGAAGGGCTCACACCACTATTACTCAACTGTGCTCTAGAAATGGTAATGATGGAATGGCCTAATAAATGGCCCCCAAACCTAAAAATAGATAAAAAAAAACAACAGAATGTCTCGGTTTTGCCAACGCTTGGCACTGCTAGCAAACAAAATGGATGAAGATAAATCACAGACGTTAGAACTTCAAAACATTGCAAATAAAATTGACCTCAAAATTTCATTTGAAAATACAGAAGTTATGATCCAAAAATCAACATGATTAAAAGAAGTAAACATAAACAGTAATAAAATCAAAAGCTAAAGGTCAAAAATTAACCTGGTACACTTACAACAAAAATTGCCGATCAATAAACACAAAAATAATACACTACAGCACAGTTATAAAACCAGAAGCCACTTATGCAGCAGAAACACTCTTACACCTGAACGATCAAAGACCAACAGACTCCAGAAAATTGAAAGAAGAATCTGCATCAATAAAAAGTTCCAGAAAGACAGGCAGTGGTGGATTGTGCCCAACAAAGTCATGTACAAAGAGTTAGAACCCATCACTATACCAAGCATAAGAGGAGACTAGGATTCTTTGGACATATACAGATGCAAGATTCAAGACTTCTGAAACAGCTAATACAGTACAATCTTGACTCAAAAAACACCAAGACAGGATGCAGATGGATCAGAGAAATAAGAGAGGATTTGAAGAAAATTTGCCTTACAACAGTAGACACTACAGATAAGATAAACAAACAAGAAAATCAAGAACAAAAACACTTACTTCACACTCACAAGAAAACAACTCACAACAGAAATATTTTCAACACTAGAAAGGGCACAAAGATCGAAATGTATGAAAAAAGACTGGGAGGATTGCAAGGCTCAAAGAGTTCTATCAAAGAGACTTGGATAATGGACTGACTAAAATGATCCTATGCGGTCATAAAATATAATAATAATAATAGCCAAAATTCTTTGGCTATCAAAATGACATCAGACTTCACACATAAACTATTACAACTCAATAAACAAATACTGAGTGATGATGACAAAAAAACATTGTTGAAGCCAGCTTTGTGGTAAGTGAAAAAATCGCTAAGCATTCTAAATCATTTGAAGGAGAATTTATCAAAGAATTGTCTTCTGATATGTATCCAAAGTATACTGCAAGTATATGACCTGAAAAATAAGACTTCATGAATATTGGTTTGTCAAACGAATATATTGTTGTCCAACAGATAACAATTATGGCTGATGATATAAAAAAATTTAAAGAAGATCACTAGATCGGAAACGTTTACTCCTGCTTTGGATAACAGTACAGATTTTTATAAATTATATTTGGTGGAAGAAAAATATACTAATTTACATACATACCTTTTCAAGAAAAATCATTTGTTCACATATATCTATGAATAGTTTTTTCAAGGATGAGATACAACAAATCAAAAATCTGAACAAGAATAATAGACAAAAACCAAAAATAATTTCTATGCGATTATCCTTAACATCAATATCGATAGCTTTGTAGTTCAAGTACAAGGCTATCTTTACATTAAATTCTTATATTGTTCAATATATATAAAATTTATGTAGAGCATAATACCAATCCATTACATTATATGTAAATGAAATAAGATGTAACACAACTCATTTTAATTAATTTAATATTAATATTTTTTATTTGATAATTTTTAAACTCCAGAGACAGAATGATAATAATTTGGCCCCTGAACTAGGAAATTTTGCCCATGCCTGAGTTAAATTAACCAAAATGTGCAAAACAACACAGTTATTTCACCCTCTTTTCAACAAAGTGCAGGAAAACACAATCATTTCACTCTCTTTTGGTAAGTTGTTTACTGGCTCGGTAACTTGTACAAGACAATTCCGTAAAATATCTAGTTACATACGTTAAAATACAGACTTTTAACTTTACTCTCGAAAAATTTCAGTTATTACATTGGCTTTTTTAAAAAAAAAAGTACCACCATTTCCAGTAATGGTATCAAAATCAATTTTTGAAACACGTAAACAGTTTCAAAACATTAAAAAATTTCACTTTTTACAAATTGGGGCTGGTGGTTGAAAATAAAGGATGAAATGTGTCGATCCAGGCTATGCATTAAAAAAGCGTGATAAAAATATTAATAATTATTTTTGTACAGCCACTATCCATTTATATAATCATTTTTTTATTTAAACATAAAAAAAATTTTATTTCTAAAAATTTAATTCTGATGTGTTGTATATTATTTGCTGTATCGATTTATTTTAAATGACTAAAAAATGAATCCCATTTCATCAAATACTGTAGAATCTTTTACAAATACTTATTTTATAAAAAGGATAAAAATTATGAGCACACCAATGTACATAATAATAACATCCATGTTGTAAAAAGTATGTTTTACTTAATTGCTGATGATTAATTGAAAACAAAACAACAAAACAATGTTCAAAACAACACTAACATAATTTAATTCTACATAAGAGTAACAGCTCTTACTAGAAGGAAAATTATTTATTACAATATATCTTTTACAGTGCATATTTATTGTTTTATTTTTTATTATATATTATTTGTTGTAATTAACACATTACCTCCCAAAGTTGTGTTGTTCCGTTAGTACAAAACAACAGTACAAAATTATTATGAATATAATTTTTTTCTGTTATGTCACTTTTATTTAGATTTTTTATAATTCTGAAATATATGGACATTTTATTGATTTTTTTTTTTTTTTTTTTATATATTTTTGCACATATTTCCTTTCTTATATAAACTTGAATAATGTATTGGCTTTATCAATGCATTCAGGATCTGCTTTCCTAAGAAATAAAAGTATGTACATTCTTAGAAATTTTTTGTTTGTTTTGTCAGTTATTCTTATTATGTTTTGTTTATTGTCGAGTCATTTCTGTTATGACTACACTTCGTGTTTCTTTGCTTTCCAATGGAATGTGCAAGTGTTGCGTTGGTACAATGTTAGGAATTTACTGCTAGATGAGATAAGCTGCCGTATGTGGTGCCTCGATCAAAACAAATTGTCTGTCATTACCGCAGCTACGATATATTTATATCTTTCAGTTTATATGCAATATTTAGATTTTAGTGCACGATAAATAACTTTTTTATTTCATAATATAAATTTAGATATTAGTTTCAGTTATCACCATACAGTTAAGACATAATTATTATTAGCATATCAATATTGACCAGTATATTCTTCTATGAGTTTTTAACAAGAATATTACAGAACTGCTTCCAGTACTCAATGAGATCAAGGAAGAGGAAACAGCATGATCGATGCAGTAATTATATCACCTGATGTCGATGAAAATACCGACAAAGAAAACACTGATAATAACCAAACTGTTATCAACGATCGTGGTGATCTCATTTCATCAGACACCACTGGTTCTTTTGAAGTCCATATAGTTCTATTACTACAGAACTGACTAAACATAATACGGCAAAACAAAAATCAAGGAACCTACACTGTGTCCATATTGGGAAAATTCTTTACCAACATCAAAAATTTGAAATGATAGTCAAATAAATAAACCTGTGGATGAAATAAAAAACCAATAGGCAGTCAACAGTTCTTGAAACACTCAAATTAATTTTTGATAATATTTTCCTAATTATTGCATATTCTATCCCATACACTAAGGAAAAAATGACCCTACCTTAAAATTGTCCAGACGTCAATAACATTTTTGGAATTCCTATTCTGACAGGCTATCACTCGTTTTCCAAATGTAAGATGTACTAGAGTAAAGATCCCGATAAAGGATACCTCTTGTACGAGAGACAATGCCACAAAATAATTTGATGAAATTAAAAAGTACATTCATTTATCAGACGATACAAAACTAGAAAAATCAACAAAAAAAAATGTTCAAAACTCTGTCCATATTATAATGAATTGAATATCAAATTCAACTGATTTGGGGTGTTTTCTCATAAAATTAAATTAATGAGCAAATGGTCCCTTATTTTGGATGTCGTTCAGCAAAAATGTTCATGAGAGGAACGCCGGTGAAACTTTTATTTTAGCAACAAGAAATAAAATTTGCCAGACAGAATTTAAATGGCTGTTAGTTATGTCATTACTTCTATCAGTGAAAATTGCGGAATCTGACAAGAGACAGAAATTTACTGCTAGGACACTACACTAAATGAGTTTACCTGAAAATGTACGGAGACAAAACTGACCGTATTATAGACAGAACTAAAACTAATACAAGATGAAGCTGTAAATTGTGTCATAGTAAAACTGTTTATATTTGTAAGAAATGCCAAGTCTTTTTACACGTAGAATATTTTAAAGATTTTACAGATCAGCTGAAAAGTAAAATTATAAATATTAAAGAAAATAGTTTGAACTGAAATTATTGTAATTAATATTTATTATTATTTGTATAAATAAAATTATTTTACATAATTATCAGTCGTACGTTTACTGTTTTCATCATTTCCCAATATTGCATTAACGCAACATCGCAATTCGCAGGGAACTCCCAATGTTGCGTGAATGCAACAGGTCATAACTCAAAAATTACATATACAAGTTTCCCCTTTAATTGTTCTTTTGGGAAGAGACGGGTTAAAATAAAATTTACTGCGGCAAATAGCCTGTAATAATTAATTAATAGTAATATAATCTCTGTTAATACCTAAATTACACTTAAATATCTATTTTAATTTACGCATTGCAAAGCATATATTATTCCTGTAGATTACCGAATAAAATATTAACATGTGATTCTAAAGCAACAAATTTATTTTTCCCAACAATAACTTATTATTGCCTTAGATTGTTGATATTTATTGTAAATTTAAACAAAACTGTTAAAAATACTTTTTTTAATTACCCCCCAATAAGTATGACAAATTTTAGTCAACCGCACTTTATAATTGCCGGTACAAAACTGTTTATTATTATCAAAAAATTCTTTTGAAGCAATTATTAAAGAAATATAATTTTTTAATCTTTTTTAAATTAACAATTAAATAATAATTTAACGACCTGAAACTTTACAAGGGTAAAAGTAAAACATCCATGCATTAACTATATATTTCACAGAATTGTTTTCTGAAAGTCATAGAGCTCACAAACCGCATAAATAAAAAAAATAGAACATAAACCGTGTTCCTCCACAGTTTTAGGCAAATAGAAATGATATATTTGTTGCGTTCAGACAAGTTAATATAATAATGTAAAACAGAAAAGTCTTTAATTCAAAACACATTATCATTTTTAACAGCAGTTACAAAGTTACAACAGCTCTAACTCAGGTGCCTTATTTTTAGTCAGATTGTACATATAATAATTTGAAGAACTTACCTTGAAAAATTCTTTAAGCGCAGTCTTTCTACCGGTTTCAGATCTAAAAACATCCATGGCGACTGAAAAATTATTAATAAATCCGCTATATATATCTAACACGATCGCTTTTGAAAATGATGCGACAAATACATCACCAATTCTACGATCACGATCCCAATTGGAAACTGCTTCGGCTAGAGCTATTCTGAACAAAGTATGGCACTGTAAAATTTCTGGTAACCGATAGAATATCGTCGATATTTTACTTGAACTTAATAAAGCAGGGCTTGATTCCTCCAATGACTTTTTATAATCCTAAAATAAAAAGAAAAAGAACATACAAAAACTGTTTTTCTCTTCATCAGATATGTAACAAATTTACAATACCTTGAAATCTCTAATGGTAAGCACCTTCTTGAGATGTTTGCCTCTGAAGATAAGGAGTATTTTTGAGATGTAAATAAATGTTATTAGACATTTACTCTGTAATTTGACTGGAAATCAAATTTTTATTAAAATTTCTATCTTAGAGTAGAGAATTCCAGACACAAACTAAAATATTGTATAAAATTGATACAGTTATCTATCCGTTAAAGATTTCACCATTTTTATAAAGCAAATACAAAAAACAACAAACAACAAATGTAAAAAAATGAAAGAAAAAAGATCTTTAGCAAATTCTGACTGACATAAGACTGAATGCCACAATGAAGTTTAATTTAAAATTTTACAACTGACAATTAAAAAAATACATATTATTTTGTTACCTGAACATGTAACTCTAAATTATGATCATTTTCTTTATTATGATGGCAATCTTCAAAACACATTTACAGAACGGTGGTGATCATTAATTGGATAATTTAAAATAACTAAACTTGGGAATTTATGAGTGAAAATTAGAATTATTTACGCTACAAAAAAAAAAAAAAAATTCTTTTATTACTTTACATATAAAGATTTTGAAATCGGTTTGCCAGTTTTGTATTTAACCGATCAAAAATTAACCATACACCATTCACAAAATTTTGATGGTCGTCATATCCTTCATTTGAATGTTCACGGTGTTGTTACCTGGTTTGGTAAGATTAATGAGGTAAACTTGTCCTTGGAGAGTACGCCAAGGCTGCCTGATTTAATTCCCTGTCAGAACACTGAATCCAAAATTAAAATATATTTTTATCGAACAACATAAATGGATATGGGCTGGCTGACAATTATAGCAGAAATAAAACTATAAGAGTGTGCATCTTATCGACTGATTTTGCCTTGGTGGAATGTTTAACAGAACGTGAAAGATTATACGCAGAAAAATATTTTGAATGTTCCTGTCTCCAAGTTAGAATCTTCACTGTAATAATTATATGCTCGTGCAAATCTTCAAATACAAAATTTGCTTTTGAACCCTTTTATAGAAAATTGGAGGAGTAATTAGAATAATGCTGCTGAAAATACCTTAAGTATCATACTATTTTGGCAGGTAATTAAACAACTAAAACATGAATTACAAGGTACAATGGACTCTTACCACTAAGGTTTCAGTTTTTTATGCGGTCAAATGATGCGATTGTTCTTTTTTCAAATAGATTCTTATGCAAAATGGATAAATTTGTGAAAAAACGCAAGCGTGCAATCTAAATCAAGCGAATCGATCGGTAAAAACACAAGATTGTATAATGACAGTTATTTAAATTATGGTTTTACCTCGCCGAATGGAAAGCCACAGTGCACTGGAAACTTAACAACCGGGTCATAAAAGAAAACCACTGGAATTTTTTGAAAGAAAATTACATACACTGAGAAATCAACAAGCTTCTATTTGTAAATCAAGCTATACCGATAGAAGTACACTTGAAACACCTCATTTTGTAGCTTTAAGAGCAGCTAAGATGTCCAAACTGCATACAATTGCAGAAAACCTCATATTGCCTGCTGCAGTTGATATGGTCAGTGTTTTAACAGGCGTGGAAGAAACAAAAATATAAAAAAAAGTTCTGCTTTCTAACGACACAGTATCAAGAAGAATTGATGACATGGCTGCTGATGTTCACGATCAGAAAATTCACAAAGTAAGTTCCAGTGAATTTTTTAGAATTCGATTTGATGAATCAACAGTTGCGGCAAAAATTTCTCAGTTCTAATGTTTTGTGAGATATGAATGCAATAAGGACAGATCAATCTAAGAAAATTTGTTGTTTTGCAAATCAATACCTGGTCTTGGAACACAACAATGTGTTTTTGATGATTTTTATGAAGCTACTAAAACTATAACACAGATCGGGCAAAATATATTGCACTATGTAGTGACAGTGCAAAAGCGATAACAGGAAAAAACAGTGAATTTCTGGAAAAATTAATATCAAGGGTGGAATGGACACACTGCTTCCTTCACGGACATGCTCTTGCCACAAAAATATGCCAGAAAATCTCAAATAAATTTTTTGTAAAGCTGTAAGAACGGTAAATTTTATTAAAAGTTGGTCATCACAGAACAGGTTATTTGCTATGTGATGAAATTGGCAAAAAGAAAGAATTTTTTCTTTTCTATACAAAAGTCAAACGGTTATTGCGGGAGAAAGTGTTAACCTGGTTATTGGAATTGCGAGATAAATATTTTTCAATGGTAAACAAACGCCACTCTCAATGTTTTTACAGAATAATAAGTATACGTTGCTGTTGGCTTACTTAGTTGATATATTTAAACGACTTGAATGTGAGTAATCTACAAGTACATGGTAAAAACATTTTATTAACAAGATACGAAGTTCATGCTTTCATTAAAAACTTGATATCTGGATTACTCGCCTTCAAAGCAGAAATTCTGACGTTTCCACTCACTTCCAATCGTATTGAGAAAAATTTGAATGAAGTAGATACTATTATTCACCACTGTTTCACCACAGTTTGGACAGCATGAAAATGCATTTGGTGTGAGCTAAAAATTCAATTAGCAGAGTATTTCCCGGAAGATAAAAATGATTTCTCAAAGAGGTGGGTACTGAATCCATTTAGAGAAAACATTGCAACTGCTAAAGTTACCAATTGAGATGCACAATCAGCTCATCGAAATGTCTGCCAATAAAATACTACAACTACAATTCACATCTGAAAAATTAGATATGTTTTGGCTTGCTTGTCAAAGTGAACATGGAAATTTAGAAAACATAAGCGTAGAAAATATTAATCCCTTTTCAAGTCTTACCTTTGTGAAAAGGGTTTTTCATCTATGGTTACACTATCACTTGAAAACAATTTGCTTCTGTGTGTTTCTAACATAGATTCACATGTGGTGAAACTTTTAAATGAAAAACAAACGCAACTACTTCATTAATTTATTTTCTTTACATGTATACTTATAAATGTAAGTAAAATGTTTTTAATAAATGATTTTTTTCTCATAAAATGATTTCATTATTGATTATAAGTTGTAGGCTAATTTCATGACCCCCAGGTTGAGAAATGCTGATTAAGAGGATTATTGCAATAGGAAACCTGGAACTCTGTACATCATCTAACTTTTTGATCAGAAGACATAGACACCACCTATAAACACATTTTTGAAATTCTAAAAAATAATTTTTAGAAATTAGTTGCCTTTTCAATTACTAAAAAGAAATATAATGATAAAAATGAAGACAAGGGCTGGGTGACGACTAACATCTGGGTGTCAGGTTCATGGAAGGAGTTGCAATACGATGGATAGGGTGTCTAGCAATGTTTGTTTTAAGAAATATGTATCTGACTATAAGAAAATCTTTAAAAGATGTTTTAATCCGGAAAAATATAGGTATAATAATAATAGAATTGAAAAACAAAAGAATAATATTAGTACTTCCTGGAGGAATGATGAGGGAGCAGATGGTTATTTGATAAAGCAATAATGAATTTTTGGAACTCTTGCCTACTGACGGTGTAACTGATGGTCTTTTTGGATTCTTTAAATCAACATTTTTTAAAAATATGCAAGTAACACCACAAAACAAGTCAAGTTGTCTATTAAAAAATCTTCCCACTACCTATGTTTCACTTGAGATTTTTAAAGTGTCTGCTTCTGAAGTAATTAATATCTATTATATAACCAATAAAGCCATAAACAATAATGGCTTGAAAAAGATTCCACCTTCTGTTTTGAGACAGTGTTCTTTGATAGCTGTTCCACTGATGTATCTGATTAATTTATCACATAAGATGGGAGTCTTTCCAGATTTACTCAAATATGCTAACATAATTCCAGTTTTCAAAAAAGACTCGATATCTGAATTTAACAATTATAACCCAACTGCGATTACTCCTGCATTATCATAAGTCCCTGAAAAGGCTCTAGCTTCCCAGCAACTCTTGCTTTGAAAATAATACATTGTTCATCATACACAGTTTGATTTCTGTAAAGCTAAGAATACTGTAATAATACTAATTTTTAACAAAAACTGTTGTTCTTAAAGAGTCTCAACTGGTTCTTGGTATCTTCTGTGATTTATTAAAAGCATTTGATACTGCTGCAGAAGCTTGAGTACTATGGTGTTTGTGAAGCTGCTCTTACGCTGCTTGTGTCCTATTTAAAAGACTGTAGGCAGAGTGTTCATGTTAGATTATTGCTAACAGGAGTAGCAATTAAAAGTTGGTACCCGACAGTGTTCCTCAGGGTTCTATTCTCGGGCCAATATGTTTCTGATTTAAGTAATGACTTTCCAAACTTGATGCGTCTGTCAAGGCCAAACTGCTGATGACACCATGGTAGATTTTACAAATTTAAATTAATCTAACTTCTCTAATTTAGTGAGTAGTGATCTTATCAAATGAATGATGATTTATAGCTAATGGTTTGCTACTTAATACCAATAAAACACAAGCAATAAGGTTTCATTTATAACACGGAACAGTTACTGAAACTCAATTTATGGATATCTTAAAAATTTCAAGCTCTGCTAATTTTCTGGGTCTCACAATTGATGATCCTGTTACTTGAAAGGACCGCATTCAATGTGTCATCTAAATTAGACTGGGCTTTTTTTTTCTACTTACTCCATAATATATAACAAACAAAGAAGCTTTGTTGATGGTGTATTATATATATTTATATTCCCTTTAAATTACAGAGATTATTTTTGGAGGTAATTCTGTTGATAGCAAAAAAAATTTATTACTCAAAAAAAAGATCATTCATGTGATTTGTCAACTGAAACCTGGTGATTTCATAGAAGTTCTTTTAGATATTTTAGAATCCTCACTTTTCCACCCATTTATATTTTCCAGACTATACTATTTACTGAAGATAAATTATCACAACTGAAACATAGCTCTGACTTTCATATTTATGACACCCGGAATAAAAATGTACAGTCCTACCCAAAGCACAGGACATCTACCTATGAACATACCAAATAATGCTGTTATATATTTTTATAATAAACTGCCACCGTATATTAAAATTGACCAATCAGAAGGGATTTAGGAAGATTTTGCAAAACTTTTTGGTGAATAGGTGCTATTAAAATGGTACGCGAATATCTGTCTGATGAGCAGTAGTTGTCTGTCTTCATCATTTTCCAGATCACATGCAGGGATTAAAATATAAAAATGTGTTAGAACTTATGGAAATTATCTTTAATTGTGCTTTATTTGTAACATGCTACTGGAGTATGGCTTGAAAATAATGTTGTTATAACTGTAATTTTGGTATTAATTTGTGACATTGTTATTTTGCATTATTTTATGTATATTTTGTGACCCTACACCTACCACATAGATTTATTATTTCTGCATATATGGTATTATGCAATAATTATATAAAATACATAAATAAATTATTACAACTACGGTAAAGATATATTAGCATAATAAGATACATACATTCACAAGTCTATGCAAAGATGATAAATAGTTATTTTCTGACTGTACAATATCAGCTACTATATGACGTCGTTTTTCCTCTTGAGGTGACAAATGTGGAGGAGGAGGTGGTAACGAAGGAGGTAAAAGACGGCGGTGCACCAAACCAGATTCTTCTTCAACCTTAAAAAACAGAACAAAATAACATTATTTGTGTAATTAAACAAAAACACTACTAAAAAATGATAAATTGTAAAACCCAATAAATAGATTTTTCTGATAGATTACATAATAAATATATGATATAGACCGCAGTAGGAATGACTAGATTTTTGTTACACCACAAGGAAAAAAGAACTGTCCCAGCATTTGCCTTGGTAGATCATAGGAAACTGGATAAAACCTTGATCAGAGCAACATCAATATATAATATACAATTTAATTATAAAATAATACAATTACAACATTCAATAATTATAAAATAAAAAATAGATATGATTAAAGTCTATATTATCTATTTAAAATATAAATACTGACTAACCTTAAATTAAACACATAAGAGTATTAAATATACAAAATAACTACAAGTAATTCAAAACAGAGGAAATTAATGAAAATTATTTGAGCTAATAGTAAATGTTGAACAGATGCTGCTACAAGAATTGAGGTATTTTTAATTAGAATTATTTAAAAATGCATCAACAAAGTAGCATTGTTTCTGTAAAAAAAAAAAAAAAAAAATTATTTTATTTTAAATAGATCTTTGAAAAGATTGTTTAATAGATGGTAATTTATTAAAAATGGCAACGGGACCGTAGTAAGGCTCTTTCTTGTAAGCTGAAGTATTCATTTTGTTGCACAATTTAACACAATATTCTTATTAAAAAAAAAGTCTACCTTTTTTATAAGAGTAAAACTAAGTAAGCTTTTAAACACTATCTGATATACAATAGTCCAGACAAGCATTTATGTGATAATATTTTGAAGTACAGTTTACAGAGAGTGAATGAATACTGCAACAGAATAGTTTAAAATATAAATTGTTTATATTTTGAAAGCCAAATTGTTATGTATAGTGATGGCCATTTATTGTGACCACAATGGGACACTACCTTTGTAAACAAAGTAACATAAGTTCTTTTTAATTTTTTCATCACTGTATTTTCAGTGTATAAATTAAAATCAAACATAAAATAAAAAATTGAAAATATATTTACTTGCACATACAAATATAAGCTTACTTACTGAATTCTATACGTATTTTGTTGCCATTACAACTTTAGTTTTTTATAATGAAACTAACTCAAATTAAACAAAATAAGCAGCTCAAATATAAAAAAAAACCATACAAAAGTAAGGTACTTTAGGACAATTAATTTATATAAAATATAGATAGATGACGTTGATTTAACAGTGAATTTTATTAGACAGTAATACTGTTAATTATTTTTTCACTCATTAATAAATATACAAGAAAATTGAACTAATGTACACATAGTAGTGTACTTAAATAACAAATATAAAAACTAGATAATGTTCTGCACCTAAATTCTTAAAATATTCAAAATATTAATATTAGCTACTTATCAGTAGCTTCAAAATTAAAAAAAAAAATCTAAAGTGGTCAGAAACTTTTTAGTACAATACTTTTAATTCCACTTCAGCTTAAATTGTTTCTCAATCATAGACTGAATGTATTCTGGTTACATATATTGTCATCCTGATATCGTTGATGGTGCTTCAAGAGTAGCAAAAATGTGCTGTTCTGGAATCCAGCAAAGGTCCTTTCTAGGGGCCATTGATGAGAATGAGCTGTACCATAAGGGTGCATAAAACCAATGAGGGCATCATGCTCTTCAAAAGATACATCACATACATTTCCAATCCACCAAGTATCGTCATTCATGCAAGCCACATATTGGCCTGGTTGCAAGCTGGTAAGTGATATGTGTTGAGCAGTTTATCAGTTTCATAAACATCAGCTTCAAATGCTGAAGTATCATTTGAGACTCTGCTAACTTGGGTTTTAGTTTTGCACTGGCTTAAACTGGGGTCTCTTGTTCCAGCAACTGTGTGACCACTACTAAATCAGTTTTCCTGTTCAGGTCAGATTTTCTCAACTTCTCTTGGAATAAAAAAGATTCTGATCCTGGAATATTTTCTTTACAAAATTCCAATAAGTCTTTTGGTGTCAATATCTGGTTTTCTATAGGTCGCTGAAGACTGGCACGTGCTATTAATTATTTTGTAGTACCTCTAATTCCATCACAGGGTGATTTTCTGTGGCTAGTACCAAAGATGTTCCATTTAGATATTATCCCAAAGTCTTCTTCATGATGGGACAAATTCATAAAATTCTTGTATTGAGCAGCTGAACCATCACTGAAGTAGTGATGGTTTAACAATCACTGACCGTGCAAATGCTAAGATTCTGAAGCTCGTTTTTATAGTAATAAACCATGTATGGATGCTGTGTAACTTGACTGTTTTCCCAATTGAATCCCTGTATAGCATCTTGCACAACAAACAAAGTTCTCAGCAAAATCCATCAGGATAATGGTATGATTATCATTTAAATTTTCCTTCAGTTATTTTAAATATGAACTTTGATGTTTTGAAACAAAATGGTGGCTAGTTAGGCAAAAAACTTTAGGGTACGCTCTTCAATAAAATTTTCCTTGGTCACTTGTTGCATCTCCAATGTATCTGTCTGTATGAATCCACTACTTATATACTATTAGTTCCTCCACGTCATCATCTTTAAGCTCTCTAATAAATAGGACTCCAATACAGTTTTTCCAGGACACTGTTCACAATGTTGTAGCATGCAATTCTTAGATTTTAAGCTGCGGACAGTTTTCTCAATCAATACCTTGTGGATATCCCTGATGGACCAATATCCCTGATGGATATTGCAGCTATATTGCAATATAGCTTAACATTTTGATGAATGGTAAAACACAAACTGAATGTGTGCCAGCAGCACCAACTGTAATGCACCACTTTGACCAAAGTTCACAAATATTTGAGAAGCCAATTTCATGGCCATAATGTGCGCAGTAAGCTATGAACATCTCTTTTAAATTGCACAGAAGTAGATATTTTTGCATGTGGACTTCTTCACCATTGCTCCTAATTGAAACAAAATCTTTCTTTCCTGGACAGATTAGGAAAATTCATCATCTTCAAATAATTTCAGGACCGGTTGTCTATTATCATCCTTCAATTTTTTCCATCCTTTTTTTTCTGGTGTCACCAAAATACTAACTTCAAATATGAGCTCCCTGGCCTGCTTCACCATTCACATTGAAACCTAGAATTCATCAGCTGTTTTCTCAATACTCCAGCTACTGGGTGGCCAATGTCAAAATCTAAATTTGTTGTGGGTGACCTGAGATCAAAAGTTAGACTTTGAGCTCTTCAATAAAGATATCCAGATCTTTACATACTTGACACTTCTTACTCTTTAATGTCTGCATTACATCAGTAACACTCAAACCAGCAGCAGCTGCTGCTGTAGTAGAGGTAACGCTCTCCTTATCTTCTACTTCTTCTTCTTACCTTCTATTCTTGGGGTGCCTAAGCTGGGGCTGCTTCCTGACTTATTGGACAGTGGCTTTAGTCCTCACCAAAACCACTGAGAACACAAGAGCACACTCGTGCTCTTAAAATCAGGAAAGGATCCTAGTGAGATCGGCAGTTATCGACCAATCAACCTCTTGTCAGTAATTGGCAAGTTGCTTGAAAGGCTGGTTGTGGAATGGCTCTGAGAAAGCACTGAGGTGAACTGTTTTCTAAATCAAGGCCAGTATAGCTTCGCAAAAGGGGTTGACACCAACGATTGCATGTTAAATGCACTTGTCAAGGTGGAAAACGCCTACTGTAAAAATATTTTGGCAATTTTTATAGACATACAGGTAGCATTTCCTTCCTTGTGTTGGGAGTTCTGTCCTCTTTGAGTTGGAACGCCGCAATGTTCCCGTAGCCCTAGAGGCCATGATACGTGACTATTTGTCTAACTATACGGCTCTATTTAAGGATGCACACCTAGTTGTGGAAAAATCCGTTACCAGGGGAAGCCTGCAGGGTTCCATTCTCGGTCCTCTAATGTGAAATCTGGTATTCTACAGATTTCTGGGATTGACATTTCCAGAAGGGGTCACGGACCCATTCTTTCGACAATGACCGTCTCCTTTTAGTTCATGGTAATTCCAAACCATATTTAAAAGACCGGGCACAAACGGCCTTGTCAACTGCAGAAGGCTAGATGGACATTCAAAATTTAAAGATTTCTGTGCTCAAGATGAAGTTTATGCGTTTCAAGGCTGCAGACAAATTATCGTAGTCGTAACCCCCCCATATTAAACATAAAGGCTGTGTAATCAGCTGTTAGAGTTCATAAGTACCATAAGAGTGTTTTGTTACATGAAAAGTTGCTGTTTAGCAACCACATTAGGCAAGTAGCAGCGATTGTGGTCTCAGTGATACACAAATTTTGAGGATTGCTTGGAAAGAATACGGGTTGTCAGGCCGTCAAATGTTGATGATATACTGACATGTCTTCAAAAGCATGACCTCTTACGTGGCGCCCGTTTGGGCGCATAAGTTGGATATGAATAGAGAACTTATTCAAAATTTAAGGAGTGCCCAGCACAGATCTTTAATTGTATGCACTGGTGTTTTTAAAACAACCTCCTACGAAGCTACCACTGTATTGGAAAAGGCTCTCCCAATCAATTTAGTGGTGAAAGGTCGGGTAGCCATGTGGAGATTGCGAAAAGGCCAGGAGGCTGAGGTGTCTGGGATGAGGTTTCAAGCTGGGCCAGTACCAAAGCGGAACAGTGATCAGAATGTCCCGGATCTAAATTTCATTCAGTTGCTCATCCCCTGCCTAGAGAAGAAGCCGCAAAGCCTCACGATGGAAGCATGGAAGCTGGAATGGGACACCACAACTAAGGGAAGATTCTTGTATAAATTTATACAGGATTTGGGGGGATGGTATGCCTCGAGCTCGTTTTTAAGAGCAACGGGTGCCCGGGTGCACATCAATCACGCTAACTTGAATCAATATCTGTTTTAGTTCTGCCTGGCAGCTGATGAGCTGTGCGTCTGTGGGGAGGTCCAATCAAATGAACACCTGATGTCTGAGTGCCCTGCTCTTGGGAGGGGGGGCAGAGACCAGGCCACCCTGGAACTTAGAGATCAAAGGGAAAATTGGCCACTCACAAGCAGTGAGTCAATCTGGCGAGAGCTGCATTGTCGGACCATGTGGGAGTTCCTAGATGCAGTTGCTTTGTTCAACTGACATCTATAGTTTGCTTAAGGGAAAGACTCTTACCGCATTCCCGTGGGAAGCTAACCTTGAATATGGCTGGCCATCAGCCAATTATTATGGCTCCAAGCACTATAAAATAGTAAACAGATACTTGCTGGCATTCAGCGACCTAAGTGTGGCAGAAAATTACTGCCTTGACGAAATAAATTTTATTATGGATGTCATATATATTTTTAGTTGTTGACGGGGTGTGCCTACCCATTGTAGTAAATATATGACAAGTGGGCAATTGGGACACATAAACCAGTGGTGTATGGCACTGTGCTTAGTCTGCTCACGCTGTTAGGTAAGCTCTAGGGGTTTATGTTAGGATACTGGTTGCTATACTGTTCGAGGCTCAGTTGCCGTTTGTGGTACAGACATTCGGTCTTATGCTTTAGGATGATCAAATGGGTTGGTGGTGGGAGAAATGCCAAGCAAACCAATATTTTTTTACCTTCTGTTTCAGGTAGCTTTTTGAATCTTGTTTGCTGACATATTTAAGCTTCAAAAAAGAGATACCAAATGGTGATAGTGAAGAATCTATTCTTCCAGAAGCCTCTGGGCATTTCCACATCATTAGATTCTGATTCTGGTTGATCATCCTTTGGCTGAATCTCTCTTTGAGCTACCTCTTACCTACATCGTAGGCATAACGTTTGACCTGGCTTGAAGTCATAGTTTGTTAAAGCTTTTAATCAGTCAGCAGAATCATTATCAATAGGCCACAATCCTTTTCTGGCTTTGTGCAATTCTATTCCAAATGGAGTACAGCAGTCCTTTTGTAGGAATTCAAACTTCATCAGTAAAACAGCTTTATGATAGGAATTTTATGTTAGTATCTTCATTAAAAAAACAGTTGCTGTGAAAGCTCTTGTCCATTGCTAATAGTTCTTTCACAACAAACAAATTTTTTCCATAATTAAATATTAAAGTCTTGTGGCATTCAGAGCCATCAGGCTTGCCAAAATGGCAGGGGTCAAGAACTTCACTCATTTTAAAACAGTTCAAAACAATTGGAGATACAATAAATGTTGCAACTGATTATAGAAGTTATTTTCACTAACGATTATGCTAATTCACAAAAACGTGTTCCTTACACACCCTTTCTTCAAAATAAAGAACATTCTATAATGTTTTTTTTAAAGAAATGGTTTTTTCCAGAAATTTCTAGAATGTCCTGTAAGAGTTTTATAATAAGAGTTTTCCAGAACATTCTAGAAATCTCTAGAACATTTTAGAAAATGGATTCTTTCAAATCAGCCTAGAAAATACTAAAAATCCAAAATTTTCTTGAATATTGCAAATTTTATTCAAGTTATTGTAAATTAAAAAGTCTAATAATATTCTGAAGCAGTGAGTGTTTTTCCACTTTCAGCTGTTTTAATTAACTAGAGATGTCCATAGATTAAAAGTTTGTCACATATAAAAGATTAATTATCTTTGAAATGATTTCTTACATACTATAATATACAGGTAAAAAAAAAAAACCAAAATGCATGGGCTACATTGTTTAAAAGCTGCTCTCTCCACCTATTATTTTTTTTTTGTCTTCAGTCATTTGACTGGTTTGATGCAGCTCTCCAAGATTCCCTATCTAGTGCTAGTCGTTTCATTTCAGTATACCCTCTACATCCTACATCCCTAACAATTTGTTTTACATATTCCAAACGTGGCCTGCCTACACAATTTTTCCCTTCTACCTGTCCTTCCAAAATTAAAGCGACTATTCCAGGATGCCTTAGTTTGTGGCCTATAAGTCTGTCTCTTCTTTTAACTATATTTTTCCAAATGCTTCTTTCTTCATCTATTTGCCGCAATACCTCCTCATTTGTCACTTTATCCACCCATCTGATTTTTAACATTCTCCTATAGCACCACATTTCAAAAGCTTCTAACCTTTTCTTCTCAGATACTCCGATTGTCCAAGTTTCACTTCCATATAAAGCGACACTCCAAACATACACTTTCAAAAATCTTTTCCTGACATTTAAATTAATTTTTGATGTAAACAACTTATATTTCTTACTGAAGGCTCGTTTAGCTTGTGCTATTCGGCATTTTATATCGCTCCTGCTTCGTCCATCTTTAGTAATTCTACTTCCCAAATAACAAAATTCTTCTACCTCCATAATCTTTTCTCCTCCTATTTTCACATTCAGTGGTCCATCTTTGTTATTTCTACTACATTTCATTACTTTTGTTTTGTTTTTGTTTATTTTCATGCGATAGTTCTTGCGTAGGACTTCATCTATGCCGTTCATTGTTTCTTCTAAATCCTTTTTATTCTCGGCTAGAATTACTATATCATCAGCAAATCGTAGCATCTTTATCTTTTCACCTTGTACTGTTACTCCGAATCTAAATTGTTCTTTAACATCATTAACTGCTAGTTCCATGTAAAGATTAAAAAGTAACGGAGATAGAGAACATCCTTGTCGGACTCCCTTTCTTATTATGGCTTCTTTCTTATGTTCTTCAATTGCTACTGTTGCTGTTTGGTTCCTGTACATGTTAGCAATTGTTCTTCTATCTCTGTATTTGAACCCTAATTTTTTTAAAATGCTGAACATTTTATTCCAGTCTACGTTATCGAATGCCTTTTCTAGGTCTATAAACGCCAAGTATGTTGGTTTGTTTTTCTTTAATCTTCCTTCTACTATTAATCTGAGGCCTAAAATTGCTTCCCTTGTCCCTATACTTTTCCTGAAACCAAATTGGTCTTCTCCTAACACTTCCTCCACTCTCCTCTCAATTCTTCTGTATAGAATTCTAGTTAAGATTTTTGATGCATGACTAGTTAAACTAATTGTTCTGTATTCTTCACATTTATCTGCCCCTGATTTCTTTGGTATCATTACTATAACACTTTTTTGGAAGTCTGACGGAAATTCCCCTTTTTCATAAATATTACACACCAGTTTGTATAATCTATCAATCGCCTCCTCCCCTGCACTGCGAAGTAATTCTACAGGTATTCCGTCTATTCCAGGAGCCTTTCTGCCATTTAAATCTTTTAATGCTCTCTTAAATTCAGATCTCAGTATTGTTTCTCCCATTTCATCCTCCTCAACTTCCTCTTCTTCCTCTATAAAACCATTTTCTAATTCATTTCCTCCGTATAACTCTTCAATATATTCCACCCATCTATCGACTTTACCTTTCGTATTATATATAGGTGTACCATCTTTGTTTAACACATTATTAGATTTTAATTTATGTACCCCAAAATTTTCCTTAACTTTCCTGTATGCTCCGTCTATTTTACCAATGTTCATTTCTCTTTCCACTTCTGAACACTTTTCTTTAATCCACTCTTCTTTCGCCAGTTTGCACTTCCTGTTTATAGCATTTCTTAATTTCCGATAGTTCCTTTTACTTTCTTCATCACTAGCATTCTTATATTTTCTACGTCCATCCATCAGCTGCAATATATCGTCTGAAACCCAAGGTTTTCTACCAGTTCTCTTTATTCCGCCTAAGTTCGCTTCTGCTGATTTAAGAATTTCCTTTTTAACATTCTCCCGTTCTACTTCTACATTTTCTACCTTATCTTTTTTACTCAGACCTCTTGCGATGTCCTTCTCAAAAATCTTCTTTACCTCCTCTTCCTCAAGCTTCTCTAAATTCCACCGATTCATCTGACACCTTTTCTTCAGGTTTTTAAACCCCAATCTTCATTTCAATATCACCAAAGTATGGCCGCTATCAATGTCTGCTCCAGGGTAAGTTTTGCAGTTAACGAGTTGATTTCTAAATCTTTGCTTAACCATGATATAATCTATCTGATACCTTGCAGTATCGCCTGGTTTTTTCCAAGTGTATATTCTTCTATTATGATTTTTAAATTGGGTGTTGGCAATTACTAAATTATACTTCGTGCAAAACTCTATAAGTCGGTCACCTCTTTCATTCCTTTTGCCCAGCCCGTATTCACCCACTATATTTCCTTCCTTGCCTTTTCCAATGCTTGCATTCCAATCTCCAACTATTATTAAATTTTCATCTCCTTTTATGTGTTTAATTCCTTCATCAATCTCTTCGTATACACATTCTACCTCATCATCATCATGGGCGCTTGTAGGCATATAGACGTTAACAATCGTTGTCGGTTTAGGTTTTGAATTTATCCTTATTACAATGACTCTATCGCTATGCGTCTTGAAATACTCCACTCTCTTCCCTATTTTCTTGTTCATCACGAAACCTACTCCTGCCTGCCCATTATTTGACGCTGAGTTAATTACTCTAAAGTCACCCGACCAAAAGTCGCCTTCCTCTTCCCACCGAACCTCACTAATTCCTACTATATCCACGTTTACCCTATCCATTTCCCTTTTTAAATTCTCTAGCCTACCAACCTTTTTTAAGCTTCTAACATTCCACGCTCCGACTCCTAGAATGTTATTTTTTACTTTTCTGGTGACCCCTTCCTTAGTAGTCCCCACCCGGAGATCCGAACGGGGGACTATTTTACCTCCGGAATATTTTACCAAGGAAGGCGCCTCCATTATTGCTTTTGAAAATGCAGAGCCACATTTTCTTGGAAAAAAAAAAACAGCTGTAGTTTTCCATTGCTTTCAGCTGCGCAGTACTCAGAGGACTGAGTGATGTTGATATGGCCGTTTAAGTCATTGTGACTTACGCCCCTAACAACTACTGAAAGAGCTGCTGCCCTCTTTCAGGAATCATTCCTTAGTCTGGCTCTCAACAGATACCTCTCCGATATGGTTGCACCTTCGGTCCAGCTACTCTGTATCCCTGAGCACTCAAGCCCCCTCACCAACGGCAAGGTCTGATGATTCATAGAGGAGGCCACCTATTATAAAACTAACAAAATCTGGGAAGGTATAACTGAGATATAAGCCTCCGAAGATGGGCCAAAAATCATAATAAAACATTTTTAACTAAATTTGGTGATGGATTTCTCCCGACATAAGATTCCAATTGCTTTGAAACTGCAGGAATCTACACATAAATTATTCCCTTTTTCAATTTACAAAGTCTCATTTGGATTAAAGAATTAAATAAGGAAATATATAAGCTCAAGCTTTGACTTCCAAAAAGTTGCAACAAATTTTTGGCTGAATTTCAGCTGCTATATCTCAAAAACAGGTTCCAAAAGAAACTTGTGACTAATATAATCGGATAATGCATGAAAAATTAACAAACAGTACCAAAATGTGAATCTGTATCTTTATTATTGCCATCAAAATTGTTAGTCAAAGATAACAATTTCTACATGTGTCCACAAACCATAAGTAAATAACTCTTTTTCAAGAGGCCACAAAAAATCAGCCATAGCAGATAAAGACCTGCAATTAGGCAAAATGACATTTCAGAACATGGGGAACCTCCAGCAAAAATTTGACGATATTTGGAGATGGTCAACTGGGGATTATTTTCTAAACTGGACGATTTTACATGGAATGACTCAAAATGGAGTACTTAATAACACTGATCAATGATCAAATACAATGATCAATAATCTAGGTATCCACCCCAACTCTTATACTTTTATTTTTAGGCTATTTATATAATCAGTAGGGTTTTTGAAAAAGTCATAATATTATCTGCAGTTATGTTATTTTCACTGTAAAAAAACATAGAACTGTATTTTATTTAGAAAAAATGAATAAATGTGCAGACCACAACAAACAGAAAGGATTTGACACAGAATTGTTTTATGAGATGCCTAATCATGTTCCAATTTAAAGAATTGTTTTGTAACTCTGAAAAGTGCCATTAATTTCTTTTATATAAAGAATAAATAAATTCTTACAAACAACTTTTTGGAGATGCTAATCATTTTCATAAGAACTCAGAAGTTTTTCTTGACCCTTGCAAGCTACCCCAAATACTTGTTTCTTCATTGGAGAAAGGAAAAACTACTTATGCAATTGAATACACAAATGCCAAGATATCAACATCTTGGCATCTGCTGTTACAAATTATAAACATTAACCGATCTCTTTAGCTCGTAGTAGAAATAGATTTGGAAGGCTGAAAACAGATTCAGATTCACTCCTTTAGAATTACATAATACCCATAAAAATTCACTGTTACGTAATAAATTTAATATTCTAATTCAAACACAATTCAAAAATAGATTATATTTAAAAAATTGATCTAATTTCTGTATGCATGATTTTATTTTTCTACCGCCATACATCTGAATTTATAAAAAAAGATTTTTTTACTTATTACATTACTGCTTTTTCTAATTACATTATTTAATTTACCGTTACATTTATTTCACTTGGAATCGATTTTAGTTTTAGAAGTTATTTATTACATATTTCTGTTTTATCAATGTTTCATTTTCAGCATTATGTACTTGTTGACATTTCTATAGAAGCATTAAACAAAAACAATGTGATCACATTTAAAAAAATCTTATTTCTTATTTTCAAGATAATAAAACTGCCTACTATTGCTAAATATAAAAACATAGATCAGATAAATGGATCTTCCATTTTTATATTAGCTTAAGTTTAAAAATATACAATATATGGTGCAAAACCTGGGAAAAATAATTTTACTAAAGTGTATTTTTTGATGTAATGTTTAGGCTTTTCTTGAAACTTCAGAAAAAAATTTCTCTTAAACAAGGAAAAATTTGAATTATTATACATGTTATTTTTAGATTACATCACACAAGAAATTCAAGGGCCAAAAAAGATTTGAATTAATAGAGTTCCACTGTATTCCTTAGCAAAACTTCCACCATTTTGTTATGTAATATTTTGTTAAATGTAATATAATTTACAAACCTCTGGTAATAATGGCATTTTATTATTGGACTGCCCTTTTCCTTCTTCACTTTGTGATCCCCGTCTTATGGAAAACCACCGCGATAACCGTCCAGAGGGCTGTGAAGTCGGTGTACTAGGTGGCTGATGAGGAGTAGGTGGAGGAGATGGTGCTCCTCCTGGATCTGGTGAGGCCCGCCGCCATAATGACGATGTCTTTATGGCACCTTTACATCTGTCACCATCTGTCCTGAAAAATAAAAATTCATTTATACGTTTAATTATATTATGATAATTAAATTATATACAGAATTACATCATTTATATTCACTTACACAGTATATTAAGAGCTATAAATCAAAAGATAGCTCTTAATAAGCCAACAAACTATCTCATAAGAATTTAAATAAACTTCTCATACGATAGTACAAAATAATTAATCATTTAAGGTCATTTTAGGATTGTATGGTTAATAGAACTTTTGATTCTGTTATTATTTTTTTTACGTGAAATGGTCAAAGATTTTTAGTTTACTATTTTAAGAAAGGTTAAGATGTAAGCTTCTGGTCCGGTATCGAACACAATTTTGTAAGCTTCTTATAAAACATCAAATTTAAATAAAACACAAAAAACAAAATGTTAAAATTTTTAATAAACAAAAAATTAACTTACTATTGTTGGGATTTGCAAAACAATGTACTAGAACTATGTTGCTTATGCTTCTCTCTTGAGTTTTACAAAAAAAATTACAATTATTCAACAAAACAAAAAATATTACTAACAGCGATGAATAATACACATTACTAATAAAAATAAAGAAAAATGACAAACACATTTGACTCAGGACTCCGTAACTAGTCTACTTGAATTCGTAGAACAACCATTACGTAACTAGTTGTACACATCAAAATTTTACAAAATATCTTATTAATATTTATAATACTAAGGAATTGGCCAATCCAAAATTAATTTTAATTATATTTTTAAACATAATTTGTCGTTATAACACGTTCCATTTTCAATAATAATGTTTTTAAATTTTATTTTAAAAGAGTTGACAGATAAGCTATCTTCTGATAGATCCATGAAATGTTTTTATGGAGATGCCTTTGACATTAAATTCTGATACCTGTATTCCGTACAAATCATAGTTTACGAATTTCCTGATCAGTTTTTTTAACATACTCACAGCACTCAACTAACCACATGGAAATCCAATAAGATGGTCTCACCGGTCTAACCCCAACCACTATATCTCCAAATTATCAAGTCTGTCAGTATGTGTACTCACACAAACGTAACGCTCTTTGTATAGAAAACGTTTGTTCATTTCTAAAGCATGATGTCATATTTCTTAAAATTCTATTTTAAGAAGGAATTCTTGATAACTAATGAATCATGCTCCCTCTATGAACCATGAGACCTGGCCGTTGGTGAGCGAGCTTGAGTGCTCAGTGATACAGAGTAGCTGGACCGAAAGGTGCAACCATATCGGAGAGGTATTGGTTTTGGTTGAGAGTCAGACTGAGGAATGATTCCTGAAAGAGGGCAGCAGCTCTTTCAGTAGTTGTTAAGGGTGTAGGTCAGAACGACTTAAACGGCCATATCAACACCACTCAGTCCTCTGAGTACTGCGCAGCTGAAAGCAATGGAAAGCTACAGCTGCTTATTTTTCCAAGAAAATGTAGCTCTCTGCATTTTCATATAGCAATGATGGAGGTGTTTTCCTTGGTAAAATATTCCGGAGGTAAACTAGTCCCCCGTTCTGATCTCCAGATGGGGACTACTAAGAAAGGGGTCACCAGAAAATTAAAAAACAACATTCTACGAATCTGAGCGTGGAATGTTAGAGGTCTAAAAAAGGTTGGTAGGTTAGAAAATTTAAAAAGGGAAATGGATAGGGTAAATGTAGATGTAGTAGGAATTAGTGAGGTTCGGTGGGATGAGGAAAACAACTTTTGGTCAGGCGATTTTATAATAATTAACTCAGCTACAAATAAGGCAGGAGTAGATTTCAAAATGAACAAGAAGATAGGGAAAAGAGTAAAGTATTTTAAAATGCGATAGAATCATTGTAATAAAGATAAAATCAATACCTAAACCGACAACGATTGTTAATGTCTATATGCCTAAAAGCGCCCTGATGATGATGAGGTAGAATGTATATACGAAGAAATTGGCGAAGCAATTAAACACATAAAAGGAGATGAAAATTTAATAATAGTTGGATACTGGAATGCAAGCATTGGAAAAGGCAAGGAAGGAAATATAGTGGGTGAATACGGGCTGGGCAAAAGGAATGAAAGAGGCGACCGACTTAGAGTTTTGCACGAAGTATAATTTAGTAGTTGCCAACACCCAGTTTAAAAATCATAATAGAAGAATATACTCATGTAAAAAGCCAGGCGATACTGCAAGGTATCACATAGATTACATCATGGTTAAGCAAAGATTTAGAAATCAACTCGTAGACTCAAAACATACCCTGGAGCAGATATTGATAGCGGCCATACTTTGGTGATATTGAAATGAAGATTGGGGTTTAAAAACCTGAAGAAAAGGTGTCAGATGAATCGGTGGAATTTAGAGAAGCTTGAGGAAGAGGAGGTAAAGAAGATTTTTGAGAAGGACATCGCAAGAGGTCTGAGTAAAAAAGATAAGGTAGAAAATGTAGAAGAAGAATGAGAGAATGTTAAAAAGGAAGTTCTTAAATCAGCAGAAGCGAATTTAGGCGGAACAAAGAGAACTGGTAGAAAACCTTGGGTTTCAGACGATATATTGCAGCTGATGGTTGAACGTAGAAAATATAAGAATGCTAGTAATGAGAAAAATAAAAGAAACTATCAACAATTAAGAAATACTATAAACAGGAAGTGCAAACTAGGGAAAAAAGAGTGGATTAAAGAAAAATGTTCAGAAGTGGAAAGAGAAATGAACATTGGTAAAATAGGTAGAGCAAACAGGAAAGTTAAGGAAAATTTTGGGGTATATAAATTAAAATCTAATAATGTGTTAAACAAACATGGTACACCGATTTATAATACAATAGGAAAAGTCGATAGGTGGATGGAATATATTGAAGAGTTATACGGAGGAAATGAATTAGAAAATGGTGTTATAGAGGAAGAAAAGGAAGTTGAAGAGGATGGAAGGGTAGAAACAATATCCTATCTCATTGTTTTTCTGAGCATTTTTATCTGTTTTTAAATGAGACATCCAATTTCAAGTCATCTTCTTCCTGGATTTCAAAAAACCAATTCTTCTTTGCCGCCCACTTAAAATAATTTAATGCAATAGAAAAACTGTCCCCACAAAACTCTTTTAACATTTGAAAAAATTTTGTTACATGATTCTGAAGTTTAGTAAAAAAATCTAAATTAATGTAATTTTCAAAAAGCTACAATTATAAACGTTGTATAAAAGTGGACTAGCAGAAACCAATGTTACTGATGAACCTCTTAAGCTACTGGGTTGAAATAAGTCTTATGCAAATGTACGAGTATATTAGTCGTACATTAAGAATCCCACCTACATCTTAGAGGATACTAATTCTTTTCAATCTGAATACAACTAAAAGCAAAATTCCTTACTTAATAAAGTTCAATAGAACTTACGCGTACACTTTTTTCTGAAACTAGCTTCATCCGATAGATGAAATCTCAATCGAAGTTTATGTTTCAAAATTCCAAATTTTTTAAAATAAGATACTTGATGCGTAGAAGTACTAATTTCTTTCACATTAAATAGATAAAACCTCAAATTAAAATAAAAATATTTTTCAATATCTGAAAGAATTTGTTGATTCTTTTTATTCACTACAGAATACTAGGTTTGTGTGACAGCCTAGTGCGTAGAACTGGATAAAAATATTTCTATGTAATCCGATAGTACTTCCTCGATCACAATTCATCATATATACATAGCTACAAGCAGTTCCAGCCCAGTGAACACCGAAACAAAAGGGCATTCAGACATTCAGTTTAAATGGTATAGTATTAATAAATTATTAACCAGAGAAAAACCTTCCTCCAGTTTGAAATTCACAGATGAATGTAAGCTCTTAGTAGTGACTGATTGCTGATCTGAGTACAATAAGATGCCACATAAGGCAGTTAAAAGATAAAGTAAAAGTTAGGTTAGCAGATTTGCCCAATAACTACCAAATGAGACTTACATCTAACAAACTTGTGATTTCTACCAGTGCCCAAAATCAGACCAACACCTGAAGGGCTATCTACCACTTCAGCTGCAATGAAGTAAATGCTGGAATAAGGGAATGATTTCAAAAACTAAATATTCAGTATTAAAAGATAGTTTTAAACTTGCCGTGTTACTCTAATGGTTAACCTCATCACTAAAACTCAACTGATTTTTCAAATCAAGGGTTCTAAAGATTGAGACCTTGAAAAGGCAGTTGCTTTTATACAAATGTAAATGCTAGACTGTGAATACTGGTGTTCTTTGGCGGTTAAGTTTCAATTAACCACCGTTCTCAGGAGTGTGCAACCTGAGTCTGTTCCAGATTACACGATTACCGGTACCATTTACACTTTCACTGCACTACCCGGGTCACAAAAACAAGGGACCATGGCGTCATTTTGGAAGTCGTAAGTGAGCGGCAGGTGAAGCAGCTGCTGGAGGCTGACGTTTTGGTAAAGAACGAGCTGAAGGCTCAGTTGCTGGCCGAGCGGAGGCCGCAGATGTTGGTATATGATATGCTACAGGCGACAAGGGGCGAGAAATCCTCGAGGCCGTGCATGGTCAAAATTCGTTATTGGATATGGACGTCGAAGATTTCTTTCGGGAAACCAAGGTGGTTCGACAGCTGGGAAGGAAGGAAGCCCCAAAGAGTCACTGGGTGTTGGAGACCTCGCCAAAGATCTGGCAGGTCTTAGGGCCAGTGGACTTTGTTGTTCGGGTGGACCACATGTAGGCTCGTCAACCATATAGAGGTCACCCGATGCTTTAAGTGTCAGGGCTTTGGTCACACCTCTTTCCGCTGCAGAGCACAGTCGGAGATGTGTAGTCAGTGTGCTCTTCCGGGGGAAAGGGCAGCCAATTGTCCTGCCAAGTGCGCCACCTGTAACTTGGTGAAAGACAGCGATGCTGGACACCGGGTCGGGGGTAAGCAGTCCAGGGCGTATGATGTTGTTCGGGTGAGAGCTGTGAAAAATACAGTTTATGGCGACGCCTGAATTGGTGGAAGCCTTTAAGGACGGACTCCACCATGTTGAACGATTTTTAGCAACGACATTAAGCAAGTAGCGGCGGACGCCGTCTCAGTGATGCACAAACTTAGGAGGATTGCTCGGAAAGACTACGGGTTGTCGGGCCGTCAAATGTAAATGGTGTACCGAGGTATCTTTGAAAGCATGACTTCTTACGCGGCGCCCGTTTGTGCGCATAGGTTGATTATGAATAGAGTACTTCAACATTCGTTCCCAGCGCAGAGCCATAATTGTACGCACTGGTGTTTTTTAAAATTAACTCCTGCGAGGCTACCGTATTGGGAAAGGCTCTCCCAAATGATTTAGTGGTGAAAGTTCGAGCAGCCGTATGGAAATTGCGAAGAGGTCGGCAGGCCAAGGTATTTGGGATGCAGTTTCGAGCCGGGCCAATATCGGAGCGGAACGGCGATCACAATGCACCGGATCTAAATTTCGTTAGTTGCCCATCTCCCGCCTGTGGAAGAGGCTGCAGAGCCTCGCGATGGATGCATGGCAGCTGGAATGGCACACCACGACTAAAGGAAGATCCTGCTTTAAGTTTATACAGGATCTGGGGGATGGTATGCCTCTCCTTCGTTTTTAAGGGCAACGGGTGCCCGGGTGCTCACCAACCATGTTAATTTAAACCAATATCTGTTTCGGTTTCGCCTGGCAGCTGATGAGCTGTGCGTCTGTGGGGAGGTCCAATAAAATGAACACCAGATGTTCAATCAACATCAAAACATTTGGATTTCGGACGTTTTCTTAACTGCAGTAATAAGCCCTGAACGAGAGGTTTTCAATGATGTATCATGAGCGGTATTTATTTTCATTAGTTACACAGTTATAGCCGCATAAAATTTAATTAATGAAATATTTATATCTTACAAGGGGAAGGCACATCGGTTCGAATCCGACTTCATATACATATTTTTTTTTAACTTTATTTTTAATTTAAATATATTGATTTACGAATAATTATTAACGTCTAACCGTAAAAAAAATTTAACAATAAATAATCATTCAATAATAAAACCAGAAGTTATTAGCGAAATAAAATGTTGTGTACTTTCATTTTAATTCAAAAATGTTTACTATCGGTGGTTAATAAATATTAATAAATCAATATATTTAAATTTTAAAAAAAAGTTAAAAAAATATATGTATATAAAGTCGGATTCGAACCGATGTCTGGTTACACGGACCCACACGTTCTCACTTAGCACATACCTACTTGAGCGACGTCAAACAAAGTTAATATATAAACTAATACAAAACGCTACGGAAATTTTCAGGCCATTTTTCTCGAGTATAATTGAATATTCCATGTTTTTTATTTGTTGCGATGAAAACCCGTAAACAATGTACTTGTCACACACGCAACACGGTTCAAATCAGTGTCCTGAAGCCCTGCCTTCCCCTTGTTAGCTACAGTAATATGTATCTTAGGTGCCTTATACTGACTTAACTTTTTATAGATACAGATCACTATAGTTATTTTCTTTCGGAATTAGAAATAATTTGCTTACAAAAAATATTTTTTTTTTAAACATTAAGTGCGGTCTTAGTACATCAGAAAAGTTTTATTTGCAAAGCTTATCTTGTTTTACCTTTTACACATTCTCAAAAACGATTAGCCGCAGAATACGGAAATTTTGTATTTAGAACTGTTGTAACATCTAGTGTACAGCTCCCTTTTTTATTGCAATCGACATTTAGAATAAGCGAATGTCATGTCGGTAACAAACGTGTATATTATATCTGATTGTTTAATATTAACTGAAAATTATAATTTAAAATCTTATTATTTCTGGATTTTCTTAGAAAAATCTTTAAAAATAGTAATTAATTTTTAAAAAAATTTCATTTAATTATTTGACAGAACAATAAAATACAATGTTATGTCGGTACTAACTGTACATTTTTGAATCGTATTCAATTTAAGGCAACTGTTGAAAATTATTTTATTAATTACTGTTGACATTTGAATTCAAATTACACATTTTTTTATATATTTGTATTTACTTTACTATAAAAATTATTTTCATTTATAATAAGAACGATTTGTAAATTATTAATTTCAAAATACTTAAATTTATAATTTTATTTAATAAAAATGAAAATATCTTTCAATCGACATATTTTTCTTTTTTTTACGGGGAAGTGATTCTGGTCGTAGAAAAAGTACAGTACATAACTCGACTTGAAACAAATATTACGCACGAAAATTTTTCACTCGTGCATAATATGCTTGTTACATAATATAGTACTCTAGATCGGTATTATTCGTATCTTCGTGTGTTGTTATTTATGGTGCGTCGTATCGATAATAGTTAATAGTAATTAAACTATTCCGTTTACCGAACTCCTATATATCGTATACTTGTATAGTATTGTATACCGGTTAAATAGTTTTACTGTATAAATTTAAATGAAATGCAGCAAAAAATGCGTATACGCAACTTAATAGGCGTACAAGAAAGTCATGCGGTGTCCGTATCAGATTTTTAGTTTCAGTTAAAAAATTCAGAATTGAAAAATAATCAAATTCTAGGAAATAACATTTTGTATCAGACTTTCTCTCCTCTAATACTTTAGTTTAAATAAAGCGATAAACAACAACATTTTTCTGAAATTTCCAGAAAAATTGTCGAATCTATTCAAAAATGGATCGGCATAGATTTAATTTTAATTTTATTTATCGTTATATAATAAATCGCTAATAAGCCGCAGCATTATTAACAATATGTTGATCGGCTACTTCAAAAATGTTCACTGGAGAAGGTAAAATTAGGCACAAAATCATTTATTTTCTCGTTTTGAAATTTTAACTTTACGATCGAATAAAAAACTCCGCTAACTAAATTTTAGCAAACAAAAAATAACATTTTTCCCAGATATTTATGGCTAACTGAAATTGCCATTTTTCAGACAATCAAATACTGAATTTTTTAAAAATATCCTTGTACTTAATATTTAGGAATTCACTAATTTTTTCTCGCTTTTCACAGACTTCTTTATGATCTTTAGCTTTTGGGAAATGAGAAAATTAGAGACTAAATGTGTGCTTTCCTGGTAAAATCATGTAAATATTTAACAGCGTATCAATATGTAACTCCTATCCTCCGCTTTCAGAATACAAACCGGAAATAAAAAACTTCATTATGCGGTCTACACTTAACGGATGGTTTAAAAGAGGATTGATTATTCCTAGAGCACGTTTTCATAAAATGTTATAATTACTTCCTGTCTCCATAGCTAGTTTCTATTTATAATAACAGAAATATCCTTGAGAATTTAGGAATCTATAATCATCCCCTTGTTTCCCCATTTTATTTCCCCACGATAAAACCTTCTATCACAATCAAGCGGTAAAATAGACCGTAATTAAAAAACCGCTCAAAAAACTGAACAATTTTACAAATATGCTAAATTCAACGTAAACCAAATATGCCATCTGATTATACATTTAATGTAATTTCTCATGGCTATAAGACAGGCAATATTAACGACAATGATACCGGAAACGACTGCAAATTTTACATTAATTTAAAGTAATTTAATATTTTATAATTTTGAAGTGTTATCGTGTTTTGTTACTCGGTTCAAAAAAACAAAACAAAATAATAAATTAAAATACCGAGTTTACATTCTCACAAATTAAATATGGCAGAAAAATTTGAAGCATTTTCTCTCTGAAATGGAATTGTATATGTTATATATATTTTGCACATAGTGTATTTGATCAAAGACAACTTCCAGCAAGCCGGAAAGCAGCCCCAGCTTAGGCACCCCGAAAACAGCCTGCCAAGCAAGCGGCTCTCTTATGAGAGGTGGCAGATGATAGAATATATCCGGGTCAAGTTTGCAATCCCCGGTGCCTTTCTCAGCGCCGTTCGAGAAACCACTCGGTTTACATCTACGGGATCCACAGCCCACACGCCAAGGAACGGTGTCTCACCCGCCCTGACGCCGAATTCTGCTTTACCCTCCAGAGCATCTGGAAAAAGAGAATCCAGGAACGCCTGGCAAGTCGCCACAGATGTTAAAAGTGCGGTCTCGACCGCCAAACCCGCATCGAACATCGGACAGCATACGCAATGGATCTGGCAGGTAACATGTCTTCACGAGCTGCCAGGGGCTGCGCTGCAACTCGCGCGTGGAGTCTGCGATATCCCCGATAATCCCCGTTAAAGGGCGTCGCTGGTATCTTCTCCTAGCGGACCTAACTCTTGCGCGCAGCACGCTAAGGTGAGACGACCAAGCATCCAAACCCCATAGGGGGAACACACTCACTTTGTAACGTTACCGGTCGCCACACCACCCCCTCCGTTCCACGCCCTGAGGAGCTTTACCGGAGGTCGTCTTTAGACTCGTCTTAGACACTTAAGGTGAGAGGACCACCACGTTTTCCCGGATTCCCCTCTACGTTTACAGACGACTCCCCGGAAGCAGCGGTCATGACGGCTCCAAGCGCTCTCCTATCAGCGGACTGGCAACTACCTAAGGGTCCGTCCACTGGCCGAGGCCGCCGTAGGACCTTTTCGCAGCCGGTCTTGATAACCCGACCGAGTTGTTCAGCCGTCAATTCCACCTCCTCTCTGAGCTCCATGCGCCATTCCAACCCCTGTAAGGCAGCCGCACACTCGCAGCGCTGCAGCCTGCCGATCCAGGCCGCTTAAGTTATAGCGACCCAAATCTGGAGCTCTTAGACCGCCTCCGTAAACGATCTCACAGGTTATAAGCCTATGATCGCTCACACTGGCCTCGGGCTAAGCGGTCCGACTACTTTTACTTCGTAGCAAGTCGCCCGTCACCAAACTGACGTTGATGTAACTTTCCCCCGATTCGGAAGATAAGGTCGGGGGTTGTTCTGCGTCGTTAATCAAGTAGAGGTTCCTGGCTTCCGTGAACTGTTCCGAGACCAGCGCCTCTAGGGTCAGTAAGCAGTGAATCCCAGGCGGGAGTCTTGGCGTTAGCGTCCAGAGCAACCGGCACTCTGATGCCCGGGAGACCGTCCAGAATCCTGTCCAACTTCGCCGCCAGCAAGTCATCTATATTTCATCCAGGCTGGATGCCGGTACGACATCGAGAGTATCCCTCGTGATTCGCACGACGGTGAATCGCTCATCAGATCACAGGACATCCAGAAGACACCGGACGAATCTGAGCCGACCACGATCGCGGAGAGCGGCCGCCCCCCACGAGAATGAATAACTTCCACCCTGCGGAACCCGACCACCCTATCTCTGACCGCGTACGGCCCTGGACCAAGAGGACATCGAGGTTGTACTCCTCAAGGAGCCTCATGGCTTCACTGGTGGTCGCCTGGGAATGATACAGATTTAACTGCCCCAGGCGCAAACGTTCGACACGGTGGAGTCCGTCCCCAAAGGCTTCCCCCAATTCAAGCGTCGCCATAAACTGTATTCGTTACAGCTCTCGCCCGAGAGCAAGCACATTTTTTTTACACTGCCTACCCTCGACCCGGTGTCCAGTATCGCTGCCTTTGACCAAGGTACAGGCGGCGCACTTGGCAGGGCAATTGGCTATCCTGTGCCCCGGAAGAGCACAATGACCATACATCTCCGACTGCGCTCTGCAGCGGACAGAGGTATAACCAAAGCCCTGACACTTGAAGCATCGGGTGACTTCTTTATGGTCGACAACACTACATGATGTCCACCCGAAAAACAGACGTCCACCGACCAACAAGACCTGCCGGTCTTGTTGTTGGGCGAGGCCTCTAAAACCCAGTGACTCTTTAGGGTTCCTTTTTACCCAGCTGCCGAACCACCTTGTTAACTCTAAGGAAGTCCTCGGCGGCCATTATCTAAGGTAGGATTTTGACCGTGCACGGCCCTGAGGATTTCGGACTCCTCAACCCTTATCGTCCTCGGCACATCATATACCGATATCTGCGGCCTCCGTTCGGTCACAAACTGACCCTTTACCCCGTTCTTCTGCAGAACGTCGGTCTCCACCAGCTGCTTCGCCTGTCGCTCACTAACAATTCCCAACATCAACGCCACAGTCCCTTGTTTTCGTGACCCGGGAGGCTTAGATATAAAATAAAGCGTAGAAACTTTTGTCTAAAAAAATAAATCTATATCTATTGCTGTCTACAAAAAAAATTCAGCTACTTTTTTTTTATTAATATTTTTTACGGGTTTGCAATTAATAAGAACAAAAATCATATACGAATACACGTAAAAAAGCAAATTTAATATAAACTTATACAAATAGCTTTTCCAATCTAAGGATTCATCAATTACAATTAAATACTGTGTCGGGTAATTCATTACAGTTGTAAAATGTAAACACTGATAATTTTCATAATCAATTTAACAAACAGGTGATCGATCAAGAGTCAACTGAACAATTTGCAGTTGATACTCAGTATTTTTCAACCGATGATTAATCCATAGATGCAAAAAGCCATTACATAAATCGCTAAGCTAATATGAAGCTGCTATTTTGGTGTAATCATAATGATTTTTATTAATTATATATATCTACGTACGAGTAAATTAGATAGCTGTACAGTATTTCAAATACAGAGAGAGGTACAGTCAGATTTGCTATCTCTTAGAGTAATAATATTTATTGTAAACTCTTCCATACCATGATTAAAAAGAAGGAATCACTTATAGCGCTGAATATCTCTTGTTTTTCAAAGAGGCGGTAACATCATAGTAATCCTGGTATTCGTATGTGTACATAAAAGCATAAAAAAATACATAGCAATCATGTGGTAAAACAGTAGAATTTCAAATGCAAATTACATTCTCTGGCTAACAGAAGAGGACATCTGATTTAGAGTTTTTATAACTTGTAATTAAAAAATATAATATTTACAGTTACCTAAATAAAAATATAATATATACATAACTAAATCTTGTTCTCCTTTTACTTACAAACTAATGTGTTTTACATTAGCAGAAAGCTAAGAGAAATTAGTTTTTATATATGCAATTTCTGAGCTCAATAATTTGACAAACAATTCTATAAAATATTTATTTGTCGTGTTTTAAAATATGGACTTTTACTGTCGTTAAATTTCTAGTCACATAAGTATTATTTTAACGATAGTGTGGAAATTTAAAAAATATGTCATCTCCAATAACTGAATCAAAATAATTTGTTAAAAGATAGGCTACATGTATAATTTATTTAAAATAAATACACACAATAAAGTATTAAAGACATACTTGCTTTCATCTCCAGATGATAATTCGGCATCAGATCCTGAACTATGAAGTAACTGAGAATGTGTTGATTCATCCCAACAATTATTTGGTACACAACGGCTCTGAACAATGTGGTCATCTACAATAGAAAACGAACACAATAGTTAAATTAATTCTTCAATATTAAACAACCGATTCTGTAAAAATACATCGTTTAAATAAAATGCAATAGAATGATAACACAGTGCGAACATGAATACACACACACTCACAAAAAAGCTTATCGATCCGACTTTGATTTGATAAATGCTAGACAACAGAAAAAGGAAAGACTTCACACCTAAAGATTTGTATTTACGAGTGATGAAAGACCTATATATAAGGGCAATATTCGTACACTGGATGAACTGAAAAATAACGTAGATGAATTTGTGAATGTAATCACTCCTTTGGTGCTTCAGAATGTATTTTCAAACGTTATGAAAATTGTTCCTGCATGCCTGCAAGCAAATGCAATGCGGCCATATTGAGCATTTCCTCTATATAAAAACTCATTGTAGTACGATTCCTGTTTTTATCATCGTTATTTGAATATAATAGATTAAATATTTGTATATACTAGTGGACAGATTCGTTTGGGACACTCAATCTTTGCGGTTGAACTACTTCTTTAAAAAAGGCATGGCTTTTATGAAAAAAAATAGCAGGCTGAATGTAAAACTTAAAAATTTATTTAAAAAAATTCTTCAAATCGATGAATTCATGGATACAATAGCAGACCAATTAATACAAACTTCAAGTCATTTCTGTTTATTTTTATGTTGTGGCTACACTGCTTAATCACACCCATTCTTTAAATTATCAGTGTAATGTGAGGTTATTGTTCTTTGGTTACTTCGCAATTTTCAAGTTATAAATAGTGTTTTGTGAAAGTTTATTTCATTTTTTTATTACAAATTCATATTTTCATATATTTTTTTCCACGTGTCTTGAATATATAATAATAATAATAATAATAATAATAATAATAATGGATAACACTCCAAGAAAGCGTTTAAAGACGGTTTCTGTTTCTGAGCATACATATAACACAACAAATAGCTCCTGAATAGGTGTTGGACTAGGAACAGTGAATGTATTTTAAAACAGTTTAAAGAGAAACTGCTTCGGCAATGAAATGAAATCTTAGAAAGAAAACCCTACGACCAAAAATGTGAAAACGATTATAAATTCTTAAGTAATATACGAGTAATCTTCACAAATACAATGAAATTGAAAGAATGTCAGACTCTGCCAGAAAAAGAAGAGCCACCTTACAAAAATGAATGATAGCAGACTCGGAAAACAAATCCTCAACCGAATTTACAACAAAAAGAACATAGATCAATAGACCTCACAGGTTCATAAAACCTAATAGAAATGAAAATATCTATAAAAAAAATTGTAAAAGATAGAACAAGAGAAAGGGGGAAAAAGAAGCTAATGTCTGAGCAGAACAGAGAAGGCAAAATAACAAACGAATGAACTATTGAAAGACACGGCGCACCATTATCTACATACGTAATATGAAATTTTTATATATTTTCAGAAAAATATGGTATACGGTGAAATGATTCGTGTAATACCCTTTTATGAGGAAAGATACGCGTAAATGATATTTTAGTAATATCTAACCACGACAAATAAAATTTAAAAAGAATTAGATTCATATCGCAAAAAAATAAAATTAACTTTAAAAATCAATAATAATAATGAAAATAGTATTTTTTAAGGCCTTCACATCTCCCCTTACAGCCATCCCAGCCGCCATGAAGAAATCGTAACAAGAAAGCTGAGCGACCTACTCTAATGTGAAGAAAGTGCACAGAGCACCTTGGTGTATGCACTAGTCCTATCAAGGAATGTACACAACAGGGGAATATAAGAACGCTAAATTGAATATAAATATGATACTAAATTACAATGCACTACAAACTATAAAGATCTTGGTAATGCGACAAGCCAAAAACACTAAAAATAAAACACAAGTCAACTAAAGAACAAAAAATAGACATAACGAGACGTCAATCAAAAACCTATTCATTATAACGCTGGGTTTAACATGAAATATATCTACTAGCCAATCGTACTTGTTCAGCCTGCTAATATATTGCTAAAGGGATCAACCTCCTGTCCTTAAACCATTTAAACAGATAGCGCCTACTAGAACAAAAAAAAGGATTACATAAGCCTATATTTCTCAAATCACAACGGGCAGAGACAAGTTCTAGTCCGCACTGGACTAGAACTTGTCTCTCAAGGTCAGGTGCACTACCTGACCTTGAACGACTTCATATTCCAAAAACAACAATTATCCTTGTAGTTTTCAAAGAAAGAGATATCATAACAAAGATGCGGCATGCAGAAATGTCACTTCTGAACTGCTTCTACACTACTACTGGTATAACAGTTATAAATCACGATTCCAAATTACAACAAAAAATTCAAGAATATGTCTAACCGCAATCTTATAGGTGCAGATATTAACTAACTGGAAATGCCGACCCACCCAAAGAAGCAACCGTGACTCCTTCTGGACTTGGGAGACTATCCTACTTACAAGCTCGTTGAAAACTAACTTTCAATTCCAAGTTATTAAAAAAGTCGAGCAAACTAAGCATTTAGGAATCATCATCGATCAAGATTTGCATTGGAATTATCAAAGAATTATTATCGTATAAAAAATCAAATAAATGATTTACTTTTTTTACAAGCTTACTAACTTATTGCTAAAAATATCTTCACGATTACATATGGGTTATACTATAGTATTATTACTTATGGTATTATTTCACGGGGTTGAGCAAATAAAATGATTAAGCAAATGTTCATAATAAGGTTATCAAGTTTCTAAAAAAAAAAGAATAGTAATGCTCGGTTATCCAATAACTTACATAAGAAGTATATATTAGAAACAATCGCATTACATTATAAAGAACGACCACATAAATATGCTAAACGGTTCCATTACATGTAAAAAAAAAACAGTACTTTTACCTAAATCAACGATAAAAAAATAAAAAAGAACATATATATCATCAGTATTTTATTTCAACTTGTTGCTACCTGAACTCAGAATATAAGCTTCAAAAATATCAAAAATAAATTAGAAAACTGGATTAGAACGCTAAATTAAAACGAGGTGTGTATTGAAATAGAGAGAAATTTACGTATTAAGAAAAAAGTAAAGCATAAATTATTTTAGTTATTAAGTTTAGTACGATAAGTAGATTAATGTAAAATTTATTATGTAATCCAGGCTGCATAAAGAAGCTTAAGCATCTCTGCAGGGTTCAATGTTTTTTTTGTCTTCAGTCATTTGACTGGTTTGATGCAGCTCTCCAAGATTCCCTATCTAGTGCTAGTCGTTTCATTTCCGTATACCCTCTACATCCTACATCCCTAACAATTTATTTTACATATTCCAAACGTGGCCTGCCTACACAATTTTTTCCTTCTACCTGTGCTTCCAATATTAAAGCGACTATTCCAGGATGCCTTAGTATGTGGCCTATAAGTCTGTCTCTTCTTTTAACTATATTTTTCCAAATGCTTCTTTCTTCATCTATTTGCCGCAATACCTCTTCATTTGTCAATTTATCCACCCATCTGGTTTTTAACATTCTCCTATAGCACCGCATTTCAAAAGTTTCTAATCTTTTCTTCTCAGATACTCCGATTGTCCAAGTTTCACTTCCATATAAAGCGACGCTCCAAACATATACTTTCAAAAATCTTTTCCTGACATTTAAATTAATTTTTGATGTAAACAAATTATATTTCTTACTGAAGGCTCGTTTCGCTTGTGCTATTCGGGATTTTATATCGCTCCTGCTTCGTCCATCTTTACTAATTCTACTTCCCAAATAACAAAATTCTTCTACCTCCATAATCTTTTCTCCTCCCATTTTCACATTCAGTGGTCCATCTTTGTTATTTCTACTACATTTCATTACTTTTGTTTTGTTCTTGTTTATTTTCATGCGATAGTTCTTGCGTAGGACTTCATATATGCCGTTCATTGTTTCTTCTAAATCCTTTTTATTCTCGGCTAGAATTACTATATCATCAGCAAATCGTAGCATCTTTATCTTTTCAACTTATACTGTTACTCCGAATCTAAATTGTTCTTTAACATCATTAACTGCTAGTTCCATGTAAAGATTAAAAAGTAACGGAGATAGGGAACATCCTTGTCGGACTCCCTTTCTTATTACGGCTTCTTTCTTATGTTCTTCAATTATTACTGTTGCTGTTTGGTTCCTGTACATGTTAGCAATTGTTCTTCTATCTCTGTATTTGAACCCTAATTTTTTTAAAATGGTGAACATTTCATTCCAGTCTACGTTATCGAATGCCTTTTCTAGGTCTATAAACGCCAAGTATGTCGGTTTGTTTTTCTTTAATCTTCCTTCTACTATTAATCTGAGGCCTAAAATTGCTTCCTTTGTCCCTATACTTTTCCTGAAACCAAATTTGTCTTCTCGTAACAATTCGTCCACTCTCCTCTCAATTCTTCTGTATAGAATTCTAGTTCAGATTTTTGATGCATGACTAGTTAAACTAATTGTTCTGTATTCTTCACATTTATCTGCCCCTGCTTTCTTTGGTATCATGACTATAACACTTTTTTTGAAGTCTGATGGAAATTCCCCTTTTTCATAAATATTACACACCAGTTTGTATAATCTATCAATCGCTTTCTCACCTGCACTGCGCAGTAATTCTACAGGTATTCCGTCTATTCCAGGAGCCTTTTTGCCATTTAAATCTTTTAATGCTCTCTGAAATTCAGATCTCAGTATTGTTTCTCCCATTTCATCCTCCTCAACTTCCTCTTCTTCCTCTATAACACCATTTTCTAATTCATTTGCTCCGTATAACTCTTCAATATATTCCAACCATCTATCAACTTTACCTTTAGTATTATATATCGGTGTACTATCTTTGATTAACACATTATTAGATTTTAATTTATATACCCCAAAATTTTCCTTAACTTTCCTGTATGCTCCGTCTATTTTACCAATGTTCATTTCTCTTTCCACTTCTGAACACTTTTCTTTAATCCACTCTTCTTTCGCCAGTTTGCACTTCCTGTTTATAGTATTTCTTAATTGCCGATAGTTCCTTTTACTTTCTTCATCACTAGCATTCTTATATTTTCTACGTCCATCCATCAGCTGCAATATATCGTCTGAAACCCAAGGTTTTCTACCAGTTCTCTTTATTCCGCCTAAGTTCGCTTCTGCTGATTTAAGAATTTCCTTTTTAACATTCTCCCGTTCTACTTCTACATTTTCTACCTTATCTTTTTTACTCAGACCTCTTGCGATGTCCTTCTCAAAAATCTTCTTTACCTCCTCTTCCTCAAGCTTCTCTAAATTCCACCGATTCATCTGACACCTTTTCTTCAGGTTTTTAAACCCCAATCTTCATTTCAATATCACCAAAGTATGGCCGCTATCAATGTCTGCTCCAGGGTAAGTTTTGCAGTCAACGAGTTGATTTCTAAATCTTTGCTCAACCATGATATAATCTATCTGATACCTTGCAGTATCGCCTGGCTTTTTCCAAGTGGATATTCTTCTATCATGATTTTTAAATTGGGTGTTGGCAATTACTAAATTATACTTCGTGCAAAACTCTATAAGTCGCTCCCCTCTTTCATTCCTTTTGCCCAGCCCGTATTCACCCACTATATTTCCTTCCTTGCCTTTTCCAATGCTTGCATTCCAATCTCCAACTATTATTAAATTTTCATCTCCTTTTACGTGTTTAATTGCTTCATCAATCTCTTCATATACACACTCTACCTCATCATCATCATGGGCGCTTGTAGGCATATAGACATTAACAATCGTTGTCGGTTTAGGTTTTGATTTTATCCTTATTACAATGATTCTATCGCTATGCGTTTTGAAATACTCTACTCTCTTCCCTATCTTCTTGTTCATTATGAAATCTACTCCTGCCTGCCCATTATTTGAAGCCGAGTTAATTATTCTAAAATCACCTGACCAAAAGTCGCCTTCCTCTTCCCACCGAACCTTACTAATTCCTACTACAGCCACATTTATCCTATCCATTTCCCTTTTTAAATTTTCTAGCCTACCAACCTTTTTTAAACTTCTAACATTCCACGCTCCGACTCGTAGAATGTTATTTTTTAATTTTCTGGTGACTCCTTCCTTAGTAGTCCCCAACCGGAGATCCGAACGGGGGACTAGTTTACCTCCGGAATATTTTACCAAGGAAGGCGCCTCCATCATTGCTATATGAAAATGCAGAGAGCCACATTTTGTTGGAAAAAAAGGAGCTGTAGTTTTCCATTGCTTTCAGCTGCGCAGTACCCTCACTGACTGACCATCACTGACTGAGTGATGTTGATATGGCCGTTTAAATCAATGTGTAGTTACATAATGTTTTATGCGATTATGTATTGTATCTTATTATGTACCCCGGTAATGATTAATAAATAAATAAAATAAAGGTAAAATCGACCGCGCTGCATAGCGCGTTGAAGATTGACCAATCCTGTATATTTTGTCTTCAGTAGGTTCCATGAGCTGTTTTGACCAAATTAAGTGACAACTGTAAACCGACTATTTATGAATTACATCAATATCAGATTGCAAAATCTCCCGATCAGAGTAGTCGTTAACCCTAGCCGTGACTTAAGGTCATCGGTATATATAATGCCTTAAAAGAAATATCCGGTCTAATATCATTCATAAACAGAAAAAATAACAAAGGGCCAGGGTTGGACTGAGGTACACTGAATACAGCCTTACTCGTCTGAGCTATCTGTAATATAGCTCAACAACCGCATCAAGATGTAGTACTAATACCCAAAAGCTTTATAAAAGTCAAAAATAAATGACGTCGACTTGTTTATAGAATTCCTCTTTTAGAACAGTAAACAGAAGCATGTCGCTTAAATCAAATATCAACACTTAACCCGTGCTTATTCAGACGGCAGTAGAGGAGAAATGCCGGTTTAAACGCAATTTCAAGGTCATTCGACGCTGTGAACCCCTGGTGCGAGGCTAGATGAGGCGAGGTGAGCACCTCGTGCGAGGCTATAACAAGGCGAGGTGAGCACCTCGTGCGAGGCTATAACATTGAGCTACTGACAGCTCCGTGGCGTGAGTGGTAGAGTTTCAGCCTTTCATCCGGAGATCCCGGGTTCTAATCCCGGTAAAATAATAAAACCTTTTAAAATATAAATATACAAATTTAATAAAAACTATAACAATTACGTCAACGAACAAGTAGATATAAATCGTTATTATTTTCCTTATGAAAAACGCTAAATAACTGCACAATCATGTTATGTGAACCCCTGGTGCGAGGCTAGATGAGGCGAGGTGAGCACCTCGTGCGAGGCTATAACAAGGCGAGGTGAGCACCTCGTGCGAGGCTATAACATTGAGCTACTGACAGCTCCGTGGCGTGAGTGGTAGAGTTTCAGCCTTTCATCCGGAGATCCCGGGTTCTAATCCCGGTAAAATAATAAAACCTTTTAAAATATAAATATACAAATTTAATAAAAACTATAACAATTACGTCAACGAACAAGTAGATATAAATCGTTATTATTTTCCTTATGAAAAACGCTAAATAACTGCACAATCATGTTATGTGAACCCCTGGTGCGAGGCTAGATGAGGCGAGGTGAGCACCTCGTGCGAGGCTATAACAAGGCGAGGTGAGCACCTCGTGCGAGGCTATAACATTGAGCTACTGACAGCTCCGTGGCGTGAGTGGTAGAGTTTCAGCCTTTCATCCGGAGATCCCGGGTTCTAATCCCGGTAAAATAATAAAACCTTTTAAAATATAAATATACAAATTTAATAAAAACTATAACAATTACGTCAACGAACAAGTAGATATAAATCGTTATTATTTTCCTTATGAAAAACGCTAAATAACTGCACAATCATGTTATGTGAACCCTGGTGCGAGGCTAGATGAGGCGAGGTGAGCACCTCGTGCGAGGCTATAACAAGGCGAGGTGAGCACCTCGTGCGAGGCTATAACATTGAGCTACTGACAGCTCCGTGGCGTGAGTGGTAGAGTTTCAGCCTTTCATCCGGAGATCCCGGGTTCTAATCCCGGTAAAATAATAAAACCTTTTAAAAATATAAATATACAAATTTAATAAAAACTATAACAATTACGTCAACGAACAAGTAGATATAAATCGTTATTATTTTCCTTATGAAAAACGCTAAATAACTGCACAATCATGTTATGTGAACCCTGGTGCGAGGCTAGATGAGGCGAGGTGAGCACCTCGTGCGAGGCTATAACAAGGCGAGGTGAGCACCTCGTGCGAGGCTATAACATTGAGCTACTGACAGCTCCGTGGCGTGAGTGGTAGAGTTTCAGCCTTTCATCCGGAGATCCCGGGTTCTAATCGCGGTAAAATAATAAAACCTTTTAAAATATAAATATACAAATTTAATAAAAACTATAACAATTACGTCAACGAACAAGTAGATATAAATCGTTATTATTTTCCTTATGAAAAACGCTAAATAACTGCACAATCATGTTTAGACCTGCTTATCTATTGCACACACATCTGCTCAAGTTTTAACAACAATTTTTTTCCTTATAAACAGGAAACGCTTATCAACCAACTGGTATAATTAGCGAATTTCGAACAGTGCACTACCATTTCAAAAGTGGATTTGATTGCAGACGAAGAGTTTATACTGTACGTTGTTGAATGTGATATATTTGAAAATTTTGATCCGAATATTGGTGAAGTATATGTTTATATTGAATCAATTCGGAATATATATGAACGAAAGAAGAAGAAGCATCATAGTAAATAATCAGGTAAGTGTTTTGATTCTTAATAAGATAAGTTATGTAGAAAGCATTAATGGTGTTCTCACCTAACTTTTAGTTCAAACACTATTTTAAAAAACTACCTAAGATAAGTCAGTGTCTTAAGAAATTAGAAATAATAACAGTAAAATCTCTGAAAATATAAATTTAATAAAAAAGTAGAATAATAAATTTTAAAAATTAAAAGAGAACTATTAACAATGTCCGCTATTATGTTATGTCATATAGATATAATTAAAATTAAATTTTGAAATATATCTGAAAAGTTAAACATATTTATTTAAACAAAATCGAAAATGTATGACTAGTTTACGAGCTCAAAATGCCACATCCATATCGTTAATATCGTATCGATTATAATTCGATATTTCGTCCTAACCTAAAGTATTCGATATATCAGCATAACGTATTTTTAGTCGATGTTAATTTACGCGCGCAATTTTCCACATCTAATACCGTTTATATCGTTTCATCCTAACTTAATTAGTCGGTGTTAATATTAAGCATGCAAAGTGATACATCCAGTATAATTAAAATATAAATTATCCATATCTAACATTAATCAAAAAACTAGAAAAAGTATTTTTTCTTATTTGTTTAAGATATGCTCAATAAGCTGCCATATAATATCGTATTACAACTTTACGTAACTCTTCAAGTTTTTTCGGCTGCAAATAAAAATTATTATAAAAATTACATCATGCTTCATGTGGGTAACAAAAAAAATATATGTAAGGTACATAAAAACGATGTAAACGAATATAAAATGAACATAAAAGATCATGAAAGAACCATAATCAAACGTGAAACATACATAAACGAACATGAACCATACCTGAACAGTATACGAAACGAACAAGAAACTTACATGATAAAAACATGAATTCAACATAAACGAACATGAAACAACTTAATCAATCATAAAATGAAAATGAAAGAGTTATAATTCGAATATTAAAGATCATAACAGAAACGTAAAAACGTCAAACAAAATGAAAATGAAAATTATTATAAACAAATATGAAATGAGCATAAAAACAATGTCAACTTTGGACGATTTCTTCATGCTTACATTGGAATTCGTAAGTGTAAATCGTACTAGTGCCTTTATCTTCTGATAACCAGCATTAGAGTTACTTAATCAGTCAAATTTAACAAGATACATAAAAACGATGTAAACGAATATAAAATGATCATAAAAGATCATGAAAGAACTATAATCAAACGTGAAACATACATAAACGAACATGAACCATACCTGAACAGTATACGAAACGAACATGAAAGAAACTTACATGATAAAAACATGAATTCAACATAAACGAACATGAAACAACTTAATCAATCATAAAATGAAAATGAAAGAGTTATAATTCGAATATTAAAGATCATAACAGAAACGTAAAAACGTCAAACAAAATGAAAATGAAAATTATTATAAACAAATATGAAATGAGCATAAAAACAATGTCAACTTTGGACGATTTCTTCATGCTTACATTGGAATTCGTAAGTGTAAATCGTACTAGTGCCTTTATCTTCTGATAACCAGCATTAGAGTTACTTAATCAGTCAAATTTAACTATAACTCAGTTGAGTTTGGTTTGATTTACGACTACATTAAAACTTAAGTAAATGTACAAGACATCTAAATTTAATTATCAAATGGACTTTACTCGTTTAAATCTGATCCGATTTCAAATGTTATTTGAGTTCCATCATATTAGTGGTCATATGTTGTATACCTGACTGGATACACATAGACGAGGTAACGCACAGGCTTTTAATAATCGTTTTTTCCTGTTCGAGGTCAAGACGTCGCTATCGATCACGTGATACCATTTCAATTTTTTTTTGTAATATCAGAAACAAATTAAAATAACATATATCGTAACATTGTTTTTTTTGGTGTGTTTCATTATATATATTATTTATTTTATTTGTTTAAAAGTATTTTTTTAATTGTATTTATTTTAATTGTTTAAAAGTATTTATTTTTTTTTAATTTATAAAGTATTTTTTTTAAATTTAATTAAATAATTTATTTGATTTGATTTGATTGAAAGTTATTTGATAATACCATACTGTTCCATTAGTATTTATTTTTTTAATTAATTAAAGTAAAACTTACCTTGCTAATTAAGATGAAAATGTAATGATCTCTCTCCGATCGATGTATTCACTTTCAATAACAGATTGCGAATGATGAAATCACACAAATTTTTTCACTTATTTACAATCACAACCGGATTTAAACGACGCAAGTTATAGGTAAGAAATTAAAATAAATACGATTCGTGGAATTATTTATCGTGTCGATAAGAACAAAAAAAAAATAATTGGCTTGTGGTTTTAATTATTAAAAAAAAAAAACATTTTCCTTATCGCATCCGCTCTTATTAGAGACGACGTTCCAGTTCGCACGTGCGCACTAACGGCTAGTGCGCATGCGCCGATTCATATACAAAAACGGCCCGAAAGAGAGAAGAGAGAAAATAAAGAGGGAAGGGGCAGGATAGGCATTCGTGTATCGGAGACTGCAACGATGGTATAGAAACGGTGGCTATGTGTGTGTGTGTGTGTGTGTGTGTGTGTGTGTGTGTGTGTGTGTGTATTAATATTACTGTACCATAGCAAATACGATTCTTGGAATTATTTTTCGTGACGATAAGAATAATTTATGACTTTGGTAAAAAAAATAATTGGCTCAATTCGCGGAATTAATTATAATGACGATAACAATAAAAAATTATTTATAGCGTTGATAAGAAATAATTGGCTCGACCGGATGTGATTAGTAGATAAGAACTTAAAATAAAAATAATTTATGGCTTTGATAAGAAAAATAATTGACTCAACCAGATGTTGTTAAGCAATTAAAATAAATATTGATAATATTAATTTATGGCTTTGATAAAAAAAAAAAAATAATTGGTTCAATTCGTGGAATTAATTATCGTGACGATAACAATAAAAAATTATTTATAGCGTTGATAAGAAATAATTGGCTCGACCGGATGTGATTAGTAGATAAGAACTTAAAATAAAAATAATTTATGGCTTTATAAATTATATTAGGTATACATCATATTAGTGGTCATATGTTGTATACCTGACTGGATACACATAGACGAGGTAACGCGCAGGCTTTTAATAATCGTTTTTTTTCCTGTTCGAGGTCAAGACGTCGCTATCGATCACGTGGCTTGGGTGTGGTACTTTGTGCGCGTATGATAATTTCCATGTTTCTTTTGGTCGAGATGACGTAATGGTTTTTTCCTGTTCAAACATGTTTGAGCTCACGCGGCTTGGGTGTGGTACTTTGTGCGCGTGTAATAACTGTCATGTTTTCTATTGGTCGAGATGACGGCATTGTGTGAGTGGTGGGAAGAAGAGGTATATAATGCGTTATTATAAATACTGTTTAACTCATTCACTTCTTGTAACTCGCTGTGTTCGCTTGTATCTCATGTTTATATTGATTCAATACGGAATATATATTTGAACCAAAGAAGAAGAAGCATCATATTAAATAACAAGGTAAGTGTTTTGATTCTTAATAAGATTTGTTTATGTAGAAAGCCTCTAAGCATTAATGGTGTTCTCACCTAACTTTTAGTACAAACACTAATTAAAACCTTCCTAAGATAAGTCAGTATCTTAGAAATTAGAAATATTAACAGTAAAATCTCTTAAAATATAAATTTAAAAAATTAAAAGAGAACTATTAAAAATATCCTCTTTTATGTTATGTCACATAGATATAATTAAAATTAAATTTTGATGTATATCTGAAAAATTAAACATTTATTTAATTAAACAAAATCGAAAATGTTGTTTCCATTATAGAAACATCTAATTAAAAAAGTAAATATAATTACATTGTCTATGCATATAATCTTCGCTCATATTATATAACGAATCATGTTTTTTTAAATTGCAAATTTTATTGTAATCTGTACAACGTAAGTTATAGACTACTCATGCTTCATGTGGCTAACAAAAAAAAAATATGTAAGGTACATAAAAACGATGGATATAAACGAATATAAAATGAACATAAAAGATCATGAAAGGATCATAATCGAACGTGATACACGCATAAACGAACATGAACCATACCTGAACAGTATACGAAACGAACATAAAAGTTCATGAAACTAACATGATAAAAACATGAATTCAACATAAACGAACATGAAATAACTTAAACAATCATAAAATGAAAATGAAAGTCATAATTCGAATATTAAAGATCATAACATAAACGTAAAAGCATCCTAAATTATTATAAACAAATATGAAATGTGCATAAAAACAATGATAACTTTGGTCGATTTCTTCATGCTTACATTGGAATTCGTAAGCGTAAATCGTACTAGCGCCTTTATCTTCTGATAACCAGCATTAGAGTTACTTAAACAGTCAAATTTATCTGTAACTCACACGAGTTTGGTTTAATTTACGACTAAGTTAAAACTTAAGTATACAAGACAACTAAATTAAATTATCAACTGAACTTTACTCGTTTGATTAACTCTTATCCGATTTCAATTGTTATCGAATCATTCTTACGAATCGATACTGTGTACACACATCCGGTTGAAAATTAAAACTCAAGTAGCTGCTCCCTTTAAAGTCCGCCAACTAGGTACTTAAGCTGTCTCCTCTAGGCGATTTCTTCAGTCCTGCATTGGATTTCGTGAGAGTAAGTTGTACTAGTGCTTATATTCGGATAACCAGCCTTAGATTTACTTAAACAGTCAAATTGTAAGTTATCCGAGTTTGGTTTGATCTACGCCTACAACATCATAATTGTTAGCTTAATACAGCAATTAGACCGACTACGATAAACTTAATGTAAGTATATAAGACTACATAAATATTATTCGCATTATTAATTCTCACCCGATATATAGGCTCATATTCGACCACAATCTAATTCGTGATTGTTACTGTTTTTTGTTGCAGGAACATGTCTGGAGTAAACCGTTACAAGAAGATCAGACTCTCTGCGATCGATCAAATCGGCCGGTTCATCCTTGTTGAAAACGCATTCAATTGCAACCTTGCCACATATTACTACAAGAATGACAATCAAACAAACAAGGACATCGGACCACTTTTAAATTCTATGAAGCTTGAAATCGGAACGTTGCTGACCGAAACGGTTGATCGCTATGGTTCTATAAAATACAACATCTTAATCGAGCTGTCGTACGAAAAGCCAATGATCGATGAGTATAGAGACATATGCTTCAAAACAAAAAACTTTGCGGTCATCAACGTGAACGATATCGAACATTCGATAGAAGCTGCGTTCGAGTCATTGCTTCGCGAAGAGACCAATTTTGAAGGAAAGCAGAGCGGTTGGACGCTTCTGAGTATTGATGGGGTCTTAGTTCGCATAAATCGTTACCGTCCACTCAAAGGGTCATCTTTCATTCCTCTACCTAAATCCATCCTACACAAACATGCCGTCGTCAACGTGAAGAATAACGACGATCTTTGTTTCGTATGGTCGATCCTGTGCAAGTACGTGCAAGGTCGTGATCGTAATCGTATAGATAAGAGATACGACGCCCTATTAAACAAATACAATTTTGGTTCCCTTAACTTTCCAACACCTTTGAGTGATGTCTACAAATTCGAAAAAATGAACGATGGGGTTTCTGTAAACATTTACTCGGTAGATGAAAACGAAAACATCATTCCGATCAAGGTTTGTTCTGCTGAAAAACATGACCATTTTGATCTTTTGTTGCTAGTCGAAGGCGATCGCCATCATTTCTGTTTCATTTCCGATTTCGAAAGGTTGATAGGATCCCAGCTGACGAAACATGAGCATGGAATTAAGATTTGTAAAAGGTGTTTCACCTACTACAAAACTGATAAAGATTGTGCAAGAAAAATGGCGGATCATCTCGAAAGATGCAGCAGTAATCCTCCTGCAAGAGTAGTTCTCCCCGAAGTGCAGGAAGACGGCTCTCAACCCGTATTGCAATTCAAGAATTACCATCATATGTTTCCAGTTCCTATAGTATGTTACGCCGATTTTGAATGTATCTTAAAACCGATCGCAAAGTGCTATCCTAACCCCAAAAGTTCATACACCGTTTCTACGGAGCAGCACATCCCCATGAGCTATTGTGTGTATTTTGTAGTTCATCCTTCCACGCCGGAAGCCGTTCGAAACGTGATTCCAACAGACCCTATACTTTACAGAGGAAAAGAAGCGTCCTGTTCGTTTATGCAACTCCTCCATGACGTAGCTGCTCGTGTTGGTGAAGTCCTAAAAGTGTACAAAGTAATGGAATTTTCTGAAGAAGACAGAAATTCCTTCGACTCAGCCACAAAGTGTCAGATGTGTAATGTGAAATTCACCCCTGAGGTCCGACCGGTGAGAGACCACTGTCACATCACAGGAAACTACCGCGCAGCACTATGTTCCATATGTAACCTGAAAAGGGTTAGTCGGACCTTCATCCCCGTTTTCATACATAACAGTTCAAACTATGATTCCCATTTCATCGTCAGAGAACTAGGCTATGACGAAAAACAAATCACTGTGATCCCGAACTCTACCGAAAAATACATCTCCTTTTCGAAGAGAATCAACGACCGTATTTCCGTTCGCTTTATCGACACCTACCGATTCATGGCCTCCAGCCTAGATTACCTTGTAAAAACCATACCTACCGATAAATTCAACCATACCAAAAGGTTTTTCAACGAATCGGATATGCCCCTTGTTACCAGAAAAGGAGTCTACCCATACGAGTACACCACCTCTTGGGAAACCCTAGAAGAGACCTCTCTTCCTCCGATAGAGGAATTCTACAGCAGTCTCACGGGATCGGGTATATCCGAAGATGACTATGAACATGCGATAAAAGTGTGGGACCATTTCAAAATAAACACACTAGGTCAATATAGCGATCTTTACCTGAAATGCGACGTGCTGCTCCTGTCGGACGTTTTCGAAAATTTCAGATCCCTGTGCCTTAGGGAATATAGTCTAGACTGTGCGCATTACTTCACCCTGCCTGGTTTCTCGTTCGATGCGATGTTGTTCAAAACGAATATCCAACTTGAACTGATCACAGATTACGACATCTACATGTTCTTTGAAAATGGTATCCGCGGTGGTATTTCGGTTTGTGTTAAAAAACATGGGGAAGCAAATAACCCCTACATCCCAGATGGATATAATCCCCATCAACCGCCCAAATACCTCATCTACCTTGACGCCAACAACTTATACGGCTGGGCCTTGAGCCAATGTCTTCCGTACAAGGATATACGGTGGGTAACGACTGAAGAAAAAGATTCTGTGATGGCAAATTTCATGGCCATACCAGACGATGGTCCAACCGGATATATACTCGAAGTAGATGTTGAATATCCCTCACACCTCCACAATGCGCACAGTGACTTTCCCTTTCTGCCTACGAACGAAACCCCTCCGATCTCTAATTACCCCAAACTCATCCCATCGTTACGGAACAAGTCGAAATATATCTGTCACTTCTCCACCCTAAAACAGGCGATTAGAAACGGACTTCGGGTTACCAAAGTTCACAAAATGTTGCAGTTCGCACAGTCCGCATGGTTGAAGGGCTACATTGAGCTCAACACGCTGAATCGCCAAGCAGCTCGAAATGAATTTGAAAAAGACCTCTTTAAACTGATGAACAATGCAGTTTTCGGAAAATGTATGGAGAACGTCAGAAAGAGGGTTAACATCGAATTGGTTTCCTCTGAAAAAAGGCTGATGAAGCTCATCAGTAAACCTACCTTTCAGGATAGGATCATATATAATGAAACTCTATGCGCCGTTCAGTGCTCTAAGGAAAAGATATATTTCGACAAACCTATATACGTGGGTCTGTCCGTGCTCGAGTTGAGCAAGACTCTTATGTATAACTTTCACTATGATGTTATGAAAAAAAAGTACGGATCGAAAATATCTCTACTGTACATGGATACGGACAGTTTTTTCTACGAAGTGAAAACTGACGACTTTTACCAAGACCTACAAGAAAGTACGTTCGCAGATTACTTCGACACGTCCGACTACCCGGTAGCTCATCCCTGTCACTCGCTGAAGAATAAGAAAGTGATAGGAAAATTCAAGGATGAGTGCAGCGGAATACCGATCCGAGAGTTCATCGGCTTGAGAGCAAAACTATATACGTTCAAAACTGGTCCTGGAAAAATTATCAAAAAAGCTAAAGGAATAAAAAAGAATGTAGTTAAAAACGAAATTGAATTTGAAGATTATAAAAAGTGTTTGCTCGATAGTAATACTGTTGTGTACAGGACCATGAAGATGTTTAGATCTAAAAAACACATAATCGAAACTATCCAACAGAACAAATTAGCTCTAAGTTATTTTGACGATAAACGTGTCGCTATAGACAGACTAAATACTCTGCCGTGGGGTCATGTCAGTATCCCGCTGGAATTGAATCAAGTATTTAACGATAGGACCGAGGCGACCACATCGGAGGATGTGATGGAGTAATTCGTGGCTAACATGGTATTCATATTAAAACATGGTCTGGAAGTGGGGTTGGAAGGCCAGCTTCTGGAGGTTGGCGGCGGGGGTCCAACAGGATCGCCGTCGCTGGATGCCCCAGGAGACGCTGGAAACCCTCACGGAAGGGCAGCACATGAAGAGCCACTAGCACGCGCGGAGACGATGCTATATCATAGTGTGTTCCATACCGTTTTGTGAGAGGGAGAGGTTTTTAGTAGGTCCCTGTGTCCGCAGGAAACCCCCCATACCCCACACTTCTACTGAACATCTGGCTGCAGATTAAAAAATATATATATATATAAAAAAGGAAAACAGGTATTTTAACGTTACGTTATACATATTTAAAAAAAAAAAAAAAAAAAAAAAAAAAAAAAAAAAAAAAAAAAAAAAAAAAATACAAAAAAGAAAAAAAAATTCGAGTGTTTTATAGTAGGCCTCTCGGGGAGAGATTTCACTCATGTAAAAAAAAAAATCTCAACGCGCCGCTGTTGCTACCTCCAGGGTGGTGTGGAAACGCAACAATCATTTTTTACTTATTTATGTAAAAACAATAAGTGAGAAATGAACCCGAGACCTACGGATGAAAGGCCGAGACAATAAAAACTATAACAGCGAGCGACTGAAAGCTATGATCTTCCATTCCACAGTAATCAAGCGAGAAATAACGTTATTTATCAGTTTGGCAATTAACTCTACACTGTTATCGCATCCTGTTTTTAAAATTATCGATCACGCGCATTCCGTAAACACTCACACATATACCGTTTCTAAGAATTGATACATCGTTTTCCCTCGTACAGTTACATCCCGTTATATTATTCAAAGACTACTAGTCATATCATTTATACTCCTGCATTGTGTTTGTATCATTAATGATATTCTCACCTAAATTTTAGCTCAAACGTTATTTAAAACCTCCTTAGATAAGAAGGTATCTCACGTCTCGAAGAGACGTGAGATACCTTCTTTAATTATATCTTTAAATAATTGTTAAAAGGTGTAGTTAAATATTTTCTAAAAGTGACAGATCGGAACTGGATTTTATTAAACATCATCATCATCATCTTAATAAGTTAAATGTTTTAAATATTTATCTCTTTGAAAAACATAAGTGTAGAAGGTCTGTAAGCATTAATGACTGCCTCTTCGAGACGTGAGATAGTAAGAGGCAGTCATTAATGCTTACAGACCTTCTACACTTATGTTTTTCAAAGAGATAAATATTTAAAACATTTAACTTATTAAGATGATGATGATGATGTTTAATAAAATCCAGTTCCGATCTGTCACTTTTAGAAAATATTTAACTACACCTTTTAACAATTATTTAAAGATATAATTAAAGAAGGTATCTCACGTCTCTTCGAGACGTGAGATACCTTCTTATCTAAGGAGGTTTTAAATAACGTTTGAGCTAAAATTTAGGTGAGAATATCATTAATGATACAAACACAATGCAGGAGTATAAATGATATGACTAGTAGTCTTTGAATAATATAACGGGATGTAACTGTACGAGGGAAAACGATGTATCAATTCTTAGAAACGGTATATGTGTGAGTGTTTACGGAATGCGCGTGATCGATAATTTTAAAAACAGGATGCGATAACAGTGTAGAGTTAATTGCCAAACTGATAAATAACGTTATTTCTCGCTTGATTACTGTGGAATGGAAGATCATAGCTTTCAGTCGCTCGCTGTTATAGTTTTTATTGTCTCGGCCTTTCATCCGTAGGTCTCGGGTTCATTTCTCACTTATTGTTTTTACATAAATAAGTAAAAAATGATTGTTGCGTTTCCACACCACCCTGGAGGTAGCAACAGCGGCGCGTTGAGATTTTTTTTTTTACATGAGTGAAATCTCTCCCCGAGAGGCCTACTATAAAACACTCGAATTTTTTTTTCTTTTTTGTATTTTTTTTTTTTTTTTTTTTTTTTTTTTTTTTTTTTTTTTTTTTTAAATATGTATAACGTAACGTTAAAATACCTGTTTTCCTTTTTTATATATATATATATTTTTTAATCTGCAGCCAGATGTTCAGTAGAAGTGTGGGGTATGGGGGGTTTCCTGCGGACACAGGGACCTACTAAAAACCTCTCCCTCTCACAAAACGGTATGGAACACACTATGATATAGCATCGTCTCCGCGCGTGCTAGTGGCTCTTCATGTGCTGCCCTTCCGTGAGGGTTTCCAGCGTCTCCTGGGGCATCCAGCGACGGCGATCCTGTTGGACCCCCGCCGCCAACCTCCAGAAGCTGGCCTTCCAACCCCACTTCCAGACCATGTTTTAATATGAATACCATGTTAGCCACGAATTACTCCATCACATCCTCCGATGTGGTCGCCTCGGTCCTATCGTTAAATACTTGATTCAATTCCAGCGGGATACTGACATGACCCCACGGCAGAGTATTTAGTCTGTCTATGGCGACACGTTTATCGTCAAAATAACTTAGAGCTAATTTGTTCTGTTGGATAGTTTCGATTATGTGTTTTTTAGATCTAAACATCTTCATGGTCCTGTACACAACAGTATTACTATCGAGCAAACACTTTTTATAATCTTCAAATTCAATTTCGTTTTTAACTACATTCTTTTTTATTCCTTTAGCTTTTTTGATAATTTTTCCAGGACCAGTTTTGAACGTATATAGTTTTGCTCTCAAGCCGATGAACTCTCGGATCGGTATTCCGCTGCACTCATCCTTGAATTTTCCTATCACTTTCTTATTCTTCAGCGAGTGACAGGGATGAGCTACCGGGTAGTCGGACGTGTCGAAGTAATCTGCGAACGTACTTTCTTGTAGGTCTTGGTAAAAGTCGTCAGTTTTCACTTCGTAGAAAAAACTGTCCGTATCCATGTACAGTAGAGATATTTTCGATCCGTACTTTTTTTTCATAACATCATAGTGAAAGTTATACATAAGAGTCTTGCTCAACTCGAGCACGGACAGACCCACGTATATAGGTTTGTCGAAATATATCTTTTCCTTAGAGCACTGAACGGCGCATAGAGTTTCATTATATATGATCCTATCCTGAAAGGTAGGTTTACTGATGAGCTTCATCAGCCTTTTTTCAGAGGAAACCAATTCGATGTTAACCCTCTTTCTGACGTTCTCCATACATTTTCCGAAAACTGCATTGTTCATCAGTTTAAAGAGGTCTTTTTCAAATTCATTTCGAGCTGCTTGGCGATTCAGCGTGTTGAGCTCAATGTAGCCCTTCAACCATGCGGACTGTGCGAACTGCAACATTTTGTGAACTTTGGTAACCCGAAGTCCGTTTCTAATCGCCTGTTTTAGGGTGGAGAAGTGACAGATATATTTCGACTTGTTCCGTAACGATGGGATGAGTTTGGGGTAATTAGAGATCGGAGGGGTTTCGTTCGTAGGCAGAAAGGGAAAGTCACTGTGCGCATTGTGGAGGTGTGAGGGATATTCAACATCTACTTCGAGTATATATCCGGTTGGACCATCGTCTGGTATGGCCATGAAATTTGCCATCACAGAATCTTTTTCTTCAGTCGTTACCCACCGTATATCCTTGTACGGAAGACATTGGCTCAAGGCCCAGCCGTATAAGTTGTTGGCGTCAAGGTAGATGAGGTATTTGGGCGGTTGATGGGGATTATATCCATCTGGGATGTAGGGGTTATTTGCTTCCCCATGTTTTTTAACACAAACCGAAATACCACCGCGGATACCTTTTTCAAAGAACATGTAGATGTCGTAATCTGTGATCAGTTCAAGTTGGATATTCGTTTTGAACAACATCGCATCGAACGAGAAACCAGGCAGGGTGAAGTAATGCGCACAGTCTAGACTATATTCCCTAAGGCACAGGGATCTGAAATTTTCGAAAACGTCCGACAGGAGCAGCACGTCGCATTTCAGGTAAAGATCGCTATATTGACCTAGTGTGTTTATTTTGAAATGGTCCCACACTTTTATCGCATGTTCATAGTCATCTTCGGATATACCCGATCCCGTGAGACTGCTGTAGAATTCCTCTATCGGAGGAAGAGAGGTCTCTTCTAGGGTTTCCCAAGAGGTGGTGTACTCGTATGGGTAGACTCCTTTTCTGGTAACAAGGGGCATATCCGATTCGTTGAAAAACCTTTTGGTATGGTTGAATTTATCGGTAGGTATGGTTTTTACAAGGTAATCTAGGCTGGAGGCCATGAATCGGTAGGTGTCGATAAAGCGAACGGAAATACGGTCGTTGATTCTCTTCGAAAAGGAGATGTATTTTTCGGTAGAGTTCGGGATCACAGTGATTTGTTTTTCGTCATAGCCTAGTTCTCTGACGATGAAATGGGAATCATAGTTTGAACTGTTATGTATGAAAACGGGGATGAAGGTCCGACTAACCCTTTTCAGGTTACATATGGAACATAGTGCTGCGCGGTAGTTTCCTGTGATGTGACAGTGGTCTCTCACCGGTCGGACCTCAGGGGTGAATTTCACATTACACATCTGACACTTTGTGGCTGAGTCGAAGGAATTTCTGTCTTCTTCAGAAAATTCCATTACTTTGTACACTTTTAGGACTTCACCAACACGAGCAGCTACGTCATGGAGGAGTTGCATAAACGAACAGGACGCTTCTTTTCCTCTGTAAAGTATAGGGTCTGTTGGAATCACGTTTCGAACGGCTTCCGGCGTGGAAGGATGAACTACAAAATACACACAATAGCTCATGGGGATGTGCTGCTCCGTAGAAACGGTGTATGAACTTTTGGGGTTAGGATAGCACTTTGCGATCGGTTTTAAGATACATTCAAAATCGGCGTAACATACTATAGGAACTGGAAACATATGATGGTAATTCTTGAATTGCAATACGGGTTGAGAGCCGTCTTCCTGCACTTCGGGGAGAACTACTCTTGCAGGAGGATTACTGCTGCATCTTTCGAGATGATCCGCCATTTTTCTTGCACAATCTTTATCAGTTTTGTAGTAGGTGAAACACCTTTTACAAATCTTAATTCCATGCTCATGTTTCGTCAGCTGGGATCCTATCAACCTTTCGAAATCGGAAATGAAACAGAAATGATGGCGATCGCCTTCGACTAGCAACAAAAGATCAAAATGGTCATGTTTTTCAGCAGAACAAACCTTGATCGGAATGATGTTTTCGTTTTCATCTACCGAGTAAATGTTTACAGAAACCCCATCGTTCATTTTTTCGAATTTGTAGACATCACTCAAAGGTGTTGGAAAGTTAAGGGAACCAAAATTGTATTTGTTTAATAGGGCGTCGTATCTCTTATCTATACGATTACGATCACGACCTTGCACGTACTTGCACAGGATCGACCATACGAAACAAAGATCGTCGTTATTCTTCACGTTGACGACGGCATGTTTGTGTAGGATGGATTTAGGTAGAGGAATGAAAGATGACCCTTTGAGTGGACGGTAACGATTTATGCGAACTAAGACCCCATCAATACTCAGAAGCGTCCAACCGCTCTGCTTTCCTTCAAAATTGGTCTCTTCGCGAAGCAATGACTCGAACGCAGCTTCTATCGAATGTTCGATATCGTTCACGTTGATGACCGCAAAGTTTTTTGTTTTGAAGCATATGTCTCTATACTCATCGATCATTGGCTTTTCGTACGACAGCTCGATTAAGATGTTGTATTTTATAGAACCATAGCGATCAACCGTTTCGGTCAGCAACGTTCCGATTTCAAGCTTCATAGAATTTAAAAGTGGTCCGATGTCCTTGTTTGTTTGATTGTCATTCTTGTAGTAATATGTGGCAAGGTTGCAATTGAATGCGTTTTCAACAAGGATGAACCGGCCGACTTGATCGATCGCAGAGAGTCTGATCTTCTTGTAACGGTTTACTCCAGACATGTTCCTGCAACAAAAAACAGTAACAATCACGAATTAGATTGTGGTCGAATATGAGCCTATATATCGGGTGAGAATTAATAATGCGAATAATATTTATGTAGTCTTATATACTTACATTAAGTTTATCGTAGTCGGTCTAATTGCTGTATTAAGCTAACAATTATGATGTTGTAGGCGTAGATCAAACCAAACTCGGATAACTTACAATTTGACTGTTTAAGTAAATCTAAGGCTGGTTATCCGAATATAAGCACTAGTACAACTTACTCTCACGAAATCCAATGCAGGACTGAAGAAATCGCCTAGAGGAGACAGCTTAAGTACCTAGTTGGCGGACTTTAAAGGGAGCAGCTACTTGAGTTTTAATTTTCAACCGGATGTGTGTACACAGTATCGATTCGTAAGAATGATTCGATAACAATTGAAATCGGATAAGAGTTAATCAAACGAGTAAAGTTCAGTTGATAATTTAATTTAGTTGTCTTGTATACTTAAGTTTTAACTTAGTCGTAAATTAAACCAAACTCGTGTGAGTTACAGATAAATTTGACTGTTTAAGTAACTCTAATGCTGGTTATCAGAAGATAAAGGCGCTAGTACGATTTACGCTTACGAATTCCAATGTAAGCATGAAGAAATCGACCAAAGTTATCATTGTTTTTATGCACATTTCATATTTGTTTATAATAATTTAGGATGCTTTTACGTTTATGTTATGATCTTTAATATTCGAATTATGACTTTCATTTTCATTTTATGATTGTTTAAGTTATTTCATGTTCGTTTATGTTGAATTCATGTTTTTATCATGTTAGTTTCATGAACTTTTATGTTCGTTTCGTATACTGTTCAGGTATGGTTCATGTTCGTTTATGCGTGTATCACGTTCGATTATGATCCTTTCATGATCTTTTATGTTCATTTTATATTCGTTTATATCCATCGTTTTTATGTACCTTACATATTTTTTTTTTGTTAGCCACATGAAGCATGAGTAGTCTATAACTTACGTTGTACAGATTACAATAAAATTTGCAATTTAAAAAAACATGATTCGTTATATAATATGAGCGAAGATTATATGCATAGACAATGTAATTATATTTACTTTTTTAATTAGATGTTTCTATAATGGAAACAACATTTTCGATTTTGTTTAATTAAATAAATGTTTAATTTTTCAGATATACATCAAAATTTAATTTTAATTATATCTATGTGACATAACATAAAAGAGGACATTTTTAATAGTTCTCTTTTAATTTTTTAAATTTATATTTTAAGAGATTTTACTGTTAATATTTCTAATTTCTAAGATACTGACTTATCTTAGGAAGGTTTTAATTAGTGTTTGTACTAAAAGTTAGGTGAGAACACCATTAATGCTTAGAGGCTTTCTACATAAACAAATCTTATTAAGAATCAAAACACTTACCTTGTTATTTAATATGATGCTTCTTCTTCTTTGGTTCAAATATATATTCCGTATTGAATCAATATAAACATGAGATACAAGCGAACACAGCGAGTTACAAGAAGTGAATGAGTTAAACAGTATTTATAATAACGCATTATATACCTCTTCTTCCCACCACTCACACAATGCCGTCATCTCGACCAATAGAAAACATGACAGTTATTACACGCGCACAAAGTACCACACCCAAGCCGCGTGAGCTCAAACATGTTTGAACAGGAAAAAACCATTACGTCATCTCGACCAAAAGAAACATGGAAATTATCATACGCGCACAAAGTACCACACCCAAGCCACGTGATCGATAGCGACGTCTTGACCTCGAACAGGAAAAAAAAACGATTATTAAAAGCCTGCGCGTTACCTCGTCTATGTGTATCCAGTCAGGTATACAACATATGACCACTAATATGATGTATACCTAATATAATTTATAAAGCCATAAATTATTTTTATTTTAAGTTCTTATCTACTAATCACATCCGGTCGAGCCAATTATTTCTTATCAACGCTATAAATAATTTTTTATTGTTATCGTCACGATAATTAATTCCACGAATTGAACCAATTATTTTTTTTTTTTATCAAAGCCATAAATTAATATTATCAATATTTATTTTAATTGCTTAACAACATCTGGTTGAGTCAATTATTTTTCTTATCAAAGCCATAAATTATTTTTATTTTAAGTTCTTATCTACTAATCACATCCGGTCGAGCCAATTATTTCTTATCAACGCTATAAATAATTTTTTATTGTTATCGTCATTATAATTAATTCCGCGAATTGAGCCAATTATTTTTTTTATCAAAGTCATAAATTATTCTTATCGTCACGAAAAATAATTCCAAGAATCGTATTTGCTATGGTACAGTAATATTAATACACACACACACACACACACACACACACACACACACACACACACACACACACACACACACACACACATAGCCACCGTTTCTATACCATCGTTGCAGTCTCCGATACACGAATGCCTATCCTGCCCCTTCCCTCTTTATTTTCTCTCTTCTCTCTTTCGGGCCGTTTTTGTATATGAATCGGCGCATGCGCACTAGCCGTTAGTGCGCACGTGCGAACTGGAACGTCGTCTCTAATAAGAGCGGATGCGATAAGGAAAATGTTTTTTTTTTTTAATAATTAAAACCACAAGCCAATTATTTTTTTTTTTGTTCTTATCGACACGATAAATAATTCCACGAATCGTATTTATTTTAATTTCTTACCTATAACTTGCGTCGTTTAAATCCGGTTGTGATTGTAAATAAGTGAAAAAATTTGTGTGATTTCATCATTCGCAATCTGTTATTGAAAGTGAATACATCGATCGGAGAGAGATCATTACATTTTCATCTTAATTAGCAAGGTAAGTTTTACTTTAATTAATTAAAAAAATAAATACTAATGGAACAGTATGGTATTATCAAATAACTTTCAATCAAATCAAATCAAATAAATTATTTAATTAAATTTAAAAAAATACTTTATAAATTAAAAAAAAAATAAATACTTTTAAACAATTAAAATAAATACAATTAAAAAAATACTTTTAAACAAATAAAATAAATAATATATATAATGAAACACACCAAAAAAAACAATGTTACGATATATGTTATTTTAATTTGTTTCTGATATTACAAAAAAATTGAAATGGTATCACGTGATCGATAGCGACGTCTTGACCTCGAACAGGAAAAAACGATTATTAAAAGCCTGTGCGTTACCTCGTCTATGTGTATCCAGTCAGGTATACAACATATGACCACTAATATGATGGAACTCAAATAACATTTGAAATCGGATCAGATTTAAACGAGTAAAGTCCATTTGATAATTAAATTTAGATGTCTTGTACATTTACTTAAGTTTTAATGTAGTCGTAAATCAAACCAAACTCAACTGAGTTATAGTTAAATTTGACTGATTAAGTAACTCTAATGCTGGTTATCAGAAGATAAAGGCACTAGTACGATTTACACTTACGAATTCCAATGTAAGCATGAAGAAATCGTCCAAAGTTGACATTGTTTTTATGCTCATTTCATATTTGTTTATAATAATTTTCATTTTCATTTTGTTTGACGTTTTTACGTTTCTGTTATGATCTTTAATATTCGAATTATAACTCTTTCATTTTCATTTTATGATTGATTAAGTTGTTTCATGTTCGTTTATGTTGAATTCATGTTTTTATCATGTAAGTTTCTTTCATGTTCGTTTCGTATACTGTTCAGGTATGGTTCATGTTCGTTTATGTATGTTTCACGTTTGATTATGGTTCTTTCATGATCTTTTATGTTCATTTTATATTCGTTTACATCGTTTTTATGTATCTTGTTAAATTTGACTGATTAAGTAACTCTAATGCTGGTTATCAGAAGATAAAGGCACTAGTACGATTTACACTTACGAATTCCAATGTAAGCATGAAGAAATCGTCCAAAGTTGACATTGTTTTTATGCTCATTTCATATTTGTTTATAATAATTTTCATTTTCATTTTGTTTGACGTTTTTACGTTTCTGTTATGATCTTTAATATTCGAATTATAACTCTTTCATTTTCATTTTATGATTGATTAAGTTGTTTCATGTTCGTTTATGTTGAATTCATGTTTTTATCATGTAAGTTTCTTGTTCGTTTCGTATACTGTTCAGGTATGGTTCATGTTCGTTTATGTATGTTTCACGTTTGATTATGGTTCTTTCATGATCTTTTATGTTCATTTTATATCCGTTTACATCGTTTTTATGTATCTTGTTAAATTTGACTGATTAAGTAACTCTAATGCTGGTTATCAGAAGATAAAGGCACTAGTACGATTTACACTTACGAATTCCAATGTAAGCATGAAGAAATCGTCCAAAGTTGACATTGTTTTTATGCTCATTTCATATTTGTTTATAATAATTTTCATTTTCATTTTGTTTGACGTTTTTACGTTTCTGTTATGATCTTTAATATTTGAATTATAACTCTTTCATTTTCATTTTATGATTGATTAAGTTGTTTCATGTTCGTTTATGTTGAATTCATGTTTTTATCATGTAAGTTTCATGTTCGTTTCGTATACTGTTCAGGTATGGTTCATGTTCGTTTATGTATGTTTCACGTTTGATTATGGTTCTTTCATGATCTTTTATGTTCATTTTATATTCGTTTACATCGTTTTTATGTACCTTACATATATTTTTTTTGTTACCCACATGAAGCATGATGTAATTTTTATAATAATTTTTATTTGCAGCCGAAAAAACTTGAAGAGTTACGTAAAGTTGTAATACGATATTATATGGCAGCTTATTGAGCATATCTTAAACAAATAAGAAAAAATACTTTTTCTAGTTTTTTGATTAATGTTAGATATGGATAATTTATATTTTAATTATACTGGATGTATCACTTTGCATGCTTAATATTAACACCGACTAATTAAGTTAGGATGAAACGATATAAACGGTATTAGATGTGGAAAATTGCGCGCGTAAATTAACATCGACTAAAAATACGTTATGCTGATATATCGAATACTTTAGGTTAGGACGATATATCGAATTATAATCGATACGATATTAACGATATGGATGTGGCATTTTGAGCTCGTAAACTAGTCATACATTTTCGATTTTGTTTAAATAAATATGTTTAACTTTTCAGATATATTTCAAAATTTAATTTTAATTATATCTATATGACATAACATAATAGCGGACATTGTTAATAGTTCTCTTTTAATTTTTAAAATTTATTATTCTACTTTTTTATTAAATTTATATTTTCAGAGATTTTACTGTTATTATTTCTAATTTCTTAAGACACTGACTTATCTTAGGTAGTTTTTTAAAATAGTGTTTGAACTAAAAGTTAGGTGAGAACACCATTAATGCTTTCTACATAACTTATCTTATTAAGAATCAAAACACTTACCTGATTATTTACTATGATGCTTCTTCTTCTTTCGTTCATATATATTCCGAATTGATTCAATATAAACATATACTTCACCAATATTCGGATCAAAATTTTCAAATATATCACATTCAACAACGTACAGTATAAACTCTTCGTCTGCAATCAAATCCACTTTTGAAATGGTAGTGCACTGTTCGAAGTTCGCTAATTATACCAGTTGGTTGATAAGCGTTTCCTGTTTATAAGGAAAAAAATTGTTGTTAAAACTTGAGCAGATGTGTGTGCAATAGATAAGCAGGTCTAAACATGATTGTGCAGTTATTTAGCGTTTTTCATAAGGAAAATAATAACGATTTATATCTACTTGTTCGTTGACGTAATTGTTATAGTTTTTATTAAATTTGTATATTTATATTTTAAAAGGTTTTATTATTTTACCGGGATTAGAACCCGGGATCTCCGGATGAAAGGCTGAAACTCTACCACTCACGCCACGGAGCTGTCAGTAGCTCAATGTTATAGCCTCGCACGAGGTGCTCACCTCGCCTTGTTATAGCCTCGCACGAGGTGCTCACCTCGCCTCATCTAGCCTCGCACCAGGGTTCACATAACATGATTGTGCAGTTATTTAGCGTTTTTCATAAGGAAAATAATAACGATTTATATCTACTTGTTCGTTGACGTAATTGTTATAGTTTTTATTAAATTTGTATATTTATATTTTTAAAAGGTTTTATTATTTTACCGGGATTAGAACCCGGGATCTCCGGATGAAAGGCTGAAACTCTACCACTCACGCCACGGAGCTGTCAGTAGCTCAATGTTATAGCCTCGCACGAGGTGCTCACCTCGCCTTGTTATAGCCTCGCACGAGGTGCTCACCTCGCCTCATCTAGCCTCGCACCAGGGGTTCACAGCGTCGAATGACCTTGAAATTGCGTTTAAACCGGCATTTCTCCTCTACTGACGGCCTACCTTCTCATGCAAATGTCAGTAAAACATCTCGAATACTTTGGTAACAACATTGAAAACAGAAATCGAGCGAAAATTATCCGCAGATTGAGGATTATCCTTTTTTGTCATCGGCAAAACAAGCGTATATCAATCGACCTTGAAAAAACTAGACCGCAGACTGAAATTGTATATCCAACATACAACAGGCCTTATTAAACTAGATATGCCCTTAATAATAAACGGTAAGACTCTGTAGATATCAGCTGCAGTACAGGAACGCAGCGTCTGAATGCAATGTTCAACATCTTCAGTCGTTAAAATCGAAATAACCTTAGTGTCCATCGAGAAACGACCCAGAATCCGTTCCTCAAATATCTGCTAGGCAAGGCTTGTAAACCGAATGAAAGTGGCTCCCGAATACTTCACACAGATCTTATGAATCAAAGCAGATGTCTATAGTCCGACATCAACTTTAAGCGGATTAACTCCACCAGAATCCTTCACTCCAGATTCTACGTAACAAAATAACTTTCCCAGTCTTATCATGAGGTCACCCTCAGCCAAGCTGGCGCTTCTTGACATCATTTCTGTACAGAATTTTTGCTTTTTCTGCAATTCGGAAAATTTATGATAATAGACCAGACGACTTGTTTTTTTATACTTTCTGTGAAAAAACTGCTTTTTCTATAGACGATTAATTACACTAAATGAAAATCACATAGTTAACCCTTTAGGTTTAGATCTATGTAAAGGAATATGCTTTTGTAACAAAAGAAAGAATATCATTAAAAGCAGAAGAAGCATCATTAGCATCAGACGATTGATAAACATTACTCCAATCGGCTTGATTTACCAAGTGGTACAGAACAAGATAATCCCCTTTATTATAATTTAATAAATAAACACTACTACTTAGTACAATTTTGTTAATGTAGATGGTAATTGACAGTACATCATATAACGTATATGGAGAAACAAGATGGTCGGCTTCCTACTGGACATGGACATTATTGATACAAAAAATGAGATCTAAGATGAATGAACTTTCAACAGGTAAATGGTCTAAGTTAAAGTCATTCGTAAAATTAAACAATATATCGACCTTCTTCTCAGCATAAAAGTGGGCCCCGGTACTTAAACTATCCCGCTTTATATTTGTAATTATTTTTTTAAATCACCAACGACAAAGTTATAAGAACTAATATCAATTTTATAGGCTAAATTACCAAAATACGCAGATATGATCTCAGGCTTAATATCATAACCCAAGTAGTGGTTCCCAAGAAGATTAATCCCTAACACAAATGTACTTTCAACCGGGATTCATCACAGCCTTCTAAATCAGGGGGCCTAAAGGAAGCTATACTGGAGTGCACTAAAAGTACCGCTCGACCACCGTACTTCTTGCCTGATGTTAAGAAGTTGCGATCAGCCCTATAACATTGATGATCTGGAAAATTATCAGAATTCAAAGAAGCGTCATTAAATGTTTATTCCGTGACAGCAATACCATAAACAGACTCGCAACAACAGAAACAAAAAATTCATCTGCCTTAGTCCAAAGACCCAGAGCATTCTGATTCAATACCCTCAAATTATTTATTTTCACCATAATTAGGAAATTACTATCCTCAACCTTGCGACTTAGTAACAGAATGTATAAATTTATGCTCAGATCTTAATGAGCCATAGGATGACAAAATCACAAGGCCATGTAACAGCAGACATGAATTTCTCTAAGCGCTTACCTGGAACAAGATCAAAAGAACTACAGTGCATCCTTCTTTCTTGGTTTTCAGCTTACTATGTACAATATCATCTACCGATTCCTTAACTAGATTTCTAGCGATATTACATTAAATAGAGAGATCGAATCTAGCAACAAAAACTGCTCGTTTTGGATTTACTAGACTGGTGTCAGTAGCAGTTCCAAAATCAGCTTTTTTATTATTCACCTCAGCCGCTCTAACTTCAATGACTTTCCTCCTAGATTTTCTACATCCCTTAACACAGTCTACTTACTCTCAATATAAACAGATTGAACAGGATTATTATTAATTAGGTGAGCAGGTTCAATATCAACAGGAGGAAACTTAACTTCAAACCGATGGACAGAAGGCTGCTATAACTTAGAAGATATTACCCTAAATTTCAAAGGCTTTGAACAGACTAACTTTGAACCCTACTGACTCTACTGTTTTGAACAGGGTATGCAAGGACTCAGAAGAAATACGATTTTCAATAATCAGAGCCCCATTCTATCTATCACCCGACACTTTATTTTCCTTTCGCTAATCAATCATCTCAGAGTTCGCATTAGTAATACAGTCCACGAATACATTAAGTTTACCGCTCAAAATTTCAAATGTATCTAGCAATCTCTCAAAAAAAGGAATCCAAAATGACAATCGCAAACATACCAAGACTTCCCTATTTTTGGGAGTCTCAACCACATCCCTCTGAACCGCAATGATAGAAGAGATAAGAGAAGAACAGGAACAAAAAGACAGAATCTGAATCCAATAAAACTCCATAAACACCAAAAGATGTTTCGTCACAAATCAACCACCCATCAACAGGTGTGTTGTCATTTCTAGGGATTTTAACACATCGATTACAAAGGTTCTTATTAAGCCCGTTTAGCATGTACTCATATACATCAAATACTACACGGGCACACTCAGGGTAAACATTTTTACCGCTTGGGCCCTAACAGGGTAATCTCTTCTGCTTGCCGTAAAATGATTTGCTGCAACACTACCACAAAGCATCTTGGACGGAAATATCGCATCAAAGATATAGACCTACAACTAAACGCTAAACTAATTTAAAATTTAACACTAAATTAAAATTTAGAAAGAAAATGAATTTATAAACTTCATGCGCCATACGGTTTCTGTACGGAAAAAATTCAACCTGCAGCAAGTGACATCCCTAACACGTGTCAGATCTAATAGATTTGACCTTACAATCTACCTAAGTAAGAAGGCAGATGATATTAGTTGGACCAACAAAGTACAGATGGAGATATTTATAAGAAATGGCTGATCGAGGTCAAACCGTGAACTGTTGGTCCTTTTAGCTGTTCTGTGGAAACAATCGGAGAGTTACTCCTGCTGTCAAAACCACAGCCAGTTGCCAAACCCCAAAATCAGGTGAATCAGCAGACAAGTCCACTGCTTAACTCAACAAAGCGTTAGCCGTGCGAAAAACAATACGAATAAGATTTTTTTTAACAAAAAAAGAAAAGAAGAAAGCAGGGTTTTCAAATAGCAGGGTGTTCAAAAGCCATGAACTAGAAAAGGAAATCCTAGGAATGGAATGGAATGGAATGCAAAGTTGGCAGGAGTCTATTACTCCCTACTTTATCGCAGAACCTGGACAGAGTCCCTTGCTGCTGGATCATTCTAATCGGGCTTGTTTTTAAAAGGGTTATTTTTTAATCTCGGATCTAATTTTTCAAGTTTTGTCTATTATTATTTTAGTGAATTTAAGACGGATTTAATTGCATTCCAATCCGTTGTTAAACCAGCGTTATCGAACCCATTTCATGGGCCGACCGCGGAAGGCTAGGCTTATAAAGCCTGTCCTCCCGACGTAATTCCCCTTCAGACCGTCCACTGAAGTCCTTTCGGTGCTAACTCTTTAATAGGCTAGCAGGAATACGCCACAACGGGGCACTAGCTATAAGGAGCGAGCAATGCGTCCCCTTTTCCGGAGGAGTCGCAATTGCTGGGATATTTTGTCTTACTGTAAGTTTTTTTTTTTTAAATTTAGACCGCGTTTTTGTTTTATGCGCGACTTACCGTGTTTGACGTCTTCAAACTATATAACTCGCGAAAACTTTTCACTCGCGACCCCGGAAACGCGTCTGACGCACTATTCCGTTTATGGCTCATGCGATATGGAGGCCCCTAAGCCTGGTTTGTCGATTTTCGGCTACCGAAAATCCTAGGAAGAATACACACAACAGGCGCGCACACAACAACGAGGAGAAAATCTATGCGCATTAGGTATACAATTATTAGCTCATTCAATCTATCTTTAACACACATATATATTCTCTCTCTCTCTCGCTCGCGCTCTCTCTCTCTCTCTCTCATTCTCTCACTCTCACTCTCTCTCTCTCTCTCTCTCTGTGTGTGTGCGCGCACGCGCACACACACACACATTTATATTTTATATGTTTTACACATTTATATCTTTTATATAAATAAAAATATAGATTCTTATATTTTATACATATATAAAATCTTTTAAATAAATTTTATATGAACAACCTTTTATACACAATTTTACTTAGAAAAGAAAACAAACGCGGAAAAACAGATATGCGCTACAGGCAAATAGAATAAAAAATGTTTAATACGAACCGCACTTCATCTCCATCGTAGTAGAAGAGTTATAACGACGATAAAATTTACCGATCACAAATTCTAAATCGCTTCAATTTAAATAATCAACGACAAAAACACTTCACAAATCACAGCAATTAAGAAGAACTGAAAAGTATAATGCTTTGTTATATACAACGCTTGAAAATATACAAACTTATGCAACAAATAAACGAATTAGATATTTAGTTTTCCTACACGCACATGAATTCACCCGCGTAGAATAAAATTGTCAATACGAGATAAACAATTTCTTTATTTAATAAAAGAGAAAAATCTACATAAAAAAATCAATAAACGCGAAATGGAAAATTTCTTAAAAATTAGTCAAGCGGAAACAAAAAACTAAAATATACGATAACGTGTCGACCGGTGAAACGTTATGAAATAACTAAACTAAACCCGAATTCAAATAAATAAAAATACAGTGTTTGGAATGACTTAATGTAACTTTGGCAGATACACAAATATATTGTTATATGTAAAAATGACTCCTCCACAGACGATGCGCAATATAACGAGTAGTTAATTTGTCGTATTATACACGTTTAACGTGTGGGAGAAACCGACCTATGTTAATGTGTACGAATATTATACAGAGTAATAAACGAGCTATTTTTGTTATATAAAAACGAACGGCAAAAAAGAATTCGCTCCGGTTTATAACAAACAAGATATTGTACGCACGAGATTTGGAAAAATTAATAATTCTTCACATCTCTGTAGCGGTAGCGTAACGACAAGGAGATATTGAGAACTTAGCCCGTTCCCTTAACGATTTCAATATCGAAAGGATTACCGCGTATTTAAATGAAGAACAAATCCCGGGCCCTGAAGATTATTTTTCAAAATTTTAGAAATCAAATTTGATTAATTATTCTTTCAATATTTTAAAAATTCTAATACCGATCGTTAACGACTTTTAAAATTCAGAGCGGACGTAAGTTATTCAGCGAATTTTACGGGTTAATAAAAAATTAACAAACCAATATAGCACGTGATTTTTTTAAAAGACTGCCCAAAAAGGAGTTTAATGAATACATTAACCCTAAATATAGGGTATATGTATGTATGTAAATTCCACCGTAGCAGCTCAACACCTGAACCGATTTAGATGTATAAACCGAACGTTCTGTTACGCGTCGGTGTTTCGGAACCGAAATACAAAACTAGATAAGTATTCTCGCATTTCACCACAGCTACCGGTCGTTTGGTGAATATCATTACTGTCAAGGAAAGAAAATCCGATTCGAAAAACTTTTTTCTACGGCTGTATTATAACGTTTGAATTACACGGCTAAAACCTGTATCGTTATGAAAAAGGTTTTCATTTCGATACAGGTGTACAACCGATCGTAGTGTACTCTTTTCAAACACCGGGCAAATCAGAAGGGATATTGTTTAACGTACCGGCGGATTTTACTTCCTTGTACGAAGTAAATCTCTGAATCCATTTTGACTAGTTTCGGCGTGACGTCAGTTCGTACGTACTTATGTATCTCGCGTAACTCACAAACGACTAGCCGTACGATGTTGAAATTTTTGATTTAGGACTGTTAACAAAAACAAATTTGGACTATGGGCTTTTTCTTAACTGCAGTAATAAGCCCTCATCGAGAGCTTTTCAACGATATATCATAAGCGGTAATTATTTTCATCGGTTCCAGAGTTATAGTCAAATAAAGTTTTAATTAATGAAATATTTGTGTCTTACAAGGGGAAGGCACATCGGTTTGAATCCAACTTCTGCTTTTTTTTAACTTATTTTTTTTAATTTAAATGTATCGATTTATTAATAATTATTACCCTCCTATTGTAGAAAGCTTTTTACAATAAATAAGAATTCAATAACAACAATAAAAAAAAAAATACGTAAAAATATCAGAAGTTATAAACGAAATAAAATTTTGTGTACTTTCAAAAATGCGTATATGCAATTTAATAGGCGTACAAGGAAGTCATGTAGTGTGCACATCAGATTTTTTTTTAGTTTGATTTGAATCCGAATTAGTAGTTAGCCAGCAGATATTAATTTCAAAGTACACCGATAAGTAACTAAATTCATATAATGCACTGTATATCCTTTTGTTAATTACGTAGGATTCTGAGGAACATCGATCGATCGGTCTTTTAACATCGATCGATATTAAAGAAAAGGTAGAATTTACGACTAATAACCTGTCACCACAGAAACGTGTTGTTTAATGTACTTTTTGAAAAAAGATATAATATACAGGAACATATATAAATGTATATTCCGAAAACAATGTATTCTATCGTCGTTTTAAATCGATAATCCCAATATTTTTTTCAGGCGTAGAAAAAATATACGGTATGCAGTCTCTATAACGGTCATTAGCGATGAGCCTTGGCAAATCTCGTAACTTACTTCATAATCCTGCCCAAACCCTTCTCACTCGCTTTACTCAGCATTAAACCAGATATTTGACCGACCGTGTTCCTGATAATCACACCTTTCTGAATAGGTTACTAATTTTACGATAGTTTTCGATATATCATGTTTTTATCGATTAACAGTCGGGAATCTCATCTTCAAAAAAATAAAGCTAAGGTATAAAAATAAATGTGGATAAATCGTAAGCCCTTCTCGAAAGTCATTGGTCAGTGACGTCTGATGTCCGTAAAATTAGTTCTTACAACTGCAATACCGTAAATTTATTCTAGATAACGGCTAAATCTTCCCCGATTAACGCGTAAGATTCCCGTTTTTTAATTTTAATTTTAATTTTCGCTTTTGCAATTCGACTTCGTTTTAGGGCTCTACTTTTAAAAACTCCCTACAAAACAGCGCGAGGTTCTACTATACGCAGAAATATAAACGTACAGTTAAACAAAAACGTTTAAAAACTAAGCCTGACAAAATTAATCATCCTATTACTGTACAGCAGAGAGAAAGAAACATTAACCCACAACGAGTCGGTGAATATTCCGATAAGCACACCGACCGATTAGTCATCCAGAGAATGTTCTACGCGTACGATGCGACCGCATGACTTAGTCCATAAAGAAATCTTAACGACTCCCCGACACGTAACAGTCATACCTATCGATCTTTTATACCGGTGATTCATACATATAAATATGTAATTATCCAAGGCTAGTTCATACATACGCGTGAATTCTAATGTTTCACGGTTAAGAATCGTACAAGGAGAGCGACGACCATCAGGAACAGAGTAGGAATGTGAAAATAAATAATTAAATCGATAATAACAGATTCGCTTCGTTATTTGTCGACCTGCGATTTATTTTTCTTTTAATTTACATTTTTAAATTAAGATTTAAATTTTTTCTAATTTCAAAATTACGAATAAATAAATTTTAAACCGTCTAAGCGAATCCGTAAATATTATCTCTACAAGTAGACCGTTTTATCGTGAATAAGATGACGTCGTATTTATTTATATAATTTCAAACGACTGAATTAAGATGAAAACCGTTAGTCTACTTACAGATTCTGAAGAAACATTTTTGAACCGGTTTTCAAACGAAGAACGATCGCAGAATTAGAAAATAAATAAACCGACAAAGAACATATACAACAAAATGTACTTATTTAATTAATAAAATAAAAACGATTGAAATAGATATTTTTTCTTTTACGTAGATTTTAAAACATTACGATTACAACTTTTTAAACCGTTTTTTATCTACCGCAACATTTAAAAAACAAGCAATACTAAATTCTTTCTTTGGGGGGGGGGGGGTTAAATGAATTTTTAAGGCCGGAAGTTCATCATGCTTGTGAAAATCTATAGCGTCTGAACCGGAATTCAAACTCGAAATCGTCCACACGACAGATGAAGACGTTATACTTCGTCTAGGAAGCAAGCTCTTTCGCGCACACACACGCGCGCGCGCACGTCAGTACTAGAAACTGACAGTAAAACAAATACCACCTTTTTGTATATTATTATTACCAACTTTATATGCGCTGTGCACTATTTTGACAAGGAAGATGCAATAGATAAAGTAAAAAAATACAAACACTAGCCAGAAATTGAATCCCAGAAATTTAGAAGCCGTACTGCTAAGCGCTGAATTGGTTATCACTTTTATTTAGACAGTACATGCACCTAATTTTACGTCGTAAAACTTTTGCTAATGCGGAGAAAATTTTTTTCTTTCATTCCTTAATCAAAATCAAAAGAAATTGAATTTTGGACTTTTTCTTAACCGCAGTAATAACCCCTCATCTAGAGCTTTTGAACGATATATCATAAGCGGTACTTATCGGTTCCAGAGTTAAATAAAATAGCCAAATAAAATTTTAATTAATGAAATATTTGTATCTTAGGGGAAGGCGCATCGGTTCGAATCGCATTTCATCTTTTTTTTATTTTTAATTTACATATACTGATTTATTAATAATTATCAACCTCCACTTAAAAAAAAAGTTTACGATGAATAACTCAATAACAAAAAAAAATTTGGAAAAATATCGTAAGTTTTTAACGAAGTAATATTTTACGAACTTTTCATTTTATAAAAATTCGTAAATGTAATTTAATAGACGTACAAGGACGTCATGTGTTGTCCACATCAGATTTTTTTCTTTGATTTTGTAGGATCTCCGTTAAAGAGCCGTAGAGTCGATATCTTTCATCCCGTTCCGGGTACGATATCTTTCACAGGCTACAAAATTCTTCTTTCATTACTAATTGTAATCGAACGGTTATTACGAAATCGTTAAAATAAACAAAACAAAACAGATCGTGAATTAACTAAAACCAATATTATTCATAAACGCTCGCTAAATCGGTAAAATATAAAATCACTGAACACTTCCAGTGCCGACCGACTGGAGGTCGGTATAAAAAATCTAAATTACAAAAACTGCATTTAATTCGTCAACACGAATAATTAAAAAAAAATAATAATAACTGGGTATTGCAGCCAGAATCGACACGTAGAAACGAAACAAAAATAAAAAACCTAAGAAATTTATACGCACTTTTGAATTAATTCATTCGGCAAGCTAAAATAATGCGATTTAACAACGCCCCACAATTGTAATATGTAAACTATAAACTGTTAATATGATACTGAACAAGGTCGAGGTCGAGTAGCTGATGAAACACAGTATGACCTCATGTTTCGACAATGTATGATGAGCGATCGACAAACAGCCACCATACCGTACTGTAAATAAACATAATTAACGATCGAATAAATAAACCGTTGCTAAAATTTATTACAAAATATAAAAATATCCGACCGACTCAGTCGCCAGTTTATATAATCTTCAACAATAATTTTGCATATACTAGTTACATCTTCGATTTAAGTAAAATCATATTGAACGATTTATTTTATAATTACGTAAACAAATAATGAAAAATATCGTCGATGATGGAGATCCATCGAAAGAACAAAATACAAATAAAGAAAGAGCTTTGTTAATCGGTTACCGAAATAAATTAAACAAGGTTAAATGAAAAATCTGTACGTGTAGATCACGATTACATAACGAATCGTAGAAAAAAAATCGCTCTTCGGTATAAATGAGAACCGAGTTCCTTTTCTCGTTGAAATATATAATGCGTCGCCGTACGTCTGATGCGACACGCTTACCTGCAATTTATACACGCACAAGCCTTTTCCGAGTTCAGCTATCGGCCGCCGTTTTGATACTCGAGTACAGTAGTGCGGCCAAAAGAACAGTTTTAATATTTTTCTCAAAATAACGGATGAGCCGTCTCAAATTTATACCCGTCTTGAGTACGTAACGGGAAGTACGTTTATAACAAGCGACGGTGTACGATCGGGTAAAATCGGTTTACGAAAGGAGAGGCCGAACGCAAAAGTAGGTTTCTATTAAAAGAACTGACGTTTCAGGAAAGGAGAATATTAATCGCATTAACTAAGTACGGATAATCGACGGACGTTAAATGCCAATCGGCAAAAGAACCGGTCTGAAACGTTCAAAGAAATACGTCTCGTGAAATTGTAGATACTACGCTAAACGACGTGCGCTCAATAGTTCGGCTCCTGCTTCAAACTGAAACTTAAAATTAACACCTTACAGGATTCGTGACAATATCGTTTATAAACTTTATAAGTAATATGATCCGCGTTAAAAACGAGACGCAAGAGGCTCGGTCTCGTTCAGGAGTCTGATTCCGGAAGTACGCGGCTCCGACTAGAACTCCGGGACTGTGGGCGTTTGATAGCCCACGGTTACGCGACAATAAGCTTAAAACCACCTTAACCGTACGAGGTCTGGAACCGGATTTTAAAGCTTAGGACGGGTTGAAGGTTCGCCCTTTAAAACTCGTGTCGAGCTCGGTTCCGTTCGGGCCCGTGTTTCAGACCACCGCTCAACGGTCGGGGGCTCTAGTTCGCGAGCGCCCGGACGGGGGACGGTACTAGCGCTCGAATCTGATGTAACACCAGATTCGGGCGGCGCCGGAGGAAACACATCGTTTATCTTCCTCCGCGGTTAGCAAGAGAAGAACCGATCACCGAGGCAACATCCGCCGCTTCTGTCGTCAAGAAAGTAAACTTAACCGGTAAGCGCGAACGATCGTGTTCACGGCAGCCGATAGGACGAGGACTAGGAGAGCGGCACGCGCTCGTCGAAGACCTATCAGGAGTTTTTTAAATACTGTCATTTTCTTTTTCCTGTTTAGCCTCCGGTAACTACCGTTTAGATAATACTTCAGAGGATGAATGAGGATGATATGTATGAGTGTAAATGAAGTGTAAGTCTTGTACATTCTCAGTTCGACCAATCCTGAGATGTGTGGTTAATTGAAACCCAACCACCAAAGAACACCGGTATCCACGATCTAGAGTTCAAATCCATGTAAAAATAACTGTCTTTACTAGGACTTGAACGCTGGAACTCTCGGCTTCCAAATCAGCTGATTAGGGAAGACGCGTTCACCACTAGACCAACCCGGTGGGTTAAAAAAAAAAAATACTGTCATTAGCTCGAGGAACCTGCACGATATGCGAGCCGTATCGTTTACTTCTGAATCTAAGAGCAAGTATATCCGTCGGAAACACGGCGAGTTCTCCTTCGAAAACTTTTTTTTCTTTACTGATAAAATCTTGTCTATCGAATTTGGAATTCAAAAGGGTTATTCGTTCGGACTTGTTTAGCGCGTGACAAAATATAGACGTGATAATTTGCAAACGCACTAAAATAGAGACAAGTATTAAACCGGCATTCCACTCGGACGAATATTAGCGGAAATTCAGATTCGTTCTTTCAAAACGATACCGGTCCACATAGCGCTGATTTTGACGAGGACAACTTTCCAGTATGTTTTCTCGTTCACCGAACATCTCCGTCTAATTCCGCTCGATTGTCTCACGTAAGGAATGCGTTAAGTACAAATATTTCAACAATAACGACACGATCGGTGAAGCCACATCGAATTGTGGTTTGAAAACCGACCGAAAAACCTTTTTCTTTTATAAATTCTACACAACACTGAATATGAAAAAATAAACTCTACAAGGATTAACAAGTAAAGTGCAGTCGAGAGAGCTATATTTAAAAATAACAGTACGGTATAAGATTAAAATTAATTAAGGGCAAATCGACATTATAAACGATATTTATGGCTATAGTCCTAATGGAAATATAAAACTGCTATTAGCTTTTTTAATGACAAAGTATTTACTAAACGTCTAAAAACAATAACGATTACATATTAAATAAATTACGCAATTAAGCATACCGCACACGTCATCCGTACAGAATTTATCGTATCGATGAATATTTTATTGCAGTAATTAAAATTTAACGCGATAAACAAAAACTAACGTTTATTAACTTATCGCTAAATCGACGTATTATATAACAGCAAGACAAATATTTATTTAAAAATAAGTCGTGCACCGTGCTAACAGCCGAGTCCTTAAAACAAAAAATACCCTGAGCAAGGCCCCTAACAGGCGGCCCTATTAACAGAATATCGTGTCAACTAGTCGACCTTTCAAATACTATCGGAAAAATTAACGATATAGGTTTTCACGACGTAGACGTTAAAGTCGGTCACTACCTACAGAGTGTTCAACTTAAAAGAGGCCTCATCGCTTAGTTCAGTCTATAAATAATAGTTCAATACCAAATACCTAATAATAATTTACAAAACGATGTCCACCCGCTTCTGTGCGCTATCGAAAGGTTTGACCGTATTCCTGGCTACTCCTGTTAGCTGTGCCCTGTTTATTTCCTGAACAGCAACGGTAATGTTGTCTTTAATTCCTGCAGGATGTGTGGACTGTTCCTATAGACAATTTCTTTTTAAGCACCCCGCAGAAAGAAGTCTGGACTAGTCAGATCGGGAGATATTGATGGCCGCAGTCCTTAGAAATGATTCTTCCACCGAAAAACTTCTGTAGCATCTCCACGGTAGTGCGAGCTGTACAAGTGGCGTTGTCCTGTTGCCACCAACAATCACGCTCATCCTCTCGCAGTAAGGCTATAAAACCTGTTGGATAATTTCTCGATAGACAGTAGCATCCACAGTTTTTTTCAAAAAACAAGGGTCCTATTATTCGTCGTCTTGGAATCGCACACCATAAGCCTATTTTTTGTGGGTGTATGGGAAATTCAAAGAAAATGTCCCGGTTTCTGTACCCTAGGTAACTATTAACATCCCCCAGGTGAAAACACGCATTATCTGTGAAAAACATCTTTTCTAAAACGCGAATGTTACCTCTAATGAAGTTCTTGAACCGCTGACAGTAATGAACCCTCTTAGCATAATCGGCGTTAGTTAACTCGTGACAATCCTGCATTCGGTACGGATAAGATTTCAACGTTCTCTTCACCGCAGTGCGGGCTAAACCTACTGAAATGTTCTTTTCCCGGCTTGATCTCCGCAAAGATTTACGAGATCTTGTAACTGCAGCTTTAATGTCCTGTACGACCTGCGTCGTTAAAACTGACCTGTATCGGGCGTGTTTCTGGTCCAACACCGAACACGTTTCACGAACATTTTTAACTAATTTCTGAATAACGCTTTTCAACGGCGCTTCCTTTTCAAATTTCTCTTTCGACTTTCACCGATACGCGTCATGAGATTTCGTCTCGACATAAGTTTCCATCGCGATACACGTTCGTCAACAGTTAACCGTATTTTAACAAACGTTACACGATTACGCGACCCTGTTCAAAAGCCAGTACTAGAAATGAACCAGCAATAGTCAAATGCACCGGTCTGGGCTAGGGCTCGTAGTACTAGGCGGGCCAGGAAGCACCTGGACGGCTTGCAGCGGGTGCTGGCTTTGGGGATCGCACGTCCGTATAGGAAGGTTTCCAGCGAGGCCGTCTTTGTCATCGCCGGGGTGCCGCCCCTGAGTGTCATGGCGGAGAGAGGGCGATGAGACAACGGGATGCTTTGCCAAGTGGCGCTCGCGATCGGCTTATCGGGCAGTGGCAAGAGAGGTGGCAGGCGTCGCAGACAGGTGGATGGACGAGATCCCTCATCCCAGACATCAAGACCTGCATAGGGAGGAAGTCCGGAAACCTGTCGTACGAACTCACTCGGTTTCTGAGCGACCACGATCGCTTTGGCGCTTATCTGCATAGGATTGAGAAAAGAGCTTCCCCCCTATGTAGGTATTGTGCAGTCGTCGACTCACCGGAACACGTAGTGTTCGGATGTGGGGGCTGGTATGATGTACGGCGCCCAGCAGTCGAGGAGTTCGAGAAGTCGGTGCCTGAAAGCGTGGCTACCAAGATGCTCGAGTCGGAGGCTGCGTGGAAAGCCGTAGCTGTTATGGTGGAGGCCATTGTTCGTGGAAGGGGCGGCGGGACGAGGGTGAGTAGAGGTTGTCTGATCCCTGTTCGTCCCCCTGCATGTTTGCTTGTGTTTGTTGCAGAGGTGGTGACCTCTTGCAGGACGGGGACCGAGTTAAACTTAAAAAGCGGGTCCGGTCTCCACCCGGTACAATCGCAAAAAAAAAAAAAATAAATAAAAAATACTCAAATGTACAAGATAAACAGTCTTCTCATCTCCAGTTTCGTCGTGCCGACATCTTCCCCGTTATTTTTACCAATTTCACACCAAAATATACATTTTAACGGAAATATGCATTTAGTATGAACTACTGAATGATGAAGCCTCTTTTAAGTTGCACATTCTCTATTTAAGAAACAGAATTCGTTTAGTTTCTTAACGTAGATGATAAAACTAAGAAAAAATATTTAACAGAATTCGGACCGCCTCAAGACACTGTTTCGTGACCGATACTATTTCCAATTTACGTTAATAATTTACTTAAATTAAACCCGGTAGTAGGTAATATTATTTCATTCACCTTGAGAAGACGTTACTTATAATGCTGGAATGGACTTAATGACGATGAAATCACGGCTTAATCGACATTTAAAAGAAAGGTGTATTCGTGACTTTCTCTTCAAATAAAAAGGACAACCGCTTTAACAAATAGCTGTCGTAACGATATAAGAATCCAATTATCCATATGCAATGATATATTTATTAGTCCGAACACATACCGTGCACGTTCCCTCTCTAAAACGAGTCAAAAATCAAACGGCTAGGAATTTCATCAACGTATACCGCCTAAAATGGAATACGCTCATTAAACGCTGTCAAAACTTAAAATACCTAATTTTTAAATTTTATAAAATTAACGGAAAGATAAAAATGTAATAAAAAAAATCCCTTTCGGCACGCCGGAAGGCGGAGATAGATTTCACCGGTGCTAAGTAAGGGATAAAAAAATTTCCACCTTAAAATTAAGAAAAACTTCAAATTTACTCGATACGACAACGGTCGTATGCGAAAAAAGTTTCACACGTTTAGCATACGACAAGCCCGTCTTCTTACAATTCCAGCTAACGCGGATATGTCGAGATTTTCCGGACGTCGAATCACAGTGCCCGTTACAATATACAGCTAGCTTTCTTATGAAATCTACCTAAAAAGAAGCTATTCTGCATATGCAAGCTATTCTCTGCATATTCTGCGCTCCAATATGGAATAAGAATATGAGGTAGCGCTTTTGATACGCACGTTTATAAAATATTTATAATATAAAAGACTATATAAAAATAGCTCTCCGTAAACCACGACTTTATCCCGGAAAGGGACTATTTAACGAGTTCAATGTTATGACCGTCAAGCGGCTCTAATAATCTAATAAACGAAAACAGACACGCGTTTAATACTCGCAATACCGCATATAATTTCGTCCTTTATGTTAATATGTTGTTCCGCACACTTTCTTAACCGAGTGCAAAAGACAATTTTCTTACGATTAACAACTTAATAAATTTTATTCCGGAGCAATTCGTCGAAATATACAACAGGATGCTTAAATCTAACTATATTTTCTCAAAGCTAAAAATTAACCTTTGCAAGGTGTATTCGCACAGATAACAACGATAATTGTACGCAATCCTGCCGATAAAATTTTTTATATTAATATTATTTGTATTATTTATTTATATAGCATCAGCTACTTTCAAAATGTTTTATTAAAAGATGGATAAATCGCCACTTCACATGTAGCTACGTCATCTAAACGACGATCGCATCGGCAATAGCAAATTAGGCGCTTGCTTTTCTTTTTTATTACTCGTACTTGAACTGTACTCGTTGCTGGCACTCAAGCTTTGCTTTCCAGGTTTTCTTTCTTATCATAATATATTGTTAATTGCTGTACGTATGACAAATAAATAAATAAACTAAAATAAATAGACCTTTCAATGCCGCGATCGGTAACGATCAAGTGAGAAAGACAGATAGACTGTGACGTGTAAAAAACTTACGGCTAGCCTAAACAATCACTATTACAATTTTTTTTTTTTTTTTTGCGCACGACAAAGTCATTTTAACAATGAGCTTACAGGTATTCAGCGGGGCTTGCACCGGTAGCTCTTTACGAAGTACGTGTAGTCCGGGCGGTATCTGTTTTAAAACGGATATATTTAGACTTTTTCTAGACGATCAGTAATTTCTGCTTTAATGTCTCCGGAACATCAGAAATGATTATTTCGTTACGCGCCAGTCGAATAAGGTACGCTTAAATCTTTATTAAATAAAATATAAAAAAACGTCAAAAATATCCATTTTTCTATTATTTCCCTAGATAACTCGATAACCGTTCGTTTTAGAGAAAAGACCGAGAGATGAAAAAGTTTTGTTATTAAATTTTACACGCAATATCTTCGGTTGAAAATAGAAAAATACGTTATTATCGATGCAAAAATAGCAACACTGTCAAAAATTGAAAAAAAATAAAGATTTTTGGGAATTTTTTTTTGAGTACTTATATTACATATAGGACCTTCAGATTTTTCCTCAAAGGACTTTTTGATGCGATACAGCGACACGCCAAATTTCAAGAAAATCGGTCTGACAGTTTTTACACGATAATTTTGCGATCCAGATTTTTTTTAAATCCAATTTTTCCAAATAGTGTACGGCCTGAAAAAAAATCTCTAGGTTCTTGAAAATAACTTCGCGTATAAAAGAGCGCTCGAACTTTCAAATGCGTTTTGAAAAATTTAAATTTCTTAATAAGGAGAGCCTAGAAAAGTCCAAGCCAGAACAAATACCGCCTGGACTAGTAAGTTATAATCAAAATAAGCGAAAACAATTTAACGAACAGAACGTTTTTAAACTCAAAACGTATTTAGCGGTAAGTTTTTGTTTATCGCATTAAAATTTTACTACCGACCGTGAGAAAAGCGGATTTTAAACGAAACGCTTATCGATACTAAAATTGAAAACGAGAAAAATTAAAGAAATACCGAATTTTAAAAACAAAAACGGTTTGAGAAAATGCAAGATTTTACCGGACACATTACATCGGCCGGTACGCGTCTAAAAAGTCCAGTCGCCTAAAACAAGATCGTTTTCGACATCTTACAGAGTAAAGGTTACTGAATTTCCCTGGCCGCTTTTCATCGCAGCCTAGCCGTTTCCTCGCGACAGATTAAATTTAAAAACGAATTGTTAATCGGAAACTTCTGAGTTCTCGAGTATTTTTAATTTACCGTAACATAAAAGGAAGAATCTGTTGCCCGATCGGAAGCAAGGGGTATTCCGCAACATAAACAGAAGCACCGGTAAAACGTACCCGAGGGCTTCCGATTTACTAGCTCCGAATACGGTTCGAAAACCAAAGCCTTAGGGCGTTTGAGTGTTTTACTATGAAATCGAGTCGATGTAAAAAATCGCAATGCGAAAGCATACGTATGGATGTTTGGCGTGTGTGATTTTTTTTCTCCGCAGAGCAATCTACATGTACAGAAATATAAGTCGGTTATGTAAGCCTTGTTAACGACGACAAGCGAGTGCGTTAAAAGATAGATGCTTTCAGTCGAACCTCTTATTCGGAGTCAGGGTGTACGGTCAACTGAACACGGTAAATGCGAGTATCCTGTTCGTTTGTTTCTGGTATTTGCTTTCCGTCTATTCGTTTATTTAATACTCGACGTCGTTCTTAACAATACGTATTACTGTTACTGTTCTTTTGTCTCGTAGAACTAGACGAAGATAATACGTAAACTTTTTGTAAAGCGCAACGGCAGAATAAAAATTAAAATTAAACAACGAAGCGCCTATAAAATTATAAATTACAGACGGTTAGAAATGTACCGACTATTTTCGGGCGATTGAAAAAGTCGAGAAAAACGGATTTTGTGCGTAAAAAGAAGGTAAATCAATCGCAGTCGCGTCCGATCTAGTTATGTTTTCAAATTACATAAACGAACGCCTTTCGCGTTTATCGACGGTCGCTCGAGATAACTGTGAACACTCGGCTCGCCGCGGCCTTAACGAATCAAATTTAGACTCCGACAAAAACGAAATGAAAATTCCTTTATCTTACGATATCAAAAAAATTCATTACGATTAGCACAAACCGTAGCGGAATTACATCTATAAGTACGTTATACGTCCTTATAAAATAATCCTTTGAACAACGAAGGGCGTCGGAACAAAGTAAACAGATTAAAGCTTTATTCGTTATTTAATGACCGAGGTACATTTAGAATTTTGCAATAATTATATTTTATTAAGCTTGAATCGCGGTAAGTTTAAAAGTTATTTAATATGTGCAATCTCGGTTCGGGGAAGGACGATAAAAAAACCGTGAATTTTGTATCGCAAAAAAAATACGCTTAGGATACTAATGAAAAAGCCTAGGAGATAATAATCCGTAAGGATGTTATTAAGAAATGTAGAATATTATTACTTATTACTTATAATATTATTCTTACTTCTGCGCGTATCGTAAAATTATTTACGCTAAACACTCTAATCGTGAAAATATTTCTTTATGAAACAAGGAAGACCGCCTTCATTATAACATGTGATTTGGTAACGATTTTGTAATAAAATAGGCCCCGTAGGTTACACTTATCTATAACAACCTTTCTGAGAGTAAAAACTAAAAAAAAAGAAGACTTTCGACCTTTTAATTGATTCGCCGAGTGTAAAATATATATATAGAACGATTACAAATGAAATATACACTTTCGACAGTTTGTTTGTTGTTTATAACCGTTCAATGTGCGCATCGACAGATATCAACAAGAAAGTTGAATTCGTCCCGACACGTGCAAGCGTATGCCAGTCGACGGTAGCAACAGTATTTTGGATTGCTTGGCATTTCTCCCACCACCACCCCACTAGGTCGCCCTAAAGCATAAGACCGAATGCCTGAGCCGGAAACGGCAACTGAGCCTCGAGCAGTATCCTAACATAGCTCCTACAGCTTACCTAACAGCGTGAGCGGACTAAGCGTGGTACCATACACCATCGGCTTACGTGTCTAAACCGCTCACTTGTCATATATTTTCTAAAATGGGTAAGCGCACCCCGTCAACTACTAAAAATATATATGACATCCACGATAAAATTTATTTCGTCTAGGCAGCAACTCCTGCCACGCCTAGGTCGCTGAATGCCAGCAATTACCTGTCCACCATTTTATAGCGCCTGGAGCCAGAATAATTGGCTGGTGGTCAGCCGTACTCGGTGTAAGCTTCCCGCGGCAATCCGGTAAGTCTTTCCCTTAAGCAAACTACGGATGACGGTTGAACAAAGCAACGGCAACAAGGAACTCCGACACGGTCCGACAATGCGGCTCTCGCCGCATTGACTCGACACTTGTGAGTTGCCGATTTTCCCCTTAACCTCTAAGTTCCAGGGTGGCCCGGTCTCTGCCCCCCCCCCCTCCGGGCAGGGCAGTCAAACACCAGGTGTTCATTTGACTGGACCTCCCCGCAGACGTACAGCCTATCAGCTGCCAGGAGGAACCGAAACAGATATTGGTTCAAGTTGCGTGGATGGTGAATACCCGGGCACCCGTTGTCCGTAAAAACGAGCTCGAGGCATACCATCCCTCGCAGATCCTGTATAAATTTAACAAGCATCTTCCCTTAGTCGTGGTGTCCCGTTCCAGCTGCCGTGCTTCCATTCGAGCCTCTACAGCCTCTTCCGCAGGCGGGAGATGGGCAACTGGACGAAATTTACATCCGGTGCATTGCGATCACCGTTCCTCTCCGGTACTGGCCCGGCTCGAAACTGTATCACAAATACCTCGGCCTCCCAGCCTCTTCGCAATCACCACATGGCTGCCCGAACTTTCTCCACTAAATCGATTGGGAGAGCCTTTCCCGAACCGGTGGGAGCCTCGTAGGAGGTTGTTTTAAATGCACCAGTGCGTACAATTAAAGCTCTGCGCTGGACACTCCTTAAATTTTGAACAAGTGATCTATTCATATCAAATCTATGCGCCCAAACGGGCGCCGCGTTAAAGGTCATGCTTTCGAAAACACCTCGATACACCATGTACATTTTTGTACATTTGACGGCCAGACAACCCGTAATCTTTCTGAGCAATCCTCCTAAGTTCGTGCATCAATGAGACGGCGTCCGCCGCTACTTGCCTAATGTGGTTGCTAAACAACAACTTTTCATCAGACAAAACACCTTTCTTTTGTTTTCTTTTTCCTGTTTAGCCTCCGGTAACTACCGTTTAGATAATACTTCAGAGGATGAATGAGGATGATATGTATGAGTGTGAATGAAGTGTATGTAGTCTTGTACATTCTCATTTCGACCATACCTAAGATGTGTGGTTAATTGAAACCCAACCACCAAAGAACACCGGTATCCACGATCTAGTATTCAAGTCCAGGTAAAAATAGCTGGGTTTACTAGGACTTGAACGCTGGAACTCTCGACTTCCAAATCAGCTGATTTGGGAAGACGCGTTCACCACTAGACCAACCCGGTGGGTCAGACAAAACACCTAGGTACTATGAACTCTAACTCGGCTGATTACATAGCCTTTATATTTAATATGGGGATTACGACTGTACGATAATTTGTCTGCACCCTTGAGAAGCATAACTTCGTATTGGGCACACAAATCTTTAAATTTTGAATGTCCATTCAGCCTTCTGCGGTTGACATGGCCGCCTGCGCCCGGTCTTCTAATGGTGGTCGTAAATTACCACAAACTGAAAAGAGACTGTCATCGGCGAAAGCTTGAGCCGTGCCCCCCCTTCTGCAAATGTCAATCCAGAAATCCGTCGAATACTAGGTTCCACAGCGGGGTACTGAGAACAGAGCCCTGCGGACTTTCCCTGGTAACGGAGTTTTCCACAACTAGGTGCGCATCTTTAAACAAAGCCGTACGTTTCGACAAATAGTCACGTACTCTGGCCGGGACAGGGCTACGGGAACATTGCGGCGTTCCAACTCATAGAGGACAGAACTCCAACAAAAGGAAGGAAATACTGCCTCTATATCTATAAAAATTTCCGAAATATATTTTCAGTCGACGCTTTCTACCTCGGCAAGAGCATTTAAGATGCCATCCTCGGTGCCAACCCCTTTTATGAAGCTATACTGGCCTCGATTTAGAAAACAGTTCACCTTAATGCTTTCCCAGGGCCGTTCCACAACCAGCTGGTTACCAACAAGAGGCTGATGGGTCGATAACTGCCGACCTCACTACAATCCTTTCCTGGTTTTAAGAGCACCCTCACCAAAGCCACTTTCCAACAAGTCGAGAAGCAGCCCCAGCTTAGGCACCCCGAGAACAGCCTGCCAAGCAGCTCTCTTATTACAGGCAGCAGATGAAATAATATATCCGGGTCAAGTCTGTCAATTCCCGGTGCCTTATTCAGTGCCATTCGAGAAACCACTCGGTCTATATCAACGGGATCGACAACCCGTACTCCACGGATAGAGTGTAGCCCCTGCTCTAACGCCGACCTCTGTTTCACCCTCCGGAGCATCTGGAAACAGAGTATCCAGGAACGCCTAGTAAATCGCCTCAGATGTTAGTGCGGTCACGACCACCAAACCCGCATCGAACACTGGACAGTACGTGCAATGGCTTTGGCCGGTAACATGATTTTGCCAGCTGCCAGGGCAGGGATTGCGCTGCAACTTGCGCACAGGGTCTTGCCATAACTTGATTCTAGCTTCCTTGATGTCATAAACATACTCTTTACGGACGCGCTGGTAAATCCCTCAGCGCGCACGTCATTAACCATAATCCCTGTTAGAGAGAACAACCGTATTTGTGATGCGTTGTTTTAAGTCATCGATATTAACAGGAAGGGACGGTACAAATACTTTGTAGATACATAACCCCATAAAAAGTAGTCGCAAGGCGTGAAGTCTGGACTACGTGGTGGCCAACTCACCATGTTTTCCTCACTTCCACGGCCAATCATACGTCTGGGAAGGCGTTTATCCATATAATTTCTAACCTGCAAATCCCAGTGAGGCGGAGATCCATCTTGTACAAAAAAGAAGTTGTCACTCTCTTCCTCGAGTTGAGACGTTAGCCATTCTCTTAACATGTCCAGACAAATTACTCTGGTTACTGTCACTTCGTGAAAAAAGAACGACCCGTTCACCCTTTCACGAGATACAGCGCAAAACACTTCAATTTAAAGGAATCGCGTATACGTTGTAAACTTTCTCTTGGGTTTTCTGTACCCCCTATTCTTACATTAAGTCTTTTAACCTCTCTACTAATGCGAAATGTACATTCATCACCGAAAATTAAGCGATGAAAAAAGCCATCGTCATTTTCAACCCGTTCCTGCAACTCCGATCAAAAATGTTCACGTAACGTTTTATCGTCGACATTTAAACTGCAATTTATAAGACGTCATTTTCAAAAGTTTCCACAGACTTTTCCACAAAGTCAGTTGAAGAATTTGCAATTACAAACTTGCTGATCTAGTCGATCTGCCTCTTCCGCTAGGGGATCAGGATGGGCTACGTTAATATACATCACGAACACGATCGATTTTTTCTTCTGAAACAGGTCTTCCAGCGCTTTTCTTTTTACACTATTTTGAAACTGTTTATTCCGGTCGTAGATTGATTTTCTAGTCGATGGTGATTTACCGCATTTTGTTCTGAATCGTCGCTGTACGACAGTAACAGAGTTTATTTCGGCTAATTCAACCACACAAAAAGCTTTCTCTACTGCAGAAGCAGCCATCTTTCCAGACCGGTAACACGAAGCGATCGGTGATATTAGCAGCAAAGCAGGAATACCGACACAAATTAAAAATTCCCTGTAATCCACATCATTTACTGTATTCACATACACCGGTTTAATTTTTTATAACCTATCGAAAGTGCATATTTCATTTGTAATCACCCTGTGTATTAAATAGCACGAACCGTTAGCGTTCTTTAATGTAATAATTAAATATTATTACGTTTCCCCTTTTATTTTTAATTCGTTAAAATACTTTCAAGATAAGTGTTACGGGTCTAACAATTTTAATCCAATTATTAACAATAGGTATTATAAGATTACAATTTTTCATCGTTGAAAACGATGATAATAGATCTTTATTGCCGGTAATGACAACAGATTTGTACGTAATGTCATTGTAGATTAAATAATAAACACTAATTTAAACAAAACTTAACAAGATAATTTGTAAAATAGAAAATATTACTTTTTTCAAAATATCGCACCACCGTTAGCATTAAAAGCGATTCTTCCATTAAAAGCGATATCTTGTATAAATTTATTTAAAATGAAACCTACGAAATACTTTACTTACAGATACTTCATTTATACAGGATAAGCTAATTTTATTAATCGATCACGTAATGCGATCATAAAAATGTTATTCTGTTCGATTTTACGGACGCATGTATTATCAGTTACACACTGATTAAAAGGATTTTTTTTTTGTACAAATTCAAACGGTGGTTCGGTATTTTGCCTGATCTGAGCTACTGCTCTCGTGTACCTAATAAACTCTTGTCCTTAACGCGTTTACACGATGTTTCAACGTTCAAAGTGGGTGCTGTTAAAATGTTCAATTCTTTAAAGTAAGGTGTATTTCTACATCTACCGTTTTACAATCGATTTCGTTTATACGAAAACCAGTTACACGTAAATTTTCCATATTTAAATTTCTTATACTAAATTTAGAGAGAAACATTTTTAAATACGTGCAAATACGATGATATTTGCGAGTCTTAAAATATATACGAAACGTACAAAAATATATTTCCAAAATCTTCCCGATAAAAAATTAATGAAGATTTAATTTAAAAAAATATAATCTCGATATTTTTACACGTCGTTCATCCTGAAACTTATTTCCTATGTTTAATTTACGCATTTAGTATCGGTAATTTTACATATTGTTATTAATTTATGAAAATTATCCCTTGCGGTTGGAAATTATCTTTATACTCGATCCCCGTACGATATTTATAAGGCTACTTACAAACAATACTTTAATTTTCTTTCGCCTTTCTTTTCATCTATACTTTTATTTCTAAAAACCTTTACGGGAATTATTTCAAGCGACTCGTACCTGCGTACAGGAAACCCTTTGCAGGTATTATTAATGTCTGCTGTTTTAATGTTTTATTGTGTCTACTTAAAAAAAATATATAAATTTACTTTTTACTTCAGCATAGCTACACGTAAAAACCTTCTTTACATACCCGATATAGCTCTAAGCATTCGTTTATGCAGTCTTCGAACCGGACTGCGATAAAGCTATCGCAAAACGTTACATACTAAGTGAAAAAACGATAGCGTAGCTATCGTTTTTTCACTTAGTATGCTAGTAGGTTTCACAAGTACACGATCCTCAATCGCCGTGACGCAGGTGTTGCAAGATGTCAAACGATAAAAATAAGCCTCGCTAAATTATATATACACGCATCGTAACCCTTGTAACGTTACGGTTAACAATTTAAAAGTTTTTACAGTAGTTCTAATACCGTCCGTCAGGTGGTTCTAACCCAACCCACCGGGTCGGTCTAGTGGTGAACGCGTCTTCCCAAATCAGCCGATTTGGGAGTCGAGAGTTCCAGCGTCCCAGTAAAGTCGGTTATTTTTAAGCGGATTTGAATACTAGATCGTAGATACCGGTGTTATTTGGCGGTCGGGTTTTAACTAACCACACATCTCAGGAACGGACGAACTGAGACTGTACAAGACTACATTTCATTTACACTTGTACATATCATCCTCATTCATCCTCTGAAGTATTATCTGAACGGTAATTACCGGAGGCTAAACAGGAAAAAGAAAGAAAAAGGTGGTTTTAACCCGACTTCGGTTTTCATGCCGATCTCGGTTTTAAATGCGCCGAAATTTATCGATGAAGATCATTTTTTAATTTAACGGCAATTATTAACGATCCGGTCGTACGCGTTTCAGGTTTTTTCTTTTAGCGCTATAGAGTTTCATCGAACAACGCTACCGATATGTCATCCGCGTAAAGGTTAACATTATCCGACACGCTTCGTTAAGTCATCGATAGATATAGGAAATAAAAAAGTACCGTTACAATCGCCTTGCGAAACACCGTTACAGTTACGTATACGGACACGATATCCATAAGATAAAATTCTCAAATTCAAATAATTAATCTCTAGGATTCGCTTCCTTCCGCTTAAGTACGATTTGACCCGACGCGCCGCTTAACTCGTCGACCACACGTTACGAACGATTCAGTAAAATCGAAAAATACATCCTCGACTAGTTTCCATCGTCGATACTCTCATATAAACAGATTAGACGGTTGAAAAGCAACGGAGACGTTTCCCGTAAATCCGTGTCGTCGTAACTCGTTTAAAAAGCAGACATTTAGAATCAAGGATTTTTCTAATATTTGAAAAAAAATTGTAAACGGGTCTTCTTCTTATTTTATCCGTACGCCGTTTTGAAATTTTCTGACCTATTATTATCATTCCGGATAAAAAATAAAACCGGTAAATTTAATTTAAAAAAAAAAACTGCGTTACGAGAGACACGGATCGGTCCGAGAAATAAGATGCCAGATGCAACGATTTGAATATCTTGTTTAAAAAAAAAAAATTACGTACGAGATTAGTTCTCGTTTATGAATTTAAGTGAATAAGAGAATAATAACATTTAAGTAAATAAATAGTTGAATCGAAGTCGAATATTTTTATTTTTTATCGCTCCTGACACCCATTAGTATCGACAGACTGCCGATACAAACACAAGAAGCCGGGCGGTACAAACATTTTTACCGACCCGATCTTTTGCTGCAACGTTTGTTTACGACTACAGTTATAACAATAGAAGATGAAGAAAGATAACAGTGATTCAAACAGGAACGACATAACGATCCGGTTTATCCGTTTTACTTTTCGACTTGTAGACAGAAAAGCAAAAGAGCGAAATATTTATCTAAGGTAAATAGATTTTAAGATTTTTTTTTAGAAAAAATGAAGTTAAAAGAAATAATAAAAGATTACAATTTAACGCAAAAAAAAAATATCAGCCTAATTAAGAATTAATCTAATGTAATTATTAACTTGTTATCGCAATCGTATCAAAACGTAACGCAAATTACAGAATTGTTATTCAATCGGTAAAATCAGACAAGACATCGTATCAAACCGGTATAAAAAAGGAGAACAGAGAAGAATTCAGATCTAAAAATAAGAAAAATATACGTAAATTAGACGTCATAACCGTAACACGGTTAACGATAACCGCATAATACATACATCTCGTAAACGGCGTGGTCTTTCTCGAGAATAAAACGCACAACGTTCCGAGCTTATCGAAGAAAATAAAGAATGAAGTAGTTTCCGCTTACCTAATTAGAATGAAAATGTTTAATATATATGTAAGGACTATAACAATGTCAAACGAAACAAAATATTTAATGTTTTAAAACAAATCGGACCGAAATGTTGCGAAATAAAGTTCATACCGTCAGTAAAAGGAATCGGCGGTAAAAGGAATCGAAAGATAAATTTCAGAACGGAATGCGACTGTTCGAGAAGAAAAATGTTAAACTTTAAGATTCTTCACCCGTGAAGTCGATCTTTGGCAAAAACGAAAATGAATAATAAGAAAATCTCAACGACACGGATCCACTGCGAGGAGAAAAAGTCGGTTTGAAAATAAATTAAAGTAAGAAAAAGGGTAATGAAATGTTACAGAACGAATTAATTATGAAAACGGGGGAAAACGATTTTAAAAAGTTTGTTACATTTAAGTAAAGAATTACAAAGGTCGGAAGAAATAGGGCTTTCGCTCCCGAAAACGTCAGCCGGTAGCAAATAAAGATTAAAAAATTTGCAAGTCGTTCCTAAAATATCTGTTTGGAACGTAGAACTTTACGGTCGTGAAATGCGGTCCAAAGGAAAAATATAGAAGCCTTTTAAAGATAATGTTATATATTAGAGGACGTTGAACGTTATTTGGGTCGTAAAATTTGAAACGACGAGGAGAGAAATTTGCGGCAGAATCTTGTAAGCGGGACGGGCATCAAGAGATCCGGATGCGGTTAATTTCGCGATAAGGGACATGTAGAAGATGTCCCTTAGGGTGAAACGAAGACCAACATCGAAATATACAAAACAGATAACGCACGAGGAAGTTATTATTATTACGGGATGTAATAAAAATATTGAGATCTCGGCACCAAAAAAGGAAGAAATGTAAAATAGCATAAAACCGGTAGACCGGCTGACGATTCCGAGAAAAAAGTAAAGAGAAACTTAGCGCTAGGAAAAAGCCGGAAACGAAAAGAATAAAGAAAAATATTTGTAGCTACATATCGTATCGAGATTAACTAAGATGTCTGGATCGGGAATTAAAGATGCTTAGGTTTAGTGACGGAGGGACGTTTACAACTTGAAAACTAACTTCGAAATCAAGTGAAACAGATAATCAGGAGATTAATGTATAAAGATTAGGACGGAACAGAAACGAATAGAATCGATCGGATGAATAATGAAAAAATAAACGCGCGAACGTGACTGTGATAAAATAGAATAAAACCTAAAAACGATTAAACGTGACAAAAATAAAGCGTAACATTTAGCCAACAAAAAACGATCGACAGAAAAACCGATAAAAAAAAAATTGTGTGTATATATATATATATATATATATATAGCAGACAAGGGCAGGTATATATATATATATATAGCAGAAAAGGGCAGGTAGGTATCAATTTACAGCGGAGTTGATTGACGCCCTTTTGCAAGATGGTAGGACAAAATCCAAAATGACTGCTTCCAAATCCGCTCCGTTTCTGAATAAACTATTTAAAGATTTTCGAGTCGTCCAAGCAGCTAGCTTATTTGTACATCTACAGTCACAGGAGCGGCGGTAGCCGATCGGCGAGTATTCCAGTCTCATAATCGAGAAATCTCGTGTTCGAGAGTTTTTCGGTTTTATTTTCTTTCTTACATATACACACTAACGCAAATGATTTTTACCGATTAGCCCGCCACTCCGCTATTGCCAAAGCTGTGTCTTGGCGCTGCTAATAGTACAGCACGAAGGGGATGGTGCACCGCGACAGGAAAGTCGTCGATTCAGCAATCCACCCCCTCGTGAATTTACGCGTCAACTGAGCATTCTCCACTTTGACGAGCGATACATTTAGAAGCATATATATATATATACACACACAATAAAGAAAAATCGTATTACGTCGATCGAAGTAGGAAAAATAAACTCGTCTCCAATATCATAACGACAAACAGTTTTTTCTCCAGGATGATTTCAGGAACCGCTGAACCGGTATGAGAATTCTTACGCTTTTGTAAAGCCGAGTATCACAGCCTGTACAATAATTACTTAAGCTCCTAATTTCAACCCCCGTTTGGTATCACCTTACAGTAATGTACGCATAAAATATAATTTTGATTAAAGGAAAACCGCTTAGCACACGAGTATTAAATTTCGGAATCTGACTGTACAGAATTAGAAAGCGTACCGTCACTAGGGTAGAAAAGATTTTGCTCAAAGAAAAACTTTTGAATTATTATTATGAAACATTTTAACGTGATATTTTATTCTTTATTTTTTTTAAATGCGTTCTACATATTAGAAACAAACAAAAAGGCAATGTACCAGGCGGTTCAGGTCATGTTGTCCCTCAACGGATATAATTTAAGTACAACAGATTTTCTAACTTGTATTTTTCGGTAAGCGTTTTACCTTCAAAAAATATAATAATTAAACACGAAAAGAAAAGTTTTCGCAGCCCGTTCGATTAACAAACCTAAGATAATCGATATTCCGATTTTGGTTTTTCAAAATATATTCTTATCTTAAAAACAATTAAGCGTCGCATAGGAGAAACACTTCAAGTTACGCTTTCAGGTTAATGTCTCTCGTATAAACCTTCCTTCGATTAACAAAATCTTTTATTTTCCAAAATCGAAGCTCTTCTTTTTTAAATCTTGATTTACGCTTTGAAAAAATTAAAAAATATATCTTTGCCGTGCAAGACACTAATTGTCTTTAATTCAAATCTGAAATTTTGAGGTATTGAATCTTTTCCTTTTCGTGTTTCTCGGAAGACAAGTAAAAATATTCACGATAACGAAATTTTGAGCCGTCTTTCTTTTCCGGTACTGTTTAAATCGTTAACAAAGAAATTAATAAATATTCATACTTCACTTTCAACCTACACCGTTCTTTAAGAACACAAAAACCCGAATGAAACGAAAAAAGGCCGTCACAAGTTTTTATTGATTTATAAAAACCCTAATTCGAATTGTAAAAAACGAAATATTTTGATTTTCTAACGATTTCTTTAAATCTCTTTTTTTGGAACGCATAAAACAACTCGAACCTATCTGGGATGCGTTCTCGTCCTCTCAATATCCTTTAGTTATGCAAATTTGGTATTTCGCGATTAACATAAAATTAATAACCGTTTAAATTTAATAAATAAAATTAAACTTTTATTTACACGTTCCCGATCGATAAAGCGTTTAATGTATTAACGATTAAAACAATCCTGATCCAAACTAGGCCATTAGTATCCCGTTTTGTATTATTTTAAGCAGTAATTTTTCCCTATATATGACAGCGTAACACTCGTAATGAAATCTTCATTTTATTTTAATAAAATAGGCCACGATAGTAATATATTTTATTTTTTAACACTAATTACTTACGGAAGAATAAATTCTCAATTTATCGATTAACCCGAATTATCCCGATCGCGAACAATATAATTTATAAAAATTGTATTTTCGTTTGCTTAAAAGAATCGACGGGAAAAAAGTGTAAATCGATTTTTAAAAATTCACCGAATATCGAACGGTATATATTTTTTATTATATATAAAAGATATACACAAAAAAATATATAACGAGCACGTCAGACGCGAAGCGGAAAATAAGGGACGAGAAAAATGAAACGAGTAAGTGAAGGTACCAAAAACGACTGTAACAACAATATTACATACGTTATTTTGTAAACGAAATTTTGACATAAAAACCGTAAATGTGGTTAGCTTACCCAGCCGCCGATCGTTCAAAAATATTGTCGAAATGAAAACTTTAGCATCCTGAAAGTATTTTACAGCAATAATAAAATATTAAATTGCAATAGATTTGAAATAAAAATCAGCGTACATTGAAATTTATAATTTAAATTTTAAGGGGAGTAAGGATAGCTTTTCTTCTTCTTCTTTCGATTAGACCTTTTATAATCAACTTCCGTTGTTTCCAGTACTTCTTCATTCCTCCCGAAAGAGCTGTTTTTGCTTTTTGTAAATTGTCTGGAGCTGTTCTTTGACTTTTCCTTTTCATCTAAGGTAAAATCCTCAATTACTTTTCGACGATGTTATTATTCTTTTCCGATATTTATTTAGTTTTTCTACGTAGCACGCTATTTTTGTTTTCTACCTTTGTAAAATAACCGTTTTGTTAAACCTACAGCCACACCTTATATAAACGAGGCCAAAAAAACTAATTCTTTTTCCCTCGTTTCCGGGAAATCTAATCTTTAATTTCTCGGTAAATTTTTACCGAGAAAGGCCTTTGATCTTCGTCGGTAGTTTTGAGTTCAAAATCTACCAGTTTCTTCTTTTAAAAAATTTATTACGTTAAACTTCGCTAAATAATTACTTTCATATAAGATTTCCCGGCAAATTACTCTTTTGTATTGACGTATTTTAGCTTCTTATTACAAACAACCGCTGTCTACAAGCTTTTTCCATTTTACGAACAGTACAGTACTCCCCGAAATACTTAAATTTACCTACTTTGTAAATTTTTTTGGCTCTTTCCAAAGATTATTTCTTCTACACGGTTCTTATCGCGGTTATAAATTCTGTTTTTTCATAGGATATTTCTAAAGGTATTTTTTGCTGTTTTCTACCGATAGATGTACTTTTAATTTTGCTTCTATATTTGTAGCTCGGATAACTACGTCATCTGCAAAGGCTTACCGATTAACCGCTAGTTTAATTTTTTCGCGTTCCTAAATAACACAGATTTTGAGATTTGATGTTTAACCGGTTCTTTATTCCGCTGTCTAATTAGTTTTTCTAAGGCGATGTTGAACAGAAACAGATCGCCTGCCTTACACTCGTTTTTATCTCAAACGCTTCTGACGATTCTCCACGTACTTTAATTTTAAATTTTGTATTATTATCGTTAGTTTAATTACGGTTATAATTCTGCTTCTCTAATATTTTAAACGACGAATCGCGGTGTACGGAACCGTAGTCTTTTTAAAATCTTCAAAAACTGCAACATATTTATTACCGTTTCTGTTAATATAATCTACGACGGTTTTTAAATTTAGAATTTGTTCTGTGCGGGATCTTTCTGGGAGAAACGGACCTAAATAATTCTCAACTTTGTCCGTCATTCTGTTTTGTTTAAAAGATTTTTAAGGGACTGGTAAATCCGATACTACGCTGTAGTTGTTTGGATCCGTTTTATTAACATTTTTGTGAAGCGAATAGTATTCGTCCGTTCCTTTGGGATTTGTTACGTCAGCCGCGTTTCTTCACAAACAGTTTTAATCTTTTTTATTACCTCGGGGGAATTGATTTTTAAAATTTCTGCTGTTACGTTATCTTCTTCAGAAGCTTTATTATTTTTTAATCGTCGTATCGTTTCTTTGATTTCCTTTTCGTTCGCAGGTAGCGAGTCTTATTATTCGGTTGTGTTTTTCAAAATAAAATAGTTCTTCGGGTTCTGGACGATTTAATAGTTTCTCAAAGCGCTTTAAAAGTGTTTTAAGGTCTTCTTGGTTGTTCGTTTGTAATTTATAATCTTCATTTTTAAAACGTACGGTTTACGTTCGGTAACCTTTAATTTTACTTTTAATACTTCGGCAAAGATTTCTTGTGTTATTTTTCAGGAAGCCCGTCTCCAGTTGTTTTATCTGTTCTTTTTCGAAATTTCTTTTGTCTGTCTGAAAGTTTTGGATATTAATTTCTAGGAGTTTTAAATATTTATTTGATGTTTTCATTTGCAGTCTCTCTCCGCTTTTTGCGGAGGGTATTTCTGTTTTTCAGAACGTTTTCACAATTCTCATTTCACCAAGGACGTCTTTTCTTTTTAATTTTGTCAATTATTTTTAGCATTTTCTCTTGTATTCGTTTTGTTGTTTCATTCCGGTCTTAAGTTTCGGGGTTTTCAAACTTTTCAATGGTTCCTTGCCTGTTACGTTGAATTTTAACTTCTGAATATCGTATTTAACTAGCGATTTTATGATTTTTCTTATAGAATTAGGGAAGAATTTGATTTTAATTTGCGATGCGAGTCAAAATTTGTTTTTCTTACTTTAAGTTTTGGATTTCCGTAACAGTTTCGAAGAAATTCCCGCATGATCTATCTGGAATTCCCACAGCATGTAATTTGGTGATTTCCAAGTTGTTAGTTTTTTGGATGTTTTTTACATCCGGTCGTCATAATTTTCAGGCTTTGTCTTGCAGAGTTCTATTAGTCTTTTACTATTTTTATTAATATTCATACGTGCAAAGAGTCTTCCAGCCGTTTCCGGTTTTCTTTTTCTCTTCCTCTTTGAGCGTTAAAATCTCCCAGTATTATTTTAATGCGTTTTTTATTTAGAATCGTAATTGTGTTTTATAATTCGCTTCAAAACGTTTCCGCTTTTTCTTTATTATTAATGACGTCTCGGTTAAATCGGGCGTGACAGTTAATTAAGTCGTAGTATTTGTTTTTCATTTTCAACGTTAGAATGGAGGCTCTACTGCTAGGAGAGATAAAATCAATTATGTTATTCTCATACTCTTTATTTATTGCGAAGGCGGTTCCTAAAATCTAGTATTTTTAATTATATACGCGGTTGGTTTTCCCTTTTAGAATTTTAAAATTTCAATAATCGAAAGGGTTTTGTTTTCGTATATGAATCTTGTTTCTTGATGTAAAACGTAGATATCAACAATTTTAAACCTATTTAAAAGTTTTTCTAATTCTTTCAATTTTCACACTTTTGACAGCGAATTTACGTTTACTGTTCCTAAATTATATCTTTGTATTTTAATTTTGAAGACTCCAAACCCCCACGATTCGGCTTAAAAGTTGTAACCTGCGTCCCAGAATCGTAAAACTTAATCGTAAATTATCCCCGTCCTAAAAAAGAAATCCGAGGTAACTTTATTCGTATATATAATTATTTTTACGCTACGTTAGAGTAAATAATCGATGCCAGGAAAGCCTTACGACTTTGTTATCGGCTTATTTCAATATCTCAGAAACTACTGATGTATGAAAAACTTGTTTAATTTGTTTTTATTTTAAGTTTAACGGTCTCGCTATCGGTTTTTTATTTTTATACTTACAATGACAAATAACACAACGTTTTGAAAAGCTATAACTTTATAAAAATGTTAACGTTTTTAACCCTTCCGCGTGGAAGAGTATTTCTGATGCGATTAAGGATCTAAGAAAAAACGCTACGAATGAAGGTTTTACAGAAATTAGTTTCCTGTAATTTTCGTTTTATTTTATATAGGCGTAATGCGCAAGAAATCCTCAGTCGTTTAGAAATTATTTTTCCGGTAATAAGTCGATTACGGTTGTTTTTTTAGGTCGATCTTATTTATTATTTTCCCTTTTTACTTCCTTGTTCGAAGTAAAGGAAATATTGTGATCGCGAAAAATTTCGGTTCAGATTTCAACGGAAATATCCGTTTTGATTAGTTTCGGTGTGACATCTGTGCTTTCTTATGTATCTCGCGTAACTCAAAACCGATTAGCCGTAGTGCTGAAATTTTGGTTTTAGGACTGTTGTAACGTGTAGTTGTGCACTTCCATTTTTGATTGCAATCGACTGGACCAAAAGCGTCCAAAAAAGCCCAAAATCCAAACGATTTGGATTTTGGACTTTTTTTAACTGCAGTAATAAGCCCTCGTCGAGAGTTTTTCAACGATATATCATAAGCGGTACTTATTTTTATTTGTTCCAGAGTTACAGCTAAATAAAATGTTAATTAATAAAATATTTGGATCTTACATGGGGAAGGCACATCGGTTCGAATCGGATTTCATCTCCTTTTTTTAATTTAAATATATAGATTTATTAATAGTTATTTATTATTATTATTTATATTATAATAATATCTATTGTAAAAAAAATTACGATAAGTAATAATTCAGTAATAACAATAAAAAAAAATATCAGAAGTTATTAACGATATAAAATTTTATGTAATTTTCATTTAAAAAAAATGCGTGTGTGTAATTTAACAGTCATACAAGAAAGTCATGTGGAGTCCACATCAGATTCTTCTTAGATTTTAAATAAGAAATAAGCTATCCGTTTTTTAAATTTTATATTTTCTAATAAGATAAAAAATTTGTTTTAAAAAAATTATAATTTTTACTTTGTTCGCTATCGTAGAATATAATAGAGCGAATGTAATGCTGTCGTGTTAAAATTGACCCGTTATAATATTTAAAAAAATTTTCGAGTTAGGGGACTATGAAACGTCGACTCCGGCAAAAAACCGCTTTCGAAAACGTAGAAGCACCGCTGTTTTGCGGTGCTTCTACGTACCTGTTTACAAGTCGGCGTTGTTAACATAAATTTGGCAGGATTGCTTTTATATACAGAGTATTTTTTTTAATCCTTCTAGGGATGAGAAAATATATAGGTGAATAGGGACGCCATTTTTCGATGAAAATGTTTGGGGATAACTGGTTTTTAATTTATTTATAGTTTCTACCGTATAATTAACATGTACGAAGCAAACATTTTTTAATATATCAATAAAAAGCCATCCTTCGTTATCCGGATCGGAAACGATCTAGTTTCCACGTGGTGCTGTCGGATAAGTGTAGACTTTGTCTAAAGTAAACTGAAACGGAGACCTCTAAAGACTTGCAATCTAAGTGTAATGGAATTCCTCGGAAGGTATTCTACGGTAAACATTTAAACTTTCTAAAGATGAAGGTAGGAAAAGTTACCTCTGCAACCTGCTTCCCAGAATCCATAGCAGTTTCAGTTTAGGGAGGGGAAAATTTTTAAAGGCAGGCATGTATGGAGTTTAATATAAAGCGGGATTAAAGAACACCGAGGTGGGATTATGTTTGCAAAGTTGTTAGAACATTAGGATCCAAAAACTTATCTACCCCTTTGCAAATTTGACCACAAAATCTTACCGACAAATTGCCCCGATACACACGATTCTCTGTCAAGATTTCATGAAAATCGGTTAATCCAGACAAAGGATATTAATCTTCAAACACGCTCAAACAAGTCCATATGAATATTCTCGATCATGAAACGTCGAGAAGTGAAAAAAAAACCGTAGTCCATTTATGACCGATTACCGTTCTTTCCATACTGCAATGCCAGGAAAATAAAGAAAATATGTATTTTTACCTCTCTTTTTATCTCCTAAAACGTTTAACGTCTGTTAAACGTTTTAGGAGAAAACGTCTGTTAAACGTCATAATAAATACGGAGGTCTCTCCGTATTTATTATGACCGTCCAGAATCGCAGTAAGCAGGCAAAACTAAACAAATAAAAAAAAAATCAATAGCATTTGTTTCCTTATTCGATGTCTATTTTAGAGCGCTATACCGATTTACGCGGTCCCCTCTTGTTCGGTAACAAGCGATCCCCGACTAATCGTATGTACATTTCAGAAACAACATTCTGTAAATCTCGTGGTAATTAGAATCACCGATTCCTCCCTAGATTAAAAATTGTAATCGAAGTATTATCGATCCATATCACCTCCTCGTAAGAAAACCTTACGTATTCCTCGTTCCGACAGTAAATCAAAGTCAGATAATCTAATTTTTTTCATTATTAGAAGCGCGTTTGTTCCGACGATATTTTGACGACGGGAATTCATTTTGAATATCCGAGCTGCAAAACAAAACTCGAATCGATTTCTTAAAATATCTACAAATTTTATCGGTTTACGATTAGAAAAAAGAAAATTATCGATTTAGTTCACGGCTAAGTTCATCGGTAGAAAGAAATATTAACAAATCGTATCGTTGACAACTATACGATCGTTACCGATTTAATAGAATAGATTATCTTTTAGCAGACAACAGAAAATATATAACAGTTCCGCTGGAAGGTGTTCAGAAAAAGCAAAAGCAAAAGCAAAATTAGCGTAAAATCTGTAACAGAAGACTAACTAAACCAGATGCTCCAAATAAACCTTTTGGATTTAAAAGTTACCGTCGAACAATAAATAAAGAAAAAGCGACACAACCGTTCAAACGACTAACACTGAATACTACCTTTACTATTACAATCGACTTCGGTGCGAATAAATAATCGATATGATTGTCTGACAAGTACATTCTTTTTATGTCTGTTTACCCTCCAGAACCGCTGTAAGGTATTACTTCAGAGGATGATATGTACGATTGTAAACGAAGTGTAATCTTGAACAGTCTCAGGTCGACCGTTCCTCAGATGTAATTATAAAAAATAAAACGGGAAACGGTAATGAAACAAATAGTATCAAACTTATTCCGTAATGTTATATTTGATGCGACTGTACTTATCCGTGGTGTTTAGGTAAGCTCCTATAAAAATGATATAATGTAATAATACTATCATACTAGTTGTTTTGTGTGCGTGTATTTGTTAGGTTGCGGAACCGTCTTGTTGTATTGTCTGGTGAGGGGACGACTACGTCCTGCAATAACTTTGTTCTACTTCGTCGAACTCATTTCACTTAGCGTTCTACCGGCACTTATCTACTGTTGCCTTTGTGAACGAGTAGATGTAAAATAAGAAATTCCTTTTTTTTTCTCTTTGATTTAAAAATATTTGTTTTTTTTGGAAACAAAGGCGTTCGAGAGAAAAACGATGTAATCTAAACGTACAAAAAACAGAGAGAGATATTAATTATTTCATAGTGTACGAGGAAGACAAGATGATGTACGATAGGAGACAGGTCTCAAAGCCGGGCGTTACGGTAAAGGACGGAGTAAAACGTAGAGAAAAGTATCTAACGCCGAGAGACAGGCCGGAAACGGCGGATGATGTCAGCAGCGGAGAAAAGATCGTGAGTACTATATGCGGCGGCTCCGTGACGGGAACAGTCCGGAATAGCAGGCGCCGTTTCGAAACGGAAAGCGTCATGAAAAATCGTTATGCAAGACGTCCCGCTTGATATTGAGAAACCTTGCCGCAAAATATCGTAAAAGTCGAAAAACGTGTAAGCAGTAAAAGTATCACGAACCGATGAAAAATTAAAAGGAGATCTCGCTTCACACGGTCGATCGTAAAATAAAACATCTTCGGTCGAGGAATTCGTATTACGGAGAATAAGTTGTGTATTTTTTGTTAAAAGCTTTCGACTTTTAACATTTTTATTTTGAGAATTCGGTACAAAATTAAAAATAAACTACCGAAAATTTACTAATAAAGCGGTAATTTTTTTAGGTCGTTCTAAAAGTTATTTTAATAAAATCTGATGAGGACACAACATGACTTCCTTGTATGCCTATTAATTAAATTACATATACGCGTTTTTTTTAAAATGAAAAGTACATAACATTTTATTTCGTTAATAAATTCTGATATTTTTTCTTTCTTTCTTTTTTAATTGTTATTATCGAATTATTATTTATTGTAATTTTTGTTACAGTCGAGGTTAATAATTATTCGTAAATCAATATACTTAAATTAAAAAAAAAAGGAGATAAAGCCGGGTTGAACCAACTTTCCCTTGTAAGATCCAAATATTTCATTAATTAAACACTTTGGCTATAACTCTGGAACCGATGAAAATAAGTACCGCTTATGAAAAATCGTAGAAAAGCTCTCGATGAAGACTTACTACAGTTAAGAAAAAGTCCAAAATCCATATTTTTGGGAATTTGGGCTTTTTTAGACGTTTTTGGTTCAGTCGATTGCGATCAAAAGGTGGACAACTAGATGTTATAACTGTCCTAAATCCAAAATTTCTACATCCTACGGGGCTAATTGTTTTTGAATTATGCGAGATACATAGGTACGGACGAACGTACGTACAGACGTCACGCCGAAACTGATCAAAGTGGATTCGGGGATGGTCAAAATGGATATTTCCGTTGAAATCTGTAAACCGAAATTTTTCGCGATCACAATACTTCCTTTACCTCGTACAAAAAATTAAAAAAGAAAACATCCCGGTTACACAAATTTTAAACATTATACGAACTGTTTTAGTGAGAAAAAGAAATTAAACGGTAAAGCTTTGTTAATACAGATCGTATCGATTACTAATTACGAATACTAATCGCACCGGTCGGGTGCGAACACCGATGAAAAACGGGGCTAAGATAATAATCACCTACTGAGCAGCCTTTCGTACTCTCTCTTTTCCCTGTTTAGCCTCCGGTAACTACCGTTTAGATAATTCTTCAGAGGATGAATGAGGATGATATGTATGAGTGTAAATGAAGTGTAGTCTTGTACATTCTCAGTTCAACCGTTCCTGAGATGTGTGGTTAATTGAAACCCAACCACCAAACAACACCGGTATCCACGATCTAGTATTCAAATCCGTGTAAAAATCCTCTGAAGAATTATCTAAACGGTAGTTACCGGAGGATAAACAGGAAAAAGAAAAGGAAAGCCTTTCGTACTGTACATCTCGAAGGTGACGAAAAGGCAATGTACGAGTATAACTATAGATTGTGCCTATGAAAACGGTTTAAAAAATTTACAAATCAAGAGATAATGTAAACTTGCGATTAATAATTAATTTAAAAAGAACTGAATTTATTCGCCTTATTTGGTGCCGCTAATAAATAAATATCTTCATCGTTTCGTTTTGGTACACTGAGTACCAAATACTGAAAACATCGCATTATCGTAACTGTTATTAGTACCGTATAAATTTTGTCCAATTTTCGCGATTATAAACAATTATTTTTATACCTTAATTTTTGTCCAAATAAGTTTCTGTCTTCTATTTCTGTCTTCTTTTTTTGTCGTGTCATGTATTTTTTATAGCGTATGAAAACACCGCACAAAAGTAATTAATATTATATACGGCAAAACCGTAGTCGATCTTTTCGAAAGCACAAATCGTACTCAACGGGATGGTTTTCCAGAAAAACCGTATACCAAACTTATATCAAATCGCATCGTAAAAAAATGAATGTACTTTGACGAAGATAAAGACTCGTTAAACCAATTTATCGAATAGAAAATCGATAGTTCACGGAAATAATCCACAAAAGAATTAAATAATAATTTAAATCGTAACGGATCAGCAGACCCGGTAAAAACATAACCAAATATTAACGATTATACAAAATTAATATATAAAGACAATAATCGTAAGTTACGATGAGTGAGGCTGGGAAACAGATTATAAGAAACGAAAACAGAGAAATCGGCCGTGGCCCGATATCGGTCGTAAACACCTTCGAAAAATAATTTTTATACGAAAATTAAGTGTTAAAAATCGTCAAGAAATCGTTATCACGTTTACGATCGATTCAGAAAAATCACGGAGCACAAAGAAGGCCGATCCGGTCGTTGAAGTAATTTTTCGGAGAGACGTACATTCATCGATCGAACGAAAATGACGACATAAGTGAGTACACAGATGTTTCTAGAAAAGTCGATAGTTTCAGACTTTAAATTCTGTACGAATCGACTAAAGATCCTACCGACTGTGTACGTTACTGTCCAGAAATTTTATAGAAAGTACACAACGGACTTTTTCCCATCCTTAATCCCCAAGGGGAGATATCCACCTTGTGACACACACCACCACCCCCTCGCCTTCCGCCCCCTCCGTTCCTATTGACACCGATTACGTATCATAGTCATCAGCTAGCCCTCTTATCAGGATGCCACCGATGTAAACGCCTAGGAAGACGTTTCCATCGGTGCGTTTTAACTCGTCCTTTGCCTTCGATGTAGGCTTCTTCGAACATCTTGCTCTTCTGTCATACTTAGTAGCCCTCACAGCTATTTAACCGGGTCCGGGAAAGCGCGATCCCTGCGCCTCGCTCGAAAAATACTAATTATAATTATTCGTCAAAAAAATTTTGAAAAAGCTAGACTGCAATAACAAAAACTTTAAACTAATTTAATTCCGGTCTTACTCTCGCATCTCATAAACTAGATCGGCCCAGTGCCAATTTTGACCTGCAACTTGTTCCCGAGAACACCGCTTAATTAATTAAGTTATTAAAGTAACAATTACATAAAGTAACAAAGCGAGAAATCATTTCCGCAAATGTCTTATCGTTCCGAAGAGATTTCCACCAGCTTAACTGATTAAACCTCCGATCCGGTCCGTTTTCGGAAGCAATGCTTTCACCTACCGACATCGCAGCTCCTTCACAGAGTTCCCTAATGCTGATTTAAAAAGCGAGATGGATTCTTTCACCTTTCTCCACAAAGCTTCATCAAAGAGAAGAAACACCTAAACTCACCGACTGTCTATTCCAAAACTCCTTTCTTGGCGATGAATGCGCCTAAGCCGGTCCCTAGCTACGCAGACTGCTACACATACCTGTAACTATCAGAACATCATACCCCTTTAGGGTCATGCAGGGTCTGGCAGGGCCAATAATTATGCTCCAGTCTCTACGAGTTTTCCAAATGACTGGCAGATTCAGAAAAAAATTAATCCCTCAAGTTCTTTAACACTCCTAGTACGTTCAGCTTCGTACACGGTCCACATAGTCATCGATTCTACAGTACGGCATAAGCCCAAACCGATCAAACAACATCTAGCCGACTTGTCCTAAAGACACCAAGTCCAGAAAGAAATTGTGTAATACGTCGATCGGGGGAAACCCACCTAGTAATTCGCAAACCTTTGACATGAGGGAAAATACCGTGCGTGAAGGGAGCATCAGAAGACTCGTTCCATTTAAACTGTCAAGATACTGAAAACTTTAGTCCTTAATTTCTTACATTCGCCCAGAGGTGATGCGGCCTACCTTTATGACATTATAGTGCAATTTACGCTTAGCGGCAAAGTTCAATACCAACTGTAACACAGAATGCCTCGCGCGAGACAGTCCTGAAACCACCGTTGACCGACAACAATAGAAGACGTTGGGCTCTCAACAAAATACCCCTATAACCTTTATATAGCGTACGATGAACCCAGACGTGCGAAGCGTACAATATTATAGCCTCTCAAACGACTCTATAAAGAACAGACGCAAGGTTCTAAAATTCAAATTCCAAAAATTCCACTATAACAATTACAGTCATAAAGTAACTGTTCATTAGTCGATTTGAATAAGTACGGTGTCATTTTGTTCACAATAAAACGCTTAACAGATATATCTAATAAAACGTAATTCGATAAAATAATACTACGAAGCTTTTAACGATTAAAAAATTGTAATGGCCGCCATTTTGGAATTTTCAAAAGATCTTGTCTAGTGTATGTACATTAAAATATCTCCATTAATTTTTAAGATATTAATTTTAACGAAAAAACAACAAATAAGATGGCGAATCCAGAGAATAAAGCGAGATAGAGGATTTATCTACATGAAAAGACTTTGTGATGCCCTGAATCAGTCCCGTGAATTTAGCCAACACCTCCTGAGACATCCCGGGAAAAAAGTATAAGTACAATGATTGTTCGACGGAGAATCAAGCCAAAATCGGGATATAAATACACATTTTAATATTTAATTGGATTGATATATACAGAGTGATTCAAAGAAACGGGGAATTTTGAAAGTTGTGTTGGTAGCCGTGGGCGATTGGTACCACTTGATAAGTGGCGCCAGCCTCTCTAACCTAACCTACCATTTACTTGTCATGGATCCTTGGAGCGGTACGCAACGTGCATTTGCTATCAAAGCGTTTTACAAAAACAATGACAGTGTGGAGGGAGCGCGTAGAGAATTTCGCCGTCATTTTAATCTGGGACGGCACGACCGCGTTCCATCAGCACGTGCAATTAAAACATGGATATCTAATTTTGAGGAAACCGGTTCGGCAATGAAAAAAAACCTCCAGGCCGTGAGCGAACCGTCCGTACACTACAGAATGTTCAAACTTTACAAGATGCTGTTACACGAAGTCCACATCGGTCAATCCGTCGTCTCTCAGCATCTTTACAATCGCATAGTGTTCGAAGAATGTTAGCGAAGGACTTGCAATACCATCCGTACAAGTTGCAGATCGTCCAGGAACTGAAACCGAACGATGCAGTTGTGCGAGCACAATTCTGTAATGTAATGCTTCAGAAGATAAACGATAACGAAGAGTTTGTTCACGAACTGTGGATGTCAGACGAAGCGCATTTCCACTTCAGTGGATTTGTTAACAAGCAAAATTTCAGATACCGGGCACAAGAAAATCCTACGCAGCTACACCAGCGTCCGTTGCACAGCCAGAAAGTGACCGTGTGGTGTGCTATGTCATCTTACGGTGTTATAGGCCCTTATTTTTTTGAGGATGACAACGGTCTTGCGATTACAATCACGTCGGCTCGTTACGTAGCCGTGCTTGAAACCTTTGTTGTGGAACAACAAAAGAGATTTCCACTGATTCTTAACACGGCCTGGTTTCAACAAGACGGAGCAACGTCACATACTGCACGAATATCGATGACAGCTGTACGCCGATTGTTTGGACAACGTGTCATTTCACGAAATAGTGACATTAGATGGCCTCCCAGATCGCCTGATCTCTCAGCTTGCGATTACTTTTTGTGGGGTCACCTTAAAAGCAAAGTGTTCCACAGTACACCTGCTACAACGGAAGAACTGGAGGCAAAGATCCGAGAAGCGATTGCGGAAATTCCAGTTGAGATGTTACATCAAACCATGAACAATTTAACGAAGAGACTTCGTGAGTGTTTACGTAGAAGAGGAGGTCACCTGGAAGATGTCATCTTTAAAAAATAAACTAAAATGTATGTATCCTAAAATGGCAACATTTGTACTATTACATGAAATAAAATTCATTTTATAAAAAAAAGTTTTTCATTAAAGTTATTTAATTTTTAAAATTTTCCGTTTCTTTCAACCAATCTGTATATATATCGACTTAAATTTGTGATTTGTGAAACTCTGAATAACAGTATTTCATCGTACTAACCTCAATTTTTTACGACCGGTATAAAAAAAAATCAACATTTCAAAATGACGTAAACTATCCTTATCTTTTTTAATTTTGAAAAAATTAAAAAAATTGAATGCCATTAATGCCTCATAAAAAGAAATGTTTTGAGTTTTTTTTGAAGAATTTATGTCGAGGCAGTCCGGAGAGATTAGTCGGCCTCCGTGGCGCGAGTGGTAGCGTCTCGGCCTTTCATCCGGAGATCCCGGATTCGAATCCCGGTCAGACATGGCATTTTCACACGCTACAAAAATTATCATCATTCATCTCATCCTCTGAAGTAATAGCTAACAGTAGTCCCGGAGGTTAGAAAAAAAAGTCCGGAGATATTAATAATCAAAATACATATCTACATAAGTAGGTATGTCTTCGGGAAATTTCGATAATTTTTTTTTTTGTTTTTGGATTAATGCCTTACAACATTGACAATTGCGGAAAACACAAGCCCACACCTTTCGGTCGACATATATACTTTCCTATTATAGCTTCTTATTTCTGCTGCAACAGCAAACCTATAGCCGAGAATTGAAATGTACTGAAAAAAAATTGTGTTGAACATCATAGCAGTATAAAAGACGATGTGATTTTTTTAGAATTGGCCGCATCGATTACTTGTATGTAACGCTTCAAACTTTATCCGTCTGGTTACACAGCATAGGCCGATTTCAGGAGTAAAATGACCCAATGTAATGTTTATAAAACGTAATCTTAAACGGGATATACGTATGACCGAATGACTTTAGATAACAGATTTACTGGCGTTGAATTCAAGTCGCCCTTGACGTATCAGAATATAGTAAAAATAAAATTCAAGAACTCGCACACGCAAGCTAAAAAAATTACGCTAAAACTTACATATTATCCACTGTACATGTGTTTTACCGGCCGAATTGCAAAGTTTCCCTCCTCACTTCTTGCGAGACTCCTCTAAAAAAAAATAACATCTACCGTTTTGAAACGAAAAATTTTACAAAACATCGTTACACGCATTCATTCCGCTTAACAGCTAGAAACCTTACTGCAAAATAACATAAAATGCACCTTTGCTTAACAAACATCCCACCAACGCCTTAACAGATGAAAAGTTTAGTAAAAACAGGAGCTCGCTTCGCTCGGTAAATAAAATACTCTCATTCGCAGTAAACTGTTAGTTTTAGCAAAAAAAATTAATGTAATAAATTCAGTCGATGTATAATTGCCCATAAAAAATGAAGTATACGCCCCTCTACAATACATTTTAAAAATTAATAATTATATACCTATTTACTGTAGATAGAACAATTCTATTATATTCGACTAGCACACATGTAAAGGTGTATCACTTTAATCGCCCCAACAGATTTTCTCGTAAACTATGCACAATACAAAAAAAAAAAATTGCCTAAACAAAAGTTCCTCCGAATAGAGAGGGACACCTCGTGGTGACCTTGGAGTTTATCTTCGCCGTTATTTTAAGGTTAACATCATTTTTTCAAATGGAATGACCTCTTTTTGACCCCACCAATGAAAAGAGCTTAAAGTTTTACACTGAAATAATATGTAGTCACACAAATCTTGGACCTTTTTTTGAAAGTCATACGGCTAAACATCAGACATAGTATTACACGGGTGACAGTGTTATACGAGTTACACGTTTTTGAAGGTCATACAATATTCCTGGAATATTTATAATCCAGGCCATTTATCTCACAAACTACGGGAAAGAGCATAAAGATGACTTTACACTATCGTACGTATAACACAATCTCTGATAGTTAGCCTTATGACCTTCAAAAAAGTTCAAGGTCATATGTGTGACTACATATTCCATGTAAAATCTTTTTCTCTTTTCATCGGTGGGGTAAAAAACAGGTCATTCCATATGAAAAAAATCGTGTTAATCTAAAAAAAAAGGTCAAGGTCAAACCCTAGGTCACCGTGAAGTATCACCCCCCAATCTGAATAACTTTGTTTATGTAATTTTTTTTGTACTGTGCGTAATTTACGAGAAAATCGCCTGGGGCGATTAAAATGAAACACATGCCCACGGAGCGTCGCAGCAGATGAGGTTTCGAACATGTTTAACAGAAACACTCAACTCCGGAAAGGCTCTCAGAGTATTTCCAAAATGCCTGTAGACGCGTCGGACAACAAGACGGACCGGACAGAAGTCGAGTCTATTAGTGGTTCCCTGTAATAGCAGAAAAGAGCTGAAGCACTCGCTGCGAGGAGGAGAATGCAACGGACTCACGACGAAACGGAAGGGTGGACGACAGAATGAGGAAGAATATCGTAATACAAGAAGAGCATTGACTGCTGCGATTAGGGATGCTAAGCTTAGGCTTGAAAGGAGCTTATTGCTAAGCTTGATGCGGACCCCTGGAGGAGCGCCTATAAGATGGTAATGGATCGATGGATCGCTTCGGAAGGCCTATTCCCCCCTCTCACTGGCGAGGTGGTGTTCCAGATGGTAGAACTCTTTCAAGTTATGGAATCACATTGGAGTGTTATTCCGGTCGAGCATGACAAGAGGTTCACAATAAAGGAACTGAAGAGGGCGGTGAATACGTTTCATCCAAATAAGAGTCCAGGGCCGGACTTGATACCCGGCAAAATAGTTAAGGAGATAGTGGATCGGCATCCCTGGACTTAGCTCGATGCGTTTAATCTACATTTTGAGAATACATGTTTTCCAGATTGTCGGAAAGAAGCCCGATTAGTCTTAGTACCGAAGAAGAAAGGCACAGATGAAGACAGGGTCTCGTGTAGGCCCGTATGCTTATTGAACACAATCGAAAAATTGTTTGAACGGTTGATCGTTGAAAGACTATTGGCGGATCTGGAGAAGATGGGCGGATTATCACCTAAACAGTACGGCTTAGTGAAGGGGAGGTCTACGGTCGACGCCTCGAAATACGTGTTCGGTTGGTCAGCAGATAGAGCGGGTGGTTCCTGGCGCCGAAGGAGGATCCCGCTTCGGTCTTCTTAGACGTCAGGAACGGTTTCGGTAGCCTCCCCTGGCCCGTGATAAACGAGGCGTTGAGAGAGAACTTTACCGATTACCTCCGAAGTATCATAAACTCCTACTTGTACCGCAGGAGAATGCATGTTTGTACACAAGAAGGAGATATCCCGGTGGAAATATTCGGGGGAGTTCCACAGGGGTCGATCATCGGGCCACTCCTGTGGAAGTTAGCGTTTGACGGTGTCCTGAAGATAGAGTTCGAAGGTGACGTGGAACTCGTAGCTTATGCAGACGACTTAGCTCTAATAGTTGCTGGAAGGCAGAACAAGAAGTGGAAGATCACGTCGCTGCTGCGATAGATAAAATACAGAGATAGCTAGCAGAGAGAGGACTCTCTCTGCCGCCAACGAAGTCCTCAGCGATCGCTCTTACTAGTGGAAGGAGAATCAGAGACGTAACGTTCAGAATAGGCGATACTGTCATTCCCGCGTTTACATCTGTTAAATATTATGGCATGGGGTTGCAGACGAGCAGATTACATACTGAACACTCGAATAAAGTTACCGAACGAGCTGAAAGGGATTAGCAAACTAGGTAGGCTAACGAACAACAATCAGGAACCACGATCGTCAAGGAGGAGGTTAATATTAACGGTTGCGAAGTCGATAATATATCCCCCGATCCCGGCTCGGGCAGAGATTTTCGAAAGATGAATCCGGGGTGAGTAGCAGCACCGCAGCGACGAGTGAACATACGTATTATGTCCGCATACAAAACAGTGTTTAAAAACGAAGTGATAGCGGGGATGCCCCCTGTGGACCTCCGTGTCCTCATGCTGAGGAGAGCACATAGCAGTGTATCAAGAAGTGAAGCCCACAGGCAAATGTTGGAAGAGCGGCAAACACAGTGGGATACATCAAGAACAGGTAACTGGACTAAAAGACTTATCCCCAGGGTCAACTTGTGGGTTAACAGCTGTCACGGGGAGGTAGGTTTCCACCTCTCGCAGCTGTTAACCGGTCACGGAGAGTTTGGAGCCTACGTCCACCGGTTTGGCAGAAGAGCATCTGAATGTCGCTATTGTAACGGTATTGATACTGCTGAACATTCTATATACTTCTGCTGTAGACGGGATGAAGTAAGGCAAGCTCTTAGAGTGTGCATAGATTGACCCCGGAGAATACGATTGAGTTCATGTTACGGGCTAAACGTTGACGGGACACTGTTGTTACTACGGTCACGAGGATTATAAGGACCAAAGAATGTGACGAGATGTAGTCTGGAGGTAGAGACTCACAGGGGCAGTCCTGCTCATAAGAGAGCGGTTCGCTGAGATGGGCCACCCTTGACCTCTAACCGAGGAGCCACTGAGTTCGTGGAAAAAAAAGACTTGAGACCCGGCTGGATCCCTCCCTTGATGAGGGAGTACGGTTAGAGGCAATAGCAACATAAAAGACCGAGTTCTGGCCTACCGGTTAAGCGACTTCCGTAGGGCACGGCATAGCCGATCCTGCGGAGTCCCGGGAGGTTAGAGGCGTGGCAACCACTGAGGATGCGCAATGCACAATGCTGGTCCATCCTCACTGGCAAGGAGAAAAAACCAATATATACATACATGCAAACGGAACATTCATAATCATTCTGCTGCTTCTCAAATCCACGACAACGTTTAATAACTCGCATTATTAAATTAAACGTAAAATAAATCCCGAGTACAAAAGCAACATTACAATCGACCGCCTTTAAACCTCGATTACTTTAATTCAGCGCAAACAAAATTATATTACAAGTATCCCGTAATTTTAGCCGAATTCGACAATCGAAATTTAAAGATGTACTGAAACATAAGTTTTTTTTTTAGAACGGTTATTTTTATTTATTCGGTAATGCTGAATGAAAGCCAACCTAAGCTATATTAACAGCTAATCTAAATATTACAATAAAGAAGAACTTATAATAGGCTTACCAGGACGAGCATGAAGATGGTGTTTCATCCGATCTCCTGTAGACGGTGATGCTCTGCTACCGGTGCTGCTATTACTCACTGCGTGGTTATTATTGCAACTACTGCTGGTTGTACTACTACTGCTGCTGGAACTACCGCTGCTACTATTGTTATTATTATTACCTCCGCCTCCGAGACCGGATAATTTCTTCCAGAACGGTACACGACATTTGGCGCTATTATTTGCCGTTGAGGAAACTGTACAAGACGATCCGGAACCGCTGGAAGACGGAGATGTTGCCGAAGAACAAGAAAATTGCTGATTATGATGCCTATGCGGATGATAATTAAATCGGTTATGAAGAGATTCCTGCTGATATCTCTGTTGATTAAGATGATGGTGATTGTGGTGCAGTAAACGATAGAAATTTTGCTGATGTTTTTGTTTTTGCGACGATCTGGTCAACGAGTCGGTGCCGCAACTGCTACCGCCGAACCCGGAATCTAAACTGCAAGCGGCCGGGCACAATAAATCATCCGTCGGTTCTACATGACCGTTAACGTCGACCAACGTCAACGCGTTATCGTCGTCCGGATCTCGATGATTATTACGTCTTTGATGACGGTGGTGCGTGTCATCTTCATCGTCATCGGCATCGTCTTCATTATCGTCCGGTGACGAAGAACTCACCGTCGACGGAGGCATTAACATAGCTTCAACGGTTAAATTTAATTCGTCTAACACCTGAAACAGGAAAAAAACTTGTTTTTAATGATTTGAAAGGACGCGGTAAATAAATAAACAAAAAAAAACGATTTTTCGATATAAAATAAATCTATTTTTTTTTTTTTTCATTAGTACTAATATAAGAATCGATCGCGGGCGTTTTAATAGAGATAAACAAGGGAATACGGATCGGCCTATCCGTAAACCTTTTTCTGGATGTAATGATCATTATCTCGGAGTGAAGGGAGTGAAAGTGTCACTTGCAGAGATGAATGTCACCAACGGAGCGTTTAGGCAGCCTCGACTGACTGGTACGAGGCCGTATATTCAGCACAGTAAAGGCAACGGAAAGGGAAACCGCTTCTCTGCTATTATTTTCCAAAAGTTTTGTACAAATTGGTTGTAGGTGTACGGTACTCGCAAAAAAAAAAAAAATTAGAACTAAAAAAACTAAGAACCGGTCGGAGAATGAGAGAAATTCTACTCGGTTTCCCTTTTATTAAGATTGCATAGAAACGCAGATCAAATTTAAACCCGTAACTTACTACAGAATTTATTAAATGTAAATCGACTTTTGCAGGTACGATACGAATTCTATTTTGTTTCTTACCGACCGTTTATATTGATATAAACGTATTTGTATGCGTTTTCTCAATCGATATAAACATCTATGAATTTTACTTAAACGGATTATAATGTGCATCCTTAAGAGCAATAATTATACGGATTGTAGGTGTCACACCCAAAAACGACAGAGGCGTCCTCAAGATTAAAAAACATTCAGTGCCCGGCTTACGAGGAAAGCGAAGAATAAAACGATTTCCCGTTTTGGTAACACTAAATAATCAGATACACCGTTCCATTTACTCCAGCGGTATATCTGTCAATAATATTACAGAAAACGAAAATAGCAGAAATTCTGCCAGAGAAAACAGACTGTAGCTTTATTTATATATATATATATTTATATATATATAATATATAAATAAATAAATATATATATATATATATATATATCATAAAGAATGGAAGAAGACGATGTAAAGCGACGAATTAATTACTCGCTTCTGTAATGAAGTTATGCACGAATAATACATACGCACACCGCTTACACTCGCCGGGGGATAGGAACTACGATATAAATGACATATTTTCTTGGAATATTGTAATTTTCTTTGTAATGAAGGTAGGAGCATTTCAAGTGTTTCTATATAATTTTATTTAATTTATTTTTTTACCGTTAAATATCGTTCAGCATCCTTTATAAATGAAAAAGAACGATATCCAATAAATAAGAAAAAAATATTTACATATCGGACACGCCTCGGCAACCGGAATCCTAAACTTTATTCCCGCATAGGGTAAATTTTAAACGATTTGAATTACTCTATAAAGGTATAATACACTTACCTGCAAATGCCTGGAATGAACATAACGTACTTCATCTTCCAGTTGCGATTGGCCGATTTCTTCGTAAATATTTTCTTCGGTTCCGTACCTGGTAATGAAGGTATGCTTCGAAGCGGTAGGGCACCCCGTCGCGGGCCCCGGCTCATAATAAGCATATGCATAATCGGGTGTAGTAGGTGGATACGGTGGAGGTGGAGGAAACCGCAGATATGGCCTCCTCGGAGGTGGCGGGAAATGGCGCGGCTCCGGTGACGTCATCGTAGCCGAACCACCACCTAAACAAACATAAAACAAATTCAAATATTAGCAAGTTAACGACAAAGCTCTCGTATACAACAATTACAACGGATTGTAGAAAACTGTCGCTTACAAAGTTCAATTTGTTAAAACGCAAAATGCGCAGGCGTTTGCAGGATAATTCTTTCTGGGAAAGGGACGCGGATCCCTTTCTCACTCCGTCGTTTACAAATTAAAAACATTCTTTTTATACTCGATGTTTTTTTTAAGGTTTTGTTTAAATCGGGAAGTAATTTGCCTGTCTTTGCTCATCCCGACCCCGTACGGGAAGACACCCGTCTCTTTCGCCCTCTAACTTTTTACATCTCATAGTAATAAACCAGGCCTCACTGGGATGCCACCGATGTAAATGCCTCGTTAGATATTTACATCGGTGATTTCTAAACTCGGTTTTTGCCTTCGCTGTAGGCCTCGTCTCCTGTCTCTGTTCATCTCGATTCCTCCCCGAGGGGAGAAGATCCCGCCATCGTAGCTTGTCCGGTCGCTACACACCACCCCCTCCGTCCGTCTCTGCTCAGTTACAAGTTTCAACTCGAAACGGCAGCAGCCCGATCTGATCCCATAGGGGAAGATACCCGTGTCTTTGGACGATTCGCCGCACACCACCCTCCGTAGCTAGCCCTGAAGGGCTTTGCCGGAGGTCGCGTAACAGACTCTCTAAATCTTATTACATATCAGTCATCAGTTTGACCTCCGTCAGGATGCCACCGATGCAAATGCCTACGTAGACATTTTCATAGGTGTTTTAACTCGACTTTTCTATCGCCTTTGTTGCAAGCTTCTTCCAAAAAAATTAAAAAAAGAATCGTTCATCTATTATAATTTGTAGTCCTCTCAATTAAATGTTTCGCGGAATCGCGATCCCCGCGCCTCACTCGAGGGATACAAAATAATTATTGATTACATCGACTATAAATCAAACTAGATTGCACATTCATATCAATCGTCTATAAGCATCTAGAATGTTATCCTCATACCCCTTAAATAATAGTTGATCGCAACAACGAAAATTTTGACCTATAAATACTCCAGATACATTTTATAATCCATCAAACACAATTAAGAAATTTTTACAAGGAAGCAAACAATAACGTACTCCGGTTCGCTTTCCGGTGCGAGGTCAATCGAAGCCTTTACCCTCGCGCATCACAGCTCCATCACAGAGTTCCTGACACATTCTACCTCCGATCTGGTCTAATCTGGAATTCGAGGTCAACGCCTTCACTCTTCCACAGACAGCTCTATCACAAGTCCCTAATACATCACATTTCCGGTCTCGTCTCCTCACGAAAGCGAAGTCGGTTCCTTCACCCTTCCCCGCATATAATAAAAACTTTCTTTTTCCTGTTTAGCCTTCGGGAATTACCGTTCAGATATTACTTCAGAGGATTAATCAGGATGGTACGTATGAGTGTAAATGAAGTGTAGTCTTGTAGTCTCGGTTCGACCGTTCCCGAGATGTGTGGTTAATTGAAACCCGACCGCCAAACAACACCGATGTCCGCGATCTAGTATTCAAATCCGTCTAAAAATAACTGCCTTTACTAGGACTTGAACGTTGGAACTCTCGACTTCCAAATCAGCTGATTTGGGAAGACGCGTTCATCACTAGACCAACCCGGTGAGTACCCTTTCACAAACATCTCGACTCCCCCCCCCCCCCCCGAGCGGAGAATATCCCGCCTCGTAGCGTGTCTGGTCACCACACCACCCCTCCGTTCCTTGCCAGTTGCGGCTTTAACGGAGTTACCCTTCCACACACAGCTTCATCAAAGAAAAATGAAACGAGCAGGTAACTGACTGGGACTCGATGCCAAAATGCCTATCTTGGCGAAGTAAGCGCCCTAGCCGGCCGGCTCAAAGCCACCCGGTTGCTACTCTAGCTATTACGAGTATAAAGCCCTTCAGGCATCTTTTGCAAGGCCAGAAACCTAACAAAGTCAGCGATTATCTTCCATTCTCTTTGGGTTTTCCAATCGAGTTGTAAATCTAAGAGAAATTTAATTCTCCCAAGATCTGCAACTATTCTAGAAGATTCAGCTTCGTAGTTTGGGCAAACTTACACGACGGGGAAAAAATTGTCATCAACTCTACATTCCGGGCATAAATCTGAGCCGACTAAGCTAAATTTAGCGAACTTATCTCTTAAAGTACCATGTCAAGAAGAAACCGAGTAATTTGTCGATCGGGGGAAACCCACATAGCAACTTGTAAACTTATCACATCCGGGAAAATACCGTGCGCGTGTCGACCGTCAGAAAACTCATTCCATTTACCTGCCGTGAACGGAAACTTGTTACTCGATCTCTCGTATGTGTGAATCTGCCTATCTTTTTGGTATTATAATCGGCTTAATACCTGCAATAAGAAGCGCTGCCTCACGAGCGACGGTTCGATCGGTGTGCGAAGGAGTAGATGCATACAACTTACGGACACTTAATTTTTACCAAATTAAACACAAATTTTACGAATTTTATGTTCTGAAAGAAAACCTCTTTAGTCTTCTAGAGTCTCCGAATCGATATCTCTTACTGTTATGAAATTACTTGGGTTTCCCGTAGGTTTCCAGAAAAACAGTACTTTTTTAAAGTAATAAGTAAACTGCACTTATAATAGTTAACTCGTCGATTAATAATCTTTTGCGCTTTATTGTTACTTCCTTTTTTTAATTTTTTCCGCAGTGTCTACTGATTCGCTATCCAGGTACAGATTAAGTAAGCATTTGTGTAACGATTTTTAAGTATAACCTTGTTTTTTAATTTATTTCTATGTTAAACACAGTTTTTAATTTGTGCGTTAAATAGTTACTATAATCTCGCGTAACAAATTCAGCTTAGTTGTATATTTTAAAACGGAGTTTGTACTTCTTTTTAATCGAATATTAATTTTAAAATTAAGGTAAGACAGATTTATTTTTATTTATTGTTATTAAGACAGATTGTAACAAGAAAATTTACAGTACGTGTTTGTAAAAGCGGAAGATGAGATGAATAAACTGATAAATGAAAAAAAAAAGCTAAATCTAACCAGAATCGAACCCGAGATCAGCCGATTTCCGCCCCGATATACCAACCGGCCGGCTATACAAATAATAATTTTTTTATATAGTATACTTAGCCTACTTTTCCCTAATGCTGTAATATACTGCGTAATTTAATCTGGAAATAAAAAAGCGAAACCAGAATCTATTATTGTTCATAACTACCGATATTTCAATAATATTATCCGACTCCCTCCTTCCTTGCATACACATCCTCGAAGCAAAGAACAGATGCGATCGGTGGAGGGGATAAGGCAGAAGACTCAACGACAAACACACCTGCCGGTTTAGGCATTTTAACGGCAGGAAACATTTCACTTCACATAACTTATATAAAATACACACTATCTCTCTCGACTGGTCATATCGGAATACGGTAGCACGAAGCCAATAAATCGGAACGTGTATTTTATATACACGTTCCGTGTATATAAAATTCTGAAAAAGATTCTCGAATTCCATAAAATTTCGGTAACGATTTTAAAACACGAGTATAAATGTACGAGCCGAGAAAACAGAAGTTTTTAAATCGATTTTTTAATCAAAATAAATATTCCGCATCGATTTTGTTAAAATAGTCATAAATTTATCAAAAATTACATTTCAGAATTACGGGATACAAGTTGGCTGTTATCGTTAAATTTAATTAAAATCACGACAAATAAAAGTAATTTGGGGCTTTGCTACAAAATGTTTAACTTAAAACCCCATAATTATGCCCTAAACATCTGCGATAAAGGCTAAAAACCGCTTCTCTTAAAGGAATGTAATTAAAAAGATGTCGAGTTAAGGATCGGGACTTTAAGACGGGAAGTTTTTAACGCTAAACGTTCTGATAAAGATACAATCAATTTTCCTACCCTGCTATACTTCATTTACATACAAAAAAGATCGACAGATCGAGGAGTGAAAAATTCGAAAAATATTTAATATGAAATCGAACCCCCTCCGAGTTGCAGCAGCATACCTCAATTTTTAGAAACATAGAAGCGGACGTACGAAATTCCATGATTTTAGATTAAAAGATGTAAAGTAAGAAAAATAAATACATAATTAATAATTAAAAAACCCACTAACAATTTTTTTTTTATGAGTTCAAGCGCTTTCGGAATAGAAGTCCATCATCAGGAACTTAAAATGTATATTATATTCTTAATAAAACTAAAACTTCCTTATCATAACCAATGAAAATAAGTACTGCTTATGATATATCGTTGAAAAGCTCTCGATGAGGGCTTATTACTGCAGTTAATAAAAAATCCGAAATCCAAACGTTTTTGGAATTAGGGCTTTTGTGGACGCTTTAGGTTCGGTCGATTGCAATCCAAAGGGAAAGTGCACAATTAGATGTTACAACAGTCCTAAATCCAGAACTTCAAAGCCCTACAGCTAATCGTTTTTCAGTTATGCGATATACATACGTAAGTATGTACAGACGGCACACCGAAACTAGTCAAAACGGATATTTCCGTTGAAATCTGAAAAACGAAATTTTTCGTCATCACAATACTTCCTTTACTTTGTACAAGAAAGTAAGAATAAAGTAAAGAAGAATATTTTCAACAAAATTTCTGCATTTTAGGTCTGGAATCTATGTAGGCATCTCCTTGGTACGTATGAAGTTTTTTAATTTTTTTTTTTTATTTAAACCGAAGGGTGACAGAGCAAAGAACAAAAAATATATATTTGAATTTTAAGAGGCGGAACGATTTTTAAAAAAAAACCTGGAAAATTCCTACTCAATTATCCCACCGTCTACAGTTACCGTGCGATATGCTTTGTCATTGTGTGACGTAGTAGGCCGGTATTTTTTTTAGTACTATTATGGCCTTCGGACTACTGTTACGTCGCCGTCATGAAAACCTTTCTTGCACAATAACTACAGACATTTTCGCAAATAACAGAAAATATCCGGTTTCCACAAGGCATCACAAGCGGCATGAATATTTACAGCGACTGTACCTCGGTAGCCGGGCAACCGTTTAATTTCGAGGCTTCTCGTGGTCTCCGAGATCCTGATCTCGTGACCTGTCGGCGTGCGATTTTTGCTAACGAGGGATCACCTTAAACAGAGTTGAATTTTTGCGGGACCGATAGTTTTGTTTATCGACGAATCCATTTGGGTGGAAAATGGCTTCGTCTCACACAAGCAGGTACTTAACGATATTCCAAAGCGTACGTTCACAGAATCGTCGTGGTCCGATTAGGCGTTAAGTCGGATTCCGGTTCCCGGATCATCTATAACTCGTGCTGATGATGATGTAGATACTGTAACGATAATTTTTTGAACAATCGAGGAATAGAACGAAGAATTAACGACGCAAGCTTTTCTAAAACGGCGGCTCGAACGTTCTACGTCTACGACAAACGATATCGAGAACGTTCGAGCTGCTGAGGTAGAAAAGGCTGAAGATTTAATTTTCAGGGACCAACCGCTTTTCTCAACATTTCGTATTCACGTTCTTCTTCGCATCAGTACTTTACTCTTTTCGTTTGTTCGATTTTTAAACTCGTCACCGAAACTTACCGTTGTACGCTATCATTACTTTTCGAATATATTAAATACTTAGTTTACACTCGTTCGTTATACCATTTCCCCCCTCGACATATCAGTCGGTGATGTCTAATGTCCCCGGAAATAATGCTTAATGCTAATACAGACTATTTTTTGTACAGACTAAACTACTACTATCGACGATTAAATTTCACGATTACTATCGACGATTCGGTTCGTTCTTCTTTACTTAAATTTCCTACTTTATTATTTCAATTTGAAAAAAGCAGATTCGTTAAATTCACCGCAAAACGAGCGAGGTCTGAGGTTGACACAAGCGGTAAACACGAGACGACTGTAACGAGTAAGTTATCGAGAAACCGGTCTTAAGAAAAATCTGAAAAAATTATTTCGATCGACGATCCCCGGAGTCAAACGGAGATCCTTTCGATTAAAATATTTAATATCATCCCGTGCGATGAACGGGTCTTTCAGCACTCCAGTATAAGTTCTAGCCGATCATTTATCCGTCTGCGGGCGTTCGTCTGTATAAGAAACTTGAACTTTTTATATAACATTTGATTTGGCTGAAAGGAACGCACGGCCGACAAGTTTTAATGTTCCTTCATATCGTAATAAAACCATTTTAAAAAATATTTACATAAAAATAACAATAAAATTCAGAGGAAATTCCACTTAAAAGTAACTGTTAAGGAAATATCAGCAGAAAACTTTAAGGCGCGCGCAGACACAAATAATGACAATGCCGCTTTCACACCAACCCTACAATTTTATATAAATTTTAAAAAATCAATCTTAATCTTTGTCCGATACGTTTTTTTATTGTTTCTAATACAAAAAATAAAACAATAAACGTAATTAATTCTCTATTAATAACACACACAAGTGTAAATCTATCGCAGAACAACAGATGCGATTAGAATCGTATCGATAAATCCAACTTAGATTTCAGTACAAAGAAAATGTTACATGGTGAGGAGACGAAGGCATCTCCTTACGGGAATACCTATGTTAGTAATTGCGATTGTTTTACTTAATTTAACCGTCCTATTTTAAACATAAAGATCTAAATTTTTATTTCACTGGCGAACAAAGTTCTTTCTTTATTCTTTCCCGTATAGTTTCAAATCGATCCGTTTTAATTCTGAATTTGAAATGTTCTTTTTCCAGCCGGTAATTAGAAGCAAGTTCTTCTGTTATCGCCGACAAAACGTAGTTTCTTGTTTCTACGGGTAACTTCTCTAACCGATCCAAATCAAACCTTCTTCTAAATCTTTGTATACCTTCTCCGTCCTCCGATTCTTTAGTCCTTTTTAATTCCCGTCTTTTAGGCGACCGAACGAAACAAAAACCTCCGAAAAAGAATCTCCGTTGTAATATTTTAATTTCGGATCGGTGCGCTCCCGATAGAACATTTTTAACGGGATAGAGTTTATAATTTTGTATGTAAGTTAAAAATTTACATTTTCGTCTTCCGTGTTTGTATTTATAAAAACATCTCTCGTTATTTTTTAACAATCCCTTCAAACAACGAACTTTCTCGCCACCGTTTTGGAAATTAACGTAAACACCGACATCGTCAAAAACATACCCAAAACGTCCATCTCGGATTCTACAGGAGATTCGGGCCGAAAAGTTGTAAATTTTGGTTTAACTGTTTCTTCTAGTCGTTTTGATTTTTGTTTTATCTCTATAATCTCAGATTCATTGTTTTTCCGCAAGTTTTTTCTCTTCTTTTAGAAAACAGATTCAGTAGGGGAAAGGGTTCTATTTCTTTAATATCGATTTTAAAGGAGGTAGTTATGTCTGTTTTTTTTTAAACCAAATGATTGCATTCTTTCGTGTTTATCGAACCGCCTATTTCTGTAGGGAATGGACTCTGTGGCTGGAGAAGTAAGTTTTACCTTGGAACGATATGAAAGAGAAAAAATTTTAAGATAAAACGGACTAATAACTTTTCCCGATCTTGTTTCTCCTCTGCAAGTTTAACATTATAACCGATAATTTTCCCCGGTTTTTTATTTTTATTACTCGGACAACCGTAATTTAAAATATTTTTATAAATCACACGACAACCGGCGATAAGAGAATCCATAATCTTCCTCCACCGCTCCGAAAAAGGTACGTTGTAGCATCGAGTCGCTTGGGAATAATTTAAAATTACATCTAAAACATCCAAACGATTTTTTATCGGATCCTAAGTCTTTAAGTTATCGTAAGGTTGTCGATTCCGTTGTAGATTGTGGCTTCAGATTTTGTTATTCCAGAAGATTTGGCCTCCGGGTCGGCGAATATTTTCCTTAATCGTTAATCTGAACGGTTTAAAAAATCTAAGAAACGGTTACCAAAATTCACACCGTACTTATTTACACCGGCAGAGGATCGTTCGGCAAATTTATTACAAATCTTAACTATTACATTCTTGTACGATCGAGTTAAAGAATCGATTCCTACCGTATTATCGTTACCTATTACATATTTGAGTTCAAATTTAAAAATCATAATAGAAGAATATACACACGAAAAAGCCTGGTGATACTGCAAGGCATCGGATAGATTATATCACGGTTAAACGAAGATTTAGAAATCAACTCGTCGACTGCAAAGCTTATTCTGGAGCAGACATCGATAGCGACCGTAATTTAATGACAATGAAATGTAGGTCGGGGTTTAAACCTAAAGAAAAGGAAAAGGTATCAGATGAAACGGTGGAATTCAGAGAAGCTAGAGAAAGGGGAGGTAAAGAAGAATTTTGGGGAGGATATCGCAAGAGGTCCGAGTAAAAACGGTAAAGTAGAAAATATAGAAGAACAAGAGAAGGTTAAAAAAGAAATTCTTACATCGGCAGTCAAATGACAGTCGTTTGACCGGTTTTGTCTGAAAACAAAAAAGAACTACATAATCGGAAGATAAGTCCAGCTTGTCTCGCAAAACTAAAATTCTTAATTCCATTTCTTTCGTTAAATATACACGAAAATTCCTCATCCTACAACGCAAATACAGTCGACATGACGCACAGCGGCGATCGCCTTTTATCTGGCAGATTTCTAACAGAGTAGAAAGGTGAAAAAGATCGAATGCCCGACTCCGCTTTGATTATTACGGTTTTTCCTTACACGTTTTCTATCTTATATCGTTTTTCATTACTTAGTACCAGCCGCGTTTTCGGCGGCTTCGGGGAGGGAAAGGGTTATATTTTTATCGTTAAAGTCGACTGACCCGGCTTCGCCGTCCCTGCAGTAGTCTTTTCGCGGAGTAAATGATTTGCATATCGAAGGATAAATTTAAACTGCAATCTCTGTAAGATTTTTTATCGATATTCTATCTGTTAACCGTGAATATAATCAAATTAATTAAAACTTATTTTGACTTATATACATGTTACCGTCGACACCGTGTGGATGTTGGACAATGTCGCAGAACAATAAAAATAAAGTAAAATACAAAATAGCGATATAAGTGGTTCTGGAGGCGTCTCCATAGCCGGTAAATTAACCGTTCCTTTATCGCAACAAATTCCTTCAGATTCGTTTGCGTACCGAAGAGCTCGATAGTAATTGCAAAGGTTGTCCATCGATCCGATCTTTACTTTCGGGTCATCCTTATAGTCGTACAAAAAGATTTTAACTTTTTTTAGACGTTCTCGCCGAGCAGATGTACGAAGCCGATCTTCTTCCAACCTCTTCTCCCGCCTTCTTCTGAAGTTTCATGATCTAAACATCGTCTTTTAGCAGCTGTTCTGCCGCTACGATAACCGACTGAACTTCTTGGCGTTCTAAGAAAAGCGTAAAAAGCGATTAAATATTTTGCAGTTTAATTTTAAAGACGATAATACTTGTATCGTAATAAAGAGCCGATGAACTTAATTCGTAACTCATCATAATGAGAAAAGCTAGTATCCAAAATGATTGTTTCGACGGGATCGACCGTTTTATTTCATTTTTAATGTGACGCGTTATATAAGATCGCGGAGATAAATGTTAGAAATTCGAAATAAATTTTATACATATATATATATATATATATATTTAAAATTTTCGTTTAATTTTTAACAAAAAAGTCGATAAATTTCAGCAAAGTTTACTTATATAGCCGAGTTGATAAATCCTAAGAACGCTTTAGATAGGTGCCCTACTAAAAGGGACATAAAAAACAAAATTTCGTACCTTTTTTAATGTTTAAACTAAAATTACTCTATAAAAAATGACAAATGTGCAAGGGGTTTGTTTGTTTGTCCTGTGCGCTCAAAATTTTATTTTAGCTGCTACTGGCGCAGAGCGGACCAATGGTGCGGCGCCGGGCAACTCCACACAGCTCCACCCGCTGCACACACTTCCCGCTAGAAGCAGTTCGTTGTCAAATAATAATTTAGATTATTTAATCTGATTTCTAAGCGTATGTTATTTTATTTATTTTTTTTTTTTAGTCGCCAATATAATCAAATTAATTAAAGCTTATATCGACTCATATACATCTCGTAGCCCTGAATTTCGACTCTTTAAAATTTTGATTTTAAATTTTAGGCGATTAACATTACCCGCTAGGCGATGACAAACATACGGGAGATAATTTAATATATATATATCGATGTTGCCAAATGTTGAAAAAAGGGGTATTTTTTGTCCTTTTTTTTTTAGTTGTAACTTTTGAATTTTTATTTTAATATGATCCCGAAGGTGTGAATACGGACCCTGTAAAGTTTGATTAATATAAGTTTAGTATTGCGGCCGCAAAACGGTTACAGACAGAATCGGTATAATTATTTATATATATAGATTAAGGATCGCACATCTTTATATTTTTTCCAAACTTCAACACACCTCCATTCTTTCCACGGTAAGACTGGAATTGTAACTCGACGCGTTAAACGTAATTATACGATAAACGTGTCGTTACTATTAAAAGAACAGACGCGATAAACGCTCGGTTAAAACAGCTGTACTTCATTATCCTAATACCGATAAAGAGAGTTTCAATAATAATTTTTTTTTAAACTAGCTACTTAACTTCGTAGGACGGATCGAACCTCACCGTAACGAACGGAAAAATTAAATCGAGGCTATTGTTGTGGTCATCGTTAACGTCATCTCTCCCGTCGGAAACATTTTCACTAAATTTTTACAAAACGTTAGGAACAGTTACAGAACTCTTAGGAATAATAGACGACAATCGGTTCCCGGAAGAACACTAGATAATTAATTAAGGCGAATGACAGCGCACAAGCGTTCGTGCCGGTCCGCGTGATAAACACTACGCGTGGGAGCGCGCGTGCGTTATCATTATCGTTATTATTAAGAGGTCAAATGTTGAAGTCGACGGCAATTAAGCAAAACCGTCCGACGAATGTAATGGAAATAACTCCACCACAATTTATCACACAGAACATACTAGACGGAATAATATTACGTACCACATCACGTGTTAATATTCTATAATTATAATACGACAGACTGCGATGAAATAAATAAATAATATTCTAAATCGTAATGCAGCGGTGATGTCACCCGTTAAGAAAAATAAGATTACACAAAATTAAAAATTTCACGTAACGGATGGATTTCTTAACGGAAAAAATAATTATCGAATAATTATAAACCGTGATCTGCGATATCGGCTATAAGCCAGAACGCCTTTAAGTGAACGCTCGTATAGATCGGCTTATGCAGCAGACTTCGGGTGTAACCGCAAAAAATAGTTTCGATGCAGGGATAGGAAGCACGGCATACTTACTATTCTCTAACGTGTCGATTGCGTATAAACATTTAAAACGTTAACGGTTGCCGATAATCGGATACAAATACACGTAAACACGACGCGACGATCGTTGCACAATTTTATATTTATTTTCTTTATTTGAAGGTAATTATAAACATTTCGTCTCCGGTTCGGTTCTACAGCGACGATCGGCAGCAGGAAACCTTGTGGTACCTTGTAATAATGCCGAGAATTATTTCTACGAAACCGAATGACGATTACTGTCCTTAACGAGATGCAGCTAGCGAATCCGTTTTAGTTTATATGTTTAACGATCGGCTACGAAGCGGATGGAAGAGAACTTCTTAATTCGGCTAAAACATCGATCGTTATAAAATCTGATAACCGTTACAAAACAATTACATGCACGTTTAAAAATTAAAACCGGTCAGTCGATCGCATCAGTTGTTGAACCGAACTAGATATCGAGGAAAAATTCAACCGTTAAAAAATAAATAAAAAGGATGTTGTTTATTAAGAAAACGATATGTGCGTAAAACACACCCTAGAATTCCGACAATTTCCAAAGGAAATTTCGGAAACGTTTAAGTTGTAATTTTAAGATATTCTCTACGTTGATGCAACATAAAGAGGGCGATTAATAATTTTTATCGATGCTCCTTCATAAGATCCTTCTGTTATTCCGATAGAAAATTTTTGTCACAAAGAAGAATCGGCCTCTGTCCTCGGAATCGCTAATATAAATCTAAATCCTAAATGGCGGACGTATACGCGGTTATTTATAGATTAACCACCGATCGAAAAATAAAAATAAATCGAAAAGAAATTTACCGTTAAAAAAAAAGTTACACGATATGATCGTTAAACTTATCGATATATTAATCGATCCGTACAAAATTGTAATACAAAATGCTTCGTTTTGACTGCCGCTCTACATAAGGTGAAATGTAATGAAATAAATGAAACAAAAACCTTGACAACGAGAGATACCGGTATTAAAAAACTTAACTCTTTACCTACGACGCGACGTGTGGTGCCAGACTTATCGGAAGCTGTCCTTTGCGTTTTTCTCACGCAAAGTTTCTTCTTATTTCATACGAAAACATTTTTGTCGCAGTTATTCTAGATCAGTTTTCATTGTGACAACGACCTTTAGACACGTTAAGATTTCGTTTAGACTGTTGTCGAACGTTTACAATAGTCAGGCGAGCGAAGCAAGCCCTGACCGGCTTGTGTGTGTGTGTATATATATATATATATATATATATATATATATATATATATGTGTGTGTGTGTGTGTGTGTGTGTGTGTGTGTGTGTGTGTGTGTGTGTGTGTGTGTGTGTGTGTGTGTGTGTGTGTGTAGAGAGAGAAAGTTATTATTCAGGAAAATAATTGTAATTTAGGTTATGTTGGTTAGACTAAAATAGAAATAGAAATTAAAATACAGAAGCAGGATCTGAGAACAGTACCACACTGCAGTTCGTATACTGCAACTGTAGCGACAAAGCAAAAAATATATTTTTTATATCACAACTTTTATATATTTACCATCATGGCTACATCTAGGAAATCGGCCTATATTCTGTAAAGGACTAAAGAGACAATTAAACCTCTCAAAAGAGCGGTCATTTAAAAAATAATAATTGCAATTTAGGATACGTAGAAAGGTAAAACCAAAAAACCGAAACTAGAATAAAAGAAAATTCGACCGGTTACGAAAATAGAACAAATAACTCGCGTGTAGCTCGAATCCCCTGGAAACCGGTTCCATTTTTAAACGCCGTTAATTTAAAAATACAACCGTAATAAACAGGCTATCGATAAGAGGCATTTATTGATAGCGATAGCGATGAAGACTCTGTAAAAAGTACAGTCTTCATAAAAGAATTATAGGGTTTCTGTAATTCAGATCAAGGTAGTAGTGAAACTTTTAAAAGAAGCCCTGATAGCCTCTCACCCAAATTAAAGTCCGTAATTTTAGTTCGACGTGAATACGGAAAAGAGCCGCCGCATGAAAATAATATACGACGTCGGTTCAAACAGTTCGAAGAAATGATCTGTTCTCAAGGAAAAATCAACCGGCAGACCACGAGTATCAGACGAAACCTTTGAACGAATTAGACGATCTGCGGTCAGAAGTGGTAACAAATCCATCTCTCCTCGGATCCTCGAGTTTGATATTCCGAAAACAACGATTCACAAAACTTTTAGACAAGAGATTGAAATTACACTCGTATAAAATCCAGGTACTGCAGGAGTTGAAACCTTATGATGGAGACAGTTAAAATTTATGAAAACGTATCGTGTTTGGACGATATAATTTTTACGGATGAAGTTATATTCCATAAATCGTGTAAACAGACACGATTCACGAATACGAGGATCTGAAAACCCATATGTAATTTTTGAGAAACGATGCGACACGCCTAAAGTTAATGTTTGGTGTGGTATGATGAAAAATCGTGTAATCGGGCCTTTTTTCTTCACTGAAAAGACTATTAATGGAAATGTTTACCTCGATATGTTAAATAATTACTGCTTTCTTGGACCGGATGAACTCAAAAACGTACAACTAATTCAATTCCAACAAGATGGCGCAAATTTGTACTTTAATCCGTTCGTCAGCCAGGCTTTGAACGGAATATGTGGACATCGATGGATAGGCCAGCACGGACCTATACCCTTGGCCTCCAAAGAGCCCAAACCTGACACCTTGCGATTTTTTTCTTGTGGGAGTTTATAAAAAACATTGTTTATTCGCAAAAAAATAGGCGACCGACGTCACTTGAAGGAAAGGATTAATGAAGCGATTGTAATCAGACGATACGTTAATTCAGGTACGGACAGAAACCGAGTATCGATTGTAAATTTTTCGAGCGACTAAAGGTGCACATGTTGAAATTTATTATGTAAAAACCGTTTGAGATGACAAATTTGTTAAATAAACATCGACTGTAAATATCTTTGTTTTCAATTTATCCGTGTTTAAAAATTCACCGTTGTTTTACGTAGACCTTGTACTGCGCGTAATGCGGAAATGTAAAAGGTAATAAAGTAAGAGAAATCTTCAAACGTAAAAAAAAAAATACTTCTGCCTTAAAACGACTTATTTTTGGGTACGAGACCACCTACGCCTCCACCCATAGGGAATGGGTAACTAAGGATTTAAGTATAAAGGATAAGGTCGGGACATTTTTAGGCCGTTGAAAGATATTTTTGCGTAAAAAACTTAAGGCTTTGCACAACTTCGACCAAAACTGAGAGGCCGTTTAACATTTTCACGGCTAATTTCAAAAGCGGCCTACAGTGCACCCAAGTAGCGGTTTCGTATCGAAAACTAGATCGTTTCGAGATAGCAGCGTTTGTTAAATTTCAAACGAAAACTTAACGACTTGTTTGTTAAGTGAAACCGGGAAAAAGTTAAACGGTTGAAAAGGTTACGTGCTTTTTAAACGCCCAGATCTATTTCTTTCTCTTTTGAAGCGAAAGTTACTTACCGATTAATTATTTGATTTTTCGTAACTACGAATTTTTTCAAAAATCGACATCGTTATTCGGATCGTTGAAAATCATCATCGGTAGTAGTCGCTAAAAAGTTAAAAAAATTAATTTTAAAAAGAAAACAAATAATAATAACCTATTAAACAACGCTTACGACACGTTACAATTCTAGGATTACTATCCGGGTTTATGAAGCTGAAACAACTCGCCTGATATACAGTACGCTTGTGAGATTTATAAGATTTTTCCGGCTACCGGACGCGATTTTGTTTTCACAGGGCAAGGTTCTCCGCTTCTACGCCGTTCCATACTTAACGATTTCGACTCGAAACTGTACTATTTCACCGCGTGTTATTATTCGATGGAAAAAAAATTGTTTACCCCTTGTCGAAATCCATTCAGGAGCCTTCAGCAAATTCCCTATCGGATCTGTTTCCGATTTCGGGTCGAAATCGAGAAAACCATCTCACTTTGCGGAGCCGCCGTTATTCTGTAACAGTGTAACGGGCGCTTTCACGGCTGACACCGACCTTAAGATGCCGATCGTCTTCACTGATGTCACGAATCGACCGATTGATGTCATCATCGATCGTACTTGTACTTGAACGCCTATTACGACTCTCATTTTCAACATCATCACGCCTTCCTTTAAAGTCGCTGGACCGATCGTAGACTCGGGTAAGCGATAACGTTATATCCCGAAACTTCGCACAAAATCTAGTCAAACTTTCGGAGTGTTTTGACACCGTCATTCGTGAGAAACTTCTCGAAAATACGTCGCGTACCGGGCTTCGTTCCACCTCTTACTCGATAAGAAGCCACCGACCAGAGACTCGAATGCTAAAGCAGATAGAACGTACAACCCCTCCCCACATCTTCGCCGACATCACTTCGTACCAGGCTATTCGTGTTCGTACGCGAGCCGTGAAGGCAAAAGTCCGGTTTATATTTGACTGACCGTTGTACTATAAATTTCTACACGTCTTAATACACGTAAAGGGATTTTCGAAATACCCGTGTGCGAGTCGTAGCTCTTTTTAACAGTAAAACGTCTCCACACATTAACACGAACAAAGTTTTAAATTTAGCGTTATCGTTCAGGGTGCTTACCGAATAAGAAAGGAACCGGTATACTTTTTTTGAAGCGTTTCGGAGACATTAGTTATTCATCTCGTACGGTGATAACTGCACACAGTTAAATTATCAAATCGGCAAGTGATCCTTAGCCGGCTTACGAAATACATAACAGTTTATTTTATAGTTTTCTTTATTTTTAATTAACATTATCGTCGTACAAATTAATTTAATAAAGAGCGTTATATTTTTAAGTTAAGACTTTACTCGTGTTCGAACGGGTAGACCGAGATCAAATTCCTCTCGTATTTGTGAACGCTTTGACCTTATGCGTGTGCAATTATTACAAATATGAACATATACGCGATCACCACCGTAATCCTTAATTTAGAAACGGACACAATAAAAGAATAAAAATTCATTTAGAAGGACCTAATCGTCGGCGTATAACAAATTATAAACACCGATTACGAAAAAGCTGCGCATTGCAGTTTATCGATAATAAAACCGAGTCGATTCATTGCAACAACATAAAAAGATTCTCGGTCGGATGGCTAAATATGCAGTAAAGACTCAAAATCTGAATGTATTGTAGAAAAATATTTGAATATTTCATAATTTTTATTCGATAATAGAATTTTATTATCGCTATGCACAATTGTACAAATACCAAAGGACATGGCACACGGAAGATAATATTCGTTACGAAACAAACAAAAGAAGGAAACCGAATGACTTCTAGCGGTGGGATATTTGGTTATTTACATCGAAAACTATAGGGGCTTCGTGAATAATAAATCTTGTTTTTTCCAAAAATTAAATACCCGGTTTCATACGCAAAACCGAGTGGAAAAAGTACGATTGTTCATGGGAAACAAAAAACACAAACAAGATTGTCCGACACACAAAAATATGTTATTTGTACTTCAAATAACGAAAATGTTCTACTCTGTTATCAACCGCCTTTTTTTTAACTCGAAGAAAAACAATTCAAGATTTAAAAATTAATATAAATAAAATTTTAACGATTTAAAAAAAAATTAATAGAAATTATACACGAGAGTTCCTACACCCTTTTGAATAAAGGGGGGGGGGGACGTCGGCTCTATATAAGGTTGAGAGTTCGAGAGCGCGGGCTCTACATAGGGTTGAGAGTTCGAGACCTGGCCAGACCGGTTACGTTTTAACGCTACTCTCTACTCGAATACTCTTATATCAGATAGCGGCTGGGATAGTCCCCAGCCAGTCTGTTTTAAATTAACAATACTCTTCGTTTTAGCGATCCGGAGATGTAAGAAGACGGTGATTTTATTCCGATCGGCAGAAGCGAGTAGTCTCAGGTACGAACGACCAGCGCTGTAGTCGCTGATGAAAAGAAAATGCAATGAATGCTTATTCTTGAGGATATATTCTCCGACGTTGTGATAGAATACTTCCTGAGGTAACATTTCGCGACAGAAAATTAAGTTATCGTGGCGCCCGGCGCGGGATCGATCTTAAATTTTAAGGAGCCAATAAAGCAGGGTATTTGCTCGTGCTGCGGTTTGCGACTCGGAAATGAGAAAATTTTACCGAAGCGGAAGCCCCAATCGTACGGTTCACCGCTTCGCATTTCATATTTGAATGCTGTTATAGGAGAGTTGTTCATACGGAGCAGAGAGCAATACAGTAGAACGCATCGTCCCCGATCGCATCTGTTCTTTATACGAATTACCACCGTGTTCTTTTTGTGCCGTCACTGACAGGAACTCTTTTATTTATTCATCTTTGCCGAGCCTCTAACCGGTATGACATCGGTAAACCCGGGCTTGGCTATGCCGTTCCCGAGGGTCCCTGCCCAAGCAGCCGGGATTCGGCCTATCTTTTTTTGCGACATCAATAACCGCTACACTCCCGGAAGTCTTCCTCTTTTGTCGTAAAAATTTGCGTCAACAAGTTTTCAATTTCTTTCCGCTCTGGAGATCCACTCCAGCTGCGCTCTTATTTTAATCTATTCCCTTCTCGGACATTCGTAAAACGTGTGGAACGGTGAATCCACAGAAGCGTTCCCAGAATACATTCCAGGAATTCTCTTCTCTTAAATTTGTACTAGTACTCGCCAAACTCACCGTGGACGGAGAGGAATTGGGAGACGTAGTATCTCAAACCCCCGTGTACCCTCCCCAGCCACGGCACCAGCTCCGGTAGCATCCGGCGGGTCCAAGCCCCAGTTCTAGCTCTTGTCCAGTGTTCTTGCCACTCTAGCTTACGCAGGCTGTTCGCGCTTCTTCACTCGGCATGCCTTCATACCTTCTGGTCCTTTGTATTGCAGTAGTCGGATCGGGTTTTCATCTGAATCTATACGTTTCGATTTATAAAATTTGATCCGCGGATATACTAAGTCGGTCCTATTTCATAAAGTGTTTCGCGTACTTTCGGCAACGTCGACTTCATAGACTATCCCCTACAAATCTTTCGAAAACAAAAGGGGCTTATATTTGCTTGTAACCTAAATTAGGTCACCTTTAAAAGCGTTTACATATTATTAGAATAGTCCCTACTCGCCGGGGTTAAGTTGATTTTACAGGCGCAAATATTAACTACGAAATTTTAAACAGATTCCGTACAAAAAAAAAATTATAATTTTATTACCAAAATAAACCGATAAAACATTACACACGACTTATAAGTAAATAAAATAAATTACTCATTACCGAGGTGAAAAAATACCTAAGCGATACCCCGACAGATGCCAATTCGATAGAAATGCACGTACGCTGCGAACGTTTGATAAAAGACAATTCAAAAATTATATCTTTCCTCGAGCGAAGCGATGGATCCTTGTCGAAAGATAAAGGGGGTTTAGCCCCCCGACACGTCAGGATTGATAAGCGCTTGCAAGCGCCTTCGACAACGCAGGCCGTAACCGGACCGATATAGGTAGCACGGCAGTTCCTCGGCGCCTCGTTCGTAAATACCGGCGGGTAGTGCTTGTGTACTAGTATCCGACTCGGACTAATAAACGCGCTCACGCGATCCTTCAAAAACCTAAATTGAATAATAATTATAGGTTTCGTTATTATAGTTTATTTGATGCGGTACTCGATCTGACCGAGGCCGACGTAATAAAATTAAAAAAACCCACTGGACCGGTTAACCGGTACGCTAACAAATTAACAGAAACAAAAAAGAATTTTCAAGACATAAGATAACAATAACGATACGTTTCACTTTTTACAAATCCGATTGACAAACGCTATAAAAAAATAATAAACTGCAGAACCGTAAAGTTACATGCAATATTTGCATGTAAACTTATATAAACAATTCAAGATTGATAGCGCTTCATCGTGTGAACATTTTTTATTAGATTTAAAATTAAAATTAATACTAAATCTAAAAGTAAAAGTTAGCGATCGTGAAAGATTTAGCCGATATCAAAAATAATACTAACACTGTATGAACTTCGTATGTACTGTTTTTAGGAACGCTAAACATCAGTTATTGATGACTATCCTGATGAATATATTTAAGTAAAAATCAAAAACCGATGTAAGATAAACTATTTAACAGAGGAATTAATAATAAAGTCATAATGTTTTACGCTAATAGAATAAGTAGAAAAAAGTAAAGTTTGATTTAATTACGATAAAAATTCCTTTGGCGTATTTGAAACAAAAATCTGTCAAGGGCAAAGCCAAGAAAATTATGCAACCCCTGCCGACCTTTTTTTCTTCTGTAATCATCAGTCGATCGACCTGTTTGGCGCTATCCGTCGCTTTCTCTTGTATGGTAATATTTTAAGGATAAACATATTTAATGTGCATTATATATCCTAGATCATTGATTCTCAAACTTCTTCGCCCCCGCCCACCGCCCACATTGAGAATCAAATATTTTCTGACACTCCAACAGTTTTAAACCTATTATCTGTTAAAAATAATAATTGCAAATGTTGTTTTTAAGATGCGCTCTTAAAAACAGCAATCGCAATTATTGTTTTTAAATGTGGCATATCCTATTTCTAAGTTGAAACTTACATTTTAAGCAAGATCAATTTCTCACTGATTTTTTTTTAATTTGATGATTTTTGAAATCTTATGATACCGTCAAAAAGTAGAGTATGCAAGCTTTAATTTTTTTTTATTTGTCTCTCTAGTCCTCTTGGTCGTTAAGTTTAAAGTAGATTGAACACGATCATTTTTTATCATAAAATACAGGTTTCTCTTTAATTTTTTGTACTAGTGCAGCAGGTATTTAATTTTAGTTTGAAATATCAAGAAAAAAATTTTGCCGTCTTTTTAATCAACCTTCCTAGACCGCCTGAATGCCCCAAATTTTCTGTGGGCTTTCTACCGACCCCCTGGAGGCCTTGAGCGCCCACAAAGGGGCATCATCACCCACTTTGAAAACGAATGTCCTAGATTATTTACTTTATTTATTTCACTCTTTCTCTACGGTTTTTTTTAACCTTACACGTCCCTCCGTTCATTCAAAATACTAAATACACCTGAATATTTTAATACGAGTACATGGCCCGACCTAGTTCGTCTCTACAAGATTTTGTCACAAACCCCTCTCCTCTTTTACACCTCTTGAAACCTTTGAATTTTATCGACCCGCTTGATATTTAACATCTCCCTGTAACAACACGGCAGGAAGAGCCGAGATCAACATCTCTCTGTAACACTTCCTTTGAATATTCGTTTCCCCTCTATCTTCAGTTTTCACTACCGTAAGGCGTTACACTCGCACATTGGATTCTTTTCTAATTTTAGATAAGTGCTATTTTCTATGTGAAATCTCTATTTGCAGGTGCTAATCGTTGCCGTTAAGTATTTATAATAACTGGAGTTTTGGTTGCCGTCAAAAAAACAATGTCATCGTCAACCGAATCGTAACATTCTCCTTTAAATGTCATTTTCATTATTATTATATAATTTATTCTTAAATTCAATAAAATTTGCTTTTTTCTTCATTTATGGACAAAAACGAGATAAAACTGGACGGTGAATAAATTTCATCCTCATAATTTTTGCAGGTGGAATTTCCACTTGCCAGGTACGGTGGAACAGAGTGGGATTGGGCTGCAGAGTGCAGCCCCGATTGAAAAATAATCCAAAAACGCAAGCAGGAGAAGATTAATTAAAAAATAAGTCAGAGGGATAGTAGGGCAGGTAATTCGTACAGAGAACGAACGGGTGCCGACAGCACGTCCCTTTCAATTGAAAGAGAAAAAAAACCAGATTGTATGTGTGTTTTAAGGAGAGTATAAATTTCTACAAGCGGGTAGGGAAACTTTTATATATATATATATATAAAAGTATGTGTGTGTGTGTGTGTGTGTGTGTGTGTGTGTGTGTGCGCGCGTTCGTGTGTGCGCGCGCGCGAAGTAGAAAAAGAGGTTAAGGGCTACAACCAGGTGTAGCACAGCTGGCAGACATGACACGCGGACCGACATCTGCTACTCATGCTACAAAAGAATTTTAGAATGCAAGGTGCAACAACACACACGGATACCCTGGTCCATTAAAAAACATAAACGTTTGTAACCGGTAACAGTAAGTGCAATAAGTGCAATAAGGATTACAAAAAAAATTGGCAAGATATAAGCCCTCTACAAAAATAAAAATGTTGTATTAACTACAAATATATAGTTTCCAAAAGAAAATGAACTTAATTAATACTCATGTGTTTAATGCAGGTGTAAAATAAAAACACGATGTAGTTAAAATAAGTTATTTGAAGCCAGCACCAAATCTAAAGTACTATTTAGAATATGTTAACAAACTTAGAAACGTCAAAATCTACAAAAAAATAAGAAAATAACGTTTTAGGGCGTTTTTTTTAAGTCGGGTTTACACATTATACCGATTTATTTACGCAGATTTTTGAGATGCATCTTTTAGTTTAATTTTATTTAAAATAAGGATAAATTATCGAGGAATAGAAAGTTTAACGCGAGCGATATGTTAACACAAAGAGCAATTCGACATCAGAAAGCGATCGTTTTCAAAGGAGGCCGATTTCTGATCCCTGAATTTATCTTAAAAGACAGGCTTAAGAAGTATAAATACAAGGTGTTGTCTAGAGAAAGCATTCCGAAAAAATGTTTCAAACATTAAAAAATATCAGCGTACACAGAAAGAGGTTATTAATAATTTGTAAAAAAAAATCGGTTTAGGAAGGCACACTGTGATTCAGAAACGAGTGATAGAAGGATGTAGTCTGTCCCAAGAAACAGTACAGGAATCGAAAGGCGAATTTTGGGAGCGGAAGGAAAAAGAATAAAAACGGGTAATCATTTCGTCTTTCTGTAAAAACCGAAACGACTTACAAGAGACTATCCTAAAGCCTTGATAATTTATCGCTAGGAGAGAAATCCAGTTTGAAAATAAATAAATGTGAACGCAACGTAATAGAATAAATACGTCTTTTATCTTATCGTTACGTAAAAATACAGAACGAAAATGTTTTGTTTACCGGTTCGATAACGGTATAGTTAAAAAAATAAGCGACGTTTTAGCAAAATTGCACGCGATAAATAAAAACGCACCGATAATGAATACAACAGAATGTAGAGCGATGAGGGGAACGCAATATACTTAACGTGTAGAATTTTGTTAGTAAGCGGTAAATGTAAAGCGGTAAGCGGTAAAGGATAAACCGTGTAATACAGATACCTACAAAAAGGAACACTGACAAATGTAATTTAAAGTTACAAGGAAATTCTCAAACGTATTTGTGTAGAACCTATAGCGCTCTACGGAAGTGAAACACGGATAACAGAAATATGTTGCAGATGTCAAATCGATAAACTTTGAAATTACGTATACTTACGACGAACGGGGCAGGAGAAAATTTGTTTCTGAATCTTTTTATAACCGAATTAGGTCGGCGGATCGTTAATTAATGCGTTTGAATTCGATAAAATGTTAGAAGGGAGACAAAGACTGTAATAAATATATGAAATGTAAAATCGAGTATGCAGGTTAGAATTAAATGTCGCGGTTAAACGATCGGCATAGCTCAACAAGGAATAGAGATCAGCATCCGACCGGTCGACTGACTAATGATTTATAAGACATAAGAGTCGGCTCGAATAATAAAAAGGCTGTTGAAAAGAAATTCATCGATACTGTTACAGACTACGTCTCTGGAATACGAGGATATGTATTAACTTTTAACCGATCAGCTTCTTTCTTTTTCCGTTTAGTCTCCGGAATCACCGTCAGGAATTACTTCAGAGGACGATTTAGGATGACATGTACGAATTAAAATGAAGTATAGTCTTGTACAGTCTCTCGTCAACCGTTCCTGAAACGGGTGGTTAACTGAAACCCGACCGTCAAAGAACACCGTATCCAGGATGTAGTGTTCAAATCCGTATAAACGTAACTCTGCCTTTATTAGGATTTGAACATAAGAACTCTCGATTTCGAAATCGATTGATTTTCGATGACATGTTAACCGTTAGACAAGCCCGGCGGGCAAACCGATTAGCATAAGTTTTAATTTTCTCGTGAAAACATGCCGGTAGTAAAGCTTATTGACAAATGCGTGTGGGGTTTCTCCTCCTTCAATTCAAATCGTTTAAAAATAAGAAACCGACCGATCTACGATTAATTTTATTAAAAAATTTGATGTTATGTAATAAAAAACAACTATCAAAAAATAAATTTTGAACTAATTAATAAGACATTACCGCTCAAAATTACAATAAAAAAAAATCTTCGACATCAAAAATATTAAATGATTTTTTTTTATTACTCTTTAGTACGAAGTTTTTGATAGAATAAGAAATAGGAAGAAATATGACAAAACAATTCTTTTCACCTGACAAGCGAAATCCTGAATTTACAAAAAATTTGAAGTAAAAAATTTTACTTCAAATCTATTTAACGAGAACAAAAAATAGCCGGTGACTGTGTTGCTACTTACATAAATATTATTTTGTAACAAGACCGATATATCGGACGTGGGTAATGGATTCCGTCCGATTAACAAGAAAGTATGAGAAAATAATCGTGAAGGGAATCCAGAAGGGTACTAAAAGGAATCCTTTACTCAGGCCAACAGGTCCGTTTAATAATAGTTCTTTGTAATATTGTCGATGGCACACCTCCAACAGCTGTTGTTCGACGAGAAAGGTTAAGGGTCCGTAATAGGAATTCATGAGAATTCTCACGCTGCAACAAGGTACATAAACACTGCTCGGACCAGTAGGACGGCGAGTATGAAGCGAAAGCGAAATTCATAAAGCGTAATAAGTGATTGCTGCAGGTCGTGTTCGACGCGATTGTGAAAAGGCGTTATCAGTCAGCGTATAGCAACTACGTGTAAAGTATCGTTACAAGCAGTCCAATGTGGACAGTGCGCGAATCCAGAAAGTTGTTCGGAGAGTTACTGGTAGCCGATTGTGAAAGTGACAGTATTAAATTCATTCGTAAATTGTTAAGGTAGTTCTATAGTAAACAGTAAAGGTATTTGCAGAGAACGGGATAACTTGTCTAATCTTATCTTGTTATTAATATTAGCGGTCATTGTAATGTCTTTAGTCAATGGGACTGTACATTCTCTGTTTACTATTTAACTACCTTTAAACAAATCCTGTCATTTGAAATACTATTTTGTATGTAATTTATTAATTTTAGGGGCATCGACTGCTGTAGTGCTTTCCGCATCAAAAAAAGAAAGATTTCATTCCCTCCCTTACAAAATCACTGTCGACATAGTCTAAAGACTAGTCTTGTCATAACAGATCATCCAAAAAAGACTTGTCGAGGAATATTAAAACCCCAAACAAACTCAAGATGTCAAGGGGGTCCTTGCCGTTTAAAACTAATACGTTAAAAGCACTCAAAACGAGTTAAAAAATACTTAAAACACTTCACCGATTCTATTTAAATGCTATTATAAATACATGTAAAACAGTCTTTCCTTAAATTAACGCCTAGGTGTTCCCTACAGCCATCCTTTCTTTTTGTTCGTTTCTCCGTTTTTCTATAGGTCTCGATATCGAACTCCAGGTTGTCGGAAATGGATTTCTCTTATCCTCCGCATTAAATCATGGAGGACCTCCTGCTGCCGGCATCAGATAATGTCGACTTTGATTTTGCGGTCATCAGCGTATCGGTCAAGACTCGACGCTCTCCGCTAAAGTTTGTGGGGCGGCTGAAGTACCCACCTTCTCATTTAAAGGCCTCCGTGCCTTTAGAGGCTCCATCGTTGGATTTCAAAGGCCTCTTTTTCTAGTAACTTTATTTTAGGCATCTCAATTCCCTTCGAGGGGACTTTGTGTACTTCAACTTTCACCTTATGTACTTCTTTTTAAGGTTTGTTCGGCGACTTAGCTTCTGTATCCTTGACCCTCACCGTTAGAACCAGTTGAAGGCCCAAACCTTTGTGGAGAAGAAATCTTTATTTCAGTAATATCCGCTACCTTCTGCAGCGATCTACGATACTTTTCTTTAACTGGTGTTTTCAATTTCTCGTTAACGATGCGATCGACCATCTTGACTAATACTGGTGCCGGTTCAGATAACACCCCTCCTGTTTTTAAGGAGGGCTGCAGGAGGAGCTGCTGGGTTTGCAGCAACCTAAACATAGGACGGAGTCTTCGGCGATCTACTAGTCACGATTTTCTTCACTACGTAGAAGCCGACCTTTTGTACCGTCTTCTTGGATAGCACTAGTATTAAGGGCTTCGATACCCTTACCGATGGGACAATCCCTGCCAAGGACCGAAGCGACTGATTCACGCTGGACGGAACAAGACTTCGGCAGAGCAAGCTCACAGCAGCCACCGCCGGTCTTAAAAATAAAACCAAAACTAATATTTTTAATAAATAAAATATTAGTTTTGGTAATATTTTTCTTCATCCTTAACTAAAACGTATAATAATTATTAATTACACTTATATGTAACGATTGATTTTATTTACGATATATACCCAGCTCCATAACCGAGAAAAGGGATGAGCACTACCCGTCCGCACTCCGCCAGGCGTCGGCAAAAACAGATCACGGTCATGCCACCCACCACCGCTATAAACAGCGAACCCAAGAAACACAACCGCAACCTGCTCGGGACCGCCAATCCCGTATCCCATAGGTGAGTTCCTGAGCATAACCATAGCCCCGTTGGCCGATATAAGTGAAGGACGGACATGGGGTTACATTTGTCCGGGGCATTATTATTGTTCGTCGTTTGTTATTTTCGTTTATTATTATTATTATTATTATTATTACTGGCATTATTATTATTATTTAATTTTCTTACTTCCTATGTTCTTAAGAGTAATAAATTGTATGTATATAAACATTTGTATTTATTAGTCTCTCAATATCCTGGTCGAGCCGTGAACACGCGACAATATATAATATACAAGTGTATCACGAAGTTCTCCCGCGGGACTCACATAACCTATTCTGCTCGTGAAAATAATGGAAAATATTCATATCAACGTATGTCCTAAAATTCTTCGATCGGGAGTTACGGCTAGTGAAAAGTTTCGCTCGAATTTCATTTACCCCGGTGAAATGCGGCGGTACTGAAATTTTTAGGACGTTAATTAAGGGGCAGGATTAGTGATTTCTAATGATTTTACACTTACACTGCGGCTACATCAGTCCTGGCACACAAGTGGCGGTAATTGCATTCGCCTGTAACATTCGTCCAGACCCGGCAAAAGCTAGAAAAAACCGGTCGGACAAAAGAATTTATTCTTTTTAAATTCTATATAATTTAAAGTTAATTATTACTGTAAATATATTTTAGGAGTGAATCCGGCAAAGTTATACAAGACCTTATTACATTTTTCTTCATAACGGTTCCGGATTTAAATAACTATTACTAGCTAAATAACTGAAATCCGTCGGTCAAAACGCTAAAACTACACGAAGTAACAAGAAAAGAATTTTATTACGCAATTAAATTATATTTTCAGATGTTTTTGTTAAAGTAAAGTGCGAGTGAAGGTTAAAATAAAATTTTAAAATTTTTGAATACGCTTTTATTTAAGATCTACGCACAAAAAAATGAAGATGTCGTTTAAATTTAATAAAAACAAAATAATTGTGTTTTCTTTATAAAATTCAGCTACGCTAATGAAAACTACACTTGAAATGACTTTCTTTACAGAGATTATGTAGGTTCACGGAAACAAGTGATTAAATAATTCTTTTTACAATATTTATCTACGTTAACAGAAAAAGATTTTTGAATAATATAAAGAACGGAGCATGCTTAACGATAACGTATAATAATTATTAATTACACTTATATGTAATAATTATTAATTACACTTATATGTAACAATCGAAATTATTTACAATAATCAAACAGTAATTCTGATCGTTTTCCAAAATCTTATTGCGCGGCCGTTCCGATATATCCGATCGTTTCCGTTTGTTCGAACAGTTTCCAAACCTATAAAGATAGCTTGCACTTTCGGCAACGCTATTCGATTAGACTTGGTTATACGGTGTATTTTACGAATACAATATTTGAAATGAATACTTTTCTGTAAATATAAAGCTTTAAATTAAAATGATTTTCAAAGATGTAACTATTATGATCGCGATTCGATAATTATAATCGGGATCAGTATCTATAATTAGTAGAATGAAAAACTAATATTAACAAACCGATTGATATCTGTAGGTACTTATTTTTTAACGGTTAGTTACAACAGTTTATATTTGAACGCAGAAACTGTAAGCACTTCTTAACTATTTTTTTTCGAACTATTTTAACATCCGTTATATCAAATGAAATCTAAAAATAACTCCACGCTCCCAAAAATAAGGAAATTCTATTAGCTCGTGTATACGTCGCAGTCAAAACACATCTTCTTAACGCTTGCACTATAAAAAAAAGTTATAAAATTGGTTTTAGCAGTTCGTAGAATTATATCTCTTCGCGGATAAAGCCGTTTACCTGTCTTTTTTTTAAATTATATTACAATCGGATCGTAGTCGACTAGAAATCTGGTATGCAAATTTTAAATTATTTGCAACAGAAGTATATGTAAAACTATTGCTAAAATATAATTTGAAAAAACTTTCGTCACAATTCGATTACATTTATAAAGAAATATACGCTTTAAGAACGTTACATTATGTACTGCATAACAATTTCCAAATTCCGGTACAAAGAATCGACCATGAGGCCGGTAAAACACGTCTTCTATTCAATTTTTGCTTCTTCATATAAAAAAATACCGTACTGTATTTTCTTGCCGCTACCGGTAACGGTACAAAACGATGATCTGTCATCAGTAAATCCAATCGGTCAAAATTTAATTTTTTTTTTTACCTCAGAAGTATATCCGACATTCTTTATTCACATTATCTCGATTTTACATATTCTAGGGCGATATTACGATAACGACTCTCGAGTTGTTCAGCAAAGTCTACGATTCTCGTACCTGAAATTTCTTCTCGATTAAAGCCATTATAATATCGCATCATCAACCGCCATCGTTATTTTCATTGCGGATCTCCACCTTTATATTTTCACATCGGGAACCGCAAAAAGCGCTCCTTTAGGTAACCTGAACCTTTTTTTCGGCTCATTCCAGAGGGAAATGAATTATTCCGACAGATATTTAAGCCGGACGGCCCGAAATTTGATCCTCAAAATGGTGCTCCCGACTGGGGAAAAACAATCTCGATTTTATGAGTACTGCGGGCGAGACGGTCGCGGTTAACTTCGAGATTTTTCTCAGAGGAAATTTCTCATTTATTGCCATCTTTCGTCCCTTCTTCCTTATTTTTTGTTGCGAAGGGGTAGGTCCGATCCCAGAACGTCCGTGCCGCTGCATCCTCGATGTAATTTTCTTTTAGACAGCGATCTCTCTTTTTATCTGTTTAGCCTCCGGAACCGCAGTAAGATATGACTTCAGAGGAGGATATGTATGAATGTAAATGAAGTGTAATCTTGTACAGTCTCAGATTGACCGTTCCTGAGACGGGTAGTTAATTGAAACCCGACCGCCAAAGAACACCGGTATCCACGATCTAGCATTAATAAAATCCGTATAAAAGTAACTGCCTTTACTAGGATTTGAACCTTAGAACTATTGATTTCAAAATCAGCTGATTTGCGACGACTAGTTCACCGCTAGACCAAGCAGGTGGTAAAATAAAGGGCAGATAGCCACCTTGAAACCAACTCTGGAAGACTTTTCCCAGCACGTCAGTCGGACATTACGTTTAACGAATGAATCGTGTGTCGCGTAAATCCTAGCCTGGAATCGCTCTCTTAAAGTAAAAAATAAAAACCGACGGATATAAAAAAAAAAAAGTTGGATCGATATTCGGTTGAATTCACTTGAAATAACTCCCTAAAAATCTAAATAAATCCTAACTAGCTTTAAAATCTAATTCCTCCCTGAATTATTTTTTTTTTGTCTTCAGTCATTTGACTGGTTTGATGCCAGCTCTCCAAGATTCCCTATCTAGTGCTAGTCGTTTCATTTCAGTATACCCTCTACATCCTACATCCCTAACAATTTGTTTTACATATATTCCAAACGTGGCCTGCCTACACAATTTTTCCCTTCTACCTGTCCTTCCAATATTAAAGCGACTATTCCAGGATGCCTTAGTATGTGGCCTATAAGTCTGTCTCTTCTTTATTTCTCCGAATTTCTTTCTTTATGTCTCTTTCTTTATTTTAATTCTCTGAATTATAAAAGTTGAAAATTATTTTTTATTTATTTTAAATTCAATTTATTGTGATTATCATTAAATTTTGAATCCGTTAATTTTGATTTTTCCCCCTTTTTGTTCAGTCGATTATAACTTTCGTATAAAAACTGATTTTCTTCTATCGCTTTGTCAAAATAAATTCTCTACAAATTTAATTATGAATTTTGTATTTTTACTTTTTATATCGGCAATCTGATGAAACTTATTTACTCTAAACATAAAAATCGGTTAATTGATTTTCATAAAAGAAAAAAATTATTTTACATTAACTTGACGAGTTTTTTTTTTGTAATCAGTTGTAAATAATGAGATATTACGGATTATGATATGCGCGGAACAAATTAACCTATTTCAAAAAGTAAGACGATAAAAAAATAAAATGAAGGAATACGATTGATAAATAAGGAATCGGAAGACAAGATGTTAGAGAGATCAGCAAAGAATAGGAAGCGATGGAGAACCGCATCGAACCGGTTTAACGAAAATGATCTTATATTTCCTTAATTAATATTAAAACAAAATTTACTCCCTTCCTCAATTTATAAATCATTTATATTATTAACTGACCAAAAGAAAAATATTTCTATATAATTTTTTTGGACGAGTTAAAAATTAGCAAAATTTAAATCCTAAGGAACTTAGCTGAAAGTACAAAAACGTATTTAATACCGCCTCAAATAAAAACATTTTTGATATTCAACAAAATAAATAGAAAGCCACCTACAAATAAACATAAAAAATTCAGTACAATTATTGAAAAAAATTTTTTGATTCTCAAAGGAATTTGATAATTTATTGCAATTCTTTAATTTAAATAGTATATATATTAAAATGCAATGGAACACTAGCATGTCTGGACGAGAGGGCTGCAATACCCCTTATATATTATAGAAGTTGTTCTTTTGTCCCTTACTGCTGGACCGTTCTTCTAAAATGATGATTATTTATATTAACGTGAAAAAGATTTCTAATTTTTTGGATAAACAGAAGGTAGTATTGCGTTTTCATCCTTCCAGATTGTGGGCCTTTTGAGGTATAAGGATGGGGCCCGCTGGTGGAATTCCATAACCGCATCATTCTCCTTGTTCGATTTCCTTTCAGTTTATACCCAGAAAGTCAAAAAGGTACTAGGACCAAGGTCGGTCTAGCAGGAATGTGCCTGATGGAATCCCAAGTTTTCTGGTCACTACTCACTACAAGGTGACAGGCGTACAGGGGAGCTGATGGCAGATGACTGCCTAACAGTTTGAAAAGTTGTGGTCTGATCATTTACATACTATAGTCTTGCAAATAATATAGCCCGATTTTTAAAAAAAATAAAATTTCACTGCGTTTTTTCAAGCGTGAAAATTCCATTGCAAGTGGAATAAAATTTATCCTTATATTAAACGATTTATTCACTGTGATCTGTACTAATGTACTTTACTTTCAATATTTATAACTTTTTGATTTCCCACTATCCAAGTATTACTTCCACTGTGATCTATGCTATGGATTATTTTTCTGTATAACTAGATTGAAATTTTTTTCATAAACAAGTAACATTCTGGAGGGAAAAACAGCACAACTGAAGTGAATAATCAACAAAAAAGTTATCTCTTTCTAAATTAATAAAGGAAAAGGATATTTAATAACACGAAAGACAAAATGTTTTCAGTATTATTAAACAAGATTCTTAAACTGAACAAAAGCAAGCAGAACACGTTTTATACACTAAAACAAAGGATAACCACAAAATCAAATTTGGAAAAAAAAACGAAAACACAATACAAAATTTCTAACAAGCATTTTATCGTTAGCCCCCCTCCCCCCCAAAAAAGTACTTGCACACATTTTGACAATTATTCAGTATTAATAAAAATAGTTCGTAAGTTAATATAACTGGCTAAAAACTTTTAGTACCTGGTGTTATTAAAATCTAAATAATATTATGTTTTCAGTTTATAATGGTACATGAAATTCTAATGAATAGATTGCTACATCTCCAATATTTAAATATAAGAAGGGAATCTGCTTAACCGTATTCGTTAAAAAAATCAAACGATCTTACCGCTAACCATAATACACTTCTACTAAATATAAAAACAAAACAAAATATAGTCGTAATTACGTTTATTTAAAACTAGTATTGTTTTGTTATAATAATTTCAAATAACGTAACGAATTAAAAACTAATCGAAGTAAACAGGTACAAAAATTAACATTTTAATAATTCCAAACTGCGACCGCGTGTTACAGTTTAATATATAAATATATATATATATATATATATATATATATATATATTTACACATACACACTCGCCGAGCGTACAACTAAGCGAATAGAACAACTAGAAAACAAATTAAAATAGCAAACATTTAATATAGCATAAAATAATGCATTCTTATACGATGTAGCAGTTTTAATTCAAACTTATTGAAGAATGATCTAATCGTGTAAATATTCGCTTTTAACCTAAGTAATGTGGAATTTATATTGTAGACTACATACCTTCAATGTTTGCAATTGGGAAACTCTACTTCTTTCAATAAACAGTAATCCATTCTCACAAGTTTACTACATAAAAACAAACTACGTAAAGTTACAAACGAATCTAGAAAACTTGCTAAACAAACACAATGAGAATGATGCATGAGAAAAAGTAAAATAATTCTGCCAATCGAACTATAGTCTGACCAACTACAAAAGTAAAGAAAACTTTATAACACCTCCCTGGAAACAAATTTATAAAATACGGTCACAAAACGACAGAATCATACCGAGATTTTAAAATCAACACAAAGTCGTTACACATTAATAAATACACTTTTTTTCAAAAAAATATCTCGGATCCCAACCGATTAAAAAACGATAAACCAATCACGCATTCCAAACAATCACTCGCTACCAAAGTTTACATACATAGAACTAAACTGCTGTTGTCGTCAACTTGGAAAACAGGTTTACCATAATAACAAACACATACATCGTATAATAATATACGAACTGTTAGTAATATCATCTAAGATATACTGATGACTAATGAATTAAAAATCTACCTTCGTTAAATTCAAGTTTGAAAAATATTGAGAAAACTGAAAAATAAAGAGAAATTACTTCAAATAAATACGAAATTTAAACAGTGAAAATTAACTGAAATCAAATTATACAAAAAATAATTGTTTACTATACGAATTCCCTCGTTGGCTGCTATAGTTTTTTTTTAGAATTCCCGCGATTCTTTTGAGTTTTTAACCAAGTTTCGTTATAAATGTACACAATATACTTACATTCGTTTATCAGTTTGACGAAACGTGGTTAACTTTATTTTTTATCACCAAAGTTTTAGTTTCTTACATGTCTTAAGATATCACAGTTACTGATCTGCATTACTGCAGATAAGTGTAGTATGTTGTTATTGATCCAACATGTGTTTAAGTGGATTTATTACTTTGTTCCTAATACAGTATCCATCTTATTCTCTTTTTTTCTGTTTAGCCTCCAGAATCACCATAAGTATTACTTCAGAGGATGAATGAGGATTCTATGTATGAATGTAAATGAAATCTTGTACAGCCTCAGGTCGACCATTCCTGAGGTGTGTGGTTAATTGAAACCCAACCACCAAAGAACACCGGTATCCATGATCTAATATTCAAATCCACACAAAAGTAACCGCGTTTACTAGAGTTTGAACCTTCAAACTCCCACCTTCAAAATCAGCTGATTTGCGATGATGAATTCACCACTAGATCAACCCGATGGGTTATCCATCTTATTCTAAAAACCTGTTATTGTGCTACTTCTATATTGGATAAAAAGATTCTGATCTACTAATGAATTGAGGGTAGGATGGATACATATCCATCCTACCCTCAAGTATTACCCCCAAAGTAGATATTTAGATGGAATCTAAATATGTACTTTGGGTGGTAATACTTGTTTTGTTTTATAGTCGTTTTATTTGTTGGTCATCCCTTATTAAGTACCTCATAGACCAGTCTGATTATTTAAAATTTATTCAAATAATAAATAAATTTATTATAAAAAATTTATTTATTATTTAAATAAATTTTAAATGAAATTACATGTCTGAATATAAATTTAAATGTCTGATTATAAAAAAAAAATTTAAATAAAAGCCTGAATTTGGGTTTAGGTGATCATATAGAAAACAGCCAACTCTCCTATTCCATACATACACTCTGTAAACACAGCAAAAATACAATACAAACTGTAAATTATGCTTTTATCCTTAGTTTTAGGAGTTTCCAAGATAGTGAATTTATAATAATTTTATTAAAAATATTTTTTAAATGTGAAACAACCTAAATTAAAATAAAAATTATAGCTTAATTCAAAGAAAGTTACAAAAATATTTTTTTAAAAGAAACTTTATTATCTTGATTGATTTGATTTCTCCATAAAAGAAATTTGATTTAGAGCAAATATATAAATTTACATTTTTTATACATGGTATGTCATGGACATAAAAGATTTACAAAAAGTTTGTTTTCCATGTAATGATGCTCAACTATATGTGAAACAATATTCAATATTAATTTAATATTCATTCTTGTGTTTGAATAAGGAGCAAACTTGTGAAAATATTTTAAGGAAGTTTAAAAACTATATATTTCTAATACATTGTAATTATAACTGTACTCTGAACTCAATTGGTAAAGATTTTAGCTGGCACAGAATTAGAAATAAAGCATTACATCCTAATATATGGCTGTGTAATTAGATCTACCGATCTGCTTCACCCCATATGGACTGTACCCACAGAAGAATACAAATCTTTAGCTCAGGGAACCTTTTCCTTAATTTACATTGTTTAAACTCATTTCTTTTTTGCTCAAGTGTAAACAGAAGTATGTTATGCCAGCATAACTTATTAGTAGTCTGGATTAACAAACAGTAGAGTTTTTTTTTATAAAGAATGTGATAATTTTTTAATTAAGTTATAAGTTTGACAGTTATAAGTGTTTTTATCAGTTTTTAAACAACCACTATTTCCCTTGCAACTGGTAATAATGATAATTAATCTCTAGTATTGTAATTACTTTATTATGAGTACTTCTTTATTTTAATGATTTTACAAGTGAAATGATGCAAGTTTAAGACAAGTTGAAAGTGTTGTAATTTATTAACTAACATTTATATATTTTTTTTAATTTGTAAGTAGTATTGAAACTTTAAAAAACATTGAATCATTTGCAGATTTGTGTATGATGTGAGTAGATTTCTGCACTATTCTTACAACTCTTAATGAACATTTGATCTACCGTATTTCTGAATTTAGTTATTTCATTGTTCAAATTTAATAAAAAATGCAGTTAAGTAATTAAACTTATTACATTTTTTATTATTCTCTAGTATTTATCACCTGAAATAAATATATTTTTATTTTAAATTTATTAATTTTCACTATGTAGAAATAAATTTGTATCTACATTTAAAAAAAGTAGCCTACTACTTTCATAAAGTAGGAATTACTATAAATATATATATCTAAAATTTATTAAATTAATTTCTATCATACAATAGAGATATAAAAATATAATTCTTTACAAGTGAATAAAACAAATTTTATTAAATTGCTATTATAATTTTTTCTACTCCCACCTTATTTATGTAATTTGATTTTGAAAGGAATTCTTCTACAGGTAATTTAAACAGAACATTTATTCTTTGAAAGCAGGCTGTGCAATCAATAAATTTTTTTTAAACTATGCTTTGAAATGATTAACCGAGCTAAATTTTATAAATATAATTTTTAAATAATACATTAAAATTAGTTTGAAAAATAATTTATTATAAACGACACACCGAATCAAACTGTATTACATAAAACGTTTTTTGAAAACTTACTTCAAAATATTTTCAACCATCTTTGTGACAATCCTCAGTAACCAGTTTTTTCTGCTGTTTTTACACTGGCATGAGTCGGTAACGAGTCTTTTATTTCAGTAATCATATTAAAATTGTTAGAAAAGAATTTTTAACTTGAATTTTGTCTATTCATTTAGTGTGTTTATATATTTTATAATATTCAAGTGTGTTATGATGTGATCATTTTTACTTTCCCAACTACACTTGATATAGCTGTAATAGGAAAATATATAGATCGGTAAAATAAAGATTGATCTTTTTTTAAGTGTGCCTTAAGGAGATATTAAAAAAATTTAACAAAAGAAATAAATTTAAATAAATTGTAAATAATCTACAAAAAAAAGTTTGTATTCCAGTGCTGCCAAGTCCAAAAAATCTTTTTTTTTCAGACAGACCTTTGTGCATAAGTGTGTGTACGTATGTATAAAGGCCTGTATTTGGTTTTATAACTCTGGGCAATTTTATCTAATTTTCTTCAAACTTTGTAGCCAGTTATTACCTTTGGGGGGAAAGGATGTATAAAATTTTTTTGAGAACTGGAAAAAGGAGTAGGGTATTTTGGCCAAATAAAATTTCAAATGTTTACCAGGTCACTTCAGTAAAAACATTTTTTTACAAAAGTTGAGGTTTTTTTATTAAGAATGTAAATTACCAAAAAATTTTATTTAATATCATCTCCCTCCACAAAAATTATTTAATCTTTCTTTTTTTAGCTACATCTTGTTTCAGAAAATGAGTTAATGGGAGTTTTTTGCAACATTATTCTCTACATCAATAAGCCATCAAAGTTTTTTTTAATATTCACCCTTCCCCCAAAAAGTAACTTATATATTTTTCTTTTTTTAACTACATCAATGGTCCTTTAAACCACTATAAAAACCTTTTGCGCCCATTCCACTCCAATAGTCTGTGGTAACAAACAGTATTAAAATTTTTTTGTTTAAGTGTATTCTAAATTTAAATCTATCTTGCAAGTTACCCGCTGCATTTTACTCATTACACTGTGTCACCATAGAGCTCTTCATGCAGCAATAACTGTTGAGAGGAGGTTATTATTTGTCATTAATGAATATGGCACACTAGACTCATTACAGACATCTCATGACTCACACCAATGCATTTATTTGTGCTTGCTGTGACTGCCAGCTAACTGTACACCACATCCTTATACACCATATTTGTTATGCGTCACTGTGTTGAAAATTTAAATTAGGGACTAACATTTGAAATGTTTTAGGGAACAAAATGATGATGTTATTGAATGTCTTATTATTTTTTAAGATCATGCATTTGTATTTAAATATTTAATTATTACTATTGTATGTTTCATATATTTATGCTATTTGGCATATGCCAGACAGTAATTTTGTTGTTTCAAGTTAGATTTTTAATATTGTATTTCATTGTACTTTTATTTTGCCTTTAGCATATGGCATAGGCACTTTATACTGTCCTGTATAAGGAATATTTTTCATTATGATACTGCGGATTTTATTGATGATTTTATTTGTTTTATCTTACTGTTATTTAATTTTTAAGTTTGGTATTGTTAACCTTGTTAAATTGTTTACTGTAGTAATGTTGTATCAGAACTAATAACAATACTTCATTGTGCGAAGAAAAAAACTTGCATTTAAAACGGAAAAATCTTAATTTTTTATAGTACTTCTTGAAAACAAATTAGCCAAAAAGTTTTTCCCCTTCATAGAAGAAAATTACAACTTTTTTTATTCAGACTTATTGCTGTTCTTTGTATTTTTTAAACAGTTTAAAAAAAATCTTTTTATAGATTTATTATCACCACTTATTGATTATTTTCTTGAAAAAGATTAATGCTTCTTGAGTACGTAAAATTTTTTTTCACAAATTTTCAAAATGTACTTTATTAACAAATAAAGTCACTAAAATAACTTAATATCTTCCTTGTAATTGATATATATTTTAATTACATCAATTTTTTAAATTTTGTAATTAATTGTGTGTTTTGTGATGCTGCTCTGATCAAGGCTTTATCAAGATTTCCCTTGATCCATTCAGACAAATGCTGTGGTAATTCTTTTTTTATCAGATAAAAAATATTTATAAAGTTTTCAGAATACATTTTTTTACAATGAAACAGTCTTTACTTCAAAGATAAACTCTTGTAATTTAATAGGCATTATTACATATATGTATATGTAATAGATTTGGTGAAACATTTGATTATTTAATATTAATTGAAAATTATAATTTAGAATCATATTATTTTTTAATAAATAACTTTAATTTTATTTAATTATTCTGAAATTTCTATTTAGTTTTATTTATATTAAAGTTAACTACAGAGTGACTGAAAAATAGAACCTCACAAGAACAACATATACACTGAGACATACATGCCCATCTTTAATAAAGAGCAAAAAATTTGTATGTTCATTACTCCTCTGATGTTGTCAGACAATATTCTCCCTAAGTCGGAGTTGGTCATTTTGTTTATTTGTTTTTTGTTGCCGATCATTTAATCACTCATTGGTTTGATATAATTCTTCTGATCTTAATTTGTGTACACATTCTCTAGTTTTAAAATTTTCTGTCTCTATATTCATCATCCTCTCTTAATCTTTTTATTCTTTCCTTGGTTTTAACATTTTCTTCCTCTTTATGTTCTCTTATTTTCACTTTTTTGAGATATATTTCTTCATGTTATCTTTCTTTTTCTTGCATGATTGTTTCTTTTTCATTTTTGATTATTCACTAAATAATCCAATAATTAAAACTGAATATTTTACACTGTAAGTTTGAAATTAACATTTGTAACCAGTATACAGGAGTTCACTAAATGAATTAGTTTAATTATTAACTTTTATTTATACGACACACCATAAATCTGAAACTTTTCTTAATCAGCAACTCACCAAGATACGAATAATACTGATCTAGTAATGTGAGTAATAAAGGGACTTTTACTCTATTCTAATATTTCATGTAAAATTGTTGGATTAATAATTGTATAAATATTTGATATTAATAAAAACTAATATTTCAGCAATTGTATAACTGTCCACTTTATTAAAGGATTGGAGGATCGTACCTCACTTTCAAATGAAATAAGTTTAAATGAAGTTCAGCAAATTGTGTATTTGTAATTTAGTAGGCAAACAAGGAAGTCATATAGTCACATCAGATTTTTTTTTACTTAATAGTTGCATTCCTCAAATAGAATTTTCTCCTTAATGAAATGAATCAATTTTTTATTTTTATTTTTTAAATTAATTGTTCAAAAAGTGCCAAATGTAATTGTTTTTAATTATATATGTATTATGTTTTATAATGTGTTAGGTCAAGCTACCTTAGCATGAGGTTACTTTTATGGAATGTTTTTTTAACTTTTTACTGGTTTAACAAATCAGTTCAAAAATTTATTTATTTTTCTTTTGATAGAAAATAAATAATAAAACACTATTTATAACAGAAATAATTTAAGCATTATGTAGATAACGTAATGAATGAAATTGTGCCATTCCATGGAGAATTATTGAGAAACAAATGATAAAAACAAAATTCTTAAAGCATTTGGTCTGAAATGTTAAGGAAAATTGTGAAAAATCTTGATCAGAATACCATTTCAAATTAAAAAGTTGATGAATGAAAAAGATTATATATATATATATATATATATATATATATATATATATTAAAGTAAATAATTTTAAAATAAAAATTAACTTAAAAAGATTTATACAAAAATATTTTTCAATTCTTCTTTAAATTCCAAGTTTCAGAAATTTGAATGAAAGAAAACAAAACAAATGTCAACAATTAAATAACTCTTAATTTGGAACCAACTTCATAAAGTATAAATTAAACAATAAAACAAATATTTTATTGTTTAGTATTTAGAGCAGAATTTTTGTAAATTGTGAAAAAGATCAAAGTATCCAGTAAAAACGTTCGGGTCTGTTTTGACCTTGAGTTTTTACTTTAAAAATTATGACATGTTAAAAGTACAACTGAGGAAAAAATCAAAATTCTTAGTAATAAACTTTGGATCCTGGTTAATACTACTCTTGACCAAATAATGATTTTATCATCAAAAATATACCGCATTTCAAGTATAATTGGTAAAAAAAAAGATTCAAAACTTTCAGTAGATATTTGGATCCAATTTGACCCCCTTGCTTGACAGCTACCTCATATAATATTTTTAATAACAGCTACAACTAGAGTAGCAGGTAAAGTATCTGAAATTATAAAAAAAAATTATTTAATTCTTAACCTGGGTTCTATGGGCTCCCTTTTTTTAAAGAAAGTTTCCATGTTGTCTGTAGTAACACCAAATATAGTTAGACTTTTTATCTTGAAAAATTGGAGTTTAAAAAAGTTCTTATTTTAAATATGTATCTCATTCAGACCCTTTGTTTTTACACACTTAAAGATTTATGTATTGGAGTAATTATTTACTTAAGTCAGTCGAATTTGGTGCAATATTCTTCAACATTACTAAAAAATTTATAGTTTATATATATAAAAAAAAAATAAATGTGTATCTTATAGTGCTCCCTGATCAGATAGCTTGAAAATCAGGCCAACAAGGACCTGATTATAATATATTATGTTTGAGGCAAATATTACATTTTTGAGTCAACGGGTTTTCATATTTGAAATATGAGGCAACAACAAATTTGAAAAAATGTTGAATATTCTTCCACCCCCAAATCCTCCAGAAATTTTAAATATTTTAATGAATACTTTCATCACATTAAAGCTCAATTTTATATGACTACAATTCAAAAAGTCAAAGCTGGCAGGAAGTCAGGTGATAAAATTAATCTCTATCTTGCAGGACTTATAATACTATCTGCATTTTGTCAAACTGATACACAACATTATATTATAGTCAGTGAAGAAGGCAATGACAAGTCACTTCAAATTTTTTCAGTTTTTCTCCCTACTAAAATAAAATCAATCTTTATTCTGATCAGAACATAAAAATACATAATATAGATCATGTCAATATAAGATTGATTTTATAAATAAATAAAAAATTATACGATAAAAAATAAACATGTTTAAAGTTCATATTGATTATTTAAATAAAAACCCTTAAAATAATGTTAAAATAAATATATTAAATATAAAAAATTACTTTAAAATAATTTACAATTCATGAAAATTAATTTTTTTTATGAAAGAATGAACAGTAACAAATGTGTTCATTAGCCCAGTGGAAATTGGTAGTGTGTGAAAAGATACCATGCCTGACCGGGATTCGAACCTATTACCTCCACATGAAATGCCAAGGTGCTACATACTCAAGGTTGGCAAAATTATTTTGAGTACATTTTTATGCACTCATTAAACGAGATGTAAATAAAAAACAATTTTTTTGGTTTTGTTTTTAATTAATGTTATTTAAAAATTTATCAACAGAATAACTTATTTTCCATAAAATAAAATCTTTTAGTTATATTTTAAAGAAATTGATAGGAAGATGTTTCAAATAATTTGGTACATTATTAAAAATGGCAACTGAAGCATAAGATCCTTTATCATAAAACAGTTGTCATCTAATTTTGTAAAGGTGTTTACAGTTAGATTTTAACAATAAGTGGCTATTGTTTTTAACAAAGATTGCACATTCGTAAATATAAACCCCAGGATAAGTGAACTAATTTAATTTTCTAAATATCGGCTAAATATATTGATAATCAAACTATAAGAATATGGTTTAAAGTGATTATAGCTTTTTTTTTACATGTTTCCACAGAACAGTTGTCATAGTAGGTGGCCATGATAATCATAACATCCATAAGAGTAGCATGTTTACACAACTCACTGATTTATACTGTGTTAACTGTGATAAGTGTGGGACAAGGCACCTATTAAAGATTTTACGTCTGAGACAGTGATTCAGCTGCTTACACTAGATATAGCACTATTTATAATCAAAGTTCATATTGAGATGATGATTTAATACTCTGTGTTGCTAATTAACATCAGAAAAATAATTACACGTGTATTTTTAGATATAAAATTAGTTATAACCAAATTATAATTAATATTAACTTATTAATTTTTTTTAAGGTTATACAAATTATGGAAGGTCCTTACCAGAAAAAAACCACTTATAGAGTCATATCTTGAAAACTCTGAATTATCACGAGTATTGGGACTCGTAGATCTAACTGCACTGGGTATTGCTTCTACATTAGGCACTGGTGTGTACATTGTGGCTGGTAGCATAGCCAGGGTGGCTGGACCTGGTGCCTGTCTATCATTTTTAATAGCTGGCCTTACTTCTGCTTTATCAGGTAAAAGTTTATTATGTACATATACTTATGGTTTTTAATATATGTACTACTCTTCCTAATATTGCCTCAAAATTTGATGAAAAGTTTGATAATGTTGTGTGATTTTAGTGTATTGATTCACCATGATTTAAAGTCTCAGGGGTTAAATTTCATTATAACTATTTATTTATAACGTACAACCATTTCAACAATAGGATACTGGCTGACATGTTCTTTTCTTCTGAACATATTATAAAAAATAAAAGCTTTATTAACATGTTAACTTTATCAGATTTATTTTATGTACTACTTGATGAACAATTGATTTTCTAAAATATTGATGAAAAATATATTAAAAATGGAGATCTGCGTTGTTTTTTCAAAACAAATTTACATTTTTTCATTTGCAAATGTGAATGTCTAGTTTATTACATGACTTTAAAAACATGCTATGAGGAAAATTATAGAACAATGGTAAGAGATGTTCGGTTTTATATTGATAGCAGTAAGAGGAAAAAATTTACTGTGAATACAAAACGAATTTATGGATAACTACTTGCAACAAAAGGCAAAAAATTAATATTTCAGTCAAATTTAAAGATGGCAATGTTAAAGTGGGACTCAAATCTGGAAACTTAAGTTATCTGATTTAGTGAACGTTTTTAAAACTCGTTTAGTGAACATTTTTAAAAAGAGAAATGTAAGTAAAATATAGCCCAAAACACAAAGGCATAATAATGTGTGTAATTTATATTTAAAATTTTGATTTTAAATAAATAATTATTAAAAATACAATGTTAGATAATATAATGAATCCTCATGATATTTTCGTTCATCAGATACAGTTATTTATAATTTATATTTTGTTTTTTGCTAAAATTGATTCATTTTTCTTGAATTCAACTGAAAAGAAATTATTGGGGCAGAATAGTATTCTAAGTGGAAGATGGAAATCCCTGAACTTACTGAGTGGCAACAGAATTATGTCATTATGATTAGAATAGAATAGTGTTCGCTTACATATCTGATAGCAGGTTTTGAAGAATGTATTTCTGTTTAATTGTATTATGTCTTTTAGCATATTGTACAAATCACATCTGATAATAAAACTGTATTTTGAAAGGTTTTTACTGAACAATAATAAATAATGATAGAATTGTATCTGTAAGGTAAATATAAAATTTATTTTTGTATAGATATAATTTAGTTATTTATAAATAAATTATTCTACTTAGATCATTACATAATTGTATGAGTACATTTTAGTAGTGATAAATGCACAATTCAGATCACTTCCAATATCCATTCACATCATGACATCCATTCACACCAATAGGTATGCTTTTCTTTCTTTTTCCTGTTTAACCTCCGGTAATTACCATTCAGATAATACTTCAGAGGATGAATGAAGATGATATGTAATGAGTGTAAATGAAGTGTATGTAGTCTTGTACAGTCTCAGTTCGACCATTACTGAGATGTGTGGTTAATTAAAATCTAACCACAAAAGAACACCAGTATCCACGATCTAGTATTCAAATCTGTGTAAAAATAACTGACTTTTCTAGGGCTTGAACGCTGGAACTCTTGACTTCCAAATCAGCTGATTTGGAAAGACGCATTCACCTCTAGACCAACCCAGTGGGTTTGGTAGGTATGCTACATGAGATAAAAGTAACTGTTTCAGTATTTGTCTTTAAGCATTAAGAAAAAGCATTGGAAAACCTTGATCATCGCAGGATCACAATAGACCAAAATTAATAAATATGAAAAAGGAAGTGATTGTTGTTCATATTAATTACAGTTGTGAACCAGTTATCAATGAAAAGTCTATTAAGACTTTCCCAAACAAATATTCTTATTTTTATTTTTATCTTTTATGACTACATAGGATCACTTTAGTCAGTTTATTATCCAAGTCTCTTTGAAGAGACTGTCCAAGCCTTGCAGTCCTTCCAGTACTTTTTCATGTGTTCTGATCTCTGTGCACTTTCTGGTGTTGAAATTGTTCATGTTGTGAGTTTTTTCTTGTGAGTGTGAAGCGAGTGTTGTTGTTCTTGATTTTTTAGTTTAATTTTATCTTGTCTATGGTGTTTTCTGTGTAAGGCTGATTTCCTTCAGATCCTCTCTTATTTCTCTGATCCATCTGCATCCTGTCTTAGTATTTTTCGACTTTGTACTGAACCAGTGGTTTCACAAGTCTCAAATCTTGCATCCCATGATGTGTCCAAAGAATCTTAGTTTCTTCTAATGCATGGTACAGTGATGGGTTCTAACTCGTTGTTGGGCATGACCCACTACTGCCCGTCTTTCTGATACTTTTTGTTGATACAGGTTCTTCCAATTATTTTTTTGATTTTCTGGAGTCTGTCTGTCTTTGATTGTTCGTTCAGGTGGAAGAGTGTTTCTGCTGGATAGGTGGCTTCCTTTTTTATAACTGTGTTATAGTATTGTAGTGTCTTATTTTGCATTTATGGATAGACATTTTTTATTGTAGGTGTACCAAGTTTATTTTGTGCTTTAACTAGTTAGTTTGTTCTTGTTTGGTTGAGGTTTTTGTTATTATTACTCCAAGGTATTTAAATTGGGTTACTATTTTGACTTTATTACAGTTTATGTTTACTTCTTTTAATTGTGTTGTTTTTAGGGACATTATTTTTGTTTTTTTGTATGATATTTTGAGGACAAATCTATTTGCAATGTTTTGAAAATCTAATTTCTGCTTTGTCAATATTATTTGCCAGCAGTGTCAATTCGTCGGCGAAACTAAGGCAGTATGCTTTGATTTTTTCGCCTATTTTTATTTTTGAGGAGATATTTTTTGAGCCATTCCCTCATTGTTATTTTCAGAAATAATAATAATAGAAGTGAGAGTTCATTGCCTTGGTGCAATCCTGTTTTGATCTCATGTTTCTGAGACTTAGCCTCTGAATTTCACTTTTTATTTAGTGTTTATGAGGGTTAGTTTTATCATATTTATTCATTTTGGTGTAGTCAGAGTGTCTTATAATTTTTAGTAGGGATTCTCTGTGGATGCAATCGTATCCTTTCTTGAATGTTATTACCATATCTGGTCAAATGTTATTACTCATGGATCTGGTCTGGACAGCTCATCCAGGTTCTGAAACCTCCCTGCTATTCTCCTTAGTTTTTCTTGAGCTGTAAACTGATCTTGTTGAAAATTGTTCTTGAAAGAATTTTGTGTGTTGTGTCTAGGAGTGAGATTCCCCTGGAGTTGTTAGGATCTGTTTTGTACGCTTTTTTGTGTAGCGGGTGGAAGAGAGCTGCTGTCTAGTGTTCTGGTAGTACTTCTCTGATTCAGATATTGACAAGCTGTTGATGAAGGGCGATTTTTGTTGGTCTACCTGCATATTTCCAAATCTGTACAAACTTCCGATCTTCTCCCACCACTTTGTAATTCTTCATCTCGCCCAGTGCTTGGTAGACTTCATTTGTAGTGGGAGGGTTGAAGTTTTCCAGTGGTTTTGTTATTGGGGTGCTGGTGTCGAAGTTTAGGAGTTCTGTTGGTTCTTTGCAATTTAGGAGTTTTTTGGAATATTTAGCTAGGAATTCCACATCATCTTTATTGTTTTGGGTAAAATTATGATTTCATCTTTCATTAGTAGGGTTGAGTTCATATTTTTGAAGGGAGCTGTTTTTTGAAGGTTTTCTGGTAATTTTTCCACCATTGATGCTTTTTATGGAGTTTTATTTGAGGCTCATTCTTTAGCGATTTTTTAAGACTGTTGACTAGGTCTTTGAGTTTATTCACGATTGTTACTTTTTCAGTTGCTTTTGGTAATTTTCATTCTTGATTAGTTGGGTTGGGTCTATTTTTTTTTTAATTTTAGGGGCTTGGTTTTGTTACTTCCTTTGGGTAGTGAATTTTATTTTAATTTTTACTGCGTAGTGATCTAAGCCTGTGTCTACTCCTTGGAGGACTTTCACGTTGTAGATCTTTTTATGGTGGTGTTTATCTGAAAACATGGTCTAGTTGCCATTCTCCTTTAGTGTAGTCAGGTATTGCCAGCTTTTGAGGTTTTCCTCTTGAAATATATAGATTTTGAAATTAGGTTGTGGTTTCTGCAGAGATGAACAAGTCTCTGTCCATTTTTGTTTTGTTTTTTGACAGGCCATTTTTTGATTCTGTTGCAGTATCTTCTTTCTCTGCCTAATTGAGCATTGAATTCTCCGATTAATTGTTTAATGTGATTTTTAGAGATGATATTTATGGTCTAGTTGAGTAGATCCCAGACTTTTCTGTTTCTTTACAATCTTTTGAAAATTTGTTTTTATTATTATTAGAGAGGGCATGCACATTTATTATGGTGTAAATTTTATTAGATGCTTTTAGGGTGAGTGCTGAGATTCTTGAGGATTGTGACTTGAATTCTTGTATGAAGTTTATTGTTTTGAGACTAATCAAAAAGCCTGTTCCAAACTTTGGTACACTTTTCATTACTCTCTTCCCAGGTATACCTTTGTAGAGCCTATACCCTTGAGATTCCATGGCATCTCTTATTTCCTGTAGTCCCATGATAAGAATTTTGTGTTGGTCTATTAGGTCATTTATTATTTTTTTTCAGTTTACCAGTCTTCATGAGTAAGTTTACACTATGTGTGAAAATGTAGGATATTTTCTTCAGTTTGAATTTGGATTTTGTATTGTTCTTGTTTGTGTATGCGGTGTTAGGGCATTCCAATGTTTCCAGTTGCATGTTATCTTCTAAGTGGTAGGCCACAATTTCCAAGTGCTGCCTTCTCTCAATTCTGGTGTTGCTTGTTTCAGCCGATGGAGTATTCCTTAAAAGACCTTTCATGTTTGACTGTAAAGGGGTCATCAGTGGTGGGACTAGGTCCTGAATTACAACTGTAGATGTGATCTAGTGAAGTGATAGTTGGGTATGACTTGATGATACTTGTGAAGTTAATGATGATTAAACTTGTGAAGTTTGCTTAGATTCAGTTTACTTGACAAATTTCTTCTATTTGTTCTGGATATATCCAGGTGCACCTTGTGGAGGCTCGATCTGACTTTTGTTAAAGTTGTTATTTTGGAGAAAAGTTAAAAAGTCTGATCCTAAACATTATGCCTAAACATTCTTATTACTGTTCTCTCAATAATCAATTCATTTTTAATAAAGTTATGATCTCGAACTTCTACTTAACTCAGATCATTACATATTACATGTTTGTATAAGATATTTCAGTATTATCGTATGATTTAATGCTATTACTGTTTAAAGATTTTATATGAATGAACCCTCCTCTATGAATCATGAGACCTTGCCGTTGGTGAGGGGGCTTGAGTGCTCAGGGATACAGAGTAGCTGGACCGAAGGTGCAACCATATCGGAGAGGTATCTGTTGAGAGCCAGACTAAGGAATGATTCCTGAAAGAGGGCAGCAGCTCTTTCAGTAGTTGTTAGGGGCGTGAGTCAGGACGACTTAAACGGCCGTATCAACATCACTCAGTCCTCTGAGTACTGCGCAGCTGAAAGCAATGGAAAACTACAGCTGCTTTTTTTTTTCCAAGAAAATGTGGCTCTGCATTTTCACATAACAATAATGGAGGCGCCTTCCTTGGTAAAATATTCCGGAGGTAAAATAGTCCCCCGTTCGGATCTCCGGGTGGGGACTACTAAGGAAGGGGTCACCAGAAAATTAAAAAATAACATTCTACGAGTCGGAGCGTGGAATGTTAGAAGCTTAAAAAAGGTTGGTAGGCTAGAAAATTTAAAAAGGGAAATGGATAGGGTGAATGTGGATATAGTAGGAATTAGTGAGGTTCGGTGGGAAGAGGAAGGCGACTTTTGGTCAGGTGATTTTAGAGTAATTAACTCAGCGTCAAATAATGGGCAGGCAGGAGTAGGTTTCGTGATGAACAAGAAGATAGGGAGGAGAGTGGAGTATTTCAAAACGCATAGCGATAGAATCATTGTAATAAGGATAAAATCAAAACCTAAACCGACAACGATTGTTAACGTTTATATGCCTACAAGCGCCCATGATGATGATGAGGTAGAGTGTGTATACGAAGAGATTGATGAAGCAATTAAACACGTAAAAGGAGATGAAAATTTAATAATAGTTGGAGATTGGAATGCAAGCATTGGAAAAGGCAAGGAAGGAAATATAGTGGGTGAATACGGGCTGGGCAAAAGGAATGAAAGAGGGGACCGACTTATAGAATTTTGCACGAAGTATAATTTAGTAATTGCCAACACCCGATTTAAAAATCATAATAGAAGAATATACACTTGGAAAAAGCCAGGCGATACTGGAAGGTATCAGATAGATTATATCATGGTTAAGCAAAGATTTAGAAATCAACTCGTTGACTGCAAAACTTACCCTGGAGCAGACATTGATAGCGACCATAATTTGGTGATAATGAAATGTAGATTGGGGTTTAAAAACCTGAAGAAAAGGTGTCAGATGAATCGGTGGAATTTAGAGAAGCTTGAGGAAGAGGAGGTAAAGAAGATTTTTGAGGAGGACATCGCAAGAGGTCTGAGTAAAAAAGATAAGGTAGAAAATGTAGAAGAAGAATGGGAGAATGTTAAAAAGGAAATTCTTAAATCAGCAGAAGCAAACTTCTGCCAAGGTAGAAAACCTTGGGTTTCAGACGATATATTGCAGCTGATGGATGAACGTAGAAAATATAAGAATGCTAGTGATGAAGAAAGTAAAAGGAACTATCGGCAATTAAGAAATGCTATAAACAGGAAGTGCAAACTGGTGAAAGAAGAGTGGATTAAAGAAAAGTGTTCAGAAGTGGAAAGAGAAATGAACATTGGTAAAATAGACGGAGCATACAGGAAAGTTAAGGAAAATTTTGGGGTACATAAATTAAAATCTAATAATGTGTTAAACAAAGATGGTACACCAATATATAATACAAAAGGTAAAGTCGATAGATGGGTGGAATATATTGAAGAGTTATACGGAGGAAATGAATTAGAAAATGGTGTTATAGAGGAAGAAGAGGAAGTTGAGGAGGATGAAATGGGAGAAACAATACTGAGATCTGAATTTAAGAGAGCATTAAAAGATTTAAATGGCAGAAAGGCTCCTGGAATAGACGGAATACCTGTAGAATTACTGCGCAGTGCGGGTGAGGAAGCGATTGATAGATTATACAAACTGGTGTGTAATATTTATGAAAATGGGGAATTTCCATCAGACTTCAAAAAAAGTGTTATAGTTATGATACCAAAGAAAGCAGGGGCAGATAAATGTGAAGAATACAGAACAATTAGTTTAACTAGTCATGCATCAAAAATCTTAACTAGAATTTTATACAGAAGAATTGAGAGGAGAGTGGAAGAAGTGTTAGGAGAAGACCAATTTGGTTTCAGGAAAAGTATAGGGACAAGGGAAGCAATTTTAGGCCTCAGATTAATAGTAGAAGGAAGATTAAAGAAAAACAAACCAACATACTTGGCGTTTATAGACCTAGAAAAGGCTTTCGATAACGTAGACTGGAATAAAATGTTCAGCATTTTAAAAAAATTAGGGTTCAAATACAGAGATAGAAGAACAATTGCTAACATGTACAGGAACCAAACAGCAACAATAACAATTGAAGAACATAAGAAAGAAGCCCTAATAAGAAAGGGAGTCCGACAAGGATGTTCCCTATCTCCGTTACTTTTTAATCTTTACATGGAACTAGCAGTTAATGATGTTAAAGAACAATTTAGATTCGGAGTAACAGTACAAGGTGAAAAGATAAAGATGCTACGATTTGCTGATGATATAGTAATTCTAGCCGAGAGTAAAAAGGATTTAGAAGAAACAATGAACGGCATAGATGAAGTCCTACGCAAAAACTATCGCATGAAAATAAACAAGAACAAAACAAAAGTAATGAAATGTAGTAGAAATAACAAAGATGGACCACTGAATGTGAAAATAGGAGGAGAAAAGATTATGGAGGTAGAAGAATTTTGTTATTTGGGAAGTAAAATTACTAAAGATGGACGAAGCAGGAGCGATATAAAATGCCGAATAGCACAAGCTAAACGAGCCTTCAGTAAGAAATATAATTTGTTTACATCAAAAATGAATTTAAATGTCAGGAAAAGATTTTTGAAAGTGTATGTTTGGAGTGTCGCTTTATATGGAAGTGAAACTTGGACGATCGGAGTATCTGAGAAGAAAAGATTAGAAGCTTTTGAAATGTGGTGCTATAGGAGAATGTTAAAAATCAGATGGGTGGATAAAGTGACAAATGAAGAGGTATTGCGGCAAATAGATGAAGAAAGTAGCATTTGGAAAAATATAGTTAAAAGAAGAAACAGAATTATAGGCCACATACTAAGGCATCCTGGAATAGTCGCTTTAATATTGGAAGGACAGGTAGAAGGGAAAAATTGTGTAGGCAGGCCACGTTTGGAGTATGTAAAACAAATTGTTGGGGATGTAGGATGTAGAGGGTATACTGAAATGAAACGACTAGCACTAGATAGGGAATCTTGGAGAGCTGCATCAAACCAGTCAAATGACTGAAGACAAAAAAAAAAAAATATGAATGAATTTTATGTTTTAAAGTTGCCTTAGGTCACGTGACCATTGTTTGATGACCAATCAAGTCGCATACTCACATATTATGTTAGTCATAATTTGCAGTCTTATATGATGTTGGTGATTTTCAGTATCCATTACAATTAAAAATTTACTTATTTTTTAATTTTAAACTAAACATTTTTTTTTTTAAATCTGCAGGTGGTGTAAATGAGATTGTTATGGTTTTAATAAATCTCTATTGGGTTCTGACATATTCTAAGTTAATATAATTTATTTATACCGTGTTTTGAAGTTTATATGGCTTATTTTATTTTTTTCAATTATAAAAAAGATTTTTTGCTATTTTTAGGATTACATTTGATTTAAAAAATTGATATTTATATAAATAAAATGATTATAAATAAAATAAGATAATTATTTTCATATTATCTAAACTAAGAAAAATTCTTACTATTTAAAATTTATTAACTATTATGTATGGAATTTATTACAGTATTGTTAGCTATGGTTTAATTGCATGAGGCAGCTAATAAAAATCAAATGAATTAAAACTATACGTGCTGAAATCAAATAAAAATATCAAATTACCACTTAATTTATTTTAAAAATCTGTATTAGAATCTTTGAATCATTATTACAGGGAAATAGCTTTCAACTATATAAATACTTGTAATTTCTCTAATACAAGATACATTATCGTAATAAACTGTTTCTTGAAACTAAAAGTTTAGTATGAAGACATTATTAAAAAAAAATATTAGAAAAGACTATAAAATGAATGAACTTGAATTTAGGCTATTTCACATTGATGAATTCTTATATAACTCTATTGGATGATATCATTATTTTTTGTTTTTAAGTTTTAGTTTTAGGTTTTTTATTTTTTTTTTGTATTTTCTACTATTTTTTCTATTTCTTGTAATTTTTTTTTGTATTTGCAAACCTGACTGCATACAGATGCATTGGCATCTCTGCAGAGTACTGTTGACACAATGTCTATAGTATGTAACCAGGTATTAAATAAAAAAAAATAAATTCATTTTATGCATTTTAGTAAACCTTACATTAGTGCATGAGAATCAACTTTATAGCTTGCACCGTTATAGCAAAATTTTAGTTTGGGCGGTCATTTTGAGGTCAACCTGATGGCTGTTTGCAGCCATTTGTGTATTTTTGTAATCAGAATATTGAATCAATTGCAGAATAACCTTCATACAGTTTTCACAGTCACCATTTTTATAAAACTATTTAATGCAGAATGGATGATTGGCACCTGACTATTGTTCCATGTTTACTAAGTGGTATTAAACGACTGACAATATATCAAGTTCAGTGCTATCATTCAAACGTTAAATGAATAACCAAGCTTTTAAATTTTTGCTCTTCATTGATGCGCCCTGTATTTTTTGTTTATTTTATGATGTATGTTGTTCAAGGTTATTATTTTATTATTATTCAAGATTATTTTAATAGTGTAGGGGAAATTTTATTAGGCCTTATGATAAATAAATCGATTCAGAAGAAAAACTTTACAATTTTTTAGATTTAATGTAAAATAAATATCCATAGATGGAAATAAATTGAATTGCAAATAATTCTGATATTTTAACATATATGAAATATTTCATTTATATTAAAATTAATGTTAAAATAAAATATAATGTTAAAATTAATAATTACATTGATTATTTGTTTATCAGCTTTTTTTTTTGTATATTATATCTGTTTTTTTTGTCAGCTTTATGTTATGGTGAATTTGCAGCGAGGGTTCCTAAAGCTGGGTCAGCCTATGTATACAGTTATGTGACAATGGGAGAACTTGTAGCATTTGTAGTCGGCTGGAATCTTGGATTAGAATACGTAATAGGTTTGTAAAATAGTTTAATGTAAGTGTCAGTATTGTTTTAATTTTGTATAAGGTGTTAGGTTTGAGCTTTTTTTAAATATTTTTTTTTTTTGCTTCATGAAGAATAAAGATGTAAATAAATTGTGAAAACCTTAGAGTGGTGTGTAGTTTTTAGTACTTGGGTTATAAGTTACCATTTGATAAAAAAATACGTGACAGATTTACAATATAAGAATAGTACATTTAGGAATTTCTAAAGATGTGAATGAATGCATAAGTTGTGATGTAATTTTAATATGTGGTGAATCAAAAATGTTTGCCTCCTTTAATTAAAACAGGTACTGCCTGTTGTCTACTGCCTTATTTTGTGCTTTGATTGTCTTTTACACAGCTATACTTCCAGCAAAAACAATAGTGATAAATGTTAGATAAACTTGTCCTTTTTTAAAATTTTGGTTTCTGATATCAAAGATCTTTTTGAGGATAAGCTATGTTTTTTGTGACATAAAGGGTTTTTACACGTGGAAAATATGTCCGGTTCTGATTTTATGTTTTACCTTTACTGTTATTTTATTTTTTTTAAAATGCTATTCGTAAGTATTTATTTGTAAAAATATTATTTGATTTTTTATTTCATTGTTTTTTATAAACGCAGTGCACTACTATACTAATCAGACTTGTTATTTATTTCATTAGGTTATATCAACATGTTCTGATAATTTCTATTTATATTTATATTTTAAATTTGAGTTGTTGTAATATTGCTATTTGTTTACATATAAAGTATATAGTATTACAAATATAGTCTTTGGTTACTGTCTTTAGAGGAACTTTTTATATCATGCTGTGTGTGATAATATGTATGTGAATATTTACTAGATAATTTATCTGAAGGCAGGTCAAATTACAGACAATTTAAGTAGTATGTGATCTACTGGCTAATGAGATCGACATCAAAGATATAGCCAGGGTAATGACGTACACCATTCCTGAAGTACTTGATTGAGGAAGTAGGACTGAAGAACTGGAAAAAGGATAATGATGTACACCATTCCTGAAGTACTTGACTGAAAAAGTAGGACTGAAGAACTGGAAAAAAATAAAATTAAAGAAGGAATAAGGGAATATCCAAAACCCATAGAGAATATCTCTGATTGGAATAGATTGGGATAGTTTATTGCCTGGATATTGTCTACGGCATACTTTATATAGTATATCCCTGGTTTAAAACTGCTTGATTTCACAATAATGACCGATTAATAATGGCTTTTTTAAAGAAAAAAGATTAGTGACTGACAGATTGTGGAAAGAAAAAGGATATGAACTGCTGTGTTCTTGTACTTTATACTGTCTAACCGGTTTAATGAACTATTTTTGTGGTATTTGTCATATCTGAAAATTTCTATTACTTTGCATCTGAGTTATGTTGCATAATGAGCAGTTATCTATCTTCCCATCATATCATATAATTATTTAGTTAATGCGATTACAAAAAAATATTCAACATGTTTCAAGTGTGGCAAAATTGGTTATTTGAAAAGGAATTGGAAATGTGTTTCTTGGAAGCGAATCAGCTTCTCTCATGTGCTAAATGAGCAAATTAATATTTTAACAGTATTGAGCGAGATTTGGGTTCATCTTTTTAGATCGTATGAACTAAAAAGAGTGACATTTCTAGGAAAAGCAAACTTTTTTTTTTAGAAATCAAGATCACGGCTACTGTTTGTCAAATTCAAAGGGCTTTGTTTATCCCACCTTCTTTACTACTCAAAAAATATCGGTTCACTCTGTATTTTTCACTCATTCAACTTTGTAAAATGAAGTCGGCAAAACAATTGAAATAGTGAGCTAAAATTAAGTTATGTCGCTGTAACACAACGCTTTTCTTCATAATACTATTTTATTGAAGGCAAACAATTTTTTAAAATTACAAGATTGTTGAAGCTTTGTGGAACTGATTTGAGGAGCATCTGAAAGACTTCTTTGATACTGAAGTTAAGAAACTCCCTTAACATAGAACATGCAGTATCGTTAAGGGGGACAACATTGAAGTATAACAGATAATAATTTTGATTCTTTTGTAAGGAAGATTTACATAAAGAAAATCTTGTTTATATTTCAACTGTCCTATCTCAAGAAGTTTGATATTCTCCATAATACTAAACACGTAAAACTATTTAAACTTTTTATTAATAAATTAAACCAAATTCATTTAATGCAATGTTTCAATTACTTACATCGCACCATTAATTGAACAAAACATTTTGTAAAATAATATACCGGCATAGGTATATTATTAACTATGACATCGCTTATTGTATGAAGTCCTGCAAGATGATGTAAACAATTTATTAACTATGTAAACAAAATATTTTGTGAATTAAATTGTACAGCTGAATATGAACACAATAAATGAAATTTCTTGACCTCGTTACAAAAAAAAATTGACAAAACACACTCTCAAAATATGCAGAAGATCAACAGCGATTCATTCATTCACAACGCTTCAAACCACCTGACCTCACATAAACTATCTGCCTGTGAACTATTGTGTAAAATGACACCGGTAGGTTGTCACATACAGATCGTGGATACCGGTGTTCTTTGGTGATTGGGTTTCAATTAACCACAAATCTCAGGAATGGTAGACCTGGGACTGTACAAGACTATACTTCATTTATATTCATACATATCATCCTCATTCATCCTGTCATCCTGCATTCATCTTGCATACCAATACCTTAGCGGTGGTTGTAAAGGTTATACAGAAAAAGAAAGAAAGGTTGTAGCATGTAAGAATCAAATAGTATAAAATTTGTGCTGCATGAAAGCGGATATGACAAATACTCGCTATAATTAACAAAATATATTAAAAAAATTTCAATCGAGTTAAACTACTGGACCGATTTACGCGCGGAAAAAAGGGAAATAGGTAAAAGAGATAAAATTAAAGATTAAATTTTGTGAAGTTCCGTAATTTTCATTTTTTTAATGTTTTATCAAACATTCAATCGTACTCATTTAATTGATATATTTATATACTTAAATCTAGCAGTAGCAATGAGCTGCCGGGTCTGCTAGTTTACAATAATTTTTAATGAAGAATTTAAGAAGCGATTATGACAGTGAGATTACAATTACAAAATCAATAATATTCTTTAGACAAAGATTATCTTCGTCTAACTACAAAAAGAAACTAATTTGTTTCACAAAACCCTGCAGCAAACCTAAATATAACAGTACGATGATTATAATTTAATCTAATTTAGCGGAATTCATCCAAGATAAAATCTTCTCTTTATTTTTAACATAAAAATGAAGTAAAAATAACTTGTAATACAAAAATTAAATAACTTTGTAATACAAAAATTAGATCGTGATAAAATTATATATTTTTCTTAAAAATTCGTACTTAAGAAAGTATATTTATTACCTCTATTTAAAACTTCATGAAGTAAAACAAAAAAAAAATTGCGCTATACTTCATTTACATTCGTAAATATCATCCTCAATCATCCTCTGAAGTAATACCTTAACGAAGGTTGTAAAGACGAAACAGAAAAAGAAAGAAAGTTTGCCGCATATAAGATTCAAATAGTATAAAAATTTTAGCGCATAAAAATGGGTATGACGAATACTCGCTATAATTAACAAATCATAATTTTTATTTTTTAATCGAATACAATTTTTTCAAGCGTTTGCATCTACTCTATAAGTCTTCTATCAACAGATTATTTACATCTCTTAACTTAAATGTTGTGTTATTACTGCCGGTGTAGCCTTTGATGTGTGCCGACATCAATTCTATCTGGTTTAATTTGCAGCGGTATAGAGGAAGAAGCGACACGACAATTTTTTAATTTTTCTATTTCATCTACTTTATAATGAATATAGAAAACTTTGTTTATCTGATTTTATTAATCCGATAAGTTCTACTCTTAACGTATCTTCCGTGTACACGATTTTCGTCGATTTTAACCGTTCGGCAATTTCCGATTTTCGGGTCGAAGCTTTTGGAATTTTTTTCAATTTACAGTCAACGGTACGGTATTATATATTACTGTGATGGAGCCTTCAGCAACAATCTCGAAAATTTTTTTAATTCGCCGCATAAAATTGTCAACATTAATTTATCTTGGTACTCTTGGGAAGATGTGGATTCAAATATCCATAAACCACCTTTCAAAAACTCATTTTCACTTCCTATGTGCATTTCTATTAATCGTTTACCTTTTCTAGCCGGAGTTTTCATCCCGTTTGACAAACCCTTTGTAAAAACGTTTTTTGCGCTCTTTATTTCCTTATCCACCCACACTTTTTCCTGTACATGTACACCCGATTGCCACAAAAACAAAGGGTAAATTAAAATTAATGAAAATAATACCGAATAAAACCGTTATAAAAATATACTATAAATCTGTATCGTACAGTATGTAGTAACACGATAAGACAGACTGAAATATTTCTTTCACCGACTGAATGATGGTGTGAAGCGCTGAAGCGATGTTAGATTATTAAACTTCAATAACAAAGACTCAAAACATTTTCATCAGCGTGCCATGGCGCCAGACAAGTGCTAGCTTACACGTTAACAATAAAAACTGTTCTTTCACGTGGGAGTAGCAGAACGATTCAACCTAACTACCGGGATATAACTCATACACGCTAATTCATATTTATATTCGCTTTTATTATAAAATCAAATGTATTTGTGATCGACTCTGCTCGAATGCTCTGACTATTTTAGCACTCTCTACTCAGCGGCCATCACCAATATTTACATTCTTGGTGTAGGAATTTTCTTGATGTAACAACATTCGACCCATCCCTTTGTTTATTCAAACGTAATGGTTTTAAAACATCTATTATCCTGAATATTTTTTTTTGATTTCAAACTATCTACTCCGTTCTAAAAATTCATTCCGTTATTCATTTATTACATCTATTTTTACCGTTTACATTCTTCCTTCGTTTTCATTTACTCTCTCTCTTTCCTTTTTTGTATTCTTGCACTTTCCAGAAGCGCTTCTCTTTAGACATATCTCTTCTAGAACCAACTTTTAATCTATTCATAGATTACCTATAAAAAACTCACGTTCTTGATATATTAAACGATTAGATATAATTCATCTATATTTTTCTACTAAAATGACTAAGTAATATAATGCAAAATGTCTAATGCCGGTGGTTCCCAAATTTTTCTTTTGATTCTTTGTGCCTTTGAATCCAGATTTTCCCAAGGTTCCCTATGTCAAATTTTAACAAAGTACTCACTACTCGTGAGTTTGGTGAAAGTAAATAAAAGTCATTTAAAAAAAAATTATCACAGCTCAAATAGATGTCGCATCCTATGACATTGAATTGAAAATGGAAATAAAATTATGAAAATTGTGTACTATTTCACAGCGCCCCTGTGAGGAGATCGTCGCTTTGCAGGACGCAAAGTACCACGCTTTGGGAATCACTGCTAATGATATATTAAATAAATTTTGTTTTTTTTTTGTCGTTAAAAAATTAAATAGCGTAGCATAATTTTCACTACTGACCATCATCAACAAAAACATCACTAATAGTAAACATATCGATATTTTTCAATATTATGTTTAATGTTTATAAGAAACAGTTGTGAAAAATATTGGTCGTGTAAAAGAGGTCATTACAATTTGCTCAGCTAGTTTTTAATGTCGGTGTAATTTACGTAGTAAATACGGATAAAGATCGGTTTTTATTTTATTTTTTTAGGTACAGCCTGTGTAGCTCAAGGCATCAGTACATATGTTGATTCAATTTTTGGCGATGTGATATCTGATTTCTTATCTAAATCATTACCTGTAAATTTACCGTATTTATCATCATATCCAGATGTTTTTGCTTTTCTCATAATGATGTCATTTTCAAGTAAGTACTATTAAATTTAAATAAATTTCTTCTAGTTCTTTGTTTGATTAAGTACAGTATTTATTCTACTTTACTGAGTATGGAGATTGATTTTACCGTCAAATGATTTTTACTAGTAGAATATTGATCGGTCGCTATTTGGTGATTCTTAATTAATATTGATATCACAATATGAGCGTGTATTTGAAGTTATGCTGACTTTGTATCGGTGTTGTATCGGTTTTTCATACTCGTGTATGCGGTGAGTCACAGTGGTGAGCGAGTTTGTTTTGAATACTCGTAAATCGGTTAGAAGCTTTTAAATGGATTTGTAATTTTGAAAATGGAACCTTAATTTTGCCGTTTCTCTTACTCCGAAGTATTAAGCCGAGTTACACAATACTTCTTTTCAGATTTGATAGAGATGGATGCAGTTAGGAATAAGATATTTTTTTGAAGTAAAAATAACTCATTTATAGACACAGATGTTTAGATAAATCGTAATTCCTAATTTATTAAAAATTAAAAAGCCGTTTACCATTCAAAGAATATTCTTTGGTTTGAAATATCTATTATGTTTAGGTCAACTGATACGTGTATTTTAAGGTAGATTATTAATTAAATGTTATAGTCGCTAAGAGTAATCGGTAAAATACTAGAAAATAAATACGGACAAAATTTGGGAAACCGGCCATAAGGACTGTTGATGAACAATCCGTAAATTGTATTTCATGTTTGGTATCGGTTGCAGGATTTGGTAAAAAAAATGTTATCTTAACACTTGGACATAAGTTGTGTAAGTTCTTAATTTCCTGTTGTTTGATTAAAATAGCAGCATGTATTGAGCAAGCTGAAAAGTGTGGCTAAGTATGATCTAGATTTCATCTTTAGGATAAACATGAATGATATAACTAGGATTTAAGGGTGTGATGTGGAAACAAGCAGTTAATGCAGCATTAGAGGAGCCTGAGGATTGAAGGAAATGGTATGGCAGATTTGAACTGCAAAAAAGTGCATACGCATAGTGGTTTTATGACACTAAGGGTATCATTCACTAACAATTTACTCTTGGTGATGCGATGAATTCTGACTCTAAATATAATATTTTGATGCACTTGAGAAAAGATTTGCGATCAAGTAATCCTAAACTTTATGAGTCTTTACCTAACCTTTTGACTTCAACTTCTTCCACAAAATGAAAATGAAGCCGGGTGGTTGATGCTTTGATGCTTGGAAGATCTCTGAGCACACTTCAGTTGCTGGACAGCCTTCTGGTAAAGATTCTGCTGATGATTTTGGCTGAGGAGCCAGGCCAAATGAGCAATAGTGGAGTTTTATAATGTACTTAGCAAAAGAAAGGATCGCTGAGAGAATCTAGACCCCTGCTTGGATTTCTCTTGTATTATATTTTTGTTGATGTTTTTGTTTTGTTTCAATGTTACTGTGTTGTTATTGTTTCGTGTAATATTTTTATGTTTCGTGTTATGTGTTGAACTCACTTTTACCTTTTACCTTTTACGGGTAGGTAGTTCAGTTCCTTGTTTAGTTAAGTCATTTCAGTCTTATTTAAGACTTGGTAAGATGTGTTTTGTTTTGAGTCGATTAAATAGTAGTACTTGATGGGAATGTCACTCTGGCAGTTGCATCAGGGCTAGAAATGCAGGGGGTGGCAGAGGGTGTCTTTCCCTACGGGAGTCAGGATCAGCCATGGAGGTGGTTTTGAGTTCACTGTATTCATTTATGTGAAGTTTATTTTGCTGGGAATGGTGGCTTTTTAAAGTAGGATAAGTTTATATATTTTTTTAGACTTAGTCCTGGAACTTTCTCACGCCACCCTAATGGCATAGAAATTTCGACTAATAATTCCAGAGTCTGAGCCGGTAGTCTACTTAAAAAAAAAAAAAAAATATATATATATATTATACATATACACACATTAATATCACTAAATAATATTACAATTTTTTTCCCCAAAATCACTGTAATTAGGAATCCTAAAGGAGATATCATTTTACTTAATATCTCTGATCACGGTACTAAATGATATAGAAATAAAAAAATCCCAGTGTCAGAGGCCAAGAAGAAAAATAAATCAATGAGTATTAAAACAATAAGAGCAACAACATATAATAAATTTCAATACGAAAATGATAGGATATTAACCTTTATAAATTACAACACATACAAAAAATGGTACCAGTAATTTTAATTTTTTTCATTTAATAATGCTGAAGATTTTTACTAATTTTTAAGAATTAAAATTTTCTTAAATATTAAAAATTTGTTTAATAAATTTTTGTTTCAGTTTTATTGGCATTTGGTGTCATGCTTTCTTCAGGTTGTAATAAAATGTTTACATCTGTAAATTTAATTACAATAATAATTCTTATAGCTGCTGGAATATATAAAGGTGAATTAATTCACTATATTAATTATTTATAGATTTATGTTTTTAAAGTACTCTGAAAATCAGTGGTTTACTCTGAGGTCTCTATTGTCATATTCATTACATTGATTCTTTATTTTATCTATTTCTGTATTTTAAATAATTTTTTCAAGAATCTAAATATCTGAAAGAGAGTTTGTAATGTAACTAAGAGATTAATTAAAAAAATGTTTTCTAACTGGAATCCCCAAAAAAGATCACACAAATTTCTATGATCCATTATTTACTTGAAACCCAATAGCTACATCCCCATAAGACATTGGATGATGTCAGATGATCTATTTTGTTTTATCAATTTTTTTTAAAGAAATAATAATAATTTATTCTTGAAATAACCTATTTCTGAAAATGTTAATTCAAATGAAAGATAAAATTGAGCTGCTTCAAAGTAATAATGACTAAAAGAAAGTCTCTTTAGATTTCTTTTAAAAAAAGGAGGGTGCTCTTATTGAAAATTCAAAAACAGCAGGTAGTGAGATTAGAAATACCAGTTTTGTTTTCAAAGTCCTTGGGTAGACAAAGAGATAATGCAGTCATAAAAAATGACTTTGATATTTGTCAAGTACAATTCTTTAGATGACTTGTGAAGTTTTAGATGCATGTGTTTAGTTGCTTGTTTTTGGCAATCGAAGAAAGCAAATGTTTTGAATTTTCTGAAAAATAGGTAAAACTGAAGTTTGAACTGTTATTAGTACTTTATTTTAAAAGGTTTAACTCGAGGGACATACAAAAAGAGTTAGATTCCAGTTTAAAGGATTTGTCACTTTCATTTTCAATGGTAAAAAAGTGGGCTGCAGAATTTAAACATAACTGTACATCTATTCAAGATGATAAATACTTGGAATTCCCAAAAACTGCTATTAGTGATGAAATTGTCACAAAAATCCTCAAAGCTGTATTAAATTATTGATACTTTGATAAACTGTATCCATTACATTTCACACAATATTTTTTTTTGTATATAAAAAAAATGTAAAAATATACAAAAGAAAGTGAAAATGTTTCTATATGCAGGAAAAGTCATGGTTATAATTTTTGGGGTTCTCTTGGTGTGGTGCTTATAGACTACTGGGAAAAGGCAGGATTGTAAGCGGGGAGTATTACACCTCACCACTGGACTGATTGAAGGGTGATATTCAGGCTGAATGTTCACACATAGCCAAAAGGAAAGTATACTTTCAGCAGTATAATGGACCTGCACACATGTCTGGGGCTGTTGCTGTAATACTTTATGACCTATGCTTTGAGGTACTTCCACATTCATCAGATTTAGCTCCCAGCGATTACTTTTTTCCCAAACCTTAAGAAATAGTTTACTAGACGAAGATTCACTTCAAATGATGAGATCAAAGATGAGACACTACTTATTTTACAGACCTGGACAAATCGCATTGTAATGAGGTTATTAAAAAGTTAGACAAATTGGTAGGTGACTTGAAAAATTAAAAAAAAATTTCTGAACATTATTTTCTTTCTTTGTCAGTCCAAGAACATTCAAAACGACCCTTTTATAATCAAAAACAAAATTATTTATTTATTTACTTTTACAACAACAGACTGTTGCCTTTTAACAGTTGCTAATATACGTTAATGAATTTTTGTAACATTGAAAAATATCATACCTGACTGGAACTTGGGACTTTAATCAAATACTACCATTTTGCCACAGAGATAAAAATAAATGCGGAAGTATTAAAAATGTAAAATAGTTTTTGATCTTGGGAAAATGTTTAAAAATATTTTCTGGGAATTATTGATTATTTAATTATTATAAAGTACAGTATAATTGAGTAAATCAATCCAGACAAAAATACAAATTATTAAAAAATCTAAAGTTAGAGGTATGAGAGGTTAGAGATTAGAGGCCGTGGTATAAGATGGTATTAACATATATGTATCAATAAATTATATTGTAAGCATATTCATTGTTATAATAATACTATTATAATAATCTTCATGAATGTTTACTTTTATATTAATCATCATGAAATAAATGAAAATTGTCTTTGAAAAATTATACTGTATGAACAAAATGTTTGATGGAAAAGATTGAGTTTTATACCATACTAGTCAGTCAGTGTTTGCTTTGCTTGCCCTTCTCGACTAAGTCTCCCTGCTGTGCCCCCACTGTGCTAGTTATTCTCATAGTTGTGGGAATAATACTGAAATAACAATTAAAGTCTGGAAAGCTTTCTTTCCTTCAACATTTCCCTTGTTCTTGACATGAAAGTTCTGATATACTTCTACTGTAGACAAACATATCCCTTTTCCATTACACTGAATACCTTATATCTCAGGAAGGGTTCAAGGTAGAGAGCTGAAAATCAGATATGTTATAAAATGCATATTTACATCGAAAAATGAAAACAGAAACAGTATTAGATTTTCATCAAAGAGGAAAAATTCACAACTTCAGCCCTGAGGGAGAGGACCTCGAGCTATGGCTTATAACCTTCCGTGAGATAACGCAATGTATACTGAAAATTTGAAAGCAACTGGTCAGTTGGTTCCAGCGTGATGTTTTTGCAAATGGACACAATCACCACAAATTTTCACATTTATATATTAGATACCTTGTCTTGAAAATTTCAATTTATTTAAAAGAAATCTTAGGAGTTATGATAAATAATGAATAAAAAAATACCTATTTTCCCTCTTTTTGTGATGTGCTATTTCAAATTTAAAAAAGTGTTTTAAGTATTGTTAAAGATAGTTCCTTATTTGCCATCTTGATAATTTTATGAAAACTTTTCAATATAACAGAAATTAAATAAAATCAAAAAAAATCTCTTTTTTGGCTTATTGTGTAGATAGATTTTTTTTTCACTGAACAATGTATTTTAATAATATTGTTCTTATTCATACGTCATTTCAAGTAATGACAACATGGAAAAATTGCCATGAATTTTTAAAATAGAATTTCTGCTGGCAATCTCATACTGTTATGGAGTATAGTTGCATTACATTGCTTCTCAGCAAAATTGCTGTGTAGACAAGTAATTGTATAATGCCTGCATTGTAATACATGTTTATGTGTAGTATTATGTCTTTTGTAATAATTGGTAGTGGAGTTTTCTAAAAATTCTAAGGGAAAGAATATGTTCCTTCACATCCCCTTTACTTTTCTGGGTATAACTCTATCGCTACTGCAGCAGCATAACTATGTAGGGAAAATATATCAATTGGCCATTGTTGCCACCTGTAGTCCAAAAATAAGTTACAGAAATTTCTGGAAGATGTAAGTACTTACATATGTACGTATGTGTTTTGGCCTGTATTTTGATTATATCTCTAGACTGCTTAATGAAAATTCTTTGAAAATGGTTCTACAAATTTCTGTATAAAAGCACTGATGGCATTCAATTTTGAGCAAAATAAAGAAGGAGCACTCATTATTTTGAATTTTAGACATTATTTATAGTAGTGATAGAAAATTGAGCTTTAGTGTGATGAAAGTGCTTTATAAGTTTTTTAAAATTCCAAAGTTTCAAGTCAACTATATTTAGGAGGAAATATATTTCTAAACAGTTTTTGCTTCACACCTTGAAAATTCATTGACCAGAAAAGTTGAACTTGGGCACAAATATTGTCTTATTTGTAACCAAGCTTTGGCCTAATTTTCACCCCGTCAGATAAAGGGTATATATATTATATATTATTCAACCCCGTCATGATATACATATTATAATCTTTTGAAGTAAACAATTTTTTTAGCCTTGTTGAATTACATTGTGCCAAGTCAAGCCGAGATGTGAAGTAAATAATAACTTCAATAAATAAACTTTTATGCCATAAATATAACAGGGCTGATTGAGAACCATATCTAAAATATCAGTTTTTTAAATTTTAATTTTGAAAATTGAAAATCCAATTGTATGTAGTATTATTGTAGATGACGTGGTAACTTTACAAAAAAGGAGCTTGCATAAGATTCAACTTAAGAATTAAAAATATTTTTTAATCTTATCTAATTTCTGATACTTTATCTGTTTTTCAAGCTGTGCTATTATTAAAAACATTATATGAAGTACCGAGTAGTTGTTGAGCAAGGGGGTCAAATGGCACCAAAAAGTTTTTAATAAATGTTTATTTCTCAGTTGTATTTTTAATAATGCATAATTTTTAATGTAAAACATCATTTGATCAAGGTCAAAGCAGAATCAAATTTTTTTACCGAGTACTTGGATCTTTTTTGCCCCTAAATATTCCGATTAATATGATTAATATTTAATTTTAATTACTTACGATGAATTAATATGAAATATTAATATCATTAATATTTCATAATTAAGTCATTAGTATTTAAAAACCCTGCAGTGCATTTGAGATAAAAATCTGTGCAGGGCAAAGTCAAGAAAGTTATGAAACCCTTTGCTAGCTTTTTTTTTTTGCATTCCGTTGTTAATTTAAATTATCTGTTTGTATAAGAGTATTGTTAAAAAACATTTACAATGTTCAGTGAATTAGAATTTTCACAGTTTTTGTGAGCTGAAGTAGTTGCTTTTTTTTAAATCACAATCATATTGAAATTGATTGTTAGAAAATTTATTTTAAAGCTTAAACAACAGTTAATGGTGTTTAAATACACAATTTTTTAAATAATCTATTAATAAAGTTATGAAACATTCAAATTACATAACTGCAAAAATGTGAAAAATAGTTATTGTTTGCACAAATTTGCTATTTCTCACTAAAAGTTTTCTTTTAATAAATTGAAACGCTGAGAAATTATGGAGGTAGGCCAAAACCTTTGGAAATGGTACATGACACCTGGCTCAAGGCAGATAACATTATGATGTGCTGCAGTGTATTGTGATGACGTTGTTAATACGGTAATGATTGATGAAAATTATTTAACTGACAAACTGAACTAATTTGATTTTTTGAAAAATATGTTTCATTTATCTAAAAAGGGTTTATTTCAGTATTGCGTATTGACAAAAGTGATGTTCTAACCCATGACAATGATAATGCTGATATTTGGCTAATAAAATGCATTGACAAATGTATGAATATTTACAAAATTTGAACTTCAGACAAATTATTTGATTTTAGAAAATAAAAGGTTGGCATTCAGTGAGACATTTATGAGAGTAAAGAAATAAAATTTTCTTTAAAAATGTCATCAATAATTGTTACACAGAAAATCCGGGCTTCTGCATTTACATTTAAAATAATATTAAAACAGTGTTTACCAAATAAATTTGTTTCAAAATACAAATACTTCATATTGTTGTTCTTTTCAAAACTTTATTTTCCTTTATTTTTTGAGGAGATTAGTAAGTAAGTGCATCTTTTAAGTAAAGGTATTAATTATATACCTCTTTGGTGGCACTTGTGGTTAGTCTTGCTTGGTCAATCTAAGTCAACTATTTAATGTTATGTATTCTGTTTTTTCTTATTCAACTACAAAAAAAAAAAAAATACATGTAAAAAATTTTAACTTTTCTAAGCCCCAAATTATGTATTTTTAAAAAAAATTTATCGACAGTTTTTTTTTTTTGAACTCCTCTGTTGGAAGATGAGAAATTTTTCTTATTATTGCTGTTTGGTTCAAGAGCCCAAATCTAGTGTTTGTCAAATTATATTCTCAAAACCTGAAAAGTGTTTAACTTAAAACTCTGAACAGAAAACAATTTCTGAATTAGATAGAAGCTTAAATTTTAAGTTAATTTAAATAACTTTTCATTAATTTAATGAAAAGTATTTTAAGTTTTGATCAGTTCAATCTTTGTCTATAAAAAGTGTTTTGATATTTTTAGCTGATTTCAACAATTGGTTTATAATACCATCTGATATACCAGAAGGTAAACAAGGTGGTTCTGGAGGTTTTTTACCATTTGGTGTGACTGGAGTCATTAGTGGAGCTGCTAAATGCTTTTATTCTTACACTGGATTTGATTGTGTTGCAACAACAGGTTCATTTATATTTATATATTTATTTTACTGAAATTAATCTTTTTAAGATTCATATTATTCCTCTGTATTGTTAACTTATATTTAAATTCTATTAAATAAACCATCTAATACAGAATAATGTGATAAAACACTAGTTTATGTACTTATTCATTAATAATATCACTGAAAACATTACTAAAGTCTACTATAAATAAATATTTAAACCAGCATACAAACCTAATAACAACATAATAGAATATTTAAAAAAAACAGAAAAAAATAATAAACAATGTGCGTGGAATTTATAAAATTAATTGTACGAGGGTTATTTTTTTTCAAGGTCCGATCGGTCACGAAATTAAAATCACTGTGAAAATAAAAAAAAAAGTTATTTGTAACAAGTACTTACATAGTTACGTTATTTCTCTACATAGTCGCCACTCCGATTTAGACATTTGTCGTAGCGTGGTACCGACTTTCCAATACCCTCGTCATAGAACGGGGCCGCCTGTGTTTTCAGCCATGTTTCTACGCACACATATTGCGGTACTTTTCTTTTTCCTGTTTAGCCTCCGGTAACTAGCGTTTAGATAATTATTCAGAGGATGATATGTATGAGTGTAAATGAAGTGTAGTCTTGTACATTCTCAGTTCGACCATTCCTGAGATGTGTGGTTAATTGAAACCCAACCACCAAAGAACAGCGGTATCCACGATATAGTATTCAAATCCGTGTAAAAATAAATGGCTTTACTAGGACTTGAACGGTGTAACTCTCGACTTAACCACTAGACGCGTTAACCACTAGACCAACCCGGTGGGTAGCCTTGCGGTACTGAAGTCTCTACTCACAATGGTGTAGAGAGCTGACCTTGAAATTTCGGGAAACGAATCGCTCAATACAGAAATTGTGAACCCACGATTTTCTCGAATCGCCTCATCCACTCGCTCAACGAGATCATCGGTTGACACTTGCTTCCTTCCCTGACCGCCTGCATCATGAACATCTGTACGTCCTGTTTTAAAGTTCCTGCACCATTGTCGCACTTTGCTCTCACTCATTGAAGTTTCACCGTACACATTACTTATTCGTCGATGAGTTTCAGCCGCATTACACCCCTCAGCCTGAAGAAATCGAATTACCGCACGCGCTTCACACTTGGCGGGAGATGCTATTGATGTAGACATGTTTACGTGCTACCCCTGCGTGTTCAGAACTACACGAAGTGACGCAGCGTAATTGAAGGCCATACTAGAGACGCTGCGCAACACATATGGGCAAAGGTTCATTCGTTTTTTGCGCGGGTTTTTATTTCGTGTCCGATCGGACCTTGAAAAAAATAACCCTCGTAAATATTTTGATGGTATTTATATAGGAAAAACAAATAGATCCTTTAAAACTAGATTTCTTAGACATTATAGAAATTAAAATAAATTTATTAGTATGGCAGATCATATAATAAACATTCTATTTCTGATATTAACACATATTTATAAAGTAATAAAGGTGACATAAAATTAAATTAATTAGAGAAATATTACATATATAAATACACACAAAATTTCAGTTTGATAAACCATCAGACAGTGTTTGAGGGAGACAGTCTTATAAAAACTGCAGCAGATAGCAGCACTTGTGTAAATTAATATGGAATTTTCATTATTTTGGTATTTTTATTTTAAAATTTTTATAATGCAATAACAGAATTATTTCAATCATGACTCAGGATTTGGGAACCTGCAAAAGTACTTTCATGAAAAATTAAGGTAAAATATGCCGTCTTATCTCAATGTATCTGTACTAGGTAGTTTATTTAAACCCACCAGTTTGGTGTAGTGGTGAATGCGTCTTCCCAAATCAGATGAATTGGAAGTTGAGAGTTCCAGCGTTCAAGTCCTAGTAAAGTCAATTATTTTTACACGGATTTTAATACTAGAACGTGGATACCGATGTTCTTTGGTGGTTGGGTTTCAATTAACCACACATCTCAGGAATGGTCGAACTGAGGTTGTACAAGACTATACTTCATTTACACTTATACATATCATCCTCTGAAGTATTATCTGAACTGTAATTACCAGAGGTGAAACAGGAAAAAGATAGAAAAAGAAAGGTAGTTTATTTAATAAAATATATATATATATATATATCACTTTGGTGGTTTATATTCATATAATACACACACCATCATTTAATTACCACAATAATTAGACAAGTTAAACTTACCTTATTAATTTCCAGTAATTAATATTGCGATGTTCTATCTTCAGTTGGTATTGAATTCTATAACTGCATTAAAATATATTAGTTTATAATTTGTCATTTTATTACAAATTATTTTCTGTTTTGAAATTTTGAATTGTATTATGTAGGTACATATATGTAAATTTTGTGTCCAGTACTGGAATGAATATGTGTATATATATATATATATATATATATATATATACTAATAATTTATTTAAATTAAATTTTTTGTAGTCTATATTTCCTCTGTACGTAAATTCTAATTACAAAATATAAACTTATTCAGCCACTCTACAAGTACAGAAATGAAGAACACTTACCTTACTTTTCTCTTTTCATCAAAGCGCTTTCAGGCCTCATCTTCAGTAATGTTTTTTAAAATTATTTATGTTTTTCTCTTTTCACGTTTACATTTTTGACAAGTTAAAATTTTTAGAACAAATATTTGTTGACTATAAATATTTTTAAAAAATGTTAAACGTTAATAATACTTAAAATTTCCTTAATATTTTATCTAATGTTAATACAGTACTGTACTGATTATCTGATTTTTTTATTTAAAATTTCTTGCCAATGTATTACCAACTTAAATAATATTTATAGGAATGTATAATCCATCAAATTCTGTCTGCAGATTTATTTGGCTGAATTTACATTTATATCTTTATATGTAAAATCTTTCTAAAATTTCTAATTTTTTATTATTACTTTCATATTCAATGTTTACTTTTTTAATTATTTCTAAATTATTTTCCAAATTAGTTATATTATGTTTGTTAATTATTAAATAAATGGTCTGCAACATTTGAGAAACCTTTTTTTTTTTTAAATGACCCTGAATGTTTTTAAATCTATCTTTAAATGATCTATTGTTTTTCCTGTATATATTTTCTCACAATTATTGCACTTTGTTTTATAAATACCAGAAGAATCATATTTATTTTTTACTATTTTATTATTATAATACTTATTTTAAATGTTTTAATATATGATTATCAGTTTTATAAGCAGGTTTATATTTTTTATTATTTTAAGCATTAATTAAGTTTTCTATAATTTTATTTATGTAGGAGTAGTTTATATAAATATTTTTATTATTTATATTTTCGGGTTTTAATGTAGCGATGTTTGTTTTATTGAAATATTTTGAATTATATTTTTTATATATATTATCAATCAATGAGGTATCATATCCATTTTTTATAGCTATATTCTTTATATTATTTATTTTGTTTATAGTTTGTGTATTTTATTGCTGCAGTAACCCAACTAAAAAATTTCTAAGAATTACAAAAGAATTTATATTTAAATATAAAATTATATATAATATTTATATATAAAATATATTTAAATACAAAGAAATATTTTATTATAATAATAAATTTAAATACCATAGTAGATTATACCCATATAAACCTTATGCCCCAAAACTTACCGGTCTGCCTAAATAATATAAAGAAGGTATCCTTGTGAGACCACTAATCAATTTTAAAACTGCTCCTAGTTATATAATTACTAAAATTATTGATAAAATAATTAGATCAAAGATTAAATTAGAATATAAATATAATATAAAAAATGAGTACGAATTAATTTATAAATTAAATATAAATAATAAAACAAAAATTATAAGCTTTGATATAACTAACATGTACCCCAGTATTTCCATTGATTATACAATTTCATTAATAAAAAACAAATTAATAAATACAGGTGATGACCAAAAGAATATAAATAATAATTAGAAACATTTGTAAACAAAATTATTTTGAATTTAGAAAACACCTTACTTATGGGTTACTCCTTATCTACAAGTATAAATTTATCTACAAGAGTTTGAAAGTAAAATTGTCTCTGGTATAAATCATGTGCATAAAATGTCATTATAGGTCAGATAATAGATGATCTTGTAGTTATATATGACCAACCAAGTATAAATAATAAACACAAAATAATTTTAAATAAATTAAATTCTTTTCATGAAACATTGAAATTGCATATATAAAAATTAAAATAGAAAACAAGTTTGTTTCATCTTCTTGAATTAACTCACCTAGAATGTGAAAAAAACTTCTTTTCTATTTTAATTTTTTAACAAAAGCTTTTTTACAATTAATATATATATATATAATTTATAATTTACAAACAACCAGATACACACATATGCAAAGTAAGATTGACCTGACCTTACCTTCAAGCCAAGTGTTAAAAATTCCTTCTCATTCAATAAGGCCTTTTCGGATATCTCTGATCCATCGTCAATTATTAAGACACTAATCAACAAAACATAGAGGTATTTGGTCTCCAAGGCTAAGACTAATTAAAATTGTTATTTATTTAGCGTATGGCACAAAAATATAACACCAGTTACAGTCAAAATTACAAATAAAGATTTAACAAATTAATATATGCTACTGATTCTGGAGTCGCCATCAGGAAATCTTCAGGATTCCCTTCATAAGCTGTCCCAGGGCAAACTTCTGTGATGTGTCTGACAGTTTGATTTTCACCACACTCACAAAGGGGCGTCAGTGTTTTACCCCATTTATACAGGAAATAGGCGCACCTACCATGCTGATTCTGTATTCTGTTTAGGGTTGACCATGTCTTACGTGGCAAATCAAAACCCAGCGGCCTTTGAGTAATACATGGGATTTGGTTATTGTGCTCTGTGGTCCATTCTCAACGCCAGGTGTCAGTTAGGTTAAATCCGTCCTCTGTGGCAGCAATTGCTGTTTTGATAGGTGGCTTTCTAGATCGAAGACGACCACGATTGGCATCCTCAATGTCCTCATGTATTGGCAAGTTATGATTGTCCATAATCTTCTTGTACTCTCTTACAAGAGCGTTCATACGGCGCAAGTTCGGAGGTGGTATGTGGCTCAATACCAGGAACCATTCCACAGGAGTAGACCTGATAACCCCGGCAATCATTCTCATAGTGTTGTTAAGTTGAGCATCAATTCTATGAACATAAGGGCTGTTAAGCCACAAAGGCACACAATATTCAGCAGCCGAGAAGACCAGGTTCAGAGCCGATGCTCCCCACGTCATTCCACAGAGCTATGTATGATGTTTCTCGCTCTCAATTTCCCTGCAGTTTTCATTAAGTGCTCCTTAAATGAAAGCGTTCTATCAAGTGTCACGCCTAGGTATTTCGGTGTCTTGTTATTAAAGAGCCATGTATCCTCGAATAGAATTTTAAGCTCCCTATTAGCAAACTTGTTACTCAGATGGAAGCATGACACCTCTGTTTTACTAGCATTCAGTTGGAAGCGCCATCTCTGGAAGTACTTTCCCAGTTTCTCCAGGTCGGACATCAGGACCTCCTCTGACTCTTCAAATGATCTACATTTTATTGTTAGCACCCAGTCATTGGCATAGCCATGCTTTTTAGATCTTGTCTTGGCATGTTCGAAACATAGAGGCTGATAAGGAGAGGTGCAAGAACCGACCCTTGTGGCAGGCCGTTCTTGAGTTTCCTCGGTGAGCTTATGTCGGATCACATGATAACTTGGAACAATTCATTCAGTTCAATTGCTATAACATCATATATCCTTTGACAGATTCTGTTGTAGATAAGCCTTTTTAGTAATTTTTATGTCACTGATAGCAATACTATAGGCTTGTAGCTCTTAGATAAGTTTGCTGGTTTCCCTGGTTTTAAAATGTCTACTACCTTCAATTGCTTGAACTCTCTAGTCATGCTACCGGTCTGCATTACGTCAGTGAAGAATCTGCCCAGCCAAAGTTTTGCGTATTTTCTGCAGTTTAATAAAAATTCCGGATTGATACCATCAAAACCTTGGTGCTTTCCCTGGAGCAACATCTTTGAGCGCTAACTCATTCTCTTCAAGTGTAAAAGGGTGAGCGTACTCAGTCTCTCCTGCCTTCCTCCTCAAGTTTCTTAGTTTGCGTTTTATCTCAATTGTGTGCGCCCTGTCTCTTGGTGCTCTGGATGTTGCCACTGTGTGGGATGCCACGGTGTTTGGGGAGACACCTGCTTTTGGTCTCTGAATAGGAGATCCGCTTCCTAATTTTCTTAGCAGAGTCCATGCATGACCACTCAAGGTCTGAAAGTTCAGGCTTCGCACCGTTTCTGACCATTTCTGTTGTCTTGCAGCACCGAGGCTATGGAGAAGCTTGTCTGCCATCTCTTGATCGCCTGACTCGAGGAAGCTTGGTTGGGAGAGAACTTCGCTATTTTGGGACCACCCTGGGATATATTCTCTGCGAAACCCTCTAGGGGTGCACTTCTTAGCGGTACTTGTTACTGCTCCAATAAATCTGCTCTAGTTTTTGCTGATTGGTGTTATCCAGCCTAGGCATTTATCCAGATCCCTAGAAAAATTTTTCCAATTAGCTTTTTTGAAGTTCCATCAAGGGTGGGTACAGAAGTCATGAGAGAAAGTCGAGTTAGTACCTGCCTCTATAATAACTGGATGGTGCTGGTGCTGTTTAATTTCAATTTAGTGAATCACCAAATAAATTTTGAACAGGATTATATATTTAAGTTGGCTTTAACATCTGATTAACAGATTTAATTAGTCTTACCCTTGGTGACCAAGTACCTCAATGTTTTGTTGATTATAGTGTCTTAATAACAGCCAATGGATCTGAGAGATCCAAAAAGGCCTTACTGAATGAGAGAGAATTTTTAACACTTGACTTGAAGGTAAGGTCAATCTTACTTTGTATATGTGTATATCTGGTGGTTTAAAAATTATAAATAATTAATTATATTCAACACACAGGGTGACATATATGAAAAATTAATATAAAATATATATATATATATATATATTTTATTAAATCATTTATTATTGATTGTATTCACATTGATGCATGTTTCATTCTATAAATACTGGAAATTTACTTACACAGATCAATCGTACACTTGAAACAAGAATTTTACAAATTGGTGAAGTTAAACATAAATAAGAAAAAGTTAATTATTTAATATAGTCAAACATCATATACAAAGCAAACACAGAATAATAGTACAAATTAACTAGTAAGCAATAATGAAACATTCTGTGTAATATTTTAGGTGAAGAAGCTAAAAATCCACAACGATTAATTCCACTAGCATTAATACTTACATTACTTACAGCATTAATCGCTTACCTCGGAATATCCACGTCTCTTACGTTGATGTGGCCTTATTATGATCAGGTACGTACATATAATATGTTCCTGTTTCAATATTACCTATTTTGCAGGGCTAAAATTTCTTAACTTTTCAGAGCGTATGAATTAGATGGTTTAGGAGTTCTGGCTTTATATGATTAGCACCTCAGCTCTATGATGGGATTTTGTTCAACCATTGGTTTGGAAAAGGAGTCTATGGGTAGGTTTGCAGTTATCCTGAATCAAATCTCACAAATACCACGATAGCAGTAATTCTAAATCTCCACACCCTTATCTAGTGGTTTTTCATTGTAGAATCTAGAAAAGATGTATATCTAGTAGACTGCATTAAGACCAAAATCTAATTCTCTATCTAATCTAATTTCACTGTCTGTTATAGTGGACTGATGTATGCATGTGGCTTTATGTATTGCTTATACTAAATGCATTCATCTGTTTGACTCTTTTATACCATGATTAAATCTATAGGAACTGTAGATGAAAATTTGAATATTGAGAGAAATAAAATATCGATGTATCATAATGGATGAATACTTTAATGTTTATTTTTACCATATTTTTGAGTAATAATATCTCATATTAATGATTTAAAGAACTTATTTCATTGTAATATTTATTATAATGCAGAATTGTTAAAGCATTTTTAATTTGATCATGAGCTTCAGATATGTTCTTACTAGTCAACCAGGAATCCCTCCTATGACACCTATAAAATATTTATTGCTTTTGGTAATATTATCTAGTATCCTGTATCGCTATTACTGAAAATTATAACTGGGTTTTTATGCATCACTTTTATACCAGTTGTCAGTGATTACATGTATGATTTTCTTTGAAGCACTGAGGATCTCTACACAAATCTGTTGTCTGTGACAAATTATGGGCTGCTTATTTTGTAGTTCAATTGTAAAAATAAAAATCCTCTTTGAATTTAAGTTTCTTTTTTGTCATAGATTAACCTTTTTTTTTTATTAAAAGAATTCAAATGATTTAGATCCTTTGACTATGAAATAGGAAAAGAAAGTGGAATGTAGGAAGCAAACAAAGATTAAGGAAAAGTGGTTTTTGTTTTATTCAAGAGCAATCTAATCATTAAAAAATTTCTATTGGCTTTTAATTTTTTTTTGTTTTTTTGTATCCTTCTTAGTTACTGATTGTTATTCGTTCAGAAATACATTTCAAGTCATAAATGGTTATTTAAGACTTATATAAAAAATAAGATTTATTTTTATTCTACAGAGTGGTCCAAAAGTTGCAGTACAGCCTATTATTTCAGAAGTTGTAAAGAGAATGAAACATTTGGATACACCAACGAAAATTAGGTATGAGGGGGCCACCTTTAGGGAATAACACAATAATGGCTGCCATTTTGAATCGCCATCCATTTATTTAAACGGGTAAGGGATCATGTGATGTATCAGGACAGATTGAAATTTTACTAGGAATTCATTTCTCCAATCAGATTTCACATAACTGTTACAGTGTAGAAGGTATTGGCATCCAAAAGTTTGAAAATTTTATTCTTTGCACGTGACATATGATGGCTTTGATTAAGGAAGAGTGAATTGAGGTGATCCTATTGAGGTGATGTCTGGTGAACAAAGCAGTAGAGTCGTTGCAGCAGATTTCAACAGGCACCACCCAGAGAGACCACTGATTTCGCATAACACTGTTGCATGTCTCATATCCAAATTCAAGGAAACTGGAAATGTGTCTGACAGGCGACGTAGTGATCATCCCAGATCTTCCGCTGATGAAACAACCTTGACGATGGTCTTGACTGCCTTTGGGAGGATCCCACAATGCAGCACTCGATGTCTTGCAAGTGAAATTGGTCTTAGTCGTTCCTCTATTCTGTGTATTCTTCATAGCAACAAATGGACCTAGTTAAGGTGCAAAAACTTTCAGACCCAGGACGACCCAGACAGATGTGTCGAGTTCTCTACGTGGGCATTACATCAATATCAGAACAACCCTACATTCCACAGCGTATCCTATTCAATGACGAGGCAATGTTTTATGTCAGTGGTGAGGTAAACCAGCAGAATCACCGATATTGGTGTAATGAAAATCCTAACTGGATTGACCCATCCAATGTTGTTAGAGATGTTAAAATGGAACCCTTAATTCCGAGTAATACTTGGACATGCTGAGAGATACTGTCTTTCCTTCCCTTTTAAATGAAGATGGAACATTCCCTTCGTTTTTTCACGATGGTGCTCCGCCACACTTTGGGCTAAATGTTCGTCAGTGGCTTGATGTCCAATTGCCTGGGCAACAGATTTGTGGCATGGCCCAATGGAATGGGCATGAAGATCACCCAACCTCACACCTATGGATTTTTATTTGTGGAGGCATTTGAAGCAACTTGTTTACGCAAAGAAAATTCGTGATGTTCACCATCTGCAACAAAGAATTATGCTGTGCTGCATGGAAATTGCACCAGAAGTGCTTCTGCAAGTAACTGCTGACTGGATTAAGCGACTGGAGTTATGCATTCAACAAAACGGTTAACATATTGAACACATCATGTAGCCCTCCAATGCCAATTTTAGATGCCAATAACTCCTACACTGTAACAGTTACGTGAAATCTGATTCCAGAAATGAATTCCTGGTAAAATTTCAATCTGATTTGATATGTCACGTGACCCCATTCCCATTTAAATAAATTGAGGGTGATTCAAAATGGCAGCCATTGTTTTGTTATGCCCCAAAGGTGGGCCCTCACACATAACTTACGTTAGTGTATCCAAATGTTTTATTTTCTTTACAACTTCTGAAATAATAGGCTGTACTGTGACTTTTGAACCATCTGTAGTGATCATATAATGCAATAGTTTTGAAATGCCCCTATGAGATTTTTATAATTAATTATACATTTAAGTGAATAAAAGTAGCGACTACTTTTTTAAAAATGTATGTATGTATGCTTTTTTATACATGAGGGTTGTTCAGTAATTAAAAAGGCAAATGATAATGATAGAAAAACTATTTAATAGAATAAACTGAAACTGTCTGTCGCTCAAGTCGGCATTCCTGACAAAAAATAGCAGCTCTTTGAAAATAATTTTTATTACAAGCCCTTTTGCTTATTTCAAAATGTCAGATTTGCTTGAAATGTACTGTGGAAGAACAGCGTGGTGTGATATCTTTATTTTCTAAAAGTGTGAAACTACTGAAAATTCACTTGTGGATGTTGAAATGGTGTGTGAAAAAGGGTATTTACAGTGCAAATTTTTATAAGTAAATTGAATAATTTATATTGCGTGTAACAAGTGTCATCAACTTTCATTGTAGCAGAAGACCAGTGAAAGTTTTGACTGACCCTTTGCAAAATTGCATTAATGATCATATTTGCAAGGAAAGAACAAAAAGATCTGGGAAATTGCTGAAATTTTTAGTGTAAATATCGGCACTAAATTAGTTTAGTGTAAATATCCACTATCCATGATTAGCTGAATTACTGCAAATTGTGTTTGAGGTGGGCTCAGAGAAGATAAACTGAAAATCACATAGACACCCGAATTAATATTTCTACAAAACTTAAACGACTTTTAGAAGGTAATGCTTTTAACAAAAGTAACTGGGAATTTTAAATTGCATTGTAATGAAACTTTGATTCATATTTTGAACTGGCATTCAAATGTGAGAGGTTGGAGTGGAAACATCTGAGTTTGCCTAAAAAAAAAATATTCAAAACCTACACGTTAGTCAAGTAAAGTGATGCTAACAATGTTTTGCAACTATAAAGGCCCAATCTATTTTGATTACTTGAAAGAACAACATACAATCAATGGTGAGTAATACTATGACTTGCTAGAAAATAAAGTGAAACCTGCAATAAGAAGGAAAAATCCTGATTCTCTAACAAAAGGTATAATTCTTCTTCGTCATAACACCTGCACCTGTCCAATTTAAAAAAAAAAAACACTGGAAGCTATTCAAAAGTTGGTTTTGAAGATGTTGTCATACCACCTTAGAGTCGTGATGTCTGACAAGGATTTTTTTTTGTCAATCCTCTCAAAGAGTTTTTACATGGACAAGTCCAGCAACAATGAGTAGGTCAAAATTGGCTTAGACACCAAGGGGAACACTTGTTTACTCCTGGAATAAGACATTTCACAGAAAGATGAGATAAGTATCTAAATGTAGTTACCAGGGGATTATGTTAAAAGTAGTCTTTTAGTAGAAAAGTTTCATTGTTGAAACTTATGTTGAAAAGTAGCATTAGTTTCATTGCTGTCTAATAAATAATAATTTTTCCTCTACTAATTGTTGTGTGATTCTCTTATAAATATTTACAGTACTTAATAGTGTGATTATTTTTATTTCAGAACATTAGAGCACCGTTTCCATATGCATTTGATAAAACTGGTTTAACTAGTGTCAGGTGGATAGTTATAACTGGAGCATTGTGTGCTATGTTTGCATGGTTTGTGGAAATTTTTTTATAGTTTGTCAATATGCATTAAATTTACACAGCTTATTATATAATTTATGTTAAAAATCACTAATATGATTAGAAAATGTTTTTTTTTTTTTTTTTTTTTTTTTTTTAAATACTGAGGTTTCTTTTTAGTTTTATTTTTAAGCTATATCAATTATTAAGGCCATTGATGAATATGTCAGGGTAATTTATTATATATATTTCTCATCTTACTTGGTAAGTGAAACCAGGATGTTCCTGAACATCAAACTTTGATTTACATATTATATCTGTAATTAATACGAGGTGAAGTAAACGGTACTGTTTCACTTGATACTTTGAAAACACTTAGATCAGAACTATTCTTAGTATTTTTGACTCTTCAGTAATCTTATGTTAGATTTACCGTAATTCTTGCATTACATGACACGCCTTTCTTCAAAATTTATGTTAAAATGAAAATTGTTCAAAATGAGGTATGAAAATGATCTATATTAATAATGAAGAACCATATTAATAATAACATTAAATTATTTTTTATATTAACAAACATAATATACACTTAAGTAATGATAATTAATAATCCATTGTTACTAATATTGTTTTGTTATCTACTACCACTTGAAAAAAAAACAAGAAAGATTAAAAAACTAATGAAATATGTACAATTATATTTAATAAAAATATAAGTAAAATAATTAATGTAATTATTATGTAGGAATTTATTATTAGGAATATGTATTATCTACATAATTTTCAACTGGTTTTTGATTGTTTGGTACTTCTTAGGAACTAGGCCAATGAATTTCCATCTATTAAAACACTTCTAATAACTTATAGCAGAGTACAACAAATGTCAACTTTATGATCGACTTGCAACCATTAGATTAGATTTTATCACATAATAGTGAGAATTATAGTATATCTTTGAGACTGATAAATGATATACTAAATTATTTAAATATTATTATTGTAATAAAATTACATTGAAAAATAGATATAAGAAAAAACTTTTCAAATTTTGCTGGTTACCTTAACCCATACCTATTACCAATAATTGGTAAGATTTCTTAGTTTGCTGTTGCAGCATGTGTTTTTTCTTAATAATTACTGATTATAACACTACAATGTTTGATAAAAAAAAACTATATTAACTATTTAAAAAACATTACTTATTTTTTTCCCTTTCTAAAGCAGTAAGTGCTATTTAATCAGATAATAGTTGTAATTCTGCTACTGTAATGCTTATAAATAAATTATTCTTTAACATAAATATTATTGTCTTATATTTTTACATAAGACCGTTATGCAGATACAGGTGTCCTGGGAAGTATCGGCCAAATTTAAGGGACTGATTCAGGGCATAACAGTAAAAAAAGAAAATCATTTGGACAAATGCTATATCTCGTTTCGCTTTCTCCTTCTCTGGAATTTTGTGTTTTTTTAATAAAAATGTACATTTTAACAATGGATTGATATATTTTAATAACATTTAGTGTACATAACCTAACAAGAACTATAAAATAAATTAGTTTGTTGAAAATTCCAAAATGATGGATGTGCATTTAAATTCTTTAATTATTATTATTATTATTATTATCTTTTATGACTGCATAGGATCATTTTAGTCAATCCATTACCCAAGTTTTTTTGATGGGACTTTGGACCTTGTGGTTCTTGCAGTAATTTTTTATATATTCCGATCTTTGTGCCCTTTCTAGTGTTTAAAATGTTTGTGTTGTGAGTTCTTTCTTGTGAATGTAAAGCAAGTATTTTTGTTCTTAATTTTCTTGTTTAATTTTATCTTATCTGTGGTATCTTCTGCTGTAAGGCCAATTTCCTTCAGATCCTCTCTTATTTCTCTGATTCATCTGCATTCTGTCTCAGTGTTTTTCGAGTTGAGATTGTACTGTACTAGCTGTTTTAGAAATCTTGAATCTTGCATCCTCAAGATATGTCCAAAGAATCCTAGTCTTCTCTTACGCATGGTATCAACGATGGGTTCTAACTCTTTGTTGGGCATTATCCACCACAACACTGCCTGTCTTTCTGGTAATTTTTGTTGATAATTCTTTTTTTTGATTTTCTGGAATCTGTTCATCTTTGATTGTTCATTCAGGTGGAAGAGTGTTTCTGCTGTGTAGGTGGTTTCTTTTTTTATAACTGTGTTATGGTGTTGTGTCTTATTTTTGCATTTATGAATAAACTTTTTTACTGTAGGTGTAGCAGGTTAATTTTGTGCTTAAGCTAGTTTGTCTGTTCTTGTTTGGATTGAGGTTTTTTATCTAGGTTGTTTGTTATTATTTCTCTGAGGTATTTAAAGGGATTAAAGGAGGTTACTATTTTGATTTTATTACTGTTTATGTTAACTTCTTTTAATTGTGTTGGTTTTAGGAGCATTATTTCTATTTTTTCTAATGATATTTTGAGGCAAAATTTATTTGTTGTGTTTTGAAGTTCCAATATCTGTGATTCTAACTCTTTGTACATAACTTTGTTGGATACAATCCATCACTGCTAGTCTTTCTGCTGCTTTTTATTGATTAAGGTTCTTCCAATTCTTCTTTTTCGATTTTCTGGAGCCTGTTTTTTATTGTTTGTTGAGATGGAAGAGTGTTTCTGTTGCATAAGTGGTTTCTGGTTTTATAACTATGTTGTAGTGTCTAATTTTTGCGTTTATTAATAGGCATTTTTTATTGTAAGTGTAACAGGTCAATTTTTGAGCTTTAACTAATTTGTTTCTTCTCGTTTAGATTAAGGTTTTTTTCACTTAGGTTGTTTGTTACTATTTCTCCAAGGCATTTAAATTCTATTACTATTTTGGTTTTATTATCGTTTATGTTTATTTCTTTTAATCGTGTTGGTTTTTGGGGCATAATTTCTGTCTTTTCAAATGATATTTTGGTGCCAATTTTATTTGAAATGTTTTGAATTCATAATATCAGTGATTTAGCTTTGTTGATGACATTTGCTATCAGTGCCAAGTTGTCAGCGAAACCAAAACAGTTTGTTTTGATTTTTTGGCCTATTTTTACTTATATGGGGCATTTTTTGAGCCATTCATTCATTACCATTTCTAAACTGTGGAGGGCTGGATGGATATTCAAAATTTAAAGATTTCTGTGCACAAGACGAAGTTTATGCATCTCAAGGGTGCAAACAAATTATTGTACAGTCGAAACCCCACATTAAGTATAATGGCTGTGTAATCAGCTGAGTGAGAGTTCATAAGTACCTAGGTGTTTTGTTTGATGAGAAGTTGCTGTTCAGCAACCACATTAGGTAAGTAGCGGTGAACACCATCTCACTGCGCAAACTTAGGAGGATTGCTCGGAAGTACTATGGGTGGTCTGGCCGTCAAATGTACATGATGTACTGAGGTGTCTTCGAAAGCATGACCTCTTATGCGGCGCCCGTTTGGGGACATAGGTTGGATGTGAATCCCTTGCTCAAAATTTCAGGAGTATCCAGTGCAGAGCCTTAATTGTATGCGCCAGTGTTTTTAAAACAACCTCCTACAAGGCTACCACCGTATTGGGAAAGGCTCTCCCAATCGATTTAGTGGTGAAAGTTCGGGCAGCCATCTGGAGAATGCGAAGAGGCCGGGAGGCCGAGGTATTTGGGACGCAGTTTTGAGCCGAGCCAGTACTGGAGTGGAATGGTGATCACAATAAACCGGATCTAAATTTCATTTGGTTGCCCATCTCCCGCCTGTGAAAGAGGCTGCAGAGCCTTGTGATGGATGCATGGCAGTTGAAATGGGACACCATGACTAAGGGAAGGTCCCTGTACAAGTTTGTATTTAATGGCAACAGGTGCCCAGGTGCTCACCAACCATGTTAATTTGAACCAATATCTATTTCGGTTCTGCCTGGCAGCTGATGAGCTGTGCGTCTGCGGGGAGGTCCAGTCAAATGAACACCTGATGTTTGACTGCCCTGCTCTTGGTTGGGGGGGGGGGAGACAGAGACCAACCAGGCCACCCTGGAGATTAGAAGTCAAGGGAAAAATTGGCAACTTGCAAATAGCGAATCAATGTTGTGGCGAGAGCCGCATTATTGGATCGTGTGAGAGTTTCTTGATGCGATAACTATGTTCAACTGACATCAATAGTTTACCTAAGGTAAGACTCCTACTACATTGCTGTTGGAAGCTAACCTAGAAATATATGGCTGACCACCAGCCAATGAAAGCTCCAAGCACTTTAATGTGGTGGACAGGTACTTGCTGGCATTCAGTGACCTGGATGTGGCAGTGAATTGTTGTCTAGACAAAGTAAATTTTAATTTATGGATGTCATATGTATTTTTAATAGTTGACGGGGTGCGTCTACCCACTTTAGTAAACATATGACAAGTTAGCGGTTGGGACATGTAAGCCGGTGGTGTATGGCACCATGCTTAGTCCGCTCACACTGTTAGGTAAACTCTAGGAGCTATTTAGGACACTGGTCGCTAAACTGTTTCGAGGCTCAGTAGCAGTTTGTGGCACAGATATTCAGTCTTATGCTTTAGGGCGACCGAATCGGGTGGTGACGGGAGAAATGCCAAGCAAACCAAATTACCATTTCTAGAGCACAGATGAATATTAGCAGTGACAGTCCATCACCTTGGTGCAGTCCTGTTTTAATCTCAGATGGTTCTGAGAGCTCACCTCTGAATTTTACCTTTGACTTAGTGTCGGTGAGGTTCAGTTTTATCTTATATGGATGAGGGCTGTTGTTCAGTGTTCTGGTAGTTCTTCTTTGATCCAAATGTTGATAAGCTGTTGAGGGAAATTTTTGCTGATCTTCCTGCAGATTTCCAGATTCTACAAAAGTCTGACCTTCTCCTGCTGCTTTGTAATTCTTCATCTCATCCATTGCTTGGTAGACTTTTTTTTTATTGTGGGAGGATTGATGTTTTCTGGTGGTGTTGGTGTTGAAGTTTAGGAGTTCTGTTGGTTCTTCGCAATTTAGGAGTTTGTTGAAATATTTAGCTAGGATTTCCGTGTTATCTTTATTGTTATGGGTCAGTTTTCATTCTTTATTAGTAGGGTTGGGGGTTTGTATTTTTGGCACTGATTTTTGAAGGTTTTGTAGGAGTCTCTCAACTGTGTTTTATTGAATTCTTCTTCTATTGAGTTCAGTGTGTCTTCATGGTGTTGTCTTTTATTTTCCTTATGGTTTGGGTGGTTTCTTTTCTTTGTTTTACTAGATTTTGGAAGAATGTTTCTGATTTTTGCAATTGGTGAAATACCCATGTCTTTTCTCTACTTTCTTTACTTTCACATTCACTGTTCCATCATTGATATTTTTTATGGGATTTTATTGGGGCTAATTCTCCTGTGATTTGTGTAATGTTGACTAGATTTTTGAGTTTATTCATGATTGCTATTTTTCGGTTGCTTTTTGGTAATTGTCATTCTTGATTAGTTGGGTAGAGCCCATTTTTCTTTTAGTTTTGGGGACTTGGTCTTGTTGCTCTCTTTGGGGAGTAAATTTAATTTTAATTTTCACTATGTAGTGATCTGAGCCTGTGTCTACTCCTTGAAGGATTTTTACATTGTAGATTTCCTTGTGGTGGTATTTGTCCCTGAAGATATGATATAGTTGCCATCTCCTTTAGTGTAGTCAGGGTGTGTCCAGGTTGTGTTCCTGCGGTTTCCTCTTTGTAACACTCTTGTAGATTCCTCAAAATCTTGTAGATTTTGAGATAGGTTGTGGTTTCTGCAGAGATTGACGAGTCTGTCAATTTTTGTTTCTTTTGTTCTGGACAGGTCATTTTCCGATTGTTGGAATATCTTATTTTTCTGCCTAGATGAACATTGAAATAGGTTAAGTAGATTCCAAAAATCTTCCGTTTCTTTACGGTATTCTGGAGAGTTATTTTTTATTATTAGTGGGTGCATTGGCATTTATTATAGTGTTTATTTTATTAAATGCTTTTAGGATGATTGTTGAGATTCTTGGGGGAATTGTGACTTGAATTCTTGTATGGAGTTTATTATTTTGAGGCTGACTAAAAAGCCTGTTCCAAACTGTGGACATTTTTCATCACTCACTTTCCATTGTGTCCTGGTCGGTGTTTCTTATTTCCTGCAGACTCATGATGAAAATTTTCTGTTGGTCCAATAGGCCAGTTATTATTTTTAGTTACCAATTTGCATAAGTGAGTTTACATTGTGTGCGTAAATGTAGGTGAATAGCTTTGGTTTGATTTTGGACTTTGTACTTATCTTGTTCATGTGTGTAGTATTGGTTCATTCCAATGCTTTTGACCACATATCTTCTAAGTGGCAGCCCACTGTATCTGAATGCTACCTTCTCTGAACTCTAGTGTTGCTTGGTTCAGCCGATGGACTATTCCTTAAGAGACATTTCATGGTTCACTGTCAAGGGGGTCACTTGTGGTGGGACTAGGTCCCGAGTTACAATTCTAGATGTGATCTAGCGAGATGATAGTGAGGTGTGATTTTATGTTAAATAAGCTGTGAAGTTTGTTTAGATTCAGTTCACTAGACAAATTTTGTTCTATTTGTTCTGAATATATCCAGGCATACCTCATGGAGGCTCAATCCAACTTTTTTAAAAGTTGTTATTTTGGAGAAAAGTTATGAAGTTTGATCCTAAACATTATGCCCTCTTCAATTATAAATAGCTCTTTAAATATTAGTTTTATCAAATTATGTTCTAGTTAGATTAAGGGTTGGCCTATTATTTTGAAAAAAAATATATAATACACCGCATTTTTGGTCAAATCTGTTGATAAAGAGCTGAGTTGAAATTGTTGTAATAAAAATTATGCAATTAGATAATTTTATTCCCATTGTATTATTACTAATAATTGAAGTTATTATTAATTATATTTAATTCAATTAGTGGAAGAAGGGAAACAAAAATGTCTTTCTTATAATAAAATAAACTAAATTTGTCAAATTCATGCAAATAAAAAATCAACTGAAAGTTTTTTTACAATATCTGCCTATATTAGTGATAAGAGCTATTTTTAGTATATTATAATTTAGTATTGTTAAACTTTCACACACAATATTTTTAACAATACAGTATAAATATAATTACCACTTCTTTCAAGTTAAATTTTTCCTTAATCCAAATAGAATTAAGATTACTATTTGATTATTATTGATTGATTGATTGAATAAACTGAATTATTTTGAATTTTGGGCAAATAATGCTTTATAATTTTTAATTTTATGTATAATGCATTATGTTTATATTTCATTTAATACCTGAAAAATTAAAAAAAAATATTTTTACTCTTGTACCAAAAGCATAATATTAATTAACATGTATGAAAAATAAATTTATTATTTTAATCATCATACCCATTACAATGGTTGGCATACTTTTTGTAACATTAATGAAAACACGTTAACGTGTTTCATTTTACTAGTTACTAAAATATCTATTAACTGAAATATCCTTCCACATCCCCTTTCTGAGTACCTGTTAATTTTTATATCTGTTAAGCTGTTTTGAATTACCTGGAATTGTTTACACTGACTTTACTGGGTATTCCTACCGCATTCTATGAGCCTTTAAAGACTCTGTTATGTTTCTTTAAAGTTTAGTTTCATTGGTCTTGTGTACAATCAAGTATCTTTTAGGGTTTTTTTTTGCCATTTTATATAAAATGGCAAGTTCTAGTCATCAATGTTGCAAAAATCCAGCAGATAAGTTTTATTTTAAGAGGAAGATTTACTTTAGAATCACAGATTAGATCTGTATCTCAGGAAGTCAAAAAAGCCTATTTTTTATGTTTTAAGAGCCAAATTGGAGATCAAGATAACATTGGGCTCCTCATGTTTTCTGTGTGAGTTGTCATATAAATCTACTGTAGTGGATGCATGGCAAGAAAAATTCTATGTTATTTGCTGTTCCTATGGTGTGGAAAGAACCTGACCGTGTAAGTGATTGTTACTTCTACATTACTAAAACAGAGTGGTGTTCAAAAATGCAAACGGACAAAACCGAGTATCCAAATTTGCCTTCAGCACTAAGATCCATTCCTCACAAACAGGAATTACCAATGACGATTCCGCCTTTAAACATGGAGAATGTTACATTTCTTGATAATTGTTATTCTTCATCAGGATCTGATTCACAATTTCTTAACACCATTAGTTATGACACTGCGATTTTACAAACTACCAGTGAGCCTCATTTAATAACTCAAAACAAATTAAATGATTTGGTATGTGACCTGGGTTTGTTGAAACAAAAAGCTGAACTTCTTGGTTTCAGACTTCAACAATGGAACCTGTTAGATAAAAACATGTGTGTTTCACTTTCCCGAAATTGGAATATAACATTTTCAAGTTTCTATAAAATGTAAGGATCACTATAACTCTATTATGGTTAGTGGGAATAAACTTAATATGGAACAAACACCTTTTGAGAGGCATATTTTCATAGATTTTTCTAAATACAGCCTAACAAAAACAAAAAAACCATCTATTCCTTTAGCTTATTCAGTGACAATGAAAGAAAACTAGGATAACTTGACTACCATACTAAATGAAGTCAAATATGAACAGTATCAGTGGGTCATTTGTGGAAATTTAAAAGTGATAGATATATTGCTAGGACTTTACAAAAACGTGCTAGAGGTTTTTCAAAATGTTGTTTTTTTAGTCTATGGTAGAGTTGGGCAAAACAAGAACATTTCATTAAGAAAGACTGGCCTCACAGAACTTCTTTTGAACCAGGTACTTCAAATATAAGATATGTTCTCCTTGTTGATCCAAAAGAGGTGCTTCTCCTGCCTCTTCATATTAAACTCGGTCTAATGAAAAACTTTGTTAAAGCTGTGGACAAAGAAGGTAATGGTTTCAAGTACTTAAAGGAACTATATCCTCAGTTAAGTGATGCAATCCTAAAAGGCATCCTTATTGATCCTTAAATAAGGAAACTTTTAAGTGATCCCCTTTTTAAAGAAAAATTTAATGACAAAGAATTGGCAGCTTGAAACTGTTTTGTAAGTGTAGTGAAGGGATTTTTGAGTAATAAAAAGATGAGAACTACAAAACCCTTATAGATGAGCTCTTAAAAGCCTATGAATTATTAGGATATCACGTCTTTAAACATTTTTGCACTCTTATTTGGATTATATTCTGAAAAATTTGGGTGCAGTAAGTGACAAACAAGAAGAGAGATTTTACCAGGATATGAAGCATACACCATACAAGGGATGCTGGAACCCATCTATCATGGGTCCTACTACTGGTTTTTAAAATGAGAAGATTTTACTAAATACAAGAGAAAAAAGTGAAATATTTTGTCACTGTACGGTACATTTCATATTTTTTATTGCACATAAAACATCTTTAATTAAATTTAACGTATTTTAGATGTAAATATATTTTTTGTTCAACATACATTACATTGCAAAAATATGTTGTCTTCAGTTTTTAACTCATGTTATCCCTGTAATAAAAAAATATACATGTTACTTTATTTTGTATATCATTTTTGAATTTAGGGCCATCAAATATTGTAATACAGTTATTTTCATTAATGTTACCTAAAAAAATTTTTAATTTGTTGACTAGTGTTATGGCCATCATCTGAACATAATCGCTATTTAATTTATTTCTTTATTGATCTTAAATTATTTGTATTCAGAGAAATAGTTTTTAACAACATTTGGTGTCCATCATTGCTTTTATAATGATACATAAATGGTCAAATGATACAGTCATATGGGCAAATCTTAGAATCAATAAACAGAGTATAAAATTCATTTTATTAACTTCATTATGTGGAATTCTGTTTCAGTATGGTGGGCTCGGTATACAGTATGTCCCGCATAATGTATTCTATGGCATGTGATGGCTTAATCTTTAAGAGTCTGTCCTATGTCAACAGTAATACACAAACACCTTTAACTGCTACATTGGCTACAGGAATCTTTACAGGTGTGATTAAAAATATAAAAAAATTATTACTTTTACATTCTTTAACTAAATACCACACCATTCATTGTGCTTAATTAGTACATTAATGTTGATAATACTTTACAGTGTGTCATTGTAGATGATGCTTGTGTTTAAACTAATGATGAGCTATTTGAAATACTAACTGTTTTTATAATGGGTTTCTACAATGATGAAATAGTAAGAGTGGTGTAATAAATGATTAGGAGTTAAAGTTAAATGTTGACTGCTTGGAAAATTATACATTTTTCTCTAAGTTTCAAATAATACTATATTTTATTGTGTATTAGACCCCAATGCATAAAAGATGTTTAATTTTTTGAAAAATAAAAAAAAATGTTTCATATAAAAGTACTGAATGTACTGACTACATTACTTATACATACTAAAAGACAAAGAGGGAGTTGTAAATAACTCTTCTACATCTTATCTGGATTAAAAGGTTGAGGCCTTTACTTCATTGAAGTTTTTACCAACACACAACAGTGATAGTTCATTGTTTGTAAGTAAATATTTACAAGGGTAAGTCAATTATTATTCGCAATGTAGTTATAAATTTTGTTGCAATACAAATAGGAAACTTACATGTACATCATTTTTCAACATAGTCCCCTTGCATTTCAACGCACTTGGTTCATTGTTGCACAAGCTTCGTGATGTCCTTATAAAAGAGGGTTTTCGGTTGAGCTGCGAGCCAGGAATGCACTGCTTCGTTCACTGTTTCGTCCAGATAAATCGATGGCCCCTTGATGGAGTGGACCAAACGAGTGGTAGTTAGAAGGGACAAGATCAGGACTATACGGAGGATGAGCTGGTACTTCAAAGTTGAGTTCTGGAGCGTTTCAGCAGTGTGGGCAGCAGTATGTGGACGGGCATTGTCGTGCAACAACACTACACCTTTCGACAGCAGTCCTCGGCGTTTGCTTCGAAAAAAAATTGCAGGCTTCAGCTTGGCAGTAAGCATCTCACTGTAACGCGCACTGTTTGTTGTCGTGCCACTTTCCTCACAATATTCCAGTACTGGGCCTTGTGAGTCCCAAAAAACCGTAAGCATTAGTTTCCCTGCGTACGGTTGAGTCTTGAACTTTTTTTGCAGGGCGAATTTTGATGTTTCCATTACATACTTTGCCGTTTACTCTCCGGCTCGTAATGATGTATCCATGTTTGGTCACCGGCGATGATTCTGTCTAAAAAGATGTCCCGTTCGTTACCATAGCGATCCAAATGTTTTTGGCAGATGTCCAAACGAGTTTGTTTATGCAACTGTGTGTGTTGTTTTGGGACCCATCTTGCACAGGAACCCAAGTTTCTTGTGGATGATTTTGTAGGCAGAACCGTGACTTATTTGCAGACGATGTGCCACTTCATCGATAGTTACTGACGCTCAATGTTTTCCTCATTTGTGGCGGTAAACGCTCGTCCGGCTCCTTCGTCGCGCGTAACACTTGTGCGACCGTTTTTTAATTTTTCAATCCATTCGTAGAAACTCCGTTGCGGCAACACACTGTTCCCATACTCTACTGAAAGTCTTCGATGAATTTCGGCCCCTGATATACCTTCTGACCACAAAAAACGGATCACTGAACGTTGCTCTTCTTTGGTGCAGACAGAAAACGGAGCAACCACGGTTAACGGCAGGGCAGCGATAATAGAACTAACCTAGCCGCATCAAACCTGCACAGACATAACAACAATTAAACCACGCATGCATAATATGCGCAACACGATAGTACTACCAACATAAACAAAAATATAACTAAATTGCGGAAAATAATTGACTTACCCTTGTAATAAGTAAAAAGCTAATATTTTGTTTATTATCTTGAGCATCATTAGTTTATAGAACATGAAAGCGTTACAGTAAGTTAAACACAGCGTACTTGCATTTGCAACAGGAATGATGTAAGAGGTGGAGGTCATGAATTCAGCGTGGTTAGATATTGGAGGAATAACAAAGAAAAATGAATGAAAACAAAGTAAGAACAAATTTTTTATGGACTCCAGTCACAGAATGTAGTAAATAAAGTGAGTTAGTTTAGGAGCAGGAAACCAGGAACGACGGCTACAATGGTCGAGAAAACGGTGCAAATGAAATCACTAAGAATACAGCGATTGTTAAAAATGAGTACAAAGCAAGCAAAAGCTGGAATGTGCACTTGATGCAAAGTAAGGATATTATGTGAGGATGTGTTCATGAATATGTCACTGACCGCTGGAATAGTACATAAAGTAATTGCATTAGATCAAATTTTTACAGCAGAGACAAAGATTCTACAAGTTATTCTACATATTATTTCTAATGCCGATACAAATCTGACTAAATTCGAATTTATTTTCATATATTAAGAAGCGTAACCATAAACATAAAGGAACATAACTCATGAAAATTACAAGCTGAACAACTGTGGAGTACTATCCTGTAGGCAGTTGTAGTCATTGATAACAAACATCACAATTGAAATTAATAATTATTAAATTATCATTCTATAATCTTTTACATCTTGAATAACCTTTGCATAAATTTACTTATTACTTTTTAAATAATTTTAAAATTAACAAATAACAGTGTTTTATTTAGAAGCAAATTTTAAACTCATTATTCGTTATCGGTATTATATATCAAGATTGTAAATTGTAATTTAGTTTAAATACTAATTATATTGTGCTCGGTGTTTTGTCGGGTAAAATGTTTTTTAGAAATTTATTTGTATTAAAAACCGTCTATGATGTATAAATGACATTCATGGAACCGCTATTTTATTTTTACATTACTTCTGTGTTGCAGGTATTGTCGCAATGTTATTTGATACAGAAATGTTGGTAGATATGACTTCTATAGGTACTCTTATGGCATATACTGTAGTCTCTATAAGTGTTCTCGTGTTAAGGTAGGCATATTTAATAATCATTCCTGATTATTCATTAATACATTTTGTTTTCAAAATATTTTTTGTTGTTTTTTTAAACAAGGCTTGTAATAGTGTTTTATCTGTCTTCCTAATTACAAATTTTATAAGTATACTGCAGTAGATAGAGGGACGGGAATTCATATTCCACAAAAAAATTCACAGAATTCGCTGACAGTATAATACACCTTAATAAGGTAACACATATGATCAGAGAACATCTAGGGTTATTCAATAATGATAAATACCGAGAAAGAGCTATGTTAAACAGTTATTAAAATAAACTGGAAAACAAGAAAATGCTCGAAAATCACTTGCAAAAAATATTTTATAATTTTTTGTTTTTAAAAACTGGGATATAATGCAGTACTTACAACAGATGAAAAACTTTAAGCTACATATAAATAATTATATTTTGAAATTATTAATTAGATCATAGTTACTTTCATTTGAAAAAGGTGTTGGCTTGCTGTAATTAAATAAATATTTTTAATGACTGTTCTGCTGAACAGTAAATTGGAGCATTTATGATGGATATTATTGGTCTTGCTGATTACCTGGTGGTATATTATTTTGAGAGGCAATATAATCTTGACATTCATCAGAATGCTACAATTATTAGGAATAATTTGTCTTTGTTTCTCTCTACAGGTTTTTAAATTTTTAGGAAAACATTTTGTAAATAGTTTTGAGCATTTTTTTATTTTTAAATTAATAAATAAACATTTTGTTTTCATTGTTAGATAACAATACAATATTTAAATCACATCAGAAATGAGTAGGTAAGCTATTCCATATACAAAAAATAAATTACCTCATTATTAACTTATGAATGTCAAGAGAAACCTTGATGAGAGGAGTGTCACAGTTAATTATAAAATAATATATATACTAAAAAAAAAAAAAAAAATGTTTGAAATAATAGTAAAATTAATATATCTAGACAGAGCTTAAATCTTAACTATATAATATTGGCTAAACTTTGCATAGTGAACGTCTTAGAATCTGTTTCATTTTTAGTTTTGTTCCTTTATTATGATTTTTAATTATTATTTAGCTTTAGGACAATTTGATTGTTATAAAGGTAATTAACTGTACATTTTGGAAACCTCACTTTTATTTGTTTAATTAGAAATGAATGATGTTTATTACTTTTGATTTTACTTGGCTAAAATCTCTTTTTATTTTGGATGTCAACTGAAGTGTAGGGAGAGGATAATGCTTTTTTAGTTGTTATTTGTTGATTTTATTCATTATTATAAGATTTAATAGATTGTTTTCTGAATATAAAGTGGAAGTTGCCCTATTTTATGTAAATAAATTGTAACAAAAGCTGAGTTAATGAAATTTCATGGGACTGAATAAATTTTCTGTTATAACTCGACTTGTTTGAACACAGGAATTAATCTCAGAGGATTTTATTTCATTGTTTGTTACTTACTAATCTGCAATAAAATGTGTGATGTGTTATAATGATCATGCATAAGAATACATCTGGAGGTGTACTCATGAAACCAAGGAAAGAAATAAAAAACTAAATGAAAAATAATTCTTTGTAATGGTTTTTTTTCTTTGTACATCCTATATTTTCTTGATTAACGTTGTATTTAATTAAAACTCTAAACTTTTGAAACAACAAACTGATCAAAAGTTATAAATACAAATTATTAAACAAAATACTTCACAAATCGAACTTTACAGCTGAAAACAAACGATAAACAGATTTAGTTTCTTGAGTTCACCACTAGAAAAAGCTACCGACAAAAATATTCTTTCAGAGTATACTGAATACAATGTAATCAATTTGTTAAATCTCATGGACTGAAATGGGAAATCCATTAGCACTGACAACCTTGATATTATACAAATATACAAAAAGGACCGATCATCTCGTATTTGATTTAAACATTATTAATACATAACAGTGATATACTATCTGAACAGACACAATTCAGGTTTTTTACACTTTTTACTATGTTCTAAATAGGTGTCTGCCTAATTCAGATAAATGTCACTTATAATTTTGTGGCTCTAAGATGAGAATAATAGTATTGGTCACTAAAGTTGGCCACAAGGTCATTAAAAACATTTTGGAGTAAGATATTAATAACATTGTATTTGTAAAAATTTATGTTATCTTTTAAAAAGCTTACTATTGTAAACAATTTTTATTGCCATAATAAATATGATGATAATTTTTATCATCATAGCCATAAATATAGCAAATAATTTTAATACTTTAATAAACTAAACTTAACCCTTCAGTCTATGAGGTAGATATGGGAGATATCAGAGAGAATGATAAATGTTGCTATTTGGCAGATTCTCCCTAAGTAAACCATTTGGTTACTTCATGCGTTAAGGAAGAGAAATAATTAAATAATTCCTTTACAATGAATCTAGTTCGCTTCTGGTACGCTAGAGTGAGTAAGTGCCTTTATTTTGAACTACAGTTGTTTGCAGTTCATAATATTATAGAGGTTGTAATATGTGATGTTTTGATTTAATATTTCATTTAACAAAAATTATTGCTCAGAAAAATTATAGGCTAAAAATACATTTTTAGTAAATAATCTATTAATTAATATATCTGATTTTACCTCCTAAAAAATAAAAAAAAAACACCGAATTGGCTACTTTGTGCATACAGCTGTTAAAACCTCAGCTGTAGTTAAGTAAGGTTATGTCGCCAGCCTTTGTGGCACGAGTGGTAATGTCTCTGCCTTTCACCTGCAGGTCCTGGGTTCGAATCCCAGTCAGGCATGGCATTTTCACATATGCTACAAATCATTTATCTCATCCTCTGAAGCAATAACTGTGGACCTGGAGGTTAAACAAAAAAAAATTTATAAGGTTATATCAGTTTGAGTATTTTTGTTTGGTAAATTCCGTGCTGTTTATTGAGTTTAAAACAAATTAAATTATTATTTAAAATAAGTTTTTAGTAGAGTTTTATGATAAATATTGATGATGATAATGTGTATTTCTGGAATGAAGAGAAGTTGTAATTATTGATGCAGGATGATATTTTAAATGTAAATATACCTAGTGATAATGAAGATGAAAACACTGATGATGGAAAATGAACCACAGTTTGATGAAAATGCCTTGTTTGACCAAGTAGACTGTGATGAAATTGTACAACAAAGCCAAAAAATCGTACTAGAGAATGTAGAAGTAAGTAATCAACCAAATACTAGTAAGTCTTCCAGCAGTGATTCTGTATCTGAAAAATATATTAAAAGACTGAAAGTAATTTGGAGTAGGAAATTGTCAACCCATTGAAATGAATTTTGCTGGAAATGTTGAGCCCCGTGAAGAAATTAAGTCACTGATATCTCCGTACGACTTTTTTTTATTTTTTTGACAAAGAAATAAATTAATAAATGAACAAAGTACTTTGTAAGTATAATGTACTTTTTTTTGTCTTCAGTCATTTGATTGGTTTGATGCAGTTCTCCAAGATTCCCTACCTAGTGCTAGTTGTTTCATTTCGGTATACCCCCTACATCCTACATCCCTAACATAAAACGTTGCCTGCCTGCACAATTTTTTCCTTCTACCGACCCTCTATTATTAAAGCAACTATTCCAGGATGCCTTAATATGTGGCCTATAAGTCTGTCTCTTCTTTTAACTATATTTTTCCAAATGCTTCTCTCTTCATTGATTTGCCACAACACCTCTTCATTTGTCACTTTATCCATCACCTGATTTTTAACATTCTCCTATATCATCACATTTCAAAAGCTTCTAATCTTTTCTTCTCAGGTACTCCGATCGTCGAAGTTTCACTTCCATATAAAGCGACACTCCAAACATATAGTTTCAAAAATCTTTTCCTGACATTTAAATTAATTTTTGATGTAAACAAATTATATTTCTGACTGAAAACTCGTTTCGCCTGTGCTATTCGGCATTTTATATCACTGCTGCTTCGTCCATCTTTAGTAATTCTACTTTCCAAATAACAAAATTCTTCTATCTCCATAATCTTTTCCTTCCTATTTTCACATTCAGTGGTCCATCTTCATTATTTCTACTACATTTCATTACTTTCGTTTTGTTCTTGTTTATTTTCATGTGGTATTCTTGCGTAGGTCTTCATTCATGCCGTTCATTGTTTCTTCTAAATACATTTTACTCTCAGGTAGAATTACTGTATCATCAGCAAATTGTAACATCTTTTTCTTTTCACCTTGTACTGTTACTCCGGATCTAAATTGTTCTTTAACATCATTAACTGCAAGTTCTATGTAAAGATTAGAAAGTAACAGGGATAGGGACATCCTTGTTGGACTCCCTTTCTTATTACGGCTTCTTTCTTATGTTCTTCTGTTGCAGTTTGGTTTCTGTAAATGTTAGCAATCGTTCTTCTATCTCTGTATTTGAACCCTAATTTTTTAAAATGCTGAACATTTTATTCCAATCTACGTTATTGAATGCCTTTTCTAGGTCTATAAATGCCAAGTATGTTGGTTTGTTTTTCTTTAATCTTCCTTCTACTATTAATCTGAGGCCTAAAATTGCTTCCCTTGTCCCTATAATTTTCCTTAAACCAAATTGGTCTTCTCCTAACACTTCTTCCACTCTCCTCTCAATTCTTCTGTACAGAATTCTATTAAGATTTTTTATGCATGGCTAGTTAAGCTAATTGTTCTGTATTCTTCACATCTGCTCCTGCTTATAACTATAACACTCTTTTTGAAGTCTGACGGAACTTCCCCTTTTTCATAAACACTATACACCAGTTTGCATTTAATAATGTAGTTGTGAGCCTTACTTGCTCAGTTCCTGATAACCACAATCATAAGATTTATTTTGATATTTATTATACTGGTATACTTAATATAATTTAATATTACAAAATAAAGGCATTTTATAACTAGGCACAGTTAGGAGAAAATAGAATAACAAATTGTAAATTGCCTCTTGAAGACCAACTAAAAAAAGGAAACCACAGGGAACAACAATAGAATTTGTTAGAAACATTGGTGGAACTGACTTCTCTAATTTGGCTGGGGAAGATAATAAAATTGTAACAATGGTATAATCATTTGTTGGTACTAATCCTGTTAATCAAGTCAATCGTTACAACAGAAAAACCCAAGACATATGAGGAAGTTAACTGCCCAAATGTTATTCTTGCTTTTAACAAACATATGGAGGGGTTGTAGACCTAACTAATAGTCTGATTGTCAGATTGGCGAATAACTAAGAAATGGTACCTAAGAATTTTGTAGTATTTACTGTATATAACTAGTAAATGCTTGGTTATTGTATAACAAAATTCATAAAAATTCTGGTTCTTCAAAAACATCTACTATGAGTTTATTAGATTTTAAATTGGAATTAGCTGAAGTCGTGTGTAAAGTTGGGAGGTCATTGTTGAAAACAAGAGGCTGTCCTTCAAGTTCTCTTGAAGAACCATGAAAAAAAGCAACAGAGGAGAACTACTGATATGCTTTCTGAAATTCATTGAGACCGAACTGACCACTGGATGCTGCATATTGAGAAAATACAGAAGTGTAAAATTTCATCATGTAAGGGGTTTACCAGAGCTAAATGAAGTAAGTGTTCAGTGTATTTGTGCTTTAATGAACAAAAAAATTGCTTATTAAAGTACCAAATAAGAAAAGAAATATAGTTTAGTTTATAATATTCAAAGAAGTGTAATTGTGATGTCAAATCTAAATAGTCTTGTGTGAATTTGATTTATATTTTAGTATATAGTATAAAAATATCATAAATTACTTTTATGTTTCTAATATTTCATTTATAATAAAATTATTTAATACTGAAATACAGAACTTAGTGAAATTAGCCTAATAGAAAAAAGCAAATGAACATTGTAATCATGAAGTTAATATTTATTAAAGTAGAGGAAAGTTATCAGCTATAAGTTTACTATATCTGCATGCATGAAGTAGCCGTTTGGCAACTAGAAGAAAAACAGCCAAAAAATTCTGTTAGGTGAATGTTGAATTTTTTAAACTATTTTTCCCTCTTTTTATTATCATTTTGAAATGAAAAAAATATTTTTTGAAAATATAAAAAAATCATGCACCGATGGGTTAATTACTTACATAATTACCATAAATTTAATAATTTTATAAAATAAAATTGTTAAATGACTAGAATGGAAAAATAATTTCTTTTATTACTTAAAAACGTTTTTAAGGAAATCAAATTTAAATTTACATAGGTGTGTTTATTATCAGATTGTGTTCTGCTGAATTGCTGGTGCCTTACACTGCTTTTGTCTTCTGTTATTTCTGTAATGTGACTGCCCTTTGGTCTTCTTACTCTAACAGCTTTAATCTCCTCCTTCAAATGTTCCCTTGAAAGGTGATGTTAATAGTTCTGTCCTTCTCTGAACATTTCTGATCCGATTTCTTTTCCTCCTCCTAATCACAAGAGTGCATTCTTAGCAGATGTGCTACTGTTGCAGATTACATTACAGAATATTCAACAGGTAGTACTGCCCAGTCTTTTCCTGTGTGATTGTTTGTTCTTTTTAACTGGCTTCAAAAAAGGAGGAGGTTATCAATTTGACTGTATTCTTTTTAATGTATGTTACGCAATATGCCTGCGTTAGTAAACAGATTTTGATAATTTTTTTTTAACCGAAAGAGAATACTTTTGGATGGTCCCATATAAATTTTAACCAAATCTGATTATAATCTTAGGAAAAATACCAAATGGCTCAACACCTTTAGCCACTGACCGCTCGAATCAGTACTGTGTTGCTTTGTTCCTTGTTTGACTAGGATATTAAAAACAGTTTATATTATTGTTGCTTAGTTTATGTGGAAATATTGATGCCATTTATTTCTCTATTTTTCTTCTTTAAAAAATCATTCTTTTTTTATTCTTGGCTACTTTCTTCTAAACTCCATATAAATATTAAACTTAAATTTTATATTTATATAAAATGGTGAAAAGTGTATTTTCCTTAATTGCAAAATTATAATATAAATATTTTTATTATGGAATAATAAATTCTAATTTTGAAATATAACTATTAAATAAATAGTTATACATGAAGCTCCCAGCTGAAATTACCGTGTATGAAGCCAGTTAAATATTTTAATTTTGCAATAAATAATATTCTATAGTTCTTATAAACACTTACAAGAGGGACTCGCAGATCTAGTCTAAATGTCTACTCGTAGTAATGAAACCAGTAAATCTAATAGGTTAAGCAACCTCATCATTTCTGTCCCAGCTTTCTCATCATGTGGTCTACTTAATAACTTATTTGGGTCCAAATCAGACAAGGTGATGCCCTCTAAAGTTTTAACTCTATACTGAGAGCGACATAAATCTGCCCCTTGGGAAAATTTTTCTTGCTGAGGTCTATCACTGCCCTGTCAAGAGTTGTACCCTGCAGTTTGCAAACAGTTACAACCCAGCTTAATATTAGAGGTAACATCTTGCGCTTGACATCTCCATGTCCCTTTGTTGCTTGAAATGTTATATGAATTGGTGAAATGGCTACGCAACCATCAACATCTTTCATTGTAAGACCAATAGTCTTGTCATCAAATTTTAAGAATACAGCTTCCAGTAACTCTCCTTCCTCGAATATCAAGCCTAGGCGATGAGAATATTGGTTGTGCATTTTGTTTGACAAATGTTTGTGTATTAAACTGATACGATGAGCAGGACTGTCTAGACTTTCATTCTGTAAGAATTGACTGTTGTACTCCCATTTGAGAGACTCTACGTTCTCTTTGTTGAAAAATCTCTGCGGAAATATTCATGGCAGTTCTTTCTCTACTTTTCCTTAAATAATCATTCATTACTTGGCAACTTTCCTTTAAATGTTGCTGTTTCAATTGAGTGGCGCGTTTAGTATACCTACCCGTATTTTAATAATATAAATATATTATAATATAGACATATAGGTACTAGTTCCCCCTAAAAATTGTAAAATAAAATACAGTACAACCCCATTTAACCGAACTAGATGGGACCAGACATTGTCCAGATGAATGAAAGTCCAGATAATCCGGAAATGTATAGTATACATACACTACAGCTTAATGAAATCACTGTATTATTAATGTAAGATATTGAAACTTAAAATCAACTTAGTACATATTAACAAATAACTTATATAGTAATTGAAATACAAATTCAAACTTACAGCTACATCAACGTTTATTTACTTTAAAAAAATGCTTCGTAGTTTTTTTTCTTTAATGATGGTACTCAGGTTTTTGCTGCTTGATCTTGTAAACACTTTAGGGTAAGCAGTCGATGGGCAGAATTTTCATTTTAACCCATCGGGTTGGTCTAGTGGTGAATGCATCTTCCCAAATCAGCTGATTTGGAATTTGAGAGTTCCAGCGTTCAAGTCCTAGTAAAGTCAATTATTTTTACACAGATTTGAATACTAGATCATGGATACCGGTGTTCTTTGGTGGTTGGGTTTCAATTAACTACACATTTCTGGAATGGTTGAACTGAGACTACAAGACTGCATTTCATTTACACTCATATATACTATTCTCATTCATCCTCTGAAGCATTATCTGAATGGTAATTACCGGAGGCTAAACAGGAAAAAGAAAGACTTTTCATTTTGATTTTCAAAATACAACACCAGCTTTCCAAGCATATCTATAGCTTCTCTGTGAGAGATCACTTGCGCTTCTTCCTTAAGGAATTCTTCATCTGAACTGTCTTCTGTGTTCTTGATATCAGGATGTGGATTTGAAGAACACAATATCATCATCGCTATAGACGTTGGTGATCTACATCATTTTCGCAGTACATCTATTTAGCCACGTCTTCATCTTCGACAGCACATGAATCTTCTAAACGATGAATAAGTTGTTTTAAGGAACTGTTGTTTATTTCAGCAATTGTCTGAGTATTGGATTCAGATTTCATTTCTTGCCAGATTTTGTTCCAACACTTTTTCAAAGTAGAAGCATTAATTTTGTTCCGTGCTGAAGCACATTCGTAAATTACTGTTCGAATATTAATTTGTTTAAGTTAAAACATTTAATCCTACTTCCTCACTATTTTTTTCAATAAGTAATTTTTTTCTGTAATGTAGTTTGAAGGCTTCTATTACACCTTGATCTAAAGGTTGGAGGATGAGTGCTGTTGTTTGTGCGGGTAAAAATCTTACAAAGATGTCACCATATCTCAAGTCATCTGCATCTGGATGTCAAGGAGCATTGCCGATTAAAATAGCCTTTTGTGGTAGCTCTTCTACTTTTAGAAATTTTCTCACTTCAGGGACGAAGAATGAAGAAAACCATTCTTTAAATATTTTGCAAGAAATCCATGCTGATTTTTGTGACCTGTATACGCATGGAAGTGCATTCAAATTACTAATATTCTTCAGTAATCGAGGTTTAGCCAATATTGCTATCACAAGAAGTGGGAGTTTCAACTTGTCTGATTAATTACTGCATAAAAGAATCGTCACTCTTTGCTTACAAACTTTATGCCCCTTAGCAGCAGAGTCCACTTTTGAGGCTAGGTTTTTTTAGGTAGCATTTTAAAAAATAATCCCGTTTCATCAGCATTGAAAATCTGAGACGGTGATAAATTCTCTTCTTTTATAAATTTTGAAATTACATTCTATAATTTTCGCTGGCAGCATGATCCCCTGATACACTGAGCTGTATTCCGTGGCGAGCCTTCCACCTATCTAACCAGCCTGAACTTGCTGTGAATGATGGATCACCATCTAATTTGTCATTTAAAATTAAAGCCTTAGATTGTAAAATGGCACCTGATAAAGGAACCCCATGCTCCCTCTTTTGGGTAAACCACATAAATAAAGCTTCGTCTAGCTGACTATTTTTTGCCGTTCTGATATTCGTCTGTTGTCTAAATTATCTTTGCCACCATTTTCGAACAGAAATCTTCAATCTCTTTTCTGTATTTATTGTAGTTCGAAACAGTTAAGTCGTACTCCTAATTCATCACAATTTTTTTTTTTTACAGATTCCCTTTATCTACACGAAATAGCGCATTAAGTTTTTCTTCCATGGAAATGACTACCCTCTTTCGATTAGATGCTGTTACACTAAATTACACCACGCAGAACACAAAATTTCAATCACGATCACTACTGTAGCAAACTACACCTTATGATTACAATGTTCAATGAATACTGGTAGTGTACAGCTTTTATGAGTAAAAGTTTACTAAAACAGAGCACGACAGAGTGTATAAGCCTATACATCTGGTCATTAACATTACGTCACTTTCATTATAACTACTGTACAATAGTATTGCACAACTCTATTCCCAGAAAAAAATAGATTTTTGCGGTAAGCAGTACACGAGTTATCTGAAAACCGAATACGTACGTACTTTCAAGTACTACAGTACGTAAAAACTGTGATACAAAGTAACTGTCAATGAAATGGATACATTATACAGTAGGCCTACTACTATATTTCTTTATCTAATATATTTTAAACATTTTAATTTACTACGTACTACTGTATTACAATACATACTTTATTTAAAAAAATGAAAAATGCCTTTCCCGATATCGGTCCGGATAATCCTGAAGTCTGGTTAAACAGGGTTGAACTGTAATTTATAAAAAATAAAAACCGACTTCAACAGAAAATATTACTAAAAAGTTACAAACAATTATATTTTTATTTATTAACTAAAGTAAAATTATTTACAACAAATAACTATTTTTGAAGTCTGTGCTAGCCTACACAAGTTAAACAAAAAAACCTACGGTTTAAATAACCTAAGGTTTAAAAAACCTAACTATATAATTCAAATCCTACATCAAACAATGTGAAATTGGTAATACAATAAAATGAGATCTACAAAAATATAATACAACAATAAAATGTGACGTACAAAAATAAGATATAAGAATACTTTGTAAATGCTTAAGTACGTATATTATCATCAAGCATATACTCAAGATGAGGTATGATCATGAGACGCTCTCTCTTATATGATCTTGGGATCCCATTTTACATGTGGGAATCCCATTTAGCCGCCTAGCAGTTGGTTGAGGAACTAACTGTACATAACATGTTTGATTTGGGTTGGATGGTACCACTTCTAAAATAGTTATTTGTTGTAAATACTTTTATTTAAGTTAATAAATAAAAATATTTTTGGTAACTTTTTAGTACTATTATTTGTTGAAGTTGTTTTTACTTTTGTTATTTATAAATTATTTTATTAAAGAATTTATTTGCCATTTCTAGTGCTAACTTGATTTCTGTGTTTTCTTCAAATTGTCTATTAGTATACTTATATATATATGTATTTTTCAACTTGATTCTATTCTTCTTTGGTTTGTCACTACCAAGACTACCAAGATTGTTTATTCTCATAACTTTTGTTTTCTTCATAATTATTTTCATTCCTCAAAGCTTTTCTATTCCTTCTTCTTTTTCTAATAAATTGTTCATCATCTCTTCAGTACAAAGATTAAATAATATTAAATATGATCGATTAATAATAATCAGCTACTAGTGCTTCATATTTAATCAGAATTTACTCTGACTGTATAAAAAATATTGAAAATTTCTCAATTAGTTTTACTATAGAATATTATTTTAAATTTAATATTCTGGATAATGATACATTATGGGATATGATTTTTTTATTTTACAATTTTTTATAACAGCATTGTTTTCATAATCATATTCTCTCTTGTCTTTGTCATCTTAGTATCAATCATGGTCGCTTAAATGCAAAGAGTTTTTTGATATCAGTCATGCAATATAAAACAAATCATTAGTTTTTGCTGTTATAAATGATTAGTTTTTGCTATTGTACTTAAAATATTGTTATATTGTTGTGTAAAACAATGAAATAATATGTTTTGGTTATTATCATTTATCATTTTATTAAATACTGCTTGTCATTAAGGACTGGTAATATAAGATAAATAATGTTAATTTACGCAGCGTAAAGAAAGCATCAAAATAATTTTTTAGAGAATATTTTTTGGTTTATAAAATACAATTTTAGGAGGGGAAAATAAAATAAAATGTTTATACATACTTGTCGCGCTTTAAATAGATAATTTCTTGAGTAATACTAAAAAAAAAATTACTTTAATGGGGCATTTCCATTCTGTTTTCATATCAGCCAGGTTCTGTTGTTGCAGAAGAAAATGATTAATTTTTTAAAGAAATTTATGGGAAGAGGGAAATACAACCATTGCACAAACAGTAGCAAGCAATTAATATTGAAGAGTGTTGGGGAATAGTGTTCGTGAAAGTTTAGTTAAAAATTGAGTACAGATTGATTCCTTGTACCCTTATATCAGTGTATAAGGAAAACGTTTAGTGGCCGTGACCAAATTTTTCAGTATTTTGGAAGAGAAGTAAGAAGTAGTCATGTTTTTAAACTCTGTTGCATTGTATGTTGAGATTTAGGTCCGCTGTTTAATGTCTGAATCTAAAAAAGTAAATATGCAATTGAAGTATAGTGACTTGCCTTTTCCGTGTGAAGAAAAACATTTTCTTATGTGGGTAAGATCTTTTGAACGAGGGGAATATGCTTTCTGTTGATTGAAAAAGTGAAGCCGGCAATCCTCTTTGGATGAAGATTAAGACAAAATTTTTTTTGTTCCTTTAATACAAAATTTGAAATAATCTTTGTTAAATAATTTAAACAATCCTAATGTGTTTTTGAGAGTGCTCAGGACTAATAAATATAGATTAATTATGGTTATGTCTATTTATTCTAAGCGTTAAGTTTATTGTACAACTTGATTTAAAAATAAAATGCTTTATGCTTCATTTTTTTTATAGGTACAGTGCACAAGACATTTCTGCAGAGGAACAGATTACACAAGGTGTAGTTGATGATAGTCAAGAAACATCTGCTGACGATAATATTAATTCAGAGGGCATAATTAATAGTATTAATAACCATAATAATGGGGTAATTAAAAATAATCTACTTGAATCGTTATTCAATATAAACTATTTATCGGGGAATAATAAAAGGATTACACCAACAATATACACGAGTGCTATTGTCAAATGGATGACACTTTTATTCGGTAAGACAGTAATTTTTTTTACTATATACTCGTGGGATAAGGTAGATTATTCCACTTGTCACAGTCCCTAATTCTGAAAATACATGTAATAACAAATTGCAAATTACAGTTAAAGCAAGCGTAGAAACATTGCATTCAGCAATATATTTCGGCACTGTATTGTAAGGTGAATCAAAGTTTTTCCAGTACACAAAGTCATCTACAGTTATAAAGCATTGTAAAAATACTTGCTTAAGGATTATGTTCTGAAATCCTTTGCTTGAGTTAAATTATAAGTAAATCAAATTTGATTTAATATTTATTTAAACATAACTAATAAATAATAATGACTGATAAACATAATTGTTCATAATTTAAATATTTCATAAAATTTCTATGAATTTGGTGTTAAAAGTTAATGATTAGTAATTTTTTTTTATAATATTCAAAACATTTTTTACACAAGTATAAAAGTATAATATTTTTAGGAATTAGATAATGGGATGTTCAAGTTGATTTTACTTACAAGATAAAACTATGTTGTTTCACTTTTGAATATCTCATCATTGTTAAATATTTATTATACCTATATGTCTAAAATACTCCTGTCTAAAATATAATATTACTTCTTGGCCTCCTTCAAAACATCAAAATGAGTTTCTAGTTGCTGCACAGATTGGTTAGGTCTTTGTTTGATGCCAGTAAATACAATATGATTTATGTAGATGGACTTTGTAATTTAAAAATTCTGGTATTTGCAGATGTGTTTGTGAATTCAGTCTTTAGTAAAAAAAAAAATTATTTATTTCTAAAAAACATCAACATTCATTTATACGAAAAACAACCGTAAAAAGACAGAATGATATAAAAACCAAATTAACATAACCTTTTCTGTTAATAATGCATTATATACATTAGTTTAACTTAGCAGGGGAAGAAATTGGAGTAAAAAATGGCTTACATTCAGATATGTGTGAACTTCCTTAAATCAGCTTATATTGTTAATTGTGTTATTCTGACCTAATTTCTCCCATCTGATTAGTTATTTCATAACTAATTAATAAATAAATAATGAAGTAATCATTAATATACAAAAAGGTTACATACAAGTTTCTTACATACTAAGTTTCTACATACTTTGATATTCTTATTACACATCTAGCTTTATTTTTCTGTAACATGAAAAATTTAACTACTTATTTCCTTTTCCTGATGTTTTTAAAGCATTATTTGAATATTGTCTTAAGAGTATAAAAAGTAAGGGTGAGTTGGTCATTACAATTAAATTTAGAAAATAAGTTTATTACTGGTTCAGTATTTATGTATAGCTGCTTTATTTTTCTAAATAGTTTCTTTGTTTTTTAAGTATTTTAAATGTTAAAGAACTAGCTCGTTTTAATTCTATGGATGAAGATTTGTTTCCTGGATCTTAGCCAGTTTAGTATTGCTGCTTTTAATTCCTTGCTATTCTCAAACCATTGAGAACTAAGCCATTTGTTGAGGTGAAGGAAGATACTAAAGTTCCTTGAGGAAGGTATAGGGGCTGTGAGGCGATTATAAAAGAATTCCTATCAGAATTGTTGAAGGTGTGGGCACCAGTGTCAACATATGTCAGTCTAAATATATTATCATATGGACAATTGTCTGGAGATTTCTTGACTGGAATTCAGATTTTGAGGTGTTGGTTTTGTAAAATTGAAATATTCACTCTAACATCGACTCATCTTTCTGACTATCAGATCTCCTACCTTTTGCATTATGCATTTTTGACACCATTATCTTAACTTTTCTTCATGCGTTTCTGTGGCTGAAAAATGTCATATAATTCACATTGCAAACGTAGAATTATGAAATCATTTGTAACTGTACAACCTTCACTTACGTAATGAACTGGTTGAAGTTATTTCCTACTTCAACTGATGTCCAGAAAGAAATTTCTGGTTGTTTCAGATTACATATTTCAATTAACACAATATTACATATTTCATTAAACGTAAAATTATTATTATTATTTTATTATTTATTTACTTATTTTTATTGTTTTTAACTTAATCATATTTTTATTAAATTTTTCAGTTTTATCTTGTACAGTGATTTGTGGCTGTTTTTCTGTGTGTGGTATTGGTAATTTATTGGCAATAAATGTGTTGGTGTTTATTTGTGGATTAATAATGATATTTAGCCTTGTAGCTATAAATAGACAACCACAGTCCAAGGAAAATTTATCTTTTAAGGTAAGATTAATATTTCATTTTGGTGCAGTTAACATTTTTTATTGTTTAGTGTTATAAGCATGTTTTTTTAACTTTTTGTGTTGCTTAAATACTATCATTTATGTAAATTAATCATCAAATTGTTATAACAGAAGCAGCATTGGAAATTTTTGAGAGTAATAAAAAACTTACAATTACTATAAGTATATAAACTTCTTTTAAAGAGGGGGATCCAAGGTTACTTGATAGATTGATTAAGTCCATCTTCAGATTTTATAACCTTTCATATTGTTTATTAATATATCTGTAAATTGATTAAGAGAATGATTTAGTACATAAAAATTCTGATTTTAAAAAAAATATATGGATGCGTAGTATAACATGAATAATAAACATAACTTCGGGAAAGGATTCGAAACATACAAGGAAAGAGTTTGTTAAATATTTGTTTAAAAATCCATCATTTTCTGTCTTCTTTTTATTTTCCCTGAATGTCATTTTTAGTCACTCCGTAATAGTTATTGTTTTTTCATGTCTCATGATTCACTTGGTACATTTAGATAAAAATATCATCTAACAATATATTAACTGATTTCATGGTCAGCAGAAATGCTGTTATTGTCACTAATATACTTAAGATAATTTGGTTTAACAATTTTGAAGAATCGGAGGAGTTATGATTTTTTTTCTTCATTTTATCTTGCATGGTAGAAATGACATATTTTTCATAAGACTATCTAAATAGACCATATGAGCATGTATAATATATATATATATATATATATATATCCTTTTATGTTTCATGCTGTTATACTTCATCTGTTAATAGTACATAATATTTGGCAATAAACTGAATATGTTGTGTGATTACTTCTTAGATATTTATATTTTTAAAAATAACTTGAAAAATCTGCTATTTTAATTTTTTCTTAAATTTTTAATTTAATTTAAGCCTTTCACTGGTTCATTTGACAGTTAAAATGGTGGGGTAGGCATTTTGGCAATGAGCCTCGGTTAATTCAAGAGCAGTGATTGTTGAAGTTGAGTGGCGGAGCTGCTGTAAGTGGGGGAGGGGGTGTGACTGCGCTATTGAGGGCATGGTTTTTTTATATTTAGATTTTAGATTGGCATTGAAAGGTTTTTTGAGGAGAGTTTTGTATAATTTATGATCTCTTATAGATGTGATTAAGCCTGATAGTTATCCGGTTTTTTTAAAGGTCTATATTTGTTTTTTACCTGTTACATTTTTTATGTGATTGTTCATTTTATTCGAAAAATAATTTAGCATATTATCAACATCTGTGCATGACCCAACAATATTCTCTCGCTTTTCTAATTTAAGATTTTGCACTAACTTATCATAATCTACTTCTTCATTAAATGACTGCTCTTTAGTACTGTTATTTACCTTATTTTCCATTCTGAAGTGGAGGGTAGTGCAAAAATGATTGGAGATCTTAAGAATTGATTGGATAATATTTTCAGAATAAAAGTTAGTATTCCTAAGGAATATATGATCGATACAAGATTTGGTATTTTCTTGTACCCTTGTGGGTTTATTTGCTTATATATGACTTGAAGTCATTTGTTAATAGTGTACCGAAATATTCATAAACTTAGTTTACTCTTTAAATGGATGTTCATATCCCTGATTAAGACAGAGTTACCTCTGTCCCTAAACCTATTTATACACTCATTCAAACTTTTAAGGAATGTATCCACAGTTGCAGATTGTGATCTGTTAACAATGAGAGTAATCTTTGTGGATTCTCAATACTCAAAATTATTGAATTAGCTTGAGTAATACAAAATTAATTTTTTTAACCTTCAGTTTTTTATTGAAAAACACACAAATACTATTATATTTGTTAAATATACAAGGCTTATCATACACCAAGTATCTGTTTAGATTATAATTAAATTGGTCATGATCAGTTACCCAAGTTTCTGTTACATTATTATATCATACCTAATGCAATTTTGAAGTACATAGGTAAATCCATCAAAATTTCTATTTTAGCTATGTATGTTCATTTGCAATATATTAAAGAAGTTTCCAACATTATTCGAGTAATTTTGGGGATTAAAACTAAAGATGTCATCAACCTCAGTTGTATCATAAATTTCATTAAAACCATGGTATCATAAAACCATATTTATAAGTAAGGAGAAAGAAAGAAAAACAAAATAAAATAATCTAGTATATGAAGTCAAGAAATAACTGTGCAGAAGTCCCTGTCATGTTCATGAAGTAATTTATCATTATAATAGTAAAAATAAATATATTGTATTAATTATAATAAAGATGAAAACTGTTACACGATTACTCATGTTTAATCCGTTTGATAATTTTAAATAATTTGTTAATGAGTTAAACCTAGTTTTATAAGATAAAACTACTCCAGATAAGGAATAAACCGCCAGTCTAAACAATTATGACCGATGCTAATAATACAAAAAACACTGTACACACAATCCATCATACTAATAAAACCTGCAGATACAAAACTCGCACTAACAAAAACCTGCAGAACTTTTTTAAATATTCTTTTCACAAGAACTGATGCTGACTGTCTAATTAAGATCTTCCTGTCTCGCACCCATATGAGTGCCAGTTTATTCTTCACCTTGAGATACCTCGCTGCTCCTAAGACAGTTTTGTAATAAGAAGTTAGATGTTTGTTAATATAAATGTGTTATCTTTCAGTCCTGGGCTGATTTCTGTTGTTTTTTTAACCCCTTTTTCTTCACTGCCAAGGTCCATGTATTTTTATCTTTTCTAGAGACAAAGTTGATGATAATAGAGCTTGAATTCTTAGCATTTGGCATCCCGTATATAACAGACACTTCTTCATGTTTCAACTCGATTTTTTTTTTTTGGAGTTGGTTAAATTAAAAATAAAAATAAATTTTTAGAAATGTCCTAAAGATTTTTGCCAATCATCCTGGGCCCTGGCTTATTTCTTGTGATTGTGACGCTCCCACTCTGGGAATAAACTGCCAATTATCCGCTTAACTGAGGGATGATTATTCATATTTTACCCTTGAAAAACACCTAAGAGTATGTTCATCTATTAATATATATGTAAAATGTAGTGGTTTCTGTGAGTCTGTTACTTTTTCACACAAAATCACTACTCGACCAATTGAGATGAAAATTAGCATGAATGTAGGTTTTTGTATCTGGAAAGAACATAGGACAGTTAGGGATAGAAAATGTTTCACTGTTCCAAGATGGTGGCCATTTTTAATGACTTGTTGTAACAACCAAATTATGTTTCTTGCCGATATTCAACAGCCAAACTGTTGGTCAAATTGTACTTGGAGACCATTTGCAGTGCTTGAAATCAAATTTTATATAAAAAAGGTCTCTGTCTTTTTCGATATCTCTTTTGATGATCGAGAAAAGGAGCTTTAAAAGTGCGACAGTATACAGTGTACATTCCTTTTGGATTTGCCCTTCATTTTCAAGTGCCACCAGTTTCCAGTTAAAGTTACTTTTTCAGTGGTAATAAATAAATAAGGAGAGATTTCAAGTGGCTGGTCTTCACTTGAAGAGTCAATGCTTATCACACGGGCAGCTGTACATGGTTTGCTGCTGAATCTCCTATGGGAAAAGGACGGGTAACCAGCTATAACTACTATTTTTAAGATGGGGCTGACTATTTTGAAACTGACACTTCAGATCACTCAAAATTTTGATGCTAACCAAACTGTACTTGGAAGATATTATTCATTAATAGATTTTGTAAATAGAACTGGCTTTAATTGTCTTTATCAGTATTATTCTTACAAGCTTAAGGATAATGAACACAGGTGGGTTCAGGGGGCAGAGCCCTGACTAGATGGGAAGGATGAGCAAAGCAAACCCTGACAAACTAGTTTCATTATAACAGTAAAATTCAAAACAGTGAAAATGCTCAACCATTACTAAAATCATATCTTTAAAAAAGGAAACATTTCAGTATTGTTACTGTATTCTTGATTCTTCTAAAATATATTAGTATATTTAGAAGAAATTTTTGTTATTCTTAAAATGCTGGTACAATCTTTAAACATTACAGAATTTTTCTCGTTTGAACAGTCAATATTTTCATGTTCTCATTCACATTCACCAGCCATCCCATTTTTTTAGTCTCTCTTTTCAACTTGCTCTTCTAGTCCTTGCAATATAGCGATTTGGCATTTGTGCAGCAGCGGTAGATTCTGTAGAAGATGGTAGCTTATAAACCCATGTGTTTTATTACATTATTTTCATTGATAGATATTTCAATAATGCTCCTTGTGTTACATTTGATGGTATTTTGGTTATAGGTATAAGTAGCATTTATTTAGAGATTAATAGCGTAAGTATATTATATTATGCAATATTATAATGTTTGTATGATTATGCTATGTATTATCAGTTGAGTGTTTTTATAATTAATATTACAGGTTAAATTTGTTCCAATTATTCCAGCTATAAGCACATTTATGAACATACTTTTAATGATGATGTTAAATTTACAAACTTGGATGAGATTCTTCATATGGATGCTACTAGGTACGTAAATATTTACATGCTATTATAAAATTGTAAAATCATTTGTAATTATCATAAACAGATTTTTCAATGATCTGTCTTAGAAACTGATGTAAATTATCATTTTAGTAAGATGTAATACAGATGGTAAGAAGTTTAGCTTTATTCACAGGTATTTATTATAGCTTAGTTAAACATGTTGATTGTGGTATTTCCCATGTTCATTAATGAGGATGCTTACTATAAAGAGATAACATTCTTATAAATTGAAAAATACAATTGAATGTACTGTTTTATAAGATAAATTATTCCTAGTTAACATTACTATGATATAACCCCTGCATAAATACATCACAACTTTATGTTTCTATCCTTTCATGTAACTGTATTTACACGAATTTACTTGCACAAGATTTATCATCGTTCACTGTAAACAATAAATAATCTTAAAGCAAATTATAAGAGAAAATTTGCTTTATGTATGTTATGAACTCAAATAGGCCTATTGATAAGTTTACTTGTTTTCCATTTTTAGCCTTTTGGCTGAAAATTCTTATTACATCCAAAAAAAATACACTTTTGCTTTTTGTTAAAAAATGCACAAACAATTTAATATATCAACATTTTTGTATTGATGTCAATTCTTGTATAGAATGGAACAAGAAAATATCATTAATTACTTGTACTCATCAGCAAACTACATCCAAACTTATATTTTACTGTAGAATATGAGTATAAAAAAAATTAACTCTTGAGACCTCATCTTGTCAAGATTAGTCAATAAGTTTACTTTCAAAAATAATAAAACTGACATATTTATCTGTGATAAATGTTATATACCTTCATGCCAGGCAGTAACTATATTAAAGAATAGAACATAATAAAATAAACACAAGTTAATGGATGTTGTAATGGAGGGAATTAGGAGACTCTGTATCATTCGGTAGGTACCTCAACTGTTAGGCTTTTTATGCTGCCATTGAATTGAAAACAAGTCCCACAGTCAGCCTACCAGGCAGTCTTGCGTTCTGGATATGAAGAATGCTGTAGTTCATTGAGTTCTGGCATTTTTTGCACAGAGAATCTAAGAGATAGATAGATAGATATCAAGGATAGAGATAAACAGGTGAGCGATGAAAAAAGGTGGTCTTTCCATCAGATTAAATTTAAATAATATTATGAAATGACTTTTGCAACATAATATTTTCAAATATCATTTGAATATTAAGTTTACAACATTTCTAGTGTAGAAAATGCCCTAAATCCAAGCATTAAACAGAAATAATATGGAAAAACTATTTGTAAAAATCACCAAAATCTCTTCATAAGAAATTGTGACAAATAATAAAACAAATATTAATACAAGTATGAATAGGGCAAACATTATCATAATTAATTTAAAAATAAATAACTATATGCAAGTAATCTAATAATATTATGTCTAAATAAAATGGGCTTTCTTTATTCTTTATTTCTGTGGCGATTTGTATTTGTTTTATTTTTAAAAAGATTTGCATTTTTCAGTATTACCCGCTTGCATTCATGTTTCCGTGGTGGTTTCCTTTTACACATGTGTCATTTAAAAATGTCTGATACTATTTTTTTCTCTTCATCAGTCCATTTTATTAACTGTCTTTTTTGGTTTGTTTCTTTTGAATTCGCTCTGAGACAAACAGACTCTAGTATAATTCAAACTCTTTTTTTTGTTAATGGTCGATACGTATTAATTTAACATTAGAATGGATATCATTGTTGAAATAATAAAATAAATAATTGTTAATTTCATATAAGCTAATAATAATTGGTCCTTAAGAATTAAATTGATATACCCATCTTTTATGGTCATCCAACTTCACAAGATCCTTGTAAGTGTATATAATAGGCTACAAGAGACCAAAATTTCACTTCTAGGTACTTTAAAAAAAAAAAAATTAGAAGAAACATTTTTTTTTATTTCATTAAATTGTATCATTATCAGGTTTTTTATTTTTTTTATTTAGGCGGGCATCGACTTCTAAGGCCATTAGCCCACATCATATTATTATTGTTGTACATATTATTATCATCATACTATTACTTTTGTATGTTACAGGTAAAATATTAAAATTAAATAAAAACATAGCTGGTGTAACTACGTAGAAATAATTGAATCAGATTTTATTTCTTGCTGATAAACATGTTAATATTCACAACAATACATTTTGAATAACAAAATAATTCAATAATAACACTTTAACAAAGTTTATAAAAATAAAAATAAATCTTCCAAAAAAAAGTTATAATCCTGTAGAAAATTAGAGAAGTTAAAAATAAAACTATAAAAATTTTATTCATTGTAGTCAAGAAAATTTGTTAATTTTTACCGATATGAGATATAATTTCCAAATTGTACAGAATATTATGTTTTAAAAGTTTTGTTCATGTTAGCTCTTTATTTAGCTCTGTTTTATTATAAGTAATTTATTTAAATTTAATTATCAATTTAAATTAAACTAATATTTTAACCTAAATGACATCAACATAGGACCTTTTGTATTATAGAAGTGAGAGATTTTACATAATTTAATTGCTATAAACAAAATTATATATATATATATATATTTGTAGACCTGGAGGGTTATAGAATAAAGATAAAATGTTATTGAATCTTACCTATAATATTGTAAAAATAACAAAAAAAAAATATTTACTGTTTAACATAATAATATGCGATAAGTAAAAATATAAAAATTATAATTTGTTGAAAATGTCTTCACTATTTTGGTATTTAATACGCAAGAAAAAAAATTTTTTTTTTTATTAGTCCAGATTTAAAACAGATCTATACTGTATATAAAATAGGATACATAAGACATGCGATAAATATTTATCATTTAATGCAAATATTATATTAGCAATAAGGATTAAATCTCACAAGGTAGTTTTGTCTGGACTGTAAATAAATATTGTTGAATGAGTTCTTCAAGCAAAAAGAATGTGATACACATCCATTGTTTCCAAATCAAAGGGTTATTTTTTGTTTTAGGCATTAATTTAATGTTTTTAGGCATTAATTATATTTATCCATTGTTAGGTAAATTACAAAAATTAAACATAGCTCGTTTGGCAAAGTATTGGACTTTAATTTATCACATGAATTTTTGATTTCTCTTCAAATTACAGCCTATTATTATTATTAACAGTTCATATTTTTACATAAGTACACTAACATTAATAAATTACAGTCTTTAACTCAAACACTAATTTTTAAACAATACATAAAATATTTCATTATCGTAGCAGTTAATCACTTACTGTTAATAATAAAATAAAATAATAACAAAAACATTATGACTATAGCAGACAAAATAAAAAATTACGGTGAACTTGACACTACAAGAAGACCTTGAATTTATTGGATTAAAGCTACTTTACGCATTGGCGTAAACATCCATAAACAGATTGAATTTGATATTAAATTGATAAATTTTGTGGACTTCACGTAATGGTTAAGATAACAATACTGTTTGTATTGTGCCATTACGTGATGTAGGATGTTGGCTACAGTATATATATATATATATATATATATATATATAGTATAATATTACTGACATTTTTAATAGTTTGATTTTAATGAATGTTTTAATAATTTATTTTATTTTAATAATTTTATTTATTTACTTTTTTGATGCTTTATTACGTCATAGGATCACTTTAGTTCAATTTCTAGGCCAGTCCATTTTGTAATCGGTTCTTATTTCTGAATTGTGTGAGATGTTTTATTCTTGCTTCTTTTCTTTTTGCCCACATCTTTTTGAGGCGTCCTGATTTGGAATCTGTCCTCATCTGAATACACCCTGTTGATTTCTTTTTGATTTTAGGTTTAAATGTTATCATATTAGTTTTAATTAGTTTGTCGTATTTTCCAGATTTTGTGATTAGATCTTCTTTGGAGATTCTCAACTCTTCTTCTTTTCGGACTTCCTTTATCGATTTCGGTTTTGTTGTTCTTTCCCAGTATAAGATAATTATTTGGTTTGCAAATCTGGTGTTTTCTGCTCTAAGTAGGTGCTCCAAGAATGAAATTCTTTTTTTCCTGAAGAAATTTGTTAGCGGGGTTATTATTTTATATACTTCTTCATTTGGGATTATGCTCCACTGTCCTACTACTATGTTTATCTTGTTTATGCATTTTCTGAACATCTTCTTTTTTATTTTTTCAATCCTTTCTACTTCTCCAATTTTGTACGGTTTGAATAGAGTTTCGCTGGCATATTGTATTTCTGGAAGAATTACTGTTTGGTAATGTCTGATTTTAGTTTTTGTCGATAGGCATTTTTTATTGTATATGTTTTGGGTAGTTATTAATAATTTTTTAAGTTTCTCAGTTCTTTCTTGCCCATTTATTTTCTCATTGATGTTACGTGTTATGGTATGTCCTAGGTATTTAAATTTTCCCACTAGTTCCACCTTGTTTCTGTTTACGTTTACATGATTAATGCATAGTGGATCGCTGACCATAATTTTTGTTTTTTCGTATGATATTTTCAAATCTATTTTTTCAGCAGGTTCTAGTGTTTCTATTTGGGTACTAGCTTCTTTTATGTTGTTTGAGAGGAGAGCTAGATCGTCTACGAAACTGAGGCAGTTTACTTTAATTTTTGTTGCAATTTTTATTCTTTCCAGATTTAATTTTCTCCATTCTCTAATTATATATTCTAGTGCGCAGTTAAATAATAATGGGGATAATCCATCTCCCTGTCTCAATCCCGTTTTTACTTCAAATGCATCTGATATATTTCCTTTGAATTTAACCTTTGACATTGTGTTTTTTAAAGTTAGGGTGATCATTTTGATTAGTTTTGGATGCAGACCAAAGTTCCTTAGTATTTTTAATAGGGATTCCGTATATAAGTCACATGCCTTTTCAAAGTCTATAAAGGATATTACCAATTGCTTGTCTCTTGATTTGTAATAATCGATTATGAGTTTTAGGTTTAGTATCTGTTCTGGGCAGCTTCTTCCGGGCCTAAACTATCCTTGGTATTCTCCTAATTCATTTTCTAGTTGGTCTTTTATTCTGTTAATAGATTATTAATATTTTATACGTGCAATCTAATAAGGACCCCTCTGTAATTATCTGGGTTTGTTTTTTCTCTTTTTTTGTTGATCGGGCATATTATTGCTATTTTAATTTTTCTGGGATTTATTAATTTTCCCATATTTTTTAGATCGTTCCTTGTAAACTTATTATCGCATTTTCTCCCGCGTTTTTCCATAATTCTACAGTTAGTTGGTCTTTACCGCTTGCTTTGTTGTTTAATTGCACTTTTTAATTCTTCTTTTGTTGGTGTTTGTATATTTTCTGTTTGGGTTTTTATTACTGTATTTGGATATCAACTAGGGTGGTCGGGTTTTCACAATTCAGCAGCTTTTTGAAACTTTCGGCTATTATGTCTGCGTTTTCTTTATCGTTATGTGCTATTTTATATATTAATATTTTAAATAATAATTGACAATATTTCAATATTTCATAATAATATTTTAGTTTCATATTAATATAATTTGTAAAACTAAAAACTGCTGATGACGGAGCTGTAAGTTGTGCAAGCGCTACAGACAAACAGGTACAAGGTCTGTTCAGAAAATAACCAAAGTTTACTTTACTAAGAAGGAAGTTACCTCAATACAACATTCAGCAGCAGTCAAGCGATTTAAATTGCTATTAACATTGTATACTTTAGAAGTAAAAGAAACAAACAAATGAACTATCGGGCCTTATAAGCAGCATTTTGGACTGTTGTTAAACTGGCGTAATTTTATATGAATTATACCAGTATGTTTCTGTTTTAACAAAAATGCCCTAATTTAACGGCTGCCCCAAATAACCGGTGGCTCTATTAATCAGAATCAACTGTTTATGAAAGTAGATACACAAAAAAGAATCTGTGAGTGTATTCACACCTACAGATCGTTTCATAGATTTAGGACACATGTGGAAAGACATTTGTATTTCACATATGAAAATAAATAAACAAGTGCAACACAGATTAAATTTACTGTTTGAGTACTTGCTTAACAGGTTTATTGAACTGCTAATTTATACTAGATGAACATTATTTACATTTTTGTTATCCGAATACAACTGAATAAGATAATGGGTTACAGTATCATAAAGATGTTGTTGAATCATATTTATAGATATTTAGAAAGCGAGTGATGGATGAATATTTTTTTTTAATCGATCGCATGCATTTTTCATGTATGTTACCTTTCTATATGGTTCTCCAGATATTCCCATTTCCCCACCTAAAGGAGAGTTACTCTTTCCCTGTTCTATCCATTTATTATTCATTTCTCCCCGAGACCGTATCATGGTTCCTTTCTTAATTTTCTGTTAGAACATTCTTTTTTTAATTACCGTTTCCAAATTGACCCGACCTACTTTGTCTTGCTCTGTCTATCCCATGTTCCTTCTCCGGTCCAAAGTCATGACCAATTTGAAGAATGCTATTTATAGTATCTCCTTTCACGTTCTTGGAAATCTCATTCCAACAAATTTTCATATGTAGTTGTATTTTGTAAATATATTTTTTCTTATTTATACATTTTCAGGATTAATTGTATATTTTTGCTACGGTATATGGCACAGTAAAGAATCTGAAAGTAATAAGAATGCAGCAAAAGTCAGTTGAGGTCATCACAAACATCAGTCAGATAATCAGTCATATTCTTGCTACTTTGTGCTACTATCTTGGATGTGTAGCAGTTAATTTGAAAAATTACAATGTAAAATGTAAATAGTGATAATTATTAAGAGAATTTTGTGAATTAAATTTATGCTTATGGATTATAGTATTGATATACTGGATTACACTGTGCTTATTTTTTCAAGTGTAATGCTCATAATTAGATAATCCGGATGGGATTTTAAAGTTCCCGGATATACCTTTACATACTGGTTGTCGCTGAGGTGCTGGCTGTAAAAAGGATTGCTGTTGCATGCTAACAGCTTTTATTAGTAACATTACTTTCTTTTCATTACAGGTTACACTATCCCATTTAAAAATAATTACTGTTAAAAAAAATAGTCTATATCATCCAGTTTGAGTGCGGTGGTGAATAAATGGGGAAATGGGTATTCCCTGTTGATTTCCCCATTTAAGGGATCTTCCAAAACCCTCACCCAAAATGTATTCCTGAAATAAAATGTAGTACAGTGAAACACCAGTTAGGCTCTAATAGTATTATTTTTGTTGAAAAATCTTTTCCTATCTATTTTGAGAAAATTTGTTGAAAAATTTATTTAGCAATTTAGAAATAAATGTCTGTATAAAATTTAAATAATTTTAAAATAAAAAATGATTTATCATTTACACTGGACAAAACATTCTAATGTTTAATGGGTATCGCGTTTAATAAAAACACAGAAATATAAAATGCGAATATATTTCAGTAAAATTAAAAAGATACTCAGGACATATGTACAATGCAATGAAAAATGGATTCAGTAATACATTACTAAACATTCAGTGAGTATAAATTTGCTAATAAAAGAATCTGAATTTAAAAAAAAATTATCTGAAAGAAATAAAGATTTACTACACTTCTATTTTATAAAAATAATGTTAAAAAGATATTAAAAAAAGTTATTAAAGTCATTAAAAGAGTTATTAAAAACAATCAACAAAAAATAATTAAAAGAGAAATTGAGATAAATGTTATACGTTATAAAAAAAGATCATTACTTGAACGTTACAAAAAATCAAAAAAATTACAGAACATTTAATAGAACAAAACTTAGTGAAGGTAAATAATAAAAATACTACCTTTTTTTTTAAAAAAAAAGTCTGTACTCTGACGTAAAAGAAAGAACCTGTGTAGAATCGCTGTAACCATTCTGTGGTGATGGATAAACATTCAAGCTTTTTTGTATGACGGCCCAGGATGAAAATCATTACATCATAGTTCATGCTTGACTGATTAATATGTTTCTATCGATCTTTTCAGAAGTTAATTTTAATAATTAATTTAATGCAGCTCTAAATTTACATATCTTTTGTTCTAAGTTAATTGCAGTAAGTCGATTAAAAACCTAATAAAACCAAAAACCAGTAGAATTTCTTTTTGAAGCAAAACAAATTTAAATAGTATTTTAGATTTTTTAAATAGTATATTGTTGTTTTTTTTTAAACTGCCTGGTGTGGATGTAAGCAGTCCAATTATACTGGATGGTAGATGAATGGTTGGATGGATTATTCGACTGCACCAGTATTTTATTTAAGATCTGAATAAAGTCTAGGCTTTGGTTTTTATATGTACAAAAGAGTTATAAATCTTTTAAAGTAATGCTCAGGTGTATAATTTATATATAAAAAATTTTAATTAAATTTTTTCAATTAAGAATTTTTAATTGAAAATAACCTTGAGCACATATTATCTGTTAAAATTATGGTATTTCTTTAAATTAGTATTTCTAAAAAAAATCATTGACATAGATGCATCCGTAAAGAAAAATCTTTAAATTGTGTTGTAAATAGATTGCTGGCAAGATTTTTTCAAATGGTTTAGCAATTTAATATAAATAACAATGAAAATTAGCAAATAAAAATATAAATAAAATAGCAAAAAATATTTATATATATATATATATATATTTTATTTATTTTATAAATAAAATCTGTATGAAAATATAAATAGTATTGAATTTTTTTGTTATATGAGGGCAGTCCAGAAATTAACGTGTGTTTAGTATAGAGATGGGTGAGGATAGAGTCATCATCTTGGCGTCAAAACGTTTCTACTACACTTAGTACACATCAAGCTGTCGTAGCTTGTGGTCTGTGATTTTTCTACTTTATTCGTTGTGAATTATTGAAATGTGCGCTCAATAGAGAATCCCGTGAATTGTGAGGTGCGTTCAGTGATTAGGTTTATACTGGCAAAAAATCTCAAACCTACTGAAATTCATCGGCAGCTTTGTGAGGTGTATGGATATGGAATAATGAATGGAGGTGGAGTGAGGCAGTGGTGCATTCAGTTTAAAAATGGTCGCACCAATGGTTCATGTTGAGGACTGTAGTGGTCAGCCTAGCCTTGTAACTGATGAACTGACGATGAAAATCAACGATAAAATTCATGAAAATCGCCGCGTTACGATTACAGAACTCTTGCTTCATTCCCCCCAAATTTCACGAAGTTTACTGCGTGAAATTGTATCTGGGAAGCTTGGTTATCACAAGTTTTATGCGAGATGGGTGCCAAAAATCTAAGGCAGAAAATTTCTACAATTGAAAAGCCTATGTATTGTTATAAGTGTCTCAATTTAAATGGCGACTATGTACAAAAATAGTTTAAGATTGTCCCTTTCAAATGCATATAATAAAATATGTTTTTTTTTCTAGTTGATTTTTTATTGTTACTTTCTGGACAGTCCTCATATATGAAATTTAAAATATTTTCTAACTCTGGGAAGTGGCTTTGTCAGTAGACAATTTTTTCTGAATACCATGTTGAAAGTTTGTTAATAAGTTATGCTTTACAAGAAATATTAGAAATCAATTTTTCATAATGTTTAAAATCCTTTAGAAAATACAGGCAATAATAAAATTGGCCTATAATTTTATAAATTAATTGTTAAAATGGAGGGGAAGAGCAATAAAAGTCTTAAGGCAGCTAGGGAATATTCCGTTGAGCGGTAGTAATTCAGTGAATTCATTAAGTTGAATATTGTGATGTTCTGTTGTACTTTTTAAAGTTCCTGACGAAGATCATTATAATGATAATAATTCTCAGCGAGCACAGGAAGGGATTGACTGTTACGCCATGAATTCTGCTGATCCTCTCAAATTATAAATTTCAGTATTAATGTCTGTAATATCTACTAACTGTTCCTTTGTTAGTCAGTGAGTTTCTGGGGTAGCAAGAGATGCAGGTTGAAACAAATCTACTGTAAGCCATCTGGCTTACAGTACATCTGGCTCTACATCACATCCTGAAATATATGTAAAAGCATTTCATCCAAATATCAGATGATAGACAGCTTTTTTATATAAAATAACTTTAAAAATATCCGTATTAGATGATTGTATAACACATGTAGAACATTCTGAGTAATAGCTGGTTACCTTAATGTACAAGTCTTTTAAAAAAGTTACTGATTTTTGTTTCTTGGGAAGCATTATAGGAGGCAAGATGTAGAGCTTAAGTTACTTCATGTTAACGTGTAATATTCGTTTTTACTTTGTCAATAAAGCCAGTGTGCAAGATTGTATATTGTGATAAATGCTTTTGTTGTATTATCATATTTTGCTTGATAACAGAAGTTGTTGAATGATACCAGCATGTCAACTTTTACCACAACTTGATATTGAAACGGAAACAAAATATAAGATTCTGCAATAATGCTGAGGGGGTTACACAAAGAATAATATTGTACAATTATATAAAAAATAGTCAAACTGATGGAAAGTGATTAAAGCTTTAGTAAATATTTAACAAGTAGAATCATTGATGTTTCTAATTTGAAGATGGTTGACCATCAGAAAAGTTGCTGGTGATGTTTGTATCAGAGAAGATTCAATAAATGCAGTTTTAATAAATAATCTGTATCATAGCTGCTCTTAACTGACAACAGCTTTGCTCTGATATCATACAGGACTTGCTTGTATCTTGTCGCAGATGATTTTGACTAGCTTAAGACCATAATAACTGTATAGTAATGTGCAGAAGAAAGCCAGATGTATAATTTACACCCAGAAACTGATGTTCCATCATTAGTCAAAATAATTCATAGTATTTCAGATAAAGAAAGCAATTCAAGAACAACTAAAAGCAGAGTCAAAGTGATGTTAGCACTTTTTTTTATCTGTTGTGGAGTTGAAACACAGATACACTAATGAGGTTCAAATCAGTAAATATTCTCTGGCATGTTATTTCATATAAGAGTCTAGATTTGTGAAAATTATGCAATTGAAACTTAATAAAGACAATACAATTCTCTTTTGTTTGTCTCATCTACATTTTATCCATGTTACTTCTCCTTTGAGCTGAATTTGCTTTAATTATGAACATAGTCCCAAGAAAAAATCCAAAGGTATTCATCCTTAAATCTCTTCCATCATCTTTAGATAATTGAGACCAACATTCTTGACATCGCATGCCATGCCTATTCATTCTACAACATAGTCTCTGTAATGTTATCGGCAGTTAGCATACTGAATTCTCTCAGACATATTACCCTGTGTTGATTGAAGCTATTGTACATGAACACAGTGTGCTCTTCGGTGTTCTCTGTTCTACAGTAATCATATTCAGCCAAGGGTTTCACTACCCGTTTACACAAGTACGCTGTGAATTACTAAGACCAGTCGGGAACTGAGCAGTTAACTGATTGTAACTGATCCTATCTCTCCTGTCAAATCTGAAGGAATAATGCCTGTGTATCCCTCTTAATCCCTGATACATACCTCCCACTTCCAAACAAGGAGGTCCAGTACTTGCACCTCCTTGTTAGTTTTGTTTCTAACCGATTTTGTTAGAAACAAAACAAACAAACCATTTTGTTTGTTTTGTTTCTAACCGAGTGCTCTCTCTCTCTCGGAGAGAGAGAGAACACTCGGTTAGAATTGTCTGTGTTCTTCCCCTTTTGAGCATGTCAGACCAGGCTAGTGGTCCTTATAACACTTCTGAAAGCCACCACCTGCAATATGACCTTCTGCATAGTCGTGTGAAGATCCTGTCCACCTAGACTGGAAAGTTTAACAAAACATACAATTTTCCTGGTTTCCTGAGCACCTTACCCTTTTGATAAGACATTGATGATGATTTATTATACCTCAAACTAAAAATTGTTCTTTAAGAGTCACGATTGAGAATCGATAGAAGATTATGAAAAATTTGACCGAACAGACGAATGTCATTCCAAAAATATTTTGAATGATTTCAATATTTAATGTGTTGGATGATAAGAATTCTACACTCTTTGAAGGAGACAAGAGTATTGAATATATAAGATGTCTTTGTTTAAATGTTCTCGGGCCAAATTGATTTTGAAGGGACTGTATGAAAATAAATATCTGTTTATTCACATCTCTGTCGGTGGAGTTTGTTTCTTCATCCCCCTTGTACATAGATTTATATCAATGTACATCAATTACATCAAATTTACATCAATTTAGATGTTTATGAAATGAGGTTACTGAGGTTCTGGTGTTTAAATGTAAATGAACTTCATTAGAAAAATTTAATTTTTTCAGTTTTTAAAGGTCACATCTGCTCATTATCAATCATTTCTTTAATACACGAGCGGTTTTCAGAAGTATGTAATTATCAGTTATTATACTAATGATTAACATTATTAACTATTTTATCTGCTACATATTTATTCAAAGTATGTCATTTGTTTAAGTAAGGTTGTTAATGTGTTAGTGAAGAATAATAAGTGTATGTATGTTAAACAAAGAATAGCATACAGGCTTACATTTAACTATTGTGTTATGCGATAAGTGTTATCGAGATTCAAGTGGTAGACAGTTATTGTCCTTTTTTTTGTTTAGATGTCATAAAACAAAAAAAAAAACAGTTGTAATCTAATTTTATGATAAAAGTTTTTCATTGAATTAAAGCGAGTAAAAAAAATGTAATTTTATTTGTCTTTGATGTTATGAAATGTAACGCATGTTACATGCTTTTACCATAATAATTACATATGAGATATAAGTTTCGTGATAGCTCACGTTAAAGATTGTTTAAAGAGAGTCTTCAGAACAGAACAGTCATTAAAAAGCGCATCAAAAATTCTGTGGTGGGCGTACTAATAAAGCTAGCAATGAAGTAATTTCCAGTACTTTTTCATCAAACAGAATACAATATCGCATAAAGTACGGTAAGCCCACAAAAATAGGGTATTCTGCCCGTAGAAGGTCATCTTTATTTGTTCAATTAATCCTAGGAACCGACTATGAATATATCATTACTCTCAGAGAAAGTAATCTCGGTTAAAGCTACTTGAATTTCAGATGTTTGTTTTATTGCAGCTTTCAGAGGATGTTAATAAAATATCCTATTGTCTTGCTTTATTTACAGTCTCCTAAACTTTACAAAAGAAAATCAAAATTCTTTTACGAAAAATATTTTTTATCTAAAACTATTTCTTAGTTTTAGATAGAAAACCTTTTTATCATCGAAGTGTAATATATTATTCTCACTTTTCTGAAATAAGGTTAATCAGTATTATAACAGTTATGTTGTTTTTTTTTTAAATTGTTGACAGCCACAGTCATTTCTTGTTTCTACCAGTCACGCTTTTCCTTGCCGGTTGTTTTTCATAAAAATAATTCCTATGACTTTTATCCTTACAAATTTTTCATCTCTTAAGATGTCCTTTGCAATCGTATCTTTCAAGCGTCAAATTTATCGTATATTCTATTTTATTTTTTGTCTTTTTATTAATCTATTATTAAATAACATAATAAAACTCCTTATAGTTTAAGACACCTCATATTATAAAACAAATAGTAAGTACATACTAGGTTATTCTTTTATTAAACGTGTAGTCTAGCGTGTTGACATCAGCAATTATTAACAGAAATCACCTGTGAATGCACCAAAGCGGTGAGATTAATATAAACTTGCCGAATACATAAAAATACTTTGATATCTACAGATTCATCATCGGAAAAGGAAGCGATCGCTGGTAGCCAAATACGGCGACGTAAAAACATTTCGGAGTCTTGCGATAACAACCCGAGAAGCGTGTGCAGGTGCATTATCGTGGTGAAAGAGCACCTACTTTTTGCGTGGATGTGGATGTAAACTGAATAGCACTCTTCAATAGGTCCAGTACTTAAGCGTAGTACTCTCCGGTGATGGTCCTGGGGTTTTATGGAAAGTTTATGAGCGGTACGCCACAAGAATTTCAAAAAACCGTAGCCGTGACTTTTTCTGCAGATGGAACCAACCGTTTTTGCTTTCTTCGACGCATTTTCACCTGCTATCTACCACCGTTTCGGCTCTGGTGTGTAATGATGAATCCATGTGTCTTGTACCGTTATAAAAAATTAAAGAAACTCGGCGGGATTGCATTTAAATAAGTAAAATACTTTCGAGAAATGTTTGGTCAAATGCGTTTTTGGTCGACTGTTAACAAACCCGTCGAGCGCAAAGCTTTTCCATATCCAAAACATCGTGTAAAATGTAGTGGACGGTATTACGAGATTTCACAAGCAAGTACCTTCAGCTCGGTGTTTATTTTTACCGTTTTTGAATTTTTGTGACGATTTCGCCGGTCGTAGCTTTTTATTTAGACTCCCGAGAGTTTATCAAATAAACGGATATACGATCACGTTTAAATTCCACAGCCCACTTTTTTGCCGTCGAAAACAAAAGGGAAGAATCTTTAAAGTGGAATCTAACTCTTTTAGCATGTCTATCGGCGTTAAAACTTTTAAAACGAATTCCTTTATAATAATTCGAACTTCAGTTTTGTCTATTTTTCAGAAGACTTACTCCTTCCCCACAAACAAGCCGCTGTTCAGTGGCTTGTTTGTACGAAAATTTCCCAGCACGCCATCTAAAGGATTATACTTGATAAATATCATAGTCGTTCGGTCGTACTTTCGCCATCTATGTACCAGACTGAAAACTTTGTGAAGGACCTTCGTAGAAAGAGGGATAAATAAATATCGCTTTTTTTCTTATCATTGGTCGACTGTTTCGTTGTTATTTCTGTTCCTTATTATCCATGCGAATCGTTTAATCTCTATATAATTACCACGTCCTACGTCTTCGGTCAATAGTCGTTTTCTTCCTCTGTTGTTTACCCTTTTTTTTTCTTTCTGTTTAGCCTCCGGTAACTACCGTTTAGATAATCTTCAGAGGATGATATGTATCAGTGTAAATGAAGTGTAGTCTTGTACATTCTCAGTTCGACCATTCCTGAGATGTGTGGTTAATTGAAACCAAACCACCAAAGAACACCGGTATCCACGATCTAGTATTCAAATCCGTGTAAAAATAAAAATAACTGGTTTTACTAGGACTTGAACGCTGTAACTCTCGACTTCCAAATCAGCTGATTTGGGAAGACGCGTTAACCACTAGGCCAACCCGGTGGGTCTGTTGTTTACCCTGTGATGTGTTAATTTTCAACATCCTCTTGTAACTGCATTTCTGTTATATTCCTTTTTCTGTCATCCACGTTTTGCTGTCATAAATCTTTTTACGAATGTATGCGATTCTAAAAGCATGCTTTTTTCTGTAAAAGATTTTCTTTGATATCTATTTTTGATTTCTACGATATAAAAGCTTCGCTTTTTATATCCGCATTAATACATTCAGATTAATGTATTAATGCGGATACATTAATACAAGGGGTGCGCCTCCCCGATTTAGTTTTAATGTTGACAAGTGAGCGGTTGGGACATTTAAGCGGGTGCTGTACGGCACCCTGCTTAATCCGCTCACGCAGTTAGGTAGCTCATTAGGAGCATGTAGGATCGAGGTCGCTATACCGTTTTTTAGAGGCACAGTAGCCGTTTCTTGGCACGGACATTTGGTCTATGCTCTAGGGCGACCGAATGGGGTGGTGGCGGGAGAGATGCCAGCTAACCAATCCGCATTAATACATTCATTCTTTATAATTTTAATCCTTAAAAATCGAAATTCTGTAATTTTCAGAACTTTGTTTCCGTATTTTAATATTTATTCGCTCATTGATTGACTTTCCTTCTGTCGTTATTCATTACTTTTGTTCAACGTATGCCTGCCGAGTGCTGTAATCGTTGTAGGGAGTGACGCGAGATAACTCCAGACAAAAGTCGCTCCAAAAAATCACATAATAGCCGTCCTTAAATATAACAAACTTTCCGTGATAGTTTTACTTAGAAAAGCGAAAAGTTTAAGCGGTTTCTGTCGTATTTTTTATCGAGCCAAATTTACGGCAACACATCCGAGCCGAGCCCGATAAAATTCTGGTGATATTCGGTCATACAAATGATCCGTTCTGTTCTCTACGAGGGTCCGGCAGGTTGGTGACTGTTATTATCTTCAGAGAGTACGACTCTAACCGTACGTCAGGTGCTTTGAGGTGGCGACACGGTGAGCCGATCGATGTGGAGGTGTAGTCCGCGGAGCGAGTTGGCAATACATAACGAGGAGGTGATCTATTCGACAGGCGCCAGGAACGTCGTTAATATTTTAATTTTAAAATTTTAATCACGGTACTAGTTGGTTTGCTTGGAATTTCTCCCGGCACCACCCTATTCGGTCGCCCTAAAGCATAAGACCGAATGTCTGTGCCACAAACGGCTACTGAGCCTCGAAACACTTTAGCAACCTAAGTGTCCTAACTTAGCTCCTAGAGCTAACCTAAAAGCGTGAGCGGAATAAGCGTGGTGCCAATACACCACCCGCTTGCGTGTCCCACCGCTCACTTGTCGTATATCATTAAAATGGGTTGGCGCACTCAGTCAACTACTAAAACATATATGACTATCGATAATTAAATTTATCTCGTCAGACAGCAATTCGTTGTTACGCCTAGGCCGCTGAATGCCTGCAAGTACCTGTTTACCATTAAAGCGCTTGGAGCCTTAATTTGGATGATAGCTAGCCATATCTTTCGGTAGCTTTCTACACCAGCGTGGTAGGAGTCTTTTCCCTTAGGTAAAATACTGTTGTCGGTTGAACAAAGCAACCGCATCAAGGAACTTCCACACGGTCCGACAATAAGGTTCTCGCCACATTGACTGGCCGCTTTTTCCCCTTGACCTCTAAGTTCCAGGCTGGCTTGAGTTCTGGCTCCCCTCCCAAGAGCTGGGCAGTCGAACAAATGTGTTCGCTCGACTGGACCTCCCCGTAGACGCACAGCTCATCAACTGCCAGGTAGAACCGAAACAAATATTGGTTTAAATTTACACGGTTGAAGAGCACTCGGACTCCCATTGCCCTTAAAAACGAAGAGAGGTATATCATCCACACAGATCTTGTATAAATCTATACAAGGCCTTCCCTTGGTCGTGGCGTGACGTTCTTGCTGCCATGCTTCCATCGCAAGGCCTCCTCCGCAGGCGGTAGATTGGTGACTGTTCGAAATTTAGAACCGGTCCGTTGAGATCACCGTTCCGCTCTGGTACAGGCTCGGCCCATCCCAAGGGCTAACCCGCTTAGACCGCCGCGCGGCTGTTACCGCAGCGAAGGAGGCAGGCTTTTTTACCTTCTCCACCACCCGTTTGAGAGAAGTGTGGGTCTCGCCAAGGACCCTCCCCGTTGTCGGTTTGAAATCCTTAACTTTTTTCACCACCTTGCCCGACAGTCGAGAAATTACTGAATCAAGGGCTCGGTTTGCGCTCTGGAAGTTTTCGTTTTTCAACTCTAGTTCAGCAATCATCAAGGAACATTCAGAAAGGTACGAGTCGAACAGCTGTCTAAACTCGACTGAAATCCTTGACTCCTTTTTTGAGGATATTTTGGCTCATGGGGAAAGCATATCTTCGATCCGCCTTATCCCTTCGGGTCCCGAGCTAGACTCCTTCAAATGATGCTTCACCACGGAGTAATCCGGGACAGAGTCGACCCCCTCACCGCTGTACTCCACCATCCTCGACTTCGCAAGGAGTTGCTTTTCAGTCTTGGTTCGTCCTCCACTTCCTTGCTCTCTCTCTGTACGGTTCCGACCGAAGTTTTTCCCGCACAGCTCGACGCAGTGGTTTTGGCTGGATTTTTCGTGCAATCCGCCGATGCACAAGAGAGTAGGGCCTCCCTTCTCGTGGAGACCTCCGTGATCTCCTTAACAGAGGACCGTGGTCTCAAGAGCAACTGCCTAGTGACCTTCTCGACAGGAAGGGTCCACCGGTAACCAAGTCCTTGGCTAAACCAACGAAGTCCTCCGAGGCAATCTCCCCCGAATTGCTCTATCGTAGCTTATTAAAAATAATATAACAACTGCATTTCCTTCCCAACCCCGCAGGGGAAAGACGCCCACCTTGTAATGCTACCGGTCGCCACTCCACCCCCTCTGTTCCAAGCTCTGAGGGACTTTACCAGAGGTTGTCTTTAGACCCTATAACTGATTACATCTCACAGTCATCAGCCAGGCCTCGGTCGGTATGCTATCGATGTAAATGCCTCGGCAGACATATGCATCAGTAAATACATATCAAATTTCGCCTTCACGTAGGTCTCAAACGGACATCTTCACATCCAACCTAACATGATTCCCTCAAACTAACTAACCGAAACCGCGGAAACGCGAATCCCGCGCCTAGTACAGATTTGACAACACCGTTCTTGACTGTGAATACCTCAGAAAACGAACTAGTTTAAAGTTAAATCAGTGCTACACTCATACCAATCAAAATTGTGTTTTACGCAATATAGAAATTCAGACCTACACCCAAATAAGTCGACTAGCTTAGGTCACCTAACAAGGGGAATACAACCTCATTCCGGTCCGCGTAGGAGCCGGGGACAAACCCCGCAACCCCACCCGGCTCACCCAATCTATTTAGTGGTGAAAGTTCAGGCAGCCATGTGGAGATTGCGAAGAGGTTGGGAGGCCGAGGTATTGGGAAGCTTGGGTAGCTGCAATGGGATCCTTGTATAAGTTAAGATCCCTGTACAAGTTTGTACATGATCTGGTGGGATGGTATGCCTCAAATTCGTTTTTAAGTGCAACAGATGCCCAGGTGCTCACCAACCATGTTAATTTGAATTAATATCTGTTTCGGTTTCGCCTTGCAGCTGATGAGCTGTATGTCTGTGGGAAGGCCCAGTCAAATGAACAGTTGATGTTTGACTGCCCTTCACTTGGAGTGGGGTTCAGTGACCGGGTCTCCTGAAACTTAGAGGTCAAAGGGAAAATTGGCCACTCACAAGCGGTGAGTCAACATGGCCAGAGCCGCATTGTTGGACCATGTGGGAGTTCCTAGATGGAGTTGCTATGTTCATCCGATATCAGTAGTTTACTTAAGGGAAAGACTCCTACTGCTCCTGCTGTCGGAAGCTAACCTAGAGATATACCACGATTCGTTCCTGTTTTTATTTACATCACTTAGTAATGTCCCATTTCCATTTACAGGCATTTTAACATCTTTCATAGGTTCCATAGCAGCAACAAATTGAGCACATGAGTAACCACTTTCACAAAGAGACTATATAAACCCAGAGACTTCATCTAACAAGACTAATCCTACCAACTGGTACAAGAATATAATAAAACACAAAAATTACCATTAACTTAATATCTTACAATATAAGATTGTTTTTTTATTTTAATTAAAAATTTTATTTTTAATTCTATGCACACCAAAGACGTATATGGATTTATTTTAGGAAAACTAGAAGAAAAAGAAAATATCTGTGTATATCTCAAGACTTGGGTATGGAAAGCATGTAATGCACTTAATGCTGCTTTACTGTGATCAGTAGCAGCTGATCACACAGGTTGTGTAGTCTTTTTCCTTTGGAGAACAAACAACTTCTCCTGATTCATGTGATCTGATCTATGAAGCTCAATGTTACAGAAAACACATCATTCAAGAAATTTACAATGCAAGACAATGAACTTTGACTAACTAATGATTTATATATTCAATAGGCATTTTACATCTTCCATGAGCTCCATTATGGCATTAAATAATAATACAGGTAACTATATATTTACTATGAGAATATGTATATAAAGACCTACAGCTAAAAAGACGAATCTACTAATTACAAGAAAAACAACAAAAAATACAATAAAAACAATACAATTACTATCAACTAAACAATTATCACTGATCATACAGATCATTTAGTCCTTCACTTTGAGAACAATGAGCTTCCTTTAATTCATGTGCTCTACCAGCACATCTTTGTAGCTCAACGCTACAAAAATGACATCATACAAGAAATTTATAAGAAAACAATAAACCTATGAGTAATTAATAATACGCATTTTTAATGGACATTTTAATGGAAACCCTCTATGGGTTTCATTTTTGCAATAAGTTATAACACATGAGCAACTGCATAATCACAGAAAAATATAGAAATGCAGAGACTTGTATGTAGCTAGCAAGACAAATTATACCAGTATCACAATAAAAAAAGATGACTATAATCGACTATTAAATCTTATGCCTAACAACAGATGCTGATCATACAGGTCAAGTAGTCCTCTTAATGTTGGAAACAATCACCTTCCCCTAGTGCATGTGCTCTAGAAGCACACCTTAGTATACCAAGGTTACAAGAAATCACATCATACAGGAAATTTCATAAGAGATTAAACGTATAACAAACTATTGCAATATATTACTAAGTAGAATTTTCCATAAGAAGTAATCTTATTAAATCAACATGAGACAAAAAACATACACCTAACTTAGTTTAAACCGTATAACATAAGAACAGAATGACTCAAAACAAAAGACAAGACATTATGCACAGTTCTTTCTGTATATGATGCACCGGCAAACAGCATTAACGTACACCACATGACAAGTCTGTGGCGTCAAGCATGGTTGTCAGCAGACCCGTGTGGCCTCCTCTCTTGTTCTTCCCTCCTGCTTATTGCTCTGTAGAATTCTGTTGATCGTTGTATCCACAGTACTCCACTCTCGTCTTCCCTGTAGCATGTAGCTCAATACATTTTACATTATCTAGTGTGATCATCATTCTTTTCACATGCATCCATCTCGTGCAGCGAAACAATGTGCTCCATTGCATCTACTGTGCAGAACTCACACTTCAGGGAATCCCTCCTACCAAATCTGTGCAAGTAGCTGCAAAAAATCCTGTGGCCAGACAGGAAATGGGTAAGGTAGTAAGTACCCAACTTCCCTAAATCCCCACCTGATCCATGGTCTAATCTGTTGGATGAGACACCTCATTCAAGTTCCCTTGTTAGAGGCATCCCATCTAGCTTGCCACTCCTGCAGCAGCTGATCCCAGAACAGTTTTTGACATTCCTTCCCTTCGGTTTATTAGTTGACGTATCTGCAGACAGATGGGTGGTACTGGAGCTATGACCTCGGCCGCATCGCGTGTTATCTTGGGGCAGTTTTATTGCCGCCCTCCGTTGGAGTGAGAACAGTCTCATTTCTTGCTTTTTCCATTACTTCGGCTCACACTGGCACTGCATACAACAGTGTCGACGTTGCTACCGATAGTATGAGCCGCCTCTTCCCTGCCCGAGGCCCCCGATGATTGCTCATCAACCGCGGCAGGAAGTCCATTACTCGTTTAGAATTAACTGCAGCCTCCCCTAATTGGTGATTGAAGAGGCCCGATCTTTCCAGTCACAAGCCAAGATATTTGGCACATCTTGACCTGCGGAGTCTGGTGCCTCTGACCACAATCTCTAAGTCTCTCATCCGTCTGCGGCCTACCATTGCAACTGTCGTCATTGCTAGTCGCAGTCCCCGCTCAGTCAATCGGCAACCATGCTCACCGCCACGTTCGTCGTATTTTCCACTTTCTCCTCGGTACGACCAGCTACCAGAAGCGCCAGATCGTCGGCATATGCTATTGCCTGCATCCCTTCTGGAAAATGTAATCTCAGCAGCCTATCGTATACAAAGCAGTGGACCAAGCACAGAGCCCTGTGGCACGCTACCGTGCATCGCAAACGTGATACATTCTTCTTCCGTATCCGCTTGGATCCCCATTTCGTGCATATAGTCATTTATTGTATCTATGAGGTACTCGCTGAGCCCCCTGGCTCTCAGCGAGTACCATGGTATGCTCCATGGTATGCTGTTAAAAGCATTTTTAATATCAAGAAGGATCACAAACGGAATCTCCCTTGTTCTCCACGTTCCTCTCGCCTTCTCCAGTGCCCTATTTGCCGATCTACGATCTTCTCTTAGTAAATACGTATTGTCGAGGGGAGAGACCACTCATGGCATTTAGCTCGACCTGTATTCTTTACAGTATTAATCTTTTGAGCAGTTTGCCTATGACGTTTAGTAGGCAAAGGGATCTATACCCTGTCACTTCCCTGCTTTGAGCATCATGCTTGGGGAGGAGCACCAGCCGAGTCTCCTTCCATTGTTTGGGAAATTTACATTCATTTAAAACTATATTGAATACATTCAGGACCGTCCACGGGTGCTTGTCCACCAATCTCTTCACGAGCACTCCTGGGACTAGGTCCGGCCCTGGACTCTTACAATTGATCCTGGAGGCTGCCTATTGAAGCTCCTTCAGTGTGAATCGATGTTGATGCTCACAGGTGATCTCTTCCCAATCTGATTCTTCCAAGGGGAAGAGCTGTCTTAGTGCACTCATAGTCAGATGGGGAAGGCGCCTGCCAAACTTCTTCGTCACTATTTGGTAGGCTCTTCCCTATGGATCTACGTCGAGTTCCTCTAGTAGTTTTTGCCACAATGCCCTCTTAGCTTTTTTAATGGGTACAATCTGCCTTCTTCTCGCTATGTGATGTACTGCGGCCAGTTCCTCTGCGTGTTCTGGGTCTCTCCTTTTTAGTTATTGATATCTCTTTCTAGCCGTCATTGCTTCCGCTCTCAAGGAGGAGATATCATCGCTCCACTAGTACACCTTCCTCCTTGCCGGTCTACCTGGGGGCATCATTCTTTCGCTTGCTGCAATAAGTGCTGTTAAAATAGTTCAATCGGACCTCCGTCTTGCTGTTGATTCATTTCCGCTGCTATTTCATTCACCGCTCGATCGATTTGAATCTCAGTGGGATACAGTCTGCAACCTTGCCTAGTATTCACCCGGAGATCCCATAAAGCAGTAAACACCACTGCCGAGTTCGTCCTCCACTATTCTCCAATCCCTAATCTTCCCGACTGCAATCTCTATCACTGCCGTGATGTCCACCAGAGGTGGGGACCTCTGGCGTATTCAGGACCGCTAGTCCCGCTGAGCCCAACAGCGTGGCCAACTCATAGCATCTAGCTGTCGACCTCATGCCCCCCAGCTTTACGTACTCCGCGTTAAAGTCTCCGGCAAGGATGACCGGTTTCCTCGACCCTCTAAGGAGTTGCTCCAAATCTCCGAGAAATTCCTGAAACCGTTCCATAGAGCAGTTTGGGGAGATAGATCCGCAAATTATCCTGTATTCTGCTAGGCCGGTCTGATTGAGGTTACTCTAACCGTTGTTCCATCGCCTAGTGCCTTAACCACGGCCCTGCGCACATCTTCCTTTGTGGCCTCCGTCTCTAGATCTTTGAAATATACTACAGCCGGTTTGGATGACGGGCCTTTGTCAAAAATGGCCGCTTCTGGCGCTCGTGTCTTTACTTTTTCCCTTAGTCTCTCTATTGCCTTCGTCCCTTTTCTCATGCTGACCTCTACCTATTCTCCTTGTCCTTTCCTGACGGAAAGGATTTCAGGCGCCAGTTCCTCTCCCACAGATATCCTTTACTTGCTTCAGGAGATCCGCGTAAGTGGTCCCATGTTTTCGCACCAGTACCGTCGCCGTTTTCTGGTGCTCTGGATTTTTGGTCCCCCACTCTCTCCTGTTAAGTACAACACAGCTATTTATTTACAGAAACCCGAACGGAGAAATTTTTCTTACGTATGACTCATTGTATAGGCTAGCGTACGATTGTTCGCCACTCCCAGAACAAAGGGCGGAGAGCGTACCGTAAACAGTAGACATCAATCTTGCGCTGGTTTGGCTTGGATATTATATACAATTATAAAACTATAAATAAATATACTTTAGCCTAAACATTAATTAATAACGGCCGATTAGTCTGCATAGTATTTCATAATAAATAATATTTCAGTATCTAATAAATAAATAAATTATTAATTTAATAATATATAAACTCAGGATTAAATAAGTAACTATAAGTATAAGACGTGAATTTGTTTATCGATCGGAATAAACATTAGTTGTACCGTATACATACTGCCTTTAATCGAATTATTTATTATAAACCCGTGCTCGTTAGCCGGCAAGATATTCAGTTATCTTGTTGATCTGATGAACAGCAGATTTGTGCCGATTCGGTTTGGACAAGCTATATGTACTTATTTTTCATTCATCAGGCCTTTGACGGTGTTCAGAACGATTACGGGCAACCGTAAGAAAAAATTGCATGAAACGCGTGACCTTTGATCTTATAATTTTTAATAATGAACGCATCCGATGTTAAAATTTAGCGTCTAAATTATACCGAACAAGAACTCGACTTACATATACACACAAGCGTTCAGAACTCAAAACGACGACTACCGAAATAAATCCGTGTTTTTTAAATCTACCTTTTGGCCTTTCACAGAACCCCAAAACGAGTTTTTCGACATCGTTTCGTCGTGAAGAATTCTGAAAACCGAGGTTTCACAACCAGCCGGACGATTTGCACACGGAATCGAGTGAACAATAACGCGTTCTCGCCAAAAATACTGTAATTTTTTTACGTTCTGATGATTTCTATTAAAAAAGATACATTTATTTTCTGAAAAATTTATATCGAGATTAGAAAAACTTTTGACGAAACGTTTTCCACAAGTTGCGGGAGAAAATTTCTACAACTTGTAAATAACTCTGAAGTTGAATACCGCATTATAACTTTTAAATTAAAATAGTTTGATATAAAGTATCGTAAGAAATGTATAAAAAAAGTCAGAGAAATTGCATCGCTTAAATTCGATCTTTAATCGGATTTAAATTTAAAAAAAAATTAATATCTGAAATACAGAGTCTCCTTAAAGCAGAGGTACTCAACCTGTGGACCACGATAGCGGTACGAACGGTACGATAGCGGTATAGATTTAAATTAAACTGACAGTTATCCGTACAAAACAAATAATAATTTGAAACGTATTTTCCGAATAACTTTTACGATAAATTTTTGCGGTTTCGCGATGCATTTAAGACGTATCTGTTTTTAAAAAACGGAGTAGAGTAACTGTAATCGGGTGTAGACCACTTATAGTTATCGGAGAGACATTAATTAAACAGGTAACACGTTTCGGTTTTTTTTTCTGTAGCCTTTTAAAACAGTCGTATCTTAAGAGCTGGAAATAGAAGCGACGGATGACGAGAGCGTGGAGGCGACAGGAGGGTGATGGTGGCACTATAAAAATATAATAAATAATAGGCTAATAAGGACCGGTAGATTAAGGTATCACGTATAGGCTTGCACAGTGTCGGTGGTATTGTGGTGGGGAATAATTCGGTCGGCAATTCGCAACTCCGACCGCATCACGGCCACTTCGATTCTATCAACTTGAATTCTCTCGCGGCGTATACGTGGTGTGATGTGTTAACTCTTAACTACCTACAATCGCGACCTCGAGTCGTCAGTCTGTGTGCAACTCTGGCCGAATGATAGTTTCTCCTACGTAGCGGTTGACGAATCGTTTTTTTGTTGCGCGTGCACGGGATAATCTTTATGCCGTTTAATCCGATTAACGGTTTAAATTTTAATTAATTTATTATCGTACCGGACCGTTTCTTTGATGTTTTATCGACGATGTAAAAAAAATTACAATTTAATATTTTAAACTCGTTATCTTATCGAATAATAATATCATCTAACCTGCACTAATTACATACGTGATTACTGTCTAACCTTTACGTTTACTGAAATTATCATCGTCATCGAATTTTACGACTTAGAATCAACGATTCTGTTCCGACTTATACACGATTATAAATAAATTTATCGAGACGTTTCAATTTATAAAACGGGTGCGAATGTAGCGCGCTATTACTGTTGTAGACGCACCGATACGAAAGCTGCTCCGTTATAAAAAGACTTCATATGAACTCGATTATCGATTTTTATGATTATCAAAATAAATAGTATCAAACTAGAATATTTGTTTATCTTTTAACAAAAAATAAATTTACAAAAACGACTAGGTATACAATATTTATAAATTATTGCGCGAGTGGTGTATGTGTATATGTGTAAGTGGATGATCGCACGGTAATTATTCAATTGTTCGTGTTAAGTTTTATAAACAACGTGTAGTTTTTTATTCAGTAGCAGTGTACGGAAGGTCTTTTAAGTTTATTCGGTATTGTATCGTTACTTTGCGGGTAATTTTTAAATAAACGTTACTGAAGCGTCATGGTTTTCTGCAATACAGTCGTTCTCAAGGTGAGTTATTATATATTTATTTAAATAATAGTTTAATGCAAGCAGGTGTTTTTTACACCTCCCCGTATTACAAGCCGCATTTCCGTTCATACACGTACGAACATTTATTAGCGAATTTAAAAATTAAACTGAGATGTCCTTACCGAAATCGTAACATTTACGGGTTTGAATCGCACCTGTAATTTTTTTTTAAAGAACCGACGTCTTTTTGTTAATTAAATTAACGTAAAAAAACGTTTATATTATATAAAAGATCGTAATCGTTAAAAATCCCTCGGAGGAGCTTCGCTAAACTACGTACGTGTAGTGCGATTTGTTATCCGTCATACGATTCTGGGAACGGGTCACCGAACGTACCCGGGCGATTCGAATTCGGTTTGTACGAAATCGGTAATGCGCCGAAATACCCTGATCTTTCTAGAGCGCAAAGAAACGTGTTTGACGGTATGTTCGTCTCGTTCCGCCGTTCCTTTGTCGGTAAATCGTTCATTTCTCTGTGTGTCGATGAGTTCTTTTAGAAATATTTGACGGAAGCGTTCTTCTTGTCGCTTGATGGTCTGAAATGTTTTTTAAATTTTGACCTAGGGTTTCATTTCGGGCGATAAATTACATCTGATACCTGAAGAAATGTAGGGACGCTCACCTCGTGAAATATAAAAAGAAAAGAGTTTGTCCTGGTCTTAATACGATTTAAAAAATTACCTCCCCCTTTAAAAGATTATTTCTGGCTTATATAAGAATGACGCCGGCTCATTTATTCTCCCTACTGTTGTCTCGTTTGACGCTTCGTAAAAGGGACCTTGTCCGGTAAGGGTGTTAACTTTCATAATCTTTTCCGATATTCGAGGAAAGATCGAATTATCGATCTATTTCGTTTTAAAACTTTTGTTATATGAGCGTACGAATAAAAACTTAACGTTTTCAAATAATTTTAGGTTTCTGGATCCGAAGACGCAGTAGAAAAAAAATGAAATAATAAAATTCGTAATAGAAAACATTGAATTATCGTTTATTGAATGGTGATTATATACTTGTATTTAACAAGGAGTAAAAATGTTAACTTTCTGAAGAGTTTCGGGACCGCGTTTGTAATCCCTTTTGATTAACAAAAATAGTAATATTGCGATATTCGAATGTTCTTTTTCAAAAGTGTTTTTCCGTCCGCGTGCAGACTAAAAAAAAACCGTGAGCAAACTGAATCTCGATTGTACGAATTAAATGGCGTTTTTTTTCGGAAACGCTGATATTCTATCGCTACAAAAATTATTCAAAGAAAAAACAAATTTATATAAACACGCGTTACCTTCATTCTTGTACCTGTTAGTTTTATCACCCGTTACAATCGTACTGTTTTTAATGGAATTTTTGGTTAGCGTTAATCTTAACCGCGATTTAAATGTATTCCGGTACGGGTTGGAACATTCCGCCTGTAATATTTACAGGTAAAATAAAAAAGACTACACGGCCGTTTATTTTTGGATTCTACTCGTATTTCTCAAAACGAACAAAAAGTGTTCTCTGAAAAAAATGCGAATTCCCTTAATTTTCCTTCTGTTTGCCGTTTATTTGTTTGTTTTTTAGTTTATACCTAGAGATCGGATCGAGGAATTATTAAAATGTTCGGTACAAATGACGGTCTGACTCCAGAATAAAAAATTATGACGAATCGCGTTACAAATTTCAAAATGACGGCCGCGCCAATTTTTTAAATCTTTTACATCTTGGTAATCACTTGCTTTAGCAAAATACGTTTTATCAGACGATTAACAAAACGACGTGTTTTCGAAAATCGGTCGTGAAACAATCGACTTACTGCAGAAAATGATGACATATTTTCTGCCGGATTTCATCTCCACCGTTATTTAATTAATTAATTTGAATGAGCTTGATTTTTTTTTCATATTTTAGGCGCTAAATAACGGCTGATTACACTTTTTTCCTCTTTTTTTCTATTCCTAATGCGTACGTTACAATCTGTTCGACTTGTGAACAATAACCGACCCGATTCGTGTATTACACGACTACATTCCGACCGACGTTCTTGAGACTTATGGTTAATCGAACCCCGACAACCGAAGTACACCGGCATCTACTGTTTAGTATTCAAATCCGTTTAACGGTAATTTATCTTTACTAGGATTTGAACCTTAGAACCTTCGACTTTAAAAATCGGCTGTTAAACACAGCCGATTTGCGACTACGATTTTACCGCTAGGCCTGTCCGGTGGGATTAATAAAGTTAACTGAAAATAAATTAATTTATAAAATATTACTTTACGACCGTGCAGTTTGGCCTTTTACCCTGTACGCTTGATGGCAAATATATTGAGTAGTGGCTGAGTAGGTAGCATCTCGATATTTCGTGCGGAGGTCCCTGTCAGGTACGGCATTTCATACGCTACCGATTTTCATCGGACCGTAGGTGTTGCCCGCTTTTTCAAAATAAATAAATAAAAATAATTTTAATTTTAGCAAAAAAAAGATCTTTATCTGTTATATTTTACGTTTAAAAATGTTTTGAAAGTCTCCGGCGTACAAAAAATTATTTTAATAGTCTTTTTTTTTTTTATCGAATGAGTCGTTTAATTTTTACTGACATCTTCATATGTTTATACATTATTCGTAATTAAAAATTGTATTAAATAGTTTAATAAGTTATACAGAGCGATAGGAAAGTTACTGTGCACTGGAATTATGGAAGTGTAATGACGAAACTGTATTTTTATTTCATTATTTTATAGAAACGGATATTACAATAACCGGAATAGTTCAAAAAGGAAAATACCTTCTTCGACATCAGTACAACATTTCACACGTTTCAGTTTGTTTTCAGACACTTTAACTGGCTGATGTACTGGAATATCTCGTACGTATGCCGTTATTAGTTTTAAGTTCGTCAGTCATCGGTTTGTCTGGCATTTCTCCCACCACCACCCTAAAGCATAAGATTGAATGTCCGTACCGCAAACGGCTACTGTTCCTCATAACGGTTTAGCGGCCGATATCCTCCTATATGAACTCTAACTCGGCTGATTACACAGCCTTTATACTTAATATGGGGGTTACGACTGTACGATAATTTGTCTGCATCCTTGGGAAGCATACTCTTCGTCTTGGGCAAAATACATTTTGCATGTCCATCTAGCCCTCTGCGGTTGACAAAGCCGCTTGCGCCCGGTGTTGTAGTTGTGGTCATGAATTACAGCGAACTAACGGGAGACAGTCATCAGCAAAAGCCTGGGCCGTGACCCCTTCTGGGAATGTCAATCCAGAAATCCGTCGAATACCACGTTCCACAACAAGGGACCGAGAACGGAATCCTGCGGGTTTCCCCTGGTGACTGATTTTTCTACAACTAGGTTCGCATTCTTAAACAGAGCCATACGGTTAGACAAATAGTCACGTATCACGGACTGCAGGGCTACGGGAACATTGCGGCGTTCCAACTCATAGAGAACAGAACTCCAACACAAGGAAGTAAACGCTGCCTCTATGTCGATAGAAATTGTCAAAACATATTATTCCAGCCGGCGCTATTCATCTCTCGGCAAGAGCATTTAAGATGCATTCTCGGTGCCAACCGCTTTCATGAAGCCGTATTGGCCTTGATTTAGAAAATCATTCGTATCGATGTTTTCCCATAGCCGTTGCACAACCAGCCTCTCAGACGACTTGCGGATTACCGGCAAGAGGCTGACGGGTCGATAACTGCTGACCTCACTCGGATCCTTTCCTGATTTTAAGAGGACCCTCACCAAAGCCATCTTCCAACGAGTCGGAAAGCAACCCAGCTAAGGCACCCCGAAAACAGCTTGCCAAACGGCTCTCTTATGACAGGCAGCAGATGATAGAATATGTCCGAATCAAGGTTGTCAATTCCCGGTGCCTTTCGAGAAACCACTCGGTGTAAATCTACGGGTTCCACAGCCCGTACGCCAGGGAATGGCGTCTCACCCGCCCTAACGCCGACTTCTGCTTCACATTCTGGAAGTTCGTCGATCATGCAAGGTCACTTACTATAAACTGCTTGGTTTATCGCCCCCCCCCACAGAAAGTAATCTGGGGGTCAGATCGGGCGATCGTTTGGGCCGCAAACCCCTCGAAATTATTCTTCGTTCACCGAAGAAATTTCGTAAAAGTCATTAACCTGTTGTGTGCGCTGTGGAACCGATCGAGATTGATTTCCACTTCTGTTAACCGACTAATGAAGTTTGTTAAAACGGTACATTAACGATCGGTATTACTATATTTTCAAAAAAAGATTGGACCCAATGCGTCTTCTACTCACACCGACCCAGACTCCAATTTTCGCTTCGTGTAAAGTTTGTTCGTGTAATTCACGGGGGTTAGTTGTCGATATCAGTCGTGTATTCTGAGAATTATTAAACCCTCCCGAATGAAACTACGCTTCATATGTAAACAACTTAATATCGAGGAAACCTGCAGAATTTTTATCGATAAAACGTTTAAATCGTCGATAATAATTTATTCTTTTGAAAGGGTCTGTAGGCTAAGTTCTTGAACGCACATTACTTTGTAGGGGAAACGTTTAAGTTCTTTTCTTGCAGCTTTATGTGCGGTAGCAGTAGCTTAGACTTATATAAGTTCGATATCTTGCTGCGCTGTGCTAACTTATGGATCGACTTTGATGAACTTTCAGCCATAATATTTGAAATATCAAGCAGCTTCTGTTAATTTAGTCTAGGAAGTCTTCCACTTCGATCAGCGTCTTCAATAGAACGTGCTGCCCGAAATTTTTCGTTAAGAGTCTGAACAGCGTTGTGTTGATCAGGAATATTTGGAAATTTTTCATAAAACTTGCGTTTCACTAAATCAGTATACTTGTCACCTTCACGAAAGACGTGTTCAACGAGAATAATGCGTTCCTTTACCTAAAGAACCGTACGTTTCTCGCAAATATTGATTTCGATAAACGAAACGAAACGCGTTCAATCGGAACTCAACAACTGACTTCTTGGTTTATTACTGAGCAACCCGACTAACTCAAGGACAACCAACCAACCAACCTACCGCCGAAAGAACATAATGCACCATACGTTTCTAAAGCATACTGCACAGCGAGTTTCCGAACGGGCTGTTTAATAAACCCTCTTTTCATCACTTTTACAACGCGTTTTTATAAATATATATAATGCGTGCGCGTGTGTATGAAGCGCAAGTTTTCTGAAAAATTCCAAATATTCCTGATATTCAATGCAATGCTGTTCAGACTCTTATCGAAAAATTTCGGGCAGCAGGTTCTGTTGATGATTATCTGTGTTATGAAGTAGTATTGGCATCGCTAACAGTACAGTTAAGGGAATTGTGTACCGCTGCATGATGTCGGAGGCAGCAAGAAGCCGGTCGATTTGTTATATCTACTTATGAAGATCTTATTGCCCTCCCGTCGGTTCAGCGATCCATCCGTACCTTGCGCGGCATCTATACTTTCTAAACGTTTACGATAAATTCATACAGCGTCACCCTCAAAGTTAACAAAACAGTTCATGCGAATAAACCCCGCTTCATTTTCGCTCTGTCCGTCGTTTTGTGTTTTTTTAATAGAAATTTTATCTTAAAAAGTTACTGAAATATTTTAATAAATTTTGCGTACATGTAGCCTACTCCGTTACATCTACAAAAAAAAATTATTTTGAAACTTTTACCTAGAAAATTTATTTCCTTTTATTGTGAACAAAATGACACACCTCATTTATTCAAATCGGTCTATAAACAGCTGAGACAGGGATGAGAAAAATTATGGGGGTCTACCAATTTTCTTTCCATTTTCATTTACTATTATTAGAAATTATTTTCAATTCAAATAGTGAAGGAAGTAAAAACAGGCACAAAACTATCAATCAGGTTGAAAAACACAACTGGTAGAACAAAAAACAATTTTTTTTTCATCGAAACAATTTAAAAAAAAAATACTCTGTCAGGTTTAATCTTAGAAAAAAGAAACTAGTGAAAAAAAATTGATTTGGATTTTGGTCATATTAGTCGTAAAAATAATTTTTCTGTTTATATATATATATATATATATATATATTTATTTATTTTCTACGATTGGTACGCGACCACCTACCGGTTAAGAACGGGTATTGCCGCTATTCCTTCTATAAAATGCACATGGCTCGGTAAATATCAGTTTTATTTGCAATAAGTATATAAGTTGTTTACCTCCACATTTTTATCGTAAAGGAGAAAGCAATGACGTAATAGTTCTCTACTAAGTAAGAGTTCTCGATTGATTCATCTGACCTTTAAGGGCTTTACTCGGCTGAAAATGTCCGATTGTACAATAGTTTAAGTGAGATATCGTCTAAATAAATCGCTAAGTTGCCTATCATTATTATATTGCTTTTAGGGCTTCTTCAAAAAATTACAACCAGCTTTCACGATACAGAAATGGACATTGTTCGGCACCCAAAAGTATGAATCGTGCCGACCTATATTTAGTAAATTAAAAGTTTCAATTTTTCCATGCGTTTAATTATTGCGTATGCAATTTTTGCTAAAAAAGTGATCGATATAAGAATATCCATCTCCATCAAACCACCAGACAGAAACTTATTTATGCAAGTCAAACCGTTAATTCAGCTCGTAAGAAAGGACCTTATTACGCTTCAGTGATTTTGTTTTAATCAGCTACAGACCTGTTTAAAAGAATTCCCTGCCGATCGATTTAAAATACAATCAAAAGTTTCTCTTTTACAGAAACAATATTACTTTTTAGATGAGTTTTTGAATAACATTAAAAAAATAGAAATTATAAAAACGGCGGCAAAGGATTGCAAAAATTTCCTGATGTTATCCCTTATGTTCAAAAAACTTTTAAATATAAATACGATAAAATTAAGAACTAAATCGTATAATAATTATAATCACCTGATACGGGGTTCTCGATGAAATCTATAATAATTCAATCGATACCTAAGGATAAACAAAAAATATCTAAAGTTATCAATAAGCAAAGTTCTTAAGGACAGGAATATATCCGCATTCATTTGGTTCACAAAAAAATCATTGAAAATTAACAAATCAAATAATTAAGAATAACACGTACATGAATAAGATCAACAAATGTCGTTAGCGAGACGATAGCCACGTAAAAATGTAATAACAAGAGCGATGTAACAAATAACAATTAACAAAAGAGTAAAGAACTAAATAATAATAGTATCGGCGATAATAATTGCAATCTGTCACCGCTATTCCCCAAGTCTAGCAGGTGTAAACGTTTCAATTTCGGACGTCCTCGCTGTTATCAAGCAGATCGATTGCCAGGAGGCTGACGTGATTTTCTAAATGCCGTTGGTTTTTAATACTGTACTGTTTCACAACCTCACGGAGGGACTGAAGCTCTAGGTATTCGTGAATTTCATTGTTCCGTGTGAACCTGGCGTCTCTGCAAAAGGTAAAGAAGGAATCATCACCTTGTTTTGGGAACGTTGTATGTCGTCGACGTTACTTTTAGTTGTCGTTACCCACAACTCCACACCGAGTCTAGATCGGTCGTAGGACAGGACAACTTTGTATATCAAAATTTTAATAACACTGTGAGGTGTGAGTTTCTTCTCAATAGCCCATTCGATACCCTATATATCTGTCTCCCGGTAAAACGCCGATTTAGATGCAATCCAAGGTACCGTTTACGCTCTGATTGTGGGGTTAAAACACCGTATTGTGCGGTTAAGATAATTTCGTAAGATGAGGTATAAGGATCGAGAAAGTTCTAATTTTAATTTATAGGACCGAGCATAACCAGCATTTTTTTTGTTACTAAAGGAAAACTTACAAGGTCTTCTTCAGTCACCTTCCAGGTTGATTAACCGCAGCGATTCCCTTGTCGAGATCGGGTCAATCGGAAGGCCGACTGGTATTGAGCTCTCTAAGAAATCCTTCTCTGTCATCAGGAGCCTCTTCATCATGCGGTTGAAATGTTTCGCCAAAGTATGAAGCGGATAGGATCAGCTTACTCATTGTCATTCCTTCCTTACCCGTGATCCATTATGCTCCTGTAATATAGGTAGAATCGGTACGAGTAGCCGAAGCCCTTGTGGGGTTCTATAGTAGAGTGCATCCGTCCCTATTCAAGTTAAAACATGTTACAATATAGTCCTTGAATTTTTCGTCTCTGATAGTTTTCAATAACCTCCTCAGCCTCTGCGCAACCCCATTAAGGAGTGTCCTGTTTTCCGGTCTTCTGAACCAATCAGATCTATCTGTCTTTTTGAGCCGGTTATATTTATTACCTCTCGCGGATAACTACTTTCTCTTCTCGACTATACTTCGTCAGCTGTAGATTGCCATGCACCTTTCTGCATGAGAGTTGCGTAGTCGATATCCCCTCGGTATCAACTGGGAATGGGTGAGTCGGTTTCTCCTCGATCCAGTCTTGATAAAAGTTCCAATTGTTCTTTTGGTATGAAGAATAGGCTTATTTTTCTTTCTCAACACCGTCAAACTTAACGTAAGTAAAACGGGCGAGTGATTCGACGTCGAGTCACGGTCGTTTTATATCGGTGTGTATAGATGATATACCCGATGATAATAGTCGAGTAAATCGGGGATCTTCATTAGGTTCGTAGGCCGGTTTGTTAGTTGAAATCCTGAGATTAGGTCCAGGTGAAAATTTAGAATAAAGCTCGTCAACGTCCTCTAACGAATTCGTGTCCTCTAACGTGGAAGACACGAATGTTACGATGTTAGACCTATTTGATAACGGTAACCTATTTGATAACTTATAATTATCCCCTCCACCGATAGGATTCTGACTTCCGTTTGTCTTTCTCGGCATAGGTATTTTTCGTCACGAACAGGAGCTAGATTGGGATTCCACAACCACACTGTCATAACTTGAATTTCCCGATAAATTTATTGTTATGTCATCTCTGATCAATTTTCTGCGAGCTATCCTCCTCGAGTCTTTATTTAACGATATCAGCGGACCACTCTTTCCAGATGAGAGATATAACGTACCTTATTAGACGCTTGGCCGCCGATCGCATCAGCTGGTATAGGATAGATTCTCTAACGTACAAGTTAGTCGGACCCAAGCCCGAATATAATCCCGCACGATTAAATAACTAAAATAAAAATTGTAACTAAATAATAGTTATTTATTTATAATTGAAATAATTAAGTTACGAATAAGTAACTAAACAAACTACTAAGTTATTTAATAAGACGATGACGACGATCATAATTTTTGTTTCCTAACATGCGATACGTGGTTTTAATCTTTTTTTGATACTGAAAACGACCCACCGTTTCTGAAAAATGTTTACATTTTAATTAAAGGTTTTTTTCATTTCTCAACGTATAGTTAGCATTTTAAGATCCTATATTGTATTTTGTTAGCTCATTATTTTGTTTAAATTTGTTAACGTAATTTGTAAGCCGTAAAAAAACAATACTAGACAAAGAATTAATTCGTATCGTAGTCACATGTTACGACATAATATCTAATACCGAAGAGTGAACCTTCTTGGACAAGATTAATCACGTCTGTGCAGGTCAAAACATGTAGCTGAAAACACAGCTGTGTTGTTTATATTAAGCGCTGGATTTAGGAATGAATTTTGTTCAGTCTTATTGCTGTCTTAAGTTTTTGTTAACAGTGCAGTGCCATAACGCCTCGAAATTGTGTAAACAATGCGGATGCCTTTTATGTATGCGGTGATTTTACCGTAAAATCAAATAGAAAAAACATTACACCTTAAATTAAAAAAGCTATATCGTTTGTACTTTCAGTGTAAAATCGGTGATCAAGATTAGACAATTAATGCGTACTATATGAGGAGCCCATTAAGAAGGAGCCATTTAAGAGGATGGCTGAAAGGTATACGGAAAGCTTTGCCGTTTGGTGTACCTATGATTTGGCGTGAACCAAAGGCGTGTAATCGCCTTTGGTTCAAAAGTAATCGAGTCGATTGTTACTTTTGTTTAACGAGTGTCTGGAATTTATAAAATATCTTTCAATGCGATCTGCAATCAGGCCTGTACATTGTGAAATTATTCCGGTTCCTGAGCCGACTGTGAACGTATGTTTCGAAAGCGGCGATGAAGAATCAAGGCAGTTTTGAAGAAGACAACGACGATTTTGATTTTGAATTATCTTCCGATAAACCATATTGCTGATAAAGGTGTAGAATTAACTCGCCTATCGGCTGGATGTGTGTCGCGTAACGAATGTTGCTCGCATTGAACGCTTATAGAAAATACCGTTTTAGTTGCTCTTTCGTTTCGCATATAATTTATTAATGTAAGTAAATTTTAATAGAAGAACGTAACTTTTTCTCGATGATTTCACTACGTAAAGCTTAAAGCTTATGAAATGCGAGTGAAATTTTGTAGCTTATGAAAAATACCAAGCCTGACCGGGATTCGAACCCGGGAACTCCGGATGAAAGGCCGAAACACTACTGCTCCACCACGGAGATCGGCAGAATACCGATGTTTAAAACAAATATTTAGAACCGATGTTTAGAACTTTACGATAAAAATGTTTTTTTATTTTTCATCTAAGAATAAATTACGTTTTGTTTGTAATATAAAAACAGGAAGGTAGCTCGGATTCAGGTAAAGGTTTTTTACAAGTGTAACCCCGAATAAAAGCGTACTTCGGGCGATTTTTTAAAAAGTTTTCAATTTGTATACGCAGAACATAATGGACATAGAAATTCACGCTTGTAATTTTACATTATATTATAATCGTTTAAATACGGCTATATTAGAATTTGAGCCGCACGGATTCTTACAAGAATTGCGTATTATCCGTTATTTTGTAATATCGGATGACTCTGTTCCTACTATTATTCTGGATAATCAGAAGTTTACTTGTTAGAACGATCCTATTTTATTAGTTATCTTATTTTATTTGACCCCGATTTGAAATTACGTCTTAAATTTTTTTTCGATGGTATCACCTACCTCTTCAAAAAGTATAGGTTATTGAGATTACTTTTTCACGAAAATTTAAAAAAATAATCGACCCTCCCCTCCACCTTCTCTCTTCTGTTTGGCGGAATGTGTTTGTCGATTTACTACTAATAAATGTCTAAGAGCTATTTTTCTCATTTAATAATCGTCGTAAGAAACATTTAATGCGATCTTGTTCTCGGGTATATTTTACTTTCGGTAACGCTTAAAAAGGAATACTCGGCACTGTTATTCGATTAGTCCTGCAAAAATGTGTTTAAAAAATCGACGAGCGTGTGAAACGATTACCGGAAGAAATGAAAAAAAAAGAAGGTAAATAATACAGATCGTTTTTTTTCCTCCTAATAATATAGGCTACAGGCTATAAACTGTATAAAATTTAACGAGAGGCACGCTTAAGGATGACGCATTTGGTTTCTGGTAGTGCGGTGGTAGCCGTAAAACGCGAACGCATCTAGTTTGTATTCACGATGCTTGACACTCGTTATCACCGGTTAGACAAGCAGATGGAGTCGGTCGTTGTTCTACCTTGTAGATTTTCGAGGTCAGAAACGAAGGCCGCGCCGAACATTACCTCGAGACGACAAATCGCGTAAAATAGATACAAAAAAATCCTTGATGTTTCACGGCCGCTCTAAGTTTTACGTGTTGTACACAAATACGTGAAACGTTTATCTGTCATTTTGTTTTAAATGTCGTACTATTTTACGACGTATATATCTGTTCTATATAAAGGTCAGTGTGAACTTTATCATTTTAACAAAGATCTTTATTCGTAAAACCACGAGTGTTTTCAGTCGAGGGCAGTTAAAATTAAAAACAAATAGCAACCAAACTTTCTAAGCGTTTCTTTAAATTTAACGATCTGAAGTCTGTACCGAAAGCATTCCTATGTAGTAGAAAGTATTTTTTAAAACTCAGCGTGGGTTTTTATTCTTCTAGTGTAAATGGGGTTTCAGTTTTATATCCTAATCGTTAAAGTAGAAAATTTCCCTAGAATGCGTTTAAGGAAAAGGGAGTCACCGTAAAATTATGTATACAATTTTTTTCGTTTTCCACAGATTTACGTGTTTCAATTAAATATTATATTAATTTTTATTGTAGGTAGCCTATAGTTGTTTTTTAATTTTATATAATACTGAATTCTCTTATCTGTGAAATCATCCTTTTTCCAAAATTTATATTTAGCCGACAAAAAGTCGAATACCGTTTGTATTTTTTCGAAAAAACTTACGGTTACTTTTAAAACTAGTATTTACGAGATGGAAGAAAAGTGTCATTCTCCGTGTTTTCAAGCATTTGAACACAAAATTCAACACGCTTTGGTTTGTAACCTCCGCAAAGAGCCTGTAAAAGTTGTAGGCGGTGTTAAGACTCAGCGTTATTTAAATGAGGTTATTTAATTGAGTTACGCGATTTTTAAATTAGGGTTTTCGCTTTTTTCTTACTCCTTTTACAATCTCTTACTTTTTTGTTACTCTTTAAATCTCTCGTTTTTTTTACTCGTTATAAATTCCCACTAGAATAGTCGGTCTAGCATCGACCGTCAGATACTGAACGTGTATTTAACAGTCGTGAATAATTAATTTACAACAACGTTAAATATAAGAAGGGTAAGTTTGAATATTATAATAAAAATATTTTGAGATACGATCAAAACAAAGACTTTCATTTATTTCAACGAACCGACGAATAAAATAATATTTAGAATAGTTTAAACCCGACCGAGGTATTAAACCAAGGCGGCAAATTAATTATTCGACAGGCGGTACGGCTTAAAAAGTAAACGACGCCTCAAAACACCCAGACAGCCGGTTGAGGTATTCCAAGTTCTCTCCTCGCTCTACGGGTTGACTTTCTTCGGCTTCATACAAAACTTTCTTCGATTCGTCTCACGTTTTCCTCTGCTACACTCGGTCGGCTTGTGCTCTTGCTTTTACAGAGACTTCCTGTTTGTTTAAACAGGTAAAACCAACGACGTACGCTCTTCCTTGTTGGAGAATCAGTATTAAGTAGGAGACGAAACGCACGCTGAACTGCAGTTACCGATTGAGATTTGCTTACTCAAGAACACAGAAAATCTTGTGTTCTTACTCATCTAGCCATCTTACTCAAAACCGACACGTAATGGCGGTGCAAGCACTCTAGCGGTCGTTTACGCAACTGCATGCGCCCTAGGGGTGTTATTCAAAACTTTTGAATCTACTCTCTCAACTCCACGTAGATCAGTCAGATAAAATGTGTACTTTAGGAAATAGAGTTAAAAATTAAGCCCATCGTTTAGAATTGTCCTGTGTATGTCTTGCTTTCCCACAATAATTTAACTGCTTCACCTGTGCTCACGACTTTGCAAATATTGCAAAAAAAGAAGATAACGTTCTTCGTTTATAAAGTACATTATCGGATGTTTATATTTATTCACTGTTTTTTTGTAATTATTCCGTAATTTTATTATTTTGTTATTTTTCTACGAAACTGGTAATAAATAAAAAAATTATTTAAAAATTAACGAATTTATTAAATTTCTTGAAAAAACATAGCTCGTGGGTTTTCATAAAAATACACGAGTTTTATGTTTCTACAGATTAATTTTTTTTTTGTATTAAGTGGTTTTATCGATTAATCACTTGTACGAGAAAGGTGGCTAAAATGCAATGCACAGTCGCTCATAACTCGAAAAAGAATAAATCGCATCGGATAAAAAGCGTTATAAACAAGAAAATAAATCCTATAGAAAGATTAAGCTCCGTACAAAAAAAAAGAAAAAAGAAGAAAAAACAGCGCAGAGAATATTTAAAATCCAAAATATTTTTATGAATGTTAGTGACAGAGCCTTCGTATTACAAATAACTTCGGATCGTATTAAAAATATCCCGTGACAGGATTATTTACGGAAAGGCAAGTAGCGAGATTTGGTTTCTCGTTTATTTCTACGATGAGCCGATTACATTGAACCGATATTGAATTCAGCGTTACAGGTGATACCTTCACTGTGTTCATGTGCTCATCTTACGGATCGTTTATATAGTAAACATCAGAGAGAGCATGTGGGGCTAATTTCGCATGAACCACAGATATTTTTTATCTTTTCCGTACCTTCTATTGATGCTTTTAGCGCTGTTCTAATCAATCCGTCTGCTCTCGTGATATTTCTTAGCCGGTGAGCTTTCCTATTATGAATCGTTCTTCTTTCGTTACTTCCTTTTTTTTATTTCTTATATCCGTTTAATTTTCTTCGATCTTTTCCGTACCAACATTTCAAATACCTGTAGCATTTCTTTCTTTCCTTCAGTCTCCGTGTTTCACATTCTTTCAGAAGTACATTCCAAACGTAGAACAACCGGCTGAAGTGTAAACTGCAGTCGGTTATAACACGCAAATGAAAAGAGATATTCGACCGAAACAAATACTGCATGAAAGTTCATTTTATTTCCCGCAAGAACTAACATTTATTTTTCCACGTAATCGTCATTTACAACTGCACATTTCTTCCAATGTTGAACCGATTTTCTCATTCCGTCAATGAAGAGTGCTGCGGTCTTCCCTTGATTCTTGACATCACTGCTTTCTTTATTTCATCATCCTCGGTGAAATGAATACCCTTAAAGTAAAAAAAAATAAAAATTAAGAAGGAAAACCTCTTAATTGCCGAAACAATCTAAACTCGCAGGCCACAAAATCCTCCGGTGAATACGAAGGGTATGGAATAGGTCCAAATTTCAACTCGGTATGAGATTCGGCGGTTGCATGCAACTTGTGCGGCCGAGTGTTATCGAGTTGCAGAATTATCAGTTCCATGGATCGTCAAACGTTACACACATCTCCTAAGGTATTTTAACGTCTCTATGCGCAGCACAGAATTTACAGTTTACCCGCCTTCCAGGTAGTCTGTCACGAGAAAATTGACGAGAGAATTTTTTTGCAGAAGTTAGGTTTCGAATTCGCTTGACTGTGGCGAACCCTAGTGCCGGATTCCATACTTTGCACAAAATTCTTTTAAGAGAATGAAACTACAAGACGGTAGCACCAGACCTATTGTTTGTGCGAATTTTATTCCCCCGTTGCGTTTCAGTGTGCAATACATTTCAGCCTTCCCTCGTATCGTTTTGTAAATTTTCTTTAAAGCGTTCATTTACAAAAGTAGCCGAACTTATCGAAAAGTAATTTACAATAAAAGAAAATTTTGTTTTAATGTAGCGCCAGTAAGTAGTTTCTATTGCGGTCGGGGGGTTAGGCTGACTGCTACCTCTCTTATCGTTAGTCTTAAATTGTTTATTCAATACTATTGCGCAATATATCGATGAAACGACGGTAAACTTGAATCGCATATCACGAGGCAGGTAGAAGATTTTGTGATTAATATTTCGTATAATAATTTTAAAATTAACATGATTTTTGGGGGTAGTTATGATGAAATTAAATAAAATGGCAGTACATTAAAATAAATTTAACGGTAATTTACGACAGATTATTATTTTATTACGAACGAGAGCGTAGCACGGGGTGGTAAAACAATCAATAAATAAACTTTAAAACATTTTGGGACGGATAAGTTATTCAGTTGTGTTGTTGATAACGTGATAAGTATTAAAATATTAAGAGGATTCATTCCTTTCTTCCTTCGTTTCACGAGCTACCCGACCTCCGATGTCGTGATCACTGTCACGGCCCGATCCTTTTGTTCTTTGACAAAATTGTCGAGGAATGAAGCTGTGTTATTTAAAAATAATAACGGTATAGGTAAACTAATGTTTATAGTTTTATTCGGATTAATTTTTAACCTCCGATCTTCAAGCGACCATCTTCTACTAGGTGAAAAAAAGAATCTGGTCAAAAAAAATGTCTGAATTTTAACTCCACCCTATTTATAATGTTTGCGCTGAAAATTTAGAGGCGATATAATATTCATATATTTCAATTTAAATGTTTAAAAATGGAAATCGTATCTTTAAAACTGTTATTTTCTAACTTTTGAGTTACCTTCCTTTAAAAGAAAAAAATCTATCGAAAAAAACAATTTCGGAATTTTTTGTTCGGGTAATTTGTAAAAATATTTAAAACAAGTTTATTGTGACATTTTATAAATGGGTTTCTTTCTTTCCTGTCGTTTTCATGTATTTTTATTACTATTATTAAATTTTGTTTTACGTCGAGTGTAGATTACTTGTATTTCGTTTAAAAAAATGTGAGCGAGCGGTTACTTAGAAAGTGAAATGGTATCTGTGTTCGCTCTACCGGATCCTTTCTTCCTATCCGTATTTCCGTGACTCTCTTAAGGAGTTTTAAATCGTTAATAATTTATAACGCCTACTTTTGTTTGCTGTAGTACGATTGCATTTGATTCTTTATTTTTCCGTTTGTAACTCTACTAAAAAGGGCAAGTATAGCGAACCAGCAAAATTTGGTATCGGGATTTTTGCAAATTTCAACCTTTCAATACTCCCCTTACTCCAAATAATAAATCTGTTAATAGAAATTTCCGGAATGTGTATGTATGTATACGTGGCTACGTAAATGTGTTGACTGTATTTTGATTACTGTTTCTGGACCGGCTCGACATAAATTCATCAAAAATTGCTCAAAAAAGTTTTATATATGCCACTGATAACACCCAATTTTGGACAAAATTGAAATAGGGAGACCGGTAGTTTTAACAGCGTTCAATTTTTGACTTTTTGTTTATAGTGCTCGTAGAAAATTGAGCTGACGATGAAAGTACTTATGGTATTTAAAATTCCGAAGTTTTAAGTCCATCGGATTTAGAGTGGAGGGATTTCTAAATAGTTGTTGCCTTATAACACAAAAATACGTCAACCAAAAACGTTGAAAATTAACACAAATATTAGCTCTCTCTCTCTCTCTAACACACACACACACACACACACATATATATATATGTGTGTGTGTTAGAAAAAAAGAGACTAATTGTTGATTACACTGAAAGAGGGGCATGTCGGTACTCATATTCTTTTTTTAGTAAAGTATAATTGTTTTTAGCTTTGTTAAATAACATTGCACCGAATCGGACCGACTTATTTAGATAATTAATTACTTCGATAACTAAACTTACATCCAATAGCGCCTATTTAAAGACACGAGAATTTTTTCCTCGGTATCAGACTTAAGAATTTAAAATTTGTTTGAATTTTTTGTAATTCCTTAGTTTTTTTAAAGTTTTGAACGTTAACAGTTTAATGTTGTTAAAAACCCTCTGGGATATTTGAAATATAAAACTGTAAAGGGCTAAGCCGGGGAAATTATTTAACCCTTTGCCGACTGAAATTCGAACATCCCTTGTAGAAATATCAGAGCCGCTTCTGATTCGATTGATCTATTCTGATGCTTGATTTTGTGTACGTTTATCTTATCTCGTTTGGTGTTAGGTAATTTAACCCGATAGCTCGATACACTTATTCTAGGGATATTCGAGCTTATCGATACCGACAGAAAAAGTACGATTTGTCAAACCTCAAAAATATTTGTTCTTGTCGTCGATTATTTCACGGAGATGGCTTTACAGAAAGCCATATTTTTAGGTACGGAAACAAGAAAAGGTACTGAAATCACACGCCGTGAAAAAAAATGTTTTTCTTTTTTGTAGGTTTGCTTGATTTTGTAGTTCGGTCGATCTAATAACGCTCTATAATCTCCTCTTTCGTTATTTTACTTTTTACGTTTATTATACCCCTCTCACAAAGAAACAATTGTCATAATCTTTTCGGCCAGAGGAACGACTTTAACCTTTCTTCATGAAAGGTTAATCAACGTTAATCAACGTTTCAATCGTTTTTTTTTGTTCTTGGTATTTAGTGATGAATTCATGTTCGATCGACAGTTATCAATTGACGCAGAAATTCATTCGGATGACTTTAAAGGCTTTGGTATCGTTTAGATGATTATAAAATAGGTTTAGTAGCCTTCCTTTAGAGGTCACGGATTTTGTAAACCGAACGAAACCCGTAAATCCTACACCTACTTAGGGGAAATGATGCGCTTCGGTTATACGAACCGATGGAAACGATCATCCGAAAGTGAGATCATAATGTACGACTTATAGGAGGGAAACAACTTATATAATTTCTAAATATATAGAGATGAATAAGAAAATCTTAAATCTAATTCGTGAAAAGAAATTAATAGGTCGTACCTTCACTAGAATTGAACAACGAACCTTTTGCGTGTGGATTAGAAACCTGTACCGCTCGATCCCGCTGGAGATGATCCGGGAAGAAAACGAAGGACACGGGCATAGGGTGAGGGACGTAATAAATGTACGCCACAGAACAACCGAAGAGCCAACGGCAACATTTTTTTTAAACCTGGAGTCGCAGGAGAACAAGTATATTTGAGTTGAAATACGTAACCGAATGCACCGTGTCTTTCGAAACACCGGAAAAATACAGGCCTCGTGCGATGATGCACGAGATGCCAACATTACGGACACATCAAGAACAATTTCATGACGCTCTTTCGTTGTGTGAAGCGTGGGGAAGGCCACAGGACACCGGTTGCCCCGTGCAGAAAAATGAAAAATTCCTGTAACCTGTGCTTTGTGTCGATCTGATCATCCGGTAAACCGTCGGGGTTCAGAGAGTACAAAGAGATATTAGAGAGAAAACAAAGGCAAAAGACGACTCGAAGCTCATAACTTGTCGGATCAATTTCACTGGCCGTAGAGCATCTGGCCTTACGTACGACGATGAAAATTTCCCCACCTTAGGACATGGAGCACCTGGAAACATCGATATGTAGCCTGAGGCTGCCCGCAACATATGAAAAAAAAAATTCTGCTCGGCGGCCTTAGATATTCAACAGGCCTTTGACAAGGTCTGGTTGCGTGGTCTGTTGTACGAATTAAAATTAAAACTTCCTCGACACTACTACCTCTTCTTATGAAATTATTTTGAGTTACGTTTCTTCCAAATAAGATATACCGATGAGTTAACGAGATTTTTCCACATCAGGTCGCGTACCGCTCAGGGCTCGGCACCGGGTCCTATGCTGTATCCGATATTCACTGCCGACCTCCCGATCCCGGAAAATTGCACCGTCGCCTCATTTGCGGATGACACAGATATCAGGGCCTTCGACGAAGACCCTGGACTGGCTTTGAGGGGACTGTAATCGGAGTTAGACCTTCTTTGCTCATGGCTAAAGAAGCGGAGGATGGAAGTTAATCAGAATAAATTGAAGCGCATCAAATTCGCCTTAGGAAGAGGTGATCGTTCCGGTATGAACGTGGACGATGTTTTGGCCCTACGATCAGAGCGTGCACGGTACCTTGGATTACACCTAGATCGGCGTTTGCTGAAAATATCATATGGAGATTAGGAAACAACCGAACGTGAAATATAACGAACCGCATCGGCTATCGAGAAGAACTAACACCTCGCATTTTCTTATAAAATTCTTATATGCAAAGCTGTCCTACGACCTATCAGCATTTTATGGCGTGGCGTTGTGGGAAACGACAAGTAAAAGTAACGTCGACGTCATACAATGTTTTCAAATCAAGTTAACGAGGGCGCTTGGGGAAGCGACATGGTTCACACGGCACGATCAAATTCAGGAATCCCTAGTAAAGTTTCCGTCTGTTTGTGAGATTGTGTGGCTGTACAGTATTAAACACCAACGGCGTTTAGAAAATCACGTCAACCACCTGGCAATCAATCTGCTTGGTAATAGAGAGGACGTCCGAAGGTTGAAGCGTCTCCACCTGTCAGACTTTTTGGGGGAATAGTGGATGACAGATTGCAATGATTATCACACCGATATTATTTTTGTTACTATCTACATTTTTATGTGAGTATCGTCTCACTAACGGCATTTGTCGAGCTTATTTATTTACGTGTGCACATACATGTTCTTTAATTATTTCATTTGTTTCTTTTTAATCGATCGTTAATAGATTTTTTTTTGTGAACGAAATGAATGCAGATATATTCTTGTACTTATGAACTTTGTTTATCGATAACAATAAAAATTAAAAAAAACTTTTTTTTTGTTTATCCTTAAGTATCGATTAAACTATCATAGAAGTTCATTAAGAACCCCGTAGCACGCGATTATTATTATTATTATACCATCTACTTACGGTTCCACTACGGAAATCCTTTGTAAATAGACTAGTTGCGGGGGAAACTTAGATGTAGCCGTACAATTTCGTTTTTGATCGATCGCGAGCAATCTGTACTTTTAGTACCGATTACCCGCAATCTGTTTTTTCAATACTAAAAGCTTTCTTCTCGATAGCTTTTTCTTACGTAAAAACATTCAGTCGTGATGTTCATTATGTCGCCGGTTTCATGCGGTTTTATTCGATTATCGTCCGAAATATAATGTACTTTATTACGATTTCGTCTTATGCGATCGCGTTTGAATTCACCGAACCAAAAATAAACGGTAGATTTCGATGGCGCAAATAAGCCGAAAACGTAATTGAGATCTACGGTGATCGCTTGAGCCGTTAAACCTTTTAAAAACAAACAGGTCTACTTAAAACTTTGCGATGCGCGTTTTTTCCTATTCAAAAAAGGTTTACTTCGAAAGGCTGTAACAAAAAAAATTAATCGACGGTACGTCGTGAAATTTTAACAGGAATCGTGTAACTCGTCGACTGTCGTCGTGCTACCGTCTTATAATACGAACCGAAAAATATAGATAAATAAAATAAGTCAAGAAGTCTCGTTCTGATCGATACATAATAATACATTATACAGAGATATCAGGAAACTTAGATTTACTATTCCGCGAATAAAAAAAGTAACTGCCCTATTACTTGCCTTTAATTATGAAGGGAAACCGTGATTAAATACGGTGACAGGAGCGTAACAAATTAGACGGTTAAATAGGAGAAAAAATTAAAGTCCATATTAAAATATATATTCATGTTAAAAAAATACGTCACAAGTTTAAAAAAAAGGACTACAAAATAATTCACAATTCAGAAAGCGTTAATGAAAATCTTTTTTAACGTATACTTATGATCGCGTTGTAGGGAATGCAGAAATTCAGCGTTTTAAATTTTCTTATTATTATTCGTATGCCTACAGGCAACATCTACATTTGTATAACGTATACAAATAGATACTCTGAAACGATTAATATGAAACCGATAAAATATGCTTGTAAATAAAAAATTTCGAAATATTTTTTTTTTTAGTTTGATAGATTCACATCCATGTTATTCAACCGCTTCCTTTTAGCCGTCGAGACAGTTCTGATTTCTTCCTATCCATCTTTGAGCGCTGTACGCGGAAATTCGTTAAAGATGTATTCTATTGTCAGTTCCACGGCTCCATAATCGAATTTGTAGTCCTTGCGGAATCCCCGTTTCGCCATCATGTTACCGTTACGACCGTGTCCTGTTCGTACTCGATTTAATCGCATCCGTGCTTTTCTAGGTAGGTCGAACCCTAGCGGTCTGCTGCCTGGTGTTTCTATTATCTTCATTTTATCTGGATTTTGTTTCTTCCGGCGCTGATGCTATCTCCATTTTCTCATTTGTATTATCGATTATTTATTAAAGAATCTCATATATAATAAGAATAAGCGGAATCCGATCGGAAACGGATGATGTGCGAGCACGTTATTGATCGTAGCGAGGTGATCGCCCGATTAGTTGTACGACCTTGGTCAGTGGCCTTTATGTGGTCATCATCAGTATTCTTGATTCGTATTATACAGCCGTTTATCGTCGATCCTTTTAATATTTAAATGGAGACACGATGTTAAAATACATCAATTTTATAATAAAATTATTACCGAGATAAGCTACAAATATGACATATTCAATTAGTTTTTAGTTAACCATCGCAGGTATTTGACCTAAAAATCTTATTCTTTTCACCTTTTTTCTCTTTTTACACGTATTAAATAAAAGAAGACGGCTATGAGACGTGGTTTAAAGAAAGGACTATTTACGTAAACCCAGTGATTTAAAACGTGAATATAGAGAACGTTAATTGTACGTCGACTACTAATATATACATATATATGTGCTCGGCCAACATTGTTATGAAGGATAAGGTCAAACATTTTACGTAATTATTATAATTTATTTCTACGTGGATAAATTTATCGCCTACGTATACCGACTAGTGTTTGCAAACACTACGCGTTAGAATTGTACTCGTGATGTAACTATCCTCTCGGACAATATTGCTGAATATACGCTCGACGAAGAATGAAGGTCGAGTTTTGAACGGTGTGTGTTGTATTGTAACTGGTCGGTGTAAATTCATAAACGAATTTAATTGTTGTACATAACTCCTTTAAAAATCTTGTTATTTAATGAATTTATTACTTTATCGGCTTTAAAAAAGCAGAAGCTAGACATTTAACTTTTAGGGTAATCTCTCTGCGCTATCAAAAAGTCATTTTTAATTTTAAAAACGACCGTAATTGATGTCGCAAGTACGATCAGATGTTACATCGGCAAATTTCAAGTCTTCATGCCGAAAAATTTGGAGAAGTAATTGCATTAGCGCAGTAATTGTAATTCGTATCGATCGAATTGAAATTTTAGAATTCGTAAAACCGATTATAATAAATCGACAAACCGCAATAGAACCGGTGAACGCAAGCTCGGATTGAAATTTTACTATTTTAAACATTAGCCGGTAAGGGGATCGTTTTTTGGAAACTTCTTTCTCGCAAATATTACCGATATTGATGCGGTAAGAAAAAAATAATTTGTCCCTCTACATTTTTATCGATATCTCGTTTTTTTTTCTTTAACCATTTCACGACTAAATTTTAAAGAAATCGAGAAGAGGTTGCGTAACTTTCCTCGGTCGGCCCTTGATAAATCTTTTATTCAAATACGCGATAGGGTTTTTAAATATTAAACGACTGAACTGTACGATACGCAATATTAGAGTACGATTGTGAAAAAGGTTATAATATTCTCTGAAAAAATTGAGTTCTATTAGACTCTCGTTAATCAAATTATTTTTACCTTTAAAATTGTGCGGTATTTAAAGCGTAACTGAGAAAAGATAAAGGTTCTTACAAACATTTTTGTCCTATTGATACGAGCCCTTTTAATATATAATAGCAGCGACGTCTTTAAAACGGATAGAATAACACAAATTATAAACATATTAAAAAAAAAAATAACGGTTAATTCTGAAGTCGGATTCCAGGTGACCCTTTTTTTTTTATAGATTTGCGTCTATATTGATACTTGATACGATTCGATTTTCATCCGTGAAAATTAACGTTGAAAAGAATCGGTATTTTAAGTACGGGTGTTACTCGGATCCCTTTTTGGGGCTTAGTTTATTTATCGGATTAATACTTTTTTTAAACTATGGGATGTTTATTTTTTAAAACCGTTCTTTCTAATAAAAAAAAAATTACAACCAATTTCAGGATGATGTCAGGCAACAGATGATTTCTTCGGTCTTCGATATTTATATTGAAACCGAACGCTTTTTTATTCCAGTTATATGTTTCTTTTAGTTCACCCTACTTAGGTAAACCGCAAGTATCGTCATTACGAATCGATTTATAAATAAATGTCCCTTCACTCTTTCGACGGGTTTACTTCGATGAGATCCCTGATACGTTTTTTCTATACTCAAAACAAAAGGGTGACTGGAAACATTTAATCTTTGGATTTGTTTTTGCGTTACGGCACCCCCTTTCTTGACTGATGTCTCTAAAAACGTTTCATCTAATCGAAAATGTGCAGAAGTCATCTTACCAAATTTCACGTTTTCCATGTCAATCCGTTCTTGAGATGTTAGGCGAAATCAACATACCTGAATAAGAGGGGGTTTTCCGGAATTCGACATTTTATGGTCTCCTGAGTCAGAAATATTTATTTTTATATTTCTGGACGGGTTAGTTTTCACGCGATAGCAATACTTTCTCTCGATTTTTTTCTTTAACAGTCGGGAAAGAAAGTTTAATAAATAAACAAAGTCGATTAAAAAAACGCACGAAATATGTAACGTACGATAAATCTACTTTCTTTTCAAGTTATTCTTTAAATGTGTTATAATAAACAATTATTTAACAAAAACAGTATTTTTTATTCTTCGTGAATATATTTATGTATTTATTGCTATATAATCTTCACGGTTTGGTTTTGAAAGTGTTTGGTAAATCTAATTCGCGTTAACTTTTAATTTGTGATACGAAATAACGTATTTAAAAGTATTCATAGCAAACCCTATAATTTCCTTAAATTTGAAATAATTACTCTCTCTCTCTCTCTCACACACACAAACACACACATAAACATACATATAAAGGGGACAATATATTTTTTCCCCCTAATGCATGGAAAACTGCTGAAATTATTCTTCTACACAGGAAAGGAACTCGGGAAGGCCTGAAGAATTATCCCCGATAAGCCTCCTCTCAGTTATCTACAGGACTTTCACGAAGATAATAACTAAAAGAATTCTAACAATCAGTGTTGTTTGTTAGTAAGTCACAACCGAAGGAGCAGGCAGGCTCCAAAAGCGGTTTTAGTACAACAGATCGGATCTAAGTTGTTCAACAAATCGTAGAAATACACAACCGGTATACCGTACTCTTATGTGTGATTTTTGTCGACTACGAAAATCATTTGATTTAGTAACAACGCAAGCCGTAATAACCGCGAACTACATAAACTTGTTACGATCGATATAAAAGCAAAAACTACCGTCTGTGTCGACGAATATAAAGTAGGGGTAAACGTATAAAAAGGTGTACGACAAGCTGACGCCGTATCACCGTATATTAGTAGAACTACAAAAACATACAGAAACTGCACGCGACTGGTGAACCCTAAGGTTTAAGGATGAATCTTAAAAACAGGCAGGTCATGTTCAAAACGTCTGCCGAGGAAAGAAAAATTGTTGTCCTTGAAGACTCGAACGGGTAGATCGTTACGTATATCTTGGCCGGCGGATGTCGACTGAAGGTGATGTAAACAAAGAAGTTGAACGACGAGTTTATCTTGGGTGGCAGGAATTTCAGAGATTTAACAGAGCTTTCGAGAATAAACTCCTCTATTGTTAAAATCCGCTGCGTTATGAGTTATTAATCGTGCAGTTGTAGTGACCGACCGAACGCTGACGTTTACGGACGATTCGCCACTCGCTCACAGCGGCAATTTTTTCGGTCGAACGGCCGGTACAAGGTAGGGCTGATTTTTGTTGTCTCCGACCTGATCTTTCTATTCTAGTTTTTCAAACGGTCTTTTACAGTTATTTCATTCGGGCCGTTTTTCCTGCCGAAAATTTACGTACGGTTTCAACAAAACTTCTCCCTGTCCGTATTTGTGATTAATTTTAATGACGTCACCGGCTTCTCCGTCGTATTCAATTTCAAATTGACCAACTGCAAAGTAATAATTACAACTTGTAACCTCGCAGAACGCTGCCGACCCTGAGAGAAAAATACGGCAAACAATTTTAAAACATCTTTTAATTTTGAGAGATTCGTTATTAAACAGTCCGACATCCTTATAATATTTAATAGTCTGACATCCTCATGCGGGAGAAAAAATCTAAAGATGGACTGCTAATTAAAATCAAAGAATTCGGTAAATAAAGAAAGAGATTTTCACTTACCGAAAACTTTCTTGAAGTACACCGTACGTTTAGGTGTTACTAAATTAAATATTCTAATAATCGTAACGGTTTATAACATTTGGAGGTCCCAGGTTCAAATCCCGGTCAGGCACGGAATTTTTCTTACGCTGCAAATCGGTCTTATTTTGTGAAGCGGTTCAGAAACCGCTTCACGATGAGTGGCAAAGTGAACGGGATGCTACGACGAGCAGTAAACTTCGATCGGTTAAGAACACTGTGTCACCGTGGAGCTCCTCCTGCAGAAATAACCATCGAGAGGAGGTTATTATCTGCCGTTTGCGATTAAGCCGCACTAGCCTCACTCATGGGTATCTGATGACTCAAATAGTCCCACTAGGTTGTGCTCATCTCGACTGCCGACTAACAGCGCACCACATCCTTGCGGATCGTATCGTTTATGCGGCATCGCATCGCAGGTTTAAACTAGGGGTTAATATGCAAACTATTCTGGGGGATAATGAAATGCTATCTTCTATTTTACGATTTCGCGTTGGGCCGTCCGTTTATATTCAAATATTTAAATTACTTACTATAGTGTGTTCCAGAGATTCGTGCCATTTGCTGTAAAGCAGATGCCGATTTTAATGTTTTAAGATATACAGAGTGATTCAAAGAAACGGGAAATTTTAAAAATTAAATAACGTTAATGAAAAATTTTTTTAGAAAATGAATTTTATTTCATGTAATTGTACAAATGTTGCCATTTTAGGATACATACATTTTAGTTTATTTTTTAAAGATGACATCTTGAAGGTGACTTCCTCTTCTACGTAAACACTCATGAAGTCTCTTCGTGAAATTGTTCGTGGTTTGACGTAACATCTCAACTGGAATTTCCGCAACTGCTTCTCGGATCTTTGCCTTCAGTTCTTCTGTTGTAGCAGGTCTACTGTGGAACACTTTGCTTTTAAGGTGAGGCCACAAAAAGTAATCGCAAGCTGAGCGATCAGGCGATCTGGGAGGCCATCTAATGCCACCATTTCGTGAAATGACACGTTTTCCAAACAATCGGCGTACAGCTGCCGTCGATATTCGTGCAGTATGTGACGTTGCTCCGTCTTGTTGAAACCAGGCTGTGTTAAGAATTGGTGGAAATCTCTTTTGTTGTTCAACAACAAAGGTTTCAAGCACGGCTACGTAACGAGCCGACCTCACTGTAATCAGAAGACCGTTGTCATCTTCAAAAAAATAAGGGCCTATAACACCGTAAGATGACATAGCACACCACACGGTCACTTTCTGGCTGTACAATGGACGCTGGTGTAGCTGCGTAGGATTTTCTTGTGCCCAGTATCTGAAATTTTGCTTGTTAACAAATACACTGAGGTGGAAATGGGCTTCGTCTGACATCCACAGTTCGTGGACAAACTCTTTGTTATCGTTTATCTTCTGAAGCATAACATTACAGAATTGTGCTCGCACAACTGCATCGTTCGGTTTCAGTTCCTGGACGAACTGCAACTTGTACGGATGGAATTGCAAGTCCTTCACTAACATTCTTCGAACACTTGAACTATGCAATTGTAAAGATGCTGAGAGACGACGGATTGACCGATGTGGACTTCGTGTGACAGCATCTTGTAAAGCTTGAACATTCTGTAGTGTACGGACGGTTCGCTCACGGCCTGGAGGTTTCTTTTTCATTGCCGAACCGGTTTCCTCAAAATTAGATATCCATGTTTTAATTACACGTGCTGATGGAACGCGGTCGTGCCGTCTCAGATTAAAATGACGGCGAAATTCTCTACGCGCTCCCTCCACACTGTTTTTGTAAAACGCTGTGATAGCAAATGCACGTTGCGCACCACTCCAAGGATCCATGACAACTAAATGGCAGGTTAGGTTAGAGAGGCTGGTGCCACTTATCAAGTGGAACCAATCGCCCACGGCTACCAACACAACTTTCAAAATTTCCCGTTTCTTTGAATCACTCTGTATAATGCGATATATTGTTGTTGTTTTTATGTCATTTTTAATCGTCCGATTTTTTAACATTTATTTTCTACAATAAATATATCGTGTCAGGGTGATGATAACACGAAGTTGTTTTTCGCTGTGAAAAACAAAAAAAAAGTTATCGCTTTAATATGTCGATAGATGTTTTCATTACAAATTTTAACCCGTGTTTCGCTACATTTCTTGTCCCCCGTAGAATCGCTTAGGATTACTCTTTCTTTTTAAGTTCTCCTACCTGTCCCTTGTTTTTGAGAAAGCGTGATTTTGCTCCGTATTGTACTTCTCTTCTGTAAGTGTATTACAGCGACTCGGTTTTGTGTTTTCTAGAGATGAACTTTTTGTTCTTCGCTTTTTGCGTTAAGATTTGTGCCGTCTTTAATTTTCCTATTCGAATTTTAACCGCTTCCTTCTCTATTCGAGTTTCCGTACTGTTTCTCCCGGTTATTTAAAATATTTACTAAATATTCCGCGGGAATAAAAAAATTAAATCGAACAATTTTTAAATCAAATCTCGTATTTAACAAACCCAGAAGAGAACGGATTCATTTTTAATCGTACGTTAGTAATAATTACAGTCCTATCGTTTGTTTTAATGACTTAAATTGCGATCATAAATGAAAAAAAAAACAGATATACGATAGTGAAAACCGGTTTTAGAATATCTTCGCGGGTGACATAAAAGTAAGCGGTTTTAATCGATAAAAAAGTATTAATCGTGTTTCATTTTTCCCGAGTTGAAAAAGTAATTTCAGTTTTAAAGACTATTTTACTTTCACTTAATAATGTTACGTACGGTGGTATACTAATAATACTCGTAATAATATCACGCATCGCGGTTCAGCGAGCGAATAAATAAAAATTAAAACGCAGATATATCGTAATATTAAATTTATTTACTTATTAGTAGTATAAAGACATAAAAACGATTATATATGATAACATGGCGATATTCACGAGGGAGTGATAGCAGCGTCTCTGCCTTTCATTCAGAAATTCCGCGTTTGAGTTCTGGTCGAGTATAGTATGTTTTTTTCAGGCGTAATAAAATTCGTCATCATCTATCGTAGTAACTATTATCGGGCGGTAAAGCCTGTTTTTGTTTGCTTTTAGTTAAATAAATAATAAAGCCCTATTGACATAATACATTAATAAAATTAAATTATTCTATTTACAAAAGAAAAACGGAAAAAAGGAAAGAAAAACCTACGAGTAGCAAAAGGAGATGGTAAGACAAAGAAAGGAACGATAAAGAGAATAGGTTATTTATAACGTAAATTACGCAAATAATTTGTCGATTCGTAACGTGATTTAACAAATCTGAGTAAAAAGTTACCGATAAACAGTCGATTGTCGGATTCAATGTGTAGAGTAAGCGCGTAGTTTTAATAATAAAAAAATTCATCGATCTTATTCTTGGCAAATTCTGTTTTCAGGTTTAACTCTATTATACATCTCGATTCATTTAAATTCAATGCGTGTGCATATTACTACGACCGACTTCCTCGATTATCCGCTTTATTTATCTACTTGAATTCTTGTATACCTTCACAGTTTTTTCCTTCTCCACGTCCCTCTGTTATCGAATTAAATAAACCTGGACGTCTTAATGTACGGCCTACCGATTTGTTCAGGTTTTTAAACGTTCGGTTTCATCTTTCACTTTTCCATTCGTTATAAGACTAATATACGCGCAAATATTTTTACGCAATTATTTCTGATTCTTAGATCTATATTAGATACAGGCGAATATTTTTTTCGATTATCGAACGTCTGTAATTTTTCTTATATTATTTTACTTATTTTAATATTTAATTTTTCCTTTCCGTAAGGTTTCGTTACATTTTATCTAATCTTTTTATTTACAAACAGAATTTCTCTGTTGTAATATATTTGCGCGCTTCAGAATTTTTTTACCTCGTTTTGGCTTCTGCCGTAAGAACGACATCTTTTTTCTTTACGATATAGTCGCATAAGGTTGAAACTTGCGCGTGAGATACGGAAATGGGATTTTTTGTAGCGTACAAAAGATGCCTTGCCTGACTGAGAATCGAACCCGGGAACTCAAGATGAAAGGCCGAGACTCTACCGCTCCGCCGCAGAGAACGGCGTTGTGGTCAAACGTTTAATTTTTTTAATGTATTTTTCTCGTAAAATCCTTATTGCGCTCTCAAATTTGTCTTTTAATATCGCTTATTACATCCTGTTTATAAAATTCCTTATCGTTTCACGTCCGAATATTAGAAATAAAGTCTATGTCGTAATATCAAATCGGTCGGACGAATTAAACGTTGTACCGGTATTTTTTACAAAACAAGTACTATGAGTATGTTGTGTCGTAGAGAAATATTTCTCTCGTTCGGTTCGATCGAGATGGATATGATTATTACTTTTTTTCATTTTAACGACTTTCTCATTTTTAGCAAACGTAAGCCGTAAAATAGTCGGAATCGTTTTTTTCTTTCGTAAATAAATATCGATCTATCCGATTTATATTAACGGGTGCCAAACTTACACTACACGATGAGCAGTGATGTATAACACGCTTCAATTTTTACATAATTATTTAATTGTGAAAATATATTATATTTTCACCTGATATCAAAGTAACCTGTTATATTTTTTAATTAGGTTCACAGTATTTTTTTATTTAACTTGGGATAGTGCAATAATTACATTCCGATCGGTAGGCCTATGTTACGAAAAGAAAAAGGCTCCAGCAGGGATGTCAGTTACCTATCCCCCCCACGTATCGCTTCACCTCATTTATTTGTTCGATTATTATTTTTCCTCTTCTTCTTCTTCTTCTTCTTATTGTTATTGTTATTATTATTACAGAGTAGAGGGCATATAACTTTCTCTTTTGTGCCGAATTCCTTTCTAGTTTCTTTCCGTGAATTTTCCCCCCATGACCGTTTACACTCGTTCAACGATCTCACCGTTATTCAGTTATTGTATCTGGTACGGTCGGTTCCTCTGCTAAACTACAATTTCTGGACTGTTGTTTTAAACAGAAAACGGAGGTTATCGTTTAATTAAGAGTCCCACGATTTATTACGTATTCGATATCGTCGTAAGTAGTATATAAAATAGGAAATCTTTTTAACAAACGATTACGGTGCACGTACGCGGATTCATTAATCGAAACGCAGACTGATTTCTATTCGTATAAATTATAACGGCCGCGTTTTTGTAAAATCGATGTTCGTATAAAAATCAGTAACTGCTGGGCCGATCAGAATGATTCTTTTGCCGTCACATCGTTTGAAATTTGAGTTAAATTTTAAGCGTAAATTTATCCAAATAATTTTATTATTAGAGAAGCGGTTAGGTTTAAATCGACAGCATATCGTATTTGCAATCTTTTTTTGCGTCATAGTGTTTGACTAGAGTCGTCGATTAATCGTTAGTTTTTCACAGTTTCTATCGATGAATTTTATAAAATACTATATACTGAATTTGATTTTATATTTCGTATAAACGACTCGCATTTTCTCGAGAAAACAACAATTTAATAGAAAATTCTGTTTCGCAATATTCTTAGCGTGCAACATATTTTTTCGCAACGAGTTATACATACTGTACTGTATATAATAATAATAATTTTATTAAAATTGTGACCGACTGTAAATCGGTAAGCTGCGTATTATTTAATCTGTTATCTTTGCGTTCCATAAAAAAAACCTTAAGGTAAATATTCACGATTTCAGTTCTATTCGATCTTCCAGATCGTTTAGGATCGACGTAAATCGGACGCACTGATTTTAACCGATCTCAACAATCCCCGTGAAGACATCCGCCTTGTGACGATCCCGGTTGCCGCATCACTTCCTCCGTTTCTAGCCCTGACGGGGTTTACCGGAGGTCGTCTTTTGGAGCCCTAGATTTGATAACACCACACAGTCATCGGTTTGGCTTCTGTCAGGATGCCACCGATGCAAACGCCTAGGCAGAAACTTCCATCGATATTTACACAACCTACTATCACCTTAGTACGGCCTCTTCCGATCACGACTACCTACCGTAACTTACAACCCTCGATTATCAAATTAAACGATTCGCGGAATCGCAATCCCCGCGCCTTCCTCCAACACTTTCACGTAAAAACTCTTCCTTTATCTAACACGAATTAGACTATACACTCAGATCGTTACTCGATCGAGCGTCAAAAATACTATCCTCCTACCGATAAAACAAGTGTTGATCGCAACACCGACATTTTCGTCCTAAAATTCGGTTTATCAAAGTCCTCTTGATTTACTTAAAAATTAAGAAGGAGATTCGCAATTTAAAAAGCCTCTAATGAATACATACCCTACATCCAGTCTCACGCTAACAGCCCCTGTTACCCTGTCAGATAACCGGGGCTCGATGCCAAAACGCCTGTCTTGACGAAGTAAGCACCCAGGTGGGCTTCTAGTCACCCGGGTCGCAATTCTATCTGTACATCGCGTTTAAATTCAGCAGCCCGCTTTTTACCGTCGAAAACAGAAGAGAAAAATCCTTCAAAATTTATCTCGCTCTTATTATTCGTTCGTTTTCTTCGTTTGACCTTTTTTAAATCGAACTTGATATCGGTTCGAGCTTCAATTTCATTCGTTTTTCAGAAAATCTCAAAACTCTTTTGTTTCATTTGAACGCCAGAAACCGGCAACTAAAAGGTACGCGTTTGAAATTTCGCAGTACGCCATATAAAGCGGCATACTTGACAAGTATCGTAGACGTTAGGTCATAATTGCGCCATCTCTGTTTCCAAACGACCCTAGTAAAACAAATGCCATTCTGTAAACGCTGATGGGATTCGTTTTATTTGTCGAGTAATAGTTATTATTCTTTCTTCTTTTATTTGTTTACCGATTACGATTAACGATGGAAACGGCTGCTGTCTTATTGAAATTTTAAATAAAATTTTTTCGATACATTCTTTTTCAGCGTTTTCCGTTTTATCGTGACATTTTAATTAAAAAATCGATAAAAATTCGTTCAGGCTGTTCCACTGGTTTTTGCGATATAAGGGATTATCGATACGTAGAAAAAGAAAATACAATTTACGTGTAAATTTATAATAAGGCAGTTAGATAGAATGAAACCGGCCTGACGTAGTGTAATTTGTGATTTGCACGGATGCCGTAACCTGTCATCATTTTGGATATTCCTTATATCAGATATCGTAAAATTTTTTTATAAAATGTTATCAAATCGCGAAACGAAGCGGGTAGAGATTCTTTAATATTTATGTCGTTCTATTTTATCATTTATATATATATATATATATCGATGCAAATGGATCACGAGTCGACCGTTTTAATAAAGTATGATATTTAAAGTGTGTTATTAGGCCTCTTTGAACCTTTGTGCCGTCCGATAACCCGGTCTGATAACTATAGATGGTTGTAATTTATTTAAAATATTTATCTCTTATTTGCTATAGTTGTTATCGTTTGGTCTGAACGCATTAAAATATAATCTAAATATGTATTTGTGCATTTTATTATGTCGCGTACAATTTTCAGTTTCTGTTTTATTTTGTGCATAAAATCGGCTGCAAATTTGATCGAGGGAGGTATGTTGAAGCGATTTATTTACGTAATTTTTTTATTAATATTCTTTTAATAAAGTCACGAGGAGAGTAAAATGAAATACTGCAAATATATCCTGTAAATAATTGTCGAAATGAATTCACGCTTCGATTTAATTATCGAATAAATATTTCTCTACCGTTCGGTTTTACATTAAGGTATTTGAAATATCTGAATAAATGACATTTATAATAAAATAAATGAAATTATTATTCTATTTATACTACAATCTTGTTTTAGGGTATCGTATTTTAATATATATTTTTAAATACGGTCGATGAATTTTGAATAATTTAAATCAAGTTTGCCTTAAACTAATCGTCGTAAAAAAAAAGTTTACTTGTTCATTAATTATATTTTTCATCGGGAGTATAATTTGTATGTATTCTTTTAAATATGAGGGATTTATTTATTATCGATATCTATTTTTCTTTTAAATAGAGAATATGTGTTTACTTTCACTGTTATTGTGGTGGGCATAATTGATATTTTTTTAATCGCATTTATGTATCGGTAAATTTTGCCGATGAGAGGTAGGTTTTTAAAACGCTATTAGAATACGATTTATTAATAGTAATTAATTAAATCTTTTGTTAATTTTAAAAACAATTTTTTCAATGGATTTTTTTTTGTTTTAAGTTACACGTGTTGGCATTTTAATTTAGACGAATATAAAAAATCTTGTTAACGGCTCGATATTATTACTACGGCTCTATTAATTATGTTGTAGTATTACTAATCTTTTAAAGTAAAAGAGCGTATCAATTTATTATAAATTTTCGTTGCCGGTAGCGTTGGATTTTTACATATGCTCGATATTAATCTATTTTTCTTCCTGCTACAGTTCTACCTCTGCTGCAGCAGCGTATGTACTACGGATAAGAAGGATAAGTATTTGGACAACATTTTGAGATCGGAGTTTTAGCAAATGCAACCTTTCAAAATCTCAAGACTAGCTTACTCCAAAAGGACACAAAATAAATTACAGAAATTTTCGGAAGATGTGTGTGTGTGTGTGTGTGCGTGTGTGTGTGCATGTGTTATATATATATATATATATATATATATATATATATATATATATACACACATTGATTATAGCCCGTGTATCTGGCTATATTTTGATAAATATATTCGGAATGGCTCAACACAAACTCTTAAAAGTGGTTTACAAAATCTCTATAGATGGTGCATGGATGAAATTAAATTTTGTACAAAATTAAAAAAGAGGAAGGAGCCGTTTTCGCCAATTTTAATTTTTAACTTTTTGTGCAACGGTTTTAGAAAATCGATCTTCAGTGCGATGAAATTAGCTTTAATACTAATTATGTTACTTCAAATTTTAAGTTTTAAGTTTCTCGGATTTAGAGATGGAGGATATTAAACGTTGTTTCTACTTTTTGCCTTGTATTTCGAAAACCTTTCGATTCAAAAATTTGAAGATCGTCACAAATATTTGGTTATATAAAACCTAACTTCGACTTGATTTTCGACCCTGTTGAACAAGGTAGCACCGTGGTATCCGTTTTTTTTCTTCGTGTAAACTAGAATTTTTTTAACTTTGTCGAGTAAACCCACCGGGTCGTTTAGTGGTGAACGCGTCTTTCCAAATCAGCCGATTTGGAAGTCGAGAATTCTAGCGTTCAAGTCCTAGTAAAAGCGGTTATTTTTATTCGGATTTGAATACTAGATCGTGGATACCGGTGTCCTTTGGAGGTCGGGTTTCAGTTAACCACATGTTTCAAGAACGGTCGAACCGAGACTGTACAAGACTACACTTCACTTACACTCGTACACATCATCCTCATTCGTCCTCTGAAGTAATACCTGAACGGTAATTCTCGGAGGCTGAGGAGGAAAAAGAAAGAAAGCCTTGTCGAGTAACCGATGCGCCAAACCGGGCCGAATATGGAAATCAATAACTACTCCGATGAATAAACTTTTAAGCTCAAAAAACCTAGGGTACTTATACGGTACGCGTACTTAAAGTACCAATTTTTTTAATTTTAATTTTCAGTACTGAAAATCCAACCGTATCTGTTATTAATGTAGATGATGATTTTTTTTTTAAAGGGTATCCCATTGCGACACCGTACTTCCGAATTAAAAAGAAAAATTAATTTAAAAAATTTGTTTTAATCTGTGATAGTTTATCTGTTAAAAGCCGAACAAAGGAGTCAAATCAGACCGGAATGTTTTTTAAAAAAAAAGAGAATTTTTTAAAAAGTTTTTACTCCGTTAATTTATAATTCCGTTTACTTATATCAGTATAACCTTTCTTTGCTTTTCGAGTGTAAATGAAGTGTAGTCTTGTACAGTCTCGGTTCGAGCGTTCCTGAGATGTGTGGTTAATTGAAACCCGATCGCCAAAGAACACCGGTATCCTCGATCCAGTAGTACTTGGACGGGTGACCGATAGCAGTCAACGTAAACAAACTACCCGATGGCAAGTCACATAGCAACAAGATGGTTGCTAACAACAACAGTTTGTTTAAATAAACAACTATTTACGAAAACCAAAATAAATTAAATAACTGTAAATTATAAATTATAAGATTAATAAGTAGTATAAATAATAAATAAAAACGAACAGTCACAACCCAAACTCTGAGAAGCGATTTAAATAAACAGCCTACCGAACGGGTAAGCTATACGGCCTAGACTACCGTTGTAAAAATACCGATGTATTAAAAACACAAAATTAATTATTTAATAAATTAATTCTATAAAATATAGTCGAACAAGGAAAACCGAACTAACAAGAATCACACAAAACGGAATAACAACAAAACTAAGAAACAAATATCAAAATACAATACAATGGAACAGACAGAGCCGACCGAAACCAAATTCCTTCTCCGGCGTTGCGTGTTGAACTTTGTGAATCGGAGAGCCGAGCCAGAGATCAGCGTTAAATAATAAAACAGCAGTAGAAGAAACGCGAGAACTAAATCGTTGTGAAAAAAAATATTACCGCCGCTTCATATCAAACCGGGATTAACAAAAAATTTGTAAAAGCTTCTTCGAAGTCAGAGGAAAAAATCTTGCAAACATTTTTTTTACTAAAATCTTGTAAAAGCTGTGAAGTCAAGGACTGTTGAACATAAGGCAGAAATTCTCAAAAGAAATCGAAAGAAAAATTAAAGAAGAGACTTTTGTCGGCCCGTAAATAAGGAAACCGGTCAGAGATGAAAAGTGTAACTCCATGTTGACCGATGTTGATCTCGCTGCTTAGACCGCGTTTAAAAATAATCGGGGAAATTTTCTGGGTGTCCATAAATACCAAAATTTCCAGGATATTGTTGTCGCTGAAAATTCATTTTCTGTATTCGTATCTTCTTGGGGTTTTGATAAGCAAGAGTACGATGATCATTTCCACCGAGATATTTCAGCGATGGAAAACCGTTGCAAAGGAAAGCGGAGTGTTAATATGCTAGCCGATTTCTACTAAACTTTAATTCGAGATGTACCTGAGGCTACCTACAAAGAAGTGTATTTGCTAAAAATTTTTAACGTACAACAATAGTTACATTAACTTAATGCGCTGTTCCTGTTAAACTGAGGATGATAGAAAGCGCCTCTGTAACCTACGCAAAAAAAAAGAAAAATCGAGGGAAAGGATCACACTTAGAGAAAGATTAAAAAAGTTTTACTTTGTATATCGGTGTTATTAACACTTACCCTTAAATCGGTATCGAAATGTAAAAGGCCACATGTAAAGGAGAATTGAAAAAGCACCCCTTTATTTTTTTGTGTGCTTTTAGGAAGTCGGTTTTGTTTATTTATTTTTTTTAAATTATTATATTTTTTGATGGATGTTTTTACGACTCCTGTTTAGTTTCTGCCAAAATATCGGAAGACTATCGAAATTTTACGGTTCTTATTTCTTTCCGCGGATTGTTTCTCGGTTTTAAAAATTATATATTAATTCGAGTGTACGATTTAAAAAATTATCCGTTTCTAAATACGTTTTTTATCGCTTTGTCTTCTATTTTCATAATACTACCTGTTACTTACTCTAACTGAAAAAAACCGTCTATTTAAAACCGATTTCATTACAATTTCGATTATTTTATTTCATTTTACTTTATCAGATGACCTATTGAACTAAAAGGCTTCATAACAACAGTAGTTAATTATTCAACGGTTGAATGAACTCCAAAGCGGTGCCGCAGGATTTTTTATGTTAAATTTTAAATTAGTCTTATTTCTATAGAGTGTGTTTGGAGGTTCGTGTCCAGAATATACGATTTATTTTTATTGAAATAAAACGTGTCTGATTTTGAGTTTCGTTCGATTACTTTTTAACGTTTTTTTTTTCAAGGAGGAATTAGAAGATCGCTAACCGGTTCAACATATTTTTGTATTAAGTTAATATTACTGCATATTTTTAAAAAAAATGTACACGTATTAAACATTTTTAAATATTGACGACAAAATTACGAGTAATCAAAATAATTTTGAAAAGAACAAACTGGAAAATTTATTCACATTTTTGATGTTTCTTTAAATCTGACTTTTCAAATTTCATTTTAACTCGGTGAATAAAAATCGATTGTAAAAATCATATTTTTTTTGTGATGCGGTAAACAAAATACGTCAGGAATCAATATTTATGTAATTAAATATTATATAAAAGGGGTTTTTATTTTTCCTCAGTAATTGTTTAAAAATAAAATAAAACAAAAGTATTGTCGTTACATATTTACTTCCGGTTAAAACAACGGATAGGTTAAAGTAAAAAAGTAGGTTATACCGATATAATCCACCGGGTTGGTGTAGCGGTAAACTCGTCTTCCCAAATCAGCTGATTTTGAAGTCGAGAGTTCCAGCGTTCAGGTTCTACTAAAGATAGTTATTTTGTACGGATTTGAACACTAGATCGTTGATACCGGTGTTCTTTGGCGGTCGGGTTTCAATTAACCGCACATCTCAAGAACGGTCGAACTGAGACTGTACAAGACTACACCTCATCTACATTCATACATACCATCCTCATTCATCCTCTGAAGTATTATCTGAAAGGCGATTACCGGAGGCTAAACAGAAAAAGAAAGAAAGGAATTCTTTCTTTCTTTCGGAAAGAAAGAAAGGAAATGGAATTTTTTAAAGAATATGTCGTTTCTAGTTCTGTGAAGAGTAAATCTTGATTGTCTGTACCGAATTTAACCGCTCGAATTGTTTGGCGAAAATTAATTGATAAAATTAAAACTAATATTTATTTTCTTTTCCCGACAGCTAGGTTGCAATCTGTTCAACTTGTGAACAATAAGCGACCCCATGGCCCGATGGGACGAGGATGATATTGTCGCGTGTTCGCCGTTCGACAAGGATATTAAGAGACTAACAAACGTAAAAATTTCTTATAAATACAAATTATTACTCTAAAGATGTATAAAATAAGATAAATAATATAATAAATATATATAACGTACAAAATAGTACTTCAAATAAAAAAGACACAAAATCGATTTAACGACAATTAAATTACAAATACCAAAATACAGTCCCATTTACTTAAGACTGATAGAAACTAATACAGAATTAACGACGGAAAAATTTTTAATTCATACACGATTCACTTTACGCAAGTATTATTTACTTTTATTTATATTTACAAAAGAACTACTTTACGACTTATAAATGAATAATTTACTTTAACTTTCATTCTTGTTGACAAATAATAACTCGCCGAACAGCTTATTGTTTCAACCATCGTCCGAAACTAAATACTCGTGACGTACTCTTCAGTCGTTGTCACCACACGTTACTGTTATCGCACGCTACACCGCGAACTCGGGGTTGCAAAACTTCTGTCACTCCGTTGGTCCCAGCAGTATTTATATACTTTTTTTCCCTGCATCTCTGGGCCGAACATCCACTTAAGTATACTCGGCCCAGGGACGTGTCCTTTTGACTCTAAGGCGTCTCCCCACCCACCGGTTTAATACCCGGCACGGTAGGTCAACCACCCCGGTTCTGGACCTTCTGTGCCTGCCTCTAATCCCCGGCGAGAGGAAATGAGGCCCGGCTATGCCGTTCCCCACCCTCCCACCGGGAACCGGGTCTCGGTCTTGATGCCATTGCCTCTAACCAGCAGCGTCAGCACCAGGAGCGCAAGCGCCCCCGGAAATCCAACCCCACCAGCCGGGTCTAGGTCTTTACTTTGTCCCTCGCGAGTGTATTCCCACGGAGTCGCCGCCCCCTCTCAGAAACCCGTACACCTAAGCATACGGGTCCTCCGAGACGGGGCTATCCGCCCTTCCCTACACGTAGCGTCCACTAGCGACCCATACGCCTTGATTCCTCCTCCTCAATGAGAAGAATGGCTCCCGCAAAATTGGTAAACCACACCCGGTTGTCCTCTGAGGCCAACAACCACTCCACCAGGTTTTCTGCTACCAGATTATTGGCCGCTAGAGAGTGGCGGTATTGCGCCCATCTTTGGCACACAAACACCGTGTGTTCGCGTCGTCCACCTCTTGACAGTAGTCGCATACTGGCGTCTCTCTTTTACCAATTCTCTTCAAGTAAAAACCGAAACAGCCATGAGCTGAGTCATATGATAATCTACCTCGCCATGTCGACGGTCCAGCCAGGCGTCCAAATCGTGTATTAGTCGTCTAGTCCACGCTGCTACTACCGACCCAGCCCAAATCGTCTTCCACTCGTTTCTGATTACCGTTTCTGCTTCGGCTTTACTGAGACCCTCCGCTCTTAACCTCCTACCCTTTACTTGTAAGTCAATCCGTGGGTCTGACGCCAGAACACACAACGCGTCGTATGAAATCGTGCGGTAACCCGCCACCACGACTAGCAGTGCCACCTGGTGCATGCTGTACATCTTCTGTTCGTTTCTTTGAATATTGATGGCGCCTGCCCGTACCGGTGCCGCATATAGTGCAGAGAACACCATCGCCGACATATTAAGCCTCCTCCTTGAGGCTCTAGGTATGGTGTGTCTCACCGACAACCCCCTGATCGCTTTTATGGTGGGCACTACACGCTTTCACACAATCTCGATGTGCCCACCAAACTTTAAGTTTTTATCTACCGTGACACCCAGGTATTTGGTGTTGCTCACTTCAGCAATATCCTCCCCACGGATCGCAATATTTACTCCGCGAAGTCTCCGTCTACCCGTGAAGAGGATACACCTACTTTTGGCCGGGGACACCTCCATACTGTTGTTTGCCAGCCATTCATCTATCAGCCGAAGGGAAAGATTGGCCTTAGCCTCAACGGCGACCAACTCCCTATCTTCCACTAATACTGCGACGTCATCTGTATATGTCACTATAGTAACTCCCTCTGGGTAATTTAAACGGAGTACCCGGTTATAGAAGATATTCCAAAGCAGGGGTCCTAATACGGATCCCTGCGGAACGTCGCCGAAGATCCGGTACCTCTCCGTTCACTCCAGTGTGTTGACCTCTGTCCATCTATTGTTAAGATAACAATTCACTTGATTAACTAGGTAGTCACTTATTCATTTGCCTCAACGTCGTCATGATAACCGTCCGTGGAACAGAGCCGAATACATTTCTGATATCCAGCTGAATCATCAACGGGTCCTCCTCGTCCGCCAGGTCCCCTGACGGACCTCCGCCGCCCAGTTCACCACCCTGTTAATAGCATCGACAGTCGAACGACCCTTATGGAACCCATATTGTTCATAATGTAGGCTGCCATTACTTTCCAATTCTTCTTGTAGCCTAACGGCTGCAAGCCTTTCAGCGACTTTGCCCGTATTATTTATCAGGCTGATAGGGCGGTACTCGTCAGTGCCAGAAATAGCGCCAGACTTAGGCAAGAAGACCGTTCTAGCTTCCTTCCACCATTCTCGGAACATGCGGTGCTGCAGATCGTAACTGGCAATGTTTGTCATCTCCCACGGGACCAACTTGATCAGACCTTTAATTACTGCTGCCGGGACCTCATCTGCGTTCGGACTCTTCTTATTTCTTAGCTTGTTGACAGCAGCAATCACCTCGTCCTGCGTGAACCTGCCACATTCACACAGGACTGCTCCCTGTCTCTCAGTTTCCCCCCGCGGAAAAAGCGTTGATATTTGTTGCGCCACCCTTTCTCTATTTAAAATGGGAAAACGCCTCCCGAGACGTTTCGTAACGCGTAATAATTTTCATTGTCCGCGCCCTTACGTTCTTCTATAACTTCTTTGTCCGGTCCGTTAATATTTCTGGTCAAACAGGAGCTTCTGGAGGTGTCATTGTCTGTATTAGAAAGAACAAATCGTTAAACGGACACGTTATTCTAACTAAAGAATCCCTTTTCGTTCCTTCTAGATTCTTCTTTATTTATTTTCTCTCTCTCCCCTTAATCGGAAGGAACTCATTACACCGGCCCCGTTACAATTTGTACAACATGTAAATGGAGTGTACAGTTAATCGAAACCCAACCGCCAAAGAATGCCGGTGTTCACTGTCTAGTATAAAAAAATGGAACTTTTACTAGATTTGAATCTCGGCTTCGATTTCAAAAATGAACTTTTAAAGAACTAATTTCTGATGACGATTTTTCCATAGATAATCCGGCGGGTCGAAAAATTAAATAAGTAAAAAATAGATTATCGATCGCAGATGGATTAACTCTCCAAAAAATAATGTTTTTCACTGTTACCGGCGCTCGAATTTAGAAAAGACATTATGTACTGCCGTTCAAAAAACCGATGGATGGATATTAATGAAAATCATATCAAATTTTAGCTCGTTTATTCTTGTGCGATTCCTAGGTAATTTTCACTCTTATATGACATTCAAAAATATCTTATAGGGATGAGAACGAAAACGATGGCCTTACTTTATTAACAATCTCGATTCGAAGCTACGAATGACCGCTTATTGTTAATAAACGATTACCTAGTACGTAACATAACCTAGTTTGTTTCGTTTACCGTTCCAAAATTTGAAATCGTACTTATTTCTGAAATTATCAAAAAGAACTCTTTCACCGCTTCTGACCGATTTAAAATGACAGATGAAAATTTATTTTGTACACTTCATCACAAAATACAATACGATCGATTTATCGTCCAAACCAAGATTTATACAGTGCAATACATAATGTGGATTTATACGAAAAAAATTCATAAAAATAATGAAGCTTATATATGCAAAAAATACATTTTTGCATATATACGCGGTAATTTTATGCATCGACCGGCATAAGCCGATCAAAAACTTGTTTGCCGGTCAAGGCAGAAGCCAAGTATTATCTAAAAAGAGAAGTACAAAGATAGAATAAATTCTTTAAAATTATATGATGCTTCAACATTACAAAAATGAAGAATAGAGATTAATACTCAGTGCCCCGATAGACAGATATTGTAAGTACGTTAGACGCAATAAGTCACTAAATGTGCAACGAGTCGTCATTATTTACACTTTCTATCCGATGGCGCCGTGGTTATTCAGACCGTTGGACACATCTCCTGAATCACGAACATCTTATTTAAAGAAATCCTAGTCGCTATAAAATAATAGGTACAAGTTAGTTAGAAGCGACGAGTCTGTAAATGCGCAATAAGTCATCATTATTTACACTTTATGTCCGATGACATCGTGTGATTGTTCGGACCGTTGGACACATCTTCTCCTGCACAACAACCAACCCGTTTAAAGAAATCCTAGTTGCTGTAGATTATAGGTACAGGTGTACAGGAATATATATATTTATGTATATTATTATCTGAGCATTATGATTATTCATATACGTACTATTCTATTATCATATTATCAATTCTATTATCTATCGTATTAGTTCTGTACTATTCTTATACGTTGTCATCGATTTGTGATCGCTATTATATGTTACATCGATAAAAAAATGTAAAATACATGTACTCAATTGTATAACAATATACTCTGTTTATTTCGTATTACTGAATAATATTAACGATATAATTTACGCTCATATTAGTATAACATTTACGTACCTTACAACTTATTTATGTTCTCATGTTATAAGAAAAAAATCTCTTTTCTGACGGGCAGTATGTTCAGATTCATGAATGTTTGATTTTAGATTTTCCGAATTTAAGAATTTAAATAGGTCGTACAAAATATTCTTGGCAGAATGAAACTCGGAACCGTTATCGGAAAGAATTCGGGTAGAAATACCTCTTGGTGAAATAAATCTCTTGAGCGTTGCCACGAATGACCGTTTAGTCAAATCAGAGACTAATTTTAAACGAATCGCCTTAGTACTGAGGCATATAAAAAGCGCGATATAAGATTTACTTACGGCTTTGGGATGCTTGCTACCCGCCATGATTAATTGTAAGTGGACCTCCATAGTCTATTGCACAGACAGAGAATAGACGGCAAAGTCCTATTCTGAAAGGCGGTAGCCGACCCGATTGTTACGCTTGAGTTTTTGTGTAAAAAAACGAAAACAATTCAAACGTTTATTAACGATAGATGAAGCGCTTGTTTTAGCATTTAAGAGCCGGTATTTCTGGCGTAATGAACGATGCGTTAATTGTATACCAGAATTTTAAAGGCGTAAATGCTTAGCAGTAATAATTAATTTAGTTATATTTGCCTTGAGTATAGGATAATAGGATGTTTAACTTGATAATATAATAGAGTGTTGTAATTTGATCGTTCTTAAGCTTATTTGTTCGCTAAATGTACATGTTAAGACCGTTTTATGAAAAAGGTAAGGGTTTGTTTTTCCGTTGAAGTTAAATGATTCATTCCGTCTGATTTAATGTAAGATCGTGAATAAATCGGAAACGATAGCCGATTATATAGGTTAGCTTACGTAAAGATGAAAACTGTTGCGTGCGGTCGAACTAAAACAATACGTACCAAAGGTGTTGATATGCCTTTACGTTTTTATATAAGACATTCTGGATCGTATAAGTCATTCCAGACCGTTCCGGATTCCGGATACTACAGTTATTTAAGTTATTATGAATATTTGGCCCACGAGATGAAAATTGTAAGAGCCAAGGAGGACCGTGCCACCAAAGCGACGTATCGATTAATTTACTTTGATTACAACCCCTAGACAATATGTAGGCTAGATTTTCCAGACTTAATACAGCGCCGTTAGCATTTGAGGTATCTCTTTGAATTTCAGTAATCCTATTACTAATAAATACTTTCCAAGCAGACGGATGTCCGTGAATCCAGGATAATGCTACGGTTGAATCCGAATACAAATGTATTTCATCAATATGTATATTTAGAGCGTTTATTACCTTCACTAATAAATGCGAGAGTAATAAACGACCAGAGATAATTTAAGCCTTGGTAGTGTTATTTGCTTTAAAGGAGCAAGTATTCATTTTGAATAAAGTAAGTTATATGAAATTGAGAAAATAAAGTTTGAATGTAGATACAACAGCCGTAACCCTTTACGAAAGCGTCTGAAAATCCGTGTATTTGGATCGAGTTAACCTCAGCGCCATTGTTGCATCTAATCGGATGACTTATCTTAATTAATTCGCTTAAGCGCAACCGATTGTATAACTTATACCGTTGAGATAACATCGTTGTAGGTAATCTATCATCCCGATTAATTTTAAGTCGCCGTAAAGGTTGCGCAAAACATTTACGATAGAAAACAATAGGACCGATAAGACCTAACGGGTCAAATACTCCCGCAATAATAGAGAGAACAATCCTCTTAGTATAAATTTTAGTATCGATAGATTGAGCGGTTTGAAATGATAATGCGTCTTTAGAATTGTTCCGTAAAATGCCTAAGGTATGTAATTCGTGTTCCTGGGCTAAAGGAATAGAACGTTATGTTCAGGAGTAGCGATATTATGACCGTTAGAGAACCGTTGATGAAATGGAAAACCATAACGTCGGAATAAATTAGAAACATCGGTTTTTAGGTGAATAGCTGCATGTAGATGGTCAGAGCCCGAAATAAAATCATCGACATAAAAATCACTTCTAACAGCATTACATGCCGATCGGGAAACCTCTTTTGTTTTCATTTGATACTTGGATTAGACATGTAGCGGCTAAGTATGGAGCAGAAGCTGTTCTATACGTTATAGTTCTACGTACAAAATGTTGTAGTTGTTGATCTGCAGACTTACAAAATGCGTTGTAAATTAGTGTCGTAAGGTTTAACTAGTACTTGACGATACGTTATCGCTATATCTGATGAAACGACGTAGTTATGAATTTTAAATCTAAGTATTACCGAGAATAAATTTTGTCGGACGATAGGCCCAACTAGTAGCGTTTCATTAAGAGATAAACCGTTACAGGTTTTAGCCGAGCCATCGAAGACGACTTGAATTTTAGTAGTTAGACTTGCGGGGTTAAATATCGGGTGGTGAGGTAAGTATTATATATCTGATTCGTCGGTTAATAAATTGTCAGAATGAAGTAACGACATATGACCTAATCTTAAGTATTCTCGCGTAAAGATGGAATTTCCTTTTAAGATTAGAATTGTTACGTAACATTATATCTGTTCCAGATATAAGAACCTATTTTTAGCATTAATATAAGAGTCACCTAGCCGGAGTTTATCGGATTTACATGGTAATGAGACCGTAAATCTGCCTTGATTATTGCTAGCGGTATTAAGTTGGAAGTGTGTTTCGCATATTAAAGTTTCATTAACCGATCCATCAGATTCAAGTATAGTTGAATCAAGTTATTGTCGGTTGTTAAAAGGTACGTAACAGTATTCGTATATGTTTAAATTTAGTAGGAAGACGACCGCTATGAATATATCCTAGCTTAGTCCTTTGAACACTAGAATATCTTGAATTTCGATAAGTTTACGAGGTAAAATAAGATTTAAATAAAATCGGACTCCGATTAAAATAGCAATATTATTTTATATATTGAATTTAGGATCCGCAAAGAATAGATCTTGAGGTACATTAAGATGAGAAGTTTCAAATGTATGTAATGGAAGGTTATGTCTGGCAAAACAGCACAATGGTGCTTTGAATGAAAAGTTTTGTATCGCGAATGCAATGTAAATACTACACTGTAATCGGATTTGGATTAGCATTATTTACGCCTGAAATAGGTAAATCTTCTTTATGGAGTTGAAATCTCAATTTGCGAGCAAACTTATATGCGGCTCAAATATTTTATCGTCTTTGTTTTTTCATTTTCTGGACAGCGTCTTGTATTAGAAGGTCTTTAAATATTTACGAGGTATAGTATCAAAAGCTTTGGTCAAATCAAGGAAAACCGCTAATGCTCTTTTGTTATTGTTTAAGCGATACGAAACCGTGTCGGTAAAGAGAATCAAGGCATCGTCAGAGTTTTTATATTCTTTTGAAATCCAAATCGATTAAATTCTATGATTTGTGTAATTCTAAAAAAAACCGGTTGTTGTTTTGTTAATTTTTCCATAATTTTCGGTAAGCTGCTTAAAAGATTGATGAATCTCAGGATCTTTTGGGTTACGTGACTTAAATAACGGTTAATTTTAGACGGTTTAAATACGATTGGAAATATTCCAAAAAATAGAATAATATGCTTTTTTTAATAATAAAGATATGGAGAAATTAAAAAAGCGTTTGCAAAACGTTAGCGGACCGGTCGAGAAGAAGATTTAGCTAATTTCAAAACCGATGTTTTTACTTCGCGGTGTTAAAGCGAGATCGCCGAACGTTCTTCCTATTCATATGGAACTTTTAATTTTCATTCGAAAATCGAAAAATTTAATTTGACTTTCATTAATATCCATTTTCGGTTTTATTTTAAATATAAAGCTTCAAAGTCGAGTATATATACTTTCTGAACGGATAGCAGTCGATAGCGGTGGCAACACTAAGCGCCCTCCCTTGTCGTCTAACGAGGATCGTAGCGACTGAGGTCGGCTTAATAAGATGGAACCTTGCTGAAAATTTTCGTTAAAAATCCGTTTCCGTTCGGTCGTGACCGCGTCACAAACACTCGGACGAAAACTAAGTTATGTGCCAAAAAATTGAATTAAAACAGGACCTCCTTTCTTTCGATCCGTAAAAACAAGCTTTTAAAGGTTATTATATAGAAAAAGATAGTACACGGATAAAAAACGTCGCGCGAAAATCGTAAAATAAACTACCGCTTATACGGTCGTGCGCATTTAAGAGCGATCTGCGGGCTAAAACAGCTTCTCTTGTATCCGTGCTTTTTGTGAGACCGATCGTCCTCCGTTATATCTAGCTTCAGAAGGAGTGAAAACTGAAACAGGGAACTTTCGGCTAGAGAGTCGACGGAAGGACAATTTGCAACGAAAACTAACCGATTCACCTCTTCGTGAAAAGAGAAGCGGTGAGGTATGGCCGCTTACATATTATTACTCTTTCCCGCAAAATTGTTCTCTTTAGCTCTCTCCGATGACCTGTCTTGTAAGTAGTCCTAGTGAATGAATGTCTTTGACGCAAGATTATTAGATTCATAAAGCGGTCGTTTTCAAATTTCTTCGGTAAGGTAACATTTACAGGTTTTTTTTATCTACGGATAGATACTTCTCCGGCCTCATTAACTGTACACTTCGGTCCTAAAACAAGAATAATAATTAGAACGATAGTCTATGCGATTTATTTCTAACGTTTTATTTTTATTTAAATTACCTCCGAAAAAGTTCGATAAAATGCTATCGATTTTAACTTTTGCGTATAAAATTAATTTTATATTTTCCTTCTCGAAAGACAAAACATATAACTTATTCTATAAGAGGGTGAAGATCCAGTAGATAAAATTAATGTTTAAAAGTTACGATAGTTTAAATTAAATTTTTTCAGCCGAACGGGAACAAATAGACGATCGAATAGAACAATTGTTTTACTACGGTTGAAATTACGCAGTCTGCGATTATAAGCACAAAGTTTGAAAACGTGGAAAGGTGTTTCAGTACAGACAGGCGCAATATTTTTATCGCACGGTGTAGAATGACGCGGCGATAAACAGGTATGACATGTAGTCTTAATTTAGAAATTATTACTTATCAAATAAATAAATTTCGGAGACAGCTTAAACCGTTTTCGAGTTTATCTACTGAAATTATTACACCAGATAACACGCGATCCAATTTAGGTGTATACATATACACACACAATACCCGAGTTCTAATAATTTTATTTACAGTAAAACTATTTTCTCCTTTGAAATTTTACGATAAAATACATCATCGATGAGTAAACATAAATAAACGATAATATAAAAAAAAACCCAAAAACCGGTTTGTTAAGAAGAGAACGATGGGGAACTACGATTTTAAAACATTAAAACTTCGTTCACTTGAAATTTTTTTTTGTTTTTCTTTAAAAGAAAAAATCTTCGCTAAAATAAAATTTTCAGCTATTAAATAAAAAATAAAAAAAACTTCTTACGTAGAAAATGTTTTTTTTAAAGGATCGACATTAGTAAACTTTTTTTATAGAGTCCAACCCGGTTTTATTTTCTCGTTCGATAAAAAAAGAAAACAGCTTGTTACCGATCCTCGTTGCGAACGGTAGTCTACCATGAGTAATTTGGTTGTAGTTAAACGGTTACCGAAATGTAATGAAAAAAAAAAACAGCGTTCACGTATACTTGTTTGTCCAAACAGAAATAATTAAATTGAACAACATTTATTTTAAAGGGAAATTCCTTAATTAGGAAAAATAACATCGGTGAATACGTGTAAAGTGAAAAATAAACGTTAAAAAGATTATAAAATTACTTTTTTTAATTTTGTTTTGAAAATTTTAAATTATAAAAGCGTTTTATTTAAATTAAGAGTATTTTAAAGGTTAGGCGGGTTTTTTTACAAATTCTTTTTCAAAAGTATTGTTTTCAGTGAAATTTTCGTTTAGTTATGAAAATGTAGAATTGAAATTCCTTTTTCTAACGTATGCGCCCCCTACGATATTTCTCTCACCCTTGGTCTGATTTTTTTTTTCAAAACTAATGGAATCGACGATCTTAATATTCCAACAATATTTTATGCAGTATAATACCGTTTCTGAATTATAAAAAAAAAAAAAAGACGGAAATCGACACATAGACAATCTCGAAGCCGAAATTTAATTACTATTTTTGGATTCGAGTTTGATTCCAGAAACTAAGAAACAGAACCATTTAGATTGTCATTATTCGTTTTATATCGATAAAACGCAGTTACATGCCACTAGTAGAAGCATTAGGGAATATTTCATCGGATTTTTTCAGTATCTCCTTTTTAATCCTTTTTTGTGTTTTATTATTTTTTTTTTTTTTTTCATTTGTTAACGGTGTAGCGGAGAAATGCCATTTACGTACCTCCCTCAAGCGGGGCAGAGTCGAACTCGCACGGACTAGGCTAGACGTTGATATTAAGAACCTACGTGTGCCCACACCCTACCGACTAAAACTCTTGTTTCACCGTTCCTCCCCACCCGATGTTGGATCCGCAGTTAAGCAATACACAACGCCGGGGTTGCCTCATCAACATCCACGTACGCGCGGACGAACGACGGCTCCGCAGAGAGCTGTCAATCGCCCTACGCTTTCCGTTCAGTTCTTCACTTGTATTCAGGGCTTCATTCTCTTTAAGTTTTTTTTATCTTCTTCCCCTTCTCTCTTTTTTCTCCTACTCCTCTATTTTCTTATTATATCGGTTTACGACTTTGCTAGAACATGTTCTCAGGACTTCCTTATCTTTCCTCTCTTCTTTCGTCTTCCGCTTTACTCGTTTCTCTCACTTCTCTGCTTTCTCTTAATACGTTATTTTATACCTTTAACGGTACCTGTATTGGTATTCTATTTTAGTTTAAACCTTACCCTAACGGAACTGTGGAGACACATCTAGGCGTGCTGGCCCTCACGACCGGGGCTGTCCACCCTGCCCTATCTTAAACCCCTTGAGCGGCCCTCTGCATTTTTAGCGCGTATTACCGCCGTAGAAAACACGTAGAACGCCCTCTACCTTTCTTCCGCAGACAATATGTGCTGAACCACGTTATCGATATTTTAACCGGACAAACGCTGTATAATCCGCAGACCGTTCCGTGCAACACGCCCAAAAAGAGTACGTTCGGCCGTGTCAATCCCAGAGCAAAACGTACATCGGGAAACGACCCCCCTACCAAATCTGAATAAATACTCCTCAAAAGCGCTATGTCCAGCGAGCATCTGTGTGATATAAAAACCCACCTCGCCATGGCCTCTAGCCGACCGTGCTTCCGCATCATTAACAAGCCTCCTTGTCCACGCCAAGCCGATTCCTGTCCTCCATCTAACCTTCCGATCATTCATGATCAATGCGTTGACCTCTGACCTGCCATCCCTCTGGTCTGCGGTTGGAGAGCACTCTTCTCTCCGACCGCAGTCCCCCACACTGGGGCTACATAAAGCAACGTCGACGGACGGTGGACATCAGCATTCGTCTTTTGGAGGTGCGCCACCTGAGTTGTCAGCAATTGGTCGAGTGCCTTGAGCGTCCTTTCGGCTTTGCAACACGCTTCGACTACATGTTGACTGTAACGGCAAGATCTATGTATGTGAATTTCCAAGTATTTGACGCGGTTCTTAAACTGTTGAGGCTGATCGACTAGCTTTATGTCCCCTGTCTCGTGGCGACTACCCGATTGACCACCTTCGCTACTGCCTGTATTATTGACCTTCCTGGCTAAAATTGGTATCGGTCGGGGTGGATACCGACGCGCGCCTCCAACTCCTCAACTGTGCGGGACGCAGGCATCCTTTCGACTGATTTTGCTGACATTGTTAATAAGATATAACGGGCGATACTCGACATCTTGACCTTCTCTAGCTTGTTTGCGGAGGAAGACCAGGCGCGATTTCTTCCAACAATTCGGGAAGCATTTGTTCTTAAGACCGTAGTTCAGTACATCTGTCATTTCCCATGGCGCTTTCAACATTAAACCCTTCAAAACCGCCGCCAGGATGCCATCTGGGCCGGGACTCTTCTTGTCGTTCGATTTGGCTATAGCCTTAGACACCTCTTCTTGTGAGAAGCATTTTACCTCGCGATCAATAACATCAGTAACACCGTTAGTAGCACGGGGAAAAAAGTTCGGTAATCTGTTCGCTCGCTTGCACCTCCGTGAGGACGGACAATCATCTGCCGAAACGCTTCATCGCTATTTGATAAGCCCATCCCCCACGGGTCTGCATTTAAGTCTCCGCAGAGCATTTTTCAATCTTAGCCTGTTTAATATCATAATCGAGTGAACGCCTACAATTCACGTAATTGAGCGCTGCCTCTTCATAGGCCTCTCCCCGGCTGTCGTAAGACGTTGTTTACGACCTCTTAGGGTGCCTTTAGAGTAGTTCAATAGATTTCGTATATTATGCGGCCTTACGTCACAAATTTAAAATATCCCGAAACATTCGCTATATTCCAGGCGATGACAGGCAATCGGTAGATCAGGTATTCTTATTCCTAGGGAAAATAAATACGTTTAATAAAATATAATGTATTTAGTGTTTGTAGATTAGTTGTTTTTTTTTCAGAAAGTTAATCTTTTTTATTCATGAAGGGGCCCTTTATACCCCTTTCGGATTTTGTTAAATTATTTATATTTTAGTTTTTCTTTTTATATAATTTTATTTTACTGTCGACTGTGATATTAAATGTTAGATTTACGTGATAGTTTCAAGTTTTAGCGATATCTTTTCTGCGATAATTGTTTTAATTTACCTTTTTTTAATTCATGTGATATTAGTTGGTAGTTTTTTGTTTTTTTTTTAGTGATATTAGTCATTAAGTTTTTAGATTTTAAAACTTTAGTTTATATATATATACTTTAATTTTAATCTAGTTTTAGTTTACGTTCTTGTTTTCTTTATTTATTTATTGTTTTTAATTGTTTTCCTTTTAAATTACGTATGAACTGGACGATGATAACGCGAAGCCGTTTTTCGCCTACAAAAAAGTAGTAAGTTTCAATGGGGGTCGTGCCCGGGAGTGTGATCTTCACTCTCCCTGGTACGATTCATTAACTTAGCGTGGCGTTTCGTTGAATCGGAGTGCACACTTATTTAGGGGCAAATAAGTAAATGTTGGTTGCGATCAACTTAGCTGCAAATCCAAGCGGTCCTCAAAGTTGGAGCTGAAGTGGGAGACTAGAGATTATTTTCAGTTCCCGAATGAACCAGACCTTAGGTCCTCTGGGACATTTATTCTCGCTGGTAGCACTCCAATCGCTATATAATTATTATATTCTGTCGTGGTATGAACGTTTGACTGAATTTGATATGCTGTGGCGTAAACTTTGTCGCAATCGTTTGTAAAGCGGGTACATACAGTTTTAGGTGGCGATAGAATGTATAGAGTGAGGCGCAGGTCTTTGATCTTCCGTCTGTGGGCTGTTTAACAATTTCTGAGGGATACGTGGTAAAGTTAGGTGTCTGATGTCTTCTTTGAAGGCAAACTTGACTAAGGCGGAATTTACCGATGTGGATGTCTCTCGAGGCATCTGCACGACTGGCATCTCACGAAGCCGCACTGATGACTGTGAATGTGATCAGTTTGATGATAAGAAGATGTCGTTCGATTAAGCCACTCATAGCTAGGAACGGAGGGGGTGGTGTAGCGACCAGACACGCAACGAGGCGGGTGTTCTTCTCCCTCGTGAGGGGGGGGGATTGGGATGTGCCCAACACACCAGCAACGATAACACCTTTTTTCTGTTCTCGTATGTAGGTGCGACAATGGACTCTCCCTAGACGTATTCGATTCTTTGTCGAGAATCGAATTTTTATTTCCTTAGGATCGGTTAATCGAACAGATTTTTAATTACTTCTTCTAAAGAACACATTTACGAATAATTATGCCGAATTTCAACTTATCGGTAATTCGGAAAATAAAAATAAGTGAATTCACCGTAAGCGATCGGTGGAAGTTTCCCCTTAACATTTATCGATCGGTCTGCACCTCTTTTCTTCTGTCGGTAGCCGAAAGAAAAATTTCTTCGCGTTGGTAGCTTACACCCCGCCGTTTTTTTTTTTTTAAAGATTCCAGCCCTTTCCGTCTCAGTATCCCTCTCTATACCTTCTAATCGCAACCCTTAAGGGTTTGTTAATAAAAATAATTTTCGTTTACTTTTCTTAAGGACCTCCTTTATAAATTTGTTTGAGAGTACGTAATAAGTTATTGTACGGAACCGGTAAAATTAGCGATGAATGAAAAGGTGAGAACTTTTCTCGTTTATAAAGCCGGGAAAAAAATAATCTCGATCAAAATTCTTAGTAAAAATATTTTAGATTTCTGTTCATACAATATATATATGTATATATTATATATAGAACATTAATTGTTTGAATATGATGTAAAATATAACATTAATTATAACCGTTTCATTGTAATTACAAATATTTCTGTAAGTGAAGTGAACTGATTTGTAGAACCGGAATTGAACCGAGATAGAACTGGACACTTAACGTATCGAAGAGCTTGCTTATATAATGGAGCCGCTGATTCGTCAAGAGCCGAGTGCATCTGAAAGAAGCCGTGTGAACTGTAAAGAGCCGAGTGATGCCGTCAGGAGCCGAGTGAAGTGTAAAGAACCAAGGGAATCCGACGGAGCCGAAGATCTTTAAATTTAAAAGTCCTATATTAAATAAAAATTAAAGTTCCAACGTTTAAACAGGAGCGAAAAAAAACCGAAATTAAATAAGTAATTTAAATAACCCTGAGTCTTAACAATCCCCTTTCAGAAAAAAAGATTTTATTTTGCTTATTAGATTCGCTTGTGTTTTCAATCTTAAAAATTGAAGTTAAAAAAAAAACTGACATTTTAAATTCGGTCTCCATTCAGCTCCCTACATTTCTACAGGCTTAAACGTTTATATAATTTCAGTAAATCCGCCTAATTTGGGCAATGTTATTCGGCTAAAAAAATTATAGTTTACTAAAAGAAAAACATAATGGTGGCGTGATATTCCCTTGGCCGATGGGGGTCGAAAATCGGACGTCGGCCAATCGCGTCCACCTGAAAAAGAACCTCGTCAATCGGGTCTCTTATAGGAAATTTTACCCGGTTACTTTTGACTCTCGTAGTAAATTGTATCTTGCGATTCCGAAAAATCGATCGTAATAATAAATATAGATACTAGTGTATATTCCTCGAATCGTTTGCGGTTTTAATATTCAAAGTGAAAATCAAAAACATATATCGCACTTAACGATCGTCAGCCGTAGTCGTCCTTTGTAAGGAACTGCAGTATATGTTTTGTTACTTTTTAAATAACTATTACGTACTAAATCTCAATTTTCTACTACCTGTTTATAAAAAAAAGGAGAAAACTATCCTTTCCCGGTTTTTACTTTTGTACAAATTTTAACGGTATCGGTGGGCCGTGTATGTAAATTCTGCGATCCATTTTCGAAATAGTCCGGAGATAATCAATATACAGGCTCGGCACACATACTTTCGTACATTAAAGTTCCAAAATTTGTATAACTTTTTTGTGTTTTTGTTCTATGGCGTCAACATTTACTAAAAACTTGATACCCAAAATTTCTCCACGCTTTTCATTTTATAGCTACACAGTCGCAACAGCGATAAATCTATAGAAGGGAAAGTAAAACCCACAGGTTAAAATAATAATTTAGAACAGTCCAGCGGTTCTTTCAAGTTTTTAAGCCGACATCGGTACATACACGATGTAAAATTCAGTATTAAATTATCCACATAAATATTAACAAATAATACGTTATTGAAATACTGCGTAGAAGTTAAAACACTCGTCGATTAATTAATCCGTAAGCCATAAATTATCGTTAATATGTGATTAAACAGCCTTTTTTAATACTTTAGTGTATTTTAATTTACATTTTTTAATACGTAGTTTTGCTTTAAATGTAAATTGTAAAAAAAAAAATGTATTTTTATTTGTAATAGCTTATATTACATTTTTATTTCTTTTTTTAAATTTATTTTGCTCTATTTCATTTTATTTGTTAAAATTTGGTAAATTTTGTGTTTATGATTTCCCTTTTCGTTCCGTATTTAATAATCGAAAACTTTTAATTTCTTCTTACTTCAATCATCTCATTTACATAATCGATTAGAAATTCAATTTCTACGGTAATTTTATTAGGTGTAATAATGTTTTTTTCTTTTCGTCGATATCACTTTATAGCTACGATATGAACAAAAATATAGCTTTTAATCTCTTCTACTTTATTTAAATGTATTGTAAATATCCGTAAATTAAAAAGACATGTTTTTAGTCGTTATTTTTATTTAATATTTTTAAATTAATTATATTTGTAAAATTTATTTTAAAAGTATTTATTTTGATATTAAATCGATTTAAAAATAACTATTCTGAAATTGTTACTGCGAAATTATGACAAAATTTTTTGCGTAAAAACAAAGGTCTCTAGATCGATTTTTATCGATTATTTCATTTATAAAATGCGCTTGTGTAATGTTTTTGTTATTTTTCAGACAACGTCTAATGTAAAATATGAAACTACGTTAAATGCTTACAAAATTTTAATGATTATTTATTATTAATTATCGATGTACGGTATTCCCGTTGCGACTTTCTTCTCGAGTAGATGTAATATTGCTATTTTTTATTTTAATGTTACAGTAACTTTACAATCTGTTCAGAGTTCAAATTGAACCGTAAATAAATAAGCTAAATGCGGAATGAACGTTAAGAAGCTACAGACCCGGTGATTTGTAACTTAAAAGTTAAGAACGAAAAGAAATGAAATTGAGAACTTCGTAAAGCCGGTTTATAAAACCACTTAATCGAATCGATATATCAAATCCAGGATATTGTTTCTTATTAATCTTGAAAAACCGCTGATGGTGTTATCCAATAAATTGACTGCCATATAATTTGGATGCCGATCCAAACGATTCTGATATTGCTGATCGATCAGAGAGATTTCTTGCCTAACGGTTCGTAATTTAAAATCGTTATACATGAGGTTATTGCTTATATACCAAGGTACGTTTAACACGTTTCGCAAAGTTTTTATCCGATAATGTTCAAGCATGTCGATTTGGAATTGCTTGCTGTACCCCGTAATTCAAGCCCGTAAGCCCAAATCGGTTTCAAGATGGATTTATAAATCGATAATTTATTTTCTGCTGAGAGCCGATATCTGTAAACCGTTAGACGATATGTGTTTTTAAACTTTAGGTCTAACTGCATTCACCTAGATTTGATACGTTTTACCCGAGTAAGGCGCCGACCAACATGAAAACCTAAATATTTACATTCTTGAGAACTTGGAATCGGAATATTGAAGACAGAAACAGTCGGGCGGTTTTCCTTTCGCAGGGTGAATATAACGCGCTTCGACTTTATTTCATTTATCTTTATTTTCCAACCTGTAAGCCAAGATTTAGGAAAGCTATATAATCTTGAACACGATGTGATGCAGCAGCTGGATTTTCATGGACGGCATTAATTGCAGTATCGTCAGAAAACGTTGCGACGGTTGTATCTGCCGTAATTGGCAAGTCGGCAGTAAACAGAACATATAATACGAGTCTTAGTACGCTTCTTTGACGTACCCCTGATTTTATTGGGAACAAATCCGTTAAAACGTCTTAAGTTGAAAATATTTATATTCTAGGTATGATTTTAGCACCGCATAGAAAACATGCGGTAACAACTTTTTTAATTTATAGAGAGAACCTACGTGTCAAACTTTATCGAAAGCTTGACTGACATCGAGGAAAACCGATGAACAGTATTACGATTGATAACGTTAAAAATTCTGTTTGCTTGCTCCATAGTAACCCAAATCGGTGATTTGAAATTCGATCGTTTACGAACTGCTTCATTCTTTTTAAAAGAAGCTTTTCAAACACTTTAGAGCGCATTGGAAGCGGGCTGATAGGCCTATGAGATTTAACATCTGTTGGTTCGTTACCCGGTTTTGGTATAGCAATTATTTGTGAAATTTTTCACGGACCAGGAAAATTACCGATTCGAACAACAGCATTAAAAATTAGAACGACTAAACGTATCGCTTGTCGAGGTAATGCTTGAAGAACCACCGGTGATTAAATCATATCCCGACGCTTTTGTCGGATGTACTTCACTTTTAATCGCTGAAGAAACCGCTTGGATCGTAAAGCATTTAATCGGTAAGCGCCTCTGAAAAGGAGAAATCAAATATTCGGAAATTTTCCTAATTTCATTTGGATCTGTTTCTATATTATCGGGCTGAAACACACGTCGAAAAAGCGTTCGGCAAATTTCGCCTTCTCTTGAAAACTTCTCGCCTGTGTTATTTTTACGGAGGAGGAATTAATCTTTTTAATTCTTGAGAAATCCTGTTAAATCTTATCTTATCAGCAGGGTAACGAGTCCTCTGCCGTACGCGTCGTAGTCTCCGGCGTTCTTCTATCTTTTCTCTGATAAAGACCGGATATATATTATGAGCTGGGGGAGCAGAATTGAAATTGGAAGTGGAGGCCCACCCCGCTGATCGAATTAGTTTGGTAATTTCGTGTATTACATTATCCAGATCGGCCGGTGATTTTAAAGGCACGTCCAACCTTGTATTTTCCTCCAAAAGGTCTTGAAAACGTCGTTTATCGGTAAGTTTATTAAACAGAGTGATAGATCGAGCGGTTGGCATAACGTCAAAAGATATCGTAGGCGTAACAGGTGTATGATCTGACTACAAGTCAAAATGCGGTTCAACGTGTAAATAGTTTGCAGAAATACCTTTGAAAATGAAGAAGTCCAGGAGATCTGCAATTTTACTAAGATCTGTAGGCCAGTAGGTCGGTCCTCTAGAAGACAAACATTCCAAATTATTCTCAGTCGTAGTTTGAAAAGTCGCCTGCCTTTTGGTGATATTAGTCGCGATTCCCAGTGCAGGCGCTTAAAATTCCAATCTCCACCGCAGATGAATCTCGGACCCGAGGATCTAAAGAATGCTGTAAACCGATCCGCCTACACATCATACCTTGGCAGGCGATAAACGGAAGAAACAGAAAATTGTGATTGTTCATCGTGGACAACCACAGTAGCGGCTTGTGAAAAGTCCTTTTTGCGTTCAAGCGATATAAAGTGAGAAAAAGTACTTTTAATAATAACAGCAGTACCGCCGTTGGCATTCTCTGACGGGTGATCGGTGCAATATATTGTACAGCCGTGAAACTTAACAAAATGTCTATTGGTAAACCTTGTTCAGATATAAAAATTAGTCTATTTTATTAATATTTAAAAACGCTTCTAATTTTAGTTTTTATTAGACAACCCGTTAGGGTTCCAGATCGCTAGTCTGAAACGGTTTCATTTTTTCTCAAGATGATCGATGAATAGTCCAATCATTCTATTCATCGTATTTTCAAGCGTTCGCTCAATTCTTTGAAACCTACGGTCCACAACATTCATAAGTCTATGAAATTTTGGTTACCAACAGTTTGTTGATCATAGGGACTACTCGTTCTAACTTTTTCAGCGTAGGTTGGATCAGAAATATTCAGCCTATTATTATCGTTATCGCTAGCATTATTACTATTAAGATCGTGAAAATTATTGCTACTCGAGTTAGTTACAGAAACATCTCCTCTTTTAGCACTCAGACTGTTATTACTGATATTAGTATAATTATTATCAGTAGAATTGTGTTATTAGTTGAATTTCTGGAAGATAGGGCGGGTTTGGGAGAATAGACCTTAGTTTTATTCTGTTGATACATTTTACACCCTTTGTAACTCGCTGGGTGTTGATCGCCGCAGTTGACGCAGAAAGCTGAAACCTGTGGCGCCTTAGAACAGACTATTGTAGAACGATCTACACCGTATTTTACATAACGGTGCGGGCGATCGCATAGATTTTTGGTTTGCGAAAAGCGTTGGTAACGTTTGCATCGGGCCGCTTCTTTTTTAACGTACGGAGCTTCCAAGCTTACAATTATATAGTCGAGAGATCTCGCGTCAAAGATTTCTTTATTATTAGATTTGGGCCGACGAAGTAAAGCGGCAGCAGTTCCTTCGTTTGACGATGTAGAACGCTAGTAACGTTTCTAACCTCGTGGCCTAACCTCGTCAGTTCATCAACGATTACCGATTTATCTTCCGAGTGATGCACGCCTCGCGTGACCGCTCTTTTGCTCTTTCATGTTTAAGTTTATATGTATAGCGACTGATATTGTTTTCAAGCATTTTTTACCTAATAGTTGTATTTTTCATTATCAACCGGTAGAACCTTTACCGTTTGGCCCGATTTCATAGTCGTCAATTTATATTTAATAAAGTTACGATTAGGAAATAATCACGATCGAAAATTTTTCAATTCGGCTATCGCATTAACGCCTGTTACAGAAATAGGCCCAGGTTTTAACGTTTTTAAACTACAACCTTCGTTGTCGTTAATTTTTTCAAGAAGACTAGATTCATTTGACGTAGCAACAGCTAAAGACGTATGAACTAGCTTATTGTACGCAAATATTAGGTTCAGTAAAATTTGTGCGTTGGCGATTTTTGCTACAGGAATTTCATCGTTCTGCCGACTGACGTTTTCGTTTATATTGCCGATCGCGAATATAGAATTCCGATAGATCATAACAATACTATCTCTATAGGACATAAAGTGAAATTTCTGGGTGTTTTACTAGATGACGAGTTATTGTGGGACGATAATATCGATTTAGTTTGTAACAAAATCAAACCAAACGATACTCTTTTGATGTGAAGCGTCTTAATAAAACACTAAGCTTATCGTCATTATTAAGTATTTATTGTGGTTTTATACATATATTCTCGTCTGAAATACCGTTGCTAGAACTAGTTTTTAAGATACAAACACAAGCTATTATATTATTTTTAAGCTCCTGTAAAAAAATTAGGAATGGTGTAGACCGATATTTCGAAAATTAAACGTTAACCTATCCTTGCGTTTATAAATTCGCAACTTTGCTAAAATGAATAGTCGCTTTTTCAAAACTAGCAATATCCACCTTTAACAGAGAGCAGAACCGCTTTCTTGTGACTCGATACGGTACTTCGACTTACAGTCCGAGTCAAATATTTTCCTTCACGTAAACGATGGTACTCTTTCGATTAATTTTTAATAATACTAAATGTAATATTAAAAAAAACTCCCGAATTTTCTGCATTCCGTTTAACGTGTACTAAATACGTGTTAGAATGATTTTCATTAACGTTTTGTGAATCGTGATATATTTTGTATTTATTTTATACGATTAGTACCTTCACGTATTTAATATTATTTTACGTGTTTTATACTTAACGCTCAGAAATAAACTTTAATTACATCTGTATATATATAATCTTGATCAAGGTTTACTGCTGTTTTCCTTGATCCATTCCAGCAAATGGTGGGAACAGGTTGTTCTGTTACATGTACAGTTACTGACGTGTTTAATATATATATATTCAATTTTTTTTTGCCAAAATCAAGTTTTATTCGTATTTACTAATACGTAATAGAGATATAAAGCTGTCTTTCTGCTGTAAATAAGACGAGTCGGTATATGCCTCCTAATCGCTTAGAATAGATACTGAAATATTTTTTTCTATTTTTGAAGGAAGTAAGTATAAAATAAACGTGTAAAATATTCGTTCAAAAATAAGTTTGTAATATTCGATTAAGGTGAGGGGTGAAAAATGTTTCCGTTTCTTCCATTCTCTCTTCGAAATTCATACCGTTACTGATGACTATCGGTTTTTAATTTTGAAATTCAGATCTGTTTTCTTTATTGTACCGTAAAGGTTTAGCCGTGAAAATGCCGGATGAGTTCGCGTTTTATAAAACACTTGTACGTTAATAACAGCGCAGGGTAGAACAAAATTCACGCGACGATAATCTTTTTAACAGATAAAAGTTAAATTAAAAGTTTAATTGTCCGTTGTCGATGAGAGGCCATTGTTTTAGTGAATGATAATCTGTTTTTATTTTACAGGCCTTACTGTGACGAATAATCTTAATTAAAAACGAAAAAAAAATTGTAAAATAGATTACTAAATTAAAAATACTGGAAACGACAATAAAAAAATAAAGAAATTAAAAAGAAATAATCGACATTTTTAAGCTGTTTTCTCTTTAAAAAAAAAAAAAAACTGTGAAAATTTATAGTAGGCCTAACTTTTTGAAAATAAAGCAAAATACTTTAAAACGGGCATAAAGAAAACGTAAAGAAAATTCAGACTTAAATATAGGAGAGAGTAATTTAAAACGTATAAAAGACTTAGGTCCAAAAATAACGGTAGGAGATGAAAAAAGGCAAGGATCGAATTCGAATAGGAATTCGTACAGGATGCGGTATAGTCCCGTCGCTTTACGATTTCTACGTACAAGAAACGACACAGGAATCGAAAGAAATATTTGAGAACGGAGTAACTGTTCGAAGGACAGAAAATTAAGGTGTTGACCGACAAATTTTTCTTTCGGCGATAACCGAAGATAAACTAGACGAAATATCAAACGGCAGGAAAGAAATTTACTTTGAAAATAAATAAGACCGAAATAAAAGTGATTAAATACGACAGAAAGAACGATAATAAAGGATTAAATAATAAAGCAGGCGAACATGAAGTACCAGAAGTTACAGACTTTCGGTGTTCGAGGAATAAATTACAACGAATGGAAGAAGTAATAATGTAGATGTCAAAAACGGATCGGCAGAAGCGGGAGAGCAAAGACTGCTAGTAACAAAAATATAGATCGCAGAATTAAAAGCGTTTAAAAAAAATTACGTTAATTATAGCGCTTAATGTAGCGAAACGTGGACGATAGGAAAAATAAAGGTAAAGAATAAAAACTTTTAAAATACGGCGTTACAGTTAGATATTATGAAAAATTCGAAATTAAGAGGCGGTATTTAGATGAATCGGAGGGGACAGAAATTTGCGGCAAAACTTGTTAAGCGACAAATTAAATCGATAAGCCGTTTATTAAGACATATGAGACGTGAAGAATGAGAATACCGTAGATGAAGATAGAGACTGATGTGCGTAAATAAATAATCGAGGATGTAAATACGTTGGAATTTAAAAGTACAGAATAGAAAGGAACGAAAAATAGTAACAAACTAAGATATTTTTGTTTTCTTCTGTTTATTCTCGTACCGGGAACAAGATAAAATCTACTTCAACGACGCTTATAAAATAAATAACTATAAAAATCTTGTAGGTAATGGGAGGATTCGCGGTTATAAATTAAAAAGAGGCGTGTAGCGTACACGATTCTGTTAAAATGTAGATCGATATGTAACAGTTTAATTGCGACCGGTGTGTGCAGGGAGTCCGTTTAAAAAACGTAATAACATTATTAACAGGAACTGTAAAATGAACTCAGACAAAAGAATACAGATTAATATAACTTTATTATCGGTCAGGGGAAGTACAACAGAAGAGGCGACCTTTATACGAGGCATTACGCATTATAAATACCGACGTCAGTTCCAGGGAATTTACATGTGTCATATCTCAGTCGCTCGTTCGGACAAGTCCCGGTAGCAGTTTTACTTTTGACTTAATGATTGTACATCTACGGTTTTCCTATTACGATTCTCGGAATCGGTGACCGTACGTTAATTTTTGCCGATCGTTTTCTTCAGTACGATTTAACATCGGTTAGCGAACATTTCCTTGAATACAAAGCTTAATTTTTGCTTATCACATTGACCCACCGGCTCCTATTTGCCGTCTGTTGTATCACCCGATTTTCACACTGACGTTTTTTTATTAGTAGTTTAGTTATTCTTGTTTCTAAAAACGATGTCGTAATCGTATTCTTGGACGGTCAGGCTGTATTTAAAGCGCTTCAGACAGACCAAATTTTACCCTTTGCCTGTTTGGAGAGTCATAATCGGCTTTTAGACTTCTCGTAAGTTAACCGAAACCGGTATGCGAATGTTAGATGTTGAAAAAATAATGCGATAGCCGAATTTATTCTCGTTACCCTGAGAAAAAAACACCCGAAAAGTTTGTTGAATCCCGTTTATTAGACCCGATTAGGGCTGTGAAGTTAATAATATAAATTTAGTAATATTTAATGCAAAATTAAAACGAGGTTTTGTTATATTTCACATGAGTTTTAATAAACCAAACAAATGCCGCTTTAATCCGACCGTCTTTTGTGATTTACGAGGTAAAACGTACAATCCCCTCGCCGTAAAACTTATGTGTTTTCTGAACGAAAAACTGTGATCTTCATAGGCCTCTTTTGAAGCCGACTTTATACCCTTAAGAGAGTTCTACGAAGACCGAAACGAACGAGAGTCTGACGGTGCAAGATCAGGACTGCGCGGTGGATTCATCAAAACTTCCCGGCCAAGACCTCTCGATATTTGACAAGTCACCGAAAAGGTTCTGCTGTTATCGCGTCGGAAAATATCTTTATTTCGATCGGTCGGCATAATCTTTCAGATTGTAAACAGTAAAGATTAGAATCGATCGATCGATCGGCCGGCAGCAGTTCGTAGCGAACAATTTCTTTCCGATCCCGCCGCATAAAATCGCTTTTGTTGGCGTCAGTATTGGCTTTACCACCGTTTGCGGAACTTCAACTTACTTTTACCGCAAAATTTTACCTAAATTATTATCGTACGCGATTAGTTTGTCATCGCTTCTCACGAGCCGTTTCAAAAACGATTCGAGTTCATTTCGTTATAGCAAGGATTCGAAGATGGAAATTCGATTTATTACATTTTTCATCGTTAAATTATGCGGCATCCAAACACACATTTTTTAAAAATATTTTTTCTCCTTCTTCAAACGATTTAAAACTATTTTGCGATCAAATTTTAGTTCGTTATTGATATTACGACCGATAACGTATGGCGTGATCAATTTTTTACATGGTTTCATCGACATTTTAGTCTTCGCTGACCAGAGCTCCGTGCATCAACATCAAAATTTCGATATTGAAAACGCTTTAACCGGTTTTGTGTCATGTCTATAAACATTATTTTCTTTTAGCAACCTGTGTCGCATTTTTAATTTTTTTTGTTATAAATTTCAAAATGTATTCGATTTCTTCTTTATTTTCATGACGCAATAATTTTTAAATAAATAAAATTATAAACTTTCAAAAAATACTCGGTGATAAGTCTTCTTTCAAAAAGCGTTGTCAAATTTGATTAATACCTGTATTACCGGAGTTTTGAGATTCTAATGCGATCTACCGGGAGAATACGAAAAATCTTTTTCCCCGACCTTGATATTACGTATATTACTTAAAACTGCGGTCTTCGTACAAAAACGTTTTACCAAAAAAGTAATCTAACGGTCGATACTAAGCCCTTGAATAAAGCGTGGAGGTTTTCAACGATGAATTCAGATAATTTTTTTTTAGATTACGTTTTTCTTCCGTAAGAATATGTTACGGAATCGTTTAAAAAAAGTTGAATTTTTCCTAAAACCCGACTATGCGAAGATCTGGTTGTCGCTTACCTTTTTAGTACCGTCGCACAAATGTTTTTGGTTACTCTCTTTCCTGTTTGTAAGTTACGTTTCGTGCGGAATTAGAAGTACAAGTATATGTAAAGCGCACAAAATCATTTGAACTCGTAAAAAAAGAAGAGTAAAAACAGTGAAGTCGTCTTATTAAAATAAAAAGTCAAAATATTTCGTACATTTGATAATCCTCGATTTTAAAAAAGTTTTCTCGACAACTTAACTATCTCGTTTTTCTTCCTATCGTTCACACATTTCTCTGTAAATTACAATAATAATTTTACATCCGTATACTGTTACTATAACTGGATTTCCTCCTTCCTTTGTAACTTGTTCGCCAGCGGTGCGCCCATTTTTTCCGGGACGGTTTATGCGATAAACAGAGACGCTATAACAATTCTTTCTACGATGCATTTTTTTTATTACTTCCAACCGGATCGGTAAAATTCAAGGAATTCTCGATTAAAATATGTTAAATGAAAATTTCAAACGCTTTATCAAATAATAAAATACTTTTACAGATTTAAGGGACGACATTATTCGCTACTGTTTTTGAAAAGTCGGCGGTACACAATTATTTAATAAGCGTTTTGTTGCCGTATTACAGAATTATCCGTCGACTAATCTATTCATGTTCGTACAAATTCGAGCGCATTCTACGAACGATATACTATGATGTAATTTTATGAGCGATTCTATAGAAAAGTAGGCAAAAAATGAATTCGTTTGTTAATTTAAAACATTTTCCGACGACGATCTAAAAAAGTCGGATATAAAAACTTATTAAGTCGCTAATTTTTAAAGCGTTTTGGTGCTGCTAGCGGTCGAATCGAAAACGGTTTTGGATTTCGAAGCTCTATGTGCGAGCCGTCTGCGGTAGCGTATTATTCGTTCTCTTTTTAAATTTAAATTATCATCAGATATATGAAATTTCTACGAAGAAATAAAACGAAACATAATTTAAAATAACTACTTTTTTATTTTAATTTGTATACGGGGTTCCTTTTCTCGGTAACAGATAAGACTTAATAAAGGGGGAAAAGTAGAGTGTAATAATGGAAATATATTTGTAGAGGGATTAATATAAATTATACGATAACGTTAATAATTTATTAGTTAACGATAACCGATAACGTTGACGTCAAGCACCTATCGATGGATGGGTTTCATTTTTTAATATTAATCCGTTTGTTGTTGTTCGACTTAAAGTATAAATCGACCGATAAGTAGCCGTATTAATTGAACAATAATCTATCATAATTAATTTAAATTATTGGAATTACATAATTCTAATCTTATCGTGAAATCGGTATCGCTTTTTTGTTTGTAAACGCTATTTATTCTTTGTATGTTTTCTTAATACCATATAAATTTAAAAAAAACTAAATTAAAACGAAAACGAAGTAATAAAAATTAAATTAATTAAAACAAAAAAATGTGTCGCGTGATATTATTAATTTTTTCTACTTATTTATACATTATTCTCCATAGGTGACGTCTAATGCGAGTAGATTCAATTTTTCGTATCCATTTACTTATAATTTTTAATTTTAATTACATCGATTGACAAAAAAACCTTTTTTAATGTTTCTCTAAGTGCGATACCGATTCTTGAATTGCTTTTTTGCGTACATTACAAATTGTAAATACGAATTTTCTCTGACCCTTAGTTTAAAATAAATTACGCTTCAAAAAGAATTAAGGAAAAATATAGTAAATATTATAATTTTGTACGGCCATACCTCTGTTAGAATGATTTCGCTGGTGCTTTTCTTTTATACATAGCCTCAGGCACATCCCGAATTAATGTCCAGCAGTAATCGGCTAGCGTGTCAGTATTCCATTTCTCTTTATAGCGGCTTTCCGTCACTGAACTGTCTCGGTGAAAACGTTCACCGTGTTCGTTATCTACGTCTCCGAGGTTGTCCGGGAAAAAATCCAGATGTGAGCGGAGGAAATGTATTTTCAAAATCATATTACACCCGTAGCTCTGTATGCAGTAAGAAGTTGATCAACAATATCGTGGTAATTGTTGGATTTTTATTCGCCGAGAAACTTTTTTCAAACTTCTTTAAACGAAACCCAAGCTTCACTTTCTACATTATTTAACATCGAGTAAAATACATCATCTTTGATCGACTCTCTTATTTGAGGACCAACAATATTCCATTATTCCTTCTTTAATTTTTCCTTCGCATACATTCGGAAATTTCTGCCTGATGTACAAAAATCCGGGCCTATCCTTCTTCATAGCTTTTACAGAATTTTTCATAGTCCTAGTTTGATATGGAGAGGAGGTAAAAATATTTTTTTGGGTTCGACTAAGGGATCGTGAATAATATTTTTCCCGTATGGAGTTCAGTTGTTTCGTTTCTTCCACTCTTTGGTAACATAATGTTTATCCCTAGCTCGGCTGTCGCATTTGCAAAGAAGACGCATGTACTTAGTATAGTCTAAGTGCATGCCTAACAAAATAGTTATAACTTTCAAATCACCGCATATGTTCCGGCTATGTTTTTTATAATTAGTTTTCCACGTCTTTCATTACATCGTATGTCTATTTCAAATTAATACCGTAAGCGATCGTTATCGAAGGATATTTGTTACCGTCGTGTAGTCGAGCCGCTTTTAAACTATACTTGGACGAATCTATGAAAAGGCGCCAGTCATTAGGTTTATGAACTTGTCCTAAGCGCATCGGTATTTGTGCGATAAACCAAATTATTTTCATCGATATTGTACTGAAAAATTTATTTTTGTCGGCTTCGAAAGCCCGAAATTTTTGTATTTTTTTAAAGTAAATTCCAATCTTGCGGTTTTGATCTTAACAGTTCGACTTGATTTTTTAATAAATTTAAATCCCTAAGCGAGTCGTTTAATTTTAAATAAACAGAACAATTAGTGCATACTATATGAGAAGCCCACGTCTTATCCTGATCACCAATTTTACACTGTAAGTACAACCGATATGCTTTTATAATTATAGGTTAATGTTTTTTCTATTTGATTTTACGGTAAAACTCGCCGCATACATAACAAAAGGCATCCACATCATTTACGTAATTTCGAGGCGTTATGAAACTGCACGGTTAACAGACTTAAGACGGCAATAAGACTGAATAAAATTCTTTCTTGAGTTAATATTTTTCAGCATAAAAAACAGATTAAAATCACGCATCGCATGTTAGGAAACAAAAATTATGTTTATCGGTGTTATAATTCAAGATATCGGTCGTGTAAAATGTTTATAAAGAAACAAATTCCAAAGTTCCTCTACCTAGTGCCGTATCCGAAAGGCGTTCAGAGTTCTCTATTCTTTTGCATCGGGCGGAGGACGTGCACCGCTTAAGGATGCGAAGAGAGGTTGTTCCCTATACCGACCTATATCGGCCCTTCACATCCAAAAAGAGCGGGTGCCACGAACAGGATACGGAAAATACACGACTACCCTACTGTCACATATCGACAATTTTACGGGACGACTGTTCTGTCATAGGTCCCTTCGTACGTCGGCTCGGGAACCGGAGCGATCTGGTGTTACGAAACGAACACCGGGAAGAGGCTATTTCTTATTCGAATTTCAAAATTTCTAAGCTAAGCGATTATATAAGGAGATCGCCCGGCTTTTATCGCTTTAGTATCGATCGTGGATTCTACCGAACGGATTGATAATCGATCTAGGAAGATTTCTGCGATCCCGCATAAACGGGGACGGGCAGAAACCGCGGACCTTGTGCCCGAACGATGGAAAATTTAATCAAGGGTCGTGCAAGAGTCATGACGAAAGGCTGAAGACGTTTTTGATCGGCCGAGCCGTTAATCGATTACTAAATTTCGACGTAAATATTTAGATTACAGAGATCTTATTTATACAAAGCAAAAAGACTTGTTATTCAGAGAAAACAATATGCCCGTTATTGAGGCGCCTCTAATTCGTCTTATAGCACAGCAATAACAAACACCGTACAAAGTGTAAAGCTACAAATAGTGTATTATCCCTTTCCTTAAAAATAAGTACGACTTTAATATTAATTTTACAACTATTAAACAATGCTTACGCGCCTTTTAAATCTGTATATAATTTGCGATTAAAGAGGGGTATTGTGGGGAGTAGTAGAGAGGTATCTGATGAGCAACCTAATACCGAACCGAGTTGGCCAGAAGTGCGGTTATCTAGCGTCACTTTAATGCCGTTACTATTAGCACCAGTGTTGGCCGTGTATTTTATATTATTCTTGTCGACCGTAAACCATTCGTGCTTTGGAGCAATACGGTTACGTTTTTAGTATCTGTGTTTTATACAGTCGGTATAGCGGAAACATGTGCCTTCTGGATTCTTTCAAGAAAGGGTGACGTATTCGCGGAACAATTTCCGAACGGCAGTATCCGAGAAAAGTGTAGCGTACACCGTTCGGTTAAAACACGGCGTAAACGCCAAAACGGTTTAAACGCAAAACGAAGTAGGCGCCTTCCGTTAGGACTCCAGAAACTATAGCCCGTATTCAAAGAAACATTTCTGCCGCTCCAAAAAATCTAACGGGAAATTATTACGAAAAAGCGGTGTAAAAAAACGCACCCTGCCTTACGATTCTTAACGATCTAAATTTTAGACCGTATCGCTTATCGATCGGACGATTAAAATCCTCGCCGGATGTTCGATCTTTTTACCGCACGATGAGAAAATCGGTGTACGGTGTGCTCATTCTGGCAGTTGTACTGCGGGGTAATACTTTTTGACTGGGCCGTCAATAAGGAAGCGTACAGATTTATAAAATAAAATTGACATCTGTTATTATATTAACAGATTATTAAATCGCTTTCTCGATTATTTAAAATATCTATCGGTTGCGATTTCATATGTCTGGCGAAAAATAAAGTCTTATTTTGCGGATAAAGATAATTTTTATTCGATCTCTGATTTTAGGATTACAAATCGAAAAATTTTCCTTGTGAAAAGTTAAATTATATATACCTATATTTTTTCAAACCGGTTTTTTCATCTACCGACGGGGTCTGGATGTGTGTGTGTGTGTGTGTGTGCGCGCGCGCTCGCGCATGTGTGTAATTATTGCTGGCGACTTGTCAGTCATGACGTAACTGCAGTATAATGCAGTAAATGTACCGGTAAATATGTAGTCTGGAACAGACTCGGGTTGACCGCTTCTGAGACGTGCGGTTAACTGAAACCCGATCGCCAAAGAACAATGGTATCCACGGTATAGCATTCAAACCGATTGCCTTTTCAAGGAGTCGAACCTTAAAAATTTCGATTTCGAAAATCAGCTGTTTTTGCTATAATGAGTTTAACCGCTAAATAAACTAAAAATATTAAATTATTTAATTTAAAAAAAAGAAAAGTAAAACGTTGCAATTTAAGAAATAAAATTATTTTGTCGATTATAAATTAGTTTTGTTACGGGTGTATTCGAATAAATCATTGAAAATCTTTCGATTTGCGTTTTATTATAAATCACGTTTTAATTTTTAATAGTAATTTCACATTATTGTTTTATTCTTTAAAGTTTAAACTATAACGACTGAAAAAAATAATTAGGAGGTAAAATCAAATTATTAATTTTATTATAACTTTTAACAATAGTTTTCAAAATTAGTTTTAAAAGGAAAAAATAAGGTAACTTTTTAAACAGAACGATTATTTTTTTACTAGTAATTAATTATGTCAACCTCTACTTACAACGTGTTCTTTCTTGAGTTGCTTGTCACGTCACGTGTAATATATACGTTATAATCCGTGCAATTTATTCGTTCGTCGAATTTTATCTTAACTTTTCCTTGTATTCGGATGAGGAAATTACACCAAAATATAATTTCATAATCTGTTTTTGTTCATATGCGGAGATTAGTTTTTTCCTATTTTGTTGGAAACTGTCTAACCGGCTTTTATTTATGTTAATACGCGACTATAAAAAAAAATACCCGACAAAAATATTAAGAAACTAAATGATTTCCGTGCCGTATTTAATTATACATCGTTGTCGATAAGTGATTTTTTTTTAATCGGTTTCTTTCTTTATTCTCCGGTTATCTTTTAAGCGTAACCTAACTGTAGGATCCTTTATTGTTAATCGTTTCATTTTCCATAATTAATTTTTTGTTTGTTTAACTTCCGGGACCACCGTTAGATATTGCCTCAGAGGATGAGATGGACGATTTGTAGCGTGTGTGAAAATGGCATGCCTGACCGGGATTCGAACCTGGAACCTCCGTTTGAAAGGCGGAGACCCTACCACTCTCGCCACGGAGGCCGGCAATATTTATTTTAAAACAATATTTTTGTTTTTTTTTCCGATATTTATTTTAAAGAAGAAAAACATTACGTTTAAGGAGAAATTTAACTTATCTTGTTTGCCGTTATATAAAACCGTATCTACCGACTTCTTTTTTTGACGTTCTGGTTATACGGCCGGTTTTAGTTCACGCGTCTTGAAAGTAGTAAAGATATTGAAAAATGAAATCCTCTGATCGTTTTAATTCCTGGAGAATCGTTTCTTCAGAATAATATTTCCGGTTTTCTTTGAAAGAGAACTCATATTAGCGCCGTGAAAAATATTTATCCGGGAAAGAAGATAATTGAAAATTTCTCCGTAAAAAACGGAGAAATTCGTTCTTTCTTCAACGGAAAGAACGAATTTCTCCGTTTTTGAATGTTTGGTATCTGTAATATAAAGTAACTGAAGTTACTACCGCGTTTACGCTACTGTGAAAGTTAAAAGCGGAGACTAAAAGGAGGGTTAAAGTGAATCAAAATCCATCCGACTTGTCTTCAAATCGATCGCTGTTATCTGTTCTATTTTACCGCCGCTTACATCAGCCGTTTGGGCTTCGCTCTCGCCCGGAAACATTCGACCGACATCGCTCACAATACCATCCTATATTACTTTTTCCGACGTCATGCGTTTCATGCGATACCGAAGCCGATTAGATCGCTACACCGTTTCTGCTTCTTTACGCGCTACACATTTAACGGATGACGTCTTGAATTTAACCGTCAGAGTTCTATTTCGGGTAGAATATGGGAATTTTTACCTATTATAATTTATCTGCCTTTCATCATTAAACTACGAGTAAATTTTAACTTGAAATAAGCGATAAAAAAAATAAAAAACTGAAAAACCGGCTAAATATATCTATTTTATACCTTTTTGTACAAAATAAAAATATTTTTCGACTCGCCTCACTCTTATCTGAAGTAGCTTTGGAATTCCTCTTCCGGAACGATGCGTTTAACCAAAATTATCGACGAAACGAAAATTAAACTTCGGTTAAGATTTTGTCGGAAAACCTTTCTGAAATTTTGAATGGAGATTTGATATCTTCTGCCGGAAATATCTTTTGCTATTTATTCGCCGAGTACGCATTATAGTGTCAGATTCCTTCGGTTTTCGTCGTTTGTCTCTAACCGTTTTACGGCGTTGGAGTTCATACAGATGGAATAGCCTCCGTCGACCGGATCGTAATAACGATTTTATCAACGACGAGATAAGCCCGACAAGCTTAAAGAGCATTGTTAGCGAAGAGTCGCCTTTTTCGGGAATCGTATCTATACCGATTTGTTTTACACCTATTTTCTTTCTAGATATAGAGAAAAAGGGTTTCAGTTTTAGTTTGGTTTTAGTTTTAATTGTTAGAAGACTCTCAACATTTTTGAGCAAATGTATGGTGTCGGGGTATCGTGTGATATTTTTGTACGACCTATGAGTTCGATTTGCGATTTGAGCACGGTTCGAAGGAACACTGCGATCTGCTCAAGAATCGAAATAGCCTTCGGAGTAAGAGTTACTCTCGACGGATAGCAAAATACTTTAAAGGGTCGAAAAACGCCGTATATATGAGCGAGACATTTTTTTTTTAGTTTATTAGAAAGTTTTGTTTTTTAAAGGCTATTAGAAAGTTGTTGATTTCGATGGTCATTTTTTGTTGTTGCAGGTAATAAGATTAATAAATAAAGCATTAATCTATAAAACAGCACCGGATTAATGATATGTATGACGTCCACCCTGAGGGACGACCTCTTATCCCCAAAACAAACAAATGCAACAGATATAATAAGGGTAATAAAAATTGCAAAGAATGTACCACCTTAATCGACGGCAAGGTAAGTAGGTTTTCATTTTTTTACCGGTTCATGGTATTTTTCCCCCTAATTTTTAAAGCGTCTTTGATCGTCCTTGCTGCACCCTTTTTCCACTCTTATCTTTCCATCTCTTTCTTTCTTTCCAAGAACCGACCTTTTAGCTTTCGGTATAACGATTTGATATATATATTAAAATCGAGACGTCGTCCAAACATTTTCTATAAAACCTTCTTTTTTTACGATATATTTGTCTTTCGTAAAAAAAGAGCTTTTATCAAAATCTTTCGCATCTCTATTCGACTATTCTCAGACATAATAAATAAAAGGGATCAAAGGAAGAATAACAGAAAAAAGTTACCTTAACAAAAAATAGAGCGTTAAGGTATTTGCTTTTGATGTGTAAGTATAAAAAAAAATAATAATAATAAAGCGCAGTTTTGGATCAGAGTTAAAATTCATTAAACTTTTAACCGAAAAGGAAATGTTAAATTTGTAACGAATGAACTTTTCTGTTCATTTTTGCGATTTATTTGAAAATAATTTAAAGAAATACAAGATAATATTTAGAAGGACTTTATTTATGGATTTTTTTTTTATCGGTAAAAGGGAAAATTTTCACCGTGGTAATAAATAAAAAATTATAACCGGAAGTACTCTTCTCTTTTACCAAGACCCGACGCTCTACCCGCTTAAGATATCAAAGAAAATGTGCTTTCCTTTACCTCGGTCCGTTAGGGGTTCATTGGTGTTCGGATAAAACTTTGAAATAAAACAATTCAGGGATTAGTCTGTCCGAGACGAATAGTGATCCGTACGTATTAATTTAATATAGGATGAACAAATCGAATTTCCTGAGAGGACTCGATCTCGAAATTCTTATCGCGAAATAGATAGATTCTTATCGCCGGGTAATAAATCCATCGTTCCGTCCACGATCTTAGTTAAATTTTTAACGGTTAAATTCGTCGGTATTCGAACCGAACAAATCGAAATTATAATCCGGCTCCCGGTCACCGTATTAAAATCAAACCGTGTGCCGTACCTTGACGTTCGGAGTCCATCTTAACGCGAGACACAGTTCCCTCCCGTTAACGCATATTCATTTTTCCAAGATTAACGAGTTCTCATTCCGCGCTTACGTAGGAGAAAATAACGAGCGAAGCGGTTTGCCGTAGCTTTTTTCCTTGTCAAATATGCTGACGCATATAGGTACGATGAACCCGCTGAAATTCATCCCGCGAGCTAAAATTCATCCTTTCATTCGATTAAAATAAAAGGCTGTTCTGTTACGAACATACTCTTACAGAAAGCAAAATCGACGGATGCTACTTGTGTAAGTCTGTACTTTCATCTAGAGCGCGTGACGTCGTTTGTTTTGGTTTCGTTGTTACTCGAGCGATATTATAATAATAGAGAATGCTACACGACAGAGTCCGTTTTTTCAATATTACTTACCGGTCTTTATGATAAAGCTAATAACTTAATAAGTATATTTTAGGCACCGACTAAACCTTCCTCTATCGGTTACGATCGACAATTCCGTTTGTAAGTATTTTTATCTTCTCTTCGTTAAACCGATTTAATTTGTTAAATTCAATTTAGATATAATCGAGGTCTATCGTTCTCAAACCTACTAGTCGCACGCGTTTTTAAATTATTTTTAGACGATTCGTTTAAGCGTTAAAGAAATTATCCTTTTGTTCGCATATTACAGAGAGACCGTTACAGCTTCATTCTTCAAAAAATAACAGGCTTTTTAAAGGACTACTTTTCTTTTACGCGTAATAAAATAATAAATAAAATTTACAGTCTATTTTATGGGCGCGATTAATTTACCGTTTACATAGGAGTTAGTATAATAAACCGGTAACATATAATAAAGTGTTCTCTGCTAAAGTACTACCGCACACCATTCATTTACGGACGGTTACTGACGTAACGGACCTGCTTTAATGCGACTACGATTCACCTTGTCGCGGTCATAGAAGCTGCTGATTACAACAGCTGCGATGTTTTCACGGTTGCCAACTCTTCATCCCATTCGAAATTAAAACCGTGCAACTCGTTTCCTCCTGTTCGCTCGAGGTCGACTATGCGTGCGCCACAATTCGTTTAACCGCAGCTATAATTATGTATGCAATGTGTACGTGTACGTCATGCAACAGCTTAAAAATGAAACGATTGTGTTGTTTCAAGTGTATTTTTTGTTCGGTTTATCGGATGAAAACCTCTCTAATATAAAAAAGATTTCCGTTCGATTATTAGCCGATTTCATCTTTTGAACGCTTCCCACCGTTTTACAAAACGTAGAGAACGCTGGAGAGGTGTTGTAGGTTAAGAATTTGCATCGTTTAAAAGTTACACGTGTAGTTTTAAAAGTTATACGTATCCCTTAGTGCAGCGTTTCTCAACTTTTCAGTATTTGCGACCCGATTTTCAATCGTAATTTTCATCGCGTCCCAACTCTCATACAATAACAATGATTACGATAATAATGTATTTTGAGTATTTCGACATTAAAGCTACACTACGACCTTAATTACTAACCTTCCAAATTACCAAGAATAAGCAAATTTATTGATGTTTGGCAACACCGACCCGCTGCATTAATAAAATCAGAATCGATGCCTTTCTATTGCTCTCTCTCTCTCTCTTACGTCCACCATATCGTACATTCAGCGAGAAGTTCCGGTTTGTCTCTAACGTTTTGGAACATCTGCACAAACGTGTATAAATGCTGCACCGCGTTCAATTCTTGCCGGTTTCAGTCGAGTCGATCCTTCTATCGCTATCGAATCTATCGTGAATGTGTGTGTCGTAATTTGGGTGCGATTGCGATTCACGGTATTAAATATTCACGGCAGTAGATTTATACAGAATCACGGATAAATTTTTAAGCGGGCGTAAGCGAGCATTAGACGATAGTGAAGCATCGACAAGCGCATAGATAAGCGTGGTATCGAAAATGATATCGAAAAAGTATTCTCGAGTATATTTAAATTTTGGGTTTATCGGTTCTGAAATAAATGAAGAAAGACCCCTGTGTGTCATTTGCTCAAAGGTTTTGGCAGCAGATAGCATGAAACCCGATAAACTTAAACGACATTTGGAAACGCTTCATAGCGAGTACGTTAACAAACCCTGAGAATTATTAAAATTAAAATCGTACGAAAAGGAAACATCATTTTAAAAGACGACTTTGTCTGCGATTGAAAAAGCTTTACTCGACTCTTACAAAGTTTCATACAAAATAGCCAAATGTAAATAGCCTCACACCATTAGTGAAGAGCTTATTTTGCCAGCCGCAATTGAAATTGTAGAAACTATGTTTGGACATAATTTTGCCAAACAATTGCAGTCCATACCCTCTATCAAATGATACTGTTGCCCGTCGAAATGGCGATAAAGCTGAAGATGTACAGCATCAGCTTTTCGGGAAGTTGCGTGACAAATTATTTTCGATTCGGTTTGACGAGGCAACAGGTAGCAATAAAGATGCTTATTTCATTGCATGTGTTCGATTTTGTGATGGTATGTTAGCAGTAGAAGAACCGCTTTTCTGCAAACCGATAGAACTCAAACCAACAGCGCTCGCAATATTTGCTATCTTAAATAATTTTATAAACGAAGCAAACATAGAGCGCAAAAATTGTTTCGGAATATGCACCGATGGTGCTCGTACAATGTGTGGAAGATTCCAAAGTATACAGGAATTTGTGAAACAGAATTCTTCACAGTGAGTCTGGACACATTGCACGATTCACAGAGAAGCTCTAGTTTCCAAAGAAATAAGTCCTGATCTGAATATTGTACTAACGACGGTTGTAACCGTATTAAATTTATAAAAATGATACCCTTAAAATCAAGAATCTTTTCTGCACTTTGTAAAGACGTGGGTACAGTACATCCCAACCCCCATAGGGAAAGACATCCACCTTGTGACGACTCCGGTCGCCACACCCTCCCCGTTCCTAGCCCTGTTGGGTTTTAACGGAGGTCGTCTTTTGACCCTCTAACTGATTACATATCACAGTCATCAGCCAGGCGTCAGTTGGAATGCCACCGATGTAGGTAGACGTTTACATTAGTGATCTTTAGGTTCGCCTTAGCTTTCACTGCAGGCTTCTTTCGGAGATCTTTCTTCTGTCCTACATCGTTGCCCTCAGAACTAGCTAACCCAGTCCACGGAAACGCGAATTCCGCGCCTAGTCCGTTTTTAAGAATTAGCTCTTGCGATTGTAAATTTTTCACCATAACGCTAACGAGTTTGTTCAGTACTAAATTCATAGCGCTAAATATGTTGTACGCAACAACGGAATTTAGACCGACTGCCCGCATTTATGTTTATTACTATTGATTCTAACTTTAACGTCATCTTTACTCGTGTACTCCGGTCTGGTCTACCAGGGAGTCGAGGACAGACCTCTTTCTCCGCCTCAGTTACGTCACAGAGTCCCGCGTGACATTTACTCTTCATCACATTGAATCAGGCCGTCCTCGGCAAGGCAGTACTCACACCTCTCGGCGGTGTAGAGTACTACACCTCTCGGTAGCGCGGACACCAATTAGCGAAATCAAAAGACAATTTAGTAATAAATCGCTCTTCGAATTTCGGGCAGGGGTGGATGATGAGCTTTCTGCCCTGAAAACAAGAGTATTTCGTATTCTATTACAATTTTCAACATCCTACCTTTGCGAAACCGAATTTTCTGCGGTGGCTGTTTTCAAGACAAAATATAGATCTCGACTAAATATAGCAAAACAACTCAGAGTCTATTTATTATTAATATTAAATCTTTCTTCGAAAAACTTTGCTCTGCAAGACAGGTTCAAGGGAGTCACTAATAATTAATAAACTTATTTTTAATTTAGTATACATAATTTAATTATTAAATACATCGTGTAGTACCGATACAGTCATATTAATAAGTTTATTATATCGGTATAAATGTGTATTTTATTATTTGTTATGTCAGAATTTATTATTTTTGCTTTCCTTTCTGTAAATTAATAAATTCTTTAAATATTTTCTTTTCGATATGCTCGCACCCCCCCATTTATTGTCATCACGATCCCCTAGGGAGGCACAGCCCACAGGTTTAGAAACACTGCCTTAGTTTATGTAACTAGTCCTTAAAAATACGAAGTACATTAATTTGTTTTTTTACGCTCCCTTTCGCTGTCTTTGTTACAACTAAAATGCGTGTAAAGCGACCGATGTACAAATGACGCTAGTTTATTTCGTTTTCTATTATAGTAATTACGCTAAAATATAATCATTTCTGGCGGTGAACGGAGTGAAGATATTATTGAATTTGGCCCGGTGAAGAAGGCGACTTCATTTCTGATTTTTCATAGTTAACTTGAAACTGTAAGCTTATTTTTATTCTTGAAAACCGCCGTGTCACTTACAGATTGACTTGAGACTCGTATCAGGTCACCTGCAACTATTAGAGCTGTTTAACATACCTTTTCGGTGGGGTATGTATGTATGCGTAAGAAGGAGATATAACATACCTATAAGTTAATACTGAGTAGTATGTTTTATATTATCGCCGAATGGGTTCAACGCACGTGGCACTTAACCTTGTAGTAGCCCTGAGAAGGGCTGTTGTCGTCGATTAGCTTCGACGGCTCGTTGTAACTAATAACTTTGCGGTAGCCCTGAAAAGGGCCTTTTTTTTCGTCGAATGGCTTGGACGGCTCGTAATTTATAACCTTGTGATAGCTTTGAAAAGGCTGTTTTTTTGCGTTTGATATGAGAAGAGCTGTCGGGTCCGGAAGCTGGTCTCCGGCGAAGTCGGGGAGTTGCGGCTCGTCCCTTGAAATCAGACTGGGCTTCACCTCAGCGGCAGTCGGGTCCCTGCTACAGCGTGACGGTGGTGGCCTCCAGAGCTCCGCAGTATCGGGTCGGCGTCGATCATCTTCGGCCGTCGCGGCCGAGGGGGTTCTCCCCGAGCGATTCCACGCTGGGCCGGCTCCTGCTGCTGAGTCCGCCGGCTAGGGCGATTGAAGCCCGGCGAGCTGGAGCGCGAAGGTAGCGTCCGCGTCCAGCGGCTGGCCGGCCAGGCCTGCTGCTCCGGCGGGGATGTTGGCATCCGCCGGGAAGACCCACGTTGAGGCGGCCTGGGGACTTCTTCTGTCTTCCATCTTCTTCTTCTTCTTCGTTTTCTTCAGACGGTGATCGTCGACGAATTAAAAATTCATTCTCGCGCACGCTCTTTTATTGGAGCCTGAGAGTGGTGGGGCCGCAACGCCGCTACGGTGAGAAAACTGCGCGGTCATCTGCGCAGCGGGAGTGACCCTTGTACTAGTGCGTACGTATACTGTGTTCTAACTGACATCTGAGCTGCTACTGTTGTCGTCCGCCGATATTAAATTAGGCATAGATGCGGTAACAATTCAAAAGGTAACCCTGAAAAATAGAATCGAGCTAATGATCGATAAGAACGGATCGTAAAATTATTTAATAGCTTACATAAACGGTAATACAACCGTTTACTATATTTCACTAAATTGTGCGTCGTACATGAACGCTTCATACGGTTTTACAGAAAATAGAGAGCACTGGAGAGAGTGTTATCGGTTAAAAATGTCACTACGCTTTTTAATCGACTTACCTTTGTAAAAAATAAACGCTTACCGTTTTAAAATAAAGGAATTTAAACGTGATCTTTCGCTTTTGGTACCTTAACCTTTCTAAATTTTTAAATAATTTAATATTTTCAAAAACTATATTGAATTAATATCGTGTAAGACCTGAAAAGGTGATTTACCTACAGACGACAAGCTTTTCCTAAAAAATGATATTCTGCGAACTACGAACTGCGACTACAAAGTTTCAGTGGAAACTACATTCTGCTACGATTTATGTTTACTGCTTTTTGAGTTCAGTTTAACGTTCGGTACGAAACCGACCCGCTATTTTCATTAAACGATTCGCTAAAACGTTCAGATTTAACCGTTTAACAGCCGGGAATCGATCGAACGAGTAATAATTATCTTTATAAATAATATCTTAAATCTCCTTCGATCGATTAAGTCTTTTTCGGTCTATTGATTTGATCCGAGCAAAACTAATAAATTAGATCAAATAATTCGATAAATAAAATTCATTCGTTAATAGTAACGTTAAAGGATAATATTTTATTTTAAAACTAATAAAAAGTTTTTTCGTTTTTGTTAACGACTGGCGCGCTATCACGGAGATTAAATCTTGAATGACTTTTCTTTAGTCGGTAATCTGGTAAATCGATTGATTTTTGATATTTGCTAAATAGTTTATACTTTTGATCAATTCTATTATTACTTACATAGGCGAAATGATCGTTGTCAAATGCTGTTCATTCATTCGTGGTTTTTCAAAGCGTAGAATGCATAATAGTAAAAGTGAAATTAAGTATAAAAAACATAATTTAATCTTTTAAAAATGTATATTAATAAAATCGCATACGCACATTCACATATCCTTTTAAACAAATAAATAAATATATATATATATATATATATATATATATATATATATACGCACAGCATTTCAGCTTTCTAGATTTCATAAATTTTTTTTTTAATATTAGTTTGATGTTCTTCGTTTCTTTCTGTTCTTTTAATGCTTTTCGCAGATATTTTATCCTCAAACTATTTACTGCACCTTACGGTTCTCTATTTTATAAATAAATAACTTTTTCTTCTTCTATAGGTTTATATACATGTCTCTGTACATCCTATCACCAAATTAACTGTTGTTTTAAACCGTGGCTTATCAAACCAGTTCGTCTCTTTATGAGATTCTGCGTGAAATATCTCTCTTCTCGTAAGCGTTTTAAGACCTCTTCTTTTCGAATTGTATCCGTCTACATAATTTGAAGCATCTTTCTGTATCGATCGCCTGTCGATTAGGCCTAGGTTTGAGCTATTCTCCATTTCTTACTACTCTCGGTTTAAACTCGACTTATTTCGTATGTCCGGCATTCTCGGTCGTTTACTTTATTAATTTAAATCTTTGTTTTTCTCTACGGTTTTTACCTTCTATGTGCCTCGTATTACTCGTGTTAACAAAACCTGGGGTATCTTAATCCACGGCCCGCCGATCTAATTTTTCCCTTTACAAAACTCTGCCGCAAATTTCTTTTCATTCTTTTTCGGTTTCAAATTTTACCGATACAGTTTTCAATATCCTTCTGTAACACCGCATTTCAGTCTTCTGTTACCTATTCCTTTCTGTTTACAGCGCCTCTATCCGTGAAAATATTTTCAAAAATTTATTTTTGGTTTTAGAACTACGTTTGATACTAGCAGATTTTTTTGCGTGAAACCACTACTTCGATGTTGTCAGTTAGCTTTTCATGTCTTCATTATTTCGTTCTTCCTTTACGATTTTACTACCTGAATAACAAAATTCTTTCGCTTTTATTATTACCTGTTTTCATATGGTAATGTTTAATTTCTCGTTAACCTTCTGTTTGTCGAATTTCATTATCTTTATGTTACTCTTATTTATATCCAAACTGAAAACGGTTTGAAAAAAAATTCGTGCCGTTTAAATTGTCCAACGATCCGTTTCTGATTTTAGATAAACGTAAAACGTCGCCGGTGAATCTCAACGATTTAAGTTTTCTCCTTGGACGGTTACTCCGCTCTTAAATTTAGTCTTCGATTCTTCTAATGTACGATTTGGAAAGAGAACGGAGACAGAATAACAGATCTTTGTGTCGCTCCTTTCTGAATCGGAGTTTATCGCTGGATCGTTAATATGTCTTTTTCCCCCGTACTTCAGTCGAATTTTCTTAAAATTGTAAACATTTTATTCCGATTACATTATCGAATATTTTTTTCAGATTTAAAAATTCCAGGTACGAGGATTTATTCTTGATTTGTAGATATATGTTTACAAAATTTCGCTTCGTAATAAGACTGTCTTCTGTGCTTACATTAGAATTTTATTCACTAGGAAGTAGAAAGCTTGAGGTCTCGACAGAAAACATTTAAGCGACGATAAAATCTGTACACGGTTTATGTAGACGTGACTTGCTCGCTTGCTCGAGAGTATTTTCAATGTATTTAAAAAATTCACGGGATCGCTTCATGTAAATTCAAATTCATGTAAATTGTGTTTCCAGAGAAGTTTATACCGTTCTTTATTCGTTAAGTTTCGGGTGGCTGTCTGACAAAGGAACTGTAAAATTTGTTCTAAAAAGAATCTTCTGGAAATATAATTTTCATCCGTTTTGAAATTATATTTAAAAAATGTTACCGTGTTACATTACACCGATCGGAGATTGCATTCGTTTTTTTAACGATATAAATGGCAGATGTAGAGTCGATTACGTGTAGACCTTGTATTTAATGATCGATATAAATATCGCTAAACCGATTAAAAACTATTTACGTATTTCTTACTGAATTTAAAAGGTAGCTCCTTCCAGCGTTTCGATCGTATAACTTTAATAATGGGAAAAATATATCGTTTCTATCGGTCCCTGAACGATATCGCAGAAAAAAATAATGACGCCTCGTCTCAGAACCGAACCGTCGATCCCGTACTTCGCATATTATTATCATCACGTATTAGGAGGCTCCCCTTCATCCGACGGAAAGCAAGAGTCCTCGTAGTGTCCGAATGCGGTCTCCTAACGGGGATCGCAGCGAGAATACGACGGTCCGTACGCGTCCCGGCGTCCTCGGCGTTTAGGACTTAGCGGGGTCAGATTGTACCCGGAACTGAAAACGACGAAGAAGGGATCGAGGATGATGAAAAGGGACGGGTAGTGTGTAAAGACTATTTGTCCTTGGAGGAGGAACCGCCGGCCGTGCACGACCGACATTCTTGCGCGGTGAAAAATTTACGATCATCTCCGTCCTGAAAGCACCCGTATCGTCCGTAATCCATCGAGCGGGATTTTTATCGGATGGAAGAAGTATATTATAGATCGACAGTATTTTTATATACAACGTAATAAAATGTTTCCAGAAACTAAAAAGCCGTCGCAGAACGTTTAGGATAATTCCTAGAGGAACAACTTCCCGTACCTGGAATATTTTGCTCGGATCGAAGTCTAAACCGTTCGGCTAGATCCCGCGTTGTAGGTTACGTAATAAAGAACTTAGAATAAGTAAGAAATGGAATTTTATTTTAATTTATTGATCGTAGAGACTTCAAAGAAGCATCGGAAAAAATCAATAAATTTTAATCCTACCCGCATCATGTAGTACGAAATTTATTTTCAGACGGAAGTATCAAAAAGGACGGAATTTATTTTTATCGATTTTTCTATGACCTTTTTTTATATCTGGTGAATTCTGTAAAATGTTTTCGCTTTCATCTGATCGGTTAAAAATTTTTAGTTCGATCAAACGTAAAACCGATGCGACTCAAAATTTTAATTCGCCGATATGTTGAGATACGGTTAAATGAAATCGTATTTATAATAAATAATTCGATTTCTATATTTAGCAAAGTCAATAATCGTTTTCAACTTCGCTCTTTAATGTCGGTGAAATGAATTTTATTATTATTTTGTTAATTTTTAGAGAGTGATATTTTTTTATTTAAATCGGAATACATAAATTTACAGAATTACACAAGACACTAGCCGGCCTGTCTAGCCAGAACCTGGACCCTCAGGGCTCAGGTCAGCGCAGACGAATCCCGGGGCTCCTCAGGGCCAAGGGGCCTACCCCATGGCCGCAGAGTTCCCTTCGCTCGTCATTCCCGTTTTACCAGGTAGACCGGTCCTTGAACACCTGCAGAGCTTGCTTCGGTAGCCATTCCCATCTACCCAGAAGGCTCCACCTCCTGGATCCCCGCACTGTACGTTATCCTCTCGGTTGTGAGAATACTGATAAATAATAATTATGGCATTCAGGCTTTATAGAAACCCGAAAAAGAAACTAAATTACAAAATATAGAATAACGGGAAGTACGATAACTAAAGTACTCGGACCTTTCACGACGAAAAATTCGTAACTTATTTCTTTGCCGTGGTGGCAGAAATATAATAATGAAGTAAAAGGGTCGATCTATCTTTTGTTAATGAATATCTTTAATTCACAACTTCACCCTTCTTGGGGGCGAAGAAATAATGAATATTTTTAATATCTTAACCTTCAAGGGAGGGCCTCGTTTGATGGCTTAAAATGTTCCCTGAGATAATACGAATATAACCACGATCTGTTAGATTGAATATATATTGATGTATGCAAAAATTAGCCTTCGACCTGCTTAGAAATACCCCGTTTTAATTTTGAAAACCAGACGACTTTTTGCAGAGATTTTATAAGTGCACCTCATTGAACCACCCAAAACAGCGCCCCAGGGACAACCCGTTTGTTACCAGTTGATGGCGATGATCGGTCTAGCCTCGTACAAGTTACTCGCATCGCCTCACCACTCTAGTCCCGTACGCAGTCCCCACCCGGGAAGCCATTATTATTAAAAAAAACTTTTTATTTATTAACGTAAATTTAATTCTATTATTTTTATAATATTATTCATTCCATCGATTCGAATCGTTCAGTTTAAACCCGCCTCGCACAGTGACAGAGACTCAGTTCTCAGTTAATTAATTTATTTCGTTAAAGTTTGCGCTTCAACCGGCAAATCTCCACTACTATATAATTGTATTTTTTTCGATAGATCTTTGTAGATGAAATATATCTAAAAACCCTCTCAATTTTGCCAAGGAACCCGGGTAAAAGTCTGGTTCCGATTGCTCGAGTAGTTTTTTGTTTCCTAAAAAAACAAAATCCCTGTTTCTCTTTATATAATAGAGTATTATGTAATAATATAGATATACAAAAATTGACGTGCGTTTAAGTTCTATAGAGATAAACCTCTTATCTGCACATAAGTTCGGCTAAAAGTAACTAGTAGATAATATAACATTGAAATTACCATCTGAGGTAATATAATAAAAAAAAAAAAAAAAAATGTGTTTTGCTCTCATAAGTTTTATAACGACAGAACAATACGTAATATTAATCTTCGTAAAGTACCCTATAAAATATTTTTTTCAGGGCTTTCCTATCGCACAATAGAATCTTTAAATTTCTGGAAGCGTATTGCGATGTTTCACGGCAACATATCTACTACCTTTATAAGAAAAATAGATTTACTGACTTTCAGCAGGATTAAGTCTTTATTTCTAATTTTGCTATTTATTCTACAAAGAAGAATTACACTCGTTATAAAAATAACAGAGATTGTTCACCACAAACAAATCCTTCGCTGTTAAAGGCGGCAAACATTCTGCCTTACAGAGGATCTAAAATCTCTTTTGTGCGGTTATTAGAGACTTAATCGCATTATCGTACGCACCTCCGTAGAAATTATGCCGTAATCCAATATAGATCGGATTTAAGCATTATAAATCGTCTTTACAGTGTTAGTTTTAAATATTTTGCTTAATTTATGGAAAATAACGTTTCTTCACGTGCACGTCCTACTATTACACACGTACACAGAAGTTTTTAAAGTTTTCAACGTGCTTCTTTACCTTTTCCGTAATGTTAATACTTTGATCTACAACATCCGAAAGTCATATACCGTTTTATCCGCATTCCAGGACAATCGATCAGTCGCCGACCGCAGACCGATCCCGATATAATAATCGCACGTTAATAGTCCTACGAATGACCAAGATGTTCCTGAACACAGAACCGCGGTTTTACCTTCGTACGGTTCGATTTACGATACGGTTTTCGGAAAGGTTATGTAAAATAAAATAAATTTAAAAAAATCATCGCTCTGTAAAGGAACAAATAATTTTTCCACTACGCCCTAAATTTAATCTTTGAAACTTATTTTTTGAAGGGGCGCTAAATTCAAACAAATTTCGTAGTATGTATCTAATGTACTCGGAATTTATTAAAATTTGTCGGCGATTTCAAGAAAAAGTTTCAAAAATTGTTTTGTGGGCGTGATGGAGAGGTTATTGTTTCTTTTCAGTGCAGCTTTAACAAAAAAAATCAATTTTATTTATTTATTATTTGGAGCCGGTTCAATTTCAAAAAAATATTTATTTACTCTTTCATAGTTTTATAATTTCGTCGAAGTTAAAATACGGGCAAGCCTACAAAGGAGATTGTTCATAACAGAACAGAATGTTCTCTTAAAACAAAACAGGATAGTTTATTGGTCGTTACTTTCTTCCCATCGGTCTAATACAATAATTCAATAATTAATCAACTGAAGGAGACCACCGCTAGTAACTAGTCTACCGTTTACAAAAAGGATAATTAAAATCGGAGCTTCTGATCTAAATTTATGTCCGACACACACACACACATATACTGAATTGAGAACCTTAAAATTTCTTGTATTATTTAGGAAATAAAATACATACTTAATAAGAAAGTATATTATATTTAATCTTTATCAAATAATAAAATGCCTAAAGAACTGTTTTAAAATCGTTTAAAATCTATCGCATAACGGCGTCATAATACACAGTTATATGTAATTTTGATGTCAATCGATTACATATAATAAATTATACATGTACACAAATAAATAAAATACATGTACATCGCTTTCACTTCAAAAGTACGAGTTCCCTTGTTAAACAGGAACCTCGAAATAGAAAAAATTAAATTTTACCTCGACTAAAAAAAAATTAACTTGTGGTTTTTTCTGTGAAGGAATAGATTCCGCTTATTCCGGGCGGTCCATTTAAATCGAGACGCATTTATATCTCAAAAACTACACGTTTTAGGAAAAAATGTTGTCTATTAAATTGTTCCGTTTCAAGAGGGAAATACGTTTACAACCTACGTTGTCCTTGATAAGGTCAAATAAAGGTTGTTTTGAGGTCGACTTAATTTTTTTAAATAGGAACCTATATTTTGTATTGCGGAATCGAATTCCTTGAAAAAAAAATTTAATACAGACTTTATTTTAAAGATGGTTTTTTAGTTATTCATTTTCAAAAACGCTGTAGGCCTATAAATTGGTGTTTTTAGTTTCATTAGATTTGGCCCAGCCGATGTTAAATTTTAAAGAAAAAACAATCAACGCTATCGATAATGAAGCAAACAATAATGAAGAAAAGGAAGTTGAGCATGTAAACAGCGAACTTTTTAAAATAGCCTAAAAGTGAAGTACAAGTTGTAAATGACATTTGTGTAAGCGAACGTATTATTAGCACCTTCGATTAATTTTTTTGTCTCTTTGTTACTCGCCGACTATTAATAAATATTAAATTAATTAGTTTTCATTATTAGAAATTACGGAACGATTTACAATTAGAGAAAACATTTTGCTTTACGACGAATGTTGATCAGACAGCAGCCTTGTATGCTCTACGATTCCCCGGTAGAAATATTCCAAGTCGTGTTTCCGTCTACAGAATTGTAAAACAATTTTGCGGTGTTGGAAGTGCGGGGGCCAAAAATAGGAACCGTCAAAATACTGTAACAGCAGAAAACAGTAAAATAGCGGTGGCTGCGGCGGTTATTGTAGATCCTCATTTTAGTTCAACGAGAATTTCGGTGACTCCGGGATATCAAAAACCGGTGTTCTGGAAATATTAAAACGCCTGAAATTCCATCTGTACCGTATTTTACTTAATTAAGACTATAATTTTGTCGATGGACGCCGAAAAAGTACAGCTAGATCGACATTTTCTTCTTAATGTTTTATAATCTGACGAATCAGGTTTTACTAATCGTGGAGAGGTAAACAGACAATTTGGGTTATTGGGCGGTGCAAAATCCACGGTGGCTAAGGGAAGTAGAACATCAACGTCCGTGGACTGTCAGTGTTTGGAGCAGAATCGTACGCTTACGTTAATCGAACCGCATTTTCCGATGGAAATTTGAACGGATGGAAATACGCAGATTTTCTAGAAAATCGGTTTTTTACCGCTTGATGAGCGGTACCCTTACCCTTTACCCTGTAAATAACTATTCTACGTTACGGTAACCTAATAATGTAGTCTTTTTTGTGTGCGCGCGCGTGTGTGTGAATGAGTGAGAGAGTATAATGTGGTTTTCCGTATGGTGCTTATTTCTTTAGTCGTTAACCGATGCGTTTTTTACGAAGTATACACTATTTCCGATAGACGTTCATTTAATTTAGTTAAAAACTTTTACTTTGACGTGATCGGAGTGGTTTCATATCGCTAGAACAGTTTCGAATGAAAATACGATATTAGTCTATTTTATTATATTTAATGGAACGTAATTACCGCTATGTTAAATATAAACCGGTCGGGTTTCAGGTAAAATACGTTTAATTACGATATTTAGTTAAACGTTAGGTTACGGAAAAGAAGTCGATAAAGAGGTAATGAAAATGAAAATTAAATTTTACACGCTCTTTTCATAACCGCAGATAAGGAAAGAAACTACTGTCCCGGCATTTGTTCGGATGAATGAATGGGAACCGTGGTTAAAACCTTCCACCCGAGTGCTCTCGATGTATCGAAATTAATTATAAAATATTAAATATGCGAAGATATAAATAAACGCAGAATAAATAATAATAAGGAAATCAATTGAAATTATTAATTCGGCTGCTAAGACGATCGGTTAATATTAATTTGTTTTGGCTTTTTGTACGACGGGCTTCTCGGTTATAATTACAGTTCTAATCGAATTCTGTCGCTCTAAATATTCTTACATTCTTACGGATTCAGCGGGTGTCCGGGCGAAGCCCTTTCTTCTCCAAAAAAGGAAAAAACAACTAAAGAAACCGTCTACTTTCGGAACGTCCACGAAATGTACAAAGAAATCTGTACGAAGGAATTTTCACGGATATTACAGGTAAACGCCCGGTAGGGTGACGGGATCATTTTTACCTGAGAGGAAATATTTAGAGGAAATTTTTACCTACCGATCGGCTAAAACGTATGCCGCAACGAATCACTTACCGGATCGGTTAAGGATCGTTAAAATCCGAGCTGTTCGAACGCCAGAGGAGAACAGAAGGCCGTTTCTTTCTTAACTTGAACTTTTCTTAAGAAGGCCGTTTCGTTTCCCTGTTTTTGATCCTTTCTTTCTTAGTGTGCCATGTCGCTTTTTTCCGGACTTATTAAACTCTCACTAATGATATGCAGACCTGTAGACCGGTAACCGGTTCCTTATTCGGGGAAGTTCTACCTACGCGCTCATCACGGATGCACCGTCTATTTCCTATATGTCGGCCGTTAAAAACCTTCAACCAAGGAAAAATACTCTTCAGTTAAACTAGAACATCCTAGATTCATTGTTAATGCCGGCCTCCGTGGCACGAGTAGTAGCGTCTCGACCTTTCATTCGGAGGTCCCGAATTTGAATCTCGGTCAGGCGTGGCGTTTTCATACACGCTAGTGATTGTTCATCTCATCCTCTGAAGTAATACCTGACGGTGGTCCTGGAGATTAAATAAAAAAAGCTTCAAATAAAACACAAATCTCATAATAATTATTGAATATTTATAACGTGTGCACAAATTTCCGTATAAAATACGAGCGTATCACACATTAGAAACGAATTTCCAGACTGCAAAAACGGGTCACCAGATCTTTTTTTGATGTCAATAAATAAGATTCAGGTCGACAATTTTTTAGTAAATTAAAAATGGTTATGCCTCCTTAATTAGTGAAGTAAGAAAGTTACATTATTTACTCGTATCGTACCGGACATTATAGCGTTTAATATTTTAAACGATATAATACTTCGTTCTACGAGAACTTTTATCGCGATTCAATTTCTGTCTTTTTAATAAATTAATTTGAAAAAATAAACGATTTAATTAAGTTAATTAATTAAAAATAATAAAAATTCATTAAAGATTTAATTTTGTTGAAAAATATTTGTCGTTGTTTCTTTAAAAAAGTAATAGCCATTAAACGAAACAAATGTGATTTTTAATGCTTCGTTTAACGCGTACGTAAATACCTTTTGAGAAATAAGCAAGTAATTAAAATAGTAACTGGTTTTTTTAAAGAGTGTAATTTACGGACGAGTGATATCAGCAAACATTGTTGTCGAAGTAACAAATATCGATTAATTTTAAGCTAATTTATCACCTTATTAATTTGTATTCCATTGTTTTAAGTCACCGCATTCTTCTCTTATCAACTGTTCGATCGTCGGTTGATAGTTTTCGATTTCATTGCCATCTATCCGAGACTTAAAACGTAGAAATAAATTTTAAGAATGTCATCGAATCGAGTACGTAAAACGTACAAAAGTTTCTTTGCGCTTTTTGTTACTTGAGAGTAATGTTTTTTACGGTTAAATACATACAGCATCGGTAAGGACTTGCAGAATCTATTTTGTTTTTTAATCGAACAGACTTATTTTCGCGTAGTATACGGAAGTATCTAACTTTATCTTAGAGAAACGATTTTTAATGTTTTCGCCTCTCTCTATCTTCCTATTTTTTTACTCGACTGCCCAAAAAAGAGTGTCATTTATTTAGGGTGTATGTATGTTTGTTTCATCGTAGCAGCTCAACGACCGAATCGATTTAGATGTATTACCCCGTGTTGGAATTATTACGTTACTGAGAGAACTATTACGTTACGTCACAGACTATACAAATATGTATATATAAATATAAATGTATATATATATATATATATATGCATGTATATAAATAAATATGCATGTAGTAGTGGATATTTGCCGGTTGAAGCACAAACTTTAATGAGTTGTGAACTGTGAGCTATCACTGTGTTAGCCGGGTTTGAATTGAACGATTCAAATCGTTTAAACGAATAATCTTATAAAAATAATAGAATTGAATTTACGTTAAACAAAATAAAATAATATTATATATATTTAAAAAACTTCTGTTTAATAATAACGGCTTCCCCTGGGGACTGCATGTGAGGCTAGAGTGGTGAGTCGATGCGAGCATGTTGTACGAGGTTAGACCGATCATCGCCATCAACCGGTAACAATAGGGATGCCCCTGGGACGCAGTTTTGGGAGGTCCAATGGGATGCTCTTACAATACCTGCAAAAAATCGTACGATTTTAAAAATTCAAACGATTAAAAAATTGAAACCGGGTATTTGCTAGCGTAAGACAAAATCACGATGGAACCGAATCGGAACTGAAATTAACCGATATAATCAGAAAAATCGAGTGGCCTGCGTTACGCCGAGACCAGCTTCAGCCCGGCGAACTCCCGCAAACGGTCTTTTTAAATTTTAATGACAGACGATTAGAGGTAACGCTGTCGACATGGATTGAGGATCGAGCCCGCTATTGTCGAATTTGCTGCTTTAGGAGGACAGGGCAAAGTGCCGCTAATGTGCCGGGCTATGTTGGTGCTTAATCTACGAAGTATACCCTAGATAGAGCTGTCGTAGATCTGAGCACTCGCATCTTTGCCGAAGGCCAGTCCTACGTGGAACTGAATCGCGTGAGAATCAGAGAGTTTGGCCGTTAGTTGTTCGGTTCCTAGAAAATTTCTCTCGGCCTGAGAAATCTAAAAGTTTAGATCGATACACGCGATGAAATAAATAAATTAATTGAGATGTTTACCGTTTCCTCATTCGGTTCGGTACGTTAAATACATTATATCCATAAGTTTTCGAATCGTGAATTTTTCTCGACGATTACTAAACGGTATTAAATAATAAAAACAATTATAAAGATTATATCGATTAAGGCTGCCAAAAAATAAATAAATAAATTGAACTAAAAAAAAAACAAGCTACGGAAAAAAAGGACCAAATATCGTTTGCAGTATTTAACTAAATAAAATAACGGGTGACCGACAGACGGTTTCAGACGGTTTTAATTTGTTTAAATATATTTTTCATGTTGTAGAAATAGAAGGCATTGAAGATTATCTAACGATAAGCTCTCACCAGGTCTTACATCGATAAGAAAATTTTGTCTTTTAACGAAAATATTTAAATGCAGTCGGAGGGCTCTGAATAGTAATTGTCTTGTATTAAAGAGCTCTGAATAGTAATTATATTACATTAAAGAGCACCCCGACTTCATTTAAATATTTTCGTTGAAGGAAAAAATTTTCTTATCGATGTAAGACCCGGTGAGAGCTTATCATTAGATAATCTTCAATGCCTTCTATTTCTACAACGTGAAAAATATATTTAAACCCGTCTGAAAGTTGATCGGTTACCCGTTATTTTACTTAATTAAATACCGCATAACGATATTTGTTCCTTTATTTCTATAGCTTGTTTTTAGTTCGATTTGTTGTCGTTTTTTAATTCAATTTTTTTGGGGAGTCGTGTTTTTTAATTTTTATAATTGTTTTTATTATTTTTTACGATCCGTCAATCGTGATGCGTACTTTATGGGTACTCCGAAAAATTGATTCATAGTACCTTTTTTTTCTATTTAGCTTCCGGGAATCACCATCAGGTATTACGTCAAAGGATGAACGCGAGTGATATGTACGAGTGTAAGTGAAGTGTGGTCTTATATGGTCTCTTTTTTTTTAGTAGTGCTAGTCGTTTCATTTCAGTATACCCTCCACATCCTACATCCCTAACAATTTGTTTTACATATTCCAAACATGGCCTGCCTACACAGTTTTTCCCTTCTACCTGTCCTTCTAATATTAAAGCGACTATTCCAGGATGCCTTAGTATGTGGCCTATAAGTCTGTCTCTTCTTTTAACTATATTTTTCCAAACGCTTCTTTCTTCATCAATTTGCCGCAATACCTCTTCATTTGTCACTTTATCCACCCATCTGATTTTTAACATTCTCCTATAGCACCGCATTTCAAAAGCTTCTAATCTTTTCTTCTCAGATACTCCGATCGTCCAAGTTTCACTTCCATATAAAGCGACACTCCAAACATACACTTTCAAAAATCTTTTCCTGACATTTAAATTAATTTTTGCTCAATTAGCTTAAATGAGCTTTTTGAGCTTAATTAAAGCTCAAAAAATTCCGTCGAATAAGATTTTTTTTCTTTTATTCTGTACGGTAGAAAAGACTACAGTCTTTTCTCAAAAAATAAATAAATAAAGATATATAATTACGCGTTTTTTGACGTTCTTATAAAAAATATTTCTTAAGCTAGTTTTCGCGATTAAATTTAGATCCGAAATAAAAATTTTACGGAAGTTATTTTGCGTTTTACTTTTTTATTTTCTTCTTTAATTTATTTTCATACGATTTCTTAAAAGTAATTTGAGGGAAAAATTAATTTTGTTGGATATTTCAGCGGGTTAGATATTTTTAAGTTAATTAGATTTTCACTCGTGATCGCTAAACAAAAAACAGATGTTTGTAATTTTTACTCTTATTCTGCAGATTTTATTAGAAAAAACTTGTTTTTTACGTTTCATAAGCGCTGCCTATTTGTTTTTTTTTTCATTCCGTTTTATATACTGATAATGACCGGTTAATAATCGAAACAACCGTTTGATTTTAATCTTTAAATAAATAACTTTTTTGGAAATTGTTTTTCTTGTTTCTCAGTTTATTTTGATGACCGTTTATTAACCTCTTTATTTATTTGTATTAAATATTAATTAATATTTCATTTATTTTTAGGAGCGTTGATTTTACGTAACAAAATTTATTAGCGTGTTTGTGTTCTTTTCTAATATAAGTATACGGTAGTAATCTTCGGGCTTTAAAAAATTCCTCTGAAAAGGTTTTTTATAAAAAATGAATACTCCCTGAAATATTTCCGATTCGGTTCGTCAGAGCTACCGTGGTAATTTTCAAAGATCGCCGCCTTGGACAACGTAGGCTTTCATCGTAGTTCAAAAGAAATCAATTGTCGATGCGATGTGAAGAATTTACCACGAAATGGACAAGAATACAGATCGTTAATAGACGACTTGAGAGATATACTTTGCGACTTGAAACTAAATTTACAGTGAAAATTCACTTCTAGGAAATTACAATTTTTAATGATCCAGATTTTATTAGGCGATCCATCCTTTTACGTTTATACAGCGGTTTGATAGGTTGACAAAACCAAGATTAATTATTATCGTTACAATTTAAATGATCTTGGTTGTCAGCGTTTTGTTCCGAATTCGGAGCCGAGTAGAATTAAATAAGAAGACGGTAATGGTATAAATAACTAAAATATTACTGAAGTCGTATCTTTATCGCGTGTATACACTCTTTAACACAAAACGTCAAAAATAATTTTATTATTTTTATTTTATTTTTTTTGTTTTCAGAGACAATCTGAGAAATTGGCACGTATATTTACCAGAAGAAAAACCGACGATGATGACTTAACGGGTGTCGAGAGCGGACCCAAGCTGGCGAGGGTCCTCGGTCTCTTGGATTTGACAGCGCTTGGAGTCGGATCCACTTTGGGCGTCGGTGTTTACGTTCTGGCAGGAGCAGTAGCAAAAAAAGATGCCGGTCCGGCTGTCACTATCTCATTTTTGGTCGCCGCTATCGCTTCTGCTTTCGCTGGTAATTATTACATAAAGAATACACGATTCGTAAAAATAAAAATAATAAATAAATAATTGCGTTTTAAAATGAACTTGCGAATTTAATACGCATTCAAACATCGTTTTATATATTTTATAGTTTCCAAAATGGTCCGATTCCTAGAAAATTGCAGAATTATGTTTTCAGTCGTCTGAGACACAACTGTGAATACGTTTAATAGAATTCTTTCTTTTTTTTCTTCAATAACATGACCGGTTTGATGAACTTCTCCGTTTTTTCTATTCTATATTTTAGAGATATTTTTACGACCGATATATTCTATATTGCACCGCAACAACTTTTCCTGTGGCCTTGTTTTAAAAAGAACTTTTCAACTTTATCGCTTTCCATTCTACAGAATTTGTTGTGATATTAAAAAAAAAATATATACTTTGCTTATTTGTTCTGTTTTACTAGTACGAAGAATACTTACTTTTCCATTTTTATTTTGCGTGTTTACTTTTGTGCCGTTTTTTGAGTAGTAATGTTGAAAAGCGGAATGCATTAGCGTAAAGTAAAAAATTGGAGAAATCTGCACGTCGTTTCTGCGTTCTATTTTTTGAACGTAAGTTGAAAACTTTTCACGTTTGCGGACAACTTACCGCGTTATTCTCCCCCGTTATTTTGCAAAATTTTTTTGCGTTTGCAAGCGACCGTGTTACAAGACATTTTTCTTAAAATTATTCTAAAAGCGGTTATCTTAGCTTAAAAGCGATTCGTAGAAATCTTTGATTTAATTTTCATCTGTAGGGTTATAATCGGTTTAAAACACTGTGGGCCGTCCGGACCGTTCGATAGAGGAAAAGATACAGCGAAGTTTTCTTGGAGCTTTAAAAATTATTTCAACTTATAATAAACCTCGAAAATAAATGGACGTTGAAACTATAAAACGCACGATAGTCTTTTTACAGCACTTTTGCAGCGATAAACAAAGTAGGGAGAGATTATTCGATTTTGCGTATACGTTATTGCTACAAAGTTCACCTTCATATTAACAAATTTCTTATTACAGTGGATTAATGAATTCAGGGTTTCGTAATTTTTTGCCGGCTCTGTGTAAACGATTCTTAATTTTGATTTTGTCATAAAAACGCTTAAGGTTTTGCGATATGATCGATCGATTAATAAATTATCCTCGATAGGAATAAGAATTCACCCGGAGTTTAAAGACTACGGCGAAGGAAGATTAACACAAGAAATTCTGGGTGATTTAATCTGTGATCTCTTATTACAAATAAATTAATTTTTACGAGGGTCAGTTTTAGTTCCTTTATTGCGTAACAGTCGCAGTTTAACGGCCTGGAAGTGCTATAAATTATAAATTTAAATCTTCATACGTACCGTCATGTCTATACGTTACATTACACTTAACAATTCTTTTAACTTATTGCATATAACTTTATCCGACGGTTAAATATTATTTAAAAAAATCATTTAATAAAAATTAAAACCGTTAATTAATATATTAGGGAAGGAAATGCGGCATTAACATTTATTATCTTACACTTATCTAGGTGTATTATCAGATTCCAATATATCTTATTTACCTTAAAATCGATAGGAGCGATTACCTCATAACAAAATTCTTTATTTATTCTAGTCACCGTTGAAAAGGAATAGTTGTAAACGGAATATATAGTCATTATCGTGAGACTATAAAAAAACACTAGGAAATTTAATAGTTACTATTAAAGAAGTAATATTATTTGCGCATCTATTAACAGGAAATTAATGAGTGTACAGGAACTTTGATTCGACTGCAGAACCTGCAACACTTTAAAGAATTTCTTAATGGACGATAAAGAATTAAAAACTAATACGACTTTTTTTTTTAAACTAATTCGGTTTGTCTGGCATTTCTCCCACCACCACCACCACCATTCGATCACCCTAAAAGCATAGACCGCATGTCCGTACCGCAAACGGCTACTGTTCCTCAGAACGGTTTAGCAACCGATATATATCCTAATTAGCTCCTAGAGCTTACCTAACTGCGTGAGCGGAATAAGCGTGGTGCTCCACACCACTCGCTTGCGTGTCCCACCGCTCGCTTGTCATATATTACTAAAATGGGTAGGCGCACCACGTCTACATACTAAAATATATGACTTGTTAATAAATTAAAATTTACTCCTTCAAGGACAGCAATTTTCTGCCACGGCTAGGTCGCTGAATGCCAGCAAGTACCTGTTCACCGTATTAAAGCGCTTAGAGCTATTTGACCGATGGTCAGCCATTTCTCGAGGGTAGCTTCCTACGGCAAGCGGTAGGAGTCTTATATCCCTTAAACTACTGATGCCGGTTGAACAAAGCAACGGCATCAAGGAACTCCCACACGGTCCGACGATGCGGCTCACGCCAAATTGACTCGCCACTTATGAGCGGCCAATTTTTCCCTTGACCTCTAAGTTCAAGGGTAGCCTGAGCCTGAGTTCTGGCCCCCCCAAGAGCTGGGCAGTCGACTGGACCTCCCCGCAGAGGTACAGCTCATCAGCTGCCAGGTGGAACCGAAACAAATATTAGTTGAAATTCGCGTAGTTGGAGAGCACTGGGCTCCCGATGCCCATAAAAACGAACTAGAGGCGTACCGTCCCCCAAGTTCTGTATAAATCTATACAAGGACCTACCCTTACTTGTGGCGTGCCATTCTTGCTGCCATGGTTCCATCGCAAGGCTGTAAAGCCTCTTCCGCAGGCGGGAGGTGGGCAACTGTTCGAAATTTAGGACCGGTGCATTGCGATCACCGTTCCGCTCCGGTACAGGCCCGGCTCGAAACCGCATCCCAAATACTTCGGCCTCCCTACCTCTTCGCAATTTCCACGTGGCCGCCCGAACTTTCACCACTAAATCGATTGAGAGAGCCTTTCCCAATACGGTGGTAGCCTCGTAGGAGGTTGTTTTAAATACACCAGTGCATACGATTAAGGCTCTATGCTGGACACTCCTTAAATTTTGAATAAGAGCTCGATTTCTTTCCAACCTATGCGCCCAAACAGTCGCAGCATAAGAGGTCATACTTTCGAAGACGCCTCGGCACATCGTGTACAAATGACGGCCCGACAGTCCGTAATCCGTCCGAGCAATCCTCCTAAGCTTGTTCATCACAGAGACGGCGTCCGCCGCTACTTGCCTAATGTAGTTGCTAAACAGCAATTTCTCGTCAAACAAAACACCTAGGCACTCGTGAACTTTAACTCGGCTGATTACACAGCCTTTATGCTTAATATGGGGGTTACGACTATACGATAATTTGTCTGCACCCTTGTGAAGAATACACTTCGTCTTGGGCACAGAATTCTTTAAATATTGCATGTCCATCCAGCCCTCCCCGCTGAAAAAGCCGCTTGCACTCGATCTTCCAGCTGCGGTCGTGAATTACCACGAACTAGCAGGAGATAGTCATCGGCTAAAGCCTGGGCCGTGACTCCTTCTGGGAATGTTAATCCCATAAATCCGTCGAATACCAGGTTCCACAGTAAGGGATCGAAAACGGAACTCTGCGGGATTCCCCTGGCGACTGATTTTTCCACAACCACGTGCGCATCCTTAAACAGAGCCGTACGATCAGACAAATAGTCATGTACCACGGCCTGCAAGTTACGGGAACATTGCGACGTTCCAACGCATAGAGAACAGAACTCCAACACAAGGATGGAAATGCTGCTTCTATGTCAATAAAAATTGCCAAAACATATTTACAGTCGACGCTTCCACCTCGGCAAGAGCATTTAAGATGCAATCCTCGGTGCGTGAAGCCCCCTTTCATGAAGCCATATTGGCCTCGATTTAAAAAATCGTTCATATCGATGTTTTCCCATAGCCGTTCCACAACCAGCCTTTCAGGCTACTTACCGATAACCGACAAGAGGCTGATGGATCGATAACTGCTGACCTCACTCAGATCCTTTCCTGATTTTATGAGCACCCTCACCAAAGCCACCTTCCGACGAGTCAGAAAGCAGCCCCAGCTAAGGCATACCGAGAACAACCAGCTCTCTTATGACAGGTAGCAGATGATAGAATATGTCCGGGTCAAGCTGGTCAATCCCCGGTGCCTTTCTCAGTGCCATTCGAGAAAACACTCGGTCTATATCCTCGGGATCCACAGCCCGTACGCCAGGGAATGGTGTCTCACCCGCCTTGACGCCAATTTCTGCTTCACCCTCCAAAGCATCTGAAAACAGAGTATCCAGTAACGCCTGGTAAGTCGCCACAGATGTTGCCACAGTGCGGTCCCGACCACCAAACCCGCATCGAACACTGGACAGCACGTGCAATGTCTTTGGCCAGTAACATAACTTAACGATCTGCCAGGGGCTGCGTTGCAACTCGCGCATAGAGTCTTGCCAAAATTTGAGTTTGGCTTACTTGATACCATGAACGTACTCATTACGGGCGCCCTGGTAGATCTGCAGACTCTCAGCGAGCACGTCATCAACGATAATCCTCATTAGGGGACGACCCTGGTATCTTCTTCTAGCGGATCTAACTCTTGCGCGAAGCAGGCTCAGGTCAGAGAACCTCCACTTTTTCCCGGGTTTTCGCATGCGTCTAGACAGCTCCCCGGAAGCGGAGGTCATGACGGCTCTAGGCACTTGCAGATCAGCCGACTGGCTACTATCCAAGAGTCCGTTCATTGGCCTAGGCCGCCTTAGGACCCTATCGCAGCCAGTCTTGATGGTCCGGTCGAGTTGTTCGGCTTTAAAACTAATAATTTTAAAACGAAAACTAAAAGATTTTAAAAGATTTAAAACTAATAATATTCATTACGATACACGAACGCTTCCTGTTATAAACAGATGCGGCAAAAGATTACCTCGGCAGGAGGCACTGTAAAAGCGGGTCGTTTGCACACCCTATTGTTTAGCGATGCGGTTTTCAATCCTCAGTTTGACTTACATTTATATTTTTTGTTACAGGTGTTTGTTATGCCGAGTTTGCCGCTAGAGTTCCCAAGGCTGGATCGGCCTACGTCTACAGTTACGTTAGTGTCGGTGAATTGACCGCTTTTATTATCGGGTGGAACCTCATCCTAGAATATGTTATCGGTAAGACAAACATGTAATTAGATATTTTTATGGAAAAAGCAAAAATAACGAATACATTTTTTTTTAAGTTAATTTCTGCGATGAAGCGGTAGAAGTATCTTTGATTTTCATCTACAGAGTGATTTTTTAGTCCTGTTACTCAATTTTAAATGTAATTAAGAAAGGGAAATTTAGGTGGAATAAAAAAATTTATTTGTTACTTACAAAAGAGATTTAATAAAAAGCTATTACTTATATAATTTTTAAAGAAAATTCTCAAAATGCCCACCTCGTGCGGTTATACACGCACGGACTCTTTTCAGCACATTAGCAGAAACCTTTTAAGAGTCGCATTGGAAATATTCGCGATTAAGTCTGTAATATTGACTTTAAGTTCATCAATAGTGTGAGGATTGTTTTTGAAGGCCTCGAACTTAATGTAGCGCCACAAAAAGTAGTCAGGAGATGTCAGGTCTGGGGACCTTGGAGGCTGTAAGCCCTTGCTTATTATTTGATCGTCAAAGAACTCTTGCAGAAAATCCACGGTTTCTCGAGACGCGTGGATGTAGTGCCGTCTTGCTGAAACCAGCAATACCGTTCTTGAGGTTCCAGGAGGGACACAAATTGGCGCACAATATTCCTGTATACTTCACCATTCCGGTTTTATTTTATAGACGAAAAACTCCACGTAATTTGTTTTAATGATAATTTATAAAACAGTATTGAGTATCGGGTGCAATTCAAATCCTAGTATAGGCAGTTTACCACCGGATTGGTCCATTGGTGAACGCGTCTTCCTAAATCAGCTGATGTTGGAAGTCGAGAGTTCCAGCGTTCAAGTCCTAGTAAAGACAGTTAGTTACTTTTATACGGATTTGAATACTAGATCGTGGATACCGGTGTTCTTTGGCGGTCGGGTTTCAATTAACCACACATCTCAGGAACGGTCGAGCTGAGACTGTACAAGACTACACTTTTACATTTATACACGTCAACTTGACTCATCCTCTGAAATAATACCTTACGGTCGTTCCGGAGGCTAACCAGAAAAAGAGAGTACTGGGTGCAAGAGATTATCGACCCTCGATTATCAAGTACTGTCATTAATTTATCGACACTAATTTCCGGTTATTAATCTTACAGCAAAATTATTTTAGCTTATTTTTCTACAACCGTTCTGTAACGTTTGTTTAAAAATACACATTTTTTTAATCGTACTCGTTGTTTAATCGAATACATTTTTTTTACCCGATATGCGACAAGTTTTTGCGCGTCAATAAAATCATCGTTTATTTTTTTACAGTGAAATAAATTCTTTTAATATCTCATTTGAAATTAAGAAAATGCGATGAAAAATATACAACCGATATGTAAATCATTTTTTTCTATTCGCAAGAAAATATTAAATTAAATGTTCGAGCGACTAATTTTACTTAATACTTTCGACACGACGAAATTGAAGATTTAGCGTTATTAAATATTAGATATTTTTATTAAATCGGTTATTTTTTAAATTTCATTCACATTTAACATGCTTCGTTAGAATTTTGCGTATTTAATTTTTTAATTTGTTTTAATTGATTTTTCTTTTTTTTATTTGTAGGTACCGCCAGTGTCGCCAGAGGTTTAAGTAATTATGTGGATAATCTGCTGGGAAACGTTATGCAAAAAACATTAACTGAAGTGTTACCGTTAAACATTAGTTTTCTATCGCCATATCCTGATTTTCTGTCTTGCGGTCTGGTACTCATGTTATCTTGTAAGTCGCTTATTTTATTTAACCCTCGATCGCTAATCTTTTATTATTAACTACGCGTAAGCGTTATAACAGCTATTAAATCGCTTACTTTTTAATTTATTGAAACGGTCGTAAGATACACCTTTTTTTTTAAAATCTGGATTCTTATCTTCATCGCGCGTGAGCTGTTCGAAAATGCGAGAAAAGAGATAGACTATAAAATAAATGTAAATGCGAACGTTTAGCCTGTTACTCCTCCTCTATGAATCATGAGGCCTTGCCGTTGGTGAGGGGGCTTGAGTGCTCAGGGATACAGAGTAGCTGGACCGAAGGTGCAACCATATCGGAGAGGTATCTGTTGAGAGCCAGACTAAGGAATGATTCCTGAAAGAGGGCAGCAGCTCTTTCAGTAGTTGTTAGGGGCGTGAGTCACAATGACTTAAACGGCCGTATCAACATCACTCAGTCCTCTGAGTACTGCGCAGCTGAAAGCAATGGAAAACTACAGCTGCTTTTTTTCCAAGAAAATGTGGCTCTCTGCATTTTCACATAGCAATAATGGAGGCGCCTTCCTTGGTAAAATATTCCGGAGGTAAAATAGTCCCCCTTTCGGATCTCCGGGTGGGGACTACTAAGGAAGGGGTCACCAGAAAATTAAAAAATAACATTCTACGAGTCGGAGCGTGGAATGTTAGAAGCTACTAGCACTAGATAGGGAATCTTGGAGAGCTGCATCAAACCAGTCAAATGACTGAAGACAAAACAAAAAAAAGCCTGTTACTCTAAACCGAAGTGTTAAAAGGTTTTCCGTCGATGGATTATGTATTTTTAAGATGTTACAGCTGAAATCTTTAATCCGGGCGGACGTAGAATTCATTCGTAGAAACTTAAAACAACAGACTAGTCTGTTTTTTGTTTTCTTTTTAAAGACGATTCGAGAATTAATCTGCGTGCAGTTCTCGATACAGATTTTGCTTTAGTATGTTTTGATATATTTTTTCTACCGCGATTTAATTTTTTTTTTCGGTTAAGTGTGACAACAAATAGACACGATTCAGGCGATAACGACTTAAATCGTGCATCCATTATATTATCGTAATAAGCCTAACTCTTTTTCGCGCAAGATAATAGACTATTTTTTATTTTACTTAGTTCTAAAATAAAATAAGGAACGATTTGTGTAAAGTCAAATTAGCGTTTGTAACTTTAATAGTTTTTTTAGCGCGTATAAATTTCTTCCAATAAATGTCTTTTAGTTGTGAAAAAAATGTTAAAATACGAACGAAAAAATTTTAGTTTTTTATTAAATATATTTTCTAAACTTTAGAATTTTATCTTTGACGCGGTAAACGTATTACCTAAGATGAAAATGAACTTTACTGAAAAAACATAAGGTTTTTCCAAGGTTTACCTTGATCCTCCTAAACGGATGCCGGGCAGCGTTGGAGCAGCGCGTTATCTAATTTCTGATGCGATATAATTCTTACCTACCTAAGTAAAATACTTAATTTCGCATCCGAAAAATTTAAATGAGAAATATCATTCGGATTAATCCTGGTGTAAAATGAAGAACGTGAACTATCTATTATGAAATCGATACGTACAGATCTTTTCATTATACTTGTAACTTGTTTCCTTATTAACACACGATTATTAATTTTATAATGTATTTTTTCAGTACTTTTAGCTTGGGGCGTCAAAGAATCGACATTGTTAAACAACATATTTACTGGAGTTAATCTGCTGACGGTTTTGACTGTCATTATATCAGGATCATTTAAAGGTACGAAAAACAGACCATTTTTATTAACAAAATTATTTATTATTTTGTCGGTTGCTTGTTCTCGATTTGATGTCACACTCGTAATTTTCTTTCTACAATTATTTATTCATTAGGTGCATTCGATTATTTTTTTTTTCTAATTTTATCCTTATTTTAAATTTTTAATACCTAAATTTCCTTGTAAAACCGAACCGATTATAATTCGGCTAATACAAGTGTGAGTTGTTATACGTGTAATTTAATTAAATAGGTTTTCTAAAAAAAATTATATCGAATGCCAAATTGAAGACTGTAATTTGCCACATTAGTTTAAGAAACATTCATAAAAGCGACAAAAAATATTTTAGCGACTTATTTTTTGAAAACAAACGTTGACAAAAATGATTTTTACATCCCTCTTTTGTAAATGCAGTTTTTAAACTTTAACCGTAATTTAACTCACAATAGTTAAATAAAAATAATAATAATAATAATAATAATAAATAGATAATCACGCACAGGTCGTTAATTAGTTGAATTAAATTTTATAAATTCATGTTTTTTCCCGTAATTTTTTCGCTAGAATATACAATAACCAATAGAAGAGAGAAAAAAGGAAGCGTACTTTTAAACGTATTATTCAAACGGTATGTAGCCTTTGACTTTTTTCTTAACTTAAACTGAAGATTTTGTTCGGATCACAACAGTCTTCAATATTATTAAAATATTTACAATTTTAGATATTATATAATTTAATACATTTAAATATCGGTTGCCGGTTGCACGATGAAAATATTTTTATGTAAACTGATATTTCCTTCTGTACAGTAACTTCTTTTCTCGTTTACAGAGTGTTTCATTTTAATGGCCCCCAGGAGATTTTCTTGTAAACTACGCACAATAAAAAAACGACCTAAACAAAAGTTACTCAGATCGGAGAGGGGACACCTCATTTTGACCCTGGATTTGATCTTGAACTTGACCTTTACCCTATTTCAAGGTTACCACAGTTTTTCCAAATGGATTGACATATTTTTATCCCACCAATGAAAAGAGCAGAAAATTTTACACACACACACACACACACACACACACACACACACACACACACACACACACACATATATATATATATATATACACGAGTACAAACACACACACTCACACCTATAAAATAGCTTTGCTTGGCTGACTGGCTGATTCATCAACCCCCAGCAAAAACCACTGACGATAAATTGATGAAAATTTGTATACGTGTTCTTCTTACGATGTAAGTGCAAAGTAAGAAAGGATTTTTTTGCGTTTAAAGGGTTAAAATGGAGTAACAATGAAATTTGCAATTTTTTTTTAATTTCTCGGTAACAAATGAAGACATCGACTTCATTTTTGGTGTACGTAATTTTCAAGTAAATATCAAAAAACCGATCGCTAGATTTTTCGAAATTCATCCTGAAAAGGGATAAAGAAAGGTAAAAATATTTGAACAACAATCGCAAATTTTTCCCGTTTCTGTCTATATTAAAGGAGATATTCACTAGATCGGGGCTTGCAACCGCTCTTCAGATAAATATCTAAAAACGAGTTTTAGGTTTTTTGAATTTCTATTTTTTAAGGGGTGCGACGGTGAACGGTGCGCCGGCTCAACCGACACAGCCGCTGCCACTGTTACTGTATGTACGTCGCAACTGGCTGCACCTGGCCCCCTATTACTCGACTAAACAAAACCTTAAATAAAAGTAATAAAAAAAATTACAGACCAAGGACGGTCAACTGCTAGCAGTGTCGGTCGAATAACGGTAAGAACCGGGCAAAATACACTTTATAGCCGGGTAACCGGCTATAACTAATATTCTTAAGATGCAGGGCGGCTGTTTTGAAACCCGCATTCTTATATCGCTCAAAGTTTCGAGTTCTGTACCGACCGAACTGCTATCGAAGAAATGACAATATACCGATATTTTGTAACTTAAACGGACTTTAATTTTTATTTATCATCGTTATTCTCACAAGCACGAGTTTAATGAACAAAGCGGGATCCAAGGACCCCTTGGACATAGATGCATCATATATTAAAAAAATGTACGTATTCCGTGCATTTTTTAACGGTCTTTATGGTAGTATATACTTATATTATACTTACTTAGATTTAATGAAAATCCAAAAACAACATTCTCGATCGGATAATTCTTATTTATAAATAAATAAAATAAGCGAATTAGCGAATAAGTTTGCCGCTAAAAAAATATTTGATATTTTTTTAATATTAATATTTTATTTTGCTAATATTATTTCAAAAATTGCAGTCGATTTTAAAAATTGGAACATATCAAAATCTGAGATACCACAAGCCGCTCTACCAAGTGCTGGTGAAGGAGGTTTTATGCCGTTCGGTGTATCTGGTATAATGGCTGGAGCAGCCAAATGCTTCTACGGATTTGTTGGATTTGATTGTGTTGCTACAACAGGTAATTATTTATATCTCATGTATGTATGTATGCATGTATGTATGTATGCATGTATGTATGTATGTATGCATGTATGTATGTATGTATGTATGTATGTATGTATGTATGTATGTGTGTGTGTGTGTGTGTGTGTGTGTGTGTGTGTGTGTGTGTGTGTGTGTGTGTGTGTGTGTGTGTGTGTGTGTGTGTGTGTGTGTGTGTGTGTGTGTGTGTGTGTGTGTGTGTGTGTGTGTGTGTGTGCGTGTGCGTATGCGTCGGTCAGTTTCACACGGTTTTCTTATAAAAAAAATCTTATAAACAAATAAAATGTACATATACCGTTAAAACTCTTGACACGGTGGAGGAAAATATTAAAATTATGTTTGAACAAGATAAAAGAAAACCGTTGATGAAAACACGTTAACCGAACCGCATTATATAGATAAAATATTTATCTCTGAAATAATTCTTTACGCATTACGAAGTACGTATAATTCATATACTACGATTATAAGTGTGATGATATACGTTTGTTTAATCTGCTCTTTAATTAATTCAGTCCTTCGATGTTTTAATAAAAAGGGAAAGGTAATGTAGCGAGGAAAATCGATATCGATATTTTTTTATTATTTTTGTAGTAATCAACGCGTCTATTGTATACCGCGGTCAAAAGCCCTGATAGATGTAGAGGAGAAGGTATTAGAAAATATAATCTTTTTAAATATCTGTACAAATAAGTTTTACGTGTAAAAAAGACAAGATGAGTCTTTAAGTTTAAAAAATTCCTACGATTTAGTTTCACGTTAGGTTTAGTTGTACTACAGCCGACAGAGATACGGTTTTTTTATTGTAATTATTACTATTTTTGAACCCTTTTTCTAATTGTTTTTTTCTTTTTTTAACGGTTACATTTTTTACTATTTTTATGAATCGCTTGAAAAAAGTCTCCTTCGCATATAAATCCGTATTAAAGTCGAGAACTGAATTCCGTTACCGCGTTACTATTAACGGCTGAAAATATTAAAAGTTCATTTTATAAAATATTTTATTCGTCGTCGTAAAAATTTGTAACCGAAATAAAAATATACCGTGGTGTATCGTGATTAAAATTTTGTCTTATATGAAACTCCTGTTATTATTCTTACTGTTATTTACGTTTTTAAAGAAACTTCTGCAGATCTAGTCGTGAATGTAATCTAATCGATTTTGTTCATCGCCTCTATAAATTTTACGGTCGTAAATGAAATTTCAAAATCGAAAAGTTTAAATTTCAGCCGTTTGCGAATATCACCGGCATTTTGACGAGCTTGGCTTGCCGATGTACGGCTGAATATCGATGAAGAAGGCGATTGCTGATCGTTTTGCTCTACGCTTCCCCTAATAAGCCTGTCACAGGATGCTCGTTCTTACGGGTGGATATTTCATTTTTGGGAGGGACTTGTGAATCGCGTCGGGTCTCTTACGATCATAACGGTTACGTTTGTACGCGATTATTTTATGTTATACGATATTCCTGATTTGACATTTTAAAAAACGATTTAAATTATATTTAAAATATACACTTTTTTTTTTCTTTTAAGTACCGCTGTAATTCTTTTTACTTGTAAACTTACACAAGCACTTTCGCCGTGGCCGCGGCTTTTTTAGGTTTTTTGTTGAAGTAAATGGAATAAACGAAATAAAAATTAGAGACAATATTTATTTTCTCGATCGCTTCGTTAAAACCGAATCGCTATTACCGATATATCGCAGTACCGAACTAGCAGTGCGATTTCAAAGTAATCTACAACTTTAAACTTATCTATAATTTTTCTATTGTATCATCCTTATCAAAATTCAATCGCTTGTTTATAATATCTTTATTATTACTATTTTTAATTATATGTAATTTTTCCGACGCCGTTATTTTATATTTATCGTAATTTACTTTTAGTATTTATGTATTATCGGTTTCGTCAAACATGTCTATTTCTTTTTTATATTTGATAAAATTTTACTTTGCCGCAGGACAGACGATAAAGCTCTGATCTCGGTGAAAAATTTCAGTTTAGCAAAATTAAAAATATTTAACGGAAAATTTTTAAATCTCTAATTTTTAACTTTCGTAACTTTTTTGTTTGCTTGAATAGAAAACAACCGACCGAATAGGCGATCGTGCTGAAACATCGACAAAAAAAATCAAACTCGGTATATTCCGCAAGCTCTAATCTTCTGCCCCTTTTCACATCTACGGGTGAAGGGTGCACTGCGAAGACATACGTTGCAGGCTTGTGCTTGTTTCTAAGTATGTGAAACGTCACGGCGCTGTTTGTATCGTTCTCTTGGGTCATTCCCTTACGCCCCTTAACTCAGAGAACCGAGTATTTTATAGCGAATAATCGGACGTATATTCTCAACAATTATATTCGTTTAAATCGATTAAGACTTTCACTGAAAAATGTAGTAGAAGCTGTAGTTAGAATTCTATGCTGTTACTAAAATATTAGAAACTTAGATTAAACTTAAACTTGAACCCGAATCGTCATCCTTTTTTTTGTCGCATAAAACAAAACGACAACCCTGTCAAAATAAAACCCTAGTTTTTAATACTTTAATCGATAAATTTTATCGATAACCTTTTTTTATAAGTTATAATTACCGATATCTATAAGCTGAAATCTTTTCATAACTGTAGGATAAGGACGGGTTCCCGGCAAAAGTCTATCTCTAGTTACACGTTGATAGAAACGGTTCGTGAACAACAACAAATGACGTTTAACTGTGTCAGAAAAAAGTCTTTGGAATCTGAAAAATCTCTTTAATCCCGCGATGAAAATATCAGATGCGTTTGTGTTATTGATTTCTTCAGATTAACTAACCGTTCGTTTTAATTTATTGTTCATTTTAGGGTGTGAAATACAAAGCTAGCATACCGGTAATTAATGGCTTACAGACAATGTATTACAGACATGTAGTACACTCAATTTGTATTTTTATTTGAAAATCCTTACCTATCGATTGATATTTTTTCCATATGTTAGGGACGATGAGGGAAGCTTAAGTCCAGATTTTTAACATTCCCCTCCCATAGATTTTTGAAAAACTCAAAAAGTTTTTGCAATGCGTTTTTCTCTGAATCTATGCATTTTAGAGAAAAGTTTTTCAAACAAAAAAATGTAGAGGACATTGTCCTCTACAATTAATGTGTTTGAAGTTACGCCGCATAATTTCAAATTGAAATACTAGGTGGCGCTGAAGTTGTAAAAACGTGTTTTTTCGGGTTTTTTCACCGGAAAAAATTGTTTTTCGTCTGTATTGCATTTGGAAAAGTTGTAATCTCAAAAAAACAGACGACTTTTATTTTAACAATTTTCTTTTATGACTTACCGATTTGGAGCTGTAGCTTGTTAAAGTGTGAAAATGTTGTGAATCGGGCACGTGTTCGAAACTGGTCTAGTCGTTTACAACATTTTTTACAACTTCAGCGCCACCTAGTATTTCAATTTCAATGAAATGGATTGTACTAATGTACTAATGGATTTTATTCAGGTTACTTTGCCTCAAAAAGGTCTGTTATGTCTTTTGTACGCTTTTTCACTTGTTTTGTCTTGTAATTTGTAAAATAGCCGAGTATCTTCCGGCTAGCGATAGATTTTATTAACCTGTTCTTACTCTGAAATATGCGATATTAAATTTGCCTTTGTTTATTTTTATTTTCCCTTCGATTAGATATCATCGTTATTCTCATCTCATTCACGGTTAATAATTTCTCTCGGTCGGATTTTCGTTCCGTAATTTGTCTGTGTTTGTTGAAATCTACGATCGATTTCAGTTTCATTTAATCCCGTTGACTTCTCATCTATCGCGATCAAATCGTTTATGTTTTTGTTGTCGGTGAAATATTAACTAGCTTTTATTTGTTCGGAGCATAACTTTTTCATTATGAAACGGTAATCATAAAGGCTGTTTGTTTGAATTACCGAGTGTTCAGATTATCATGACCATCTGCATTTAGATTATGGAAATACCGATTTTATATAAAAAAATATAGTTGATTTTCAGAAAAAATTCATAGTCGATTAAATCGACTGTTTGCAACGGGCGGCCAAACACTATTGTTATTTTTCATAGGTTCCAAAATTCATTTAACTATAAAACTAAGACACTAAACGATTATCAACATGTTATTTCTCTGATTATTTTATTGTGTTACGATGCAATTGAATGAATTACGGCTATGTTTGCAGGTGAAGAGGCTAAGAATCCTCAAAAGAATATACCGTTGTCTATAGTAATGTGTTTGGTGATCATCTTTTTATCGTATTTTGGTATCGCATCTGTTTTGACGTTGATGTATCCTTATTATTTACAGGTAAACAATATTAATTATTTAAATTACCGCTTTAATTATAACATTTACTATTAAGACGATGTGATAACATGTTCCGTTGTTTCTGACGCGCTTGGTTTTGTCATTAATGAACCCATTAATGGAACTCAGAATCGTTTACTTTTTTATCGCGCTTTTCTGTGTAGTAAAATACACCGAAATGCGAACGGATAAATATGTTACTTCGTTTTGTTTTCGTTGCGTTTTATTTAAAATTTAGTCTTAGTAGAATCTCTATAGCCGTAAAGTATCTTGTAATCCGCACGAATGTATATATAGACGTTCACCTGAAGTTATTTTTATTTATCAGATGCTACCGCTAACAGTAATAAAATCCTTAGCATTATAAGGCATTTACGGTTATAATCGGTAGCGCCCGGTACATTTCCTTTTCTTTCTATTATTAACCGTATATACACAGCGTGATCGATGAAGAAGGTAAGAAATCTTCAGGGCGCGTTCTACTGATGAAAACAAACAAAGAAGAAAGTTAATATAAACATAGGTTTGGAAAAGCTTCATTAGCAAGCGTCGGGAGATCTATCGGAAGATGTTCCTCTGATAACAAGAAAGCAGATTATTTTCCAGAACGACGGGGTAACTCCATTCTTTTCTCTAGCAGTTAAATGCTACCGCTTAAATGCATCTTCTTTAAACCAACGGATTGGACATAGCGGATCTATCAAGTAGCCTCCAAGGTCGCCTGACTTAGCACCTCTTGATTACTACCTGTGGGACCGCTTAAAATCATTAGTACATTAACAACAGTGTAATACAAGAGAAAATTAGTTATTACGATTCTCAATAGCGGTACGACTGATACAAAACAACCTTGTTGAAATATGGAAAGCATATACATTGATTGCCGGGCAGTGCAAACTGCCCGGCCTATTTTCCACTGTGGTGGAGGACTTTTCAACAGTAAATGGTTTAATTTTTTTTAGTCTGTTTTATTATTTGCGTTTATATTTGTTATTTTCCAAACTCTTTGATTCTTTTTTTTTGTTATATTGTACATTTTGTTTCGTTTGATTCCTGCTTAAAATTTGCCGCATTTCATTTTGATATGTTTTGTTTTTATTAAACATCAGAATTCTTACATTTGTATTTAGTTTTTATGAAGTTTATTCGTACCGTTTTATTCGGAATTAAATTTTCTGCGGGTTCTATTTAAAACTTTTACGCGTTTATTACCCGTTTAACAAGGTTATTTTACGGCAAACATTAAAGTGTCTTTTCTATCCCCAACATTTTGTATTTTATTCAGATTTCTCCAAAATTACTAAAAATATAGTTCCGGTACATATGTTTTTCATAAAAAGTTCCGGTATGTAATTTTTCAGGTCGGATTTTATATAAACCATTAAATTCGGGTCCCAAGAATTACAGTCTAGTTTAACAGTGCAGAAATCAGTGCGAAATCTTTTGCCAGTGAGATTTGCTAACAAAGTGTTTCCAAATCTACGTTTATATGAGCTTTCTTCTTTATTTTCATCGATAGAATACGTCATGAAAGTTTGTTACGTTCTTAATTAATCGCTCTGTATATTACTGAACAACGGTTAGCGTATTATCAGATAAAAATATACACGACTAAACTAATATAATTCTATCTTCTTATGAGCGGTAAGCATCGATCGGTATCGAAAATTACAAAAACGATATCAAAATAATTTAGTTCGTTTTAATGCGATTAACAATATAGATCGGGTCGCTAAATCTTCAAAGACGCTGTATCGGGCATTAATTTGTGTGCGCTTTCTTATGACGGTGATTAATAACGGTTTTAATAATAAACAAAGTCCAGAAGTTATGGAGTCTGATCTGCGATTTAAATTCTGATGAAAAATGACAGTTGCTGAAATTCACATGAAGCAACAGTCAGCGACAGTTTCACGGGAGTACATTAATAAGAGCAGACAAAATAAGGAAGAAGCGACGTATTTTTAATGTAAAGCAATATATCCGATGATTTTGATGAAAAAAGGAGCAGGAGGCCGAGCGTTCAATATAATGACTGTACTGAAATAGTGCAAAAATTCAAGAAAATTAATTCTTCACTTTCAACGTTCTTGTCGTGGAATTTCCAGACTTGTAGAAAGAAAAACTAGGAAGTCGTAAACCGTGTACAATACAAGGTTGCTCCCAAAAATATCGTCTGATATGCGTAAATGCTGTGCTGTGATACTGGAAAATATATAAAAGCATTTCATCGCCAAGACATGTTTAAGTTAAATTATAATTTTCTTACCGGAGTAGAATAATATTTTACATAATTCATTAGCTGAATGAATTACTTTCGTGTAATTACTTATTTAATTTCTCACTTTAAACGGTTATTTCGCTTACAAATTCATATTCTTTGTTTAATTTTTATCTCTGTTAAGAAAAGTCTATTCTGGGAATGCCGATTGCATATTCATATTATAAAATAATTATACTATAAATAGAGTCTTTCCAATCTTTTTTTAAGATGTCAAAGGACTTTTTCTGTGTGGAGTTTCTAAATGTTCATACTTCTTCCTCTCACTTCTCTTGCTAAACGAATGCAATCATATCAGAGCAGCTGCTTACGTCGATTAAAATCATACCTTTTCAACAACCGTGGTAGTTGAATTGCCATATTTTGATAAAAATAAACATGTAAAATGTGTATTCTCCCTTCAAGATGTGGAACGTGAAATGCCGGCTATGTAGTGTCTTCAGTCATTTGCTTTTCTTATTTATTATATTGATCATCTGCCTTAGAATCGAACCGTTCATTTATACTCTTTGCAGATGACTCATCTTATATCTCGCTTATATCTGAAGATAATTGTTTAAAAGGACTTGAAAATTCTGTTAGCGGTTTAAAAGATTATTCGCCGAATGGATTGTAACCGCCTAACTTTAAATACGTATAAAACCAGCAGAAAATGAAATACTTGTGTTTATTAATTTCTTGATAAAATAAATAAAAATTATCATGTAGCATCAGTGAATATTATCATATTATGAGAAACAAGAGGAGGTTTTCAAAGTGTTAAATGCTGTGACTCCTCTTATAATAAAGCAGAAAATGTTTAAATGAAAAGAGATTGTGGTGCGGACCGATAATATTTTGTCTTTGATGTAGCCGGTTATAATGCGACAACCGTTAGATATTAAATATATTAATTAAAAATATTATCCTGCACCTTCCTCTTCTAGAGGTGCATTCTAGTATTTTTCAGTAGGATAGCTTTGGTTCATTATACGTATCTATAAGACTGGTCGTTTAAGTATTTAACCTTTGAAAAATCACCGGATTTAACTATTTGTGCTTTTTTAATGGGAAATTTGAAGGAATATGTGTATTCTCACGGCCTAAATGTTAAATCTAATGAAGTTACTCTTTGAAAGATCTTTTAGTATTATAATTTATAAATTACAGTAGAATAACGGCAAACATATTTATTTATTTTTTGTTTGTTTTGTTTTTTAAGAATGCAGATGCACCTTTGCCGTATGTTTTTGATGAGGTTGGTATGCCTGCAGTCAAACTCTTAGTTAATTGTGGAGCCATTTTTGCTCTCTGCACGAGGTAATGTCACTTAATACGGTAGCAAAGCTACATAGCTGTTATTGTTGAACATAATAAATTATAATTTCAAATGCGTCAACCGTGCACTAATATTATTTAATATTAAAGTTTTTTTTGTAGTTTATTAGGTCTTTTGGTCTTTTACCCTATATAGATACACTATATCTTAGTAGTTTATATCAATTCTATACACAGAGTGTCCAGGGAGAGGTTGGTCAAACTTATGGGGTTAATTCAGAACATTAGTATAAATAAAAATGGTCATGCGGATAATTATGCCGTCTTGAGAATTTTGTGCTTGTTTTCACTTTAATAATCGAATTAAAAATAATTTCTCTTATTAGTAATTATTTGTATTATTAACAATTCAAAGAAAAGAAACAATAACGTCGATCTAATTTTTGCAGTCCGGTTAAATAATTTTGGCTGTACCAAATAATCTGTTTATCTACCGATTTAAAAAATTAGATGTCATTTTGTTTCCGATAAAGGGCTTAACTTTATCTCGTAAAACTAATAATTATGGAGCTATTAACGATTATAAAAATTTTAATGGCCACCATTTTGGAATTTTTAAAGGTAATATTTTCAAACTTAATATTTTATAGATGTCATCGGGTATATATCAAATTCCATTAAAATATCTCAAACTTTCTTAAGATAAAAATTTTTTATTGAAAAGCACAGATGGTAGACAGAGGGAGAAATGAGATAAGGCATTTCCCTCATTAATTTTACCGTTTATTTTCATGTCCCAAATCAGTCCCTTAAGTTTGACCAACATCTCCTGGGATACTCTGTATGTGTAAGCGTAGGCGTAAACTGAAACTGAATTGTAAACAAATCATTCACAATGCTAACTGTTCTGTCCCGTTACTAATCGAAATATAATTAATTATATCTTTCATTCATCTGCGATTGAAACTATACAAAGTCTCAATTTATTCACGCTTCTTATATTCAGTAAATGATTTGATGGAAATTTAAGCAAATTATCTGTTAAAAATTTAGTGTTAATTGTATATTAGTAGAAAACTATGTTTCTTCTTACAAATTTTTTTATTTTGTTTTTGTCCTAATTGTTGACGATAAAAATTATGTAAAATTATCAGTTTTTTAAATAATTGAATAAAATTTATTCTACGTAGAATTTTTAAAACTTGTATCTGCAGTTGCTACTAGAGCCGTTTTCAATGACTGGTTATGCTATCAGCCTGTTATCTGGTGGTTGTTTTTTGAGTCAAGCAGACAAGTACTTAGAATGTGGTTAAAAAAGTATGTTGAATTTGAAACGTCTATTAAGTATAGTGTTATTAGACTTGTTCTTTTTTTTTTGTCTTCAGTCATTTGACTGGTTTGATGCAGCTCTCCAAGATTCCCTATCTAGTGCTAGTCGTTTCATTTCAGTATACCTTCTACATCCTACATCCCTAACAATCTGTTTTACATATTCCAAACGTGGCCTGCCTACACAATTTTTTCCTTCTACCTGTCCTTCCAATATTAAAGCGACTATTCCAGGATGCCTTAGTATGTGGCCTATAAGTCTGTCTCTTCTTTTAACTATATTTTTCCAAACGCTTCTTTCTTCATCTATTTGCCGCAATACCTCTTCATTTGTCACTTTATCCACCCATCTGATTTTTAACATTCTCCTATAGCACCGCATTTCAAAAGCTTCTAATCTTTTCTTCTCAGATACTCCGATCGTCCAAGTTTCACTTCCATATAAAGCGACACTCCAAACATACATTTTCAAAAATCTTTTCCTGACATTTAAATTAATTTTTGATGTAAACATGTAAATTATAATTGTATATTAAGATTATGTTTTTTTTTTTTTTAATGTACAGATTTAACTGAAATTATTAACGTTTGTTGATTTTTAATTTGTATCCAAGAAATGGTCGGTAAATATTAACTCTATGTTACTATTGAAGTTTTCTAAGTGTTCATTGTATTTTTGTTTAAAGCTGAGTCCCATTTTACTAATGTAGATCAATATTTGGTCGATGATTTGGTTTGTTTTTATTTCTAAAAAACTCATTTTAATCAAGATTTTTTAACTATGCGCGCTATTTTCTCTGAGTCTTTGTTTCTTTGTATTAATTGCTGTAGTTTTTGTTGTTTTTATTTTTACGTATTTTGTATGAGAGTTGTTCTGATATACTGTTATATCCATTTGCGAGTACCAAGTATGTCATAGTGTTGAGTTCTGCTATGCGATCGTATATAACATAGGCGTGTCAATTAATCATACTTTTAAAAGCGTATGTTTTCTAGAGTAGATGGTTTGTGAATGTATAGAATGATTTTTTATTTATTTTGAGTGTGTTTTTGAGAAGATGACGTCAGAAAATTTATTTGTTTACTGTATTTGTATTCCGCTATAAAGTACACTGTATGATGTATTTTACTGAATACAACAATTTCAATTGTCGAAGATGACTGCAAGAGCAACCGAAAATGTTATAATAAAAGTTTCAAAAACTGTGCGTTTAATAATAAATTTGGTTCAGTTTGTATTTTAAGAAACTGATAGTCTATTTCTTTCAGATTATTATACTAGTCGCTCCTAGTATGTTATGTATTTGAACCGTTTGACTAGGTTTGTTTTTGTTAACTCATTTTTTATACCCAAGTCTATATACAGTTACTTTTTATACGCATAATAAGCTGTAGGCGCTATATAAAAGTATGTATATATGTATACATATATAGTACTCTTGCAATGTATTCATTCAATTTATAAATAAATACGGTTCAATCCGAGAAACAGCAACTACTGAGCTCTTTTTACATAGGTTAAATTATATAGTTAGTCTAATAAAAAGTAAAGTTAAAAAAAAAATCATTTAGTTTTTTCAGTAGCTTTCCTCATTTGTAAGCAACTGCAGCCAAGTAATTAACAGAATGTTTAGGTTTAATGTTTTAATGTTTAGGTTTTAATGCTTTAATGTTAACGGTTTTAATGTTTTTAATGTTTATCATTAATTTAGCGGTTAATGGTTTAATAAATTGCTGGATTATGTTCTCTACAATTAGCGGGATTATTTTAAATTATATATTGATGATCCATTTTGTAAATATGCCCCTTTTGAGTTTATTTGAAGGGTGACATTAAAAAAATATAAGAAAACCAATTTCTATAGAAAAGAATATTAGAAGCGCTTTAGTTCTGTATTTTTAAAGCACAGCCAAACTTTTAAAAAATTCTCGCTTCCAGCCCCCGAGCGATATTAATTCCTTAAAAAATCAAGAATTAATTTTTAAAATGTTAGTCTACTTCCTGAATAAATACAGTTTTAACATTATCAGTGTAATAGAAAATCCCCTCCTTCCAATATTTTTATCTGATTTGAATGAAGGAAAACTCTTGAAATATGATGAGCGCACTGGGCTCTGCAGTTATTCCTTTTTTTTTGCAACTCATTTTTTGTCTAACCGTGTACTTTATTTGCCACTGTTATTTAGATAATTGATCGTGTCTCTCTTTTATTAGCCGTGACCAATAAACATTACAGGTGACCTTATGCGAGATACAAATCATTCTTGAAACCGGCATAACCATTCTCAAGATAATAAGATCCAGCGCCAGCCTTATTGAGGAAGTGAGGATTGAAGTGGTTTCTGACTGCATTCTTCTCTGAGCCGAACGTTGGTATGTCGAGCTCACTGAAATGCATCAAGTTTTTAGATCAACAAGTGTCATCACTATGTCACAGGAACTACATAGTAAACACATTATTCCAAGTAAAAGCAACTTTTACAGATTTCTCTTTTATTTCAAGCTGTTTATATGCATCACAGCCAAACGAATAACTGAGACAGATATTGTAAAGTAATAAACTAATTTATCTTTTCTGTCGAGGAATAAAGAATTCTCTACACTTTGACAATTCACTAGGAAAATCATTTGTAGATGTGTTTTATTTGGACCATACAATTATGTTGTATACAGTTTTTCTGTATTTAATTAATAACTTATTTGTGTGTTGTTTTTACAGTTTATTGGGAGCAATGTTTCCATTGCCAAGAGTATTATATGCGATGTCTCATGATGGTTTGTTATATGAGTTCATGTCTAGAATTCATCCGGTAACAAAGACTCCTGTCCTGTCGACTTTACTATCTGGAATATTTGCAGGTTGATTTGTAGTATAGATTGATTGATTGATGAATGTTCATTCACCGATTACTATTTGTAATAGCTGATGCACTGCTGTTAATCATTTGTAGTTTTGCACAAAACTTGGCTGTGGTTATTGGTTTGCATGAATTTTCTTCACAATTTAAGATGCTATTCATGTAATTCATAATTCTAGTATTTATGTGTATATTATTTGCTGCTGCATTCAATTTGCTTTTTTATTACGTTTCTTCAATAACAGTTTTTTTTTACATATGTGTGTATATATTTGTTTTTATTTTGTAAAAAAATTGTTTATTTTGAATCTCTTGTATAAATTAACTTAAAAGGTTATAGTCGTTTGACAAATATTTAGTTTGATTCACGCATACTAACTTAAAACTAATGTTCAATGTTTATATTTTGCAATTCACAGTGACAATTTTTAGTGTAAAAGACTCTTTTTCAGTTCTACAGTGCCTTTCCCATTTAAAAACAGTGATATAATTTCCCTCCCAGTTTAATGCTATATTTAGGAAAATACAAAATTTGGTTAAAAAATTCCTTAAAAAATAAAAATTTTTAAGGGAATATAAATTTAATGTTCTGTTACATAACTAATCGATTTAATTAAAGTGTTCATTTAAAATAATAACAACTGATTCCTTATCTTTCGATGTTGAATCATAGTTTAATAAAATTTCTATAATGCCGGTAAGAAAATTAACGTAGTCTAGAAAAAAATATCTGTAGCCTCAAAGATTGAAAGGATCTGTAGTCGACTTAAAAAACATGTCACGGTAAAGTATTTTTAACTATCCATGACGTGGGGTTCAGCAACCGATACAACCTTAAAATAATAACTGAAATATTTATTCTTTACCTTTTCTTAAAAATTTTAGCTCATGAACTTTGGGTATCTGTAGCAGCGTTAAAGGATGTACATGAAAACTTTTACATACAAATCACAGTCTGACAAGTGTAAGAATCTATCGGGTGCTTTAAGAAATTTAAATCCTCCCTCATACTAGATCCTTTATGTTGATGACATCGCAATGATTTCAGATCTTTACTAACTTGCAAAGATTTTTGGATCAGTGGTGACATGTACTTGAGGCAAACCCATGTCACCTAAGTGTGAAATTAGTCAATAACATTTTTAATCGATCTTGCTTTTAAGATCTGTTAGATATTTTGTGTGATGTCCAATAATATTTGAATCTAAATGCTGAACCGTCAATAATTTATAAACAAAGGTTACTTGCAAACAAAATATAATGGTATCAGCCCCTTTAAGAAATTAAAAGAAAATAGAGTGCAGAGGTATAATTACATAAAGTGAATTGATGAAGATCTTGTAATTAAGTGAATTCTCAGGTCCTGGACAAAATGATAAGCTTTCTCAATATATTTTGGTGGGTAGATTGTCCTCCATCACCACCACTACTTTTACTTATTCCTGATTTATTCTTCCTCATTTTTTGTGCTCTTGATGCAAGTTTGATTTACCTGGGTTCTGTTTTTCATGCTAGGGATATGCTGAGTAGATAGACCTAAAGAGCCTATATACTGTTGTTATCCGATATGGAAGCTACCTATCAATTAACTCAGTGGACTCTATTCTTTGTTCGGTGGCTGCATAATAAACCTAATAGCTGAAGTATTTACTGGGCCCACACTCTTCTAAAAAAGAGAATACTTTCTCGATAGGACGAGCCTTCTTTTTTGAGAGGAAGTGAGGAAAAATTTGAAATTTTTTAAATAATATTAAAAAATTATCAGATAACCTGAAAGTTGGCTCAAAACAAAAGTAACGGTTATCGCATCAAATTCCAACTCTTTAATTAATGAGAAGAAAGGAAAGACAAAGAAGAAAGATTATTATTTTGTTAGGGTAACCCATCTTCATGTAATTGTGAATTTGTAAGTCTTAAGAACTTCATTCGTGATAGAAATTACAATTCTTTTTCTTTTAGAGAAAATAATTATTTGTAATTTTGTTTTCTAGTAAAATTTATAAAAATTTAGAAATATTTGTAAAACATAGAAAAAAATTCCAAATTTTTCTGACTGTTTCTAGTTACCTGAATCGTAAATTAATGATTTACAGTAATGAAAAAAATTTACGAAAAACCTGCTCGATTTTAATTCTGAATTTCTACAAAATTTTGCGTCAAAAAGATTGATTTAATATAAGAGATTTATTCTTCATAATTTTCATAAATGAGGTGAGATATCTAGTGAAGAAAATCTCTGAATAATCTGAAACTTTTCTTTTCTCAGAGTTCAATTTTTTTTAGAACTTAGTATATTGCACTTTTTTCAGTTTTTCTTTTACAACTTTACTAGAATTATTTTCAGTTTAGATATATATGTTATTTTTTTATTCAAAAATAGTAATTTATGTAATTAAATTACAATTTCAGATATTTTATTTTGTTTTGCTAAAAGTATGTATTTTCTGATTCCAAAATTGTTAACACTATTGTTGCCAAGGACATTGGTCTATTTTACAACAACATTAATAACATCATTTTTAGTTCAGCATGTTGAGTAGAAATAGGCACAACTGTGCTTCATTATTATTGTTACATACAAGAATATGTATGAAAAAAAATACCTATTTTCGTACATATACATGAATTTGATTAACTAGTTAAATCGACTCGGTATTCCTTTAGCGTTGGTTTCTTTCAGTTAGCATTAAGGGAACTTCCAGTCAAAATTCTGAAAGAAGTTTTAGATCTTATTCTGTTAGTCCCTTAAAATCTTTTAGGATACATTCTGATTGAGTAAGTCAAAAAAAAAAATTCTGACAGAGCTGAAAGAGCTATTTCAAGAGGTTCAATTATTTTTACCAACTTTTCAAAGAAAAGTACAGAGCTACTTTTAGTGGCTTGGAGGTATCGGGCGGTTAAATAGAATTTTCTTTATGTTTTGAGGTACAAGGATTACAAAAATACCATTTACGTATAAAATTATGCGACTCAAAAACCTCCAAAAGTACATGATCAATTTCATTGAAATTTAGATATGCTGTAGTATCGAAGTTGCGCGTATGAAATTTTGATGAAGATCGGTCGAGTCGTTCTTCAGTTATACTCAATTAAGGTTGAAGACAGGCCCCGATTTAAGACTGTTTTTTGACATCATAACTTCAATTTGAGCTTATGTTATGTATTTTTCATTCGCGTTTATGCAGTGAGTTGGCGATGAGTGAGTTTCAACTCGATGCTTAAGTGTAAGTTCTACTGGTTTTAATTATTTCATGAAATTACTGCTGTAATAATTAATTTTCTTATAAACAGAAAATATTCTATCCTTAAGGTGAACTATGTGTAAATCGGTGATGTGTTTTTTATCTAAAAGTATACAATTTATAAACTACCGGTATACCGTTTAGAAAGGACTATAATTCAATGACATCAGTTCATTTACAAGTTTTTTAAAACTTATTTCTGTGTCTTAATACGATTTACGAATGAATACATACAACTTTGATAATCGGGTTTTTTGAACCGATTCAAATTTTTAAGAAACACAAAGATATAATGAAGTAAATCAAATTTACAAACACATAAATTTTTCGTTAAAAAAAATAAATTTATTTAATTTGATATCGACTTTAAGAAGGCAAAATTTAAAACATACCTTTTAATATATTTTTGAGTTTTATTTTTTAAATACCTAAGTTGTACTCACAAACGGCATACTTGTACTAGATAACTTATGTCGTTCAACGTACGGGCTTACATCATCTTAATAGTGCCATCATTCAAGTGTTTCTCTTCATTGCAAGAGCGATGAAGAGAAACCCTTCCGACCTGGTTTTGTGTGGAAGGGTTAGGAGGCTTGACTTGACCTGATAAACATCCTTGCTCTGTATCTACCTTTTTTTTTCAATCACCAGATAGGAAAAAATTCCTGGACAGGCCTAAAACATGAGGCATTCCTGACCGACCTGCATAAGTCGGAAATATAGGTTCTCGCATTGTTAGCACAGGTTTATGAACATTAACTGAAACTTTCAGAACAACAGTGAGAACAATAGAGCAAAAGTTAAGAAGGAAAGGGAGCATAGTGAGAAGAGATGATTTATCTGCAGAGGGACTATGAAATAAGATACAAGCCTACACTAAGTGTTTTAAGGATGGGATTATGACTTTCAACACAGAATTTTCCTATATTAGTAATGGTAAAATACGTTCTTTGCTTAATAACAACATTCAGATGGGCGCTGAAATTAATTACCTCCCTGCTTCCTATACCCTAGTCACCAAGAAACAATAGATGAAACTGTTATAGTGTTTGTAAGGTAGTATAATCTAGAAAAAAATTATGAAAATGTAAATATAATAGAATTTGCATGTGTTTTAGTATTAGTGTTATAATCTGTCAGTAGTCTGATAAACGTTCTGGATTTTTTTTGTTTTTACTTTTTGTCTGTATCATTATCAGAATTTCTCTGTCAAGCCAATTAAGTAAATCTATCTTAGTATTTAATTTAGGTAAATTTTTATTATGATTAACCATATAAATTATTAAAATAATTCTGATCAAAGTAACAATTAATCTTTTCTTCGTGACACGTATCAAACCAAATTTTCATCGGTAAATATGTTTGATACATGTTTCTGTGACATGATGGTTGTATTATATTATGTCAGTTCATCAGGCGATTGACAGAGTTAAGCATGTTGGTTGTTGGATGTGTTTCAGTTTATTGGGTTCAATGTTTCCGTTGACAAGGCTGCTGTATGCTATGGCACATGATGGTTTATTATTCAAGTCGTTTGCCTCGATCAATACTAAAACAAGAACGCCAATATTTGCTACATGTATTGGTGGGCTTGTAGGAGGTCTGTTATTGCAGTTGTAATAATATACATAATAAATTATAATATAGTATTATAATACCAGATGTCGATGTTAAACGTGTTAATTCACGTTTAACTATATTAGTTGAGTAGTTGTCTGTACACCTTGTACGCTTGTTCATTTAAATGTTAGTAAAAAAATTAAAACCGACAGAAGAGCAGAGTCCTGGGTAAGACTGTAAATTGCATCTGATACATCTAGAATATCATTGACGCATCTGGAATATCGCGTGGAGTATTTCGGAATGAATGAAAAGTTATAGAAACTCAAAAGCTGTATCTCAATTAAAATGAATTCTCACTCTCTTAACTGATTAATTGATGGTCAGGTAGTTTATTAGACTTAAAGATAAATGAACTTTCTAATCCGAGTTAAAGTTTAATTTATTTCAAAACCGGTCTACAAATTTATCTTGAATTTAGTCTTCATTTTTGGACTTCTTGAAATGTTTGTAAAATTTATCGGTAGATGAAACGGTTTGAACATTTTGGAACAGAAATATATATATATAAGGTATTAGAACCCGTAAACCTTTTTTAACAGTTAAACAAAGAAAGTTGAAATATAACGATTGCTCCTCTTTAAAACAATCTATTTTTTGGTATCAGACGCTAAACCCCAAGCAAATACAGAGTTCATATGGAGGGGAAACTCATGAAAGAATAGAACTGTGACTCTTTATATTAAAGCACATTGAAAACAAAAATATTGACGTGAGAAAACTTGAGACTATGACAGTCCTAACCAAAATGTCAGCCATTTAATATTTTTCATAGCAAGTTTCAAAAGTGGTCTACAGTAAACCTTATATAACTGCTTTAAAGAGTAACATTAAAAAAAATAATAGGTAATGCTCCAGCCTCAAAATGACCAATTTTTCTGTATGAGAACACTATTTGGAATATACTGTTTGTTATTACAATATATAGAATCTTTTACGCTTTTGTTCTCTGCATTCCATTTTTCAAATTTGTACGTCGTTATAAATATTAGAATTAGATTTGTTATTAATTACACATTAAACTATACATAATTATTCAAATCACCATTAATTTTTTTTTTAATTTTGACCGCTTTTATTTATGTATTTGCCAATACTGATTTGACATGTGCGCATTACTAAAAATTGCAGTATACTATTTAATCAACATAATCTGTGTAATTATGTTACATAAACGTGCCATGAAACTAGTGTTGTATTTTAATCAAGAAATTTCATAGGTTGAACTAAGTCTATCGCCCCAGTAGATCTACCTTAAAGATATCAGTTTAAAAATAATGTAGATAATGAATTCTGTCTTGGAGAATGATTTTACAATTCATTTCAAACTGTAATCATTTTTCGAAAGTATTTTCATTCACCTGTTTTTTTTTTTATCGTTGGAACGGTTAAAGAATAATTAAGAATACTAATTTTCAAAATTAGTACAGTATGAAACCTAAACATTTCAACATCATTATTCTGAAAAGTATAAAACTTATATCATTAATTTAAAGATATTTGATAATCAATAACACCGACAGAAAACCTTACTACATCTCTAAAGGGGAGACGAAGAAAGAAAGATGGAAGCAGCGTATTAGATCTGCCAATATTCTATGATAAAGCACTATCATCAGTGACAATATAAGACATATGAAACCAGAAGCATTATATACTATAGAATGTTTACAAAAAAGAAAAGTTGGCGATGGAGATGATTGAAAAAAGAAAGGGAAATTTTGAGGAAGATTTTAAACCGATTAGAGTAAATGAAGATTATAAATTAAAATTAAATGGAGTGACTGGAGATCTATTCAAGAAAATCGGAAGAATGTCAATATCATTCAAGAGAAGAAGGTTAATAGTCTATAGTCACATTAAAAGAATGAATAAAGATAGATAAGCGAAGAAGTTAGCGAACTATTTTGAAAAGTAGAATACGACAACAAACTGGTTTAAAGATGTTATGGAAGACACGGAAGGAAAAAAAATCAAAATTGAAGATGGAAAAATAGAAGTGATTATAGAAATGTGATAAAAGGACTCTCAGGTTGAAGGAAAATCATCAAATCCAAATTTAAAATGGAGTGAAGAAAGAAAGAAAGTGCATGCAATTAATAATGGAAAGAAAGGAAAAATTGGAATGGAATGGAAAAAAAGAAGTCATAATTCAAGTACCCTTTCCCGTGACCCTATGAGAATTTAACGAATTAAGAAAAAAAGAAGAAAATCAAACTAGCATTATATCTGAAATGTTTTTTTCAAAATTTTGTTTTAGGTAGCAGGGGAAAAAGTGGTGTATTTAGGAATTGATTTTTTAGAAAGACTCTTTTTTATGTTTTAAAGAAGATCCATCAATCTTTAATATTTCTTTGATTCATACTTTGCTCTGTATTCTTTCCAAGCTATACATAAATTGTTTTTCCAATACATATATTGGAATAATTTCAGAAAGAAAGACTGTACATCTTTGTTTTTCTCTTTTCTGAATTAATGCTTGCTGCCTTCATTATTTCAATCTTAAATCAGTTTTCTTTAACATTTTTCATCCTTTTTTCTTTTTTTTCTTTTTTAATCGATACGAAAAATGTTGTGAACTCGAATACAAAAAGAGATAGATTGAGAATAATTAACTGTAAAACAAAAATATATTTTTTTTGTAATGCAAAAAAAAAGAAAAATTTATTTATATTTTATGTAAGAGATATTACAAAAAGTAATTTTAATATTAAAAATGTGTAATTTCTGAAACTGATACCAGAAGTTTTATACTTCTTATTAGATTTTGAGCTTGTCATATGTCTGGTCATCTTATCAAGGTGGTCATCAGGTGAGGGTTTAAAAAAAAAAAAATAAAAAGATTTGAATAAGTATTTAGTATTGAAGAGCTTATTAACAGAATAATTTTCAATAAAAGCTGCTGTTCTAATATGTTTAATCATTTATTCACAAGAAATTTTATTTAACAGTATTTCTAGACAGCTTCAATCATTGTATACTTAATTACTTCATTATTAAGTACCTGACAAAGATTTATTGACATAAAACACGAATCAGATTCTAAAAAACAAACGATTAACAATACGTAAGATAAAGACAAAGAATATTGTTATTACAAAGATAGAGACTATTGTTAATATTGTTTGATGACAGAGAATATTTTTATTAGTCTATAATTTATGTGCACGTTTAATGTGTGTACATACTCTTTAATTGACAATTAAATACTCATTAATTTTACTCATTACAATACTCTAATTTTCTCTCTTTTCTTTTGTATTGTTTTTACTTTTGCTGTTTAATAATAAAAAATTTGTTTTATCCTGAAAATAAGTAGACAATTCCAAGAATAACTTCTGATAAGCTGGACAAAAAAAAATTATAAAGTGCTTTTGTGTAAAAATACCAACATAGTTATGCGGTTGTTACCAGCATTCAAACACTTGCTGAATGCTAATTTTTTCAGGTCCTCATTTGAGAACTATACCGCAGAGACCTAGCCAATTATAACATAATCATGAGCTCCTCATTTTCAAGCCATTGGATAGCCTTCATCTTGAAGAAATAGTGAAATCACTTTGCATCGACTTCAGCTTATGTGGATTTTGTAAAATATCAAATCGCTTGAACTTCTTAGTTTGTGCAAACTATGGTCTGCATTGCTAATGCAGAAAAACCTTCATGAATATCTTGCACGATTTGTTTTGGATTGATCTCTGATTCTAATTCCTTTTCGTTTCACAATAAACTAACAATATTTCAGTCCGAGTTACATTAATGCTATCAAAAAAATTTTGTTACCGTCACAAAACACTGTAGCCATCATTTTATAGTTAGATAATGCCTTGTTGAAGAGTGCACATCCTCTCTCAAGGTCTCAGCATCCAACAAGAATTTGACTCATATCTCACCCCCAATCATAATCATAATACTGTCAAGATGTTAATCTTTCTCTTTATTGCAGCGCTTGAGGAATTTCAAGGTTACGGTCGTGTTGTTTTAATAGTCACTTTGCACAGAACTTTATTAGAACCCAAATTGTTTCAAAATTTATATGAAAATTTAAAAATCATGAAATGATGCTTATCACACCTAATTTATTCAACGTTCGAAAGAGTTTATCAGACACAATTGTAACCATTTCTTTCCTTATGTTACTCATAATTGTGTCCCTTTCTAAACTTCTGGCATCAATTTCTCATAACAATAACAAATCTCATAACTCTTGTTAATTCATATTGTTGCCGTAGATGGTGAACATGATGATGTTGTGCCCTTTGACTTGCAAAAAATTAATCACACCGCCCAATTCATAGCTGCCGCAAATAATATAACAGGTTTCATATTTCTTCAACCATCGCTTTATTGGCACTGAAGGGAACAGGCAACAGATGGACATATAATGAAATTATAAATCACTTGTGGTTACTCTGCACATGCTGTGTCGCTATGTTGGTTTTTGGAGATATTATAAATCGATTTGATCGATTATAAACAGTTATAAATTGATTTCATAACGTTACCGTTATTTCGCGTAATGATTTATTCCCCTCCAAAACAGAAGAGATTGAATCCGCTTTGACAAAATTTTAAACCTATTGATCAATTTCATTTAAATCCACTCTTTCATAAAATTTTACAGTTTTGACAGATAACAAACCTGTTGAAGAGAAAATTCATTAAATATTTTTTAAGTTTAAATAGAGAAATGAAAATAGTGCGGTAGCGTGCCGGTAGAAGAATTTTTTTAATATAATCGGAAGCAAAGTTTGCTATAAGTTTTTGTAAAGGATTTAGATTATTATTGCTCTGAAGACAATAAACTATAAAAATCATTACACCTCTCTATTGAGTTGATAATTTTATTTATTTTAAAATCATTATAAAACTATGTAATCTTAATATATTATTTTTTCATTTCAGGTATAATGGCAGCTATATTTAATCTTGAACAATTAATTGATATGATGTCAATCGGAACATTGTTGGCGTACACTATTGTTGCCATATGTGTATTGGTACTGAGGTAAATAATAAAATTTATTGTAATTATCTGAGAAATCCATTTCATCAAGAAACGCTGTAGGGGGAAAATTTATGGTCTAATGTATGACAGCTATTTTAAGTCGACTCAGAACAAAATCAGATCTATTTTGTCAGTTATTTTCGTTTAGCCAAAAATTATAAAATGTATTGAAAAAAATTCTAAGGCTGCACATATTTTTGGGAATGAGAACACCATGTTAACATCCATGTTAACACATGGATTTTTTATTTCATCCAGTAATCCTTACTTCTTAAATCAGTGTATCCACTAAAAAACGGCTTGTTATATTTTCACTTTTTTGTTTTCTTTGTATTTTATGAGGTGTTATTAAATTGCACTATTGCACAGAGTTAATGTTATTCCAGATTATGATATGGCAAAAATAGACAAATGTTAAAAAACTGTTAGTTCATATTGTATTCCTTAGAAAGAATCCCTTCTAATCCTTAGAAAGATAAAGAAGTTAAATCAAAATCTTAACTTAAGACAAAGGACATAACTCAGGAAAAATGATGTTTGTTAAATTTTTTATTATTGTTCTCATAGATTATCAATTCCATTTTTATTTTTTACCACTCATAATCATTTTAAAGTTCAGGCGGTTTATCTAAAAATTAAATTACTCCCTTTGACAAAAATAATATCACTCGATTGACAAATTTTAAATAATACTACTAATTAATTGAATATGAATTTTTCAATTACATTTTAAATGCTCCTACCTCAAAATGTACAATTTTTTGGGTATAAGTGATATACTGGAGGGTACTTTGAAACTAATTTTGAAAAATATTAACCTGAGAATGGTAATGCACAACAGTGCTCTTAAAAACCCATCTAAGAATGGAAGGAGAGTAATAACTACAAACTCACCTTCACTACCTTCCTTTTTCTAATCAAGGAAAATATTAGTTGGCATTCCATGTTTCTTATTAGGTATAATTGAGTCCAATGAATCCTTTGACATCTATCAGACTACATATGGCCATTAACATTATTTTTCCATTATTAACGTTATTTAATGCTATTTTTTGTTATTTGTTTGGATTTTATAGTGATTTTTAGCGTTGTAAATATTAAAATTATATAAGTTATCGAGGATGATATACTGAACACTAGTTTGGAAATAAATGACGTGCTATCTCGACTAGAAAGGGATGACAATGAAGAACAAGAAAATGATTATGACGAGACGGTTGGTGAAGCAAAGGAAGAGGGTGCAGTTTCTGAATGTAATACAGAGATACTGAAGCTGACGATACTGACATCGACTTTGACTCTAATCCCTCCGATGAAAAAAGAACCGATTTTCAAAGTAGAGCAACAAATATAGTACTTCCAAATTACCATGAGAGTGACAGTGAAAGTGACATCCAGCCGATTGAAACTGAACAGGCCTCCCATCCAAATATTATAAAGCTCCCAAGAACCAATCTGAGAGGTAAAAACCATCCTAAATGATCAGCCAAACCTCCAGAGCCTTAATGAACACGCACACGTCTCGAAATGCGGTTCAGTTTACCCAGAAGCTCAAAAATGAAGCAACAAGAGTAACAAAACCGATAATAGCATTTATCTTATTTTTAAATGATAATATTTTCAACAGATATTATAATTTACGAACCGAGAACCATCAAGCGATCTCAAAGAAGATAAAACTGATGACAAGAAGGGCACTCACAAAGGAAATTTGTGTAAAATTTACAACACCGCATATTCAGGAAAGACAAAAGCTGACAAACCTATCCAGAAATCAGAAACGCAATATTGAAGATGATGTTGGTCCATCGACTTCTCGGCCAGAAAAGTTTTTTTTTTTTTTTTTATATCATTTTCATGTATTTTCCCTAGAGTAGTTTGGGAGATTACGCATTACCATCTATGTGTGAGGAAAGGATACCATTCCAGGGTTAAATGGACACCATCTTGGTTAGAGTTGTCATAACGTGAAGTTTTTACTTCAAATTTTTATGCGCAAAATTTTATTTATGCTTCAAATGTTTTTCATATTAAATGACTTTTCTCATTCCATTCAAAACTTTGAGTTGCCCTTCATGTAGGCATAGAATGTGTGAAAAATAGATTGTATAAAGGTAGGAGCATTTGTTAAATTCAGTTTTCTTTGTTAAACTGTTGAAAAGGTTTTTCAATTTTCATACTTCATTAACAGTCTCTCTCTCTTGTGTGTGTGTTTTTATATTAATATAGATTAACAACTTTTATGTATACATATATATTTTATAGATAATTATTTTTTTTTATCCTTTGATGTGCTCTGTCAAGATCTGCTCATGGCTTTCACTGATTTCTTTAGGTAAATGTTAAAGCATTGCCTTTTTGTTTTAAATGGAATATCAAACCTCTGGTTTTCTTATCGTATGCATTTTAAGAAGACTTTAGCAAAATTTTTATTGTTCTTCTGAGGGAAGCTTGTAAAGTTTATCGTTGTATGTGTATCTTTGGTATGGAATGGAATAGTGTGTTCTTTGGTGTGTTACTGTTAAAAAGTACATAATGTGCATGCATGGTGTTTGGTAAATATCGTAAGTATAGTTGCAACCTGGTATACAGAGAATGTATATCAACATTCAAAATTTGAGTTAATGCTTTTATTAATTGTTGTGCGATAGCTCTTTTAAAAGGCAGTTTTACTGTGAAGTTTTAAGTTGTCAGTTAAGATAGTTATACTATATATTTATATTGTCATAGTTAAGTGGACCGAGTGTAGAAGTATTTCTATTTGTGGTATGACAAATTTTTATCGAGTAACATTTGTTGTATTATTTTTCAGGTATAGAGATCCTAATCCTGCAATTTATGAACGTCCAATATTAGAACTACAAAACGGTATGAATAATGGTAACACCATTACAACAATCGGGACACTGAGTCAACTTTTTAATATGACTGGAATGAAGTATCCGAATTCAACCACTCAGGCTGTATCTGAGAGCACTATCAGTTTACTCAGTAAGTATAATTGGGCAGAGCCTGCCGGCCTCTGTGGCACGAGTGGTAGTATCTCGGCCTTTCACCTGGAGTTCTTGGGTTCAATTCCTGGCATTTTCACATGCTACAGATCATTTCATCTTATACTCTCATGCAATACCTAACCGTGGTCCTGGAGGTTAAAAAAAAAATTGGGCAGAGCAAGATAAAAGCAGGCGTAGCTGCTTGGCCCAACATTTTTGTAAAATCTCTGAAATTATTTGACCAAATAGTTTTAAAATTTTGTACATGTGTTCTGTACTATTCAGAGTGCACAATTCAATTCTGCATTTCTAGACATATTGTTCCCAGAATCATATTGACTATTGAAAATAATCAAAGAAAATAGGTTATTTGGGTTTTAAGGTCACCAATTACAATATTTTTTATCAAATTTCAAACCTTAAACTTTAAATACACAAATATCTTATTTTCAAACTGATTATTTTAAAAAAGTCAAGTCAATATGACTCTGGTATATATATATATATATATACAAATCAAATTAAATCAACATATATATATATATATGTTGATTCAATTTTTATAATCTATCAAACAATATCAAATGTATCCAGTTTATGTAAATGATGTGGGTAAACAAACCTTTCTTTTTCCTGTTTAGCCTCTGGTAACTACCGTTTATATAATTCTTTAGAGGATGAATGAGGATGATATGTATGAGTATAAATGAAGTGTAGTCTTCTACATTCTCAGTTCAACCATTCCTGAGATGTGTGGTTAATTGAAACCCAACCACCAAAGAACACCGGTATCTATGATCTAGTATTCAAATCCGTGTAAAAATAACTGGCTTTACTAGGACTTGAACAATATTGACTGTAACTCTCGACTTCCAAATCAGCTGATTTGGGAAGACGCATTAACCACTAGACCAACCCGGTGGGTTGGGTAAACAAACCTATGGAATATTTCAAAATTAGATATGAAATAGTAATCTGTTTTATAGTAATACAAATGAGAAAAGTTATATTAAAATAAAATGAGTTTAAAAGTTATTTAAAAAAGAGTTATTTAAAAAAAAAGAAATTCCAAAAATCATTGGAATTTGTGGTCTGGATGAATAGTGTGAATAATTATGTAAATCAATAAGCCTCGTAGACAAAGAGCAGGTAGTACTGTTAGTCGCTTAATGACAGATCAGAAATGAAGACATAAACAAAAAAATGTAGCAACAAAAAATGAGGAATATAACGAAGAAAAAATGTCGATATCATTATCTATGTTTAAAATAATATGGTATCTTGTGCAAAACAAAATTTTTATTTTGCATAAAACATTTTCTATAAAAGGACTTGCTAATGGATCTGTAGGAACAATAATTGATATAATCTATGATCCTGCTACTGAAAGTGAACATTGCAACTATCATATATCACATTGCATGCTTGTATATTTTGAAAAATACATAGGACCAAATCTCTTTTATAACTCTCTGCCTATTGAACAAATAGTAAAATCCTGAAAAAAATATTTCTTGTTCTTGTAAATAATTCCCATTAATGCCTGACTTTTGCAATTATTGTTCATATTTCTCAAAGAATAACTCTATATAAGGCGATTGTTAATATCTCAGTTGATGATTGATAATAAATGATATTTATAATAAAATTAAGAATTTTATGATCATTTTAATTCAAATTGAATACACAAAAAGCAAATAAATAAGAATTGCTGCCTCTCCCTGTTTTAGTTGTTTGGCCAATATGATAAGAGTGGTAGTGCAATCCATCAACTTGCTAAGTTTACACACCTACAAGTGAATTTAACCCTCTAACATCTGGAAAACCAAGGCAGCCTGCTGTTCCTAGGAGGGGAGCTGTTCCTTGGAGACTGTGGAAATGTACTAAGGGATAATCACGGGCTTTTCGTAATTTCAATCAAAGCCTACAACAGAATTGTTCTGTGCCTTCTGGAATGTGAGAGCTGTACTGTTCGAGTGTTTTGGTGTGCTAAACGGAAATCATAGCTGAATTATGTTGATACAATTTCTCAGACAACTCCATCATTTGTTGAATGGAGAAAAGTTCAGGCCATGTATGGATCAAGAGAATATTGCACCAAATTGGACTGGAAAACAATAGCATCCTGATCACCACACCGATTGATGTAGCAAACATGTTTAGAAATACATTTATGTCAGTTTCTCTTAAATTGTCATATTGTCCTCAGTTTATGAGGTATAAGTTGCAGATATGAAATATCCCATTTGTTATTAGAAACTTGCAAAATGAATTAAACCATCCTTTCCTTTTTGATGAGCTAAGGTGTGCCTTGGATAATTCTCATGACTCTTCCTCTGGAAATAGTAATATCAGGCTCAGTTTATTATCTCACCTCTCGGATACTGCACTACGACATCTTTTGTCTGTTTGCAATAAAATATTTTCTGACCAGGTTTTTCCAAATTCTTGGTCAGAAGTATTGGTGTTTCACATAGTGAAACCTAATAAAGATAAATCATCATCCTCAAGTTATCGTCCTATCTCCTTGGTCAGTACCCTGTGCAAGTAGGTGGAACAAATGGTAAACCATCGTCTAGTGTGTTACCTTCAGAGAAATGTCCTAATTGAGTCCAAACTTGTGCAACAGTGCTTAGAAACTTTGTTTCTAAGCACTGTTTGGAGTCAATTGGAAGACATACATGTCTTCCGTTTGCTTAGTCCATCGATTATGTTGCTGCCCTGGAATCTGTTATTTAAAACGCCTTCCTAATTCACCAATGCCTGGTTGCTGTGTTTTTCAATATGTAAAAGGCATATGTCACGGCTTGGAGGAAAGGAATCCTAAATACACTACCTGAATGGGGTATAAAAGGGAAACTCCTTGCATTTATTAGAGGTTTTCTCAATAGTCGGTCCTTTCGATTGTGTTGAATTTCGAAATTTTCACACTGGAAAATGGAATACCAAAGAGAAGTGTCCCAAGTGTTATCTTATTTACCGTAGCCGTAAATAGTATAACAAACTAGGTGCGAAAACTGTTAGGTATGTGTTCGTTATTTTTAGATGATTTTATAATTTACATTGCACCTAGAACTTTAACTACTGGCGAGAGGCTGCTTCAAACCCCAATAACCTGTTTAGAATCGTGGTAAAATGACTTGATTTATATTTTCATGGATTTACATTTTTACGGAGAAAACGAAATACATTTTCTTTTCTCGATTGAGGGAACATGATGACCGCGTGGTGAATCAGTTGAACTATTAACGCGGATTACATTTTTGGGATTGTGATTCTACCAACGACTGACGTGGGTAACAAATTTGTAGGACCTGAAAGTACAATGTTTAAAAATGCTGAGAGTTCTATCTAATACTCGTTGGGGAACTGATCGAGTATGCATGTGCGCTTCGATCGAATTCTGGTCCGTTCTCGCTTAAGACTACGGCTGGGTGACTTATTCGTCCGCTCGGGCCACCAGTGTTAGAATGCTCGATGTAGTTCATCATTTATTTATTCGTCTTGCTACAGGTGAATTTCGTTCAAGCTCCCTGTTAATTCTACTAGCGGATAGTGATGAGCTATCTCTTTGGAATAGACGAAACCAATTGATCTGCTCTTGTGTAGCTCGCATTAAAGTGCAACCAAATCATCCTACCTTTGAAGCGATATTCTCCAACCAGCATCTTAATCAAAATGAGGAACGACCATTATCTTTTGTCCCGGTAGGCTTACCGCCTTTTTCTTTTTCTCTAAATATATCATTTCTTTCAGTACCTCTTGTTACTCAATGTTTTATTAACCTCCTCTTGGCGGCCTTCTCTCGGAAATATTTCTTTAGTCTTGGTGGTAAATATAAAAAAAAGACACGTATCACGAGAAAGACTTTTTAATATTGTAAATAGCATGAATCCTGATGCTATAGTTTATACAATCAGCTCTAAACGATAATTCTGCTGGTTGTGATTTTGTGCTTGGTAGTAGAACAAACATGTTGGTCTTTTCAGCATCGTCACTATTTTCGTCGCGAAGCTGTTTTCTATTAAAAAGGTTTTAAATATACTTAGCTCGACTGTCCGTCATGTTGTCTGTTCAGATTATTTTTGAGTGTCTTGTAGGCGATTAATGACATATAGTCCAGACACCTTGTTGTCTATGATATACAGCTATCTGTGAAATATCCAGCGTTAACACAACCGTAAACTTCTGCTGGATCCCTGGACACATTAGAATTCCAGGCAATAAGCGTGCTGATCGTGCGGCAAAAGAGGTTTGTTTGCAGCCTCTTCACCAATCATGTTGTTTTGAACGAGCTTGTCTGTTTTTTGAAGATGATGGTTTGTGACGAGTGGCAGAGTGAATGAATGCTACCATCAACAATAAACTTCGTCCAGCTAAGGACACTCTGTTACCGTGGAGCTTCTCATGCGCTAATAACCAAGATAGGTAATTATTTGCCGTTTGCGAATAGAGCACACTAAACTTACTCATGGAGACCTCATGAATCAGAACGAACACCAGTCTGTGCTTGCTGCGACTGCCAACTAACAGTACACCACATCTTGTTTTTGGACTGTGCTTGTTACGTGACATTGCGTCGGAAGTTTAAACTAGGGGCTATCATCCGAAATATTTTAGGCAACAATATATCGATGTTATCAAATGTCTTACGATTTCTTAAGGCCGTGCATCGGGATACAAAAATTTAATTATTAATATCTTTTTTCGTCGAATAATACATTTTTTGTCTAATTATGGTATTTGGCATTTGCCAGATGATAATTTTGTTCTTTTAAGTTACATTTTTAATGATATATTTCATTGTGGTTTTATTTTACTTTTAGCCTACGTGTTAGGCATTTTCCATTTATGATTTTTTTATATTACTGTTGTTTAGTTTTTAAGTTAATTTTAGATAGATTTCATAAGAAAGCTACTTATTGTAATGAGTAACATGATTCAAATATGAATAACTTCATATCTTCGTGTTTCACATCCCCCAGATCCAAAAACCACTAATCCAAGGCCATCTCAACCCAATAGACCTGCCACAAGGGTCGGTACTTGCGCCTCTCTTTTTCAGCCTCTATGTTGCGGAATGCCAGAGACAAGATCTAAAAAGCATGGCTACGCCGATGGGTGCTAGCAATAAAATGTAAATCATTCGAAGAGTTGGAGGAGGTCCTGATGGCTGACCTAGAGAAACTGGGAAGGTACTTCTGGAGATTATGTAACGCCTCCAACCGAATGCTAGTAAAACAGAGGTGTCATGCTTCCATCTGAGTAACAAGTTCGCTAAATTCTATTCGAGAATATATGGCTCTTTCACAATAAGACACCGAAATATCTAGGCGTGACACTTGATAGAACGCTTTCATTTAAGGAGGACCTAATGAAAACTGCAGAGAAATTGAAAGCGAGAAACAACATTATACATAAGCTCTGTGGAACAACGTGGAAGGCATCGGCTTTCACTTTGCGCACATCGGCTGTGAACCTGGCCTTCTCGACTGCTGAATATTGTGCGTCAGTGTGGCTTAACAGCTATTATGTTCATAGAATTGATGCTCAACTTAATAACACTACGAGAATGATTGCAGGGGTTATCAGGTCTACTCTCGTGGAACGGCTCCCGGTATTGAGCCACATACCACCCCCAAACCTGCGCCGTATGAACGCTCTTGTAAGAGAGTATAAGAAGATTATAGACAATCGAAACCTACCGATACATGAGGACATTGAGGATGCCAATCGTGGCCGCCTTAGATCTAGAAAGCCACCTATCAAAACCATAATTGCTGGCACAGAGGACGGATTTAACCTAACTGACGCCTGGCGTTGAGAATGGACCACAGAGCACAATAACCAAATCCCATGTATTACTCAAAGGCCGCCGGGTTTTGATTTGCCACGTAAGACATGGTCAACGCTAAACAGAATACGAACTCAGCACGGTAGGTGCGCCTATTTCCTGTATAAATTGGGTAAAACACTGACGCCCCTTTGTGAGTGTGGTGAAAATCAAACTGCTAAACACATCACAGAAGTTTGCCCTAGGACAGCTTATGAAGGGAATCCTGAAGATTTCCTGATGGCGACTCCAGAATCAGTAGCATATATTAATTAGTTAAATGTTTGTTTGTAATTGGTGTTGTGTTTTGGTGCCATACGCTAAATAAATAAATCAACCCAATAATAAACAAATGAAAAGTTTATATGTACATGTACATATATATACATGTATGTATATATATATATATATATGTATATACACTCTCTTTCTCACTTTCTTGTGGACACGATAACTCCCATAATCTTGCGCCAATCACTCTCAAATTGATACATAAAATATAACGACCTAAAATCTCGGTCGAGTTCGTTAATGGGCAAAATCGGACCCTGGGGGTGGAAATGAGGTGGCTTTTACGAAAAAACAAAATATCACTATAACTTTCTTATTAAATAAAATATCGAATTCGTTTTAAGATCCTACTATTCTTTGGATAAGGGCCTAAACCTATCTAAGTTTTTTGATATTAACCATTGGCCCAGGGGTAGAAAAAATGGGGTTTCGAAGACAAAAAGAATACCTCTCTTAATAACACTTTTCCCTTAATAGGCACAGTATCGAATCGGTTTAAAGTGGTCATTAGTACTCAAAACATTAACTAAAACTTTTGTCCGAAACAATTTTTGATGTGACCAACCCTTACGGTAAGGGATGATGTTGCTGGAATTGCAAGAAGATGGGGCTTATCATATGCTAAACATGTGAAACTTTTTTCACCTGCAATCATTGTCATATTCAGTAAATTTGAAAATTTCTCTTAACTTTAAGCTGGAAATCTTTTTTATCCCCTATAAAGCACTGGTGAAATCTACCTCTGCTTTCCAGTATGCAGAAAGGGGTTTTTTTAATTGTTAATTATTATTAATATTTATTTTTTTACTATATATATATATATATATATATTGTGTCCAGGCACTAATGACTAGTCTGTTGTGCGCTCAGGAAAAAATAAGAAAAGAAATGATTTTGTTGTTAGATACTAATAATAATTCTTTCTATATATTACTTGATGTAATGATTAAAAATTGGACTTCATTTTACATTGTAGTTTATAATCGGTACCTATTTGATTGTACCTATTGTCTAGGTAAATGTAATTAATTTTTTCCCTGTCAGCTGTTTTATTAATTCGTTGCAATTCTTCATTACTTTCTATAATATTTCCTAACCTATTGATCTTATCATCTTTGTTAGAATTTCCTACTATCTACTTTATTCATTCCATTATTTGCTTTTCTTTGCAATTTCTAATCTTTACACATACTTTTATTTAGGAAATTCCTGATCATACGTGACTACACAAGATTCGGATTTTTCTTCTCTTATTGATATTAAAGTTTGTTTCAGATTATTCGTCTATGTTATTTTCATTATTCTTCTGTAACATCACATCTCAAATGCTGTGTTTTCCTACACACGTTTTACTAACTTAAGATGGTCCTACTATAATTATGTAAAGAAAATAAGTCTTTGTTTACATTTGGTGATAGATTTTTGTCCAAGTTATTCAGTTTATGTTATCATGTTCTTCTCAAGGATTAACGTTAACTAACTTATCTTTACTTTCTTCAAGGTCATATTTTGTATCATTCAATTTATTCTTGTTTTGTGTTTAAACTGAATTTTTAATGTGCAAGTGAGTTCATATTTTGTTTGATTATTTAAAGTTTTAAAACTAATAATAAGAATAATATTTTTATTTTGTTAATTTTTCAGTACTAGTGTCAGCTGGAGTTTGTTTATCTCTTATATACACTGAAAAGAATGTTGCTGATGGTGAAATTTGGGCAATAGCTTTGCTGGTTTTATTGGTTGTTTTTGCCTTCTTAACAGTATTGATCATCTATAGACAACCGCAAAACAACACACCATTATCTTTCAAGGTATTTTTAATTTATGTTATAAACATAATATGTACAATGTCTGTAAATAAAGTAATGAGATTGGTTCAGAAAAACCTTTTTTTTTACAATCCTATTACACATGGAGTCTATCACCTTCGAAATAGTTCCCTTGGGAAGCCACGCAACGCTTCAAACAGTTTTCCCACACTTCATAGCAATGTTGGAACTCAGAAACCATTATATCGTTCAGATGGTCTGTTACATTTTTTTAGTGTTTTCTATTGTTCCAAAATGGTGTCCTTTGAGGTGTTTTTTTAGTCTGGAACAGGAAAAGGTTGCAGAGAGTCAAGTCAGGTGAATAAGGTGGTTGAGGAACTACAGGAATATTTTTCTTTGCCAAAAACTCATTAATTGAGAGTGCAGTGTGACAAGGTGTATTGTCATGATGTAGCATCATGAATCGCATCAAAACCGTGCTAATTTGTTTCTTCGATAGTAATGGCATTGTTCATAAGGAGTTTTTGCCCACAGGACAGACTGTAAATCAATATGTTTACCGAGAAATTCTTGAAAGACTGTGGAAAAGAGTTGCCACGTGAGACCAGCCATCATAAACAACTGGATGCTGCATCATGACAATGCACCTTATCACACTGGACTGTCAATTAATGAGTTTTTCGCAAAGAAAAACATTCCTGTAGTTCCTCAACCACCTTATTCACCTGACTTGTCCCTATGACTTTTTCCTGTTCCTGACTTTAAAAAAACACCTCAAAGGACACCATTTTGGAACAGTAGAGAACATAAAAAATATATAATCGACCATTTGAAGGATATTCCGGTTTCTGAGTTCCAACACTGCTGTGAAGCGTGAGAAAACCATTTTAAGCATTGTATGATTTCCCAAGGAAACTATTTTGAAGGGGATAGACTCCATATATAATAGGATTGTAAATTTAAAGTTTTTCTGAGCCAGTCTCATTACCTTATTTGCAAGTCTCATATGTACAAGAACTATTGACTTCGGATTAGTCGGTTAAAAAAATAATAAATAGATAAATATATATAAAGATTTTATGTATATCTACAGTGTTTGACTCTCATCAGACAGATCTGATATTAACCCCAGGTATTAAATTAATCATTCATCATTTATATAGTTTTTATTGGCTGACCTGATCTTCATCTTGATTAAAAAAATTCTAGTCATTTGGCAACAAAGGCCTGTTGGAAGATAATGTAGTAAAACCTTTATGTGACCCAAAAAGAGTGGGACTGCACCTAGTCCTGTAAGAAAACCACGTTCATGAACACCATTTCTTTCTGAATTTTAAGAATTGACTTCCAATTTATTGCCTTCCAAGATCCCATGAATTCGGTCAGCAAATGTAAGTAGATGATTTCTCCACTCTCTTGAGCCGTACATGTGTGATCGCTCCATAGTATTAAAAATCTCATCCTATTAAAACTGATTCCCTGATATTCCAGCAAGTGTTTTTTCTTAGCTTATTTGGAAGCTGAATACAAATATTATGATTAAGGTGATGGATCTGTACAAGAAATTTCAGACAGATTTGTGTGTTTAGTCAGTCATGCTATAAATTTTTGATCTGTTTCATTTCACAGTCATTTGGACTGAACTTAATTCCAAACTTTATCCTAATTTCAAAGACTTGTATCGAATTTTATATTCCACATTCTTGTATGCCCTTCGGTCATATTTGTCATATTATATTCATTGTACACACAGTAATCTTTAACATTCATGCATCTGTCAGTTCTCAGCAACTGTAATACACGTATTAGTTACTTAGCAGGAACTCCAGACAATATGACGAGTGAACAGGCAATGCAGTATATGACATCAGTTTTTGGATGTAGTTCTACAGATATTCAGTCGTTATCAACAATTAATTCTGACACATTAGAGATCTGTATGGTTGATGAAATTTCTGGTGTATGACAGATGATGGATCTTGATAGGGGGGGCATACATGTATCGTATCAATTGCTAATCCTGGAAAGCTATTTTCTTGAAATCAGGTGAGAGGCTTTTATACTCTTGCCTAGATTAGTGTTTAATGATTTATATATTTTTTTCTAAATTCTAACTTTATATGTCTCTAATAACTAGTTTTATTCTTTTTTGGATTTTCTGTAACATAAATAATATCTTTACTCCCATTTTGTTTTGTCACTTTGTTATTCATCGGGAAACCATTATGACCAATTAGTATAGTTTCTTTTTCTTCTCTTGAATGCTGTAAGTTGCAGTATTTCTACGTGTAATTAACGGGTAGTTATTTATGCTTTTCCCAAAGTATACATCCAAGTTAGTTAACCTCCATTCTGGTATTCCTATTTTTTTAATCGTTGACTGTTATTGCAGTTCTAGCTATTCAGCTTTCTTCACTTAAACTAAGTGAAGAAGGGTTCTTCTCAGTTCAGTTCTCTGAGTTTCCCAAATCATTAGTCGTAGAAGTTAACAAAAATATTATAGCATAAATCTCTATTATGTGCCTTTTGTGTTTCTTTATAAAAACAAACAGTCCTACAATTCCAAGCTAATAGTCACTTGATCACACGGTTAGCTTATGAAAATCATAGTTATATTTATGGGAATTTTAGTTACTTACTCTTTCCTTAGTGAATGAAAACAGTTTACACAATACTTTGTTTCCCTAGAAAGTAGCATTAATCTGTAGCTTTCCACTATCAGTCTTCCTGAAGACTATGATGCATTTAAAACATATGAAGTGCAGGTGGCAATAATCCAAATTCCCTTCTCTGAGATTAATAATGTACATTTTTCAGCAAGTTACATCAGTAAATTGATTATAGGTGTCACTTGCACTGTTGAATATCATCTGCATTAGTGCATATGTGATTGTGTCACATCAAGTATCATGTGTAAGCTTGTAAGGTGTAAGCTTGGTATGAACTGTACAGTCACCTCGGTAAAGAAGGCAACAGAAATCGGTTTTATTCTTCACACTTCTTTGTGATAATATTACACTTCTTAATAAAACTAGTACGGCATGCTTGTTATTCTTTGAATTGACTCCAACGTTTTTGGAACTGGCCGTTTTGTGCCTGGTAACTTACAATCAATTATGTCTGACATACAAACAGTAACTCAGTATATCACATTTTGTTGGTAGAACATACTGTTAACAACCTGTTCAAATTGTTATTACTCATAGCTTCTTCACTTATGATTAATGAAAAACTAATATGGAAAATCATGTTACTTATATAAATATTAACTGTTTGTTTAGTAACTTATAGGATATTTTTTTTTATCAACCTATAAGAACTTGAAGTTCATATCGGTGAAAGTTTGGAACCCCAAGGATTTTTTGAGAAATTCCTAGTACTCTGGCTTGTCAGTGAATCAATGAATGTGAGTTATATTGTGTTGTGTGTTTAATTATTTAATTTTCTCTTAGCTTTGATCCCATCCTCCCCACCTTTTAGAAAGGTTTCTGTAGTTTTGGGAAATTGTTTCCAGGATCCACGCTAAGGACAAAGACCTTTAACGTTTTTACATCCCTCATATTTTTTTGTTTCACCAGGAGCAGGGATATGAGATGACAGAGATTATGTTTTTATTTGGGGGCTATACAAAAAGCCCAACCTGGGAACAAGGTATTTATCAAGTAAAGTCAAGACAGTACAACATGAGATGTGACATTTGATTCCTGGGATGCAACATTAAAAAAACATGTGTTTGGAACTGTTGAGTAGTGTTTACTGTATCTTCAAAGTAATGCCTGAACATCTGTACCTTGCCTGTTTTTGGTAACATGTGTGAAACTCATATTCCTGAGCTCCTCTACATACTACGTTGGATATCAGTGATGTAAGAAAATCTTTGTCCTATTAGCACAATCAGGGAACTGAGACCAGAAATCATATGCAGGTGTCAGGTGAATAGAAGATGATTTTTTTGCAGGAAATTCTCTCGCAATGATATACAATGACTTTGCGAATTATCATGGTTGATGATACTTATCATCCACCATGATAATCATTGATCATGATCATTGCACTTATTGTGCAATGATTCAGATATTTCTTCAGGATCTCATAATTTTCAGCGCAATTTATCTTTTCAATTTCAATTAATCATACATTTTATTGCCTTTATGGTACTGGATCTTACATTTGCATTCTTCATTTTTTTGTTTTTAGCCACCTGCTTCTGGAATAATATTTGTTAAAATATCTTGTTGAATCCATCTTTCAATTTCATCTTTGAAAATGCTTAACTTTTTCACAACATCTTCAGCAGTCACTATTTTCAGGAGTTTATTGATGAGGGAGCAATTTAACATAAATTTGTGATTTTGTTATTTTAGGTACCATGGGTGCCAGTTGTACCTGCTCTAAGTATTTTTATGAACACCTATTTGATGTTGAAACTTGATATGCAGACATGGATTAGATTTGGATTGTGGTTAATTATTGGTAAGTAATAATAATTGTGTCTGTGGATTTTATGATAACCCTTATGAGGTAAACTTGTATGATATAATATCTAATTTTACAAAAATGATTGAGAATAATATATTCATATAATTTAAAGATAATTATTCATAGTAAATTTGTATTAATTATCAGAAGTAAAATATTTAATAAATTCGAGTAACCAAAAATTAATTAGGTATAAAAATTACTGTACATAGAAATCACTCTACTGACAACAAATCAGTGGATTGGACTAAAGAAATATTAGATTTCACCGGTATTAATGAATTAAAAGTTATTATTTTAGAACTCAAAGCAGAAGTCAGAGCTTCTTCCAGTAGGACCGAAAATGAACTTGGTAGGCTATCCCTGTTCTATGACGATATTAAAAATGAAATTAGTGAATTACAGAAATCTAACAAGGATCTTCTCCAAGAAGTGAAACAACTCTTCTTAAAGTGAATAATAGTTTAATGAAAAATATTTTAGTTTTAGAAACTGGCTTTAAATTTATAAGGATAACTGACTTGCATAAGGATGTATTTCTCTTGCGAGCCTATATCAAAAATGTTATCTCTGTCATGACGACATTGATATCAAATAATATGATACTGATATCATTAAGTTACACCTACGATCTTATTCGAGCGTTTGTTCTATCGAATATATGTTCTCCCACCCCTTTAACAAAATCGGTTATACTGTGTTTTTGCGTAGATAAGACATTAGTCATAACAACGATTAGTATTAAATTAGTCTTTACAAATAAAATTTATATGTTTCTAAATAAAATGTTTATATTATGTTTGGATACAAATTATATAATCTTATAATCTGTATAGCTTATGTAATCTGTGCGTTTTAGACGTATTTTCGAATCTCTATTGAAATGGAAAACATTAATGAAAATAATATTTTTAACGACCGGTTTTTGGCTATTGGTAACTACTACTCGAACCTAGACGAATTTTCGCAAGATTACTCCAGTTTATCGAAACTGAGTATACTTCATTTAAATATTAGGACTATTCGCGGTCATCGGGATGAATTCTTGTTTCACCTAGGTAATAGTAACGTAGATTTGATAGTTCTCACGGAAATAAACATTACGGATAATGAAATAAGTTTATTTGATTTTTATCAGATTAATGGCTATGACTCCTATCACTGTGTCCGGAATATTAGGTCTGGTGGTTGTATTTTAATTCTTTGTCGTAGCACACTCAGTGCTGAAAGAATAATGTTGGATTTGACTGTCTCAAGTTGTGAACTATTATGCATTCAGGTTTCAGTGAAATTGGGCGTTAAGACCGATGATTTTACGATAATATGCTTTTACAGACCGCCAGATTTAAATGTTCATGAATTTTTACATGATCTTGAAAATATTCTACATAATTATAATAATAATAATGCGGTCTTAATCGGAGATATGAACATTGATCTTACTAAGGAAAATACTGTAGTTAGTTACTATCAAACCTTATTACATACAACGGGATTCATGTGTTGCATATCTGATATAACGAGGGAGGAAATAAGAGATGGGGTAATTGTTAGATCTTGTATAGATCACTTTTTATTAGAGGCTTTCCTGATTATGTTTTTTCTGGAGTAATTGAAACTAAAATTTCTGATCACTATGTGGTAATAGCAGATCTGTTGTACAAGAATTCATCCCGATGATCGATGGATGACAGTCTTGGTTCATTTTACTTAGATAATGCCTTAATTAGATATAAGTTAGATAGCATAAATTATGACACCTTAGGTAATAAGATGGATAATAATCCATCTGCATATGAGAAATTCGTTGATATAATTAATTCTGTGTACAACAGTTCTTTAGTTCGCAGAAATACTGATAGGATTAAAATTCAAAATAGAAAAAAACCATGGATGACGGATGATATTGTAAATAAAATAAAGTATAGAGACAAACTGTTCAAAAAAATGGAAAAAAGGAACCATCTAACCTGGAAAATCGAAAAGATTACGTATTATATAGAAATAAAATTAATATTGAAATACGAAAAGCGAAGGAGAAGTATTTTAATGATAAATTAAAAAAATTTCAAAAGAATGATATTAAGGGTAACTGGAAACTACTTTGATGTAGTTTCTGTTACTTTGATGTAGTTAGATGGGGTTACCCTCTAAGCGTAACTTAGACGATACTATAATTAAACATGTAAGCGGTACATCTAATGACGCGGGTAAGATCGCTGCAGACATTATCGGTAAACACTTTGTAACTTCAGTAGATGATATTAAACATAATTGTATACATAAGTTCTTGAAATTCACGGGTGGCAATTGCATGCAGCTTGTGTCTTTTCATTTACCTTTAAGTTCTCCTAAACAAATAGAAAATATAATTTCATCAATGAATGATAAAAAATCGCCAGGTGTAGATGGCATACGGATCAAAGATTTGAAATATGTTGTTAATAAAGTCAGCCCTTTAATTTCAATTATAGTAAACAATATAATTAAATCAAGGAGGGTTCCTGATCTACTGAAAATGTCTGTTGTTAGACCTATCTATAAAGCTGGTTCTTTTAAAGATTTAAATAATTATCGTCCAATTTCTATACTGTCCTGTATCGAAAAAGTTTTTGAACGGTATGTCTCTATGCATGTTACTAAGTACCTTGATGATAACAAATTAATCAGTGAAACTCAATATGGTTTCAGAAAGGGGATTGGGACTAATGATGCTATAAATGATTTATCTGATTTTGTCAATATTAACTTAAATAAATATAACCGTGTAATCTTACTTTTTTTAGATTTTCGTAAAGCCTTTGATACGTTAGACCATCATAAACTCCTAGATGCCCTAAATAAGCTAGGGTTTAATGGCCCTTTTAATAATATGCTACAAAACTATTTAAGTAACAGGAAACTTATTGTTAAAATTAAAGATAAATATAGTGATAGATAGAAACGGATAGTGGCGTGCCTCAAGGGTCTATCTTGGGCCCAACACTTTTTAATCTGTACGTTAATGATATGTCTAGCGCGATCTCTAATTCACGTCTTTTGCAATACGCTGATGATAGTGTTTTAGCATTTGGACATAAGCGATTGGAAGAAGCAGAGTTTTTAATGCAAGAAGATTTTAATAATCTATTAAAGTGGCTTCATGACAAAGGCCTAATTATTAACGCTAAAAAAACTGCTGTTTTACATGTAAGATCTCCTTATCTTCGATCCCAAAGACCGATAAAAATTATTTGTCATACATGTGAATGTATAAAAAATTACCACACAAACTGTAATTGTGAACATCTCCAGAATGCTGACAAATACAAATATTTGGGTGTACATTTTGACTCTTTTTTTAGATGGGATCACCATATAAAACATATATGTAAAAATTTAAGAGTGGTTGCTATGAAATTCCACCACATCTCACTCCTATTACCGATTCACTGTAAACGCTTACTCTATTCATCCTTGTTTGAATCTGTTATTCGATACGGCTTGACAGCGTGGGGATCAGCCGCAGATTATCTCGTAAATAAAATAAATTTAATACAAAATAGGGTCCTCAAAGATATTGCTCTTTATGATTCTGATAACAATTATGACACTAATTTAAATAATCTTACAAGGTTTCTGTCAGCTAGAGGTCTATTTAAATTCTTAATTATTTTTAAGAACTTTTACAACAATGAATACAGGGTAAATGTAGAAAGTGGATACAATTTGAGAGCAATGAGCTTTATTACAGATAGATATAATAATACTTACGGTAAACGATTAAAGAAGTATGTTGTTCCTGCATTACTTAACTTTACCGAATCACCTCAATAATGTAAAAATGAAAAAAAATGATTTAAAAAACTTCTCGTTGAGTGAGCATTAAATATAACGTAATAGGTACAAACAGGATTCATGTAGGATTTATACTGGCAGTCCAGACAATTATAACATGATTATAGTTATTATTTTAATGTTGATAATTATTGTAAATCAATAAATAATGTATTGTTGAATGGTTAAAGCTTAGTTATTTATTTTCTTTATGTAATTGTTGCAACAAGATATTAATTGTGTAATTCGTTGTTGTAATTAAGTATAGTTTTGTTTCTTGAATATAGTTTTAGTTCCTAAATCTAATACATTACAAATATTAAAGAAATAATTTGTTCATTAGTTTTTAAATATATAGTTTAATTTTGTTAAATTAATTTTTATAATTGTACTACTATTATAACTGTTAGAAAAAAATTAACAATATCTTTAGTTGCTACATAAAATTGGTTATTGCATTAACCACTTAATAATGTAATAATAATTCTTTAGTATATCTGTCGACAGACTTAGGTCTGACGGATGATCATGTAAGTTTTAAATTGTAAATAAATAAATAAATAGGCAGTTACTGTTGTACGGATTTGAATACTAGATCATGGATACCGGCGTTCTTTGGTGGTTGGGTTTCAATTAACCACACATCTTAGGAATGGTCGACCTGAGACTGTAAAAGACTAAACTTCATTTACCTTCATACATATCATCCTCATTTATCCTCTGAAGTAGTAATACCTTACAGCGGTTCCAGAGGCTAAACAGAAAAAGAGAGAGGACATGTAGATAGTGATATATCGGGACATATCCAATCTAGATGGCACAATTTTTGTTCTGTATTACAGTTTGTGTTAAGATAATATTCAGATTTTGCAGTGCCTTAGATAGTGCAGAAGTGGCAGCAGTTATTTGATTTCTGAATCTGAAAAAAAATGCCTTCACAAATCCATAAAGAACTTTTCAAAGAATATGAGAATACAATTTCCAATAAACAAGTGTTGGAGTGATGTTGACAGTTTAAAAGAGAACTGTTAATTGAGTTATGTATATACAATTTTAATAGCATAAAATGCTAACAGTGAACTTTATCCTTTTAACAAAAAGACATTTGCTTTCATGCAAAAGTCGATAAAAACTTCTATTTGTCAAATTATTCATTAAATTTTACTTTAATCTTACAGACTGGATTGGTATCTAAAGAGTTGACTCAAAAGTAATAAGTGCAACTAATATCTATATTTTTGAACAGCTTGTTGCATTATAGAGGAATTGAACTTTTTAGGAAGTATTGATTGAGATGAAATGTTTATTCCGAAAAGTATTAGGACTTTCATTATATTGAAACATCTAGTACATCCAGCCCTTTTAAAAAAAATCCATGTTAGGATATCTACCCATAAAGTTATAGCAACAGTGACCTGAAACAAGATCGATTTCATTCACCATAGTTTAACAATTATTGATGATCTTTTTGTTGAAAATTTGCACAAATTGCTGCTGTAAGTCATTTATTGCAAGCATGTTGGAACACAGAATCTTGGTATCAAGGTTTTGTATGATCATGAACTATTCATACTTTCAGAAAAAATGTAAGAAAATGAGAGGATGGTCAGGAAATTCATGAACTCTTTTCTTAAAATCTTAAACTCACATCCTCTGATTTCCATTCGACTTCTTTTTGTTTGGAAAGCTGAAATAACTACTTTTAGAAAAATAGTCTCTCTAATGATCAGTGGAAAATGTCACTAAAACAGCTGACAATTATGAATTTAAATTTTTATGTGGAGAATTTTTGGCTCTGTGTAACAAATGCTGTAACTGGTTTCTAGATAAGAAATTATTTTTATTCTTATTTATTTATAATTGTTATCAAACAAATATTAAATTTGTATTTCTCAAATTCACCTACCTTTTGAACTGCCTTTTTAGAATCTTAGATTCTACCACAAACTTCTTTTCAGTCCAATTGGTTCCAAGACTTCTTTAGGATGTCGCATAACACTGACTACCAGTATTATGAAAAACAGAATATGAAAAATGAAGCCCAAGTCAGTACTATTGATCTCTAAGTATGAGATTTCTCTTTAATTTTAATTTTAAATTGTATAATATTCCTCACTGGACACCTTTCATATTTAATGAATGAAATGTACATTACAAAATTTTATTATTATTATTTTTATTTCAGGCATGCTGATTTATATATTTTATAGTATTCCTAACAGTGTAGAAGGAATTAAGGACAGATTATCAGCGGCTGAAAGAAAACCAAAGGCTTCACAAAAGAGTCCTAATGAGGTAACAAAATTTTGAAAGAAAATGAAAAAGCTTGTGATGGTTTTAATTTTATTATTTGAAGTCTAAGTATATACTTTTTTTTTATACAAAAAGAGAGACCTCAGAAGATCATAAAATAAGTAACAGACTTGTCATCAAATATTTCAAAATTTTTTTTTCAATATGATGCTGTTTAATTTTAATTACTTATTAATATTTGTTTTTGTTTGATTTATTTAATGATTTTATAATTGTATTTATACTCTCCAATAAATAATTTTTGTTTTTTTTAATGCTGTTAATTTATTATTTACATGTTTATCTATTTAAGAAATGATCAGATATTACTAAAATTTAAAGTTAAAATTAATAGTCATGTCTTAATTTTTTTTTAATCAATTACTGTCTACAGAATTTAGATTGTAAATCCATCATGAAGTGAATGTTTTCCAAGAATTATTTAACATTCGTTAGTTACTATAATTATAAAAATATGAATCATAGATAAAAAGAATTTGTATCACTGGTTTTGTTTGAAGTGGTGTATGTTGTATACATTTTATAAATACATACAAAAAAATTATTATTTTTTTTTTTTTTAATAAATATAGATAAAAATGAAGTTTTTGTATCTTGTAGTAATGGCAATTCATAATTATGTTATTATTTAAGGATGGAATGTTTTACGGAAAATTATTTAGAGGAAGTTTCATTTCTTTCTGTAAATGCTGTATGAAAATGTAAGCTTGACCAGTAAAATATAATATGTTGCAGGTTAAAAATAAATATGAAATTTATAGAATTTTTTTATTAAATTTATAAAATCTACTACCAGGTTTTTTAAAGTTTATCATGGGTACACTTAGCAGAATAAAAGTGTCAAAATATACTTAAAATACGTGTAAATTTTTTATTTTTGAATATTTTAAACTATTTTATGTTGAATTTATAAGTATTTTGTTTGCTTGTTTTTGTTTGAATCTCAATTTTACCATAAATAAAGAAACAATAATACCACTTAAATACATTTTTAGATTCTGAATAAAAGTTTACTTCTTTGTAGATTGTTTTATTTATTCAAATTTAAGATGTGAAATAAATAAATAAAATAATATTCTTCAAGTTGAGTTCTATCAATAATGATCGAAGGTAATTAAATTAAGCACATTTATACTCAGAATATAAGAATTCTTTACATTAAGCCTGAATGTGTCTCAGTATAAAATATTTCAATATGAATTTCATAAAATAACTCGTTTGCTGTGATAGCATTGAAATCATGACTTTCCACATTATTTTAAAAAAATGTCACTTTTTATCTATTTTTCTTCTTGATTTATTTGAATTGATTATTGTATCTTTCTTTTGTTTTTAATAAAATTTAATGTAAATTTAGAAAACTTTTGAACAAAAGTATCATAATGTAATCATTGTGAATCTATTTTTATTTCTGATATAGACAGTGTAAAACAGTCATTACTTTAGGTTGATTTATGTTGTCATTTTTTATATAAATTTAAATTATTTGTAAAATTTTGTTTAAAAATTTAGATATTGAGGACAGATGAAAAGTATTATTATTATTACTATTATTTCCATTAGAAATTAGAGTGAAAGAGTTAGATTATGTATACTAGTGCAGCAGTAACAGTGACCTGTTTTAAACAATATATATTAATGTTAAAAATTAGAACTACATATTATTAGTATACACTGAAAGAACGCTTCATATATCATTCCTTACGCATGTCCCTTTTTGTAAAATTATATCCTTTAAGTGACCACCATTATTGCAATCTTCAGCACGAGCATGCACACTCATCTTTAACTTAGTTAAGTGTCTCTTATTATGGCCTTAATTTCAATGAGAATGCTGTTTTTCAACTCCTGAATATTTGTCAACCTGTTAGGATACACTTTGGATTTCAGGAATCCCCAGGAAAAATCATCTCAATAAGTCAGGTGAATGGGGTGGCCAGTTGACATGACCAAACCGGGGAAAAAGATACTCTGAAAACATTTTTCATAAAGTCGTCGTTGTTCTTGCTGTGTGATCAGTTGCACTGTGCCATTGGAACCGCAATGACTACATATTAATATTCTTACAACACATTTGCAGTGTTACAAATTGTTGCAACATAACATGATAACAATCTGCTGTGATAGTGATAGTGTCGTCTGCATAATTCTCAGAAAAATAGAGACCAGTAATACCTTGAGAAGACACTCCATACCCCACACATTCCAACCCTGTAGGGGAAGACACCTGCTTTGTGATGCTTCTGGTTGCCACCCCCCTCCCCTGTTCCTAGCCCTAATGGGCTTTAATGTGAGTCATCTTTCACCTCTAATTTTTTATATCTCTTAGTAATAAGCCAGGCCTCGTTGGGATGCCACCAATGTAAATGCATTCAGTAGACATTTACATCAGTGATTTATAATTCAGCCTTTGCCTTTACTGCAGGCCTTATCTGGACATCTTGAATGTCCTATGTCATTTCCCTCTGAACCAGCTAACCGAGTTCACAGAAGCACAAATCCTGTGCCTAGTTCTACACTTAACAGAGCCGACTTGTAAGTAAATGTCTCATATTATTCGAGGTAATTGAATAAATAACATACCTCCAAAAATGTTATACGCAGACCAAAATTTATTCCTAGTTCCCTTAGTGAACTCAACTCCATACCCCCACACGGTAACTTTTGCATTACGAAGTGATTATTCATGAAACCGATAAGGACAGCGAGGCACCCAGTACTAAAGTTTTGTTTGTTTACATAGTCGGTTAAATGAAAACGGGCCTCATCAATCATCATCAAGTTTTTGAGACTATAGGTTCAGTATTTATCATTTCTAGAAGATCTGTACAGAAATGTTGATGCGCCTCTAAATTTCTGGGCAATAATGCTTGCACCACTTGCATTTTCTATGGATGGAACTTAATAACCAGATGCAACATCTGACAAACTGATCGTTGGACTTTGCTTTAAATTAGCTGTTACTATTGCAATTTTATCTAGGGTGCGAACCATACGTGGCCTACCTGCTTCTTGTTTGAAGCAGATATTGTTATTCCGTTTCGTAATCTCCTTCTGCAATGAAACTTGAACGTTCTGGGTGATTTTGAAATATTGCCAAAACAGCACTGCCTTCTTACGAATTATCAGCATGCTTGAAAAATGTTTCAATTGCAAATGCACGATGTTCATTAGACCAGCACTGCATGTCGATTCCCGTGTAATGTGGTGAACAGAAAATACTTTGATCTGCATGCACTATGCAATGGCATAAACAATAGCTCTCTAGGAGCTGTAATAACAATAGCAGATGATTTAAAATGAGTTCTGCTGCACCTGTACATTTATTGAGAATTAAACAATAGACGCATATAACTTAAGTAGAATTTTTAATATTAACAATAAGATTGCTTTAAAACAGCTGAGTTTCATAATGGCACTATTTACAAGATGATGATTCCATAACGACTAGAAACACCTCTGATAATATTATTGTGGATATTGAAGGGTGTGAGTAATGATCAAAGACACATTCAACGAACTGGTTCACCAAAGTTAAAACTTTTGGCAACATCTAGCTTCATGCTTCTGGCTTCATTTTTTATTGATTGCTGACTGTAGTATTATAGATGTTATAAAAAAGAGACATGACTGTTGAATCATGTTTTTAATTTAACTTAACTCTAATTCATAACATAAATTTGTATTATTCAATTAAGACAGATATAAGTTATAATTACATGTTATCGCTAACCCTTATAAGCAGATAACTCTCTCATTAATGGACTTTTATTTAAACCACAATTTTTGGCTGTTAATGAAATGTTTCATTGCGTTATGGCTCTAAAAATGAAAATTAAACTTATTTTTAAAAAAAGTCAAAATACAAAATAGTACAAAATGCTAATGTAAAATTATTTCAAAATTTTATGTAACTGTATAGATATTTATGTTAATATGTATATATTTATAAAATAAGGTACTTTTATCATTATTATAGTTTTTCTTGTGATATATTATGTAAACTGTTGAAAAACTTGTAAATGATAGTATGTGTATTTTTTTTATTTATTATAATTTGATTTGTATCAAAGTAAACACAAAAGTTTGGAAAAAAGGAATGTGTTTTATTTAATATGCAGTCCAGCGATTAAGTAATGAGATGGATAATAAAATTAAATAGAAACAAAAATAGCCGAACATTATCTGTATTTTATCCAGATTAAACTGATATGGTAAGCGGGGTCTAATAAAATCTGAAGCAACCTCTAATTTTTTCATTCGCCCTCTAAATCTTTACTGTCACATTTTATTAGATATCTGCAAATAAAAAATGCTCTTTTTATATCGACTTGAATATTTGAAACAGAAAATAATTTGAGGATGAAATCTGGGGCACAGTGGATTATCGAGTGCACTTACTCTTGTTTTTGGGTCAAATTTTCTGGATGACATAAGCCGGTGGATTATAATGAAGAAAAGACTCATTACCTGCTGTTGCAAAGTTTTTTGATGAGATACAGTGAATTTTCATTGCAGAAAAATAAAAAAAATATCCAAGTCCCTCAGGAACAACTCGCATTGAATAAGTTTTTTGCTGTTGTAAGAAAAATTTTATCATTTGCTTTGGAACGATCGCATGATTGCAGTGATTTCTGTTTAGATATACATTAATATTCAGCTTTGATTTACAGTAATATAATCTTGCTAAAAACACCGAGTTTCATTCCCTATTGCGATCAAATTCAAGAATTTTTTATTTCAACGACCAGTTTGAAGGACTTCATTCTTACACTGCAGTATGTTGGATCATTTGATAAAATATTAAGCGCAAATCAGAAAGTACTTTCTTTTTGAAAATCTTCTATTAATTTGGCATTATTTCTCTGTTAACACCAGATTCATGTATAATCATTTTTACAGTCATAAAATGACCGAATCCATTCTCTTTCTTTGGCAATGAACTCCATGTTAAAACAGAAGTTTTAACAAAGGTGACACATCCAAGTCTGTCACCTTAAGGTGTTTCTTTGGTACTTTTTAATCATTTGAACCTCCTGAATATCCATTAAACAGACAAGCATGTACTGCTATACACCGATCTCATTATCGCAATCTTAGATGAAGTTTTCTCGAGTTTAAAACCGAATTTGATATTTATTCTCTATTCCATACCGTTAAATCGATCACAGTTTTCCACCTGCATGACACTACACCGTCTTACTTGACAATCTTAGCATCGGACAGTTCAGTGTTGCTGACCGGTGATTAAAGATAATCCTAAAAGAGATGCGTGCTTCTTATTATAAAATGTGTCAAATTATTTAATCGTCAGGACTTTACAACCCGTTATCTGCGTACAACGAACAATAATATTGTAATTCCAATAATATATTTTTAACAGTTACTATATCTATTTACCTAATTTATGCTCTTATGCGACCTGATTTTTTGACCGGATTTTGGAACATAATATATAATATTGTTAATGTTACTGCAGCGTATACAGAACGATTCAAAATTTAACGGTAATATTTCGGTTGCGGATTTGGGACGTTAATGTAAACAAAAGGTTCTCATCGGTGGAAACGGTTTCTTTTTGAGCCATATTAAGCGAAATATTTCAGCCTGATTTCTGCTCTTTCCGTCTAAACCGAAGCCGTACTGAAATTTAAGGGACTAAAATTACGTGACAAATTTGGGGATTATAGGAGGGGGCTTCTGAAATGTAACGTGCATTGGTATGTTACGGAAGAACAAAATTTCTCACAACATGTGTTACCGTTTTTTAGTTTTACCCTCCTACTACTAAGATTTTTTGTCACGCCTTTGTTACGGAATCGAGTATACTTGCTGTATCAATGCGTCTAAAACAACGTGCGGCGATTGAATTTTTAACAGGGGAAAAACGATCGCTAGTGACATCCATCGTCGTCTAAAAGTCTTTTATGTTAATGGAAGTGTTGTTCGAAGTTCTGTGAACGGTCGAGCGATAAAATTTTGCGCATCAGAAGCCAGGAAAGCGAAAATTGAGGACGAATCTCACAACAGCGGACCGATTTCTGTGTTTGATGAGTAACACCGAAAGGAGGAGGATGAATCGATTCAAAATGACCGTCACATCACAGAACAAGCAAGTCGCACGACTGAGCTGCCGTAAAATTTGTTTGCGGTGAGTGTCGCAAACTCACCGGAAAGAACAAACGACAACGAAAGGAATGTTGCGAACGACTTCTGAAACTTTATTGCGACGAGGGAGATGACTTCCTTTTCGATATTATGACGGAGACGAAACTCGGGTGCATCTTTACGACCCAGAAGAAAAACGTCAGATGTGGAATCTTTCACATCCTGACTCCGTAGGAGAAGACACCCGCCTCGCAATTTTAACCTGTTGCACTAAAGCGACTAAAATTACCGGTCGACTCACGAACACGCCAAATAACACCCGGGAACAATTGCCGAAAGCGCCTACTCTGGCGTAAGAGCACCCGAACAGGTCCCTAGCCATCCAGGCTACTATTCTACACTTAACACCCTCTGCGATCAAATCGAGCGCCACAAACCTTAAAAATCTTTCAAAAACGGGCCGCTGAACTGTAACTTTCCAGTCAGCCTGCAGATCCAGACTCTAACCGATACCCTGAAGCTCCCTGACCGTCTCTGCACGCCTAAACATATATTTTCAGCAGACTTACAGCACGTGATAAGCATTGTCCGATGCGGTTCTCCCTAATCAAAAAAATTCAAAAGAAAACCCTCCGAAAAAGAATCGTGTTCGGGTGGATTCCAAACACGTGTACGCTACTGACTACCTGGAAGACGGGTCGACTGTAGATGCTATGCGATACCTAGAGACGTTGAAACGCCTTAGGAGATGTGAGTGTGGTGATCGATAATCTACGGAGTCGATAATTCTACTGCATGAAAATACTCGACTATAAATATCGAGTGAAATCGCCGAGGCGCGTGTTAAGTTAAAATTTGAACCTATTCCGCTCTATGTATACTTAACCGTCGAATATTATAGATATTCTTTTCGCTACGGTCGATGAAGTGAAGGGTGGTAAGGGAGGTTGTGAATCGATAAAAACCACCGGCATTCTTTATCAAAAGACCGATAAGACCGGTTCACCGTCGAAAGAAATGTACAGCTGTAAACGGTGATCATGTGGAAAAATAAACGTAAGTTTTTGCGGCGATAGAATGCACTTTATTCGTTTCAATCGACTATCTTTTTCTATCGGCGAGTTACGAGCGACTATGCGTCGGGTTTCAGCAACTTCTTGCGTATGTTTTTTGATCTGGACGATCGAAAAAAATAGGTCCGAGAACCGTACCTCTAATAGTTTACGACAAAACCTTTGGAAAGCCTTAAAAAACGAGTTGAAAAATTTCCGTTTCAGGTTTTCCATAAATCAAATGTTTAGATCGACAGTAAGTAAATAAATAATTTCGTTAATTTTTTTTTACAAAATTTAATACGAGAAAACCGATGTAATTAAAGCCGACAAGAGTTCAAGAAATTCTAATTTAATTCAAAGCGAGCAAAATAGTCCATAACGCGGCAGAAAATCGTTACTATTTTAAACAAAAAAAAAATCTTCTTTATAATATTAAAAGTAGAAAACGATTTATAAAACAAATTTATTTACTGACCCTGAAATGTTTTATTTCAGGGTCGGCATAACAGTTCATCGGCAATAAATTACGACTTTTTTTTAGCGCGTGAAAATGCCATACCTGACCGGGATTCGAACTCGGGATTTCCGGATGAAAGGCCGAGAAGCTACCGCTCGCGCCTCGGAGGCCGGCAAAAATTAAAATTTAATTACTTACCGTCAAACACAAATTTGGAATTTGTACACGCGATCCGAGTGTTGACGCGTATGCAGTTAATTTACGGTAAAGTAAATAACAACCGTACGGCTACGGTTCAAGAATATCGTGACAGATAACCGGATCGAAGAATACCAAATCGTAAAACGTTTAAAACCGTGCAGAGAAACGTCTTAAAGAAATAGGAGTGCTAAAAAAAAAAAAAAAAAAAAAAAAAAAAAACTAGTAGATGCTAGTCGACAACGGTTTGTAAGAAATGCAACACTGAAGGACAAATTATCGATGTTGTAGAATAATATCCTACTACAAGATCGGAAAATCGTTGCGTCGGTTTATTTATTTCATAACTAAACATTATAGAACGATCGATCGCATCCGTTCCACATAACCGTGTACAAGACATATGTCACTGTCAAATCGATATAAACAGGTCGCATTCCTCGATCGGATTCTCACCGCTTCAAATCGTGCGTCATAAGAAATTGAATCGATAATTTTTAAAACATCCGTAGTCGGGTAGACAAAAAAGCTACGAGAGACCACTACAACAGGTTTCTAAAAGTTTTGCTGTTTAACGGGACGATGTCATCGGTCCTTTTTCCTTCCTACCAAAGCTTTCAGGAACGTACTGCTTTACGTTTCTCGTAAACGAATCTTATTAACATAATTCTATTGAAGGTAGACCGGTGATGCGACATATGCAAAACGATACGCCGGTCGCTTTTCGCATTTAAATAATATACACTCGTACAGTAACAGACGGGTCGGTCAAAACGATCCAGTAAAACCGACAAATCTCGCCATCTCATATTATCAAACTATTTAATTTGCGATCGGATGAAATCATCGTATCGGCACACGAGAACTAAGAAATCGAATCGTAGAAGCTGTAGCGATTATTAAAGAATAGTACTAACGCTAAAGTACGTACTCGAGAAGAAAGACGCTGCGTGCTGCATTCGACAAAACGGCGGCTGCATCTAATAATCGCTTTGAATCTATCTTAAATTATAAATATTTCAAGAGACAAAGGTACAAAAAATAAAGAGCTATTTAAATTTCTTCGACGTACCGGTAGCTCTGTTTACGAGACCGTCTGCCGATGACAGATATATTTTTTTTTTGCCCTATATCCCCGAGCCGGACATCCAATTAAGTATACTCGACTCGGGGACGTGTCCTTTCCGGATCTTTTAATTGCCTGCCTCTAATTTCCAACGTAAGAACCAGGCCCGGCTATGCCGTTCCCAGCCCCCCCCGCCGGAGACCGGGTCTCGGTCTTTCCTTTTGCCAGCCTCAAACCGACGGCGCAGGAGCCGAAGCAGCCAAAGCGTATCCGGGAACCCACACCGCCGGCCGGGTCTCGGTCTTTTCATTCATTCGCACCTAACGGACCCCAAGAGTCCCCGCTCCATCACGGGAACCCACACACCAGGGCATGTGAGCCCTCAGGAACGGGGCTGTCCGCCCAGCCCTACTATAAACTACACTCCTCAGTATCCCAGTCGTCTTGCCTCATCTTCTTTTATTCTGATAACTGTTCTTGCAAATATTGCAAAATTATTCCAGTTTCCGGACATAGCCAAGAGCCACTCCGAGAGCTGCTCCGGTCGGGTATGCATCAGTCCTGCATTTATACGTTGTTCCTCCCATCGTCTGCACTCAAAAATAGTGTGTTCGGCATCTCAGTAACAACAGATTGGTGACTCTCTCCTGCCAAACCTATGCAGGTATTGTTCAAACGCACCATGTCCCGACATGAGTTGCGTTGTGTGGTAATCTAATTCACCATGAGAGCGATCTAGCCAAGCATCCAGGTCCGGGATAATTCTTCTTGTCCATGCGGCCACTGCTGAACCCGCCCATGCCACCTTCCATTGTTCTCGTATAATAGAACTGGCCTCATCTTTGGCTACACCGGACGCCCTTAGTTTTTGTCCTTTAATCTGCATTTCTATCGGGGGCACCGGAGAAAGCACGCACAGTGCAACATACGATAACGTTCGGTACCCCGAAACTACCCCCAGAAGCGACTTCCTATGACTGCTAGTTAGTTTTCTTCTGTTGCGCTGGACATTAACGGCATCAGCCCATACTGGGGCGGCGTACAACAGAGACGACGTTATCACCGAGGTGATAACTCGCCTCTTCGACGCATGTGGAATTCCTTGTCCCGCAAACAGACCTCGCATGGCACGGATTGTTGTTTCCACTCTCTCGCAGATCATGGCCACATGGCTGGAGTATTTGAGGTGTTTATCCAGTAACTTCCGTAGATATTTAGCCCTTTCCACCTCGACAATTGTTGCCTCTCCTCTCAGGCGCAGATTTAATCTTCTGAGTACCCTCCTACCAGTGAAGAGGATACCCCTGCAGTGGGAAGGAGAGACCTCCAAACTGTTGTTGACGAGCCATTCATTCACTATTTCTAATAGTGAATGAACGGTGAATGGAGGAGCCCTTGTCCTCCAATTCATCTAAGGTACTGGCCACCATTAGTAGCGAGATGTCGTCCGCGTATCCTACGACATTCACCCCCGGTGGGAGTTGAAGTCGGAAAATTTCATCATAGAAGATGTTCCAAAGTAGGGGTCCGAGTACAGACCCCTGCGGGACTCCACCGAAGATCTGATGACTTACCACACCATCCACCGTATTGATTTCAGTTCGTCTCTCTGATAGATAGCTGGCTACTTGCGTCACTATGTACTCGCTTATATTTTTTCTTTGAAGTGTCCTGAATATAGCTGGCCAAGGTACCGAACCGAAAGCGTTCCTTATATTCAGGAGTATCATTAGCGGGATACGCCTGGTTCTCCAAGTATCAGCCCTGACCGCAGCAGTCCATGAGACTACTTTGTTGATGCCGTTAATAGTTGACCGCCCCCGCCTAAGGCCAAACTGATTCTCATGGAGGAGGTTGTTGTTTTCCAGATCCTCAATTAGTCTATTAGCGATGAGCCTCTCCACGACTTTTCCCATATTATTAATGAGACTTATAGGGTGATATTCGAGAGCCCCTGGAACTGACTGTTGTTTGGACAAGAAAACAGTTCTTGACGCTTTCCAGCAAGCAGGAAAAAAGCAATGCTGGACCCCATAACTCGCAATATCTGTCATCTCCTACGGGATGACGGACATCAGACCCTTTATGACTGCAGCTGGCACACCATCGGGTCCTGAACTCTTCTTATTTTTTAGTCTTTTAACCGCAGTCGCCACTTCATCCTGGGTGAACCTGCTGCGTTCGCCAGGTATTAGCTCCGTGACGCCCGTATCAACCCGCGGGAAAAGCGCTTCCATGTGTCGTGTAGCTTCTATCTTATTAAGAACGGGCAACCGTCTTCCCAGTCTCTTCATGACTACCTGGTACGCCCGTCCCCAGGGGTCAGCATCTAGTTCACTGCATAGCTCTCTCCACTTCTGCGTTTTTGCATGCTTAATCGTGAAGTTTAACTGTTTTCTTGCTGCTCGGTATTGTGTAATCGCCGTGTTCAGGTCTCGATCAGCTCCGTATGCTCTCGTTCTAAGTCTCTGCACGCGTCTCTTCATGGATTGCAGAACCCTGCGTTGATCCGCAATATCGGAAGACCACCAATAGACAGTCTGGTAGCTCTTTCGGGGAGCCTGGCCAGCTCAGTAATCATGATCTGTTGTAATGTATCTGGCGTGACCGGTCTGCCATCCGTTATTTTTGTAGCAACTTTGCGAACAATGGTCTCTACTTGACGTTCCGAAAGTCTAAAGCATAGATGCCGATTTCTAAAATGAGTCTCAGTATCAAGGATTTCAACAGAAACAGCCAAATGATCACTTGCAGTCTGGACTTGCAAAACCTGCATGCTCACCATGTCTGGTGGAAATCTACCGTCGATCAATACCAGATCCAGGATAGAGGAATGCCCGCGAGCGTAGAAAGTGGGCGACCCATCATTGATGCACACAAGCCCAGTAGTTCCTAGTAGTTCTTCTAGCGCTAGTCCTCTGTTGTTCGAGGAACCAGCCCCAGCCGCTACGGTACGGCAATTGAAATCACCCACAACAATTGTCCTCTTTGGGGCGTTCATGACCATCCTCTGCAGTCCGAGTAGTCTGGCTTCGTACGCCGCGAGCGTCACATTGGGCTTATATAGACCCCAAACAATATATAGTTACAGAGTTCTATCGCAACGACTCCTTCAGTCCTCAAATATAAGCTATAGTCCCAGTTTCCAGTAATTTTCTTGATAGCCACATCCCCAGCGGTATCTGGCACCCATCGAGACCCAGCCGCAGAGTATACGTTAGGCTCGGTGGCAACAACAAAGTTGTACTCTCCAGTATTAGCTGTCTCCTCCACCGTCCCCCCTTGGGGGACGGTCGAGTTTACGTGAATTACGTATTTGCGTTACTTCTAATTCTAGCGTTAATGGTGATTTTGAGCCTCTCGGTGAGTGTGTGTTCCCTCGCAGGATCTGGATTGGTCGAGTATGCCGTGTGCTCACGCACAGGGCTTCTTGGTCACATCTGGTCGTGCTGTTGACACACGTCTAAATTTTGTTTTAGTTTGAAGTGACTGTCCTGGTGGTTCCTTGTTGTGGACCAGGGGGCCCGGGGTGTGTCAGTAAGTCAATCTGCCCTACGCGTAGTGTGTTGCAGTAGGGGCCCAGCTCGCGGAATCTTTTTCCGGTCTCCGACGTTACTCTGCGCACACTTTCTAATTTCTTTTAAACGGGAAGAGCGTCCGCCGACGTTACTGGCACCCATGGTTAAAGTCTATATACGATTGGTTTCTTACGACTATTCGCATATTGTTTCTTTGAGGTTGTCCGGCCTCCAATTCATTTCTTTGTTACTTGCTTTCTTTATTTCTTTATTATTATTTTTATTTATTTTGTAGTCTCACACGCTCAACTCCACCTGTATGGCGTCCAAAGGACGTTTATCAGACATTTCTAGTTGTGACGAGGGATCGCCACCCCCTCGCCGTGGGAAGAGGCGAGGAATTGATGTGCCTTCAGATGGTGAGGCATCAACAAGTCGTTTGAGGCAGAAAGGAGTACGCTTCCAACCAGTGCCTTCCTCCACGTGGCACTGCTCAGATACTGATTTGGACATAGAGGAGATTTTGGGATTTCCTGCCTCATCGGCGAAGGTGCCACCTTTACAGGCCTGCAAACAAGCAGTTCTTGGAGCTCAAGAAAATAGAAAGTCAGATTGCCACGGAGGGACTTGCACTCCAAGGCATAAAAGAATTGGCTGCTCTATTCAACGGAGTAATTGGTGAGTTGGAGGAACACATCGGCAACAGTCGGAATGTGAAGGAGAAGACTGCGGCATTTGTGTCAGTGCGGCTCCGTAAACTGCGTTATCTTCACTCCTTGTCAATGCGTCGAGTCGAGCGTCTACAGGGATATGTAGACGGCTGGCTACAAGGCCGGAGCTGGAGTAAAGGACACTCCTGAAATTCCAAGTGGTGTGGTTGGTGGTAAGCCATTGTTCTCTACGGTGGTGAGTCAGTCAAGACGCCATCATCAGAAGGTAGTGTTAGTAGACAGACCGGCAGAGACGACGCAAGTTGCGTTCAAGGAAGAAGTTGTCCGGAAGCTAGGAGCCACGGAGAAAGGCTTGAAGATTGTCAGTGTAAAGGACAATCAAAAAGGGTTGCGCATCTTAACACACGACAGCGATACTGAAAATAAAATAAAGGAGAATGAGTTGTTGCGGCCCTACGTTATGAAGTCGGTACCATCACAGCCACTGCGGCCAAGGATGATTCTGTATGATGTTCCCAGTAGTTTAACAGAAGATCAACTGCTGGAGGCTATACGGGTGCAGAATACAAGCTTGTCGCCCGATGAGTTTCGAAAATTACTAAAGTTTGCTTTCCGGACCGGGAAAAAGGAGGGACCATTGGTACATTACATGTTAGAATGTGACAAAGCCTTGAGATCAGTGTTCCTGGAGACGGGCAGAGTCTTTATAGATTATCAAGCTTGCAAAGTTAGAGACTTTATAAGGATTACTCGCTGCTTTAAATGTTCAGGCCTGGGCCACATGGCCAAGCAGTGTAAATCGGCGGACTTTTGTACCTATTGCGGTGAGGAGGGCCACAAGACTGTAGATTGTTCGGTCCGAAAAGCAAATGGAAAGCCTACTTGCCTCAACTGTCGGCGATTAAAGAAACCCGATAGCCACAGCTGCTTGAGTTTTGATTGCCCAGCATATAAACAGGCAAGGGAACTATTAATCATGAGGACCTATGTTTAAGATAGGTCAGGTCAATCTCGGCCGATCATACTGTAGTCAGGTGGAGTTGGAGCGATTGGCGGATGTGTTTGGGCTGGATGCCCTATTGATACAAGAGCCTAATGTGGTGTGTGGAATGGTCACGGGGTTTACGCGTTCTTGGAACGCTATCTACGTGGCTGGGGCGGCAATGTCAGTGGTGTTAGTTCGACGGGATCATCAGATCCTAAGGCTGGATGCCGTTTCCTCCTTGCATCATGCCTGTGTGAAGGTTTGTCTGCTTGACCATGAGTTCATCTTGGTTTTCTCATACTCATCCATACCACAGGATCCTCATATTGAAAATATGCGGATCCTGTGGAAGATCACCTTCAGCACTGGGATACGATTCTTCAGGCTTTTCCTTCTGAACCATTGCTGATCGGTGCTGATGTTAATGCGAAGTCCGGATTGTGGTTTGCACCATTGACGAGGCCGCACTGTAAAGGAATATGTGATGCGACACGGCCTCCTGGTCTTGAATGAGGATGGTCACCTACCGACATATAGAGGACATGTGAGACTATTTCAGGGCACAAATATTGATGTCACGTTAGTCCGAGGTGCCTTGGGGGTCCGTCGGTGGAGAGTTACGGATGAGTCTTCCAGCGACCATCGTTTGATACTGTACGAGGTGTAGACGCGGAGTACTCTCGGCACGGCCCGTCGGTTGGCGGAGCCTGGCCGCTATATACTAGGACGTGCCGACTGGGCCAAGTATGAGTCACGCTTGCAAAGAAGTCTTCAGGCTTGGAGGAGGCAGTTCCGGGACCTTAACGTAGATGTAGCTGCTTTGGAATTTGGGAAAGCAGTGGTGGATGCAGCAGACTATGCAATACCGAGGTGCACAGGCACCATGTGGCTTTCCACATGGTGGGCCGTAGAGTTTGCCCAATTAAGATTACAAGTGCGCCGTGCTCAGGACGCCTGGCTCAGCGAGCCCGTGATCAGGACGAAAGATCCCGCTTATTTACTACTTCTCGGCAGATATGTAATAGATATTGGGCTCGGGTGCGCGGGGTACCCGAGCCCGACTTTCTTGGAGACAGTTTGTGACAGATCAGGGACGAAGAGATCCTTGGGGCGTAGTCTACCGAATCACATTCGGGAAGGAGAAGAGGGAGCAGGTCTTCTCCGGTCTAAGAACGCCTGACGGTGTGGAATCAAACTAGGAGGAGGTGTTGCTTGAGGGCTTGCTGCCTAACGACAGTTTGGTGGGCGAAACGGCCTATCATGGTCGTGTTCGCCAGGAACTGGCGAATTGGTGCTTACAGAGCGCTCGAATTTAATAACTGAGGAAGAATTGTTGGAGGCACTGTATTCTATGCGCCTAGACATATGCTAGCGCATATGCTAGACGGTATTATAGTTGACTTACTGCGACGATCGATTCCATGCTGTTTAGAAGATCTACTCTATTTGTGCAACACCGTTTTAAGAGTGTCTCGATTCCCCGTGTGTTGGAAACTGGGGAAGCTGGTGGTGTTATACAAAGGTTCGGGGAAGGACCCCGCACAAGTAAAATCTTATAGGCCACTGACATTGCTGTCTTCTATCGGCAAGCTATTCGAAAGAATCTTGTATTTTCGGGTCTCGACCCGCTTCTTTGAAAATGGTAGCCTCAGCCGGCGGCAGTTTGGGTTCCGCCGTGGCTCAAGTGCAGAGGATGCTATTTGCCATGTTCAGCGGGAGATAGCAGAGGCCGACCGGTACCTTTTAGGTATATTCCTCGACATCCGTGGTGCTTTTGATAACCTTTGGTGGCCGTCTGTCCTTTACCAGCTGGGCAGACGTGGAGTGACACTGGAGGAGATGGCCTGGTTTAAGAGCTTTTTCGAAGACAGATGAGTGGTGCTTCGTCGAGGTCAATTTGAGCAGGCCAAAGTGTTGTCTAAGGGGAGCCCCCAAGGCAGTGTCCTCAGCCCATTATTGTGGTCGGTGGAGTTTGATACGTTGTTGCGGGTGCGATTCCCGCCTGGATGCGGAGTCGTGGCTTACGCAGATGATGCGTTGTTGCTGGTGCCGGGAACCTCCCGTGTCGAACTGGAACGGAAGACAGAGAGAGTATGCCATCAGCTACTTGTTTGGGCGCAGCAACATAGGCTGGAGTTCAACTATGAAAAGTCCACGGCGATGATGTTGAAAGGTAGGTTTCACCCTGGTAGGCGGCCCGTCGTCCAGCTTGGCGGGCAACGTCTGCAATATGTGGAATGCCAACGATACTTGGGTGTGCTCTTGGATGATCGGGGTACTTTTAAAGACCACTTTCGGTCGGTCGGCAACAAGGCCTGTGCCGCTTTCAACAACTTGCGGCGAGTGTCGGGTACGACATGGGGCCTAGATTTTATGGCTTTGAGAATTCTATATGTGGGCCTCTTTGAGTCAATGATGTTGTTTGCCTCTGCTGTGTGGGCACAACAACTGGAGATCCAACACTACCGTGCATTATTGAACCGGTCTCAGCGCTTGGCGCTACTGGCTTTAACGAAGGCGTATCGCACTGTCAGGAGAAGCTCTGACGGTGCTAGCGGGAGTAAAGCCCTTGGATATCTCGGCTTGGGAGAGGGCCGAAAAATATCGTCTGAAAAGATCGGGACAACTAACAGCAGATCGAGCAAGAGGTGTCGAACTTGCCGGTTTTGAGAAGTGGCAACGGAGGTGGGATGCCGGAACAGTGGGGCGGCATACCTACGCAATATTTCCTGACGTTCGGCGTCGCTGTACGAGTTGCCAGGTACAGCCAGACCATGAAATGACACAGATACTCTCAGGACACAGCGATTTCCGAGCAAAGCTTTACTCCTTTCGCTTAGTGACTGATCCTAACTGCCTGGAGTGTGGTCAGCCAGAGACGGTGTCTCATGTCTTGTACAATTGTGTGCGGTACGCCTTTGCCAGAGACAGGTTGCTCCGTGACCTTCAACGGCTCGAGCTGGATTTCAACGTTCCGGCTCTATTGTTTTCAAAAGCCGATTTAAAGGTGTTTAAGCTATTTATCAGGAGAATCTTTTTGAGTAGGTAACTCGGACAGCCCGGCTGGTTAGGGTTGTATGGCTCGCCCGGGTCATGCCTCCTGTCTGAGCCAGCCGGGACTCCGCGTAGGGTAGGGCGACCCAAGGTTGTAGGCTTCACGGTTGTGAAGATCATCGGAAGTGATTGTGAGCAGAGCATGCAAGGGTTTCGTGAATCGACTGTGCTAGGACGTTAGAAGCTGTTTGGACGGCGATCACGTTGAAAGAAACGACCGGGTTGGCATTTGTGTGCCGGTCCGAGAATCTCCCGATGAGGCCGGAGGGAAACCAAGGATGGCTGAGGGGGGGACATCTTAGCCTGGCAAATGCCTTTATGGCATAAAAGTTCCGAGGGCTTTAGAGGACTGCAGGCGAAGGCTTCGGGCTAGGAACTGCAGGGGTGGTGGGCTACCGGAATACCTCAAGGCGGGTGCCTCTTAAACAAAATTAAAGATGTCTTCTCCACCAAGTCATGGGATAGGAGGCTTCGATGGTTATTGATTAGTAAGACTTTAGGCATCGCGCTTCATTCCGCATTCAGTGCCCCCGGTTCTGAAAAATGTATGATCCCGAATCTGTCCTCAGAAAAATTTGGGTGGTCGGTGGGGGTCGAATATGTCTCCGACCAAAAGTGCCCCCAAAATATTGGGGGGGGGGGATGGGGTGTCTATGGAAGGTATTGGTCTCGGATCGGATAGATGCGAGAGGATTTTGGAAAATGTTGGTCAGGGAAGGAGTTATTAGGCAAGGAACATCCCCTTTATAAGAGCCTCAAACACTTAGAAAAAAAATTCTACTAGTATAACTTATTTTGTCGATAATTATACTTGTTTACGACTATTATTCTTGATAATTAAGTTGTTGTTTACTACAACAGCCGTGACGTCACAAACTAGTGTTTACTTGTCTATTGACTTAACATATCTGTCATCTGCCGATGGCAGATAACGGCACATCGTTACTCGCGACCCCTCAACTAATCTTATACGTGTAAAAGACCGCCGCAACATCAGTCGACATCAGTCGGAATTACGTTGTTTGATGATTTTCTTCCGTATGTGACGGCTGTCAGTCGATTGCAGATTCGTTAATCGCACCGATATTGTACGTTCGACGTTTTGTACGCAAAAGTTTGCCGTTTTTAAACGACTTCAAACAGAGCGGGTTACAACTTCGACTTGTACATATTTTTTTTTGTTTTACGTTCGAGCGAGCATAACTTTTGATCTGAAGCTCGTATTCTGGAGGTTATTATTTTTTTTTAATATACGAGTCGCTAGTATTATTAGACTATTATAAAAAAAAAGTAACGGGCAAAACAGATCCGGTTTTGTTTCAAAAGAACGCTCTTTTCTCTTACGATCGCTCTGTTTTGTACGTATTTTAGCTTCGACGAAATTACAAAACAAAAAAGAGTCAAATAAAAACATTTATTAAAAAAATTGATCCATTCTAAAAAATATAAAATAAAAATAAATATTAAAAAAATCGCACCGAAAAGGAAAAAATAATTTTTCTACCGCGCCCTCAATATAATTTATGAAACTTTATTTTAGAAGTCGGCGCTAAATTGTAAATGAATTAGGAGTGAGCGAAGTACGGATTGTGAAATTTATCGTCGATCTTAAAAAATAAGTCCCTAAGATTGTATTAAGGATGTAGTCGAAAATTTTTTTTTTTTTCTTTTCGGTACGATTTGTTTTTTCGTATTTTATCTTATTTATTTACGGATTTTTTTTTTTGTAGCGGATTCGACTCTTTAAAAAAAGTTCTCGTATCAAAATACGAGATCCATCTCTGTATCTTTCGACCACCGAGATGCGTTTTCTAAAAAAATTAATAAAATCAACGCCCCGTATATAGAAGTCGTCCGATCAAATTTTAAACGATTATGTCGACTCCTTCCCGAGGTATTAAGTAAAATAGAAATCGCTCGCGTGCAGACGTATTTTTCTAAACGGGTTTTTGTCGTACCTCAACGTTCTTTAGGCCGCTAAGCCGGAGAATTTCTGTGGATAGATCATTTTAGACACGATAGACGTACTTTAGCTCTATTTTTTTATATAACAGCGTGAAAATTAGAATCTCTATGTTTAAAATATTGAAAACGGGGTTTTAAAAGGGGTTTATATTATAGTTTAATTTAACTTTTTATTTAAAATATCGATAGGCCGATAAAAATGATGCCATTATTAATAAAAGTCGTTCGCAAAAAAAAAAATCGGGCGAATGACAAGCATTTACGTCGAATAAGCAAACGAAAGCTCAGAAAAGACATAAAGAGATCGGTACTAAGTGCGAGCTAACAATCGATGGAAAAGCGCGAGTTTAGAATCGATGGAATGCGGGATTACGTATTAATTTTTAATAAAAAAGTTTTCTTAAAAAAAGGTTTCGTATTTTAACGACGACAGTTAAAAGAAACGATCGGTAAAAAAAGCCGAATATTACCGGGAACCCGAGACTGAATAGCCTATCGTTACGCAGTTCCTTTTTTTAAATGAAATACCGTAATAAAATACGGATTATTTTCTAAATCTTACGAATAAACCGTGTTGCATCTCGAACGCACGGGTACACGGCAGCCGTATATCCAATTAAATCGGAGACTGAAAAACATTACTAAAAAAAAAAAAAACAAAAACAAAAAATCACTCCGTATTATACGAACGATATTCTCTCGGTTTAAGAAGCTTTACCGATGCGCTGTTACAAGAGTAATGTGGAAAAATGTAAGCCTAAACTATCTTCAATATTTTGTAACTGGTGAAAGAATCAATTGGATCAGTCCAGCAGTCTTAAATTTTAAAGGAATATCGATGAGAACAAATACTCGATATCCAATATATATATATAGAAAGAGAGAGAGGGGGGAAAGAGAGAGAAAGAGGGAGGAAGAGAAAGATGTAATGTAAATTGTTGGCAGGTTGAGGGGATAGAGTGGGTGAGGTATAGCCTAGCTTCGGAAACAGTAAAATAGAGTTAATTTACCTTGTAAGTCTATAGGATAATATGTACAGGTATTAGTATTCTAGAAATAATTTGACGGATGTTGTTCACCTTGGAAGAGTAAATATTTCAATTCCCTGTTATTTCTATCTCTTTCTGTCTACAAGCACAGCATTCGCCGAGAACACGGCCGGCTTGTAGTTAACATCTTCAGTCGAACGACGAATTCATTCGCTACCGACGTCGCTCTACTTAAAGCCATCACACGATTTCATAATGAGCCTCGACACGGTTAGTATAGCTAATTTAATTAGCGTCTGGTTTCGTTACAAATAAGAATTATTCGTTTTCTGAGCGACTTTTCTTAATAAACGATTATAATATTTAGAATAAGTCGAAAAATTTTCTTAAAAGAAATTAATTAATTATTTATGTATGAGTGAATAAAGAATCGCTTAAGTTTTGATTTTGATGTTCGCTTTGTTTTATATATATATATATATATATATATATATATATATATATATATATATATATATTTAAAAAATAATAGTCTTATATATCTATTTTATACAATGTTCATATCGAAGGTAGAATATTTTAAGTTAGATATTTAAAAAAAGGCTTTTATTAAATATTGTAAAAAATAAATTAATCTAGAAAATTTCAAATAATTTTTAGAAACATATCCATTAAGTTTAAAAGAATATTAAAAAAAAACAAAAAAAAAACAACTTTTCCGAGTATTGAGTTCAGTTTAGTCGATGATTTTTCTTTTCTTTGTATAACTTAATAAGAAGTAGTATTTATTTTTTTAAATTATAATATCAAACAGAGAAATTACCGCTGGCATTAAAAAAATCTGTTTCCCTTGAATCTTTCTTCGTGTATTGTGGTTTTGCCGGCTCAAAAAATCTAGATTTAGGTAATCGTAATATTTGCTGCGACGGTTTGGGTGCTGCGGAATAAAATTCATTTTTATTTTTTAATCGGATTAAAGAGAATCGTATACCGAATAGCTTTGCGCTTTTCAGGTAGACGCTTTTCTCATCGCTTACCGCGTGGATATTATTACCTTTAATTAACGATGATATTTCGGTCGCTATCGGTGTGAAGTTTCTGGACGACTCGTTAGATGAAAATTCTCGAGTAACGATTAAATTGATTTTATTTGATACAAAATCAAACTGCGTTTTTTTCCCACCGATACGTCTTAATAAAACACTAAGCCGGTCTTGATTATGAAATATTTGTCTTTGTATATTCCCGTCTGAAATATAATACAGTATCTCTTGGAACTTGTTAAACGAGTCTGAACAGGTTTGAATAACACAAAATTAGACTGTCATTTCGTTGTTTGACGTGTATAGATGCGAATCGTGAAGACCGACAAAACTTTAATTTACCATTTGTGTGTGTGTGCGCGCGCGCGCTGCTATTTCTAAAACACAGTCATTTATTTTTTTAAAAAGTAACAATATCCACCTCTATCAAACCGGACTGCAGATTATTTTCGTTTAAGTCGATAGAATACTTCGGCTTTCGAGTTTTTTATAACGCGGGTCTTATTACAGGTCCGTTGCCGTTTTTAACAAATTACAGAACGATCTAGATCTTCCCGCTAATCGACTTAAAATACGATTAAAAAGTTTTATTTACAGAAAACCGTTATTCTGCGGAGAGTAACGGTTTCAAATTATACCGATTCAACGTTTTTGAAAACCCTAAATTTTCTGCGTTTACGTTCAAGGAGTAATAAATGTATTCTGAAATAATTTTCATTAACGCCTTCTGAATTGTTATTTTTATTTATTATTTAAATTTTTTATATTTAATACCTTTGTGAGATTATATATACGCGTTACTTTAAAATACTATATTTTAAATAATCGGTCGGACTTTAACGACATCGAGTTTTATGTTATAATTATTTGTCCGCTTCGTGATGCTGTTACGAACAAAATTATACCGCGGTTTCCTTGATTCATTCAGGCGAATGCCGGGGCTGTTCCTTTCTCATTAACTATGAATTAGCACAGCTATTCGCGTCTTCCGTGATTTATGTAACCTTTTATTATATATCGATCGAAATAAGATTTGAAAATTTCTGCGTTTAAAACGCATATAGACTATATAAAAATGTTACTAGTCTGAATTTTGTACCGGATCAAAAATAACTGTTGAAAATAACATCAAACTTAAAAAAAATCACAAAAGCACGCCTAAATATAATTTTTTTTTTTAACTCACGAGTATTACGTAAATAAATATTTTATTCGTATCGGTACATAGCGATATACTACATCCCGAACGAGTGGGTATACTTATCTAGATGAAGCGGTTAACGATAAAGAATATTATTTAACTTACCTTGTAATTACATAGCTTAAAACTCAATTTTTCTTCTAACGATAAATTTAAAAACGATCGTTAACGTCTAGACTTCATTTATTCATTTCCTTAACCGATGAAAATAAATTTTAAAATTATTCTAGAGCAGAAGAGTTTGTTAAAGAAGTACATTTTTTAAAAATTACCCCTCCTCAAACCCAAAGTCAGAACGGTAGATTATACTTCTTATTACTCCTGCACCTAATGTTTTTTTACTTTTTAAAATCTTGAACGTTTCTATATATATTTCGGAAGATCGCGGAAGGATGTTTTAATTTATGAAGAGGGGAGAAAATTTTTTATTTGTTATTATTATTTATTTTATGCTCTTTCTAACAGTCTTTGAAAACGAGCGAAATATTTTTTACTATATTTTTTCCGGGTCGATACTGTCGACCTGAGTCCTTCACTCCGCGTTTTATTTAATTCTTTTTTGTTCCAGAGACGGGAGATTTATTAGACGTTTCCATATCAAATCCGATATCAGCTTTGAGGCGGGACTTTAACCGTCATCGAATCTACGCATGACGTGACCGATGCTCCGCCTCATATTATGTCAGTTTTTCTTCTACATCAAGCCGTATTATCTTTACGCGATTTTCATCGTTAAAAAATATAACGATCGTACTTTTAAAAAAATCTGTCTACGGTGTAACGTTTCTGATAATCGTATAGCGGGGCCGGTATTTTACGATCGAACCGTCAACGCAGAACTACATCGTACAATTTTCAAAGATTTATGCTCGCGGTTAACAGATCGTGGAAAAGAGTTCGGCTTCTTCCGACAAGACGGACCGACGTTTAGCACATCAAACGTTTCACCGGCACGCGTCGATGCGGCTTTTATCGTCTCAGCAGAGGGCGGTAGCTTTCGCTTTCCCCAGATTTATCGAGATTTCTTTCTTCGGAGCTGTTTGAAAGATTACTAATAAAATCCTCACCGTATCGATGAAGTGAAGGCGAAGGTCGTGTAACAACAACGTTTTGCGTCTCGTGACTCTCAGCGTTATCCCTCTAGCGTAAAAATGTTCTGCTGCGTAGAGGGTTTCTTCAAACAACTATTGTAAATAAAAACGAAAATACGTAATCTTTTGCCGATGTTAATACAAAATTTAATTGAATTTACATAATTTTCTCATTTAATTTATAAAATTTCTCCTGACGTACCGTTTAGTCGGTATCCGTTTAGTTTTAAGTCGCCTAGCCTTCTGTATAATTTTATTACTTCGCTAAATAATATAATTGTTACGCTAAAAATTAGATGTTAAAATAGAAAAACAAAAGCGTTGGAACTACTGTAATACGTATATCGAATGAAATTAATACACAGTAATATACGTATTTTTCAAAAAAATAACGTGTTTTTCAAACTGTTATCGAGAACGATATGATTTTAACGTGTTCTTTCTGCCTCGACGTTGCAGCGTTTTTACATCCAAATCACGTGTTGTAGACACGTCCCTTCATCAAGTCGCGCGTGGATCCCTTTATACTTTTATGTGTTGCGATTCTTCAGCGTATATTACTCTCTAGTTTGCTTCACATCCGACAAATTTAGACGACGCATCATCTGTTTCTGTATACGGTAACCGCAGTACATCTGTCTTGTTAGGTCCTTAGGTCGCGTAGAAATTCCATTTCTACGTGCAGCTGATTTATAAAAATAATATTATCCATCCTGATTACACGTGCTTTGTTAAACATCGGCTGAAGGCGATTTGGCGAAACAAGCGGATGACAGTTACGAATAATATAATTTGGTCGTATTATATCTACTCGTCCTGTAATGTATCGGTGCGAGATAATCGTGAATAAGTTGTTCTTAATAGTATGCGTTCGAGGCGCGATCGGTCGATACGCGAATTCCTCACGTCTTCCGTAGATATTCTTTCTTTCTTTTTCCGATTAGCCACCGGAACTACCGTAAGGTATTACTTCAGAGGATAGGTACGAATGTAAATGAAGTGTAGTCTTGTACAGTCTCAGGTCGACCGTTCCTGACACGGGTGGTTAATTGAAATCCAACGACCAAAGAACACCGGTATCCACGATCCAGTATTCAAATCCGTAAAAGAAGTAACTGCCTTTACTAGAATTTGAATCTTAGAACTCTCGACTTAGAAATTTGCGATGACATTTGCGATGTCATTTGCGATGACGCGTTCACCGCTAGACCGACCCGGTGGGTTCCATAAATATTCTGATACTGTGCGACTGTACGTCGCATTCTACGTTCGAATGTATTCGTTATGCGGCATCGCACTGTAAGTTTAAACTAATAAGTACATCGGTATTTTTTTCGTATGATGCGACCGAAATCGAAAACGTTCCGGGTCATGAATTCGGTTAGATTTTTATTTTCTATTACTTTTCATATTTCTGGGGCTGTCATAACGTCCTACCACACGCATCGAAAAATAAGTCTACATGTATTTACTTATTTTTTTAACTGTCTATCCTATGCGGTCAATCTTTCTAAGACGAGGGTCTTCGGATCCGTCTTACCTGTTGTCGTATTTTCATAAATAAAAAACGACGAACCGCAAAAATGAATCGTCCTTTTTTAACAGAATTTGTTGTACATTTTGTTTGTGATTTATTTGTAAACATTAACGGTTTTACAAAGAAAGCTTTAAAAAAAATTATACTTTAAGAGCTGCGAATCGTATTTTATATAATTGTAATTTATTTTTGCCAGTTTGAATTCGATTAATTATCAGGGAGGATCCCTTTACGACTCCGTTGTTCTTTACTCACGGACTAAGGATGCATTACTCTGCACAAAGGTATTTTCTCCATTTATCAGTTACGTACTGCCGATCTCCGAAGTAAAGTTTCGACGATTCTGCCTTACTTCCGAAGGTTCCGGGTTCGACTCCCGGTCAGTCGTTGCATTTTTTTCACGAGCTACGAAATTCATTATCATCCGTCATAGCGACTATTATCGGGCGATCGGCCCGATGTAAATTATACGTTTAAATAAATATTTAAAACACGTGTTACTTTTAAAACTACATTATCTCTTGTGTTTCTCAAGCGATAAACACCTTTTCAGTTGTTCACCTTAAAAAAATGTAGTCGAATCTTGTATTATATATTTTAATTTACGTACGAATAGTCCTTGAAAACGTCCTTGAAAATTGTTAAATGTAATTATCTATCGATCGTTATTATTTATTATCGATCGAATAAAAATCAATAGAATTTTTGTTAAAGCAGCCGGCAATTACGTAATAAAGAATTCTTCATTAAAATTCTTATTAAAAACGAACGCGTAATACTTGTAAGTTGTAAAAACATTGTTAGTCGCAAAAAAAATTACAGGAATCTAAAATTTTTAAAAGTTATAGAATTATTTTCTTTAATTTTATTTTTATATTTACCTAGTTTTAATACGTTCGTAGTAGACGGTCGGGGATGGTTTTTGTGTTATTACCTTATAACGCAAAGTTCTGTCGATAAATATTTAATTTTCATTAATTTGTCGTAAATTTTATTTAGTATGTGTTAATGCATGCTACTACCCGTTAGATTAAGAAGTACGTTTATAATAATGCGCGAATACATGTGTAAAATCGTTTCTATTGAGCGCAATTCAATCCGGCTACTTAGATTTAAGTTCAAATAGAAGATGTGAAATAATCGCTTCAAATAATAGATAAGTCGAAGTATTTTGATACTTAAAATGAAAATAGTACTGTCGTCTGTTTCCGTAGAAGTAGGTGTATTCTAGAAAATAACAAACGCAAGAATACGTTTACTTCTTTTCATTTACTCGATTTAGATATGCACGAATCATATTTACGATTATTATCAGAGGTCAATTTTTGTATCTTAAAAAAATCGATTTGCACTTTCATACTTGCAGCTTGAAATTTTTATTTTAATAATAAAAATTATTATATACATTATAATAACGTAAATTATCTGTTTATTTTATTTTTTTTATAAACGAGTGTTTAACAATGTAAGAACAGTAGTATATGTTATTTTTACTAGCTTAGGAGATAGGAGACAGATTAGGGGATATTTACAGAAGTAGGAGATGTCGATTCCCGATTATTTAAACCAGAAGTTTACATAAATAACTCTTACCGTTATTATTACATTAATTAAATTAATTTTTGTTCCCGGTTTAATTCTTCTTACTCCCATAGAAACGTTCCTGTTGATCGTTCTGTTTGTCGTATTTTTATGCTTGACATCGTTTTTAATTTCCCGTCAAACTAATTACTGATTTTTGTGTGTATGTTGAGGGAAGGGGAGAAGTTGTATATTAATCGTTTATAAATTGATTATATTGCTGTTAAAAATTAGCGTTACATTTTACAATCGCTAACGTAGAAATCAAAACTGCTTCTACAGCAAACAAAATTTTGTATGTGTAAACAATTTATTTGAAGGTCGCGCTGACTAAGTAGAAAAATATCCGTAAATAAAATAGTATTTACATTGGAATAAGAGAGAGAGTGAGAAAACGCATTACATATGCGATTTTACTTAATAATCATAATTTGTTTCCAAAAGTGCAGAAAACAAATTTAAAAAAAAATTAAATAAATCACGAGCCTCTTTTTTTTAAGTTAGTTAAAAATGCATCCTCCAGCCAGTATACAACAAAAAATATTCAATTTGAAACATAACACTGATCCGGCTTGAAATTTCAATGTTTTAATTTTTTTTGACAATTTTTTAAAACTCTATCCCTCAAATTTTTAAGCGATTGAAATTTTTTTTAAATCTATTTTCTGCTCTTAAATCATGAACAGTTTTATTAAAAAGCGAGAATGGATTCCGCGTGTATCGTTGGAAATAGGAAATAAAATTTAATATAAACTTTTCCCGGATTTGATTTTCATTTATTGAGATTTTGTTTAGGGTCTAAGTAATAAAATATGAAAAAGGAGGAAATTTCCATTTGACGTTTAAAAAATATTCCTACAATATTATTTTTTTATCGATAAAGCCGGTTATACGATAAAATATATCGAACTCTAAAAAACCTTTTAATAATTTCTTTCGTTAAAATGTAGAATGCGGAAGCATTTTTGGTAATAATCCTCTCGGCTAAAGGGACTGGCTCAAAGGGAATCCACGTCCCACAAAGCTAAACGGGATCCACACGCTAAAGTGAGATCGCCTTACGGCCTCTGATCCCGTACTGTAAACTTGCAATTTGCATTGCCGGTAGCGATTTTCTGCAAGATCAGTATTCTGCGCACACGTCGTCGGGGCTGTACAACGATCGGTGGCAGTTAGTCAACCTGCGTTGCTGCGAAGTGTTTCACGGAACAGCTGCGTAGTGTGTTGCAGGAGGACCACAGTCGGCTAAATAAGGACGTTTTCTTTGTGTGTCGGTGTTCCCAGTTCGTAGATCATGAGGCCGATATACTTTCTGGATCTCTGGCAGGTCTGGGAAGCGATTTCGCTCTGATCCGGTGGTCTGACTTAGGAGCTTTTAGCTTTTGACGTTTCGAGCGGGATTACGTGAGAGCAGGTGGCCTTGCTCGGAAAAGAAATTGTTAAACGCTCACCTTGCCTTGAATTAGGTGTTAGTTTCTTTCAGGCTGTGGGCGTAGTGCCTGGCGTTCCAGTCGGTGCTACTCGCTTAAGTTGCGATGAAGCAATCCGGGGGAGATCGGTTGGAGGATTTGGTTGGTTTTACCAAGGACTTGGTGGCCGTTGACTCCTTCCGGCGGAGAAGGTCGATCGGCAGGTCTCCGCAGAAGCCCCAGTCCTCCGCAAAGGAGGTCCCGGAAGTTTCCACAGGGAAGGTGCTGTGCCCTCGTGAAGCGAATTGCAGAAGAAATCCGGCCGAAACCTCTGTCACGAGTTGTGCGGGGAAGGCTGCGACCGAAACCGCAAAAGGAGAGCGCGGTAAAGAGGGGCAAGCCAAGCCCGAAGGGCGGTTCCCACGAAGTCAGGGGAAGTGGAGGATGGCTGTGCAGTGATCGGCCTTAGGCGGGTATTGCGAGGTAAACGCAGGCGGAAACCCGGGAAAAAGTGGTAGTCCTCTGACCTTAGCGTGCTGCGCGCAAGAGTTAGGAGACGCTAGGAGGGACGCTCCACCGTGTTGGCAGCGAAGAAAGTAACTACTTGGATAGCAGATGTCAGAAGAGGTACTTGGAAAACAAGAGGGATTCCATTACTTGTCTCCCTAGACGTTAAGAATGCTTTTGGCTCCATCAAATGGAGCCATATTTACAGTGCATTATTGGCTAAGAACGTAAGCCTATATCTTAGGAGACAGGTGAGGAGATACCTCTCTGACATATCGTGCAGAATTGCAACCCAAAGTGGAGATTTGGAAGTCAACATACACGGTGGAGTTCCCCAGGGCTCCGTTTCGGGCCCGTTATTATGGGTTTTAACTTTTGACGGAATCCTGAATTTGGATTATCCTGCCTAGGTCATTGCCTATGCAGATGACCTGGTGATCCTTGCGAGTGATAGACATGCACTGGAAGTACACTGAAGTACACAGTAGACATACACTGGAAGTACAAAATAAGGCCAATTTGGCATTACAGATGATAGAAAACTGGCTATGTAATAAAAATTTAGTGCTAAACATTGATAAATGCAAATTTATCACTTTCACTGGAAGAAGGATCATTGATCGGCTGGATATCAGGATCAATGGTGAACCAATAGCAGAAACTGATAAGCTGAAGTACCTAGGCGTTACCTTTCAGAGGAACGGTTCCTTCACCGAACATATAAACGAAGTTTGTAACAGAGCTGACAGAATGATAAAATCTTTAAATATCATTATGACGAACCAAAGAGCGCCTAAGGCGTCAAAGAGAAGGGTCATAGCGTCTTCGGTAATATCTTCCATGCTTTATGCGGTGCCGGTTTGGTGGATTTCAGTGCAAGTAAATAAAAACCTGGCAAGTATAATCAGGACCCATAGGAGACTGTTGCTTGGAGTGATTTCTGCATATAGGACGGTCTCCTATGAGGCTTTGTGTGTGTTCGCTGGAGTCCCACCGATTGATTTATTGGCACTTTTAAGAGTTGAAAGAGACCAGGGAGTTGGAATTCACGAATCAAGGGAATGTGGCTAATGGCAAAGTGGCAGGACAGGTGGAATGAGAATGGCCCTGGAGGTAGAACAAAGAGACTCATCCCCGATATTAAAAGCTGGATATATAGGAAGCACGGGGAAGTGCATTTTCACCTGTCACAATACTTTACAGGGCATGGCAACTTTAATTTTTACTTGCACAAAATCGGTAGAAGAGCATCGACGGAATGTATGTATTGCGATCGCGAAGATGATGTCGAGCACAAATTTACTGACTGCCATAAATGGAGAGAAGAATTAGTAGACATCGATTTATCATCTGATGGTAACGGCAGATTAATTAATCACATGTTGCAGAGTGAAGATGCCTGGAAGAGGGTTAATTCAGCTATTAAGAAAATATTAACGCAGAAAAATGAGGGCGAGAGGAGATTGGGGTTCTGATCTTAGTATAGAAAAGGGCGGATAGCCCCAGTGATGAGGATTGGCATGCTGAGCTGTGCCAGTTTCGATGAGCCACTGGGGACTCTTGGGTCCCAAGGTTTTCTTGAGGGTCAAGGGTTTGAGGGTCAAGGGTTTTCTTGAGGGTCAAGGCCAAGGGGTTTCTTGATAGGAAAGATCAAAGAAAAGACCCAATCGTCACGTCAAGACAATCATGGTATGGCGTGGCGATATATATAGATGGGCATATCAATAGACTCAAAAGAACTGACCGGTGGGCCGACCTGCCATGCCGGACATACAGCCGGTAGGTGGGAAGGCCCATTTGAGTACAACAGCCACTCCCCTGGGTGGCGCAATACCAACCAGTCGGACCGGCCCAGGGGAGGAGAGTCAAAAAAAAAAAAAAGGTACGCTAGGAGAAGATACCAGCGTCATCCCCTGACGGTGATTATCGTTCATGATGTGCGCTAAGCGTCTGCGGATCTTCTGGCGCGCCCGTAATGAGTATGTTCAAGCCATCAAGGAAGCCAGACTCAAGTTATGACAAGACTCCATGCGCGAGTTGCAGCGCAGCTCCTGGAAGCTCGCAAAATCATGTTACCGGCCAAAGCCATTGCGCGTGCTGTGCAGTGTTCGATGCGGGTTTGGTGGTCGGAACCACACGCTAAGATCTGTGGCGACTTATCAGGCTTTCCTGGATACTCTGTTTCCAGATGCTCTGGAGGGTGAAACAAAAATCGGCGTCGAGGCGCGTGAGACACCATTCCCTAGCGTAACATTCCTAACAACCCTAACAACATTCCCTAACCCTAAAGAAGATCCTGGACCCGCGGAAAGAAAGGTTCCAAGTTTCTCGGGTCACTAAAACCAGGGATCATGGCATTGTACTGGAGGTCGTTAACGAGCAGCAGGCAAGACAACTGCTGGAGGCCGATGTTCTGGCCAAGAACGGGCTGAAGGCTCAGCTGCTAGACGAGCGTAAGCCTCAGATATTGGTTTATGATATGCCGAGGGCAACGCGGGTAGAGGAGCCTGAAATCCTCAAAGTGATCCACGGCCAAAATCCTGTGTTGGATATGGCCATCGAGGACTTCCTTAGTGAAACTAAGGTGATTCGACAGTTGGGGAGGAAGGAATCCCTAAAGAGTCACTGGGTTCCCGAGACCTCGCCAAAGATCCGGCAGGTTTTAGTGGCCGGGGGAAGATTGTTCTTTGGGTGGACGGCCTGTAGGGTTGTCGACCATATTCAGGTAGCCCGGTGCTTTAAATGTCAGGGCTTTGGGCACGCCGCTCTCCAATGCAGAGCGCAGAAGGAGATGTGTGGCCACTGTGCCACTCCGGGGCACAGGGCAACCAACTGCCCTGCCAAGTCATCGCCACCAAAGTGTGCCGCCTGCTGCCAGGTGAAAGGTAGGAATACTGGACACATGGTAGGGGGTTGGCAATGTAAGGCGTACGATATAGCCCGGGCGAGAGCTGTTAACAACACAGCTTATGGCGACGCCTGAACGGTCAGAAGCCCTTGGGGACATCTTTCACAAGTTCGAACGCCTGCGCCTGGGGCAGATTAATCTGCACCATTCCCGGGCGGCCACGAGTGAGGCCATGAGGCTCCTTGAGGAGTACAACCTCGAAGTCCTCTTGGTCCAGGAGCCGTAAGCGGTCGCGGATAGGGTGGTCGGCTTCCACGGGGTGAAAGTTATTCATACTCGTGGGGATGGCCGCTCTCTGCGGTCGTGGTAAGCTCTGACTCTTTGGGTGTCTTCTGGATGCCTCAGTGGTCTGATGAGCAATTCACCGTCGTGCGGATCACGAGGGGTACGCTGGATGTCGTACTTGTGTCGGGATACTTCCAGCTTGGATAGAGTATCGATGACTTGCTGGCGAAGTTGGGGAGGATTCTGGACAGTCTACCGGGCACCAGAGTGTTGGTTGCCCTGGATGCTAACGCCAAATCTACCGCCTGGGTTTCACCATTCACAGACCCCAGAGGCGCTGGTCTCGAACAGTTCGCAGAAGCCAGGTACCTCTATCTCATTAATGATGGGGAGCAGCGCCAACTTACTCCAGGGAACTGGAAGAAAGTTACATAGACGTCACTTTGGTGACGGGTGACTTGCTTCGGGATTTGCAGTCGGAAAGCGCCGACTGCAAATCCAGAAGCAAATATGTTTTGGCTATTTTTATTGATATAGAGGCAGCATTTCCTTCCTTGTGTTGGAGTTCTGTCCTCTATGCTTTGGAAAGCCACAATGTTCCCAGAGCCCTGCTGGCCGTGGTAAGAGACTATTTGTCTAACCGTACGGCACTGTTTAAAGATGCGCACCTAGTTGTGGAAACATCCGTCACCAGGGGAAGCCCGCAGGGTTCCGTTCTCGGTCCCCTGCTGTGGAACCTGGTGTTTGATGGATTTCTGGGGTTGACATTCCCAGAAGGGGTCACGGCCCAGACTTTCGCCGATGACTGTCTCCTATTAGTTCGTGGTAATTCACGACCGCAGCTGGAAAGTAGAGCGCAGGCGGCCTTGTCAACCGCCGAGGGCTGCATGGACATTCAAAATTTAAAGATTTCTGTGCCAAAACGAAGTTTATGCTTCTGAAGGGTGCAGACAAATTATCATGCAGTCGAAACCCCCATATTAAGTATAAAGGCTGTGTAATCAGCCGAGTAAGGGTTCATAAGTACCTAGGCGTTTTGTTTGATGATAAGTTGCTTTTTAGCAACCACATTAAACAAGTTGCGGCGGACGCTGTCTCTGTGATGCACAAACTTAGAAGGATTGCTCGGAAAGACTACGGGCTTTCTGGTCGCCAAATGTACTTAGTGTACCGAGGTGTCTTCGAGAGTATGATCGCATACGCGTCGCCAGATTGGGCGCATAGGTTGGAAAGAAATAGAGCACTGCTTCAAAATTTAAGGAGTGCCCAGCGCAGAGCCATGATAGTATGCATTGGTGTATTTAAAACAACCTCCTACGAGGCTACTACCCTATTGGGAAAGGCTCTCCCAATCGATTTAGTGGTGAAAGTTCAAGCGGTCATGTGGAAGTTGCGAAGAGGTCGGGAGGCCGAGGCATTTGTGATGCGGTTTTGAGCCGGGCCAGAACCGTGCGGAACGGTGATCTCAATGCACTGGAACAAAATTTCGTACAGTTGCCCATCTCCCGTCTGCGGAAGAGGCTATGGAGCCTCTTCAGCTGCAAGCTGCCGATGGAGGCATGGCAGCTTGAATGGCACACCACGACTAAGGGAAGATCCTTGTATAGTTTAATACAGGATCTGGGGGGATGGTATGCCTCGAGTTCGTTTTTAAGGGCATCGGGTGCCCAAGTGCTCACCAACCATGTAAACCTGTACCAATATCTGTTTCGGTTTCGCCTGGTGGCTGATGAGTTGTGTGTCTGCGGGGAGGTCCAGTCGAACGTGCTTATGATGTTCGACTGCCCTGCTTTTGGGGGGGGCCAGAGACCGAGTTACCCTGGAACTTAGAAGTTAGAACTTAGAAGAAACTTGGCCGCTCACATACGGCGAGTCAGTGTGGCGAGAGCCGCATTGTCGGACCGTGTGGGAGTTCCTCGATGAGGTTGCTATGTTCAACCGTCATCGGTAATTTTAAGAGTTAATGCAACATAATGTGGACTCCTATAGCTCTGCTGTGGAAGGCAATTCTTGAGAATATGGCTGGCCATCAGCCAAATCAGCTCCAAGCGCTGTTAAATGGTGGGCCGATACTAGCTGGCATACAGTGACCGAGGGGTGGCAGCCTAAATTGCTGCCTTTTATTTTTTATAACTTACGTTAGTTTTAATGGTAACAAGGGGTGCAAGGGGGGGTAAAAGGGGCGCAAGTTAGGTAGCTCATTAGGAGCAATTAGGAACGAGGTCGCTTTACCGTTTTTAGAAGCTCAGTAGCCGTTTTTGGCACCGAACATTTGGTCTATGCTCTAGGGCGATCGAATGGGGTGGTGGTGGGAGAAATACCAGTTAACCAAATTCCCTAGCGTAGGGGCTATGGATCCCGTAGATATAGAGCGAGCGGGATCTCGAATGGTACCGAGAAGGCACCGGGGGTTGACCAGCTTGACCCGGATATATTCTACCATCTGCTGCCTGTCATAAGAGAGACGCTTGGTAGGCTGTTCTCGGGGTGCCTTAGCTGGGGTTGCTTTCCGACTTGTTGGAAGGTGGCTTTGGTGAGGGTGCTCTTAAAATCAGGAAAGGATCCGAGTGAGGTCAACAGTTATCAACCCATCAGCCTCTTTCCGGTTATCGCAAATTGCTTGAAAGGCTGGTTGTGAAACGTCCCTGGGAAAACATCGATACGAACGATTTTCTAAATCGAGGCCAATATGGCTTCATGAAAGGGGTTGGCACCGAGAATTACATTTTAAATGCTCATTTTAAATTACAGTAGGCGTGGAGCGCGCCTACTGTAATTGGTTTGCTTGGCATTTCTCCGCCACCACATCATTCGGTCTCCCTAAAGCATAAGACTGAATATCTGTGCCACAAACGGCTACTGAGCGGCGAAACTATTTAACGACCAGTGTCCTAATTAACTCCTAGAGCTAACCTGACACCGTGAGCGGACTAAGCGCGGTACCATATACCATCGGCCTACGTGTCCCAACCGCTAAATTGTCATATATTTACTAAAATGGGTAGGCGCTTTCGTCAACAATTAAAAATATATGAGACCCATAAATTAAAATTTACTTCGGCTAGACAGCAATTTACTGCCACACCTAGGTCGCTGAATGTCAAAAAGAACCTGTCCACCATATTAAAGCGCTTGGAGCCTTAATTGGCTGATAGTCAGCCATCGGTTTGTCTGGCATTTCTCCCACCACCACCCCATTCGGTCGCTCTGAAGCATAAGACCGAATGTCCGTATCACAAACGGCTGCTGTTCCTCAAAACGGTTTAGCGACCAATATCCTGATTAGCTTCTAGAGCTTACCTAACTGCGTGAGCGGAATAAGCGTGGTGTCCTTCACCACAAGTGGCGGTGGGTGACGTGTCCCACCGCCACTTGTCGTATATTACTAAAATAGGTAGGCGCATCCCGTCTACATAGTAAAATATATGACATATCAATAAATTAAAATTTATTCTGTCAGGGACAGTAATTAGCTGCCACGCCTAGGTCACTGAATGCCAGCAAGTACCTGTCCACCGTATTATAGTGCTTGGAGCTATATTTGAACGATGGCCAGCTATTTCTCGAGGGTAGCTTCCTACGGCAAGCGGTAGGAGTCTTATATCCCTTAAACTACTGATTTTTTTTTTTTTTTTTTTTTTTTTTTTTTTTAGGGCGAAAAACGGTTGGACGTTATCATCGCCCGGAAAATAAATAAATAAAAGGAATTAAAATTGTTACATAAAATTAAAACTTAAAACTACTATCACAGGAAACAAAATCCGGAATGGGTGTAAAAGGCCCATTCTCGGATAACAAAAACACTAACATGTAACTTAAAACTACGTTTAAAACTATCATATTAAAAATAAATAAAACTTAAAACTAAAAAGAAATAAAACTTAAAACTATTATGTTTAAAGTCTTACAACTAATATCACAGACGAATTTAAAAAACAAAAAAATATGAATATATATATATATATAAAAAAAAAAAAAATTCCGATAGGGAGTGTAAAAGGCTCGCTACTCGGATAACAAAAACAATACATAGGACAATACATACAATTACAAAACAATACATACTAATTAAATTTTTTGTATTAACCCTATACTACGTAAAAACAGAAACATCCGGTTTAAAACCTCTTTATCATTTCACAAGATACCACGGATGTTACTGGGTAGTTTAAATTTACGACGTAATGCCGCATAACATACGCAGTCCACGAGTATGTGGTGCACAGTCACGCGGCAGTTGCATCGTGCGCATAGAGGTGGTTGTCCTCTTGTAAACAGGTACTCGTGTGTCCTATCCGCAATCGACAGAGAACTACTTCCTCACGCCGGGGTTTTCTGTGTGAGGAGTCCCATGGTAACACAGAATCTTTAATCTGACGGAGTTTATTATCAATGGTAGCCGTCCAATCACCTTGCCACCTTGCTCTTAATAATTGTTTTACATAGGTAATGAAATCAGAAGTAGCAACTCGGGTGGTGAAAGGAGGCTGGTTACATGCTTCTTTGGCAGCGGAATCTGCATGTTCATTGCCTGGAATCCCTAGGTGGCTAGGGACCCAGCAAAAACTTAATTCTGTGTTGCGATTATTCAACTCAGCGATTGCGTTATAAATTTCAATGACGATAGGATGTTTAGAATAAAAGTTTTTTAAGGCATGGAGAGCACTACACGAGTCACTGCAAATAAGAATTTTTCTATATTTAGGGTTAATGATGTTCAGAGCCTTATTTATAGCGTATAGTTCAGCGGTAAACACACTTGTAATACCGGAAACATATAAGTTCTCTCATTGACAACAAATGCACACCCAACTGTATCGTTTTGTTTCGATCCATCAGTGTATACAACTGCGTCTGGTTTCATCTTGGAGAGAACACACTGAAACATTTGTTGAAAGACAATAGATGGTGTTGATTGTTTATTGTATGTAGTCAGGTCAAAATTAAAATTTATGAGGTATATTCTCCATGGAGGATATGAGCAAGGGTACATAGGAAAGAATGATGGTGTGTCAAAATTTATATGCTGCAGCAGACGCCAGGTACGGACACCTACATGTGCAGTACGATGTGGATGGTCCTCATACTTTCCTAGATTAGGATTTCTAAAGACCGAGTCAAGAACCGGGTGATTTGGCCGTCCTCTGAGACGAGCAAAATAAGATAATAAGAGCTGGTCTCGTCTATCCCAAAGTGATGGTTCACCACAGTCTACAAGTAAGCTTGCGACAGGACTTGATCTAAACGCGCCTGTGGCAAGCCGAAGGAAAGCATGATGTACACTATCCAGCATTTTAAGCACGGTTTGACGAACTGAAGAGTAGGCGACACAACCATAATCTAAACGGGAGCGAACAAAGGAATAGTAAAAACGTATCATACATGATCTATCGGCTCCCCAGTTGGTGTTAGTAAGGACTCGCATAATATCTAGAAGTTTGGAACATTTTGTTTTCAATTCTTTTAAATGTTTGACCCAAGTAAGACGGCTATCAAAAAATAAACCTAAAAACTTGACGTAAGTAGAGATAGTAATAGTCTCTCCGTTCAGAAATATTTGCGGAATAGAATGGTTTCGTAGCCGAGAAAAAACTACACATTTTGTTTTTTCGGATGAAAATGTGAAACCAGTAATCCTGGACCAAGCTTCAAGGTGAGATATATTGTTCTGCAGTAGTCTCTCTGCTGTAGGTGCTGAACGGCTTGCAATGTAGATAGCAAAGTCGTCAGCAAATAGAGAGCATGAGACAGGAGCCTGCACACATTTGGTAATATCGTTTATGGCTACAGAAAATAAGGTGGCACTTAATACACTACCTTGGGGCACTCCATTCTCCAAGATGACACTATCTGAGAGCGAATCATCCACACGAACACGAGCCGTTCGGTGATTTAAGAATCCCCGGATAAAAGCAAGCATATTGCCCTTGATTCCCCATTCTTTGAGAGTGTTAAGAATACCACGTCGCCAGGCTGTGTCATACGCCTTTTTTATATCGAAGAAGATAGCGAGGAGGTGCTGCCGATTTAGGGAAGCGTTTTGTATGGCTGTTTCTAGTGACACTAAATGGTCAATAGAAGATCGTCCTTGTCGAAAACCACACTGTTCTGGAGATAGAAAGCCATGTTTCTCCAAGTACCATGTAAGTCTGCAGTTTACCATTCTCTCCATTATTTTACACAAAACGCTTGTCAATGAAATAGGGCGGTAGCTTGAGGGGTTGGTTTGGTCTTTACCAGGTTTTAGTACTAAGTCGAGTTGTGGACGGCACCGAGTGCAGACGTGTTTCCTAGCTCCGCGATATTTTACTTTTTGATTGGGTTTTTTGGATTTTTTACTGGATACGGACATCGGAAATTATGGTGGTATGGTTAATGGACACAAGTGCAAAGTTTTTTGAATTTCGGTTTGGTGTTTTTTTTTTTTTTTTTTTTGAAAATACAAAATTTTGAGGAAAGTGTAGAGAACTTTTAGTGCTACAGCCCTTTTGGACAACGGTTAAGAACCGAAGGGGTGTGGGATTGTAAGTAAATACAACTACACGGACAGAGTGAGTTAAAAAGTACTTTGAATAAGGTTTTTTTTTTTTAAGTGTTTAAGTATATACATTTAACTTATATAGAGACAAATTTTGCAAGTCAAGCGACAAGCTCTGGCTTGTTCGTGACGTCATTGAAATACAAGTAAACAAGGACTTGTAAAATTTTCAGAAGTTTTACTGTGTACTAGTCGAAATTTTTCTAAGTGTTTGCGATGCTTTACACGGGCAAACTCCTATCCTCCATATCTCCTATAGTTTTTACCATAGAACCAAAATTCCCAAATATCTATCCGAAACCAAAGATTTCTGACCTTCTGACCCCCCTCATATTTTGACCCCCCCAAAATTTTTGACCCCGGATTTGGACACATACATTTTCTTCCCCCCAAACCCCCCCAAACTTTTTTGGGGGGCACCCGCCCGTGTGGGGTATCATAGGACTCGGAATCAACCCCTGATTTCGAATCCGAGTCATGAGAAGACGAAGCTCGCTTCCAATAGAAGATAAGGCCTCTCCAGAGGCTGGGCACTCGAGGGGAACTGCCGAAAGGAGGGATAGTGTTTCTGAAGTCTCAGAAGACATGGACATTACAGGATTAAATCAAGGAAAAGCAAAGTGGAAGACAGTAGAGGGGAGAACCGCCAAGCGGCCGAGAGCAGGCTCATCAGAAGAAGAGGAGGCCCCCCTTAATTTGAAGGAGGTTACGTACAGGCTGGGTAATGCACTATTACAGCTTAGGCAACTAACTGGCAAGGCCAGTGTAACGGCAATCAAGGCTAATGAGAGGGAGCTGACAGAAATTTATAAAGATTTACAACGAATAAATGATGAGACTCCAGACACAGTTGACCAAAGTACGCAAACCGAAAGTCATGGCAGGAACGAGATGTCAGATATTCTAGATGTAGAGCTGACAGATGAACAACTGATAGACAGATTACCCACACGATGGTCAACCTGGGTAATGAACAGGCTGACCCAGGAGAAAGATCTAAGACCAGGAGATGACAGCTGTTTTTTCATCGATTTGAATGGATTAAAGCCATCCAGCCGGTATGCTGGGACGGCACCTGCGGTAATGATCTTACAAGACTCCACCATCCTCGAAGATGGAAAGATCACAAATACCGGAACTAGGTACACGGTAATCTATGACTCTAGAGAAGGAGATAAGATAATGGCCTCTCATATTATAAAGGCCTTACGAAGAGCTGTAGGTAAGCTGGAGTCAGCTGTCTTTGTGGTTCCCAGTGGTCCAGCGGGCATCATAGTGAGAAAAATAGTAATATACATGATGAGGAAGGGTAATAAGACCTTGCCGAGGATGTTACTCCCCAGCCTGAGTGAACAAGGGAGGGCAAGGTCGAGGTCGGTATCAACAAGAAGGGGAACCCCCCCCCCGTCGTTGAAAGTAAAACGGTCGTAGTAAGGGCCCCCGGTAAATCTTATGCCGATCTGTTGAAAACCATGAAAGAAAAGGTTAAGGTTGAGGAGGCCGGCGAAATACTGTCAATTAAACAGGGAAGGGATCAACAACTAGAGGTCCGAATTAGTGGGGCGCAGAAGGCGGGGGAGTTTTCCTCCCTGCTGAAGAACAGAGCAGAGGATCTCCAGGTGGATATAAGAATAAGAGGAGACCGCAGAACAGTCGTTCATGTAAAAGACATGCTAGGCGACTACTGAGCGAGAGGTCAGGGAAGCGGTAGAGAAGGTACTAGGACAAGGAGAAAACTTTCAGGTCAGATCACTAAGGGAGGCATTTGGAAACACAAAAAATGCCACGGTGGTCACAAGTCAAAGGAATGCAACGAAATTAATTGCAGAAAGGCTGAGAGTAGGGTGGATGAGTTGCAGGGCCTACATCCGGACGGATATAGAGAAATGTTATCGATGTTGGGATGTCAGTCACAGCAGAAGAGAGTGCAGAGGCCAGGACCGTTCAAACCTCTGCTTCAACTGTGGTAAACCCGGCCATGTAATCAAAGATTGCAAGGAGGCGACCATATGCCTGGACTGTGGAGCCACTTCACATAGGACCGGGAACCCGTGCTGTAACAAAGGTCATGACTAAAGTAATACTAGTTAATAATAACAGGAGCCTACTCTCTAGTGATTTGAGCATAGAAATAGCAGCTAGATACGAAGCGGACTTCCTGGTGGCCACTGAACCTAATGTGTATTCGGCGGCCAGAGAACAGTGGCTGACCGATGGGAATGGTGATGTGGCAATTAGAAAGATCGTTGGAAATGTGGATTATGATCTGTATGGTAGAGGTGACGGACTCATTGCTGTTGAGGTAAGCGATAAGATTATAATAGGTGTATATATCAGCCCTAACTGCAGCAGGGAATCTCTTAAGAACAGACTCCTTGACCTCCAATAAGTCATTATACGAGCTCGGAAGAGAATTGTAGTCCTTGGAGACTTTAACTGCAGGACTGTTCTAGCTGTAGCGGTCTCCTCGAACGCTAGAGGAAAACTCCTGGAGGAATTGCTGGCAGCGACAGGAATGACATGTATTAATGACGGAACAGCCACCTACCAAGCAAGAGGGCATCAATCGGTCCTGGATTTAGTTATAATTGATGGAAGGATGCGCACTGATGCAGCTGATTTCATGGTTCTTAATGACGAAACAGCCAGCGATCACAGAGCCATCTTTGTTAACTTCAGAGAGCAACGGCCAGAAATAAGACAGATAAATAACAATATCAGACTGTCTGATCAACAGATATATAGAGTGGCTAATAATTCGGCAAATAGAATTAGAAATAGTACTCAGATAACACCTGAAATATTCCAAAATATAGTTAAAGAAGAGATAGCGAACATACCGAGGAGAAATAATATTAAACATAATATGGTCTACTGGTGGTCCAGGGAGATAGAGGAACAGCGTAGAATTATGCAAAGACACAAGAGGACGGCCCAGAGGTTGCAAGCTAGAGTTGGTTCGGAAATAGGATGTAACATTGCGACAGAGCAATATAGGCAAGCGAGAAAGACGGTTAACTTCCTCATAAAGCAGGCCAAAAGAAGGAAATGGTTAGAACTATGCGAGGAGTTGAATGCTGATCCGTGGGGAAAGGCTTTCAAAATAGTAACCAAGCGGCTTGGGAGACAAGCTCCGACACTGAATGAAGAAATGGCTGCGTTGCAGATCAGAAAGTTATTCCCCAGAACGGAGGAGCAATATAATAGAGAGGTGATAGAATGCCAGGGAGGAACATTTACACAAAAAGAGGTCATGGAAGCTATAAATAAATTAAAAAATAAGAAAAGCCTCGGCCCAGATGGCATTCCAGCGGCCATCATTAAGATAATAGCTAGGATCGTACCTTGGGAAATAGTCGATGTAGCCAGCTACGGCCTACAAAATAGAAGCTTCCCTGAATGCTGGAAGGAAGCAAGAACAGTCTTCCTCCCAAAGGCAGGACAAATTCAAGAGAACACAGCATATAGACCGATTACGCTCATAAATAATATGGGAAAAGTAGTTGAAAGGTTGTTAGAAAATAGACTTAGAGAGGAAATAGAGGAAAAACAATGTCTACATCCGGAACAATACGGATTTAGAAAGGGACGGTCCACGGTGACCGCAGTCGAGAATGTAAAAAACTGGGCATTAAATTGCAGAAGCGGTACATGGAGGACTAGAAAAATCCCCATGATCATAATGCTTGAAGTTAGAAACGCATTTGGTACGGTCCTCTGGACAGCCATCATTGAGGCGCTTCAAGCCATGCAAATAAGTAAATACTTAGTAAATCAGATAGATCAATATCTGCAAAATAGGTTCATAGAGGTCAAAACCCTAGAAAGGAAAGCCATATTTCAGGTATTCGGAGGGGTGCCGCAGAGATCTGTTCTTGGCCCAACCTTATGGAATGTTTTCTATGATAAAATCTTCAGGCTGAACTACCCCGAAGGGGTATCGATAGTAAGATACGCGGATGATATCGCAATATTAGTAGAAGACAGAGATATTAATGAACTGGAGAACAAGGCAAACAAAGCGCTTAGAACAATAGATGAATGGATGGAGGATAACAAATTAGAAATTGCTCCTAATAAATCCTGTTGCCTGGTCCTCTCGGGTAGAAGACCATTAAGAAGTGTGAATCTAAATATCAGAGGACAGAGAATTGATGAAGTAAAAGAAACAAAATACTTAGAGGTACTTCTGGACAAAAGTTTAAGGTTCAGCAAGCATATTGATATGATTTGTGGGAGAGTTACTTCTGCTGTAAAGGGATTAAGAGGATTATTTCAAAACCACGGCACACCTAAAATGGTTATTCGAAGATTGATAACCGCGGCTATCACTTCGGCGGTACTGTATGCGGCTCCCATATGGGGGGCGGCAATGAACATGAACATACAAAGTTGAGAAGTGTCCATAGACTGGCATTGCTGCGTGTAGCTGCTAGTTACTGTACGGTATCGTATTACGCGCTGTGCGTACTGACCGGGCGTCCTACCCATAGACCTTCAGATAAAAGCCAGAACTCTCAGACACAGCGGTATGTCGAAAGAAGAGATGGAAGGGATTATAGAACAAGAATGGCAAGAAGAGTGGGCACGGTCCAGAGTGGGAGAATGGACCAGACGCCTAATCCCTAATATTAAAACCTGGAATAACAATAGACTCGGAGATTTGGTTAACTGGCATTTCCCCACCACCACTCCATTCGGTCGCCCTAGAGCATAGACCAAATGTTCCGTGCCAAGAACGGCTACTGTGCCTCAGACGGTTTAGCGACCCAAATCCTAAAAGCTCCTAGTGAGCTACCTAACGTGCATGAGCGAATCAAGCAGGGTGCCATACAGCACCCGCTTAAGTGTCCCAATCGCTCACTTGTCAAACATAAAACTAGATCGGGGAGGCGCACCCCTTGTAACAATTTAAAACTATACGAGTCAATAATTAAAGACAGCAATTTTGGCTGCCACGCCTCGGTCGTTGTATTAGCTGGCATACATATGTACGTACCTGTCCACCATTTAACAGCGCTTGGAGCTGATTTGGCTGATGGCCAGCTCTATTCCCAAGGTTGGTTTCCAGCAGCAGAGCTGTAGGAGACCAATTGCATTTTACATTTAATCCCTTACATTTACCGATGACGGTTGAACATAGCAACCTCATCGAGGAACTCCAACACGGTCCGACAGTGCGGCTCTCGCCACACTGCCTCGCCGCTTGTGAGCGGCCAGGTTTCCCCCTGACCTCTAAGTTCCAGGATGGCTCGGTCTCTGGCCCCCCCAAGGGCCGTACATCATTTGTACATTCGACTGGACCTCCCCGCAGACACACAACTCATCAGCCAACAGGCGAAACCGAAACAGATATTGGTTTAGATTCGCATGGTTGGTGAGCACCTGGGCACCCGACGCCCTTAAAAAGGAACTCGAGGCATACCATCCCCCCAAATCCTGTATAAAATTATACAAGGATCTACCCTTAGTCGTGGTGTGCCATTCAAGCTGCCATGCCTCCATCGCGAGGCTTTGTAGCCTTTTCCGCAGACGGGAGATGGGCAACTAGACGAAATTTTGCTCCGGTGCATTGCGATCATCGTTCCGCTCCGGTTCTGGCCCGGCTCGAAACCGCATCCCAAATGCCTCGGCCTCGCGACCTCTTCGCAACTTCCACATGACTGCCCGAATTTTCACCACTAAATCGATTGGGAGAGCCTTTCCCAATACAATAGTAGCCTCGTAGGAGGTTGTTTTAAATACACCAGTGCATACAATCATGGCTCTGCGCTGGGCACTCCTTAAATTTTGAAGTAGTGCTCTATTCCTATCCAACCTATGCGCCCAAACCGGCGCCGCGTATGCGATCATACTTTCGAAGACTCCCCAGTACACCAAGTACATTTGGCGGCCCGACAGCCCGTAGTCTTTCCGAGCAATCCTTCTAAGTTTGTGCATCACAGAGACAGCGTCCGCCGCAACTTGCTTAATATGGTTACTAAAAAGCAACTTATCATCAAACAAAACACCTAGGTACTTATGAACCCTTACTCGGCTGATTATACAGCCTTTATATTTAATGTGGGGGTTTCGACTGCATGATAATTTGTCTGCGCCCTTTAGAAGCATAAACTTCGTTTTGGGCACAGAAATTTTTAAATTTTGCATGTCCATCCAGCCTTCGGCGGTTGACAAGGCCGCCTGCGCTCTGCTTTCTAGCTGTGGTCGTGAATCTCCACGAACTAAAAGGAGACAGTCATCGGCGAAAGCCTGGGCCGTGACTCCTTCTGGGAAGGTCAATCCCAGAAATCCGTTCCAGAAAACCAGGTTCCACAGCAGGGGGCCGAGAACGGAACCCTGCGGGCTTCCCCTGGTGACGGACTTTTCCACAACTAGGTGCGCATCTTTAAACAGAGCCGTTCGGTTAGACAAATAGTCTCGTACCACGGCCTGTATGGCTTCGGGAACAACGCGGCGTTCCAAAGCATAGAGGACAGAACTCCAACACAAAGAAGGAAATGCTGCCTCTATATCAATAAAAATAGCCAAAACATATTTGCAGTCGGCGCTTTCCACCTCGGTAAGAGCATTTAAGATGCAATCCTCGGTGCCAACCCCTTTCATGAAGCCATATTGGCCTCGATTTAGAATACAGCTCATATCGATGCTTTCTTCGAGCCGTTCCACAACCAGCCTTTCCAGCAACTTGCCGAGAACCGGCAAGAGGCTGATGGGTCGATAACTGCCGACCTCACCAGGATCCTTTCCAGGTTTCAGGATTACCCTTACCAAAGCCACCTTCCAGCAAGCCGGAAAGCAGCCCCAGCTTAGGCACCCCGTGAACAGTCTACCCAGTGGCTCTCTTATGACAGGCAATAAATGATGGAAAATATCCGGGTCAAGTTGGTCAATCCCCGGTGCCTTCCCTAGTGCCATTCGAGAAACCACTCGGTCTATATCTTCGGGTTCCACGATCCGAACGCCAGGGAATGGTGTTTCACCCGCCCTAACTCCGATTTCCGCTTCCCCCTCCGGAGCATCTGGAAACAGAGTATCCAGGAACGCCCGGTAAGTCGCCACAGATGTTAATGAGTGGTCACGACCACCTAACCCGCACCGAACACTGGACAACACGTGCAATGGCTTCGGTCGGTAACAAGTCTTCGCGAGCTGCCAGGGATCGCGCTGCAATTCCCGCATGGAGTCTTTCCAAAACTTGAGTTTGGCTTCCTTGATGGCGTGAACATATTTGTTACGGGCGCGCCGGAAGGTCCGCAGACGCTCAGCGCGCACGTCGTTGACAGTGATCCCCGTTAGGGGGCAACGCTGGTATCTTGCCCGAGCGGACCTCACTCTTGCGCGCAGCACACTGAGGTCAGAGGACCACCATTTCTTGCCGGGCCTCCGTCTGCCTTCCACAGACGACCCCCCGGAAAATGTGGTCATGACGGCTCCAGGCACGCTCAGATCAGCGGACTGGCTGCTTGTGACGGGTCCGTCCATTGGCCTAGGCCGCCGTAGGACCTCGTCGCAGCCAGTCTTGATGGCCCGGCCGATTAGCTCCGCCATCAATTCCACCTCCTCCCTCGACTCCATGCTCCACCGCAACCCCTGCAATGCAGCATCGCACACCCGCCTAAGCCTGTGTCGATCCAGGCCCCTTAGGTTGTAGCGACCTGGATTTGGTGCCCTTGGACCGCCTCCGTAAGCGATTTCATAGGTTATAAGCCTATGATCGCTCACACTGGCCTCGGGCCAGACAGTCCAACTACCTATCCTTCGAAGCAGACCACCCGTCACCAAGGTGACGTCTATATAACTTTCCCCCAGTTTGCTGGAGAAAGTTGGTGGCTGCTCCGCATCATTAATCAGGTAGAGGTTCCTGGCTTCTGCGAACTGTTCGAGACCAGCGCCTCTGGGGTCTGTGAGTGGTGAACCCCAGGCGGTAGACTTGGCGTTAGCATCCAGGGCAACCAGCACTCTGGTGCCCGGGAGACTGTCCAGAATCCCGCCCAACTTCGCCAACAAGTCATCGATACTCCATCCAAGCTGGGAGATGTCAATTTTTACATGACACAATTACTGTCGGGGCACGGCTCTTTCCGTCAGTATCTGTATAGGATCGGGAAGAGAGCCACCCCGCAGTGCATCTATTGTCCAGAGAACGACGATGCCGAACATACGTTGTTCATATGTCCAAGATGGGCCGTTAACAGAGGTCAAATAGTAATTAATGGTCTTACACCAGAAAATCTCATAAACTGGTTGGGGTACAACAATGAGAACTGGGAATGGTTCCGCAGGTTCGCCGGGGAGGTCCTGCGGGCCAAAGAGGATGAAGACAGAAGAATGGGAGTATAAACAGTAGGGTAGGGCGGACAGTCACTCCATGGAGGGCCTGTACGCCTTGGTGTGCGGGTACCTGAGAAGGGGGTGAACTCCAGGGGAGTTTGAGTTTGGGTTAAAATAAAAGACCAAGTCCCGGTCGGCGGGGTCGTCTCTGCGGGAGCCTAGGCTCTTTGTGGGGTCGGCGCTGTCGATTAGAGGCCAAAGGCGTAAAGACCGAGTCCCGGTTCCCTGCTGAGGCGCTGGGGGACGGCATAGCCGGACCTTGGCTCTAAAGCGGGGGATTAGAGGCAGGCAATGTAAAACAAAAGATCCGAGACCGGGGAGGCCAACCTACCGTGCCGGACGTATAGCCGGCGGGTGGGGGACGCCTCCTTTGAGAGTAAAAGGACACTCTCCCCGACTGAGTATACTTAATTGGATATCCGGTCGGGGAGAGTAGGAAAAAAAAAAAAAAAAAAAAAAGGTTTTAGTACTGGTATAATAAATGCTTCTGACCAGCCGGGTGGGAAGACTTGTTCGGAGAATAAACCGTTGAAAATATTCAAAAGTTGTTGTAGTGCCGAATTAGGAAGGTGTGAAAGCATGGAAAGGCGAATGTTGTCCGGTCCAGGGGAAGTGTCCCGTGAGTTTTTAAGTGCATGTAACAATTCTTTAAATACGAATGGAGTGTTTAATTCACCAACCGAATCACCAATGTTTAACGATAATACTTCTATTTGTATCTTGTACCGTTGAAAATCGTTATTATATGATGAGGTGAGAGACACCGAGCGGAAAGATTTTGCTAGACTATTTGCCACTTCCGAGGATGATGAAAGGAGTTCTCCTTCATCAATAAGACCGATAATAGATTGTTTCGGTGATCCGAAAATTGCACGAATTTTCTTCCATACAGTAGACGAGGGAGTAGTGCGTGAGATAGTGCTCACGTATTTCGTCCATGAATTCCTCTTAGCATCCAAGAATACTCGACGGCACACTGCTCTAGCCCTGCGGTATAAATTTAGATGTTCTGTTGTAGGCCTACGATTAAATTTGCGTAGTGCCTGCCGTCGATTCCTAATAGCATTTTTGCAATCATCATTCCACCATGAAACGAAAGGACGTCTAGGATTACCCGATGTTTGTGGGATATATCTGTTGGCATTCTCAAGTATCATGGACGTAAAAGAAGAATATTGGTCGGGGATGTTCGCTCCATCGTCATACTGAGATTGGAATGCTTTATGGTATCCGTTCCAATCTGCCTTTTCAACAATCCATCTCTGTGGCCTTCTTTTAATCTCGCAGTCTACACCGAAACCAATAATAATTGGTCTATGATCACTGCCGTGAAAGTCATCACAAACCGACCAATTAAAATGAGGGAGCACATTCGGTGAGCATATGGAAAGATCAAGGTTAGATACAGTACCAGTTGACAGTCGTTTGCCTACTGAATAATGGATCACAATGTATGTGATCCATTATTCAGTAGGCAAAGGTCAAAATCTTGTCTCAATCTGTTTATCATATTTCCTCGAGTGGAGCAGAAGGTTGAGCCCCAGGAAATATGATGGGCATTGAAGTCTCCTACTATTAACGATGGAGATGGTATTTGCGTGAGGAGATTTGAGACATCTAAAGCACTGAATTCAGTGTTCGGTGAGAGATACAGATTGCAGATATGCAATTTGAAGGGAATAGAAACCTTTACTGCAATAGCAGGAATGACAGTAGTTAGTTGAATTCTTGTAGCTGACACCCCATTCTTCATGAAAATCGCTACTCCACCACTCTCCCTACTGTCTATTAGGCAGTCTTATCTCTCACAGAAGTATCCTCTGAGTGTAATTCGGTCATGTTGTAGAAGGTGAGTTTCTTGGAAACACATGATTAGTGGATCATGTGTGTGCGCTAGTACTCTAATATCTTCAATGCGGGACCGAATACCTCTAACATTCCACTGAATAATGTTCATAAGTGTAAAAAATAAATAAAAAAATTAAATTTCGGAAATTATATAAAAATTAGTTGTACGTGATTCGGTTTTTCTTTTTTGTATTTTTTATTTTAAAGAACTCCGATGACCTAGGGTCGGGTGGTTCTTCAACCATATCCTCCAGTATATGAGGTGATGGTGGAGGAGATTTATTTGAATGGGATGCTGTAGTTGACATCGCAGAGGAGATAGTTATGTGGGTTCCCTTTATGGGGAGCTTATTAGGTGGCTTACTGCCAGCTGTGATAGTCGCTATTCGTGCCGGTACGACTTTGGGAACAGGAACTTTCGTATGTATCATAGTGTTTGATTCACTAACTGCGACGGAGGACTTTTTATTCATTTTTGTCAGCTCTGAGATAGTGGCTGTAAGTGAAGCTACTTGATCAGATAGCATCTGAACAAGTTTTTTAAGCTCATTGCAGGATCCGCACTGCTGGTTATTAACATTTGTTTAGATGTAGCGGTGGCAAAAGATACGTCTGGTTTAACCAGGTTCCGTGAATTGTTTATCTTTTTATATTCTCTACGTGCAGCCGGAAAAGATAGTTTTTGCTCCGTACAGATTTTGAGAATTGCCTTTTCTTCTTTAAAAGTTGGGCAATCTCGGGAGCGGGCTGTATGTGGACCACTGCAGTTTGCACATTTTTCACTTTCTTCGCAGTTAGTGTCGTTGTGACCTTCTTTACCACATCGAGCACAGATCTCAGTTTTCGAGCAAGATGTTGTAGTGTGACCAAAACCTTGGCATCTGAAACATCGCCGTAGGTTGGGTATGAATGGTCATACCAGAACCGAGAGGTAACCCACTTTAATCTTTTCTGGTGGAACAGGGAGATTGAATGTTAATATAAGAGACGGTGTCGGTTCTTCTGTTCCGTTCTGCCGTTTCATTATACGTTTCACTTCAACAACATCTTGGTGGCAAAGCTCATCAACTATTTCCGAGATATCTATATCTAAAAGGTCTCTACAAAAAATTACACCCCGGCTCGTATTTAACGTTTTGTGGCATTCTGCACTTATATTTATACCACCCATATTACGGAGACGTAAGATTGATCGACTCTGTTCGTCGTTGAATGTTTCAACCAGAATCGATCCGTCACGTAATTTCCTGATATTCTTCGGGGAGCCGAAAGGTGAAACCTTTTGAAGGGAGCCACCTTCCTGACTATTTCTGAGAACAACGAATCTAATATTTTTAGAATTCGATTCTAATAAGCTGTGGTTCTCTTCAGTAGGACTTTTATCCTCGTCAGACAAAGCTGACCGAGGTCTCTTCACAAGACTTTATTTGGTGGTTTTTTCAGATGGACCACCAACCATCTTGGGATTTAATATAGGATCAGAAATTTTGGTCCCACGAGTACCGGCGAAAAATGGACCACTCCAGCAGAGCGCACGCGTACTGGAGCTAGAGCTAAGTACAACTAGGTTCGCCCTGGTGCCCAGAGGATATCGTTCAAGACTCACTACGTAGAGCCATTCACCCATCGGCACGATTTGTTCCCACCTTGGGTTACGGTTGCGTTTCGTAAGATGTCGCAACACCACCGAGTGTTAATGTAAGAAATATCAGTGTAGGATGTTGTTGTGTAATTGTGTGAGTGTGTATGTTGTAATTTATGTAGTGTTCTTGTTGTAGTATATGTGTATAATGTAAAGTGTTCTGCAGCTCACTGAATAGTGGGAAGAATAGCTGCAGAGGCTAGGCCCGTGGGGACGCCAACCCCCAAAGTCTTAAAGAATAAGACTCCCCGTCGGGGTTAAACTACTGATGCCAGTTGAACAAAGAAACGACATCAAGGAACTCCCACACGATCCGACAATGCGACTCTCGCCCCATTGACTCCCCACTTGTGAGTGGCCAATTTTCCCCTTGACCTCCAGGGTGGCCTGAGATCTGCCCTCCCCCCCCTCAAGAGCTGGGCAATCGAACAACATGTGTTCATTCAATTGGACCTCCCCGCAGACGCACAGCTCATCAACTGCCATGTAGAACCGAAACAAATATTGGTTTAAATTTACACGGTTGAAGAGCACTCGGACTCCCATTGCCCTTAAAAACGAAGGAGAGGTATATCATCCACACAGATCCTGTATAAATCTATACAAGGCCTTCCCTTGGTCGTGGCGTGCCGTTCTTGCTGTCATGCTTCCATCGCAAGGCCTCCTCCGCAGGCGGTAGATTGGCGACTGTTCGAAATTTAGAACCGGTCCATTGAGATCACCCTTCCGCTCCGATACAGGCTCGGCCCATCCCAAATACCTTGGACCTCCCTACCTTTTCGCAATTTCCACTTGGCCGCCCGAATTTTCACCAATAAATCGATTAGGAGACCCTTTCCCGATACAGTGGTAGCCTCGTATGAGGTTTTTTTAAAAACACCAGTGCATACAATTAAGGCTCTGACCTCACTCGGATCCTTTCCTGATTTTAAGAGCACCCTCACCAAAGCCACCTTCCACCTTTCTAAACAATTTTTACATATTTTATGTTCTGATACTAAAATTCTGTAATTTTATTGGTGGAGGAGTCTATTAAAAAGGTCATTATTAGATATATCTTTAAAGTTTAAGAAAATAAGTCAAAATTATAAAATTAATTAAAAAATGTTCAAGAAAAAACCACAAAAATCGGCCCTGTAGAACTCAAGAAATAAGCCCTTTTTTAAAATAAAAATCTTAGTCTTTTCTATAATAAGATTATTATTATATTCTCTTCACACATCTCACCTGTAGTGCATACCTTTGTATGATATCCCTAGTCTTACCTCCTATCTTTAACCTTAATCTTGTAATTCTACCATCTATGTCACTATCCCCTCTATGCTTTCCTTTATCTTACCCACAATAAAGCCAACTCAATTTTTTGCCTTTTGCCCACCATTCCAATACAGAATATATCCTTCCCTAACAGCCTTTCTACCTTTTCCCTTCCATTATTTTTTCTTAAACCTAAAATCTTCATTCTTTTTTCTTTTATACAAACTACCAGTTGCTCTGTGCACCCAGTAAGAGACATAATATTTACTATCCTTATCCACATATAATTTTCCCCTCTTTTCTTTTCGTGCCCGATAACTCACTTTTCATGTTCTTTCTGGTACATCTAATAACATGCATTGCCTGCGGGGAATGCCCTACTCCTTTCCTACATACTTTACCACTCTTCATTTTAGGGTCATACGTGATGCGGTTGTCATCCTCAAAGGCATTTTAAACCTCTACCAGGTCCTTTAATGCACTGATCCTGATTTAAAATACTTGTCGCTGCACTTGCTGCCATTCGCAGCTGACATTCTACAGCAGTTCACATTCGCCATGTCTAACAGCTGACATTCACCATGTCCCACGACCCTTTTTTGACTTAGTATCATTTTTAAGGTGCACTGTCCCTCCCCCTTGGCAGTACCATCCTGACCCCATAGGGAAAGATACCCACCTAGTGACAATCCTGATCACTACACCATCCCTTCCATTTCTAGTCCTGATGGACTTTACTGAGGTCATATTCTATACCCTCAATACCTGATTACATATTTCAGTTATCAGTACAGCCTTTGTCAGGATGGCACGGATGCAAATTCCTTGAAAGACATTTCCATCGGTGTTAAAATCCATCAACTAACAAAAGGTATTTTTCAAACTTACCTAAAGCGAATCAAAAACCGATGAAAATTTATAAATTCAGCTATAACAAAACATTAATCTCATACCCTAAAAAATTGTTTGCAACATCGCAATTTGGACCTTCTACACTAAAGCGACCAAAATTACCAATCGACCCGTGAATATACCAAACATAAACCGGGCATAATTGCCGAATGCACCTATTCTGGCAGAAAAGCACCCAAACAGGTTCCTAGCCTCCAGACTATACTATTCCACGCCAAACAGTCTTTTGAGCGCCAAAAACCTTAAAACTCTTTCAACAGTGCACCACTCATCTCTATCTTTCCAGGTAGTCTGCAGATCCAGACTCGAACCAATACCCTCAAGCTCCCTGACCACCTCTGCATGCCTAAATTCGTCTTTTGAGCAGACATACAGCACATGATATGCATCATCTGATACTAAGCGTTGAGGACACCGACTCGAGTCAGTCAAACCAAATTGAACCGGCCTAACCTGAATTGCACCATGCCCTGAAAGGAACTGAGTCACACGCCGGTTTAGTGAAATCCACGAGGTGACTCTCAATGCCCTTACGTCTAGAAAGAGACCGTGTGCATATCGCCCCATGCACCTGTCGTACCGCACTTGGCAGTACCCTACCGCATCTCAGGTCCTGCCACTGCCTGTCCACAACTGCTTATTTGGGACACCCCTTATTCACAGCTACCCACCATTCTGATGGCCATTGCTCCCTCATATGCACCACAGGGGACACACCCTGTTGTCTGCTGCTCCCAAACTTTTGGAAAGGGATTTTAATAACAAGCGTGTTATATTGAAAACATTTACACAACTTATCTGTATCGATAAACAGTTTAATTTTATATAAATAAGGCCATCAAAAGTACACTATGTACATGCGTGTGTGTATTTCTAATTACATTTAAAAATTCGTAACTAAATAGACAAGAATTAAAAAAAGAAAAATATTATAACTCGATGAAAAAAGAATGTCTAATAAGGAAATAAATAAACCGGTTTACAGAGGACCAAAAAAAAGTCACGACCGATATAAAAAATATTCAATCGTTAAATATAATTAAATATTTAGAAAAACTATGATTCAGTAATTTTACTGCCGCTTAAGTAAATTACTTTTTTCCTATTAACATTGAAAAATTTACATAAAATTAGTAATTTTTGTTATTTTCTCAATACAGAGCCATCAAGGAGAGCAAGTGTAAGAGTAAATATGCAGAAAAAAGTATATATTTAAAATATACTTTTTTACTGAAAAAAAATCACAGGAAAAATAAATAGAAATCTTTTTTGTCATTAATTATGTGACCGGTTTGATAGCGATGCATTGTCTCAGTTCTGCACAAATTTCTAATCTCAATGTTACTTTGAAGATAAGGCAAAATTTACCAAAGGTGCTGAAGGAAAACTTTTTATAGAAAGAAGAAAGCGCTTTAGAAAGAAGAAAGAAGAAAGAAGAAAGTCAAAACAAAATGAAAGAACTATATAAAGGAGAAAAATTATGTGTTATATCAAAATCAATTTATTAGTCGTTAAGATTTAGAAGTAATTGTGTTTTTTGATAGTGTTTCTTAAAATTCAAGGTGTTAAATGCAGATTGTTTTTGTCTTCAGTCATTTGACTGGTTTGATGCAGCTCTCCAAGATTCCCTATCTAGTGCTAGTCGTTTCATTTCAGTATACCTTCTACATCCTACATCCCTAACAATCTGTTTTACATATTCCAAACGTGGCCTGCCTATACAATTTTTTCCTTCTACCTGTCCTTCCAATATTAAAGCGACTATTCCAGGATGCCTTAGTATGTGGCCTATAAGTCTGTCTCTTCTTTTAACTATATTTTTCCAAATGCTTCTTTCTTCATCTATTTGCCGCAATACCTCTTCATTTGTCACTTTATCCACCCACCTGATTTTTAACATTCTCCTATAGCACCGCATTTCAAAAGCTTCTAATCTTTTCTTCTCAGATACTCCGATCGTCCAAGTTTCACTTCCATATAAAGCGACACTCCAAACATACACTTTCAAAAATCTATTCCTGAAATTTAAATTAATTATTGATGTAAACAAATTATATTTCTTACTGAGGCTCGTTTCGCTTGTGCTATTCGGCATTTTATATCGCTCCTGCTTCGTCCATCTTTAGTAATTCTACTTCCCAAATAACAAAATTCTTCTACCTCCATAATCTTTTCTCCTCCTATTTTCACATTCAGTGGTCCATCTTTGTTATTTCTACTACATTTCATTACTTTTGTTTTGTTCTTATTTATTTTCACGCGATAGTTCTTGCATAGGACTTCATCTATGCCGTTCATTGTTTCTTCTAAATCCTTTTTATTCTAGGCTAGAATTACTATATCATCAGCAAATCGTAGCATCTTTATCTTTTCACCTTGAACTGTTACTCCGAATCTAAATTGTTCTTTAACATCATTAACTGCTAGTTCCATGTAAAGATTAAAAAGTAACGGAGATAGGGTACATCCTTGTCGGACTCCCTTTCTTATTACGGCTTCTTTCTTATGTTCTTCAATTATTACTATTGCTGTTTGGTTCCTGTACATGTTAGCAATTGTTCTTCTATCTCTGTATTTGAACCCTAATTTTTTTAAAATGCTGAACATTTTATTCCAGTTTACATTATCGAATGCCTTTTCTAGGTCTATAATCGCCAAGTATGTCGGTTTGTTTTTCTTTAATCTTCCTTCTACTATTAATCTGAGGCCTAAAATTGCTTCCCTTGTCCCTATACTTTTCCTGAAACCAAATTGGTCTTCTCCTAACAATTCTTCCACTCTCCTCTCGATTCTTCTGTATAGAATTCTAGTTAAGATTTTTGATGCATGACTAGTTAAACTAATTGTTCTGTATTCTTCACATTTATCTGCACCTGCTTTCTTTGGTATCATGACTATAACACTTATTTTGAAGTCTGATGGAAATTCCCCTTTTTCATAAATATTACACACCAGTTTGTATAATCTATCAATCGCTTCCTCACCTGCACTGCGCAGTAATTCTACAGGTATTCCGTCTATTCCAGGAGCCTTTTTGCCATTTAAATCTTTTAATGCTCTCTTAAATTCAGATCTCAGTATTGTTTCTCCCATTTCATCCTCCTCAACTTCCTCTATAACACCATTTTCTAATTCATTTCCTCCATATAACTTTTCAATATATTCCACCCATCTATCGACTTTACCTTTCGTATTATATATCGGTGCACCATTTTTGTTTAACACATTATTAGATTTTAATTTATGTACCCCTAAATTTTCCTTAACTTTCCTGTATGCTCCGTCTATTTTACCAATGTTCATTTCTCTTTCCACTTCTGAACACTTTTCTTTAATCCACTCTTCTTTCGCCAGTTTGCACTTCCTGTTTATAGTATTTCTTAATTGTCGATAGTTCCTTTTACTTTCTTCATCAGTAGCATTCTTATATTTTCTACGTTCATCCATCAGCTGCAATATATCGTCTGAAACCCAAGGTTTTCTACCAGTTCTCTTTATTCCGTCTAAGTTCGCTTCTGCTGATTCAAGAATTTCGTTTTTAACATTCTCCCATTCTTCTTCTACATTTTCTACCTCATCTTTTTTACTCAGACCTCTTGCAATGTCCTCCTCAAAAATCTTCTTTACCTCCTCTTCCTCAAGCTTCTGTAAATTCCACTGATTCATCTGACACCTTTTCTTTAGGTTTTTAAACCCCAATCTACATTTCATTATCACCAAATTATGGTCGCTATCAATGTCTGGTCCAGGGTAAGTTTTGCAGTCAACGAGTTGATTTCTAAATCTTTGCTTAACCATGATATAATCTATCTGATACCTTGCAGTATCGCCTGGCTTTTTCCAAGTGTATATTCTTCTATTATGATTTTTAAATTGGGTGTTGGCAATTACTAAATTATACTTCGTGCAAAACTCTATAAGTCGGTCCCCTCTTTCATTCCTTTTGCCCAGCCCGTATTCACCCACTATATTTCCTTCCTTGCCTTTTCCAATGCTTGCATTCCAATCTCCAACTATTATTAAATTTTCATCTCCTTTTGCGTGTTTAATTGCTTCATCAATCTCTTTGTATACACACTCTACCTCTTCATCATCATGGGCGCTTGTAGGCATATAGACGTTAACAATCATTCTCGGTTTAGGTTTTGATTTTATCCTTATTACAATGATTCTATCGCTATGCATTTTGAAATACTCCACGCTCCGACTCGTAGAATGTTATTTTTTAATTTTCTGGTAACCCCTTCCTTAGTAGTCCCCACCCGGAGATCCGAACGGGGGACTAGTTTACCTCCGGAATATTTAACCAAGGAAGGCGCCTCCATCATTGCTATATGAAAATGCAGAGAGCCACATTTTCTTGGAAAAAAAGGAGCTGTAGTTTTCCATTGCTTTCAGCTGCGCAGTACTCAGAGGACTGAGTGATGTTGATATGGCCGTTTAAATCATTCTGACTCACGCCCCTAACAACTACTGAAAGAGCTGCTGCCCTCTTTCAGGAATCATTCCTTAGTCTGGCTCTCAACAGATACCTCTCCGATATGGTTCCTCCTTCGGTCCAGCTACTTTGTATCCCTGAGCACTCAAGCCCCCTCACCAACGGCAAGGTCTTATCATTTCATAGAGGAGGGCACCTCAACTAACAGAAATTAAAAAGTACCAGTACTTTAAATTTGTAGTTTTGACAACGGAGTTATTCAGAAACGCATGAACATATAATAAAAGAATAAAGCTAAGAAAGGTAAACAGTATTCAATGTAGAAATGAAGTATACTTGTACAATATATTTTCCCTTTTTTTTGCGGGGTCCCTTTACAATCCCTGCATTCTTTTCTTCACTCCCAGTACTTTAAAAGTTATTTTCTTTTGTATGTTAATAAAATTTTCTATTAGTGTATCAGATTTTGTGTTATTTGCTTTGTGCTGCAGAGATGTTGTCTTTGAGCATTAGACTGTAATATAATAACCTTCCTAGTTGTTTGCCCTTAAAATAATAATAAAAATAGTTAGGTCTATAAATCTGCATAATTTTTACTCTTTCAAACTATTTTCTTGAAATCTTATTTGAAAATCTTTTCTAAATGTGGCACCATCAAGGCGTAAAGAACTTTTATCATTGTGTTTAGGGAAATTTTTAATGTCTTTAGTGATGTTTTTCTATAAATAGTACTATTATTTTAAGTGATTTTAACCACATTTGATGACACGTTAAGATAGTGACTTAACTTTTGCTAATTTTAGAATTGGTTTACAAAGTCATTATGGAGGTTTATACTGCCTTCTGTTTGATAAGAAAATAAATAGATCTTGATGTAAATCTCTTTAAAGGTTCAGGAACATTAATGCCACCTTTTTTGTTACTCTAATTATTTTTAAGCTATTTGATTTTTTTATACTCAATAACTTGAGTAACAAAAAAAGGATTGTAACACTGAGATACAATCTGTTGTGAAGATGTGCTTCGTTTAATAATGATCTGTTTTTATCATTTATGTTATTACATATTATATAGTTTGTGACAGGAATACTCATTCTTTCATCACAATAAGAAAATCCTTTCAGGCAAATGCCTGAAAGGATTAAGAAAATTTATGGATATATCTCAAACAGAACAGTATCACAAAATAATAAAATGGTAACATTGTTACTGAGCATTTCTGATAATTGTAAAGAGATTTAACTCCTTCATCGGTGACAAAGTTCAAAATTATTAATGAGTTCTTACAAACTTACTTACTTTCTTAATGAAAGAAAAATATTAAAACAATTATTGGGGGATTTTTTTTTAAACTTATAACAATTTATAAAAATCTGGAGTTTCAATTCTGTCAAGGTACTCTATTTTAAGGTGTTTAAATGTCTATCTTGGCATTTACAGTGAGCTAAGGACTAAGGGTTATAATAATAAGCTTGAAATGTGATGGACAAAATGACACATTAAATTTCAACAAGTCATTAAAGTTTTTTGGAACACTCAAAAAGGTTCATGCTGAACTGCTTTGAGGAAACATGCTCCATCTTATAATAAATAAATAAAACATTTAACAGTGATAAAATATGGAATAAAAACTGGTTAAATATGACTAGCTGGATCACTATTGACAAACTCACAACTAGAAGATTCTGTTTAAGATTGAATTATTTCCTACTTTCTACAGCATAGACATTAAGACAACTTTCCGAATAAGATTGTCAATGTGTTGATCATTCTGTTTCCTGGCATGAGTTTGTCATCAGATTTGATTCAGCAACATCAGTTACTGAGTACTGATTCAAACGAAATGAAGGTATGTGTAAAAAAAAAATGTAGGTGAAGTGTAGACAAATTAAATACCCAAGAGTAAAAATTCAGATTCCTTATATTTATAAGCTTGAAAGACCGATGTACCTCTCACTTTTTCAGCTAAATGTAATTTGTAAATTATTCATGTCTCAAGAGAACTTTTTTGTTGTGCATGTATAAACAATACCACCAATAAAATTATTAAAGCATAAATTATTATGCAAAAAAAAATAGTGTGATTTATCAAAATTCTAAATAATTTATTCACTTGAAATAATTCTGACTAGTACCAATAAATGTAATATATATTAGTGTTAGCATGCAAATATCTTAATAATGATAAAAACAGATGTTGTGGCAAAATGAAAATGAATTTATATTTCATTTTATATTTCACATTCATAAAAAAAATATAAGCTTTCCATAATTATGTAAAATGAAAAATTAGTCATTACACTTTTAGTTATGGAATAATTTTCCATTACCAAGATAAAAAATCTCTCACTATAGAAGTTTACTTGCTGTACATTTCAGCCCAAGTTTTGAACACTTTCTAAGAGCTATTTTATCTTCCGGTTGTTTGGCTAACTTCTTATAAAATATTTTTTTTTTTTTAACAAAATTTAAAAACTGTTTTTCAACTGAAGGTAGAGGAACATTAAGTGATGATCTGAGTGCATAATCTATCCGAAGTTAAATATGGGAGTAGTTTTTCTTTGAAACCTTCAACATTAGAGAAACGTGCAGGGATAGCGCTTCCACAAATCAGTTAATTTGGTAGTTGATGGTTTTAAGTTATGGTAGTTGGTCATGGTTGGAAGAAGCCGCACAAAGGCTGTAGTAAGTTGTGTAAATACATCGGTGGAAATGTCTGCCAAGGCATTTGCATCAGTGGTGTCCTAACAGAGACCAGACTGATGACTGATGTGTTAACAGGTTTAGAGAGTCTAAAAGATGACCTTTGGTAAAGCCCTTCAGGACTAGGAATGGAGGGGTTGGTGTGGTGACCAGGATCGTTGCAAGGCAATTCTTCTACAGGAAAATAGTTTTTCCCTACTGGGGTCAGGATGATGATTTATGAAGCAGTAGCCTTTGAATGCAATGTCTTTATTTTATTGTAAATAATATCATTAAAAATTAATATTATTATTAACAAGAGCTATCAATGTGACTTACGTGAATGTCAAACTGTTATTAATAGATTAGTTGTAATCAAAAGAAATAGCAATTCAATATTTTCATACGAAAGAAAATATTTTAGGGAAAAATATTGTGTAATTTAAATATAATGAAATTGCAAAACAGGAAGGTTTTACAAAATAGTAAATAAATATATTTATTTACTATTTATATTGATAAATAAATATATTCAACAAAAGAAATTAAATAAACTTTCAAAAATGACATTTTTGATACCTGTATTATGTGCTCAACCCTTGGCATCCTTTCACTGTTATTAAATGCATTTAAAAATACTATATTTTGGAATCATTGTGAAAAAAGGAATTTTTAAAACTTATAAAAATTCTTCACCTGTTGATAATAGTTAAAAAATGCTCTCAGAAGTTTGTTTGGAAAGTAATAAATATTAAAGTTACTTTTATTGGGTATGTAGCTTTGCTGATATTCCCTAATCTTAGGAAACTAATTTTCCAGAGAAACTTTATTTTTATAAAACCGTAATCAGAAATAGTTTTTAGAAAACCTAAATCAGAAGTTTACATGATTGTAAATTTACCCAGCTCTATATAATATCCTATAGGTTAAAGCATAGTTATTCTTTAACCCATGGAGAATTACCCCACCTGTTTGTTCGATTTTAATAAAACATTTTTATCATGAGTGTTCTATACACACGAGTTACTAAACAAAGTTTCATGACACGCATTCATTTTTTATAGATGTTAGAAAAATAAATGTGCGGAACACAATATTTCAGCTTATGAGAAGGCCCCTGTTATACTTCTATTGCCATTTTTCTAAAATTATATAATCATTTTAAAAAAATCTTCCCACCAATTAATAAAAAGTATAATTAAAAGATTTTTTTTTCAATATATTGATGAAGTTTTAAATAATACTTCTAAAAAAATATTAAAAAAACCCTGACTTTTCTGCATCTCCATTCATTGAACACAAATAATTTTAACTAATGTTTCTGAATTATGAATTATTTGTGGGTTTTTAATTTAGAATTTTTTTATACTTACCTTAACATTATTTCATTATTTTAAAATCTATTTTCATATTTTAAAATTAATTATATATTTTGTGATGGTATTCTGATCAAAGTTTTAATCCAGTTTCCCTTGATTCATGTAGGTAAAAATGTTGGTGGAGTTCCTTTTTCTTCCATCATTTAATAAATAAACACCAAAATATTAATGAAATCAACTTAATAGTAAAATTAATCATCTTATATAACAACCTCTTTTTTTTTTGAGCAACAGAAACATTATTGCTTTTACTAATCACAAAACTATCCAAACAATTAGTAACTATAGAACTATCTGAGAAGTATTTTGTGACAGTTTTATTTATAGCAAAGTAGTTGGATTTTTTTTTGTAATTCAGTTGATATTTTTTTAAATAACCAATACCAACATTCTCTGAAGCAGTACGAAATAATCTTTAAATTATTATACACAAACTATATTTTTATTTTGCAGACTTTTCAAGAGGCTGCACAGAAAGTTAAAGGAATGTCACAGAGACCTAGTGATGAAGAGCTGCTGGAAATATATGCATTATATAAACAGGCATCTGTTGGAGATAATAATACGGGTATGTTCAAAAGTTAATTTTTTTTCTTCCTTTTTTTGTACAAGAAATAATAAGGGCTTCCTGTTGACCGATATTTAGGAAATTAAAAATTTTAACTTCTCTTTATGTTTATATTTATATTTATGAATATGCAATCTTTGCTAAAAAATGGTCCCTTATTCTTAAAAAAATATATAAAGAGAATATCAATGATATTTGATATATCAAATATCACTGATATTCTCATTATATATAACCTGTTAATAAATAATGAACACCTAATTATATTAAACAAATTAAATTCTTATAATGAAAATTTAAAGTTCACATTTGAATCGATGGTAATGGAATGTTAAATTATTTTGATGTCAATATCAAAATAAACAAGGACAAGCAAATTGAAACATCAGTATATAGAAGACCCACATCTAATAATATAAGAATTCATAAAAAATCAAATCACCCTTGGTCTTATAAAATTAACACTTATATAAATATGATTAATACAGCATCAAATACACACATAATAACAAAGAAAAGTTAAATAATGAAATAAACATCATAAAACATGTAGCGTTAGAAAATGGATATCCTTAATTAATAATATTTTTAAAAAAACAACTATCAAAACATGATAACAAAATTTCTACCTTAAAACTAATACATAATAAGACACAAAAGAGTGAAAATATGTACAAGTACTTATACACTAAAAATATCATTGAAAACATTACTAAACTTACAATAAAAAAAATATAAAAATAATAATAAAATTAAAAAAATAAAAATAAATACCAGCAAACAAGCCTAATAACCACATAGTAAAATATTTAAAAAACAAAAATAATAAAATAAAAATTCTGATGTGGACACTACATGACTTCCTTGTGCGCCTATTAAATTACATACACACAGTTTTTGCTGCACTTCATTTAAACTTATTTCATTTGAAAGTGAGATATTATCCTCCAATTCTTTAATAAAGTGGACAGTTACAAAAGTGCTGAAATATTAGTTTTTATTAATTCAACAATCTTACATGAAATATTATCATAGAGTAAAAGTCCCTTTATTACTCATATTACTAGATCCGTATTATTCATATCTTGGTGAGTGAGTGGCTGATTAACGAAAGTTTTAGATTTTTGGTGTCTTATATAAATAAAAGTTAATAATAATAATTAAACTATTCTGTTTAGTGAACACCTGTATACCGGTTACAAATGTTAATTTTGACCTTAAGATGTAAAATATTCAGTTTTTATTATTAGATTATATGGTGAATAATCAAAAATGAAAGAAGAAACAATAATACAGAAAAAAGAAAGATAACATGAATAAATATATCTAAAAAAAAATGACAAGAAGATGAATATGAAGAGGAAGAAAATGTTAAAAACAGGGAAGAATAAAAAAATTAAGAGATGACAAATATAAAGAGGAAGAAAATGTTGAAACCAAAGAAAGAATAAAAAAAGTAAGAGAAGATGATAAATATAAAGAGAGAGAAAATTTGAAAACTAGAGAACATGCACACAAATTAAGATCAGAAGAATTATTTCAAACCAAAGAGTGATTAAATGGTTAGCAAAAAAAACAAATAAACGAAATGATGATCAACTCTGGCTTAGAGAAAATATTGTCCGACAATATTAGAGGGGTAATGAACTAAAAGAAGAATTTTTTGCATTTTATTAAAGATCGGACATATATGCCTCAGTGTATATGTTTTACTTGTGAGGGCCTGTTTTTCAGTCACTCTGTAGTTAATTTTAATGTAGATAAGATTAAACAGAAATTTCAGAATAATATATAAATTAAACTAGAAAATTCAAAAAGTAACACGATTCTAAATTATAATTTTCAATTAATATTAAATAATCAGATATATTACCAAATCTGTTACATATACACATATGTAGTAATGCCTATTAAATTACATATACACATTTACAAAAATACACACAATTTTATTTCACTAAATTTTATTTCTGATTTTTTTCATATATTTTTTTTATTGTTATTATTGAATTATTATTATTTATCGTAAAAACGTTTTCACAATAACAGGTTAATAATTATATTTAAATTAAAAAGAATAAAAAATAAATAAAAAAAAAGTTAATAAAGGAGATGAAATCTGATTCGAATTGATGTGCCTTCCCTTGTAAGATCCAAATATTTCATTAATTAAACTTTATTTGGCTATAACTCTGAAACCAATGAAAATAAGTACCACTTATGATATATCATTGAAAATGTCTCAATGAGAGCTTACTGCAGTTAAGAAAAAGTCCAAAATCTAATTTCTTTTTGATTTTGGACTTTTTTGGACACTTTTGGTTCAATCGATTGCAATCAAAAGGGGAGGTGCACAAGTAGATATTACAACAGTCCTAAGTCCAAAATTTCAACATCCTACAGCTAACTGTTTTTGATTTATGCAAGTTACGTAGAGATGTCACACCGAAAGTAATCAAAATGGATTCTGGGAAGGTCAAAATGGTTATTTCCATTGAAATCTGAAAACCGAAATTTTTCATGACCGCAATACTTCCTTTATTTCGTACAAGGAAGTAACAATCTATGTGTAATTTGTAAAATTAACAATAATGATTTTGATGTTGTTTATATAGGAAAAACAAATAAATCCTTTAATTCTATATTTCTTGAGCATTATAGAAATTACAAATTAATATATTAGGTTTATCTAATATGGCAGACCATTTAATAAACAATAAACATTCTATTTCTGATATTAGCACAAATTTAGAAACATTAAAAATTAATAAAGATGACAAAATGAAATTTATTAGAAAAATACTACTATGTAAACATAAACATAATTTCAATTTGATAACCATCATACAGTGTTTGAGGGAGACAGTCTTATAAAAACTGCAACAGGTAACAGCACTTATGTAAATTAATATATGCAATTTTAATATTTTTATTTTTAAATTTTTATTATGCAATATTTCAATCATGACCGGAGATGCAGAAGCCTGTGAAAGTACTCTCATGAAACGTTAAGGTAAGATATGTCTTATCTCAATATTTTGTACTTGGTGGTTTTTTTTTTAATAGAATTTAAATATAATTTAACAGTACAGAGGAATAATATGAATCTTACCAACATTAATTTCAGTAATATAAATACATTTTACATTTCCCGTATTGGTTACACAGATATAATATCAATACAATACTTTTAATCGGGAAAAAAAGCTTTTTTTATTGAAAGAACAGATATGAATATATAATGTATAAACACAATAGACGCATGCTAGGCTTAACACAAAGCCAGTGGTAGCATTTAGTAAAAACCTTAAGAACAGAACATTTGAGAACACTCAAATAATATTAAAGTAAGGGAGTATTTTTAAATTAGCACATCCTTGTTATTTGTATGGTTTGGTGTGAATTGGTGCTGCTCATGAACATACCCAGGGCTCTGCTTCCTATCTCATGACAAAAAAAATAATCCATGGTTGATGTCGTTTTCAAATTAAGCTGAGCATCTTAATTCCACCTAGTGACCCTACAATAAACAGTTTCCTTGTAAGGCAGACAGATACTCAGACAGAAAAATGAAATGTCATAAACTTTGTTTTTTAGCTTGAGTTATATATATTTATGCAAGAAAACATTTCTTAGTATTTTCAGTATTACTTTTTTAAAACCTTTCAGTAAAGAAGGAAGTTCTCAATTAAGTATGTAGATTTTTATTATTTTTTTCATGTTTGCTTAAGCCTTACTATTTAAATTTGTTGATTTACCTCCTACGTTTTTTGTAACCTGGTACTTTTTTTTATTTTACTACTACTCTTTTTACTTACTGTTTTCTTTACTTATTTTATTTGTCTGCTATTTCTTTTGATCATCTCCAGTTAAGTCAGTTAGATTATTTGAAGATATTTTTAATTATTTTTGTCATAAATTTCTTAATGTTTGATTACATAATGATAAAGCCTAACATTTAAAATATTTTCGGTCAGAAATTAAAAAAAAATTAATTTGAAAATTTATGATTAAAAAATAAGACAAATTTCAGTTTATATTATGGTAAACTCAGTTCTAGATCTGTAGCTCCTTCTCTTTTTACTATAAGTCATTTCTTATTATTTTCAAGGATGGATTCTTGCATATGAATTACTATGGGCATCACTTTTTTTGGCCTGACCAACTTGAAAAATAAAAATAAGACTAAACAATGTATAGACTATAAAATAATAATAAACTTAATTTAAAAAAAAAACTACATTAAAAAGTGTAAAGTGTGTACTTTTTCATTTGCTCTAAATTTTTACTTTTTGAAATTGTCATTTAATTAAAGGTTAATCAAAACGTTATTTTAATTTTAATTTTTTATTTTAATTTAAGTGGAAATAACAATGAATTTAGTATCTGGGGAATATTTATAGTATCTTGTATTATTATTTAATATCAGGTATTTTTTTTTAAGTACCTAGGTATATTTTTTAGTTTCCATTGCACTTTTTTTAAATAAATTTTATTATTTATTTTTTAGTTATTTTATTTTTTAAATCTATAAAACCCATTGATATAAATATACATCTTGTATTACTATTATTTTTATGACATCTCCTGGTGACTATTAACTGAGGATGGAGTGAGTCACATATTCTAATCCTTTAATCATAAAACTACATCGACCTAACATATATATTATGGTTGTAAAAAAAAAATTTTTTCTTACATGCATTCAATAATGTGTGTTTTAGAGTATTATTTTTTTTTTGCTGATTTCAAATTTGAAAACCAAATTTGATTGGAGGGCAGAGTTTTTTAGTAACATGGATTTAAAGAATACCTGATTATTTTAAAAATGATTTAAGCAACCTTATATTACGATGTAGCTTACCTATATCTGCTTTTCATTAGCTTTTAACTTGTGTTCAGCCTCTGGAATGTCCCTTTTCAGTCTCCAGGAGTAATTCAAGCAACCATATATGGGTTCCATTTTTTCTGGTAGCATGTTTCATCATTGATACAGCCTGATGAAAATTTTTACCATACTCTTCACTTAAATTGCTGTGGTTAGGTAAGAAAAATCCAAATATGAATGCAACATGTGAATTTTTAGAGGCATTTCCCACTTTTTTATGGTTTTCAAGAAGTTTACTTGCTGATTCTACATAGTTCTTAGCCTTCTTTTTGCACAGGGATGATTTAACAATATTTTGAGATGATACTGTGCTGCTTTCTCAGAGTCATTCAAACTCCTCTCAAAGTCCAAATCCGAATTCTTCATTAGCTTATGTATTCGTGATCTAACAAATAATATTTTTTTTCAGTCTTGCTTTGCTGACACCAGGAAATTTGCTCTTAAGGTAATGTATGCTCTTAAGTTAACTGCCATTATTATCTATTACTTTGACAAAATTTATCATCAAACTAAGTTTTATGTGAAATGGTGGAAGATACAAAGTCTTTGGATTCACAAGAGCTTGATAAATAATATTTTCCTGCTCAGCTACAACTGCTCATCTCTTCAGCCAATTTTTTTAATGTGGTGGTTTCTCCCTGTTCCACTTGCATAAGAAACAACAGTACTCATTATAACCTACCTGCAGTTCCAATATAATTATATAACCTTCAGGTATAATAATAACCTTTAGGTATAATGTTATTATATAACCTTTAGGTCTCCACACATGTGCCAAGAATACTTTTTACACTAAAACATCATCAATAAAAATTTCATTCTATCACATATCTTCTTCATTTGTTCTACATCAGCTAAAGAAATTGATGTTTTCCATTGTGAATGAGGACAGCTTTCTTACTCATTTCAGAGGAATCTATGATTAATATGCTGTCTTAGTAAACCCAATAAAGAATTTATATCAGCGTGGTAAACTACATTCCGAGGGCATGTCAAAGATTATCTGCACTTTTCATTCTACAATTTATTTACACAAAGTTAGGGGTTCAAAATATATATCATTTTTCTACATAATCACCTTCCTCGTCAAAACCCTGGGTTCAGCGGTCTATAACATTGCGTATTCCTTTCAAGAGGAAAGTTTTCGATTGATCACAAAACCACTTTTGCCCATTTTGCACTTTTGCTTCCTGCACATCTAAGTCTGTGGATAATCGATGCCTCACAAAGCATTCTTGAGTGGTCCAAACAGATGAAAGTTAGAAGGAGTAAGATCTGGACTCTAGGGAGGGTGATCCAGTTCCTCAAAACTCAACTTGGTGTTTGAACGGTGTGGCAAGCCATGTGCGGACATTGTTGTCATCCAACAACAACACTTTCTTTGACAATAAATGTAGAAGAAAAAATGTAAGAAGTCAATAAACGTATTGTGATAAAAGTCTATAATGAATTTCAGCCTCTTCACACCGTCTGACCAGGGAAATCAGATCACTGTTCATTGTTCTTCTTTGGTGTAAACAGCAGAGTGAAAATATTTACATTGTAACAGCCAGAAGGAAAATGAGATAATAGGGATCAAATTTCACACACATGACCACAGTTTTACCAACTCTAATCATACATTTGTAGCAGACAGTATCACAACCTTAAAGGTGTGTTATGGCAAAAGTGTAGATAATTTTTTACTCACTCTCTATCTTGTAAGATGTTGAAATATTTCTGCCTAACTCAGAAAAAACTTATTTTTTAGTACCAAGCTTTCAGTCTTGGAGCTAGTAACTCTGACTGCATTTTAGACAAATTAAGATCATGAACCAAATCACTATGTTCTGCTTGTGTAATTTTGTAAGGTTCATCGCTCTAGCCCTGGAAATCTGGATCCTCTTCTTTGTCATTACATTCCAAATCACAACAGCCTTCTTTGTCATCAACATTTTTTTCTGTGCTCTATGTTTCTGGCAGAACTGGAACAGATAACTCTTCAGTGTGTGGAATAGCTCTTATGGATGAAGGACGACAACAGATTGAAAATATGCAACCGATTTCTTGAATTTACATTTGATTTTTGTGAAATTAGAGACATCACAAAAAATAACAATCTGTTGAGTTATCTTAGGCTCTCTTCTCCATAGGAACAGAAAGTTAAATATTGTGGCTTCCCATTTAGCCAGCTGCTTAGCAAAGTTACACAAAAATTAAAATAAATATGAGGCCCCAAGATTTGTTTGTATCTCCAATTTTAACTCAAAATAAATTTCATATGATTTTTTTATGAAAGGAGTAATGTTCATTTTTTGAGATATAAAAGTTCATTTACACCACCCACTTATAGCAAAAACTGTTAGGATGATATGTATACAACTACAGGGCATTTTTATATAGATTACTAACAATACATAAAAAACAATATGTATTAAGCACAATAAAAAACTACAAATAAATGGTACATGAAAATCAGAACAAAACTGATTCTCTAGTCTGGATTATTGAACAGTAAAAATAATGATTGAAATTACTATATCGATTATGATGTCATTAATAAAAGCTACTAATTAAATCATATTACTGTGATACATTTTTTTCCTAGCTGGAATGAGTCATAGTAATCAGTTAGTACTGATGTCATTCCATAATTTAAGTCACATGGTCACTTTCAAATTATTCTGCTTCGAGCCATTTGATAATACCCAAAACAGAATTGAGAATTGAAAGTGCGAGATTATCCTGATATATTGCTCTAATTATAATTTATCATCATGAATATTCAATTTTGATAAAATAATAGGAAGCAATTGATATATATATATATATATATATATATATATATATATATATATATATATTCATTATTTTTAATAATTTACTTATGTTAAAGCAGTAAATTTATTTTTTTATTTTGTAATGTTGGCCAGAATGAATAGTATTTCTTTACTCTTATGTTGACCTTCGTAAGTCAAATGACATTGATAAATTATGAATTTATAAAATTTTGTTTCATTGTTTGATAATTACGTGCATATATAATTATTATTTAATAAAAGAATTATTATGCATATTTATTTTTATTCACTCATTATTATATAATCTATTTTATTTTGTCCTTTTCTATAGGTTACTTTTTTTTAACCATTGATTTTAATTCACTGGTTCCCATCAGGTATCTTATGCTTAGTAATGTTGTACGTAATAGTAATGGTCAGTAACTAAGCTTAGAAGACACGGTGTTGTTAATGGATTGCCATTAATTCACAAGTCCATTACAACTGAGTCGCATTGAAAACCATCCTTCTTGTATTCTGTCAGTTAATTGTTTATCATTACAGTCATTCATTACATTTGCCATGAAAAAAAATTTATATTAACAAAGAATAAGTTCAAAAATGATACACATCCAACTTTCAGAAGTTATATGTTTTATTCATACAGATAATATCAATTTCAGTGAAGATATAGTTAAATTAGCATCCCTGTGTTGTGGCTTCACCTGTGCCGTATGTACTAAAACTTCAAAAATTGGAAATAGTTATTTTACTAATTATCTATCGCTATTGTTTTCTTAGTTTTTGGTATTCACAACACCAGATAAAATATATTAACTTGGAGAAATAATAACTTTTCAGTTGTAAAATATGTAAAGTGGTAGCCATTGCTTTAATTTTATTATCAAACAATTTGAATTACATTTATTACGATAGTAATATAAACTGATCTTTTATAACAATGACATTGTCTAACATTATCAATGATAATAATATTGCCCACTGGACTGGTTTAGTGGTAAAATCAAACAGCTAAATCAACAGCAAATCATATCGCACATCAACAGCTGATTTTCAAAGTCAAAGGTTCTGAGGTTCAAATCCTAGTAAAAGTTAGTTAGTTTTATGAGGTCTTGAATACGAGACAGTGAATACCGGAGTACAATGGTGGTTGGGGATGGATCAATTAACCACATAACTCAGGAATGGTTGGCTTGGGTCTGTACCAGACTATATCTCACTACACGTTACACATATCATTCTCATCTCACTGGCCCATGGGGGGAGATTGTTTATTGTTCACTAGTTGAATAAATTACAATGTACATATTATGAATAAATAAATAAATAATAATAAATGACATTATTTATTTATTATTCTTTCAACAAAAAAAAATTATATGTATATAATACATTTTTTACAAATTTTTTTAAACTTCCAAAATAAATCAAACTTACAATATTAATTAATACAAATAAACATTAATACATACAGAGTGGGCAGGAGTTAACTCCCTATTGAAAACTGTTTATAACTTAACTTTTTTAATACTAAACTAATTTTCATGAAACAAAACACATTTTGTTCATTTTGGTAGAATTGCCATGCATTGCTAAAATTTCACATAAGCACCACCGTTATCCATCAGTTTCCATAAACAGATGGGGATGTTTGTGACAGAATTCTGCAGATAATCCAGCGATACATTTCCAAGAAGTTTGAAAATTCAATCTTCCACTTCAGCAAGAGTTTTTGGTTTTGTGTGATAAACTTCCTCTTTCACCCACCCTCAGAGGAAGAAGTCGCAGGGCATTAGATCAGAACTCCTTGCTGACCATTCAAGGAAGACACGATGTCCCAACCAGCATCCTGAAAAATGGGTGTGCAGCTACGCACAGACAGGACTTGTGAAGTGAGGTGGGGCCCCATCTTGCATAAAGATTAGGTTGTTGTAATTGTCCCATGTGGATACAATACCGTGAACGCAATCTTCAATCATATCAAGGTACTGTTATGCATTCATTGTGTCCCGAATGAGATGTGGACCACAACTTTTGTGGATGTCATGCCGCACCACACTGTGATCTTTGGGCGATGTTGGCTTTTTTCAACAACCACCTTTAGATCCTCTGTTGCCCAATAATAACAATTGTGTTGGTTAACAAGCCTGCCAAAAACATGAAACACGGCTTCATCTGACCACAGGACATTACCGAAATTATTGGACCGGTTTACATACCAAGCAAGCATCATCCTCCCATATTCTAACCAATGATCACAGTTTTCTGGCAATAATTCCTGGCAGAAATGTGGTTTCCATGGACAAAAATTAAACTCTTTTTCAGAACAGTTCAGATTGAATGATGGGTTAAACCGCTTTTGCGAGATGTCTGTGTTTGTAATTTCTGAGGACTTTGAAAATTTCCTGAACCACTTGCACATTTTCCTCTGTCCCAGATGTTGAGGGGCGACCACATCTCCTAATATCTGATACAGAATCTGTACCCATTAGCTTCGAGTGGTAATTCCTCCTGGTCTTTGCATCTACCAAGGCACAAGGTTCTTTCATACTTTGCTACCATCTCTGTACTTGTACCACAGACTGCCATACGTCATACTAGGATGCCAGCTGAGCTCACTCATGCAGGGTTAGACATTGTACCATGGTCTGCCACTGATACCTGCAATGACATAAATGAGATATCATGTAATAAATTTTACCAATGTAAGGAACAAAATTCTTTTTGTTTTTATGAAAATCGGTTAAGTATTAAAAAATATTCTAAGCAATTTTCAGTAGAAAGTTAATTCCCACCAACCTGGTATAAAATGTTGAAGCTGCCAGAAGAATAAAATCTTGAAGCTGGCAGCAAGTCAGTAAAAATGTTCTTGAGTCAAAGTAATCAAGTTGTACTGATACCCCAACAAAAAAGAGTACAAAACACCACAAGGAAAAGATAACATTACATCAATTTGAAAAGTTCTAACTCATAAAATATGTTAGTACAGCTCCAATTTTCCATAATTTTTAGCGTTTTAATTTCATTAATCTCACTGAATGATTTTTCGAGAAGGGAGAATTTTGAACTTACATAGTCCAACTACCTATGATAAGTGGTAAATTTAGAATAGTTAGCCTCATATCTAGGTATAGCAGTGTCAGTTTATAAACCTGATTTATCCTGGCTTTAAATTTTATCTTTTTTTAGTATTGATTTAACAATAAACTTTTGTATCTTAAAGACATCATTCACAAAACCATCAGCAGCACCACCCCGTATAATGATCCTGTACTGTAAAATAAATTGCAAAAAAGCAAAATATATCATTCTAAGATAATCAATTGCTATTATTCTGTTTATCTTATAAAATTTATAAACTGTAAATTTAAGTTTCGCACATAAAAATTTAATGTGTTGGTTCCATTTCAAGTTTTCATTCACTATAATCCCCAGATATTTAATATAAGTTACCCTGCTTTTAGATTGACACTTACATGCAGCTACATCACAAAAACATATGCACTGTGAATGTTCAAAATATTGCTGAAAGGTTGACCAAGTGAATGAGGAGAGAAGGTAACATGTTTTGTTTTACTACAGTTGAGCATTAAATAGTACTTATTCAGCCATGATTTCACCATAAAAATACTTTTTTCTGCAAATTTGTATACTAAATTCCGTGATGCTGTATTAAAAATTAGTGCAGTATTATCCGGAAATGAAAATACTTAGCAATATCCATGCCTTACTTCAATTAATCATTAACATATATCAGGAACAATATAGGAGATAGGGCGTTCCTGAGGGAAGCCATAACTAGTTAAATAGGTATGACATGATTTATTATCTTTTATAATTGTTTGTATCCTGTTATAAAGATAATTTTTAAATAATACATTTGTATCTCTAATACCTACTTTTTTTTTTGTAACTTATCCAGTAATATATTGTGAGAGACCATATCAAAGGTCTTAGCAAGATCTAAAAACATAGCTGAAGGCTTATCACTATTATTTAGTTAGTCAACAACAGTGTTAATAAATGAAACTAGGATATCTTCAGAATTTTTATTAGGCTGAATTCCAAATTAGTTTGAGTCAATTGTGGAATTTTATGCAAAAAGAGCATGAGTGGCAAAAACTAATTTTGAGAAATTCATTGTTGAAATTTTATTAAATAAGTATATTTATAAAAATACAATTTCAAGTAAACTTCTGATACTTTTTCGTTACTCCCGTTACTCGCTACTCTCGTTAATTAGACAAATTAGGAAATAGAACAGTAGTAGTTAAATTTGAGGGAAACTCTTAGCAGCTTCTTAGAACAATGAAGCAGTATTTATCTCGCGAGGAGGCAGGAAAGATACTTTCTTTGAGGAAGGGAATTAATAATGAATTATGTATCCCCGTGAAAGGTATACAGAAGGCTTAAGTTTTTACTACAATGCTACGCAACAAAACTTCGGATTGGCAAGTGGACATGAGAACAAGGGGTGGCCGTAGGACTGTAGTTCACCTAGGAGATTTAGACTATGACACCGATGAACAGGAGATTTAAGATGCCATAGCTCATGTTATTGCTGGTTTTGACGATTTTAAGATCTCTTCAATTAGACAGGCATACAGTAAGACAAAATGTGCAACGGTGATAACTAATTACCGCGCTGCGATTAAACTAGTGGAGGTTTGCATCCGGATTGGGTGGGTGGATTGCAGAACACATATTCCGGTTAAAGCCCATCAGGGCTAAGAACGTGGGAGGGGGTGGTTTGGCGATCGGAAGCGTCACAAGGCGGGTGTCTTCCCCTATGGGGTTGGGATGCAGAGCACATAATCGGGAGCTTGAGGATAAATGCTATAGATGTTGGGGTGTCGGCCTTGTGACTGCGAACTGCAAGGGAGAGGACAGACGTCACCTTTGTTTCAACTGTGCTAAGCCTGGTCATAAGAGTGCCCAACGTACAGAAACCAGGGCGTGCAAAATTTGTGGTACGAAGGCTCACTAGACTACAAGATGTACGGCATCGAAATGAGAATATTACAACAGTCGCGGCAATAGGCTTCCCGACAATAGGGACTCAGGTAAGGAAATGTGGTACAGATGTTGGTTTCGTATGGACCGATCTAGGAGATACAGTCATCTTTTCCGGATATCATTCTCCAAACACAAGAGTAGAAAATTTTGTGGTTTTTCTTGAAGAATTGGGAATGGAGATTGTTAAATTCAGAGGAAAAAAGGTACTCCTCTCAGGAAACTTTAATGCCAAATCTCCTGAGTTTGGGAGGTCTGTCCGTAACATTAAAGGTCAACATCTAAAACAGAGAAAACCAATGCTCTGGGCCTTAGTGTATGAATGCTGATGAACCAACCTTCTGGCGTAATAACGCATGCTCGGAAATAGACCTAACTTTTATGTCAGAAGAACATGCTGCGGAACTTAATAACTGGAGAGTACTTGAAGACGAAAGCATATCTGACTATTTTCTTATCGCTTACGAGATTACAACACAACGTGCTTAGTTCGAACTATGCGAACAGTGACTTCCAGAAGGGGATGTTTCAGTTTCGCTGAAATTATTAGTGGAAGAACTGCGCATATTACTGATCCGGAAGATTCAGTTGCAGTCGTAATCGAGGAATGTGAAAAGGCAAAAGTTACGGTGAAGATACCAGAGAAGCGACATGCTTACTGGTGTGGAGCCCTGATTTAGATACTTAAAAAACGTAAAAAAAACATTATCGGCAAAAAGAACACTACAACAGGCAAATAGACGAGACTACCAAATAGCTAAAGACAATGCTAGATAAGAATATGTGAGATCTAGAGCTGCCTACAATGCTTTGATAAAGCTAGCCAAACGTTACTGTTGGAAAGATCTGTGCTGGGATCCATGGGGTCGGGGTTGGTTAACTGGCAGTTCTCTCACCACCACCCCATTCGGTCGCCCTAGAGCATAGACCAAGTGTTCCGTGCCAAAAACGGCTACTGTGCCTCTAAAAATCGGTTTAGCGACCTAGATCCTAATTGCTCCTAATGAGCTACCTATGGGGTCGGAGTTATCAATTGGTAACGGGCAAATTGGAACGACGGCTACCGATAATTCCTGAAGAAAAAGTTCGAAAATCCGTGAAGACACTACTCCGCAATCACGAAGATCCGATCAGAGAAGAGATTATTGCTGAGGATATACTCTTTTCAAGAGCAGAGGTTTGCGCTGTATAAAGTCTTTTTCAGTGCTATTTTTAGCTGGTGGTCGAGTGTGATTTGCACCCTATTGTTAAGACGATTTTTTTTCCTGACCGTAGCCTTACCGATGAGAAGGTCTTGTCCCTCATTAGGGAGCAGAACACTGATTTGGATGAAGCCGCCTTCCAGCGGGACTGCAGGTTAGTCTTTAAAACGGGTTGTCGCGATACCCAGAAATATCATTGAGTCTGGTCTCTTTCAAAAATTTACGTCTGCAGGCAGACTATTTATCGATTTAGGATACTGCCGACTAAAAGAGTACGATTGTGGCGAGAGGGCCACAAACGTGACGATTGTTCGCATAGGTCCTTGGGTCCGGCCTGTGGTAACTGTAAGAGGTTGCACAAGAATCATGAGCACCCAGTTATTAGTAAGGAGTGTGGCTGTTACGCAAGGGCCATTGCGCTGTACTTTAATTTCTTACGTGATTAGGTTAGGTCAACTAAATTTCCAGGGTGCCTACATAGTCCAGGTTGAGTTAGATGAGATTGTAGAGAGACGGAGCCTCGATGTTGTCCTTCTGCAGCACCCATATGTAATTAGCGGTGATCTGCCAGGCTTTCATAACTGGAAAGGTTTTGTGTAGGGCATACCTGTATGTGTGCTACTCTATGCAGGAAGTAGCATGATGGTGTCTTTATACGGCAGGTTTCTGACGGGCATCATGTTGTGGTCAGACTTACCATTCGCGGACAGAACGTTACCGTTGTCAGTTCATATTTCCAATACAGGTATCCCACTGAGGAACACCTAGCGAGATGGGTAGATTTGTATTGTGGATAATGGTGTAATCCTTATTGGTGCCGATGTTAATGCGAAGTTGTTTTTCTGGCACAGTGGGATCACTGATCATGGCGGTGACTTAATTGACACTTTCATCGCGCAGCACAATTTTGAGGTCTTTAATGTTGCAAACCAGTTGGCCATTTACGTCGGCACGGTTAACGGACGAAGGACCTTTTCAGGTACAAATATTGACGTCACCATTGGTAGAGACATCCCTAGCAGGGTCCTCGATTGGTCTGTGGTCGACGACTGTTCTAGTGATCATTGGTTGATACTATTTGAAATCGCGGATAAGCTGCGTGATGGCCATGAGGGGCACTTTCCTTTTTACCGAGGGCGCTTCCTGGATAGGAAGGCAGACTGGCCGAAATTCTTCTCTTTGTTGGAGCACAGACTGGAGATTTTTTCTCGAGACTTTGACGGCCTGGCAGAAAATTTCACTTCTGCGGTGGTGGCGGCGGCTGAAGCCGCCATTCTTAGAGGCACTAACCAGGAACGTATATCTGGTTGGTGGTCTCGGAATCTGACAGCAATGAAGCGGTCTGTGAACAGATTCAGAAGGGCTGCGCAGCAAGAGGGTGATCCCGATCGGCGTGGGGCCCTAACCGCAGAGCGAGAGCTAGGTACTTTCATAGCATTAGGTCCTCCAAGTGTAATTCCTGGCGCTCCTTTGTTCAGGAGCAAGGGAATAGAGACCCTTGGGGCGTTGTGTACGGAGCCCTTGGACATAAGCGCAAGAAAGATATCCTCTTGTCAGCTTTGTCGACCCGCGAGGGTGTGGTAATTGATAAGGACCGTGTCCTTAATATTTTGCTGAACGATTTGCTTCCGGATGACACTATGGTGGGTAAGGTTTCATATCACCGGCGTGTTAGGCGGGAAGTGGCGATTCAATGTTGCGTTTAAGGTTGCCATGTGGTTGTCGTGTTGTCGCTTACGCTGACGAAGCGCTGCTACTGATTGAAGGGGAGTCGCGTAACGAGGTAAAGTTCCGAGCTACTCGTGCTTGTGAGACACTCCGACTGTGGAGTCTCCAACATAAGATGACTTTCAGCCCAGAGAAAAACACAATGATGTTACTTAAGGGCCGATTAGCTGCTTCCCGACGAATCCAAGTTCGGATGGCTGGTCTCCACATTCGGTTCTTTACGACTCAAAAACACCTAGATGTTATCCTTGTTGAGAATTTTCGGTTCAAGGAACATTTAAATGTGTAGAAAAAAAGCCGCTGATACTTTTTATAAAATCCGTAGGATCATTCATCCCGATTGGGGTTTGAATTACCGTACCATGCGTATCCATTACAAGTGTCAGCGAAGCTATTATGCTGTATGCTGCACCTGTCTGGGCTCACCGCATGGCTCTTACGTATTGAGCGGACATTTTGCTGCGGGTCCAGCGACTCCTCTTGCTGGCCGTTATAGTTGCTTATAGAACAGTCTCGCGGGAGGCAGACTGTGTTATAGCCGGAGGCAAACCAATAGATATCTTGGTTAATGAGCGTAAGGAATGCTACATTTCCAAGGTATATGAACTATTGATGTGGGAACGAAAGCAGGAGATTGAAGACAAGGGCCTTGCGTCTTGGCATATCAGGTGGGACGAATCCCCAACAGATCGCTACACGCATTTTATATTTCCTGTAGAGTCTGATGTAGGCGCGATTGAATGGGTCTCCCCCAATCGGTCTATCACACAGTTTCTCTCCGGGCATGGTGCTTTTCGGGCGAGTTTGGCTAGGTTCGTTTGGTGAATTGGAGTCAGTGCCCGGATTGCGGGAATAATGATTCAGTGGAACACATCCTCTACGTCTGTCCCCAATACGAAGTTGAACGTTCACGAGCTGTTAGGGAACTTGAGAGAATACATTCCTTATTAGATCTCAGTATTAACTGGATGATCCACGAGGAGTGGTCTATAGTGGCTGGTTTTCTTCGCGCCCTTGCGGTGTGTAGGTCTGCAGATGGAGTTTAATCGAGGTACTCGATCATAGCAGGATCCCTGGTGACTAGGGTTCCGGCTTAGGCATGTGATTGTTTGGAGGTAGGCGCATTGGCATCGTGCCACGGTTATATTGTTATTATTTGTGATTCGCTTTGGGGCTTCCGCTGGTGGGGGTGGCTGCGCCGCCGGGGTATGTTAACCCGGCGACCGGGGATGTGGCTTCCCTCTGCCGGTGGCGGTCCTGATCGTGACTTGGTAATGCCACGGGAGACACCAGGATGGGACCAGTGGTAGTGCGGGGTTTGTCCCTGGGTCCTGCGCGGACCGAAATGAGGTTGCGTTTCCCCTGTTAGGTGACCTAAACTGGTCGACTTATTTGGGTGTAGGTCTGAATTTCTATGTTGCGTAAGACATAATTTTGATTGGTATGAGAGTAGCACTAATTTAACTTTCATTTCGTTCATTTTCTGAGGCATTCACAGTCACGAACGGTGTCGTCAAATCTTTACTACGCGCGGGGTTCGCGCTTCCGCGATTTCGGTTAGTTAGTTTAAGGGAATCTTGTTAGGTTGGATGTGAAGATGTCCGTTTGAAGCCTAAGTGAAGGAGAAATTTGATATGTATTTTACTGATGCAAATGTCTGTCGAGGCATTTACATCGGTGGCATCCCGACCGAGTCCTGGCTGATGAATGTGAGATGTAATCAGTTATAGGGTCTAAAGACGACCTCCGATAAAGCCCCTCAGGGCTCTTAATGGAGGGGATGGTGTGACGACCGGTTTCGTCACAAGGTGGATGTCTTCCCCCTACGGGGTTGGGATGCCTTTTTCAGTGCCATTCGAGAAACCACTAGGTCTATATCTACGGGTTCCACAGCCGTACGCCAGGGAAGGGCGTAGCCCCCGTCCTAATGCGGACCACTTTTTCACCCTACAAAGCATCTAGAAACTTAGCATCCAGGAACGCCTGGTAAATCGCCACAGATATTAAACTGCGGTCACGACTACCAAACCCCCATCGAACACTGAACAGCACGTGCAACGGCGCCGGAAACATGATTTTTCCAAATTCCAGGGACTGCAGTGCAACTCGCGCATGGAGACTTGTCATAACTTATGTCTGGCTTCCTTGATGGCACTAATATACTCATTACGGGGGCGCCGGTAGATCTACAGACGCTCAGCGCGCACGTCACCAACGATAATCCCCGTTAGGGGGCGACGCTGGTATCTTCTCCTAGCAGACCTAGCTCTTGCGCGCAGCACGCTAAGGTCAGAGGACCACCACTTTTTCCCGGGTTTCTGCCTGCGTTTAACAGACGGCTCCCCGGAAGTAGTGGTCATGATGACTCCAGGCACTCCCCGAGCAGCGGACTGGCCACTACCTAAGGGTCCATTGGCCGAGGCCGCCGTAGGATCCTACCGCAGTCGGTCTTGATGGCCCGGCCGAATCGTTCAGCCGTCAATTCCACCTCTCCTCTCTGCGCTTCATGTGCTACTCCAACTCCTGAGGTCCTGTGTTAGTCTACTTCTCCCTGTGTTGATCTGGAGATATTTCATTCGGAGGCTGCACATCTTTCCGTCTTGTGGCCCTCCTTACACTTGGGTGGATACACCAAAATGTCCACCCAAATACGAGGTTGGAACTTGGGAGGTGTGAGGGGGGGTTCGGTATTGATGAAGATCCGGGGGGATACAGATAGGAACAGAAGGGTTCAGGAGATATGATGAATAAGAAATTCCCCCTTATAACTAGCCTAGCGCTTGAAATATTTTGTAAGACAAAAGTAGTTCGGGTTAACTGAACGGTTTATAAACAACTGACGGCTATTTAGCCGGAAACATGTTCCGCCTAAACTGACGGACCGTATTAACCTAAAACAAGTTCCGGTCCACGTGCTTCCAAATACACAATATAAAAAACACTATAACTTTCTTATTGTACTAAAGAAAATTATACGAACTCGTACGAACCTTCAAAATTAACTCGAAAAGCGTATTCACTCACCAAAAGCACTATAGCTACACACACCGTAAACTTCGTTCACCCTACGGGTGGACTAATGCAGAGCACATTTCTCAATCTTCACAGATACTAGACTCGTGTCTTGTGATTATAAAGTGTAACTTTCACTTTAAAACAAAGTTTATTATAGCAAATTTATTTTACTGTTGTTATTTTTTAATCGTTGTATATAAGTCACGGAAACTACAGACTCATAATACTATGCAGGTATATCTTATTTACTTTTTATATGTGTGTTATAATTTGGTAAAAATCGACTGTAATGTGTTGTTTTTAATTAAGTTTTTTGCATTGCACAATTAATTTTTGGCCTTATATTTTGATTTTATTAATTTACGCTTGTTTATTTTTTCAGAAAAACCAAATATAGCCGATCTAAAAGGGAGATATAAATGGGAAGCATGGGAAAGTAAAAAAGGAATGAATATAGTTAATGCTAAACAAGAATATATACAAAAAGCTGAAGAATTAGTTAAAAAATATTGTTAATTTTTTTTTGTTTTATTCATTGTATAACAGAGTACTGATGTAAATTTTAAATTTACATGAAGAAATAATTTAACTTTATTGAATTGAAGGTAATGGACATTTTTTGTATATTTTCCCCGTACATTTTGTTGTTATATATGAATCTTTATTCTTAAGAATTAAAAATCTTAAGAAGTACATATTTTTATTTTGAGAAATCTACCTTTTTTCTACATTACAAGCAAATTAAATAAAACATTTTAAATTGTGTGTTTTATGCTTAAAAAACTTGCTGTTAGATTACGATTTGTTTTGTATCGCTGTAGTTAAAAGTTAATACAAAATTAATATTTTGTTTAATTTGAATAAAAGTTATTTTAACGTTTGTTTCGTTTAGCTTTAAATCGATATCTCTAAAACGTTTCATCATTGACGTTCAAAGTTTTTATGCGTAACAATTATAATCCCTTTTTTCAAACTTTGTCGTATTTCATACTGATATCATATAGAGCAAAACGCTTATGTCACAAACAATAGGCTTTTTTTATTATTCACAGATAATTACTGTGATTAGTAGAATAAGTTCATACACTTTTTCCAGTATCATGCATGAAGTATTGTGTAACGGTAACGGTAACGGATTGTCATTCGGTTAAATGTCAATAATTGAAACTGTTGTGAATCTAGTTGTCTGAACAAATTAGAAATTTGGACGAATTTTTTAACTTAACTATTTAAATAACAGAATAATAGAATATTAATAATATTAACTATAGAAAAATAGTTAGTATAAACAGTAGCATAAATGTGTTATACGTAAATATTTTTACTGTCTGGTAGAAAAAACTTGCCTCTTAATTACTATAACTCAGTATTTTTAAAAATAGAAGGCTAAAATAAAATACTCTGCAGTTGTCTGCAGTTGCAAGAAAATAAACTAAAAAAGCAAAACATATGTTTTTAAATAAATTAAATAGAAATAACTTATAAAAAAAAAATAATAGTATCAAAAATATTTTAGTGAATGTAGTTTTAGTAGTGGATTTATGCCCGTTACTAAAACTACATTCCAAGAATCACATACGAACTAAACTGCATACCAAGCTATTGATTTCTCTGACATGTTAACGCTTCAGGATCATCGATCTTTTTGACGTGGAAATTCTCAACTTCGTCAGAACTATTTTCACAAGAATAAGTTTCGTTCAGGAATCTTCAAGATATATCCTCATATAAGAATGAAAACCTTGTCGTGTGGGTAGCAGTTACATAAACACAAATGTTGAGAAACCATGTTGATGTATGTTTTCCTAGAAATTAAAAAAAAAATTGTTTTGTTAATTTAAGGTAATGTTTTTTAAATTGTAACAACTGGCTGTATAATCTGTATAGAATAACTTTTTTTAAACGATTTTCCAAGGTATTATTGTATATTGTACGTTCAAAAACAACCGTAATTATAGGAAACATTTGTTTACCAGACCGTCATTATCATCCTGGTCTACTGCAGTCTTACGTTGCAATTTTAATTAAATGAAAAATTAGTAATTATCTACTGCAATACCAATCTAGTCAGCAAGCCGTACACGAAAATCTGACGTGGTTCATTAAGTAAGTGTTGGAGGGATACAAATGACTAGCCGGCAAAAGTCTTCGCATGTAGAACTTTGATATTTTCAGATCTGGCTGAACCAGTTACATTTTAATCCTAATAGCTGCTCAATACTTTCCCATCCCAAACTGTAGGGGGAAGACCGGTCGCTACACCACCCCATCCGTTCAGAACCCTGAGGGGCTTTATCGTCTTTAGACCGTCTAACTGATTACATCTCACAGTCATCAGCCAGGCCTCGGTCAGAATGCCACCGATGTAAATGCCTCGGCAGACATTTGCATCAGTAAATACAAATCAAATTTTGCCTTCACATAAGCCTCAAACGGAAATCTTCACATCCAACCTAACATGATTCCCTCAAACTAAATGTCCGAAACCGCGGAAGAGCGAACCCGCTTCTAGTGCAGATTTGACAGCACCGTTCGTGACTGTGAATGCCTCAGAAAACGAACGAGTTGGAAGTTAAATTAGTGCTTGATTCATACCGATCAAAATTATGTTTTACGCAACATAGAAATTCAGACCTACACCCAAATAAGTTGACCGATTTAAGTCACCTAAAAAGGGGAACGCAAACTCATTCCGGTCCGGGCAGGAGCCGGGGACAAACCCCGCACCACTACCTGGTCGCATTATGGAGTCTCGCGCGGCATTACCAAGTCATAACCAAGACCACCACCGGCGAAAGGAAGCCACGCCCCCGGTCGTACGGGCTACCATGTCCCAGCAACGCGGCCACCCCCACCAACGGGAGCCCAAAATCGAATCATAAACAACACCGATATAACCGTGGCACGGTGGCGATGCGCCTACCTTCAACTAATACAGTGCCTAGGCCAGAATCCTAGCCACCCGGGATCCTACGACAATCAAATACCTCGATTAAACGCCATCACACCGCAAGGACGCGAATAAAACCAGCCACTATAGACCATTCCTCGTTGATCATCCAGTTAATACGGAGATCTAAAAAGGAATGTATTCTCTGAAGTTCCCAACAGCTCGTGAACGTTCGACCTCGTATCGGGGACACACGTAGAGGACGTGGTCTACTTTATCATCAATCCCACAATCCGGGCATTGATTCGAATCCACCAAACGAAACCTAGCCAAACTCGCCCGAAAGTCACCATGCCGGGAGAGAAATTGTGTGATATACCGATTGGGAGAAAACCATCTAATTGAAACTACATCAGGCACTATATGAAATATACTATGCGTGTAGCGACCTGTGGAGGATTCGTCCCACCTGAGCTTCTAAGAGGCAAGGCCCCTGTCCTCAATCTCCTGCTTTCGATCTGACGTCAATAGGTTATTTACCTTGGAAATTTAAAGTTCGTTACGCTCGTTAGTCAAGATATTACGCTTATTAGTCAAAATACGCCGGCGGTATGAAACCTCACCCACCATAGTGTCATCTGGGAGCAAATCCTGCAGCAAAATATTAAGGACACGGTCCTTATCAATTACCACACTCTCGCGGATCGACAGAGCTGACAAAAGGATATCTTTCTTGCGCTTATGTCCAAGGACTCTATACACCAACGCCCCAAGGGTCTCTATTGCCTTGCTCCTGAACGAAGGAACGCCAGGAATAACGCTTGGAGGACCTAATGCTGTGAAAGTACTTAGCCCTCGCTCTGCGGTAATTTGCAATTAGGGCCCCACGCCGATCGGGATCCCCCTCTTGTTGCGCAGCCCTTCTGAGTCGATTCACTGACTGCTTCATTGCTATCAGATTCCGAGACCACCAACCAGATATACATTCCCGCCTACTGCCTCTAGGAATGACGGCTTCAACCGCCGCCACCACCGCAGAAGTGAAATTTTCTGCCAGGCCGTCAAAGTCTCGAGAAAAAATCTCCAGTCTGGGCTCCAACAAAGAGGAGAATTTCGGCCAGTCTGTCTTCCTATCCAGGAAGCGCCCCCGGAAAACAGGAAAGTGTCCCTTATGGCCAAATCGCGCATCTCATCTGCCATTTCAAAAAGTATCAACTGATGACCGCAGATCAGTCAAGGATCCTGCCAGGGATGACCCTACCAATGGTGATGTCAATATTTGTACCTGCAAGGCCCTTCGTCTGTCAACCATACCGACGTAAGTGGCTAATTGGTCTGCAATATTAAAGACCTCAAAATTATGCTGCGCGATGAAACTATCAGTTAAGTCAATGCTGTGATCAGTGATCCCACTGTGCCAGAGAAGCGACTTTGCACCAATAAGGATTGGACCGTTACCCACAATTCTAACCCATCTTAATAGATGTTCCTTAGTGGGAACCTGGACTACATAAGCACCCTGGGCATTTAGTTGACCGAACCTAATCAACTAAGGAATTAAAGTACAGCTCAACGGCGTTTGTGAAACAACTACACTCCTTACTAACAAGTGGGTGTTCATGATTCTTGTGCAACCTCTTACAGTTTGCGCAGGCCGGAGCCTCGGACTTATGCGAACAATCATCACGCTTGTGGCCCTCCTCACCACAATGCACACACACCAAGGCGAACTTACAAAATTTAGCCCTGTGACGGTATCTGCAGCACTTGAAACATCTTTAGACATCCACGTACTCTTTTACTCGGTAGGACCCGAAATCGATAAACAGTCTGCCTGCGGACGTATGATATTTCTTGGTATCATGCCTACCTTTGAAAGACCAGTCTGCAGTCTCCCTGGAAGGTGGCTTTATCCAAATCAGTGTTCTGTTCCCTAATGAGGAAGAAAACATTCTCATCGGTAAGGCTACGGTCAGTATCATAGACTATAATACGGGGCATATGCGTTCTTTTCGGGTCTACATTTACATTCAATCGCTTAATCGCAGTGGAATCTTTAATTGCCTGAATGGTCTCGGTATTGTTCGCTACTACAACTAATCCCTTATTCTCTTTGTTGTATCTGATTTTAAGACTTTTTCGGTCACTGCGATGGGCAACCTAGATGTCTTTCTTCAGCTGACTGCTGGATACAGTCAAGCCCTCTGCTCTGCTGACGGACGCTATCTCAGGTCTGTTGGACTGGTTGGTTTCGCGTCTGCCCCTAACCACCTCAACATACCTATGCGGCTGCATCTGGGCCTGGGCCGGTTTCTGAACTGCAGTTACGTCTTTAGGCTTTGAGGCAAGATTTTGAAAACCCTCCACAAGAGCTGTGAAAGTAACTCGGAAAAATTCTAGACGACACAATAATCTCCCTTTGGTAGCAGCATTTGTACTCTTGGGGTTTGCTAGATAGGAAAACAAGACATCTAGTTTCACAAACACATCATGGGCCAATGAGCTGCCAGGTTTGCCCCATCTTGCAAAATGAGTGGGTTCATACTCTCCTGGGTGATCACCGCTATATCCACTTCCGATCCATCATTCTCAGAAATAGTATTTGAGAAGGTCAAATGACCTTACTCACTTTCCTTTGAGAAGGAAAAAGCTCCGGCTCCCTCCTCCGGCTAGGCTTCTTACCTATCTCTCTAAAATCAGTCATGGTATGAGATTCCCTGACCTAACAGTATATAAAGTGCTCGCTATATTCCTTCTATCCAGAGATATTGGGCACAAGCGTGACAACATTAATACGTAATGAAATTTTATTACAAAAAAGGGAAAAATGTGACTCTGACTGCTAAAAAAAATTGTGGACATGATGCAGTATTAGTATCTGTGCCACAAAGCTAGTTAACCATTTTAAATTTGGAAATTTTGATGTCAGTGATGAACCTCACTCTGGTCAGTCAGTGACTGAAAAAGTTGATGAAATCTTGGAAAAAATTAAGCAAGATCAGTACATTAATCATCATGATATCAAAAACAAATTAAACAATCTACTACAAAACAGTTTAAAGCATTTGAAGAAGGCTGAATACAAAAAAAAACTTGATGTTTGTTGCCACATAATTAATGATGAAAAATTTAATAGATCAAACCTTAATAGATCTGTAAATTTTTGCTAAAACAAAATGAAATTTCCCATTTTTGAAATGACTCATCATTATATGTGATGAAAAATGGATCACGTACAACAATAATGTACAGAAAAGATTGCAGTCAAACCAAGGTGAAACTCTACAAGCAGTGCCAAGACTACGCCAAGCAGTTGAAATAAATAAAAGTATCATCTTGTATAAAGGCAGCACCAGATCCCCCATATATCTTTGGGGCTCATTGAAAATTGAGTAAGCTTGACAGAAGTTTTGATGCATTCTCTCTATAATTCTGGCCTTATACCAACAGACTGTCATTTGTTCCTGTGTCTACAGAACTCACTTAACAGTATAAAATTGACTTCAAAAGAGTTCTTGAAAGTCACTTATCACAGTTTTTTGTTTAGAAAACACACAGAAGTTTTACATGATGGGTTTATGATTTTACTTCAAAAATTAAAAAAGGAGGGCAATGAATATGGTATATATTTGATAAACTTTAATTGAAATAAAAAAAAACCTTGTTTTATTTTTCTATTAAAATATAAGAAATCTTTTCCTCAATCCATTTGAATTTGAATCAACCTTAATTAGTATTGAAGTAACAATAGTAAATTCTCTGATTAAATAAGTTTTGTTAGGATGCAGTTGTTTTTGGAGAAAAATACAATTTTCAGCTTTTGTGAATATTGGCTGTTCAAAATTGTGAATTGTTGATAAGAACTATTCCAAAACTCAACCTAATCAACAACTAAGTTGTTTGTTTAATGATAACACAATTGTTTCAAATAATAGATAGCAATAGTATAATTAGTCCCAAGTCTATAATAAATAAATGTAATTCTTTATTGTTATTATTTATCTGACATAGAATCAATGGTATTCATTTGTTTAGTTAAATAAGTAACTAATGATAACTACTCATGAACTTTGTACTGGTGGACTTTAAATATGATGATTCAGTGATAGAACTTTTTGTGTTTGGCAGAGAGATTGGTAGATTCTAGCACTTCAGTTTTTTTGTAAATAACCATTGATTGTGGAAATCTCAATCTTAGGTTACTTGAAACTTTATAGAGCTTTTAAAGAGAGGTTTGATAGAAAATCTCCAGGTATTGACAAACTGAACCTTAAATGTTTTAAGATATGATCTTATTGAAAATAATTTTGATTCCTTACCATTTTAAATATATGTTGGACCTGAGAGAATGAATAAAAAGTTTGATAATATCATTACACATCATACAGTATAGCTGTAATCTTGTTGGTTTCAAAGCCATCAGGCATTTAAATGTATACAATATGCTGTATTATTTGTTACATTCATCACTAATTGGCTCAAATTTGCATTTGAAACTGCGCAGTTAGAAGAATAGATGAGTTTCATTAGGGGAAAGTTTGTGCACTAATATTATTTATTTAAAAAATCAATTGCAAAAAAAAAGTTTAACCATGATATCCTGAAGATGTTCATTACATATGATAGGATTTGGCTGGGTAGAATGAAACATACTATATAAAATAATGAAATTTATAAAAATATTTTGCACCAATTGGTTGAGTTCTAGAAAATAATTATATTGGTCCTAAAAATGTGTGAAGGCAAATAATCATAACGTTTCGTTGGATGTAGATAAAGTAAGGGTAAGACAAGGATATAGTCCAATCTCATTATTTGGTCCTAAAAAGTATACTTTTACAATGAATAATCAAACCACTGAACAAGTTAAACAATATAAACTTCTTGAAGATATAATATTATACACTCAAAAAGTGAATATTTACCACTAATAAGGAAAATTTTTATTTTATGTGTATCCACAGTCTCTAGAATCCCCCTCCCCAAAAAAACTGCTAAGGTAGGTAGAATAATAAAGTTTGACAGAGTCCTTTCCATTCCAGTTGGTCCCTGTTAGCAGAGATTAAAGATTATTCTCTGTTAGCATTAATGCTGTAGGGATGCCTTTTCTAAGAAGCATGCTTATTTTCAAGAATAAAGAACTTGAGAAATAAAGACATTAGAGACCATTCATAACTATCCATAATTACAGGCTTTGCATAAAGAAAGATTACATCATTTATTACTTCCTTGTACAAAGAAAAGGTAGTACTGTGATCGTGAAAAATTTTGGTTTTCAGATTTCAACGGAAATATCCATTTTGACCAACCCTAAATCCATTTTGACTAGTTTTGGCATGACATCTGTATGTATGTATCTCACATAACTCAAAAACACTTAGCTGTAGGATGTTGAAATATTGGATTTAGGACTGATGTAACTACTTGTATACTTCCCCTTGTTGTTGGACTACTTGTACACTTCCCCTTTTGATTGCAATCAACTGAACGAAAAGTGTCCAAAATAGCCAAAAATCCAAAAAATTTGGATTTGGGACTTTTTCTTAACTGCAGTAATAAGCTCTCATTGAAAGGTTTTCAATGATATATTTTAAGTGGTACTTATTTTCATCAGTTCCAAAGTAGCCAAATGAAATTTTAATTAATGAAATACTTGGATCTTACAAGGGATAGGCACATCGGTTCCAATCAGACCTCATCTCCTTTTTTTTTTAATTTAAATATATTGATTTATTAATAATTATTAACCACTGATTGTAAAAAAATGTTTATGAAAAAATAATAATTCAATAATAACAATAAAAAAAATATGAAAAATTACAGAAGTTATTAATGACATAAAATTTTCTGTACTTTTTATTTAAAAAAAAATGTGTGTATTTAATTTAATAGGCATACAAGGAAGTCATGTGATGTTCACATCAGAGTTTTCAATTTTCTTAGTTTTTATTCCCTTACCCTCTTTACAAAAAATTTCAACAGACAACAACTCTATCTCCGTAAATTATTTCTCATTTCCACCATCCCCTTATTAAAATTGTTTTTACTCATATCTTAAACAAGGCACCGAGTGTATAATTGTTATTCTAACAACTGGAAATTTCATAATGAAATGAGACATAGCTTTAAATTTTTATGATTGCTTTTGGTTCGTCCTTGATAATAAAAGTTGTTGATCTTGGAAATAAATAGTCATGAAAAATCAAAGCTATATTTCAACCCAACAGAGGGGGTGGTGTGGTGACTGGTAACATCACAAGGTGGGTGTCTTCCCCCTATGGAGTTGGAAGTATTTCAACCCAGTATAGTCTCACTGTAAACTTTAATTTAAAATAAAACATGCCAACAAATTTCTTATATATGTACTTTTCATTTTTGGAATTCCTTAAATTTTTAACTTGTAAATCGCCATTTAGTTACACAGTCCTGACTGACTTCATATAACAAGAATTACATAAATGTTAATTTTAGAATGATGTACCCTGCAATCCCTCTATGTACCCCTCCCTCTGTGAATCATGAGACCTTGCCGTTGGTGAGGGGGCTTGAGTGCTCAGTGATACAGAATAGCTGGAACAAAGGTGCAAGCATATCGGAGAGGTATCTGATGAGAGCCAGACTGAGGAATGATTCCTGAAAGAGGGCAGCAGCTCTTTCAGTAGTTGTTAAGGGCTAAATTATAGCTAACTTAGGCTAACTTAAACAGCCATATCAACATCACTTAATCCTCTGAGTGCTGCACAGCTGAAAGCAATGGATAACTACAGCTGCTTTTTTTCCAAGAAAATGTAGCTCTCTGCAATTTCATATAACGTTGATGGAGGCGCCTTCCTTGGTAAAATATTCCGCAGGTAAACTATTCACCCCTTCAGATTACCGGGTTGGCCCTACTAAGGAATGGTCACTAGAAAATTAAAAAATAACATTCTATGAGTCAGAGAGTGGAATGTTAGAAATCTAAAAAAAGGTTGGTAGGTTAGAAAATTTAAAGAAGGAAATGGATAGGATAAATATAGACGTAGTAGGAATTAGCAAGGTTCGGTGGGAAGAGGAAAACGACTTTTGGTCAGGTGATTTTAGAATAATTAACTCACCTTCAAATAATGGGCAGGCAGGAGTAGGTTTCATAATGAACAAGAAGATAGGGAAGAGAGTAGAGTATTTCAAAATGCATAGCGATAGAATCATTGTAATAAGATAAAATTGAAACCTAAACTGACAACAATTGTTAATGTCTATATGCCTGCAAGCACCCATGATGATGATGATGATGATGGTGAGCTAGAGTGTGTATATGAAGAAATTGACAAAGCAATTAAACACATAAAATGAGATGTAGATTTAATATTAGTTGAAGATTGGAATTCAAGCATTAGAAAAGGCAAGGAAGGAAATATTGTGGGTGAATATGGGCTGAGCATAAGGAATGAAAGAGGGGACTGACTTATAGAGTTTTGCACAAAGTAAAATTTAGTAATTGCCAAAACTCAGTTTAAAAATCATAATAGAAGAATATACACTTGGAAAAAGCCAGGCGATACTGCAAGGTATCAGATAGATTATATCATGGTTAAGCAAAGATTTAGAAATCAACTCGTTGACTGCAAAACTTACCCTGGACCAGACATTGATAGCGACCATAATTTGGTGATAATGAAATGTAGATTGGGGTTTAAAAACCTGAAGAAAAGGTGTCAGATGAATCAGTGGAATTTACAGAAGCTTGAGGAAGAGGAGGTAAAGAAGATTTTTGAGGAGGACATTGCAAGAGGTCTGAGTAAAAAAGATGAGGTAGAAAATGTAGAAGAAGAATGGGAGAATGTTAAAAACGAAATTCATAAATCAGCAGAAGCGAACTTAGGCAGAACAAAGAGAACTGGTAGAAAACCTTGGGTTTCAGACAATATATTGCAGCTGATGGATGAACGTAGAAAATATAAGAATGCCTGAATCCTGAAAGAGGGCAGCAGCTCTTTCAGTAGTTGTTAAGGGCTAAATTATAGAACAACTTAAACAGCCATATCAACATCACTTAATCCTCTGAGTGCTGCACAGCTGAAAGCAATGGATAACTACAGCTGCTTTTTTTCCAAAAAAATGTAGCTCTCTGCAATTTCATATAACGTTGATGGAGGCGCCTTCCTTGGTAAAATATTCCGCAGGTAAACTAAACTGTGATGAAGAACTACTGATGAAGAAAGTAAAAGGAACTATCGACAATTAAGAAATACTATAAACAGTAAGTGCAAACTAGCGAAAGAAGAGTGGATTAATGAAAAGTGTTCAGAAGTGGAAAGAAAAATAAACATTGGTAAAATAGATGGAGCATACAGGAAAGTTAAGGAAAATTTAGGGGTACATAAATTAAAATCCTATAATGTGTTAAACAAAGATGGTACACCGATTCAGACTTCAAAAAGAGTGTTATAGTCCTGATACCAAAGAAAGCAGGAGCAGATAAATGTGAAGAATACAGAACAATTAGCTTAACTAGCCATGCATCAAAAATCTTAACTAGAATTCAGTACAGAAGAATTGAGAGGAGAGTGGAAGAAAAGTTAGGAGAAAACAAATTTGGTTTCAGGAAAAGTATAGGAACAAGGGAAGCAATTTTAGGTCTCAGATTAATAGCAGAAGGAAGATTAAAGAAAAACAAACCAACATACTTGGTATTTATAGACCTAGAAAAGGCATTCGATAACATAAACTCGAATAAAATGTTCAACATTTAAAAAAAATTAGGGTTCAAATACGGAAATAAGATGAATGATTGCCAACATTTATAGGAACCAAACAGCAACAGTAATAATTGAAGAACATAAGAAAGAAGCCGTAATAAGAAAGGGAGGCCGACAAGGGCCCTATCCCTGTTACTTTTTAATCTTTACATAGAACTAGCAGTTAATGATGTTAAAGAACAATTTAAATCCGGAGTAACAGTACAAGGTGAAAGGATAAAGATGCTATGATTTGCTAATGATGTAGTAATTCTAGATGAGAGTAAAAATGATTTAGAAAGAACAATGAACGGCATGGATGAATTCCTATGCAAGAACTATTGCATGAAAAACAAACAAAAAAAAAAACGAAAGTAATGAAACGTAGTAGAAATAATGAAGATGGACCATTGAATGTAAAAATAGGAAGAGAAAATATTACGGAGGTAGAAGAATTTTGTTATTTGGGAAGTAGAATTACTAAAGATAGACGAAGCAGGAGCGATATAAAATGCTGAATAGCACAGGCGAAATGAGCCTTCAGTCAGAAATATAATTTGTTTACATCAAAAATTAATTTAAACGTCAGGAAAAGATTTTTGAAAGTATATGTTTGGAGCCTAGCTTTATATAGAAGTGAAACTTGGACAATCGGAGTACCTGAGAAGAAAAGATTAGAAGCTTTTGAAATGTGGTGCTATAGGAGAATGTTAAAAATCAGATGGGTGGATAAAGTGATAAATGAAGAGGTGTTGCGGCAAATCGATGAAGAGAGAAGCATTTGGAAAAATATAGTTAAAAGAAGGGACAGACTTATAGGCCACATATTAAGGCATCCTAGAATAGTCGCTTTAATATTAGAGGGACAGGTAGATGGAAAAAATTGTGCAGGCAGGCAGTGTTTGGAATATGTAAAACAAATTTTTAGGGATGTAGGATGTAGGGGGTATACCGAAATGAAACGACTAGCACTATATAGGGAATCTTGGAGAGCTGCATCAAACCAGTCAAATGACTGAAGACAAAAAAAAAGTACCCCGAAATTTGTAGTTGAAAAATATATGTGGTGCATATTTTGGAATGCAAAAAATTGAATAATTCTTAGTTAATAGTCAAATTTTTCAAACATGGGATAGAAAAGTAATTGTGCAATACCACCTACATCACAAGTTGTTACATTTCCAAAGCAGTGTACTATCAGTAGCAATAAAAGATGGACTATATGAAAAGAAATGAAATATGAAAGCATAAATTTGAGGGTTGATTTGTTATACATTCCTCGGCAGTATCTTGATATTGTGCAGGAAAGACATGGACTAATCAATTTAGCAGCTGATACAGGACATAAGGTCTAATACTTACAGGAGTAAATAAATAGATGGACAGCATACTAAAACAAACACAGTTCAAGTCAGAAAAAGAATTTCATCATATGCTGTACACTAAATGAAAGTTCTTACTTCTTTTTTTCAGTTTTATATTAATCATACCATAATACCCAATTCTGTACAAAGGTTATATAAAACCATAATACTTTGTGAAAAAATGGTATTTTTCATACAGAAAGATGAAATGTGAAAAAGATTCATTATAAATTCCAGTTAGGCAAAAGAAATGAATGTGGAGGAATCAACCTGTATTTGTCAAGGGTAAATAAATATTGATTATATGTATGCTAGGTATCATAACTGTAATGGTTGTGGATGATTTAACATGAAATACAATTCACTCCTGAAAATGGCCTAACTAATTGCCAGGTATAACAAGAATTCCATGCCAGTCCTGCTGTAGAAAGTAAAAAGAAGAGATGTTTTCTTCTTTCAGCTGGAAATAAAGTGCCAAACCAATTAAAATATGTAGCTGATATTCAGCCACACAAGCAACACCTTAACTCTATTTACCTTCAGGACAGGGTATTTATTGCACTTCATTACTCCCAGGGAAAATAATTTTGACTAGTTCTACATGTAACAAAGAATGAAAACTGGTAATGTGAAGAATTAAATTAATGTAAATTTTTCTATGAGAAACAATACACGTTCTTTGACAGCAGTTGATAAACTCAAATCCTACACAGGCTTGCAATTTTGTAAATGCTATAACATTTATTTCTCATCATTGCTATCTGTAATTAGGTTATATATGTATATATATATATATATATATATATATATATATATATATATATATATATATATATATACACAACATACACAACAAAAGTATAACTCCAACATAACACACTCTTCTATTCCAAGATAAAGACATTCCATCAGTATAGCCATGTGTACTTAGTAATTTGTACAAGTACATGTTATCCTCAACTGTTTGATGCTTATGCACTTTATTTTTTTATAGAAGTTGGCACCACTTGTCATAATCAATCAGAGGTACAAATCCTCTAAAAGAAGGATTTGCCTCAATTTTTTCATTAACTGAAACTGTCTGAGTTGATATAAATAAGTCTAACAACCATTCTTATTGTCATCTTGATGCTGTCCATCATAGCTATAGAATATATCAGCGAAAAGATAAATAAAAATGTTTAAACTAAAACTGAAAAAAAATCTTTCTCCATTTAATTGTCATTTTTTCTTATGCTCCCAAAAACTGATAATATTTCATAAATAAAAGTCCTGTCATAAAATACTTCTTTTTTTTTTAATTATTGAGAAAATATTTCCAGATGCAATGTTTGGATAATATTTTAGCATTGTGATGAAATATTAAGATATATATTAAGATAATATCAAGATATAGCTTGTGATGAAATAATAAACTACAAAAAAAGAATTAAAACACCTGAGACATTCAGGCTATCATGTTTTTCATGCTGTGGACCAACAGCATTTCTCCTAAATTTCAGTGGAGTTATGTCTGCAATTCCAATTTCAACTAAGGTTACCGTGGCAGCCATAGTTCTTTATGCTGAGACTTGAAGAGTAAGTGCATTCTGGTATATCCAGTAACAAGTCTGCATATTGGCTTATTTGGCAGGACTCTTGTTTCTTGTGTGGTGACTATATTGTAAAACTAATTGCTTTAGTGCCGATCAGGAAAACTGGGAATCCCAACCTTCTTCCCAATTATTAATATTGTGGTAGTTATATAAAATTGTTGTGTGTCTAAACCAATTGCTTTTTTATCCATGACCTTGTCTTATAACCGACACCATCCTCTTTACAGTGACTAACCATACAAAAATTTACCTGTATTCTATAGTTTTTATTGGGTGTAACCCCAGAAAAATTTGTAATTCACATCTACAAAAGACTTATTTTTAAAACTATATAAAAAAAAATAAACGAATATAGAAAATGACATGTTACAATAGCCCAAGCAGAGTTAATATTAGCAACAATCCTGATAATATAATACTTAGGATGCTTAAAGATTAATTATAATGTTTACTATGAGTATTTATTCTGAGGATGTTTTACTGTGTTTATGACACTATAGTTAACTTAAACAGGGTGTTCAACTTAAAAAGGCTCCATCATTTAGTTTAGTCTATAAATAATAGTTTATTGGTAAACACTTGCATAATAATATACAGACCGAGTTGAAAATTATGTCCATCCACTTGTATACACCTGTCAAAATGTTTGATATGTTCCTGGCTACTTATATTAGCTATACATTGTCTTTTTCTTGGATTGCATCGGTAATGTTTGTCTTCAATTACTGCAGGGTGCGTGGATTGCTCCTATAAACAATTTTTTTGAATAAACCTACAGAAAGAAGTCTGGGTTAGTCTGACCAAGGGATTCTGGTGGCGGCCACAGTCCTTTAAAAATTATTCTTCCATCGAAAAAAATCCTGTAGCATCTGCATAGTAGAGTGAGCATTAAGACAAATGACATTGTCTGTTGCAACCAGTGCAGTCACACTCATCCTCTTGCAGTAAGGCTATGAACTATTGGATAATTTCTTTGTTGATGGCAGTATCTAGAGTTTTTAAAAAATTATTCATCACTTTAAAACCGTACATCGTATGCTTATTTTTTGTGGGTGTAGGGGAGATTCAAAGAAAATGTGCAGGTTTTCAGTATCCCAGGTCCAGTAGCTTCATCTAAAATGCCAGTTTTGCCTCTAATGAAGTTCTTGGATCGCTGACATAATGAACACTTCTCAATGGTGCTTCCTTTCCAAATTTCTCCTTGAAATTTCACTGACACACAAGACGAGATTCCGAATCTAACTAAGTTTCCATCACTAATACGCATTGTTTAATAGTTAATACGTTTTAACAAACAACAGCGCATGATTATGCAACCTTATTCAAAACCCAATGCTTGACACAAACTGGCAATACTCTCACACATGCAGGCAATAAACAGTACTCTCCATTCCAGCTAAGTTGAATCAACATCTTCCACATTATTTTACCCATCTCAAACCGATATATGAATTTTAACAAAACTATGCATTTGGTATAAATTACTGAGTGATGGGGCCTCTTATAAATTAAACACTGTATAAATTGATTCTGGCCTAAAACGTGTTGTTGGAAGAATTTTAATTATAATCGTTAAGATTTACATTAAATTTCTTTTAGTTAGATACCAGACTTATTTTTTCCTTGACGACAATAAAAATTGACATTACATAGCTTTAAAATTGTTTTGGAAAATTCCGTGTCAGTAGGGTGAGCAACTGTCTTGAGTTTGGTTCCAAGTTTCCTGGTTCTGGGCACTCTCTTCCCAGGATGCTTAAAGTCCCAGTTATCAACGATGCATAGCGCGTCTCACACTTAAATGACAGTATAGCTCTTACGGAGCACACTGTTGGCACATGTAATCTACAGTGGTGAACAAATTAATCCAAACACAGCATTTTTAACAGAAAATTTTATTTTTAAAAGAAGAAATGCTTATTAGTCAAACTTACTCAAAATTAATAGTTTACATGTCCTCCTTTGTTTTTGATTATTTCATTAATCCTCTTTGGCATTGATTCCACTAAGATAAAAAACAATAATTTTTGATTTCTTCATCTCAAAACCAAACTTGTATCGCTGAACTTATAAGGTCAGTTTTTTTGCTGCAATTCATTTTCCTAAGTCTTCTTTTTAGTAAGCCCCATAAATTTTCAATAAAATTCAGATCAGGGAGTTCACTGGCCACAAGAGCACTCAAATATTTTGGTTTTTGAAGAATTCTTTTGCTTTCTTTGATGTGTGACATGGTACAAGGTCTGTTGAAAAATGAGTTCTGGGTTTTCTGCGGAACTATTTTTCTTTGGCATATGTTAATGTATTGGTCCGTTTCATCATCCCATCCACAGAGATAAGTGCTCCCGCCCTTCATATGTAAAACACCCTAAATCATCTTTTTGGCTGGGTGTTTAGGAGCTTGCTGCAAGTGTGCGGTGGACTAGTCTTCTCATCTGCTGACTTACGAATGGAGGCTACTCTTTACTCTTGGACAAAGAGTTTTGTCTGAAAAAATAACATTTTTCACATTTCAATAGTTCATTCTTTATGTTCCTTTGCCCAATGAAGTCTTTTCATCTTCATAACCTATGTCAGTAACTGTTTCTTTTTAGGTTTCTGAGCAATCCTTCCCACTGCCAACAATCTTCTACTTATTCATATCAGAAACATTAGTCCCACTGGCTTTCAAGTTCCTGTTAAGGTCAACAGCTGACAATCGTGGATTAATTTTGCTTTTTCTTATTAGGAATCAATCCTGTGTAGGTGTGGTTTTCTTTTTCCGTCCACATATTTCATTTTCTCTTTGGAGAGACGGAACCTGTTTCCTTAAACCTGTTCATGATTTCATTTACAGTACCTAAACCCACACTACACTCCTGACAATTTGTCTTTCAGTCATTTGTGTGTGTTGGGACAGAGTAACAATTTTTGACCACTTGTGTGGGTTATATCCATATTAACTAAAAACTAATATAAAACTTATAACAGAAACTCACAAGGTCATCAAAAACTGATTGACAATGAATTATAAAAGCACAAAAACCTTTAATTTTGTTTGTATATGAACTAACAACATAATCTGAAACAGCAAACAGCAAGCAGTCTGCTACAGAATGAAAATTCCCTACAACAGAACAAAAATTTTCTTTGTTCAGATTAATTTGTTTGCTACTGTTTGTATATGTATATGCTCGTAACTAAAGTTTGCAGTTGTGATCATCTACTAATTTAATCTAATGTTCTAAATGATACTTCACCAAGCAGTGAAATATCTACACTGCTATTAAAGGCTATTGTAGCACATACGATTTTCACATGCATTGTCTCTCTCTCTCTCTCTCTTGGATAGCTTGCGCAGAACTGAAAATAGTAATGAGTGAATATTCACACCATCTACTTAGTGGTTTGGTTACCCAAGTAGAAAAGGATGGACATAATGGAAACATGCATGCGTTAGAAAGAGACAGAGATAGCCCATTTACTTTCATACTATCTTTTAAGGTTGAGATAAGCTATAGAAATGGACAATCCTTCATTGAATAAGACGTTAGTCTCTGTCCCAGTCTCTCTCTTTCTAGTATGCAGTCAGCTCCAGAATTTCATTTCCACTTCGTTTGTCTTTGTATCCTGTGATGTCAAGCCAGCATATGCGCATTGATATTGAACTACCTTCTTTGTTTTCTATACATTAACACCTAATATAACCTAGTAACCACATGTGTTGTTCTGTGCCTAGTACTGATCATTGTTTTGAACAATTAAAATTTTCAAACTGTAATCAGTAATTTTGATTGTTATTTCATTGTAATTATTGGGATTATGCCTTTAAGTGAATCAGAAAGTGTGAAATAGAAGAAAGTAACTATAAAAACAACGAGGATGTGAAGAAGACACTACTGAAGAAGAAAACCAAAAGACTAAGTTATTTCAATAAAACATGGAAACAGACTTATAGTTGGGTTAGACAGGTAAGCAACGTTCACAGAGCATATTGTACAGTATGTAGAAAGGAATTTGGAGTTGGGCATGGTGCAGAAAATGATATGAAAGCTTTCTGAAAGGTACTTTTGATGAGACAACTAGAATATGCAATAGACTCCTTGATTTTTATGAAACTGTAGTGAAGATTAAAGATAAGATTTTGGATATTTTAAGTGAACACAATATTGACATTTCTAAACTCTTTGCATGTTCAGCTGACTCTGAGAATGTAAATTTTGGTAAATTTCATTCAGTGTACCAACTTCTCAAAAAAGATAATAAAAACATTTTGCCTGCCAAATGTTTGTCACACTTAGTGCATAACACCTGCAAGAAACGTTGTGATTCACTTTTGTGTGATACTGAGGCTTTAGTATTAAAAATATTCAGTCACTTTACGATGTCTGCTAAACATACAGAAACTCTAAATGATTTTTTTAATTTTGTTGAAATAGAGGGAGATACTCTCATTAGGTATGTTCCAACAAGATGGCTTTCACTCTTATTGCCTGTAGAAAAGAAGTTAAAATGCTGGCCTGCCATAGTTTCATATTTTCAAAGTATGGGACAAGAAGATTGTCCAGATTTAATATGGAAATATGTTTAAAATGAGACTGATGATGATCTGGATTGTAGTAAAACAGAAATTTATATGCTTTTTCTCCAAAATGTTTTGAACGTGTTTGAAAAGAGCATCATAAGCCTTGAAAAAATGAGTTAACTGCAACAGAGTTGTTTGATGTTGTGAACAGGCTGTAAGAGAAGATCATTAAACGTAAAAATGATTCATTTTTCAAACTTACTGGAAATAAAATTAAAAATGTACCTAAAAAAATTAAATGCCAAATAAAACAGGATTTCAACAAATGTCTAACCAAACCTCTATTATACCTAAATGCAAACTTTGATTTCAACAGTTCTAACTATCTTTATCTGCTTCAACCATTTTCCTTGAAAACAATTAGTGTGATATATGGTGATATTCAGTGTGCTTCTGAATGTTTGAACATGTTGGACATTCTATGCATAGACAGTTTTTATGATGAATTTGTAAATGGGAAGGACTTAATTAATGAACAGGTGAAACATTGAGAGAAACCTGTAGATAAAAAGCAGGTGGATATTTTTGCAGTTCTGGAGACTAATCATTGCAAGTTCAAAAATCTAGCATTACTTATTAGTAAAATTCTTAGAATCTTCTGTTTTCAAATGGTTTGTAAAGAGGGTATTAAGCTTGATGTCATCACACTGGAATGATACAAGGAACCGATGAAATGTGAGCTTAATAAAAGCAAAACTTCAAGTTAGGGTTAATTTTCAATTAGAATGTATTGAATTCTACCATTGCATAAAGGAAAAGAGATATTCTAACAGGTGCAGGTAGATCAGCAAAGTATTGTTGGTAAATAAAAAAGCATTTGTGCTTAAGATGACGTTCCAGTTTCATGAAATAAGACAATTTTAAAAATTAACGTATTAAATTAATGTTTCTTTGCCTTTTAAAACATACATGTCTGTTCGCCTCAATTGTTCAACACACTTATTATTGAAAGATTGTATCCTGGGTTAGTTCTTTGAAAAGTTGGTCACCCTAATCTGTAATGAGCAGTTAATTTGATACTGTTGATACTACGGAACGCAAGGATAGCGGTTGTTTATTATCTCCCTAATAATTGTAGAATATGGACAAATGTCCCTTGCTGTCTTTCTTTTATTTATTTATCTATTTAATAGCGGTTAAAGATTTTCATGTTTTATTTATGGACAGAGTTGGTTTTTACGTTCCGGACCTTTAGACCAACGTGAATAAATAACCGCGGCTGATCGTGGGAGACTAGGCGCATACGAGCCTCGTACTACCTGCGTAATTCCCCTTTAATCGTCCGCTGAATTCCTGTCGGGTGCCTAGTGTTCGGAGAAAGCATTGCACTCCTTTTCCGGAGGGAGTCGCATATGCTGAATGAAGTAAAATTGTAAGTTAGGAAAGGAAGGTGGGTAATTGGTAAGCAGAAATTAGGGAACTTATTCAATCTGGTTGCTCTTCGTGCTACTTCTCGACTAGGATCGGTCGTTACTCGATACTAGAGTAGTACGAAGCAACCGTACAGAGCGTACGGTTGATTGAGGCAATAGTTCCAAAAATACCTATGTACATATTTGAATGAATTTAAAATGTGTTTTTTTTAAAACACCTTTCGTTATGTTGATCAACCGTCAGTCCATGTTTCTACGTACATATGAAAACAGTGCTTTTTATTAAACGTAATTATTTTTTGATTAAAAAAAGAGTTTTCTGTATAAATAGTTAAAATCGACAATCTTTTTCATTCTTGTAATTTTCTATAAAAAGAGGAACGCTACTGTATATTATTACAAACGAAAACTTTATTCAGATTTATCGAATATAAATAAGCACTCATTTAAAGAAATATACAAATTCTGTTTTAGTACATTTATTCGCAGTACTATTAAATAATAGCTTGATTAGGTTAGGAATAGGTTAATTTTATTTTTATGCCTTGTTGCACAAATATACAAAGTAATTAAAATCATAGGTTAAAATTCCTGTATAGGGAATTCTTTTCATGTTGTTTAAAGATATAGTGGCCAGACTGGTGTAGCTGTTAGGTTAACGTAGTTGTATAACGAACGACTTGAGTATATCTTGACTTGTTTGAGGTTACTTAGCCAGGCTTGTGGTAAAATCGGTAATTGTGTTAACTGGAGAACTAGACGAAGCATCATAAGGTAAACCTTCATTAAAAAGCGTCATTTTTATTTGGTCAGTAAGTATAATATTTCAAGTAAATAGTTAAAATCTATAATATGTTAATATTACGTGTTAAATTAACACTTGTAAAATATTAGAATTTAACCAGTAAGTTTTGTTAAAAACTACTTTCTAAAAAAAAATTCATTTATCGAGAAACTAGGCTTTTTTTAAATTATAAATTGAAATGCATATTCACACAATTTTGTCTTTAAACTATACCTCATTTCATACCGGGTTTGTATTTTTTGTGAATTTCTTGCTTAATGTATTCAAAAATAAGAAACATTTTTTTATTTTGACATTATAGTCATGTTATTGAAGGTAATGTTTCTGTTGATATTTTACATTTGATAAAAAGTTTTATTTCATTATAGGGAATTTACTATTCAATCATCGAATTCAGAATTAATTTTACTTCTTATTTAACGAAAGGCATTAGCTTTATTTTCTTATACTGTTTACCAAAATAAATTTGTTTCATTTTTTAAAAAGATATTTTTAAAGAGGTATATAGAAAAGAAAACTATTTATGATAAACATATAAATATACAATTACTTTATTGCATTATTTAAAAAAAGAAATATTGCATATATATCTGTCCATGCAAGTAACTTTTACCTTTTTTATTTTTCTATCATTTTTTTTATTTTTTTGATTCTGAGCTGATCATTTTAATTGTCAACTCATCTGCTTCATCCTTCATATTGTACTTTTTTCCATCATAGCAGATCTTACCTTCCATACCTCCTTCTTCATAAAGTAAGTAACCCAGGTTGCTTAATTATGGGCTACAAGTTTAATTTTTATTCCTTTCTCTAGTCTGTTGAAATTTTTTTTTGAAGCGCATAAAAACGCTAGAACTCACAAAAATGGGAACCTGTTTAATTCTTTTTTTCCTATTACATTAAATGCATCCTCAATGAATAAATTCCAAAATTTATTTTTCATCAGAAGGTTATTTTTTGTCTTCTGGTAAATATTTAAAGTGAAACATAATACGTAGCTATAAATTCAGTCATATGTCAATTGCCATATCAGGTTAAAATAAATAAGTTTAATTAAACCAGTTTTTGCTGTCTATACAATCCTGCATAAATAAAAGAAACAATAAAAAATAACGGGTTGAAATTGAAGTTACATCCTTTGATTTCAGCTTCAGTTTTGAAATCCAAATATAACATGAAAATAAAATTCATCAAAACAATTAATTGACGCAACTTTAAGTAGTCATAGGAAATGAATAGTGTTTATTATAAAATAAGTTAAGTTTCTTGTTACGTATGAAAATTTTTTCAATAAAATTGCCTATTAAATTGCTGATATCAAAAAATAAATCCTTTTTTATAAAAAAAGTTTTTGTAAATGAATGAATGTTTTCATAAAAAAAAAATCTATTTTCCAAATTTTGTGTATCAAAACCGTGTAGTTATCTATTAAATATGACTTCACAAAAATTTTTAATAAGATGCAATACACGTTATTTAATCCTTATTGCTCATCAAGCAATAATAGTTATTTCAGTAAATTTACACTTAAAACTATTCTCATGATTCAGTTAAAAATAGTATTAAAAGAATCATTCAGATCAGCTTAACAGTTTTAAGTAAACATTTGCATACATACAAGCATGGCCGGCCATTCTGATGTATGTATAAAATGCTACTTATTATTGTAATTGTGAGAGTATTTGATATTGAAATTTGAATAATCTTCATGTTTTGAAAGTACCTAAATTTAAACAATTAGTGTCTCTTTTTTACAAACATCTGAATTCTTTACTATGAATCTACATTCATGCATGGATATTTGACTACTTCCAAAGTTTAAATGATCTGATAAGAACAGTTACTATGTTCATTAAGTAACAAATGTTGAGCCACTTTCAAGAATTTATCTTGAGATTTGCACCTAAAGCAAGAACTGACAACTTACATATCAGAGCTTAAATTATAGTTTTATAATATTTTTTAATAGTATTCTAAAATTATAATATAAATCAATAAAAATATGATTTTTATAATTTAACACTTCATTCTTTAATCTCATTGATTTTTAATGTTTTCCTTTTTTCTAAACTAGGTAAGAGTAGAAATAACACTGATCAACAGTGATTTTGTTAAATGAGAGTTAATAACCGATTCTTATAGTATTTTTCATGCTGATTTCAAATGTGAAATCAGAATTCTACTATTAGGCTTAATTTTTTTTTTCTAACTACCATTCTTATTTTCAGGTTGATCATACATGAACTCCATAAGCTTAGCATTTTGTGAATGTATTTAATTATATTATTTATCGACTAAATAGCTTTTGTTTATTTGTTACAGTCCCTTAATCATTATCGCATTGATTTGTTAGACATTAGTCATCGTGTTTATTATTTACACACCAGTTAAACGAACAAGAATCTAACTCGTTCTTTCTAATTTCATCTTAGTATAAACATATAATCTACTTATTAGTATTTCTTTTGTTATTATATTTATTTATATACTGTAGTGTAGACTAAAGAAATAAAAAAGTCGTATTAACTGTATTTTGGATGTAAATTAGGTGATCAGGGGAAATCTTGGGTTCCTCATATTTGCTGTACTTTTTGTGTTAACATTGTTGACCGGTTGGCGAAATGGATCTCGTCACATGCCATTTGCAGTTCCAGTGGTTTGGAGAGAACCAAAGGATCACACCGCAGTCTGTTATTTTTGTGTAATAAGGATATTTAGGATAACAGCTAAAACTAGACGTACTGTTAAATACCCTAATATGCCCTGTGTCATGCGGCCAGTACCGCATAGCCAAGAGCTTCCAATTCCAGTACCACTAGAAACATGGAACTTAGATCAAGATGAAAATGTCAGATCTTGTGCTAACTTATAAGGCGATGAAAAAAGAGATCCAAACTTTTTAGAAAATAGATATGCTGAATCCTATTTAAATAATTAGTCATAATTAAACGATGCGGTTCATGATGTAAATTTATCAAATAATCGAGAAGAAATACTGGCATCAAGCCTGAAAGGATGACATCTTTTACAACCAAACACTAAAGAAGTGCTTTCTGTGGCAGACAGTCAGAATTTGAACATTTCCCCTCTCTGTACGAAAACTCAGTATACTGTAATGATGTGGACTCTACTGCAAGCTTTGGGACATATGCACCATCCTGACGAAGGTGACTTTTTATCGACTCGTCAAAGCTTAGTTTGAAAGCCGCTCTACTTTACATCGGAAATAAATACCCATCAATACCGTAAACATACGCTGTTCACATGGAGTCTTTATGAAAATATGAAACTTGTATCGAGCAGCATTCAGTATGAGAAATATTTACGGCATATTTGTGGAGATCTGAAAGTATTAGAGCGTTTACGTGGACTGCAACTTGGATACACTAAGTTCTGTTGCTTTTTGTGCGAGTAGGACGTCAAGGATAGGAAAAACCATTACATAAAAGAGCAGTGGCTAAAGGGAGAGGTACTGACTGTAGGAGAGAAGAATGTTGTTAGTCGGACATTAGTAAAACCAGAAAAAGTTTATTTTCCACCGCTACACGTTAAGCTAGGTTTATTAAAAAAATTTGATTAAAGCAGTAATGCAGGGTTGCGGTTTCTAAAAAACAAATTCCTTAATATAAGCGATACTAAAATAAAGGAAGGTATATAAGAAAATTAATGAGCGATCCGGCGTTTGAAGAATGTTTGAATGTCTTGGAGGTTGCTGTATGAAAGTCATTTCAAAATGTAAACAACTTCCTTGGAAACCATAAGGCCAGCAACTACAGAGAACCTGTCGGTGAACTGCTTCAAAACTACAAAGAACTCGGGTGTAAAATGTCACACAAAGTCAATTTCTTACTTTCACATTTGGATTTTTCCCTAACAATCTTGGCGCTATCGGTGATGAACATAAACACTTTCACCAGATGTCTACAATGGAAACACGATACCGGGGAAAATGGAACCCAAAAATGTTTGCCGACTACTATTTGAATCCAAAGAGGGATCTATCTACCTACAGCAAATTACAGCAGAAAATCCAAAATAAATAGATAGGCGATTACAAAGTGCATGTAATGTATTGTCTTATTACATTCATCGTACATTTTTTCTTTCAAAAGAAATTTCAATTACAAAAAAACCGAGCGCGATAGAAAAAAATTATTATCATATATGAAATCAGCATAAAAAGTACTATAAGAATCAGCCATTCGCTCTCATTTAACAAGCGAAAAATTAGATTTTGTTGTCCGGTGTAATTTTTAGCTTCTGTTTCAATTATTTTAAATTTAAAATAAAAATTAATCGTTTTTTCAAAAAATGCAGAATATTGTTGCTTGAAGTATTTTTATTTTCACGTTTTATAATGATTTTAAGAAAAAGTATGTCAAATAGTATCGAATCATTAATTTGTATAATTTTGATAATGAAAATACGTCGATAAATAAAAATTATAAGCGATGTCATAACACTAATTTAATAAGTTCCTACTTTATCACAACTTGTGAAAAAAATTGCCTTATGAAACTTTTATCTCTCATATTTGAATACACGATGGCCTTCTGAACTGAAAACTTGTTTATCGGTATTTATTTTCAAGTTGTGTATTTTAACATCACATCACATTTTTACGCATTACAATATATAATATTTGAAACTCACTCTGAAAAGAATGAGTTAGTTCGGCGTGATTTATATATCATTCTCTCTTTTAAATCAATATTTCATGAAGTAAAACCCGTGTAATTTCCTGTTAAATATTTTACGTTATTTTTATGTACGTTATAGCAATTCTAATTAAAATGTTGTTTATTAAAACAGAAAAAATTGCTTATTCATAAATTGTGACGTTGAAGAGAATATTTTATTCATTATTTTCTAAAATTACTTAAGTTACGATACATTAAGCTCTATTTCCGTTTTTTTTTTTTTTTACTTTAATATTTTTACATCGATTAAATTATCATTTTCTATCAAGCAAGTTGCTTTTATTTCCATACTGTTTAATTCGTTGTGTGACCTGCACAAGAGTCTCATGTCACGTTAAGAAATCATTCCTATAGTTTATTTAACAATTGTGTGTGCCGTCCCTTTTATTAGAAAAACAGAATTTTTTTATATGAAGAGATAATAACTACAAGTAAGGTAAAGATACATAAGTAATATATGTTTAAAAAATTTTACTACGCGAATGAAAATTTTTACAAACATAATGCAAGCTAAAAGTCAAGTCGCCCGTTATTAATAAAAAAATAATAAATGAAAAAAATTAAACGAAAAAGTTTTTTGTTGTTGCACGGTTAATATGCATTCAGAAAAAACGTTCAAAGTCTGGTTCTTCTGCCCTTTTGCATTCACAGTTGCGTTTAACCGCCAACTTACACATTTTTCCAACAGAATATTTTGTCCTTATTTATAAAACGAATCAAGTTTTCAGTCAACAGCTTGATCTCATTCAGGTCATTTGGATTTGAAAAAATTTTTTTTTATTGCAAAGCAGCATTGTTTAACTTGTATGTGAATTATTTCTCTGTAATTGTGATATGTACACGTTTATTCTCATTACATTCAGGTTTGAAGTGTAGTTATTAATTTACAACTGTGATACAAGATATCCTTGAATCCATGTTTAGAAGTAAATTAAAAAATTATTTGCTATTTTCGTGTAAATAATTAAAATATATTTGTTAATTTGATTAATTTATTTTTTATTAATTGTTTTTTTCTTTTAATTTTACCTAATAAATATGACTTTTTTCTTGAGTTGTACATTTGGTAGATTTTAATTAATGTTGTTTTTTTGTTATTATAAATATTTTGCTTCTTGCCTTAGTGCTGTACATTAATTTTTTCCCGTTAAAGCCCAACAGGGCAAGGAACGGGGGGGAATGTGGCGACCGAAACGTCACTAGGTGGGTGTTTTCCCCAACGGGGTTGGAAGGCATTAATTGTACTTTGGTCTCCTTTGATGCGGACAGTTACGATGAGTTTGAGTCTCTTTATATGTGTTTTGAGCTGCAGTCGTGTGTGTACCTTCTGCGATTTCTGGCGATTGAATTGAGCGCTTTATCGACGGTGGCATCAAATATAGACTCGTCGTTCTCGATTCCACGTAGTGTTGGGTGGAAAATTTGTTCGGGCACCCGCCTCAGCGTGGCGATAGGTGGCAACGACTCTTGGTCGTAAGTTGCCCGTTACGAGTAAAAGGTTCGCTCTTAGTCCTACTCGCGTTCTTTTAAGAACGAGGGCATTAATCTGTGGTTAGTGCTGTACTTAGCTGATCCAATAGAGGTGAAGAGGTGCATAGTGTGACAGGAAAATATTAAGGTCTCTGGCTACCCGTCTTGCTGCGGGCAGTTGTCACGTTCGTGGGCTTTCCCAAGTTAGTGCGGTAGAAAGACAGCAATAATCTTGTTTAGTCTGTTAGATTAGGGAATCTTCGATCATAAAAGGTTTCCAGGAGGGCTGCAAGTCCAGGCGGAAGCGCAAGCCCGATCCTATGCCATCTACCTCCTCCGAGGATGAGTCGAGCGCGATGGACAAAGACGCACCCGCTCGGGTCAGAACAATTCCGGCTGTGGATGAGTTTCGAAAAGCAAAGGGCAGACCAGGCAGTTCTGCCCCGCTGGTCAAGGTAGCCCAGGAAGACCTGGACTACCTCTCGTAAAGTTTCTTTCCCTTCCTGGCGGCGACAGCGTTGGGACGAGAAAGACAATGCTTCCGAGGTGGATGAAAATTAAAGAGGCGGTGTCTGCGTTAGCAGACGGTTTTGAACCCTTGGCTTCTGAGCCCAAGGAGTTCAAGGTGGCTCCTCCCAAAGTTGTGTACGCCCCAGCGCAGCCTAGGCGCTACGCTGACGTTCTCAGATCCAAACGGGAAGCCAGCAAGGTGGCTAAGGTGCTTTTTGTTAACAGGGCGGAGGGCTCGAAGACCACGAGCCAGGAACTCAGACGGGATTTTCAGGTTGCTTTTCGCAGTGTCCGTAGATTCATCCTTTACGATTGGGGGTTGAATTACCGTACCATGCGTATTCTTTACAAATATGATTGTGAGACCATAATGTTGTACGCTGCGCCCGTCTGGGCTCTTCGTTTACAATTTCAATGTTATAGGGACATTCTTTTGCGAGCCCAGCTTCTTCTATTATTAGCAGTTGTTGGTGGCTACAGGACTGTTTCGCGAGAGGCAGTCACTGTGATTGCCGGCATAAAACCCCTAGATATTTTGGCTACGGAGCGTAACCAGCGTTACATTATTAAGAAGAGAGGCCTTCTAACGTCAGGGCGTATGAGAGAAATTGAAAACCAAGGTTTTGACTCTTGGCAAGCTAGGTAGAACGATTCTTCTACTGATCGATACTCGCATGGTATTTTTCACAATGTTAGGGAGTTGCGAGCTATTAGCTGCGTTTCCCCAAACCGGCATATTACTAAATTTCTTTCGGGACATGGTGCTTTTATGGATAGTTTGGCTAGGTTTAGGTTGGTTGACTCCGGCTTGTGTCCGGACTGTAGGGTCGATGACATGGTGGAACATGTCTCTCCACGGTACGACGCTGAGCGTACCAGAGGTATTAGGGAACTTGAGAGAGTAAACTCCTTCTTTGATCTTCGAATCAACTGGAGAACTCGTAGAGACTGGGCAATTGTTGCTGGCTTCCTTCGATTCCTCGCCCAACGTAAAGCGGCCGAAGGGATCTAGTAGAGTAGGAACCCGGGCAGCTAGGGTCCGCTTGGACAGTCTGATTGACTGAAGGTAGGCGCTTTGGCAGCGAGCCACGGTTAGTTAGAAAGAGGTGACTTTAATTGTTGAAGCTGCCGGCGGAATGGCGACTGCACTGCCGAAGGGCGTGGGACACCATGCAACCGTGAGGTGTAGCGGCATCTCGACGATAGTTTATTGTGGTGAATGTCGCGCGGGATTCTGCGATGGAGCTGAGTGGGAGTAGGAGGTCTGTCCGTCTCTCCCTAGTGAACCAGACCGGAGTTCATAATTTAACCTAAGTCAGAGGTTTATTAAAGCGTAAGCTGATTTTCACTAAGGGAACTATGACTAAATTTCTTTGTTGCTATCAACATGTTTGGTGGTATGTTGTGTTTATTTTGTCTCGAAATACAAGAGACATTAACGAAGTTGGCTCATAAAAGTACAACTAGGCGCGGGGTTCGTGCTTCCACGAACTCGGTTAGGTAGTTCAGAGGGCAACGATGTAGGATATTCAAGATGTCTGGACGAGGCCTACAGCAAAGGCAAAAGCTGAGTTATTAAATCACTGATGTAAATATCTACCGAGGCATTTATATCGGTGGAATCCCAACGAGGCCAGGCTTATTACTATGAGATGTAAAAATCAGAGGGCGATAGACGACTCCCGTTCAAGCCAAACAGGGGAAGGAACGGGGGGAACGACCGGAATGGAACTGTGTCGACCGGAACGTCACTAGACGGATGTCTTCGCCTACGGGATGTACATTAATTGTGTGAGGTGGAACGAATCTTCTACTGGTTGATACACGCATGGTATATTTCCAAATGTTAGGGAGCTATGTTAGGTGGGTTTCCCCAATCGGTTCACAACTCAGTTCCTTTCAGGACATGATGCATTAAGGAATAGTTTCCCTGTTTGGTTTGGCTGATTCGGACTGTAGGGTCGATAACACTGTGGACCATGTCCTTTATGTTTGTCCCCGGTACCTGGCTGAACGTACCAAAGTTGTTAGAGAGCTCGAGAGAGTGAATTTCTTTCTTGATCTGCGAGTGGGTAGGGACCGTTTGGGCAGTTGATTGGCTGGAAGTAGGCATGTTGGGATCCAGCCATGGTTAGTTAGTAAAAAAAATGGTGGTTATTGTTAATGTTAGCTAATCTCTGGTGTCTTGTATAAAGTCTTTTTCAATGCTATTTTTGAGCTGGTGGTCGAGTGTGTACCTTCCCCAGTTTCACAATCTGGCTGTCTGAGAATTGTTACAACGATTTGAACCCTATTGTTAAGACGATTCATACTCTTTTCACGGGGATTCAGAGAATTTGGCGCACGATTTGTTCGAGCACCCACCTCATCGAAAAGAGGCAACGACTCCTGGTCGCAAGTCCCTGTTACGAGCGAAGGGGCCTTTACGCTTTGTCCTGCTCGCGCTGTTTTAGAGTGGGGGCCGTAATCTGTAACTGTGTGTTGATCTTTGATTTCACACATTTGATCCAGAGGCGACGAAAAGGTGCAAAGAGTGACAGGAGAATACAGTTGGTCTCCAGCTGCCCGTGGCTCACTGCAAGTAGTCTTCACACTTGTGGGCTTGTGCCCAGTATATCTGGATAGAAGGAATACAGCGAGCAGTTTGTTCGTATACTTTAGGTCAGAGAATCTCCGACCATGATAGATTTAGAGAGATAGGTAAGAAGTCTAGCCGGAGGAGTGGGCGGGAGTATTTTCCTTCGACCTCCTCAAATACAGGTTCTGACAATGATGGTTCAGAAGCGGATATAGGGGTGACCACCCGGAAGGGTATGAACTCACTCAGATTTCTCAAGTCGGGGGTAAGCCTAGCGGCTTTGCACCGTTAGCCCACGATGTTTTGGCGGAACTAGATGGCTTGTTCTCCTATCTAGCACAAAACCGAAGTGTACTAGTGCAGCTGCCAAAAGGAGACTATTGCCTCGTCTGGAATTATTCCGAGTGGCTTTAACAGCTGTCGTTGAGGGTTTTGAAAATCTTAACTCAAAGCCTAAGGAAGTAACTGCAGTTCATAAACCGGCCCCGGTCCAAATGCAGCCGCGTAGGTATGCTGAGGTGGTTAGGGGCGGACGTGAAACCAGCCAGTCCAAGAAACCAGTGGTTGCGTTTGTCAGAGTGGAGAGCTCGACTGTGTCCAGCAGTCAGCTGAAGAAAGTCCCTAGGTTGCCCTTCGGGGTGACCGGAAAGGTCTTAAAATTAGGAACATCGAAGAGACCGGCAAGGGATTATTTGTGGTAGGGGATGATACAGAGACCATTCAGATAATTAGAGATTCCACGGCGGTTAAGCGATTGAATGTAAAAGTAAATCCGAAGAGAACGCGTAGGCTCCGTATTATAGTCTATGATATTGACCGTAACCTGACCGATGAAGATGTCTTGTCCCTCATTAGGGAGCAGAACACTGATTTGGATAAAACCGCCTTCCGGCAGGAGTGCAGGTTGGTCTTTAAAACGGGTAGGCGTGATACCTGGAAATATCACGAAGCCTGAGGTAATCTCTAGTCTCTTTTATAAATTTACTTCTGCAGCCAGACTATTTATCGATTTAGGATCCTGCCGAATAAACCGAATAAAAGAATACGCGGATGTGCAAAGATGTTTCTTCAAGTGCTGCAGATAAGGTCACAAGGTTAAATTTTGTAAGTTAGCCTTGGTGTGTACACATTGTGGTGAGGAGGGCGACAAGCGTGATGATTGTTCGCATAAGTCCGAGGCTCCGGCCTGCGCAAACTGTAAGAGGTTGCAGAAGAATCATGAACACCCAGTTGTTAGTAAGGAGTGTAGTTGTTTCACAAACGCCGTTGAGCTGTACTGTAATTCCTTAGTTGGTTAGGTTTGGCCAACTAAATGCCCAGGGTGCTTATGTAGTACAGGTTGAGTTAAGTTGTAGAGAGACGGAGCCTCGATGTTGTCCTGCTGCACCCATATGTAATTAGGGGTGATTAGGGGTGCCAGGCTTTCACAGCTGGAAAATGTTTTGTGTAGGGCATACACACTTTTACACATTTTGTGTAGCGAGTGTTATAGTCATGATACCAAAGAAAGCAGGAGCAGATAAATGTGAAGAACACAGAGCAATTAGCTTAACTACCCATGCATCAAAAATCTTAACTAAAATTCTGTACAGAAGAATTGAGAGGAGAATGGAGGAAGTGTTAGGAGAAGACTAATTTGGTTTCAGAAAAAGTATAGGGACAAGGGGAGCAATTTTAGGCCTCAGATAAATAATAGAAGGAAGATTAAAGAAAAAAAAAACCGACATACTTGGAATTTATAGACCTAGAAAAGGCATTCGATAACGTAGACTGGAATAATATGTTTAGCATTTAAAAAAATTAGGGTTCAAATGGAGAGATAGAAGAACGATTGCCAACATTTACAGTAACCTAACAGCAACATTAATAATTGAAGAACATAAGAAAGAAGTAATAAGAAAGGGAGTCTGACAAGGATGTTTTCTATCCCCGTTACGTTTTAATCTTTACATAGAACTAGCAGTTAATGATGTTAAAGAACAATTTAGATCCGGAGTAACAGTTCAAGGTGAAAAGATAAAGAGGCTACGATTTGCTTACATCAAAAATTAATTTAAATGTCAGGTAAAGATTTTCGAAAGTACATGTTTGGAGCGTTGCTTTATATAGAAGTGAAACTTGGATGATCGGAGTCCCTGAGAAGAAAAGATTAGAAAGTTTTGATATGTTGCGCTATAGGAGAATGTTAAAAATCAGATGAGTGGATAAAGTGACAAATGAAGAGGTATTGCGGTAAATAGATGAAGAGAGATGCATTTGGAAAAATATAGTTAAAAGAAGAGACAGACTTATAGGCCACATATTAAGGCATCCTAGAATAGTCGCTTTAATATTAGAGGAATAGGTAGAAGAAAAAAATTGTGTAGGCAGGCAAAGTTTGGAATATGGAATACAAATTGTTAGGGATGTAGGATGTAGGAAGTGTACCGAAATGAAACGACTAGCACTAGATAGGGAATCTTGGAGAGCTGCATCAAACCTGTCAAATGACTGAAGACAAAAAAAAAGTAGCCAGATGGGATAGGATCCTTCGTATTGTGGGTAATGATCTAATCCTTATTGGTGCCGATGTTAATGCGAAGTTGGATTTCTGGCACAGTGGGATCACTGATCATGGCGGTGGCTTAATAGACGGTTTCATCGCGCAGCACAATTTTGAGGTCTTTAATGTTGCAGACCAGTTGGGCACTTACGTCGGCACGGTTAACATCCTTTTTAGGTACAAATATTGACATCACCATTGGTAGGGACATCCCTGGCAGGGTCCTTGACTGGTCTGTGGTCGATGACTGTTGTAGCGATCGTCGGTTGATAATTTTTGAAATAGCGGATGAGCTGCGCGGTGGCAATGAGGGACACTTTCCCTGTTTACCGGGAGCGCTTCTTACATAGGAAGGCGGACAGGCCTGAATTCTCCTCTTTGTTGAAGTCCAGATTGGAAATTTTTTCTCGAGACCTTGACGCCCTGCCATTAGATGTCCTGGCAGAAAATTTATTTCTGCGGTGGTGGCGGCAGCTGAAGCCGCCATGCCATTCCTAGAGTCACTGGCCGGGAACGTATATCTGGTTGGTGGTCTCAGAATCTGACAGCAATGAAGCAGTCGGAGTCTACTCAGAAAGGCTGCGCAACGAGAGGGTGATCTCGATCGGCGTGCGACTTTAACTGCGGATTACCGCAGAAAGAGGGCTAGGTACTTTCATAGCATTAGGTCCTTCAAGCGTAATTCCTGGCGCTCCTTCGTTCAGGAGCAAGGGAATACAGACGCTTGGGGCGTTGCGTATGGTATTTGATAAGGACCGTGTCCTTAATATTTTGCTGAATGATTTGCTCCGAAGACACTGTTTTTTGGGTGAGATTTCATACCACCGGCGAGTCAGGCGGGAAGTCCCGATTTTCGAGACCGACTCACAATCTTCTGAGATCACTGAGGCAGAGGTGCACCTGGTGATTTGTAATATGGCACGGCACAAGACCCTTGGACATGACTGTATCACAGTGGAGCTCGTCGTCCGAGCGCTACCAGTAGTCTTTGGTGCTCTAACTACAATATATAATAGTTTGCCGGCCACTTTCCGGCGTGTTGGAAGCATGGAGATTTGGTGGTGTTGTTCAAAGATGGTGGCAAAGATCCTACTGTTAGTTCTTTGTACCTTCCACTAACGCTCTTGCCTGTGATTGACAAGGGGTTTTTGAGAAGGTCCTATATTTGCGTATTAATGTTAGATTTGCCACTGATGATTTGCTTATCGACAACCAGTATGGTTTCCGACCGGGCAAGAGCACTGAGGATGGCATACTAAAGGTGATGGATATATCTTCCTCTAGTCCGTGTAAATATGCATTAGGGATTTTTTTGGACATATCCGGGGCATTTAACAACTTATGGTTGCCCTGTGCCCTGTTTCAGATACAGAAGCGTAAAAATGAACTAGAAGTGCTCTCAAGTTATTTCAGTCATCGGACCGTTTCCCTAAGTCATGGTTGCTCGGAGGTTCGTCAGACCATAACTATAGATGCCCTCAGGGCAGTGTTCTGTATCCTCTTCTTTGGATCATAGAATTCGATTCCATGTTGCGTTTGATGTTGCCATATGGTTGTCGTGTCGTCGTTTATGCTGACGATGTGTTACTACTGATTGAAGGGGATTCGCGTAACGAGTTAAGAGTTCGGAGCTGCTCATGCTTGTGAGACACTTCGACTGTGGAGTCTCCAACATAGATGATTTTCAGCCCAGAGAGAGCCACACTGATGTTGCGTAAGGGCCGATTAGCTGTTTCCCTACGAATCCGGGTTCGGATGGCTGGTCACCCCATTTGGTACGTTAGGGCTCAAAAATACCTGGGTGTTATCCTTGATGAGAATTTTCGGTTCAAGGAACATGCACAGTATGTAGCAAAAAAGCCGCTGATGCTTTTTATGGAATCCGTAGTTATTCATCCCGATTGGGGGTTGAATTACCGTACCATGCGTATCCTTTACGAAGTTGTCAGCGAACCTATTATGCTGAATGCTGTGACTGTCTGAGCTTACCGCATGGCTTTTAGGTATTGCGCGGATATTTTGCTGCGGGCCCAGCGACTCCTCTTGCTGGCTGTTATAGGCGTTTGTAGAACAGTCTCACGGGAGGCAGTCTGTGTTATAGCCGGAGTCAAACCATTAAATATCTTGACTAATAAGCGTAAGGAACGCTGCATTTCCAAGGTAAATAACCTATTGACGTCAGAACAAAAGCAGGAGATTGAAGACCGGAGTCTAGCGTCTTGGCAGGTCAGGTGGGACGAATCCCCCTCAGGTCGCTACACGCATTGTATATTTCCTATAGTGTCTGATTTAGGTGCGATTGGATGGGTCTCCCCCAATCGGTATATCACACAGGTGGGAGTGCGATGTTTGTTCCTGGCTCTTGCGCGGACCGTAATGAGGTTACGTTCTCTTGTTAGGTGAAAAATTCGTTGACTTATTTGGGTGTAGGTCTGAATGTTGCATAAGAAATCATTTTGATCGGTATGAGTGTAGCACTAATTTAACTTTCATTTCATTCGTTCGCGCTTCCGCAGTTTCGGTCAGTTAGTTTGAGGTTATCATGTTAGGTTTGATGTGAAGATGCCCGTTTGAGGCCTACGTGAAGGTAAAATTTGATTTGTATTTTACCGATGCTAATGTCTGTCGAGGCATTTTCATCGGCGGCATCCCGACTGAGGCCTGACTGATGACTGTGAGATGTAATCAGTTAAGAGGGTCTAAAGACGACCTCCGGTAAAGCCTCTCAGGGCTGTGAACGGAGGGGGTAGTGTGGCGACCGGTAACGTCACAAGGTGGGTGTTTACCCCCTACGGGGTTGGGATGTTAATGTTAGCTGTCGGGGGAACGACGACTGCACTGCCTAATGTATGGGTAACCGTGCAGCTGTGAGGTGTAGCGTCGTTTTGATGAGTGCAGCTTTTGAATGAGCAAGCATCTCTATCGGCGTGATGGCGACTGCACTGCCGAGGGCATGGATTTCCATGCAGCCGTGAGGTGTAGCGGCATCTCGATGATGTTAATAAGTGAAAGTAAATGTCGTGCAGAACTCTGTGATGGAGCAGAGTGGGAGGAGGTCTGTCCACCTCTCCCTGGTGACTAGACCAGAATCCATAATGAAACAAAGTCAGGGGTATTAACTGAAGTTGAGGTCACTAAAGGGAACTAAGAATAAATTTTGTCGCTGCGAACAACATTTTTGGTGGTATGTTATTCATTTGCCTTGAATTTTATGAGACATTTACGCATGAATTGGCTCTATAAAATGTAGAACTCGTGCAAGGTTCGTGCTTCTGTGAACTCGGTTGGCTAGTTCAGAGGGCAACAATGTAGGACATTCAAGATGTCTCGATAAGGCTTGCAGCGAAGGCAAACGCTGAGTTTATAAAACACTGATATAAATGTCTGTCGAGGTATTTACATCGGTGGCGTCCCAACGATGCCTGGCTTATTACTATGAGATGTAAAAAGTTAGAGGGTGAAATACGACTCTTGTTAAGCCCATCGTGGCTATGAACATGGGGGGTGGCGACCGGAAGCGTCACAAGACGGGTGTCTTCACCCTGTTGGGTTGGGAGATGTACATTAATTGATTTGTTAATACCAAATGATGAAATGATGTATGGTATGTTTTTGTGTTTGTTTTGCCATAGAATAGTTTCACTATTTAAAAAAAGAAAATAGTATAAAACCAATAGCAGATAAAGATAAAACAAAATGCAAGTAGCAATTATTAGAAGTGCTTTGAAAATGAATCACCACCACCACACACTGTGTGTGTTAACAAAATATGGTAATCTTAAATAACTTTGCAATCATCAAACATAGAAAAATGAAATTTAATAAATGCTCTTACCTTGAATCGATTCTTCTCTCACGAGAGAGGGAAATTTTGGTAAAACATCAGGATGTTTTAACAAAATTGTAATCTGTAATCGCTTTTAATTACCCAAAGTCCATTTTAAGATAAAATACTTTGAGGCTAGTCACACTGTGATCAAGCTAAGTTATCTATAATTCCATCCTCTGTCATAATTAAACTGAAACTTCTTGGTTACAGGTTTATTAACTAGCTTCTTTGTCTTAATATCTCTTAAAAGATAGTTAATTTACTATCTTCTATTATCTTAATGGAACCGTCTAACATTTCCATCATCTTCTTTAAATCCAATCTCCTTTTAATTAAGAAGAATTGAATCTCTAAAAACAGATTGTGATTATATGTCATGTTGGTTAGATTTGGAGAGAGTGTTGCATATTTGATTCGGTGGTGTAAATTGATGATGGAAGTTAAGACTGGATATATCTTGAGCGAACAGAGTGATGAGCTGAATAAAGAAGGGCATATAATTGAATTTGTAACAACTGGTCCAAAGTGCTGTAAAATGAAAGAATTTGCTCTGAATTATAAGAATGCAAAATATTAAATTTAAAAAAGATGATGGAAGTATTAAATGATTTTGTTATGATAGTATAAGCAGACAGTTACAGATGTTAAGACAAAGAAGCTCGTTAATAAACCTTCGATTGGCATCCGATTTTTGTATCTTGGAAACTTAATTTGACTTTGAGGGGTCCCCCAACCGATAATGTTTTACTTCGGAGGGTAATATACATATGCGTAATAAATATTAAATAATTATGACAAAATTATTGTTTTATTAAAGCGCTTCAAAGCAAAACAGTAAGGTTTGATTTGGTTACAAACTAAATCGATTCAATCATTCTAAGAAAATTTGTCATCCAATAAAACATCCAAATATTTTACTTTACGGCAACAAACATCTTAATGTTATCGTTAATAGAAATTCTATCCGCACGATAAGCTACGGTTCTGCCTGAGAAACACAACGCAATAGTTTTATCTATATTTAAAGTTAATCGGTTGAAATAGTTAAAATCCATCAGGTGAATAATTTTTTGAATTTTTAACATAGAATTTTCAAGACCTTTCTTCTGACACAGATACAGATGTGTATTATAACGGAGTTAACTGCAGTCGATATCAGATATTTAATATATTTTATTGTACCGTGATTTGGGTAGACAATCTATATAATTTTTCATATCGTTTCAGATAATAAGCGTGCTAAATATATAATTTATATTTGTAAAATTAAAAGAAATAATCTTTGTGCATCTTTTTTTTTACGTGAAAAAAATTAGGAAAATTCTCTGGGTATCCACATACAATTGTTTTGAGCTCTGTTTTATAGATTTTTAGATTATTATGATTTAGATTTTACTATTTTTACATTTTAGATTTTAAGTTCTATGTTTTTAGATTTTTACTGAACTGTAAATTATTGATAATAAATTTGCATTGTCACCGATGAGGTTAATGACTACAGTATTTGAGAACAACCTTGGCTGTCAGTGGAACTAATATATACCTTCTAATTATTAATTTGTTAGAGTACTTTATACTTGTTAGGAATGGCTCTGCCTTATTCAATTCACATCAACTACTGAGAGGTTTTTAACCTTCCCCTACTGACCACACCCTTGTACATGTACACAGGTCATGCCTTAAAAGGTTATATACAAATTGGAGTAAGCATTTCTTATCTTTGTATTGACTTTTTAACAATTTGATTTGATTTGATAATTCTTCATTTTGTAGAGATATTTACTGTGGTGGTCCAAGTGTGAGTTTCTTCCTCTATCCGTGTGGAGATTATTTTTAAATGAAAATTAATGTAAGGTATGAGATTTGAAAATAATTTTCAATCCCTTTAAACATCTTAATAAATTACAGGTGAATAAAAAATTGCCATAAATTTGAAGATTTACAAAATTTTAAAGTAGACTTTAAGAATCGGTTGACACCATTTTTTTTTTATAGCAAAACAGATCAAATTTTTGATAAAACAAATCGCTTTGAGTTAGTATGATTCACTGGAAATTACTTCTTGCCGAATTTCATACGGCATTGCAGTATCACTTCTGCAAATGCAGTAGCGATTTGAGTTTTGAATCGCAGAAAAGGTAAGAACAGAATAAGCACTTGATCTTTAATGAGACCCCTAAAAAAAAATCAAGCGGTTGTGCGGTTAGCCCACCTCGACCGGTTTTACCGACTGAGGAAATCCCAGACTTCTGTGCAGTAGATTAGCGATGAACTATCTTCTTGAAAATGAACGGGTTTTTTCTTTTCTCTTTGTCGGACTGTGGAACGAGAAAATTTTCTAGTATATCCAGAAATATGATACCGTTTATGGTATCCATCCAGTGAAAGGAATTGACCGCAGAGTTAAACTCGGCTAATAGTACAACAGACATTTATCTTTAGGCTATTGCAGACATGCTCCAATGATTTACATTGATTTTTGTCGGTCAAGATCTTGCTGTCACGGCTGTTCCAGGGCAAGAAATGGGGGGGGGGGGGTATGGTGACCGGAACGTCACTAGGCGGGTGTCTTCCCTACGGGGTTGGGATGTCATGGCTGTTCACCTTACAACTGACATGGGTGCTGACCCATGTCAGCTCATCACTAAAGCTTATATTTTCAGGAACGCCTTGTATCCTTCTTTGAATTATTATTTCTACTCAGAATTCACAATCGGTAATTTGTTACATAACGGTATATCTGTACAGTTTCAAGTTCAAACTCTTACATAACACATGCTAAATGATCATTAGCAGAATGCCTGCTGCACGAGAAATACATCATGTTTATGTGGACCGCACAAAATCCTCTCTAATCAATTTCAAAACATCAGAAAGCACGCACGCGATCTGTTTATAATCTAAATCAAAACAGTATTCTTGGTGCAGAACATAAGTTGTAGATTTTCTGGGAAGGTATTACCATACCGGTCTTACATACGGTACGGTAAGACCAGGTGTGAAAATTACATTAACTAGTCTTGGATTTGTTTCACGATACTGAATCGCATAATCATGCTGTGCACCGGTGACAGCTAATCTGAACAGATTCACTGATAGTCAAAATGAAGGATTTTGTGCTACGGTCCTATTTAAGTAAAAACTCATTGCGCTCTGCTGTGTATTAACACCTTGAGCGATTCTATAAGTATACCGAATAAACTTCTAAATGCCTTCAGTATTGTAGTCTTCTTTAATCGCTTTGTATTATCGACCGCTAAATATAATAAACTACTAGTTATATGAACGGTAGACTTTTCACATTTTTTTAATAGAATTTAATAAACCGAGCTTTGTGATGAAATCGAATCGGTAAACTTAAAATCGCATCAAAAATATAATTGTAGATCGTAATTTATCATAGAAGGAATAGCCGAGGTCAAAAATAATGCTACTTTATTAAAAAGTAGTAAACAAAAATTAAAGGGACTTAACTCGGTCGGTGGCTATGTATTAGGCAGTGGCAATATGTAAAATATTATTACGAGGATGACGTGGCCGTCCTCGTAAAAGACAAGGAGATTGACCAACTCGAAACTAAAGCAAATCAGGCCCTACAATCAATAGATAACTAGCTTAACAACAACCAATTGCAGATGTCTCCAACCAAGTCCAAATGCATCCTACTCTCGGGCAAGAGAAGAGTCAGGAGCATAGATATTGAGATAAGAGGTGAAAACATACGAGAAGTCAACAACGCAAAATACCTAGGAGTGTACTTAGAAGCCTAAAATTCGGCCAACATATAAACATGGTCTGTCAAAAGGTTGCCCCAACAACCAAAGCCCTAAGAGCATTATTTAATAATCGCGGTGCACCAAAATTGGCAGTTAGGCGGCTCATTACATCAGCACTGATGTCAACTATACTATACGCAGTCCCAGTCTGGGAAAGTGCTATGAACGTAAAACGTAACAAAAGCAAAATGAGAAGCGTACACAGAGTGGCCTTAATCCGAGTAGTTCTAGGCTACAGAACTATATCTTACGACGGATTATGTGTACTAGCTGAAATTCCTTCTATAGAGCTTCAAATAAAAGGCAGAAGAATGAGGGCGGAAGGCATGACAAAATCTGAGGTGGAAAACATGATTATTAACAGTTGGCAAACCGTTTGGTCCGCTTCTCAAGTGGAACGGTAGACACGAAGGCTAATCCCTGATCTGAAGGAGTGGACAAACAAAGTAAAAGGTGGATTAAATTTCCATACGACCCGACTCTTAACAGGACACGGGTCGTTTGGCAAGTATCTCTTTAGAATAGGGATAAGGCAGACATCACAATGTTCAGATTGCCACGAGGAGGACGACGCGGAACACACTATTTTCAACTGTCGAAAATGGGAGGGTTTCAGATATGAAATCAGGAGTAATAATCTCACACCGGATAACCTTGTCAAATGGTTATTACAAGATAGCAGGAACTGGGACTGGTTCTCTAATTTCGCGAGCTCGATCCTCAGAATCAAGGAGGAAGAAGAGAGGCATCGTGAGGGACAGGCGTAACGATAGGGCAGGGAGGACAGTCCCATCCTGGAGGGCCGGGATGCTTAGGTATGTCGGTACCAGAGAAGGGGTGGGAACTCCTGGGGCGTCTTAACAGGGGTCAAGTAAAGACCGAGTCCCGGCCGGTGGCGTTGGTTCCTGGGGGCGCTTCGGCGCTTGCTGGGGCTGGTGCTATCGGTTTGAGGCAGGCATGAAAAGACCGAGACCCGGTCCTCCGCGGGCGGGGGGAGACGGCATAGCCGGGTCTTCCTTGCGCGCGGAGGATTATAGACAGGCAATATGAAAAGATCGAGAGCCGGGGGGGGGGGGGGGCTGACCTACCGTGCCGGACGTACTGTGCCGGTGGGTGGGAAGGCCCTCTTAGAGTCACAAGGACACGTCCCTGGGCCGCGTATACTTTAGTGGATGTCCGGCCTAGGGATGTAGGGGGAAAAAGTGGCAATATGTTAGTATCATCTAGATCGCGTTGCGGTAGTGGAAGCTAGAAACTAATATCGCCAAACAGTTTTCATACTGCCTGAGGTAGAAGGGTGTGCAGTACTGAGGTCATATCAAGAGCAGAAGGAATAGTACATCTTTAATCACTCGGTAGTTGTGGTTTGGCGATAAAAACGTATGCTTAATCACGGCTCTTCTTCTTCTCCTGTTTATGAAATATAGCGGCTGCTGTTTTGAAAACGATACAAAATTATGAAAACTTTTGCGGCTTCTTACTGCAAAATTTCTCTTTTTGGAGAAGAAATGCCTAAAGGTTGAACTTGAACAAATTGCGGTGTACTCTGTCAATTACTTAAATATTTTTTTCTTATAAAATCATCAGCTGGCAAACAAATATTCATCTGAAAGTGTTAGAAGCATTTTTGCTCTGCTTCTGTGTACTCTTACGCAAAACAGATTTGCTTTTCCACAAATGATTAGTTAAAACACCATATATAGTGAAATAGTAAAATGCTGTTTAGTAGGACAAGTCATCTTTTTTAAAATTGAAGTATTATAAATCTTTTTACAGCGTTGCCCGGTTTCAAACGGTTCATGTCTAGTGGTCAGTAGGATTGTGGGTTACTGATGAATGGCTAATTTAATATTTTCTTTTTTACTATTATTTTATTCTAAAATAGCAGAGAAATTCCTTTAGGAAAACAGTTTCGTGTAATTTTTAAAGCTAGGCGTTTATTATTTTGTGTTTTATCATTCGTTTATTGTTCTGTGTAATGTAATGAATTGTTGGTATTCATGTTAGAAATAAATCTTTTTATGCAAGATGCTTATCTGTTACCTATAATTCATTTTAACTCGTTTCTCGGTTAATGATCTAATTAAATGATGTAACTACATTCATATGCTGGAATATAGGTTATACGATCTGATCAACTGACAACCGGTATTTTATTGCGATTCGATTATTATCGTTACTTATATTTGTATATTTTATGTACGTATTAATTAAAATATTTATACTCGTACGTATATAGATTTATTGAAGTGTGGAAATAAATAAATTTTCATTAATTTGTCAGATCTTTTTACTTCCTTGTATAGACCAGGAAGTATTGTAATTGTGAAAAATTTTGGTTTTCAGATTTCAACGGAAATACCCATTTTGACCATCTGTGAATACATTTAACTAGTTTCAATGTGTCGTCTGTACGTATGTATTTTGCATAACTTAAAAACGAATAACCGTAGAATGTTGAAATTTTGAATTTAGGACTGTTGTAACATTTAGTTGTGCACCTCCCCTTTTGATTGCAATCGACTGGACCAAAAGCGTCCAAAAAAGTTCAAAATCCAAAGTTTTGGATTTTGGAGTTTTTCTTAACTGCAGTAATAAGCCCTCACTGAGAGCTTTCAACGATATGTCAAAAGTGGTATTTATTTTCATCGGTTCCAGAGTTATAGCTCGATAAAATTTTAATTAATGAAATATTTAGATCTTACAAGGGAAAGGCACATCGGTTCGAATCAGACTTCATTTCTTTTTTTTTTTTAACTTTTTCTTACTTTAAATATATTGATTTGTTTTATTAACCTCTGACTGTAAAAAAATTACAATAAATAATAATGCAATAATAATAAAAAAAATATGAAAAAAATCGGAAGTTATTAGTGAAATAAAATGTTATGTACTTTTAAAAATGTGTATATATAATTTAATAGGCGTACAATGAAGTCTTGTGGTATCCACATCAGATTTTTTTTTATTGATTATATTTATTTATTACCAGTACTTTAGTTTTTTTTTTGTTTAATAAAAGTGTAATACTTTTAAATCGATTAAGTTTTTGATCTCTATTAAATAATTTCTCCCGATTAAAATTTTTCATAATAGATAAAACTTGTCTTTGAAGACTTAACAAACCAGTTAATGGAAAAAAATTGAGTCTTACTTTTCAGTTTTAATGAAGATATTTTCAACCGGTTTGAAGAAAATCAACATGAATTATAGAAAATAATGTTAAATAAAGTCTGAGACAAACAACAACCCCGTCGAAGGCCTTTGGTTATTTCAGTTTCAAAGGGACACCTATTTCCAAGCTTCACAAAAGATATTTGCCGTGCCTTAGGGATTCTTGATATTTTACTACCCAATGCTTAAAAGGTTTACGCTGTGGAATAATGTATCGTATAGGTTTTTTCAAAATCCAAAAAACCACATGCGATTGTATATTCCTTGCCGCCCTTTTTTCCATTAAATTGTTCGATACAAAAATGTTATCGCAACATGACCTACAGCGATAAATTCACTTTGATCTTCTGAGATCCTTATCACCCTTTCTAATATATTTTTATATCGTGCCCATACAACCTTCCAACTGTTGCCGTTTCACTAATGCCTTGTTAATTTTGACAGTCGGTCTGCTTTCCTTTTTTGTATATCAGAGTAATAAAAGCTAATTTCCATTCGTTTGGAATTTTATCATCTTCAGATAAACGGTTATTAAAAATATTCGTAATAATTTGTTACCGATCGAGGAGTTTTCTTAAGGAGTTCAATCGTAAGATCTCAGAACCAGCTGACTTTCCGCTTTTAGTATTTGTACAGCATACTTCCACCGTAATTCTATCCGGTACTTTTTCAACCGGATCTCTGCCGACAAAAAACTCTCCTCAGAATTGCTCTTTCTCCAGAAAAAGTTGCCCGTCATACTCGTGCCTCACCTTTAAACCGGTGATCCGTAACTTAACTTTTTCTTATGTATTTTGCCGCAAACGTTTTATCCATCTCCAGGCTTCACCACTTCTTGCTCTTCCCAAGCATCTCTCAACCTCTGAAAATTTCTGCTCCTAGGTGTCGTTTTTAGCTGTTGATACGATACTGTCTTTTCAACCTCTCAGCTTGCTGTGGCATATTTATGTCTTCTTAGTTTTGTGTTGTCAAACGTTTCCCGTAAAATCTCTTATTTTCTTCCGCTAATCTTTCCACTGTTGGACTCATCGACTTTTAGATCTATGTGTAAAATCCATGCCACCTCGTGTAATACAGTTTTTAGGATTTTTCCATCCTGAGTATTTTATTTTCCCAGCACCCTCCTCTGTTTTATTAAGGCGCTTTAAAACAAAACAGCACATTTTGATTTTATTGTAAATGAAATCGATCGATTATCCTCTGAAAAGTTGTAATGCGTAGAAATTTTGCTTTATCGGTAACAGAAGTACTATCATTACACAGGTCGGAAAAAAAGGTGGAACTGAGATAAAAGTAGGTGAATTAATATATTTTTTTTTTATGCTGAATCTTAAAATGAAATCGGTTTTTCTAATAATTACAATTAAAATTCCTACCTTTATTTTGCAGACATTTATTTTTTCTTATTTTCCCTTTGTTTTCAGTGAACTCTTCTCTTTTTATCATCCAGCAGTAGACACTGCCCGTAGATTCATCCCATCTGCCTTGATAACTTCCATCTGGAATATATCTTGGTGGAACCTTTCTCCTTGTTTGTAGCTAATGTCACCCAAGCTTAAAAGAAAAGTCCAAATGAGAATGTAAAAACCGAATTTTCAATGACATTCTGCAGCCTAAATTTTTGTAGTTCACTAAGAATTCATTTATAAGCCGATCATGGTTTCCAGATTTTTTGTTTCCAAGAAAACCAGTAACGAGATCTTTGAATGACTTCCATGCTGTTATTTCTGTAGGATTCAGTTTGCCGTCAAATATATTTTCAGAAATTAAATTTCTCATTTGTGGCCCGATGAATGTTCCCTCTTTTAATTTGGCTTCGCTTAATCGCGAAAAAACTTGAGCCATATTTAAAGCCGTCTCCATCTTTAATGCTTTTACAAACTTCTTCATCGGGCCAAGTTTTATGTGTAGAGGCGGTAAAATAATAGGATCTGCTTCGAAAAGGGAAATATTGACAACATTTTCCTTTCTGGGGTAAACCGATTTCTTTTTGGCCGGTCGTTAACCGCATAGTGTTTATCTGTAGCCCGACTATCCCACAAACACGAGAAACACGTATATTTTGTAAAGCCACTCTGGAGTCAGAAAAGAAGCCCTATTGCTTACAGGTCAGCGATGATTCGCCATGAGTGTACATTAAACTTAATATAGCTTTGAAAATTTTTGACATACTTTCATATGTTTCTTTATTCCTACAGCATGCGCTACCGGTATAGAAAAAAACATATTCGAGTTATGCGACAACGCTGCCTTTCAGCTTCTTTCTAATGAGTCTATAAATAAACGCTGATCATGAATAACATATTTGATGTCCAGTACAGACAACAGCTCCCTAATATCGTGGAAGGAACAAATAAACCATCTGTTCTAAAGTATTTCAGTAAATTTTTGTTTCTATTTCTATATACCGAAATTTTATTGTCCTTAATAAATAAATTATATTATTTAAGACGTGAACCTAGGAGTTCTGCATCTTGTTTTGAGAAATACAAGTCACGAATTAGGTCGCTCGGTTCTGCTTGTATGATGAGATGAGGTCAGTATTTTATTCTTCTGAAGTGTAATTAATATCTGTTAAAAATCAGACATTTTTTTCCATGAAGTACTGGTTTCATAGCCGAATAAACATTTCGGTATGTGAAACTGCTTTTATTGAAACCGGTAACATTTGCTTGAGCAAAAATAGAAGTCATCGTAATGGTTAGCAGGCTCTCATCAAATCATAGGTACACCAAAAGGCAATTGTTCTTTTTTCCTTTCAACAGTCGGGTTAGTTTAACGTAGCACTTGATGCGTGCTACATGTGGAGCCCAGCATTTATCTTGGTTTCCCGAGGGTCATTCAAAATCATGTTTGTAAGCGATTTTCACCAGATTTGATACTTGTTTTCATCGACTTATGTGGTGAATTCTCCTCAAATGTAACAGAAAATATTTGGAGAAATTTTTTACAACCCCGATTTTTATTCGTTGTATGAGAAGTTATCTCTGAAGTAAAGACCGTTTCAAAACGGTCGTTAGAACAAAAACCTTTTTCTGAAAACGTAATAAATATTTTTTATTTCTTTTAATTTCCATACCTTATACTACTTCTCTATATAGACATTTATCGTAGCGATACACCGGCTTCAATATACCCTCGTCGTATTCTTTTTCCGCCGGTCCATGTAGCCACTGATTAACAGCATTTTAAGTTCATCGTCACCCACGAATTACCACTCGAAAGGTTCTTTCAATTTTCCAAACAAACGGTACACAAAAGAAGCTAAGTCCGGACTATATGGTGGGCGATTGTAAATCTTCCATCCAAATGTTCTCAGTAAATCACGTATTGGACCCGCAACATGTGGACGTGCAATATCATGCAGCGGGACGACGCCATCGGTCAGCCGCCCACGTCACCGATTTTGAATGGCGCGCCGTAACTTACGTAGAGTTTCGCAGTAGGCTTCTGTATTAATAGTCGTTGCACGCGGCGTGAAATCAATCGGCGGTATGTCAAACCGATCCAAAAGACTGCGGCCATCAGTTGGCGTTCAAATGGCTGTGGCTTGATCTTTGTCGGTCTGGTTGGCGATTGAGATGACGCCATTCACCTGACTGCCGTTTTACCTCTGGGGTGTAATACTAAATCCACGGTTCATCGCCGGTAACAATCGAATTAAGGAAGTTATCACCCTTTTCTTTGTAGCGCATCAAAAATCGCAATGAAGTTCCAGTTCGGATTTTTTTGTGACTTTTCGTTAAGACGTGCGGCACCCGCCGTACACAAACCTTTATGAAGCCTAAACGATCGTGAACAATGCGACCGATAACAGCACTTGAAACATCAGGAAAAAGAAGGGCCTAGTCGGAAATCGTTGAGCGACGATCTTTTCTGATTTCATAATCGACGCGTTTCAACAAGTCCACGGTGATTATCGAGGGCCTCCCCGAACGTTCTTCGTCGTGCACATTAATTCTGTTTATGTGTTCTTGTGTGTGGTGTTATTCGTGTTTATTCGTTTTTAGTAGATTAGAAGTTTTCACGTTTCTGTATATTTCAGGTTACAAATTTACTTACATGTACGTACATTTAAATAAAAATTTATTTACACACATAATACTTACATACACACATGTACTTACATCAACTAGGTAACAACTATTTTGTATCGTGCAACGTTGTAATACTTGAACCTATGAGAAAGGAAATTATGATGCTATCGTCTAATGATCTAAAAGATCTGTTGATTACTTTATTTAAAATAACATTTAAAGATTTCATTTAATAAGCATACTATTATTCTGTTAATGAGCTTTTGTATAATAATAAATAATTTCGTATGGTAATTAGATTGACAGGAAATTTTTGCCCGTAAAATGTTTACTTAAATAGATATTCAATTATTTTGCAATAAACCTCCAGAATCGATTATTTTTCCCAATGAATTTTCATTTATTCTTCAGCTTCACATAATCGCATCGCTATTGTTTTATATGATTATTGTTTTTATAATCGCTTTATTTTAATTGTTTAGTTTGTACATTGTATGCTCTTCTGAATAAGATTTTTTAAAATAGTTTCCTTTGATCCTTTGAGACAAATGTCTGGACTGGAATACTTAATTTTTCATTTTTGCTATCCAAGGAGTAGCATATTATAATTTCTGATGTGATATATATACAGATTGTAGTTATAATCCAAAATATTTGTTAATTTTAAAACTCACTAGTTTATTGTAATATTTATTTATGATTACAGGTGCTTATTATTTTATGCATTTTGTATTTCATGTTTATGTTCTCGTTTGATTTTTTTTTACCGTTCTTGTAATTGGTAACTGCAAGATAGTTAATAATTTTTGATCGATGTTCTTAACTTTATTTGATCGCATTTGTTTTATGTCCTTCTACATTACTACAAAAGAAAGTACTTAAGATTTAGATCGGTTAATTTTTTCTGTTATTTAAAATTTTTTGTTTGTTTTTTTTTCAGTTTGTGATATTTTTGGTGCCGCATTCAAAATGTCTTTGGATGATGTGAGTAGAATTTATTAACGATCTGTTTATTTACACCGAAAATATAGTTTTAGTTATTCTGCAAGATAAATAAAAATAGTTTATATTCTCTTAAATTCTATTAAATGAAAACAAATTTCTTTTTCTCTTTAATTTTGTGCGTGTTTTTTAAAAGATTCTTCACGTGAATTACAAATTTCTGTACTTCAAAAAGAAACATTATTTATTTGTTGTATTTTTTATTCGAATATAACATCTCTATTTTTCTACATTTTATCCGTTCACGATGCGCTTCATAATCGAAGGAAATTGTTACTGCTATTCGTTTCAATGAAATCTTCGATTATAAAATTTACCGCGTGATAAAGTGCAGAATATTATATGCGATTTATTATTGAAATCAAATCTTATCGGGAAGTCCTTAACCGGTATAAATCTATTACGAAAAAAGTGAGAAGGATGTTTCTGTACTTTTCCGGCATTTTTATACGGCTTTAAGTTGAAACCTTTCCCCGATGTAAAATTGAAAAATATTATACTTATGATATTAATTAAATATTATCCTTATTCTAGTACGATTTGTTAAACGGGTAAATAATTATTTATTTATATTATAGCAACGGTAGACCGATACCTGATGCGGTTATGATGGATGATAATGAATTTTGGAGCGCGTGAAAAATGACATTCCTGACCAGGACTTGAGCTCTGAACCCTGAAGGATGAAACTTAGATATGCTATATCTCTGTCACCGATATTAAAAACAATTTTTTTTTTTTTTTTTTTTTTTTTTTAATTATCCAAGATCTGAGAAGGGGCAAACCCTTCTCTGAATCCTGTATAATTCTTTGTATATTTTCCAAAAATTAAAAACATTTTAAACCCTGATGTAGATCAAATTTTTCATTCGGTGGAGAGATGTTTCTGTAATCTTTTAAACTACTTATTAATACGTTAAAAGTGTCATAATAAAATTTTCACTAAATTGTACACAGGTCAAATATATTCGCGGTTCCGAAGGAATCGTCTCGTCCTTTTTTCACCGATTGTCATCTATACATTTTTTGTTTATCTTTTATTTTTGGAAAGCATCACGTTTAATGAATATAAAAGCAAATTTTAAAGATTTGATTCAAATCGGAATGCCACGTGTGACATCGTCGCTTTGTGTATATGTTTCTTTATATCCTTACGTTCGGTTTTCGTACGTCTGCATATTGCGACGATTAATTTCAGTGAATTATATAATAACCTGCAGGTTTTATCGGTAAAAATAATGCACTGTATTCTTCAGTCGGTTTTACACGAAGTCACCGTCGGGTATATGAACGTAGGAAAACGATAGTAAGAGAAATTTGGGAGTTGGAAAGAGAGATAATGCGTCTTATAATTAATATTAGTGCAAACAACATTTTTTATAAAGTCGTTTACCTCTGATATTAAGTCTATTTTATTATCGTTTATTGATTTTCCTCCTGTTTAATGTTTATAATTAGATAAATAATACTTTTGTTGTTAAAAAACAAATATACCACTCGTTTAATATTATTGCTGTTATATTTTACTGCGGCAGTAAATTATTATTTGTATTGTTATTAATTCGCTTTTTATATTCGTTTGATTATTAAATATAATTTTAGTTTCTTTAAGCTTTTATATAAAATGTATTTATCGTTGACTGTAATTCACCGTTTTGTTGCTTTATTAAATATCAAAAGAGAAATACGGATGATAAATTATAAAGTAAAACGTTATCTGCTAGATTAAACAAGTAGCGTTTAAAGACGCCAAATGACGATTAACTTATACTTTTTTTTCTCCCTACATCCCTGAGCAGGACATCCAGTTAAGTATACTCTGCCCAGGGATGTGTCCATAAACTCTAAGGGGGTCTCCCCACCCGCCGGCTGTATGTCCGGCACGGCATCCGACCAGCACACCTCATCGAAACCAGCACACCTCAGCGTGCTGGCCCTCCGGGACGAGGCTGTCCACCCTACACCGCACCGACGACACTATCGTTCGCGTCCCCTTGATTCCCTCTCTTTGATGCCCTCTTTCGCGGGCACCATTCTCTCTTTGAGAATGGTGCCCGCGAAGCTCCTGAATCTATCTCAGTTTTGTTCATTGGCCAACAGCCATTCAGCCAGGTTATCTGCCGTCAAGTTGTCTATACCGGATCCATATCTGATACATATCTTATACATTTACTTGTGTCTATATTAACGACAAGTAGATAGATATTAATCGTGTGAAGTATTACGATGAGTTCATATAAACGGTTGAATTAGTTAACCGCGACGTAAAATAGAGTAATTTAGACGACAATATATTTTTAGAAATTTGTATAAACAACATATTTCCACTTACCGACAACTTTTTTAACGTATTATCCAAGCGCTTTCAAGATTCATTTCTCCATCATCAGGGATTATTTAAAACTATAAATTTGTATCCTTGCGTGTAGTGTTATACGTACGATTATAATTAAAATTAAAATCGTTACGTTCTTAACGGTCGGTTTCAATAATTAAAATAAGTTAGTTATACGTTAAGTATAAGATCGCTTCTCGGCCTCTGGCCCCGTGCTGTAAAACTTGTGTTTTTTGCAACCGGTGCATAATTTGATTCTGCAAGTACAGCGTTCTACGTTCTCGTCGTCGGGGTTGACAACGATCAGCGGCGGTTAGTCAACCTGCGTTGCTGTGAAGTTTTAACCGAGCGGCGGCGTAGTGTGTTGCAGGAGTGCTGCTGTCGGCTAAATAAGGACGTTTCCTTTGTGTACAACGTGTCCCCGTTCGTAGTTGGTGAGGCCAGAAATCTTTTCTGATCCTCTGGCAGGTTCGAGAAGCGGTTTTCCGCTCCAACCTAGCCGGTGGCAGGAGTACTTTATTCTTCGACTCCTCGACTGGGCTGCCGAACAGACGGTCTGTCGGGGTATAAGAGGTTTAGACACTCACCTTAGTTTTGTGGTAGGTGATAGGTTGAACAAGCTGTGGTTTGTAGTGCCTGGCAACACAGCTGGTGTAGCGTCAGGAATTCAAGCGATGGAGCAACCCGGAGGAGGTTGTCTGGAGGACTTGGTCGGTTTGGCCAAGGACCTGGTAGCCGGTGACCCCTTCATGCCGAGGAGGTCAATCGGTAGGTCACCGCCGAGGCCCCGGTCCTCCGATAAGGAGGTCTCGGAAGCCCCTCGGGTAGTGGAGCGCCCGAGCGTAGCGGGTTGCACTAAAATCCTGCGAGATACCTCTGCTTCGAGCGGTGCGGAGAGAGCTAAGGCTGGAACCGTACAGCGAGAGCACGGCGTAGAGGGGGGCGCCAAGTCTGAAGGACGCCGACTTGCGAAGCAAGGTAAGGCAGAAATCAGCAGGGCGGATTCTGTCCCTGAGTGGGAAGCCACTGGAGGGAAGCCTGTGTCAAAGCAGGTGACCTCCGGGGCGGAAGGCTTAGGGAGGATCGAGGAAATGAGGGCCGAATGGGCCAAGATTTCCTCTAAAAAGGAGTCGAGAGTTGCTCTCGAGTTGAGGCAGCTCGTCGATGCATATTTAGGTGAATGTGGATTATTGGTTACGGGACTGGCAATTAAGTGCGAGGGCCTCCAGGGTGCTAACCTTGCCCTAGACTCAGTCGTCTCTCGACTATCGGGCAAGGTAGATCAGGTTGTGGAGGGAGTCCGGAGCTTTAAACCGGTTAACGGCCAAGCTCTGGGTGAACTCCAGAAGTCAATTAACAGGGTGGAGGAGAAGGTTAAGAAACCTGTCTCCTTCGCCGCAGTAACGGCCGCGCCTGCGCCTAGGCGGGTAGGTCCGCCGCCGCCAGCTCAGGCGCCGGCAAACAAAATTAAGCGGGCCACTGTTAAGGTGGTCCCGATAAAGCCTGATCAGGGGGCTTCGTCAGCAATGACGGAGCTAACCCTTAAAAAGATCCTGGACCCGCGGAAAGAAAAGTTCCAAATTTCCCGGGTCACCAAAACAAGGGATCATGGAGTGATCCTGGAGGTGGTAATTAGGTTAACTGGCATTTCTCCCACCACCACCCCATTCGGTCGCCCTAGAGCATAGACCAAATGTTCCGTGCCAAGAACGGCTACTGAGCCTCAAACAGTTTAGCGACCCAAATCCTAAAAGCTCCTAGTGAGCTACCTAACGTGCGTGAGCGAATCAAGCAGGGCGCCATACAGCACCCGCTGAAGTGTCCCAATCGCTCACTTGTCAAACATAAAACTAGATCGGGGAGGCGCACCTTTTGTACAACTTATTACTATGTCGATTAGTTAAAAAGACAGCAATTTTGGCTGCCACGCCTCGGTCGCTGTATGCCACCATTTAACAGCGCTTGGAGCTGATTTGGCTGATGGCCAGCCCTATTACCAAGGTAAATTGGTTTCCAGCAGCAAAGCTTTAGGAGTCTAAATGCAATTACATTTAATCCCTTAAAATTACCGATGACGGTTGAACATAGCAACCTCATCGAGGAACTCCCACACGGTCCGACAGTGCAGCTCTCGCCACACTGCCTCGCCGCTTGTGAGCGGCCAGGTTTCCCCCTGACCTCTAAGTTCCAGGGTGGCACGGTCTCTGGCCCCCCCAAGGGCCGGGCAGTCGTACATCATATGTACATTGGACTGGACCTCCCCGCAGACACACAACTCATCAGCCACCAGGAGAAACCGAAACAGATATTGGTTCAGATTCACATGGTTGGTGAGCACCTGGGCACCCGACGCCCTTAAAAAAGAACTCGAGGCATACCATCCCCCCAAATCCTGTATAAAACTATACAAGGATCTACCCTTAGTCGTGGTGTGCCATTCAAGCTGCCATGCCTCCATCGCGAGGCTTTGTAGCCTTTTCCGCAGACGGGAGATGGGCAACTGGACGAAGTTTTGTTCCGGTGCATTGTGATCACCGTTCCGATCCGGTTCTGGCCCGGCTCGAAACCGCATCCCAAATGCCTCGGCCTCCCGACCTCTACGCAACTTCCACATGACTGCCCGAATTTTCACCACTAAATCGATTGGGAGAGCCTTTCCCAATACAGTAGTAGCCTCGTAGGAGGTTGTTTTAAATACACCAGTGCATACTATCATGGTCTGCGCTGGGCACTCCTTAAATTTTGAAGTAGTGCTCTATTCCTTTCCAACCTATGCGCCCAAACCGGCGCCGCGTATGCGATCATACTCTCGAAGACGCCTCGGTACACCAAGTACATTTGGCGGCCCGACAGCCCGTAGTCTTTCCGAGCAATCCGTCTAAGCTTGTGCATCACAGAGACGGCGTCCGCCGCAACTTGTTTAATATGGTTACTAAACAGCAACTTATCATCAAACAAAACACCTAGGTACTTATGAACCCTTACTCGGCTGATTACACAGCCTTTATATTTAATGTGGGGGTTTCGACTGCATTATAATTTGTCTGCGCTTTTTAGAAGCATAAACTTCGTTGTGGGCACAGAAATTTTTAAATTTTGAATGTCCATCCAGCCTTCGGCGGTTGACAAAGCCGCCTGCGCTCTGCTTTCCAGCTGTGGTCGTGAATCTCCACGAACTAAAAGGAGACAGTCATCGGCGAAAGCCTGGGCCGTGACTCCTTCTGGGAAAGTCAATCCCAGAAATCCGTCAAACACCAGGTTCCACAGCAGGGGACCGAGAACGGAACCCTGCGGGCTTCCCCTGGTGACGGATTTTTCCACAACTAGGTGCGCATCTTTAAACAGAGCCGTTCGGTTAGACAAATAGTCTCTTACCACGGCCTGTGTGGCTTCGGGAACATTGCGGCGTTCCAAAGCATAGAGGACAGAACTCCAACACAAGGAAGGAAATGCTGCCTCTATATCAATAAAAATAGCCAAAACATATTTGCAGTCGGCGCTTTCCACCTCGGCAAGAGCATTTAGGATGCAATCCTCGGTGCCAACCCCTTTCATGAAGCCGTATTGGCCTCGATTTAGAATACGGCTCATATCGATGCTTTCCTCGAGCCGTTCCACAACCAGCCTTTCCAGCAACTTGCCGAAAACCGGCAAGAGGCTGATGGGTCGATAACTGCCGACCTCACCAGGATCCTTTCCAGGTTTCAGGATCACCCTTACCAAAGCCACCTTCCAGCAACCCGTAAAGCAGCCCCAGCTTAGGCATCCCGTGAACAGCCTGCCGAGAGGCTCCCTTATGACAGGCAATAAGTGATGGAAAATATTCGGGTCAAGTTGGTCAATCCCCGGTGCCTTCTTTAATGCCATTCGAGAAACCACTCGGTCTATATCATCGGGTTCCACGGTCCGAACGCCAGGGAATGGTGTTTCACCCGCCCTGACGCCGATTTCCGCTTCACCCTCCGGAGCATCTGGAAACAGAGTATCCAGGAACGCCCGGTAGGTCGCCACGGATGTTAAAGTGTGGTCACGACCACCTAACCCGCATCGAACACTGGACAACACGTGCAATGGCTTTGGCTTGTAACAAGACTTTGCGAGCTGCCAGGGATCGCGCTGCAATTCGCGCATGGAGTCTTTCCAAAACTTGAGTTTGGCTTCCTTGATGCCGTGAACCTATGTGTTACGGGCACGCCGGTCGATCCGAAGACGCTCAGCGCGCACGTGGTTAACGATAATCCCCGTTAGGGGGCAGCGCTGGTACCATCCGCGCGGACCTCACTCTTGCGCGCAGCACGCTAAGGTCAGAGGACCACCATTTCTTGCCGGGCCTCCGTCTGCCTTCCACAGACGACCCCCCGGAAAATGAGGTCATGACGGCTCCAGGCACGCTCAGATCAGCGGACTGGCTGCTTGTGACGGGTCCGTCCATTGGCCTAGGCCGCCGTAGGACCTCGTCGCAGCCAGTCTTGATGGCCCGGCCGATTAGCTCCGCCATCAATTCCACCTCCTCCCTAGACTCCATGCTCCACTGCAATCCCTGCAATGCAGCATCGCATACCCGCCTCAGCCTGCGCTGATCCAGGCCCCTTAGGTTGTAGCGACCTGGATTTGGTGCCCTTAGACCGCCTCCGTAAGCAATATCATAGGTTATATGCCTATGATCGCTCACACTAGCCTCGGGCCAGACAGTCCAACTACCTATCCTCCGAAGCAAGTCACCAGTCACCAAAGTGACGTCGATGTAACTTTCTCCCAGTTCGCTGGAGAAAGTTGGTGGCTGCTCTGCATCGTTAATGAGGTAGAGGTTCCTGGCTTCTGCGAACTGTTCGAGACCAGCGCCTCTGGGGTCTGTGAGTGGAGAACCCCAGGCGGTAGACTTGGCGTTAGCATCCTGGGCAACCAACACTCTGGTGCCCGGGAGACTGTCCAGAATCCCGCCCAACTTCGCCAGCAAGTCATCGATACTCCATCCAAGCTGGAAGTATCCCGACACGAGTACGACATCGAGCGTACCCCTCGTGATTCGCACCACGGTGAATCGCTCATCAGACCACTGGGGCATCCAGAACACACCCAGAGCGTCTGAGCCCACCACGATCGCAGAGAGCGGCCGTCCCCCACGAGAATGAATAACTTTCACCCCGTGGAAGCCGACCACCCTATCCGCGACCGCGTATGGCTCCTGGACCAAAAGGACCTCGAGGTGAGGTCGTACTCCTCAAGGAGCCTCATGGCCTCGCTCGTGGCCGCCCGGGAATGGTGCAGATTAATCTGCCCCAGGCGCAGGCGTTCGGGTGGGTGGAGGCCGTCCCCTAGGGTTTCTTGCCGTTCAGGCGTCGCCATAGGCTGTGTTGTTTACAGCTCTAGCCCGTGCCATCTCGTACGCCCTATACTGCCTACTCCCGACCCGGTGTCCAGCATCACAGCCTTTCACCTGGGCACAGGCGGCGCACTTAGCCGGCGACGATTTGTGAGGGCAGCTGGCTGCCCTGTGCCCCGAAGCGGCACAGTGGCCACACATCTCCTTTTGCGCTCTGCATCGGAGAGAGGTGTGTCCATAGCCCTGACACTTAAAGCAACGGGCTACCTCAATATGGTCGACTACCCTACAGGCAGTCCACCCAAAAAACAGCCTTCCACCGGCCACTAAGACCTTTCGGATCTTAGGCGAGGTCTCGAGTACCCAGTGACTACTGCGGGAGTCCTTTCTCCCCAGCTGCCGGACAACCTTGGCTTCCCTAAGGAAGTTCTCGACAGCCATATCCAACACAGGATTTTGGCTGTGGATCGCCTTGAGGATTTCGGGCTCCTCTACCCTTGTTGCCCTCGGCATATCGTAGACCAATATCTGCGGTCTACGCTCGGCCAGTAGCTGAGCCTTCAGCCGGTTCTTTGCAAGAACGGTGGCCTCCAGCAGTTGTTTAGCCTGCTGCCCATTTACCACCTCCAGGATATTGAACGGTCATTGGATATGACCGTCGAGGACTTCCTTAGGGAAACTCAGGTGATCCGACAGCTGGGGAGAAAGGAATCCCTGAAGAGTCACTGGGTACTCGAGACCTCGCCAAAGATCCGGCAGGTTTTAGTGGCCAGTGGGAGATTTCCTTCCTTGTGTTGGAGTTCTGTCCTCTATGCTTTGGAACGCCGCAATGTTCCCGAAGCCACACAGGCCGTGGTAAGAGACTATTTGTCTAACCGAACGGCTCTGTTTAAAGATGCGCACCTAGTTGTGGAAAAATCCGTCACCAGGGGAAGCCCGCAGGGTTCCGTTCTCGGTCCCCTGCTGTGGAACCTGGTGTTTGACGGATTTCTGGGATTGACTTTCCCAGAAGGAGTCACGGCCCAGGCTTTCGCCGATGACTGTCTCCTTTTAGTTCGTGGAGAGTCACGACCACAGCTAGAAAGCAGAGCGCAGGCGGCCTTGTCAACCGCCGAAGGCTGGATGGACATGCAAAATTTAAAGATTTCTGTGCCCAAAACGAAGTTTATGCTTCTAAAAAGCGCAGACAAATTATAATGCAGTCGAAACCCCCACATTAAATATAAAGGCTGTGTAATCAGCCGAGTAAGGGTTCATAAGTACCTAGGTGTTTTGTTTGATGATAAGTTGCTTTTTAGTAACCATATTAAGCAAGTTGCGGCGGACGCTGTCTCTGTGATGCACAAACTTAGAAGGATTGCTCGGAAAGACTACGGGCTGTCGGGCCGCCAAATGTGCTTGGTGTACCGAGGCGTCTTCGAGAGTATGATCGCATACGCGGCGCCAGTTTGGGCGCATAGGTTGGAAAGGAATAGAGCACTACTTCAAAATTTAAGGAGTGCCCAGCGCAGACCATGATAGTATGCACTGGTGTATTTAAAACAACCTCCTACGAGGCTACTACTGTATTGGGAAAGGCTCTCCCAATCGATTTAGTGGTGAAAATTCGGGCAGTCATGTGGAAGTTGCGAAGAGGTCGGGAGGCCGAGGCATTTGGGATGCGGTTTCGAGCCGGGCCAGAACCGGAGCGGAACGGTGATCACAATGCACCGGAACAAAATTTTGTCCAGTTGCCCATCTCCCGTCTGCGGAAAAGGCTACAAAGCCTCGCGATGGAGGCATGGCAGCTTGAATGGCACACCACAACTAAGGGAAGATCCTTGTATAGTTTTATACAGGATCTGGGGGGATGGTATGCCTCGAGTTCTTTTTTAAGGGCGTCGGGTGCCCAGGTGCTCACCAACCATGTTAACCTGAACCAATATCTGTTTCGGTTTCTACTGGTGGCTGATGAGTTGTGTGTCTGCGGGGAGGTCCAGTCGAATGTACATATGATGTACGACTGCCCTGCTCTTGGGGGGGGCCAGAGACCGTGCCACCCTGGAACTTAGAGGTCAGGGGGAAACCTGGCCGCTCACAAGCGGCGAGGCAGTGTGGCGCGAGCCGCACTGTCGGACCGTGTGGGAGTTCCTCGATGAGGTTGCAATATTCAACCGTCATCGGTAAATTTAAGGGATTATTAAATGTAAAATGCAATTGGACTCCTACAGCTCTGCTGCTGGAAACCAACCTTGGGAATAGAGCTGGCCATCAGCCAAATCAGCTCCAAGCGCTGTTAAATGGTGGACAGGTACGTACATATGTATGCCAGCTAATACAGCGACCGAGGCGTGGCAGCCAAAATTGCTGTCTTTTATTTATATACTCGTATAGTTTTAAATTGTTACAAGGGGTGCGCCTCCCCGATCTAGTTTTATGTTTGACAAGTGAGCGATTGGGACACTTAAGCGGGTGCTGTATGGCACCCTGTTTGATTCGCTCACGCACGTTAGGTAGCTCACTAGGAGCTTTTAGGATTTGGGTCGCTAAACCGTTCTGAGGCACAGTAGCCGTTCTTGGCACGGAACATTTGGTCTATGCTCTAGGGCGACCGAATGGGGTGGTGGTGAGAGAAATGCCAGTTAACCAAATACGTTAAGTAAAATAAAATGTTATATTAGTAGGATGCTTACGACCGTTATGAGATATGAAATGAAATATTACCGACCTATTAATTATTGTATGATTTGTTTTAATAGAATATCATTATCAAATCTGATTTTTTCATTCGTTAATTTATTATTATTCAAATGCGCATATATATATATATATAATTTCTCCAATATGCTAGTTTTATGATAATCGTTCGTATAATCTGATATTTTAAAAAATTCATTCGGGTTATAATTACGTCCATTTTCTAGAATGTATTTAGTGAAGTTAGATTGTTCTTTATTATTTTTAGTTACGCATCAAATATGCTCTGTAATTCAGATTGAAAATCAGCGATTTGTCGTTTCAATATATTTAAGATTGCGCTTTTCGCAACTAAGACAATACGCGCGTTGTTTTTCCAAATTGTATCGGTTATCATATTTTGTAGAAGGATCCTCGTTTTATATATTTTATTATTTTGTTGTCGGTTGTATATACTGTTTTTGATTTAAACGTTTTAAATATTTTATTAAATTTATTGTAGTTTTTGTTTTATTCGACCTTGGTGTTTTCATTTGTCGTGTTGTTATTTATTAGTTTTATTTTGTCTGTATATTTTATTTTTTATTTTGGTATATAATTTATTTATTAAGTTAGTATCGTATCCGTTATTTAGGGCGATATGTTTAATGTTATTTAATTTTATATTATTGTGTACGTATTTTATTGCTCTGTAGATTAATGAGTTAGAGGTTGCCGTTTTTTTACATTCCAAGGATGAAAAGAGTTGAAGTGTATTATAGTTTCTTGATCGGTTGGCTTTCTATATGTATCTATATCGATTTTATTATTAATAAAACTTTTGTTGAATTTTATATCTAAATACGAGCGTTATTTTTTTTTAAGGTCCGACCGGTCACGAAATTAAAACCGCAGTGAAAATAAAAAAAATTTTATTTGTAACAAGTACTTACATAGTTACGCTATTTCTCTACGTAGTCGCCACTCCGATTTAGAAATTTGTCGTAGCTCGGTAACAACTTTCCAATACCCTCGTCATAGAACGAGCCGCCTGTGTTTTCAGCCGTGTTTCTACGCCGGTCTGCAGCTCGATGTCTGTGCCAAAATGTTGCTTGGAGACAACTTTGTGAAAAAGCCGCAATTCAGAATAAACGGAGAGGAATGTTGTCATCAGGCATTGTCTTTCTCCACGACGATGCTCGGCCGCACACTGCAGCTGTAACAAAGAAGTTCCTGCAGCGTTTTCGTCAGGAAGTGTTTGGTCACCTACTATACCGCCCGGACTTGGCTCCATCCGATTTTCACCTCTTTGCTCGCATGAAACGCTGGCTAGAACGACGACATTTTGGCACAGACATCGAGCTGCAAACCAGCGTTAATTGTACCGAAAAAACATTGCTGACATGCATTTTGTTGTAATTAGGTTCTATTGTAGCAAATACCCTGCTTCAGTTTTGAAAATTGTAAGATCGGTTGGGAAGATATAACAACGTTTCCAAATAACCAATTGTTTACACTACATTGCAACTTCCAAAACAGCACCCCATATGCATCCCGTTTGTTACTTGTTGATGGTGACGATTGGTTTAGCCTTGTATGAAGTGCTTACATCACCTCGCCGCTCTAGTCTTACACGTATTCCCCGCAGGAAGCCCGTTATTGCTAAACAAAAATTATTTAAATTTATTTAACGTAAATTTAATTTTATTATTTTTGTAATAGTATTAGTTAGACCGATTTGGATCGTTCGGCTCAAACCCGACTCGCAGTGATCGCAGTTCTTTAAATCGGTTCACTAAATTTTGTGTTTCAACAGGCAAATTTCCACTACTACATCTATTTTGATAAATATACATACGTAAATATTACATATTTATATTAGCCTATGATACTCCCAGATACGTAAGGATTCCAACGCGGGGTCATTAATCTAAATCAATTTGGTTGTTGATCAGCTTTAGTGGAACAAACATACATATTCACCCTAAAAACATTGGACTCCTTTTTGGGCAGTCGTGTAAAAATAATAGTGTGAATTTTATTATTAAATGTAAATCGATAATTTTATTCGTATTTAATATATATTTAACCCTTTTAGTAGCAACGTCTGTTATTCTGGACCCTTCAAACAAAATATTGTAAAAAATAAAATAAACACGAGGCCTGGTTTCGAACATAAAAGTCGGCTTCAGAAAGAATCAGTCTTTATACCGAACACTTCATATAGTGCACAAAACTATCAAAACTTTGATAGTATCGAATAAAAATCGACTTATCATTTTTGCGTCTTACCGGATGTCAGCTGTGTTTCACGTTGGTGGCGTTATTTATTTTGTCAGCGTGCAGTTTGGTTATTTTAGATTTGCATATTACACGTTTATTGTTAGCGTTATTATTAGATTAGAGTGTTATTTAATATTATTGTTACTACGGAAAGTTCTTGTTCTCCATCGAGTGAGAATGCGGTTAGAAGAATATCGGACGATGATTTCATCAATGATATTTCTGAAGTAAACGATCGTGAAATAAGCGAATCAGAAAGTAGTAGTAGTCCCCTTTTGTAGCGACCCTGATTGGGTCATAAACCGCTTCTGAATTTCCTAAGACGCCTTCTGTAAACATAACCACACACCTGTCCGGGCCGAAAGCAAACGAGCTAGGAATTATAGATGAACTAAATATATTTTCCTTATTTTTCACCGATGAAACGGTAAACAAAATAATGTATCGTACAAATCAAGAAATCGATAAAACCAAACGACATTACCAGTCGGTTCAAAGGTTTATATCTCCCGCTGATACTTTGGAGATAAAAGCATTAATCGGTATGTTGTATGTGAGTGCTGTTTTGAAAAATTCTGGCTTAAGCCCTGGCGATATATTTTCTGCCTTGTGTGGTCCTGCTGTTTTTCGAACTTCATAGCTTTGGCAAAAGAAAGATTTGATTTTCTCCCGATAAGTATTCGGTTTGATGACAAAGATAAGCGGAACGAACGACTGAAAAAACTGTAACGGAAATTATTCGCATCTGAATATGTAATTAATCGTCGATGAGACTATACTTAGTTTTCACAGGTGTTGTTCGTTCAAGACTTATAATCCAAATAAAGCTGACAAGTACGGGTTAAAAATTATTCATTATGTAATGCTAGAACATTCTACTTCTTGGGAGGCATACCGTATATCGAGAAAGGTAAAATAGAAGGCGATTTAACCGTCCCGACTCATATCAGCTAACACTTACAAAATCACTGTACGGAACCGATAAGAATGTTACAGCCGACCACCTGAAGAATCGCGTAAAAGAAAATTTACCTTAGTTGGAACCTTGAGGAAGAATAAACCGCAAACGGTGTCACGCGAACCGCAGACGTCTCCTTGATTTCTATACCGGTTTGATAAAAGGCTCGTTCATTCGCTCCCAAAAAAAATAAGAAAGTTGTGCTTATTTCATCTATGAATTTTACAGGCGAAATAAATAAAACTCTAAAAACGTTAGACAAGCTGTCTCACAATATATCTACCAAGAAGAACAGTCGTCGCTGGCCAACGCGTCATTTGTGTGGGATTTTAGATATCGCATTAGTAAATAGTTTTGTTATTTACAAACGGAATAGGTGTGAAGATCATTTTTCTAAATCTGCAAGATCAAACTTTTTAAAAAACTAGCGTACGCATCGGCCAAACCTTTGATACTTAAACGGGTGCAAAATAAGCATGTTCCCAGGGAACTAAGGGGCTACTATCTGCAAAGCGTTTGGAATAGAAGAAAATTAAGCAGATAAAATTGAAAAGCAGTTGCCTTAATCAAAGAAAAGGAAGAGGTGTAATTTTTGTGATAAATCAGAAGACAGAAAAGGAAACGAGTATCGTGTGAAGTGTAATGGTGCTCGTGCGGGGAACATAAAACGGTAATACGGACTCGGAAAAAGACTAATAATAATTTTAAACCTTTTAATTAACTCGATTTTTCCTTAGTGACGTTAAATTTTGTTTTCATACGTTACTGATATATTAGAATTTTTATAACGGCTTTAAAAGAATCGTAAATATTGTTTAATTGTAATCATTAAGCGCAAATAAAAAGATATGAAATATAATAATAATAATTATCGTAAAATAAAAACGCTAAAAACAAATAATATAGTAGTTAAAATTCTTCACGTGTTATACAAATTAACCGACAAAAACAATTAAAAGAAAGGAGCAGGTCGGATCCAAACCAACTTACCGTACATGTCCTGATAGAGCACCTTATTTTTCCAGGGTTAATAAACGCTTGAATTTTTATATTTGGTTTGGTACAGTCGTTATTTATTTAATTATAGCATTATAATATCGACATTAATTTTACGATTATTTTCTTTGTTTTTTCCGTTCTCTTTGTTGTAGTGATAGCATGTCTGTCTTTCACCTGAATATTCTACAATCGATTCCCGGGCAGCTTGGCATTTTTTCACGCGCTACTAATACTCATTATCATCTGTCGACGACTGTTATAGAATATTAACTTGTTATTGTAAGAGTAAACAAATAAATAGTCGGCCTCCGTGGCACGAGTGGTAGCATCTCAGCCTTTCGTCCGGAGGTCCTGGATTTGAATCCCGGTCAGGCATGGCATTTTCACACGCTACAAATCGTTCATCTCATCCTGTGAAGCGATTCTATCGGTGGTCCCGGAGGTTAAAAATTTAAAAAAAACGAATAAATAAATAATTATTTATTTTTATATACTGTACATATGCGGTATTATTTATATATACCGAAACAAACTAAGTTTTACCTTCGCTTCTGTCGAACAAATAAATAAATAATGTAGTCTACAACCCGTGACGCTAGTTATGGAGAAACTTTTCAAATTGCAGTGTAACAAAAAAATTTGTCGATACATAAATTTAGAATCGTGTACGCTTTTTTTACATCGATTGTTCACGGTTTAATATCCTGTTAAAAATAAATAAATAGATGTACAGTAGACTGTGTTACTGTTACGGGAAAATATAAGGAAACAAAAAGAATGTGTAATTGACTATCTAGGAATCGGTTGAATAAAAAAATAGTACCTTATTGATTTCGTGTGTGTAACAAGTATTAATTACTTTTACTTTTCATCTCTGTACTAACAATCTTCTTAAATTTATTTATCGATATACGTATATTTATAAAAGTAATTGACACCGATTTTTAGTCGTCAAACTTAATGTGTTTTTTTTTAAAATTATGTTTACGTTAAAAAAATACAATTAATAGAAAAAACCGGTTTTTATCTGTAGAATTTATACGATTCATTCTATTTTTCACACTCGGTTTTCAACTTTTATATGATGACTGTAATCGTAAAACAGATTAGCCTTTTTTCCTTATCTTTTTATAAATCCACTTTAAGTGAACAAAGGAGACTTTGGTTATCTTAATTTTGAGAATCACTCGATACATAAAATAAAGATAAATAACACGGTTTATGAAATAAATTTAACGACTTAGATATTCATATAATTTTTATTTTTATTTTTACACTTATCTCGCTATTCTACTACCTTTTTAAAATCACCGACAAAGAATTCCTGCTTCTTGAATTTTGAATAAATAAAAACAAATTGTTAGGGATGTAGGATGTAGAGGGTATACTGAAATGAAACGACTAGCACTAGATAGGGAATCTTGGAGAGCTGCATCAAACCAGTCAAATGACTGAAGACAAAAAAAAACGAATTTTGAATCGGTCTTATTCATTTGTTTTTACTATTTTGTTACTGTGAAACTTGCATATGTAATGACTATTTGAGAGTCGAAAATAAAAACAGCTCTGATCGGACGAGATCAGCAGAATCTTAACCTGATGTTTCATTATTTTCACCTGTGTTATCATCCGATGTGCAGATGACTATCATTTTGAAGAAGAAGCGCTCTGTTTTATATTTATTATCCTTATTTTTTGTAATTCGGCTTTAATCTAAGTCGATTAAATCGTTTTGGTAATCTAAATCTACTCCTTTTAGAATTTTTTGCACCTAAGAACCGATTTATTATCCTGATCTCTGCTTTGAAGTTTATTTTCTAATTTCACATTACTTCTCGGTAAACAAAAATTTACGTCTACCTGTTTGTCGCTTGTTGTTAATCCTAGCTCATAAGAAATCCTTATACAAATTTTTTATTATTTCGTTTAGTCATTCTATTTGTCACGTTTTTTAATGTGTACGTGTAACATTTCTTTCAGCGTCTAAAACTTTAAGAACGAAGAATTATATTTTTGTCAGAAGCTACATTTATCACAAAAACAGTAGTTACCAAGTTCGACTTAGATCTGCACACTTTCTATTGTACCCTTAGGTGCAAGCGTCTCTTTACAGAGTCCAGCTCGGTGACATTATTGATATTATCGAGTGTAAACCGCACGAATAATTAATAAGGTGGAATTTATTTTTCTCCCTCTTTATTTTTATACATTCTATTTATATACATTCTATTTCAAGCGCGTTTCATTTTTATTAATTATAACATTTAATTTGAAAAGTTGAAGAAAATTTCATAAAATATCAACATTTATTGAGCGCAAAACAATCGGCATCTGTATGCTATTCATACATACTATATATCGGTGTGCAGGTATGTTTGCGGATCTGTGGATAAATAAGGAACCGTCTCAGAATTTGTGTGGAAGCGTTTGAGGAAAACCTTGTTTGGTGCGATGTAAATATATAACATCAATAGAGTAGCGGTTCTACTTCATATTAATATATAGGGTCGGGCAAAATGTTTCTTCGTCTTTTAACGCAAAAATTAAACAAGATTTTTTTTTTATACTTCAATATTAGGTCAGATTTTGTGCTGTTTTGATCAACCACCTTTTGCCTTTTTAGTGGTAAACTCATCACTCTGTCGCTATATAATTTCTGTGTTTTCTGGATGAAAAACTACTGCGATGTGATTTTCATAGGACTTTTTTGAAGGCAGCTTTGTACGGTTAAGAAAGTTTGTAGGGACAAGCAAAAGGTAAAATGACGGTGCAAGGTCAGGACCGTGCAGTGGATGCATCAAAACTTCCTGGCCAAGATCTCTCGGTTTTTGACGGGTCATCAAATACGTACCGTGGTCTGGCGTTGTTCTGATGGAACACAACACCTTACCCGTTGATCAATTCTGATCGCATATCTCAATCGCTTGGTATTATTTTACTGGTTGTTAACATTGTAGGTTAGAATCCATCGTTTGATCGAACGGCAGCAACTCGTACAGAACAATTCCATACATACACACACACACACACACACACACACACACACACACACACACACACACACACACACACACACACACAACACACACACAGAGAGAGAGAGAGAGAGAGAGAGAGAGAAAGAGAGAGAGATAGAGAAGATTCGCAGATGGAAATTCAGTCCATTATATTCTTTATTGTTAAATTATGTGGCATCCTAAGACTGAGTTTTCATTTGGCGTTCTTCAAGCAGTTAAAAACTGTTCTGCCGTCGATGTTTAGTTCTTTATCGATATCACGAACACAAATGTGCTGGTGTTGCTCGTTTTTTGGATTTCCATGATATCATGGACTTACCAGAGCGAGGTACATTATCGACATAAATATTTCCAGATTGAAGACGCATGAACCGGCTTTGTACCACACATACTGATACCGTCATGACTGTAAACGTAAAAAATCTTTTTAACAACCTGAGTTGCATTCTTACCTTTTCTGTAATAAAATTATAAAACGTATTGCATTTCTCATTTATTTTCTCTCGTTTTCAAAACGCCGATAATATTTAGACGAACAAACATTTCTAAAAGTACTCTGATATATCACCTTTCTCCAGTATCTTTCTGGCAAGTGTTGCAAAATTTGATTAATATTATCGGAGTAAACCGGTTTACCGGAAGAATACAAAAAAAACTTGCTGAGGCCCGATACGTATGAAAAATAATTATATGAAATAATTTCATGCGGCAAGTAGAGGTAATATATATCATTTATTCTCTCTCGAAAGTACGGGTACATTAATTTGTCTCTTTTACTCGTAGATGTTACGCATGTAAAGCCGAATGTACTTATATATCGTGGTCCTTTGTCGGTAATTTGTTTTCTGGGTATAATCGCGTTCAGTACACTACCACTGGATGAACAGTCAAGCTCTTCTGTTCTTCTGATTTTGTCTGCCTCCCGATTCAGATGTTAAATCGGTTTCGGTATTTTTAAGGTAAATTTTCGATCAGGCCAAAAATGATAACACGAGTTTGTATTTTTTACTTTGTTCTAAAAATATTCGTTTTAATGTTCTTTAAGTCTATTAATATTTTCTTTTTTTACTTGTTTGTTTTTCATTTATTTATAGCTTTATATTGATGTCGTATAGCATAGCTCCTTGTATTAAAGTCGTATAGTGAAACCGTTTGTGAGTACACGTTAAATGAAGATATCTCGATCTCTTAATTTAATTTTAAATAAATCGATCGGGAAACTTTTTAAAAAGATTACGGTTTAGTAAAAACTGAAATTCGACAGAAATAATAAACGTGAAACCTGAAAATATTTTTGTCGCTCGGTTTGATAGAACGAAACAACAATTTTTTTTTGTAAAGGTAGCGCATTTATAATGAAAAATTAGGTATTTTTAAGTCGGATTTATATGATTTGATTTACATTTACCGGTGTCAGAAAGTGATCCGATATCGTTTTTTTTTTTTATTCCAAAAACTTGTTCTAACCTTTCCAAAGGTATTTTGAGTTGAAATATACATAAATATAATAAAATATTTAATAATTATAAGTTAACGGTAAAAATCCTCGTTAAAGCAAAACAATATAATTTCGATTAGTTATACGTAAAATCTGTTCGACCAGACCTTAAGCATTTATATCTGCCAGCCGGATGATTAACCTGTTGCATTTTGGTGGCTGCGTTTGATTTCAGGTTAAGGTTCTGTTAATTTTGCTGCACCCTTCAATTCATCCACGATCTGAACCGCCGTATAAGAATACACGCTAAAGAATGTACGTACAGTGCTCGCTGTTTATACTATAGATAGTAGATTCCGTTTTGAAAGATTCGACGATTAAGAAAGTATAACCGAATTTAAATGCGTTCGTACGTCTATTTAAGATGACGATTGCTTGGGACTCCTAAAATATGCTTCGAGCGACGAAAGCGTCACAAAAAAATACGATACCATATTGGCCAACCGAACGTACACGGCATGCTGACATCGCAAACATCTCGATAGACTGTGCCCGTTACCTTTAGCACAATAAAAACGTTTTCCGCCGGACGGGTTCCGCGTTTATTTACAGATTACCGACGCGTTTGACCAAAGCATTGATTCTCAAACGTTTTCGTCCATCGCCTACATTGAGAATCAGAAATTTTGTAGCGCCCCCAAATTTCTTAAACTTACCGTCTGTTAAAAATTATAATTGCATTCGCTGTTTTTAAGATGCACACTTAAAACAGCAATTACAGTTATTGTTTTTATACGTCTCATCCTATTTCTGAGTTGAAACTTTCATTTTAAACGAGAAAAAAAATTTGGGTTGCACTTTTTCCTAACTGCAGTAAATAAGCCCTCGTCGAGAGCTTTTCAGCGATATGTCATAATCGGTACTTATTTTCATCGGTTACAGTTATAGCGAAACAGAATTTTAATTAATGAGATGATTGGATCTTTCAAGGGGAAGAAGGTATATCGGTTCAAATCAGACTTCGTTTCCTTTTATTAACTTTTCTTTTTTTTAATTTAAATATATTGATTTATTAACCTCTGAAAAAATAATAACGAAAAAAATGTATTAATGAAAAACGTTTATGTAATTTTCATTAAAAAAATATGTGTATATGTAATTTAAAAGGCGTAAAGGAAGCCATGTGGTGTTCACATCAGATTTTTGAAATCTTAAGTATACTGTCAAAATTTAGAGTATTCAAGCTTTTTTTTATTCGTCTCTAAACCTTTTGGTCGCAAAGTTAAAGTAGTTGTACAGTAATTTTTTATCGTATAATATAGATGTCCCTTTAATATTTTTTACTCGTGTAGTAGGTATTTAATTTTAGTTTGAAATAGAGAAAACTCTATTGCCTCTTTAATTTAGTCTAAATTATTGCTTCTTTTTTTTTAATCAGCCGTCGCTTTCCTAGACCCGCCTGAACGCCCCCAATTTTCTGTGGTCCTTCTACCGGCCCTCCAGCGTCCACAAGGGGGCGTTATCGCCCGCTTTGGGAACGAAGGGCATTGAGTCTTCTCAGGGTTGTTGAGACTTGTTTAAAATCAATTCCGCCGAGGTTCTTCGACGTTTTAAAACGGCAAATGAAACGTGAATTTCACCGTTACACGGCAAAAACCAAACAGGGTTTCACTACGCGCTTTCGCCTGCAGGGACCGGGTGAAAGTGCAAAAAAGAAAGAGGAAGGGAGTTCCGTTTGCAGAAAAGTTACGGCTACGGTTTTTGTGATTTTTTTGTGCGGTGCTCGTAGACTTCCTGGCAAAAGTCAGGATCATCACCGGGAGCGACGAAGTTACGCTTCATCGCTGAACCCGTTGAAGAGTGCTATACGCCTAATGTGTACAGCTGATCGAAAACAAGGTGCACTTTCGCCACGATAATAACACATCTCGGATTGTTGCAAACTCTTACGACCTTCGTTTCAAACTGATACCGCTTATTCAGCAGGATTGGACAGTCACATTATGTTAAAGGGTATTCAAAAAATGTGAAGTCGTTTTTCTAAATAACATAGCGAATTGGAACGTTGAAAAATCAAAAAAATCTGAAAGATCTTGTGTTTTGTTAACGTTTTTACAGATTTAAAAATTCTTGCTTAATAGATTAAGAAACATGTTTTACCCGGTTTGATTTTTTTTCCACGATTAACCGTATAATTTAAGTAAATTATCATAATTTTTTATTGTGGGAACATGTTCACTACATAAACAAAAGTGAAGTAGTATTTAATTTATTCCTGAATCGTGTTCCCATTATAGAGAAGAATATCAGATCTCACAGTATAACATTAATTAGTATATTATTATTATTATTCTACAGTAATTTGAAGTATATAAACATTTTTGAGCAGCCGTACATGATATTTGCTGATATGAAAAACAATTTTTATTCATAAAAAAATGAAAAAAAAGGAATTTATATGGACGTTGTCCCCCTTCAATCACATTACACCCGGGAAGCATTGTACTACTGATCGCTGATAGGAATACTGCCCATGCCATTAGAAATTTTACGCCTGCCTGAGAAGTATATTGCGATGGGTTTATCCGTCGAATGAGTTTTACGGAAAAGTGAATGTTTTAATAGTCGTATAAATTATTAATGATGTACTGAGAATTAAACTTTAGAAATATTCTGTTTAGTAATTTAAATAGATAACTTTTTCTAACTTTTGTTGATATTTTATGATGTACGTATGCAAATTTAGTCGTATGAATATAAAAAAAATTACACCCTCTTTTTTTCTGTTCTGTTTAGCAATCGGTTTTTATGAAAATTATAATATCCATGTAGTTAAAAAAAAATTTCTCTTTGAGTTCACTTTAAGGACAGAAAATAACGACAAAATGATGTATTCTCATAAAAGACTATTTAAATAGTTAACTATTTTTTTTTTAATTTATACTGAGATATTTCCAGAAAAAAAAACATTTACAATAAATCTTTGTAAAATATTAAAGCTTTAATATTTGTGGCGCGCGCGCGCCTGTGTGACGGAGAGAAATAGAGCAGTTTGAATATCTTATTATATCTAAATAGTTTTATTATTACAGCGTACAGGTGATCCTAAACCTCTTCATACTATTGAAGTATTGCCAGATCCCATGCCGCCAGGTGCTATTTTACAGTGTATAGAGGGCTGTTGTACTTGATTATTTTTTTGGCAGTGAGGTTTGCGGTCGTCGGTTTGGCAGTCAAATCGGTTTGCCTATGCGCTTGGAGTCTTAATTGGCTAGTGGTCAGTCGTATATCTCTAGGTTAGCTTCCCACAGCAGTGCGGTAGGAGTCTTTCCCTTAAATAAACTACTGATGTCGGTTGAGCATAGCTACAGAATCAAGGACTCCCACACGGAGCTCTTGGACCGCCACCGAAAACGATCTCATAGATTATTAGTCTATGATCACTCACACTGGCCTCGGGCCAGACAGTCCAACTACTTGTACACCTAAGAAGATCGCCCGTCACCAAGGTGACGTCGATGTAACTTTTCTCCAGTTTGGAGGAGAAAATCGGTATTTGTTGCCTCATTAAGCAATTAGAGGTTCTTGGCTTCAACTGTGCGAGACCAGCGCCTCTGGGGTTATAGTCTTCGACCCGGTGCGCACCCAAGATCTCCGGGTACCTGTGTACGAGACTCAACTTCCGCGTTGGATCAAGGGCTTGGAACCCCGTCTAGCGAACGCTACTGAAAATTCGCTGATCATGCTTCATCAAAGTTTAGCCGTCGTCTCAGAAAAAGATGCGAGTTTTAATACCTCGCCGCAGAAAACTAATGAATACGCATTTACTGGCTAGCTAAGAAGGAGAAGAAGTTTCACCCCTGGCTGTGTGTATCATATTGTCTCACATGTGTTGTCCAAGTTGAGAAGGCTGCGTATCAATATTCTGCACGCTAGCAATGATTTATGTGGGTTAATGTGTAGGTCTGGGCCGGGGTAAAAGTTTTATGCCTTTGGGTTGTAAGATTTATCACATCGGTAGCCGTCAGCTACACAAAATCAGATGAATTTATGAGTCCATGTGCTTAGCATTGCTAGTAAACTTTTGCGGTTACGACTGTTGTTTTGTAGCTTGTGTGTTGCTGTTAATGCAAATAATCGATCATGAATTCTCAATACATTATGGACTTCTTAAATAATAATAGCGATAGCGACTCGAGTGAATTTGCCGATATCTCAGACTCTGATGACCCGATATTTGATAGCGAGTCTAGCGATTTAGAAAGTGAATGTGATGTTTTTGAACAGTTTGAACTTCCTGAGAGAGATGTTAGCAACTCTTCTAATTTTCAATCTAAAACCTCAAAATAATACACAGGAACCACCAAATATAATTCCAGCCGACCATCAACTTGTACAAATTAATAAAAAAAGGTGTGTAATGTGTTATGCACATTTTGCTAAAATATTTGATAGAAATACTGCTGCTAAGAAGACACCGCAGCAAGTAACTCTTACGTGTTTATCTTGTGAGGAAAAATTTATGTGTATGCAGTGTTTTTTTTTAAATCCATAAGCGTATAAAGAAGCTGTAAACTTCACATTGTAAATACCAGAAATAACAGACTAAAGTAACACTTATGCTTTAGAATAGTTAGGCCTATAGCATTTCTTAATAATTTGTATTTTTTTATAGCAGCAGTCTACTGCAGTAGTACAAACAATAACTAATAAAGTAACTTCTAAAGCGCTTTAGGGTAACTTATAATTTGTATTTTTCTGAGAATCAGTCGACTACCGATCATAAACAGTAAAAATAATAGTTTGAAGTAAAATACTGTATGTTACGTTTTGTTGATACGTCATGGTACATTGATAGGCATATAATATTGCTTGTTATTTAATAATTTGTAATCCTAATAATTTGTTTTTCTTGAGAAGCAGTGAACTTTAGACTATAAACAGTGAAACTAATAGAATAAAAAAACTTAAAACTTTAGGATAGTTGGCCTTTGTCATTCGTTGTATCGTTAATTAGTCGTATCGGTTTTTGTATTTTTACATTAGAGAAGAATATTAAACATAATTATATTGTAGATACCAGTATACTTATGTTCTTAAATTTACAAGTACCCTGCTTTATTTGTGGATCATTTACAAATTTTTATCCACAGACCACATGTATATATTTTATACACGCATTAAAACCGGACTTAAATGGATTAAAATGTTATTTTAAGTACATCAAACTACTTAACTTACATCAGTATTGCTTGTTTTTGAAAAAATTTGCTTGGGCCCAGGGTAAATGTTTTAAGATTATGAGCCGTTCCGGTGAACCGGGTCTCATTTGTATAATAATGTTCACATAAAAGTCTTATTGTGTATAATAACTATACACATGGCGCTGAAAGTGTTAAACCAGTGTTTGTTTCGGTTCTGTCTGGAAGCTGATGACCCATGCGTATGCGGGGAGGTCCAGTCGAACTAATACATGATGTTAGACTGCACAGTCCTTGGGGGGAGTAGAGCTCAGGCCACCCTGGAACTTAGAGACCAAGGAGAAATTGGTTATCCACAAGCGGCGAGTCAATGTGTTGAAAGCCGCACTGTCGGGGCGTGTGGGCGTTGATGCCGTTGTTCAACCGGCATCAGTAGTTTATCTACGGGAACAACTCCTACCTCGCTGCTGTGGGAAGCCAGTCGAGAATTACGGCTGGCCACCAGTCAACTAAAGCTCCAAGCAGTTTAAAATGGTGGACAGGTATTTGCTGGCATTCAGCGACCTAGGCGTGGCAGCGAATTGCTCTCTTGCCGACATATATTTATTTATTGAAGCGACATATATTTTTAGTAGTTGACGGGGTGTGCCTACCCATTTTAGTTATATATATATACATATATATATATATATATATATATATATATATATATGACAAGTGAGCGGTTGGGACTCGTAAGCCGGTGGTGTATGGCGCCGCGCTTAGGCTGCTCATGCTGTTAGGAAAGTTATAGATGCTATTAGGACACTGGTCGCTAAACTGTTTCGAGGTTCAGTAGCCATTTGTGGCACAGACATTCGGTCTTGTGCTCTAGGGCGACCGAATGGGGTGGTGGCGAGTGAAATGCCATGCAAACCGATTAAAACATATATTTAATCATATTTTTAAGTATTTTTATTAAAATTGCTTTCAAAAAAATTATAATTTTATCTATATAGTTATATAACAGCGATAGTGTTACCGTATTCGATGTAACAGTACAATAATTGAAACAAAGCTTTAAATTGGAAAATTACACTTTCATTAATGCGAAGGATTGAATCTGATGTGCTCTAACGAGTTATTTAATATCAGGGTGGAACATACTTTAAAACAGCCGTAAGTCCCCGCGTTCGGTAACCGATTTCTCTTTTTTGTTACCGACGTTACTACAGTACTAAACCCAGATTCAGACAAATACGATAATGGGATTCCTATCAGAAATCGTTGAAACATCGACCGTAATTTTCACAAAGAAAAACCTACAAATTTTTAAAACTTTTCTTCTCGCTGATTTTTTTTTTAATAAAAAATTATTTCTGAAATCTGAAATAGAGTATTCGAGCTTTTTTTTTATTCGTCTCTCTAATACTCTCGGTCACAAAGTTAAAGTAATTTGAATACGATCATTTTTTATCGTAAAATATAGGTTTCCCTTTAATTTTTTGTACTAGTGTAGTAGATACTTAATTTTAGTTTGAAATATCAGGAAAACATCATTTTTGCCGTTCTTTTTAATCGGCCACCGCCTTCCTAGTCCGCCTGAACGTTTCCAATTTTCTGTGGGCCTTTTACCGCCTCCCCTAAAGGTCTTCGCGCCGACAAGGGGGCGTTATCGCTCTTTTTGAGAACGAATGATATAGATGCTGTACAGCCATTCCAACCGCGGTTTTATCCGTTGTGGTAATAGCATGCACTAACTGATCGCTGGATAAATAAACTATGGATAATTTACACTTCCTTTGTTTACCTTTAAATTTACATTGAATTAATTAATCGTTACCTTCAATCACAATAATTTCATACGTTATTTAAATACACGTTTTTAAATATATGTTAAACATACTGTCTAGCTAGAACAGATATAAAATATTAGTGATGTGTTTAGTCGACGTTGTGAAATCGTAAGTTATTAATCGCTTAATAATACTTCATTAAAAAATAAGAAAATGACAGAATATGTTTACATTTCTCAAGAGTATGAAGAAAACACGTGAATCTGAACAGGTGTTATCAGGAACGGAAGGTGTGAACAAAAAACCGCAAAATAAATTTCGGGATTTTAAAGCTGTTTAATATCCCTTAAATTTAACTTAAGTAACGAATCACAAATTTAAATCTCCACATCTTTGCCAGTGATACTATCAATCGGAAAGGTAGGTAGGTAATCGATTTTCGGCCATACGCGCAACTAAAGTTGTCCGTGTTGTTCGCTTAAATTGACACCGTACACCTCAGCCGAGACATGTAATAAACTAGCATCCCCATCATTTGTTTGGTAATACGAGGGATATCTAAAGTAAAGACCTCTGGGAAATTTCTCTCCTTAAGGTTGGCGAACTTGTGTCGTTCATGGCCACGCTAGTAATGTACACACTGCATTGTTGCCTGTAAGGTGTCGTGTTGTAGTATCTTTGACTACGTGTGAGATGCTACGTTATAAAATGAATAGGAAAATTAATATTGCAGCCGACTGTGAAATATCTGGTCGTACATTTTATAAACCGTCAAAACGTTAAGCCGGCTGAAATTCATAGGCATGTGTACGGTGATAATTTAATGAATGAAAGAAACGTTCGAAAATGGTGTGATTTTTTTTATCAATATTTTTGTATTCTTGAAATTCATTAATATTAGAAGAATTCCGGAGCATCTTATCGTAGGGGTTTTCATCACTAATCGGTGACAAGTAAGTATTTATGTGATTTCGGTTTAAAATCGCTTAAATACTTTTAACTAAGACTTACAATCGTCTTCGATTTCAATAAGACATCTATTGAAATATATCTTGGGAGCGGCTAGTCATAAGAAAGGAGCATGAGAATAGCGGCTCGAATGAGAAGTGCACCGTAACGGATTATTTATTATTTACACGTTTTAAAAATAAGTTTTGTTCTTAATATAGCCTACGACACTACGTATTATATAATGAAGCTGCTGTTAAAATTTGATAACGATTAGTTTAGCGGTTCTCGAGATGTTTGTTAACATACAAACAAACGTTTCCTCTTTATACAGGGCGTTTCATAATGTTCTTAGGAGTTACAAAAATGCAGTACAAAAAAGGTATTTTACTTAACCTAAATGAAAGTTGTACGAGTTGATGCAGAGTTTTTGAAAACGGTTTTTGTTAAAATCTATAAATGTTCAATATGTGTTCCTATGGTGACACGACACACATCAACACGAAAGTCTAGCTTTTGCCAAACTCGTTCTAACATGTCATTTTTGATAGAGTTGATCGCATCGATTATACGATCCTTTAGCTCAGCGATATCTTGCGGCATCGGCGGGATAAACACCTTATCTTTCACGTAACCTCAGAGAAAGAAATCGCATGGCGTGAGGTCTGGTGTTCTTGGTGGCCATAGCATAATTTGTTGATCTTTAGACGCACGTCCTATCCGGCGCCGAGGTAATGTCCTAATAACGAGGTAATAACCTCGTTATGAAAACAGGCAGGACAACCTTCTTGGTGTAAAATGAAGTCGTTGAGTAGCTGAGGCGTAAGCCGTAATTGTAACATATCCAGGTATATCGTGCCGGTTACTGTCGTTTCCATAAAAAAGAACGGCCCGTACACTGCCTCACGAGAGATCGCACAAAAAATGTTTACTTTCGGAGAATCCCGAATGCGTTCCGCATAAGCGTGTGGGTTTTCACTTCCCCAAACTCGCACGTTATGACGCTTTACTTTGCCACTAATACGGAAAGTAGCTTCATCGCTGAAAATTATCTTGTTTTGAAAACCTTCATCTGACAACATCTTTTCCTGTAACCGTAAACAAAAATCGAGCCTACATGTTTTATCTCCGTCATTAAGACGCTGGATTAATCGAAGACGGTGCGGCTTGCATAATAAACGTTTACGGAGAACTCTCCACACTGTTGTTTTCGGAATTCCTAATTCTCTGCCTGCATCCGCAGTCGATTTTGACGGGCTGCGAATGAAACTTGTACGGACACGTTCGACATTGACTTCTGAGGTTGATGGACGACCGGTTGATTTTCGCTTTCACAAGCGACCGGTTTCGCTGAATTGTTTATTCCGTGCACGAATTGAATTGTCATTTGGTGGGTCCTTATGAAATTTCAACCGAAACGCACGTTGCCCAGAAATTACTGACTTTGACAAGTGAAATTCTAACACACAAAACGACTTCTCGCTTCCCGTGGCAGCCATTTTCTCTACTGTCGACGTCTAGCGAGCAAATGGTTTACTAACTGCCTAGTATATGTGGAAAAAACTATTTGAAGTACTCTTTCGTACAGTACTTGTTTTATTCGTATAAGTGAAATAGTGTTTTGTTAATGAATTTTCGAAACTCCGAAGAACATTATGAAACGCCCTGTATAATAGAGAGATTAAAACTGCAATATTCTTTTTTGTAACGGATGTAAACAATAACCGTTCCGACATTTCCCCGATTGCTGGAGGAAAGCCGCGGTACCTTAATCGGAGTGGCGTCCCAAAATATGCGATTTATTATAAAATAAAATTTATATGTACGAAATATTAAAGAAAAGATATGAAGACGATAAATGCACGTTACATAATTACATATTCGTCCGAAAAAAGAATGGAGCTCAGAAAATTGTTGAGTTCCTGAGTATCTTTTTTAAATGTCAGTATTATTTTTCGTAAAGAAAACTTATTTTATTTAGCCCGCTTATAAAAATTGCAACTAAAGAATAAGAGGATACATTTGTAGTTAATATAATGAACCGTTCTTACCGGAGCAAATACGAACGGTATTTTTAAATCGTTTTCAGTAACAACAGTTTTATGTTTAAGATTTACGCACGGGATTCGTTTGGTGAACGATTTGTTAATTAAAAATTTTTCTTCTTTTTTTAAGTGTTGTGAAAATTTCAGGCGCCATGTCTAATATTAATGCTGTTTACAAAGAAAATTTAAGCAAGGAGAACTTAGCACTTTTTGTGGTAACTTTATACGTTAATCTATAGCGATAATAATTATATTTAATCGTATACAAATAATTAACTGCATTAGGAATTCTTTCAACGTAATCTTACAAGCTGTTCTTGTTTCGTTAAAAAAAAAACTAACTCGTCTTTTCGCTGAATATAATCGTGTCGTAACGTCTTGTGTATTAAACTTTATGTTCCACAAAATAATTTTTGTTTTAATTTCACGTAACCGATCATTGTATTCCGCATAATATAATATTTCTGCGGCTTAATACGTTTGTTCGTATTCGAAAAGAAACTTAAACTTAACCTCGATAACCCGTTCGTTACCGCATTCCGATTTCGGTTATTTACGTATTTTATTTGTTTAGTTTTGTACGTCTCTCATCTGTAGCGATTCGTGTATTACGGTTAAATAAAATGTTAGTGTGCGTCTGAATTTTGGGTGATTTCTACGAACATGTCTTGAAACTACATTATCCAGGAGACTTTATTCCTGCTTTTCGATGTTTCCGGTAAGTTTTACGTCGAGATTATTTTCCTACTTTTTGTCGATGTTTGCGTTGTCTGTATTTATTCGTTATTTACTTTTAGTTATTTTTTATAGAAGAGTGCTCTATCTTTTTTCTTTTTGTTACGCCTTTCTTGTACGTGTAATACGTATATGTTAAAGACGGGAAGAATTCGCACGGTTTTTATTTCTAAAACCAGAATATAGGTCTTTATTATAGTTTTTTTGCTTGCACCGCCAAAATTTTATTTCCGAGGCAGTACGTCTTTCGTTTGATTTTGCAATAAGTAAATATTAGACAGATTTTGCGGTTTTCGATATCGTTGACCACATTTTTTATAAGAGTTAAAACCGTAAGAATCGGCATGTAATTATCGGTTGCTACCTGCCGTGTTTGAATAAAATCAAATGAAACGGGTTTATACATCGGAAATTTGGAGGAGTGGTCGAGATAACTACAAATTTAATAAATCTGCCCGTAAAACTTTGTAATTGCGGTGTTAAATAAGTTGTTATTCGTTAATATTTGTACTTAGAAACCGTTTGTTAACATTATCCTGAATAATACGTAAACTAGTAAAACACGCATCGAAGGAGAGAGCTGTCTTTTAATAATTTCTTAAAAAGAATTTAAAAGATTTTTAATCGGCACAAATACGGCTAAAAACAACAGTTCGACTTCGTTTAATGTAATTTCCATCGCGCTGTGTCAGTATATACGTATGAATTATTTGTATATATTTCATTATAAGGCCGTACGGAGAATATTCTGTTGAGAAAATAATTTAATTCTCGAAAAAATATTTGTAACATTAAATCGAAGAAAGTCCCAAGAGATCGTGTAATAATTAGTAATTTTGTATCGAATGCAGGGACATTTTCAAGTAATAAACGACAGGCCCCGCCTTTGCGATATTAAAATATAATTAAGAAAAAGCTTTATGGTTTAAGCACTGTTTAGTGTTTACGTACGTATCTCGTACGGGGCCTTTGTTATCGTGAAAAATACTGTCTTTAGGAACTGCGTACGACAATAAATATAGTTACGGATAGGTCAACGAATGATAGTAAGTTTACTCGCCTTGAACCGGTATTATCACATCTTAACCGTTATAATATTTCACAATCAGTTCTCTTTTACGTACAGATATATATATATATATATATATATATATATATATAAATCATTAGCGGTTTTTTTTTTTAATTTTCATCGTAAACCTTGTTTTACGGGCTTTTTTCCTTTATTGAGCAATTTGATTGCGGAGTAACTATCTGAGGAAATAAATATTCACGTTTGTTAAACGAATGTTAAAAGATCTAAAAAATTTTTCAGACGACCGCAATCGTTCTTTTGTTGAAATTAAAAAACGACTGAAGATTTATCGTCGGTAAGACATAAATAAGAGCTATCGATTTCAGTAAATATACGGGTAATGAGAGGAATTAAGCGGAAACCAAAATTTGAAAGATGAGGTTATGTTAGATATTACAGACGATAGACGATGTAAGGCGGTTATAAAAAGCTACTGCCGTAAGCAAGCGAAAAAGAAATCCGTTTAAGATGTAGATTTTTAAATTACCAAATATGAACCAAAAAACCGTATTAGTAGGCTACATATATATATTAAGCCATTAAGTTTAAAATTTGGTTACCGAGGGGTGTGTATAAAGTAAAAACCGTAAGGTAAAGATTGTAATTTATAAAACCGGTAATTGTGGATGTAGGTTGTAATAAATATACAGAGGTCAAAATAGTAGAACCGAATAGCAAGTAATAGAGAGATTAGCCCGCCGAACATTCTGGTGTCGCTGTTAAATATTAAACCGTTTTTAATTAAATTTATCAGTCGTTTTAGTTTTCCTCACGAGGCGGTCTTAGACCGCATAAGATTTCAGAAACGCAATGCTTCCTGTAATTTTGCCGAGAGGTATTTGTTTTAAATTTCTCATTCAAAAATCATAAACAAAAAAATGATGATGCAAGACATTAGTTGTTCGATGCGGTATATGCATTACACACTCAAAGGTACTTGAATGCATCAATTTCATTACTGCTTAGAAATATTTAAGGCCCCGTTCATTTTTGTTTTGTTACTTTCATTCTTATATTCCAAAAATTCTATCGAACGATTTTGCTAGTTTAAAGCAGGTTACAAAAAAAAAATTGCTATCGGTTAGGCTGTTGTAGAAGTATCATTCACAAAAAAAGCAGTTGGAAAATGGATTGTAAACAAAATCCTGTGAAAAGCTGGAGAGAGACATTACTCCCGTTATTATCATATTGGTGATTATAATCTTACACAGAATTTTTTGGCACCAATGCTGTGTGTGTTGTAACAGTTACTCGTCGATTTAAATTTTTCTTTTGAATAGATTACTCTATTCTAGTTGTTTTAAGTACACGGAAAAGAAAACATTGCACGGACACCGTGCGATTTTCTCGTTTCTTTTTTTTATTTTTGGTTCACATTGCCGAGTGTTTTTAATTCTGTGTAATTGAGGTGTAAATTTTTAGTGTGAACTCCAAGATGCTCATATCGATTCAAAATTCTTCAACTGCACGACTATAAACTTCATAGATTGCACGGTTTCATAATTGTTTACATCCGATTGTATTTTACTTAAATCTGTACCTTAAAAGCCGTTGAAGCATTACTACAGTTTCAATGGCCATTTTTCTAAAACTTTTATAGGCTATTTTCACACGGTTCTTTAAAACCGGCGATAATAAAAATCACAGAGTATGTTTTTATTAACGTCTTAAAAAAAACCAACGCGCTATTGGCACTGCTTGTTAGTTTTTATCGGATTAGAGCAAAATACTAATAGTTGCAAAACCTGCAACTACATCAAAATTTCTGCCAGAAAAAATTTCCAGTTAAATATACAGGTTTATCTGAAAACCTTTGCTGTAAGCGAGTTCAAAAAGTCTTTGTAATTTATCGTTCTTTGGATCGGGGAATGGGATCGTCTTTTTAAAAACAACTGTTATCAAAAAAAATATATAAGGTCGTTTTAAAAATAACAAACTTAAAATTTTGGCGATGACCTTTTTTTTAATTTACCTTTTTATTTTACACGATCATCTCTATCAGCATACCAAATTTTTATATTATAACCGCTCGGTAAATGTAGAATATTTTTTATCTTCCTGAATAGAGTTCAAAGTTAAAAAAACTTTATGCCTTAAGATTTTCTAAGATATAATTAGCTGCGCTTAAAGTTCTACAACTAGGAAGTATTAAAAAGAGATATGGTGTGCGTATAAAAACATATTTATATAAATGCTGTTGAAGTACGATCATAAAGAAATAATTTTCATTTAGTTGCTGCCAGTTATGTACAGTTTTTTTGGTTTTTTCCTCGTTATTTGTTTCCTTAGGTAAATAAAAGTTAATTGTTAGTTTCTCTTTCATTATTCAACCTTTTATTTGTTTTATTTGAATACCGGCTTCGTAGCACATAAGATTAGTATTTGTTCTGATTTAATGCGTTCTTTAGTTTATTATTTCAAAGCTTTTACTCTTTTATCGATTTGTCTCTGTTTTTTTATTTTCTCATTTTATAAGATCTGCTTAATGTATGTTGTTATAAAACAGGTTTTTCTATTAAAGCATCCCATTTTTATAACAAAATCTCTTTACGTCGGCTAAATTGTTCGTCACATTAGTCAGTCGATAAACTATAAAATAGGAGGAACATTAAAACCAAGACAATGTATAGATGGATCAGACAACTCATGTGAAGCAGAAATCAGTACGTGTACGGTTTTTTTTTCGTGGCCGTGGATAAATCATAATCTATAAATCTATAAATAAATAAATCTGTAAAGTAAATGTTTAACGGGTTACTCTCTTGACAATAAAAGAAAGAAATATCTACTTCTTGAAGAGAAAGTAAATAATTTTTTTATATTTACTGAATGGATGGACATATACAAAGGTAGCCCGTTAAGTCCTGCTCCTGCTGAGAAATTCCTAGAATTGTGTCAGATGTGAGAGAACAAATTAAAACAGATTAACAGTTTTAAATGAACCGACACCTGTAATATATCTCTTACAAAAAGGCATAGCCATTTCACAGAATATCTAGCGTATTGTACGAGTTTACTGCGACAAACAATATAAAGTAAGTTATCTCTTATTTCCTTTGTGAAAATTGATAAAGATAATACATTGTCTAAGTTAATGGTACCTTCCGCCGTTTGAAATAGTTTCTTCAAACTCTAGGATCTGATTGTCTGGATCCAAGAACGGTTTCATCACTAGTTAATGGATGAACTCCTTTTCAGACCTTATTAGAAACTTATCCCGTGACTATCGAGTCTTTGTATGGAAGTTTACCCTAGGACAGCTTATGAAGGGAATCCTGAAGATTTCCTGATGGTGACTCCAGAATCAGTAGCGTATATTAGTTTGTTAAATATTTGTTTGTAATTTTGTGTTTTGGTGCCATACGCTAAATAATGTATTATTATTTAAATTTAAGGGTTGAATGTAAGTTATTTGTAAAAACAGCTTAGTTTCGCTCAAGAATAACTAGCATTACATGTAGGCTGAGAGAAAGTAGAAAATAGATCATCTTTTGCCTTTTTCATCGAACCGAATATACTTTTGTTTTTGTTCATCGATATCCCTGCTGTAGCGAAATGAAAGAGACATTCAGCACTAAAATTACTAATAAGAGTCAACACTGTTGCTTACCTCTACACCTGACTGTTTAGTGAACATCATTAGCCCCAGAGAAACCAAATTTGATTGATGGCTCGCATATCTTTAATGTTGTAATATTACAGCTATGAGAAGGAGCAAGAATAATCATACAAAGCAACAAATTGTGTGAAACAATATACTCCTTTATCAGTAAGTGAAAACTAGAAACTCTTAGATTCACAAATTTTTTTTCAAAAACTGTTGGACATACTAGGATGAGTAAAAAACTTAGTAAAACTTTGCCTCCGTTTGTATTCTAGATTTAATATTGAATATAGATCTTGTAGTTTTTCTTCATTTTTTTTTTGTTAATAGTTTACAGCCGTATCACAAATTTTTCCCTCTACTTTAATAATCTATTCTATTTCTGAAAATAATAGAAAAAGGTTGTATAAACAAAATAACTTTTCAAATAATTTATTGCGTTCTGTCATTAATAAAAAAATTATTTAAGTAATTTTTACTTATTTATTTTTATTTTACAATTGTTGCATAATTTCCATTTTTTTTTAATTCTTTAACAGTAAATTTATTTTTACAAATTTCTCACACACGAAAAAAATTTGGTTTTTGTTTACATTAACTTTCTGACAGTCGAGTAATGTACTGTTCTAAATAAAATTCAAATTATTTAAATTTTTGTTTTATTCAACTTATACCATTTTATTCTGAATTAAATTTTCTGCAAGTTTTGTTTAAAAGTTTTACGTGCTTATTATCCATTTAACAAAGTTATTGTACATCAGACATAAAAAACTATTTTTTTTTTTACCATAGTTTATTGGTTTCCATCCCAGATTTCTCGAAAACTACTGTAGGTATGGTTCTGGGACCTATTTTATTTGATTTTTCATGTCAAAAATCATAAAAATTACAGTACGACTTAATTTCACTGAAGTAGCTAATATGAGAGCGAAATTTTTTCCACTAGCCATAAGTCACACATAGAGCATATGTTAGGAGGACATATGTTTATATTGAAAACTTTGTAATACACCTGTATATAATCTACTGTTTCCTACAGAAGAAAAGAATGTATGTTTTTATGCACGTCTTTACTTTTTCTTTATATTGGGTGTGATGTTTGTAAATTACATAAAGGACTGAAAAAATTGATCAGGATTAATTTCTTTGAGAGTAAAGATGTTTATTATATAATTAGTCCCTGTAATGAACAAAGTAAAAGTATCTCTTGAATATTTATCCCTTGCTGGACAGAACGTTTTTAACATTTTGGGTAAGCTTGACATTTGATTTCTAAAAATATATTTGGCTCTGTGAAAAAAGCGACTATAACCGCTTCACTCCACACATAAAATAAAATAAAATAAACATTTCCTAGTAAGCTTAGCATAGGTTCCATTATATAATTAAGTGGAAGAGTTAAACAATAAATGCTGGAATAATTCATACGTTGTATTTATAGTTAATATTTTATTTTACCTTAAACTATATATTTTTTACGCGTACAGATGCAAACAAACCTAGATCATTCGTAAACAATAATGCAAATGTATTCTAGACAAACATATATAATAAACTACTGTAATGCAAGGTGTGGTGTAATGGATTTTTTTTTTTCAGGATTTTAAGACTGCTGCAGAAAGTGTAAAGAATTTAACTTCAACTCCTTCAAATGAAGAATTGTTGGAAATTTATGCACTTTATAAACAAGGAAATGATGGCGATTGCAATACGTGTATGTAATGAGTAAAATAATTACTTAGATTTATTGTGTTTTATTTTTTAGTGCTACTTTTGTTTTACTAATTGTTAATAGCAATCATGGTTTTGCTTGAACAAGGCTGACTCCAGAAAACAATCTTGTTTTGTTAATGAGAAGCATTATTGTTTTCTTGTTTTAATAATTGTGAATATTTGAATTTGCTTGCCTGTGCACATGTGTGCGACACATGGGGAGAGATGAGGTTTAATATATAATATGTGAAGTTATCGCTGCATGCTAGTTAGGGTGTTTTTTTTTTTATTATTTAAAAAAAGTGTAAGTTATTAATATAATTGTGTTTATGCACCTGCTGTGTGTGTGAATGTATATATATTCAAAGAGCAACACATTTTACGTAAGTCGATGAAGTATTTGAATTTTCAAAAAGTTATATATGTAATATACACAAGGTGATATTTAAGTATGGAAACAGCTTTATACTGCATGTCTGAGAGGTATTTGGAGGCAGAAAGGAATGGGGTTCTACAAAGTTAAAAAATAATCTGCATTATGGTGGGTTTTTAATTTTTGTCTGCCTTGGATTCGCCATATTGAATCAAACTTAATTTTTTACCAGTACTATGCAAAATGTAAAAATGTCTACCTTATTTAGTTCTAACTGTATCAGTCTTATACATCCGGCATTGTATCAAACAGACAATAAATTTTATCATTGTTTTTTACAATTACCTATGATTTGTACCACACAAGAAAAATTGAGAGAAGAATAGAACACCTCACTAAATACTCATAAGGACACATCATAATCAGTTCTTGATTTTTAAAACGTTGATTCCATTTTCTATAAAGGTCATCAAAAATGAATGTCAGAATTTTTAAAATTTGTTATTTTAGAAGTATGTTGAAATACTTATAATGCTATAAGTACATTTAAATTCTATTAAATAAACCACGTAGTATAGAATATTGAGATAAGACCTATCTTACCTTAATTTTTTATGAAAGTATGAGTACTTTTGCGGGTTCCCGCATCCTCAGTCATAATTGAAATGATTCCATTATTGCATAATAAAAACATAAATATAAAAGTATTAAAATAATAATAATTGCATATTAATTTACAAGAGTGCTACTATCTGTTGAAGTTTTTAGTAACATCTCCCTCAAACACTGTCTGATGATTTATCAAATTGAAATTTTTATGCAATATTTTTCCAATAAATTTAATTTTCTGTCATCTTTATTGATTTCTAATATTTCTTAAATGAACTTAATTTGATATTTTTATAATATTCAAGAGTTTTGAAGGATCTATTTGTTTTACCTGTATAAATACTATCACAATCATTACTTTAACTTTTATAAATTCCATCCAGATTTTTTATTTTTGTTTTTGTTTTTTAAATATTTTATGATGTGGTTATTAGGTTTTCATGCTGGTTTAAATATTCCTTTATTGTAAGTTTTAATACTTAGCTTTATGTATATTTTTTCACCCTTTTGTTTCTTATCCATTGATTTTAAGATATTTATTTTGTTATCTTTTTTTACAAATTTTATTATTAATTAACTTGCCGGGTTAGTCTAGCGATTAAACTCATCACAAAATCAACTGATTTTTGAAGTTGAGAGTTATAAAGGCTTTTAAAAGTTCTAAAGTTTTTTTTTTTAAGTAGAGTTTTTTAACTACCTTGTAAAGGCAGTTGTTTTTATATGGATTTGAATACTAGACTGTGGATACCGGTGTTCGTTGTTGGTCGGGTTTCAATTAACCACATGTCTCAGGAGTGTTCAACCTGAGTCTGTTCAGGACTACATGTTTACAGGTACATTTACACTTACATCTGCAGTTGTAGGCCTGGCAATCCAGTAGCAGTAATTGCATTCGCCTATACATACACATACCCATCTGGCAGCAAGCTGGAAAAACCGATTGAAATGTATAATATTATTAATTAAGGTAGTATCATATATTAGGTAGTAGCTATGAAATTCAAAATAGTTTTGATGACATATATTTCTTATAATAGTGATGATATCTTAATTGGACTTCTTAATTATTTTTTATTAGTTTTATAGGTATGCTAGGGTGCATGTTAATTATATGTCCTAACTAACCATTCTGGTTTCTTTATTTGCATTTAAGCTACTTAATTTATTTTATTAATTTAACCATCTTTACTTCCTTGTATGAAGTAAAGGAAGTATTGTGATCGTGAAAAATGTCGGTTTTCAGATTTCAGCAGAAATCAAATGGATGGTCATCCCTGATTTTGACCATCCCTGAATCCATTTTGACTAGTTTTGGTGTGACAATTGTACATACGTACGAAGTCTGTAAATAAAGTAATGAGACCGGTTCAGAAAAACTTTTTATTTACAATCCAATTATACATGGACTCTCTTCAAAATAGTTTCCTCGGGAAGCCACGCAGTGCTTCAAACAGTTTTCCTGCTCTTCATAGCAGTGTTGGAACTCAGAGTCCGGAATATCCTTCAGAGAGTCGGTTACATTTTTTTTGTATTTACTACTGTTCTAAAATGATGTCCTTTGAGGTATTTATAAAGTCGGAAACAGAAAAACATTGCAGGGCCTCAAGTGAACTGGGCGATTGAGGAACTACAAGAATGTTTTTCTTTGCCAAAAACTCATTAATCAAGATTGCAGTGCGACAAGGTGCAACGTCATGATGCAGCATCTAGTTGTCTTTGATGGCTGGTCTCATGCGAACAACTTTCCTGCAGTCTTTCAAGAATTTCTCGGTAAACATATTGATTTACAATCTGTCCTGTAGACAAAAACTCCAGAAGTCTCTGATTCGCTCAACATTGTCGTCACTTTTTGATGTTAACGGACTTCCAGAGCGTGGATTGTCCGCAACCAATTCCTGGCCATCTGAAAATGCTTTAAACCACCTAAAAACTTGGGCTTGTGACAGAGCGTCACCTCCATATGCCCTTTTCAATTAGGAAAATGTTTCAGTAGCATTCTTACCAAGTTTTACACAAAACGTTATAATGCACAACAAAAACTCGTTTCACGGAAGGTTTGTTTACATCTCGCTCGGAACATAGACTAAAAATATTAATACCTAATACAAATCAGCCGTTCATACAAACATATATTTACTAGTAACTTTCAGTGTTGCCACTTTGTCTGCCAAAAAAAAATTAGTCTCATTACTTTATTTACAGACCTCATATTTATCTTGCGTAACTTAAAAACAATTAACTTAGGATGTTGAAATTTTGGATTTAGGACTGTTTTAACATCTAGTTGTTGTGCATGTCCCCTTTTGATTGCAATCGACTTCAAAAAGTCTAAAAACGCCCAAAATTAAAAAAATTTGGATCTTGGACTTTTTCTTAACTGCAGTGGTAATTAGCCCTCATCGAGAGCTTTTCAACAATATCGTAAGCGGTACTTATTTTCATCGGTTCCAGAGTGATAGCCAAATAAAATTTTAATTAATGAAATATTTTGATCTTACAAGGAATCACAGAATCTATTAGTGATCTACAGAAGTTATTAGTGAAATAAAATTTTACGTACTTTTAAAAATGCGTATATGTAATTTAATAGAGGAACAAGGAAGTCATGTGTCCACATCTGATGTTTTATAGTAAATGTATTAAATAAATTCTTTTTTTCCTAAGAATTTTGCCAATTATTTTGGATATTATAACAGGGAGTGGATTTCATAAAGATGAAAAGGTCCCATCGGGATGTTTAATTTGTGACTTTTGGTAGTTCAGTTAAGTTAGGAGCTATTGGTTCAAAGGGATATAATCCAGAATAGTGTAAATTAATTATTCTGAATTTTTTTGTTAAAACGTTTTGTTAGTCAGGTCATCAATTTCGTCAGATTTATTTTCAGTATTGTTTCAAGTTAAATTTTTCAATTGTCATGACAAATTGGTGTAATTGTTTTATCTGATCGTACTATTAAAAGATAGTTTGTATTTAGTTTTTCTCTTAATCTGTGAATTATTTGTTTATTGATAAATGATTTATTAGTAATATTTTTATTTTTGTTTTGTAGCCGATAATATTATGTAATTGTTGCTTATCTGAAGGATTCATTCGGTTGGAATTTATTTCAGAATCTACAACAATGTTCTTAAGTCGAATTGAAGTGCAATAGTGATAATTAATTTTCATTATCGTTACAGTTGATATTTATTATATTTAAAAATTTATTACTTACAGAAATTTTCTTGAGAATATATATAATAGTAAGTTTAAATTTATTTAAATTAATGTTATTTAAATATTGTTTACGATTAAAAAATTCTGCATCGTAGTTACTTTATCTTTATTTGTAATTTTGATTAAATTAGAGATTTTTGTTTCACGATTCTTTTTTAGGTTATATCTAAGTTTTAATTTTAATTTCAATAAAATTTCCTGTCTACTCAAAAATGAGTGATTCTAATCTTTTTTGTCATTTTAAATGTAATTTTTCAATTATATAATTTCAATATCTATACGATATCTCTTATAGTATCGTCGTTTAATCTATTGTTTTATTTGGAAACGTTTGACAAATTCTTTTGTTTTTATCGTGGAAGTAGTTATTGTACTGGAAATAGTTAATTTTTTTTATAGCGTAAATCTAACTTTAAGGCGTGATTTATTAAAATTTATTAAATTATTATACAAGTCAATATATATACAATTTTTAAACATATTTACTCCATACCCTTAAGATTTCTCCTCGATGAAAAAAATGTCATTAGTTCAGTCATTGTGGATAAGTCTTCACAGAATACTAGATCTCACCCCAGCGAAAGAAAATTCATCGATGTAAATATGTGGTGAGCGTGGAGATAATTTAATAGCATCGTGTAATCTTATTCTCTTCTTGAAGGCATAATTCACATAATCACTGACTGCTGTAAAAACATGTTAAAAGTAAATTTTATGAGAGTTTGCTGGAAAACTTGTCCGATTAATTATTTTTGATTACTCTTTTTTTGTAAAATTGTAATTTCAGTATGTTAAAAGATAATATTACGCTCCAAATAGCTACCCCAGTTGATGTAATTGTCTCTTCAAGATACGATTCTGTTTTTCAGAGCACTGTTAGGTCTAACAATTAACCTGTTCATCTTCAGTTACCTTTGGTATATATATGTGCACAGTGGACAGTTCACTTTACAAGTACTTAGGTTATGCAAAATTCATCCATCTTTGTGAGATTTGAGCTACGGCTAAATAATTTAAATAGATAAAATGACCCCGATTTACACAAAAGTTGTTGCTAAAATAGTCAACAGGCAACAATTTCATAAAGTATTTTTAATAAAATAAGTTCCTCTCTGTTTTGCAAATTTTATTACAATCTTTACAAATTTTAACATCATTTTATAAGAGAAAAGATTGCTAAGCAGTATGGGAATGCACCAGTGCTTGTTATGAGAAGGCTGTGGGTCTGCAGATGTTAAATGCTGCCTATAAGGTGCTACCCTAAATTGTAGATAAAAGCTCTTTACACAATAGGAACTTAGTTTTTTGTAAAATCAAATTATTTTAAAATCGCTGTTTTAAAACAGGGAATTTCTAAATAAAAGACATCAATTGCGACCACAAATGATCTCTGAACTGTAATGGTAGTGATTTTGTCACAAGATAGTTTCACATTATTATAGTTTTAAAGCGGGAATGTTTTGTACAACTGTTTCACTTTATAACAGTCATTCCACATAAATTGCTTTTACTTTGTCCAATATTTGCTAAACCAACAGCAATTTCATTTTGTTTTGTTCAGGTTGTTTGCGATTGGTGAATTTTTGTGAATTCGTGTACTGTATGATGGACTAGCGGTTTTATGTTTTTAAATGTTCATTATGTATTATAAGAACAGTACCGCTTATAAAAAGCCTTTTGAACGAATATGCTTTCTTCTTTGGTTAACATTGTATGAAAATAAAATGATTTTTTTTAATAGGTTACAACAAATTTCAGAATTTTATGGTTAAAAAGCTGGTGAGATATTTTTAATAAAAATATCTTTCTATCTGGGGTACCAAACAACTCACAAGGGCAGACAATCGGCTTACAACAAAGTTTATTGATGTCCTTTTGCAGGGCGGTAGGAGAGAAAGGTCCTTTAAATCCAAAATAACAGCTTCCAATGGCTTCCAAAATGGCTCTATTTTGGAGAGTAAACTCCATATAAAGATTTTTGAGCAGTTCAAGTTGCTATTTGTGTTTCCACGGTCACAACAGCAGCAGCCAAGTGACGAGCATTCCATTTTTATAATCGAGAGGTTTCAGTTTTGAGTCTCCTTGTCATTATTTTTTTCTTTAATTTTTTAGCAAGTTGGAAACTGCTGTTTTGGATGTAAAGTAAGTAGACTTCCACCTCTGTCTTATTACCCTGCAAAAGGGCATCCATAAATTCTATTGTAAGTTGACACCTGTACTTACGATTAAAGATTATTTTATTAGCGTTAAGTCAATTGGTGTTCATTAAATGAATTAAATTGAATTTATTATCCTTATAAACTACTCTACATTCATATATACTGTAATCAGTTTTCAGTAACCAGATTATTTAAACGAAAATAATATATTGTGTGGTTTTTTGTTAATTATTTTTAATGTTTGATTTCTGTTTTACAGCTAAACCAGGTATGCTGGATTTTAAAGGAAAGTCAAAATGGGATGCGTGGAATAAGATTAAAGGAATGAGTAAAGACGATGCTAAAAAGCAATATATTAATAAGGTAAAAGAGTTAATCGGAAAATATGGTTTGAAGAAATAAATAAAAGATAAGCCTGAGAAAAGAAAGTATATACAAATAATTTTAAATAAAATATGTAATGTGTGGTTTCATGAAAGAAAAATGAAAAAGAAATTACTAACCTTTGGAAAAAGAATAAATATGTGTAAGGAAAAATATTATTTTGTCATTGTATATTTTTTTAAATAATTTCTTTGTATTTTTGTAAAAGCTGTTTTTTCTAATTTATTTTTTTATATTGTATAAATGCTATTTTACATGACAAAATATGAACAAGGTTAAATTAGTTTAGTAAAAAAAGTGGTTTTTGTATTTTATTAAATATGATAGATTAAAGATATTACTTATAGCTATTATTTCTTCTTTTAACCCGCTTGTATGGAATTTATGTATACAAATAATCAATCTAGCTAAAACCATATCTAGCAACTGTATTCCCCTAGTTTCATGGGGGATATTCCAAGAACACATAGAAGTATACTCTGTGTATTCAGCCTTTTATTATCAAAACAATTTTTAATGGAACTTAAATTAAAAAATACACTTCTCTTGGTTTTTTTTATTAGTTCATAGTAATTATTGTTTTATAGCCTACCTGAATACATTTTATATTTTCTGCAAAGTTTGTAATTTTATAAAAAAGTTATATTTTGAAAGTATTTTTTTCTGTAAATAATTATTAGTCGATAAAGCTTACTGTGTTTTTATGCAAGTACTTCATTTATTTGTAAAAATTGAGCAGTTAGATGTTATCTAGCAAGAATCTGAGTGCACACATATAAAAATCAATCCCACTGCAATCGACCATGAAGAATTTCATAGCAGCAGGTGAATTATAACCAATTCTTATCATTAAATGTAATCAATATATATATATATATATAATAAATATATTCCTATTGAATGAGAATAATACAGTAAGAAAAAATATGTGCCATTTTGGAAGGCTTTGAGGTCTCATTTAGGATCTCATTTCCTTATTATGTAACATCATTTTATGGAGTCGTAAAAATCAGTTATATTACTTTCATAAAATAGCAAAAACTTCTACATTTAACATAGAGTTTTAGATTTTTTCATGTGATATGGTACTAACAATAGCGGTACCACAATGTGATCTCATTTACTCCATACTGGATATCATGGCAGTCAAATTGTTAATAAATAAATTTACATGGTTGTTGAAAATCAGAAAGTCAAGCATATTAGAAATATGTCACTCTAAAATATTGAAAGTAATGCATTAGTGTGGGTCAAAATAGTAAGGTTTTGAAGATAAGGATAAATTTTATTCTTAATAATTGCACAGGAATTTTCATACTTCAGAAAATGCACTGAAATATTAATCTTCAAAAGATATAGACTATTTTCAATAATACATAATATCCAAACAACCCAACTTTTTTTTTTTTTAATGTAAGAAAGTGCAAAAATATAAACATGATTGTAACATTCATTACAATGATGAACTCTTGAATAATCCAAAAACCACTACAATTGATGAGATTTCACAAAAATTCACATTGCCATATTAAATCTATTGCAGAGTGAAGGTAGCAAGCTTGCTGACATCACAATCAATGTCTATTACATTTTATGTGATGTTTTGAGTATGACAAAGCTTCCTGCATTTGTTAACAGTTGACCACAAACACATTTGACTAAACACTTCTCAAGGTGTTTAGACTTATTTAAATTGTATTCTATTGACTTTCTTAATGTATTGTAACAGCATATGAAGCATGTATTCACCATTACATATCAGAAACTAAACAGGTATTCCACTTATACTTCCACCTGCAGGAGGTGAGTGAAAGTGCAAAATAGAGAGTGAAAGTGTTTTCCTGTGCAGGAAAATACTACTCATCATAAACTACCTGGAAAAGGTGGAACAATCACTGATAGTATTATGCTTCACTGCTGAGCCCATTGAAGGGTGCTTTCAGGCTTAATATCCAAATCTGCAAAAGAAAGTGCTCTTTCACAATGATAATGCACCAGCACAGATCTCAGGTTTTTGTTGCAAAACTCCATGACCTACACTTCAAGTGCTGCCGTGTTCCATATTCATCAGATTTAGTTCCCGTTAATTACTTTTCCCAAACCTGAAGAAATGGCTTGCTGGATGAAAATTCACTTCAAATGATGAGGTCAAAGCTGAGAATCTCTTATTTTTAGAAATTTGTATAAATCACATTACATTGAAAGTATTAAAATTTGTAAAGTTATTGGTCTAAATGTGTTGATTTGCAAGTTAACTGTTGAAAAATAAAAAAACAGTTTTTTGAAAAATCTTGGGTTTTCTTTCTCAGGCTGAGAACTTTATCAGTAGCTCTCATAGTAATATATATATATATATATATATATATATATATTTTAATAAAAGAAATTGAATAAATTATTAATTTTTTTTCATGTGCACAATCTTCATCTTTGCTAGATAAAACATTCTAAAACTTAGTTCTTATAATACCAAAGTCGGTCTTCTGTAACTTTTGCTGAGATCATCATTATTTTATCAGAAGAATGTTGTTTTATAAAATAATTAAAAACATGATTTAAAATATTAAAGTTATAAAGAGGTATGCCTACCATCTCAGTCAGTGAGATGAAATATTCTGCTGCTATTACAGCCTGTTAGTAGATATGGAACCAAATTATTTTGGTTTCTTGATTTAAATATAAATTAACTGTAGGCTAATCCAATCTCGCAGAGTTAAAATATTATACTTTTGTGGATATTTTCTAACGGGTGTATTTTCTTGAGTAAGGTATTTAAATTTAACCCACCGGGTTGGTCTAGTGGTGAACACGTGCTTGCAAATTAGCTGATTTTGAAGTCAAGAGTTACAATGGTCTACTCCTAGTAAAGGCAGTTACTTTTATATGGATCTGAATACTAGATTGCGGATACCGGTGTTCTTTGGTGGTTGGGTTTCAATTAACCACACATCTCAGAAATGGTCAACTTGAGATTGTACAAGATTACACTTCACTTACCCTCATACATATTATCCTGTGAAGTAATACCTGACTGTGATTCCTGGAGGCAAAAAAGGTATTTAAATTTGTCGGTATATTGATTTCTTATATTTACATGTTTCTAAATTTTAAAATGTGTGATTATTTTTAGTAATGAATTCAGTATAATTAGATTTCTATTTATGAGAATTATATTTTTTTTGTTTGTTGATGTTACTGAATTTTTTTTAAATTTCTGTTTAGCAGCGTATTTGTTCTACACGTGCTCTTTTCATAATGTGATGTACCCCCTCATTAGTTGTTGTAGATTAAAGATTAATGATTGTAATTACCAAGATTAAGTCTGTAATTAAGTGAGGATTATTAATTTATTACCAAATCACTGCATTCTATTCTATCAGAATATACAGTAAAAAGGGGTGTAGGATTTTATAATTTTTTCATAAGAATTGATGACCAAATGGATTTTGAATTATTGCTCAAATGCAAAGTACAATTTTGAAATGTACTGTACTCATAGAAAACCAAATATCCAGATTAATATTTGCAAGGTATAAAAATAATCAGAAATTTGGATAATTGGCAAATAAAAAGAGGTATCATCTATCAAAAATAATAAAAAGAGGAAAATGTAAAAAAAAAATGTATTTAGTAAAATTTAAAAAAATACTCAGAACATATGTACAATGTTATTAATAATAGATACAGTAATATGTTAAAAATATTCAGCGAGTAGAAATTTTCTAATAAAATAATTACAATTTATCTAAAAAAAAAATTTACTTTCTTATTGTTTTGTAAGAAATGTCATTTAAAAAACTTAACAAAAACCCCATACTGAAAAGAATTGTAGTTATTGTGTTATAAAAAAAACATTTCTTAAAAACTGAAAAAATTATAGTACATTTAATTGAATAAAATTTAATAGTAATTAATATTCAAAATATATATTTAAAAACAGAACTTTTAAAAATCTGTACTCTGATTCACTTTAATGTACGATCATGTAATCATTTCAAAATAAAGAATCTATGTAAAATCCCAATCTTTTTGTCATTTCAACCAGTCTGTAGCGATAGACAAACATACATGATCTTTTTTGTGTAATAATCCTGGAAATCTCTTTGCATCATAGTGCATCGTCAGTAAATTATGTTTCCATAAATTTTTTCAGAAGTCAATTTTAGACATCTAGAACAATGGTGGACATCTAGAAAAATGGTGTTCAGATACTCAGCATTTCATCGCATTACATCTTTTACTTCCTTGTACGAACTAAGGGAAGTATTGTGATCACAAAAAATGTTGGTTTTCAGATTTCAACGGAAATATCCATTTTGACTAGTTTCAGCGTGACATCTGTACGTACGTATGTATATCACATAACTCAAAAACGATTAGCTGTAGGATGTTGAAATTTTAGATTTAGGACTGTTGTAACATATAGTCCCCATTTCCTTTCTCCGTTTTTCTCTTTTCCCCATTTCCATTTTTCCTTCTTCCCTTTTCTTTTTTCCCTTTTTCCTGAATGTAAATCGCTCCAGTAGTTTTTTAGTCTGTAGCGGACACATACGAACATGGCTTTTATATATATATATATATATATAGAAGAAGAAATTCTGTTTATATTGTAAATATCTCGACACTGGCACCACCTAGCAGGTATATTTTTTGCAAAATTTTTTCTTTCACTTAACTAATATATATTCTGAATATGAGCCAAATGAGTCCGTAAATACAAGTTTTTGAAATATCACAACCCCAGCACCACCTAGCAGGTTCAAACTAATTAAGAAACCTTCATGTCCTCCTTTTTATTGGCGTGTCCCAAAAACTCTTCAAAATTTCATCGCAGTCGGATGAATGGTATAGGAACGCATACCGAACAAACAAACATTCATTATTATATAATGTGTATAAAATTATTTTAATAATAATAGCAGTATGAAATTGTTTTCAACAATTTTTCATTACTTTATTTAAAATTGCCATTTATTTACTGACCTGGAAGATGAAACATACTACTTCTTTCTGTTTTAATTTTTTATGTAAAATGTTTTTTTTTTAATATCTGATGAAGTAGTGGTAACTACGAATGTGCTCATAAAAAAAAACAAAAAAAAATACATTTTATTATTGATAATAATAATAATACATAGGTACATACATATATATATGATTAAAAAAAATGTATACACTTTTAAATAGAAATTTTATTTTGCTACCTACAATGTTAAATGCATAGGATAAGTAAGGCTATAGTTCAGTTTGAAAAGTAAGTGTACTTTCTGGTCACACCGGCACTCAAAGTAAATTTTCAAATTGTGGCTTTCATCATCAATACATTTCTGAGTACGAGTCATGAGCGATTCTGTAGTTCACATCAGTCCAATGGGATTTCTGCGCACAGCGCGTGAATCTCATCCCAAATTGTGTCAATGTTACGTGGATTACAACAGTAAACTTCAACTTTTATTGTACCCTGTAAGAAAAAATTGAGCTGCATAAAATCTGGAGAGAGTGCGGGAAACTCGATCGGTCCTCTGCATCCTATCCACTGGCTTTACATTTTGATCTCGGTATACTCACAGTTCCCTATGATAGTGCAGCAGGGCACCATCTTGTTAATAAAACCTGTTATGTAAGGTTTGTAATAAAACCTGTTATGTAAGGTTTGTAATAAAACCTGTACGAATGTAAGGGAAAATGAAATCAGCAAGCATTGTTAGGTTCGTTTATCCAGTTACAATATCTTCAAAACAGAAAAGTACAATGGAATACCCTAGGAGAAAAACCGACCAGATAAATTCAGACTTTTCAACAGCGATGTGGGGATTACCTTCAGCTCAGTATACGCAGTTACACTTATTGATAGTTCTTATTAATGTAATGATAGTACTTATTAATGATAAACAAATTACGTAACTCTTTTCTTCTTACTTATGTAAGGCATATAATCTACTTGAGTTCAACAGCTGTTTTATAATATATATTTTGTCTTTATTATATTATTGTTAATCGATTCAGTTTGATTAAAGATGTATGTAAATTTTAAATAGATTTGTTCCGTTCCTAGTTTGAGCCGGTTTCTATTAGCGCTGGCTGGCCTGCGAGCCAGTTCGTACATTCATTCGAGTCAAGAATCCGGTCTGGTGCGATGATGTATTTCATCGTCTAATGTGACTTAAGTTATTTAGTATTTTTACAAATTAAATTCAATTACATAGAAAATTGTCTCGATCTTTCATCGACAGTTAATACAGTCCATCCTAGCTCTTAAGTTAACACGATTCAATAAAAGATGTATTTAAAGTTAATTCAAATTTGTTAAAGATGCAACTTAAATCTGAATCTAAATAAAATACTTTAATACTTATTAAAATATAAATATTGTACATGTACAATATAAGTAACCTCAACAATTTGAAAAGTTACTAATAATACAATGTTAAAATCAACTAAATGTGTCTAAATTACACATAATAAAAATATTATTGATCGCACCAACAATTTGTTTATTGAAAGATTTTAATGATCTAGCGGCATAAGTTCTAAATCTGAAAGGCGCATTTTGGCACAGTTATTCAAATACAATTCACCTTTCTTCAGAATGCGTCACACACTACTAGCACTTACACCACTCTCATGTGAGAGTGCCATACCACCACCTGTTGAGAAAACATAACATTACTTTTTCCTGGTAACTTAACCTCGTAGGTAGGAAAATAAATTTTTTATGACTGTTAAAAACAAGAGTTGTAACTCATTGGCCACCGTTTTGAATATTTACTTCGACCACCATTTGGAACATTCATGACTAGAAAGTACACTTATTTTTCAAATTGAACTGTAGCCCTACCTATCGCATAAATTTAACCTTGTATGTAGAAAAATAAATTTTCTATGACAGATCAAACTACGTATACATTTTTTTGAAACGCTATAACAAAATATATATATAAACTTTGACTGATAAAAAATTATCTCTGGTTATCTATTGGGATATGGTGTTAACCACATTAAGTACTGCGATAGCTCTAGTACTCACTAGATAGCAGCACTTGACTGCTAGAAGTGGAACGTAACAGTAGGTATTTGTATAACATCCAATATAAATTTTTTAAGTTCAAAAATTATTACGGTTACATGTACACGGTTTAGTGTAGTTTACATAAAAACCCACCGGGTTGGTCTAGTGGTTAACGCGTCTTCCCAAATCAGCTGATTTGGAAGTCGAGAGTTACAGCGTTCAAGTCCTAGTAAAGCCAGTTATTTTTACACGGATTTGAATACTAGATCATGGGTTCTTTGCTGGCTGGGTTTCAATTAACCACACATCTCAGGAATGGTCGAACTGAGAATGCACAAGACTACACTACATTTACACTCATACATCATCCTCATTCATCCTCTGAAGAATTATCTAAACTGTAGTTACCGGAGGCTAAACAGGAAAAAAGAAAAGAACGTATAATTTACATAAATATATGCATCTGAAAAATAGTACAGTCCAAAATAAATAAAAAATCAACCCGTCTGAATATTTGAAATCAACAAAGAATATTTCTAGGCGATGAGATTTCATTTTTTTTCTATTTCTAATGTATACATTACAATCTGTTCAACTAGTGAAAAATTAGCAACCCTGTCATGGCCCAATGGGATGAGGATAATATGTATGACGTGTAAATGAGCTGCAGTCTAATACAGACTCAGATCAAGTATTCCTGAGATGTGTGATTAATTTAACCCCAACCGCTAAAATACACCAATATACAAAATCAATTAACTTTTACTAGGACTTGAACCTCAGAAATTTTAACTTTGAAAATCAGCTGTTAAACAACTGACCTAGTGATGATATTGAGAAAAACAAATCTTACCTTAATTATCTCAATATTCTGCACTAAGTGATTTATTTAATAGAATTAAAATATTCTTTTGTATTTCTAAATTCAAACTAACTAATTTGATTTCTAAATATTAACTAAAGAAGAATTTAGGAGAAAATATTATGATTTGCAAAATTATATTTAAAAATTTTTACATATCCGGTTAAATTTACTGTTTTATACATATAAATAAATAGTAAATAACACGAAAGTCTTGTGGTAGAAGAGAAAGATTAGAAGCATCAATGGTCCAAAGAGAGTAGAGAAAACTACAGTAAAGTGATTAAGGAAATAAATACGGATGGAAAGAAGAGAGAGAAACTGAAAGGATATTTGCATGGCCCTTAGTAGGCCAATTTACTATAAGATAAGAATAAACAGAACATGCATATATGTATATATATATTTATTAAAATGAAACATCATATATATATATATATATATATATATATATATATATGGTGTTTCATTTTAATCCCTTGAAACGATTTTCCTGTAAACTTTGCACAATACAAAAAAATGGCCTAAACACAAAAATTACTCAGACTGTAGGGGTACACCCCTGGTGAATTTGGGTTTGACCTTAAGAAATCACTAATTCTGTCCCTTAATTAATGTCCTAAAAATTTTAGTACGAGCTCATGTTAGACCATATTGAGCAAACTCTTATACTAGCTGTAACTTACAAATGAAGCATGTTAGGACAATTGTTTAGATGAACTTTTTCCTTTTTTTGCACAAGAAAAATAGGTTATGTAAGTCCCGGGAGAACTTTGTGATACTGTTTTTATACAAATAAATGAATGATTTATTTCCAATTTAACATTTAAAAATAAATATTATACGTAGATTTATATGTATGAAATATTATAATACATGCAACTATGTATTCTGTGCACAGGTATAAGTTACTGTTACTTATGTTTAATTACATGTAAGTGGTAATTTTATACATAAATATAAGTATAATTAAATAGCGTTGTGTAACATTAAACAAATAATTTCTAAAGATCTGCCAAGATTCTGCGTGTGTAAATTACATATAGTTTTTTTATTATTTTCCCTTGTCTATAAGCAAAGTAATAGATAATTTAAAAAAGTATATTACTAATGTCGATATTAGATATAATTCATTTTTCCATACCTTTGATCGATTTTTTATTAGTATGATTATACAAAACGTATTGTGCAATGAATGAAATTAATCAACCTACATGATATGTGCAAGATTTTTCTTCTGCACGCATTTAAATTTATTTCGGGTAATTCAAAATCACCATTCAACGGTTGCAGATTATACATTTTTTCATGAGGGTTAAATAATCTTGTTTTTATTGATATAAAATAATATATTTTTAATGTAGAGTTGTCTAATTGTTAAAACTTTAAATTCCTTGAATAGATCCTTACTTGGGTAAAGTCTAGGTCTGCCTACTATTTTACCTACTACCTTTTTTTGTCTACTACCCTTGTCAGATGTTTTTGTATTACATATATTTTATTCAAATGTGCACTTACAGTACCTCTCCGGATTCATATCCCATACTGAAAAAAAGAAAATGTGGATACGCAAAATAAACAAGTCTAGATATATTTCAATTCCTTAATTTATAATAATATAATATATATATATATATAATATAATAATGTAATATAATTTTTATATATCAAAATTTTTAAATTAGATTTTTAGTTTCCAACATAAATTATCAATACGTATATCCCACCGTAAATGTGGATTTAGTATGACACCTAATATATTTAACTTGTTTAATTCTTTCTAATTTTGAAAAACTGCAAGTTTCACTTGAGGGTTCAATGCAGTTGGATGAGTGAATTTGTATATAATTTAAATTAGATGGTTGACTTCTAATATTAGCAGAGAAGGTAATATACATACTTTTGTTAACATTAATAGTTGAAATGCGGTTACTAAGCCTTGCTTTCACATCTGTAAGGCCTCAATCACTTAATGTTTTCACCGACAAAATTAATGTTGTATCATATAATATAATGTTAATGTTGTTTATGTGTAAACTGAGAAAATCCTAAACGCATGTAGGAGATAGAACAGTCCCTTGTGGCGATCCATATTCAAACAGCGTTACTTTACTTGTTCTATTTCAATTCTAAGGAATTCTATTTTCAATTGTAAGGAAGTGGGCTCGATTTTGTAAGTAACTGTAGAATAATTTTAAGAGTTACAACACTTTCCAAAATGTTCTAATTTTTGTAAAAGTATGTAGTGTGGAATGGCATCAAAAGCTTTATTTACAACCATCAAAATCACTAAAGCCTTTTTATTATTACTAAAATTATTGGATTTAATTATATTTGTTACAACATCCTGGGTACTTTTATTTACCTGAAAGTCATACTTATTTTTGTGTATAATTTTTTACTTATTTAAATAATCAATTAGGATATGTTTTTTATTATTTTTTTTATAACTTTTGAGAAACAGCGTAACAGACTTATCGGTGATAATTTGAGCAATTTTCAGTCATCAGATTTAAAAGGAGGTATGTTAGGCAATTTTGGATTGTTCGGGAAAGAATTCTAAAATACATTACTTATTTCTTTCAAAAGTATTGCGATGTAAAAGAAAATATTTATCAAACATTTATTGCTTATCTCATCAATGGCAGGAGACGAGTTATTTTTAACCATACCTTGACGCATGGTGGTACTCATTTCGTACCACCCAAATGCAGTACCTATTCTTTACTGCACGGTGGTACTTCTACAACCATTGATTCACTGTTGTTGGATGAGTTCATTTTAACCGCTCTGAGCTGACTACCATCCCACCATCTCGAATTCGTCTGCAATGCGTTCCTAAAGTACCAGGTTTTGAGGTTATGGTTTTCGTTATTATTCTAATGCGCTTTGTATGTTTAAATTGCATTTTTAATTTGGTTTTAAAAGAAGTATAATTAAAATAAGTATACCAATTATACTTACTAAGTATACTAATTATATTTACAAAATGTAAGTATAATTTTTATTTATCATATATTTTTAATTAATTATGTTTAAATTAGGTGGTATTCTCACATTACCAACTGACCTCCATGAGACGAAATTATTTATTGGAATGAACATTTTAATGGGGATTAAGAAGGCATCATCGTACCGTGATTATTGGTCAAGTTCCCCTGATCTGCATGACTCATATCTATCTAGCATGATGTCAGTGAACCATTTTGGTCGGTTAATTAATCACATGCACATGAACGATAATTATTTACAACTGCAACGGGGAACTAAAAATTATGATAAGCTATATAAAATCAGTCCACTTTTAAATGCATTATCTGAAACATTTAAAGCCTGTTATAACCCATCTAAGTGCTTGTCTCTAGATGAATCGGTAATAAAATTTAAAGGCAGGAGCTCCCTTAAGCAATATAATAAAGCTAAACCGATAAAATATGGTTATAAAGTCTGGATGCTTTGTTCAGATGATGGTTACAATAATAAATTTGAAATCTACACAGGAAAGAAAAATAATAGTTTCTTTGTCACAACTAGGTGCCGATGTTGTCAAAAAAATGATGGAAGGTCTTGAAGGCAAAAATCACAATATCTATTTTGATAATTATTTTAACGGTTACGAGCTTCAAGTTGATCTTTTTGAAAAACAAATTTATGCATGTGGTACTGTACAGTCTAGTAGGAAGTTCCTGCCAAAATTGAAGATTGATCGTGAGTTAAAAAGAGATGTTGATTACAGAATCAGTGATACCGGAGCAATGTTTTTAAAATGGCAGGATAAAAGAAGCGTTCATATGCTGTCGAATTTTCATAATGCTGACTGTACACTTATTAAAAGAAAATGTCCAAATGGTGGGAGAGTTGAAGTACCTTGTCCTTTAGCTATTCTGGACTATAATAGATTTATGAATAAGGTTGATCAGTTCAATCGGTTGAAAAAAAGTTATGCAATAGATATGAAATAGAAGTTGGTATATACACATATTTTGGCATATGATTGATGCTTGCATTGTTAAATGCCTTTTTAATTTGGAAAAACTAAACTTTCAAAAATATACACTAAAAAACTTCAGGCGAGGGATTTCATCACATTTGGTATCTCTTGTTGTATTCCGTCGAGCAACGAAGTCCGTTCAATCACCAAGAGGACCATCATTGATTAAAAAGCACAAACCAACTGTCCCTAATAAAATAAGAGTTGAAAGTGCTGCTCATCAGCCTCAGAGAAGTACATATAGACGGTGTGCAATGTATAGCACGAAGAAAAAGCAAGTAAGCACAATGTGGATGTGTACAATATGTAATTTGCCATTATGTTTAAGAAAAGAAAAAAACTGTTTCTAAGAATACCATAAGTGACTGTACCCTTATTTAATGTTTATATCAATATTAATATAATATAACAATTTTGTAAAACGATTGAGTTCTTATTCCAACCTATTAACCCATCTTACCTTAAGGCCTGGTGGTAGCTACAATGTACCACCGCTCATAAAACTCATTAATTATGATGAGAAATATTTTTTATTAATATACATGTTCTAACATCTGTATCACCTAGGAAAACAAGTTTCAACCGATTATTTTTATGTTCAATACAACCGTGCATCGGGGTATTTGGAGTATTGGCGAAACCGTGTGCTTCAAAGAGTTATTGAAGTTTAAAATTTCTGTTTAGTTCGTTGGAAATAGAAAAAAGGAGTACAGGAAATTTATTTCCATAACAGGATATGAATTAGTGGAGGGTGCAGGATTATTAAGATTTTCATTTCTTAATTTTTCTGTATATATTTTACCTACTGTGAAAAATGGGTGTTTAAAATATTCGGATCTTTAGTAGGTTTTGATGAGTCCTATTCTACGTTCAACATTTCATTTAGGTATTTCCAGGTTTTCCAATATCACCTTTACAATAAAAAATTTTATCGATATAGTAATCATACTTGCATTGTTTTAATAGTTTATTTAAAAGGTTTCGATATTTAAGATATTCGGTTTTTAATTTTACGTGAAAAGGATTTTATGTAATTTTTGTTTATCGAATTAACTAATCACGAATTTATCGACTGGATGATATTACTTCATTCCATTTTAATTTTGATATTATACCACAAAAGTTAATACGTCTAGTCGTAACTGCAGACAAATATAGACATAATCTGTAATATGCATTTTGAAAATTACTCGAAGTATATTTTTAGAACAGAAAGGTATTAAAAAGATATGAAAGAGCAATGGTATATTATTATTAGAGTAATATTTGTTCATTTATGGTTGCTTTATATTCAATATTATTGAATTATAATTTATTCTATCTATATTTAAATGCTATCGGTAGAATATGCAAATTCCTTTGCATTTATTGAGATTGCCTGGTTAATAGCTGAATAACCATTTAATTTATAATGTCTGTAAAAGAATAATCATCCAGCATCTATTTTTCTGTTAAAACTATTATTCCAAATTCCTTCAGCAATTCGTATCGTATTAACGAATTGATCACAATTTTTATTTAAGCTACATATATTCATATGTATTATATTAAAAAAATAATCTATTACAGTGATTCCCAAACTGTGTGCCACAATGTCCCGGGGAGCCGCAGCCTCTTCACACGTCGGCTGTAAAATACTGTAAAAGATTCATAACTAATTGAACCAAAACATATTATCTGCTACTTACAAGTGTCATACTTTTACTTAGGGTAGGTTGCCATGGAAAAATTTTAATTGAAAAAGTTTCAAACTAATAAAAGTTTGGGAACAACTGATCTATTTTATTAACCTTACCGGTAAAAGTATTAGACTGGAAATTAAGTATATTATCTACTTCAATGACATTTAATTAATGTTACTTCTTCAAAATTGTTTGCAATAACCAGAAAAGTAATACAAAGTTTGATTATTTTAAATTACAAAGAACAACATAGCAGGTATAAAAAACATGTCACTGTCTGGATCTCTTTATTACTATGTTTTATGTAACATTTGTGATTTAAAGATGAAAAAAATTTGTTTTAATTTGTTAAATGTATATCGTTAGGTAATGTGAAAACTTAATACTAAAATAGATGTGAGTTAAATTATCATCTATTTTAATATATGTATTGCATTACATGAGATTTCTTTATAGTATATCAAATTAACAATACAATAATCTCAATAAACAAATAATTTTGCTTATTAAGCACAGAATTTATCAGAAATTTTTTTTACTCCGTAAACTTTGCAATATATTGTAATTAAACTTTTTTTTAAACCTAATCTGTTAATTTTCAGCTTTTTAATAAAAAGCTTCAGAACCAGTTTAATATTAATAGTTAAAAATCAACTACAAACCACCCCAGAATGTAAAAATTTCCAAGCTGCAAAAGATAAAAAAAAAGTTATTTAGATCTCCAAATTTTACTTTTTCTTTTTTACACTTTTGCAAAAAAGTAGTGTAAAAACGTAATGAACTTTTTTTTGCATTTTATTCTTTTTGACATTTCTTCTAACCGATCATGATATGTGAACGGCACATATCATGTGAACAGCACATAAAGCTGGATTTTTTTTAATCCTCATTTATATTTTCAAAACACACCATTTGCGTACTACGTCAATTATTCGGACAAGAAGGTAGTTTTTTTTAAATCCTCGTCAAACTAAATATTTTTTCCCTTAAAGCTATATATTATAATTGAATTTATAATAAAAAATCAATAAAATTGATTAATATAAAGCTGGATTTTTTAATCCGCATTTATATTTTCAAAACACGACATTTGCGTACTACGTCTATTATTCGGACAAGAAGGTAGTTAGGTTAGGTTAGGTTAGGTTCAAATAACCCACCGGGTCAGTCTAGTGGTTAACGCGCCTTCCCAAATCAGATGATTTGGAAGTCGAGAGTTACAGCGTTCAAGTCCTAGTAAAGCCAGTTATTTTTACACGGATTTGAATACTAGATCGTGGATACCGGTGTTCTTTGGTGGTTGGGTTTCAATTAACCACACATCTCAGGAATGGTCGAACTGAGAATGTACAAGACTACACTTCATTTACACTCATACATATCATCCTCTGAAGAATTATCTAAACGGTAGTTACCGGAGGCTAAACAGGAAAAAGAAAAAAGCTTAGGTTCAAACAGAGCCGTGGGCGACCGCGCTGGTTGGGGGATACGACCTGTTGCTGGTCGTGGAACCCAATCAGCGGATTATGGCCAACGACCACTGGTACGCAGACCAGGATAGTGATGCTGCCGTAAGGAATGTCACCGGGAAGTTCGCAGTCACGAGAGTGGAGAAGGGGAAAGGTTTCGTGGCTGTGGACGTCCACCAGCACACGGTGATAAGCAGCTACATATCTCCCAACAGCGAGACGGACAGACACGAGGAGTTCGTCGGGGACATAGAGAGGTGTATTCGGAGGGCAAGATTTCCGGTAGTTCTGACCGGGGATCTCAACTGCGAGTGAGGTAATCGGTCCACACCCAGAGGATACACCCTGGCAGCGTTGCTGGGGGCGGCGGGACTGGTTGTTGTGAACACGCCAGGAGTGCCTACGTATGATGCGAGAGGTAGCGGGTCATTAATTGACATCACGGCCGTCTCGGAAAGAGCAGCGGGAGGTGTGGTGGGCTGGCAGGTAGTCTAGGACGACTTTGCCAGCGACCACAAGGCCATAACGTTTGAAGTCAGAGGAGGCTGCACGGGACTGCCGAGCCAGGCCCCTATCTGGAGGCCATCTGAACACCAGGCCTCAGAAGTAGTAGACTCAACGGTAGAGGAGCCAGTTCGAAGGCGTGTTCATACCCCCGAGGACTTTATGGCCATCCTACGGGGAGAGTGCCAGAAAGCGCACCCGCACACAGGAAGACGTAGCCATGCGGCGTACTGGTAGACTGGGGACATTGTGCGACTGCGGGCGAAAGCAAAAACAGCAAGGCGGAGGGTGCAGCGTGGACGACGACGGGACTCTGAGCGCCTGCAGTAGGACATTGAAGCGTTCCATGCAGCAAGAAGAAACCGCTGCAGGGCCATTAAGGCCGCCAAGCAGGAGGCGTGGCGACACCTGGTGGAGGACTTAGACCAGGACCCGTGGGGAAGGGCCTACCAGATCATCACTAAAAAGTTTGGTAGGCGCCTGAACCCGTTGACAAGGGAGCAGTCTCGAGCAGCGATCTCGGAGCTCTTCCTCACAGAAGAACAGGATTGGGAGGCTGTAGAGAGTGGACAGCAGCGGCGCTTCACAGTGGATGAACTACTGTGGGCGTCGAAGAAGATCAGCCTGAGGAAGAGTCTGGGCCCAGATAACATTCCTGGGTCCATCGTGAAGATGTTGGTGGAGAGGCATTCGTGGACAGTTCTGGACGTGCTTAATGGGGCGCTGTCCACGGGAAGGTTCCCTGGCTGCTGGAAGGAGGCCAGGTTGGTTCTCCTCCCGAAGGCGGGAACGGAAGAAGACAGGAAGTACCGGCCGATCTGCCTCATCAACACGATGGGGAAGCTGTATGAGAGACTGATCGCCGAAAGACTGCGGACCGAGTTGGAGGCGGGTGGAGGTCTTTCTCCTGAACAGTAGGGCTTCGTCAGGGAAAGATCGACCGTTGACGCCGTCCGACGGGTGTTGGATTGGACCAGAGTCCAGGCAGAAGGCACGTGGCGCCGGCGACGGATCCCTCTGATCATCCTCCTGTACATTAAGAACGCCTTCAACAGTGTGCCATGAAGGGTGATTATGGGGATACTTCAGGGGAAAAGGGAATCAGCGATTACTAGCTAGCGGTGGTCAATGATTATCTACACGAGAGGACTCTGCGGGCGCGAACGGATGACGGAGAAGAAGAATTCAGTATGCATGGAGGCGTCCTGCAGGGGTCGGTTCTAGGCCCGCTTCTGTGGAACATCGCATACGACGGCCTTCTGAGGGAAGAACTTCCAGAAGGCTACCAGACGGCCGCGTATGCAGACGTCCTCGCGCTGATGGTATCGGGACGGACGGAAGAAGAAATTAAGATACGCCAACCAGGGCGGTGGCAGTCGTCAGCAAGTGGCTGAGAGAGAGAGGGCTACGACTGGCACCGCACAAGACGGCGGCCGTCCCGATCATCAGAAGGGGTCGATTGAGGGAGATGTCCTTTATGGTAGATGACGTCCGGGTCCACACGTCTGGGAGCGCCAAGTACCTGGGCGTGTGGATAGTTAAGTCCGGACTCCACAACACTCACCTCAAAGAGGTCGCCAAGCGGGCTGAGCAGGAACACGATAACCTGGCCAATATTGATGGTAGGCAGGAGCGGACCACGCGCGAGTAAGCAACGACTGATTCTGTCAGTGGTGTCCTCCGTCTTGCTGTACGCGGTCTCGGCATGGAAGGATGCACTCTCCAGGAAGAGAAACGTCAAGATGCTAGCCTCCCTTCAAAGGAGAGCGGTGCTGCGCATAACATCTGCGTACCGCACGGTATCTGGCAGCGCCGAAGCAGTGACAGTTTGGCGCGAATCGGTTGACAGGAACTGTAGTTGCAGGCAAAAAACTAATCTTTCGGGGTACATTTTCGGATATTTTTTCGTTCTCGCGGGCGCTATTTTTAACCGATTTTGATGTAACTTTGTGAGGTGATGTAAACCTAGTAGAATGAGATTCCTCTGGAGTTTGGCGCAAATCGGTTGAAAGGAACTGTAGTTGCAGGCTAAAAACTAGTCATTCGGGGTACATTTTCAGCTTTTATCGTTCTTGCGGGCGCTATTTTTAACCAATTTTGATGTAACTTTGTGACGTGATGTAAAGCTAGTAGAATGATTTTCCTCTGGAGTTTGGCGCGAATCGGTTGACAGGAACTGTAGTTGCAGGCAAAAAACTAGTCTTTCGGAGTACATTTTCGGATATTTTTTTCGTTCTTGCGGGCGCTATTTTTAACCGATTTTGATGATACTTTGTGAGGTGATGTAAACCTAGTAGAATGAGATTCCTCTGGAGTTCGACGCGAATCGGTTAACAGGAACTGTAGTTGCAGGCAAAAAACTAATCTTTCGGGGTACATTTTCGGATATTTTTTCGTTCTCGCGGGCGCTATTTTTAACCGATTTTGATGTAACTTTGTGAGATGATGTAAACCTAGTAGAATGAGATTCCTCTGGAGTTTGGCGCGAATCGGTTGACAGGAACTGTAGTTGCAGGCAAAAAACTAATCTTTCGGGGTACATTTTCGGATATTTTTTAGTTCTCGCGGGCGCTATTTTTAACCGATTTTGATGTAATTTTGGGACGTGATGTAAACCTAGTAGAATGAGATTCCTCTGGAGTTTGGCGCGAATCGGTTGACAGGAACTGTAGTTGCAGGCAAAAAACTAGTCTTTCGGGGTACATTTTCGGATTTTTTTCGTTCTTGCGGGCGCTATTTTTAACCGATTTTGATGTAACTTTGTGAGGTGATGTGAACCTAGTAGAATGAGATTCCTCTGGAGTTTGGCGCGAATCCGTTGACAGGAACTGAAGTTGCAGGTAGGTTAGGTTAGGTTAGGTTAGGTTAGTCGAGTGCTGGACTCGTAGCTGGAAGGCAGCCATTGTGGAGCTCTGATAGTTATTGTATTTTGAGTGGTTTTTTCGAGTATTTTTGTGTTTTTGTATGTATGGTATTAAACTATAGAGTTAGATGAGTGCGTGTGTGAAAAAAATTTTGAATTCGGTGAAGATATAAACCAATTAGTGTTAAATACGGTGGCCGCGTGGCGCCGAAACAGTGTAGTGTTAAGGATAATTTTTAACTGTGTATACAGCTTTGTTAGTTATTGTAGATTTAATGAAACGATAAACGAAGTGAAAAAAACTTGGTTTCAACCAAATCGGTCCGTTAGTTAGTAAGATATTTGTGTTTTTGTGTGAATGTAGGTTAAGCACGTGGTGTACTTTTGACTACCGATAATTATATTTAGGGGTAGTTTTTAGGCAACTTAACGACGTGAACGTTTAATACTCAGTGAGTATTCATGAGTATTCATGAGTAATAGGTGAGTCGTTCATAAGAGCGACCCATCAAAAACAAAAGTTTTTTCTAGTGAAGTTATATAGGGTAAACTTTCCTACCCTATATCTCGGCTTAGGGGCCACCTAGCCCCAAACCCTTTTGGTTCTATCCGACCCCCCCCCCCAATCGACCACCCCCCCCCCCCACAAGTTTCGCGGGGAGCATTTTTGTCACCCCCCCCGGACCAAAAATTTTTTTTTGACCCCTCTCCCTCAAATAGTTTCCTCTTCACCTGAAGAACATTTTACCTCCCCACACTTTTTTTGTATCTCCCCCCGTTCGGCTACTAGAGTCATTTCTTTCCTGTTTTTTCTGCTCTCTTCCTAATTCTTGATTCCTTGGGGTCGGAATGCCGAGAAAGCGGGTACGGAGTGGGAGCAGCGACGACTCCGTGGAGGAAGGAGCGCGGGCGCCCCACCCGGACATGTTGGACCTCAGGAATGAGGTCAACAAGTTGCTGGCCCTGGTTAGGGACAACCCTAATACGAAAAGGGAGATTAAGGAGGTGGCGTGGATCCTGGACAAGCAGGTGGATGCGGTCATGGACAGGGTCGACGGCCTGCTTGCCCCGGACACCCGGGAGTTTGGTGTCCAAACGGAGGTGGAACCAGCGGCGATGGAGGTAGCAGAGGCCAACTCCGAGGAGGTGCGTAAGCAGCTAGAGGACGGAGTTACGCAGGAGCAGTTGCCGGGCCTTATCTCCCGGAAATGGCCGGCGAACTGCTTCCAGTTCACAGAGGTGAAGGACGGCGAGCCAGATGAGGATACTGGTCGCAGGATGGCGGTCATCTTGGACCTAAAGGGGAACAAGAGGGGCGACTTCGCGCGCAAGGTGTGCGATAGGGCGCCCAGGATCTGCAGGATGCTTAATGAGGGGAAGGTGGCATCAGGGAGTGTGCTCCGTGACTCTGTCGGGGCGGACGTGTTGCTTGGGGAGGCTGAAGCCCTGAGTGAGACGTTCGTTCTGGCGGTGGACTCGGAGTCCCCGAAAGAAGAGCTGGCCCGGCAGATCGTGGAGGGCCTTCAGAAGATCGAAGGTGTCGCAGGCGCGGTGATCCCCGTATGGGCATTGGCGGGGAGCACCATGAACATCGCACGGCGCCTGCAGGAGTACCTGGCCAGGAGAGACGGTTCCCGGAGGGCCATCTTTGCGACCAGGGAAGAGGGTCACAGAAGGCGGCAGGAGGCCAAGCCGACGACGCCGACCAAGACGGTCGTTGTAAGGAAGGAGGGTCTGACTTTCGCCCAGCTGCTCCGCGAGGTAAAGGCGGGGACTGGCGACGAGCTTGCGGGGGCAGTGGTCTCCGCAAGGAAAGGACGCGGGGAGGGCCTGAGTTTTTTTTTAATTTTTGAGTAATGAAATTTTTTATCTCATTTTCTTTTCTTTGGGAAATATTTGAAAACTCAGTCAATCAGTTAACAAATACTCCCAGACAATTCAAAAGTTGAAATATAGAATTCATTTGAAAATCAATAAAAATTCTATGAAATTGCTGTAAAACATGATGGATAAATTATATAACAGAGTCAATAAGTGTCTACAGAAAAATGACAGTCATTTGGAAGGATATTATTTTTTTTTTTAAATTGGATTTTTATAAAATTTAAAAGCTTTTTTGTAGCAGATCTTAAAATAATTTTTTTGTCTTCAGTCATTTGACTGGTTTGAGGCAACTCTCCAAGATTCCCTATCTAGTGCTAGTCATTTCATTTCGGTATTCCCCCTACATCCTTCATCTCTAAATATTTGTTTTACATAATCCAAACATTGGCTGCCTGTGCAATTTTTTTCCTTCTACCTGACCCTCTAGTATTAAAGTGATTATTCCAGGATGCCTTAATATGGCCTATAAGTCTGTCTCTTCTTTTAACTATATTTTTCCAAAAGCTTCTTTCTTCATCGATTTGCCGCAACACCTCTTCATTTGTTACTTTATCCACCCATCTGATTTTTAACATTCTCCTATAGCACCATATTTCAAAAGCTTCTATTCTTTTCTTCTCAGGTACTTCGATCATCCAAGTTTCACTTCCATATAAAGCAATGGTCTTAGATCTTAAAATACAACTATTTTTGATACAAATAAATCAATTTATAATTGTACGTAAGACATTTTGTGGCCTTTTAGTTACAAGTAAACAAACATATATACATATTTATATAGCCTATGACATTTCCAGTATTGTAAAGATTCCAACTCTGGGTCATACATCTAAATCGGTTTAGCCATTGAACTGCTACAGTGGAACAAACTACATGCATCCTAAATACGAGTACATTACATTCCTTTTAGGGCAGTTATGTTATTAAGGATTTTGCACGATTAAATTATATATAAAATTGTTTGATTTACTGACACTCCATTTTATTAACTTTAGTATAGCTAAAAAAAAGGAATCAATTGTTTTGAAAATTTTATTAAAAAATTAAATTTTTAGTTTAAATAATTTTACAATGTAATTAAATATATTTATTTAATTATTTATTACCCTTTTATATAAAATTTCAAATAATTAATATTTGAAAGTAAAGCATAAAATTTTGGAATTCTTCTCATAGTTTAAATTCATAAAGCTTAATGATCTTTTAAATTAAACCTTGACATAAATAAGACTCAATTTTTAAACTGAACCTTGAGGTAAACATTCTGATTTTTTAAATTGAACTTTGAGATAATACTTCAAATATTTTTAAAATCAAGGTGACATAAGACTTATAAATTTTTAAATTGTATCTTGATATAAAACTTTAAATTGAGAAGGAGGCTTACCACCCCACCTCACAAAATCACACCCCTCCTCTATCATGTGGAGGGGTGGTTGAACAATATCTTGTTCAACCATTGTATCTTGTAACTATTTCTGAATCGACCATATAAATGTATCAAAAATCTTCATTAAATAAAGCTGTATTTATTTCAGGGGGAAAATATACAATGAAAACTACAAAAGAGAACAATTTAATAAAAAAATATTTAAAGCAAATGGGATTCGATATTTCTAATAAAATTAAAACAAATATAAAAGCAAAATTATTAATATTCGTATGTATTTATTTTACAATAAATAATTTAATAAAGATGATTAAATATTGGGATAATTTTTATTTAAGATTTTTGGCGTTAGAAGATTTAAATGTTAACATAGCATTATCAGGTTTATTTTTAGAATACGAGTTAAAATCAGATAATATGATTACACTGCTATCTATTATGGAACAAAACTTTTTTGATAATTTTACTGACAATAATTTGACAGGCAAATTAGCTCAAATTAAAAAAAATATCATTGAAAAATGTATATTAAATGAAAAACAATGGTCAAAAAATGTTTCAATTGCATTAAAAATTTTTATTATAAATATAATTATTATAAAGTTAATATTTCGTTACATATTACTGATATACAAGAGCAATTATTATAATGATAACACTACAAATGATTTACCACTTTTAACAGAATATATTTATCCATTTAATTATACATCAATAGAAATGTATTTAATTATACTGACGATACAATTCATATTTATTCTATCAATACATCCTTTAGGATTTTGTGTTTATACATCGGGTGTTATAAGTATGAATAAAATCAGTACTGAAATGAAATTACTGATAGTGTCATTTGAAGAACTAGATAATAAATTTAAATCTACAAATTTTCTGGATAATAATAAAAATAATGAATTGAAAAAATATATTAAAAAGCTGATTTGTCATCACCAATATATTATAAGTACCTTATAATATATCAACATTTAGCGTACCGCTAAATGTTGATTGGTATTTTTTTTATACAACACATAAGTGCTGTTATAAAGATATCATTAAGAAACAAATATGTAAATTTATATTTTTTTTAATATAAAAATAATAACTTATTATTTATTTAGATTATTTTTTTTTTTTGTCTTTTTATGCTCTTAATAAATGTTCTAAATATCTTTCATTGAAATAATCTATTATATAAATAAACTAGCATCCCTGTTGCGGATTTGCCCATGCTATATGGTAACTTGCATTTCTCATCACAATCACGGTATATTTACCCGGTCAGGGCTCTGTGCCCTGAACCCCCTGGGCTCATTAAACTCATGCTTGTGAGAATAATAATGATAAATAAAAATTAAGCCTGTTATAAAAAAATATCACTGTATTGTAATTTCTTCAGAGCAGCAGTTTGATCTGTACAGGATCCACCAATTTTTTTTTTTTTTTGATTTTCCATCATGGCTTCGCTCGCAAAATATACAATCAGAATTACAAACATAAATTACCATCATCACAATGTTAAATCTCATAAAGATTGATTCAATAGCGATAGCATAAATATTAAAATTTAGAAAATCTGAAAATAATTTTTTTAGATATTTATCTGAAGGGTATTTGCAAGCCCAAATTGAGTTAATGGGAAAATTTGCCATCATTCTTACAATTTTTTTTACCTTTCTTCACCACTTTCAAGGTTAAATTAAAAAAATCTAGAATTACTTTTTTCCATATTCATGTGAAAATTATTCACACCTAAAATCAAGTTGATATTTTCATTTTTTGCAGAGAAATTCAAAAGTATGATCCCCATATATGAAATATTTGAGTCAAACTTGAAGAAAATCAGTTTCCCAGTGCTGAGATGTAAGGCCAAAGGAGTGCAACACACTATGTATACATGGTTTTTGTCCAGTTGAACTAGTTCGACCCTAAAATGTAAATACTTGCAAAAAACCTGGTACCCCATTTCTAACATGATCGTCATACTTTCCCCTTAAATATAGCTATTCTAGTTATATTCACCAGGAAAGTAAAACACACACACATCCAGTGATAATAAAGTATGGAAATTGTTAAACAATTTTTCAATTATTAAATATAGCAGCAAAATGAAATACAACTAATACTCCCACCTTGAAGCAATCTATTTTTTTGTGACACTAGCGCACTGCAAACCCACAATCAGGGAGCAACTCGAAAAAAAATTTAAATGGAAAGAATAGGATTATGACACTCATTCAAATTTTTGACATAAAATATTGAACTATGACAATACTAACAAAAAAAATATTATTCATTTAATGTTTTTTTGCAGCTAATTACAAAATTTAAAAAAATAATAATAATAAAAAGAAACTTACCAAATGCTCCTACATCAGAACTGTCTATTTTGTGTATGAAAATACCAAACCCCAAATCCCTCGGCTGGCCCCCATGAAGTGGAAAGGAATTCAAAAAAATGAAATAAGAAAGGGTAGAATTATTATATGTATATCATTTACAAGGATATTGAGAATCAAAATTTGTTGTAAAAACATCAGATTACATCAACCCTAACTAAAATATGTAATGCTATATATGCTTCTTTTTATAGCTTGTTTAAAAATTGGTAATCTATAGTTCCTCTTAAATAGCTACTCAAAACTGAAAAATTAAAAAAAAATAAAAATCAAGAAATGCCTCAAAACAATTTTATTTTTTCAGTATTAGACCACTATTTGGGAGTGTAATCTATGCCTTTTTTGTGAAAAATATTAAATGGCCACCATTTTTGTTAGGATTTTGTCACCTGAAACATTTTACTACAAAAGTTTTAGTTTTAAAATGTCTTACAACCCTTCAAAAACTTTTGAATTGCCCATCCCATGGGGGGCAGCTAAAGGGATTTGTGAAGTGGTATATTCAATATGAAAAACACTAATTTTAGGTAAGACCACTTGCTAAATTTCATTATACTACAGTTATAACGAGCAAAAATTTATTTCAGAGTTCCCATACTTTAGTAACACACTGTCTGTACAAAATACATCAGACATTGTTCTATCATCATTTGGAAAGTTCTTGGACTGACACAGAGATGGTGCAAATATGACAAGTAGTTAGATCTTTATCAAATATGATCCTTTAGATAGCATGCTGTGAAGTTTCAGACAAATGCGTTTAATTGCTTAATTGTATATAAAAAATGGATAAAACTGAAGTTCGAGACGTGATAAAGTATTTTGTTTTAAAAGGTTTAACTTCGACAGACATACAAAAAGCATTGATACCACCTAAAGCATTGATATCCTTCCCTAAAGGGAAGGATTCTTCCCTTTAGTTTTCAGTGGAAAAAAGCAGGTTACTGATTTTAAACGTGGTTGTACATCCATTCAAGGTGATGAACATTCACATCACCCAAAATCCACTACAATTGACAAAATCGACACATAAATTCAGTATGGTGTATTAAATGGTCAATGACTGAAGGTAAACAAGCTTGAGTTATTGCCATGTCCAGTATATTTTACACAATGTTTTGGGTATGAAAAAGCTTTCTGTTTGATGTGGACCATTTGTTAACAGTCGATCAAAAAACGCATTTGACTGAACATTTATTAAGAGTGTTTAGATTTATTTAAACGCAATTCTGCTGAGTTTCTTTGATGTTTTCTAACAATAGATGAAACATAGATACAAACAACAGAGGCCAAACACTGGATGGTGGCAAATGAAAGTGTTACTAAGAAAGAGAAAGTTAGTCTGCAAAAAAGTCACGCCTATGGTATTTTGTTTGGGAGAATCACGGTGCAATGCTCTTAAAAAAAGGCAGGAGATGTTCATACCTGAAAAAGATAATACCATCACCAGGGTTTATTATGCTTCATTATTAGACCATTTGAATGGTGCTATTCTGGCTAAACATCTACATATGGCCACAGAAAGAAATTACTTTTTCACTAAGATAATGTGTCTGTACACATGTCTTGGGTTGTTACTGCAATTCTCCATTACCTGTGCTTCAAAGTGCTTCCATATGCACTATGTTTACTGAATTAGGATTTTCCCAGTGATTACTTCTTCCTAAACCTGAAGAAATGGCTCATTGGATGAAGACTTCTTCATATGATAAGATCAAAGCTTAAATAACTGTTCATTTTTTTAAGATTTGGACAAATTCACATTATAGTGAGGATATTAAAAAGTTGGAAAGTTTTGGTCTAAATGTATCAAATTGTAAGGTGACTACATTGACATTTTATTTTTAATTTTGAAAAATCTTGTTTATCTGTCAGGCCGAGAACTATTTCATATGCATACCATATAAAAATAGTAAAAATAAATGAATAATTGCATCCTTTACTTTGATGAGTAATACTGATATTTATTTTTCATTTTTCAGAAAAGTAAATGAGCTCAACAACTCGTTAGCAATTACAGCAAGCATTGTAAATGAAGTAATATGTTTAATAACATGTATAAATTTATATTATTTTATTGAAGTAAGTAAAATTTATGATAATTAAGTAAAATATATATTTTGCTATAAGTATGAGGTTGATATAAGGAAGGTGTAATGTTACGTCTGAAAGAAATATTGGATGGCCAAAAAGGAGTACCATAGGTGGAAGAAATAAATTCTGTCAGGTTTGCTGACAATCTGCTTATTGTAGCTAAAGATCCAGACATTACAAAGAATGTTAAAAATATTGGAACAGGAATGAAGGAATATTAGATGAAAATAAATGTGAGGAAAACAAGTTATGAAGGTAAATAAGAGGGAAAATATGGATGGTGTAACAGTAGAAGGAAAAATTGAACAAGTAAAAAAAAACAGATATCTTGGGACAGTACTAACTGAAGACTAATAATAGTAAATTCCTCAGAACTAACTGAGGAATAATAAATACAGTTCTTGTAGGTGGAAAAAGAAGAGGAAGGAAGCGGCTGAAGTTAATGACATAAAAGGTAGTGAAGATGAGATGAAAAGAAAAGCATAAGACAGAAACAGATTGAGTCAATAGTAGTGCCAGGGACTTGCCAACAGGCAGAACACCACATTATGATGAATGTTATCTCTTGGATTCAAAATAGTTGTATTTAATATTTATAAGAGAATTAAGGAATGTTTGACCAATAGTAATAAGTAATAAACAAAAATGCTCATGGTTTTTGAGAAATTAAATGAGAGAAATAAAGTTTTCCAGGTTATTACTGAATGGAATTACCCTAAACAAATATAATAAGGTATTAGATAAGACACATAACATCTAATAAAAAGTTACCGAGATGAACATAAAAAGGTTTATTTGTAAGTAAGTTATAAGTAAGTAAAGTATACTTGTAAGCTACAAAAAAATTGTAGCTTACAAGTATATTAAATATTTTAAAGCAGATTCTTTAATCTACATAGTCTCTATGGTAACTATCATTCCTGAAAATCTTGTTTTTAAAATTACTTGTAAATGCTCTGTCATATTTTATTTTTACTCTTCTACATCTAATTACTGTATCTTGAACATTATTTTTATCTTGTGTTGCAAGTAAAAATAGTAGAGGGTTAAATCTGATAAATGCAGAGATAGTTGGATTTTAGAAGTAGTAAAGAATTTTTGTTTAACTCAAGCTAAGTATGCTGAGCTTTGCGATGCAATTTCCAGCTATGCGACTCTGTTTCTGTGCACAGTGCGATTTTTTTTTAAAACAGTTGATCCTATTTGGTTGACCTCATCATCAAATGCCATCATAATCAATAAATACAGTAATCATTAGCTTCATTGGACTATGAACTTGCCAAGCTTTCTAAGGTCATGAAAATCAACTGTATTCTTTGATGAAATTTTATTACTATGTTCTATAGTCATAGACCAAATTTTTGTGATTGTTTAATTATTGCGGTTTATTGAAAGCTATTTTCATATTGAAAAATTATAATATCATATTAAAATTTCAAATTGACACGTTTCTCACTTTGAAACAGCATTACATACATCCAAAAACTCTGCCAACAAGGTCATAATAACTTCTCACTGCTTTTTCTAAGGGGTAGAACACAGTCTTGTTATTTTAATAGGTACACTTCTTATACAAGTATAAACATATAATGATTTACTTCATGTAAAGATATAATAAAACTCTAGCTGACGCCAGGGCGAAAACAGTTGCATGAGTCACTGAAGATAGCTTATGAGCATTTGAAAGCATTATGACATGAATTTTCAAAATATTATATTTATTAAATTGGTATATGATTTGTTGTTTAAAATGTTAATAACTGTTAATGTTAATAAATAGTTTGTATCATCAGCTAACATAAACAAAAACATTATCTTTAAAAATATTCTTTCCTTCTTCATCTAAACATCTCTGAACGTATCTTTAAAATTATTATCTTTAAAAATATTCTATTACATATTTGGGACTTAATTTGAACCTTCCTAGAAAATTTTAATCTTAAAACTGGAAAATACTGTGAAGAGTTTTTGTATATTTGTTTATGCATAAATATTATATGAAATGTATTAAATGAATTTATTTTATGTACAGGTTACTGATGGTGTATTAAAATTAAAATCAATATCTACGATATTTGTGGTATTATTTTTATTATTCTTATATACAAGTAAAGGACAAGATATAATAAATGAGGTAAAGTTAATAAATAACAAAAATTCAAGTGACAAAATATTTAATGTAAACTTTCTGATTTTGAAGTAGTTTTTTACTTTCCTGCCTTTGCAGTGTTTTATTATATAGATATACAGTATACCGTGTAATGAAATGTATTCTAATTGTGTCAAATTTTGCATTTTTTGGGATTATGTTTTATAGATCTTCACATTTCATGATCCTTGATAACCAAAAAGTAATAATTTTAGCAGTGAATATTCCGGAAGGATATATGTATGTTAGCTTTGATTTTTCTTGATACTTCCAGACTGAATGGATGAAATCAGATTATTTCTATAAATGGTGTATTGATACAATTTGGTCACATTGGTAAGGGAAGCAGAGAGAAACAAATTTGATGGTTCCCATATTTCAAAATTTTACTCAAAGGTGGTAAAATTTTCCACAATTTAATTCTCCTTTGGTCTTCAAATGTTCAAAAAGGGGTGAGGCAATAAATCTTTTTTTCTTTTTTGTTGTTTCTGGATTTAGTCACATTTTTCTACTAATTTCACTTAGGAGTTGGGGCATAATTTGCCTAATTTTTTCTTTTTTTTATTAATTAATGTTTTTCTTGATATCTTTTGGTCGGATTAACTAATTTTTATGAAATACTATATTATATGATGACTTCTGAATATGGGTCATTGATACTTTTAATTTTGGTTACAATCAGTCTAGGAGGTGGAGAGATATGGTCACAATGAGCGCTGTATCTTATACTTATATTCAAAGAGTAGAATCATTTATTTTACGTAATGCTTTACTTGCATACATACATAGTTGAATATTATAAGAATAAAAATTGTTTTTTTCTGCCCAATAGTAATACTAGATATCATACACATTGAATTACCAAACAGAGCTATCAGCTAACTCTAATGAAGATTAGGTTAATGAATAGATAATGTGAATAGACTGTTTGCCGTTGCTGATAACAGATCATTTGCCCAGCAAACTGTTATTTTATCAATATTGAATACCTTGTAATCTACTGCTAAGATTGAAAAGTTTCAAAACCCAAATAAATCTTATTCATGAATAAAACGGTCATTAAACCATCAAATTTTGTGATAAGCTGAAACATCCTGCAGCACCATCCAATGCATTGAGAAAAACATTAAAATGAAACGATTGTTTTAAACAAAAAAACAATTTAGCAATGTAATGGAAAAATGAGTCGTGACAGTTAACAGTTTAATAATTCAACCTGTTTTTTTTTTTTTGACAATTTGTATAAACAGTTGTCTTTTTTTCAACAATCAGTTTATTTTTGTTTTGCAAAAACAACTGAAACACCTCCCTCTAATTTACATACATCATAACATAAAAATTATTGGGACAGATAAAATAAAGCAACAAATTGATATAGCTTTTTCTGCAGCAAATTAAGTGAATTATACAATATTGTTTCAACTTACCTGAGGAGGAATTTAAAATTAGTATTATAAGCTGACATTCATGATAGTATGATAGCCGCAGTCTGTCTTTCATCTGATAGGTCCTGAGTTCAAATCCCAGTCATATATTGAATTCTGTTTATTTACAGAATTCAATATTCTGTAAATAATGAACTATCAATCTCTGAGATGAGTCGGTAGCGTTTTGAACTTGAAGGTCCTGTGTTCAGATCTCAACCAACTTTGGCATTTTTCACTTTACAAAAGTTTCAAGGCCAACCCTCAAGCTTAATAATGAATTTAATCTTCATTCAGGAAAAAATTAATTATACTATTTTTTCAGTTACATCTGAAATATCTTTTTATAGATTCACAAGTATATTCTTTCATACTATATGGTGAATATAGCAATTCTGATTATATATGGAGAATAATTTTTAAGACTGTTAAAAAGGCCAGATAGATCGGTGTTATTACCTGGTACCTTGTCTTTTAATTATTATATACGTCTTTCATTTGATTTCATCAGAAGAAGAGTATTTAATAATTTATCAAAACAATTTAGAAGTGTGATGAGCAGAATTTCAAAACTGAATAAGCAAATTAAATAAAGGATTTCTGTAACACCAAAGAGTTTTTTAACAAATAAATAAATAATTTTTTAAATTTATCTTAAATAGAAGTAATTTTTCTTAAATGCTCTCTTATAAAATGCTATTCTATATGGTGCAAATAGATTTAAAGAAAGAAAAGAAATATGTGTTATGTTAAATTATTAGTTAATTTTTTTTAAATTGTATTTTTGAAAATTACCTTCGTACTTGTTTGAAATAAATAGATGAACTTGACTGGAGAAGTATGTTCTCTTTTCATTATCGTCAGCATGTTTCAGTAGAGCTAATATATATTGTAAGATAATTTTTATGGTATGTTATTTTCTTATTTGCTTCAAAATAATTTTTTCTGTAGAACTTACTGCTTATAACATAATATTTCAAAATAAAAACAAATAGATTAATTTTGTTCAGATATCCCTAAAACAGAAATGAGTATTTATCGTAGAAATTATATAATTTTGATACACTGGATTATAAAGCATATATCTTAAGCTAAAGCAAATATATTTTTGAGCTTATTTTATTAAAAATGTAACTATATGATATTGAAAGAACACTTTTATAAGTTTGTAATTATTTTAATATAAGTAAAAATTAAAATTTTCTGAATTTCTAAACAAGATTTAATTTTTCAGGGAGAAAATTTACGAATGATGTTATGGAATTATTCATGGATAGTCAAGCCGGTTTGGTTTAAAAAATGTTTACTTATAATGATGATATGTGCTGATAAGCCATTAATTATTAAACCATTTGGTTTGTATAATCTAAATCTTCAAAATTATTCAAAGGTATGAATAAATAAATAACTTTCCCTGTTCTGTCCTTGACAGATTTAAATTTCAAACACATTGGAGTTTAAATATTAATGACTTTACTGTGAAACTTATAATATAATTTGCAAAAAGAAGGAAAAAATGTTCAGTAAAAAAAAAATCTACGTCCAATTTGATACACACGTTGATCAAATTATTTATCTTAAAAATTATGCACTATTAAAAGTATAAATGAGAAGAAAGAATCAAAATCCTTGTTAAAATCTTTTGAATAATGTTTTTATCATCAAAATACTGTATATTATACTGCATTTAGAGAACAATTGTTAGAAAAAAAAAAATCAAAATTGTTAGTAATCGTTTGCTTTAAAGGTCATCTAATTAAATTTCTCACAAAATAAAAATGATTGTTGAGATCTTAATGACTGAAGGAAATATGTTCGTCACCAAGTTGACCACATCCGGGATGATTTTAACAGTAAATTCATACTGTAAGTGCACATTTAATAAACTTTATGAGTTTTGATTGTTTATTTAGATTGTACAGAGTCACCTCCAATTAAGCCCATCAAGGCTTGGAAGGAAGGGGTAGATGGGAACCAGGATCATCACAAAGCAAGCATCTTTCTCTACAGGGGTCAGGATGTCAATATTAGATTGTCTAAAGTTAAAAAATATGCCTTCAAAAATGAGAAGTAACTTTTCTTATTATTCAAAGTCTGCTAAAAGAATGAGAGTATTTCCGTCCTTCAAAAGAGCTGAAGTGTGTGATTCTGAGAGCGTAATACCCAGACTAGCTGTAACTTCATCTAGATATCAGAGCTTCTATGTCATGAATGAGGGAAATGTTAGATGAAAGAGAGCTTTTCAGGATTTAATTGTTATTTATCAGAATTATTTTCACACCCATGAGGATAATAAAAATCAGCGGGGCGGGGGGCTCAGGGCATAGGGCGCATAGCCCTAGACTAGACGGGAAGTATCACGAGTTAGTATATATATATATATATATAAAATGACAAAAAACTAATACCAAAAAATAAACTCTGCAAAAATAATTCCTAGTAACAAGATTTGGGATTTTAAGATTTTTGGTCTAATTGTTAATGGTATTACTTCTTTAGATTCTTTTACTGCGTGTGTTTGTTATTTTAGGTTATTTGGTACAGTGGTTTGTATACTGATGATTTTTTTGAATTTTCGCAAGGTTATTATTATATAAAGATGTTTTTGTTTGTACGGGATAAACACAAATCTACCCGATCTATCACTACTACATTTTTACCCATGTTTCTTGGCTAACTGAGAAGGTGTTTGATTACATTTCATCTCGAAAAACACATATGTAGTAGTTGAGGTTTACCGGTGACCACAAACTTTACTGAATTGAATGAATGAACTGTGAACAGGGTTTGGCTGAATGATTGGAATCAATCGAATGAATAACAATGCATAATTATGGAAATAAATTTACATTAAAGTAATCTATACAATTATGTAAAGAGGAAGAGAAGTTTATTTGTTCGAGATAAACAAAAAAAAAAAAACTATCCTATCTTTCGCAATTAAATTTTTACTCATGTTTCTTCGCATTACTGATAAGGAATTTGGATAGGTTTCATCTTGAAAAATCTCTAATATATAAAATGTAGTAGTGGAGATTTGACAGTTGAAGCACTAATTTTAATGAATTGTGAACTGCGAAGGTCTATCGCTGTATGAGTTGGGTTTGAACTGATTGGTTATGAACATCTAAAAACCAGTTTCTAGATTTTTTGAGTTTCATTTCGAGTTTCAAGGGTTAAAATTGATTTTTGAATTTTTTCTAAACCTTGTTATTTTTTTAATTTCTTAGTAATATATAAAGAAATAAACCTGATTTTTGGTGAGTGTAATCTTCATCTCAATAAACCGATTTCTAGATTTTTTAAATTCGACCTTGAAAGGGAAGAAGAACGGTAAAAAAATGTTTGAACGATGATTGTAAATTTCTCCAATCCCGACTATAGTAAACGAGACATTCAGTAGATTTGGGCTTGCAAATATTATTCAGATAAACTATTTATAAACCATTTTTGAGTCTTTTTAATTCCGATTTTTTTTAAGGGGTGCGAAGAGATTCGGCGCTGTGGCTCAACCAACACAGCCACTGCTACCGTTACTATATGTGTGACTGACTGCACCTGCCTTAGGTTACTTGACTAATAAACAAAATAAAAAGGTTGACTGCTACGGAAACCATATAGCGTGTGCGAAGCTGCGACGGGGAGCTAGTTTACACACACACACACACACAGAGTGTCCATAAAGTCTCTCTGTTATTACAAAAAAACTATTACAGTTACACTGTGCGGCTTATGGCAAAAGAAAGAAAAAAAGGATGGCGCATCCTTCTGGAAAACCACCCTAGGTTGCAAGTCATTTAGGTATAGTCATTTAGGTATAGCAGTGTTGCAGCGTACCCAGGTAAATGTTAGCTGTTATTGATCGCTCGATAAAAAAGAAGGGACTAATGATTCTGTTGTGCATCAGACCGAACTGCACATTCACTTTAGAGAAATCTCTCATTTTTTCCCTGGTAAAGTACGAATTGTATGCTCCCCGTATTCTCACATTATGCCTGTTTCCTTTCGCTGAGGTGTGGAAAGTAGCTTCGTCTGAAAAAGGCGTGCAGGTACTCGTTGTCGTTATCAATCCGTTGCAAAATCTCGGTCGCAAAGGCAGCACGACGAGGGTCGTCATCTGGCTGTAGATGTTGCAATATCTGAACTTTATACGCATGCACCCTTAGTTTCTTAAGTAAAGTTTTATGCTCTGTTGACCGGGGAATCCCTTGTTCACAAGATTTACGACGAGTAGATTAGGAAGGGCTAAATAGAAATACTTGCCCCACAACCTCAACCTTCTCTTCACTAACGCCACCTTGTTCGTAGAAAGTCGATTACAAATCCAGCCTCCTTAAAATTTGCATATCACGCAAAGATACTCTTGCTATCAGGTGCTGGTCATTCGTATTCCCTTAGAAAATTTCGCTGCACAGTAATCGATGATTTCGACTCGTGATACCAAAACACTCATTGCAATTTCTCTTGGACTGACGCCATTTTATACAAAAATTGATCACATTGCCTCCTACTATGCTTCTACTTGCATACTTTTCGACATAAAACGAATGTGAACGAATATAAAAGATCATGAAACGAATATAAACATTGTGATACACACATAAACGTACATGAACCATACCTGAACCGACACGAAACGAACATATAAGTCATGAAAGGATCATAAACTAGCATGATAAAAACATAAACGATCATAAATTTAATAAAACCGAACATGAAACAACGTAAACGACCATTAAACAATCATAAAAACAAATGAAACAATCATAATTCGAACATTAAAGATCACAACAACAGAAACGAAAAAACATCTAAATCATTATAAACAAATATGATTCGAACATAAAACGAAAGTGAAACTAACATAAACCATTGTGATACAAACATAGACGTACATGAACCATACCTGAAACGACTTGAATCGAACATAAAAGTTCATGAAAGGATCATATACTAACTGATAAAAACATAAACGAATATAAATTCAACATAAACGAACATGAAAAAACATAAAAACGTCGTAAACCATTATAAACGAACATGAAACAACGTAAACGACCATTAAACAATCATAAAAAGAAATGAAACAATCATAATTCGAAACTTGCAAAGTAACTGTGGGAAGGGAAACGTTGTATCAGTTCTTAGAAACGGTATATGTGTGTGTGTGTGTGTGTGTTTAGGGAATGCGCGTGACTGATAATTCTAAAAAAAAACAGGATATGATAACAGTATAGAGTTAACTGCGGAACTGATAAATAATGTTATCTCTCGCTTGACTACTGTAGAACGGAAGATCATAACTTTCAGTCGCTCGCTGTTATAGATTTTATTAAATATGTTTTAAGAGGTTTTACTATTTTACCAGGATTCAAACCCGAGACATCCGGATGAAAGGTCGAGAGGCTACTGCTAGCTCCACGGAGGCCTTTAACCTCGCAAGGGGCTCTCAGTCGCTGTTATAACCTCGCACGGAGCTCCCAGAAACTCGCTGTTATAGCCTCACACAAGGGGTTCACACATGCCACACCTCACCCTGCAGCGTCGAATGACCTTGAAATTGTGCTTAACTCCCCATTTTTCCTCTACTCTCGGTGGTTAATGATAACCTTTGAGATCCCTCATGAGATGAGGGAAGAAGTGAAAGTCACTTCTTCCTTCATAGAAGTGAAAGTGAAGTCACTTGCACGGAGTCAAATCCGGCGAGTATGGCGGATGCGAAATAGGCTCAAACTTCAGCTAGCGGAGAGCCTTCAGAGAGTTTGCGCGATACCCATCGTACACAGATTTTACGCTAACCCAATCGCTCGACAATATGGCCTACTCGTTCTTTAGATATGCCTAACTGAATAGCGTTGCGTGGCTGGGTGATTCGCCGGTCACTTTAAAGCAAATCGTCCATCTCCTATCAATGTTTCTCGTCAGTCACAGAAACTGGTCGTTCCCCGAGAGGTTCGTCCCCAATTGTCGCTTTACCAGCTTCACATTCGCGAAATTTCAATACCCACCCATTCACAGTACTTATGTCAACAGTTTCACTACAGTAAACTCAAAACTTTTAAATAATGGAAAATATTCGTAGGATTTCACATTTTCTGCTGTTAAAAATTCGATCACTGCGCACTACTTTAACAGTGTTAACATAGTGGCCGTACTCGACTCCATTTTAACTGATACTGAAAACAAACCGGCAAACGGATTTCAATCCATTATAGCAGGTTTGTAGAGGGGGATTTTAGCTACCATGTGCTGCCACGCCCAAGGCGATAGTACCTTTTGCTCCGTGTAGCACGCTAGTGTGCAAAATTTATCAGCCTAGCCTCGTATTTATACACCTGGTGATATTTAAGTATGCATATAGCTTTATACTGCATATCTGCGAGGTGTTTGGAGGCAAAAAGAAATGAGGTTCTCCATAGTTAAAAATAAATTGAATTATGGTGGGTTTTTAATTTTTGTCCGCCATCTTGGATCCCCCATATTGAATCAGACTTTTTCTTAAGTAGGAATATGGACATATGACACATGATTTAGATTTAAAATTGTACAAGAAAAACAAAGGTGAAACCTCTGTTTCGCTCAGAAAGAGAACATTTGGGTGGGAATCTTTGGTTATTGTATTGTAGGGCCTTTTACTTTAGATGACAATCTTACAGGGGATGCATACTGCAACTTGCTAACTTATAGGAATTTACTAAATATCTGGGAAAACGTTGGAAAAAATAAAATAACATATGGTTTCAGCAAGATGGGACAACATCTCATTATTTTCTAAAGGCATTGAACATTTTAAATGAACAATTTCCAAATCACTGGATAGATCATAGAGGAGCCATAAAATAATCTGCCAAGTCCCTAGACCTGCCTCCTTCGGATTACTTTTTATCGGGGTACCTGAAACATAATGTCTACAAAACAAAACCTGCAGACATTGATGAATTGGAAAGAAGAATAACTGACAGATCTGCTCGTGTGCCACCAAATACGATATAAACGGATATTACTTGAGGTTAGCACACTGCCAGTCTGTAGAGGGGAAGCATTTTGAACGTTTACTGTAAAATGTTATTTCAAAATTTATTTCATTAGTAATTTACGATCGAAAGCATTTATTTCAAATTTTAAAATAAATTTATTAATATTTAAACAAAATAATATCAGCTGATATAGTCGATTAATTAATTTGTTGTAGTGTTGTTAATTATTAGTTATTGTTTATTATTGTTATCAATATTATAATGCACATTTTAAAGTTCGTTATTGTATGTACTTTGAATGTAAAATGCATTAAAATTGTTCAAGCAGCGCATTTTACTTTGTTTTATTGTTAACATGATTTTTCTGTCATTGCAACTTTGAATGCTTACAACTCGATAATGAAGGCATGATAGAAAACGGATTTTACCATTGTTTCTTGTAAAGTTTTAAATCGAAATCATGTGTCACATGTCCACTAACTATTTTAAAAAATTCTTTTATTCAATATGGGAGATCAAAGATGGTGGACAAAAATTATAAACCCACCATAATGCGATTTTCTTTTAACTGTGTAGAACCCCATTTCTTTTTGCCTCCAAATATTTCTCAGATATGCAGTATAAAGCTGTTTCCATACTTAAATATCAACTTAATTGGTCAATTGATTTTTAAGATATGAGGCTAAAAGTTCTGTTTAGAAATAATGTTAAAAATGCCATACCCCTAAATCTGATCAACTTTGAAGTCGACTTTCGAAGTTTGAAATTTTAAATAAATTAATAATTAAAAATGAATAGTTCAAGAATTTGAGGAAGTTCATTAATAATCAATAAAATAAATTAGAAAATCTAGAGCAATAAAAGTGTACTTGTTCAGTTTTGGTAATTTGTAGGAAAATTTGACTTTGGGTGTATGCATTCAATAACATGTCGGCAAGCCCAACACTTTGTATGTAAATGGTATTCCTGCCCTCTATAAAAAAAAGAAAAGATTTTCAAGGTGCTATAGATTACTAGTAGTTTACCTAAGGAAAAAGACTCCTACCGCACTGCTGTGTGAAGCTAACCTAGAGATATATATGGTTGACCACCATATGTTTAACAGGTACTTGCTGGCATTCACTGACATAGGCGTGGCAGCAAATTGCTGTCTAGATGAAGTAAATTTTAATTTATGCATGTCGTATATTTTTAGCAGTTGACAGGGTGCGCCTACACATTTTAGTAAATATATGACAAGTGAGCGGTTGGGACACATAAGCCGGTGGTGGTGTATGGCACCGCACTTAGTCTGCTCATGTTGTTAGGTAAGCTCTAGGAGCTATTTAGGACACTGGTCGCTAAACTGTTTCGAGGCTCAGTAACCATTTGCGGCACAGACATTCAGTCTTATGCTTTAGGGTGACCGAATGGGGTGGTGGCAGGAGAAATGCCAAGCAAACCGATATAAAGGTGCTACAGATCCATCAGGTTGTATGAAATGTAAAATATACTGTCATTTATGAGGTATGCTTGATTCTGAATCCAGTATATAAAAGTATTTTGGCGTCTTTATAAAAACTAAGTTTTTATTATGTACTTGCTTGTCAGAGCTTGCTTTGCTTGTCCTTCACGTCTATCTAGCCAGGGGGTGTTTATTCCCCGACCCTTTGTGATTGTTATGATCAAGGTTGTAAGAATAATGCTGATAAATAACAATTTATGAAAACTATCAGTGTATCGTAATTGCTTCTGCCCTTTGGTCACACAGGACTTGAAACTGAGTGATCTGAAGCACATCGGTTTAACAATTGTTAGTCCCGATCTTAAAAAAGCAGTTAGTCGGTTACCAGTCCTTTGTGAGTAAAAAAGTATTTTGCACAGTTCTTAGTTTTACCTAACAAAGGCACCATGATGAGGTAACCGTACTTCACTTTTTATTTTTTGTTGTTTTTTTTTACTTTGATTTTTTTTACTAAATTTGATTTGATCTACAGTTTAGCAATATCGCCAAGGTTGTTATTGCAAGTCATTGAAAGACCACCATCTGAAAAATATTTTGTAACAGCAATAGTATGTTCTTTCCGAGTATAAAAACCAGGTTTTTCAAAATTTCAGCTCGACTAGTTGTATAGTTTTTGCGAGAAAGAGTAATAGACTGACAGACAACACTAGATTTTTATATATATCAGGTAATATATGTAGGTATGAACTGAGCTGCTTTTTTTGTTAAGTATATATAATTTATTTGCATTGTTGCTAACGTAACTTAAATTGAATATAACTAATAATTAATTCTATTATTATTACAGGTAATTAACTCTGCATTCTCATTTTATAATTTAATTAAATCGGTTAAAAAATACTGATGTAAAAAATATCTTAAAGATTTATCTCATCACATGTTTGTCGCTCGTTAATTATTTACATAATTCTTAAACGTTGCTGTTAAAAAAATTTTTAATGCCTTTTTTTCAATGAAAGTTTAAAATATGTAGGTTGAGATTTACAATATCTGAAATAGATACGAGCACATCTTTAAAATATGTTGGAAATCCACTAAAATTGATATTATCTTCACACATCTAATCTCACTCACTCAAAAAAAAAAAGTTAAGATTTTTCACATGTATGCGGTTCAGTATAATAAAATATCTGAGGTAGATATACCTGTTAATCAGAGTTATAGAAAATAGTTCTATGTAAAACACAAAACGCATTTATGCACAAATATGCTGATAAAAAATATATTTTTTAGCATATGTTAACTATACTATTTGTAAAAAATTTCAGATATTTTTTAACAAATATAAGATATTGGTTACTGCTATCTAAACTACAAGCAATATACTTACAATAAATAACTTTTTTATTCTACTCAATACATAACAATACAGAATGTTCGGGAAGTCACTGTACCCCTTAAAGTTGCAACTAAAAATTCGTAATGAGTTATAAATGAAAAATGCGATATAATAATAAACATTGTATATACTCGCTTGATACATAATATTAATTTTAACGGTTCGGTGGGTCTGTGTGTCCGCCCTGATGTTGCACGCACAATTCTATACGCTTCACGCCACCATCTGTGACATGCAACGGAGCATTTTTGGTGTTACGTTACAGAAGGCGTCCCTCACAGCGCGTCATGCAATTGACGTCATATCTGCAGTGACGTGCAGATATGTGTGCCTTGAGAATTCCTCACAGCGCCGGCTTTAACAATTTCAGTACACAATATTGAATAACTTTGCAATTACCTCAGACTTAATGTCGTAATTTATTCGATACTAGCTGACCCGGCAATGCTTCGTCATCGCCAGATTTGAGTATATATATAAATTAAATAAACACAAATCAGTTTGATATTAACCTTTCCCTTTTTGCCATCTTCCCTTTTTTACTTTTCCCTTCTTCTTTTTTTCACATCTTCCCTTTTTCCCTTCTTCTCTTCTTCCCGTGTCCTCTTTTTCCCTATTTCCATTTTTTGCAAAAATATTTCTTTTCACGTAACAAATATATATTCTGAATATGAGCCAAATCGGACCATAAATACAGTTTTTCGAAATATTTCGATCCCAGCGCCACCTAGCGGTTCAAACTAATTCAGAAACCTTCGCGCACAACAACTCACCAAAGTTTCATCGTAATCGGATGAATGGTATAGGAACGCATAAGGGACAAATAAACAAACATTCAAAGATTTAATAAACTTGTAGTATACTCATTAAGAGCAATACCATTAAAATACAAATCAAATACAAATTACAATTATAAGTTACTAAAGTATCGCACTCATCCAGGTCTGCTAATAAACTGACAAATGCAAAAACCTTTTGGGGAGCGACCCCCAAGACATTGCGCACCTGGGCGACCGCCCCTCTCGCACTACCATAAAGCCGATACCTATTCCCGATAATGAATCGTGTGATGGTGGTGAGATCAGGAGTTCGTGGTGGCCATGATAATGAAGCTGGTGACGCTGGAGTCCCGCTGCCAATCCAATATCCTGGAAATTTTTCATTCAGAAACGCGCGGACTGATAGAGCAGAAAGTGCAGATGCTCCGCTATGCTGTAACCGTACTCATTCCATGAGATGCTTCTCTTGAAGCCGTGGTATTAACCGTGCCTCTAACATCTCTAAATAAATTTGTGCATTCACTGGTCCGTCAAAAAAATAAGAACCACACAAATGATGAGCTGTCATTCCAGACTATATCATGACGTGCAGTGGATCTCTTTTCGACTCTGCCGCGTAATAAGAATTTCCTTTCGTACAAAATAACACATTTCTGGCGCGCGAACTGCGATAGATTAAACATTTGTCAGTAAAAAGCACCTTTCTACGGTGCACTGCAGCGGGGAATTTTTCTAATAAAGCCCGGCAGAATGCAGCGCGACGTTCCACGTCTGCATTTGACAGTTCACTGATGAACATCGGACGAAATGGCTTATCTTTCAAGTACTTTTTCATATGGTCTTGCGTTGTCGTCCGCGGTATACGAAGTTCAGCTGACCGTTTAGGAGGATGGTTCATGGAAACTGCAACAGCAGCACATGTTTCAAACCGCGTTAACTTTCGTCCACTCAGCGGCCTATCTTTAACACTTCTTAATTCAAACGCACGTTTTCCCGAGCCGACATTGTTGCTTTTCGTGGTAGGGGCTTATTAAGACGTAGCCGAAACGAATCGCTAATTAGCTTCATTGTTTGATTCGTATGTTGTCGTTCATGAGTGTTCACAGTTGGAAATGTTAAAAGTATATATTAATAATTTAAAATACATGAAATAATATTAGTAAGATATTTAACAAATAACAAAACCACAAATCAGATGGCGTTAATGGAAATTATTGGAGCACATTTTTATATACACTTCGACCTTTAAAGATGCAGAAAATAAAAAGTTTCTTAAATAAAAATTTTAAATAACATTATTTAAAAACTTTTCTTCAGAGTAATATTGTTTCTGTGAAAGAAAATATTTTAAGAATACCTTAAATAAATTTCTTGGAAATTTTTTAATGTTTCATAATTAAATGATTTAATGGTTCATAATTTATTCAAATAACAACAGGATGGAATTGTTGAATTTACGCAAAAATACTCTTCTCTTGTATTATTCTTATTTTTAAAAGTACAAATTGTGTAAATAAATGTTGTAAATTTAAAACTTATATTTATTTATATTTCCTAATTTTTCATTAATATCAGTATAGTTAAAAACCCCTTTTCAAAGCTAATGGCTTTGTTATTTCTTGGTTCATTTTTATTTATTGTGTTCTGCCATTAGGGCAGGTCTTGTCTTAGTCATTCTCCATTTCACTTTATCTAGTACCAGTCGTTTTGTCTTTTCATATTTTCTCTTTTCCATAATCCCATTCAACATTTAAAACCGTTTTCTTCCTCTTCCCTTCCTTTTTGCCATGTGCCAATCCCTCTATTGCATTAACCATTAAACATTTTATTATCATAAAATGTCGCACTCTCTGATACCACCGCCATATAATCAATGAATCATGTACATTCCACTTTCCTTCCTCCAACTGTCACTCCTCATTTGCCATTAAACAACCTTTAATTATCTCTGCTAAATATATATTGAAGAGTAACTGACATGTAGCTTAATAATTCCATTGCTTGCCTAACTCCACTTTCAGTGACAGAAAGTATGTAAACTTAAACCACTTAAAATCCTTAACCTTAGACCACTTAAAACTTTTATGCTGTGATTATAATAGAGCTCTTTTAGCAGATCTCTCTCTCTCTCGCTCTCCACTCACCCCTCTTCATTTTCAAAATTAAAATTAATTTATCCCATCTTGCTTCTGCCCATCGCTTCTCGGCCTCTGACCCCGTGCTGTAAAACTTGTGCTTAGCAACCGGTTGCAACTTGATTCTGCAAGTACAGCGTTCTACGTTCTCGTCGTCGGGGTTGACAACGATCAGCAGCGGTTAGTCAACCTGCGTTGCTGTGAGGAGTTTAACCGAGCGGCGGCGTAGTGTGTTGCAGGAGTGCTGCTGTCGGCTAAATAAGGACGTTTCCTTTGTTTACAACGTGTCCCCATTTTCGTAGTTGGTGAGGCCAGATAATTTTTCAGATCCTCTGGCAGGTTCGAGAAGCGGTTTTCCGCTCCAACCTAGCCGGTGGTAGGAGTGCTTTATATTTCGACTCCTCGATTGGGCTGCCGAACAGACGGTCCGTCGAGGTATAAGAGGTATAGACACTCACCTAGGACTTGTGACAGGTGATAGGCTTCTAGCAAACTGCGTTTGTAGTGTCTGGCAACGCAGTTGGTGTAGTGACAGATATAGCCATGGAGCAACCCGGGGGAGGTTGCATGGATGACTTGGTCGGTCTGGCCAAGGACCTGGTCTCCGGTGACTCCTTCTTGCCGAGGAGGTCACTCGGCAGGTCGCCGCCGAGGCCCCGGTCCTCCGATAAGGAGGTCACGGAAGCCCCTCGGACAGTGGAGCATCCGAGTGCTGCGGCATTGCAGCAAATCCTGCCTGAAACCGCGGTTCCGAGCTGTCCGGTGAAGGCGAAAGCCGGGCCCGTTCAGCGAGGACCAGGCAAAGAGGGGGGCACCAAGTCAGAAGTGCGGCGCCCAACGAAGTCTGGGAAGGAGGTAAGCGGAGACGCTACATCCGTTCCCGCGCCCAAGGTACCGGAGGTTAAGCCTGTCGAAAGGCGGGAGGCCTCGGGGGCTGGAAGTGTGGGACGGATTGAGGAGATGAGGGCTGAGTGGGCCAAGATCTCCTCTAAGAAGGAATCCAGAGTCGCGGTGGAATTACGCCACCTAGTCGACTCGTATTTGAGTGAATGTATGTTGATGGTAACCGGGCTGGCTTTGAAGTGTGAAGGCCTCCAGGGTGCAAACCTTGCGCTGGATTCAGTCGTCAGTCGACTATCCGGCAAGGTGGACCAGGTAGTGGAAGGAGTCCGAAGTTTCAAGCCGGTAACGGGTGAGGCTTTGGGCGAGCTCCACAAATCAATCAAGAGAGTGGAGGAGAAGGTAAAGAAGCCTGTCTCCTTTGCCTCGATAACAGCCGCGCCTGCGCCTAAGCGGGTAGGTCCGCCGCCGCCAGCACAGGCGCCGGCCAAAATTAAGCGGGCCACTGTAAAAGTGGTCCCAATCAAGCCTGGTCAGGGGGCTTCGTCTGCAATGACGGAGCTAACCCTTAAGAAGATCCTGGACCCGAGGAAGGAAAAGTTCCAGATTTCCCGGGTCACGAAAACAAGGGATCATGGTGTCGTACTGGAGGTCGTAAATGAGCGACAGGCAAAACAACTGCTGGAGGCAGAAGTTCTTGTAAAGAACGGGCTGAAGGCTCAGCTGCTAGCCGAGCGTAAGCCGCAGATATTGGTTTACGATATGCCAAGGGCAACGCGGGTAGAGGAGCCTGAAATCCTCACAGCGATTCACGGCCAAAATCCAATGTTGGATATGACCGTCGAGGACTTCCTTAGGGAAACTAAGGTGATCCGACAGCTGGGGAGAAAGGAATCCCTGAAGATTCACTGGGTACTCGAGACCTCGCCAAAGATCCGGCAGGTCTTAGTGGCCAGTGGAAGGTTGTTTTTTGGGTGGACGGCCTGTAGAGTTGTCGACCATATTCAAGTAGCCCGATGCTTTAAGTGTCAGGGATTTGGGCACACCGCTCTCCGTTGCCGTGCGCAAAAGGAGATGTGTGGCCACTGTGCTGCTCCGGGGCACAGGGCAACCAACTGCCCTGCCAAGTCGACGCCACCCAAGTGCGCCGCCTGCTGCCAGGTGAAAGGCAGTAATGCTGGACACAGGGTAGGGGGTCGGCTGTGTAAGGCGTACGACATAGCACGGGCTCGGGCTGTAAACAACACAGCTTATGGCGACGCTTGAACGGTCAGAAGCCCTTGGGGACATCTTCCACTTCGAACGCATACGCCTGGGGCAGATTAATCTGCATCATTCCCGGGCAGCCACGTCCGAGGCCATGAGGCTCCTTGAGGAGTACAACCTTGAGGTCCTCTTGGTCCAGGAGCCGTACGCAGTCGCGGATAGGGTGGTCGGCTTCCACGGGGTGAAAGTTATTCATTCTCGTGGGGGACGGCCGCTCTCTGCGATTGTGGTTGGCTCTGACGATTTGGGTGTGTTCTGGATGCCCCAGTGGTCAGATGAGCAATTCACCGTCGTGCGGATCACGAGGGGTACGCTCGATGTTGTACTCGTGTCGGGATACTTCCAGCTTGGATGGAGTATCGATGACTTGCTGGCGAAGTTGGGCGGGATTCTGGACAGTCTCCCGGGCACCAGAGTGCTGGTTGCCCTGGATGCTAACGCCAAATCTACCGCCTGGGGTTCACCACTCACAGACCCCAGAGGCGCTGGTCTCGAACAGTTCGCAGAAGCCAGGAACCTCTACCTGATTAATGATGCGGAGCAACCACCAACTTTCTCCAGCGAACTGGGAGAGAGTTATATAGACGTCACCTTGGTGACGGGTGGTTTGCTTCGAAGGATAGGTAGTTGGACTGTCTGGCCCGAGGCCAGTGTGAGCGATCATAGGCTTATAACCTATGAAATCGCTTACGGAGGCGGTCCAAGGGCACCAAATCCAGGTCGCTACAACCTAAGGGGCCTGGATCGACACAGGCTTAGGCGGGTGTGCGATGCTGCATTGCAGGGGTTGCGGTGGAGCATGGAGTCGAGGGAGGAGGTGGAATTGATGGCGGAGCTAATCGGCCGGGCCATCAAGACTGGTTGCGACGTGGTCCTACGGCGGCCTAGGCCAATGGACGGACCCGTCACAAGCAGCCAGTCCGCTGATCTTAGCGTGCCTGGAGCCGTCATGACCCCATTTTCCGGGTGGTCGTCTGTGGAAGGCAGACGGAGGCCCGGCAAGAAATGGTGGTCCTCTGACCTTAGTGTGCTGCGCGCAAGAGTGAGGTCCGCTCGGGCAAGATACCAGCGTTGCCCCCTAACGGGGATCACTGTCAACGACGTGCGCGCTGAGCGTCTGCGGGCCTTCCGGCGCGCCCGTAACGAATACGTTCACGCCATCAAGGAAGCCAAACTCAAGTTTTGGAAAGACTCCATGCGGGAATTGCAGCGCGATCCCTGGCAGCTCGCGAAGGCTTGTTACCGACCGAAGCCATTGCACGTGTTGTCCAGTGTCCGGTGCGGGTTAGGTGGTCGTGACCACACATTAACATCTGTGGCGACTTACCGGGCGTTCCTGGATACTCTGTTTCCAGATGCTCCGGAGGGGGAAGCGGAAATCGGCGTTAGGGCGGGTGAAACACCATTCCCTGGCGTTCGGACCGTGGAACCCGAAGATATAGACCGAGTGGTTTCTCGAATGGCACTAGGGAAGGCACCGGGGATTGACCAACTTGACCCGGATATTTTCCATCATTTATTGCCTGTCATAAGAGAGCCACTGGGCAGACTGTTCACGGGATGCCTAAACTGGGGCTGCTTTCCGGCTTGCTGGAAGGTGGCTTTGGTGAGGGTAATCCTGAAACCTGGAAAGGATCCTGGTGAGGTCGGCAGTTATCGACCCATCAGCCTCTTGCCGGTTCTCGGCAAGTTGCTGGAAAGGCTGGTTGTGGAACGGCTCGAGGAAGGCATCAATATGAGCTGTATTCTAAATCGAGGCCAATATGGCTTCATGAAAGGGGTTGGCACCGAGGATTGCATCTTAAATGCTCTTACCGAGGTGGAAAGCGCCGACTGCAAATATGTTTTGGCTATTTTTATTGATATAGAGGCAGCATTTCCTTCTCTGTATTGGAGTTCTGTCCTCTATGCTTTGGAACGCCGCGATGTACCCGAAGCCATACAGGCCGTGGTACGAGACTATTTGTCTAACCGTACGGCCCTGTTTAAAGATGCGCACCTAGTTGTGGAAAAATCCGTCACCAGGGGAAGCCCGCAGGGTTCCGTTCTCGGTCCCCTGCTGTGGAACCTGGTGTTCGATGGATTTCTGGGGTTGACATTCCCAGAAGGAGTCACGCCCCAGGCTTTCGCCGATGACTGTCTCCTTTTAGTTCGTGGAAATTCACGACCACAGCTGGAAAGTAGAGCGCAGGCGGCCTTGTCAACCGCCGAAGGCTGGATGGACATGCAAAATTTAAAGATTTCTGTGCCCAAGACGAAGTTTATGCTTCTAAAGGGCGCAGACAAATTATCATGCAGTCGAAACCCCCACATTAAGTATAAAGGCTGTGTAATCAGCCGAGTAAGGGTTCATAAGTACCTAGGTGTTTTGTTTGATGATAAGTTGCTTTTTAGCAACCACATTAGACAAGTTGCGGCGGACGCCGTCTCTGTGATGCACAAACTTAGAAGGATTGCTCGGAAAGACTACGGGCTTTCTGGTCGCCAAATGTACTTAGTGTACCGAGGTGTCTTCGAGTCTATGATTGCATACGCGGCGCCAGTTTGGGCGCATAGGTTGGATAGAAATAGAGCACTGCTTCTAAATTTAAGGAGTGCCCAGCGCAGAGCCTTAATTGTATGCACTGGTGTTTTTAAAACAACCTCCTACGAGGCTACTACCGTATTGGGAAAGGCTCTCCCAATCGATTTAGTGGTGAAAGTTCGAGCAGCCATGTGGAAGTTGCGAAGAGGTCGGGAAACCGAGGTATTTGGGATGCGGTTTCGGGCCGGGCTAGAACCGGAACGGAACGGTGATCACAATGCACAGGGTCTAAATTTCGAACAGTTGCCCATTTCCCGCCTGCGGAAGAGGCTTTGGGGCCTCGCGATGGAGGCATGGCAGCATGAATGGCACACCACGCCTAAGGGAAGATCTCTGTATAGATTTATACAGGATCTGGGGGGATGGTATGCCTCAGGTTCATTTTTAAGGGCGGCGGGTGCCCAAGTGCTCACCAACCACGTGAATTTGATGCAATATCTGTTCAGGTTTCGCCTAGCGGCTGATGAGTTGTGCGTCTGCGGGGAGGTCCAGTCGAACGAACACCTAATGTTCGACTGCCCTGCTCTTGGGGGGGCCAGAGACCGGGCCACCCTGGAACTTAGAGGTCAGGGGGAAAACTGGCCGCTCATAAACGGCGAGTCAATGTGGCGTGGGCCGCATTGTCGGACCGTGTGGGAGTTCCTCGATGAGGTTGCGATGTTCAACCGTCATCGGTAATTTAATTAATTTTAATGGGGAATTATTGATTCCTGTAGCGTGTCGGTGAAAACCTTCCCGGAAATAATGGCTGCCATCAGCCAATAAAGCTCCAAGCGCTTAAATGGTGGACAGACACTAGCTGGCAAACAGCGACCGAGGCGTGGCGGCTTAAATTGCCGTCTTTTAACTTTGTAACTTTTATTGTTTTAATTGTAACAAGGGGTGCGCCTCCCCGATTTAGTTTTAATGTGACAAGTGAGCGGTAGGGACACATAGGCGGGTGCTGTACGGCGCCCAGCTTAACCGCTCACGCAAGATAGGAGCTCATTAGGAGCAATTAGGATAACGAGGTCGCAAATCTGTTTCGAGGCACAGTAGCCGTTTATTGGCACAGTACATTTGGTCTATGCTCTAGGGCGACCGAATGGGGTGGTGGCGGGAGAAATGCCAGCTAACCAAATGGCTTACCCTGATATAAATTTTTAGTTCAGGAACTAAAAATATTCAGTCTTACTCTGTACAGTCGTAAATTTGTAAACGGTCACAGTCGTCATTTCCTATAATTTTATTTTAAATTAATTTATAAAATTACTATAATGTTTTTGTTAATCCTGCAGTGAATCTTTTCTGGATTTTATTGCACTTAGTTTTTTGTTTTTTTTTTAAATGAAACTATCGTTTTAAGTATTACAATTAGTAAAATTGAAATTAAATAATTAATATAATTAATTAAATCAAAACGAAATAATTATACCGTTTTATACATCAAGATTTAGAAGATCGTTTACATATATTTTGAAGAAAATAAGTGACAGTACAGTTCCCTGTGGTAAATCGTAATATAATTTAACTACATGTTAACGGAATCGGAATTTATTTTTAAGATATGCGACCTTAATATCCTTATACCATAATATCCTAGTTCGGTGATTGCCAAACTGTGTGCCGCGACGCTCCGAGGAGCCACGGCCTCTTAAAAGGGGCGCCGCGAAATATTGTAAAGGCTTCATAATTAATTGAATCGAGACATTTAAAATTATTAATTTAATGTTAATAAGGTAAAAAAATAATGAAAATTCAGAAGTTTTATTTATTTTTATCCCTTACTTACGAGTAGTCGTACTTTTACTTAGGGGTAGGGCATCGTGGAAAAATGTTAATCGAAAAAGGGTGCCGCGACTCCGAAAAGTTTGGGAACCACTGTCCTAGTTTATTCAGTAATTTTGAGTGAAATATAGTATATTTATTAGATCCAGATTATAATCAAAATCATATATAAAAATTATGGAGAATAGAGTACCGGCTTACAGTAGATGTTATCGTTTATCATAAAGAACGGTTTATATCCTGGATTATAATATTTTCCTGTAGCGTGCGTTTCAACCGGTCGACGCAAAATCAAACCGTCTCGGAAGAAGTTCTTCAATATCCAAAGTAATAATTAACGAAATGGGTGTCTGCAACCTGAGCAAAACCTTGAACATTACTCCGAGTAGTTGGTTTTTTTTTATTGTGGTTTCTCTTAGGTTCGATTGTTTTTTCCTCGCTACCCATCACAGTTTTTTTTTTTACTCTTAATCCCTTCTTTCTCATTATCGATTCTACGTTTGTTTTGAACCGATTAGATTCTTTATAATGAAATGAGTACATCGAAATCTGAAAGTCTAACGGATTCTTGAAATCTGTTCGGGAGGTTTTACAAAGATTCCGTTTCTTGTGGAATGGAATGGAATGCAAAGTTGGCAGGAGTTTATTACTCCCTACTCCATCGCAGAACCTGGACAGAGTCCCTTGCTGCTGGATCATTCTAATCGGGCTTGTTTTTTAAAAGGGTTAATTTTAAATAGCGGGTCTAATTTTTTCCAAGTTTTGTTTATTATTATTTAGTGTTTTAAGGACGGATTTAATTGCATTCCAATCCGTTGTTAAACCAGCGTTATCGAACCCATTTCATGGGCCGACCGCGGAAGGCTAGGCTTATAAAGCCTGTCCTTCCGACGTAATTCCCCTTCAGACCGTCCACTGAAGTCCTTTCGGTGCTAACTCTTAATAGGCTAGCAGGAATACGCCATAACGGGGCACTAGCTATAAGGAGGGAGCAATGCGTCCCCTTTTCCGGAGGAGTCGCGATTGCTGGGTTATTTTGTCTTACTGTAAGTTTTTTAAAAAGGAGAGGTTGTGTAGAAGCTCTTCATCCGCTTCTGGTATGGCTGCCCTTCAGGACGCATCTCTGCTGGGCTCTGTTCCGGACTCCAGTCCGTGATGTTGAGACGAGTGGCTGGTCTTCCTTCTTCTTCATCTTCATCTTCTCCCTCTTCCGTTTCTTGTCTGCTTACTCTACAGCAAATTTAAACGCTAAAGTCCCCGTCAAATAAATCCGGATCCCGTAACCACGTTGTTTTTTTTGGAATTTTCATTTCATATCTACGAAACTCTATAATTAAAAAAGATTATCGTTAGGTTTCAGGGGTTTTTCTGAAATAGAATAAGTACTTTTTAAAAATCTAAGAAAAATGTCGGTTAAATCTTTAGAAAACCTAGATTTACGCTCTTTTCCGGATACATGAAATTTTTTACCTCTGTAACTTCAACGAAATAAATATGTTGCTCTTTCCTTGTTTACCTTCGGAACCACCGTAAGGTATTACTTCAGAAGATGATCGAGGATCATATATATGAATGTAAATGAAGTGTAATCTTGTAGTCTCAGGTCGATCGTTCCTGAGATGTGTAGTTAATTGAAACCCAACCGCCGAACAATACGGGTATCCACAATCTAATATTTAAACCGTATAAAAGTAACTGCCTTTACTAACATTTGAACCTCAGAACTCTGTTCTTGGAAATCGAGTGATTTGCGAGGACTAATTCACAAGTAGACTAATCCGGTGGGTAACAAAATAAACATGTTAAATTTTTAAAAAAAAGTATGTTAAGATGTAGATTTTTATCTGTATCCACATGGGATTTTCCGTCATTTTGTTAATTATTTCGGTAATACTGGGATTTTTTAAAACAGAGATATTTTCATCTCGAGTAAATATCAAAATGATTTTTTAAACGGTATTGTTAGTTTTGCAATAAAATTAAAAAAAAAAATTGGTTTGTGTCAAATTAGAACCAAATGATCAAATAATTGAGGAAAAGTATTAAAAAAAAATCTAGTTTAAAATTACACGAAGATAAAAGAATTAGTAGAATTATAGCAGTTTAGGGGTATTAATTCGTTAACTTTCTTTCTTTTTCCTGTTTGCCTCTGGGAATTACCGTTCAGTTATTAATTCAGAGGATGAATGAGAATAATATGTATGAGTGTAAATGAAGTGTAATCTTGTACAGTTTCAGTTCGACCGTATTTTATTTATTTTATAAATATAATTTAACCAAACTTTACCTAAGCTCGCTTTGCTCGTTAACCTTAACTAATTAACACAGTAATTTTTGAGTATATATATAATAAATTCAGTAATTACTGCAAATATTTATTATTTCTTTCTTTCTATTTCCTGTTTAATTTTCTGTAATTTCCGTTCAGGTATTACTTCAGAGGATGAATGAGGATGATATGTATGAGTGTAAATGAAGTGTAGTCTTGTAAATTCTCAGTTCGACCGTTCCCGAGATGTGTGGTTAATTGAAACCCGACCGCCAAAGAACATCGGTATCCACGATCTAGTATTCAAATCCGTGTAAAAATAACTGGCTTCCAAATCAGCTGATTTGGGAAGAGGGGTTCACCACTAGACCGACCCGGTGGGTTCTTCTTTCGTTACCTAGACACAGTGTAGCTGACGAAACGTCGGCTCAAATTCAGATTGCATTAAATTAATTGACGTTGACCAACATCTGTTGTACTGACTACTGATGTAACCGCTTAAGTGAAAATATGCTGTATTACTAAAATAACACATTACCCGTTATACCCATCCCGTTAGATGTTTGTGCGATAAAATAATCGCACTGTACAATGCATATATAATATATAAATAAAAGCATTAGTTTCATTAATACATAAAATTAATGCGTGTTAATTTATCTCTGTCGACTGTAATTTGAAAATTTTTGAATTTATTTCTACTATTTCTGTAATAAAGTCATATTTTATAAATCAAAAACCGTAATATTTTACAGGTAGTTTTAATAATTTATTTCCGTAGTTTCATTAAAATGAAAGATAATACCGTGACGATAAAAAAATATACTTAAAATAAATTTTTATGTTATATACTTTATTGCTGCAATATTTGTAACTAATTTTTTATAGAATTCATAAAATTTAAATAAGGATATTTCGAACAAACATTTAATAAAAAATTTAACATTACTACTTCCTTATACGAAGTAAAGGAAGTATTGTGATCGCGAAAAATATCGGTTTTCAGATTTCGACGATAATATCAGTTTTGACCATCTCTGAAACCATTTTGACTAGTTTCAGCGTGACGTCTGTACGTACATATATGTATCCCGCATAACTAAAAAACGATTAGCCGTAGGATGTTGAAATTTCTGAAGTGAAAACTTCTTTAGGCGCGTTGTGTCAGACTTTTTTGTACATACGATTTACAGGGGAACGTGGAAAAAAAATCGGTGATTCGTAATCAAAATCTGTAACGTAATTAAAGACGCTAAGCGCATATATATGAAAGAGAAAAAGGCATAGAGTGAGAATATATATACGTATATATGAGTGTATAGTACAGAGTGATTTTTTGATCCTGTTACCCGATTTTAAATGTAATTTAAGAAAGGGAAATTTAGGTGGAATAAAAAATGTATTTGTAACTTACAAAAGAGATTTAATAAAAAGCTATTACTTACATAATTGTTAAAGAATATGCTCAAAATGCCCACCGCTTGCGGTTATACACGCACGGACTCTTTTCAGCATATTCGGAAATATTCGTGATTAAGTTTGTAATATTGACTTTAAGTTCATCGATAGTGTGAGGATACCTCCCTCATACCACCCTCGTATAGTCGCAGACAGAGAGATGTTTTTACTAGATGAGTCATCCAAAAAAATTAAATAAAAAAAGAATTACCTCTAATATTCCTCTTAACAAAGGTCGTCTGTCAACGTATGAGCTATACAATTTTATAAATAATCGTTTTATTTTATCATTGGCTATAGAACTACCGTCTTTTTACTAAAGCATTTATTACTATAAAGAATTTATTTATTAAATTTATTTATATTTACATTTTCATTTATTTTTTTTTTTTTTATTAAACACTTCGCTTTTATCGTAATCTGATTTTTTTAAAATCTAGCACAAATTATGCATTACAGTAAATAAAACTGTACCTTCAAAACTAGAGTGAACTAATATACCGGCGGTTCAAAAAGGGGTTGATGAAGCTTTCTATTATTTAATAAAATCTAATGTTCCAGCTTGATAAAACTATATGTGTATATGTCTTTATCAGTAATGCAAGAGTTTGCTAACGCACACGCAAAAAAGACACGGTATTTCCTTTAAATACAAATGACCTGAGCCGTTTCAAGCTTTTAAATATTCGGACTGATTTTATAAAATCAGGATGAAATTATATTTAAAAAACAAAGATTTGTATTTAATCGGTTAAATGCCGAACGATGTATAAGAACAGAGGGACAACACTTTTAACACTTCTTCCGATGTGAATCGGACATGATAAACCTTTCTTTATTAAATATTTTCTAATAAGTAAATAAAGACACAGAATTTTAGTCCACCAGGTATAAGATACCCGTCTCAGAATTGTTTCATACCGACAAGATGTATTTTTTACACGCTTAATAACACATTTCGGCTGCATTTCTATGTCGCTTACACGTACGTACTGCTTGTAATTTCACGTAAAAAAATGTTACATCACGTCGAATATTATATTCACCACTCCTGATACTGAGTATATATATATATGTATATAAAATTTGACTAAAACTTCAACGAATGACCGAAAACCACATTTCTGAAAACAATCTTTAGATTCGACACGAGTGAATTTTAAAATTTTGTACGTTTTCAGTCGCGTACACCTAATGTACAATAATTAACTTAAGATTATCACAGGTAATTGTTTTATTTTTTTAATTATTAAGTCTATTATTGTGAAAAAATTATTATTTATTATAATATAATAAATAATTATTATTATAATACCAGAATTAATAATAAATAAAAATAATTAATATCTAACGGAATTGAACGTAAAGTGGAGAACGTAAAAATAGACATAAAATTACAACATTAATTTTCTGTCGTAACTCGGCTGTTTGTTTACCGATTTTAAAAAATAAAATGTAATTTTTTTCAAAAGAAAAGGCTTAATAATTTAGCAAAATCATAAATTTTGATAAAACTTATATTTACGGAGACATAACGACTTGAAAAATAAACGTGGCCGCCACTTTGTAATTCGCTAAGATATTTAATTCTTGATTTTTTGGTAATTCTATAACTTTATTACCGAGACGCTTACCGAATATTAATACGATTCGTCTATCCGAACTTGAGATATTAATTTATATATAAAAATAACAAAACGGTAGACGGGGGAAGAACGAAGGGGAAAACGCCGTTTTCCTAAGGATATAATTATCGGACTGAACCGTTTTAGATGTATGACCTCGCTTTAGAATCCTTATGTTACCGGAAGTGTCATAAGCTGTATAAATATGTATATATATATTTCAATAAATTAAAAAAAAAATGTAATTTATTTAAAAATTTTACGGTTTATGTGTGTTTATACATATACCCTAAATACATTGCACTCCTTTTTGGTCGATCGTGTAAAAATAAGGGATTCTTTTTATAAAATATTTTAAGTTATATGTATATAATATATGCACGTTAATTGTTATAATTCAAAAGATTGCACTGCGGAACAAAAAGAATTATTTTTTTGTGTCGGGAAGAAAAATATGCGATTCTGGTATCAGATTTTCCCCGTCACGCAAGGTTTCCGACAAAGGCGTTTTTAATTTCAAACGCTTTACTACTTTCTACATTCTTAATTACACAATATTCAAACGTTTGCCTCGCCTAGAAAATAAGAAACGATGATTTTGCGCTTTATTTGGCCTGTGGAGCATTCCTCTTTACGGTCCAACAATAATCGGCCGGCATATTAGGATTCCATTTGCCTTGATACCTCTTTTCCGTACCTGAATTCTCCTGATGAAAGTGTTACCCGTGCTCATCGCTCGCCGCGCCAAGATTTTCCGGGAAGAAAGGTATGTGCGCGTGCAGGAAGCGTAATTTTAAGGACGTATTACAATCCGAGTTTTGAAAAGCAGGAGCCTGAACGAACCGATCGCTAGCAGAGAATCCTGATTCGTTAGTATCGATTTCTAGAATTAAATTTCCAATTTAACTTTCGTTATATCGATTTTCATCTTTAAAAAAAATATATTTTTACACAAGAGGTAATCGATTTCGGACACCTAATAATCCCATTCCAAGACGCCACTCGCCAGGGAGGCCTAGAAACTGCAATTAAGTAATTAACAATTTAGTTAATTACTAGATTCAAATTCTCATATAACCCGTCGAAATAAGATTTAAAAAAAATCAAATAAAAATAGATTAATTTTGTCGCTGCAGAAACGTTGTTAATAAACACTCATTTCTCTAATAGGAATTACAGATGTTACAGGTACAAATTCTTTTTTCATTGAATTTTAAGTTGATTTTACAGAGGGTACCTCCCTTCCGATCCTGTTATTATGCCAGAAACATAACACAAACAAGTTAGTCTCGAGAAGACGCGTGGGGATTTTTCATTTTTTTCACGTCTTTTTCATTTTCTCATTTTCATTCAGATTTCCATGTATAAACCAACACAGGGCCGAGTATCGTAAAAAACTTACACTTACGTGGTGAAATACAATAACACACAAGAAGGAATTAACACGTAGGGAGTTGCCTGTCAAATGAATGTAGATACCAAGTGTGTATTAGCAGGAAGGAGGAGGGGAATCCCTCACAGTAATATTAATTTACGTTTTGTTTTAAGAAACAAAAACAACCGGTAGCACAAAAAATAAATAAATGAAATTATAAATTTGCACTGATTTGTTAATCGCATTTATAACGATAACTTTTAAAATAAATGCTTTTGATTACTATTATTAAAAAAAAAAAACAAAAAAAAAGTAAAAATAAATCTGTTTAACTCGAGATAAAATTTCTTATTCGCTAGATTCAATAAAAGGCGAACAAAAGAAAATTATAATCGTTTATTCAAATAGTTTTACGTATTACTATAAACAATTACTCGTGAAAAATACACGGTCGATGTAAGAATACATTTACGGAAAGAGTAGTATAACGTGAATTACAAGCGCCTTCCTCTTGCCTAAAAAGACATAATATGATAAAAATTGACTCGGTCGCCGTTAACGTTAATACAGTGAAATACTAAAATAAAATAATCCGCCATCGAATAAATAAATACAGTGAAGTATTTTATTTAAACTAATGTTGTAAATTTGTTAACAAAATATTGAATCCGATTTTCGTACGTAAATTTATCATTAATTGAGAGATTTCAACTTTTTTTTGGTCGTTAGGATTATGTTCATATTTTTTTTCAAATTGTACCGTTTATCTTTTATAATAAAAATAATTCATTTACGTTTCTGATAAGTTTGTCTATCGATATAAAAGAGATATATACGTACAAAATATGAATTTACATAACGTATTCGGTTTAAGGCAAAATATCTTTCTTAGTTTCGTTTCGTGCTAATTATTTTCAATTTAACATATTCCTTTTCCGTGAAAATATAAAGTGCGCTGTACATACACGCACTACCGCACTTGCAGATTGTTTACTTCATATCTCCTTCTCAGATAGTAAGTACGTACTTAAGTAAAGATGTCACGCCGAAACTAGTCAAAATGGATATTTCCGTTGAAATCTGAAAATCGAAATTTTCGCGATCGCAATCCTTACTTTGTTCTTACAAGGAAGTAAAAAAGTGCGCGTTTGAAAATTCATGACTCATTTACCTTTACTGTTTGTAGTTTATGAAACTATAAATTCACGAGGCGTTTTATTGAATATGTTAGGATAACATTTCTATTATATATAATGTTTAATAAAAATATCTATAGGAAATAGTCTATAGTAAATTTGGGTATTGTTATTGCATTTGAGGGATGTAAAAAAAAAATTGTAAAAAATGGAAAGCGAATTATTTGCCGCAGTTTTGTATCAAAACATATGTTTTGATACAAAAAATATGTTATTATTTATACTTTCTTTTTCGTGTTTTAGCCTCCGGTAATTACCGTTCAGATAATATTTCAGAGGATGAATGAGGATTATATGTATATTTTTATTTATTTATTATAATAAATAAATCCTTTTCCAAATATCGGCCGATATTTGGAAAAGGAAACAAATCAGCTGGAAATACTTAATTAAGAAATCTGATGTGGACACCACATGACTTCCTTGTACGCCTATTAAATTACATATATCCTTTTTTTTTAATTGAAAAGTACATCAAATTTTATTTTATTAATAATTTTCTTTTTGGAGTCTGATTCGAACGTAGGTGCCTTCCCCTTGTAAGATCCAAATATTTCATTAATTAATATTTTATTTGGCTATAACATTGGAACCGATCAAAAATAAGTATTTTTGACTTTTTCTTAATCGCAGTAAGCCGTCGTTGAGAGCTTTTCGACGATATATAATAAGCGGTACTTATTTTTATCGGTTCCAGAGTTATAACTCAATAAAATATTTGGATCTTACAAGAGGAAGGCATATCGGTTCGAATCAGACGTCATCTCCTTTTTTTTCAATTTAAATATATTGATTTATTAATAATTATTAACCTCTGATTGTAAAAAAAATAACAATAAATAATAAGTCAATAATAAAATTAAAAAAAAAAATTTATGTACTTTTAAAAACGTAAAAATGTAATTTATTAGGAAATCCCAGTTGGAAATTCCCTATTCCCTTGGCGGGAGTTTGTAATTCCGCAGGGGCGTCAACTTGGGTAATATTTTCGTTTTAAATATTATTTATAATAATTAATTCAATAATAATTTAAGTTTGTTACCGCTGATGAGCAGCTGCTGGTTTGAATTAAAAAAATAAATGATTTTAAAGTGAAAAAAAAAGAGTTCAACAAGAATCGAACTGTGTTACGGTGAGACAGGGTTGACTGACGCCTTAGACCATTTGGCTACAACAACTACACGTTGTACTTGGTGAAAAATGTTGTATATAAGTTGCGCGGGAGAAAAATGAAATTTATTAGTATAATTCGACTATCTTAACACTGTGCGTGCGTGTGTGTGTGTGTGTGAATTAAATTTGTTTTCTCTAATTATCATCCGTCATAGTCCGGTAAAGCGTTACTATACACCGCCCTCACAAATTCCTTCAGTACCTTTCTAATCAGAATAGGAAATTCGATAAAAATTAAGCCGATGATAACAGACATTCGCTCTTCAGTATCTTAGATTACACTTAACTCCTTGCCGGTTTTGCAATTTCACATAAAATAATGCTATTTTTTATTTACGGATTACTTTTACATATATATTTTATTACGACTAATGATGTCCTAGTATATATATAATAAACGGTAATTTTTGATGCAAAACATATGTTATTATGTATACTTTCTTTTTCGTGTTTTAGCCTCCGGTAATTACCGTTCAGATAATACTTCAGAGGCTGAATGAGGATTATATGTATATTTTTATTTATTTATTATAATAAGATACTGTAGATTACGTATAGGGAATTATGATAATTTAATTTAAATATTATTTAATCTTATTACATTAACAGAAAAGGGTGGTAATTATAGAAAAGCCGTTTCAATGGAACAGCTGGAGATTACAAGGTGAGGCGGTTGTTGCTAAGCGGTCTGCAGCGAGGTGCGCAGATCAGCAGTGCGCATCACGTTATCCCCTCCGCGCCAATAATAACAGAGTAAGAATGTGCGTCTAGCCCGGCAACATCCATCAACCTCACACCAATGCACACACTCCCGATTACTAAGTTTACAGTAAGCATATTTACAATAGAAATACGCGCGCACACAAACACAGAGAGAGAGAGAGAGAGTGAGTGAATATGACAACAGAGTACATATGTACACTATATATATGTATATATATATATATATAGTGTACATACACATTAACACATACACATACACGCGCACGCGCGCACGCATAGACACAGATAGAGAGAGAGGGCGAGAAAGTGTGAGAGAGAGACATTGACAATTGACTATTTAATGTACACACACAACACACACACGACACAACACACACACACACACACACACACACACACACTTGCTCTCTCTCTCTCTCTGAGAGAGCGAGAGACAGGGATAGAGCGAGGCTGTTTGTGTTGCCGGCTGAGAATTCTTTTTTAGTTCATCATTCCTGACCCTATCTTGGGCGAATCTCGTTTTTAGTCGTGAACGGTTTCTCTCCGTCATAATGCATATGTCGGGTATACGGAAACGCTGTAAGTTTGGATTTCGCCTGAGACAACGTGAAATCGGATTTCGTACTTGAATTTCCGAAAAACCGGCCGACCGATCGCTTTCAACAGTCTACCGTATTTTCAACTCGATCCTACTATCGGTTTTGGTTCAGTTAACGGCACTGTTCTATACCGATAACGGTTAGAGATAATCCATTTATAGTTGAAAAATCGGATTTCCGAGCCGACTTTACCAACTGGGTAGCTTCCTTCTCTTACTTTGACGCTCGGTTCGTTCGTTTACGATTTTTTTATAAATCAGCCCTTAAGGCCGTTTTTCAAAACTTAACTGCCCGAACCCTCGTCGCGCGACAAAAACGTGCCTGCTGTCAAAAAATTCAGCAGAAAATCTAGTATTTTTGGGGTTTTTTTCGACTTTTTAACTGTGACGACAACGATTTTGGAAAAATCGCTTCGACGCAGTAAGGGCGTTTTTCTAGGCTAAGGGAGCTTTTTTGCCGATTTTTCACCGCCAATAACTCGGCAACCGTTAGGCCTATCGACACGTGAAAAAATCTGCCGTTCCGATTCGACTCGGCTTCCGATCGGTAACAAAATTATCCCCCCCACAATCGGGCCCCTGCCCGAATACGGTCGGAAACGCGTATCTAGACAACCGCTCGTCCGATCGCGATCAAACAAAAAACCAAAAATTTTCTTTTTGCAAGCCCAAAAACATTTGTCCGTAACATTATTGCGTAAACCTTAGGGTTCGTCCGAAAAAAAGTTATACATTTTCAAAAAAATTAATAAACCCATTTACTCGCGATCGGACAAACCGATTCGGACCAAACTCGATACAGACAAGCGAGCCCCGATAGGGAAGGGATAACAGCACTCGTATTCCCGATACGGGCTAAGTCCAATTTCCGATCTCTACTTTCACCACACCGAGTCTGCGGTCGATCGCGCAAACGAAAATTTCGCCAGACTCCGGATATACGCGTTTAAAGGCGATCTAAGCTTTTTTAGCCGATGTGATTTTTTTCATAGGTTTTGACCCTCCGTTCAAGAGATGTGGCCTAAAAACGAAAAAAATTGCGATTTTCCGCCCCCTCGCCAAATATTTCATTAATTAAAATTTTATTTGGCTATAACTCTGGAACCGATCAAAAATAAGTATTTTTCACTTTTTCTTAATCGAAGTAAGCCCTCGTTGAGAGCTTTTCGAGGATATATCATAAGCGGTACTTATTTTTATCGGTTCCAGAGTTACAGCTTAATAAAATTTTAATTAATTAAATATTAGGATCTTACAATAGGAAGGCATATCGGTTCGAATCAGACTTCATCTCCTTTTACTTTCAATTTAAATATATTGATTTATTAATAATTATTATCTCTGATTGTAAAAAAAATAACAATAAATAATAAGTCAATAATAAAATTTAAAAAAAGTTAATAATGAAATAAAATTTTATGTACTTTTAAAAATCTATATATGCAATTTAATAGGAAATCCCAGTGGGAAATTCCCTATATATATATATATATATATATATATATATATATATATATATATATATATATATATAACCCTATAATAATTATAACAGTTGTGTTAAACGTTACATTTTTTTACGGCAAACTTTCTTTTTTAAAAGTTAATTAAAAGTCATATATTTCTGTAGGCGACTAAAAATAACTCCTTTTGATTTCAATTGAATCATCTCTTTATAAAAGCTTTTAATTTTTTATATACCTATTAAAGTTATATAATAAAAATAATTATTTATCCGAAAAAAAAATTAATTATTATTAAACTCAATAGTTATTAAATCAGCTGACTTGGGAAGACGCATTCACCACTAGACCAACCCTATGGGTATCGCAAGAAAAAACTATTCTAGTTTTGGGAATTGTATTTCGTTTATATATTATCCGACCAAAATAGTACAAGTTTCATTTAATTATGTCACCTGATATAAAAATATTTCATGTAGAAATTGTAATTTGTAGAAACTACAAATTCAAATTCTACATGAAGTATTCAATAATTATAAAACAGCTGACGATGGACAGCACTTCAAATAAAAAATTAACGAAAAGGTTTTGGTGTTAGAGTTTTGTGAAATTCATCTGCAGGTCATGTATTAAAAACTTGGGCCATTAATTACGATTTTGAGGAGTAGTGAAAGACAAATTAAATTTTTTTCATTATCGTAAGAACCGATTGTTATAAATAAAAATATAGAATTGATTATTCTTAAGTCGTTTAATATAGTAACTATATGTTTCGGTTATTGTCTTACTAAGGGGTGATTACACTATATAAACCTTCATTTGTATTCCTACGGTAACAAATAAGCGATGAACGCAGTTAATATATTTTTCTATTTCTTTAAGATTACATCCTGCGCTTTTATGTAGATATATACATATATATAAAAAGAGAAATTAAAGCTTTATTACAACTCTCACTTAAACTTAACATGTTTGCACATGTCACTGGTATTATTTAATGTACTATATTTATTTTACGAATACATTTATGGCATTTATTTTATTTTTTTTTACTAATATAAAGATGAACATCAAACTGATGGAGTAATGTTAAAACAAAGTAATTCGTATTTTATTTGCTTGACGTGCGGTTATACAACTACAAAGAACAGTTAGTTACTAGTACAAAAATTAGGTAGGTATCATGTGTTGTCTATGAACAAAACCGAACATTAGACTGAACATCGACGGGGTGGGGAATGACTGAAAGCGCGCTGTCTGACGGATTCTTATTATACTGTTGAATTAAAAAATGAGACGTGCGTGTTGTGTTACGTGTTTCTGATTTAATTTTTGTAATGTTTAATATGTAATAGAGTTTAATGTATTTTCTCGTTTTACGCGTGTTGTTGTTGATGTCGAAAATTGTTTAGTTTCGTTTATTTTTTAAAAATTTAATATATAAAATATTAAGTTTTATAAACGTTGGAAATAATGTAATTTCTATAGACACAAATTGTAAGGCTGAATGTAATCAACTACTACTTGGCATTAATTCTACAGTTTAACTCTTCAGGTAATGTATGTTAATTTAACTCATTTCACTAATCAAAATTAAATTGAATAAAAAAAATAATAAAATAATCAGTTAAGAATAAAACAAAAAAAAACTGTAAATTTTAAGATTAATTTGGTTGTATTTATGGTAACTTGGTACTTTGTACGGTTGAATAAGTCTAATATTTTACTACTTAACAAATCAGTTTAAATTTTGTTATTAATTAAAACTTTACTATTCAGATGCTAATTTGTAAGCTTTATCCAATTGCCGTTAAGTATAGCAACTTTATTGTTTCAGTAACTTCTATTATACTGTACATATATGCAAATATTTTGATTCATTATTAACGTAGTCATATATTATAATATTTTACGCCTATAAGTTTTTACGTAAATTTCATCCACAAGTCTTACTATTTCGTTCTTTCTTTCGTTTAATTTTATCTTGTAGATAATTGTGTGAACAAACGCACATTCAACCGCAATACCACTTGTGCATTCATATGTAGTTGGTACATATACAGGTTAACACGTGTATATCGCTGAGTTAGCTGGATGTAATGGAGAATCGTTGGCAGGAAGACATGTCCGGCTATTCGGCTAGACCAAGTTACAATAACTTTCATAGTATTCTGCAACATTACTTCCATTAATTTTAGTCGTGTCTCATGCCTGTTCCTCACTCACTCGATCTTTCTGTTTCGCACACGTTACATCATTCTCTTCTCTCTCATCATCCCGACAACTATAGGACAATTTCATACTCCGTCCTTTCTTAACTTGCGATACCTTCATTTAAAATCATAATATCAGTTTAACGCCGTATCTAACATTTACGCGACCTAAATGTTAAACCCCGTAGTAAATTTAGTAGTTTAATATAATGAGATAACTTAAAATTTCGTTTAACTTATACGATGTAATATTACTTCTCTTTCGGGACATACAGAGGATGTAAAACGTTACGTATATAAATAATAAAAACGAACATTTTTTATTTTTATTTTTTACTTTGTTGAAAATGCCTGCTTATAATCGAAAAATTCATTTTTTGAATAGCAGTTTAATATGATTTTGAACTGAACCTAAAAAAATTACGAAAGATACTAAAAGCTGCATCGGCAGCCTCTATCTTATTTTAGGATTATTTTACTACGCTTCAGACGAGATATTCGCAGAACATATAGAGATATCTAAATAGTTTAATTTTTGCCGGCCTCCGTATCGCGAGAGGTAGTCCTCGGCCTTTCATCCGGAGGTCCCGGGTTCGAATCTCGGTCAGACATGGCATTTTCACACGCTACAAATTATTCATCTCATCTTCTGAAGCATTACCTAGCGGTGGTCCCAGAGGTGAAAGAAAAAAAATGCAATGTATGTACGATAGGTTTCTGAAGTCCATTAAAAGATGTGTATAAAATGGACATAATTGAAATAACTTAGATTAATTCTCTTGAACTGTGCTATGTTAATTATATCTAAAAAAATCTAAATTTATAATAAAATGTAATATCTAGTTCGGTATATTTGCAAATATATTTTCATTAAAATTAACTAAAAGATTGAGTCATATTAATCTTTTTTTCACGTAATTTAATAAAACAATATTTAAATAGCGAGATGGTTCTGGGTTCGAATCCCGGTCAGCTACGGTAACTTTTCATACGCTATCGATTTTCACCGGGCTAATGACCGTAGCTGTTGATACTCGTTCTTTCTTAAAAAGAAAAAGTATATACATTTAAATATTTGTCGTTGTTTTTCGGAAGCTTACATAAACCTCGAAGTTTCAGTGATTTTAAAAACAACTCGTTTCTAATAATAAAAATAAAAATTCTTTTTCAAAACCCTAATCAAAATAAATTTGAGAAAATTATCAATATTTGTCATTGAATCTGCAATTCTAAACAAGTTTTCAAGATGGCTCGTCAGGATCAAAATTTGCTGTTTGTAAATTAAGCCAATTTTTAAGTATTTTTCTTAAATAATTAATGAACAGTAGATGTGTTGTTACGCATCAAATACGATTAACAAATTTAAAACTGTCCACATTCGTTGTGATCTGTGTAAATAAACAGATTTAAAACACTGCACTTTAAATAACTTCCTCAGTGTTCCATATATTGTTTGCTATTGAATTAAAGGCTTGTTATTTAGCGATATAAAAACTTAACAAGTAAATTAGAATAAAGTAAAACTGTACAATACAAGTACTAGTACCGGGCAAGTATTATTGTTATTAAATTTTTATTCTTTATTCATTATATATTGTTGGTTTTAGTTATTTCCAAAGAATTTCCATTTACGCCTGGTTTTATTGATTTCACATACCTATTATACGCCGTTCTGTCCTTGTATTGTATTTGCATGGGACTTGAGGTTCGATCTGTTTAAACTGGATGCATATACTCTGAAATTTTTTAATTAAAACAAAATATATATATATATATATAAAATAATCCTGAATAAATTTTTTTTAGTTTAAAATTTTATTGAACGTAAAATATTATTATTAGTAACAAAATGTAAATAATTTAAAGCTAGGATAAATAAAATCTAACTGAAATAGATTTTTGTATTGAGCATTTTTAAAATTGCCTAAAATTGGTACCAATATTAATTAAAAAAAAAAAAAAACTAAAACTATAATAATTAGTATACTACTTAATAATGCAAAGATTTGTACTTTAACATGGGCACCCCACTCTTTGGGCCATTCATCACGCGTATGAAAAAATTGACAAAAACATCAAATTTTTAACTTGAAGCTATGACTTTCACATAATCTTACATATCATCATCAAAGCTTGTTGTCAAATCCATTCTGAGATATCGTCCTAAAATTATTTTTTACCTTTTAGCACGTTTAATTTAAGAGTAATGTGTTTAATTTTTTTTTTTTTAATTTCTATGTTTTAGTTCATTTAATATAACACTGTTTTTTAAAAAAGTTGTTTTTATTTATTTTTTGATTTCTACTTCTTAGTCTTCAAAAGTTGATACTTTGCAGCTGCACTAGCGCACAGGTTTGAGCGATTATATGAAATTTGAATTTTTTTCTCGGCGGTAGAAAAAATACGTTCATTCAATCTAATCGATTGAAACGACAATATCATGTTACGAATTATTCATGTTTAATGGATAAATTAAACACGGATAATTCTATCACTAAGAAAATATGCATGTAAACGAGGTTGCGTAAGTTCGAGAGGCATTTTTTTTTCAGTTAGCAACTTAGGTGCGTCTTAGAGACTTGTAAATGTTGTTAAAATATGTCATTATCAGGAGCAAACCTGTATGAAAAATTACAGAGCGAATGGTTAAGCGGAAGGGCTTCAAAATTCGATCGGAAGGTTCCGTACCGTGAATTTCACGTATAGTCGAAGAGCGAGTTAATATAAGAGCGGTAAAAAATAACAGTAGAATAATTCATATTTTCACAGAAAACTTGTTACAATCAAATTTTTGTGTCGTACCTAATATACATGTACACATGTCTGTGTATTTTTACCGATATTTGTTGTGAATTATATGATTTGAAACGATCTAATGGTTCTGTAAGTACGTATTTTTTACGACCTAAACTGCTTAATTTTAAATTTATTTGGATAACTTCATAATTTTTTAAGTAGTAACTTAAATCGAGATAATCACAAGTTTTAAACGTTTATTATTCGTGCAGTGATATTTTAAAACGCCGAGTAAATTACTTTCTCTAAGAAAAAAGTCAATGATTACACGACTGTCATAATTAATATTTACGATACGATCTTAAGCTTTTCCTTTTTGCATTGTTACTTTAAAAAAAAGCTATCCGTTCTGAAAATATAATACAAAATTAATTATTTCTATCTTCATAAGTAACAGGCCAGTGAGACGGTTTTTGTAGTCGACTCAAATATATTTATTCATATAAAACAAAAGTTTTATTTTTCAGTAAGATAAAAACCCGTAACGTAAAACCGTAATGTAAAAGTCCATTTCCTCGACTTTCTTATTAGGGATTATGGACGAAAATTATTATCATTCGAAAAAGTTGAAAATACATAAATACATTCACGTACATCCTCACCCTCGTAGAGGAAGATCTCGGACGCCATAACACCCCTTACGTTCCTAGTTCTGATGGGCTTTACCGGAGATCATCTTATAGACCCTCTGACTTTGATTACGTATCACAGTATTAGTTTGGCCTCTGTCGGGATACCATCGATGCGAATTCCTGGGCAGACATTTCCTGTGTTTTAATTCAACTTTACTATCCCTTTCGTTACTGGCTTTTCCAAATTTTTGCTCATCTACTCTTATTTGTAACTCTCAACTAATTAAATAACCGTTTCGCGGAAGCGTGATCCACGCGCCTAACTGAGTTATGGGAAATTTTGATTATATAACAGGAAAATGGTTATTTTGTGACCGAAGGTAACAAAATAACCGTTTCCCATAACTCAGTTTCAAACTAGACATCGTTATCTATATATAAGATTTCATTCGACTTTACTAGAAACATCTACATTTTTATTCTTTTACTTCTTTAATAAATGATTATTGCAACAACGACAGTTTTGTTCAACATATATCCAAATCCATCTCAGTCTGTCAAAGACAATTATGAAATCTTAACACGAAACAAACACTAACTTACTCTGTTCTGATTCGTTTTTGGGAACGAGGAAACCTTCACCCTCCCGCACTTTAGCTCCATCACCGAATTTCTAACTTATTCTACTTCTGTATTGAAGACGAATAACTAAACTAACCGTGGCTCGATGCCAAAACGCCTACCTTGGTGAAGTAAACGCCCAAACCGGCCCCTAGCCATCCGGGTTTCACTCTGTCTATTAGAGCAACAAACTCCTTTAGCCATCCTCTGCGAGGCCAGAAACCTAAGGAAGCGAGCAACTTTATTCTACACCCTTTGGGGTTTTCATTTGACAAATCTAAATTATAATTAATTCTCGGAAGTTCTCTTAACTATTCTAGTTCAGATTCGTATTTGGACAGACATACAGAAAACGATTACTTATTTAGAACATTTTAACTTTCTTTTTCCTGTTTAGCATCCCGTAACTACCGTTTAGATAATACTTCGGAGGATGAATGAGGATGCTGCTTATGAGTTTCAATGGAGTGCAGTCTTGTACAGTCTCAATTCGGCTATTTCCGAGATGTTTGGGTAATTGAAAAAACCCAACCGCCAAAGAACACCGATATCCACGATCTAGTATTTAAATCCGTATAACAGTAACTGACTTTACTAAGACTTGAACGCTGGAACTCTTGACTTCCAAATAAGCTGATTTGGGAAGACTCGTTCACCACTAGACCGACCCGGTGAGTTACTAACTTAGAACAAAATGAGGTAAACTGTTTTTGTTATACAAATCGGTTACAGTTTTGAGATTATTCAAAATTTAATTTCTGTTAGACATCTAGTCATAGATATCAGTGTGACTTATTTGTGAAAAAGGATAGGGCTATATATGAAAACTTTACAAAAACTCTTCTGTTGTTACGCATCTGGTGACTGACGATTGGCTGTTAGATGGGAGAATGTTTAGGTCAAGTGACGGTTTAAATTTCGTACATGGAGTCGATGCATCGCATGATGTTACTGTTCGCGACTGTGAGGTACGTTTTGCGATTCGTTATCTGTGACCTAGCAGAAGTTGTTTAATTACATAATCTGTCGCAATCACAATGCGGTGATGCATATAAAGCACAACAGATGCAAGAGATAAAATTGCTTTCGCTTTCATTAAGAATATTGATTTACATACGCGACCGGTCCCAGTGTTGAACAGAGCGAAGGTGTCGCTTGTACAGGTGAAAGATTTCCTGCGTTTTAGTGGGGTGGCCTACTCTGGGTAGAAGACAACGGGTAATCGCTTCAGCCCTCGCTTTCCTTATTATGCCCGTCGTGAAATGCTTTTTTCTTGAGAACGGCAATGCCGTCTTGTGGGACTTGTATCACGTATCTTGTCGCATTCGATCCTTTGTTTACGGCAAATAAGCAATTGGACATGTATAAATGTCTATAAATATTTTATTGACTTTTTTCAAACTACAATTTCTTCTTAAGCAATTAGAAATAAAAAAAAATTATCGTATCGGCTGCGATTATCTATCGTGTTTTAAAATAAATATCTAAACTTCAATCGGGTTTAATGTAATTCTTAATTACAAAAAATTGTTCGGCTCTTCTTATGCGATGTTAGGACAAACGGATAAAAACCGGCAAGTTTTACTTTAGTAAAAATCTAAAGCTATCGTGAAAAGTCCTTTCTCCTCAATGTATAGACAAATGTAGCATGTTTATGATTTCTGGTAATAAAAAAAAAAAACGTTGTCTAAATATTTTGTTATTTGGATCGCTATATCTTACAAACATATCTGCACTAAACTTTCGTCTAGTCGCTTTCCACTCTCGGGTACTTGTTGCACCACAACACCGACTTTTGTAGAAATGAATTTTGAAATGCACCACCCGTCCATTTCTGAGCACCTTGTTAGTTCATTATACCGATTAACAGACAAATCTTTATCTTAATAAAGAGAAGGTACTCAAGCATGTCCGGACAATAAAAATCTCCAACTTGAACCGACAACTAAAGTCTTTAAGTGGCCTACAGGGTAAGATTATGCATTTTCATTCAGACGAATAACAGCCATCGAGAGCAGCCTGCACCGTTTGATTTGTTTAGCATCCTTCAATTCATAATAAGATTCTGATATCGCTGCAGTCCCAAGCTCCATCAATTCTGTTAGTAGATTCTTTTGTTCCCGAAATGTTGCGACAATCGTTTTTCAGTTCAATAATATCATCTGAATCTGTACGGCTCACTTCTCTCTGATTTTCTGGCGTCATGTCGCGCTCATAATATTAGTATGAACATGAGATTATCATCTACCGATTTTAGTTTCACTGTTCGCTTGCTCACAAAAAATGAATTACAAAACACAGAATTACAAGTTGGAAACGACGATATCATCGTGTCTTTCTTCGATTGCTTCTTTACCAGCGCTAAACAGAATGAAGAAGCGTTTGAACAAGTTATTACATTATAAATTCCTGATCTGTGACTTCTGTGTTATACAAGTCGTGCAAGATATATAAGTGATAACATATAAAGTTGATTTCTTTACGTTTATTATGACACGATATAACCGTTCGATGCGATGAACAGAGTAAAAAGACTAATTTCAGGGCTGAATATCAGCTATAGTTTAGTCGGCTTCGTGCTGGTATGCAATAATTTTTGAGGGAAAGGCATCAGAAAAAATATTAAAATAATATAAAATTAAATAATATCATAAAGCTTTACTTAGATAAGTTTAAAAAAAATCCTTATCCAAAGAATAGTAAAAACTTTTCGATATTTTACTTAATAAGACAGTTACAGCGATATTTTGTTTTTTCGAAAGGCCCTCCCCCATTTCCAGTCCCATGATCCGATTTTGGCCGTTAACGAACTAGACCGAGATTTTCTGACGGGTTATTTTTAAGGAACAATTTGAAAAATTACGGCAGTTATAGTGTTCACAAGAAATTGAAATATACATATATAAAATTTTGAGTTGACGGTGGTTTTGGGGTCTGAGGCTGTGAAACGCCAAGATATGTCGAAATTTTCCTGAAATCAAATCATTGTATCCATTGCAATACGTAGCTTATCTTTTGAAATCTACTTAAAACATTAGATTGCAGAAAAAAATACTGAAATAAACCGTTTTGTAATTCGTGGGGTTGATAATTCATTCGCTTCGAAAAATAGATATTTTTCGTTTAAAACATCGTTTTAAACGATGTGTTTCGCGACACATCGTTTAATTTCGCTCTGCTATTCAGGAACGGTGTGAGGATGAGTTTTGTAAGCGGCATCCTTAAGGTATCCCCCCACAAGAAAAAGTCAGGAAAGGATAAATCAGGAGACCGAGGGGGCCACAATCCCTTCGAAATCTATTGTCCACGAAAACACCGATACAAGAAAGTCGGCTATATGAGCGGTAGCATTGTCCTATTAAAACCACGTGTAATCTATCCGGTCTGGAGGTATAGTGTTTACAAATTGTTGCTCTGTCTGTGTGTAGCGCTCATAGTTCACAGTGCCGGAAAGAATGTATGAAGTTTCGACTGCTGATATTGCACGCGAAACTCCCATTTTTTGTCCGCGGAGAGGAGACTAGTGCACCGATGTGGATTTCCGTACGCGAGATGCGTGAATTCTGTGCGTTCATGGTAGTTCCGTATTGCTGGAACCGTGCCTCGTCGGATCGAAACCGATCGTCGAATTCATCCCCGTCCGAGTTATGACGTGAACCGCTGACAGAAAGCTACACCTTTTCCAGTGTCTTCAGGTAACGACTCGTGAACGACAGCAATTCTGCGTGAACGCATCTTTAAACGCTTGTTCCATGCCGTGCGGGCGTTACCAAAAAAGATCAAAACGGTTAGATAGACGTCGCACAGATTTCTTGGCACTAACAGAATATAAAGCTTGCACGCCGATCGACTTTTCTGATGCTACCGTTTTCGGTCGAGCGCTTTTGGCTGCGTCTATCGCATTCCCTGACTCTTGATTCTGCCGCTTGATGGAGAACTACTTTTCTGTGAAGGCGTTCTGGGTCTGGGCGTAACTGGCACATCTAATGTATCGGGAGGCGACGAATATATTCTGCTGCATTTTGTAACCCGTTTTACCCGATTAAACTTGCAACAAAAGAAGAAAACATTCTTCCGTGAGATTGTGTCGCTCCTTGAACCGTCTGTATTTTAAATAAATGGCTCTAAGATTTTTTAAATCGTTTGATAATTTATTAAAAACGGCAAAGTAAACGCGTATGAAGTATTTTATAAAACTTTACGCTTGACAATTATTGAATATGTACTATACTTATGTATATTGAATTTTAAAGTATAGTAAACCTCTTTACGGTTTCCCTAAAAAGTTAAAACAAATTTTCAAAATGAATAAATAGGCTGCTAGAAAATTGTTTGGCGACGATAAATATGAATCGTGTAGATTGATATTTAGAAAATGAAATATTTTTAGTTATCCTTGAGTTTATATTTATGAATGTGCATTCTTTTCCAAAAATAGTCCCTTTTTAAAAAAATAACAATATCCGTGCTATCAAATCTGATAATAGAACTCTCTTTTTCTGTTTAGCTTCTGGAACTACTGTAAGGTATTACTTCAGAGGATGATATGTATGAATGTAAATGAAGTGTAGTCTTGTACAGTCTCGCATCAACTATTCCTGAGATGTGTGTTTAAATGAAACTCAACCATCAAAGAACACGGTATCCACAATCTAGTATTCAAATCCGTATAAAAGTAACTAACTGCCTTTACTAGGGTTTGAATCTTAGAACTCTTGACTTCGAAATCAAATGATTCACTATGATAAGTTCACCGCTAGACCTCGACCGGTTAATGCCGATAAAGAATTTCTTTCTTTCTCTGTTTACCCTCCAGAACCACCGTAAAATATTACTTCAGAGGATGAATGAGGATGACGTGTATAAATGTAAATGAACTAAAGTCTTTAAAGTCTCTGGTCAGCCGCTCCTGAGATCGGTGTTAATTGAAACCCAACCACCAAAGAACGACGGTATCCATGATCTCGTAATCAGATCTGTTGCCGATATTAGAACCGGTTTCATTTAACTCAGCGCAATACTTTGGCTTACGACAAAGGGCCTTATGCTTCTGTTGCGATTTTAAATAGATTACCAAATCGTTTAAAAACTTCTCCCGACAATTTATTTTAAATAGAATTAAAATATTCTGTTTTACTAAAACATAATATTAATTCTGAAAATAAATTTCTAAATAATAATTGAAAATGTTTAAAAAACTCTAAATTTTCTGCACCTTATTCAGCTTATTATTAATATGTACGTAAATATGGAGTAAAATAATTTTCGTTATGCCTTCTAAATTGTTAGTTATTTTTTATACTTTGTATCTCCATTAAAATACCGTAACATTATTTCATGTTTTTATTTTTTGCATTTAGGCCGACTACAAACCACACAAATGTCATTTCTTCCGCTTTCTTTTTCATTTCCTTCAACATTCTTTTGTTCTTTATATATGTTTGGCATTTATTTTTTTTTTTACCGTTTCACTTTGGTATGTCTTTTCCTTCATCGCACATTTCTAACTCAATTTTACGTATTTTTTGTCAGATTAGCTTTCTATCTTTCGTTTCCTGTTCACGGATCCCTAAGTTCTATAATTCTTTTTTCATCGTTGTAGGTCCCAAAGTCGCTCTTTTGTTCACAGATTTTAATGAAAATCTGTTTATTTAGTCGCTGTTCGTCCATTCTGTACACACGACCCAGGAATTTCAATCTCCACTTTCTTATTAATAAACTTAAAATATAAATACATGTAAACGGTTATTTTGTGACGCTAATCTGGATGGTTTTACCTTGGCTTTCTACGATTCATCCGGCAAAGGCTGCCACAGTTCCTTTTCTTTTTACACGGAATAGTATACGAGTACCGTTTATGAAATCATCTATATAATGTGTTGTTATGAATCGATCAGGATAAAAATTTTATTTATTTATGCTTCAGTTCAACAGAGGATTATTCTGTCTTTAACAAAATTTCTACAAAAAAACCTCCTTAATATTGCATAATTACAATGCGTGTGTTAAATCTTATAATTCACAATATATTACAAACAAACTGAATTATAATCTTTTTTTTTCAGATGTTTTTTAAAGAATGTAATTTAACTCATCTTAACGATTGCTTTATTTCAATGTAATAATTCAGATGAGGATATTGCAGTCTGGTATGGAATTGATATATTTACACACCGAGGGGGACCACCGAGGTCCGAGGGGGACCTCGGACATTTCTTTAGAAATTATATTAGAAATGTTATGATGCCTGTATATCAACATCCACTAGCTATTATAAGGTCAGTAATATATTTGTTTTTTTATTATTTACTACGTTTTTTCTTAATTTTTACGTAAATATTAGAATTTCCTGTTTAATTATATTATATTTTCTGTAAAAGACCCTGAAAAAGATATTTTAATTTTTTTATACTGTTAACAGCCTATGATTATCTTTGTCATTCTTTAGTACTTCTCTTCGTTATGATACTTTTCTATCATTTTTCTTAAATTGTTCTCATATATATATATATATATATATAATTTTGATTATGGATTATTTGAATTTAAATTAACATACCTGAAGATGGAGTTACAGCTCCGAAAGTACTAGGATTTACACTTTTTAAATTGTTGGTTAGTAGAAATTAATTTATACAAAAATAATTTTCATTACAAAAATACTGTAGCCAACGTGATATAATGTGTTGATTTCCGGGACAGTTCGACTGCAGGGAAGTCCTGCATTTTATAAATTTGATTTGTTTATAAAGTCAAAGCCAAATTTTGTGTTGTTAATCTATAAAAATGGTGAAATTAGAAGGTCAGATCAGAATGTCAAAGTAACGTATTATTTGCTGTTAATAGATCGGTCGAGTGGCCGAAAACAAAATAAAACAAACTTAAGAAAAATAATAATGAAACCGATTTCAAAAGAAACACACTAGAGATAAAAATTGCTTTCTTAAATCTTTCAATTTTAACGTATTAGAAAAGTTTTAATTATTTTATTTTAACGTTTTTATAATTTTATTTTTATTTAAAATAAAAATATATCTACAAAAATTTGTCAGAAAAAATCAAAAGAAGCCAAGAAACTGCTACCTTCTGAGTTTGACATATGGTTCTGGTATGTAGAAATCTATATTATTTTTCTGTTGTACTAATTTTCTTGAATTTTGTTTGAAAATATATCCGACAGAAAATGACAACAAAATGTACGTTAGCATGTTATTATATTATAACATTCCAGTATTAAGTAATGTTAACGATAAATCTTATGTACAAAGCCAAAATTTTGTCTGTTTTAAGAAAAGAATTTCATCGATTATTATACGAGGGTTATTTTTTTTTCAAGGTCGATCGGTCACGAAATTAAAACCACGGTGATAATAAAAAATTTTTTATTTGTAACAAGTACTTACATAGTTACGCTATTTCTTTACATAGTCGCCACTCCGATTTAGACATTTGTCGTAGCGCGGTACAAACTTTCCAATACACTCGTCATAGAACGGAGCCGCCTGTGTTTTCAGCCGTGTTTCTACGCCGGTCTGCAGCTGGATGTCTGTGCCAAAATTTTGTCCTCCTAGCCGGCGTTTCGTGTGAGCAAAGAGGTGAAAATCGGACGGAGCCAAGTCCGGGCTGTACGGTGGGTGATCAAACACTTCCCGACGAAAACGCTGCAGGAGCTTCTTTGTTACACAGCGCAGTGTGCGGCCGAGCATTGTCGTGGAGAAAGACAACGCCTGATGACTACATTCCTCTCCGCTTATTCTGAATCGCCCTTCGTAGACGTTGAAGAGTAACGCAGTATGAGGCTGCAGTGATGGTCGTGCCGCGTTCCATGAATTCCACCAAGAGAATTCCATTCCGGTCCCAGAACACAGTAGCCGTACGCTTTCTGTTGGAGAAGGTTCGCTAGAACTTCTTTGATTTACCGGGAGAATGAGAATGCATCCGCTGTTTGGATTGTTCTTTTGTTTCTTCAGTTTCGAAATGGACCCGTGTCTCGTCCATTGTGACAATTTTGTTTAAAAAAACTTTTTCATTGTGGTAACCCTGGAGAAACGTTAGGGAGGCGTCCGTTCTCATTGTTTTGTGATGGTCGGACAGCGGCCATCTCAAGACCCATCTCGCACACAGTTTACGGTACTGAAGTCTCTCACTCGCAACGGTGTAGAGAGCTGACATTGAAATTTCAGGAAGCGAATCGCTCAATATAGAAATTGTGAACCGACGATTTTCTCGAATCGCCTCATCCACTCGCTCAACGAGATCACCGGTTGACACTCGCTTCCTTCCCAGACCGCCTGCATCATGAACATCTGTACGTCCTGCTTTAAAGTTACTGCACATTGTCGCACTTTGCTGTCACTCATTAAAGTTACTTATTCGTCGATGAATTTAAGCCGCATTACACCCCTCAGCCTGAAGAAATCGAATTAACGCACGCACCTCACACTCGGCGGGAGATGCTATTGTTGTAGACATGTTTACGCGCTAGCTGCGTGTTCAGAACAAAACGAAGTGACGCGGCGTGATTGAAGGCCTTACTAGAAACGCTGCGTAACACATATGCGCAAAGGTTCATCCGATTTTTGCGAGGGTTTTTATTTCGCGACCGATCGGACCTTGAAAAAAAATAACCGTCGTAGATGTAATATGCCAAAGTTTGGTCAAATTCGGTGGAGTAGTTCTGGAAATACGAAGTGATTTAGGGTGTGAGACTTTTTTTTTGGTTTGTTTTACTTCCGGGTCCGCAGTTAAGCAATTCAATCCGCAGAGATGAGATGAATGTTTTGTATCGTGTGTGAAAAATGCCATGCCTGACCGGGATACGAACCCAGGACCTCCGAGTGAAAGGCCGAGTTGCTACCACTCGCGCCACGGAGGCCGGCAAGGGTGTGAGACCTAACACCGAACACACACACACGTACATACCAACAACCGGAAAATTTCCATCCGGATTTTTGTTTTTTCCGGTGAAAACCGCATACCCCAAAACTGGACCGATTACTATACTTTCCCTTCTGTAGTTATAGCTCTGTTATAAGCGCAAGGCGGGAAAGTAATAGTGAATATTTATATTTTCAGAAAGTGGAATAATTAAAACCTTTCGTATCAGTTTAAACGCATTAAATAATCCGAAATGTTTTTCTCTTGCCAAAAACTGATGCAGCGATCATATAAACAGATTTAAAGAAATCTCTATTATAAATACAACTTTTATTTATTTCTTGTAACAGATATTTCTTGTAAAAATGTTTATAATTTTGTTATTTGCTGTTCAATTGCGCAAGAGATAAAACATATTCGTTATCAGAAGACAATATCACTACGACTGAAAGCTTGTAAATTCTTTTACCCACCAACTCGACGTACACCACCATGACCACGTTACTTCCACACTGCGCCCACATCACCTCTTGGACGCCAAACCTAATTGTTCCAAATACGATTTAATTTTTAATGTAGAGCGTTTTTCTAAATATGTTTGTCTATTATTCAAGATTATAGAGAGCGAAGTAAGATTATAATAAATAATTGTATAATAAAATCTTAACTAGAATTTTATACAGAAGAATTGAGAGGAGAGTGGAAGAAGTGTTAGGAGAAGACCAATTTGGTTTCAGGAAAAGTATAGGGACAAGGGAAGCAATTTTAGGCTTCAGATTAATAGTAGAAGGAAGATTAAAGAAAAACAAACCAACATACTTGGCGTTTATAGACCTAGAAAAGGCTTTCAATAACGTAGACTGGAATAAAATGTTCAGCATTTAAAAAAAATTAGGGTTCAAATACAGAGATAGAAGAACAATTGCTAACATGTACAGGAACCAAACAGCAACAATAACAATTGAAGAACATAAGAAAGAAGCCCTAATAAGAAAGGGAGTCCGACAAGGATGTTCCCTATCTCCGTTACTTTTTAATCTTTACATGGAACTAGCAGTTAATGATGTTAAAGAACAATTTAGATTCGGAGTAACAGTACAAGGTGAAAAGATAAAGATGCTATGATTTGCCGATGATATAGTAATTCTAACCGAGAGTAAAAAGGATTTAGAAGAAACAATGAACGGCATAGATGAAGTCCTACGCAAGAACTATCGCGTGAAAATAAACAAGAACAAAACAAAAGTAATGAAATGTAGTAGAAATAACAAAGATGGACCGTTGAATGTGAAAATAGGAGGAGAAAAAATTATGGAGGTAGAAGAATTTTGTTATTTGGGAAGTAAAATTACTAAAGATGGACGAAGCAGGAGCGATATAAAATGCCGAATAGCACAAGCTAAACGAGCCTTCAGTAAGAAATATAATTTGTTTACATCAAAAATTAATTTAAACGTCAGGAAAAGATTTTTGAAAGTGTATGTTTGGAGTGTCGCTTTATATGGAAGTGAAACTTGGACGATCGGAGTATCTGAGAAGAAAAGATTAGAAGCTTTTGAAATGCGGTGCTATAGGAGAATGTTAAAAATCAGACGGGTGGATAAAGTGACAAATGAAGAGGTATTGCGGCAAATAGATGAAGAAAGAAGCTTTTGGAAAAATATAGTTAAAAGAAGAGACAGACTTATAGGCCACATACTAAGGCATCCTGGAATAGTCGTTTTAATATTGGAAGGACAGGTAGAAGGGAAAAATTGTGTAGGCAGGCCACGTTTGGAGTATATAAAACAAATTGTTGGGGATGTAGGATGTAGAGGGTATACTGAAATGAAACGACTAGCACTAGATAGGGAATCTTGGAGAGCTGCATCAAACCAGTCAAATGACTGAAGACAAAAAAAAAAATAATTGTATAGAATATAGGAATAACGGTCTTCACCGCTAGCCTTAACTGTTATTTCATCGACTAAAACCATCGTTCCATGTTACGATATAACTTTATTAATAATAATTAAAGGTTACTTAACGATCACATCCTTTGTTTTTGCTACAGCTTGTAGCGAAAAGCAGGACTCTTATTTCATTTTCCCTTTTACAGTGGACTTATTAACAAATAGAAGATAACGAAACGATTTTATAATCTTTAGATATAAACCTGAAGTATAATTTGAATAACAGTGCTTGCGTAGCTACTTTATTGAACGTTTAATAAAGTTAACTCTAGCAGCTGCTTATCAGATGTTTACGTTTCATATAATCCCAAATTAAATTAACTTATTTTCTCGTCATGCGTCTCCGTATTTGCCCGGGAAATAATACAGATTTTAATGAAACTTGTAAAGATTACATACATGCTTTCAGCTATATTATTAAAATATTTATAGGGTGTCCAACCACTTATAATATTGTCAGCATGACAAAAAAAAAAAAAATTAAATAAATTGAGAAATATTTTTAAAAAAATTTCTCTCTTCTCTCTCTCTCTCTATTTATCTATCTATCTGTGTCTGTCTCTCTGTTTCTCTCCTGTGAATGTGTAACTGTTTGTGTAAGCCGCGCATCAGAAAACAGTTTTCTGTTTATCGGTAATATTGTGTGTGTGTATTTTCGGTGTTAGTCCTCACATATAATATCGGTTAAAAACACATGTATTTATATTTATGTACATACGTAAATAACAGTAAATAATTTTTAACGGGATTTTTAATCGGTACCAACGGAAAGCTTTTATTCGTGATCTATTCACCGAGAATAATCGTAGGAAAACTTTAAAGAAACTTTTTACAACTTTTCAAGAGTAATTTTTTTATTTTTTATTTAACCGCTAAGGGTGAAGTTTGTTAAAATAAAATTTCAGTAAATAAAACAGGAAATGTTTCAAACACGGATTCTACAGATTGATTTTCACGAAAATTTTCATTTCGAACAAATCGCTAAGTAATAGACAAATAAAAAAACAAAAAAAAAACATAGGAATAAAAATTGAACCAAGTAGAATTAAAAAAAACAATCTTTATGTGGATATGAGTATTACGCGTGATTGCGAGACGGTTTTTATTTACGAATGTTTGTTTTGTTAATATAGCTTTGAGTTGCACACCGGTCTAATGACCGATGAAGAATGGTGGATCCTTGGTTTTATTGGAGTTTTTTGTGTTACAGTCAACTTTGTTATCGAAAAGTATTTGCATAATTAAATTAACTACTCGTCAATAAATATGTTTGGTAATACTCGCATTATTTTTCATCTAAATATGCATTAATATCTTTAATAGGAACATTTCTGATATTTCAAAAACGTCTCTTTTTGGTAGAACGTTGTGTTTTTGTAATCCACTAGTTGGCGTCACAGATTTCACACGATAATAATAATATCGATTTTTTAAAATTTAAATGAATGTTTTCTTTCCGGTTGGAAATTAAATAAGTTCTTTAAAGGACGCTGTTTATTTCAGTTAGTATATGAAGTATAATGTACCGATCGAACTGGAATTATAAAAGTCGAAATAATATAACTTAAATGGAGTGATCGATTGTTATATCTCATTTTTCTATTTGAGAGCCTCACGCCCCTCACGAGAAGTAACTGACTGTTAGTAATTATAAAGTAGGCGGAGAGGGATTTTCATCGCTCCATTTATAGCTTAAATTACAGATAAATTTCATTAGAAATTTTATATTAAATCACGATCGGTGGTCAGTTACACGCGATCAGAATATTATTTTACTATTGCGATTACTAAACTTTAACGTGAGACTTCCTTAGGATGTGAAATGTAAATAAAATCAAAAAGTATAACCTTATAAAAATTCCTCTTACTATGTTGCCGCTTAGGTGAATAAATTTTTGTTTAAAATCAGGCTTATTGAGAATCGCTGTTTATCCTTTCAGATATAGGTAAACTTTGAAAAATATTATCCCGCAGCAGTGCAAGTTAATATTGCTAGTCGTACTGCCTTAACTTTATTTAAATCCAGGAATTAAAAAAAAAATCCCTTTCGGCACGCCGGAAGGCGGAGATAGATTTCACCGGTGCTAAGTAAAAAGAAAAAAAGATTTCCTTCCTCCTTAAAGTTAAGAAAAACTTCAAATTTACTCGATACGACAACGGATGCATGTGAAAAAAAGTTTCACATGTTTAGCATACGACAGCCCCTTTTTTTACAATTGCAGCAAGATTTTGGTCTGCCTTGCCGTAAGGGTTGGTCATATCAAAAATTATTTCAGTTAAAGTTTTAGGTAATGTTTAGAGGACTAACGACCACTTTAAACCGATTCGACACAGCCTATTAAGGGAGGTATGATTCTTTTTTGTCTTCGAACCCCCATTTTTTCCACCCCCTAGGCCGACGGTTGCTGACATCAAATTTATATAAGTTTTAAGCCCTTATCCAAAGAATAGTAGGATCTTTAAACGAATTCGATATTTTACTTAATAAGAAAGTTGTAGCGATATAACTTTCCCGAAAAAGGTTTTCCCACTTCCACCCTCACGGTCCGATTTTGGCCATTCGACTGAGATTTTGGGACGAGTTATTTTTAATAAACAATTTGAAAGTGATTGCGGCAGTTATCCTGTCCACAAGAAACTGAAATATAACATGTATAAATGTATTTTAAACTTTTGAGCTGACGGTGGTTTTGGAGTCTGCGGGATGTGAAACGCGAAGATATACAGAAATTTTTCGGATGTCGAATCATTGTACCCGTTACAGTAGGTAGTTTTCTATTGAAATCTACCTAAAAAAGAATAAACATATGAAATAACTACTATTTAGTAAACGAAAGCATCGTAAACAAGTAATATATTTTATTTTTATTCATTACTGTACACCGATGATATAATTATTTTTCGAAATTATTAATTAATATTTAATTTTTTCATCCCAATTTCAACAATATACATGTAACATAACTTAAGTTAGCTTTTTAATTATTAGATTTACGATAATTTACATTTAAGTTCATAGAATCTTTTTTTTTATGGACGGGCGAAGAATAACAAAAAAAAATTACTAATACGTATTACAATAAAATTAAAATTAATTATAAAATCGACAAATAATAAAAGTAATAATTAAAATTGCTAACAAGCAGTGACAGCGACTTACAAATTCAAAAAGTAACAATTCAGAAATTATACAAATGAAAAAAGTAAAAAAAGTAATTAATCAAAGCTAATATTATATTAATGAATGCAATTGAATCAAGAAATGAAAAAAAAAATTAAAGTAATCAGCTGAAATAATAAAAAAAAAACTCCCGTTCAAGTTCAAATATGCGGTAGTAAATAATTAAATTAATTATTTAATTAGAAGAGAGAGTGCTAATTTGTTCCCATTCTCTAAGTGCACTTGTTGCAATTCGGAACAAAAACATTAAGGATGTCTTAATTTCAAACATCCTGTCCATTTTATACGTTTTAAATCAACGAGGACAGCGATGCATATTTGTATGGACTCCAGGGCATGCTGGTGTTACAGGTAATGAGAGCGCAGACGAAGCAGCCAGAAAGGCAACAGTCTGCGATGATTTGGATGCATTTCCTGTAAGAGTGGCAGACGTTAAAAATTGTCTAACTAACGTAGTAAAAGAACAAGTGGAATACTGAGTGGAGGAGTTTAAATACAAAATTAAACTCGGTGAAAACTTCTCCATATAAATGGAAAAGCGACGTGAAGTTGACTCGCCGAGAACAAGTAGCTGTGACCAGACTTAGAATCGGTCACACGCGATTAACAAATTCATATTTGTTAACCGGCGATGAGAGACCGATGTGCGGTGTTTGCAATAAAACACTTACAATTAAGCATCTAATAGAAGAGCGTACAATATATGAGGACCTCAGAAAGAGGTTCCGTCTAAGAAATTATATTACTACGTTGAACCTACGAGAACTACGTTGGTTGAACCGTTGCGTTATATATCGTCTCACCCTTCAAAAATTTTCAAAAACCCGAAAATGGTTTTTAGATATTTATCTGAACAGTATTTGCAAGCTCCAATCTAGTGAATATCGTGTTTAGTATAGTCGGGAATGGGGAAAATTTGTAATAAGTGTTAAGTGTAATAATTTTGAAAAATCTAGAAATTGTTTCTTTTTTTTTAGATATGTACATGAAAATTAAGCACTCCAAAACTCAAGTTGATATCTTCATCTCTTACCAAAAAGTTAAAAAAAAAAATAACAGCCGGTTTTGAAAAAAAATTCAAAATCAATTTTAACTCTTTAAACTTGTAATTTCGAAAAATCTAGATGTTAGCTTTTAGATATTCATATGAAAATTAGACGAATCAAAAATCAAGTTGATACCTTAATTTATTACCAAGAAATTATAAAAAAGTAAATTTCATTGTTATTACATTTGAAACATAAACACTCTGAATTTCAAAAAATTATTTCTTAGTGTGCTCTTCCTAAGAAGAACGTGCATTAATTAAAATTTTCAATAATTTACCTTTAGTAGTTTTTACTGGGCGTTAATGATGAATCAATCGATTAGGTACAGTCAATGTTTTACAGATACAGATATTATTTATATGGTAAATGAAAATTGTTTTCCAAAATAATAATAATAATAAATAAATAAATAATTTTTAGTTAAATATATTACAAAAATTAATTTTTATTGAATAATTTAATAATTATTTGACCTCTTGAAAAAAAGATTTATTAATTTAAAAATATAATTTTATTTTCCTTCTCTTGAAATAAAGTAATAAAAACAATTTGTTATGTACATCTGGAACTCGGCTAACAAGATGAGTCAACAGTTGTATAGTTAAGAACGAAGATGACCGATTGTACGCGGAAGGGAACGAATGTAACAAACAGCCGACTCGGTCTAGTTAGTCATCGCTGGATATACAACGAAGTACGTGTAGTTAAATAAGGTACGTTTATTGATATATATATATATATATATATTTCATAATTTCAACTCTTCTATTTTTTTTTGTTTGTTAATATTTAAAGGTTTTTTTTATTGTAACAGTAAGATGTACACTTTTTTGTCTGTATTTCATGATGTGTATGTTGCGCGTGTTTATGTGTGTGTGTGTGTGTGCGCGCGCGCGCGTCCACGTGTGTATATAGTCAAAAATCAAATTATTTATACTACTTATTTGTTGTATCCCCAACTATTACTTTGCATACCCCCCGGAACTGAGTACGCGTACACCACTTTCGAGACCACTGCTCTAAAGCTGTGGTGAAGAAAGAAATTATGGTAATAAGTCAAAAAATGTGGTATGGGTTATTTCACATTTCTTTACGTTTCATCACCCAGGAACCCCAGAAAACCTAATTAACTGTTGCGATGAGGGGGGTAATGTTCATACGTATATAAATGCGTCTGTTGGCGTGTCGGAAGCTTAATAATTTTTGAATGGATAAATAGAGTTTGATGAAATTTTGTATAGAGATTCGTATGTTAGAGAATTTATTGGTAGAAGTTTTGGATCAACACCTCCGATGTGGAGTAGGTGTGCGGGGGTGGGGGGTTAGGGTTCATTTTTCAAAATTTTGTAAACATAATGACACCGCTTTATAATAATTTCAGTACTTACGTGAGCGCAAGTATTTGTAAAATATATGCCATATTTTAAAAATTTTGCCGCAGAAATCGAAAAAAAAAATTTTATTTATCGCATATTTTAACTTTCCCGTCTAGATAGCTTTAGAATGAAAAGCATTGTAACCGTTCTAATTTCGGCATATGCGGTTTTCACCGGATCTTAACGTTTTGACACCTAACGAACCCGAAAAACCAAATAGAAATTTTTACGGATGTTGATGTACATGTGTTAGGTGTCGGCCGCTAAATAACCTTATATTTACAGAACTACTGGACCGATTTTGACCGTTTTTTGAAAACGTCAAAGAGGTGGGGCTATAGAGAAAGATCACCCTCAGTATTTCGAGATATCGCCTAATTACGGTCATATTTTTCTTAAGAGCGTTTGTTTACGATTAAAAAATTAAAACGATTTGGGAAATCGCATCTTACCTCAAAAAATGTTATTGTAGTCGTACGCTATGTTCTGACGCCATAGGTGAGCGGCAGAATTAAATAAACGAATAATATTTAAAGTTTTGTAATTGAATATATTTAAAAATTTACTTGTTCTGGCCGGGCGAACTCGATCGCCCGGTTGATACGGTGTCTGGTGCGTAAAGCCTCACGGCTACGCCGACCGTACAAGCTAAATTTGTTGTAAGTCGTGAAATTATATTAGTTGGTACCGCCATATCCGCGCGAATTAAATACGCTATGGGCACGCGGTTTCGTTAGAACAATTAAATTAAATAAACGAAGAATTATAATATTTTAATAAAACGATAAATATATTTTAATTAAATGTAATTAACAAGCTATATATCCACCTTACCGGCAAATAAGTGTCAAAATCTACCAGATCTTTCGGTCTTTTTTGTAACCATCATCACGAGTTTTTTATCTCCGGTCCCGGAGATAAAAAAAAAATTTTTTTATCACCATCACCATCACCATCACCGGGGCGGCCGTACGGTCTAAATGGCGTCGGTCCCGGTCGAATAGCTTCGATGCTGGCTGACATATACTTGTTTACGTCAATTTTCGTTTCGGCCGAATTCTTGGTTTTCCGAAAAAAATACGCCGATAGAGAGGACATAGGCTTCACCGGGGCGGCCGTACGGTCTAAATGGCGTCGGTCCCGGTCGAGTAGCTTCGATCCTGTCTGACATATACTCGTTTACGTCAATTTTCTTTTCGGCCGAATTCTCGGTTTTCCGAAAAAAATACGCCGATGCAGAGGGTATAGGCATCACCGGGGCGGCCGTACAGTCTAAATGGCGTCGGTCCCGGTCGAATAGCTTCGATGCTGGCTGACATATACTTGTTTACGTCAATTTTCGTTTCGGCCGAATTCTTGGTTTTCCGAAAAAAATACGCCGATAGAGAGGACATAGGCTTCACCGGGGCGGCCGTACGGTCTAAATGGCGTCGGTCCCCGGTCTAATAGCTTCGATGCTGGCTGACATATACTTGTTTACGTCAATTTTCGTTTCGGCCGAATTCTTGGTTTTCCGAAAAAAATACCCCGATACAGAGGGCATAGGCATCACCGGGGCGGCCGTACGGTCTAAATGGCGTCGGTCCCGGTCGAATAGCTTCGATGCTGGCTGACATACACTTGTTTACGTCAATTTTCGTTTCGGCCGAATTCTTGGTTTTCCGAAAAAAATACCCCGATACAGAGGGCATAGGCATCACCGGGCGGGCCGTATGGTCTAAATGGCGTCGGTCCCGGTCGAATAGCTTCGATCCTGGCTGACATATACTCGTTTACGTCAATTTTCGTTTCGGCCGAACTCTCGGTTTTCCGAAAAAAATACGCCGATACAGAGGGCATAGGCATCACCGGGGGGGCCGTACGGTCTAAATGGCGTCGGTCCCCGGTCGAATAGCTTCGATGCTGGCTGACATATACTTGTTTACGTCAATTTTCGTTTCGGCCGAATTCTTGGTTTTCCGAAAAAAATACCCCGATACAGAGGGTATAGGCATCACCGGGGCGGCCGTACGGTCTAAATGGCGTCGGTCCCGGTCGAGTAGCTTCGATGCTGGCTGACATATACTTGTTTACGTCAATTTTCGTTTCGGCCGAATTCTTGGTTTTTCGAAAAAAATACGCCGATACAGAGGACATAGGCACCACCGGGGCGGCCGTACGGTCTAAATGGCGTCGGTCCCGGTCGAGTAGCTTCGATCCTGGCTGACATATACTCGTTTACGTCAATTTTCTTTTCGGCCGAATTCTCGGTTTTCCGAAAACAACACGCCGATGCAGAGGGTATAGGCATCACCGAAGCGGCCGTACGGTTTAAATGGCGTCGGTCCCGGTCGAATAGCTTCGATCCTGGCTGACATATACTCGTTTACGTCAATTTTCGTTTCGGCCGAATTCTCGGTTTTCCGAAAAAAATACGCCGATGCAGAGGGCATAGGCATACCGGGGGGGGGGGGCGGACGGTCGATATGGCTTCGGTCCCGGTCGAATAGCTTCGATCCTGGCTGACATATACTCGTTTACGTCAATTTTCGTTTCGGCCGAATTCTCGGTTTTCCGAAAAAAATACGCCGATGCAGAGGGCATAGGCATACCGGGGGGGGGGGGGGGGGGCGGACGGTCGATATGGCTTCGGTCCCGGTCGAATAGCTTCGATCCTGGCTGACATATACTCGATTACTTCAATTTTCGTTTCGGCCGAATTCTCGGTCTTCCGAAAAATATACGCCGATGCAGAGGGCATAGGCATCACCGGGGCGGCCGTATGGTCTAAATGGCATCGGTCCCGGTCGAGTAGCTTCGATGCTGACTGACATATACTTGTTTACGTCAATTTTCGTTTCGGCCGAATTCTTGGTTTTCCGAAAAAAATACGCCGATACAGAGGGCATAGGCATCACCGGGGGGGGGGGGGCCGTACGGTCTTAATGGCATCGGTCCCGGTCGAGTAGCTTTGATCTTGGCTGACATATACTCGTTTACGTCAATTTTTTTTTCGGCCGAATTCTCGGTTTTCCGAAAAAAATACGCCGATGCAGAGGGTATAGGCATCACCGGGGCGGCCGTACGGTCTAAATGGCGTCGGTCCCGGTCGAGTAGCTTCGATCCTGGCTGACATATACTCGTTTACGTCAATTTTCGTTTCGGCCGAATTCTCGGTTTTCCGAAAAAAATACGCCGATGCAGAGGGCATAGGCATACCGGGGGGGGCCGGACGGTCTATATGGCTTCGGTCCCGGTCGAATAGCTTCGATCCTGGCTGACATATACTAGATTACTTCAATTTTCGTTTCGGCCGAATTCTCGGTCTTCCGAAAAAAATACGCCGATGCAGAGGGCATAGGCATCACCGGGGCGGCCGTACGGTCTAAATGGCATCGGTCCCGGTCGAGTAGCTTCGATGCTGGCTGACATATACTTGTTTACGTCAATTTTCGTTTCGGCCGAATTCTTGGTTTTCCGAAAAAAATACGCCGATACAGAGGGCATAGGCATCACCGGGGGGGCCGTACGGTCTAAATGGCGTCGGTCCCCGGTCGAATAGCTTCGATGCTGGCTGACATATACTTGTTTACGTCAATTTTCGTTTCGGCCGAATTCTTGGTTTTCCGAAAAAAATACCCCGATACAGAGGGCATAGGCATCACCGGGGCGGCCGTACGGTCTAAATGGCATCGGTCCCGGTCGAGTAGCTTTGATCCTGGCTGACATATACTCGTTTACGTCAATTTTCTTTTCGGCCGAATTCTCGGTTTTCCGAAAAAAATACGCCGATACAGAGGGCATAGGCATCACCGGGGCGGCCGTACGGTCTAAATGGCGTCGGTCCCGGTCGAATAGCTTCGATCCTGGCTGACATATACTCGTTTACGTCAATTTTCGTTTCGGCCGAACTCTCGGTTTTCCGAAATAAATACGCCGATACAGAGGGCATAGGCATCACCGGGGGGGCCGTACGGTCTAAATGGCGTCGGTCCCCGGTCGAATAGCTTCGATGCTGGCTGACATATACTTGTTTACGTCAATTTTCGTTTCGGCCGAATTCTTGGTTTTCCGAAAAAAATACCCCGATACAGAGGGCATAGGCATCACCGGGGCGGCCGTACGGTCTAAATGGCATCGGTCCCGGTCGAGTAGCTTTGATCCTGGCTGACATATACTCGTTTACGTCAATTTTCGTTTCGGCCGAATTCTTGGTTTTCCGAAAAAAATACGCCGATACAGAGGGCATAGGCATCACCGGGGCGGCCGTACGGTCTAAATGGCGTCGGTCCCGGTCGAATAGCTTCGATCCTGGCTGACATATACTCGTTTACGTCAATTTTCGTTTCGGCCGAACTCTCGGTTTTCCGAAAAAAAATACGCCAATACAGAGGGCATAGGCATCACCGGGGGGGCCGTACGGTCTAAATGGCGTCGGTCCCTGGTCGAATAGCTTCGATGCTGGCTGACATATACTTGTTTACGTCAATTTTCGTTTCGGCCGAATTCTTGGTTTTCCGAAAAAAATACGCCGATACAGAGGGCATAGGCATCACCGGGGCGGCCGTACGGTCTAAATGGCGTCGGTCCCGGTCGAATAGCTTCGATCCTGGCTGACATATACTCGTTTACGTCAATTTTCGTTTCGGCCGAACTCTCGGTTTTCCGAAAAAAATACGCCGATACAGAGGGCATAGGCATCACCGGGGGGGCCGTACGGTCTAAATGGCGTCGGTCCCTGGTCGAATAGCTTCGATGCTGGCTGACATATACTTGTTTACGTCAATTTTCGTTTCGGCCGAATTCTTGATTTTCCGAAAAAAATACGCCGATAGAGAGGACATAGGCTTCACCGGGGCGGCCGTACGGTCTAAATGGCGTCGGTCCCGGTCGAGTAGCTTCGATCCTGGCTGACATATACTCGTTTACGTCAATTTTCGTTTCGGCCGAACTCTCGGTTTTCCGAAAAAAATACGCCGATACAGAGGGCATAGGCATCACCGGGGGGGCCGTATGGTCTAAATGGCGTCGGTCCCGGTCGAATAGCTTCGATGCTGGCTGACATATACTTGTTTACGTCAATTTTCGTTTCGGCCGAATTCTTGGTTTTCCGAAAAAAATACCCCGATACAGAGGGCATAGGCATCACCGGGGCGGCCGTACGGTCTAAATGGCGTCGGTCCCGGTCGAATAGCTTCGATCCTGGCTGACATATACTCGTTTACGTCAATTTTCGTTTCGGCCGAACTCTCGGTTTTCCGAAAAAAATACGCCGATACAGAGGGCATAGGCATCACCGGGGGGGCCGTACGGTCTAAATGGCGTCGGTCCCGGTCGAATAGCTTCGATGCTGGCTGACATATACTTGTTTACGTCAATTTTCGTTTCGGCCGAATTCTTGGTTTTCCGAAAAAAATACCCCGATACAGAGGGCATAGGCATCACCGGGGCGGCCGTACGGTCTAAATGCCGTCGGTCCCGGTCGAATAGCTTCGATGCTGGCTGACATATACTTGTTTACGTCAATTTTCGTTTCGGCCGAATTCTTGGTTTTCCGAAAAAAATACGCCGATAGAGAGGGCATAGGCATCACCGGGGGGGCCGGACGGTCGATATGGCTTCTGTCCCGGTCGAATAGCTTCGATCCTAGCTGACGTATGCTCGAATTCGTCAATTTTCGTTTTGGCCGAATTCTCGGTTTTCCGAAAAAAATACGCCGATACAGAGGGTATAGGCATCACCGGGGCGGCCGTACGGTCTAAATGGCGTCGGTCCCGGTCGAATAGCTTTGATTCTGGCTGACATATACTCGTTTACGTCAATTTTCGTTTCGGCCGAATTCTAGGTTTTCCGAAAAAAATACGTCGACGCAGAGGGTATAGGCATCACCGGGGCGGCCGTACGGTCTAAATGGCGTCGGTCCCCGCTCGAATAGCTTCGATCCTGGCTGACATATACTCGATTACGTCAATTTTCGTTTCGGCCGAATTCTTGGTTTTCCGAAAAAAATACGCCGATACAGAGGGCATAGGCATCACCGGGGCGTCTGGACGGTCGATATGGCGTCGGTCCCGGTCGAATAGCTTCGATACTGGCTGACATATACTCGATTACGTCAATTTTCGTTTCGGCCGAATTCTCGGTCTTCCGAAAAAATTACGCCGATACAGAGGGCATAGGCATCACCGGGGCGGCCGGACGGTCGATATGGCGTCGGTCCCGGTCGAATAGCTTCGATCCTAGCTGACATATACTTGTTTACGTCAATTTTCGTTTCGGCCGAATTCTTGGTTTTTCGAAAAAAATACGCCGATACGGAGGACATAGGCACCACCGGGGCGGCCGTACGGTCTAAATGGCGTCGGTCCCGGTCGAGTAGCTTCGATCCTGGCTGACATATACTCGTTTACGTCAATTTTCGTTTCGGCCGAATTCTCGGTTTTCCGAAAAAAATACGCCGATGCAGAGGGCATAGGCATACCGGGGGGGGGGGGGGGGCGGACGGTCGATATGGCTTCTGTCCCGGTCGAATAGCTTCGATCCTGGCTGACATATACTCGATTACTTCAATTTTCGTTCGGCCGAATTCTCGGTCTTCCGAAAAATATACGCCGATGCAGAGGGCATAGGCATCACCGGGGCGGCCGTATGGTCTAAATGGCATCGGTCCCGGTCGAGTAGCTTCGATGCTGACTGACATATACTTGTTTACGTCAATTTTCGTTTCGGCCGAATTCTTGGTTTTCCGAAAAAAATACGCCGATACAGAGGGCATAGGCATCACCGGGGGGGGGGGGGGCCGTACGGTCTTAATGGCATCGGTCCCGGTCGAGTAGCTTTGATCTTGGCTGACATATACTCGTTTACGTCAATTTTTTTTTCGGCCGAATTCTCGGTTTTCCGAAAAAAATACGCCGATGCAGAGGGTATAGGCATCACCGGGGCGGCCGTACGGTCTAAATGGCGTCGGTCCCGGTCGAGTAGCTTCGATCCTGGCTGACATATACTCGTTTACGTCAATTTTCGTTTCGGCCGAATTCTCGGTCTTCCGAAAAAAATACGCCGATGCAGAGGGCATAGGCATCACCGGGGCGGCCGTACGGTCTAAATGGCATCGGTCCCGGTCGAGAAGCTTCGATGCTGGCTGACATATACTTGTTTACGTCAATTTTCGTTTCGGCCGAATTCTTGGTTTTCCGAAAAAAATACGCCGATACAGAGGGCATAGGCATCACCGGGGGGGCCGTACGGTCTAAATGGCGTCGGTCCCCGGTCGAATAGCTTCGATGCTGGCTGACATATACTTGTTTACGTCAATTTTCGTTTCGGCCGAATTCTTGGTTTTCCGAAAAAAATACCCCGATACAGAGGGCATAGGCATCACCGGGGCGGCCGTACGGTCTAAATGGCGTCGGTCCCGGTCGAATAGCTTCGATCCTGGCTGACATATACTCGTTTACGTCAATTTTCGTTTCGGCCGAACTCTCGGTTTTCCGAAATAAATACGCCGATACAGAGGGCATAGGCATCACCGGGGGGGCCGTACGGTCTAAATGGCGTCGGTCCCCGGTCGAATAGCTTCGATGCTGGCTGACATATACTTGTTTACGTCAATTTTCGTTTCGGCCGAATTCTTGGTTTTCCGAAAAAAATACCCCGATACAGAGGGCATAGGCATCACCGGGGCGGCCGTACGGTCTAAATGGCATCGGTCCCGGTCGAGTAGCTTTGATCCTGGCTGACATATACTCGTTTACGTCAATTTTCGTTTCGGCCGAATTCTTGGTTTTCCGAAAAAAAAACGCCGATACAGAGGGCATAGGCATCACCGGGGCGGCCGTACGGTCTAAATGGCGTCGGTCCCGGTCGAATAGCTTCGATCCTGGCTGACATATACTCGTTTACGTCAATTTTCGTTTCGGCCGAACTCTCGGTTTTCCGAAAAAAAATACGCCAATACAGAGGGCATAGGCATCACCGGGGGGGCCGTACGGTCTAAATGGCGTCGGTCCCTGGTCGAATAGCTTCGATGCTGGCTGACATATACTTGTTTACGTCAATTTTCGTTTCGGCCGAATTCTTGGTTTTCCGAAAAAAATACGCCGATACAGAGGGCATAGGCATCACCGGGGCGGCCGTACGGTCTAAATGGCGTCGGTCCCGGTCGAATAGCTTCGATCCTGGCTGACATATACTCGTTTACGTCAATTTTCGTTTCGGCCGAACTCTCGGTTTTCCGAAAAAATACGCCGATACAGAGGGCATAGGCATCACCGGGGGGGCCGTACGGTCTAAATGGCGTCGGTCCCTGGTCGAATAGCTTCGATGCTGGCTGACATATACTTGTTTACGTCAATTTTCGTTTCGGCCGAATTCTTGATTTTCCGAAAAAAATACGCCGATAGAGAGGACATAGGCTTCACCGGGGCGGCCGTACGGTCTAAATGGCGTCGGTCCCGGTCGAGTAGCTTCGATCCTGGCTGACATATACTCGTTTACGTCAATTTTCGTTTCGGCCGAACTCTCGGTTTTCCGAAAAAAATACGCCGATACAGAGGGCATAGGCATCACCGGGGGGGCCGTATGGTCTAAATGGCGTCGGTCCCGGTCGAATAGCTTCGATGCTGGCTGACATATACTTGTTTACGTCAATTTTCGTTTCGGCCGAATTCTTGGTTTTCCGAAAAAAATACCCCGATACAGAGGGCATAGGCATCACCGGGGCGGCCGTACGGTCTAAATGGCGTCGGTCCCGGTCGAATAGCTTCGATCCTGGCTGACATATACTCGTTTACGTCAATTTTCGTTTCGGCCGAACTCTCGGTTTTCCGAAAAAAATACGCCGATACAGAGGGCATAGGCATCACCGGGGGGGCCGTACGGTCTAAATGGCGTCGGTCCCGGTCGAATAGCTTCGATGCTGGCTGACATATACTTGTTTACGTCAATTTTCGTTTCGGCCGAATTCTTGGTTTTCCGAAAAAAATACCCCGATACAGAGGGCATAGGCATCACCGGGGCGGCCGTACGGTCTAAATGCCGTCGGTCCCGGTCGAATAGCTTCGATGCTGGCTGACATATACTTGTTTACGTCAATTTTCGTTTCGGCCGAATTCTTGGTTTTCCGAAAAAAATACGCCGATACAGAGGGCATAGGCATCACCGGGGGGGCCGGACGGTCGATATGGCTTCTGTCCCGGTCGAATAGCTTCGATCCTAGCTGACATATGCTCGAATTCGTCAATTTTCGTTTTGGCCGTATTCTCGGTTTTCCGAAAAAAATACGCCGATACAGAGGGTATAGGCATCACCGGGGCGGCCGTACGGTCTAAATGGCGTCGGTCGCGGTCGAATAGCTTTGATTCTGGCTGACATATACTCGTTTACGTCAATTTTCGTTTCGGCCGAATTCTAGGTTTTCCGAAAAAAATACGTCGACGCAGAGGGTATAGGCATCACCGGGGCGGCCGTACGGTCTAAATGGCGTCGGTCCCCGCTCGAATAGCTTCGATCCTGGCTGACATATACTCGATTACGTCATTTTTCGTTTCGGCCGAATTCTTGGTTTTCCGAAAAAAATACGCCGATACAGAGGGCATAGGCATCACCGGGGCGTCCGGACGGTCGATATGGCGTCGGTCCCGGTCGAATAGCTTCGATACTGGCTGACATATACTCGATTACGTCAATTTTCGTTTCGGCCGAATTCTCGGTCTTCCGAAAAAATTACGCCGATACAGAGGGCATAGGCATCACCGGGGCGGCCGGACGGTCGATATGGCGTCGGTCCCGGTCGAATAGCTTCGATCCTAGCTGACATATACTTGTTTACGTCAATTTTCGTTTCGGCCGAATTCTTGGTTTTTCGAAAAAAATACGCCGATACGGAGGACATAGGCACCACCGGGGCGGCCGTACGGTCTAAATGGCGTCGGTCCCGGTCGAGTAGCTTCGATCCTGGCTGACATATACTCGTTTACGTCAATTTTCGTTTCGGCCGAATTCTCGGTTTTCCGAAAAAAATACGCCGATGCAGAGGGCATAGGCATACCGGGGGGGGGGGGCGGACGGTCGATATGGCTTCTGTCCCGGTCGAATAGCTTCGATCCTGGCTGACATATACTCGATTACTTCAATTTTCGTTCGGCCGAATTCTCGGTCTTCCGAAAAATATACGCCGATGCAGAGGGCATAGGCATCACCGGGGCGGCCGTATGGTCTAAATGGCATCGGTCCCGGTCGAGTAGCTTCGATGCTGACTGACATATACTTGTTTACGTCAATTTTCGTTTCGGCCGAATTCTTGGTTTTCCGAAAAAAATACGCCGATACAGAGGGCATAGGCATCACCGGGGGGGGGGGGGGCGTACGGTCTTAATGGCATCGGTCCCGGTCGAGTAGCTTTGATCTTGGCTGACATATACTCGTTTACGTCAATTTTTTTTCGGCCGAATTCTCGGTTTTCCGAAAAAAATACGTCGACGCAGAGGGTATAGGCATCACCGGGGCGGCCGTACGGTCTAAATGGCGTCGGTCCCCGCTCGAATAGCTTCGATCCTGGCTGACATATACTCGATTACGTCAATTTTCGTTTCGGCCGAATTCTCGGTTTTCCGAAAAAAATACGCCGATACAGAGGGCATAGGCATCACCGGGGCGTCCGGACGGTCGATATGGCGTCGGTCCCGGTCGAATAGCTTCGATACTGGCTGACATATACTCGATTACGTCAATTTTCGTTTCGGCCGAATTCTCGGTCTTCCGAAAAAATTACGCCGATACAGAGGGCATAGGCATCACCGGGGCGGCCGGACGGTCGATATGGCGTCGGTCCCGGTCGAATAGCTTCGATCCTAGCTGACATATACTTGTTTACGTCAATTTTCGTTTCGGCCGAATTCTTGGTTTTTCGAAAAAAATACGCCGATACGGAGGACATAGGCACCACCGGGGCGGCCGTACGGTCTAAATGGCGTCGGTCCCGGTCGAGTAGCTTCGATCCTGGCTGACATATACTCGTTTACGTCAATTTTCGTTTCGGCCGAATTCTCGGTTTTCCGAAAAAAATACGCCGATGCAGAGGGCATAGGCATACCGGGGGGGGGGGGGCGGACGGTCGATATGGCTTCTGTCCCGGTCGAATAGCTTCGATCCTGGCTGACATATACTCGATTACTTCAATTTTCGTTCGGCCGAATTCTCGGTCTTCCGAAAAATATACGCCGATGCAGAGGGCATAGGCATCACCGGGGCGGCCGTATGGTCTAAATGGCATCGGTCCCGGTCGAGTAGCTTCGATGCTGACTGACATATACTTGTTTACGTCAATTTTCGTTTCGGCCGAATTCTTGGTTTTCCGAAAAAAATACGCCGATACAGAGGGCATAGGCATCACCGGGGGGGGGGGGGCCGTACGGTCTTAATGGCATCGGTCCCGGTCGAGTAGCTTTGATCTTGGCTGACATATACTCGTTTACGTCAATTTTTTTTTCGGCCGAATTCTCGGTTTTCCGAAAAAAATACGCCGATGCAGAGGGTATAGGCATCACCGGGGCGGCCGTACGGTCTAAATGGCGTCGGTCCCGGTCGAGTAGCTTCGATCCTGGCTGACATATACTCGTTTACGTCAATTTTCGTTTCGGCCGAATTCTCGGTCTTCCGAAAAAAATACGCCGACGCAGAGGGCATAGGCATCACCGGGGCGGCCGTACGGTCTAAATGGCATCGGTCCCGGTCGAGAAGCTTCGATGCTGGCTGACATATACTTGTTTACGTCAATTTTCGTTTCGGCCGAATTCTTGGTTTTCCGAAAAAAATACGCCGATACAGAGGGCATAGGCATCACCGGGGGGGCCGTATGGTCTAAATGGCGTCGGTCCCCGGTCGAATAGCTTCGATGCTGGCTGACATATACTTGTTTACGTCAATTTTCGTTTCGGCCGAATTCTTGGTTTTCCGAAAAAAATACCCCGATACAGAGGGCATAGGCATCACCGGGGCGGCCGTACGGTCTAAATGGCGTCGGTCCCGGTCGAATAGCTTCGATCCTGGCTGACATATACTCGTTTACGTCAATTTTCGTTTCGGCCGAACTCTCGGTTTTCCGAAATAAATACGCCGATACAGAGGGCATAGGCATCACCGGGGGGGCCGTACGGTCTAAATGGCGTCGGTCCCCGGTCGAATAGCTTCGATGCTGGCTGACATATACTTGTTTACGTCAATTTTCGTTTCGGCCGAATTCTTGGTTTTCCGAAAAAAATACCCCGATACAGAGGGCATAGGCATCACCGGGGCGGCCGTACGGTCTAAATGGCATCGGTCCCGGTCGAGTAGCTTTGATCCTGGCTGACATATACTCGTTTACGTCAATTTTCGTTTCGGCCGAATTCTTGGTTTTCCGAAAAAAAAACGCCGATACAGAGGGCATAGGCATCACCGGGGCGGCCGTACGGTCTAAATGGCGTCGGTCCCGGTCGAATAGCTTCGATCCTGGCTGACATATACTCGTTTACGTCAATTTTCGTTTCGGCCGAACTCTCGGTTTTCCGAAAAAAAATACGCCAATACAGAGGGCATAGGCATCACCGGGGGGGCCGTACGGTCTAAATGGCGTCGGTCCCTGGTCGAATAGCTTCGATGCTGGCTGACATATACTTGTTTACGTCAATTTTCGTTTCGGCCGAATTCTTGGTTTTCCGAAAAAAATACGCCGATACAGAGGGCATAGGCATCACCGGGGCGGCCGTACGGTCTAAATGGCGTCGGTCCCGGTCGAATAGCTTCGATCCTGGCTGACATATACTCGTTTACGTCAATTTTCGTTTCGGCCGAACTCTCGGTTTTCCGAAAAAATACGCCGATACAGAGGGCATAGGCATCACCGGGGGGGCCGTACGGTCTAAATGGCGTCGGTCCCTGGTCGAATAGCTTCGATGCTGGCTGACATATACTTGTTTACGTCAATTTTCGTTTCGGCCGAATTCTTGATTTTCCGAAAAAAATACGCCGATAGAGAGGACATAGGCTTCACCGGGGCGGCCGTACGGTCTAAATGGCGTCGGTCCCGGTCGAGTAGCTTCGATCCTGGCTGACATATACTCGTTTACGTCAATTTTCGTTTCGGCCGAACTCTCGGTTTTCCGAAAAAAATACGCCGATACAGAGGGCATAGGCATCACCGGGGGGGCCGTATGGTCTAAATGGCGTCGGTCCCGGTCGAATAGCTTCGATGCTGGCTGACATATACTTGTTTACGTCAATTTTCGTTTCGGCCGAATTCTTGGTTTTCCGAAAAAAATACCCCGATACAGAGGGCATAGGCATCACCGGGGCGGCCGTACGGTCTAAATGGCGTCGGTCCCGGTCGAATAGCTTCGATCCTGGCTGACATATACTCGTTTACGTCAATTTTCGTTTCGGCCGAACTCTCGGTTTTCCGAAAAAAATACGCCGATACAGAGGGCATAGGCATCACCGGGGGGGCCGTACGGTCTAAATGGCGTCGGTCCCGGTCGAATAGCTTCGATGCTGGCTGACATATACTTGTTTACGTCAATTTTCGTTTCGGCCGAATTCTTGGTTTTCCGAAAAAAATACCCCGATACAGAGGGCATAGGCATCACCGGGGCGGCCGTACGGTCTAAATGCCGTCGGTCCCGGTCGAATAGCTTCGATGCTGGCTGACATATACTTGTTTACGTCAATTTTCGTTTCGGCCGAATTCTTGGTTTTCCGAAAAAAATACGCCGATACAGAGGGCATAGGCATCACCGGGGGGGCCGGACGGTCGATATGGCTTCTGTCCCGGTCGAATAGCTTCGATCCTAGCTGACATATGCTCGAATTCGTCAATTTTCGTTTTGGCCGTATTCTCGGTTTTCCGAAAAAAATACGCCGATACAGAGGGTATAGGCATCACCGGGGCGGCCGTACGGTCTAAATGGCGTCGGTCGCGGTCGAATAGCTTTGATTCTGGCTGACATATACTCGTTTACGTCAATTTTCGTTTCGGCCGAATTCTAGGTTTTCCGAAAAAAATACGTCGACGCAGAGGGTATAGGCATCACCGGGGCGGCCGTACGGTCTAAATGGCGTCGGTCCCCGCTCGAATAGCTTCGATCCTGGCTGACATATACTCGATTACGTCAATTTTCGTTTCGGCCGAATTCTTGGTTTTCCGAAAAAAATACGCCGATACAGAGGGCATAGGCATCACCGGGGCGTCCGGTCGGTCGATATGGCGTCGGTCCCGGTCGAATAGCTTCGATACTGGCTGACATATACTCGATTACGTCAATTTTCGTTTCGGCCGAATTCTCGGTCTTCCGAAAAAATTACGCCGATACAGAGGGCATAGGCATCACCGGGGCGGCCGGACGGTCGATATGGCGTCGGTCCCGGTCGAATAGCTTCGATCCTAGCTGACATATACTTGTTTACGTCAATTTTCGTTTCGGCCGAATTCTTGGTTTTTCGAAAAAAATACGCCGATACGGAGGACATAGGCACCACCGGGGCGGCCGTACGGTCTAAATGGCGTCGGTCCCGGTCGAGTAGCTTCGATCCTGGCTGACATATACTCGTTTACGTCAATTTTCGTTTCGGCCGAATTCTCGGTTTTCCGAAAAAAATACGCCGATGCAGAGGGCATAGGCATACCGGGGGGGGGGGGGGCGGACGGTCGATATGGCTTCTGTCCCGGTCGAATAGCTTCGATCCTGGCTGACATATACTCGATTACTTCAATTTTCGTTCGGCCGAATTCTCGGTCTTCCGAAAAATATACGCCGATGCAGAGGGCATAGGCATCACCGGGGCGGCCGTATGGTCTAAATGGCATCGGTCCCGGTCGAGTAGCTTCGATGCTGACTGACATATACTTGTTTACGTCAATTTTCGTTTCGGCCGAATTCTTGGTTTTCCGAAAAAAATACGCCGATACAGAGGGCATAGGCATCACCGGGGGGGGGGGGGCGTACGGTCTTAATGGCATCGGTCCCGGTCGAGTAGCTTTGATCTTGGCTGACATATACTCGTTTACGTCAATTTTTTTTCGGCCGAATTCTCGGTTTTCCGAAAAAAATACGTCGACGCAGAGGGTATAGGCATCACCGGGGCGGCCGTACGGTCTAAATGGCGTCGGTCCCCGCTCGAATAGCTTCGATCCTGGCTGACATATACTCGATTACGTCAATTTTCGTTTCGGCCGAATTCTTGGTTTTCCGAAAAAAATACGCCGATACAGAGGGCATAGGCATCACCGGGGCGTCCGGACGGTCGATATGGCGTCGGTCCCGGTCGAATAGCTTCGATACTGGCTGACATATACTCGATTACGTCAATTTTCGTTTCGGCCGAATTCTCGGTCTTCCGAAAAAATTACGCCGATACAGAGGGCATAGGCATCACCGGGGCGGCCGGACGGTCGATATGGCGTCGGTCCCGGTCGAATAGCTTCGATCCTAGCTGACATATACTTGTTTACGTCAATTTTCGTTTCGGCCGAATTCTTGGTTTTTCGAAAAAAATACGCCGATACAGAGGGCATAGGCATCACCGGGGGGGCCGTACGGTCTAAATGGCGTCGGTCCCGGTCGAGTAGCTTCGATGCTGACTGACATATACTTGTTTACGTCAATTTTCGTTTCGGCCGAATTCTTGGTTTTCCGAAAAAAATACGCCGATACAGAGGGCATAGGCATCACCGGGGGGGCCGTACGGTCTAAATGGCGTCGGTCCCGGTCGAATAGCTTCGATGCTGGCTGACATATACTTGTTTACGTCAATTTTCGTTCCGGCCGAATTCTTGGTTTTCCGAAAAAAATACGCCGATACAGAGGGCATAGGCATCACCGGGGGGGCCGGACGGTCGATATGGCTTCTGTCCCGGTCGAATAGCTTCGATCCTAGCTGACATATGCTCGAATTCGTCAATTTTCGTTTTGGCCGAATTCTCGGTTTTCCGAAAAAAATACGCCGATACAGAGGGTATAGGCATCACCGGGGCGGCCGTACGGTCTAAATGGCGTCGGTCGCGGTCGAATAGCTTTGATTCTGGCTGACATATACTCGTTTACGTCAATATTCGTTTCGGCCGAATTCTAGGTTTTCCGAAAAAAATACGTCGACGCAGAGGGTATAGGCATCACCGGGGCGGCCGTACGGTCTAAATGGCGTCGGTCCCCGCTCGAATAGCTTCGATCCTGGCTGACATATACTCGATTACGTCAATTTTCGTTTCGGCCGAATTCTTGGTTTTCCGAAAAAAATACGCCGATACAGAGGGCATAGGCATCACCGGGGCGTCCGGACGGTCGATATGGCGTCGGTCCCGGTCGAATAGCTTCGATACTGGCTGACATATACTCGATTACGTCAATTTTCGTTTCGGCCGAATTCTCGGTCTTCCGAAAAAATTACGCCGATACAGAGGGCATAGGCATCACCGGGGCGGCCGGACGGTCGATATGGCGTCGGTCCCGGTCGAATAGCTTCGATCCTAGCTGACATATACTTGTTTACGTCAATTTTCGTTTCGGCCGAATTCTTGGTTTTTCGAAAAAAATACGCCGATACGGAGGACATAGGCACCACCGGGGCGGCCGTACGGTCTAAATGGCGTCGGTCCCGGTCGAGTAGCTTCGATCCTGGCTGACATATACTCGTTTACGTCAATTTTCGTTTCGGCCGAATTCTCGGTTTTCCGAAAAAAATACGCCGATGCAGAGGGCATAGGCATACCGGGGGGGGGGGGGGGGGGGGGGGCGGACGGTCGATATGGCTTCTGTCCCGGTCGAATAGCTTCGATCCTGGCTGACATATACTCGATTACTTCAATTTTCGTTCGGCCGAATTCTCGGTCTTCCGAAAAATATACGCCGATGCAGAGGGCATAGGCATCACCGGGGCGGCCGTATGGTCTAAATGGCATCGGTCCCGGTCGAGTAGCTTCGATGCTGACTGACATATACTTGTTTACGTCAATTTTCGTTTCGGCCGAATTCTTGGTTTTCCGAAAAAAATACGCCGATACAGAGGGCATAGGCATCACCGGGGGGGGGGGCGTACGGTCTTAATGGCATCGGTCCCGGTCGAGTAGCTTTGATCTTGGCTGACATATACTCGTTTACGTCAATTTTTTTTTCGGCCGAATTCTCGGTTTTCCGAAAAAAATACGCCGATGCAGAGGGTATAGGCATCACCGGGGCGGCCGTACGGTCTAAATGGCGTCGGTCCCGGTCGAGTAGCTTCGATCCTGGCTGACATATACTCGTTTACGTCAATTTTCGTTTCGGCCGAATTCTCGGTTTTCCGAAAAAAATACGCCGATGCAGAGGGCATAGGCATACCGGGGGGGGCCGTACGGTCTAAATGGCGTCGGTCCCCGGTCGAATAGCTTCGATGCTGGCTGACATATACTTGTTTACGTCAATTTTCGTTTCGGCCGAATTCTTGGTTTTCCGAAAAAAATACCCCGATACAGAGGGCATAGGCATCACCGGGGCGGCCGTACGGTCTAAATGGCATCGGTCCCGGTCGAATAGCTTCGATCCTGGCTGACATATACTCGTTTACGTCAATTTTTGTTTCGGCCGAACTCTCGGTTTTCCGAAAAAAATACGCCGATACAGAGGGCATAGGCATCACCGGGGGGGCCGTACGGTCTAAATGGCGTCGGTCCCCGGTCGAATAGCTTCGATGCTGGCTGACATATACTTGTTTACGTCAATTTTCGTTTCGGCCGAATTCTTGGTTTTCCGAAAAAAATACCCCGATACAGAGGGCATAGGCATCACCGGGGCGGCCGTACGGTCTAAATGGCATCGGTCCCGGTCGAGTAGCTTTGATCCTGGCTGACATATACTCGTTTACGTCAATTTTCGATTCGGCCGAATTCTTGGTTTTCCGAAAAAAATACGCCGATACAGAGGGCATAGGCATCACCGGGGCGGCCGTACGGTCAAAATGGCGTCGGTCCCGGTCGAATAGCTTCGATCCTGGCTGACATATACTCGTTTACGTCAATTTTCGTTTCGGCCGAACTCTCGGTTTTCCGAAAAAAATACCCCGATACAGAGGGCATAGGCATCACCGGGGGGGCCGTACGGTCTAAATGGCGTCGGTCCCTGGTCGAATAGCTTCGATGCTGGCTGACATATACTTGTTTACGTCAATTTTCGTTTCGGCCGAATTCTTGGTTTTCCGAAAAAAATACCCCGATACAGAGGGCATAGGCATCACCGGGGCGGCCGTACGGTCTAAATGGCGTCGGTCCCCGCTCGAATAGCTTCGATCCTGGCTGACATATACTCGATTACGTCAATTTTCGTTTCGGCCGAATTCTTGGTTTTCCGAAAAAAATACGCCGATACAGAGGGCATAGGCATCACCGGGGCGTCCGGACGGTCGATATGGCGTCGGTCCCGGTCGAATAGCTTCGATACTGGCTGACATATACTCGATTACGTCAATTTTCGTTTCGGCCGAATTCTCGGTCTTCCGAAAAAATTACGCCGATACAGAGGGCATAGGCATCACCGGGGCGGCCGGACGGTCGATATGGCGTCGGTCCCGGTCGAATAGCTTCGATCCTAGCTGACATATACTTGTTTACGTCAATTTTCGTTTCGGCCGAATTCTTGGTTTTTCGAGAAAAATACGCCGATACGGAGGACATAGGCACCACCGGGGCGGCCGTACGGTCTAAATGGCGTCGGTCCCGGTCGAGTAGCTTCGATCCTGGCTGACATATACTCGTTTACGTCAATTTTCGTTTCGGCCGAATTCTCGGTTTTCCGAAAAAAATACGCCGATGCAGAGGGCATAGGCATACCGGGGGGGGGGGGGGGGCGGACGGTCGATATGGCTTCTGTCCCGGTCGAATAGCTTCGATCCTGGCTGACATATACTCGATTACTTCAATTTTCGTTCGGCCGAATTCTCGGTCTTCCGAAAAATATACGCCGGTGCAGAGGGCATAGGCATCACCGGGGCGGCCGTATGGTCTAAATGGCATCGGTCCCGGTCGAGTAGCTTCGATGCTGACTGACATATACTTGTTTACGTCAATTTTCGTTTCGGCCGAATTCTTGGTTTTCCGAAAAAAATACGCCGATACAGAGGGCATAGGCATCACCGGGGGGGGGGGGGCGTACGGTCTTAATGGCATCGGTCCCGGTCGAGTAGCTTTGATCTTGGCTGACATATACTCGTTTACGTCAATTTTTTTTTCGGCCGAATTCTCGGTTTTCCGAAAAAAATACGCCGATGCAGAGGGTATAGGCATCACCGGGGCGGCCGTACGGTCTAAATGGCGTCGGTCCCGGTCGAGTAGCTTCGATCCTGGCTGACATATACTCGTTTACGTCAATTTTCGTTTCGGCCGAATTCTCGGTTTTCCGAAAAAAATACGCCGATGCAGAGGGCATAGGCATACCGGGGGGGGGCCGGACGGTCGATATGGCTTCGGTCCCGGTCGAATAGCTTCGATCCTGGCTGACATATACTCGTTTACGTCAATTTTCGTTTCGGCCGAACTCTCGGTTTTCCGAAAAAAATACGCCGATACAGAGGGCATAGGCATCACCGGGGGGGCCGTATGGTCTAAATGGCGTCGGTCCCGGTCGAATAGCTTCGATGCTGGCTGACATATACTTGTTTACGTCAATTTTCGTTTCGGCCGAATTCTTGGTTTTCCGAAAAAAATACCCCGATACAGAGGGCATAGGCATCACCGGGGCGGCCGTACGGTCTAAATGGCGTCGGTCCCGGTCGAATAGCTTCGATCCTGGCTGACATATACTCGTTTACGTCAATTTTCGTTTCGGCCGAACTCTCGGTTTTCCGAAAAAAATACGCCGATACAGAGGGCATAGGCATCACCGGGGGGGCCGTACGGTCTAAATGGCGTCGGTCCCGGTCGAATAGCTTCGATGCTGGCTGACATATACTTGTTTACGTCAATTTTCGTTTCGGCCGAATTCTTGGTTTTCCGAAAAAAATACGCCGATACAGAGGGCATAGGCATCACCGGGGGGGCCGGACGGTCGATATGGCTTCTGTCCCGGTCGAATAGCTTCGATCCTAGCTGACATATGCTCGAATTCGTCAATTTTCGTTTTGGCCGAATTCTCGGTTTTCCGAAAAAAATACGCCGATACAGAGGGTATAGGCATCACCGGGGCGGCCGTACGGTCTAAATGGCGTCGGTCGCGGTCGAATAGCTTTGATTCTGGCTGACATATACTCGTTTACGTCAATTTTCGTTTCGGCCGAATTCTAGGTTTTCCGAAAAAAATACGTCGACGCAGAGGGTATAGGCATCACCGGGGCGGCCGTACGGTCTAAATGGCGTCGGTCCCCGCTCGAATAGCTTCGATCCTGGCTGACATATACTCGATTACGTCAATTTTCGTTTCGGCCGAATTCTTGGTTTTCCGAAAAAAATACGCCGATACAGAGGGCATAGGCATCACCGGGGCGTCCGGACGGTCGATATGGCGTCGGTCCCGGTCGAATAGCTTCGATACTGGCTGACATATACTCGATTACGTCAATTTTCGTTTCGGCCGAATTCTCGGTCTTCCGAAAAAATTACGCCGATACAGAGGGCATAGGCATCACCGGGGCGGCCGGACGGTCGATATGGCGTCGGTCCCGGTCGAATAGCTTCGATCCTAGCTGACATATACTTGTTTACGTCAATTTTCGTTTCGGCCGAATTCTTGGTTTTTCGAAAAAAATACGCCGATACGGAGGACATAGGCACCACCGGGGCGGCCGTACGGTCTAAATGGCGTCGGTCCCGGTCGAGTAGCTTCGATCCTGGCTGACATATACTCGCTTACGTCAATTTTCGTTTCGGCCGAATTCTCGGTTTTCCGAAAAAAATACGCCGATGCAGAGGGCATAGGCATACCGGGGGGGGGGGGGGGGGCGGACGGTCGATATGGCTTCTGTCCCGGTCGAATAGCTTCGATCCTGGCTGACATATACTCGATTACTTCAATTTTCGTTCGGCCGAATTCTCGGTCTTCCGAAAAATATACGCCGATGCAGAGGGCATAGGCATCACCGGGGCGGCCGTATGGTCTAAATGGCATCGGTCCCGGTCGAGTAGCTTCGATGCTGACTGACATATACTTGTTTACGTCAATTTTCGTTTCGGCCGAATTCTTGGTTTTCCGAAAAAAATACGCCGATACAGAGGGCATAGGCATCACCGGGGGGGGGGGGGCGTACGGTCTTAATGGCATCGGTCCCGGTCGAGTAGCTTTGATCTTGGCTGACATATACTCGTTTACGTCAATTTTTTTTTCGGCCGAATTCTCGGTTTTCCGAAAAAAATACGCCGATGCAGAGGGTATAGGCATCACCGGGGCGGCCGTACGGTCTAAATGGCGTCGGTCCCGGTCGAGTAGCTTCGATCCTGGCTGACATATACTCGTTTACGTCAATTTTCGTTTCGGCCGAATTCTCGGTTTTCCGAAAAAAATACGCCGATGCAGAGGGCATAGGCATACCGGGGGGGGCCGGACGGTCGATATGGCTTCGGTCCCGGTCGAATAGCTTCGATCCTGGCTGACATATACTCGATTACTTCAATTTTCGTTTCGGCCGAATTCTCGGTCTTCCGAAAAAAATACGCCGATGCCGAGGGCACAGGCATCACCGGGGCGGCCGTACGGTCTAAATGGCATCGGTCCCGGTCGAGTAGCTTCGATGCTGGCTGACATATACTTGTTTACGTCAATTTTCGTTTCGGCCGAATTCTTGGTTTTCCGAAAAAAATACGCCGATACAGAGGGCATAGGCATCACCGGGGGGGCCGTACGGTCTAAATGGCGTCGGTCCCCGGTCGAATAGCTTCGATGCTGGCTGACATATACTTGTTTACGTCAATTTTCGTTTCGGCCGAATTCTTGGTTTTCCGAAAAAAATACCTCGATACAGAGGGCATAGGCATCACCGGGGCGGCCGTACGGTCTAAATGGCATCGGTCCCGGTCGAGTAGCTTTGATCCTGGCTGACATATACTCGTTTACGTCAATTTTCTTTTCGGCCGAATTCTCGGTTTTCCGAAAAAAATACGCCGATACAGAGGGCATAGGCATCACCGGGGCGGCCGTCCGGTCTAAATGGCGTCGGTCCCGGTCGAATAGCTTCGATCCTGGCTGACATATACTCGTTTACGTCAATTTTTGTTTCGGCCGAACTCTCGGTTTTCCGAAAAAAATACGCCGATACAGAGGGCATAGGCATCACCGGGGGGGCCGTACGGTCTAAATGGCGTCGGTCCCCGGTCGAATAGCTTCGATGCTGGCTGACATATACTTGTTTACGTCAATTTTCGTTTCGGCCGAATTCTTGGTTTTCCGAAAAAAATACCCCGATACAGAGGGCATAGGCATCACCGGGGCGGCCGTACGGTCTAAATGGCATCGGTCCCGGTCGAGTAGCTTTGATCCTGGCTGACATATACTCGTTTACGTCAATTTTCGTTTCGGCCGAATTCTTGGTTTTCCGAAAAAAATACGCCGATACAGAGGGCATAGGCATCACCGGGGCGGCCGTACGGTCAAAATGGCGTCGGTCCCGGTCGAATAGCTTCGATCCTGGCTGACATATACTCGTTTACGTCAATTTTCGTTTCGGCCGAACTCTCGGTTTTCCGAAAAAAATACCCCGATACAGAGGGCATAGGCATCACCGGGGGGGCCGTACGGTCTAAATGGCGTCGGTCCCTGGTCGAATAGCTTCGATGCTGGCTGACATATACTTGTTTACGTCAATTTTCGTTTCGGCCGAATTCTTGGTTTTCCGAAAAAAATACCCCGATACAGAGGGCATAGGCATCACCGGGGCGGCCGTACGGTCTAAATGGCGTCGGTCCCGGTCGAATAGCTTCGATGCTGGCTGACATATACTTGTTTACGTCAATTTTCGTTTCGGCCGAATTCTTGGTTTTCCGAAAAAAATACGCCGATACAGAGGGCATAGGCATCACCGGGGCGGCCGTACGGTCTAAATGGCGTCGGTCCCGGTCGAATAGCTTCGATCCTGGCTGACATATACTCGTTTACGTCAATTTTCGTTTCGGCCGAACTCTCGGTTTTCCGAAAAAAAATACGCCAATACAGAGGGCATAGGCATCACCGGGGGGGCCGTACGGTCTAAATGGCGTCGGTCCCTGGTCGAATAGCTTCGATGCTGGCTGACATATACTTGTTTACCTCAATTTTCGTTTCGGCCGAATTCTTGGTTTTCCGAAAAAAATACGCCGATACAGAGGGCATAGGCATCACCGGGGCGGCCGTACGGTCTAAATGGCGTCGGTCCCGGTCGAATAGCTTCGATCCTGGCTGACATATACTCGTTTACGTCAATTTTCGTTTCGGCCGAACTCTCGGTTTTCCGAAAAAAATACGCCGATACAGAGGGCATAGGCATCACCGGGGGGGGCCGTACGGTCTAAATGGCGTCGGTCCCTGGTCGAATAGCTTCGATGCTGGCTGACATATACTTGTTTACGTCAATTTTCGTTTCGGCCGAATTCTTGATTTTCCGAAAAAAATACGCCGATAGAGAGGACATAGGCTTCACCGGGGCAGCCGTACGGTCTAAATGGCGTCGGTCCCGGTCGAGTAGCTTCGATCCTGGCTGACATATACTCGTTTACGTCAATTTTCGTTTCGGCCGAACTCTCGGTTTTCCGAAAAAAATACGCCGATACAGAGGGCATAGGCATCACCGGGGGAGCCGTATGGTCTAAATGGCGTCGGTCCCGGTCGAATAGCTTCGATGCTGGCTGACATATACTTGTTTACGTCAATTTTCGTTTCGGCCGAATTCTTGGTTTTCCGAAAAAAATACCCCGATACAGAGGGCATAGGCATCACCGGGGCGGCCGTACGGTCTAAATGGCGTCGGTCCCGGTCGAATAGCTTCGATCCTGGCTGACATATACTCGTTTACGTCAATTTTCGTTTCGGCCGAACTCTCGGTTTTCCGAAAAAAATACGCCGATACAGAGGGCATAGGCATCACCGGGGGGGCCGTACGGTCTAAATGGCGTCGGTCCCGGTCGAATAGCTTCGATGCTGGCTGACATATACTTGTTTACGTCAATTTTCGTTTCGGCCGAATTCTTGGTTTTCCGAAAAAAATACCCCGATACAGAGGGCATAGGCATCACCGGGGCGGCCGTACGGTCTAAATGCCGTCGGTCCCGGTCGAATAGCTTCGATGCTGGCTGACATATACTTGTTTACGTCAATTTTCGTTTCGGCCGAATTCTTGGTTTTCCGAAAAAAATACGCCGATACAGAGGGCATAGGCATCACCGGGGGGGCCGGACGGTCGATATGGCTTCTGTCCCGGTCGAATAGCTTCGATCCTAGCTGACATATGCTCGAATTCGTCAATTTTCGTTTTGGCCGAATTCTCGGTTTTCCGAAAAAAATACGCCGATACAGAGGGTATAGGCATCACCGGGGCGGCCGTACGGTCTAAATGGCGTCGGTCCCGGTCGAATAGCTTTGATTCTGGCTGACATATACTCGTTTACGTCAATTTTCGTTTCGGCCGAATTCTAGGTTTTCCGAAAAAAATACGTCGACGCAGAGGGTATAGGCATCACCGGGGCGGCCGTACGGTCTAAATGGCGTCGGTCCCCGCTCGAATAGCTTCGATCCTGGCTGACATATACTCGATTACGTCAATTTTCGTTTCGGCCGAATTCTTGGTTTTCCGAAAAAAATACGCCGATACAGAGGGCATAGGCATCACCGGGGCGTCCGGACGGTCGATATGGCGTCGGTCCCGGTCGAATAGCTTCGATACTGGCTGACATATACTCGATTACGTCAATTTTCGTTTCGGCCGAATTCTTGGTTTTTCGAAAAAAATACGCCGATACGGAGGACATAGGCACCACCAAGGCGGCCGTACGGTCTAAATGGCGTCGGTCCCGGTCGAGTAGCTTCGATCCTGGCTGACATATACTCGTTTACGTCAATTTTCGTTTCGGCCGAATTCTCGGTTTTCCGAAAAAAATACGCCGATGCAGAGGGTATAGGCATCACCGGGGCGGCCGTACGGTCTAAATGGCGTCGGTCCCGGTCGAGTAGCTTCGATCCTGGCTGACATATACTCGTTTACGTCAATTTTCGTTTCGGCCGAATTCTCGGTTTTCCGAAAAAAATACGCCGATGCAGAGGGCATAGGCATACCGGGGGGGGCCGGACGGTCGATATGGCTTCGGTCCCGGTCGAATAGCTTCGATCCTGGCTGACATATACTCGATTACTTCAATTTTCGTTTCGGCCGAATTCTCGGTCTTCCGAAAAAAATACGCCGATGCCGAGGGCACAGGCATCACCGGGGCGGCCGTACGGTCTAAATGGCATCGGTCCCGGTCGAGTAGCTTCGATGCTGGCTGACATATACTTGTTTACGTCAATTTTCGTTTCGGCCGAATTCTTGGTTTTCCGAAAAAAATACGCCGATACAGAGGGCATAGGCATCACCGGGGGGGCCGTACGGTCTAAATGGCGTCGGTCCCCGGTCGAATAGCTTCGATGCTGGCTGACATATACTTGTTTACGTCAATTTTCGTTTTGGCCGAATTCTTGGTTTTCCGAAAAAAATACCCCGATACAGAGGGCATAGGCATCACCGGGGCGGCCGTACGGTCTAAATGGCATCGGTCCCGGTCGAGTAGCTTTGATCCTGGCTGACATATACTCGTTTACGTCAATTTTCTTTTCGGCCGAATTCTCGGTTTTCCGAAAAAAATACGCCGATACAGAGGGCATAGGCATCACCGGGGCGGCCGTACGGTCTAAATGGCGTCGGTCCCGGTCGAATAGCTTCGATCCTGGCTGACATATACTCGTTTACGTCAATTTTTGTTTCGGCCGAACTCTCGGTTTTCCGAAAAAAATACGCCGATACAGAGGGCATAGGCATCACCGGGGGGGCCGTACGGTCTAAATGGCGTCGGTCCCCGGTCGAATAGCTTCGATGCTGGCTGACATATACTTGTTTACGTCAATTTTCGTTTCGGCCGAATTCTTGGTTTTCCGAAAAAAATACCCCGATACAGAGGGCATAGGCATCACCGGGGCGGCCGTACGGTCTAAATGGCATCGGTCCCGGTCGAGTAGCTTTGATCCTGGCTGACATATACTCGTTTACGTCAATTTTCGTTTCGGCCGAATTCTTGGTTTTCCGAAAAAAATACGCCGATACAGAGGGCATAGGCATCACCGGGGGGGCCGTACGGTCTAAATGGCGTCGGTCCCGGTCGAATAGCTTCGATGCTGGCTGACATATACTTGTTTACGTCAATTTTCGTTTCGGCCGAATTCTTGGTTTTCCGAAAAAAATACCCCGATACAGAGGGCATAGGCATCACCGGGGCGGCCGTACGGTCTAAATGCCGTCGGTCCCGGTCGAATAGCTTCGATGCTGGCTGACATATACTTGTTTACGTCAATTTTCGTTTCGGCCGAATTCTTGGTTTTCCGAAAAAAATACGCCGATACAGAGGGCATAGGCATCACCGGGGGGGCCGGACGGTCGATATGGCTTCTGTCCCGGTCGAATAGCTTCGATCCTAGCTGACATATGCTCGAATTCGTCAATTTTCGTTTTGGCCGAATTCTCGGTTTTCCGAAAAAATTACGCCGATACAGAGGGTATAGGCATCACCGGGGCGGCCGTACGTTCTAAATGGCGTCGGTCCCGGTCGAATAGCTTTGATTCTGGCTGACATATACTCGTTTACGTCAATTTTCGTTTCGGCCGAATTCTAGGTTTTCCGAAAAAAATACGTCGACGCAGAGGGTATAGGCATCACCGGGGCGGCCGTACGGTCTAAATGGCGTCGGTCCCCGCTCGAATAGCTTCGATCCTGGCTGACATATACTCGATTACGTCAATTTTCGTTTCGGCCGAATTCTTGGTTTTCCGAAAAAAATACGCCGATACAGAGGGCATAGGCATCACCGGGGCGTCCGGACGGTCGATATGGCGTCGGTCCCGGTCGAATAGCTTCGATACTGGCTGACATATACTCGATTACGTCAATTTTCGTTTCGGCCGAATTCTCGGTCTTCCGAAAAAATTACGCCGATACAGAGGGCATAGGCATCACCGGGGCGGCCGGACGGTCGATATGGCGTCGGTCCCGGTCGAATAGCTTCGATCCTAGCTGACATATACTTGTTTACGTCAATTTTCGTTTCGGCCGAATTCTTGGTTTTTCGAAAAAAATACGCCGATACGGAGGACATAGGCACCACCGGGGCGGCCGTACGGTCTAAATGGCGTCGGTCCCGGTCGAGTAGCTTCGATCCTGGCTGACATATACTCGTTTACGTCAATTTTCGTTTCGGCCGAATTCTCGGTTTTCCGAAAAAAATACGCCGATGCAGAGGGCATAGGCATACCGGGGGGGGGGGGGGGGGGGGCGGACGGTCGATATGGCTTCTGTCCCGGTCGAATAGCTTCGATCCTGGCTGACATATACTCGATTACTTCAATTTTCGTTTCGGCCGAATTCTCGGTTTTCCGAAAAAAATACGCCGATGCAGAGGGTATAGGCATCACCGGGGCGGCCGTACGGTCTAAATGGCGTCGGTCCCGGTCGAGTAGCTTCGATCCTGGCTGACATATACTCGTTTACGTCAATTTTCGTTTCGGCCGAATTCTCGGTTTTCCGAAAAAAATACGCCGATGCAGAGGGCATAGGCATACCGGGGGGGGCCCGACGGTCGATATGGCTTCGGTCCCGGTCGAATAGCTTCGATCCTGGCTGACATATACTCGATTACTTCAATTTTCGTTTCGGCCGAATTCTCGGTCTTCCGAAAAAAATACGCCGATGCCGAGGGCACAGGCATCACCGGGGCGGCCGTACGGTCTAAATGGCATCGGTCCCGGTCGAGTAGCTTCGATGCTGGCTGACATATACTTGTTTACGTCAATTTTCGTTTCGGCCGAATTCTTGGTTTTCCGAAAAAAATACGCCGATACAGAGGGCATAGGCATCACCGGGGGGGCCGTACGGTCTAAATGGCGTCGGTCCCCGGTCGAATAGCTTCGATGCTGGCTGACATATACTTGTTTACGTCAATTTTCGTTTTGGCCGAATTCTTGGTTTTCCGAAAAAAATACCCCGATACAGAGGGCATAGGCATCACCGGGGCGGCCGTACGGTCTAAATGGCATCGGTCCCGGTCGAGTAGCTTTGATCCTGGCTGACATATACTCGTTTACGTCAATTTTCTTTTCGGCCGAATTCTCGGTTTTCCGAAAAAAATACGCCGATACAGAGGGCATAGGCATCACCGGGGCGGCCGTACGGTCTAAATGGCGTCGGTCCCGGTCGAATAGCTTCGATCCTGGCTGACATATACTCGTTTACGTCAATTTTTGTTTCGGCCGAACTCTCGGTTTTCCGAAAAAAATACGCCGATACAGAGGGCATAGGCATCACCGGGGGGGCCGTACGGTCTAAATGGCGTCGGTCCCCGGTCGAATAGCTTCGATGCTGGCTGACATATACTTGTTTACGTCAATTTTCGTTTCGGCCGAATTCTTGGTTTTCCGAAAAAAATACCCCGATACAGAGGGCATAGGCATCACCGGGGCGGCCGTACGGTCTAAATGGCATCGGTCCCGGTCGAGTAGCTTTGATCCTGGCTGACATATACTCGTTTACGTCAATTTTCGTTTCGGCCGAATTCTTGGTTTTCCGAAAAAAATACGCCGATACAGAGGGCATAGGCATCACCGGGGCGGCCGTACGGTCAAAATGGCGTCGGTCCCGGTCGAATAGCTTCGATCCTGGCTGACATATACTCGTTTACGTCAATTTTCGTTTCGGCCGAACTCTCGGTTTTCCGAAAAAAATACCCCGATACAGAGGGCATAGGCATCACCGGGGGGGCCGTACGGTCTAAATGGCGTCGGTCCCTGGTCGAATAGCTTCGATGCTGGCTGACATATACTTGTTTACGTCAATTTTCGTTTCGGCCGAATTCTTGGTTTTCCGAAAAAAATACCCCGATACAGAGGGCATAGGCATCACCGGGGCGGCCGTACGGTCTAAATGGCGTCGGTCCCGGTCGAATAGCTTCGATGCTGGCTGACATATACTTGTTTACGTCAATTTTCGTTTCGGCCGAATTCTTGGTTTTCCGAAAAAAATACGCCGATACAGAGGGCATAGGCATCACCGGGGCGGCCGTACGGTCTAAATGGCGTCGGTCCCGGTCGAATAGCTTCGATCCTGGCTGACATATACTCGTTTACGTCAATTTTCGTTTCGGCCGAACTCTCGGTTTTCCGAAAAAAATACGCCGATACAGAGGGCATAGGCATCACCGGGGGGGCCGTATGGTCTAAATGGCGTCGGTCCCGGTCGAATAGCTTCGATGCTGGCTGACATATACTTGTTTACGTCAATTTTCGTTTCGGCCGAATTCTTGGTTTTCCGAAAAAAATACCCCGATACAGAGGGCATAGGCATCACCGGGGCGGCCGTACGGTCTAAATGGCGTCGGTCCCGGTCGAATAGCTTCGATCCTGGCTGACATATACTCGTTTACGTCAATTTTCGTTTCGGCCGAACTCTCGGTTTTCCGAAAAAAATACGCCGATACAGAGGGCATAGGCATCACCGGGGGGGCCGTACGGTCTAAATGGCGTCGGTCCCGGTCGAATAGCTTCGATGCTGGCTGACATATACTTGTTTACGTCAATTTTCGTTTCGGCCGAATTCTTGGTTTTCCGAAAAAAATACCCCGATACAGAGGGCATAGGCATCACCGGGGCGGCCGTACGGTCTAAATGCCGTCGGTCCCGGTCGAATAGCTTCGATGCTGGCTGACATATACTTGTTTACGTCAATTTTCGTTTCGGCCGAATTCTTGGTTTTCCGAAAAAAATACGCCGATACAGAGGGCATAGGCATCACCGGGGCGGCCGTACGGTCTAAATGGCGTCGATCCCGGTCGAATAGCTTCGATCCTGGCTGACATATACTCGTTTACGTCAATTTTCGTTTCGGCCGAACTCTCGGTTTTCCGAAAAAAATACGCCGATACAGAGGGCATAGGCATCACCGGGGCGGCCGTACGGTCTAAATGGCATCGGTCCCGGACGAATAGCTTCGATCCTGGCTGACATATACTCGTTTACGTCAATTTTCGTTTCGGCCGAACTCTCGGTTTTCCGAAAAAAAATACGCCAATACAGAGGGCATAGGCATCACCGGGGGGGGCCGTACGGTCTAAATGGCGTCGGTCCCTGGTCGAATAGCTTCGATGCTGGCTGACATATACTTGTTTACGTCAATTTTCGTTTCGGCCGAATTCTTGGTTTTCCGAAAAAAATACGCCGATACAGAGGGCATAGGCATCACCGGGGCGGCCGTACGGTCTAAATGGCGTCGGTCCCGGTCGAATAGCTTCGATCCTGGCTGACATATACTCGTTTACGTCAATTTTCGTTTCGGCCGAACTCCGGTTTTCCGAAAAAAATACGCCGATACAGAGGGCATAGGCATCACCGGGGGGGCCGTACGGTCTAAATGGCGTCGGTCCCTGGTCGAATAGCTTCGATGCTGGCTGACATATACTTGTTTACGTCAATTTTCGTTTCGGCCGAATTCTTGATTTTCCGAAAAAAATACGCCGATAGAGAGGACATAGGCTTCACCGGGGCGGCCGTACGGTCTAAATGGCGTCGGTCCCGGTCGAGTAGCTTCGATCCTGGCTGACATATACTCGTTTACGTCAATTTTCGTTTCGGCCGAACTCTCGGTTTTCCGAAAAAAATACGCCGATACAGAGGGCATAGGCATCACCGGGGGGGCCGTATGGTCTAAATGGCGTCGGTCCCGGTCGAATAGCTTCGATGCTGGCTGACATATACTCGATTACGTCAATTTTCGTTTCGGCCGAATTCTCGGTCTTCCGAAAAAAATACGCCGATACTCTTTTCAAAAATTTGATTTACAATACGGTAAATTCGTATTACGTTTTTTGTTTTTACGTATAAATATGCCCGGTTACGCGTATATTCACACGCACGCACACAACGCGCGCGCACATTAACACAAAATATATATAAATCTTTGATACCGTATTCAAACTTTTTTATGCATAGCTTAGTTGTTATATAAAATCAAATAAATTATTTTTTTAAATTTATATTTTAAAAAATATAATGGAAGTATTTCATCACGTACATATACGATTCAGGATAAAATATTAATCTGGTGATATAAAAAAAAAATGAATAAATATTAATAAAAAAATTCATCTGTAAATCTCATTTATCTATTATTATTTTTTTGTGTGATTTATTGACTGTACTCTGCATACAAATGGCTTATAATTTAATCTACATATGAAAACTTATTTTTTTTAAAGCTATTTTTATCGCGTAATCGAAAAATTGTGTGTGTAATAGATATTTCATGCAAAGGAATTGTATTAAAAAAAAAAAAAAAAACATGAAATAAAAAAAACAAAAAATTGCATATTTTTCCTGGGGTTTATTTTTAATTTTATTTTACTAATGTGTACGTTGCAACCTGTTTAACTAGTGAACAATAAGCAATCCCCCACGGTAAAATGAGATGAGGATATCTATGATATGTAAATGAAGTATAATCTGGTACAGACTCAGGCCGACCGTTACTAAGACGAGCGGGTAATTGAATCTTACCACCGAAGTACGGTTGACACAATTCCTGACCGGCCGTTTGGTCTTTCGTTCGTACCTGTCTGGACGAAGAAGAGCTGAAGACCCCTTCTGCCCCTATTGTCGGGAGTTAGACACGCCGGAGCACGTGATATTCCAGTGCCTCGGTATGACGAGGAACGCCGCGACTGTACTGCCGTAACTGGGCATCTCGAGATGGGGGACCATCGTTGGAACGATGTTACGAAGTTCGACACTTAGACGGGTTTTATAATATCGTGAAGCGAGAAAGGGTTAGCGACGGCTACGTACAAAGCTGCCCTTTGCCCGTTCTTACACGGGTAGGCGGTGGTGATGAAGGGCAGGTACTCTCGTCCGCTGAGCTAAAAGACTGAATCCCGGCGGGGCGGTCCCTTTGAGGGTGTCCCTGTTAGAGGCAAAGCGCAAAGGTCCAAGTCCTGGTTGCTGGATGATGGTGGCCGGGAACGGCATAGCCGGGCCTGGCGTTTCCCTCATCTGGCGGATAGAGGCAAAGGCATCTCTCGGAACCGTGTTCATCCTTAATCGGGGGGTCTGGTTTCGGGAGGCAGGGTTAAAAAAAACTACCAAAGTACACCGGTATCCAATTTTTAGTATAAAATCCGTATTAAAGTAATAAACGTTTATAGGAGTAGTATATATTGTGCAGGTTGTGCTTGAATTCTCAGGACCGGTCGGCCAGACAATTTAAGCAGAACCTGAACGTCGTTTTCGCGATACATTAAAGAACGATTTTATAATACATTAAATAACCAGTTATCGAGAACATTTTTTCATGAATATATTGAATACATTAAAGAACGATTTACATTACATTAAATAATCAACCCAGAATATTGAAACAAAATTATACGACTACATTAAAGAATGATTTATACTAAATGCGCTTTACTTATACGATTTTGATTATTTATTTTTAATGTTAATAAATAAGATTATCTATCAAGGCAGTTTTCAATGTGAAAGTCAGATCTATGACGTCATGGGGAATCCCAATCTTTTACATGGCTATATATACATAGAGTGAATGCTAACATCAATAACATATATCGCTTGGTTTGTATAGATGCATATATAGAGTGGCTTTTTCCCGACCTTTAAATCGGCCGAATTCAGTAGACAGACAAAGAACGGTTCGGCCATCCTTATATCGTCTAAAGCAGGGCTTCTTAAACTTTTTTATATAGCGACCCCCTTCAAGCTTAGGAAATTTTAAACGACCCCCTCCTCCATATAATGAAATATATATTAACCGTAGATGTAGATGTAATATCGCACTATTTTACAATGTAAATAAAATAAGGATTAAAGAATACGTACCCATTCATTTCACATATATATAATTGGAAACGTTGACGGGATATCGGTCGTAATAAAACACAATAAATAGAATGACATAAAACTATATATATATTTATTCAATAGAAAAAATAAACTTTTGTAACAATTTTTTTATAAGAAAACATAAAACTATATCTATATATTCAATAGAAAAAATAAACTTTTGTAACAATTTTTTTAATAAAAACATATTATCAACATCAAACAATATTAATGTGATGGATGTGATTGTTTATTTTTACACAAATAATTAAATTTAGGCTCAATTTGAGTTAGTGCAGATCGTAATAAATTTTCAACGTTTATTAAAGTTGAACGGTATTTTGATTTTATGTAAGTTAATGTGGAAAAGGCTGATTCACATAAATATGTTGTACAAAATGGCAGTAATTTGTTCATTGCCATTTCCGATAGTAGGGGATATTCTGATTTGATTTCTATCCAAAATTCATGTACAGGCACTTGAGAAAATCTAAGTCGCAAGGTAGTATCACTTGTTAATTCGGCAAATTCTTCTTGTGCTTTTAAGTTTAAAAAATTAATTTCTTCCATTTCAATTGAAAATGGATTGCAAATCCATTGTTGTGTATCGATATCATTGGGAAAATACCTATGCATGTAAACTTCCATATCCTTCAAATGATTAACTATAATTTTTGTTATAGGAGTATCTTTTTTTGAAATATTGTTACTAATTATATACTCGTCAGTAAATGGAAACATTTCGAGCGATCCACTTTCCACTCTGTTCTTCCATATAAGAATTTTTTTAACAAAGGCCTCAAGTTTATTTTTTAACATAAACATATTAACGCAGACTCCCTGCATTGATAAATTCATATCATTGATTTTATCAAAAATATCTGCCAAATAGCATAGCTTGAGAAGCCATAAATTATCTTGAAAATAATCGGCCAAATTAGAATTTTGCTCTGTTAGAAATATAAGAACTTCATCTTTTAAAGTTAATAATCGTTTCAAACTTCGACCTTTTGATAGCCACCTAACTTCAGCATGTAACAATAAACTTGTATAATCCGAATCCATATCAATGCACAAATTTTTAAATAATCGACTATTAAGTGCTCGACTTTTAATAAAGTTAATGATTTTGACTGCATCAAAAAACACAGTGTTTAATTCTGGTGCAATTTTTTTAACAACAAGTCCCTCTCGGTGAATCATACAATGTGTAAATGTAATATGATCATTTCCAGCTTTAACAAATGCTGTAAAACCAAGATCTTGTCCGGTCATTGCTGCAGCACCGTCCGTGCACACACCAACACAATTTTTCCAATTTAATCCTTCTTTTTCAAAAAACTCATTTACTTTTTTATATATATCTTTTCCACGAGTATGACCTTCCAGAGGACGACAAAACAGTATATCTTCAGAATGCTTCCCTCATAAATATATCTTACAAAAAGTAACAACTGTGCCATTTTTGAAATGTCTGTCGACTCGTCCAGTTGTATTGCAAACTTTGAGCTGTCTTTAAGCCTCATAAGAAGCTGTTGAAATTGATCATTGCTAATGTCTGAAATTCTTTTGGACACAGTGTCATTTGATAATGGAATTTTACTAATTTCAGCAGCATACTGTTTTCCATGAACAATTTCAGACATTCTTATAGCTGCAGGTAGTAAAAGTTGCTCTCCAATAGTAAAAGGCTTTTTCGTTTTTGCTATCAAATACGAAACTTCATACGATGCCAATAGATATTTATCATTCAAAGTAACATACTTCTCCAAAGTGTTCTTTTCTTTATTTGATGTTTGCAAAAGACGCTCAAAATATTCTATTGGCTTTTTTGATAACGTTGCATGTTTAGTATTCAAATGTCGTTGCAGTTTTGACGGTTTCATGCTTTCTGCAGCCAAAACTTCTTTGCAAATTAAGCACACTGGTTGTTCTTCATTGTTGTGAGAAGAGCATGTGAAGCCATACTGCAAATATGATTCGTCATATTTTCTTTTTTTTGTTTTGCTAGAAGTCGGATTTGAAGCACTGCAACTTGGTTGTGACGGCGTGGCAGACTTATTAGTTGGAATTTTAATTAGCCATTTATCCATGATGGTTAAATAATAATAAATAATTAAACAAAATGTAGTTGAACTTTAACGTAATAATTAAAAACACCAACTGAAAATTACACAGTAAATACACACATGTCACTACGAAGACAAAGCTGAGTCCAAACTGAAGTACAAACAGAAAAATAACTACACTCGAATCTTTACCAGTGCAATGACAACAAATTACGATCAGATCAACCCCGACGCATGGCGTGTTCAAAGTGTGCAGTTTAAGAAGCCCTGGTCTAAAGCATAAATATATTTATATTTTTTTAGACGAGCCACAGCCCGGAGAGAGCCGTCGTCCAGACTGTGGGTAGAGTTTGCAATTTCAATCGATCAACTTACTTAAGACGTGCACACTGTTTTAGAGAAAAAGTTACATATATGCAGCATTTACAGGAAGAAATCACATATTTCACATTCTTTCGCAATCACAATTTTCTTATTGACGATTCATTATTGTATATGTTACTGAAAAACATTTGCAAAAACGAAAAAATAAAATATATTCATCGTTAACAGAAACATTATAAAAAATTAATTATAATTAAATATAAACATTATATTTTTTGTTAATGTTAAATTATCTAACAGCGCGGCCTTGATGATAAATTTATCTGTATGTTAGTCATTCATACGAATTAAGTAACAGATTATTGTCTCAGACCAGTCGAGCCAAAACCCTTATCATTACGTTCGGTTTCATCTAATGTTTCGCTTTCCGTCCACGATATGCGTTTGTATTTCGATATTACCATTTGCGCGATTCTCATTCCTCTTTGCACTGTAAATTCTTTATCGCTCAAATTTATAAGACCGATTTTAATTTCACCGCGATAATCAGCATCGACTGTACCCGGTGAATTCACAACAGTAATGCCATAGCTCATAGCCATACCCGATCTAGGCCTTATTTGCGCTTCATACTTTTTAGGCAGCGATATAGCAATGCCGGTCGCGATTATTTTTATTTCACCCGGCTTTAAAATAGTATCGATCGTTGAAACTAAATCTAAACCGGCGCTTTGTTCGGTAGCGTATTTAGGAAAATCAACGAAATTATTCAATTTCTTAATTTTAAAAATTTCCATTTGAAATCTATATTGTAAAATAAATAATTCAATGCAAATAATCTATCGAGGGAAAAAATTATTTATTTATCTATTGTATATGTTCCTTCAGATTTGTGATATGCTGCAAAATACCGATTAAACGGTAGAAATGTAAGTCATTCATACAAATAACATAATAAAGCGTATGCATGACATCATGGGGATTCCCTGGTCTGTAGCATTAACCTTTGTTCGCGCAAAATAAATAATACAAAACTAAAAATCTATCGATGGCAAAAAAATGAAAATAAAAATATCTGCGACCTTTCACTTATTATTCTTGCTTTATCGCTTTACCAGTCAGCGGAGAATACGCGATTACATTATCGTATATCAATAAACAGTATGCTACTGTATTTGGTTTAAAATTCTCTTCCGCTTCAACTTTAATCTTCAAATCGATTACACCAATCTTTACGGATTCATTTTGACGCGAGCAGTCGATCACATACAGAGGGTATTTGGTTTTGTAATCTGAAAACGTGTACGGTGAATCTATATTTTTATAATATGATTTTTGAAAATTAATAAACATTCTATACATCAACGCTTGATTCCCTCGTAAATCTTCATACGGATATTTATTCGAATTAATCATTACACAAATATTTTTAACGTTACACGAATCGAATTCTGACGCGTCCTTCATGGCTTTATCTTTCCTATCGGTTTGAAAACCTACAATAACATAACGCGGTTTATCAATTTGCGACAACGTTGTCACATTCCGTATAAAAGAATTTGTTTGAGGAACCGCCGTATTTTCATGAAGGTCCCACGCTCTGAACGCCATACGCACATCTTTATTTTGATCTCTTATTTTAGCTAATTCCAATTCATATTCGGGTGCCACCTTGAGGTACGGAACAACCCACACGATGTCTGTTAATTCTATCTTAGATTTATGGTCGGAAACCGTAGCGCATATCGCGTTTACATCGCTATCAAAACGTCTCAACGCCGATTCCTGTCTGTTGTTTATGATTATTTTTTTATAGTCTTCAGCGAAACCCAACAGCATCGATAACGGTACGCGTAAATTAAAATTACCATTTTCATCTAAATGGACTTTATTTTTTCCACTAATCCATCCCGCTATTTCGGCAGATGTCAACGTAGAATTTGTCATTGAAAGAGCGTTTTTCATAACCGTTGTCACGCCTACATTTCTCACCGAAGCTACTTCTTGCGCGTTAATAAGATATCGTATATCCTGGAATAAGAAGGCCACACAAAAATTAACTAATTCTGAAGTAGTTGATTTTTTTCCGTCTGCTCCGACGAGTTTACCGGAAACAATCAAATAACTTTCACCCGGAACGGTATACACGTCTGGTTGATTTATAGGGATTTTAATCTCCTTTTCGATTCTATTCGCTAAGGAATAGTGATTGTGAAATTGATTATATGTTAGGGACTCATCTGAACGCGCTATTTTATTAACTATTAAATAATTCATCTCTATAGAGAAAGTTTAATTTTTTTTATTTCAATAACGTAATGGTGCTTTTAAGTTTCCTGTCGACGATTTCAAAACCTAAAGATTTTAATTTTTTAACGCTTTCTTCGGTCAATTTGTAACGTTTTTTAACATTAATTTCATCATCACTTTCAAATACTAGCGGCATGTCTATCTAAAATAACAAAATAAAAATCCAAATTACAATATTATATTCAGAAACTCCGATGGGTCCTTGATTCTTTCAATACTAACATCGTGTTTACTCGTTCACCACGCAAATTCAATAAATTATCATTTTCATCGGTCAACGATATAACTAAATCGTAAATTGCTCTCACATCTACCGGTAGAAATTCAATATAGGGAGGATATTCTTCAATCATATCACCCGGATCTACACTCAGCGGAAACTCATATAAAATGCGGTCTTGATTTTCATTTCTATAACTGCCCGAAATAATGTTACATTTCACGCGTACTATATTCACGGAAGCGATATTTATTATTTCATCCGAAAGATGCGTTGCATTCGCTTTCAGAATTATCGGCCCGTAGCCCAACAGCCTGCCGATACTGCAATCTGTATCCGACAGGTCTATCCATACGGTGCTTTTAATTTCACACTGTAACGTATTTGGGTTAGCTCGCAATGTGATGGTTTGATTAATTTTATTCATTTTATTCTGTATATAGTTACTGATATCTTCAATTTCGTAACTGCCCGTTGGTATTGTTATGTATTGCTTTTTTGTCAACACATAATTATTATTTTCATCTTTTTTGACATCCTTTTCCAAAGCGAAACAAAATTTATTATTTTTGTTTTCCTCGACGTTCGGGATAGTGTTGGCTGTCATCAACCATTTGAGACCCGATTCGTATTGGCCTTTTGAAAGATCGATCGGAGGAAAAAATGATTTTTTAATCATCGAACTGTTACCGTCAATCGATAATAGACACGACATATCTATTTAGAAAAAATAAAAAACAAAAAACGTATAATTTATTCGGATAAAAATTCTAAACATAATCGACCGCAAATCACATCATCATCGGTCTGATATCTATTGTAGTTGTACGTTACGTTAGAGTTTCTGAAATAATTCATCAGTTCTGGAGGCGGATGCGCATCGCCTATGCTATCAAAATAATCTACGTTTTTGTCGATTTTTCGGAAACAAACCCAATGCGTACCGCGGCCGTTTGAAGTGTCTAAATTCACTATCCAGCATTCATTTTTCCAAATCATTTTCGGTAAAGCGTCCAACATAAAAACACCGCGGAAGTGTGGAATTTTCAATTGTTTCACGTATTCAATCATTTCGTGATCGTACAAAGCGCGATTTGGTATTGAATCGATTATTATTTTTTATTTTTTTTTCTTAGCCGTACCGCTGCCTTTCTTCAATCTCAATCGACCGCCAAATTTGGATTTAAGTTTCATCGCGTTAGTTACTGCGTAGGGTGCGACCACACGTTTCCAAGCCCGTTCGGCAAGCGCTTTATCGGCTTGTGATCTTGTTTTATTATCTGAATATTTCGAATATGCTATATCGTGCAGTTTACACGCCTCATCTAATTTATTTAAGCCTCTATCACCACGCTTCAACCTCTTATCCAAATTCGTGCCCGGACCGCAATAATTGTAACCTGGTATATGAGCTTCAAACGGTAATAAATCTACAGCCTTATTGATTACTGACCCGATTATACCGCGTCCGCCTTTTTTCTTGGAAATATTTTTCTTCTTCACCTTCATATCTCTCTATATAAAAAAAATTATTTTTTCATTCAAATAAATTATTCATCATGACGAACCAAATTTATTTTTATGCCATCATTATTGTTTTTGTTAATCGCTTCCAAAATTTCCTTAATGGCCGTCTCTATCGCATCATCTATATATCTATCAACTTTTGTTTTAAGCTTGATGTTTTCATCATTTATAAATCGTAAAGTATCGTTAGCAAGCCTTTCCATTTCATCTTCTATGTATTTTCTAATAACCTCATCGTATGCATTTAATCATTCTAAATCTATAAACTTTTCATACAGATGGATTGTGTATTCATCAAACATAGTTTTGCTTCGACGCAGATTCAACGCGTCCGCATCATCGACAGGATCGGACACGTTACACAACCTATGATTTTTTATATCGTAATTTCCATCGGTTGTGATGGGGAAACCCGACGAAATTTGTTTGGCATGTTTCAAATTCACCGCATCCGAATCACCGATAGGATCGGACACGTTGCATAATCTATGGTGATTTATATCATAATTTCCATCACTAGTCGACGAAAAACCTTCCCCAGGAGGCCCTCGTTTTCTCGCTGTTCGACGTCCATTACGACCTAATCTTAATCGTGACATTTCTATATTTGCAAAAATTAAAATTAAAAACAAATAATCTATTCTTCAAATTCAACTTGTTTCAATTCTTTAATATGGATATCAGTTCGTTAGAAACGCCCTTGTTTCCAGCGTCATATTCGCCTACAAGAGTATGCAATCTAGCTACCAGATCGTTTGGATCGTGCCAATATAAATAGACCGGATTATAATTGAGTTGCGCGTGCAACAGCCCGGTGCCGCTGAACGATGACGATGGTGTCTTATATGGTGAAATTGATTTGACGGGTCTTTTTGAAGGGAACAGTTTTCTGATGACTTCGTTGTATTTGAAAGATTTATTCGTTTTTACTGCGCCGGCGTCCGTCAAGTGAGCACCGGTACGCTTCAACATTTCACCGTAAGTTTGCATATCTGCCGTGTGAACTTTTCTCAGATCTGGATTTTTAAACAACAACAGCTCGAGAACGCCCGGTGTGGCCGAATATATCATCTCTCCCAAATGGATTTTATCACCGACAAATTCAATTTTAATATCGCCCAATGTAGCCGTATCTGTATTTTTATCGTATTTCACACCGTTTACACGATCTAGAGATACTTTTGGACCGGTCTTCAACATTTGTTTGTATGGTTTTATAGCTTCTGAATAATCTTCACCTGTAATTGTTTCTTGCGTCTCAGAAATTTGTGTAGATGGAGTGTCTGGCAAAATATGTATATATTTAACAAGCTCTTCGTCACCTTCATACGCAGTTTGAGTTTGTTCACATGGTAGGGTTGTTTGTTGAGATAACATTGTAGAAGAAGCTACATCTTCTTCATCATCTGAAACTTCTAAATCTTGTTCCAATAAACTCTGTTCACATCTCTCTTCATGTCTGTCTAAATTACTCATCAGTCTATCGCCCAATTCGCGTCCTACTCTATCTATATCAATTTCTCCATCGGTCAGAGGTAGAGGAGACGGTTTTGGTTTATCTATTTTTTCTCTAATTTGTTGGATCGGTTCGATTATCGGTTTGAAACGTTTAGGGAATAAAGCTTCCTCTTCGGCTAAACCCAACATGAAAGCCGCACGTTTACGTTTAAAATCTTTATTCAATCTATCAATTTCCATCATTTGTTTCTCCTTCTTATACATTGTTCTATATATAAAAAAATTAAAAACTGAAACAAATAATCTATTCGCGTTCAATATAGCATCGCTGCGTTCAACGCTGCGTTCGACGGTGCGTTCAATATAGCATCGCTGCGTTCAATCGATGATCGTAGATACTCTTTAATCGAATCAGGTAGGGAAGAAGTCTCCCCTGGATTAATATTTTTTCTAATTATTTAATTTTACGGTTTTACTTACTATTTCATTAAAATTAATTATCTTCTGGTCCGCTACTTTTCGGTATTTTGCACCGCTAAGCCTTTTGCGTCCATCCATTTTTTTTGGTTAAAATAACATAACCAAACTTAACTTTAGACCAAAAGTATACTAACTGAACTAAGTACTTAGAAAATAAATGCACTAGAATATCCTAGGATTTTAACTAAAGCAAGTTACATTTTTAAAAAAATTAATGTAAACGTTTTACATAAAAGAACTTTCACTGAAACAGCAGAATGGCAGGAAAATCGCCATGGCGCAACAAGACACCAGATACCTGACTGTCAGCTTAAACAGACGACAGACTTGAGCGCTCGCCACGGCCGTACTCAGTACTTCGCTTGCTGCCGTCCTCCTCAACAGATTTACGTATAAGGCAATCGTTCATTTACTGACTTCATATGCTTGCTGGCAAAAAACAACGTTGTGCCACAACTGAACTGCCGCAATTATCGTGCTTTAGACTACTATTAAAATAAATATTGCGTGTATTTCCTGATGAATGTACTTTTTTAATGTTTGATTTAATATTTAAAAAAATATATTTTAGGAGCGGCTAAAACGTAGTCACCTTCCAGCCAATATCATGTCGGCTAGCAGTCCTCAGCATTGATGGCTCTATCAGGACCCACATCCTGTCAGTCCGTGCCCCTGCTGAAACAAGCTTCGATCCAGCCAAGAATGAATTCTATACTCAGCCCCAACACACGCTGGATTTAATCCAAACAATTGAGATGATCATTCTGGCCGGCGATTTCAATGCCCGCGTCGGTACGAATAGGCTTGGATGGAAGCTAACAAAGGGCAACTTCAGGCATGAAATCGACAACAATGGCCTTCGCTTATTGCCCTTCGCAGCATAAAATAATCTGGTTGTAGGAAATAGGATCTTCCAACATCCACTCAAGCACCAAATCACTTGGCAAAATCAATCTGGCATTGACTCTGCAGCGTCGGGCTATGTTCTGAAAAGTTCTCGATTCCGGTAATCGCTTCAGGATATGCGTGCCATGCGAGGACTAGACTGTGGATCTGAACACTACCTAATTCGGCCCAAAATACATGTTCGCCTTCATCGCGCCATGCGCAAGTCACTACCCATAGTCAGACTGAACTGGTCGTGATCAACCAAAGATTGAAGAAGTTAAAGCAGCAATAAGGACATTGAAGAATGGAAAAGTACCGGGAGTGGATGACGTCACAGCGGAGGCGATCAAAGCTGGAGGAGACATTCTGTTTTACCGACTCCACACGCTATTTCAGTCGATCCGGCTCATAGAGTATGTACCTTCCACATGGAAGAAAGCCTTCATCATACCGATCCGTAAAAAGCGGGACAGTCAAAATTGCAAAAACTACCGTGACATCAGTCTCCTTTCAATCATCGGCAAAGTCTTTATGAAAGTCATTCAAGTGGGACTGCAGAAAAATCGTGAACAGACGAGCCGTGAAGAGGAAACTGGATTTCGGCCGCATCGTGGCTGATGTGATGAGTTCTTCGCCATCCGCCAGCTGATGGAAGAAAAAAATCAAGTGCGGAATACGAACAGTTGTTGCGTTCATCGACTTCAAGTCAGCATTCGACCGGTCTGCACTGTGGAATGCACTGAAAGCCGAACACGTACCCCAGGAAACCGTTCGCTTTTTCCAAGCATCATGCAACGGATCAACCGGCTGTGTGCGAATCCGAAACGAATTATCTAATTCGTTTTCCATTCAAACAGGAGTTTGCCAGGGGGATGTCATCTCTCCGCTACTATTAAACATTTTAATCGACGCTATAATGAGAAAAGCATTTGCAGAGAGGTGTGGAGTACAGTATGATAAGGATAACTATCTAACCGACCTGATGTTTGCAGTCGGCAGCGCCATATTTGCTGCCAGTGATGCCGAGATATTTCGTATGAGATCTCCAGTGTAGCAGAGTCCTTTGGACCGAGGATCAATGTTGACGAAACGAAGGTACTAAAAACTGACGGCTCAAAGTCCATCGTTTACCTCGGAGGAGCTGAGATCGAACAGATACAATAATTCACATATCTCGGATCGCCGGTCCAGTAAAACAAAGCGGCATCTACAGCTGAAATCCACGCCAGGATCGGGCAGGCAGCTACAGCTTTCGTCTCGCTAAAATGGTGCCTACGAAAGCGAGCAAAGATTACCATGCAGACAAAAATCCGCCTCTTCCGCACGCTTATCATCCTAATTCTGCTCTACGGATCAGAAATTTAGACCCTCTTCCAAACAGACTTGAACCGGCTACAGGGTTTCCAAATGCGGTGCCTGCATCTGATCATACGGGTCTAGCTTTACGACCGCATCCGAAATGAAGTCATCAGATCACCAGATGCGGGCAGGAACCGACAGTCGAAGAGCAGATCCAATTGCGGAGGCTGAGACGGCTTGGTCAACCGCGTACCGGATGGATCCAGATCGCTTGCTGCACAGACTCCTCTGTAGGCGACTTGCTACAATTCAAAGAGCTGCACCAAAGAAAATCTGGATAAAACAAATTGCAGATGACCTGAGGAATCGGCGAGTTGATCTCGACCAGGCCAGGATCATCGCTATAGACGGTAAAGCACGGAAAAGTGTTGTGAACAAAGTTCGGAAAAGTGCGGCACTCACAGCATCGTATACCGGTTGCGCGGCCAGTCTCTCCCTCCAGTCGCCAGCTAGGGATCAAAGAAAAAGAAGAAAAGATATTTTTGTTATTACAAGTTAACCCCTGTAGCTTTATAATTTTTTTCAGAACAGTGTCGACCTTCTTGCGATGTTTATGATAATTCTATCCCGTAAATAGTTACTACCAATACGGGTGTTGATTTTTTAACAGGCGATCTAATAATAAACGATATTTTTTAATTTGGAAGTTAAAAACCGTATAGATATTTTATGCGAATCATAAAACAAACAATTTTTTGTCTGTTTACATAAGTAAAACAAATGTAAAAGAAAATTATTTAGCCGAACCTAACTTTAGATTCCTTTTTATTTAATAAAACTATCGAAAAAAAAGCATACCTTAATTAGTAATATGTTAATCGTCGGCACTGTCGGCTCAAATATAGAAATACAAAGAGAATAAAACATTTATTGACGTGTAATAGCAGCGCATTTATTGCTTGTGCTATCGCAACATCTTAAAACTGTATTTTCAAACCTACATGGTGGGATGTAATACTTTTATGTGATTCCGGTCTACCGGTTGAAGCGAGCAAAGGTTTATAATTTATTACTTATGTATTTTTCTCTTTTCAGTGATAGGGCGGAAAGAAAGAGTTTCAAAACGAGCGCATTTATGAAAAAATATAAACTTGGTAAACCAATCGCCGGGAATTATTTTGTAGCAAAATCGGCAAAATAATTTATGTATTTTTAATTTTGTAAAGATAATAATGTAATATAATAATGCAAATTTTGATCGCTGATTTTTGTCACCTAAATTATTATATATTGTGAGATTTTGCAAGTTAAAAACAAATCGGTACGTGAAAATAAATAAAAATGATTTATTTTATTAATACAGTACATATATTTAAAAAAATTATTTTATAATTTGCAATAAAAGTAGGTTTTTACTTACTTGTACAAAGTATAGGAAGTATTGTGATGGAGAAAAATTTCGGTTTTCAGATTTCAACGGAAATATTCATTTTACCATCCCTAAATCCATTTTGACTAGTTTCGGCATGACGTCTGTACGTACGTACGTATAGAACTTCAACCGTTGCCTTGAAAAGGACTGATCCCCGCTGATTTTAGCTACGAGCCGCTACTGATAATGAAAATGTGAAGAGCGGTTGGCGAAGCCGGTTAAGAGATTCAGATCTATCTTATCAGTACTAACCACCCAGGCTGTGAATAAGGGAAAAACTGTTTCGTACTCGTATACCTGTATTAAAAAAGTAAAATTAAGTAAAAGGCTTTAGTAAAGTTTTTAGTAAAAAAAATAACATTTTTATTTAAAGTTTTCAGTTTAATAATTAGTAATGTTTAAAAATATTTAAGAGGCATTTAAATAACAATCGTAATGTGTAGTACGTGACTTATCGGTTATTTGCTAAACTATCATTTCAGTTTATTAATGTACCGCATAAATACTTTGGCCGTACTACCAATTAATTCTTAAAAATAAGCAGAAACGGGTAAATTTTTTTATTAAAAGAAATATGCCAAAATCAGGATTTTTAAATCCAACACTAATTTGTAAGTAATCATCATTCGCCATGTTTCAGTATAATTATGTAAATAATTCTAAACGACAGTATATTTTTAAATATAGATTTAAAAAAATTATCGTCACCAACCGACCAGCCGATCGGCATTCGGAAACGATTTTATTAGATATATGATTTTTGCTTTTAATTCTTACTTCGATAAAAAATTTATATAAAAAAGAGTATTTGGCTAAAGGAAAAACGTTGAATGATGTGTCAGGTAATTAGATATAGTTTTTAAATTAAGTTATTTTTGTGAAAAAAAAAATTATTTGCGGTATATGAACGCGAACAACAAATTTATCTAAACGAATCGCATTATAAAAACATTTTTTGATAGGATAGGAAAAATTCAATGTACAGATAATATAAATTTTTTTTAAATTATAATTCATAAATGCGACGTAAAAGAGGTAACTTGAACCGGTCGGTGAAGGCGTTTTGATCGGTACGAGTGTAACACTGATTTATCTTAAAACTCGTTTGTTTTCTGAGGCGTGCACAGTCACGAACGGTGTTGTCAAAGTTAGACTAGGCGCGGGATTCGCGGTTTCGGTTAGTTAGTCTGAGGAAATCATGCTAGGTCGGATGTGAAGATGACCGTTTGAGGCCTACGTGAAGGCAAAATTCGATTTGTATTTTACCGATGCGATGTCTGCCGAGGCATTTACATCGGTGGGATCCCGACCGAGGCCTGGCTGACGACTGAGAGAAGTAATCGGTTAGAGGATCTCAGGGCTCGAAACGGAGGGGGTGGTGCGGCGACCGGTAACGTCACAAGGTGGATGTCTTCCCCCTACCGGGTTGGTGAAGGCATACAGAATTTAAAGCCGTAAAAAAACGAAATTTTAATTTGCGTTTTGCATTTTTTATTTATAAAATTAAATTTCTCTAAAATTGTAACTAGGGTAAAAGTAATGAAATACCAAAAACATTTTATATCGGTTTGATGGTTTTCGGTAAATAGAATTACTTGACAGACCTGTGATCTATGTAGACTGTTGTACCTTAACCCTCTTACAAAAAGGAAATATTTTATTCGACGGAATCAGAAAGTACATTCTACGCTCGACTATTCGAATTTCAAACCTTATAAAAACACAAAACTCCCCGTCCGATTTTCGAAAACAAGCCGAATCAAAATTAACATAATTTCATTCTGCGTTTGATGATGTTAAACGTACTTTAAAATTCATTTTTAAATGTATATTTTTGCTGTCATAAGGGAAAAGGGCACCGGTTTTTTAGTCTTCTGTCGCGTAGCTTGATTTCAATCGCTTGTCGTAAAAAACTACTCTTACGAATCTCGCTCAAAGTTTTATACAAGCCCGTACAATTAATTTATCACCTCTTAAACTTCAGGTCGCATCTTTAACAGTTTACGAATCGTTTTTCGGTTTATATCTCCGTAAATAATGAATAAGTCAATTTTCCACTTCGACTGCATCGCGTTGGAACGTAAAGGAGTATTGCGATGACGAAAAATTTCGTTTTTCAAATTTCAACGGAAATATACACTTTGACCATCCCTGAATCCATTTTGACTAGTTCGGCGTGACGTCTGTACGCACGTATGTAAGTATGTATGTATGTATGTATGTATGTACGTACGTACGTATGTATCTCGCATAACTCAAAAACGATTAGCCGTAGGGTATTGAAATGTTTGATTTAGGACTGTTGTAACATCTATTTGTGCACCTCTCTTTTGATTGCAATCGACTGGACCAAAAGTGTCCAAAAAAGCTCAAACTACAAAAAAAAAACTGGATTTTGGACTTTTTCTTAACCGCAGTAATAAACCCTCATTCAGAGAGAGCTTTTCAGCGATATATCATAAGCGGTACTTATTTTCATCGGTTCAAAGTTATAGACAAGTAAAATGTTAATTAATGAAATATTTGGATCTTACACGGGGAAGGCGGTTTAAATCAGACTTTTTCTTCTTTTTTTTAATTTAAATATATCGATTCATTAATAATTATTAACCTCTGATTGTAAAAAATAATCGATACGATAAATATAATTTAATAATAACAATAACAAAAAAAAGGATGAAAAAATATCACAAGTTATTTATAAAATAAAATTTTATGTACATTTTCATTAAAAAAAAATGTGTATATGAAATTTAATAGGCGTACAAGGAAGTCATGTGGTTCCCACATCAGATTTTTTCTGTCTCCGGAGCCACCGTAAGGTATATGTGTTAAAATAAATGAAACGTAGTCGTGTACGCTCTCAGGTCAACCGTTCCTGAGATGTGTGGTTAATTGAAACCCGACCGTCAAAGAACACCGGTATCCACGATCTAGTAGTATTCAAATCCATATAAAATTATGTAACTACCTTTACTAGGATTTGAACGTTGGAACTCTCGACTTGGAAATCGGCTGATTTGCGATGCCGCTAGACCAACCCGGTGGGTGATATAGTATTGAGCCAAAATATCTGCAGCCATGTCGTTACCAACCTAACCGAAAATATCGTGCTTGGCTGACACCTGTAGTACGGCTAATGTAAACTGCAGAACTAACATTCGTCAAAATTAAACTATTTCGTAATACACCTCATTAATACGTAATTTATAAATAATTATTATGAATTCGTTAATTAATATATTTAGTTGATATTAAAATCAAAATACGATCTTAAAATAAGGTACTTTATCTATAGCATAAACTACACGTATTACTTTAAATCCAAATTTATCCGATAAAATGCGAAATTAATTAATAAAGTACGATGACTAAGTACGTTATTGTAATAGAAAACAAAATAATTAGGTAGTGTAATATTTAAAAACATATTTCCTGCCGATTAATTACAACTATTATCAACTATTTCATAAATTTTATTATAATAGTAAAATATTTTACTGCAATTACCCTACAACGAAACGGTAAGAAAATGATACGGTTTTATTTATCACCTATCACTTAACTATTAGCACTACGTTAACGATTAAGGATAATAAAAAAGTATTAATCAAGGCTATCCGCTCGAGTGATCATGTCGTAAGGAAGAAAGAAGATGACAGGAGAACAAAGAAAACAAACGAATTTGAACAGCGTTCCCTTAATACCATTTTGGTGTTACACCAAAATGTAACAAAAATGCCAAACAATGCCTACTCGTTCTCGTAACCTCAGTAGATGTTATTTTTTCCTAAGGAAGTTCCTAAATCCAAAGTGTACGTAAATAGACCCCTAATTTGGATGAACTTCAGAAGACTATAAGAAAGGAAAATGCTACCGTAACGCAAACGGTTGTGTTTTATGAGAGATTTGGTGAAAGGCTTGAAGTATGTCTAATGAAAAATATACGTCTTCTGGATGACGTCATTTTCAAAAGTTAAACTTTATTTTTTCATATCTTTTGTATAATCGAGAAATGGACGTATATATACGTCCGAATTAGGTTAATTTTAACAACATATTGTTGGTAGTTTCCAGTGTTGATTGTTACTTTATCACCAAAGCATGCAAGTGTGGGTTAGTCGGGTATCTGTCCCTCCCTAAAAAAAATTATATTTCCCAAGTAGTGAGAAAATTTATCCTAGGTCTTTTTTTACTAGTAAAGTAGAAATAAAACAAAGATAAATTACTAATATTTTTTATTAGTTTCACTTATATGTGTCTACTGGCTTTCGTTAATTTTAAATATAGAAACAAGTGAAACTTATTTAACGTATGAAGTAAACTGCACCGATAAAGATTTTCAGTGTCCTCTTTATTTTGTATGTCAACCGATTTGCGCATACAACGGAGACAAAACTATGACGTATAAAACTTTTGACTCTCTTTGTGACATGTTGCTGAAAAATTGCAAGCTATTTGGATCACAAAGTAAGTTAGACAATTTCACGATTGTATAGCCTTAACGCGATGAATAATGCTGACTGTAAAACCTTATGCGTTAATTCAGATGACACAAAAAAGAATGGGAACTTTACAATTCCCTCTGTGTACCCTCCAAACTCTCATTAGTTTTGTAAAACATTTTTACGGCAAAAGCCCTCGACTTTCCACTGCTCCATGAAGACGGAGTGGCAAGTTTGCCTTTGCGTAAAGTAGTGCTGCCGACTGTACATGGCAGCCATTACGCATTTCACTTTTTGTATGTATATATACTATATAATTGCTTTAATAATCGTAAAGTTACCTTTTAAAAAAAATGCATCTCTAAAAGTCATCTACTGAGTTTTGTTCTTTAAATTTTTTGTTTGATTTTTTGCATTCTAAAACGGTGGGCTGGCTTACTTTTTCGGATTCTACTTGTAAAACTAATTTTGTATAAAAATTTATATCTCAAGTTCGGAAAAACGAATCATATTAATATTTGGTAAGCGTCTTGGTAATAAAGTATTAAAATTAGCGAAAAACAGGACTTAAATACCTTCGCAAATTACAAAATGGAGGCCATGTTTATTTTTCAATTCTTTATATCTCAGTAAATATTAGTTTTATCAAAATTTATGTTATTTTCTAAAATATTAAGCCTTTTATTTTAAACAAAATGACATTTTAATTTTTAAAATCGGTTGACAAATAGCCGAGTTACTAGAGAAAATTGATGTTGTAATTATGTGTGTTTTCATGACCTCCACTTTACGTTCAATTCGATGAAATATTGTTTCTATTTATTGTTAATTCTAGTACTGTAAATTTATATCAAATAAGTAATAATTTTCTCACAATAATACACCTAATAATTATACACAAAAGTTTTTTCCCGTAACTCGACTATTTGTTAACCGATTTAAAAAAAAAAATAAAACATCATTTTGTTCAAAGGCTTAATATTTTAGCAAATAATATAAATTTTGATAAAACTAATATTTATTGAGATAAAACGGATTGGAAAATAAACATGGCCGCCATTTTGTAATTTGCGAAGGTATTTAAGACCTGTTTTTCGCTAATTTTAATACTTTATTACCAAGACGCTTACCAAATATTAATATGGTTCGTTTTTCCGAACTTGAGATATACATTTTTATATAAAAATCACAAGATGGCGGACCGTGGGAGAACGAAGGAGAAATTGCCATTTTTCCTAACGGTATTTTTTGTTTGGTTTTACGATTAGAATTCTAAAAAGTGCAGCCAGCCCACCGTTTTAGAAACGCTCTGTCTCATAAGTCTCATAAGTAATTACACTGTGAGGATTACACTGTAAGGATACACTGTGAGGGTGTTTTAATGATGCATTAATTTCAGTTTCTAACTTCTATATAAGGAATACAATATTTAAAGATTTATAGATTGTAGTACATTATTTATATACACAAAACTTTGTCGAACGGAAATATCTAAAAAACACCCATCTCTAAAGCGGAGCGTAGCATCACCGCATTTCAACTACAATCGAGGTAAGAATTTTCATTCGCTTTAAATTTCAACGTTTAATTTTTTTTAGCAGGTCTGTGGCATGAAAAGGTGATGCGTCTGGTTGCCAGATTACTACCGGACTGCGGGGGACTGAGGCAGCAGAGGAGGAAGCTTCTGTCTGGAGTGATATACTCCACGTTACTGTACGGTGCCGAGATACGGGGAGGGATCACTAGATACGGCGTATACAGGGGTACTTTTGAGTCGGTACACAGAAGGAGCTGCCTCCGTATTACAGCTGCACTTCGCACATTTTCTCGAGAGGCAGTCCAAGTGTTGGCGGGAATATTACCGACCTGGAGATCACCCGCAGGAAGAAGTTTAAAGAGCAACGGGTGTCAACACCTGCGGAAAAAAGGAGAGTGGCTAACTCCATTATGGAAGAAACGAGGAGAGAATGGGAGATGCGGTGGGACACTAGCGATACAGACCGATGGACATACCGCATTAACGGGGACCTAAGAAGTTGGTGCGAGAGGTCTCATGGCTCGTCGGATTACAGTCTCATACAGTTTCTAGCGAGCCACGCTGGGTTAAGAGAATATAGTTTTTGGTTTAAGCTTGATCATTCCGCTAGTCGTCCGGTGTGAGTAAACGAGGAAGAGACAGCGTATTTCGTCTTCCTTTGTTGTCCCCGATTTGAGGATGCGAGGAGAGAAATATTGGACACCATAGATAGAAGGGAATTGCAGCAGATCATGTTGGAAACCGCGGAAAACTGGACGGCTGTAGCAAGGTTTGTTAGGAAAATCATGGGGGAGCTGTACATCTGGAAGGAGTCTCGCAGGGGTAGAAGAAGTGGTCGTCGGAGGGTTCGGAGGTGGACAGGCACGCGGCTGAGAGCCTAGGGGGTTCCCCGTACGTGTGGGAGTCGCCTGGGTGTGATGAGGTCGTGGGCACCCCGCTCCCGCGTCCGATTAGTTACCCGTGAGTTAAGTACGCTGTAGTGTTCGATTGCCTGTGAGGTGTTTGTTTATGCGATCGGATGCGACCGATCGATTGTGGCACGATGTGTGGACTGTGAGGCGTGAGGCATTCTGGAGCGATGATTGGATGTCGTGGAGTATGTGGTGTGATTTTAGTCTGATGTGAGGTAACTTGTGGTCGTGTGAGGTCAGTGTCTGTTGACTGTGGTGTCTGAATGTGTGTGAGGGCGCATTCCCCCCTTCCAGAAGTAGTGCACACCAGCTGTACCAGGAAGTTTGAGTAGCCAGGGGTGGAGGTTTAGTCGGTAGATCGCAGGAACACATACGTATTTAATAACATCTTGCGAAACCTGTTTGCGAACTCGACACTGCCAAGGCGTCCGACAAGGTCACTTACTAAGACAATAAGTGCTATTCCAATGCAAATATGGGACTGGTTAGAGGAAGAAGTAGTTTACTTATGAGAAAAAAATGCCATTAATGTACAAACATTAATGTACTAAAACAGTAACAAAATTTCCTTACTGTTTTGTCACTTATTACTTGGTAAAAAGTGTAAAAAATTTTTCTTTCATTGAGCTTTCCTTTGTACAAGTTTGCTTTAAATTACTTTTGGTACAAACAACGTTTTATTTATTTTTAAGCTATTTAGTGTAACTAATCGATAATAATATGTCTGTAACATAAATATACCTGTACACATATCGGTTTTATTTTTTCAGAGTGGAAAATAATAAGCGATGAAGAATGTTAATTATGCAACAACCATGATTTTTAAATTTAATAATAACCGCATAGTACATTTAAATTGCAAAATAGTATTGTATTATAAATCGTTCTTACAAAAGTCAATACTATGTGTATACACATGTTTTGCGGTATAATCATATATCATCAGAGATCTAATATTAAAACTTTTAACATTTGTATCGTAAATTTGTCATCAAAGAGTTCTAAATAATAGTTTAGTTCTTTTTATTTATTTATCTTTTACATTAATCCTTTGGAAGGCGGTTCAACAATCTATTGTAATTGGTATTGTTTCCGCTTAATTCAGCTGATTATGACGATTCGTGTAGATTTAAACCTGTTTACACCTATTCCTGTTTTTCCCTTAAATTTTTTAATAAAATATTATTTACACATCTAACAGCAACTTTATTTTCAAATAAATATTAGTCGCAAAGAAAATAATTCCTTTCGGCACGCCGGAAGGCGGAGGTAGATTTCACCGGTGCTAAATAGGGGATAAAAAAGATTTCCACCTTAAAGTTAAGAAAAACTTCAAATTTACTCGATACGACAACGGTTGCATGTTAAAAAAATTTCACATGTTTATCATACGACAAGGCGCATCTTACAATTCCAGCAACATTTTGGTCATCCCTTGCCGTAAGGGTTGGTCATATCAAAAATTGTTTAAAATATAAGTTTTAGGTAATGTTGTTCATACGACTAACGACCGCTTTAAACAGATTCGATACTGTGCCTATTAAGGGAGGTATGATTCTTTTGTCTTCGAAATCCCATTTTTTCAATCCGCTGGGCCAATGGTTGGTGATATAAAGACAATTTACTTTGAGAAATTTTAGGCTCTTATCCAAAGAATAGTAGTAAGTTTAAACGAATTCGATATTTTACTTAATAAGAAAGTTATAGCGATATTTTTTTTTTTTCGAAAAAGCCTCCCCGTTACTACTCCCACGGTCCGATTTTGGCCGTTAACGAACTCGAACGAGATTTTCGGACGAGTTATTTTTAAGGAACAATTTGAAAGTGATTAGTGCAAAATTACGGCAGTTATCGTGTACACAAGAAAGTGAAATATATATATAATAAAGCTTTATTTATGTATAGCCTTCTTATGAAACCTACCTAAAAACATTTAAAGAGTTACAGTATTATGAAAAATAACAATTTACTTCATCGCTTTGCTAATTAAAAAACAAAAATATATTATATGGTGCTAATTCCATTATTTATTTAAACTTAAACAAAATATTGATTTGTTAAGGGAATACATTAAGCAATTTTGTTAGTACATACAAGCAAAAAATCAGTACATACTCATATATTTAAACCCGCTTTTTTTCTTAATAATTTCATTCTGAAATTATTGGGAGAAGGAAAATATAACTTAAATAATTAAATAGAAACAATAATAATTTTCTTCGCTTACTATAAATTTGACTTTTTAAATGTAGTTTTTTATAAACATTAAAATATATAAAGATGATCTGACAGCAATTTATATCTTTCATTTAAATTAAAATTTTTTCCCGAGATTAAAAAGGAATTTTTGAGTGGAAAGAACATCCAGATTAATATTGACATCCACCAAATTCTCACCGCTGATTGCTAGCAGCAGAATTTTTCAACACCGGAATCACCAATACCTCTCCTGATTCTTTCTTTGATGTCAAAGATTATTATAAAAAATTACTTTAGACATATTACCTTTGTAAAAATAAAGTAAGGCAAGATTTTGTCATAAATAGATAACGATAAACCTTAATCAAAGCTGCATCACAAAATGTACAATTAATAATAAAGTATATATTTATCCGTCGTAAAAAATGGAGCGACCATTTGATGCGTATATCGCTTTGTAGACTTCCTTCTCAAGTATGGAGGTACAAACCGAGGAGAATAAGAGATATTGGATGCCCAGGAAAGCGATGAGCCTGATCCGTGACGGATGAGGATGGTAAAATATATATACGGTTTAAGTTCAAAATAACTATTTGAAATAGAAACGTATAGACACGAAGATACTAAATAGGAGCTCGGCTGTTAAATTTTGCACACTAGGGTGCTACACGAAGACAAAAGGTACTTTCGAGTTAGGCGTGGCAGCACACGATAGCTAATATCTCCCTCTATAAACCCGCGATAATGCGTTGAAATCCGTTTAATCAGACGAGGGATCCCGTATAACCCATAAGCAACAGCTTTGTTGCTGCAAGGACTGTAGTCCTTGCTGGTGTTTTATAAATTTATAAGGGAGGTTGCCGATTCAATCTTTCTTCTCGGTCGAGGCTTGATGGACAACCAGGTTGTTTAATTCTACATCGGTGTTGGTCAATGAGTTCCTCTATCGCTATTTTTCCATATTCTTTATGAACCGTCATTGATTTTGCTTGCTTCTGTAAATTCATGTTAAGCAGCAGTTAGCTATTTACAATGGACACATCCAAGAACCAAAAACATAACTACCTCCACCACTCGAGTGATTTTCGAGAAAAATTGTACGATGAAACGTAACGATCAAGTTTGTCTACAACACCCGTGTACATGTTATAGTCACAAATTACGTAAGGTTTCAATATTTTATCTTCTCCTTTATCTTTTACCTTTCTTTTAATTATTTTTGATTTATTATTATGAAAAGAAGACAAAATAATGATGTTTCTTTTATCCCGCCATGCAAAAACAAGAACGTCATCCTCTGGACTTTGAAATGTTTTTTTTTTTTTTAGTTTTTGGAGCGCTTTCAAATTTTTACCTTTTACTTCTTCCGATAAGGCAATACGATTACTCGTTACTACGCCAGTGAAATGAATTTTCATTCCTTTCAGAGCCATAGCCAGCGGTAAACTTGTGTAATACCGGTCCGTGTACATGTGAAAACCACATCCAGGAAAACTTTGAGATAAACTTTAAGTTTTGTAACACAACACGAGCTGTTACATCCGGATCTGGTCTACAAAGTTGTGGTAGAAACGCAAATATATAACCAGAACTTGCATCTGATAAGACCCCCCGCTTAGTCGGTTTATTTTTATTATAAGATTTTAAATAAATTTGCCCTTTGAAACCCGCTGTACTTTCATCGATTGAAATACGATATGAAGCATAAAATACTGTTGTAATTTATTCTGAAGGAGAGCGACTAAATTTTTTATCTTGCCGCTTCTGGTACGCCCTTGATTTATGGGGTTTGCAGGACAGATATGGAAAGCCCAGAATATCTGCTGGAACCGTTCGCTTGAAAAAACATCAGTAAAACGATTCTGTTTATAAAGTCATTTTATAGAAAAATACTCTTCAATATGTAGTTTATTATTCAATGCCGTATTCAAAATAATATCAAGAAAAGCTTTTATTTCAGGGAATGTAACGTTACTCCAAGAATACCATACAGATCGATTACTTGAAGGTTCTTTCCCAGGCCTCTAACTAATTTTTCTTGAGCGTAACGGTTAGTTTCATTTACTGGTCCTGTCAGAAGTTAATCTGTGAAAAATTACTAAATAAACTCAAGAGAAGATTGTGGCTCATAATGTTGCGGTCTTTATAGCCCTGCCGCATGAGTAAAGAAGAATATCAAAATTAGAACCGTTACGTTTATATATGTTCCACATAAAAACAGGGGCATGATTACCGCCTGCTGCAGGAACAACAATTGAAACAGCATTAGAATCATCAGATTCGTTTTCTAAATCAGAAATATTCTCAAGAGCAGGTAATACAAAATCACTGTCTGAAGAACTACAGCTACTATAACCAGACATACTAGTACCAAAAAATGCAGAAATTTCTGCTTCAGTAAGTTTTTTGCATGTACTTGCCATATTATAAAATAAAAAAAGAGTACAAAAAAAATACAAATCGCTACTTCAAACAAATCACAAAGTAAATAACAAACTTATAAATTAGTTTTATTCCGACACTAACCTATAAAAAATAAGCACAAACTGCATTTTACACAGAACGTTCCTATAAAACGAAAAATAAAAATACCGGTATTGCTAACGCTAAAAAAATTACAAAGATTTTATAAATATTGAAAAATTAACTAGTGTGTTTCTTAGTTATAGACTAACAGACACAATACTTAAGTAGTAGACAAAAAAACCGAACATAAATGTAAAACTATTAACCTACGTCGCTCATTAAAAACACGAAAACAACATTATAGTTTGACATCGAGGTATATAATCAATAGGTCGAAAGAAATCGATTATGAACGATAGTATCGCAATACAATTGTCTACAAGTGTGTAATCTTACTCTATGAATCACGAAACTTTGCCGATGGCGAGAGGGCTTGAGCACTCGGTGATACAGAGTAGCTGGACCGAAGGTGCAACCGTATCGGAGAGGTATCTGTTGAGAGCCAGATTAAGGAATGATTGCTGAAAGAAGGCATCCCAACCCCGTAGGGGGAAGACATTCACTTTGTAAAGTTATCGGTCGCCACACCGCCCCTTCTGTTGCGAGCCCTGAGGGGCTTTACCGGAGGTCGTCTTTAGACCCTCTAACTGATTGCAGCTCACAGCCGTCAGCCAGGCCTCGATCGGGATCCCACCGATGTAAATATCTCGGCAGACATTTGCATCGGTAAAATACAAATCAAATTTTGCCTTCGCATAGGCCTCAAACGGACATCTTCACATCCAACTTGACATGATTCCCTCAAACTAACCGACCGAAACCTCGGAAGCGCGAACCCCGCGCCTAGTCCAGATTTGACAGCACCTTTCGTGACTGTGAATGCCTGAAAAAACAAACGAGTTGAAAGGTAAATCAGTGCTACACTCGCAAAATTATGTCTCGCGCAACATAGAAATTCAGACATACACCCTAATAAGTCAACCGGTTTAAGGTCACCTAACAAGGGATACGTAACCTCATTACGGTCCGCGCAGGAGCCGGGGACAAACCCCGTACGTCCACCCGGTCCCATCATGGAGTCTCGTGTGGGACAAGTCACCATCAGCACCGCCACCGGCGGAACGAAGCCACGCCCCCGGTAGCACGGGCTACCATACCCCGGCGGCGCGGCCACCCCCACCAGCGAGAGCCCCAAATCGAATCATAAACAACACCAATATAACCGTGGCACGATGCCAATGCGTCTACCTCCAACCGATCCAATACCTAAGCCGGAACCCTACCCGCTTGGGGTCCTACCACGATCGAGTACCTCTTTCAGTAGTTGTTAAGGGCGTAGGTCATAACTTAAAGGCCGTATAAACATCACTCAATCTCCTGAGTACTGCGCAGCTGAAAGCAATGGATAACTGCTGTTGTCTTTTTTCCAAAAAAAATGTAGCTCTGCATTTTCACGTAACAAAAATGGAGGCGCCTTCCTTGGTAAAATATTCCCGAGGTAAACAAGTCCCCGGTTCGGATCTCCGGGTGGAAACTACTAAGGAAGAGGTCACCAGAAAATTAAAAAATAACATTCTACGAGTAGGAGCGTGGAATGTTGAGTCTAAAAAAGTTGGTAGGTTAGAAAATTTATAGAGTGTTCAAATTAGATGTATAATTTTGGTATATTCATGTGTACCTAGGACATTGTACAGTACATACTGATTAAATACAACATTGAGTACTATATAAAGTACCTCATTCTACTATGCGTTACTGTATTGGTGTAATGGTTAAACAAATTCTAACACTAAATGTTAAGGAGTTAAATCTTAACCATAAAACTTTTTTTAAACATTAATTCCATTAGGAAATACATGGAATAAAATAGAATATAAAAGTGGTATTTTATATAAATTACATATTTTGTGTGTGTGTGAGAGAGAGAGAGAGAGAGAGAGAGGTTAAGATAGACATTTTTAATTAATTTCTATCTTGGAAAAGAATGGAAATATAAAACTGCTGGATCAAGTGAAAAATGAGGAGGTGCTTAGAAAGATTGTTGAGGCGATGCAATCCTACACACAATCAGAAGAGAAAAGAAAATTGGAAATTTTTTTTATTTTGAAGTAATAATAATAATAAGTGTTCTGCCGAAAGGCAGGTTTTCACATGGCCGCCCTCCATTCTGCTCGATTCTGTGCCATCCGTTTCATTTTATAGTAACTTCTTCCCTTTTTATATCGTCTACCGTTTTCATTCTTCTCCGACCTCTTGCTTTCCTCTCCGGTACAAATCCTTCCAATGCCATCACCAACAGACAGTCACGTCTCAGCCAAAGTCCCAACCGACTGAATTTTCTTCTTTTTATTATTTCAATAATCGCCATCTCTTCTACCATTCTACGAAGCACCTCCTCATTCCGAACTTTCTCCGACCAGCCGATCTTTTCCATCCTCCTCCAAATCCACATTCCAAAGGCCTCCAGTCTTCTGTCCTCTCCCTTCCTAATAGTCCATGTCTCTGCCCCGTAAAGGGCTACACTCCACACAAAACATTTCGCAAGTTTTTTCCTTAGTAACGACTTAATACTACTTAATAACGACTTACATACGACGAATGAGTTTTAGTTTTTTCATTTTAAGAATAATATAAAAGTATTTTGAGTTTCTGAAGATGGATTTGGTATCCGAAAGTACTTGAACATATATAAAAAAAGTTTGTCGGTAAGTGGTTTTTATAAATTATTATTATTGTATAATCGTTTGATAAAATTATCGCAGTAACGAATCACAAATATGTTCAATCTGAGCACCTTTTTCCCGCGGCTAACATCAAACCGATACGAGAGTTCGTCACGTGCTTTAACTGGCATATCTGGAGTAACAAAAGCGACAGCGGCTTCTATCCTTACCTCAAACGGAGTAGATTAGCAGGTAGCGAAGCCAAATACGAGATAGCTTTTATAAAATCTTAAAGAAAAAGATTTCACGGGGTCAGATCGGGTAACTTAGAGGTCTTTGTCATCGGGTCTATGTATACCGATGCAGCGGTCGGAGAAAATATCATTCGACCGATCACGACTATCTTGTTGCCAAATTAAATTCTTCGGTCCATATTGCGGTCGAGGAAAAAGGTATGTACGGAGCATATCTAGATACACAACTCCTGTACTCTCAGCGAAAAAGAACGGTCCGGGCGAACTTGCCATCGGGATATGCCACGGAAAACATTTAATTTGGAGAATCCCTTTGGCATTGTAACACTTCACGGGGAATTTCTGACCTACACCTACGTACATTATGAGCGTTAACGTTTCCACTAAGATGAAATGACGCATTATTAAACACGTAACGATCAAGAAAGTCATCGTTTTATGCTACAACATTTCGAACGCAAAGTCGACACGCGTAATAGATAGGCCTCAGAGCCTGTAACAGCTGCAAACGGCGTGAAACATTATACAATATTATCACCGGCATTGCTGGTTCACGGCCGGCCTTCCAAACAGACGTTTTTTAGGACTACGTAGGAATAACTCCCTTATAAGTTCAATATTTTATTCAGACACCGTCGATCGTCCCTTTAAGAAACATCAGGTCATTTCAAACCGATTTTGCCATCGGCGAGTGTTATTATCATTCGAAGGATCACAATTAAACTTTCTACGTAACGCATGCTGAACGGTAACTACAGATTTACATTTAGCCGACTGCAAAGGACAGAAGGCTTTCTGTTCAGGAGCTATCGAGTGAAAAGATAGAGAGAGAATCAAACTTTTTTCAAAATATGTTATATTTCAGTTAAGATTATTAAAATTTATTTGTAAATTATTTTCCCCCTTTCCTAGTATTGTTACTCCAACATTCGTAGTTCACGCGTTTCGGAGTACCTCAATTCTCAAAACTACGTACTTTTAGCACTCTGTAGTGCTAAAAGTAGTAATCCAAAGTAGTACTAAAAGTAGTGACAAAACTGGAAAAGGCAGAAAATAACACTCAAATCAGTAGGTAATCAATTTACGGCCATGCGCGCAACTAAAACTGTCCTCCTTGCTCTTTGATTCTCGCTTTAAATCAACACAAACAGGTATAACAAATTACAAATCCAGAATTTTTAACCTATTCTAAATACACAGACAAAATAAGAAGAAAACTTATTTAAAATACCGATGCTTTTACATGACTAACAAAAAGGTTTTCTCGATTCGATTCACATGCTGGCCTGATTTTATTGATTTTTCTTTTATATTGTAGAGGAAATTTCCCAGATAACTTAGGTGAGTGTATTATGTGTATATACTTGTGTGTGTGTGTGTGTGTGTGTACACAACTTTTTTTTTAATCATACGTATATCTTATTTTTATACTCGTACAATGAGTGTACGAAAAAGAAATCCGGGGTTTCAAGAACGAATATAGTTTTACGTGGACAACAGTTAGGTTTTAATTTAATTTACGCATCGTCTGTCATGTAGCTGCTGAATTAGACTGTTGCACGGACCAAGCTGTTATGAGCCTAGTAAGTGGCGCCACCGTAACCAGCTGTTCTCGCCACCGTAAGTGGCGAGAACAGTTTTCGGAAGTAGGAAGCCTTTTGAAAGGACAGTCATTTGTAAAGGAAAAGCGTTTTGTAAAAAAAGTGCCAAAGACAGAGAGGCCAAGTCCAAAACTTTCAGTTCGTAGTGTCAGTCCGTCAACTAAACATCCGTAAGCGCTGCGTACGGTATTTGCAAGGAATTGAAACTTCGAGCTTATAAACCGCAGCTACTTCGTGAAGTTAAACCTAACGATAAGCCACGAACAGTTCAATTTGTAACGACCTTGTTTTAGTTTATTTCTGTTGCGCATTTTATTTTTTGATGAAGGATCATTTCATATTCATCGAGTCGTGTGAATCTGTGTGAGCATGCGCTCAGAATATACATACAAATCTGTGAAATTCGCCCGCAACTGTCCGAAAGTGAATGTCTGGTACGGTATCATGCATAATCGAATTTTTGGGTCATTTTTCCACGATCAGACTATTACGAGCATATTAAGAGAACTTTTTGTTTCGACAAACTGATAATTTGGAAGGCCTAATTTTCCAATAACATAGAACCTCTCCATATTAAGCAAAAAGTTTGCAGACTGCGTGCGCTCAACGACAAAATGAATCGACAAAAATCCGATCCCAGAAGATCGGATCTGAAGAGATGTTGTCATCGGTTGCAACCACGAAGTTCCGTTTTGACGGCAAGGTCTTTCTTTTTTCTTTTTTTTGATATACGTAAAATACATTGTACACCAAAAAAACTCAGTCGCTCGATTATCTGAGCCGAAGAATGACAGCAGCCGTGGAACCGTTTCCTGCATACTTGCTTGCCAGAGTGGATTATCGGGATAATCCACCTGGATTATCCCGACGTCTGCAGGGCTGTAAATGGTGCTCATGTTGAGTTACATTTAGAGGTTAAAAAAAATCTTTACTTTGTACTTTCATGTAATAAAATAGGTACATTTGTAATTAAATGTGATAAAGAAAAATTTAATTTAAAACCACGGAGCGGTTTTTAACAGACAGCCGACAAATTTTATAAATATATATACAGCAAAAGGATAATGTCATTTGATATTCTAAGTATAGTCGCATGAAACTTGAAGAAAATAGTTATAAAATTTAGGCTAAATAAAACACAATCCCATATTCCAGACGTACTCAAGACTTTAATTTACTGTCAGTGATGAGCTCTCGACATTTTGTTGAGATTTTTTTTTCATCATTATAAATGTCTTTTCTTGCATTTCTAGCTAACAGATTTTTTCTAATACAATACTATATTTAATAGAGATATAAACTTCAAGAAAGAAAGAAAACGATTTAAATTTTTTTAAATTTTAAATTACAGATAAAATATTCTTTAAATTTTAAAGTAATTTATTCCTTTTACGAATGTGTATTAGTAAATTTTAATCGTGTTTTGTAATCTCATGTTTTGTAAAAGTGTTACACTTTTCCCTTTGGATAACTACCCGGGTGGCAGATTGGGAAATATCAGATATAGTGAGAATTGTAACGATATATGATAAATAATTACCTCAGTATGTTAGGATTAACACAAAACTGATAATTTTAAATAAAATTTGGTTTTCACCCAGATCTCAATTTATTTCGTTATTAATAAAGTTTTGCAGAATTTTATTTATCAGTAAAATATATATATATATATATATTTTGTTATTTTATATCAAACAAAATTATCTTCATTAATTATAAAATTCGAACAACAGTTGTTACTAGATTTGTATAAATAAAACTTCAGTTAATATTATTATCACTTTAAAAATAATGGCAGTTAGACAACGCAATAGTTCAACAATGTATTGATTAAGAATAACATAAACACTGTGTTGAAAAGTTTGACAGAAAGTAAACAAATACTGGTACCGGTTGTATTGTAAATTTACCGATAAATCTTCTTAAGACAGATTTCAATTTAACTAATAAACGTAACATAATTATGTAAATGATTACCTTTCAAACAAGTAAATAAAATACTGAAAGCACATAAATATATTCTGAAAAGTAATCATTTGCTTACTGCACACACGTACTGAGTATATACAGTTTTTCCACAAATTATTCCGATCGGAACTAAACCTACACGTGTTAAATATGTTATGTTATTTGATCGATTAGAAAATGTTAAAAAATATTTTACGTACTTTGAGTATGACTTTAATCATCTTAACCGCGATTGAAGGAGAATGTTTGAAAAACACTACTTTCAAATCAGCATGCCCTTTTCAAAATATAGTTTTACTAACGTTTGATAATATTAATTTCAATAGTTCAAAGTGTAATAAAATAGTGAATAAAGCGCACTTTAAATATCCACCGAAAATAAACATATTAAATGCTAATGAGGTAATAACACTTAATATTAAAGTCATTTTGATAATGTCAAAATATTTGTTTGTTTGAATTGATATTATTAAAAATTAAAAAAACCGCTTGACCGATTAAAATTTTTTCTTTCACTGTTTTCACAAATTACATTACTAGGATCGGTAGTAAAGCTTAAGAGTTACCTTTTTTTAGGTTTGTAAAATAAGTTACGGTTCACGTCTTCTTTTACAATGTCATTTATCTTGTAGCAATATTTTGAATCTTTAATTAAATCGCTTTCTGTAGAAAGTAGTATGATTTTCAGGAGTGAATTTGTACCGGCTGTACAATATATAAGAGTTGACCCCAGTCATTGCGTCAAGCAACGTGAAAAAAGTAGCCATCGGCCACCTTCGTGTTTTCCGGCTTGATGAGTAGTCGGCGAATTTTTTGTCGACTGTCAACTCCCCCTTTCGTGACATTATAATTCCACTAACTCTTATTTTCCGGTCGACGGGTGTGTAGAAGTCTTGTAGTGCATTGAAGATATCAGGACGACCGCTTTATTCCTATCCGAAACAAATAACAGCGTCCTGTCTTCTGTGAACCCGTACAGACTTTGTTTGATAAAAACCGAAGGGGAATCTTCCTTTTATTTTTCTTCGTAGACCCGGCTTACGTAATACCTCTTTTTAACAATTCTGCGATTAAATCTACGGAAGTTAGATTTCGTCGGGTATTCTCAATAGGCGGGATAGATTGTAAAACGGACTGAGTAGGTATTGAAATTTTTTTTCCATTTCTCTCTTTCAAGGTAATCCCGTCACTATCATTTCAGGCGTATATGTAAACATTATATAGATAATTCGTCCTTGCATCTGTGAGGCGTTGCACTTTTATGCCGATTATGGCCGGCTTGCTCGGCATGTACATCCGAAATCGGCACCGCCCGAATGAAACCAACTTTTCGTGTATGAAGACATAGGCAGCCGTGAAATATAAACGTTTGCTATTTTCTATGAACGTAGAAAAAATATTGGAAATCGGTGCGGTTGGGTCTTGTATTTTCCTTTCTTCACAATCACTTTCTTTCTTTCTTTTTCCTGTTTAGCCTCCGGTAACTACCGTTTAGATAATACTTCAGAGGATGAATGAAGATGATATGTATGAGTATAAATGAAGTGTAGTCTTATACATTCTCAGTTCGATCGTTCCTGAGATGTGTGTGGTTAATTGAAACCCGACCACCAAAGAACACTGGTATCCACGATCCGTGTAAAAATAACTGGTTTTATTAGGACTTGAACGCTGGAACTCTCGACTTCCAAATCAAATGATTTGGGTAGACGCCTTTACCACTAGACCAACCCGGTGGGTTTTCTTCACAATCACGGGGGTTATCAAACCGTAAACATGTCAAAATAAACAATAATCTTTGTTTTGACATGGTATATCTGAAAATGTTCTGTACAGTACCATCCATATAAACTGTGAACCGACTCGTCTTCTGATTTGAACGCAGATGTGAAAATAAGGAAACCAAGGAATGCCTTTACTTCAATGATATTCAGGTCTTGAAACCGGTTCAATGTTTTCCTCGAGTATCGAGCTTTTTCAATTTTCACGTCGGTCCATTTCAAAATCTCTTCCAAAATGTTCTCGGTAAAATAAAGTGACCGTATTTTTTCATACGGGGAGACTCTCCAAATATTTTTACTGGAGGCCATGGCCCTGGTAATTGTGTTATTATATTGTGCTGCCTGGCTGTCCTTTCCTCCATTTGAAGCAACGTTTTTTTCCAAAATAAAATAAATTTTAAGGCTCGCCTCCTTTTTCTCCAAAGTCTTGTTCAACTTCTAGGTCATCGATGATTTCCCCTTCATTGTCAACTAAATCATCAGATTCGTGTTCACTTCGGATTTCAAAGTCGGGGTCATTGTTGCTGTCTGTAGGGGATGTAGCGTTTCATTATTTTCACCCGATATCTGTTCAACATATCACATTTGGGGCCATCAGCAGACCGCATGGAAGGAGTCTGTGTAGATGGACCTTCCAGTGATTCTTCTTTTCGATTTGATATCATCTAAAATAACAAACACTCATTTGATGTCTAATGTAACAAGAAATACAAGATAAAGATAAAAGAAATCAATAAGGTACCTGCTGTCGCTTCGTCCATGACGTAAAAGAAAATAATAATTATAGTAATTCTATGAAAATAATAATCGAAAGAACGTCTTCAAAAGTTAAAAGGAATTAGTTAGACGAATCAAAATGATTAATTCTGTCACAATACATAAAAAAAGTTACATAATCACTATCGTTCATCTACGGGATCGCTAGACAAACTCAAATAAAGATGTTCACTCACCAGAACGCACAACAGAAATGACCTTGCACGATATTAAAGTCGGTACTGGGAGTAAAAGGTTAGGAGGAGGTAGTGGCCTAGACCAAAGGGAATTGGCACCGTTACTATATTCCTGAGATGTGGGGTCTGACACTTACGGGTTAAAATTACCGATGTGCCCTCTAAGAAAAACAGATTTAGGGCTTTATCGATTCAGAATGTGGTTTCCAAAAAAAAAGTAATAGGTAAAATTAAAAACTTGATTTAATTTTGGCGGAAGAGAAATTTTTACCAAGAAAATATTTAAGGCGCTCCAACTAATCATGTCATACTGCACGTGCAATGTGCCATACTTAGAGATCCAGTTTCTAGCATGCTCCTCCTTGGCTATATTGTCAACGTACTGTTTTGATCAACTTGTTCTGTTTTATTAATGGTTTTTTTAACTCGTTTTTCTGATCACTCTTAAACATCAGTCTTATATTTGGGATATGATTTTAATGTTCGTATCAGATTTCCTATCACGGAATTTTTAAGTCGCCTACACTGTTGCACTGTTTTAACTTTCATTTGACTTGTTTAGTCGACAAAAGAAGGCATCATCTGACTTTCTGCGATTATAAATTTACAACCTTATAAGTTTAGAACAGTTTATACCAAATGAAAGCTACTTCTATTTTACATTATTTTAAAAATAATTATTTATACTGTAAGAAACCCAACATTATGCAGAAATCACAGGAAAACTGAATTCCGTTATTTTTATTTTTATTTTTTTTGCTAACATATTTTTCAAGCTCTATAACTGATAAAATTTTGTAAAAATGTGGTCATCATTTACGCTAAAATATCGATTTTTATCTTTAGCCTCCTAAAATTTTTATCTGTTTGTTATTTTGGTGGCAGTGGTGTGTTTGAAAAAATCTTCCTTTATCCCTATAACATTATTAAATCATTTGAAATCATTTACAGTAAACAGTTTTACCAAATAAATTTATAAATTTCATAGTTTATAAACCTGGAGGAGTGATTAAATAGGAGTGAAATTAATGAAAGTAGAAATTCATTTTTTACTCTTTTAGTTTATATCGAACCGGTTTACTCTTATTCACTCTATCGGTTGAGCGATTAGCCAAGAAAACTACTAGCGCCAAATTTATTGAGGATCATATAATTCTTGCAAGTCTTATGAAATTTAAATAATATTCCCAATAATACATTTAAAAAATTTTACCAATGCTATACCAATAATGAAATTGTAAATCGGATGTGTAATAAAGACAAAATAACTGCTAACAGTGTCGAGGCTATTGTAGATATCCAGTTTTTAAACTGATCAGAGGGTTCTTCCTAGATATTTTTTAAGGATTTTCATTTTAAGGACTTGAACAGTCCTGATATTTATATCATGACATGATAGTACTTAAAACAACACTAATAATAAATAAACTTGGATATGTCATGAATTTCCGGCTTAATTATTTGAGGAGAACGGTTTATTTTTAAATCCCTATCACAGTTTTAAGAAGGGCAGATCAACTATAGTTATCAAGGCCTTTTTTTTATAGAGGCTCTTTTTAGAAAGTATCTACTTGGGTATGAAGAATTAATCATGCTCACGCTCCGCAATTTGATTTGCTTTGGATTGCGTCAGTGAAACATAGACGGTTGGATTTGTTCAACTTGCGATCTAATCGGTTCTACAATTTCTGTTTTCTTGCTATTTAAAAGATTAGTGGATTATCATAGCATCCTCAGTCTATTCAAAATCCTTTGGGGAAATTTTTTCTTTAGAACCATAGATTTGGAAGCTATGATGAATTTATTTTATCTTAAATGGATTTTTTTTAAAATAAATTTTTGTATTTATATTTTATGAAAATAATTAATTATTGTATTACAGACAGAACAATACACAGAGATTCTTTAACAACAAAATCACATTACCCGATAACGATTCATTGGATTGTTTACAATTTAAGTGTAAGTTAATTTCTGCATTTATTAATATTCATTATAATTATAAATATTAAAATTAATGTTAATAGTAACCTGTTTGACAAAAATATAAATTTGTCACAATGTCAGTCGGTTCTTAATAGTTTCATTAAAAATGAAGCTCATGCTATTTCTCATTTCTATTATAAGTATTCTTTTAAAAATACAATTAATAAATAAATTCAATAAACAGTTATTTGATCTTATTGTACCGTAGTGGTCATGTGATGTTACCATATTTTTTCTAATTATTATAATTATTTAAAACTAAAATTTTAAATGACAAATCCACATTTGGTGAGCTTCTGGTTTGTTTCTATTAGATTTCTGGCAAATGTTAACTGAGAATTGTTTATGTTTGTTAATTTGACATATTTTTTTGTTTTGCTTACTTTTGTTTTTATTTATTTTTTGTAAGAGATGTCAGTGTGTATTAAGTATTTTATAATGCTGAATTCTTTTGTATGGTTTACAGGTGACACTGCTTTTTGAACAATCTGTGTATCGTATTTCTAAACGTAGATATTATATGTGAGGTCGGGTAGTTTGGCATATTATGAATGAGTATCATTGTTGGCTTTTTCCACAGAGTGATTTGTGAAGAATGTGATAAACTTTCAGGACATGATCAACCGGTGAAAATAAAGAAGGGAGTTCAGTTCATAATAGGTTCGGAAACGCTTCATTAACTGGCAAAAGATTTCGCCCAGATTTTTGCACCTATGGTAAAATTAAGCCAGGATGTAATTTTTGGAACCCAGTTAAAAGGAAAATATAGAAGTTTTATAAGAAATCTGACGTGAAAAATTAAACAAAAAAATAGGTCCCAGAACTTTATTTTTAATAATTTTCGAGGAATCTGGGGTAAATAGAAAAAATTGAGTCGAAAAGTGGGATTTTCGTCACCATTATTTTGTCTTAAGGGGGTAAGTAAACCCAAATTTTGACTACTAAAATATTATTTTTTTTGTTAAAAAAAAATAATTTTTTGTGTCATTTATTGATTATTTAAAATCTGCTTTTTAGTGTGATATAATTATTTTTTTCTAAATTTTAACTCTCTCTCTCTATATATATATATATATATATATATATATATATTATAGATCATTGCTAGATAAAATTGACTCACATTTAAGAAATTTGCAGAAATACAGATTAGGTTCTTTGTAAATTATACAGTAAATTACTGTACTTTATTTTACTATTACAGTGTCAATGTACCACTATTTTAGTGATATTACAGTACAATGTATGTATTTATAAAGAAAAAAATATGTACCATTTATTTATTTTCTCCTTTCAGTGACACTATCTAACAACTAACTACAACAACAACTGACTATCTACAGATCGGCTGGGGGCGTCTTTAAAAGTACCATATTTTTTGCTTCCAATTGTGTTGTTCATGTACATGTACATTTCATAATAGGGTTGCAATGGGATCATGTTAAAAAATAATTAGGTACACCAGAATATTCCAATTTTTCCTCCTCAGTGGCAGTTGCTAATTGATATACAGTCAATGAAAACCCTTCCACTCTTTCAGACTGGGTCACTTGATAGACAGAAGAGTAGCATGCACTCCTAGTGCCAACAAAAGAATGTATATGTTTCTTCCTGTTGAGATAAGTAAAGTAATATTCAGTCTAGATCATCTCTTGGAAAAGAAGGTTTGGTGGTGCACTCCCAAGAGAATTGATCATATCTATAATGTGAATCAAAAAAATATTTTTTTCAGACTTCAGTCGCTCTTTGTTACTAAGCTTGCTTTTCTCTACATATTTGCAGTTTTATGACTAATTCATCATAGTCTTGGACCAGAATACAGTGACCAGCATGGAACCATCAACTTCTATAGCTTCAAGTAAAATGTACTGTTGCAATCCATTTGAAAAGTCAAAGTCATAAATCCTGTAAGAAAAACCTGAGAAGTGCAAGCAAGAATTTGGTGCGTACATTTACTTTTCTTAAACAAGGTTACAAAATTTGTAGTACTTGCCGCAAACAGATTAAAGCTTCTGCTAAAAATAATGCTGAAGAAACTACTTCTGATGAAGAATTTCAACAATTAGATCCTTTGTATACCCCAGAAAAAAATGAAGCTGTAAATGCTCTCATCAAAAGTTTGATTGTTTTAAATGAATCACCTATTCAGAAAAAAAGGACTATGCGAGAGAAAATACTCTCAGGAAAAGGTTAAGAAAGCAGCAGTAATGTTCAAAAGCAAAATATTGAACATCGATTCAGATTCTGAACAAGAAGCTGTTCCTCTCATCTGACTGTGAAATTATCAACCGATTGAAAGAAAAATGTAATACTGCAGATAATAAGAGCATAAAAAGTAACTAATCTGTATGAGAGTGAAGAAATAATTGTATGAGGGTGAAGAATCGATTGATGCCTGGAAAAAAGATTTTATTTCACTTTAGATAAATGGAAGATTGAGCATGTTCAGAAATAAATTAATTTTGTGTTATCTCCGTGAAGCTTTTGCATCGTTTAAACAGAGATATCTGTTGCTGAAATTAGGATTTTCAAAGTTCTGTGAACTCAGGCCTAAGTACTGTGTTCTTGCAGTTGCGAGTAGAACCCACAGTGTTTGTGTATGGGTCAATCCATTTTAAGTGTCCCAAAAAAACATAAGCTGGTTGCTTGACCGATTAAAAAAAAAAGCCACTTTCAATTCAATTCAAAATACCCACTTGTTTTCTACACGTTTCAGAACCTTAAAATTACTTTTTAAAATTTTTATTTAAGCAGTTTACCTGTGGTGGCCATTTTTGTTATGGTGTGCACACCTATTTTTGTGATTTTAAGGGTTTACAGAAAAAATTATAACTAAAAAACTATTGGTCCTGGAAGGATGAAAAAAAGGCAATTTATTCATATTTTTTCAAGGTAAAATACTGATTCAGTGGTTTATTTACCTATCTCCCTTTTTTCTATGAAAAAATTACAAATAAATTTGAACATGAAAGATTGTGAAATTTCACTTTTGTTAATTATTTTTCAAGATGCAGGGATGGCAAACACAGTTTGAATTATTTTTTTATGTGTAGGTATATGTTAGTATTATTACCATAAGTAATATCAATGGTGATATACTTGCCCCTAAATTTTCATGAATTTTTGAAAATAATTTTTTTTAAAAACTTAAAATTTTGTCTTTAAATAACTCTGATGGGGCTGGTGATAAAAATCTCAAATTTGCATAACTTGCAGTGTTTTTGTGTAGATGCTTATGGTAAATAAAAAAGTTTCTTGTATATTGTACTATTAAAAACATTATCTCTCTCAAAACTCATGAAAAACCTGTTAAAAGCGATACCATTTTGATTTGCTAAATAAGTGCTCCAAGGGGGGGTTTCTTGTCTTCTTTGCACTTTACATTTTTTATATTTAGCCCCTATGTTGTTGAAGTTGATGTTCACAATATTTTTAAAATAGCTTTTTTTTTTAATTATTAATGATATGTCGCATAATTTAAGCAGCATTCAATTGTTCAGTATTGTGATGCGGGACAATGCAATTTTCTTGGTCTTTGCGTTCATGTAGTTCTTTGTTCTGCTGAAAAAAAAAACCTTTTGAAACAGTTAACACAAAGAGACATTCCAGGAACTAAATTTAAATTTGGAAAAATGTGTTTTTTAAGAGCTTGCTTTAATGTTATTTGTTCTTAAGTTTTTCTTAATTGTTTTTATGAGTTCTCAAAGGGTCACAACAGAAGTGTCCATACAGGTGACTGAATTTTTACATAAGCTTTTTTCATAATATTTACAAACACTAGTGACATCTGAATTAACATGGAAAAAAGTAAGTTGTTGGTTTTCATCACCAAATTCACATGTAAAGGCAAGATACAGTGTTCTGTAGTAGTCTCTTCGCTGTGGCTGTAGAACAGGACGCAATATATATAGCAAAAACATCAACAAATAAAGAAGATGAAACAGGCGTCTGCACACATTTAATAATACTGTTGATGGCTATAGAAAATAACGTGGCACTTAATACACTTCATTGGTACTCCATTCTCCACATTGACGCTACCTGAGAGAGAATCTCCACACAAACATGGAGAGTTCGACCATTTAAGAAACCCCTAATAAAAGCAAGTATAATGCCCTTGAGTCCCCATTCTTTGAGGGTGTTTAGGATAGCATGTCGTCAGGCTGTGTCAATTTCAAGGGTGATATGTTATTAAACATTTTTCAGAGAAGATTCTTGATTTAATAAATAATCGAATTTGATTTATAGCACAGATTTCTACCTGTTTTTAAGAGGAAATTAATGCATTTTGAAACGTTACCAAAGTTATATGAATACCTTTTTCTGGCCTTACTCCAAACTATGAAAATACAACTAACAAAAATTATTACTATATAACTGTATAAAAATACTTGTAGGAAACAGATATAAGAAAAATAAAATCAGTTGTTTAAAATCATGAGAAAATAAAACCTACTGTTTTAAATATGCTCCTGTTCACCAAAGATTACTACAAAAAACTTAAATTGTTCCAGAATGAGTTTTGAAATCATATTTTATTTAATTCTGTGTATTTTTTTAAATCTATTTTCATCAATGACTATCATGCAAATATAAATAGCAAAAGTCAATTACATTTCAAATTAAACAGATGCTGTTAATTAACCAAATTCTTTTTTATTTTCATTTTAGGCATTTGTATATGTATCAACAGCCTACTCTAACTGTCACTTGAATAAAATTGAAGCGAAATTTTATATATCAACCATTGACGACAACAAATTAATAACATTAACAGAGTGCCTTAACAATCAACAGTTAAAAAATCTGACACTTTGTAAGATTTATTTTATTACCTTTTTTATTTATTGATTGTATCCATTAGTACTAAAAAATTATTTAAAAAGTGAAAATCCACCTTACCAGCAAATTAAATGTGTTTTTCTTGATCTTTACCTTAGACCACTGTCAGGAGAATAATGACTGCTTAATCATTTTAATTTTTGACTATTTTATAAAATTATTTTATTTTCCTGACGATGTTCTAAGGAACTGAAAGATCTAGAGACACATTTAATTTGCTGTTAAGATGGATTTCACTTTCTTAATAATTTATTAAACATATCAGCAGTAATCATGCTTGAGAAATTAATACAAAATTATTGATGTGTTTATCTATAATAATATATTTAAAAAAGCCAAAAAAAAAGGTGAATTACGATCATTATTATATTATATACCATTATCAGTATACATACCTTAAGATTACTTGTCAAAAATAGGCATGGAATTGTGTTCAGAGAAGGAAGTAATGATTCATTAAATGTTTATTATATTATAAGTATTCAAAAATGTTTATTTTCCATATTCAAATATTTTAATTAGTAATCATATTTGAATAATACAGATTATGAAAAAAAAAATTAGATGTGAGTTTACCATAGAATGAAGATCCAAATCATTTTTTCATTCTTACTTTAAAATCTGTTATGTGCTGGAACATACAAGATCAGTACACTGTAAAAATATCATATAATTATGGGGGGAAACTGAACTTTCTTGGTGCAGATATATAAATTTTTTAACACTTTCATAGGCTTTAATCATTTTAGTTCTATGTTTTGAAAGTAAAGAACAACATGTTTTATTTTTTAATGAAGATAGAGACTTGAATCGTTTAAAGTATATTAATATCTAATAAAGCTGAAGATTCTTAAAATGTTCTCTTAAGTATAATTTATAAAATGGTATTTTGTACAATGCATACTAGCAAAATAATTAATTGAAACAATCAGTTAATAAAGAGTCTTTAAGACAATCCCCCATCTTAAAGATTTATTTATTCATTTTATAAAAATCAGTTTAGCAAAACTAGTTCCGATAAATTTCTTAGATACCCATTTTACCAAACGGTAATTAAAACTTTTCTTAATATTTCTGTTTGCTGTATTATTACAACCTTTTATAACCGAATGAAGATATACAAAAGTGTGCAGAAAGACTGCATACTAGTTTCATCTCAAGTGCTAACATTTAAAAAAAAAGTGGTAATACAATATTATATCATTTAACTCTAGATAACATCTCTACAATGAGAGGCATGATTTTATATATGATTAACATCTTTATGGTTTATATATATGTAGAACTTAATATGAAAATTATTTTATTTCAGACTGCTGGATGATATTCCTAATACATATGTATATACTAAAGCAGTAGCAGAAGACATTGTTAGAAGATGTAGTAAAGGGTTACCAGTAGTTGTAGTACGACCAAGCATAAGTAAGTATATATGATGAAGTAAGTATGGCTTTTAATTTTATCAGCTTATATTCTTTAAGTTAATCTTGGTAGAACAGCTCTGATCACAAATACTCAAATTATTATATCTTCTGTAGTACGATCATGAAATTATAATTGTTATCGTAATTAAAAATGAAATCCAATTCATCGGTGATGTCAACATAAATACTTGAAAACGAAATGTTCCTTTCATACTTAGGCGAACTGCAAAGAACAGATTTTTAAAAATATCTCATTGAGGGTGCAATATAAGGCTGGAAAATTAGAATTACAGGCGTAGTTTTTCTTTTTTTTTCTGTTTTTAGTCTCCGGAACCACTGTTACAGCATTACTTCAGACGATTTGTATGAGTGTAAATGAAGTGTAGTCTTGCACTGTCTCAGGTTGACCATTCCTGAGATGTGCAATTAATTGAAACCCAACCACCAAGAACACTGGTCTCACAATATAATATTCAAATCCATATAAAAGTAACTAAGGTTCAACTCTCGATATCAAAATCAGCTAATTTGCGATGATAAGTTCAACACTAGACCAACTCAGTGGGTACAGGTTGAGTAGTATATGTATTATTTAATCATTAAATGAGATGAAGTCATTTTTACTGAGATATTTTTAAGAAGACTGAGAAATTATGTACAAAAAAATTATATGAATTTACTTTTTACCAACTGCCATATAATTTTCTAGATTGTACAATTTCTAGATTGTGTAATTACCGGAAACTAATCAAATACTTGTATCATCAGTAACGCCTAAAATAAGTTAAATAAAAGGTTACTATTACTTTATAGCAAATATAGAGGAAATCAAGCTGCTCTAGATTAGCTTAAAAATGTTAAAACAAATAATTTTTTTACGCGGTTCTTTATAAACATTTGCAAATGTAGATCAATCAAAATGGAATACCCACCCTAATGATTTGTTACTTCACTCTGAAAAAGCTTCCAATGAGCACTTAGTTTCTTACTAGAGCTGCTTTAACATATCAGAAGAAAGAATTGAGGGGTTCTTCTTAAGATATCCTACCAACACAGGGTTTAAAACTGATGTAGGCAGGAACAACAACTGAGTAATATAATTATATTTCAGTGAAAGTAATAACTTGTTTCTGATTAAACGTTTACTAATACTAGAAAATGAAAACTGTTGTGTTGAAGTTGTCCTTTATGTATTTGTGCACATTATGAAGTATTATTTTTTTTCTTAATAAATACTGTGCATAGACTTAATGTTAATGAAACTATAGACTTAATGAAATTGTAATTGTAGAAACTTTGTCTATTTTTACTCGCATAAATATGTGAAAACAATTTTTCATTTATCTGAAACTTCTCTTAAATGTTGTGTTTTTGTTTGCTTGTTATATAATATTTTTTCCCTAGAGTTAGGAGTTTCAAATAATGTTAGTAATCACGGTGCTATTTCTTACCTTTCTGAATACCAGCAAGCAAACAAGCTTCAGTAAATTTAACCATAACTTGCTTGATACTATTTTGGGTCCAAATCTAAATTCTTCATCCTGGCAATTAATTATCTCATCCTTCAGCAGTAGATGCTGCATGGATGTTAACATTCAAGTAATCTTGCCTATTATTATAATTTATTAAAATTTTGAGTTTTAATTTCAATGTAGATGCTATCTACTACACCAGTTATGTAAGGGAATTTAAACCCGCTAGTATTTCACTTTCTTGTAGCATTAATATTTCTCTGTAATTTTTTTCCTTTTTGGAAATGTAATAAGAAGCTTTTTTATTGAATGCTCCTAACATGTAAGTATCTGTACGCCCGATTAATTGTTAAATTGAATTATTTTAACATGTATAAGCAACATTACTGAATTTTTATTGTTCTAGCTAGACATATTTAATATATACTTAAAATGTGAACTTAACTAAAAACATAAATTATTATAACTCATTGCAATGTTTAATAAATGAAGTGTAAATTTTGAAAGCAAATAAAGGAAGTGATTATGAATAATTGGTTATATGGCATTACTTATTATATACAGTTTAGATCCAACGAATTGCTCAATGGCTGAAATTGTTGTACATTTTTTTTTGTCCTCTGGGCCGGATAATTAAGAAATATGGATATGACTGGATAATTAAATAATTATGTGAAATATCAGCTACTTGTGAAGTTCTCATATTGCGAAATACATATAAATACATTGCAATTTGGCAAATTCAATCTTCATTGGTGATATTCAATAATAATAATTAAATTATGAACGAATGAAAATATTATTTTGGAGTTTTGTTCACTACATTGGATCTAGGTTCATAATTTACGTTAACACCAATATCTATATAATATTATTAGTGTAATTTAGTTTTATTTAGTTTTTTTGGCCATATTAGTTATTGTAATCATTATGGATAAAGAACAATTTTTAAGACATTGAAAATCAATTAAGGCTTTCGTAACAAGAATTGCAACATTCGCGGATAAATTTGACGCATCACAAGATGAGAGCTATACTGTACTCAAATTACAAAAATTTGCACCGCAAATATGATTCCATTCAGATATAATTAGAAATGGATGTTGATAATGATAGTTTGTCTTTAGGTCAAGAACAAATCAAGAAAAAATTATGCAACATAGAATGTAAGCTGCAACATTTTTTAAATAGTCAGCATAGAGTAAATAATCAAGAACATTCTGTAGACACAGCTACTAAACAATTACAATCACACCTTTTCAATTTACCGTTGTTTAATGGTGACATTCTTGAATAGCCTCAAGTTTTTAATACATTTAATGAATCAATCCACACTTGAAAAGATTTAACAAATGTTCAAAAATTACATTACTTACATTCACCGCTAAAATGAAGCATTAGCCATTATTAAAAAGCTTCCATTAACCAATGAAAATGATAAAATCACATTAAATTTATTAATAAAACATTTGATAAAAAATTTATGACTATATTTTAATACAGATTGCATTTTAAAAATACATTTTTTAAAAAGAGAATCATTAGCTCTTCAGTCTAAATTCATTAATGATATTTCTTCATTTTTAAACTCACTTGAAGCAATACAACATCCAGTTAACATATTCAAATTCGTTGCAATTCAATTTCTAACAACACGGCTGGATTACGGAAGGAAAGATTATCAAATAAGGGTGGTCCAAACTTTCAAGAGTTCTTAGAATTTCTTGAAACCCGATGATACAACCTGGAAAATCTTAGTTTGAGTACTATAAATTCACAATTCAGTATTGGAAATGTTGAAGGACAATATTACAATGCATTTAAATCTCATTGCAAACATCCTACTTTAAATGTTAACAAGATTCATAAACAACAATGTTAGTTATTATTTTAGATCTAACTTTAAACATTGTTTATTTTGTAATGGCAATCATAAATTTAAAAAAAATGCAAAGAATCTTTAAATTTATCCAATGATGAACGAAGAGATTTTTGAGGATAATAATAGTTGTCTCATATGTTTTCACAAAGGTCATAGTAACAATCAATGTTACTCAAATAACTTATATGATTTATGTCAACAAAAATACAACATACTAGTTCATACTGATAACATTAATGATTCTAAATTAAGTAATGATAAATTTAGTAATTATGACTCCTCATATGATATGCATTAACTGTTCTGCATATTTAAGAGGACGGCTGAAACGTACACAGAAGGCTTTGCCATTTTGTATACCTATGGTTTGGCACGAACCAAAGGATCATGCAACCGATTGTTACTTTTTTTAACAAATGTGTCTAGAATTTCTAAAAAACCTAAACATATGTAAAATATCCTTCATTGCCATCTGCAATCAGACCTGTACCTCACAGTGAAATTATTCCAGTTCCTGAGCCACCTGTGGATGTATGTTTTGAAAGCAGCGATGAAGAATCAGGCAGTACTGAAGGGCAACAATGATTTTGATTTTGAATTATCTTCAAATAAGCCACTCTTATATCACAAGGTGACTAAACCTTTAATTAATAGGTAATTAAATGACTTAGTTAGGGTTTTAAATTCATCAAAAAAAAAAAGCTGAACTGTTAGGATTAAGAGTGCAAGGTTGGAATTTACTTCAAAAAAATACAAAATTTCAGCCTTTTGAAGCCGGCAAAAAGAAATTTTCAGTACTTATTGATGAAAATAATTTGATTTATTGCAAAAATATATGAGCTTATGTTGCACTTAGGACAAGCTCATAAACCTGAGGACTGGCACCTTTTGATAGATTTGTCAAACAAGTATAGTTTAAAAGCGGTTCTACTACACAACGGTAACAAATATCCTTCAATACCAATCACTTATGATATTAATTTGAAAGAGATATACGATGTGATGAAGACGTCCTTGAACAAATAAATTATAAAAAACATAGCTGGAACATATGTGGTGATTTGAAATTTATAGCTATTTTGTTAGACTATACCAAGTACATGTGTTTTCTTTGCGATTGGGACAGCCAAGCTAGGGATAAACATTTAGTTAATAAAGAGTAGAAGAAATGAGATAACTTAACTCCAAAAGGGAAAAATATTATTCATGAGCCCTTAGTTGAACCCCAAAAAATATTTTTACCTCCTACCCAATCAAGCTAGGACTAATGAAAAATTTTGTAAAAGCAATGAAGAAGGATAGTTGCATTCAGAAATTTCTGAATGCAAGTGAAGGAAAACTTAAAGAAGGAATATTTGTTGGTCCTCAAATAAGAGAGAGGTCAAAGATGATGTATTTAACACAATGTTAAATAATGTAGAACGTGTAGCTTGGGCTTCATTTAAAGACGTTTGCAAAATTTTTCTCGGCAAACAAAAATCCAACAATTACCATGATATTGTTAATCAACTTTTACTTCATAAGAGCTATGGTATATAATATGTCTGAAAATACATTTCCTCCACTATTATTTGGAATTTGCAAAGGAATTTAAAAGGATCATGCAACCAATTGTTACTTTTTTTAACAAATGTGTCTAGAATTTCTAAAATCCTAAACATATGTAAAATATCCTTCATTGCCATCTGCAATCAGACCTGTACCTCACAGTGAAATTATTCCAGTTCCTGAGCCACCTGTGGATGTATGTTTTGAAAGCAGCGATGAAGAATCAGGCAGTACTGAAGGGCAACAATGATTTTGATTTTGAATCATCTTCAAATAAGCCACTCTTATATCACAAGGTGACTAAACCTTTAATTAATAGGTAATTAAATGACTTAGTTAGGGATTTAAATTCATCAAAAAAAAAAAAAAAGCTGAACTGTTAGGATTAAGACTGCAAGGTTGGAATTTACTTCAAAAAAATACAAAATTTCAGCCTTTTGAAGCCGGCAAAAAGAAATTTTCAGTACTTATTGATGAAAATAATTTGATTTATTGCAAAAATATATGAGCTTATGTTGCACTTAGGACAAGCTCATAAACCTGAGGACTGGCACCTTTTGATAGATTTGTCAAACAAGTATAGTTTAAAAGCAGTTCTACTACACAACGGTAACAAATATCCTTCAATACCAATCACTTATGATATTAGTATATCACTTATGAGCCCTTAGTTGAACCCCAAAAAATATTTTTACCTCCTACCCAATCAAGCTAGGACTAATGAAAAATTTTGTAAAAGCAATGAAGAAGGATAGTTGCATTCAGAAATTTCTGAATGCAAGTGAAGGAAAACTTAAAGAAGGAATATTTGTTGGTCCTCAAATAAGAGAGAGGTCAAAGATGATGTATTTAACACAATGTTAAATAATGTAGAACGTGTAGCTTGGGCTTCATTTAAAGACGTTTGCAAAATTTTTGTTGCACTTAGGACAAGCTCAGAAACCTGACGACTGGCACCTTTTGATAGATTTGTCAAACAAGTATAGTTTAAAAGCGGTTCTACTACACAACGGTAACAAATATCCTTCAATACCAATCACTTATGATATTAATTTGAAAGAGATATACGATGTGATGAAGACGTCCTTGAACAAATAAATTATAAAAAACATAGCTGAAACATATGTGGCGATTTGAAAGTTATAGCTATTTTGTTAGACTATACCAAGTACATGTGTTTTCTTTGCGATTGGGACAGCCAAGCTAGGGATAAACATTTAGTTAATAAAGAGTAGAAGAAATGAGATAACTTAACTCCAAAAGGGAAAAATATTATTCATGAGCCCTTAGTTGAACCCCAAAAAATATTTTTACCTCCTACCCAATCAAGCTAGGACTAATGAAAAATTTTGTAAAAGCAATGAAGAAGGATAGTTGCATTCAGAAATTTCTGAATGCAAGTGAAGGAAAACTTAAAGAAGGAATATTTGTTGGTCCTCAAATAAGAGAGAGGTCAAAGATGATGTATTTAACACAATGTTAAATAATGTAGAACGTGTAGCTTGGGCTTCATTTAAAGATGTTTGCAAAATTTTTCTCGGCAAACAAAAATCCAACAATTACCATGATATTGTTAATCAACTTTTACTTCATAAGAGCTATGGTATATAATATGTCTGAAAATACATTTCCTCCACTATTATTTGGAATTTTTCCCAGACAACCTTGGAGATAGTGATGAACACAGTGAATGTTTCTAGAGACATTTTGGTGATGGAAAGCTGTCTATAAAGGGAAATGGAATACTAACATGCTAGTCGATTACTGTTGGATATTAATTTGGGATGTGCTTGAGGCTATTTATAACAGAAAAACATCAGTGAAATCATTCTAACATAGGTATGGCCATGCAAAATTATAAATTTTACAGATTTTAACTATATTTTCCTTTCATTTTTTTTTGAAGCGTAATTTACTTAAAACTAAGGGCGATAGAAAAATTCTATTTACAGTTCTGTATTGTATGCAAAAATGAAATTCAAGAAATGGTATCACACTTGGAGAAACATTAAAAAATTTTTTTTTTTGCCTATCAGTGTAATCATAATATTGCTACTCCTGAGCACAACTGTTCTATTCCTTTAGCCCATGAACATGAGTTACATATCTTAGGCATTTTATGGAACAATTCTACAGACACATTTACTCAATCTATTGATACTAAAAGAATTATTCTCACTATTATTGCAGGAATATTTGACCCATTAGGTCTAATTGGTCCTATTGTTTTCTATCATAAATGTTTTATGCTATCTTTAATGCAACTTAAAATTGATTGGGATGATAGATTACTCACAATGATGTTACCTCAACGATGTAAATTATACAATCAGTTGCACTTAATTGATTTAATTAAGATGATTCGTCTAATTAAATTCATCGATGGTGCTGAGGTTAATTCAATCTAAATACATGGATTTTCAGATGCCTCCATAAAAGATTACAGTCGTACATTCAAACTCTTATTTTCTAATCAAACAATTTTGTGTAATTTACTTTGTTCCAAATCAAGACCTACTTCTTTAAAGCAAATAACACTACCAAGGTTTGAATTATCTGGTTCTTTACTACTCTCACATTTATTAGAGAAGGTAATAAATGCTCTGAATAAACATATTCATGAAATACATTTGTATTCAGATGCAACATTAGCATTCTCCTGGATTTATGAACGTTCATTTGCTTGGAAGGTATTTATAAGTAATAGAATTAGTACTATTACTAGGTACTATTACTAAGTAATAGAATTACTATATTTCTTAGAAAAGTTTTTACATAATATAAACAAAAAAGAAAAATTATTTTTTGGGCATGTGAAAAATTTGTAAAAATAAAATTTGCTGTTAAAAAATAAAAAAAAAAGTGGAAATTACACAACTATTGACAGAAATAAAATAAATTTAAAAGATTATTTCAAAGTTGCCAATAAAATAACTGTTCAACATTATGCAACACTGGATTTTAAATCATTCTTGAGGTACATTAAGTATATCGGGTACAGCAAACTGCGCTATCGTTATCGAAGTCTTTCTGTGAATTTCACTTTGAATGTAATCGGTCTGTCATTGAAGTAATGCCATACTTATTTACAATAGAGAAATACGCTGATATGGGGTGAATGTAATGGTAATGCTACAGCTGCTGTTGTAGAATATGAAATACGTTTTCTGAATCACAGGATTGCAGTATCAAAACAATTAACGTGAATTTTCGCAATCTTCAGGAAACTGGTTCACTACCTATTATTCGTATCAGCTACAAATGATCTAACCGACACGATGCTGTTATTGATAAAATTATTATTGAAGCAATTCATTGCAGTCCAGGCATCATGTACGGCACCTTTCTAAGTGGACCGGAGCTTCACATTTGATGGTTTGGAAGACATTTAAAAAACAAGTTTTATCCTTATAATAAACAACCACTTCAACATCTACAGCCAGAGATGGTCTGATTCACATACAGTTCTACAACTGATGGAATACAAATTGACAACTCTACAAGTACGTTTTATTTGCTGACGAAGCAAATTTCACTTGAGATGGTGTCAACAACTTATGAAATGAGCTTACAGAGGCAAAAGTAAATCATGGAACGGTGAAAAACAATGTTCAACACAGAATTAGCATCAGTGTATGGTACAACCATTTTCATAACCAGCTGTTTTGACTGTTCATATAACCTGGCCGCTTAATGCTGAGGTCTATTTACATCCTCAGGTGTACCTAAGATGTTACTCTGCCAATGAGACACAAAGTGTAGCACGATGGTGCACCTCCCCACTTTTCTAATGCTGTTTCAACTCACTTAAATCATCATTTCTCTGAAAAATGGATTGGTTGTGGAGATCCACATTCCTGGTGACCAAGATAGTCTGATCTAACACAGTTAGAATTTTGCGTCTGAGGATGATTAAAAAAGATTTTGTATGAAACAAAAATACATTCTCGTGAGGGATAAATTGTCCACATTATGGATGCAGCTGAGTCGCTTAAGGACAACTGAAGAACAAAAAGAGCAACAAAAACAGTATAGAAAGAAGCATGCAAAAAAATGTGTTGAAAATGGTGGGCTCATTTTTGAACATTTATTACAAATCGGTATGTATAATGCACTAGTAAACTTGATCTAGTGTACTGTTTCTAAATAAAATTCAAATTGTTCTAACTTTTTTTGTTTTATTCAACTTATCTTACACTATTTCACATAGAATTAAATTCTCTACACGCTTTGTTTAAAAGTTTTCTATGTTTATTACCCGTTTAATAAAGTTATTGTATACTCCACATAAAAAAACAGGGTCTTTACTTCTAATTTATGGGATTTCAACAAACAACCCCCCCCCCCCCTCATGGCCAATTAAAATAAGGGTGATATGTATGACATCATGTAAATAAGATGTAGTCTTGTACAGAATCTGGCTGACCTTTCCTGACTCGTGTGGTTAATTGAACCCCAATCACGAAAGTATACCATATTCACTGTCTAGCATTCAAATCAATATAAAAGAGATTAACTATTATAAGGATTAGAACCTCAAAACCTTCGACTTCAAAAATCAACTATTAAACAACTGATCTGTGACAATGATTTAACCATTAGACCAGCCCGTCGGGCTAATAAACATATTGTTGCGTGTTCCCGGCGATCAAGATATTGAGAGATTAAAAATTTTAAATGATTCTATAATTATAAGTTATTAATTTAAGAACATAAATAAAATAAGACAAATCAATAACAATAGTAGTGACAACAGTAATAATAATAAAAAACCACAATAATAAACAAATAATAAATTTAAAAACCTGATACCTAAATTAATCGATTAACTTGTTTTTATTTATTTGATTTCAGGTTATTAATAATTTCAGAAAAAATTGACAAATTTATGGATGTAATCTCATATTTCTCTTTAAGGCAATGGGAATTTTCTGATAAAAATACACAGGATTTATGGCACTCATTAGATGAGAGAGACAAAGAAATTTTTCCATTTAATTCAAAAGATCTTAAACGGGAAAAATATATTAATATTTATATGCGTGGAATTAGACAATATCTAATAAAAGATGATTTGTCAACAATTCCAGAAGGAATAAAAAGGTTTCACACTTCCCTATTCCTGAGATGGTGTAAAGAGTACAATTATAACTGATCTGAATAAAGTCATTATTAATTTAAAATGTTTAACTTATCATATCAATAAACTGAACCAAATTGTGTAATTACTATAAAAAAATATATATACTTTAACATATATTCATATGCTTTTATGACAACCTTTAGTTTGAAGTCTGATTAAAAAAAAAGAAGTTGCTTACAATTTGGTTTTGTTTATCATTGTAGAAGTTAAATTTTTACAGAAAGACTGCTTGACTTGAGTTACTGATGAAGGTTGAAAACTTTTTCAAGTTTTTAAAAAAAAAATTTATTATGCAATTTCATTCAGTTTGTCGTTTAAAGTTACAATTTTAAATTAATATTTTTGCTGTCATAAACAAAAACGTAGAAAAAAATTATCTATTAAATGTTCCAGGGATTAAGGAGAAGAAAAGTGTATTAACATTTTTATACATTATATTGGTTAATTTTTACATTAAGGTCATCCAGTTTGTTCTATTAAAAAATAAATTTTTTTTGTTATAAAATATTCTGCTGTATAACATGGTCTTCAATGTAATCATTGTTACTTTGTTTATTTTCTTTATGCTGTTTAAAATATTCTGCTCATAGTATAGTTAGTTATATTTGTATATTTTTTGTTGAATACTGAAGTTATATCCAATTATTCTTTGTAAACTTAAAAAAACTTTCAAATAGATGCTGTCTTTGCCTCTAACATTGTAATTCAGAGATTTTAGTTTTAATGAAGTAATAATTAAATATACTGAAATGAAACGACTAGCACTAGATAGGGAATCTTGGAGAGCTGCATCAAATGACTGAAGACAAAAAAAAATAATTAAAACTACCTATTTTGTATTTTTTATAAGTAGTTTTTTGTTTCAATTTGTTTTTTGTTTAATTTTACACAGTAGGTGTTAAGCCATTAGCATATGCTTTGTATTAGATTAAATAAAATGAAGAATCTAACATATTTAAGTTCGTTTTTAATGAACAATTAATGAAAAATGCTTAGCAAACACTTAATGAACAATTAAGCGTACAGATTAATTTTTGAGATTAAAGATGGTCATGACTACACTTGTTATAATTTTCACAAACAGGGAATTCATTTAAAACTATGTAATTATTATTTTGTTCTGATTTCAGTGGTTAAAATTAATTTTTTTTTTATTCCGCCTAGTTATTTATATAAGTAAAAATATTTCAAGGGTTAGTTTAAAATCTCCCAGATGTGTATACGATCACTTTTTATTATAGTTTCACAATCAAATTTTTATGGTTAACCCGCATGAGTATTCTCAAAACTATTGCTAATGTCAACAGGCAGCTGTCAGTAGCTGTTTAACTGTATCTGATTTTTCATATGTTAGCTGCTTGGGAATTAAAAAAATTAAACCTTTGAAATTTTAAATCGATCTTTTAAGACTATTCAGTATATTTGTAGAACAGATTTTTAGTTGACTGCAGTACAGTTTAATTACAAATAGAATTTATAAAAACCTTCCACTGTTATCTACTTAACAACTTGAAATTTTAATTTGGTTTTTTACATGCAAAATAACACAATGTAATATTACAGTGTGTAATGATGTCATTTCTTAGATGTGATTTATCTATTTTCATATTATTTTTAGTGAAACATTTTCATAAAAATGTAACCCGATAAATTTAAAGCCGGTGTTTATCAATGTTTGATTAACAGTTACACACATCTCAGGAACGGTCGAACTGAGAATGTACAAGACTACACTTCATTTACACTCATACATATCATCCTCATTCATCCTCTGAAGAATTATCTAAACGGTAGTTACCGGGGGCTAAACAGGAAAAAGAAAAAAAGGTACTAAGTACTAGCTGCATGTGGGCATCTAATCGATAAGCTATTACAATTATCTATCAGTTTATTTATTACTAATTTAAATGTTTGTTAAGTTTACTACTTTCTATTAATCATATCTTTTTATCAGTTTTAAAAAGTGCCGTTTTAAATTTATTGATTCTTGATCTTATCGCAAATACGGTTATGTTGTTGGCATTAAATAAGTAAGGTATTTATAAATTCTGAGTTTCTTGTACTTAACCAGCGATTTGAATTAAATAGTTTAAATTAAAATATACTTTGATAATATAAATTAACCAGCAGGCATGCAAAATTACCAGTATTTTAAAGAAAATCAGTTACTGTATTAATTTTACAACTAAAAACAAATTATATAAAATCATGAAATACAATTCATATTGTATTATAGATATACAGTTTGAAAAACACATGAAAATAATATGAAATTTATAAAGAAAGGATATGTATTGTTATATTTTTTTTTTTTTTTGTCTTCAGTCATTTGACTGGTTTGATGCAGCTCTCCAAGTTCCCTATCTAGTGCTAGTCGTTTCATTTCAGTATACCCTCTACATCCTACATCCCCAACAATTTGTTTTACATACTCCAAACGTGGCCTGCCTACACAATTTTTCCCTTCTACCTGTCCTTCCAATATAAAAGCGACTATTCCAGGATGCCTTAGTATGTGGCCTATAAGTCTGCCTCTTCTTTTAACTATATTTCTCCAAATGCTACTTTCTTCATCTATTTGCCGCAATACCTCTTCATTTGTCACTTTATCTACCCATCTGATTTTTAACATTCTCTTATAGCACCTTTTAGCATCTTTTCTTCTCAGATACTCCGATTGTCCAAGTTTCACTTCCATATAAAGCGACGCTCCAAACATATACTTTCAAAAATCTTTTCCTGACATTTAAATTAATTTTTGATGTAAACAAATTATATTTCTTACTGAAGGCTCGTTTAGCTTGTGCTATTCGGCATTTTATATCGCTCCTGCTTCGTCCATCTTTAGTAATTTTACTTCCCAAATAACAAAATTCTTCTACCTCCATAATCTTTAAAGTTTTGCAGTCAACGAGTTGATTTCTAAATCTTTGCTTAACCATGATACAATCTATCTGATACCTTGCAGTATCGCCTGGCTTTTTCCAAGTGTATATTCTTCTATTATGATTTTTAAACTGGGTGTTGGCAATTACTAAATTATACTTTGTGCAAAACTCTATAAGTCGGTCCCCTCTTTCATTCCTTTTGCCCAGCCCGTATTCACTCACTATATTTCCTTCCTTGCCTTTTCCAATGCTTGCATTCCAATCTCCAACTATTATTAAATTTTCATCTCCTTTTACGTGTTTAATTGCTTCATCAATCTCTTCGTATTCTACCTCATCATCATCATGGGCGCTTGTAGGCATATAGACGTTAACAATCGTTGTCGGTTTAGGTTTTGATTTTATCCTTATTACAATGATTCTATCGCTATGCGTTTTGAAATACTCCACTCTCCTCCCTATCTTCTTGTTCATCACGAAACCTACTCCTGCTATTCCTGCTACTCCTCCTATTGTTATATTAATATTATTATATTATATGATTAAGTATTGTGGCAAATAGATGAAGAAAGAAGCATTTGGAAAAATATAGTTAAAAGAAGAGACAGACTTATAGGCCACATACTAAGGCATCCTGGAATAGTCGCTTTAATATTGGAAGGACAGGTAGAAGGGAAAAATTGTGTAGGCAGACCACGTTTTGGAATATGTAAAACAAATTGTTAGGGATGTAAGATGTAGGGGGTATAGCGAAATTAAACGACTAGCACTAGATAGGGAATCTTGGAGAGCTGCATCAAACCAGTCAAATGACTGGTTTCATTACAAAAAAAAGATACTAAATGAAAAAATATATTATTTTCTCATTAAAATATACATAAATATTTATATATAATATTTAGACAAGACAAAATAATCTTTGATAGCTTCTACAGTAAATTATTTATATAAGTATCTCTAAAAAATGGTTTAGAAGAACGATTTTGATGTAATTTGAAAGCGAGTAATAATTTTTAATATTTTAGTTTATCATGTTTCATTGTGTTAATCGGTGAATTAAGTGTTAGATATTTAATGTTTTAGATAGATCTATAATAAAAGAAATACTAACTTTGACATGCAGCTGTAAAATAAAAACAAGATGTATTTAGAAAACAGAAAATATAAATATTATTATTCTAAATATTTAGATATATCTAAATATTATAAATATTAGATATATCTATTATATTCTAAATATTTAGAAAACAGAATGTATTTAGAAAACTTAACAATCATGTTAGGAACTCATAGCCATCGCTGAAACCTTTTGTAAAACTTTTCATTTTATATTTGTAATTTATTAACCGTAAATACTTCCATTCCTTCATACATTCACGCCCGTAATTTAAAAAAAATTTTAATGTTTGTTATTTTATGTTTTATAAATTAATGATGATGTTCTTTTATTTTTTTATAGGGTGGATTTCATTATGTTTTACCATTTATTTTTGTTCTTTCTTCAACCGCTATTGAATATACAACTGCACTTTTCTTTTGTTATATTAATTTTGAAGCTGAATTTGAAAAAATGGAAAATATTTTTATAATAAACGTAATTCTAGCAGGTAGTATAAAAACTAGTTTAAATATTAAACATATAATAAGAGTGTTGAAGGAGATATTTGCCACCAACATTTTTCGGGGTAAAAATAGGCGCAAAATGTTTGGCTGCATAAATTTTGTGTTCGCTTTAACAATTTCAACCATATCTCAAACTTTTTTATCAATGTATTTAAACGAATGGGGAATCATTTTGTTCATAATAAAATGCTTAAAATTTTATCTAATAAAACACAATTCGATAAAACTAACGCTATTTGTATAATGATTATTTTAATTCAATAAAATACGTACAATAAATTACTTTTATTCGATAAAGCTCTTTGCAGACCTATTAACGATTAAAAAATGTAAATGGCCACCGATTTGGAATTTTCAAAGGTAAAACTTAAGGGTGGAGTATCCCCATTAATTTAAGGAAAATTTACAAAAACCGCCAAACTTTTTCCTGTTTTTCTGAAAGCCTAAAGTCTGCTCAAAATAACGGTGTAATTACTGTTTCAGTAAATGTTTAATTTTATCCAAAAAATTATAATTTGACAAAAAAAATATTAACACAAAAAACCTCTTATGAATCAAAGAATGAGGTTTTATCTCTTATTTAACGCTAAATTTAATAATGGGGCAAGAGAACTCTAATTTATGACCATCTCCATCCTGCATTTTCACTTAAACACATTTTTTAAGGAACGGTTGAGGTTGAATGCTAATTATGTATAATGAAAATATTTCATTTACCTACAGGAATCGCATTATAAAATATCAGCTTTATATGATTTACAGGAAAAACATTTTTTTTCAGGTATACTCCTCTCTTAAATTGTGTTGGGATATGTGTATCAAATTTCATTAAAATATCTAAATTTGTTCTTAAAGTATATAATTATTTTTTATTGAAAAATTACAAAATGAAGTGAATCAAGGTACTTGTTCATGTGAATGTTTTTGTTTAGTTTCATATCCCGAATCAGTCCCTTAAGTTTGGCCAATTCCTCCTTGGACACCCTATAATATATATACATAACTATTTTTTTTGAAAATTTAAATAATCGATTAACATAATTACCTAATGATTAGTGTGCTAATTAAATTCAATATTAACTGATAACCTAATCACTAAAACACAGTAAAACTTAACCAAAATCGATTTTACGGGATCCCGCATCATCAGCCGGTATACAATTATATAATTGCATAAACAAATTTTTTAAAAAACCTAGATTTATACTCAAATTATTACTCGTTCCAGTAATAGTTGTGGAGTTATGTTTTCATCGTAACAAATTTTAGTGTTATAATACTGGTAATGTAAGTTTTTTCTAAATTTTTAGGTTTTTAATATTTGATTAATGTAATTATAACATTTTATTCCAATCGATAATGCGGGATCCCGCGATCGATTTTGGTGTTAAGTTTTTTAAGCTTTTGCTTATCTGTTACTGAGTTTTGGTGGTTAGGTTTTCATTTAATATACGTATATTTTTTATCGGAAATTCTAATAATTTATTAATATATTGACAATTGTGTTTATAAAACTTAACATTTTATGAAATATAAACCGCCAAAACCAAAGTTGCACTTAAAATATTCCAATAATCGATTTTCTTTCTTTCGCAGTAATCGATCCTGCATCTTCATATTTTAATATTATTATAAATTAAATACAATCTGAAGATGCTGGATCCCACGATAATTGATTATTGGAATTAATACGGTACGTACAACTTGTCTACTATATTTTGGCGGTTTATAAACCATATAGACCGTGTAATAATATTATAACCGTAAACCATATAATATTGGTTAAAATACGGATGATATATCACGTTAACTAGATATTTTAGCAGCTCATTCATTACATGTAAAAATAAAAATAAAAGCTGACAACATGGTTGTAGGACTTTCCCGTCACGCGGCTTTACACAAACATACACAACTTAATTAAAAATATTAATCAATTTATTTAAATATAGTATTTTTTATTTAATTAAATGATTCTAACTAAAACGCGCGCGCATACCTGATTTCATTCGCGCGGGTGTGGCGGTACTAGCAGCCACTTAAAATATCATTAATTCTATCGCTCACCTGTGACGTTACAACATAGTTAGTGACAGAGCTAAACAGAAAAAGACTTCAGTACGACTACAGTAGTTGTACATCAGCGGTACACTAGCGGTTCTTGTGGTGAGAACGGATACTAATGACACACCAACCCGCTTAGTCGCTAGTTTATTTAAAATATATTTTAGAGCGGGGTGCGATTTTGGATAACTTTTTTTGGAAATATTATTTTTTAAGTAGCAAATGGGCCTAAGAAAAATAAGACCTTCATCAGTGGAAATCTCGAGATACTGAGTGCGACCTAGTTGCAAGCTTACCCCCTTGACATTTTAAATTGAAAATTTAACGGCATCAGTGCCCCGTATATAGAAGTAAACCAAACACGTACAAGTACATTCCAAGATTCGGAAAATTTCTACCCGGTTTTTCGGGTTCCTTAGGTGTCAAAACGTAAAAATCCGGTGAAAACCGCATATGCCCAAATCGGACAGATTGCCGTACTTTCCCTCTACAGTATATGTCTACTGCAGCGCTAGGCAGGAAAATAAAAGTACATGTAAACATACGTCCGGAAACGCTGCGTTAACGAGTTAACGGCTAGCGAAAAATTTCGCTCGTATTTCATCTCCTCCGGTGAAATGAAGCCATACATTAATTCTTGGGACGCAAAAATGTAAGCTATTTGATGGTTTCATATGAAATTCAATCTGAAAAATTGAAAAAAAATGAGTCCGAGAACCGTAACTTTTGTAGTTCTTTTTAGAAAAACGCAAAAAACGGTAGTCGAAGAACGGACATTCTTGGTCTAACTTTTAACATCTTTTTTAAATTGCCAATAAACAGATAAAACTTGTACGAAATTTAATTCTAAAGAGAATAGTAAATAAAGCAAACAGAAAGCGAGTAACAATTAAATAAAATGAACTTTTATTTAGAGCGATACAAAGCTACATTTAACGGAAAAATGATTTTTAACGTAAAAAGTTGATAAAATTTACAATAAATTTTCGAAAATTTATTGTAAAAATGTTATAAAATTTTCACGATTGTGGATCGGTCGTGTTGCTTTAGTTCATCGGGGCTGTTCTTTAACGTCACAAAAGCATCGGTAATACGGTCAAGTAACTTCTATCGGGTATTTACTTTCAATTTATAAACATTACACTTCATCCAACCCCATACTCAAAAATCCATTGGCGTAAGATCTGGTGATCTGGGTGGCGAGGGTTGTGTACCGTCTCGATCGATCAATTTATCTGGGAATTGCTGATTTAATTAGGCGGAAAAAATACGAAAGAAATGTGGAGACGATTTGAAAAAAGTCACGCGTTCAGATTAATTGTTAACATATAATCGATTTCACAAAGCGGTCGATAAGGTTAGAATAAGAATAAATCAACCGGGTGATAGTTTTTTACGTATTTGTGGGAAGCTTGTAGGCGAAAACGGTAAAAACTTAACAACATCAGAATTGGTTAATTTCGCGGGCGCCTTTCTATTTGACGAGATACAAAATATAATAAACGGGAAAGAAGTGGCCAGAACGGGAAATGCAGGTGTGACCTCTAAAATGAAAAACGCAATTTCAATGACAAATTCTTTAATTCCATTACCTGAATTAGGCGGATGGGTTAAGGATACAAATAAAATTGATACGAACTACGATAGTAATTTTAGTTTTTGTATACCGTTATCGATGTCGATAGGTTTCGCTGAAGCCTGTAAAAAAATAATCGTAAACAATAGGCAGGAGTTTTATTCTTGAAACGTAGTCGAGATGATGTGAAACCGATACCGGCTAGAGTTTCATATCGTAAATCTACACTAGAAATAACAGAAATCGCACGGGTTATACCGTATTTAAAGGCGGGGTCTCAATATCTATTGGAATCGCTCGATAAAGAAAAACGAAGAGTTGCGTATGCCGTTTAGAATTTGGGAACTTTCTCGAAAATCCAACAATTCCTCAAACAAAATCTGTGGCGTGGAACGTGAAAACATCATCACAATTAGACAAACCGCGATACGTTATTGCGGGTTTTCAAACCGATAGGATAAATAAAGCTACAAGGGACGCGTCAGAATTTGATTCGTGTAATGTGAAAAATATTGAAGTATTCATAAATTCAAATCGTTATCCGTACGAGGATTTAGAAGGGAATCGAAAGATGATGTTTAAGATGTTTATAGACTTTCAAAAATCATATTATAAAAAGATCGATTCGCCGTACACGTTTTCAGATTGTAAAAACAAATATCCGTTGTACGCGATCGATTGTTCGAGACAAGATGAATCGGTTAAAATAGGCGTTATCGATTTGAAAATTAAAACCGAAACAGAAAGAGAACTTTACACCTAATACAATAGCGGATTGTTTATTAATTTATGAAAATATAGTTTCTTACTCACAATTAACAGTGAAAAAGTAGTAAAATACGAGACAAACGAAGAGTCACAGGCTGTAACCTGAGTAACTGTTAGATAATTTTAACACATTTTTTTGCGTTTGCAGTTAAATTTCACGATGAAAGAGTGGATTCAATGAAAATATAATAGTAAAACACCACTGATTTTTTTGATGAGAAGTTATTATTTAATATATCGAAAATCCCTGAAAAAAATACGTCCACATACATCATTTTGACCTTTGACCCCCTTAATTTTTGGGGAAATAAAATTTGAAACCCGTGTTTTAATACGTATTTTACAGTGAATGCACTCTTTCAGCTTGAAAATTTAACGAAAAACAGGAAGTAATTGTGGAGGGGTGGTCTCCCTTTAATTTTCCAGCTTTCTGATGACGGGGTCAAGGTCGAATTGATGCCGTATGTGGACATATTATACTACTGCTACAATCTTCGCTGATGCAGCTTTGAAACCCCGGGTCAAAGAAATATTTTAATCTTCTGATAAGAATTTAATCCTTCACCCTTTTATTTATTTACATCAGGCCGAAACCGATTATTTGTTGAAAAAATTAAGTTTTTTTATACGTAGCGCTGATAGACCTACATAATTTTTGTGATTACGCATATTCATTAACTCAGCGATTTTACAACGCCCAGCACATGATTTTACTTTTCAGGTTGATCTGAGGTAGCATTAAAATTTCTGTAGTAATTATTAGAAGAAAAAAGAAGCTTTTCACTTCATTTAAATATTTACAGATACTAAAAAATAATTATGTATATTTTACAGAAAATTCTCATCAGGCCGATAAGTACTCACTTATAGGGTCACTTTTAGAACGATAGTAATTCTTTTCCAGTATTATTATGCTTTTCATTGTAATTTTCATCTCAACCACTTCTTTTGCAACGAATTTAACTAAAATTCAAGATCACTGCATAACCAACCAACCAGATTTTTTTTTAAATTTAAATTTGAATTTTTATTTAAATTTTTCTCAGAAATTACGTTTTTATCACGAATATTAAAAGCATGGAGCGCCCTTCATTGTATTACATAGAAAATTATGAATGAAATGATTATAAAATATAATTAATACAATAAAGGGAGCCCCATGCGCCCTTTTATTATTCGTGATATAAATGGAAAAGAAATTTTGGATCTCATAGGTTATACGACCTATATATATATATATATATATATATATATATATAAATTTATATAATAAATAAATCTAAAAGTATAAATACAATCTAACCTAACTTACCTACGCTCGCTTCGCTCGATAGTCATGGTTAGCGAGAGAAGCAAGGGTAGGTTAAGTTTTGTGGGTTTTATATATATATATATATATATATATATATATTATTTGGTTATCTCATAACCGTAATTGGACAAATATTTATGGACAGATATTTATTTATTGGATATTTATAGTGGGGGTCGTATAACTCATGAGACCCGAAATTTTGTTAATAAATTCCTTCAATATGTATTATTATAAATATATGTTCACATAAAAGTAAAATCACTACCGTCAGTAGAAAACAGATGTAAAGATCATCATTATCAATAAAAAACGTTATTTGAATTTATTCAAAGAGTTTATTATAAAGATCTATTCTTGATTTAATATGAAAGTAAAATTATTTTTATTTTTTTCATGCATCTTTAAACAAAAGCGTATTTTTAATTTTTTTAAAATATTTTTTGAGAACGCTATTAGTGATTTACTGTAGATGTATTATAACTAATTGTGAAAATATTTAATGGCCACCATTTTGACAGGGTTGTTGTAGTCCGAAATTTTTACCCCAAAATTCTTGTTTCTTTTTAGAGCATGGGTGTTTGGTAATCTAATACCGAAATTTAAATCGTTTTGAGATTGGAGCATTTACTAAATTTTATTTTATACTCGTATACTTATTTTTTAGTTTTGATTGTTGAACAGTTATGTAAGAGGTACTGAAGATTATTTCTTTAATTATCTCTAAAAAAAGGCATTAAATGACCGCCATTTTTATTAGACTTCACGTTGCCTGATTGCTTTATGTAAAGCAAACATTTTTGTTTTTCAATCCCCTTCACAATTATGTGTCATAATCCTATTGCTGAATTTAGCTTTTCTATATTTAACTGTTGAAAAGTTATTTCAGGATTGCCGTATTTTGTTAAGATTATGTATAATAGTTCCCGTAGAATTAACAGTATATTTTATGGAAACCATACTTTTATACGAATGTGACTACTGCTGCAGCGATTTTTTAATTTCTTAAATGGGTAAAGATTTAAAATTTTATAATTAATCGACTTCATATAATTTGTTTTATAAAAACACAAATGTTAAAAGACAGACTCGATAGAAGCATGCTCGGCTATAAAACCGAAAAGTCTCTGGTTTGATTCCCGGCTAGGTTTTAAAGAAAATTTTAAATAAATCAACTTCAACATAGTCAATAATACAATGCTGACGATTAAAAAAAAAATTTGTCTATTAAAAGAAGGTATCTAATTCTATTTATTAACTAACCGTGCGAAGCCGAGTAAAAATTATTTTTTATGAATATTTAGTAAAATTTAACAATACATAAAGACTTGTGTATGTAAACGAAAAATAAAACGTTATTTTGATCGAATTATAGTACATTATATTATATAGATCACGTCAGTATAAGTAACAAATATAAAAAGAAATTATATATATATATATATATATATATATATATATATACATTGGAAATTGTTTTGAGCACATATTTACGTACACGTTGAACGGGATGCAAAAAACTCATATTTTTGATTAGTATTACCAAAAATTCATCAACAGAATAATATTTTTCCTGTAAAAGAAAGATAACAAAGTTAATGAATAGAGCCCGTGCGAAGCCGGGTAGAAATTCTAATATATATTTTTTGTTAACATTTAGTATAATCTACTACTTACATTTCATTACTGTTTTTATATTATTTATTTCTATTAAAACAACACACAGTAAAACTGAAAATAAAACTGTTAAAAACGAACGTGAACGTAGGCTAACCTTTCAATCTTAAAATTCAATAATAATTTGGTTAAATTATAATAGACGTATTTAATTATTAGTAACCAAAAAACCATTAACAAGATTTTCTTAAAATTGCTACAATCATTGCTTTTTAAACGTTCTCTCAATTTTTTTACTCACTAGGACTGATTTAATTTCACCTAACCTATCTTTGCCCGAACATATGATCAAATCAAATGTGCTACATATATACGTACGGTTGCATTAATCACAGCAGTTTTTATTGATGACTATTTTTATTGTTTTTAAAAAAAATAAAAAAAATAAAGATTGTTTTTAAAAAATATTTAAAAAATATTAATATTAATATTTTTTAAAAAATATTGTTTTAAAAAAAAATAAAGATTACATTATTTTTATAAATTATAATAAAATAGTATTATAATTAAAAATTCAATTCACTCATAATTATAATAAAAATTCATAATTAAATAAAAATTATTCACATTAAAATTAAAAGTTATAAATTCAGTGAAGAAAAAGAAGATAACGAAAATCTTGTTTTCGACGTCAGTCGGTTAACGTATCTCTTTGTCGTCGCAATTACGGAGTAGTTAACTTCAAATCCGTCGTTACTTTAAAATAAAATGTAAAACTGACCAGGATTTTAAGTTAAAATTAGGGTAAGCTTATTGAATACAACATATTAATGCTAGGAATATTGTTATTTCATAGTTTCAAGTATTTTAAATTGAATTATTTAATTAAAACTTTAACGTAAATGTTTACTGCGTTTTAGTGGCACATGCCTTTGTTCAAAATTATAAAATGCAATGAAGCATAATAATTCATTTAATATTTTATCTATTTTTAATATAAATATGCATCGATTGAATTATATGATGATATATTTTGTATTATATTTTAAATTAATATGATATGTTTGATAAAAAATAGTTTTTTCTATAATGTTCCATGCTTTCATGATGACACATTCTTTCTTTTTTCTATTACAGTAATGTAATTAAACATTTTTATGTACCAACATTTTCAGATTTTTCGCTATATTTACTATTTATTTCTATAACATTTTTTTTTTGTTTTGATTGAATTTTAAAAAAAGATGATGAAATTAAATGGCTGCTACCGTACATAATGTAAGATTATTCATTGTAAGCTGTTGAAATTTTTCCTGTAATTTTATTTGATGCGAAACTGAATGTTTCATATCATATTTACTTTAATTGTTAAAGTTGTTGCAACAGAATGAAATTAAATTAATTAAATTAAATTAAGGTGTTACCTTAAATAATCCAAGATTATTTAAGGTAACATTGTAGGCAGTTGAAATTTTCTCTACAATCTTATTTGATATGAAACTGAATGTTTCATTTTCTTATATTTACAGTTGAATTGTTAAACTAGTAACAGCAGTATGAAATTACTACTTATATCAGAGACTTATTTTACAAATTATTGAGAGACTGGTAGAATTTATGCTGTTTTAAAGCAACAATTTGAATCTCTTTACTTGAGATTACATGATCACTTGTCATTCTTAAATAAACAAAATAGACTAATATTATTCAGTATTTTTTATTTGGGCATAACATAAACCATTGTTTTCTGTTATTTCTTCTGTTAAATATGAGTAATTATTAATTTTATTTCACGAGTACTTTATTAATAATTAAAAAAAAACCTTTATAAACACAATAATAATGTTATTTACAAGTTTTCTATAGTTTATATAATTTTTTTTTTCAAAATTTCTATAACTTTTAATTAATGGTAACCTGATTACTATGTAAATTTCAGAACAGATAATCATCTAAGAAGATTTTATCAAATATAATGTAAGAGTTATCAAAATTCTATATTAAACAAACAGATGTAATTTTAAACTGGATTTTAATTTTTTTATTGTTTATTATATTGTAGAACTAGCTGTAAAAAAGGTATGTAAAACATGACTATATATTGGAAAGAAGTGGAAAAAAAAAATTTCATTGATGTTTTTTGAAAAATTCCAATACCGGATCATACAATTTACTTCTCGCATTAAATAATTTTTAGGGGGATATTCTTTAAATCTGATATTTTTGTAACGATCATATTTGCTATTTTTAACTGATTGTACAACTCTATTCATTAATAAATGTTTATCTTACTGTATAGCATTGGTTTTGTTATTCGGTTAGCTTTAGAAGAGCGAGTAGTGGAGTTTTTTGGTTTTTACATATGTATTGCGCATGTTCTGTGTGTATTTAGTTGAAGTGCCTAGAAAAGTGGTCGTTTGTTGTTAGGATACAATTATACGGTTAACCCTTCAAAAGTACAGCCTGATTCTAATGATAATGATTCAAGACTGCTTGACTGTGAGTAAAATATTAGGGACGATTAGAAAGTAAGTTACACCCGGTCTATGAAAGAAAAACATATTTATAAGACATTTATATCATTTTTACATCTGTATTGCGCTTGTTCTGTGTGTGTTTAGTTGAAGTGCGTATTTACTTGCTAGTTTGTAAAAAAGAATAAAGTTAGGATGCAAATATACAGTCAGCTGATCAAAAGTCTAGCCTGATTCTAATGCAGATCCTAAATTTTAAGAAATTGTTTGTGATAATTATTCACAATCATCACCATATTTTCTAACAAGTAATAATAATTTGTTGTGATAAATATAATATAATATAACTATTGCTTCAATAATATCATCAACGTAATTTTTCTGATGAATCAATTTTTTTTTTTTTCACGTACATGTGTAACATATAAACATTTTTTCTTCATATTAAATTCAGCCTGTTTCAAAGAGTTGTTCGGTGTGATTAATAAATACACGATGTTCAGTATTAATTCCACAACGTAGTAAACATTTTTGTCAGTAACTTAGTGCTATATATATTGTTGGTTTACACATGTTGATTTATAATTATAAGATTTTATTGGAAATCATAAATCTAGTTAATTAATATTATAATTGATTATTGTTTGAGATTTATAAAATATGTTTTTTTTGTGTTTCAGATGCAGGAGGTTTCATTTAACTACTGTACTTATTTTTAAGTTATGCCATTTTCAAGCCTTTTGACCTGATTACTATATCCTGTTCAGTATAAATTAAATAGCGGTAATGTAAAATTTTATTAGCATCGTCATATTAACTAACAGTATTTTTAGATACGAATATTAGATTTTATTCGGTAATAGGCACATAGATTAATAATAAAATCATACATTTTTGTTTAACATTTTAAAATACTTTTAAAATTATTTTTATTTTTTTTTTGTTTCAGATGTAATTGTTATCATTTAAAACTCCAATCATTTCAAACATCGATGCTTTCAAGACTGCTTGACTGTGAGTAAAATACGAGAGACGACCAGAAAGTAAGTTACACCTGGTCTTAGAAACAAACATATTTATAAGACATTTATATCGTTTTTACAACTGTATTGCGCTTGTTCTGTGTTTGTTTAGTTGAAGTGCCTAGGGAAGTGTTCGTTTGTAAAAAAGAATGTAGTTAGGGTGCAAATATACGGTCAGCTGTTCAAAAGTCCGGTCTGATTCTAATGCAGATCTAAATTTAAAGAAGATGTTTGTGATGACTATTCGCTATCATCACCACATTTTTTATCAGGTAATAATAAGTTTTTTATGATAAATATTAGATAATATAACTATTGTTTCATTAATATAATGAAGATAATTTTTCTGACGAACCAATTTTTTTTTCTGGTACATGTGTTACATATAAAATCTTTTGCTTCGTATTGAATTCATCCTGTTTCAAAGAGTTGTTTGGTGTGATTAATAAATACACGATGTTCAGTATTAATTCCACAACGGTAGTAAACATTCTTAGTAAAATAGTGCTATATTTTTTGTGGGTTTACACATGTTGATTTATAATTATAAGATTTTATTGGAACATATAAGTGTAGTTAATTAATATATTATTTGATTATTATTTCAGATTTATAAAATATGTTTATTTGTGTTTCAGATGCAGGAGGTGTCATTTAAGTACTGTACTTATTTTTAAATTATGCCATTTTCAAGCCTTTCGAGCTGATTACTATATTCTGTTCAGTTCAATTTAAAGAGCGGTAATGTACAGTTTTGTTAGCATCGTCATATTAACTAACAGTATTTTTAGATACGAATATTAGATTTTATTCGGTAATAGGCACATAGATTAATAATAAAATGATACATTTTTGTTTAAGATTTTAAAATACTTTTAAAATTATTTTTATTTTTTTTTTGTTTCAGATGTAATTGTTATCATTTAACACTCTAATCATTTCAAAAATCGATGCTTTCAAGACTGCTAAACTGTGAGTGAAATACGACAGACGACCAGAAAGTAAGTTACACCTGGTCTTAGAAACAAACATATTTATAAGACATTTATATCGTTTAAACATATGTATTGCGCATCTTCTGTGTGTGTTTAGTTGTAGTGCCTAGAGAAGTGTTCATTTGTAAAAAAGAATGTAGTAAGGATGCAAATATACGGTCAGCTGCACTCACTGCACTCACTGCACTCACTCGCTCGCTGCAATCACTGTACTCACTGCACGCACTCACTGCACGCAGTCACTGCACGCACTCAATGCACGCATTCAATGCACGCACTTGATGCACGCACTCACTCACCCACTGCACCCACTCACTCACCCACTGCACCCACAGCACCCACTCACCCACTGCACCCACTCACCCACTGCACCCACTCACTCGCTGGCTCACTGCTTTGCGTTGGCCAGCTCGCCGCCTTGCTTTGCGTTGGCCAGCTCGCCGCCTTGCTTTGCGCTGGCCAGCTCGCCGCCCTGCTTTGCGTTGGCCAGCTCGCCGCCTTGCTTTGCGTTGGTCAGCTCGCCGCCTTGCTTTGCGTTGGTCAGCTCGCCGCCTTGCTTTGCGTTGGCCAGCTCGCCGCCTTGCTTTGCGTTGGCCAGCTCGCCGCCTTGCTTTGCGTTGTCCAGCTCGCCGCCTTGCTTTGCGTTGGCCAGCTCGCCGCCTTGCTTTGCGTTGGTCAGCTCGCCGCCTTGCTTTGCGTTGGCCAGCTCGCCGTCTTGCTTTGCGTTGGCCAGCTCGCCGCCTTGCTTTGCGTTGGCCAGCTCGCCGCCTTGCTTTGCGTAGGCCAGCTCGCCGCCTTGCTTTGCGTTGGTCAGCTCGCCGCCTTGCTTTGCGTTGGTCAGCTCGCCGCCTTGCTTTGCGTTGGCCAGCTCGCCGCCTTGCATTGCGTTGGCCAGCTCGCCGCCTTGCATTGCGTTGGCCAGCTCGCCGCCTTGCTTTGCGTTGGCCAGCTCGCCGCCTTGCTTTGCGTTGGCCAGCTCGCCGCCTTGCTTTGCGTTGGCAGCTCGCCGCCTTGCTTTGCGTTGGCCAGCTCGCCGCCTTGCTTTGCGTTGGTCAGCTCGCCGCCTTGCTTTGCGTTGGCCAGCTCGCCGCCTTGCTTTGCGTTGGCCAGCTCGCCGCCTTGCTTTGCGTTGGCCAGCTCGCCGCCTTGCTTTGCGTTGGCCAGCTCGCCGCCTTGCTTTGCGTAGGCCAGCTCGCCGCCTTGCTTTGCGTAGGCCAGCTCGCCGCCTTGCTTTGCGTTGGCCAGCTCGCCGCCTTGCTTTGCGTTGGCCAGCTCGCCGCCTTGCTTTGCGTTGGCCAGCTCGCCGCCTTGCTTTGCGTTAGCCAGCTCGCCGCCTTGCGTTGGCCAGCTCGCCGCACTGCACCCACTCACTCGCTGGCTCGCCGCACTGCACCCACTCACTCGCGTTGGCCAGGTCGCCGCCTTGCGTTGGCCAGCTCGCCGCCTTGCGTTGGCCAGCTCGCCGCGCTGCGTTGGCCAGCTCGCCGCCTTGCTTTGCGTTGGCCAGCTCGCCGCCTTGCTTTGCGTTGGCCAGCTCGCCGCCTTGCTTTGCGTTGGCCAGCTCGCCGCCTTGCTTTGCGTTGGCCAGCTCGCCGCCTTGCTTTGCGTTGGCCAGCTCGCCGCCTTGCTTTGCGTTGGCCAGCTCGCCGCCTTGCTTTGCGTTGGCCAGCTCGCCGCCTTGCTTTGCGTTGGCCAGCTCGCCGCCTTGCTTTGCGTTGGTCAGCTCGCCGCCTTGCTTTGCGTTGGCCAGCTCGCCGCCTTCCTTTGCGTTGGCCAGCTCGCCGCCTTGCGTTGGCCAGCTCGCCGCACTGCACCCACTCACTCGCTGGCTCGCCGCACTGCACCCACTCACTCGCGTTGGCCAGCTCGCCGCCTTGCGTTGGCCAGCTCGCCGCGCTGCGTTGGCCAGCTCGCCGCCTTGCTTTGCGTTGGTCAGCTCGCCGCCTTGCTTTGCGTTGGTCAGCTCGCCGCCTTGCTTTGCGTTGGCCAGCTCGCCGCCTTGCTTTGCGTTGGCCAGCTCGCCGCCTTGCTTTGCGTTGGCCAGCTCGCCGCCTTGCTTTGCGTTGGCCAGCTCGCCGCCTTGCTTTGCGTTGGCCAGCTCGCTGCCTTGCTTTGCGTTGGCCAGCTCGCCGCCTTGCTTTGCGTTGGCAGCTCGCCGCCTTGCTTTGCGTTGGTCAGCTCGCCGCTTTGCTTTGCGTTGGCCAGATCGCCGCCTTGCTTTGCGTTGGCCAGCTCGCCGCCTTGCTTTGAGTAGGCCAGCTCGCCGCCTTGCTTTGCGTTGGCCAGCTCGCCGCCTTGCTTTGCGTTGGCCAGCTCGCCGCCTTGCTTTGCGTTGGCCAGCTCGCCGCCTTGCTTTGCGTTGGCCAGCTCGCCGCCTTGCTTTGCGTTGGCCAGCTCGCCGCCTTGCTTTGCGTTGGCCAGCTCGCCGCCTTCCTTTGCGTTGGCCAGCTTGCCGCCTTGCGTTGGCCAGCTCGCCGCACTGCACCCACTCACTCGCTGGCTCGCCGCACTGCACCCACTCACTCGCGTTGGCCAGCTCGCCGCCTTGCTTTGCGTTGGTCAGCTCGCCGCCTTGCTTTGCGTTGGCCAGCTCGCCGCCTTGCTTTGCGTAGGCCTGCTCGCCGCCTTGCTTTGCGTTGGTCAGCTCGCCGCCTTGCTTTGCGTTGGCCAGCTCGCCGCCTTGCTTTGCGTTGGCCAGCTCGCCGCCTTCCTTTGCGTTGGCCAGCTCGCCGCCTTGCGTTGACCAGCTCGCCGCACTGCACCCACTCACTCGCTGGCTCGCCGCACTGCACCCACTCACTCGCGTTGGCCAGGTCGCCGCCTTGCGTTGGCCAGCTCGCCGCCTTGCGTTGGCCAGCTCGCCGCGCTGCGTTGGCCAGCTCGCCGCCTTGCTTTGCGTTGGCCAGCTCGCCGCCTTGCTTTGCGTTGGTCAGCTCGCCGCCTTGCTTTGCGTTGGCCAGCTCGCCGCCTTGCTTTGCGTTGGCCAGCTCGCCGCCTTGCTTTGCGTTGGTCAGCTCGCCGCCTTGCTTTGCGTTGGTCAGCTCGCCGCCTTGCTTTGCGTTGGTCAGCTCGCCGCCTTGCATTGCGTTGGCCAGCTCGCCGCCTTGCTTTGCGATGGCCAGCTCGCCGCCTTGCTTTGCGTTGGCCAGCTCGCCGCCTTCCTTTGCGTTGGCCAGCTCGCCGCCTTGCGTTGGCCAGCTCGCCGCACTGCACCCACTCACTCGCTGGCTCGCCGCACTGCACCCACTCACTCGCGTTGGTCAGCTCGCCGCCTTGCTTTGCGTTGGTCAGCTCGCCGCCTTGCATTGCGTTGGCCAGCTCGCCGCCTAGCTTTGCGTTGGCCAGCTCGCCGCCTTGCTTTGCGTTGGCCAGCTCGCCGCCTTGCTTTGCGTTGCCCAGCTCGCCGCCTTGCTTTGCGTTGGCCAGCTCGCCGCCTTGCTTTGCGTTGGCCAGCTCGCCGCCTTGCTTTGCGTTGGCCAGCTCGCCGCGTTGCTTTGCGTTGGCCAGCTCGCCGCCTTGCTTTGCGTTGGCCAGCTCGCCGCCTTGCTTTGCGTTGGCCAGCTCGCCGCCTTGCATTGCGTTGGCCAGCTCGCCGCCTTGCATTGCGTTGGCCAGCTCGCCGCCTTGCTTTGCGTTGGTCAGCTCGCCGCCTTGCTTTGCGTTGGTCAGCTCGCCGCCTTGCTTTGCGTTGGCCAGCTCGCCGCCTTGCTTTGCGTTGGCCAGCTCGCCGCCTTGCTTTGCGTTGGCCAGCTCGCCGCCTTGCTTTGCGTTGGCCAGCTCGCCGCCTTGCTTTGCGTTGGCCAGCTCGCCGCCTTGCTTTGCGTAGGCCAGCTCGTCGCCTTGCTTTGCGTTGGTCAGCGCGCCGCCTTGCTTTGCGTTGGCCAGCTCGCCGCCTTGCTTTGCGTTGGCCAGCTCGCCGCCTTGCTTTGCGTTGGCCAGCTCGCCGCCTTCCTTTGCGTTGGCCAGCTCGCCGCCTTGCGTTGACCAGCTCGCCGCACTGCACCCACTCACTCGCTGGCTCGCCGCACTGCACCCACTCACTCGCGTTGGCCAGGTCGCCGCCTTGCGTTGGCCAGCTCGCCGCCTTGCTTTGCGTTGGCCAGCTCGCCGCCTTGCTTTGCGTTGGTCAGCTCGCCGCCTTGCTTTGCGTTGGCCAGCTCGCCGCCTTGCTTTGCGTTGGCCAGCTCGCCGCCTTGCTTTGCGTTGGCCAGCTCGCCGCCTTGCTTTGCGTTGGCCAGCTCGCCGCCTTGCTTTGCGTTGGTCAGCTCGCCGCCTTGCATTGCGTTGGTCAGCTCGCCGCCTTGCTTTGCGTTGGTCAGCCCGCCGCCTTGCTTTGCGTTGGCAGCTCGCCGCCTTGCTTTGCGTTGGTCAGCTCGCCGCCTTGCTTTGCGTTGGTCAGCTCGCCGCCTTGCTTTGCGTTGGTCAGCTCGCCGCCTTGCTTTGCGTTGGCCAGCTCGCCGCCTTGCTTGCGTTGGCCAGCTCGCCGCCTTGCTTTGCGTTGGCCAGCTCGCCGCCTTGCTTTGCGTTGGCCAGCTCGCCGCCTTGCTTTGCGTTGGCCAGCACGCCGCCTTGCATTGCGTTGGCCAGCTCGCCGCCTTGCTTTGCGTTGGCCAGCTCGCCGCCTTGCTTTGCGTTGGCCAGCTCGCCGCCTTGCTTTGCGTTGGCCAGCTCGCCGCCTTGCTTTGCGTTGGCCAGCTCGCCGCCTTGCTTTGCGTTGGCCAGCTCGCCGCCTTGCTTTGCGTTGGCCAGCTCGCCGCCTTGCTTTGCGTTGGCCAGCTCGCCGCCTTGCTTTGCGTTGGCCAGCTCGCCGCCTTGCTTTGCGTTGGCCAGCTCGCCGCCTTCCTTTGCGTTGGCCAGCTCGCCGCCTTCCTTTGCGTTGGCCAGCTCGCCGCCTTCCTTTGCGTTGGCCAGCTCGCCGCCTTGCGTTGGCCAGCTCGCCGCACTGCACCCACTCACTCGCTGGCTCGCCGCACTGCACCCACTCACTCGCGTTGGTCAGCTCGCCGCCTTGCTTTGCGTTAGTCAGCTCGCCGCCTTGCATTGCGTTGGCCAGCTCGCCGCCTTGCTTTGCGTTGGCCAGCTCGCCGCCTTGCTTTGCGTTGGCCAGCTCGCCGCCTTGCTTTGCGTTGGCCAGCTCGCCGCCTTGCTTTGCGTTGGCCAGCTCGCCGCCTTGCTTTGCGTTGGCCAGCTCACCGCCTTGCATTGCGTTGGCCAGCTCGCCGCCTTGCATTGCGTTGGCCAGCTCGCCGCCTTGCTTTGCGTTGGTCAGCTCGCCGCCTTGCTTTGCGTTGGTCAGCTCGCCGCCTTGCTTTGCGTTGGCCAGCTCGCCGCCTTGCTTTGCGTTGGCCAGCTCGCCGCCTTGCTTTGCGTTGGCCAGCTCGCCGCCTTGCTTTGCGTTGGCCAGCTCGCCGCCTTGCTTTGCGTTGGCCAGCTCGCCGCCTTGCTTTGCGTTGGCCAGCTCGCCGCCTTGCTTTGCGTTGGCCAGCTCGCCGCCTTGCTTTGCGTTGGCCAGCTCGCCGCCTTGCTTTGCGTTGGCCAGCTCGCCGCCTTGCTTTGCGTTGGCCAGCTCGCCGCCTTGCTTTGCGTTGGCCAGCTCGCCGCCTTGCTTTGCGTTGGCCAGCTCGCCGCCTTGCTTTGCGTTGGCCAGCTCGCCGCCTTGCTTTGCGTTGGCCAGCTCGCCGCCTTGCTTTGCGTTGACCAGCTCGCCGCACTGCACCCACTCACTCGCTGGCTCGCCGCACTGCACCCACTCACTCGCGTTGGCCAGGTCGCCACCTTGCGTTGGCCAGCTCGCCGCCTTGCGTTGGCCAGCTCGCCGCGCTGCGTTGGCCAGCTCGCCGCCTTGCTTTGCGTTGGCCAGCTCGCCGCCTTGCTTTGCGTTGGCCAGCTCGCCGCCTTGCTTTGCGTTGGCCAGCTCGCCGCCTTGCTTTGCGTTGGCCAGCTCGCCGCCTTGCTTTGCGTTGGCCAGCTCGCCGCCTTGCTTTGCGTTGGCCAGCTCGCCGCGTTGCTTTGCGTTGGCCAGCTCGCCGCCTTGCTTTGCGTTGGCCAGCTCGCCGCCTTGCTTTGCGTTGGCCAGCTCGCCGCCTTGCATTGCGTTGGCCAGCTCGCCGCCTTGCATTGCGTTGGCCAGCTCGCCGCCTTGCTTTGCGTTGATCAGCTCGCCGCCTTGCTTTGCGTTGGTCAGCTCGCCGCCTTGCTTTGCGTTGGCCAGCTCGCCGCCTTGCTTTGCGTTGGCCAGCTCGCCGCCTTGCTTTGCGTTGGCCAGCTCGCCGCCTTGCTTTGCGTTGGCCAGCTCGCCGCCTTGCTTTGCGTAGGCCAGCTCGTCGCCTTGCTTTGCGTTGGTCAGCGCGCCGCCTTGCTTTGCGTTGGCCAGCTCGCCGCCTTGCTTTGCGTTGGCCAGCTCGCCGCCTTCCTTTGCGTTGGCCAGCTCGCCGCCTTCCTTTGCGTTGGCCAGCTCGCCGCCTTGCGTTGACCAGCTCGCCGCACTGCACCCACTCACTCGCTGGCTCGCCGCACTGCACCCACTCACTCGCTGGCTCGCCGCACTGCACCCACTCACTCGCGTTGGCCAGGTCGCCGCCTTGCGTTGGCCAGCTCGCCGCCTTGCTTTGCGTTGGTCAGCTCGCCGCGCTGCGTTGGCCAGCTCGCCGCCTTGCTTTGCGTTGGCCAGCTCGCCGCCTTGCTTTGCGTTGGCCAGCTCGCCGCCTTGCTTTGCGTTGGTCAGCTCGCCGCCTTGCTTTGCGTTGGCCAGCTCGCCGCCTTGCTTTGCGTTGGCCAGCTCGCCGCCTTGCTTTGCGTTGGCCAGCTCGCCGCCTTGCTTTGCGTTGGTCAGCCCGCCGCCTTGCTTTGCGTTGGCAGCTCGCCGCCTTGCTTTGCGTTGGTCAGCTCGCCGCCTTGCTTTGCGTTGGTCAGCTCGCCGCCTTGCTTTGCGTTGGTCAGCTCGCCGCCTTGCTTTGCGTTGGCCAGCTCGCCGCCTTGCTTGCGTTGGCCAGCTCGCCGCCTTGCTTTGCGTTGGCCAGCTCGCCGCCTTGCTTTGCGTTGGCCAGCTCGCCGCCTTGCTTTGCGTTGGCCAGCTCGCCGCCTTGCTTTGCGTTGGCCAGCTCGCCGCCTTGCATTGCGTTGGCCAGCTCGCCGCCTTGCATTGCGTTGGCCAGCTCGCCGCCTTGCTTTGCGTTGGCCAGCTCGCCGCCTTGCTTTGCGTTGGCCAGCTCGCCGCCTTGCTTTGCGTTGGCCAGCTCGCCGCCTTGCATTGAGTTGGCCAGCTCGCCGCCTTGCATTGAGTTGGCCAGCTCGCCGCCTTGCATTGCGTTGGCCAGCTCGCCGCCTTGCATTGCGTTGGCCAGCTCGCCGCCTTGCATTGCGTTGGCCAGCTCGCCGCCTTGCTTTGCGTTGGCCAGCTCGCCGCCTTGCTTTGCGTTGGCAGCTCGCCGCCTTGCTTTGCGTTGGTCAGCTCGCCGCCTTGCTTTGCGTTGGCCAGCTCGCCAACTTGCTTTGCGTTGGCCAGCTCGCCGCCTTGCTTTGCGTTGGCCAGCTCGCCGCCTTGCTTTGCGTTGGCCAGCTCGCCGCCTTGCTTTGCGTTGGCCAGCTCGCCGCCTTCCTTTGCGTTGGCCAGCTCGCCGCCTTGCGTTGACCAGCTCGCCGCGCTGCGTTGGCCAGCTCGCCGCCTTGCTTTGCGTTGGCCAGCTCGCCGCCTTGCTTTGCGTTGGTCAGCTCGCCGCCTTGCTTTGCGTTGGCCAGCTCGCCGCCTTGCTTTGCGTTGGCCAGCTCGCCGCCTTGCTTTGCGTTGGTCAGCTCGCCGCCTTGCTTTGCGTTGGTCAGCTCGCCGCCTTGCTTTGCGTTGGCCAGCTCGCCGCCTTGCATTGCGTTGGCCAGCTCGCCGCCTTGCTTTGCGTTGGCCAGCTCGCCGCCTTCCTTTGTGTTGGCCAGCTCGCCGCCTTGCGTTGGCCAGCTCGCCGCACTGCACCCACTCACTCGCTGGCTCGCCGCACTGCACCCACTCACTCGCGTTGGTCAGCTCGCCGCCTTGCTTTGCGTTAGTCAGCTCGCCGCCTTGCATTGCGTTGGCCAGCTCGCCGCCTTGCATTGCGTTGGCCAGCTCGCCGCCTTGCATTGCGTTGGCCAGCTCGCCGCCTTCCTTTGTGTTGGCCAGCTCGCCGCCTTCCTTTGCGTTGGCCAGCTCGCCGCCTTGCTTTGCGTTGGCAGCTCGCCGCCTTGCTTTGCGTTGGTCAGCTCGCCGCGTTGCTTTGCGTTGGCCAGCTCGCCGCCTTGCTTTGCGTTGGCCAGCTCGCCGCCTTCCATTGCGTTGGCCAGCTCGCCGCCTTCCATTGCGTTGGCCAGCTCGCCGCCTTGCTTTGCGTTGGCCAGCTCGCCGCCTTCCTTTGCGTTGGCCAGCTCGCCGCCTTGCTTTGCGTTGGCAGCTCGCCGCCTTGCTTTGCGTTGGTCAGCTCGCCGCGTTGCTTTGCGTTGGCCAGCTCGCCGCCTTGCTTTGCGTTGGCCAGCTCGCCGCCTTGCATTGCGTTGGCCAGCTCGCCGCCTTGCATTGCGTTGGCCAGCTCGCCGCCTTGCATTGCGTTGGCCAGCTCGCCGCCTTGCTTTGCGTTGGGCAGCTCGCCGCCTTGCTTTGCGTTGGCCAGCTCGCCGCCTTGCTTTGCGTTGGTCAGCTCGCCGCCTTGCATTGCGTTGGTCAGCTCGCCGCCTTGCTTTGCGTTGGTCAGCCCGCCGCCTTGCTTTGCGTTGGCAGCTCGCCGCCTTGCTTTGCGTTGGTCAGCTCGCCGCCTTGCTTTGCGTTGGTCAGCTCGCCGCCTTGCTTTGCGTTGGCCAGCTCGCCGCCTTGCTTGCGTTGGCCAGCTCGCCGCCTTGCTTTGCGTTGGCCAGCTCGCCGCCTTGCTTTGCGTTGGCCAGCTCGCCGCCTTGCTTTGCGTTGGCCAGCTCGCCGCCTTGCTTTGCGTTGGCCAGCTCGCCGCCTTGCTTTGCGTTGGCCAGCTCGCCGCCTTGCTTTGCGTTGGCCAGCTCGCCGCCTTGCTTTGCGTTGGCCAGCTCGCCGCCTTCCTTTGCGTTGGCCAGCTCGCCGCCTTCCTTTGCGTTGGCCAGCTCGCCGCCTTCCTTTGCGTTGGCCAGCTCGCCGCACTGCACCCACTCACTCGCTGGCTCGCCGCACTGCACTCACTCACTCGCGTTGGCCAGGTCGCCGCCTTGCGTTGGCCAGCTCGCCGCCTTGCGTTGGCCAGCTCGCCGCGCTGCGTTGGCCAGCTCGCCGCCTTGCTTTGCGTTGGCCAGCTCGCCGCCTTGCTTTGCGTTGGTCAGCTCGCCGCCTTGCTTTGCGTTGGCCAGCTCGCCGCCTTGCTTTGCGTTGGCCAGCTCGCCGCCTTGCTTTGCGTTGGTCAGCTCGCCGCCTTGCATTGCGTTGGTCAGCCCGCCGCCTTGCTTTGCGTTGGTCAGCCCGCCGCCTTGCTTTGCGTTGGCAGCTCGCCGCCTTGCTTTGCGTTGGTCAGCTCGCCGCCTTGCTTTGCGTTGGTCAGCTCGCCGCCTTGCTTTGCGTTGGCCAGCTCGCCGCCTTGCTTGCGTTGGCCAGCTCGCCGCCTTGCTTTGCGTTGGCCAGCTCGCCGCCTTGCTTTGCGTTGGCCAGCTCGCCGCCTTGCTTTGCGTTGGCCAGCTCGCCGCCTTGCATTGCGTTGGCCAGCTCGCCGCCTTGCTTTGCGTTGGCCAGCTCGCCGCCTTGCTTTGCGTTGGCCAGCTCGCCGCCTTGCTTTGCGTTGGCCAGCTCGCCGCCTTGCTTTGCGTTGGCCAGCTCGCCGCCTTGCTTTGCGTTGGCCAGCTCGCCGCCTTGCTTTGCGTTGGCCAGCTCGCCGCCTTGCTTTGCGTTGGCCAGCTCGCCGCCTTGCTTTGCGTTGGCCAGCTCGCCGCCTTGCTTTGCGTTGGCCAGCTCGCCGCCTTGCTTTGCGTTGGCCAGCTCGCCGCCTTCCTTTGCGTTGGCCAGCTCGCCGCCTTCCTTTGCGTTGGCCAGCTCGCCGCCTTGCGTTGGCCAGCTCGCCGCACTGCACCCACTCACTCGCTGGCTCGCCGCACTGCACTCACTCACTCGCGTTGGCCAGGTCGCCGCCTTGCGTTGGCCAGCTCGCCGCCTTGCGTTGGCCAGCTCGCCGCGCTGCGTTGGCCAGCTCGCCGCCTTGCTTTGCGTTGGCCAGCTCGCCGCCTTGCTTTGCGTTGGTCAGCTCGCCGCCTTGCTTTGCGTTGGCCAGCTCGCCGCCTTGCTTTGCGTTGGCCAGCTCGCCGCCTTGCTTTGCGTTGGCCAGCTCGCCGCCTTGCTTTGCGTTGGTCAGCTCGCCGCCTTGCATTGCGTTGGTCAGCTCGCCGCCTTGCTTTGCGTTGGTCAGCCCGCCGCCTTGCTTTGCGTTGGCAGCTCGCCGCCTTGCTTTGCGTTGGTCAGCTCGCCGCCTTGCTTTGCGTTGGTCAGCTCGCCGCCTTGCTTTGCGTTGGCCAGCTCGCCGCCTTGCTTGCGTTGGCCAGCTCGCCGCCTTGCTTTGCGTTGGCCAGCTCGCCGCCTTCCTTTGCGTTGGCCAGCTCGCCGCCTTGCGTTGGCCAGCTCGCCGCACTGCACCCACTCACTCGCTGGCTCGCCGCACTGCACCCACTCACTCGCGTTGGTCAGCTCGCCGCCTTGCTTTGCGTTAGTCAGCTCGCCGCCTTGCATTGCGTTGGCCAGCTCGCCGCCTTGCTTTGCGTTGGCCAGCTCGCCGCCTTGCTTTGCGTTGGCCAGCTCGCCGCCTTGCTTTGCGTTGGCCAGCTCGCCGCCTTGCTTTGCGTTGGCCAGCTCGCCGCCTTGCTTTGCGTTGGCCAGCTCACCGCCTTGCATTGCGTTGGCCAGCTCGCCGCCTTGCATTGCGTTGGCCAGCTCGCCGCCTTGCTTTGCGTTGGTCAGCTCGCCGCCTTGCTTTGCGTTGGTCAGCTCGCCGCCTTGCTTTGCGTTGGCCAGCTCGCCGCCTTGCTTTGCGTTGGCCAGCTCGCCGCCTTGCTTTGCGTTGGCCAGCTCGCCGCCTTGCTTTGCGTTGGCCAGCTCGCCGCCTTGCTTTGCGTTGGCCAGCTCGCCGCCTTGCTTTGCGTTGGCCAGCTCGCCGCCTTGCTTTGCGTTGGCCAGCTCGCCGCCTTGCTTTGCGTTGGCCAGCTCGCCGCCTTGCTTTGCGTTGGCCAGCTCGCCGCCTTGCTTTGCGTTGGCCAGCTCGCCGCCTTGCTTTGCGTTGGCCAGCTCGCCGCCTTGCTTTGCGTTGGCCAGCTCGCCGCCTTGCTTTGCGTTGGCCAGCTCGCCGCCTTGCTTTGCGTTGACCAGCTCGCCGCACTGCACCCACTCACTCGCTGGCTCGCCGCACTGCACCCACTCACTCGCGTTGGCCAGGTCGCCACCTTGCGTTGGCCAGCTCGCCGCCTTGCGTTGGCCAGCTCGCCGCGCTGCGTTGGCCAGCTCGCCGCCTTGCTTTGCGTTGGCCAGCTCGCCGCCTTGCTTTGCGTTGGCCAGCTCGCCGCCTTGCTTTGCGTTGGCCAGCTCGCCGCCTTGCTTTGCGTTGGCCAGCTCGCCGCCTTGCTTTGCGTTGGCCAGCTCGCCGCCTTGCTTTGCGTTGGCCAGCTCGCCGCGTTGCTTTGCGTTGGCCAGCTCGCCGCCTTGCTTTGCGTTGGCCAGCTCGCCGCCTTGCTTTGCGTTGGCCAGCTCGCCGCCTTGCATTGCGTTGGCCAGCTCGCCGCCTTGCATTGCGTTGGCCAGCTCGCCGCCTTGCTTTGCGTTGATCAGCTCGCCGCCTTGCTTTGCGTTGGTCAGCTCGCCGCCTTGCTTTGCGTTGGCCAGCTCGCCGCCTTGCTTTGCGTTGGCCAGCTCGCCGCCTTGCTTTGCGTTGGCCAGCTCGCCGCCTTGCTTTGCGTTGGCCAGCTCGCCGCCTTGCTTTGCGTAGGCCAGCTCGTCGCCTTGCTTTGCGTTGGTCAGCGCGCCGCCTTGCTTTGCGTTGGCCAGCTCGCCGCCTTGCTTTGCGTTGGCCAGCTCGCCGCCTTCCTTTGCGTTGGCCAGCTCGCCGCCTTCCTTTGCGTTGGCCAGCTCGCCGCCTTGCGTTGACCAGCTCGCCGCACTGCACCCACTCACTCGCTGGCTCGCCGCACTGCACCCACTCACTCGCTGGCTCGCCGCACTGCACCCACTCACTCGCGTTGGCCAGGTCGCCGCCTTGCGTTGGCCAGCTCGCCGCCTTGCTTTGCGTTGGTCAGCTCGCCGCGCTGCGTTGGCCAGCTCGCCGCCTTGCTTTGCGTTGGCCAGCTCGCCGCCTTGCTTTGCGTTGGCCAGCTCGCCGCCTTGCTTTGCGTTGGTCAGCTCGCCGCCTTGCTTTGCGTTGGCCAGCTCGCCGCCTTGCTTTGCGTTGGCCAGCTCGCCGCCTTGCTTTGCGTTGGCCAGCTCGCCGCCTTGCTTTGCGTTGGTCAGCCCGCCGCCTTGCTTTGCGTTGGCAGCTCGCCGCCTTGCTTTGCGTTGGTCAGCTCGCCGCCTTGCTTTGCGTTGGTCAGCTCGCCGCCTTGCTTTGCGTTGGTCAGCTCGCCGCCTTGCTTTGCGTTGGCCAGCTCGCCGCCTTGCTTGCGTTGGCCAGCTCGCCGCCTTGCTTTGCGTTGGCCAGCTCGCCGCCTTGCTTTGCGTTGGCCAGCTCGCCGCCTTGCTTTGCGTTGGCCAGCTCGCCGCCTTGCATTGCGTTGGCCAGCTCGCCGCCTTGCTTTGCGTTGGCCAGCTCGCCGCCTTGCTTTGCGTTGGCCAGCTCGCCGCCTTGCTTTGCGTTGGCCAGCTCGCCGCCTTGCTTTGCGTTGGCCAGCTCGCCGCCTTGCTTTGCGTTGGCCAGCTCGCCGCCTTGCTTTGCGTTGGCCAGCTCGCCGCCTTGCTTTGCGTTGGCCAGCTCGCCGCCTTGCTTTGCGTTGGCCAGCTCGCCGCCTTGCTTTGCGTTGGCCAGCTCGCCGCCTTGCTTTGCGTTGGCCAGCTCGCCGCCTTCCTTTGCGTTGGCCAGCTCGCCGCCTTCCTTTGCGTTGGCCAGCTCGCCGCCTTCCTTTGCGTTGGCCAGCTCGCCGCCTTCCTTTGCGTTGGCCAGCTCGCCGCCTTGCGTTGGCCAGCTCGCCGCACTGCACCCACTCACTCGCTGGCTCGCCGCACTGCACTCACTCACTCGCGTTGGCCAGGTCGCCGCCTTGCGTTGGCCAGCTCGCCGCCTTGCGTTGGCCAGCTCGCCGCGCTGCGTTGGCCAGCTCGCCGCCTTGCTTTGCGTTGGTCAGCTCGCCGCCTTGCTTTGCGTTGGTCAGCTCGCCGCCTTGCTTTGCGTTGGCCAGCTCTCCGCCTTGCTTTGCGTTGGCCAGCTCGCCGCCTTGCTTTGCGTTGGCCAGCTCGCCGCCTTGCTTTGCGTTGGCCAGCTCGCCGCCTTGCTTTGCGTTGGCCAGCTCGCCGCCTTGCATTGCGTTGGCCAGCTCGCCGCCTTGCATTGCGTTGGCCAGCTCGCCGCCTTGCTTTGCATTGGCCAGCTCGCCGCCTTGCTTTGCGTTGGCCAGCTCGCCGCCTTGCTTTGCGTTGGCCAGCTCGCCGCCTTGCATTGAGTTGGCCAGCTCGCCGCCTTGCATTGAGTTGGCCAGCTCGCCGCCTTGCATTGCGTTGGCCAGCTCGCCGCCTTGCATTGCGTTGGCCAGCTCGCCGCCTTGCATTGCGTTGGCCAGCTCGCCGCCTTGCTTTGCGTTGGCCAGCTCGCCGCCTTGCTTTGCGTTGGCAGCTCGCCGCCTTGCTTTGCGTTGGTCAGCTCGCCGCCTTGCTTTGCGTTGGCCAGCTCGCCAACTTGCTTTGCGTTGGCCAGCTCGCCGCCTTGCTTTGCGTTGGCCAGCTCGCCGCCTTGCTTTGCGTTGGCCAGCTCGCCGCCTTGCTTTGCGTTGGCCAGCTCGCCGCCTTCCTTTGCGTTGGCCAGCTCGCCGCCTTGCGTTGACCAGCTCGCCGCGCTGCGTTGGCCAGCTCGCCGCCTTGCTTTGCGTTGGCCAGCTCGCCGCCTTGCTTTGCGTTGGTCAGCTCGCCGCCTTGCTTTGCGTTGGTCAGCTCGCCGCCTTGCTTTGCGTTGGCCAGCTCGCCGCCTTGCATTGCGTTGGCCAGCTCGCCGCCTTGCTTTGCGTTGGCCAGCTCGCCGCCTTCCTTTGTGTTGGCCAGCTCGCCGCCTTGCGTTGGCCAGCTCGCCGCACTGCACCCACTCACTCGCTGGCTCGCCGCACTGCACCCACTCACTCGCGTTGGTCAGCTCGCCGCCTTGCTTTGCGTTAGTCAGCTCGCCGCCTTGCATTGCGTTGGCCAGCTCGCCGCCTTGCATTGCGTTGGCCAGCTCGCCGCCTTGCATTGCGTTGGCCAGCTCGCCGCCTTCCTTTGTGTTGGCCAGCTCGCCGCCTTCCTTTGCGTTGGCCAGCTCGCCGCCTTGCTTTGCGTTGGCAGCTCGCCGCCTTGCTTTGCGTTGGTCAGCTCGCCGCGTTGCTTTGCGTTGGCCAGCTCGCCGCCTTGCTTTGCGTTGGCCAGCTCGCCGCCTTCCATTGCGTTGGCCAGCTCGCCGCCTTCCATTGCGTTGGCCAGCTCGCCGCCTTGCTTTGCGTTGGCCAGCTCGCCGCCTTCCTTTGCGTTGGCCAGCTCGCCGCCTTGCTTTGCGTTGGCAGCTCGCCGCCTTGCTTTGCGTTGGTCAGCTCGCCGCGTTGCTTTGCGTTGGCCAGCTCGCCGCCTTGCTTTGCGTTGGCCAGCTCGCCGCCTTGCATTGCGTTGGCCAGCTCGCCGCCTTGCATTGCGTTGGCCAGCTCGCCGCCTTGCATTGCGTTGGCCAGCTCGCCGCCTTGCTTTGCGTTGGGCAGCTCGCCGCCTTGCTTTGCGTTGGCCAGCTCGCCGCCTTGCTTTGCGTTGGTCAGCTCGCCGCCTTGCATTGCGTTGGTCAGCTCGCCGCCTTGCTTTGCGTTGGTCAGCCCGCCGCCTTGCTTTGCGTTGGCAGCTCGCCGCCTTGCTTTGCGTTGGTCAGCTCGCCGCCTTGCTTTGCGTTGGTCAGCTCGCCGCCTTGCTTTGCGTTGGCCAGCTCGCCGCCTTGCTTGCGTTGGCCAGCTCGCCGCCTTGCTTTGCGTTGGCCAGCTCGCCGCCTTGCTTTGCGTTGGCCAGCTCGCCGCCTTGCTTTGCGTTGGCCAGCTCGCCGCCTTGCTTTGCGTTGGCCAGCTCGCCGCCTTGCTTTGCGTTGGCCAGCTCGCCGCCTTGCTTTGCGTTGGCCAGCTCGCCGCCTTGCTTTGCGTTGGCCAGCTCGCCGCCTTGCTTTGCGTTGGCCAGCTCGCCGCCTTCCTTTGCGTTGGCCAGCTCGCCGCCTTCCTTTGCGTTGGCCAGCTCGCCGCCTTCCTTTGCGTTGGCCAGCTCGCCGCCTTGCGTTGGCCAGCTCGCCGCACTGCACCCACTCACTCGCTGGCTCGCCGCACTGCACTCACTCACTCGCGTTGGCCAGGTCGCCGCCTTGCGTTGGCCAGCTCGCCGCCTTGCGTTGGCCAGCTCGCCGCGCTGCGTTGGCCAGCTCGCCGCCTTGCTTTGCGTTGGCCAGCTCGCCGCCTTGCTTTGCGTTGGTCAGCTCGCCGCCTTGCTTTGCGTTGGCCAGCTCGCCGCCTTGCTTTGCGTTGGCCAGCTCGCCGCCTTGCTTTGCGTTGGTCAGCTCGCCGCCTTGCATTGCGTTGGTCAGCCCGCCGCCTTGCTTTGCGTTGGTCAGCCCGCCGCCTTGCTTTGCGTTGGCAGCTCGCCGCCTTGCTTTGCGTTGGTCAGCTCGCCGCCTTGCTTTGCGTTGGTCAGCTCGCCGCCTTGCTTTGCGTTGGCCAGCTCGCCGCCTTGCTTGCGTTGGCCAGCTCGCCGCCTTGCTTTGCGTTGGCCAGCTCGCCGCCTTGCTTTGCGTTGGCCAGCTCGCCGCCTTGCTTTGCGTTGGCCAGCTCGCCGCCTTGCATTGCGTTGGCCAGCTCGCCGCCTTGCTTTGCGTTGGCCAGCTCGCCGCCTTGCTTTGCGTTGGCCAGCTCGCCGCCTTGCTTTGCGTTGGCCAGCTCGCCGCCTTGCTTTGCGTTGGCCAGCTCGCCGCCTTGCTTTGCGTTGGCCAGCTCGCCGCCTTGCTTTGCGTTGGCCAGCTCGCCGCCTTGCTTTGCGTTGGCCAGCTCGCCGCCTTGCTTTGCGTTGGCCAGCTCGCCGCCTTGCTTTGCGTTGGCCAGCTCGCCGCCTTGCTTTGCGTTGGCCAGCTCGCCGCCTTCCTTTGCGTTGGCCAGCTCGCCGCCTTCCTTTGCGTTGGCCAGCTCGCCGCCTTGCGTTGGCCAGCTCGCCGCACTGCACCCACTCACTCGCTGGCTCGCCGCACTGCACTCACTCACTCGCGTTGGCCAGGTCGCCGCCTTGCGTTGGCCAGCTCGCCGCCTTGCGTTGGCCAGCTCGCCGCGCTGCGTTGGCCAGCTCGCCGCCTTGCTTTGCGTTGGCCAGCTCGCCGCCTTGCTTTGCGTTGGTCAGCTCGCCGCCTTGCTTTGCGTTGGCCAGCTCGCCGCCTTGCTTTGCGTTGGCCAGCTCGCCGCCTTGCTTTGCGTTGGTCAGCTCGCCGCCTTGCATTGCGTTGGTCAGCTCGCCGCCTTGCTTTGCGTTGGTCAGCCCGCCGCCTTGCTTTGCGTTGGCAGCTCGCCGCCTTGCTTTGCGTTGGTCAGCTCGCCGCCTTGCTTTGCGTTGGTCAGCTCGCCGCCTTGCTTTGCGTTGGCCAGCTCGCCGCCTTGCTTGCGTTGGCCAGCTCGCCGCCTTGCTTTGCGTTGGCCAGCTCGCCGCCTTGCTTTGCGTTGGCCAGCTCGCCGCCTTGCTTTGCGTTGGCCAGCTCGCCGCCTTGCATTGCGTTGGCCAGCTCGCCGCCTTGCTTTGCGTTGGCCAGCTCGCCGCCTTGCTTTGCGTTGGCCAGCTCGCCGCCTTGCTTTGCGTTGGCCAGCTCGCCGCCTTGCTTTGCGTTGGCCAGCTCGCCGCCTTGCTTTGCGTTGGCCAGCTCGCCGCCTTGCTTTGCGTTGGCCAGCTCGCCGCCTTGCTTTGCGTTGGCCAGCTCGCCGCCTTGCTTTGCGTTGGCCAGCTCGCCGCCTTGCTTTGCGTTGGCCAGCTCGCCGCCTTGCTTTGCGTTGGCCAGCTCGCCGCCTTGCTTTGCGTTGGCCAGCTCGCCGCCTTCCTTTGCGTTGGCCAGCTCGCCGCCTTCCTTTGCGTTGGCCAGCTCGCCGCCTTCCTTTGCGTTGGCCAGCTCGCCGCCTTCCTTTGCGTTGGCCAGCTCGCCGCCTTCCTTTGCGTTGGCCAGCTCGCCGCCTTGCGTTGGCCAGCTCGCCGCACTGCACCCACTCACTCGCTGGCTCGCCGCACTGCACTCACTCACTCGCGTTGGCCAGGTCGCCGCCTTGCGTTGGCCAGCTCGCCGCCTTGCGTTGGCCAGCTCGCCGCCTTGCGTTGGCCAGCTCGCCGCGCTGCGTTGGCCAGCTCGCCGCCTTGCATTGAGTTGGCCAGCTCGCCGCCTTGCATTGCGTTGGCCAGCTCGCCGCCTTGCATTGCGTTGGCCAGCTCGCCGCCTTGCATTGCGTTGGCCAGCTCGCCGCCTTGCTTTGCGTTGGCCAGCTCGCCGCCTTGCTTTGCGTTGGCCAGCTCGCCGCCTTGCTTTGCGTTGGCAGCTCGCCGCCTTGCTTTGCGTTGGCCAGCTCGCCAACTTGCTTTGCGTTGGCCAGCTCGCCGCCTTGCATTGCGTTAGCCAGCTCGCCGCCTTGCTTTGCGTTGGCCAGCTCGCCGCCTTGCTTTGCGTTGGCCAGCTCGCCGCCTTGCTTTGCGTTGGGCAGCTCGCCGCCTTGCTTTGCGTTGGCCAGCTCGCCGCCTTGCTTTGCGTTGGCCAGCTCGCCGCCTTGCTTTGCGTTGGTCAGCTCGCCGCCTTGCTTTGCGTTGGCCAGCTCGCCGCCTTGCTTTGCGTTGGCCAGCTCGCCGCCTTGCTTTGCGTTGGCCAGCTCGCCGCCTTGCTTTGCGTTGGCCAGCTCGCCGCCTTGCTTTGCGTTGGCCAGCTCGCCGCCTTGCTTTGCGTTGGCCAGCTCGCCGCCTTGCATTGCGTTGGCCAGCTCGCCGCCTTGCATTGCGTTGGCCAGCTCGCCGCCTTGCATTGCGTTGGCCAGCTCGCCGCCTTGCTTTGCGTTGGCCAGCTCGCCGCCTTGCTTTGCGTTGGCCAGCTCGCCGCCTTGCTTTGCGTTGGGCAGCTCGCCGCCTTGCTTTGCGTTGGCCAGCTCGCCGCCTTGCTTTGCGTTGGCCAGCTCGCCGCCTTGCTTTGCGTTGGCCAGCTCGCCGCCTTGCTTTGCGTTGGCCAGCTCGCCGCCTTGCTTTGCGTTGGCCAGCTCGCCGCCTTGCTTTGCGTTGGCCAGCTCGCCGCCTTGCTTTGCGTTGGCCAGCTCGCCGCTTTGCTTTGCGTTGGCCAGCTCGCCGCCTTGCATTGCGTTGGCCAGCTCGCCGCCTTGCATTGCGTTGGCCAGCTCGCCGCCTTCCATTGCGTTGGCCAGCTCGCCGCCTTGCATTGCGTTGGCCAGCTCGCCGCCTTGCTTTGCGTTGGCCAGCTCGCCGCCTTCCTTTGCGTTGGCCAGCTCGCCGCCTTGCTTTGCGTTGGCAGCTCGCCGCCTTGCTTTGCGTTGGTCAGCTCGCCGCGTTGCTTTGCGTTGGCCAGCTCGCCGCCTTGCTTTGCGTTGGCCAGCTCGCCGCCTTGCATTGCGTTGGCCAGCTCGCCGCCTTGCATTGCGTTGGCCAGCTCGCCGCCTTGCTTTGCGTTGGCCAGCTCGCCGCCTTGCTTTGCGTTGGCCAGCTCGCCGCCTTGCTTTGCGTTGGCCAGCTCGCCGCCTTGCATTGAGTTGGCCAGCTCGCCGCCTTGCATTGCGTTGGCCAGCTCGCCGCCTTGCTTTGCGTTGGCCAGCTCGCCGCCTTGCATTGCGTTGGCCAGCTCGCCGCCTTGCATTGCGTTGGCGAGCTCGCCGCCTTGCTTTGCGTTGGCCAGCTCGCCGCCTTGCTTTGCGTTGGCCAGCTCGCCGCCTTGCTTTGCGTTGGCCAGCTCGCCGCCTTGCATTGAGTTGGCCAGCTCGCCGCCTTGCATTGCGTTGGCCAGCTCGCCGCCTTGCATTGCGTTGGCCAGCTCGCCGCCTTGCATTGCGTTGGCCAGCTCGCCGCCTTGCTTTGCGTTGGCCAGCTCGCCGCCTTGCTTTGCGTTGGCCAGCTCGCCGCCTTGCTTTGCGTTGGCAGCTCGCCGCCTTGCTTTGCGTTGGCCAGCTCGCCAACTTGCTTTGCGTTGGCCAGCTCGCCGCCTTGCTTTGCGTTGGCCAGCTCGCCGCCTTGCTTTGCGTTGGCCAGCTCGCCGCCTTGCTTTGCGTTGGCCAGCTCGCCGCCTTCCTTTGCGTTGGCCAGCTCGCCGCCTTGCGTTGACCAGCTCGCCGCACTGCACCCACTCACTCGCTGGCTCGCCGCACTGCACCCACTCACTCGCGTTGGCCAGGTCGCCGCCTTGCGTTGGCCAGCTCGCCGCCTTGCGTTGGCCAGCTCGCCGCGCTGCGTTGGCCAGCTCGCCGCCTTGCATTGCGTTGGCCAGCTCGCCGCCTTGCTTTGCGTTGGCCAGCTCGCCGCCTTCCTTTGCGTTGGCCAGCTCGCCGCCTTGCTTTGCGTTGGCAGCTCGCCGCCTTGCTTTGCGTTGGTCAGCTCGCCGCGTTGCTTTGCGTTGGCCAGCTCGCCGCCTTGCTTTGCGTTGGCCAGCTCGCCGCCTTGCTTTGCGTTGGCCAGCTCGCCGCCTTGCATTGCGTTGGCCAGCTCGCCGCCTTGCATTGCGTTGGCCAGCTCGCCGCCTTGCATTGCGTTGGCCAGCTCGCCGCCTTGCATTGCGTTGGCCAGCTCGCCGCCTTCCTTTGCGTTGGCCAGCTCGCCGCCTTGCTTTGCGTTGGCAGCTCGCCGCCTTGCTTTGCGTTGGTCAGCTCGCCGCACTGCACCCACTCACTCGCTGGCTCGCCGCACTGCACTCACTCACTCGCCTTGGCCAGGTCGCCGCCTTTGCGTTGGCCAGCTCGCCGCCTTGCATTGCGTTGGCCAGCTCGCCGCCTTGCTTTGCGTTGGCCAGCTCGCCGCCTTGCATTGCGTTGGCCAGCTCGCCGCCTTGCATTGCGTTGGCCAGCTCGCCGCCTTCCATTGCGTTGGCCAGCTCGCCGCCTTGCATTGCGTTGGCCAGCTCGCCGCCTTGCTTTGCGTTGGCCAGCTCGCCGCCTTCCTTTGCGTTGGCCAGCTCGCCGCCTTGCTTTGCGTTGGCAGCTCGCCGCCTTGCTTTGCGTTGGCAGCTCGCCGCCTTGCTTTGCGTTGGCCAGCTCGCCAACTTGCTTTGCGTTGGCCAGCTCGCCGCCTTGCATTGCGTTAGCCAGCTCGCCGCCTTGCTTTGCGTTGGCCAGCTCGCCGCCTTGCTTTGCGTTGGCCAGCTCGCCGCCTTGCTTTGCGTTGGGCAGCTCGCCGCCTTGCTTTGCGTTGGCCAGCTCGCCGCCTTGCTTTGCGTTGGCCAGCTCGCCGCCTTGCTTTGCGTTGGTCAGCTCGCCGCCTTGCTTTGCGTTGGCCAGCTCGCCGCCTTGCTTTGCGTTGGCCAGCTCGCCGCCTTGCTTTGCGTTGGCCAGCTCGCCGCCTTGCTTTGCGTTGGCCAGCTCGCCGCCTTGCTTTGCGTTGGCCAGCTCGCCGCCTTGCTTTGCGTTGGCCAGCTCGCCGCCTTGCATTGCGTTGGCCAGCTCGCCGCCTTGCATTGCGTTGGCCAGCTCGCCGCCTTGCATTGCGTTGGCCAGCTCGCCGCCTTCCATTGCGTTGGCCAGCTCGCCGCCTTGCATTGCGTTGGCCAGCTCGCCGCCTTGCTTTGCGTTGGCCAGCTCGCCGCCTTCCTTTGCGTTGGCCAGCTCGCCGCCTTGCTTTGCGTTGGCAGCTCGCCGCCTTGCTTTGCGTTGGTCAGCTCGCCGCGTTGCTTTGCGTTGGCCAGCTCGCCGCCTTGCTTTGCGTTGGCCAGCTCGCCGCCTTGCTTTGCGTTGGCCAGCTCGCCGCCTTGCATTGCGTTGGCCAGCTCGCCGCCTTGCATTGCGTTGGCCAGCTCGCCGCCTTGCTTTGCGTTGGTCAGCTCGCCGCCTTGCTTTGCGTTGGTCAGCTCGCCGCCTTGCTTTGCGTTGGGCAGCTCGCCGCCTTGCTTTGCGTTGGCCAGCTCGCCGCCTTGCTTTGCGTTGGCCAGCTCGCCGCCTTGCTTTGCGTTGGCCAGCTCGCCGCCTTGCTTTGCGTTGGCCAGCTCGCCGCCTTGCTTTGCGTTGGCCAGCTCGCCGCCTTGCTTTGCGTTGGCCAGCTCGCCGCCTTGCATTGCGTTGGCCAGCTCGCCGCCTTGCATTGCGTTGGCCAGCTCGCCGCCTTGCATTGCGTTGGCCAGCTCGCCGCCTTGCTTTGCGTTGGCCAGCTCGCCGCCTTGCTTTGCGTTGGCCAGCTCGCCGCCTTGCTTTGCGTTGGCCAGCTCGCCGCCTTGCTTTGCGTTGGCCAGCTCGCCGCCTTGCATTGCGTTGGCCAGCTCGCCGCCTTCCTTTGCGTTGGCCAGCTCGCCGCCTTGCTTTGCGTTGGCCAGCTCGCCGCCTTGCTTTGCGTTGGCCAGCTCGCCGCCTTGCTTTGCGTTGGCCAGCTCGCCGCCTTGCATTGCGTTGGCCAGCTCGCCGCCTTGCTTTGCGTTGGCCAGCTCGCCGCCTTGCTTTGCGTTGGCCAGCTCGCCGCCTTGCTCTGCGTTGGCCAGCTCGCCGCCTTGCTTTGCGTTGGCCAGCTCGCCGCCTTGCATTGCGTTGGCCAGCTCGCCGCCTTGCTTTGCGTTGGCCAGCTCGCCGCCTTGCTTTGCGTTGGCCAGCTCGCCGCCTTGCTTTGCGTTGGCCAGCTCGCCGCCTTGCTTTGCGTTGGCCAGCTCGCCGCCTTGCATTGCGTTGGCCAGCTCGCCGCCTTGCATTGCGTTGGCCAGCTCGCCGCCTTGCTTTGCGTTGGTCAGCTCGCCGCCTTGCTTTGCGTTGGTCAGCTCGCCGCCTTGCTTTGCGTTGGCCAGCTCGCCGCCTTGCTTTGCGTTGGCCAGCTCGCCGCCTTCCTTTGCGTTGGCCAGCTCGCCGCCTTGCGTTGACCAGCTCGCCGCACTGCACCCACTCACTCGCTGGCTCGCCGCACTGCACCCACTCACTCGCGTTGGCCAGCTCGCCGCCTTGCTTTGCGTTGGGCAGCTCGCCGCGCTGCGTTGGCCAGCTCGCCGCCTTGCTTTGCGTTGGCCAGCTCGCCGCCTTGCTCTGCGTTGGGCAGCTCGCCGCCTTGCTTTGCGTTGGCCAGCTCGCCGCCTTGCTTTGCGTTGGCCAGCTCGCCGCCTTGCTTTGCGTTGGCCAGCTCGCCGCCTTGCTTTGCGTTGGTCAGCTCGCCGCCTTGCTTTGCGTTGGCCAGCTCGCCGCCTTGCTTTGCTATGGCCAGCTCGCCGCCTTGCTTTGCGTTGGCCAGCTCGCCGCCTTGCTTTGCGTTGGCCAGCTCGCCGCCTTGCATTGCGTTGGCCAGCTCGCCGCCTTCCTTTGCGTTGGCCAGCTCGCCGCCTTGCGTTGACCAGCTCGCCGCACTGCACCCACTCACTCGCTGGCTCGCCGCACTGCACCCACTCACTCGCGTTGGCCAGCTCGCCGCCTTGCGTTGGCCAGCTCGCCGCGCTGCGTTGGCCAGCTCGCCGCCTTGCTTTGCGTTGGCCAGCTCGCCGCCTTGCTTTGCGTTGGGCAGCTCGCCGCCTTGCTTTGCGTTGGCCAGCTCGCCGCCTTGCTTTGCGTTGGCCAGCTCGCCGCCTTGCTTTGCGTTGGCCAGCTCGCCGCCTTGCTTTGCGTTGGCCAGCTCGCCGCCTTGCTTTGCGTTGGCCAGCTCGCCGCCTTGCTTTGCGTTGGCCAGCTCGCCGCCTTGCATTGCGTTGGTCAGCTCGCCGCCTTGCTTTGCGTTGGCCAGCTCGCCGCCTTGCTTTGCGTTGGCCAGCTCGCCGCGTTGCTTTGCGTTGGCCAGCTCGCCGCCTTGCTTTGCGTTGGCCAGCTCGCCGCCTTGCTTTGCGTTGGCCAGCTCGCCGCCTTGCATTGCGTTGGCCAGCTCGCCGCCTTGCATTGCGTTGGCCAGCTCGCCGCCTTGCTTTGCGTTGGCCAGCTCGCCGCCTTGCTTTGCGTTGGCCAGCTCGCCGCCTTGCATTGCGTTGGCCAGCTCGCCGCCTTGCATTGCGTTGGCCAGCTCGCCGCCTTGCTTTGCGTTGGCCAGCTCGCCGCCTTGCTTTGCGTTGGTCAGCTCGCCGCCTTGCTTTGCGTTGGTCAGCTCGCCGCCTTGCTTTGCGTTGGCCAGCTCGCCGCCTTGCTTTGCGTTGGCCAGCTCGCCGCCTTGCATTGCGTTGGCCAGCTCGCCGCCTTGCATTGCGTTGGCCAGCTCGCCGCCTTGCTTTGCGTTGGCCAGCTCGCCGCCTTGCTTTGCGTTGGTCAGCTCGCCGCCTTGCTTTGCGTTGGTCAGCTCGCCGCCTTGCTTTGCGTTGGCCAGCTCGCCGCCTTGCTTTGCGTTGGCCAGCTCGCCGCCTTGCTTTGCGTTGGCCAGCTCGCCGCCTTGCTTTGCGTTGGCCAGCTCGCCGCCTTGCTTTGCGTTGGCCAGCTCGCCGCCTTGCATTGCGTTGGCCAGCTCGCCGCCTTGCATTGCGTTGGCCAGCTCGCCGCCTTGCTTTGCGTTGGCCAGCTCGCCGCCTTGCTTTGCGTTGGTCAGCTCGCCGCCTTGCTTTGCGTTGGTCAGCTCGCCGCCTTGCTTTGCGTTGGCCAGCTCGCCGCCTTGCTTTGCGTTGGCCAGCTCGCCGCCTTGCTTTGCGTTGGCCAGCTCGCCGCCTTGCTTTGCGTTGGCCAGCTCGCCGCCTTGCTTTGCGTTGGCCAGCTCGCCGCCTTGCTTTGCGTAGGCCAGCTCGCCGCCTTGCTTTGCGTTGGTCAGCTCGCCGCCTTGCTTTGCGTTGGCCAGCTCGCCGCCTTGCTTTGCGTTGGCCAGCTCGCCGCCTTGCTTTGCGTTGGTCAGCTCGCCGCCTTGCATTGCGTTGGTCAGCTCGCCGCCTTGCTTTGCGTTGGTCAGCCAACCGCCTTGCTTTGCGTTGGCCAGCTCGCCGCCTTGCTTTGCGTTGGCAGCTCGCCGCCTTGCTTTGCGTTGGTCAGCTCGCCGCCTTGCTTTGCGTTGGTCAGCTCGCCGCCTTGCTTTGCGTTGGCCAGCTCGCCGCCTTGCTTTGCGTTGGCCAGCTCGCCGCCTTGCTTTGCGTTGGCCAGCTCGCCGCCTTGCTTTGCGTTGGCCAGCTCGCCGCCTTGCATTGCGTTGGCCAGCTCGCCGCCTTGCTTTGCGTTGGCCAGCTCGCCGCCTTGCTTTGCGTTGGCCAGCTCGCCGCCTTGCTTTGCGTTGGCCAGCTCGCCGCCTTGCATTGCGTTGGCCAGCTCGCCGCCTTGCATTGCGTTGGCCAGCTCGCCGCCTTGCTTTGCGTTGGCCAGCTCGCCGCCTTGCTTTGCGTTGGCCAGCTCGCCGCCTTGCTTTGCGTTGGCCAGCTCGCCGCCTTGCTTTGCGTTGGCCAGCTCGCCGCCTTGCTTTGCGTTGGCCAGCTCGCCGCCTTGCTTTGCGTTGGCAGCTCGCCGCCTTGCTTTGCGTTGGTCAGCTCGCCGCCTTGCTTTGCGTTGACCAGCTCGCCGCCTTGCTTTGCGTTGGCCAGCTCGCCGCCTTGCTTTGCGTTGGCCAGCTCGCCGCCTTGCTTTGCGTTGGCCAGCTCGCCGCCTTGCATTGCGTTGGCCAGCTCGCCGCCTTGCTTTGCGTTGGCCAGCTCGCCGCCTTGCTTTGCGTTGGCCAGCTCGCCGCCTTGCTTTGCGTTGGCCAGCTCGCCGCCTTCCTTTGCGTTGGCCAGCTCGCCGCCTTGCGTTGGCCAGCTCGCCGCACTGCACCCACTCTTTCGCTGGCTCGCCGCACTGCACCCACTCACTCGCGTTGGCCAGCTCGCCGCCTTGCTTTGCGTTGGCCAGCTCGCCGCCTTGCTTTGCGTTGGCCAGCTCGCCGCCTTGCTTTGCGTTGGCCAGCTCGCCGCCTTGCTTTGCGTTGGCCAGCTCGCCGCCTTGCTTTGCGTAGGCCAGCTCGCCGCCTTGCTTTGCGTTGGTCAGCTCGCCGCCTTGCTTTGCGTTGGCCAGCTCGCCGCCTTGCTTTGCGTTGGCCAGCTCGCCGCCTTGCTTTGCGTTGGTCAGCTCGCCGCCTTGCATTGCGTTGGTCAGCCCGCCGCCTTGCTTTGCGTTGGTCAGCCCGCCGCCTTGCTTTGCGTTGGCCAGCCCGCCGCCTTGCTTTGCGTTGGCAGCTCGCCGCCTTGCTTTGCGTTGGTCAGCTCGCCGCCTTGCTTTGCGTTGGTCAGCTCGCCGCCTTGCTTTGCGTTGGCCAGCTCGCCGCCTTGCTTTGCGTTGGCCAGCTCGCCGCCTTGCTTTGCGTTGGCCAGCTCGCCGCCTTGCTTTGCGTTGGCCAGCTCGCCGCCTTGCATTGCGTTGGCCAGCTCGCCGCCTTGCTTTGCGTTGGCCAGCTCGCCGCCTTGCTTTGCGTTGGCCAGCTCGCCGCCTTGCTTTGCGTTGGCCAGCTCGCCGCCTTGCATTGCGTTGGCCAGCTCGCCGCCTTGCATTGCGTTGGCCAGCTCGCCGCCTTGCTTTGCGTTGGCCAGCTCGCCGCCTTGCTTTGCGTTGGCCAGCTCGCCGCCTTGCTTTGCGTTGGCCAGCTCGCCGCCTTGCTTTGCGTTGGCCAGCTCGCCGCCTTGCTTTGCGTTGGCAGCTCGCCGCCTTGCTTTGCGTTGTTCAGCTCGCCGCCTTGCTTTGCGTTGGTCAGCTCGCCGCCTTGCTTTGCGTTGGCCAGCTCGCCGCCTTGCTTTGCGTTGGCCAGCTCGCCGCCTTGCTTTGCGTTGGCCAGCTCGCCGCCTTGCTTTGCGTTGGCCAGCTCGCCGCCTTGCTTTGCGTTGGCCAGCTCGCCGCCTTGCATTGCGTTGGCCAGCTCGCCGCCTTGCTTTGCGTTGGCCAGCTCGCCGCCTTGCTTTGCGTTGGCCAGCTCGCCGCCTTCCTTTGCGTTGGCCAGCTCGCCGCCTTCCTTTGCGTTGGCCAGCTCGCCGCCTTCCTTTGCGTTGGCCAGCTCGCCGCACTGCACCCACTCACTCGCTGGCTCGCCGCACTGCACCCACTCACTCGCGTTGGCCAGCTCGCCGCCTTGCGTTGGCCAGCTCGCCGCGCTGCGTTGGCCAGCTCGCCGCCTTGCTTTGCGTTGGTCAGCTCGCCGCCTTGCTTTGCGTTGGTCAGCTCGCCGCCTTGCTTTGCGTTGGCCAGCTCGCCGCCTTGCTTTGCGTTGGCCAGCTCGCCGCCTTGCTTTGCGTTGGCCAGCTCGCCGCCTTGCTTTGCGTTGGCCAGCTCGCCGCCTTGCTTTGCGTTGTCCAGCTCGCCGCCTTGCATTGCGTTGGCCAGCTCGCCGCCTTGCATTGCGTTGGCCAGCTCGCCGCCTTGCTTTGCGTTGGCCAGCTCGCCGCCTTGCTTTGCGTTGGCCAGCTCGCCGCCTTGCTTTGCGTTGGCAGCTCGCCGCCTTGCTTTGCGTTGGTCAGCTCGCCGCCTTGCTTTGCGTTGGCCAGCTCGCCGCCTTGCTTTGCGTTGGCCAGCTCGCCGCCTTGCTTTGCGTTGGCCAGCTCGCCGCCTTGCTTTGCGTTGGCCAGCTCGCCGCCTTGCTTTGCGTTGGCCAGCTCGCCGCCTTGCTTTGCGTTGGCCAGCTCGCCGCCTATCTTTGCGTTGGCCAGCTCGCCGCCTCTCTTTGCGTTGGCCAGCTCGCCGCCTTGCTTTGCGTTGGCCAGCTCGCCGCCTTGCTTTGCGTTGACTGCTCGCCGCCTTGCTTTGCGTTGGCCAGCTCACCGCGCTTCGTTGGCCAGCTCGCCGCCTTGGTTTGCGTTGGTCAGCTCGCCAAGGTCAGCTCGCCGCCTTGCTTTGCGTTGGCCAGCTCGCCGGCTTGCTTTGCGTTGGCCAGCTCGCCGCCTTGCTTTGCGTTGGCCAGCTCGCCGCCTTGCTTTGCGTTGGCCAGCTCGCCGCCTTGCTTTGCGTTGGCCAGCTCGCCGCCTTGCTTTGCGTTGGCCAGCTCGACGCCTTGCTTTGCGTTGGCCAGCTCGCCGCCTTGCTTTGCGTTGGTCAGCTCGCCGTCTTGCTTTGCGTTGCTTTGCGCCTTGTAGTAGGTTATGACGCTATATTCACTTATATATCTATTTGTTATGTGTTTCAATTTCAACACTTTAATTAGGCAATTACTTATGTAGTTAAATCTTACTAATGCAAGTCTATCTGGATGTTCTGGATTATGGAATATCTGTGATTATGTTCTGGAATGGCAGTTCAAGAAAGTAGTAGGTTACGACGCTATATTCACTTATAAATCTCTTTATTATGTCTTTCAATTTCAACATTTTAATTAGCCAATTACTTATGTAGTTAAATCTTACTAATGCAAGTCTATCTGGATGTGCTGGATTATGGAGTATCTGGGATTATGTTCTGGGATGTTAGTTCAAGAAAGTAGTAGGTTATGACGCTATATTCACTTATATATCTATTTATTATGTGTCTCAATTTCAACATTTTAATTAGGCAATTACTTATGTAGTTAACTCTTACTAATGCAAGTCTATCTGGATGTTCTGGATTATGGAATATTTGGGATTATGTTCTGGAATGGCAGTTCAAGAAAGTAGTAGGATATGACGCTATATTCACTTATAAATCTTTTTATTATCTGTTTTAATTTCAACATTTTAATTAGGCAATTACTTATGTTGTTAAATCTTACTAATGCGAGTTTATCTGGATGTTCTGGATTATGGAATATCTGGGATTATGTTCTGGAATGGCAGTTCAAGAAAGTAGTAGGGTATGACGCTATATTCACTTATATATCTATTTATTATGTCTTTCAATTTCAACATTTTAATTAGGCAATTACTTATGTACTTTAATCTTACTAATGCAAGTCTATCTGGATGTGCTGGATTATGGAATATCTGGGATTATGTTCTGGAAAGGCAGTTCAAGAAAGTAGTAGGTTATGACGCTATATTCACTTATAAATCTCTGTATTAGGTCTTTCAATTTCAACATTTTAATTAGGCAATTACTTATGTAGTTAAATCTTACTAATGCAAGTCTATCTGGATGTTCTGGATTATGGAATATCTGGGATTATGTTCTGGAATGTTAGTTCAAGAAAGTAGTAGGTTATGACGCTATATTCACTTATATATCTATTTATTATGTGTTCCAATTTCAACATTTTAATTAGGCAATTACTTATGTAGTTAACTCTTACTAATGCAAGTCTATCTGGATGTTCTGGATTATGGAATATTTGGGATTATGTTCTGGAATGGCAGTTCAAGAAAGTAGTAGGTTATGACGCTATATTCACTTATAAATCTCTCTATTATGTTTTTCAATTTCAACATTTAAATTAGGCAATTACTTATGTAGTTAAATCTTACTAATGCATGTCTATCTGGATGTTCTGGATTATGGAATATCTGGGATTATGTTCTGGAATGGCAGTTCAAGAAAGTAGTAGGTTATGACGCTATATTCACTTATATATCTATTTATTATGTGTTTCAATTTCAACATTTTAATTAGGCAATTACTTATGTAGTTAAATCTTACTAATGCAAGTCTATCTGGATGTTCTGGAATATGGAATATCTGGGATTATGTTCTGGAATGGCAGTTCAAGAAAGTAGTAGGTTGTGTCGCTATATTCACTTATATATCTATTTATTATGTCTTTCAATTTCAACTTTTTAATTAGGCAATTACTTATGTAGTTTAATCTTACTAATGCAAGTCTATCTGGATGTTTTGGATTATGGAATATTTGGGATTATGTTCTGGAATGGCAGTTCAAGAAAGTAGTAGGTTATGACGCTATATTCACTTATAAATCTCTTTTATATGTTTTTCAATTTCAACATAATAATTAGGAAATTACTTATGTAGTTAAATCTTACTAATGCAAGTCTATCTGGATGTTCTGGATTATGGAATATCTGGGATTATGTTCTGGAATGGCAGTTCAATAAGTAGTAGGTTATGACGCTATATTCACTTATATATCTATTTATTATGTCTTTCAATTTCAACATTTTAATTAGCCAATTACTTATGTAGTTAAATCTTACTAATGCAAGTCTATCTGGATGTTCTGGATTATGGAATATCTGGGATTATGTTCTGGAATGGCAGTTCAAGAAAGTAGTAGGTTATGACGCTATATTCACTTATATATCTATTTATTATGTCTTTCAATTTCGACATTTTAATTAGGCAATTACTTATGTACTTAAAACTTACTAATGCAAGTCTATCTGGATGTTCTGTATTATGGAATATCTGGGCATATGTTCTGGAATTGCAGTTCAAGAAAGTAGTAGGTAATGACGCTATATTCACTTATAAATCTCTTTATTATGTCTTTCAATTTCAACATTTTAATTAGCCAATTACTTATGTTGTTAAATCTTACTAATGCAAGTCTATCTGGATGTTCTGGATTATGGAATATCTGGGATTATGTTCTGGAATGGCAGTTCAAGAAAGTAGTAGGTTATGACGCTATATTCACTTATAAATCTCTTTATTATCTGTTTTAATTTCAACATTTTAATTAGGCAATTACTTATGTTGTTAAATCTTACTAATGCAAGTCTATCTGGATGTTCTGGATTATGGAATATCTGTGATTATGTTCTGGAATGGCAGTTCAAGAAAGTAGTAGGTTATGACGCTATATTCACTTATAAATCTCTTTATTATGTCTTTCAATTTCAACATTTTAATTAGGCAATTACTTATGTAGTTAAATCTTACTAATGCAAGTCTATCTTGATATTCTGGATTATGGAATATCTGGGATAATGTTCTGGAATGTCAGTTCAAGAAAGTAGTAAGTTATGATGCTTTATTCACTTATATATCTATTTATTATGTGTTTCAATTTCAACATTTTAATTAGGCAATTACTTATGTAGTTAAATCTTACTAATGCGAGTTTATCTGGATGTTCTGGATTATGGAATATCTGGGATTATGTTCTGGAATGGCAGTTCAAGAAAGTAGTAGGGTATGACGCTATATTCACTTATATATCTATTTATTATGTCTTTCAATTTCAACATTTTAATTAGGCAATTACTTATGTACTTAAATCTTACTAATGCAAGTCTATCTGGATGTGCTGGATTATGGAATATCTGGGATTATGTTCTGGAAAGGCAGTTCAAGAAAGTAGTAGGTTATGACGCTATATTCACTTATAAATCTCTGTATTAGGTCTTTCAATTTCAACATTTTAATTAGGCAATTACTTATGTAGTTAAATCTTACTAATGCAAGTCTATCTGGATGTTCTGGATTATGGAATATCTGGGATTATGTTCTGGAATGTTAGTTCAAGAAAGTAGTAGGTTATGACGCTATATTCACTTATATATCTATTTATTATGTGTTTCAATTTCAACATTTTAATTAGGCAATTACTTATGTAGTTAAATCTTACTAATGCAAGTCTATCTGGATGTTCTGGATTATGGAATATCTGGGATTATGTTCTGGAATGGCAGTTCAAGAAAGTAGTAAGTTATGACGCTATATTCACTTATATATCTATTTATTATGTCTTTCAATTTCAACCTTTTTGATTAGGCAATTACTTATGTAGTTAAATCTTACTAATGTAAATCTATCTGGATGTTCTGGATTATGGAATATCTGTGATTATGTTCTGGAATGGCAGTTCAAGAAAGTAGTAGGTTATGACGCTATATTCACTTATAAATCTCTTTATTATGTCTTTCAATTTCAACATTTTAATTAGCCAATTACTTATGTAGTTAAATCTTACTAATACAAGTCTATCTGGATGTTCTGGAATATGGAATATCTGGGATTATGTTCTGTAATGGCAGTTCAAGAAAGTAGTAGGTTATGACGCTATATTCACTTAAATATCTATTTGTTATGTGTTTCAATTTCAACATTTTAATTAGCCAATTACTTATGTAGTTAAATCTTACTAATGCAAGTCTATCTGGATGTTCTGGATTATGGAATATCTGGGATTATGTTCTGGAATGGCAGTTCAAGAAAGTAGTAGGTTATGACGCTATATTCACTTATAAATCTCTTTATTATGTCCTTTAATTTCAACATTTTAATTAGGCAATTACTTATGTAGTTAAATCTTACTAATACAAGTCTATCTGGATGTTCTGGAATATGGAATATCTGGGATTATGTTCTGGAATGGCAGTTCAAGAAAGTAGTAGGTTATGAGCTATATTCACTTATATATCTATTTATTATGTGTTTCAATTTCAACATTTTAATTAGGCAATTACTTATGTAGTTAAATCTTACTAATGCAAGTCTATCTGGATGTTCTGGAATATGGAATATCTGGGATTATGTTCTGGAATGGCAGTTCAAGAAAGTAGTAGGTTGTGTCGCTATATTCACTTATATATCTATTTATTATGTCTTTCAATTTCAACTTTTTAATTAGGCAATTACTTATGTAGTTAAATCTTACTAATGCAAGTCTATCTGGATGTTCTGGATTATGGAATATCTGGGATTATGTTCTGGAATGGCAGTTCAAGAAAGTAGTAGGTTGTGTCGCTATATTCACTTATATATCTATTTATTATGTCTTTCAATTTCAACTTTTTAATTAGGCAATTACTTATGTAGTTAAATCTTACTAATGCAAGTCTATCTGGATGTTCTGTATTATGGAATATCTGGGCATATGTTCTGGAATGGCAGTTCAAGAAAGTAGTAGGTAATGACGCTATATTCACTTATAAATCTCTCTATTATGTCTTTCAATTTCAACATTTTAATTAGCCAATTACTTATGTAGTTAAATCTTACTAATGCAAGTCTATCTGGATGTTCTGGATTATGGAATATCTGGGATTATGTTCTGGAATGGCAGTTCAAGAAAGTAGTAGGTTATGACGCTATATTCACTTATAAATCTCTTTATTATCTGTTTTAATTTTTAACATTTTAATTAGGCAATTACTTATGTTGTTAAATCTTACTAATGCAAGTCTATCTGGATGTTCTGGATTATGGAATATCTGGGATTATGTTCTGGAATGGCAGTTCAAGAAAGTAGTAGGTTATGACGCTATATTCACTTATAAATCTCTTTATTATGTCCTTTAATTTCAACATTTTAATTAGGCAATTACTTATGTAGTTAAATCTTACTAATACAAGTCTATCTGGATGTTCTGGAATATGGAATATCTGGGATTATGTTCTGTAATGGCAGTTCAAGAAAGTAGTAGGTTATGACGCTATATTCACTTATAAATCTCTTTATTATCTGTTTTAATTTCAACATTTTAATTAGGCAATTACTTATGTTGTTAAATCTTACTAATGCAAGTCTATCTGGATGTTCTGGATTATGGAATATCTGTGATTATGTTCTAGAATGGCAGTTCAAGAAAGTAGTAGGTTATGACGCTATATTCACTTATAAATCTCTTTATTATGTCTTTCAATTTCAACATTTTAATTAGGCAATTACTTATGTAGTTAAATCTTACTAATGCAAGTCTATCTTGATATTCTGGATTATGGAATATCTGGGATAATGTTCTGGAATGTCAGTTCAAGAAAGTAGTAAGTTATGATGCTTTATTCACTTATATATCTATTTATTATGTGTTTCAATTTCAACATTTTAATTAGGCAATTACTTATGTAGTTAAATCTTACTAATGCGAGTTTATCTGGATGTTCTGGATTATGGAATATCTGGGATTATGTTCTGGAATGGCAGTTCAAGAAAGTAGTAGGGTATGACGCTATATTCACTTATATATCTATTTATTATGTCTTTCAATTTCAACATTTTAATTAGGCAATTACTTATGTACTTAAATCTTACTAATGCAAGTCTATCTGGATGTGCTGGATTATGGAATATCTGGGATTATGTTCTGGAAAGGCAGTTCAAGAAAGTAGTAGGTTATGACGCTATATTCACTTATAAATCTCTGTATTAGGTCTTTCAATTTCAACATTTTAATTAGGCAATTACTTATGTAGTTAAATCTTACTAATGCAAGTCTATCTGGATGTTCTGGATTATGGAATGTCTGGGATTATGTTCTGGAATGTTAGTTCAAGAAAGTAGTAGGTTATGACGCTATATTCACTTATATATCTATTTATTATGTGTTTCAATTTCAACATTTAAATTAGGCAATTACTTATGTAGTTAAATCTTACTAATGCATGTCTATCTGGATGTTCTGGATTATGGAATATCTGGGATTATGTTCTGGAATGGCAGTTCAAGAAAGTAGTAGGTTATGACGCTATATTCACTTATATATCTATTTATTATGTGTTTCAATTTCAACATTTTAATTAGGCAATTACTTATGTAGTTAAATCTTACTAATGCAAGTCTATCTGGATGTTCTGGAATATGGAATATCTGGGATTATGTTCTGGAATGGCAGTTCAAGAAAGTAGTAGGTTGTGTCGCTATATTCACTTATATATCTATTTATTATGTCTTTCAATTTCAACTTTTTAATTAGGCAATTACTTATGTAGTTTAATCTTACTAATGCAAGTCTATCTGGATGTTTTGGATTATGGAATATTTGGGATTATGTTCTGGAATGGCAGTTCAAGAAAGTAGTAGGTTATGACGCTATATTCACTTATAAATCTCTTTTATATGTTTTTCAATTTCAACATAATAATTAGGAAATTACTTATGTAGTTAAATCTTACTAATGCAAGTCTATCTGGATGTTCTGGATTATGGAATATCTGGGATTATGTTCTGGAATGGCAGTTCAATAAGTAGTAGGTTATGACGCTATATTCACTTATATATCTATTTATTATGTCTTTCAATTTCAACATTTTAATTAGCCAATTACTTATGTAGTTAAATCTTACTAATGCAAGTCTATCTGGATGTTCTGGATTATGGAATATCTGGGATTATGTTCTGGAATGGCAGTTCAAGAAAGTAGTAGGTTATGACGCTATATTCACTTATATATCTATTTATTATGTCTTTCAATTTCGACATTTTAATTAGGCAATTACTTATGTACTTAAAACTTACTAATGCAAGTCTATCTGGATGTTCTGTATTATGGAATATCTGGGCATATGTTCTGGAATTGCAGTTCAAGAAAGTAGTAGGTAATGACGCTATATTCACTTATAAATCTCTTTATTATGTCTTTCAATTTCAACATTTTAATTAGCCAATTACTTATGTTGTTAAATCTTACTAATGCAAGTCTATCTGGATGTTCTGGATTATGGAATATCTGGGATTATGTTCTGGAATGGCAGTTCAAGAAAGTAGTAGGTTATGACGCTATATTCACTTATAAATCTCTTTATTATCTGTTTTAATTTCAACATTTTAATTAGGCAATTACTTATGTTGTTAAATCTTACTAATGCAAGTCTATCTGGATGTTCTGGATTATGGAATATCTGTGATTATGTTCTGGAATGGCAGTTCAAGAAAGTAGTAGGTTATGACGCTATATTCACTTATAAATCTCTTTATTATGTCTTTCAATTTCAACATTTTAATTAGGCAATTACTTATGTAGTTAAATCTTACTAATGCAAGTCTATCTTGATATTCTGGATTATGGAATATCTGGGATAATGTTCTGGAATGTCAGTTCAAGAAAGTAGTAAGTTATGATGCTTTATTCACTTATATATCTATTTATTATGTGTTTCAATTTCAACATTTTAATTAGGCAATTACTTATGTAGTTAAATCTTACTAATGCGAGTTTATCTGGATGTTCTGGATTATGGAATATCTGGGATTATGTTCTGGAATGGCAGTTCAAGAAAGTAGTAGGGTATGACGCTATATTCACTTATATATCTATTTATTATGTCTTTCAATTTCAACATTTTAATTAGGCAATTACTTATGTACTTAAATCTTACTAATGCAAGTCTATCTGGATGTGCTGGATTATGGAATATCTGGGATTATGTTCTGGAAAGGCAGTTCAAGAAAGTAGTAGGTTATGACGCTATATTCACTTATAAATCTCTGTATTAGGTCTTTCAATTTCAACATTTTAATTAGGCAATTACTTATGTAGTTAAATCTTACTAATGCAAGTCTATCTGGATGTTCTGGATTATGGAATATCTGGGATTATGTTCTGGAATGTTAGTTCAAGAAAGTAGTAGGTTATGACGCTATATTCACTTATATATCTATTTATTATGTGTTTCAATTTCAACATTTTAATTAGGCAATTACTTATGTAGTTAAATCTTACTAATGCAAGTCTATCTGGATGTTCTGGATTATGGAATATCTGGGATTATGTTCTGGAATGGCAGTTCAAGAAAGTAGTAAGTTATGACGCTATATTCACTTATATATCTATTTATTATGTCTTTCAATTTCAACCTTTTTGATTAGGCAATTACTTATGTAGTTAAATCTTACTAATGTAAATCTATCTGGATGTTCTGGATTATGGAATATCTGTGATTATGTTCTGGAATGGCAGTTCAAGAAAGTAGTAGGTTATGACGCTATATTCACTTATAAATCTCTTTATTATGTCTTTCAATTTCAACATTTTAATTAGCCAATTACTTATGTAGTTAAATCTTACTAATACAAGTCTATCTGGATGTTCTGGAATATGGAATATCTGGGATTATGTTCTGTAATGGCAGTTCAAGAAAGTAGTAGGTTATGACGCTATATTCACTTAAATATCTATTTGTTATGTGTTTCAATTTCAACATTTTAATTAGCCAATTACTTATGTAGTTAAATCTTACTAATGCAAGTCTATCTGGATGTTCTGGATTATGGAATATCTGGGATTATGTTCTGGAATGGCAGTTCAAGAAAGTAGTAGGTTATGACGCTATATTCACTTATAAATCTCTTTATTATGTCCTTTAATTTCAACATTTTAATTAGGCAATTACTTATGTAGTTAAATCTTACTAATACAAGTCTATCTGGATGTTCTGGAATATGGAATATCTGGGATTATGTTCTGGAATGGCAGTTCAAGAAAGTAGTAGGTTATGAGCTATATTCACTTATATATCTATTTATTATGTGTTTCAATTTCAACATTTTAATTAGGCAATTACTTATGTAGTTAAATCTTACTAATGCAAGTCTATCTGGATGTTCTGGAATATGGAATATCTGGGATTATGTTCTGGAATGGCAGTTCAAGAAAGTAGTAGGTTGTGTCGCTATATTCACTTATATATCTATTTATTATGTCTTTCAATTTCAACTTTTTAATTAGGCAATTACTTATGTAGTTAAATCTTACTAATGCAAGTCTATCTGGATGTTCTGGATTATGGAATATCTGGGATTATGTTCTGGAATGGCAGTTCAAGAAAGTAGTAGGTTGTGTCGCTATATTCACTTATATATCTATTTATTATGTCTTTCAATTTCAACTTTTTAATTAGGCAATTACTTATGTAGTTAAATCTTACTAATGCAAGTCTATCTGGATGTTCTGTATTATGGAATATCTGGGCATATGTTCTGGAATGGCAGTTCAAGAAAGTAGTAGGTAATGACGCTATATTCACTTATAAATCTCTCTATTATGTCTTTCAATTTCAACATTTTAATTAGCCAATTACTTATGTAGTTAAATCTTACTAATGCAAGTCTATCTGGATGTTCTGGATTATGGAATATCTGGGATTATGTTCTGGAATGGCAGTTCAAGAAAGTAGTAGGTTATGACGCTATATTCACTTATAAATCTCTTTATTATCTGTTTTAATTTTTAACATTTTAATTAGGCAATTACTTATGTTGTTAAATCTTACTAATGCAAGTCTATCTGGATGTTCTGGATTATGGAATATCTGGGATTATGTTCTGGAATGGCAGTTCAAGAAAGTAGTAGGTTATGACGCTATATTCACTTATAAATCTCTTTATTATGTCCTTTAATTTCAACATTTTAATTAGGCAATTACTTATGTAGTTAAATCTTACTAATACAAGTCTATCTGGATGTTCTGGAATATGGAATATCTGGGATTATGTTCTGTAATGGCAGTTCAAGAAAGTAGTAGGTTATGACGCTATATTCACTTATAAATCTCTTTATTATCTGTTTTAATTTCAACATTTTAATTAGGCAATTACTTATGTTGTTAAATCTTACTAATGCAAGTCTATCTGGATGTTCTGGATTATGGAATATCTGTGATTATGTTCTAGAATGGCAGTTCAAGAAAGTAGTAGGTTATGACGCTATATTCACTTATAAATCTCTTTATTATGTCTTTCAATTTCAACATTTTAATTAGGCAATTACTTATGTAGTTAAATCTTACTAATGCAAGTCTATCTTGATATTCTGGATTATGGAATATCTGGGATAATGTTCTGGAATGTCAGTTCAAGAAAGTAGTAAGTTATGATGCTTTATTCACTTATATATCTATTTATTATGTGTTTCAATTTCAACATTTTAATTAGGCAATTACTTATGTAGTTAAATCTTACTAATGCGAGTTTATCTGGATGTTCTGGATTATGGAATATCTGGGATTATGTTCTGGAATGGCAGTTCAAGAAAGTAGTAGGGTATGACGCTATATTCACTTATATATCTATTTATTATGTCTTTCAATTTCAACATTTTAATTAGGCAATTACTTATGTACTTAAATCTTACTAATGCAAGTCTATCTGGATGTGCTGGATTATGGAATATCTGGGATTATGTTCTGGAAAGGCAGTTCAAGAAAGTAGTAGGTTATGACGCTATATTCACTTATAAATCTCTGTATTAGGTCTTTCAATTTCAACATTTTAATTAGGCAATTACTTATGTAGTTAAATCTTACTAATGCAAGTCTATCTGGATGTTCTGGATTATGGAATGTCTGGGATTATGTTCTGGAATGTTAGTTCAAGAAAGTAGTAGGTTATGACGCTATATTCACTTATATATCTATTTATTATGTGTTTCAATTTCAACATTTTAATTAGGCAATTACTTATGTAGTTAAATCTTACTAATGCAAGTCTATCTGGATGTTCTGGATTATGGAATATCTGGGATTATGTTCTGGAATGGCAGTTCAAGAAAGTAGTAAGTTATGACGCTATATTCACTTATATATCTATTTATTATGTCTTTCAATTTCAACCTTTTTGATTAGGCAATTACTTATGTAGTTAAATCTTACTAATGCAAATCTATCTGGATGTTCTGGATTATGGAATATCTGTGATTATGTTCTGGAATGGCAGTTCAAGAAAGTAGTAGGTTATGACGCTATATTCACTTATAAATCTCTTTATTATGTCTTTCAATTTCAACATTTTAATTAGCCAATTACTTATGTAGTTAAATCTTACTAATGCAAGTCTATCTGGATGTTCTGGATTATGGAATATCTGGGATTATGTTCTGGAATGGCAGTTCAAGAAAGTAGTAGGTTATGACGCTATATTCACTTATAAATCTCTTTATTATCTGTTTTAATTTCAACATTTTAATTAGGCAATTACTTACGTACTTAAATCTTACTAATGCAAGTCTATCTGGATGTTCTGGATTATGGAATATCTGGGATTATGTTCTGGAATGGCAGTTCAAGAAAGTAGTAAGTTATGACGCTATATTCACTTATATATCTATTTATTATGTCTTTCAATTTCAACATTTTAATTAGGCAATTACTTATGTAGTTAAATCTTACTAATGCAAATCTATCTGGATGTTCTGGATTGTGGAATATCTGGGATTATGTTCTGGAATGGCAGTTCAAGAAAGTAGTAGGTTATGACGCTATATTCACTTATATATCTATTTATAATGTATTTCAATTTCGACATTTTAATTAGGCAATTACTTATGTAGTTAAATCTTACTAATGCAAGTCTATCTGGATGTTCTGGATTATGGAATATCTGGGATTATGTTCTGGAATGGCATTTCACGAAAGTTGTAGGTTATGACGCTATATTCACTTATATATCTATTTATTATGTCTTTCAATTTCAACTTTTTAATTAGGCAATTACTTATGTAGTTAAATCATACTAATGCAAGTCTATCTGGATGTTTTGGATTATGGAATATTTGGGATTATGTTCTGGAATGGCAGTTCAAGAAAGTAGTAGGTTATGACGCTATATTCACTTATAAATCTCTTTATTATGTTTTTCAATTTCAACTTTTTAATTAGGCAATTACTTATGTAGTTAAATCTTACTAATGCAAGTCTATCTGGATGTTCTGGATTATGGAATATCTGGGATTATGTTCTGGAATGGCAGTTCAAGAAAGTAGTAGGTTGTGTCGCTATATTCACTTATATATCTATTTATTATGTCTTTCAATTTCAACTTTTTAATTATGCAATTACTTATGTAGTTAAATCTTACTAATGCAAGTCTATCTGGATGTTCTGTATTATGGAATATCTGGCCATATGTTCTGGAATGGCAGTTCAAGAAAGTAGTAGGTAATGACGCTATATTCACTTATAAATCTCTCTATTATGTCTTTCAATTTCAACATTTTAATTAGCCAATTACTTATGTAGTTAAATCTTACTAATGCAAGTCTATCTGGATGTTCTGGATTATGGAATATCTGGGATTATGTTCTGGAATGGCAGTTCAAGAAAGTAGTAGGTTATGACGCTATATTCACTTATAAATCTCTTTATTATCTGTTTTAATTTTTAACATTTTAATTAGGCAATTACTTATGTTGTTAAATCTTACTAATGCAAGTCTATCTGGATGTTCTGGATTATGGAATATCTGGGATTATGTTCTGGAATAGCAGTTCAAGAAAGTAGTAGGTTATGACGCTATATTCACTTATAAATCTCTTTATTATGTCCTTTAATTTCAACATTTTAATTAGGCAATTACTTATGTAGTTAAATCTTACTAATACAAGTCTATCTGGATGTTCTGGAATATGGAATATCTGGGATTATGTTCTGTAATGGCAGTTCAAGAAAGTAGTAGGTTATGACGCTATATTCACTTATATATCTATTTGTTATGTGTTTCAATTTCAACATTTTATTTAGACAATTACTTATGTAGTTAAATCTTACTAATGCAAGTCTATCTGGATGTTCTGGATTATGGAATATCTGGGATTATGTTCTGGAATGGCAGTTCAAGAAAGTAGTAGGTTATGACGCTATATTCACCTATAAATCTCCTTATTATGTGTTTCAATTTCAACATTTTAATTAGGCAATTACTTATGTAGTTAAATCTTACTAATGGAAGTCTATCTGGATGTTCTGTATTATGGAATATCTGGGCATATGTTCTGGAATGGCAGTTCAAGAAAGTAGTAGGTAATGACGCTATATTCACTTATAAATCTCTTTATTATGTCTTTCAATTTCAACATTTTAATTAGCCAATTACTTATGTAGTTAAATCTTACTAATGCAAGTCTATCTGGATGTTCTGGATTATGGAATATCTGGGATTATGTTCTGGAATGGCAGTTCAAGAAAGTAGTAGGTTATGACGCTATATTCACTTATAAATCTTTTTATTATCTGTTTTAATTTCAACATTTTAATTAGGCAATTACTTATGTTGTTAAATCTTACTAATGCGAGTTTATCTGGATGTTCTGGATTATGGAATATCTGGGATTATGTTCTGGAATGGCAGTTCAAGAAAGTAGTAGGGTATGACGCTATATTCACTTATATATCTATTTATTATGTCTTTCAATTTCAACATTTTAATTAGGCAATTACTTATGTACTTTAATCTTACTAATGCAAGTCTATCTGGATGTGCTGGATTATGGAATATCTGGGATTATGTTCTGGAATGGCAGTTCAAGAAAGTAGTAGGTTATGACGCTATATTCACTTATAAATCTTTTTATTATCTGTTTTAATTTCAACATTTTAATTAGGCAATTACTTATGTTGTTAAATCTTACTAATGCGAGTTTATCTGGATGTTCTGGATTATGGAATATCTGGGATTATGTTCTGGAATGGCAGTTCAAGAAAGTAGTAGGGTATGACGCTATATTCACTTATAAATCTCTTTATTATGTCTTTCAATTTCAACATTTTAATTAGGCAATTACTTATGTAGTTAAATCTTACTAATGCAAGTCTATCTGGATGTTCTGTATTATGGAATATCTGGGCATATGTTCTGGAATGGCAGTTCAAGAAAGTAGTAGGTAATGACGCTATATTCACTTATAAATCTCTTTATTATGTCTTTCAATTTCAACATTTTAATTAGCCAATTACTTATGTAGTTAAATCTTACTAATGCAAGTCTATCTGGATGTTCTGGATTATGGAATATCTGGGATTATGTTCTGGAATGGCAGTTCAAGAAAGTAGTAGGTTATGACGCTATATTCACTTATAAATCTTTTTATTATCTGTTTTAATTTCAACATTTTAATTAGGCAATTACTTATGTTGTTAAATCTTACTAATGCGAGTTTATCTGGATGTTCTGGATTATGGAATATCTGGGATTATGTTCTGGAATGGCAGTTCAAGAAAGTAGTAGGGTATGACGCTATATTCACTTATATATCTATTTATTATGTCTTTCAATTTCAACATTTAAATTAGGCAATTACTTATGTAGTTAAATCTTACTAATGCAAGTCTATCTGGATGTTCTGGATTATGGAATATCTGGGATTATGTTCTGGAATGGCAGTTCAAGAAAGTAGTAGGTTATGACGCTATATTCACTTATATATCTATTTATTATGTGTTTCAATTTCAACATTTTAATTAGGCAATTACTTATGTAGTTAAATCTTACTAATGCAAGTCTATCTGGATGTTCTGGAATATGGAATATCTGGGATTATGTTCTGGAATGGCAGTTCAAGAAAGTAGTAGGTTGTGTCGCTATATTCACTTATATATCTATTTATTATGTCTTTCAATTTCAACTTTTTAATTAGGCAATTACTTATGTAGTTTAATCTTACTAATGCAAGTCTATCTGGATGTTTTGGATTATGGAATATTTGGGATTATGTTCTGGAATGGCAGTTCAAGAAAGTAGTAGGTTATGACGCTATATTCACTTATAAATCTCTTTTATATGTTTTTCAATTTCAACATAATAATTAGGAAATTACTTATGTAGTTAAATCTTACTAATGCAAGTCTATCTGGATGTTCTGGATTATGGAATATCTGGGATTATGTTCTGGAATGGCAGTTCAAGTAAGTAGTAGGTTATGACGCTATATTCACTTATATATCTATTTATTATGTCTTTCAATTTCAACATTTTAATTAGCCAATTACTTATGTAGTTAAATCTTACTAATGCAAGTCTATCTGGATGTTCTGGATTATGGAATATCTGGGATTATGTTCTGGAATGGCAGTTCAAGAAAGTAGTAGGTTATGACGCTATATTCACTTATATATCTATTTATTATGTCTTTCAATTTCGACATTTTAATTAGGCAATTACTTATGTACTTAAATCTTACTAATGCAAGTCTATCTGGATGTTCTGTATTATGGAATATCTGGGCATATGTTCTGGAATTGCAGTTCAAGAAAGTAGTAGGTAATGACGCTATATTCACTTATAAATCTCTTTATTATGTCTTTCAATTTCAACATTTTAATTAGCCAATTACTTATGTTGTTAAATCTTACTAATGCAAGTCTATCTGGATGTTCTGGATTATGGAATATCTGGGATTATGTTCTGGAATGGCAGTTCAAGAAAGTAGTAGGTTATGACGCTATATTCACTTATAAATCTCTTTATTATCTGTTTTAATTTCAACATTTTAATTAGGCAATTACTTATGTTGTTAAATCTTACTAATGCAAGTCTATCTGGATGTTCTGGATTATGGAATATCTGTGATTATGTTCTGGAATGGCAGTTCAAGAAAGTAGTAGGTTATGACGCTATATTCACTTATAAATCTCTTTATTATGTCTTTCAATTTCAACATTTTAATTAGGCAATTACTTATGTAGTTAAATCTTACTAATGCAAGTCTATCTTGATATTCTGGATTATGGAATATCTGGGATAATGTTCTGGAATGTCAGTTCAAGAAAGTAGTAAGTTATGATGCTTTATTCACTTATATATCTATTTATTATGTGTTTCAATTTCAACATTTTAATTAGGCAATTACTTATGTAGTTAAATCTTACTAATGCGAGTTTATCTGGATGTTCTGGATTATGGAATATCTGGGATTATGTTCTGGAATGGCAGTTCAAGAAAGTAGTAGGGTATGACGCTATATTCACTTATATATCTATTTATTATGTCTTTCAATTTCAACATTTTAATTAGGCAATTACTTATGTACTTAAATCTTACTAATGCAAGTCTATCTGGATGTGCTGGATTATGGAATATCTGGGATTATGTTCTGGAAAGGCAGTTCAAGAAAGTAGTAGGTTATGACGCTATATTCACTTATAAATCTCTGTATTAGGTCTTTCAATTTCAACATTTTAATTAGGCAATTACTTATGTAGTTAAATCTTACTAATGCAAGTCTATCTGTATGTTCTGGATTATGGAATATCTGGGATTATGTTCTGGAATGTTAGTTTAAGAAAGTAGTAGGTTATGACGCTATATTCACTTATATATCTATTTATTATGTGTTTCAATTTCAACATTTTAATTAGGCAATTACTTATGTAGTTAAATCTTACTAATGCAAGTCTATCTGGATGTTCTGGATTATGGAATATCTGGGATTATGTTCTGGAATGGCAGTTCAAGAAAGTAGTAAGTTATGACGCTATATTCACTTATATATCTATTTATTATGTCATTCAATTTCAACCTTTTTGATTAGGCAATTACTTATGTAGTTAAATCTTACTAATGCAAATCTATCTGGATGTTCTGGATTATGGAATATCTGTGATTATGTTCTGGAATGGCAGTTCAAGAAAGTAGTAGGTTATGACGCTATATTCACTTATAAATCTCTTTATTATGTCTTTCAATTTCAACATTTAAATTAGCCAATTACTTATGTAGTTAAATCTTACTAATGCAAGTCTATCTGGATGTTCTGGATTATGGAATATCTGGGATTATGTTCTGGAATGGCAGTTCAAGAAAGTAGTAGGTTATGACGCTATATTCACTTATAAATCTCTTTATTGTCTGTTTTAATTTCAACATTTTAATTAGGCAATTACTTATGTACTTAAATCTTACTAATGCAAGTCTATCTGGATGTTCTGGATTATGGAATATCTGGGATTTTGTTCTGGAATGGCAGTTCAAGAAAGTAGTAAGTTATGACGCTATATTCACTTATATATCTATTTATAATGTATTTCAATTTTGACATTTTAATTAGGCAATTACTTATGTAGTTAAATCTTACTAATGCAAGTCTATCTGGATGTTCTGGATTATGGAATATCTGGGATTATGTTCTGGAATGGCATTTCACGAAAGTTGTAGGTTATGACGCTATATTCACTTATATATCTATTTATTATGTCTTTCAATTTCAACTTTTTAATTAGGCAATTACTTATGTAGTTAAATCATACTAATGCAAGTCTATCTGGATGTTTTGGATTATGGAATATTTGGGATTATGTTCTGGAATGGCAGTTCAAGAAAGTAGTAGGTTATGACGCTATATTCACTTATAAATCTCTTTATTATGTTTTTCAATTTCAACATTTAAATTAGGCAATTACTTATGTAGTTAAATCTTACTAATGCAAGTCTATCTGGATGTTCTGGATTATGGAATATCTGGGATTATGTTCTGGAATGGCAGTTCAAGAAAGTAGTAGGTTATGACGCTATATTCACTTATATATCTATTTATTATGTGTTTCAATTTCAACATTTTAATTAGGCAATTACTTATGTAGTTAACTCTTACTAATGCAAGTCTATCTGGATGTTCTGGATTATGGAATATTTGGGATTATGTTCTGGAATGGCAGTTCAAGAAAGTAGTAGGTTATGACGCTATATTCACTTATAAATCTCTCTATTATGTTTTTCAATTTCAACATTTAAATTAGGCAATTACTTATGTAGTTAAATCTCACTAATGCAAGTCTATCTGGATGTTCTGGATTATGGAATATCTGGGATTATGTTCTGGAATGGCAGTTCAAGAAAGTAGTAGGTTATGACGCTATATTCACTTATATATCTATTTATTATGTGTTTCAATTTCAACATTTTAATTAGGCAATTACTTATGTAGTTAAATCTTACTAATGCAAGTCTATCTGGATGTTCTGGAATATGGAATATCTGGGATTATGTTCTGGAATGGCAGTTCAAGAAAGTAGTAGGTTGTGTCGCTATATTCACTTATATATCTATTTATTATGTCTTTCAATTTCAACTTTTTAATTAGGCAATTACTTATGTAGTTTAATCTTACTACTGCAAGTCTATCTGGATGTTTTGGATTATGGAATATTTGGGATTATGTTCTGGAATGGCAGTTCAAGAAAGTAGTAGTTTATGACGCTATATTCACTTATAAATCTCTTTTATATGTTTTTCAATTTCAACATAATAATTAGGAAATTACTTATGTAGTTAAATCTTACTAATGCAAGTCTATCTGGATGTTCTGGATTATGGAATATCTGGGATTATGTTCTGGAATGGCAGTTCAAGTAAGTAGTAGGTTATGACGCTATATTCACTTATATATCTATTTATTATGTCTTTCAATTTCAACATTTTAATTAGCCAATTACTTATGTAGTTAAATCTTACTAATGCAAGTCTATCTGGATGTTCTGGATTATGGAATATCTGGGATTATGTTCTGGAATGGCAGTTCAAGAAAGTAGTAGGTTATGACGCTATATTCACTTATATATCTATTTATTATGTCTTTCAATTTCGACATTTTAATTAGGCAATTACTTATGTACTTAAAACTTACTAATGCAAGTCTATCTGGATGTTCTGTATTATGGAATATCTGGGCATATGTTCTGGAATTGCAGTTCAAGAAAGTAGTAGGTAATGACGCTATATTCACTTATAAATCTCTTTATTATGTCTTTCAATTTCAACATTTTAATTAGCCAATTACTTATGTTGTTAAATCTTACTAATGCAAGTCTATCTGGATGTTCTGGATTATGGAATATCTGGGATTATGTTCTGGAATGGCAGTTCAAGAAAGTAGTAGGTTATGACGCTATATTCACTTATAAATCTCTTTATTATCTGTTTTAATTTCAACATTTTAATTAGGCAATTACTTATGTTGTTAAATCTTACTAATGCAAGTCTATCTGGATGTTCTGGATTATGGAATATCTGTGATTATGTTCTGGAATGGCAGTTCAAGAAAGTAGTAGGTTATGACGCTATATTCACTTATAAATCTCTTTATTATGTCTTTCAATTTCAACATTTTAATTAGGCAATTACTTATGTAGTTAAATCTTACTAATGCAAGTCTATCTTGATATTCTGGATTATGGAATATCTGGGATAATGTTCTGGAATGTCAGTTCAAGAAAGTAGTAAGTTATGATGCTTTATTCACTTATATATCCATTTATTATGTGTTTCAATTTCAACATTTTAATTAGGCAATTACTTATGTAGTTAAATCTTACTAATGCGAGTTTATCTGGATGTTCTGGATTATGGAATATCTGGGATTATGTTCTGGAATGGCAGTTCAAGAAAGTAGTAGGGTATGACGCTATATTCACTTATATATCTATTTATTATGTCTTTCAATTTCAACATTTTAATTAGGCAATTACTTATGTACTTAAATCTTACTAATGCAAGTCTATCTGGATGTGCTGGATTATGGAATATCTGGGATTATGTTCTGGAAAGGCAGTTCAAGAAAGTAGTAGGTTATGACGCTATATTCACTTATAAATCTCTGTATTAGGTCTTTCAATTTCAACATTTTAATTAGGCAATTACTTATGTAGTTAAATCTTACTAATGCAAGTCTATCTGGATGTTCTGGATTATGGAATATCTGGGATTATGTTCTGGAATGTTAGTTCAAGAAAGTAGTAGGTTATGACGCTATATTCACTTATATATCTATTTATTATGTGTTTCAATTTCAACATTTTAATTAGGCAATTACTTATGTAGTTAAATCTTACTAATGCAAGTCTATCTGGATGTTCTGGATTATGGAATATCTGGGATTATGTTCTGGAATGGCAGTTCAAGAAAGTAGTAAGTTATGACGCTATATTCACTTATATATCTATTTATTATGTCTTTCAATTTCAACCTTTTTGATTAGGCAATTACTTATGTAGTTAAATCTTACTAATGTAAATCTATCTGGATGTTCTGGATTATGGAATATCTGTGATTATGTTCTGGAATGGCAGTTCAAGAAAGTAGTAGGTTATGACGCTATATTCACTTATAAATCTCTTTATTATGTCTTTCAATTTCAACATTTTAATTAGCCAATTACTTATGTAGTTAAATCTTACTAATGCAAGTCTATCTGGATGTTCTGTATTATGGAATATCTGGGATTATGTTCTGGAATGGCAGTTCAAGAAAGTAGTAGGTTATGACGCTATATTCACTTATAAATCTCTTTATTATCTGTTTTAATTTCAACATTTTAATTAGGCAATTACTTATGTAGTTAAATCTTACTAATACAAGTCTATCTGGATGTTCTGGAATATGGAATATCTGGGATTATGTTCTGTAATGGCAGTTCAAGAAAGTAGTAGGTTATGACGCTATATTCACTTAAATATCTATTTGTTATGTGTTTCAATTTCAACATTTTATTTAGACAATTACTTATGTAGTTAAATCTTACTAATGCAAGTCTATCTGGATGTTCTGGATTATGGAATATCTGGGATTATGTTCTGGAATGGCAGTTCAAGAAAGTAGTAGGTTATGACGCTATATTCACCTATAAATCTCCTTATTATGTGTTTCAATTTCAACATTTTAATTAGGCAATTACTTATGTAGTTAAATCTTACTAATGCAAGTCTATCTTGATATTCTGGATTATGGAATATCTGGGATAATGTTCTGGAATGTCAGTTCAAGAAAGTAGTAAGTTATGATGCTTTATTCACTTATATATCTATTTATTATGTGTTTCAATTTCAACATTTTAATTAGGCAATTACTTATGTAGTTAAATCTTACTAATGCGAGTTTATCTGGATGTTCTGGATTATGGAATATCTGGGATTATGTTCTGGAATGGCAGTTCAAGAAAGTAGTAGGGTATGACGCTATATTCACTTATATATCTATTTATTATGTCTTTCAATTTCAACATTTTAATTAGGCAATTACTTATGTACTTAAATCTTACTAATGCAAGTCTATCTGGATGTGCTGGATTATGGAATATCTGGGATTATGTTCTGGAAAGGCAGTTCAAGAAAGTAGTAGGTTATGACGCTATATTCACTTATAAATCTCTGTATTAGGTCTTTCAATTTCAACATTTTAATTAGGCAATTACTTATGTAGTTAAATCTTACTAATGCAAGTCTATCTGGATGTTCTGGATTATGGAATATCTGGGATTATGTTCTGGAATGTTAGTTCAAGAAAGTAGTAGGTTATGACGCTATATTCACTTATATATCTATTTATTATGTGTTTCAATTTCAACATTTTAATTAGGCAATTACTTATGTAGTTAAATCTTACTAATGCAAGTCTATCTGGATGTTCTGGATTATGGAATATCTGGGATTATGTTCTGGAATGGCAGTTCAAGAAAGTAGTAAGTTATGACGCTATATTCACTTATATATCTATTTATTATGTCTTTCAATTTCAACCTTTTTGATTAGGCAATTACTTATGTAGTTAAATCTTACTAATGTAAATCTATCTGGATGTTCTGGATTATGGAATATCTGTGATTATGTTCTGGAATGGCAGTTCAAGAAAGTAGTAGGTTATGACGCTATATTCACTTATAAATCTCTTTATTATGTCTTTCAATTTCAACATTTTAATTAGCCAATTACTTATGTAGTTAAATCTTACTAATGCAAGTCTATCTGGATGTTCTGTATTATGGAATATCTGGGATTATGTTCTGGAATGGCAGTTCAAGAAAGTAGTAGGTTATGACGCTATATTCACTTATAAATCTCTTTATTATCTGTTTTAATTTCAACATTTTAATTAGGCAATTACTTATGTAGTTAAATCTTACTAATACAAGTCTATCTGGATGTTCTGGAATATGGAATATCTGGGATTATGTTCTGTAATGGCAGTTCAAGAAAGTAGTAGGTTATGACGCTATATTCACTTAAATATCTATTTGTTATGTGTTTCAATTTCAACATTTTATTTAGACAATTACTTATGTAGTTAAATCTTACTAATGCAGGTCTATCTGGATGTTCTGGATTATGGAATATCTGGGATTATGTTCTGGAATGGCAGTTCAAGAAAGTAGTAGGTTATGACGCTATATTCACCTATAAATCTCCTTATTATGTGTTTCAATTTCAACATTTTAATTAGGCAATTACTTATGTAGTTAAATCTTACTAATGCAAGTCTATCTGGATGTTCTGTATTATGGAATATCTGGGCATATGTTCTGGAATGGCAGTTCAAGAAAGTAGTAGGTAATGACGCTATATTCACTTATAAATCTCTTTATTATGTCTTTCAATTTCAACATTTTAATTAGCCAATTACTTATGTAGTTAAATCTTACTAATGCAAGTCTATCTGGATGTTCTGGATTATGGAATATCTGGGATTATGTTCTGGAATGGCAGTTCAAGAAAGTAGTAGGTTATGACGCTATATTCACTTATAAATCTCTTTATTATGTCCTTTAATTTCAACATTTTAATTAGGCAATTACTTATGTAGTTAAATCTTACTAATACAAGTCTCTCTGGATGTTCTGGAATATGGAATATCTGGGATTATGTTCTGGAATGGCAGTTCAAGAAAGTAGTAGGTTATGACGCTATATTCACTTATATATCTATTTATTATGTGTTTCAATTTCAACATTTTAATTAGGCAATTACTTATGTAGTTAAATCTTACTAATGCAAGTCTATCTGGATGTTCTGGAATATGGAATATCTGGGATTATGTTCTGGAATGGCAGTTCAAGAAAGTAGTAGGTTGTGTCGCTATATTCACTTATATATCTATTTATTATGTCTTTCAATTTCAACTTTTTAATTAGGCAATTACTTATGTAGTTAAATCTTACTAATGCAAGTCTATCTGGATGTTCTGGATTATGGAATATCTGGGATTATGTTCTGGAATGGCAGTTCAAGAAAGTAGTAGGTTGTGTCGCTATATTCACTTATATATCTATTTATTATGTCTTTCAATTTCAACTTTTTAATTAGGCAATTACTTATGTAGTTAAATCTTACTAATGCAAGTCTATCTGGATGTTCTGTATTATGGAATATCTGGGCATATGTTCTGGAATGGCAGTTCAAGAAAGTAGTAGGTAATGACGCTATATTCACTTATAAATCTCTCTATTATGTCTTTCAATTTCAACATTTTAATTAGCCAATTACTTATGTAGTTAAATCTTACTAATGCAAGTCTATCTGGATGTTCTGGATTATGGAATATCTGGGATTATGTTCTGGAATGGCAGTTCAAGAAAGTAGTAGGTTATGACGCTATATTCACTTATAAATCTCTTTATTATCTGTTTTAATTTTTAACATTTTAATTAGGCAATTACTTATGTTGTTAAATCTTACTAATGCAAGTCTATCTGGATGTTCTGGATTATGGAATATCTGGGATTATGTTCTGGAATGGCAGTTCAAGAAAGTAGTAGGTTATGACGCTATATTCACTTATAAATCTCTTTATTATGTCCTTTAATTTCAACATTTTAATTAGGCAATTACTTATGTTGTTAAATCTTACTAATGCGAGTTTATCTGGATGTTCTGGATTATGGAATATCTGGGATTATGTTCTGGAATGGCAGTTCAAGAAAGTAGTAGGGTATGACGCTATATTCACTTATATATCTATTTATTATGTCTTTCAATTTCAACATTTTAATTAGGCAATTACTTATGTACTTTAATCTTACTAATGCAAGTCTATCTGGATGTGCTGGATTATGGAATATCTGGGATTATGTTCTGGAATGGCAGTTCAAGAAAGTAGTAGGTTATGACGCTATATTCACTTATAAATCTTTTTATTATCTGTTTTAATTTCAACATTTTAATTAGGCAATTACTTATGTTGTTAAATCTTACTAATGCGAGTTTATCTGGATGTTCTGGATTATGGAATATCTGGGATTATGTTCTGGAATGGCAGTTCAAGAAAGTAGTAGGGTATGACGCTATATTCACTTATAAATCTCTTTATTATGTCTTTCAATTTCAACATTTTAATTAGGCAATTACTTATGTAGTTAAATCTTACTAATGCAAGTCTATCTGGATGTTCTGTATTATGGAATATCTGGGCATATGTTCTGGAATGGCAGTTCAAGAAAGTAGTAGGTAATGACGCTATATTCACTTATAAATCTCTTTATTATGTCTTTCAATTTCAACATTTTAATTAGCCAATTACTTATGTAGTTAAATCTTACTAATGCAAGTCTATCTGGATGTTCTGGATTATGGAATATCTGGGATTATGTTCTGGAATGGCAGTTCAAGAAAGTAGTAGGTTATGACGCTATATTCACTTATAAATCTTTTTATTATCTGTTTTAATTTCAACATTTTAATTAGGCAATTACTTATGTTGTTAAATCTTACTAATGCGAGTTTATCTGGATGTTCTGGATTATGGAATATCTGGGATTATGTTCTGGAATGGCAGTTCAAGAAAGTAGTAGGGTATGACGCTATATTCACTTATATATCTATTTATTATGTCTTTCAATTTCAACATTTAAATTAGGCAATTACTTATGTAGTTAAATCTTACTAATGCAAGTCTATCTGGATGTTCTGGATTATGGAATATCTGGGATTATGTTCTGGAATGGCAGTTCAAGAAAGTAGTAGGTTATGACGCTATATTCACTTATATATCTATTTATTATGTGTTTCAATTTCAACATTTTAATTAGGCAATTACTTATGTAGTTAAATCTTACTAATGCAAGTCTATCTGGATGTTCTGGAATATGGAATATCTGGGATTATGTTCTGGAATGGCAGTTCAAGAAAGTAGTAGGTTGTGTCGCTATATTCACTTATATATCTATTTATTATGTCTTTCAATTTCAACTTTTTAATTAGGCAATTACTTATGTAGTTTAATCTTACTAATGCAAGTCTATCTGGATGTTTTGGATTATGGAATATTTGGGATTATGTTCTGGAATGGCAGTTCAAGAAAGTAGTAGGTTATGACGCTATATTCACTTATAAATCTCTTTTATATGTTTTTCAATTTCAACATAATAATTAGGAAATTACTTATGTAGTTAAATCTTACTAATGCAAGTCTATCTGGATGTTCTGGATTATGGAATATCTGGGATTATGTTCTGGAATGGCAGTTCAAGTAAGTAGTAGGTTATGACGCTATATTCACTTATATATCTATTTATTATGTCTTTCAATTTCAACATTTTAATTAGCCAATTACTTATGTAGTTAAATCTTACTAATGCAAGTCTATCTGGATGTTCTGGATTATGGAATATCTGGGATTATGTTCTGGAATGGCAGTTCAAGAAAGTAGTAGGTTATGACGCTATATTCACTTATATATCTATTTATTATGTCTTTCAATTTCGACATTTTAATTAGGCAATTACTTATGTACTTAAATCTTACTAATGCAAGTCTATCTGGATGTTCTGTATTATGGAATATCTGGGCATATGTTCTGGAATTGCAGTTCAAGAAAGTAGTAGGTAATGACGCTATATTCACTTATAAATCTCTTTATTATGTCTTTCAATTTCAACATTTTAATTAGCCAATTACTTATGTTGTTAAATCTTACTAATGCAAGTCTATCTGGATGTTCTGGATTATGGAATATCTGGGATTATGTTCTGGAATGGCAGTTCAAGAAAGTAGTAGGTTATGACGCTATATTCACTTATAAATCTCTTTATTATCTGTTTTAATTTCAACATTTTAATTAGGCAATTACTTATGTTGTTAAATCTTACTAATGCAAGTCTATCTGGATGTTCTGGATTATGGAATATCTGTGATTATGTTCTGGAATGGCAGTTCAAGAAAGTAGTAGGTTATGACGCTATATTCACTTATAAATCTCTTTATTATGTCTTTCAATTTCAACATTTTAATTAGGCAATTACTTATGTAGTTAAATCTTACTAATGCAAGTCTATCTTGATATTCTGGATTATGGAATATCTGGGATAATGTTCTGGAATGTCAGTTCAAGAAAGTAGTAAGTTATGATGCTTTATTCACTTATATATCTATTTATTATGTGTTTCAATTTCAACATTTTAATTAGGCAATTACTTATGTAGTTAAATCTTACTAATGCGAGTTTATCTGGATGTTCTGGATTATGGAATATCTGGGATTATGTTCTGGAATGGCAGTTCAAGAAAGTAGTAGGGTATGACGCTATATTCACTTATATATCTATTTATTATGTCTTTCAATTTCAACATTTTAATTAGGCAATTACTTATGTACTTAAATCTTACTAATGCAAGTCTATCTGGATGTGCTGGATTATGGAATATCTGGGATTATGTTCTGGAAAGGCAGTTCAAGAAAGTAGTAGGTTATGACGCTATATTCACTTATAAATCTCTGTATTAGGTCTTTCAATTTCAACATTTTAATTAGGCAATTACTTATGTAGTTAAATCTTACTAATGCAAGTCTATCTGGATGTTCTGGATTATGGAATATCTGGGATTATGTTCTGGAATGTTAGTTTAAGAAAGTAGTAGGTTATGACGCTATATTCACTTATATATCTATTTATTATGTGTTTCAATTTCAACATTTTAATTAGGCAATTACTTATGTAGTTAAATCTTACTAATGCAAGTCTATCTGGATGTTCTGGATTATGGAATATCTGGGATTATGTTCTGGAATGGCAGTTCAAGAAAGTAGTAAGTTATGACGCTATATTCACTTATATATCTATTTATTATGTCATTCAATTTCAACCTTTTTGATTAGGCAATTACTTATGTAGTTAAATCTTACTAATGCAAATCTATCTGGATGTTCTGGATTATGGAATATCTGTGATTATGTTCTGGAATGGCAGTTCAAGAAAGTAGTAGGTTATGACGCTATATTCACTTATAAATCTCTTTATTATGTCTTTCAATTTCAACATTTAAATTAGCCAATTACTTATGTAGTTAAATCTTACTAATGCAAGTCTATCTGGATGTTCTGGATTATGGAATATCTGGGATTATGTTCTGGAATGGCAGTTCAAGAAAGTAGTAGGTTATGACGCTATATTCACTTATAAATCTCTTTATTGTCTGTTTTAATTTCAACATTTTAATTAGGCAATTACTTATGTACTTAAATCTTACTAATGCAAGTCTATCTGGATGTTCTGGATTATGGAATATCTGGGATTATGTTCTGGAATGGCAGTTCAAGAAAGTAGTAAGTTATGACGCTATATTCACTTATATATCTATTTATAATGTATTTCAATTTTGACATTTTAATTAGGCAATTACTTATGTAGTTAAATCTTACTAATGCAAGTCTATCTGGATGTTCTGGATTATGGAATATCTGGGATTATGTTCTGGAATGGCATTTCACGAAAGTTGTAGGTTATGACGCTATATTCACTTATATATCTATTTATTATGTCTTTCAATTTCAACTTTTTAATTAGGCAATTACTTATGTAGTTAAATCATACTAATGCAAGTCTATCTGGATGTTTTGGATTATGGAATATTTGGGATTATGTTCTGGAATGGCAGTTCAAGAAAGTAGTAGGTTATGACGCTATATTCACTTATAAATCTCTTTATTATGTTTTTCAATTTCAACATTTAAATTAGGCAATTACTTATGTAGTTAAATCTTACTAATGCAAGTCTATCTGGATGTTCTGGATTATGGAATATCTGGGATTATGTTCTGGAATGGCAGTTCAAGAAAGTAGTAGGTTATGACGCTATATTCACTTATATATCTATTTATTATGTGTTTCAATTTCAACATTTTAATTAGGCAATTACTTATGTAGTTAACTCTTACTAATGCAAGTCTATCTGGATGTTCTGGATTATGGAATATTTGGGATTATGTTCTGGAATGGCAGTTCAAGAAAGTAGTAGGTTATGACGCTATATTCACTTATAAATCTCTCTATTATGTTTTTCAATTTCAACATTTAAATTAGGCAATTAATTATGTAGTTAGTTCTTACTAATGCAAGTCTATCTGGATGTTCTGGATTATGGAATATCTGGGATTATGTTCTGGAATGGCAGTTCAAGAAAGTAGTAGGTTATGACGCTATATTCACTTATATATCTATTTATTATGTGTTTCAATTTCAACATTTTAATTAGGCAATTACTTATGTAGTTAAATCTTACTAATGCAAGTCTATCTGGATGTTCTGGAATATGGAATATCTGGGATTATGTTCTGGAATGGCAGTTCAAGAAAGTAGTAGGTTGTGTCGCTATATTCACTTATATATCTATTTATTATGTCTTTCAATTTCAACTTTTTAATTAGGCAATTACTTATGTAGTTTAATCTTACTACTGCAAGTCTATCTGGATGTTTTGGATTATGGAATATTTGGGATTATGTTCTGGAATGGCAGTTCAAGAAAGTAGTAGTTTATGACGCTATATTCACTTATAAATCTCTTTTATATGTTTTTCAATTTCAACATAATAATTAGGAAATTACTTATGTAGTTAAATCTTACTAATGCAAGTCTATCTGGATGTTCTGGATTATGGAATATCTGGGATTATGTTCTGGAATGGCAGTTCAAGTAAGTAGTAGGTTATGACGCTATATTCACTTATATATCTATTTATTATGTCTTTCAATTTCAACATTTTAATTAGCCAATTACTTATGTAGTTAAATCTTACTAATGCAAGTCTATCTGGATGTTCTGGATTATGGAATATCTGGGATTATGTTCTGGAATGGCAGTTCAAGAAAGTAGTAGGTTATGACGCTATATTCACTTATATATCTATTTATTATGTCTTTCAATTTCGACATTTTAATTAGGCAATTACTTATGTACTTAAAACTTACTAATGCAAGTCTATCTGGATGTTCTGTATTATGGAATATCTGGGCATATGTTCTGGAATTGCAGTTCAAGAAAGTAGTAGGTAATGACGCTATATTCACTTATAAATCTCTTTATTATGTCTTTCAATTTCAACATTTTAATTAGCCAATTACTTATGTTGTTAAATCTTACTAATGCAAGTCTATCTGGATGTTCTGGATTATGGAATATCTGGGATTATGTTCTGGAATGGCAGTTCAAGAAAGTAGTAGGTTATGACGCTATATTCACTTATAAATCTCTTTATTATCTGTTTTAATTTCAACATTTTAATTAGGCAATTACTTATGTTGTTAAATCTTACTAATGCAAGTCTATCTGGATGTTCTGGATTATGGAATATCTGGGATAATGTTCTGGAATGTCAGTTCAAGAAAGTAGTAAGTTATGATGCTTTATTCACTTATATATCTATTTATTATGTGTTTCAATTTCAACATTTTAATTAGGCAATTACTTATGTAGTTAAATCTTACTAATGCGAGTTTATCTGGATGTTCTGGATTATGGAATATCTGGGATTATGTTCTGGAATGGCAGTTCAAGAAAGTAGTAGGGTATGACGCTATATTCACTTATATATCTATTTATTATGTCTTTCAATTTCAACATTTTAATTAGGCAATTACTTATGTACTTAAATCTTACTAATGCAAGTCTATCTGGATGTGCTGGATTATGGAATATCTGGGATTATGTTCTGGAAAGGCAGTTCAAGAAAGTAGTAGGTTATGACGCTATATTCACTTATAAATCTCTGTATTAGGTCTTTCAATTTCAACATTTTAATTAGGCAATTACTTATGTAGTTAAATCTTACTAATGCAAGTCTATCTGGATGTTCTGGATTATGGAATATCTGGGATTATGTTCTGGAATGTTAGTTCAAGAAAGTAGTAGGTTATGACGCTATATTCACTTATATATCTATTTATTATGTGTTTCAATTTCAACATTTTAATTAGGCAATTACTTATGTAGTTAAATCTTACTAATGCAAGTCTATCTGGATGTTCTGGATTATGGAATATCTGGGATTATGTTCTGGAATGGCAGTTCAAGAAAGTAGTAAGTTATGACGCTATATTCACTTATATATCTATTTATTATGTCTTTCAATTTCAACCTTTTTGATTAGGCAATTACTTATGTAGTTAAATCTTACTAATGTAAATCTATCTGGATGTTCTGGATTATGGAATATCTGTGATTATGTTCTGGAATGGCAGTTCAAGAAAGTAGTAGGTTATGACGCTATATTCACTTATAAATCTCTTTATTATGTCTTTCAATTTCAACATTTTAATTAGCCAATTACTTATGTAGTTAAATCTTACTAATGCAAGTCTATCTGGATGTTCTGTATTATGGAATATCTGGGATTATGTTCTGGAATGGCAGTTCAAGAAAGTAGTAGGTTATGACGCTATATTCACTTATAAATCTCTTTATTATCTGTTTTAATTTCAACATTTTAATTAGGCAATTACTTATGTAGTTAAATCTTACTAATACAAGTCTATCTGGATGTTCTGGAATATGGAATATCTGGGATTATGTTCTGTAATGGCAGTTCAAGAAAGTAGTAGGTTATGACGCTATATTCACTTAAATATCTATTTGTTATGTGTTTCAATTTCAACATTTTATTTAGACAATTACTTATGTAGTTAAATCTTACTAATGCAAGTCTATCTGGATGTTCTGGATTATGGAATATCTGGGATTATGTTCTGGAATGGCAGTTCAAGAAAGTAGTAGGTTATGACGCTATATTCACCTATAAATCTCCTTATTATGTGTTTCAATTTCAACATTTTAATTAGGCAATTACTTATGTAGTTAAATCTTACTAATGCAAGTCTATCTTGATATTCTGGATTATGGAATATCTGGGATAATGTTCTGGAATGTCAGTTCAAGAAAGTAGTAAGTTATGATGCTTTATTCACTTATATATCTATTTATTATGTGTTTCAATTTCAACATTTTAATTAGGCAATTACTTATGTAGTTAAATCTTACTAATGCGAGTTTATCTGGATGTTCTGGATTATGGAATATCTGGGATTATGTTCTGGAATGGCAGTTCAAGAAAGTAGTAGGGTATGACGCTATATTCACTTATATATCTATTTATTATGTCTTTCAATTTCAACATTTTAATTAGGCAATTACTTATGTACTTAAATCTTACTAATGCAAGTCTATCTGGATGTGCTGGATTATGGAATATCTGGGATTATGTTCTGGAAAGGCAGTTCAAGAAAGTAGTAGGTTATGACGCTATATTCACTTATAAATCTCTGTATTAGGTCTTTCAATTTCAACATTTTAATTAGGCAATTACTTATGTAGTTAAATCTTACTAATGCAAGTCTATCTGGATGTTCTGGATTATGGAATATCTGGGATTATGTTCTGGAATGTTAGTTCAAGAAAGTAGTAGGTTATGACGCTATATTCACTTATATATCTATTTATTATGTGTTTCAATTTCAACATTTTAATTAGGCAATTACTTATGTAGTTAAATCTTACTAATGCAAGTCTATCTGGATGTTCTGGATTATGGAATATCTGGGATTATGTTCTGGAATGGCAGTTCAAGAAAGTAGTAAGTTATGACGCTATATTCACTTATATATCTATTTATTATGTCTTTCAATTTCAACCTTTTTGATTAGGCAATTACTTATGTAGTTAAATCTTACTAATGTAAATCTATCTGGATGTTCTGGATTATGGAATATCTGTGATTATGTTCTGGAATGGCAGTTCAAGAAAGTAGTAGGTTATGACGCTATATTCACTTATAAATCTCTTTATTATGTCTTTCAATTTCAACATTTTAATTAGCCAATTACTTATGTAGTTAAATCTTACTAATGCAAGTCTATCTGGATGTTCTGTATTATGGAATATCTGGGATTATGTTCTGGAATGGCAGTTCAAGAAAGTAGTAGGTTATGACGCTATATTCACTTATAAATCTCTTTATTATCTGTTTTAATTTCAACATTTTAATTAGGCAATTACTTATGTAGTTAAATCTTACTAATACAAGTCTATCTGGATGTTCTGGAATATGGAATATCTGGGATTATGTTCTGTAATGGCAGTTCAAGAAAGTAGTAGGTTATGACGCTATATTCACTTAAATATCTATTTGTTATGTGTTTCAATTTCAACATTTTATTTAGACAATTACTTATGTAGTTAAATCTTACTAATGCAAGTCTATCTGGATGTTCTGGATTATGGAATATCTGGGATTATGTTCTGGAATGGCAGTTCAAGAAAGTAGTAGGTTATGACGCTATATTCACCTATAAATCTCCTTATTATGTGTTTCAATTTCAACATTTTAATTAGGCAATTACTTATGTAGTTAAATCTTACTAATGCAAGTCTATCTTGATATTCTGGATTATGGAATATCTGGGATAATGTTCTGGAATGTCAGTTCAAGAAAGTAGTAAGTTATGATGCTTTATTCACTTATATATCTATTTATTATGTGTTTCAATTTCAACATTTTAATTAGGCAATTACTTATGTAGTTAAATCTTACTAATGCGAGTTTATCTGGATGTTCTGGATTATGGAATATCTGGGATTATGTTCTGGAATGGCAGTTCAAGAAAGTAGTAGGGTATGACGCTATATTCACTTATATATCTATTTATTATGTCTTTCAATTTCAACATTTTAATTAGGCAATTACTTATGTACTTAAATCTTACTAATGCAAGTCTATCTGGATGTGCTGGATTATGGAATATCTGGGATTATGTTCTGGAAAGGCAGTTCAAGAAAGTAGTAGGTTATGACGCTATATTCACTTATAAATCTCTGTATTAGGTCTTTCAATTTCAACATTTTAATTAGGCAATTACTTATGTAGTTAAATCTTACTAATGCAAGTCTATCTGGATGTTCTGGATTATGGAATATCTGGGATTATGTTCTGGAATGTTAGTTCAAGAAAGTAGTAGGTTATGACGCTATATTCACTTATATATCTATTTATTATGTGTTTCAATTTCAACATTTTAATTAGGCAATTACTTATGTAGTTAAATCTTACTAATGCAAGTCTATCTGGATGTTCTGGATTATGGAATATCTGGGATTATGTTCTGGAATGGCAGTTCAAGAAAGTAGTAAGTTATGACGCTATATTCACTTATATATCTATTTATTATGTCTTTCAATTTCAACCTTTTTGATTAGGCAATTACTTATGTAGTTAAATCTTACTAATGTAAATCTATCTGGATGTTCTGGATTATGGAATATCTGTGATTATGTTCTGGAATGGCAGTTCAAGAAAGTAGTAGGTTATGACGCTATATTCACTTATAAATCTCTTTATTATGTCTTTCAATTTCAACATTTTAATTAGCCAATTACTTATGTAGTTAAATCTTACTAATGCAAGTCTATCTGGATGTTCTGTATTATGGAATATCTGGGATTATGTTCTGGAATGGCAGTTCAAGAAAGTAGTAGGTTATGACGCTATATTCACTTATAAATCTCTTTATTATCTGTTTTAATTTCAACATTTTAATTAGGCAATTACTTATGTAGTTAAATCTTACTAATACAAGTCTATCTGGATGTTCTGGAATATGGAATATCTGGGATTATGTTCTGTAATGGCAGTTCAAGAAAGTAGTAGGTTATGACGCTATATTCACTTAAATATCTATTTGTTATGTGTTTCAATTTCAACATTTTATTTAGACAATTACTTATGTAGTTAAATCTTACTAATGCAGGTCTATCTGGATGTTCTGGATTATGGAATATCTGGGATTATGTCCTGGATTGGCAGTTCAAGAAAGTAGTAGGTTATGACGCTATATTCACCTATAAATCTCCTTATTATGTGTTTCAATTTCAACATTTTAATTAGGCAATTACTTATGTAGTTAAATCTTACTAATGCAAGTCTATCTGGATGTTCTGTATTATGGAATATCTGGGCATATGTTCTGGAATGGCAGTTCAAGAAAGTAGTAGGTAATGACGCTATATTCACTTATAAATCTCTTTATTATGTCTTTCAATTTCAACATTTTAATTAGCCAATTACTTATGTAGTTAAATCTTACTAATGCAAGTCTATCTGGATGTTCTGGATTATGGAATATCTGGGATTATGTTCTGGAATGGCAGTTCAAGAAAGTAGTAGGTTATGACGCTATATTCACTTATAAATCTCTTTATTATGTCCTTTAATTTCAACATTTTAATTAGGCAATTACTTATGTAGTTAAATCTTACTAATACAAGTCTATCTGGATGTTCTGGAATATGGAATATCTGGGATTATGTTCTGGAATGGCAGTTCAAGAAAGTAGTAGGTTATGACGCTATATTCACTTATATATCTATTTATTATGTGTTTCAATTTCAACATTTTAATTAGGCAATTACTTATGTAGTTAAATCTTACTAATGCAAGTCTATCTGGATGTTCTGGAATATGGAATATCTGGGATTATGTTCTGGAATGGCAGTTCAAGAAAGTAGTAGGTTGTGTCGCTATATTCACTTATATATCTATTTATTATGTCTTTCAATTTCAACTTTTTAATTAGGCAATTACTTATGTAGTTAAATCTTACTAATGCAAGTCTATCTGGATGTTCTGGATTATGGAATATCTGGGATTATGTTCTGGAATGGCAGTTCAAGAAAGTAGTAGGTTGTGTCGCTATATTCACTTATATATCTATTTATTATGTCTTTCAATTTCAACTTTTTAATTAGGCAATTACTTATGTAGTTAAATCTTACTAATGCAAGTCTATCTGGATGTTCTGTATTATGGAATATCTGGGCATATGTTCTGGAATGGCAGTTCAAGAAAGTAGTAGGTAATGACGCTATATTCACTTATAAATCTCTCTATTATGTCTTTCAATTTCAACATTTTAATTAGCCAATTACTTATGTAGTTAAATCTTACTAATGCAAGTCTATCTGGATGTTCTGGATTATGGAATATCTGGGATTATGTTCTGGAATGGCAGTTCAAGAAAGTAGTAGGTTATGACGCTATATTCACTTATAAATCTCTTTATTATCTGTTTTAATTTTTAACATTTTAATTAGGCAATTACTTATGTTGTTAAATCTTACTAATGCAAGTCTATCTGGATGTTCTGGATTATGGAATATCTGGGATTATGTTCTGGAATGGCAGTTCAAGAAAGTAGTAGGTTATGACGCTATATTCACTTATAAATCTCTTTATTATGTCCTTTAATTTCAACATTTTAATTAGGCAATTACTTATGTAGTTAAATCTTACTAATACAAGTCTATCTGGATGTTCTGGAATATGGAATATCTGGGATTATGTTCTGTAATGGCAGTTCAAGAAAGTAGTAGGTTATGACGCTATATTCACTTATAAATCTCTTTATTATCTGTTTTAATTTCAACATTTTAATTAGGCAATTACTTATGTTGTTAAATCTTACTAATGCAAGTCTATCTGGATGTTCTGGATTATGGAATATCTGTGATTATGTTCTGGAATGGCAGTTCAAGAAAGTAGTAGGTTATGACGCTATATTCACTTATAAATCTCTTTATTATGTCTTTCAATTTCAACATTTTAATTAGGCAATTACTTATGTAGTTAAATCTTACTAATGCAAGTCTATCTTGATATTCTGGATTATGGAATATCTGGGATAATGTTCTGGAATGTCAGTTCAAGAAAGTAGTAAGTTATGATGCTTTATTCACTTATATATCTATTTATTATGTGTTTCAATTTCAACATTTTAATTAGGCAATTACTTATGTAGTTAAATCTTACTAATGCGAGTTTATCTGGATGTTCTGGATTATGGAATATCTGGGATTATGTTCTGGAATGGCAGTTCAAGAAAGTAGTAGGGTATGACGCTATATTCACTTATATATCTATTTATTATGTCTTTCAATTTCAACATTTTAATTAGGCAATTACTTATGTACTTAAATCTTACTAATGCAAGTCTATCTGGATGTGCTGGATTATGGAATATCTGGGATTATGTTCTGGAAAGGCAGTTCAAGAAAGTAGTAGGTTATGACGCTATATTCACTTATAAATCTCTGTATTAGGTCTTTCAATTTCAACATTTTAATTAGGCAATTACTTATGTAGTTAAATCTTACTAATGCAAGTCTATCTGGATGTTCTGGATTATGGAATATCTGGGATTATGTTCTGGAATGTTAGTTCAAGAAAGTAGTAGGTTATGACGCTATATTCACTTATATATCTATTTATTATGTGTTTCAATTTCAACATTTTAATTAGGCAATTACTTATGTAGTTAAATCTTACTAATGCAAGTCTATCTGGATGTTCTGGATTATGGAATATCTGGGATTATGTTCTGGAATGGCAGTTCAAGAAAGTAGTAAGTTATGACGCTATATTCACTTATATATCTATTTATTATGTCTTTCAATTTCAACCTTTTTGATTAGGCAATTACTTATGTACTTAAATCTTACTAATGCAAGTCTATCTGGATGTGCTGGATTATGGAATATCTGGGATTATGTTCTGGAAAGGCAGTTCAAGAAAGTAGTAGGTTATGACGCTATATTCACTTATAAATCTCTGTATTAGGTCTTTCAATTTCAACATTTTAATTAGGCAATTACTTATGTAGTTAAATCTTACTAATGCAAGTCTATCTGGATGTTCTGGATTATGGAATATCTGGGATTATGTTCTGGAATGTTAGTTCAAGAAAGTAGTAGGTTATGACGCTATATTCACTTATATATCTATTTATTATGTGTTTCAATTTCAACATTTTAATTAGGCAATTACTTATGTAGTTAAATCTTACTAATGCAAGTCTATCTGGATGTTCTGGATTATGGAATATCTGGGATTATGTTCTGGAATGGCAGTTCAAGAAAGTAGTAAGTTATGACGCTATATTCACTTATATATCTATTTATTATGTCTTTCAATTTCAACCTTTTTGATTAGGCAATTACTTATGTAGTTAAATCTTACTAATGCAAATCTATCTGGATGTTCTGGATTATGGAATATCTGTGATTATGTTCTGGAATGGCAGTTCAAGAAAGTAGTAGGTTATGACGCTATATTCACTTATAAATCTCTTTATTATGTCTTTCAATTTCAACATTTTAATTAGCCAATTACTTATGTAGTTAAATCTTACTAATGCAAGTCTATCTGGATGTTCTGGATTATGGAATATCTGGGATTATGTTCTGGAATGGCAGTTCAAGAAAGTAGTAGGTTATGACGCTATATTCACTTATAAATCTCTTTATTATCTGTTTTAATTTCAACATTTTAATTAGGCAATTACTTATGTACTTAAATCTTACTAATGCAAGTCTATCTGGATGTTCTGGATTATGGAATATCTGGGATTATGTTCTGGAATGGCAGTTCAAGAAAGTAGTAAGTTATGACGCTATATTCACTTATATATCTATTTATTATGTCTTTCAATTTCAACATTTTAATTAGGCAATTACTTATGTAGTTAAATCTTACTAATGCAAATCTATCTGGATGTTCTGGATTGTCGAATATCTGGGATTATGTTCTGGAATGGCAGTTCAAGAAAGTAGTAGGTTATGACGCTATATTCACTTATATATCTATTTATAATGTATTTCAATTTCGACATTTTAATTAGGCAATTACTTATGTAGTTAAATCTTACTAATGCAAGTCTATCTGGATGTTCTGGATTATGGAATATCTGGGATTATGTTCTGGAATGGCATTTCACGAAAGTTGTAGGTTATGACGCTATATTCACTTATATATCTATTTATTATGTCTTTCAATTTCAACTTTTTAATTAGGCAATTACTTATGTAGTTAAATCTTACTAATGCAAGTCTATCTGGATGTTCTGGATTATGGAATATCTGGGATTATGTTCTGGAATGGCAGTTCAAGAAAGTAGTAGGTTGTGTCGCTATATTCACTTATATATCTATTTATTATGTCTTTCAATTTCAACTTTTTAATTATGCAATTACTTATGTAGTTAAATCTTACTAATGCAAGTCTATCTGGATGTTCTGTATTATGGAATATCTGGCCATATGTTCTGGAATGGCAGTTCAAGAAAGTAGTAGGTAATGACGCTATATTCACTTATAAATCTCTCTATTATGTCTTTCAATTTCAACATTTTAATTAGCCAATTACTTATGTAGTTAAATCTTACTAATGCAAGTCTATCTGGATGTTCTGGATTATGGAATATCTGGGATTATGTTCTGGAATGGCAGTTCAAGAAAGTAGTAGGTTATGACGCTATATTCACTTATAAATCTCTTTATTATCTGTTTTAATTTTTAACATTTTAATTAGGCAATTACTTATGTTGTTAAATCTTACTAATGCAAGTCTATCTGGATGTTCTGGATTATGGAATATCTGGGATTATGTTCTGGAATAGCAGTTCAAGAAAGTAGTAGGTTATGACGCTATATTCACTTATAAATCTCTTTATTATGTCCTTTAATTTCAACATTTTAATTAGGCAATTACTTATGTAGTTAAATCTTACTAATACAAGTCTATCTGGATGTTCTGGAATATGGAATATCTGGGATTATGTTCTGTAATGGCAGTTCAAGAAAGTAGTAGGTTATGACGCTATATTCACTTATATATCTATTTGTTATGTGTTTCAATTTCAACATTTTATTTAGACAATTACTTATGTAGTTAAATCTTACTAATGCAAGTCTATCTGGATGTTCTGGATTATGGAATATCTGGGATAATGTTCTGGAATGGCAGTTCAAGAAAGTAGTAGGTTATGACGCTATATTCACCTATAAATCTCCTTATTATGTGTTTCAATTTCAACATTTTAATTAGGCAATTACTTATGTAGTTAAATCTTACTAATGCAAGTCTATCTGGATGTTCTGTATTATGGAATATCTGGGCATATGTTCTGGAATGGCAGTTCAAGAAAGTAGTAGGTAATGACGCTATATTCACTTATAAATCTCTTTATTATGTCTTTCAATTTCAACATTTTAATTAGCCAATTACTTATGTAGTTAAATCTTACTAATGCAAGTCTATCTGGATGTTCTGGATTATGGAATATCTGGGATTATGTTCTGGAATGGCAGTTCAAGAAAGTAGTAGGTTATGACGCTATATTCACTTATAAATCTTTTTATTATCTGTTTTAATTTCAACATTTTAATTAGGCAATTACTTATGTTGTTAAATCTTACTAATGCGAGTTTATCTGGATGTTCTGGATTATGGAATATCTGGGATTATGTTCTGGAATGGCAGTTCAAGAAAGTAGTAGGGTATGACGCTATATTCACTTATATATCTATTTATTATGTCTTTCAATTTCAACATTTTAATTAGGCAATTACTTATGTACTTTAATCTTACTAATGCAAGTCTATCTGGATGTGCTGGATTATGGAATATCTGGGATTATGTTCTGGAATGGCAGTTCAAGAAAGTAGTAGGTTATGACGCTATATTCACTTATAAATCTTTTTATTATCTGTTTTAATTTCAACATTTTAATTAGGCAATTACTTATGTTGTTAAATCTTACTAATGCGAGTTTATCTGGATGTTCTGGATTATGGAATATCTGGGATTATGTTCTGGAATGGCAGTTCAAGAAAGTAGTAGGGTATGACGCTATATTCACTTATAAATCTCTTTATTATGTCTTTCAATTTCAACATTTTAATTAGGCAATTACTTATGTAGTTAAATCTTACTAATGCAAGTCTATCTGGATGTTCTGTATTATGGAATATCTGGGCATATGTTCTGGAATGGCAGTTCAAGAAAGTAGTAGGTAATGACGCTATATTCACTTATAAATCTCTTTATTATGTCTTTCAATTTCAACATTTTAATTAGCCAATTACTTATGTAGTTAAATCTTACTAATGCAAGTCTATCTGGATGTTCTGGATTATGGAATATCTGGGATTATGTTCTGGAATGGCAGTTCAAGAAAGTAGTAGGTTATGACGCTATATTCACTTATAAATCTTTTTATTATCTGTTTTAATTTCAACATTTTAATTAGGCAATTACTTATGTTGTTAAATCTTACTAATGCGAGTTTATCTGGATGTTCTGGATTATGGAATATCTGGGATTATGTTCTGGAATGGCAGTTCAAGAAAGTAGTAGGGTATGACGCTATATTCACTTATATATCTATTTATTATGTCTTTCAATTTCAACATTTAAATTAGGCAATTACTTATGTAGTTAAATCTTACTAATGCAAGTCTATCTTGATATTCTGGATTATGGAATATCTGGGATAATGTTCTGGAATGTCAGTTCAAGAAAGTAGTAAGTTATGATGCTTTATTCACTTATATATCTATTTATTATGTGTTTCAATTTCAACATTATAATTAGGCAATTACTTATGTAGTTAAATCTTACTAATGCGAGTTTATCTGGATGTTCTGGATTATGGAATATCTGGGATTATGTTCTGGAATGGCAGTTCAAGAAAGTAGTAGGGTATGACGCTATATTCACTTATATATCTATTTATTATGTCTTTCAATTTCAACATTTTAATTAGGCAATTACTTATGTACTTAAATCTTACTAATGCAAGTCTATCTGGATGTGCTGGATTATGGAATATCTGGGATTATGTTCTGGAAAGGCAGTTCAAGAAAGTAGTAGGTTATGACGCTATATTCACTTATAAATCTCTGTATTAGGTCTTTCAATTTCAACATTTTAATTAGGCAATTACTTATGTAGTTAAATCTTACTAATGCAAGTCTATCTGGATGTTCTGGATTATGGAATATCTGGGATTATGTTCTGGAATGTTAGTTCAAGAAAGTAGTAGGTTATGACGCTATATTCACTTATATATCTATTTATTATGTGTTTCAATTTCAACATTTTAATTAGGCAATTACTTATGTAGTTAAATCTTACTAATGCAAGTCTATCTGGATGTTCTGGATTATGGAATATCTGGGATTATGTTCTGGAATGGCAGTTCAAGAAAGTAGTAAGTTATGACGCTATATTCACTTATATATCTATTTATTATGTCTTTCAATTTCAACCTTTTTGATTAGGCAATTACTTATGTAGTTAAATCTTACTAATGTAAATCTATCTGGATGTTCTGGATTATGGAATATCTGTGATTATGTTCTGGAATGGCAGTTCAAGAAAGTAGTAGGTTATGACGCTATATTCACTTATAAATCTCTTTATTATGTCTTTCAATTTCAACATTTTAATTAGCCAATTACTTATGTAGTTAAATCTTACTAATGCAAGTCTATCTGGATGTTCTGTATTATGGAATATCTGGGATTATGTTCTGGAATGGCAGTTCAAGAAAGTAGTAGGTTATGACGCTATATTCACTTATAAATCTCTTTATTATCTGTTTTAATTTCAACATTTTAATTAGGCAATTACTTATGTAGTTAAATCTTACTAATACAAGTCTATCTGGATGTTCTGGAATATGGAATATCTGGGATTATGTTCTGTAATGGCAGTTCAAGAAAGTAGTAGGTTATGACGCTATATTCACTTAAATATCTATTTGTTATGTGTTTCAATTTCAACATTTTAATTAGCCAATTACTTATGTAGTTAAATCTTACTAATGCAAGTCTATCTGGATGTTCTGGATTATGGAATATCTGGGATTATGTTCTGGAATGGCAGTTCAAGAAAGTAGTAGGTTATGACGCTATATTCACTTATAAATCTCTTTATTATGTCCTTTAATTTCAACATTTTAATTAGGCAATTACTTATGTAGTTAAATCTTACTAATACAAGTCTATCTGGATGTTCTGGAATATGGAATATCTGGGATTATGTTCTGGAATGGCAGTTCAAGAAAGTAGTATGTTATGACGCTATATTCACTTATATATCTATTTATTATGTGTTTCAATTTCAACATTTTAATTAGGCAATTACTTATGTAGTTAAATCTTACTAATGCAAGTCTATCTGGATGTTCTGGAATATGGAATATCTGGGATTATGTTCTGGAATGGCAGTTCAAGAAAGTAGTAGGTTGTGTCGCTATATTCACTTATATATCTATTTATTATGTCTTTCAATTTCAACTTTTTAATTAGGCAATTACTTATGTAGTTAAATCTTACTAATGCAAGTCTATCTGGATGTTCTGGATTATGGAATATCTGGGATTATGTTCTGGAATGGCAGTTCAAGAAAGTAGTAGGTTGTGTCGCTATATTCACTTATATATCTATTTATTATGTCTTTCAATTTCAACTTTTTAATTAGGCAATTACTTATGTAGTTAAATCTTACTAATGCAAGTCTATCTGGATGTTCTGTATTATGGAATATCTGGGCATATGTTCTGGAATGGCAGTTCAAGAAAGTAGTAGGTAATGACGCTATATTCACTTATAAATCTCTCTATTATGTCTTTCAATTTCAACATTTTAATTAGCCAATTACTTATGTAGTTAAATCTTACTAATGCAAGTCTATCTGGATGTTCTGGATTATGGAATATCTGGGATTATGTTCTGGAATGGCAGTTCAAGAAAGTAGTAGGTTATGACGCTATATTCACTTATAAATCTCTTTATTATCTGTTTTAATTTTTAACATTTTAATTAGGCAATTACTTATGTTGTTAAATCTTACTAATGCAAGTCTATCTGGATGTTCTGGATTATGGAATATCTGGGATTATGTTCTGGAATGGCAGTTCAAGAAAGTAGTAGGTTATGACGCTATATTCACTTATAAATCTCTTTATTATGTCCTTTAATTTCAACATTTTAATTAGGCAATTACTTATGTAGTTAAATCTTACTAATACAAGTCTATCTGGATGTTCTGGAATATGGAATATCTGGGATTATGTTCTGTAATGGCAGTTCAAGAAAGTAGTAGGTTATGACGCTATATTCACTTATAAATCTCTTTATTATCTGTTTTAATTTCAACATTTTAATTAGGCAATTACTTATGTTGTTAAATCTTACTAATGCAAGTCTATCTGGATGTTCTGGATTATGGAATATCTGTGATTATGTTCTGGAATGGCAGTTCAAGAAAGTAGTAGGTTATGACGCTATATTCACTTATAAATCTCTTTATTATGTCTTTCAATTTCAACATTTTAATTAGGCAATTACTTATGTAGTTAAATCTTACTAATGCAAGTCTATCTTGATATTCTGGATTATGGAATATCTGGGATAATGTTCTGGAATGTCAGTTCAAGAAAGTAGTAAGTTATGATGCTTTATTCACTTATATATCTATTTATTATGTGTTTCAATTTCAACATTTTAATTAGGCAATTACTTATGTAGTTAAATCTTACTAATGCGAGTTTATCTGGATGTTCTGGATTATGGAATATCTGGGATTATGTTCTGGAATGGCAGTTCAAGAAAGTAGTAGGGTATGACGCTATATTCACTTATATATCTATTTATTATGTCTTTCAATTTCAACATTTTAATTAGGCAATTACTTATGTACTTAAATCTTACTAATGCAAGTCTATCTGGATGTGCTGGATTATGGAATATCTGGGATTATGTTCTGGAAAGGCAGTTCAAGAAAGTAGTAGGTTATGACGCTATATTCACTTATAAATCTCTGTATTAGGTCTTTCAATTTCAACATTTTAATTAGGCAATTACTTATGTAGTTAAATCTTACTAATGCAAGTCTATCTGGATGTTCTGGATTATGGAATATCTGGGATTATGTTCTGGAATGTTAGTTCAAGAAAGTAGTAGGTTATGACGCTATATTCACTTATATATCTATTTATTATGTGTTTCAATTTCAACATTTTAATTAGGCAATTACTTATGTAGTTAAATCTTACTAATGCAAGTCTATCTGGATGTTCTGGATTATGGAATATCTGGGATTATGTTCTGGAATGGCAGTTCAAGAAAGTAGTAAGTTATGACGCTATATTCACTTATATATCTATTTATTATGTCTTTCAATTTCAACCTTTTTGATTAGGCAATTACTTATGTAGTTAAATCTTACTAATGCAAGTCTATCTGGATGTTCTGGATTATGGAATATCTGGGATTATGTTCTGGAATGGCAGTTCAAGAAAGTAGTAGGTTATGACGCTATATTCACTTATAAATCTCTTTATTATGTTTTTCAATTTCAACATTTTAATTAGGCAATTACTTATGTAGTTAAATCTTACTAATGCAAGTCTATCTTGATATTCTGGATTATGGAATATCTGGGATAATGTTCTGGAATGTCAGTTCAAGAAAGTAGTAAGTTATGATGCTTTATTCACTTATATATCTATTTATTATGTGTTTCAATTTCAACATTTTAATTAGGCAATTACTTATGTAGTTAAATCTTACTAATGCGAGTTTATCTGGATGTTCTGGATTATGGAATATCTGGGATTATGTTCTGGAATGGCAGTTCAAGAAAGTAGTAGGGTATGACGCTATATTCACTTATATATCTATTTATTATGTCTTTCAATTTCAACATTTTAATTAGGCAATTACTTATGTACTTAAATCTTACTAATGCGAGTTTATCTGGATGTTCTGGATTATGGAATATCTGGGATTATGTTCTGGAATGGCAGTTCAAGAAAGTAGTAGGGTATGACGCTATATTCACTTATATATCTATTTATTATGTCTTTCAATTTCAACATTTTAATTAGGCAATTACTTATGTACTTAAATCTTACTAATGCAAGTCTATCTGGATGTGCTGGATTATGGAATATCTGGGATTATGTTCTGGAAAGGCAGTTCAAGAAAGTAGTAGGTTATGACGCTATATTCACTTATAAATCTCTGTATTAGGTCTTTCAATTTCAACATTTTAATTAGGCAATTACTTATGTAGTTAAATCTTACTAATGCAAGTCTATCTGGATGTTCTGGATTATGGAATATCTGGGATTATGTTCTGGAATGTTAGTTCAAGAAAGTAGTAGGTTATGACGCTATATTCACTTATATATCTATTTATTATGTGTTTCAATTTCAACATTTTAATTAGGCAATTACTTATGTAGTTAAATCTTACTAATGCAAGTCTATCTGGATGTTCTGGATTATGGAATATCTGGGATTATGTTCTGGAATGGCAGTTCAAGAAAGTAGTAAGTTATGACGCTATATTCACTTATATATCTATTTATTATGTCTTTCAATTTCAACCTTTTTGATTAGGCAATTACTTATGTAGTTAAATCTTACTAATGCAAGTCTATCTGGATGTTCTGGATTATGGAATATCTGGGATTATGTTCTGGAATGTCAGTTCAAGAAAGTAGTAAGTTATGATGCTTTATTCACTTATATATCTATTTATTATGTGTTTCAATTTCAACATTTTAATTAGGCAATTACTTATGTAGTTAAATCTTACTAATGCGAGTTTATCTGGATGTTCTGGATTATGGAATATCTGGGATTATGTTCTGGAATGGCAGTTCAAGAAAGTAGTAGGGTATGACGCTATATTCACTTATATATCTATTTATTATGTCTTTCAATTTCAACATTTTAATTAGGCAATTACTTATGTACTTAAATCTTACTAATGCAAGTCTATCTGGATGTGCTGGATTATGGAATATCTGGGATTATGTTCTGGAAAGGCAGTTCAAGAAAGTAGTAGGTTATGACGCTATATTCACTTATAAATCTCTGTATTAGGTCTTTCAATTTCAACATTTTAATTAGGCAATTACTTATGTAGTTAAATCTTACTAATGCAAGTCTATCTGGATGTTCTGGATTATGGAATATCTGGGATTATGTTCTGGAATGTTAGTTCAAGAAAGTAGTAGGTTATGACGCTATATTCACTTATATATCTATTTATTATGTGTTTCAATTTCAACATTTTAATTAGGCAATTACTTATGTAGTTAAATCTTACTAATGCAAGTCTATCTGGATGTTCTGGATTATGGAATATCTGGGATTATGTTCTGGAATGGCAGTTCAAGAAAGTAGTAAGTTATGACGCTATATTCACTTATATATCTATTTATTATGTCTTTCAATTTCAACATTTTAATTAGGCAATTACTTATGTAGTTAAATCTTACTAATGCAAATCTATCTGGATGTTCTGGATTGTGGAATATCTGGGATTATGTTCTGGAATGGCAGTTCAAGAAAGTAGTAGGTTATGACGCTATATTCACTTATATATCTATTTATAATGTATTTCAATTTCGACATTTTAATTAGGCAATTACTAATGTAGTTAAATCTTACTAATGCAAGTCTATCTGGATGTTCTGGATTATGGAATATCTGGGATTATGTTCTGGAATGGCATTTCACGAAAGTTGTAGGTTATGACGCTATATTCACTTATATATCTATTTATTATGTCTTTCAATTTCAACTTTTTAATTAGGCAATTACTTATGTAGTTAAATCATACTAATGCAAGTCTATCTGGATGTTTTGGATTATGGAATATTTGGGATTATGTTCTGGAATGGCAGTTCAAGAAAGTAGTAGGTTATGACGCTATATTCACTTATAAATCTCTTTATTATGTTTTTCAATTTCAACTTTTTAATTAGGCAATTACTTATGTAGTTAAATCTTACTAATGCAAGTCTATCTGGATGTTCTGGATTATGGAATATCTGGGATTATGTTCTGGAATGGCAGTTCAAGAAAGTAGTAGGTTGTGTCGCTATATTCACTTATATATCTATTTATTATGTCTTTCAATTTCAACTTTTTAATTATGCAATTACTTATGTAGTTAAATCTTACTAATGCAAGTCTATCTGGATGTTCTGTATTATGGAATATTTGGGATTATGTTCTGGAATGGCAGTTCAAGAAAGTAGTAGGTTATGACGCTATATTCACTTATAAATCTCTTTTATATGTTTTTCAATTTCAACATAATAATTAGGAAATTACTTATGTAGTTAAATCTTACTAATGCAAGTCTATCTGGATGTTCTGGATTATGGAATATCTGGGATTATGTTCTGGAATGGCAGTTCAAGTAAGTAGTAGGTTATGACGCTATATTCACTTATATATCTATTTATTATGTCTTTCAATTTCAACATTTTAATTAGCCAATTACTTATGTAGTTAAATCTTACTAATGCAAGTCTATCTGGATGTTCTGGATTATGGAATATCTGGGATTATGTTCTGGAATGGCAGTTCAAGAAAGTAGTAGGTTATGACGCTATATTCACTTATATATCTATTTATTATGTCTTTCAATTTCAACCTTTTTGATTAGGCAATTACTTATGTACTTAAATCTTACTAATGCAAGTCTATCTGGATGTTCTGTATTATGGAATATCTGGGCATATGTTCTGGAATTGCAGTTCAAGAAAGTAGTAGGTAATGACGCTATATTCACTTATAAATCTCTTTATTATGTCTTTCAATTTCAACATTTTAATTAGCCAATTACTTATGTTGTTAAATCTTACTAATGCAAGTCTATCTGGATGTTCTGGATTATGGAATATCTGGGATTATGTTCTGGAATGGCAGTTCAAGAAAGTAGTAGGTTATGACGCTATATTCACTTATAAATCTCTTTATTATCTGTTTTAATTTCAACATTTTAATTAGGCAATTACTTATGTTGTTAAATCTTACTAATGCAAGTCTATCTGGATGTTCTGGATTATGGAATATTTGTGATTATGTTCTGGAATGGCAGTTCAAGAAAGTAGTAGGTTATGACGCTATATTCACTTATAAATCTCTTTATTATGTCTTTCAATTTCAACATTTTAATTAGGCAATTACTTATGTAGTTAAATCTTACTAATGCAAGTCTATCTTGATATTCTGGATTATGGAATATCTGGGATAATGTTCTGGAATGTCAGTTCAAGAAAGTAGTAAGTTATGATGTTTTATTCACTTATATATCTATTTATTATGTGTTTCAATTTCAACATTTTAATTAGGCAATTACTTATGTAGTTAAATCTTACTAATGCGAGTTTATCTGGATGTTCTGGATTATGGAATATCTGGGATTATGTTCTGGAATGGCAGTTCAAGAAAGTAGTAGGGTATGACGCTATATTCACTTATATATCTATTTATTATGTCTTTCAATTTCAACATTTTAATTAGGCAATTACTTATGTACTTAAATCTTACTAATGCAAGTCTATCTGGATGTGCTGGATTATGGAATATCTGGGATTATGTTCTGGAAAGGCAGTTCAAGAAAGTAGTAGGTTATGACGCTATATTCACTTATAAATCTCTGTATTAGGTCTTTCAATTTCAACATTTTAATTAGGCAAATACTTATGTAGTTAAATCTTACTAATGCAAGTCTATCTGGATGTTCTGGATTATGGAATATCTGGGATTATGTTCTGGAATGTTAGTTTAAGAAAGTAGTAGGTTATGACGCTATATTCACTTATATATCTATTTATTATGTGTTTCAATTTCAACATTTTAATTAGGCAATTAGTTATGTAGTTAAATCTTACTAATGCAAGTCTATCTGGATGTTCTGGATTATGGAATATCTGGGATTATGTTCTGGAATGGCAGTTCAAGAAAGTAGTAAGTTATGACGCTATATTCACTTATATATCTATTTATTATGTCATTCAATTTCAACCTTTTTGATTAGGCAATTACTTATGTAGTTAAATCTTACTAATGCAAATCTATCTGGATGTTCTGGATTATGGAATATCTGTGATTATGTTCTGGAATGGCAGTTCAAGAAAGTAGTAGGTTATGACGCTATATTCACTTATAAATCTCTTTATTATGTCTTTCAATTTCAACATTTAAATTAGCCAATTACTTATGTAGTTAAATCTTACTAATGCAAGTCTATCTGGATGTTCTGGATTATGGAATATCTGGGATTATGTTCTGGAATGGCAGTTCAAGAAAGTAGTAGGTTATGACGCTATATTCACTTATAAATCTCTTTATTGTCTGTTTTAATTTCAACATTTTAATTAGGCAATTACTTATGTACTTAAATCTTACTAATGCAAGTCTATCTGGATGTTCTGGATTATGGAATATCTGGGATTATGTTCTGGAATGGCAGTTCAAGAAAGTAGTAAGTTATGACGCTATATTCACTTATATATCTATTTATAATGTATTTCAATTTTGACATTTTAATTAGGCAATTACTTATGTAGTTAAATCTTACTAATGCAAGTCTATCTGGATGTTCTGGATTATGGAATATCTGGGATTATGTTCTGGAATGGCATTTCACGAAAGTTGTAGGTTATGACGCTATATTCACTTATATATCTATTTATTATGTCTTTCAATTTCAACTTTTTAATTAGGCAATTACTTATGTAGTTAAATCATACTAATGCAAGTCTATCTGGATGTTTTGGATTATGGAATATTTGGGATTATGTTCTGGAATGGCAGTTCAAGAAAGTAGTAGGTTATGACGCTATATTCACTTATAAATCTCTTTATTATGTTTTTCAATTTCAACATTTAAATTAGGCAATTACTTATGTAGTTAAATCTTACTAATGCAAGTCTATCTGGATGTTCTGGATTATGGAATATCTGGGATTATGTTCTGGAATGGCAGTTCAAGAAAGTAGTAGGTTATGACGCTATATTCACTTATATATCTATTTATTATGTGTTTCAATTTCAACATTTTAATTAGGCAATTACTTATGTAGTTAACTCTTACTAATGCAAGTCTATCTGGATGTTCTGGATTATGGAATATTTGGGATTATGTTCTGGAATGGCAGTTCAAGAAAGTAGTAGGTTATGACGCTATATTCACTTATAAATCTCTCTATTATGTTTTTCAATTTCAACATTTAAATTAGGCAATTACTTATGTAGTTAAATCTTACTAATGCAAGTCTATCTGGATGTTCTGGATTATGGAATATCTGGGATTATGTTCTGGAATGGCAGTTCAAGAAAGTAGTAGGTTATGACGCTATATTCACTTATATATCTATTTATTATGTGTTTCAATTTCAACATTTTAATTAGGCAATTACTTATGTAGTTAAATCTTACTAATGCAAGTCTATCTGGATGTTCTGGAATATGGAATATCTGGGATTATGTTCTGGAATGGCAGTTCAAGAAAGTAGTAGGTTGTGTCGCTATATTCACTTATATATCTATTTATTATGTCTTTCAATTTCAACTTTTTAATTAGGCAATTACTTATGTAGTTTAATCTTACTAATGCAAGTCTATCTGGATGTTTTGGATTATGGAATATTTGGGATTATGTTCTGGAATGGCAGTTCAAGAAAGTAGTAGGTTATGACGCTATATTCACTTATAAATCTCTTTTATATGTTTTTCAATTTCAACATAATAATTAGGAAATTACTTATGTAGTTAAATCTTACTAATGCAAGTCTATCTGGATGTTCTGGATTATGGAATATCTGGGATTATGTTCTGGAATGGCAGTTCAAGTAAGTAGTAGGTTATGACGCTATATTCACTTATATATCTATTTATTATGTCTTTCAATTTCAACATTTTAATTAGCCAATTACTTATGTAGTTAAATCTTACTAATGCAAGTCTATCTGGATGTTCTGGATTATGGAATATCTGGGATTATGTTCTGGAATGGCAGTTCAAGAAAGTAGTAGGTTATGACGCTATATTCACTTATATATCTATTTATTATGTCTTTCAATTTCGACATTTTAATTAGGTAATTACTTATGTACTTAAAACTTACTAATGCAAGTCTATCTGGATGTTCTGTATTATGGAATATCTGGGCATATGTTCTGGAATTGCAGTTCAAGAAAGTAGTAGGTAATGACGCTATATTCACTTATAAATCTCTTTATTATGTCTTTCAATTTCAACATTTTAATTAGCCAATTACTTATGTTGTTAAATCTTACTAATGCAAGTCTATCTGGATGTTCTGGATTATGGAATATCTGGGATTATGTTCTGGAATGGCAGTTCAAGAAAGTAGTAGGTTATGACGCTATATTCACTTATAAATCTCTTTATTATCTGTTTTAATTTCAACATTTTAATTAGGCAATTACTTATGTTGTTAAATCTTACTAATGCAAGTCTATCTGGATGTTCTGGATTATGGAATATCTGTGATTATGTTCTGGAATGGCAGTTCAAGAAAGTAGTAGGTTATGACGCTATATTCACTTATAAATCTCTTTATTATGTCTTTCAATTTCAACATTTTAATTAGGCAATTACTTATGTAGTTAAATCTTACTAATGCAAGTCTATCTTGATATTCTGGATTATGGAATATCTGGGATAATGTTCTGGAATGTCAGTTCAAGAAAGTAGTAAGTTATGATGCTTTATTCACTTATATATCTATTTATTATGTGTTTCAATTTCAACATTTTAATTAGGCAATTACTTATGTAGTTAAATCTTACTAATGCGAGTTTATCTGGATGTTCTGGATTATGGAATATCTGGGATTATGTTCTGGAATGGCAGTTCAAGAAAGTAGTAGGGTATGACGCTATATTCACTTATATATCTATTTATTATGTCTTTCAATTTCAACATTTTAATTAGGCAATTACTTATGTACTTAAATCTTACTAATGCAAGTCTATCTGGATGTGCTGGATTATGGAATATCTGGGATTATGTTCTGGAAAGGCAGTTCAAGAAAGTAGTAGGTTATGACGCTATATTCACTTATAAATCTCTGTATTAGGTCTTTCAATTTCAACATTTTAATTAGGCAATTACTTATGTAGTTAAATCTTACTAATGCAAGTCTATCTGGATGTTCTGGATTATGGAATATCTGGGATTATGTTCTGGAATGTTAGTTCAAGAAAGTAGTAGGTTATGACGCTATATTCACTTATATATCTATTTATTATGTGTTTCAATTTCAACATTTTAATTAGGCAATTACTTATGTAGTTAAATCTTACTAATGCAAGTCTATCTGGATGTTCTGGATTATGGAATATCTGGGATTATGTTCTGGAATGGCAGTTCAAGAAAGTAGTAAGTTATGACGCTATATTCACTTATATATCTATTTATTATGTCTTTCAATTTCAACCTTTTTGATTAGGCAATTACTTATGTAGTTAAATCTTACTAATGTAAATCTATCTGGATGTTCTGGATTATGGAATATCTGTGATTATGTTCTGGAATGGCAGTTCAAGAAAGTAGTAGGTTATGACGCTATATTCACTTATAAATCTCTTTATTATGTCTTTCAATTTCAACATTTTAATTAGCCAATTACTTATGTAGTTAAATCTTACTAATGCAAGTCTATCTGGATGTTCTGTATTATGGAATATCTGGGATTATGTTCTGGAATGGCAGTTCAAGAAAGTAGTAGGTTATGACGCTATATTCACTTATAAATCTCTTTATTATCTGTTTTAATTTCAACATTTTAATTAGGCAATTACTTATGTAGTTAAATCTTACTAATACAAGTCTATCTGGATGTTCTGGAATATGGAATATCTGGGATTATGTTCTGTAATGGCAGTTCAAGAAAGTAGTAGGTTATGACGCTATATTCACTTAAATATCTATTTGTTATGTGTTTCAATTTCAACATTTTATTTAGACAATTACTTATGTAGTTAAATCTTACTAATGCAAGTCTATCTGGATGTTCTGGATTATGGAATATCTGGGATTATGTTCTGGAATGGCAGTTCAAGAAAGTAGTAGGTTATGACGCTATATTCACCTATAAATCTCTTTATTATGTGTTTCAATTTCAACATTTTAATTAGGCAATTACTTATGTAGTTAAATCTTACTAATGCGAGTTTATCTGGATGTTCTGGATTATGGAATATCTGGGATTATGTTCTGGAATGGCAGTTCAAGAAAGTAGTAGGGTATGACGCTATATTCACTTATATATCTATTTATTATGTCTTTCAATTTCAACATTTTAATTAGGCAATTACTTATGTACTTAAATCTTACTAATGCAAGTCTATCTGGATGTGCTGGATTATGGAATATCTGGGATTATGTTCTGGAAAGGCAGTTCAAGAAAGTAGTAGGTTATGACGCTATATTCACTTATAAATCTCTGTATTAGGTCTTTCAATTTCAACATTTTAATTAGGCAATTACTTATGTAGTTAAATCTTACTAATGCAAGTCTATCTGGATGTTCTGGATTATGGAATATCTGGGATTATGTTCTGGAATGTTAGTTCAAGAAAGTAGTAGGTTATGACGCTATATTCACTTATATATCTATTTATTATGTGTTTCAATTTCAACATTTTAATTAGGCAATTACTTATGTAGTTAAATCTTACTAATGCAAGTCTATCTGGATGTTCTGGATTATGGAATATCTGGGATTATGTTCTGGAATGGCAGTTCAAGAAAGTAGTAAGTTATGACGCTATATTCACTTATATATCTATTTATTATGTCTTTCAATTTCAACCTTTTTGATTAGGCAATTACTTATGTAGTTAAATCTTACTAATGTAAATCTATCTGGATGTTCTGGATTATGGAATATCTGTGATTATGTTCTGGAATGGCAGTTCAAGAAAGTAGTAGGTTATGACGCTATATTCACTTATAAATCTCTTTATTATGTCTTTCAATTTCAACATTTTAATTAGCCAATTACTTATGTAGTTAAATCTTACTAATGCAAGTCTATCTGGATGTTCTGTATTATGGAATATCTGGGATTATGTTCTGGAATGGCAGTTCAAGAAAGTAGTAGGTTATGACGCTATATTCACTTATAAATCTCTTTATTATCTGTTTTAATTTCAACATTTTAATTAGGCAATTACTTATGTAGTTAAATCTTACTAATACAAGTCTATCTGGATGTTCTGGATTATGGAATATCTGGGATTATGTTCTGGAATGGCAGTTCAAGAAAGTAGTAGGTTATGACGCTATATTCACCTATAAATCTCCTTATTATGTGTTTCAATTTCAACATTTTAATTAGGCAATTACTTATGTAGTTAAATCTTACTAATGCAAGTCTATCTGGATGTTCTGTATTATGGAATATCTGGGCATATGTTCTGGAATGGCAGTTCAAGAAAGTAGTAGGTAATGACGCTATATTCACTTATAAATCTCTTTATTATGTCTTTCAATTTCAACATTTTAATTAGCCAATTACTTATGTAGTTAAATCTTACTAATGCAAGTCTATCTGGATGTTCTGGATTATGGAATATCTGGGATTATGTTCTGGAATGGCAGTTCAAGAAAGTAGTAGGTTATGACGCTATATTCACTTATAAATCTCTTTATTATGTCCTTTAATTTCAACATTTTAATTAGGCAATTACTTATGTAGTTAAATCTTACTAATACAAGTCTATCTGGATGTTCTGGAATATGGAATATCTGGGATTATGTTCTGGAATGGCAGTTCAAGAAAGTAGTAGGTTATGACGCTATATTCACTTATATATCTATTTATTATGTGTTTCAATTTCAACATTTTAATTAGGCAATTACTTATGTAGTTAAATCTTACTAATGCAAGTCTATCTGGATGTTCTGGAATATGGAATATCTGGGATTATGTTCTGGAATGGCAGTTCAAGAAAGTAGTAGGTTGTGTCGCTATATTCACTTATATATCTATTTATTATGTCTTTCAATTTCAACTTTTTAATTAGGCAATTACTTATGTAGTTAAATCTTACTAATGCAAGTCTATCTGGATGTTCTGGATTATGGAATATCTGGGATTATGTTCTGGAATGGCAGTTCAAGAAAGTAGTAGGTTGTGTCGCTATATTCACTTATATATCTATTTATTATGTCTTTCAATTTCAACTTTTTAATTAGGCAATTACTTATGTAGTTAAATCTTACTAATGCAAGTCTATCTGGATGTTCTGTATTATGGAATATCTGGGCATATGTTCTGGAATGGCAGTTCAAGAAAGTAGTAGGTAATGACGCTATATTCACTTATAAATCTCTCTATTATGTCTTTCAATTTCAACATTTTAATTAGCCAATTACTTATGTAGTTAAATCTTACTAATGCAAGTCTATCTGGATGTTCTGGAATATGGAATATCTGGGATTATGTTCTGTAATGGCAGTTCAAGAAAGTAGTAGGTTATGACGCTATATTCACTTAAATATCTATTTGTTATGTGTTTCAATTTCAACATTTTATTTAGACAATTACTTATGTAGTTAAATCTTACTAATGCAAGTCTATCTGGATGTTCTGGATTATGGAATATCTGGGATTATGTTCTGGAATGGCAGTTCAAGAAAGTAGTAGGTTATGACGCTATATTCACCTATAAATCTCCTTATTATGTGTTTCAATTTCAACATTTTAATTAGGCAATTACTTATGTAGTTAAATCTTACTAATGCAAGTCTATCTTGATATTCTGGATTATGGAATATCTGGGATAATGTTCTGGAATGTCACTTCAAGAAAGTAGTAAGTTATGATGCTTTATTCACTTAAATATCTATTTGTTATGTGTTTCAATTTCAACATTTTATTTAGACAATTACTTATGTAGTTAAATCTTACTAATGCAAGTCTATCTGGATGTTCTGGATTATGGAATATCTGGGATTATGTTCTGGAATGGCAGTTCAAGAAAGTAGTAGGTTATGACGCTATATTCACCTATAAATCTCCTTATTATGTGTTTCAATTTCAACATTTTAATTAGGCAATTACTTATGTAGTTAAATCTTACTAATGCAAGTCTATCTTGATATTCTGGATTATGGAATATCTGGGATAATGTTCTGGAATGTCAGTTCAAGAAAGTAGTAAGTTATGATGCTTTATTCACTTATATATCTATTTATTATGTGTTTCAATTTCAACATTTTAATTAGGCAATTACTTATGTAGTTAAATCTTACTAATGCGAGTTTATCTGGATGTTCTGGATTATGGAATATCTGGGATTATGTTCTGGAATGGCAGTTCAAGAAAGTAGTAGGGTATGACGCTATATTCACTTATATATCTATTTATTATGTCTTTCAATTTCAACATTTTAATTAGGCAATTACTTATGTACTTAAATCTTACTAATGCAAGTCTATCTGGATGTGCTGGATTATGGAATATCTGGGATTATGTTCTGGAAAGGCAGTTCAAGAAAGTAGTAGGTTATGACGCTATATTCACTTATAAATCTCTGTATTAGGTCTTTCAATTTCAACATTTTAATTAGGCAATTACTTATGTAGTTAAATCTTACTAATGCAAGTCTATCTGGATGTTCTGGATTATGGAATATCTGGGATTATGTTCTGGAATGTTAGTTCAAGAAAGTAGTAGGTTATGACGCTATATTCACTTATATATCTATTTATTATGTGTTTCAATTTCAACATTTTAATTAGGCAATTACTTATGTAGTTAAATCTTACTAATGCAAGTCTATCTGGATGTTCTGGATTATGGAATATCTGGGATTATGTTCTGGAATGGCAGTTCAAGAAAGTAGTAAGTTATGACGCTATATTCACTTATATATCTATTTATTATGTCTTTCAATTTCAACCTTTTTGATTAGGCAATTACTTATGTAGTTAAATCTTACTAATGTAAATCTATCTGGATGTTCTGGATTATGGAATATCTGTGATTATGTTCTGGAATGGCAGTTCAAGAAAGTAGTAGGTTATGACGCTATATTCACTTATAAATCTCTTTATTATGTCTTTCAATTTCAACATTTTAATTAGCCAATTACTTATGTAGTTAAATCTTACTAATGCAAGTCTATCTGGATGTTCTGTATTATGGAATATCTGGGATTATGTTCTGGAATGGCAGTTCAAGAAAGTAGTAGGTTATGACGCTATATTCACTTATAAATCTCTTTATTATCTGTTTTAATTTCAACATTTTAATTAGGCAATTACTTATGTAGTTAAATCTTACTAATACAAGTCTATCTGGATGTTCTGGATTATGGAATATCTGGGATTATGTTCTGGAATGGCAGTTCAAGAAAGTAGTAGGTTATGACGCTATATTCACCTATAAATCTCCTTATTATGTGTTTCAATTTCAACATTTTAATTAGGCAATTACTTATGTAGTTAAATCTTACTAATGCAAGTCTATCTGGATGTTCTGTATTATGGAATATCTGGGCATATGTTCTGGAATGGCAGTTCAAGAAAGTAGTAGGTAATGACGCTATATTCACTTATAAATCTCTTTATTATGTCTTTCAATTTCAACATTTTAATTAGCCAATTACTTATGTAGTTAAATCTTACTAATGCAAGTCTATCTGGATGTTCTGGATTATGGAATATCTGGGATTATGTTCTGGAATGGCAGTTCAAGAAAGTAGTAGGTTATGACGCTATATTCACTTATAAATCTCTTTATTATGTCCTTTAATTTCAACATTTTAATTAGGCAATTACTTATGTAGTTAAATCTTACTAATACAAGTCTATCTGGATGTTCTGGAATATGGAATATCTGGGATTATGTTCTGGAATGGCAGTTCAAGAAAGTAGTAGGTTATGACGCTATATTCACTTATATATCTATTTATTATGTGTTTCAATTTCAACATTTTAATTAGGCAATTACTTATGTAGTTAAATCTTACTAATGCAAGTCTATCTGGATGTTCTGGAATATGGAATATCTGGGATTATGTTCTGGAATGGCAGTTCAAGAAAGTAGTAGGTTGTGTCGCTATATTCACTTATATATCTATTTATTATGTCTTTCAATTTCAACTTTTTAATTAGGCAATTACTTATGTAGTTAAATCTTACTAATGCAAGTCTATCTGGATGTTCTGGATTATGGAATATCTGGGATTATGTTCTGGAATGGCAGTTCAAGAAAGTAGTAGGTTGTGTCGCTATATTCACTTATATATCTATTTATTATGTCTTTCAATTTCAACTTTTTAATTAGGCAATTACTTATGTAGTTAAATCTTACTAATGCAAGTCTATCTGGATGTTCTGTATTATGGAATATCTGGGCATATGTTCTGGAATGGCAGTTCAAGAAAGTAGTAGGTAATGACGCTATATTCACTTATAAATCTCTCTATTATGTCTTTCAATTTCAACATTTTAATTAGCCAATTACTTATGTAGTTAAATCTTACTAATGCAAGTCTATCTGGATGTTCTGGAATATGGAATATCTGGGATTATGTTCTGTAATGGCAGTTCAAGAAAGTAGTAGGTTATGACGCTATATTCACTTAAATATCTATTTGTTATGTGTTTCAATTTCAACATTTTATTTAGACAATTACTTATGTAGTTAAATCTTACTAATGCAAGTCTATCTGGATGTTCTGGATTATGGAATATCTGGGATTATGTTCTGGAATGGCAGTTCAAGAAAGTAGTAGGTTATGACGCTATATTCACCTATAAATCTCCTTATTATGTGTTTCAATTTCAACATTTTAATTAGGCAATTACTTATGTAGTTAAATCTTACTAATGCAAGTCTATCTTGATATTCTGGATTATGGAATATCTGGGATAATGTTCTGGAATGTCACTTCAAGAAAGTAGTAAGTTATGATGCTTTATTCACTTATATATCTATTTATTATGTGTTTCAATTTCAACATTTTAATTAGGCAATTACTTATGTAGTTAAATCTTACTAATGCGAGTTTATCTGGATGTTCTGGATTATGGAATATCTGGGATTATGTTCTGGAATGGCAGTTCAAGAAAGTAGTAGGGTATGACGCTATATTCACTTATATATCTATTTATTATGTCTTTCAATTTCAACATTTTAATTAGGCAATTACTTATGTACTTAAATCTTACTAATGCAAGTCTATCTGGATGTGCTGGATTATGGAATATCTGGGATTATGTTCTGGAAAGGCAGTTCAAGAAAGTAGTAGGTTATGACGCTATATTCACTTATAAATCTCTGTATTAGGTCTTTCAATTTCAACATTTTAATTAGGCAATTACTTATGTAGTTAAATCTTACTAATGCAAGTCTATCTGGATGTTCTGGATTATGGAATATCTGGGATTATGTTCTGGAATGTTAGTTCAAGAAAGTAGTAGGTTATGACGCTATATTCACTTATATATCTATTTATTATGTGTTTCAATTTCAACATTTTAATTAGGCAATTACTTATGTAGTTAAATCTTACTAATGCAAGTCTATCTGGATGTTCTGGATTATGGAATATCTGGGATTATGTTCTGGAATGGCAGTTCAAGAAAGTAGTAAGTTATGACGCTATATTCACTTATATATCTATTTATTATGTCTTTCAATTTCAACCTTTTTGATTAGGCAATTACTTATGTAGTTAAATCTTACTAATGTAAATCTATCTGGATGTTCTGGATTATGGAATATCTGTGATTATGTTCTGGAATGGCAGTTCAAGAAAGTAGTAGGTTATGACGCTATATTCACTTATAAATCTCTTTATTATGTCTTTCAATTTCAACATTTTAATTAGCCAATTACTTATGTAGTTAAATCTTACTAATGCAAGTCTATCTGGATGTTCTGTATTATGGAATATCTGGGATTATGTTCTGGAATGGCAGTTCAAGAAAGTAGTAGGTTATGACGCTATATTCACTTATAAATCTCTTTATTATCTGTTTTAATTTCAACATTTTAATTAGGCAATTACTTATGTAGTTAAATCTTACTAATACAAGTCTATCTGGATGTTCTGGAATATGGAATATCTGGGATTATGTTCTGTAATGGCAGTTCAAGAAAGTAGTAGGTTATGACGCTATATTCACTTAAATATCTATTTGTTATGTGTTTCAATTTCAACATTTTATTTAGACAATTACTTATGTAGTTAAATCTTACTAATGCAAGTCTATCTGGATGTTCTGGATTATGGAATATCTGGGATTATGTTCTGGAATGGCAGTTCAAGAAAGTAGTAGGTTATGACGCTATATTCACCTATAAATCTCCTTATTATGTGTTTCAATTTCAACATTTTAATTAGGCAATTACTTATGTAGTTAAATCTTACTAATGCAAGTCTATCTTGATATTCTGGATTATGGAATATCTGGGATAATGTTCTGGAATGTCAGTTCAAGAAAGTAGTAAGTTATGATGCTTTATTCACTTATATATCTATTTATTATGTGTTTCAATTTCAACATTTTAATTAGGCAATTACTTATGTAGTTAAATCTTACTAATGCGAGTTTATCTGGATGTTCTGGATTATGGAATATCTGGGATTATGTTCTGGAATGGCAGTTCAAGAAAGTAGTAGGGTATGACGCTATATTCACTTATATATCTATTTATTATGTCTTTCAATTTCAACATTTTAATTAGGCAATTACTTATGTACTTAAATCTTACTAATGCAAGTCTATCTGGATGTGCTGGATTATGGAATATCTGGGATTATGTTCTGGAAAGGCAGTTCAAGAAAGTAGTAGGTTATGACGCTATATTCACTTATAAATCTCTGTATTAGGTCTTTCAATTTCAACATTTTAATTAGGCAATTACTTATGTAGTTAAATCTTACTAATGCAAGTCTATCTGGATGTTCTGGATTATGGAATATCTGGGATTATGTTCTGGAATGTTAGTTCAAGAAAGTAGTAGGTTATGACGCTATATTCACTTATATATCTATTTATTATGTGTTTCAATTTCAACATTTTAATTAGGCAATTACTTATGTAGTTAAATCTTACTAATGCAAGTCTATCTGGATGTTCTGGATTATGGAATATCTGGGATTATGTTCTGGAATGGCAGTTCAAGAAAGTAGTAAGTTATGACGCTATATTCACTTATATATCTATTTATTATGTCTTTCAATTTCAACCTTTTTGATTAGGCAATTACTTATGTAGTTAAATCTTACTAATGTAAATCTATCTGGATGTTCTGGATTATGGAATATCTGTGATTATGTTCTGGAATGGCAGTTCAAGAAAGTAGTAGGTTATGACGCTATATTCACTTATAAATCTCTTTATTATGTCTTTCAATTTCAACATTTTAATTAGCCAATTACTTATGTAGTTAAATCTTACTAATGCAAGTCTATCTGGATGTTCTGTATTATGGAATATCTGGGATTATGTTCTGGAATGGCAGTTCAAGAAAGTAGTAGGTTATGACGCTATATTCACTTATAAATCTCTTTATTATCTGTTTTAATTTCAACATTTTAATTAGGCAATTACTTATGTAGTTAAATCTTACTAATACAAGTCTATCTGGATGTTCTGGATTATGGAATATCTGGGATTATGTTCTGGAATGGCAGTTCAAGAAAGTAGTAGGTTATGACGCTATATTCACCTATAAATCTCCTTATTATGTGTTTCAATTTCAACATTTTAATTAGGCAATTACTTATGTAGTTAAATCTTACTAATGCAAGTCTATCTGGATGTTCTGTATTATGGAATATCTGGGCATATGTTCTGGAATGGCAGTTCAAGAAAGTAGTAGGTAATGACGCTATATTCACTTATAAATCTCTTTATTATGTCTTTCAATTTCAACATTTTAATTAGCCAATTACTTATGTAGTTAAATCTTACTAATGCAAGTCTATCTGGATGTTCTGGATTATGGAATATCTGGGATTATGTTCTGGAATGGCAGTTCAAGAAAGTAGTAGGTTATGACGCTATATTCACTTATAAATCTCTTTATTATGTCCTTTAATTTCAACATTTTAATTAGGCAATTACTTATGTAGTTAAATCTTACTAATACAAGTCTATCTGGATGTTCTGGAATATGGAATATCTGGGATTATGTTCTGGAATGGCAGTTCAAGAAAGTAGTAGGTTATGACGCTATATTCACTTATATATCTATTTATTATGTGTTTCAATTTCAACATTTTAATTAGGCAATTACTTATGTAGTTAAATCTTACTAATGCAAGTCTATCTGGATGTTCTGGAATATGGAATATCTGGGATTATGTTCTGGAATGGCAGTTCAAGAAAGTAGTAGGTTGTGTCGCTATATTCACTTATATATCTATTTATTATGTCTTTCAATTTCAACTTTTTAATTAGGCAATTACTTATGTAGTTAAATCTTACTAATGCAAGTCTATCTGGATGTTCTGGATTATGGAATATCTGGGATTATGTTCTGGAATGGCAGTTCAAGAAAGTAGTAGGTTGTGTCGCTATATTCACTTATATATCTATTTATTATGTCTTTCAATTTCAACTTTTTAATTAGGCAATTACTTATGTAGTTAAATCTTACTAATGCAAGTCTATCTGGATGTTCTGTATTATGGAATATCTGGGCATATGTTCTGGAATGGCAGTTCAAGAAAGTAGTAGGTTATGACGCTATATTCACTTAAATATCTATTTGTTATGTGTTTCAATTTCAACATTTTATTTAGACAATTACTTATGTAGTTAAATCTTACTAATGCAAGTCTATCTGGATGTTCTGGATTATGGAATATCTGGGATTATGTTCTGGAATGGCAGTTCAAGAAAGTAGTAGGTTATGACGCTATATTCACCTATAAATCTCCTTATTATGTGTTTCAATTTCAACATTTTAATTAGGCAATTACTTATGTAGTTAAATCTTACTAATGCAAGTCTATCTTGATATTCTGGATTATGGAATATCTGGGATAATGTTCTGGAATGTCACTTCAAGAAAGTAGTAAGTTATGATGCTTTATTCACTTATATATCTATTTATTATGTGTTTCAATTTCAACATTTTAATTAGGCAATTACTTATGTAGTTAAATCTTACTAATGCGAGTTTATCTGGATGTTCTGGATTATGGAATATCTGGGATTATGTTCTGGAATGGCAGTTCAAGAAAGTAGTAGGGTATGACGCTATATTCACTTATATATCTATTTATTATGTCTTTCAATTTCAACCTTTTTGATTAGGCAATTACTTATGTAGTTAAATCTTACTAATGTAAATCTATCTGGATGTTCTGGATTATGGAATATCTGTGATTATGTTCTGGAATGGCAGTTCAAGAAAGTAGTAGGTTATGACGCTATATTCACTTATAAATCTCTTTATTATGTCTTTCAATTTCAACATTTTAATTAGCCAATTACTTATGTAGTTAAATCTTACTAATGCAAGTCTATCTGGATGTTCTGTATTATGGAATATCTGGGATTATGTTCTGGAATGGCAGTTCAAGAAAGTAGTAGGTTATGACGCTATATTCACTTATAAATCTCTTTATTATCTGTTTTAATTTCAACATTTTAATTAGGCAATTACTTATGTAGTTAAATCTTACTAATACAAGTCTATCTGGATGTTCTGGAATATGGAATATCTGGGATTATGTTCTGTAATGGCAGTTCAAGAAAGTAGTAGGTTATGACGCTATATTCACTTAAATATCTATTTGTTATGTGTTTCAATTTCAACATTTTATTTAGACAATTACTTATGTAGTTAAATCTTACTAATGCAAGTCTATCTGGATGTTCTGGATTATGGAATATCTGGGATTATGTTCTGGAATGGCAGTTCAAGAAAGTAGTAGGTTATGACGCTATATTCACCTATAAATCTCCTTATTATGTGTTTCAATTTCAACATTTTAATTAGGCAATTACTTATGTAGTTAAATCTTACTAATGCAAGTCTATCTTGATATTCTGGATTATGGAATATCTGGGATAATGTTCTGGAATGTCAGTTCAAGAAAGTAGTAAGTTATGATGCTTTATTCACTTATATATCTATTTATTATGTGTTTCAATTTCAACATTTTAATTAGGCAATTACTTATGTAGTTAAATCTTACTAATGCGAGTTTATCTGGATGTTCTGGATTATGGAATATCTGGGATTATGTTCTGGAATGGCAGTTCAAGAAAGTAGTAGGGTATGACGCTATATTCACTTATATATCTATTTATTATGTCTTTCAATTTCAACATTTTAATTAGGCAATTACTTATGTACTTAAATCTTACTAATGCAAGTCTATCTGGATGTGCTGGATTATGGAATATCTGGGATTATGTTCTGGAAAGGCAGTTCAAGAAAGTAGTAGGTTATGACGCTATATTCACTTATAAATCTCTGTATTAGGTCTTTCAATTTCAACATTTTAATTAGGCAATTACTTATGTAGTTAAATCTTACTAATGCAAGTCTATCTGGATGTTCTGGATTATGGAATATCTGGGATTATGTTCTGGAATGTTAGTTCAAGAAAGTAGTAGGTTATGACGCTATATTCACTTATATATCTATTTATTATGTGTTTCAATTTCAACATTTTAATTAGGCAATTACTTATGTAGTTAAATCTTACTAATGCAAGTCTATCTGGATGTTCTGGATTATGGAATATCTGGGATTATGTTCTGGAATGGCAGTTCAAGAAAGTAGTAAGTTATGACGCTATATTCACTTATATATCTATTTATTATGTCTTTCAATTTCAACCTTTTTGATTAGGCAATTACTTATGTAGTTAAATCTTACTAATGTAAATCTATCTGGATGTTCTGGATTATGGAATATCTGTGATTATGTTCTGGAATGGCAGTTCAAGAAAGTAGTAGGTTATGACGCTATATTCACTTATAAATCTCTTTATTATGTCTTTCAATTTCAACATTTTAATTAGCCAATTACTTATGTAGTTAAATCTTACTAATGCAAGTCTATCTGGATGTTCTGTATTATGGAATATCTGGGATTATGTTCTGGAATGGCAGTTCAAGAAAGTAGTAGGTTATGACGCTATATTCACTTATAAATCTCTTTATTATCTGTTTTAATTTCAACATTTTAATTAGGCAATTACTTATGTAGTTAAATCTTACTAATACAAGTCTATCTGGATGTTCTGGATTATGGAATATCTGGGATTATGTTCTGGAATGGCAGTTCAAGAAAGTAGTAGGTTATGACGCTATATTCACCTATAAATCTCCTTATTATGTGTTTCAATTTCAACATTTTAATTAGGCAATTACTTATGTAGTTAAATCTTACTAATGCAAGTCTATCTGGATGTTCTGTATTATGGAATATCTGGGCATATGTTCTGGAATGGCAGTTCAAGAAAGTAGTAGGTAATGACGCTATATTCACTTATAAATCTCTTTATTATGTCTTTCAATTTCAACATTTTAATTAGCCAATTACTTATGTAGTTAAATCTTACTAATGCAAGTCTATCTGGATGTTCTGGATTATGGAATATCTGGGATTATGTTCTGGAATGGCAGTTCAAGAAAGTAGTAGGTTATGACGCTATATTCACTTATAAATCTCTTTATTATGTCCTTTAATTTCAACATTTTAATTAGGCAATTACTTATGTAGTTAAATCTTACTAATACAAGTCTATCTGGATGTTCTGGAATATGGAATATCTGGGATTATGTTCTGGAATGGCAGTTCAAGAAAGTAGTAGGTTATGACGCTATATTCACTTATATATCTATTTATTATGTGTTTCAATTTCAACATTTTAATTAGGCAATTACTTATGTAGTTAAATCTTACTAATGCAAGTCTATCTGGATGTTCTGGAATATGGAATATCTGGGATTATGTTCTGGAATGGCAGTTCAAGAAAGTAGTAGGTTGTGTCGCTATATTCACTTATATATCTATTTATTATGTCTTTCAATTTCAACTTTTTAATTAGGCAATTACTTATGTAGTTAAATCTTACTAATGCAAGTCTATCTGGATGTTCTGGATTATGGAATATCTGGGATTATGTTCTGGAATGGCAGTTCAAGAAAGTAGTAGGTTGTGTCGCTATATTCACTTATATATCTATTTATTATGTCTTTCAATTTCAACTTTTTAATTAGGCAATTACTTATGTAGTTAAATCTTACTAATGCAAGTCTATCTGGATGTTCTGTATTATGGAATATCTGGGCATATGTTCTGGAATGGCAGTTCAAGAAAGTAGTAGGTAATGACGCTATATTCACTTATAAATCTCTCTATTATGTCTTTCAATTTCAACATTTTAATTAGCCAATTACTTATGTAGTTAAATCTTACTAATGCAAGTCTATCTGGATGTTCTGGAATATGGAATATCTGGGATTATGTTCTGTAATGGCAGTTCAAGAAAGTAGTAGGTTATGACGCTATATTCACTTAAATATCTATTTGTTATGTGTTTCAATTTCAACATTTTATTTAGACAATTACTTATGTAGTTAAATCTTACTAATGCAAGTCTATCTGGATGTTCTGGATTATGGAATATCTGGGATTATGTTCTGGAATGGCAGTTCAAGAAAGTAGTAGGTTATGACGCTATATTCACCTATAAATCTCCTTATTATGTGTTTCAATTTCAACATTTTAATTAGGCAATTACTTATGTAGTTAAATCTTACTAATGCAAGTCTATCTTGATATTCTGGATTATGGAATATCTGGGATAATGTTCTGGAATGTCACTTCAAGAAAGTAGTAAGTTATGATGCTTTATTCACTTATATATCTATTTATTATGTGTTTCAATTTCAACATTTTAATTAGGCAATTACTTATGTAGTTAAATCTTACTAATGCGAGTTTATCTGGATGTTCTGGATTATGGAATATCTGGGATTATGTTCTGGAATGGCAGTTCAAGAAAGTAGTAGGGTATGACGCTATATTCACTTATATATCTATTTATTATGTCTTTCAATTTCAACATTTTAATTAGGCAATTACTTATGTACTTAAATCTTACTAATGCAAGTCTATCTGGATGTGCTGGATTATGGAATATCTGGGATTATGTTCTGGAAAGGCAGTTCAAGAAAGTAGTAGGTTATGACGCTATATTCACTTATAAATCTCTGTATTAGGTCTTTCAATTTCAACATTTTAATTAGGCAATTACTTATGTAGTTAAATCTTACTAATGCAAGTCTATCTGGATGTTCTGGATTATGGAATATCTGGGATTATGTTCTGGAATGTTAGTTCAAGAAAGTAGTAGGTTATGACGCTATATTCACTTATATATCTATTTTTTATGTGTTTCAATTTCAACATTTTAATTAGGCAATTACTTATGTAGTTAAATCTTACTAATGCAAGTCTATCTGGATGTTCTGGATTATGGAATATCTGGGATTATGTTCTGGAATGGCAGTTCAAGAAAGTAGTAAGTTATGACGCTATATTCACTTATATATCTATTTATAATGTCTTTCAATTTCAACCTTTTTGATTAGGCAATTACTTATGTAGTTAAATCTTACTAATGTAAATCTATCTGGATGTTCTGGATTATGGAATATCTGTGATTATGTTCTGGAATGGCAGTTCAAGAAAGTAGTAGGTTATGACGCTATATTCACTTATAAATCTCTTTATTATGTCTTTCAATTTCAACATTTTAATTAGCCAATTACTTATGTAGTTAAATCTTACTAATGCAAGTCTATCTGGATGTTCTGTATTATGGAATATCTGGGATTATGTTCTGGAATGGCAGTTCAAGAAAGTAGTAGGTTATGACGCTATATTCACTTATAAATCTCTTTATTATCTGTTTTAATTTCAACATTTTAATTAGGCAATTACTTATGTAGTTAAATCTTACTAATACAAGTCTATCTGGATGTTCTGGATTATGGAATATCTGGGATTATGTTCTGGAATGGCAGTTCAAGAAAGTAGTAGGTTATGACGCTATATTCACCTATAAATCTCCTTATTATGTGTTTCAATTTCAACATTTTAATTAGGCAATTACTTATGTAGTTAAATCTTACTAATGCAAGTCTATCTGGATGTTCTGTATTATGGAATATCTGGGCATATGTTCTGGAATGGCAGTTCAAGAAAGTAGTAGGTAATGACGCTATATTCACTTATAAATCTCTTTATTATGTCTTTCAATTTCAACATTTTAATTAGCCAATTACTTATGTAGTTAAATCTTACTAATGCAAGTCTATCTGGATGTTCTGGATTATGGAATATCTGGGATTATGTTCTGGAATGGCAGTTCAAGAAAGTAGTAGGTTATGACGCTATATTCACTTATAAATCTCTTTATTATGTCCTTTAATTTCAACATTTTAATTAGGCAATTACTTATGTAGTTAAATCTTACTAATACAAGTCTATCTGGATGTTCTGGAATATGGAATATCTGGGATTATGTTCTGGAATGGCAGTTCAAGAAAGTAGTAGGTTATGACGCTATATTCACTTATATATCTATTTATTATGTGTTTCAATTTCAACATTTTAATTAGGCAATTACTTATGTAGTTAAATCTTACTAATGCAAGTCTATCTGGATGTTCTGGAATATGGAATATCTGGGATTATGTTCTGGAATGGCAGTTCAAGAAAGTAGTAGGTTGTGTCGCTATATTCACTTATATATCTATTTATTATGTCTTTCAATTTCAACTTTTTAATTAGGCAATTACTTATGTAGTTAAATCTTACTAATGCAAGTCTATCTGGATGTTCTGGATTATGGAATATCTGGGATTATGTTCTGGAATGGCAGTTCAAGAAAGTAGTAGGTTGTGTCGCTATATTCACTTATATATCTATTTATTATGTCTTTCAATTTCAACTTTTTAATTAGGCAATTACTTATGTAGTTAAATCTTACTAATGCAAGTCTATCTGGATGTTCTGTATTATGGAATATCTGGGCATATGTTCTGGAATGGCAGTTCAAGAAAGTAGTAGGTAATGACGCTATATTCACTTATAAATCTCTCTATTATGTCTTTCAATTTCAACATTTTAATTAGCCAATTACTTATGTAGTTAAATCTTACTAATGCAAGTCTATCTGGATGTTCTGGATTATGGAATATCTGGGATTATGTTCTGGAATGGCAGTTCAAGAAAGTAGTAGGTTATGACGCTATATTCACTTATAAATCTCTTTATTATCTGTTTTAATTTTTAACATTTTAATTAGGCAATTACTTATGTTGTTAAATCTTACTAATGCAAGTCTATCTGGATGTTCTGGATTATGGAATATCTGGGATTATGTTCTGGAATGGCAGTTCAAGAAAGTAGTAGGTTATGACGCTATATTCACTTATAAATCTCTTTATTATGTCCTTTAATTTCAACATTTTAATTAGGCAATTACTTATGTAGTTAAATCTTACTAATACAAGTCTATCTGGATGTTCTGGAATATGGAATATCTGGGATTATGTTCTGTAATGGCAGTTCAAGAAAGTAGTAGGTTATGACGCTATATTCACTTATAAATCTCTTTATTATCTGTTTTAATTTCAACATTTTAATTAGGCAATTACTTATGTTGTTAAATCTTACTAATGCAAGTCTATCTGGATGTTCTGGATTATGGAATATCTGTGATTATGTTCTGGAATGGCAGTTCAAGAAAGTAGTAGGTTATGACGCTATATTCACTTATAAATCTCTTTATTATGTCTTTCAATTTCAACATTTTAATTAGGCAATTACTTATGTAGTTAAATCTTACTAATGCAAGTCTATCTTGATATTCTGGATTATGGAATATCTGGGATAATGTTCTGGAATGTCAGTTCAAGAAAGTAGTAAGTTATGATGCTTTATTCACTTATATATCTATTTATTATGTGTTTCAATTTCAACATTTTAATTAGGCAATTACTTATGTAGTTAAATCTTACTAATGCGAGTTTATCTGGATGTTCTGGATTATGGAATATCTGGGATTATGTTCTGGAATGGCAGTTCAAGAAAGTAGTAGGGTATGACGCTATATTCACTTATATATCTATTTATTATGTCTTTCAATTTCAACATTTTAATTAGGCAATTACTTATGTACTTAAATCTTACTAATGCAAGTCTATCTGGATGTGCTGGATTATGGAATATCTGGGATTATGTTCTGGAAAGGCAGTTCAAGAAAGTAGTAGGTTATGACGCTATATTCACTTATAAATCTCTGTATTAGGTCTTTCAATTTCAACATTTTAATTAGGCAATTACTTATGTAGTTAAATCTTACTAATGCAAGTCTATCTGGATGTTCTGGATTATGGAATATCTGGGATTATGTTCTGGAATGTTAGTTCAAGAAAGTAGTAGGTTATGACGCTATATTCACTTATATATCTATTTATTATGTGTTTCAATTTCAACATTTTAATTAGGCAATTACTTATGTAGTTAAATCTTACTAATGCAAGTCTATCTGGATGTTCTGGATTATGGAATATCTGGGATTATGTTCTGGAATGGCAGTTCAAGAAAGTAGTAAGTTATGACGCTATATTCACTTATATATCTATTTATTATGTCTTTCAATTTCAACCTTTTTGATTAGGCAATTACTTATGTAGTTAAATCTTACTAATGCAAATCTATCTGGATGTTCTGGATTATGGAATATCTGTGATTATGTTCTGGAATGGCAGTTCAAGAAAGTAGTAGGTTATGACGCTATATTCACTTATAAATCTCTTTATTATGTCTTTCAATTTCAACATTTTAATTAGCCAATTACTTATGTAGTTAAATCTTACTAATGCAAGTCTATCTGGATGTTCTGGATTATGGAATATCTGGGATTATGTTCTGGAATGGCAGTTCAAGAAAGTAGTAGGTTATGACGCTATATTCACTTATAAATCTCTTTATTATCTGTTTTAATTTCAACATTTTAATTAGGCAATTACTTATGTACTTAAATCTTACTAATGCAAGTCTATCTGGATGTTCTGGATTATGGAATATCTGGGATTATGTTCTGGAATGGCAGTTCAAGAAAGTAGTAAGTTATGACGCTATATTCACTTATATATCTATTTATTATGTCTTTCAATTTCAACATTTTAATTAGGCAATTACTTATGTAGTTAAATCTTACTAATGCAAATCTATCTGGATGTTCTGGATTGTGGAATATCTGGGATTATGTTCTGGAATGGCATTTCAAGAAAGTAGTAGGTTATGACGCTATATTCACTTATATATCTATTTATAATGTATTTCAATTTCGACATTTTAATTAGGCAATTACTTATGTAGTTAAATCTTACTAATGCAAGTCTATCTGGATGTTCTGGATTATGGAATATCTGGGATTATGTTCTGGAATGGCATTTCACGAAAGTTGTAGGTTATGACGCTATATTCACTTATATATCTATTTATTATGTCTTTCAATTTCAACTTTTTAATTAGGCAATTACTTATGTAGTTAAATCATACTAATGCAAGTCTATCTGGATGTTTTGGATTATGGAATATTTGGGATTATGTTCTGGAATGGCAGTTCAAGAAAGTAGTAGGTTATGACGCTATATTCACTTATAAATCTCTTTATTATGTTTTTCAATTTCAACTTTTTAATTAGGCAATTACTTATGTAGTTAAATCTTACTAATGCAAGTCTATCTGGATGTTCTGGATTATGGAATATCTGGGATTATGTTCTGGAATGGCAGTTCAAGAAAGTAGTAGGTTGTGTCGCTATATTCACTTATATATCTATTTATTATGTCTTTCAATTTCAACTTTTTAATTATGCAATTACTTATGTAGTTAAATCTTACTAATGCAAGTCTATCTGGATGTTCTGTATTATGGAATATCTGGCCATATGTTCTGGAATGGCAGTTCAAGAAAGTAGTAGGTAATGACGCTATATTCACTTATAAATCTCTCTATTATGTCTTTCAATTTCAACATTTTAATTAGCCAATTACTTATGTAGTTAAATCTTACTAATGCAAGTCTATCTGGATGTTCTGGATTATGGAATATCTGGGATTATGTTCTGGAATGGCAGTTCAAGAAAGTAGTAGGTTATGACGCTATATTCACTTATAAATCTCTTTATTATCTGTTTTAATTTTTAACATTTTAATTAGGCAATTACTTATGTTGTTAAATCTTACTAATGCAAGTCTATCTGGATGTTCTGGATTATGGAATATCTGGGATTATGTTCTGGAATAGCAGTTCAAGAAAGTAGTAGGTTATGACGCTATATTCACCTATAAATCTCTTTATTATGTCCTTTCATTTCAACATTTTAATTAGGCAATTACTTATGTAGTTAAATCTTACTAATACAAGTCTATCTGGATGTTCTGGAATATGGAATATCTGGGATTATGTTCTGTTATGGCAGTTCAAGAAAGTAGTAGGTTATGACGCTATATTCACTTATATATCTATTTGTTATGTGTTTCAATTTCAACATTTTATTTAGACAATTACTTATGTAGTTAAATCTTACTAATGCAAGTCTATCTGGATGTTCTGGATTATGGAATATCTGGGATAATGTTCTGGAATGGCAGTTCAAGAAAGTAGTAGGTTATGACGCTATATTCACCTATAAATCTCCTTATTATGTGTTTCAATTTCAACATTTTAATTAGGCAATTACTTATGTAGTTAAATCTTACTAATGCAAGTCTATCTGGATGTTCTGTATTATGGAATATCTGGGCATATGTTCTGGAATGGCAGTTCAAGAAAGTAGTAGGTAATGACGCTATATTCACTTATAAATCTCTTTATTATGTCTTTCAATTTCAACATTTTAATTAGCCAATTACTTATGTAGTTAAATCTTACTAATGCAAGTCTATCTGGATGTTCTGGATTATGCAATATCTGGGATTATGTTCTGGAATGGCAGTTCAAGAAAGTAGTAGGTTATGACGCTATATTCACTTATAAATCTTTTTATTATCTGTTTTAATTTCAACATTTTAATTAGGCAATTACTTATGTTGTTAAATCTTACTAATGCGAGTTTATCTGGATGTTCTGGATTATGGAATATCTGGGATTATGTTCTGGAATGGCAGTTCAAGAAAGTAGTAGGGTATGACGCTATATTCACTTATATATCTATTTATTATGTCTTTCAATTTCAACATTTTAATTAGGCAATTACTTATGTACTTTAATCTTACTAATGCAAGTCTATCTGGATGTGCTGGATTATGGAATATCTGGGATTATGTTCTGGAATGGCAGTTCAAGAAAGGAGTAGGTTATGACGCTATATTCACTTATAAATCTTTTTATTATCTGTTTTAATTTCAACATTTTAATTAGGCAATTACTTATGTTGTTAAATCTTACTAATGCGAGTTTATCTGGATGTTCTGGATTATGGAATATCTGGGATTATGTTCTGGAATGGCAGTTCAAGAAAGTAGTAGGGTATGACGCTATATTCACTTATAAATCTCTTTATTATGTCTTTCAATTTCAACATTTTAATTAGGCAATTACTTATGTAGTTAAATCTTACTAATGCAAGTCTATCTGGATGTTCTGTATTATGGAATATCTGGGCATATGTTCTGGAATGGCAGTTCAAGAAAGTAGTAGGTAATGACGCTATATTCACTTATAAATCTCTTTATTATGTCTTTCAATTTCAACATTTTAATTAGCCAATTACTTATGTAGTTAAATCTTACTAATGCAAGTCTATCTGGATGTTCTGGATTATGGAATATCTGGGATTATGTTCTGGAATGGCAGTTCAAGAAAGTAGTAGGTTATGACGCTATATTCACTTATAAATCTTTTTATTATCTGTTTTAATTTCAACATTTTAATTAGGCAATTACTTATGTTGTTAAATCTTACTAATGCGAGTTTATCTGGATGTTCTGGATTATGGAATATCTGGGATTATGTTCTGGAATGGCAGTTCAAGAAAGTAGTAGGGTATGAAGCTATATTCACTTATATATCTATTTATTATGTCTTTCAATTTCAACATTTAAATTAGGCAATTACTTATGTAGTTAAATCTTACTAATGCAAGTCTATCTGGATGTTCTGGATTATGGAATATCTGGGATTATGTTCTGGAATGGCAGTTCAAGAAAGTAGTAGGTTATGACGCTATATTCACTTATATATCTATTTATTATGTCTTTCAATTTCAACTTTTTAATTAGGCAATTACTTATGTAGTTTAATCTTACTAATGCAAGTCTATCTGGATGTTTTGGATTATGGAATATTTGGGATTATGTTCTGGAATGGCAGTTCAAGAAAGTAGTAGGTTATGACGCTATATTCACTTATAAATCTCTTTTATATGTTTTTCAATTTCAACATAATAATTAGGAAATTACTTATGTAGTTAAATCTTACTAATGCAAGTCTATCTGGATGTTCTGGATTATGGAATATCTGGGATTATGTTCTGGAATGGCAGTTCAAGTAAGTAGTAGGTTATGACGCTATATTCACTTATATATCTATTTATTATGTCTTTCAATTTCAACATTTTAATTAGCCAATTACTTATGTAGTTAAATCATACTAATGCAAGTCTATCTGGATGTTCTGGATTATGGAATATCTGGGATTATGTTCTGGAATGGCAGTTCAAGAAAGTAGTAGGTTATGACGCTATATTCACTTATATATCTATTTATTATGTCTTTCAATTTCGACATTTTAATTAGGCAATTACTTATGTACTTAAATCTTACTAATGCAAGTCTATCTGGATGTTCTGTATTATGGAATATCTGGGCATATGTTCTGGAATTGCAGTTCAAGAAAGTAGTAGGTAATGACGCTATATTCACTTATAAATCTCTTTATTATGTCTTTCAATTTCAACATTTTAATTAGCCAATTACTTATGTTGTTAAATCTTACTAATGCAAGTCTATCTGGATGTTCTGGATTATGGAATATCTGGGATTATGTTCTGGAATGGCAGTTCAAGAAAGTAGTAGGTTATGACGCTATATTCACTTATAAATCTCTTTATTATGTCTTTCAATTTCAACATTTTAATTAGGCAATTACTTATGTAGTTAAATCTTACTAATGCAAGTCTATCTTGATATTCTGGATTATGGAATATCTGGGATAATGTTCTGGAATGTCAGTTCAAGAAAGTAGTAAGTTATGATGCTTTATTCACTTATATATCTATTTATTATGTGTTTCAATTTCAACATTTTAATTAGGCAATTACTTATGTAGTTAAATCTTACTAATGCGAGTTTATCTGGATGTTCTGGATTATGGAATATCTGGGATTATGTTCTGGAATGGCAGTTCAAGAAAGTAGTAGGGTATGACGCTATATTCACTTATATATCTATTTATTATGTCTTTCAATTTCAACATTTTAATTAGGCAATTACTTATGTACTTAAATCTTACTAATGCAAGTCTATCTGGATGTGCTGGATTATGGAATATCTGGGATTATGTTCTGGAAAGGCAGTTCAAGAAAGTAGTAGGTTATGACGCTATATTCACTTATAAATCTCTGTATTAGGTCTTTCAATTTCAACATTTTAATTAGGCAATTACTTATGTAGTTAAATCTTACTAATGCAAGTCTATCTGGATGTTCTGGATTATGGAATATCTGGGATTATGTTCTGGAATGTTAGTTTAAGAAAGTAGTAGGTTATGACGCTATATTCACTTATATATCTATTTATTATGTGTTTCAATTTCAACATTTTAATTAGGCAATTACTTATGTAGTTAAATCTTACTAATGCAAGTCTATCTGGATGTTCTGGATTATGGAATATCTGGGATTATGTTCTGGAATGGCAGTTCAAGAAAGTAGTAAGTTATGACGCTATATTCACTTATATATCTATTTATTATGTCTTTCAATTTCAACCTTTTTGATTAGGCAATTACTTATGTAGTTAAATCTTACTAATGCAAATCTATCTGGATGTTCTGGATTATGGAATATCTGTGATTATGTTCTGGAATGGCAGTTCAAGAAAGTAGTAGGTTATGACGCTATATTCACTTATAAATCTCTTTATTATGTCTTTCAATTTCAACATTTAAATTAGCCAATTACTTATGTAGTTAAATCTTACTAATGCAAGTCTATCTGGATGTTCTGGATTATGGAATATCTGGGATTATGTTCTGGAATGGCAGTTCAAGAAAGTAGTAGGTTATGACGCTATATTCACTTATAAATCTCTTTATTGTCTGTTTTAATTTCAACATTTTAATTAGGCAATTACTTATGTACTTAAATCTTACTAATGCAAGTCTATCTGGATGTTCTGGATTATGGAATATCTGGGATTATGTTCTGGAATGGCAGTTCAAGAAAGTAGTAAGTTATGACGCTATATTCACTTATATATCTATTTATAATGTATTTCAATTTTGACATTTTAATTAGGCAATTACTTATGTAGTTAAATCTTACTAATGCAAGTCTATCTGGATGTTCTGGATTATGGAATATCTGGGATTATGTTCTGGAATGGCATTTCACGAAAGTTGTAGGTTATGACGCTATATTCACTTATATATCTATTTATTATGTCTTTCAATTTCAACTTTTTAATTAGGCAATTACTTATGTAGTTAAATCATACTAATGCAAGTCTATCTGGATGTTTTGGATTATGGAATATTTGGGATTATGTTCTGGAATGGCAGTTCAAGAAAGTAGTAGGTTATGACGCTATATTCACTTATAAATCTCTTTATTATGTTTTTCAATTTCAACATTTAAATTAGGCAATTACTTATGTAGTTAAATCTTACTAATGCAAGTCTATCTGGATGTTCTGGATTATGGAATATCTGGGATTATGTTCTGGAATGGCAGTTCAAGAAAGTAGTAGGTTATGACGCTATATTCACTTATATATCTATTTATTATGTGTTTCAATTTCAACATTTTAATTAGGCAATTACTTATGTAGTTAACTCTTACTAATGCAAGTCTATCTGGATGTTCTGGATTATGGAATATTTGGGATTATGTTCTGGAATGGCAGTTCAAGAAAGTAGTAGGTTATGACGCTATATTCACTTATAAATCTCTCTATTATGTTTTTCAATTTCAACATTTAAATTAGGCAATTACTTATGTAGTTAAATCTTACTAATGCAAGTCTATCTGGATGTTCTGGATTATGGAATATCTGGGATTATGTTCTGGAATGGCAGTTCAAGAAAGTAGTAGGTTATGACGCTATATTCACTTATAAATCTCTCTATTATGTTTTTCAATTTCAACATTTAAATTAGGCAATTACTTATGTAGTTAAATCTTACTAATGCAAGTCTATCTGGATGTTCTGGATTATGGAATATCTGGGATTATGTTCTGGAATGGCAGTTCAAGAAAGTAGTAGGTTATGACGCTATATTCACTTATATATCTATTTATTATGTGTTTCAATTTCAACATTTTAATTAGGCAATTACTTATGTAGTTAACTCTTACTAATGCAAGTCTATCTGGATGTTCTGGATTATGGAATATCTGGGATTATGTTCTGGAATAGCAGTTCAAGAAAGTAGTAGGTTATGACGCTATATTCACTTATAAATCTCTTTATTATGTCCTTTAATTTCAACATTTTAATTAGGCAATTACTTATGTAGTTAAATCTTACTAATACAAGTCTATCTGGATGTTCTGGAATATGGAATATCTGGGATTATGTTCTGTAATGGCAGTTCAAGAAAGTAGTAGGTTATGACGCTATATTCACTTATATATCTATTTGTTATGTGTTTCAATTTCAACATTTTATTTAGACAATTACTTATGTAGTTAAATCTTACTAATGCAAGTCTATCTGGATGTTCTGGATTATGGAATATCTGGGATAATGTTCTGGAATGGCAGTTCAAGAAAGTAGTAGGTTATGACGCTATATTCACCTATAAATCTCCTTATTATGTGTTTCAATTTCAACATTTTAATTAGGCAATCACTTATGTAGTTAAATCTTACTAATGCAAGTCTATCTGGATGTTCTGGATTATGGAATATCTGGGATTATGTTCTGGAATGGCAGTTCAAGAAAGTAGTAGGTTATGACGCTATATTCACTTATAAATCTCTTTATTGTCTGTTTTAATTTCAACATTTTAATTAGGCAATTACTTATGTACTTAAATCTTACTAATGCAAGTCTATCTGGATGTTCTGGATTATGGAATATCTGGGATTATGTTCTGGAATGGCAGTTCAAGAAAGTAGTAAGTTATGACGCTATATTCACTTATATATCTATTTATAATGTATTTCAATTTTGACATTTTAATTAGGCAATTACTTATGTAGTTAAATCTTACTAATGCAAGTCTATCTGGATGTTCTGGATTATGGAATATCTGGGATTATGTTCTGGAATGGCATTTCACGAAAGTTGTAGGTTATGACGCTATATTCACTTATATATCTATTTATTATGTCTTTCAATTTCAACTTTTTAATTAGGCAATTACTTATGTAGTTAAATCATACTAATGCAAGTCTATCTGGATGTTTTGGATTATGGAATATTTGGGATTATGTTCTGGAATGGCAGTTCAAGAAAGTAGTAGGTTATGACGCTATATTCACTTATAAATCTCTTTATTATGTTTTTCAATTTCAACATTTAAATTAGGCAATTACTTATGTAGTTAAATCTTACTAATGCAAGTCTATCTGGATGTTCTGGATTATGGAATATCTGGGATTATGTTCTGGAATGGCAGTTCAAGAAAGTAGTAGGTTATGACGCTATATTCACTTATATATCTATTTATTATGTGTTTCAATTTCAACATTTTAATTAGGCAATTACTTATGTAGTTAACTCTTACTAATGCAAGTCTATCTGGATGTTCTGGATTATGGAATATTTGGGATTATGTTCTGGAATGGCAGTTCAAGAAAGTAGTAGGTTATGACGCTATATTCACTTATAAATCTCTCTATTATGTTTTTCAATTTCAACATTTAAATTAGGCAATTACTTATGTAGTTAAATCTTACTAATGCAAGTCTATCTGGATGTTCTGGATTATGGAATATCTGGGATTATGTTCTGGAATGGCAGTTCAAGAAAGTAGTAGGTAATGACGCTATATTCACTTATAAATCTCTTTATTATGTCTTTCAATTTCAACATTTTAATTAGCCAATTACTTATGTAGTTAAATCTTACTAATGCAAGTCTATCTGGATGTTCTGGATTATGCAATATCTGGGATTATGTTCTGGAATGGCAGTTCAAGAAAGTAGTAGGTTATGACGCTATATTCACTTATAAATCTTTTTATTATCTGTTTTAATTTCAACATTTTAATTAGGCAATTACTTATGTTGTTAAATCTTACTAATGCGAGTTTATCTGGATGTTCTGGATTATGGAATATCTGGGATTATGTTCTGGAATGGCAGTTCAAGAAAGTAGTAGGGTATGACGCTATATTCACTTATATATCTATTTATTATGTCTTTCAATTTCAACATTTTAATTAGGCAATTACTTATGTACTTTAATCTTACTAATGCAAGTCTATCTGGATGTGCTGGATTATGGAATATCTGGGATTATGTTCTGGAATGGCAGTTCAAGAAAGTAGTAGGTTATGACGCTATATTCACTTATAAATCTTTTTATTATCTGTTTTAATTTCAACATTTTAATTAGGCAATTACTTATGTTGTTAAATCTTACTAATGCGAGTTTATCTGGATGTTCTGGATTATGGAATATCTGGGATTATGTTCTGGAATGGCAGTTCAAGAAAGTAGTAGGGTATGACGCTATATTCACTTATAAATCTCTTTATTATGTCTTTCAATTTCAACATTTTAATTAGGCAATTACTTATGTAGTTAAATCTTACTAATGCAAGTCTATCTGGATGTTCTGTATTATGGAATATCTGGGCATATGTTCTGGAATGGCAGTTCAAGAAAGTAGTAGGTAATGACGCTATATTCACTTATAAATCTCTTTATTATGTCTTTCAATTTCAACATTTTAATTAGCCAATTACTTATGTAGTTAAATCTTACTAATGCAAGTCTATCTGGATGTTCTGGATTATGGAATATCTGGGATTATGTTCTGGAATGGCAGTTCAAGAAAGTAGTAGGTTATGACGCTATATTCACTTATAAATCTTTTTATTATCTGTTTTAATTTCAACATTTTAATTAGGCAATTACTTATGTTGTTAAATCTTACTAATGCGAGTTTATCTGGATGTTCTGGATTATGGAATATCTGGGATTATGTTCTGGAATGGCAGTTCAAGAAAGTAGTAGGGTATGAAGCTATATTCACTTATATATCTATTTATTATGTCTTTCAATTTCAACATTTAAATTAGGCAATTACTTATGTAGTTATATCTTACTAATGCAAGTCTATCTGGATGTTCTGGATTATGGAATATCTGGGATTATGTTCTGGAATGGCAGTTCAAGAAAGTAGTAGGTTATGACGCTATATTCACTTATATATCTATTTATTATGTGTTTCAATTTCAACATTTTAATTAGGCAATTACTTATGTAGTTAAATCTTACTAATGCAAGTCTATCTGGATGTTCTGGAATATGGAATATCTGGGATTATGTTCTGGAATGGCAGTTCAAGAAAGTAGTAGGTTGTGTCGCTATATTCACTTATATATCTATTTATTATGTCTTTCAATTTCAACTTTTTAATTAGGCAATTACTTATGTAGTTTAATCTTACTAATGCAAGTCTATCTGGATGTTTTGGATTATGGAATATTTGGGATTATGTTCTGGAATGGCAGTTCAAGAAAGTAGTAGGTTATGACGCTATATTCACTTATAAATCTCTTTTATATGTTTTTCAATTTCAACATAATAATTAGGAAATTACTTATGTAGTTAAATCTTACTAATGCAAGTCTATCTGGATGTTCTGGATTATGGAATATCTGGGATTATGTTCTGGAATGGCAGTTCAAGTAAGTAGTAGGTTATGACGCTATATTCACTTATATATCTATTTATTATGTCTTTCAATTTCAACATTTTAATTAGCCAACTACTTATGTAGTTAAATCATACTAATGCAAGTCTATCTGGATGTTCTGGATTATGGAATATCTGGGATTATGTTCTGGAATGGCAGTTCAAGAAAGTAGTAGGTTATGACGCTATATTCACTTATATATCTATTTATTATGTCTTTCAATTTCGACATTTTAATTAGGCAATTACTTATGTACTTAAATCTTACTAATGCAAGTCTATCTGGATGTTCTGTATTATGGAATATCTGGGCATATGTTCTGGAATTGCAGTTCAAGAAAGTAGTAGGTAATGACGCTATATTCACTTATAAATCTCTTTATTATGTCTTTCAATTTCAACATTTTAATTAGCCAATTACTTATGTTGTTAAATCTTACTAATGCAAGTCTATCTGGATGTTCTGGATTATGGAATATCTGGGATTATGTTCTGGAATGGCAGTTCAAGAAAGTAGTAGGTTATGACGCTATATTCACTTATAAATCTCTTTATTATGTCTTTCAATTACAACATTTTAATTACGCAATTACTTATGTAGTTAAATCTTACTAATGCAAGTCTATCTTGATATTCTGGATTATGGAATATCTGGGATAATGTTCTGGAATGTCAGTTCAAGAAAGTAGTAAGTTATGATGCTTTATTCACTTATATATCTATTTATTATGTGTTTCAATTTCAACATTTTAATTAGGCAATTACTTATGTAGTTAAATCTTACTAATGCGAGTTTATCTGGATGTTCTGGATTATGGAATATCTGGGATTATGTTCTGGAATGGCAGTTCAAGAAAGTAGTAGGGTATGACGCTATATTCACTTATATATCTATTTATTATGTCTTTCAATTTCAACATTTTAATTAGGCAATTACTTATGTACTTAAATCTTACTAATGCAAGTCTATCTGGATGTGCTGGATTATGGAATATCTGGGATTATGTTCTGGAAAGGCAGTTCAAGAAAGTAGTAGGTTATGACGCTATATTCACTTATAAATCTCTGTATTAGGTCTTTCAATTTCAACATTTTAATTAGGCAATTACTTATGTAGTTAAATCTTACTAATGCAAGTCTATCTGGATGTTCTGGATTATGGAATATCTGGGATTATGTTCTGGAATGTTAGTTTAAGAAAGTAGTAGGTTATGACGCTATATTCACTTATATATCTATTTATTATGTGTTTCAATTTCAACATTTTAATTAGGCAATTACTTATGTAGTTAAATCTTACTAATGCAAGTCTATCTGGATGTTCTGGATTATGGAATATCTGGGATTATGTTCTGGAATGGCAGTTCAAGAAAGTAGTAAGTTATGACGCTATATTCACTTATATATCTATTTATTATGTCTTTCAATTTCAACCTTTTTGATTAGGCAATTACTTATGTAGTTAAATCTTACTAATGCAAATCTATCTGGATGTTCTGGATTATGGAATATCTGTGATTATGTTCTGGAATGGCAGTTCAAGAAAGTAGTAGGTTATGACGCTATATTCACTTATAAATCTCTTTATTATGTCTTTCAATTTCAACATTTAAATTAGCCAATTACTTATGTAGTTAAATCTTACTAATGCAAGTCTATCTGGATGTTCTGGATTATGGAATATCTGGGATTATGTTCTGGAATGGCAGTTCAAGAAAGTAGTAGGTTATGACGCTATATTCACTTATAAATCTCTTTATTGTCTGTTTTAATTTCAACATTTTAATTAGGCAATTACTTATGTACTTAAATCTTACTAATGCAAGTCTATCTGGATGTTCTGGATTATGGAATATCTGGGATTATGTTCTGGAATGGCAGTTCAAGAAAGTAGTAAGTTATGACGCTATATTCACTTATATATCTATTTATAATGTATTTCAATTTTGACATTTTAATTAGGCAATTACTTATGTAGTTAAATCTTACTAATGCAAGTCTATCTGGATGTTCTGGATTATGGAATATCTGGGATTATGTTCTGGAATGGCATTTCACGAAAGTTGTAGGTTATGACGCTATATTCACTTATATATCTATTTATTATGTCTTTCAATTTCAACTTTTTAATTAGGCAATTACTTATGTAGTTAAATCATACTAATGCAAGTCTATCTGGATGTTTTGGATTATGGAATATTTGGGATTATGTTCTGGAATGGCAGTTCAAGAAAGTAGTAGGTTATGACGCTATATTCACTTATAAATCTCTTTATTATGTTTTTCAATTTCAACATTTAAATTAGGCAATTACTTATGTAGTTAAATCTTACTAATGCAAGTCTATCTGGATGTTCTGGATTATGGAATATCTGGGATTATGTTCTGGAATGGCAGTTCAAGAAAGTAGTAGGTTATGACGCTATATTCACTTATATATCTATTTATTATGTGTTTCAATTTCAACATTTTAATTAGGCAATTACTTATGTAGTTAACTCTTACTAATGCAAGTCTATCTGGATGTTCTGGATTATGGAATATTTGGGATTATGTTCTGGAATGGCAGTTCAAGAAAGTAGTAGGTTATGACGCTATATTCACTTATAAATCTCTCTATTATGTTTTTCAATTTCAACATTTAAATTAGGCAATTACTTATGTAGTTAAATCTTACTAATGCAAGTCTATCTGGATGTTCTGGATTATGGAATATCTGGGATTATGTTCTGGAATGGCAGTTCAAGAAAGTAGTAGGTTATGACGCTATATTCACTTATAAATCTCTCTATTATGTTTTTCAATTTCAACATTTAAATTAGGCAATTACTTATGTAGTTAAATCTTACTAATGCAAGTCTATCTGGATGTTCTGGATTATGGAATATCTGGGATTATGTTCTGGAATGGCAGTTCAAGAAAGTAGTAGGTTATGACGCTATATTCACTTATATATCTATTTATTATGTGTTTCAATTTCAACATTTTAATTAGGCAATTACTTATGTAGTTAACTCTTACTAATGCAAGTCTATCTGGATGTTCTGGATTATGGAATATCTGGGATTATGTTCTGGAATAGCAGTTCAAGAAAGTAGTAGGTTATGACGCTATATTCACTTATAAATCTCTTTATTATGTCCTTTAATTTCAACATTTTAATTAGGCAATTACTTATGTAGTTAAATCTTACTAATACAAGTCTATCTGGATGTTCTGGAATATGGAATATCTGGGTTTATGTTCTGTAATGGCAGTTCAAGAAAGTAGTAGGTTATGACGCTATATTCACTTATATATCTATTTGTTATGTGTTTCAATTTCAACATTTTATTTAGACAATTACTTATGTAGTTAAATCTTACTAATGCAAGTCTATCTGGATGTTCTGGATTATGGAATATCTGGGATAATGTTCTGGAATGGCAGTTCAAGAAAGTAGTAGGTTATGACGCTATATTCACCTATAAATCTCCTTATTATGTGTTTCAATTTCAACATTTTAATTAGGCAATCACTTATGTAGTTAAATCTTACTAATGCAAGTCTATCTGGATGTTCTGGATTATGGAATATCTGGGATTATGTTCTGGAATGGCAGTTCAAGAAAGTAGTAGGTTATGACGCTATATTCACTTATAAATCTCTTTATTGTCTGTTTTAATTTCAACATTTTAATTAGGCAATTACTTATGTACTTAAATCTTACTAATGCAAGTCTATCTGGATGTTCTGGATTATGGAATATCTGGGATTATGTTCTGGAATGGCAGTTCAAGAAAGTAGTAAGTTATGACGCTATATTCACTTATATATCTATTTATAATGTATTTCAATTTTGACATTTTAATTAGGCAATTACTTATGTAGTTAAATCTTACTAATGCAAGTCTATCTGGATGTTCTGGATTATGGAATATCTGGGATTATGTTCTGGAATGGCATTTCACGAAAGTTGTAGGTTATGACGCTATATTCACTTATATATCTATTTATTATGTCTTTCAATTTCAACTTTTTAATTAGGCAATTACTTTTGTAGTTAAATCATACTAATGCAAGTCTATCTGGATGTTTTGGATTATGGAATATTTGGGATTATGTTCTGGAATGGCAGTTCAAGAAAGTAGTAGGTTATGACGCTATATTCACTTATAAATCTCTTTATTATGTTTTTCAATTTCAACATTTAAATTAGGCAATTACTTATGTAGTTAAATCTTACTAATGCAAGTCTATCTGGATGTTCTGGATTATGGAATATCTGGGATTATGTTCTGGAATGGCAGTTCAAGAAAGTAGTAGGTTATGACGCTATATTCACTTATATATCTATTTATTATGTGTTTCAATTTCAACATTTTAATTAGGCAATTACTTATGTAGTTAACTCTTACTAATGCAAGTCTATCTGGATGTTCTGGATTATGGAATATTTGGGATTATGTTCTGGAATGGCAGTTCAAGAAAGTAGTAGGTTATGACGCTATATTCACTTATAAATCTCTCTATTATGTTTTTCAATTTCAACATTTAAATTAGGCAATTACTTATGTAGTTAAATCTTACTAATGCAAGTCTATCTGGATGTTCTGGATTATGGAATATCTGGGATTATGTTCTGGAATGGCAGTTCAAGAAAGTAGTAGGTTATGACGCTATATTCACTTATAAATCTCTCTATTATGTTTTTCAATTTCAACATTTAAATTAGGCAATTACTTATGTAGTTAAATCTTACTAATGCAAGTCTATCTGGATGTTCTGGATTATGGAATATCTGGGATTATGTTCTGGAATGGCAGTTCAAGAAAGTAGTAGGTTATGACGCTATATTCACTTATATATCTATTTATTATGTGTTTCAATTTCAACATTTTAATTAGGCAATTACTTATGTAGTTAACTCTTACTAATGCAAGTCTATCTGGATGTTCTGGATTATGGAATATCTGGGATTATGTTCTGGAATAGCAGTTCAAGAAAGTAGTAGGTTATGACGCTATATTCACTTATAAATCTCTTTATTATGTCCTTTAATTTCAACATTTTAATTAGGCAATTACTTATGTAGTTAAATCTTACTAATACAAGTCTATCTGGATGTTCTGGAATATGGAATATCTGGGATTATGTTCTGTAATGGCAGTTCAAGAAAGTAGTAGGTTATGACGCTATATTCACTTATATATCTATTTGTTATGTGTTTCAATTTCAACATTTTATTTAGACAATTACTTATGTAGTTAAATCTTACTAATGCAAGTCTATCTGGATGTTCTGGATTATGGAATATCTGGGATAATGTTCTGGAATGGCAGTTCAAGAAAGTAGTAGGTTATGACGCTATATTCACCTATAAATCTCCTTATTATGTGTTTCAATTTCAACATTTTAATTAGGCAATTACTTATGTAGTTAAATCTTACTAATGCAAGTCTATCTGGATGTTCTGTATTATGGAATATCTGGGCATATGTTCTGGAATGGCAGTTCAAGAAAGTAGTAGGTAATGACGCTATATTCACTTATAAATCTCTTTATTATGTCTTTCAATTTCAACATTTTAATTAGCCAATTACTTATGTAGTTAAATCTTACTAATGCAAGTCTATCTGGATGTTCTGGATTATGGAATATCTGGGATTATGTTCTGGAATGGCAGTTCAAGAAAGTAGTAGGTTATGACGCTATATTCACTTATAAATCTTTTTATTATCTGTTTTAATTTCAACATTTTAATTAGGCAATTACTTATGTTGTTAAATCTTACTAATGCGAGTTTATCTGGATGTTCTGGATTATGGAATATCTGGGATTATGTTCTGGAATGGCAGTTCAAGAAAGTAGTAGGGTATGACGCTATATTCACTTATATATCTATTTATTATGTCTTTCAATTTCAACATTTTAATTAGGCAATTACTTATGTACTTTAATCTTACTAATGCAAGTCTATCTGGATGTGCTGGATTATGGAATATCTGGGATTATGTTCTGGAATGGCAGTTCAAGAAAGTAGTAGGTTATGACGCTATATTCACTTATAAATCTTTTTATTATCTGTTTTAATTTCAACATTTTAATTAGGCAATTACTTATGTTGTTAAATCTTACTAATGCGAGTTTATCTGGATGTTCTGGATTATGGAATATCTGGGATTATGTTCTGGAATGGCAGTTCAAGAAAGTAGTAGGGTATGACGCTATATTCACTTATAAATCTCTTTATTATGTCTTTCAATTTCAACATTTTAATTAGGCAATTACTTATGTAGTTAAATCTTACTAATGCAAGTCTATCTGGATGTTCTGTAATATGGAATATCTGGGCATATGTTCTGGAATGGCAGTTCAAGAAAGTAGTAGGTAATGACGCTATATTCACTTATAAATCTCTTTATTATGTCTTTCAATTTCAACATTTTAATTAGCCAATTACTTATGTAGTTAAATCTTACTAATGCAAGTCTATCTGGATGTTCTGGATTATGGAATATCTGGGATTATGTTCTGGAATGGCAGTTCAAGAAAGTAGTAGGTTATGACGCTATATTCACTTATAAATCTTTTTATTATCTGTTTTAATTTCAACATTTTAATTAGGCAATTACTTATGTTGTTAAATCTTACTAATGCGAGTTTATCTGGATGTTCTGGATTATGGAATATCTGGGATTATGTTCTGGAATGGCAGTTCAAGAAAGTAGTAGGGTATGACGCTATATTCACTTATATATCTATTTATTATGTCTTTCAATTTCAACATTTAAATTAGGCAATTACTTATGTAGTTAAATCTTACTAATGCAAGTCTATCTGGATGTTCTGGATTATGGAATATCTGGGATTATGTTCTGGAATGGCAGTTCAAGAAAGTAGTAGGTTATGACGCTATATTCACTTATATATCTATTTATTATGTGTTTCAATTTCAACATTTTAATTAGGCAATTACTTATGTAGTTAAATCTTACTAATGCAAGTCTATCTGGATGTTCTGGAATATGGAATATCTGGGATTATGTTCTGGAATGGCAGTTCAAGAAAGTAGTAGGTTGTGTCGCTATATTCACTTATATATCTATTTATTATGTCTTTCAATTTCAACTTTTTAATTAGGCAATTACTTATGTAGTTTAATCTTACTAATGCAAGTCTATCTGGATGTTTTGGATTATGGAATATTTGGGATTATATTCTGGAATGGCAGTTCAAGAAAGTAGTAGGTTATGACGCTATATTCACTTATAAATCTCTTTTATATGTTTTTCAATTTCAACATAATAATTAGGAAATTACTTATGTAGTTAAATCTTACTAATGCAAGTCTATCTGGATGTTCTGGATTATGGAATATCTGGGATTATGTTCTGGAATGGCAGTTCAAGTAAGTAGTAGGTTATGACGCTATATTCACTTATATATCTATTTATTATGTCTTTCAATTTCAACATTTTAATTAGCCAATTACTTATGTAGTTAAATCTTACTAATGCAAGTCTATCTGGATGTTCTGGATTATGGAATATCTGGGATTATGTTCTGGAATGGCAGTTCAAGAAAGTAGTAGGTTATGACGCTATATTCACTTATATATCTATTTATTATGTCTTTCAATTTCGACATTTTAATTAGGCAATTACTTATGTACTTAAATCTTACTAATGCAAGTCTATCTGGATGTTCTGTATTATGGAATATCTGGGCATATGTTCTGGAATTGCAGTTCAAGAAAGTAGTAGGTAATGACGCTATATTCACTTATAAATCTCTTTATTATGTCTTTCAATTTCAACATTTTAATTAGCCAATTACTTATGTTGTTAAATCTTACTAATGCAAGTCTATCTGGATGTTCTGGATTATGGAATATCTGGGATTATGTTCTGGAATGGCAGTTCAAGAAAGTAGTAGGTTATGACGCTATATTCACTTATAAATCTCTTTATTATCTGTTTTAATTTCAACATTTTAATTAGGCAATTACTTATGTTGTTAAATCTTACTAATGCAAGTCTATCTGGATGTTCTGGATTATGGAATATCTGTGATTATGTTCTGGAATGGCAGTTCAAGAAAGTAGTAGGTTATGACGCTATATTCACTTATAAATCTCTTTATTATGTCTTTCAATTTCAACATTTTAATTAGGCAATTACTTATGTAGTTAAATCTTACTAATGCAAGTCTATCTTGATATTCTGGATTATGGAATATCTGGGATAATGTTCTGGAATGTCAGTTCAAGAAAGTAGTAAGTTATGATGCTTTATTCACTTATATATCTATTTATTATGTGTTTCAATTTCAACATTTTAATTAGGCAATTACTTATGTAGTTAAATCTTACTAATGCGAGTTTATCTGGATGTTCTGGATTATGGAATATCTGGGATTATGTTCTGGAATGGCAGTTCAAGAAAGTAGTAGGGTATGACGCTATATTCACTTATATATCTATTTATTATGTCTTTCAATTTCAACATTTTAATTAGGCAATTACTTATGTACTTAAATCTTACTAATGCAAGTCTATCTGGATGTGCTGGATTATGGAATATCTGGGATTATGTTCTGGAAAGGCAGTTCAAGAAAGTAGTAGGTTATGACGCTATATTCACTTATAAATCTCTGTATTAGGTCTTTCAATTTCAACATTTTAATTAGGCAATTACTTATGTAGTTAAATCTTACTAATGCAAGTCTATCTGGATGTTCTGGATTATGGAATATCTGGGATTATGTTCTGGAATGTTAGTTTAAGAAAGTAGTAGGTTATGACGCTATATTCACTTATATATCTATTTATTATGTGTTTCAATTTCAACATTTTAATTAGGCAATTACTTATGTAGTTAAATCTTACTAATGCAAGTCTATCTGGATGTTCTGGATTATGGAATATCTGGGATTATGTTCTGGAATGGCAGTTCAAGAAAGTAGTAAGTTATGACGCTATATTCACTTATATATCTATTTATTATGTCTTTCAATTTCAACCTTTTTGATTAGGCAATTACTTATGTAGTTAAATCTTACTAATGCAAATCTATCTGGATGTTCTGGATTATGGAATATCTGTGATTATGTTCTGGAATAGCAGTTCAAGAAAGTAGTAGGTTATGACGCTATATTCACTTATAAATCTCTTTATTATGTCTTTCAATTTCAACATTTAAATTAGCCAATTACTTATCTAGTTAAATCTTACTAATGCAAGTCTATCTGGATGTTCTGGATTATGGAATATCTGGGATTATGTTCTGGAATGGCAGTTCAAGAAAGTAGTAGGTTATGACGCTATATTCACTTATAAATCTCTTTATTGTCTGTTTTAATTTCAACATTTTAATTAGGCAATTACTTATGTACTTAAATCTTACTAATGCAAGTCTATCTGGATGTTCTGGATTATGGAATATCTGGGATTATGTTCTGGAATGGCAGTTCAAGAAAGTAGTAAGTTATGACGCTATATTCACTTATATATCTATTTATAATGTATTTCAATTTTGACATTTTAATTAGGCAATTACTTATGTAGTTAAATCTTACTAATGCAAGTCTATCTGGATGTTCTGGATTATGGAATATCTGGGATTATGTTCTGGAATGGCATTTCACGAAAGTTGTAGGTTATGACGCTATATTCACTTATATATCTATTTATTATGTCTTTCAATTTCAACTTTTTAATTAGGCAATTACTTATGTAGTTAAATCATACTAATGCAAGTCTATCTGGATGTTTTGGATTATGGAATATTTGGGATTATGTTCTGGAATGGCAGTTCAAGAAAGTAGTAGGTTATGACGCTATATTCACTTATAAATCTCTTTATTATGTTTTTCAATTTCAACATTTAAATTAGGCAATTACTTATGTAGTTAAATCTTACTAATGCAAGTCTATCTGGATGTTCTGGATTATGGAATATCTGGGATTATGTTCTGGAATGGCAGTTCAAGAAAGTAGTAGGTTATGACGCTATATTCACTTATATATCTATTTATTATGTGTTTCAATTTCAACATTTTAATTAGGCAATTACTTATGTAGTTAACTCTTACTAATGCAAGTCTATCTGGATGTTCTGGATTATGGAATATTTGGGATTATGTTCTGGAATGGCAGTTCAAGAAAGTAGTAGGTTATGACGCTATATTCACTTATAAATCTCTCTATTATGTTTTTCAATTTCAACATTTAAATTAGGCAATTACTTATGTAGTTAAATCTTACTAATGCAAGTCTATCTGGATGTTCTGGATTATGGAATATCTGGGATTATGTTCTGGAATGGCAGTTCAAGAAAGTAGTAGGTTATGACGCTATATTCACTTATATATCTATTTATTATGTGTTTCAATTTCAACATTTTAATTAGGCAATTACTTATGTAGTTAAATCTTACTAATGCAAGTCTATCTGGATGTTCTGGAATATGGAATATCTGGGATTATGTTCTGGAATGGCAGTTCAAGAAAGTAGTAGGTTGTGTCGCTATATTCACTTATATATCTATTTATTATGTCTTTCAATTTCAACTTTTTAATTAGGCAATTACTTATGTAGTTTAATCTTACTAATGCAAGTCTATCTGGATGTTTTGGATTATGGAATATTTGGGATTATGTTCTGGAATGGCAGTTCAAGAAAGTAGTAGGTTATGACGCTATATTCACTTATAAATCTCTTTTATATGTTTTTCAATTTCAACATAATAATTAGGAAATTACTTATGTAGTTAAATCTTACTAATGGAAGTCTATCTGGATGTTCTGGATTATGGAATATCTGGGATTATGTTCTGGAATGGCAGTTCAAGTAAGTAGTAGGTTATGACGCTATATTCACTTATATATCTATTTATTATGTCTTTCAATTTCAACATTTTAATTAGCCAATTACTTATGTAGTTAAATCTTACTAATGCAAGTCTATCTGGATGTTCTGGATTATGGAATATCTGGGATTATGTTCTGGAATGGCAGTTCAAGAAAGTAGTAGGTTATGACGCTATATTCACTTATATATCTATTTATTATGTCTTTCAATTTCGACATTTTAATTAGGCAATTACTTATGTACTTAAAACTTACTAATGCAAGTCTATCTGGATGTTCTGTATTATGGAATATCTGGGCATATGTTCTGGAATTGCAGTTCAAGAAAGTAGTAGGTAATGACGCTATATTCACTTATAAATCTCTTTATTATGTCTTTCAATTTCAACATTTTAATTAGCCAATTACTTATGTTGTTAAATCTTACTAATGCAAGTCTATCTGGATGTTCTGGATTATGGAATATCTGGGATTATGTTCTGGAATGGCAGTTCAAGAAAGTAGTAGGTTATGACGCTATATTCACTTATAAATCTCTTTATTATCTGTTTTAATTTCAACATTTTAATTAGGCAATTACTTATGTTGTTAAATCTTACTAATGCAAGTCTATCTGGATGTTCTGGATTATGGAATATCTGTGATTATGTTCTGGAATGGCAGTTCAAGAAAGTAGTAGGTTATGACGCTATATTCACTTATAAATCTCTTTATTATGTCTTTCAATTTCAACATTTTAATTAGGCAATTACTTATGTAGTTAAATCTTACTAATGCAAGTCTATCTTGATATTCTGGATTATGGAATATCTGGGATAATGTTCTGGAATGTCAGTTCAAGAAAGTAGTAAGTTATGATGCTTTATTCACTTATATATCTATTTATTATGTGTTTCAATTTCAACATTTTAATTAGGCAATTACTTATGTAGTTAAATCTTACTAATGCGAGTTTATCTGGATGTTCTGGATTATGGAATATCTGGGATTATGTTCTGGAATGGCAGTTCAAGAAAGTAGTAGGGTATGACGCTATATTCAATTATATATCTATTTATTATGTCTTTCAATTTCAACATTTCAATTAGGCAATTACTTATGTACTTAAATCTTACTAATGCAAGTCTATCTGGATGTGCTGGATTATGGAATATCTGGGATTATGTTCTGGAAAGGCAGTTCAAGAAAGTAGTAGGTTATGACGCTATATTCACTTATAAATCTCTGTATTAGGTCTTTCAATTTCAACATTTTAATTAGGCAATTACTTATGTAGTTAAATCTTACTAATGCAAGTCTATCTGGATGTTCTGGATTATGGAATATCTGGGATTATGTTCTGGAATGTTAGTTCAAGAAAGTAGTAGGTTATGACGCTATATTCACTTATATATCTATTTATTATGTGTTTCAATTTCAACATTTTAATTAGGCAATTACTTATGTAGTTAAATCTTACTAATGCAAGTCTATCTGGATGTTCTGGATTATGGAATATCTGGGATTATGTTCTGGAATGGCAGTTCAAGAAAGTAGTAAGTTATGACGCTATATTCACTTATATATCTATTTATTATGTCTTTCAATTTCAACCTTTTTGATTAGGCAATTACTTATGTAGTTAAATCTTACTAATGTAAATCTATCTGGATGTTCTGGATTATGGAATATCTGTGATTATGTTCTGGAATGGCAGTTCAAGAAAGTAGTAGGTTATGACGCTATATTCACTTATAAATCTCTTTATTATGTCTTTCAATTTCAACATTTTAATTAGCCAATTACTTATGTAGTTAAATCTTACTAATGCAAGTCTATCTGGATGTTCTGTATTATGGAATATCTGGGATTATGTTCTGGAATGGCAGTTCAAGAAAGTAGTAGGTTATGACCCTATATTCACTTATAAATCTCTTTATTATCTGTTTTAATTTCAACATTTTAATTAGGCAATTACTTATGTAGTTAAATCTTACTAATACAAGTCTATCTGGATGTTCTGGAATATGGAATATCTGGGATTATGTTCTGTAATGGCAGTTCAAGAAAGTAGTAGGTTATGACGCTATATTCACTTAAATATCTATTTGTTATGTGTTTCAATTTCAACATTTTATTTATACAATTACTTATGTAGTTAAATCTTACTAATGCAAGTCTATCTGGATGTTCTGGATTATGGAATATCTGGGATTATGTTCTGGAATGGCAGTTCAAGAAAGTAGTAGGTTATGACGCTATATTCACCTATAAATCTCCTTATTATGTGTTTCAATTTCAACATTTTAATTAGGCAATTACTTATGTAGTTAAATCTTACTAATGCAAGTCTATCTGGATGTTCTGTATTATGGAATATCTGGGCTTATGTTCTGGAATGGCAGTTCAAGAAAGTAGTAGGTAATGACGCTATATTCACTTATAAATCTCTTTATTATGTCTTTCAATTTCAACATTTTAATTAGCCAATTACTTATGTAGTTAAATCTTACTAATGCAAGTCTATCTGGATGTTCTGGATTATGGAATATCTGGGATTATGTTCTGGAATGGCAGTTCAAGAAAGTAGTAGGTTATGACGCTATATTCACTTATAAATCTCTTTATTATGTCCTTTAATTTCAACATTTTAATTAGGCAATTACTTATGTAGTTAAATCTTACTAATACAAGTCTATCTGGATGTTCTGGAATATGGAATATCTGGGATTATGTTCTGGAATGGCAGTTCAAGAAAGTAGTAGGTTATGACGCTATATTCACTTATATATCTATTTATTATGTGTTTCAATTTCAACATTTTAATTAGGCAATTACTTATGTAGTTAAATCTTACTAATGCAAGTCTATCTGGATGTTCTGGAATATGGAATATCTGGGATTATGTTCTGGAATGGCAGTTCAAGAAAGTAGTAGGTTGTGTCGCTATATTCACTTATATATCTATTTATTATGTCTTTCAATTTCAACTTTTTAATTAGGCAATTACTTATGTAGTTAAATCTTACTAATGCAAGTCTATCTGGATGTTCTGGATTATGGAATATCTGGGATTATGTTCTGGAATGGCAGTTCAAGAAAGTAGTAGGTTGTGTCGCTATATTCACTTATATATCTATTTATTATGTCTTTCAATTTCAACTTTTTAATTAGGCAATTACTTATGTAGTTAAATCTTACTAATGCAAGTCTATCTGGATGTTCTGTATTATGGAATATCTGGGCATATGTTCTGGAATGGCAGTTCAAGAAAGTAGTAGGTAATGACGCTATATTCACTTATAAATCTCTCTATTATGTCTTTCAATTTCAACATTTTAATTAGCCAATTACTTATGTAGTTAAATCTTACTAATGCAAGTCTATCTGGATGTTCTGGATTATGGAATATCTGGGATTATGTTCTGGAATGGCAGTTCAAGAAAGTAGTAGGTTATGACGCTATATTCACTTATAAATCTCTTTATTATCTGTTTTAATTTTTAACATTTTAATTAGGCAATTACTTATGTTGTTAAATCTTACTAATGCAAGTCTATCTGGATGTTCTGGATTATGGAATATCTGGGATTATGTTCTGGAATGTCAGTTCAAGAAAGTAGTAAGTTATGATGCTTTATTCACTTATATATCTATTTATTATGTGTTTCAATTTCAACATTTTAATTAGGCAATTACTTATGTAGTTAAATCTTACTAATGCGAGTTTATCTGGATGTTCTGGATTATGGAATATCTGGGATTATGTTCTGGAATGGCAGTTCAAGAAAGTAGTAGGGTATGACGCTATATTCACTTATATATCTATTTATTATGTCTTTCAATTTCAACATTTTAATTAGGCAATTACTTATGTACTTAAATCTTACTAATGCAAGTCTATCTGGATGTGCTGGATTATGGAATATCTGGGATTATGTTCTGGAAAGGCAGTTCAAGAAAGTAGTAGGTTATGACGCTATATTTACTTATAAATCTCTGTATTAGGTCTTTCAATTTCAACATTTTAATTAGGCAATTACTTATGTAGTTAAATCTTACTAATGCAAGTCTATCTGGATGTTCTGGATTATGGAATATCTGGGATTATGTTCTGGAATGTTAGTTCAAGAAAGTAGTAGGTTATGACGCTATATTCACTTATATATCTATTTATTATATGTTTCAATTTCAACATTTTAATTAGGCAATTACTTATGTAGTTAAATCTTACTAATGCAAGTCTATCTGGATGTTCTGGATTATGGAATATCTGGGATTATGTTCTGGAATGGCAGTTCAAGAAAGTAGTAAGTTATGACGCTATATTCACTTATATATCTATTTATTATGTCTTTCAATTTCAACCTTTTTGATTAGGCAATTACTTATGTAGTTAAATCTTACTAATGCAAATCTATCTGGATGTTCTGGATTATGGAATATCTGTGATTATGTTCTGGAATGGCAGTTCAAGAAAGTAGTAGGTTATGACGCTATATTCACTTATAAATCTCTTTATTATGTCTTTCAATTTCAACATTTTAATTAGCCAATTACTTATGTAGTTAAATCTTACTAATGCAAGTCTATCTGGATGTTCTGGATTATGGAATATCTGGGATTATGTTCTGGAATGGCAGTTCAAGAAAGTAGTAGGTTATGACGCTATATTCACTTATAAATCTCTTTATTATCTGTTTTAATTTCAACATTTTAATTAGGCAATTACTTATGTACTTAAATCTTACTAATGCAAGTCTATCTGGATGTTCTGGATTATGGAATATCTGGGATTATGTTCTGGAATGGCAGTTCAAGAAAGTAGTAAGTTATGACGCTATATTCACTTATATATCTATTTATTATGTCTTTCAATTTCAACATTTTAATTAGGCAATTACTTATGTAGTTAAATCTTACTAATGCAAATCTATCTGGATGTTCTGGATTGTGGAATATCTGGGATTATGTTCTGGAATGGCAGTTCAAGAAAGTAGTAGGTTATGACGCTATATTCACTTATATATCTATTTATAATGTATTTCAATTTCGACATTTTAATTAGGCAATTACTTATGTAGTTAAATCTTACTAATGCATGTCTATCTGGATGTTCTGGATTATGGAATATCTGGGATTATGTTCTGGAATGGCATTTCACGAAAGTTGTAGGTTATGACGCTATATTCACTTATATATCTATTTATTATGTCTTTCAATTTCAACTTTTTAATTAGGCAATTACTTATGTAGTTAAATCATACTAATGCAAGTCTATCTGGATGTTTTGGATTATGGAATATTTGGGATTATGTTCTGGAATGGCAGTTCAAGAAAGTAGTAGGTTATGACGCTATATGCACTTATAAATCTCTTTATTATGTTTTTCAATTTCAACTTTTTAATTAGGCAATTACTTATGTAGTTAAATCTTACTAATGCAAGTCTATCTGGATGTTCTGGATTATGGAATATCTGGGATTATGTTCTGGAATGGCAGTTCAAGAAAGTAGTAGGTTGTGTCGCTATATTCACTTATATATCTATTTATTATGTCTTTCAATTTCAACTTTTTAATTATGCAATTACTTATGTAGTTAAATCTTACTAATGCAAGTCTATCTGGATGTTCTGTATTATGGAATATCTGGCCATATGTTCTGGAATGGCAGTTCAAGAAAGTAGTAGGTAATGACGCTATATTCACTTATAAATCTCTCTATTATGTCTTTCAATTTCAACATTTTAATTAGCCAATTACTTATGTAGTTAAATCTTACTAATGCAAGTCTATCTGGATGTTCTGGATTATGGAATATCTGGGATTATGTTCTGGAATGGCAGTTCAAGAAAGTAGTAGGTTATGACGCTATATTCACTTATAAATCTCTTTATTATCTGTTTTAATTTTTAACATTTTAATTAGGCAATTACTTATGTTGTTAAATCTTACTAATGCAAGTCTATCTGGATGTTCCGGATTATGGAATATCTGGGATTATGTTCTGGAATGGCAGTTCAAGAAAGTAGTAGGTTATGACGCTATATTCACTTATAAATCTCTTTATTATGTACTTTAATTTCAACATTTTAATTAGGCAATTACTTATGTAGTTAAATCTTACTAATACAAGTATATCTGGATGTTCTGGAATATGGAATATCTGGGATAATGTTCTGGAATGTCAGTTCAAGAAAGTAGTAAGTTATGATGCTTTATTCACTTATATATCTATTTATTATGTGTTTCAATTTCAACATTTTAATTAGGCAATTACTTATGTAGTTAAATCTTACTAATGCGAGTTTATCTGCATGTTCTGGATTATGGAATATCTGGGATTATGTTCTGGAATGGCAGTTCAAGAAAGTAGTAGGGTATGACGCTATATTCACTTATATATCTATTTATTATGTCTTTCAATTTCAACATTTTAATTAGGCAATTACTTATGTACTTAAATCTTACTAATGCAAGTCTATCTGGATGTGCTGGATTATGGAATATCTGGGATTATGTTCTGGAAAGGCAGTTCAAGAAAGTAGTAGGTTATGACGCCATATTCACTTATAAATCTCTGTATTAGGTCTTTCAATTTCAACATTTTAATTAGGCAATTACTTATGTAGTTAAATCTTACTAATGCAAGTCTATCTGGATGTTCTGGATTATGGAATATCTGGGATTATGTTCTGGAATGTTAGTTCAAGAAAGTAGTAGGTTATGACGCTATATTCACTTATATATCTATTTATTATGTGTTTCAATTTCAACATTTTAATTAGGCAATTACTTATGTAGTTAAATCTTACTAATGCAAGTCTATCTGGATCTTCTGGATTATGGAATATCTGGGATTATGTTCTGGAATGGCAGTTCAAGAAAGTAGTAAGTTATGACGCTATATTCACTTATATATCTATTTATTATGTCTTTCAATTTCAACCTTTTTGATTAGGCAATTACTTATGTAGTTAAATCTTACTAATGCAAATCTATCTGGATGTTCTGGATTATGGAATATCTGTGATTATGTTCTGGAATGGCAGTTCGAGAAAGTAGTAGGTTATGACGCTATATTCACTTATAAATCTCTTTATTATGTCTTTCAATTTCAACATTTTAATTAGCCAATTACTTATGTAGTTAAATCTTACTAATGCAAGTCTATCTGGATGTTCTGGATTATGGAATATCTGGGATTATGTTCTGGAATGGCAGTTCAAGAAAGTAGTAGGTTATGACGCTATATTCACTTATAAATCTCTTTATTGTCTGTTTTAATTTCAACATTTTAATTAGGCAATTACTTATGTACTTAAATCTTACTAATGCAAGTCTATCTGGATGTTCTGGATTATGGAATATCTGGGATTATGTTCTGGAATGGCAGTTCAAGAAAGTAGTAAGTTATGACGCTATATTCACTTATATATCTATTTATAATGTATTTCAATTTTGACATTTTAATTAGGCAATTACTTATGTAGTTAAATCTTACTAATGCAAGTCTATCTGGATGTTCTGGATTATGGAATATCTGGGATTATGTTCTGGAATGGCATTTCACGAAAGTTGTAGGTTATGACGCTATATTCACTTATATATCTATTTATTATGTCTTTCAATTTCAACTTTTTAATTAGGCAATTACTTATGTAGTTAAATCATACTAATGCAAGTCTATCTGGATGTTTTGGATTATGGAATATTTGGGATTATGTTCTGGAATGGCAGTTCAAGAAAGTAGTAGGTTATGACGCTATATTCACTTATAAATCTCTTTATTATGTTTTTCAATTTCAACATTTAAATTAGGCAATTACTTATGTAGTTAAATCTTACTAATGCAAGTCTATCTGGATGTTCTGGATTATGGAATATCTGGGATTATGTTCTGGAATGGCAGTTCAAGAAAGTAGTAGGTTATGACGCTATATTCACTTATATATCTATTTATTATGTGTTTCAATTTCAACATTTTAATTAGGCAATTACTTATGTAGTTAAATCTTACTAATGCAAGTCTATCTGGATGTTCTGGAATATGGAATATCTGGGATTATGTTCTGGAATGGCAGTTCAAGAAAGTAGTAGGTTGTGTCGCTATATTCACTTATATATCTATTTATTATGTCTTTCAATTTCAACTTTTTAATTAGGCAATTACTTATGTAGTTAAATCTTACTAATGCAAGTCTATCTGGATGTTCTGGATTATGGAGTATCTGGGATTATGTTCTAGAATGGCAGTTCAAGAAAGTAGTAGGTTGTGTCGCTATATTCACTTATATATCTATTTATTATGTCTTTCAATTTCAACTTTTTAATTAGGCAATTACTTATGTAGTTAAATCCTACTAATGCAAGTCTATCTGGATGTTCTGTATTATGGAATATCTGGGCATATGTTCTGGAATGGCAGTTCAAGAAAGTAGTAGGTAATGACGCTATATTCACTTATAAATCTCTCTATTATGTCTTTCAATTTCAACATTTTAATTAGCCAATTACTTATGTAGTTAAATCTTACTAATGCAAGTCTATCTGGATGTTCTGGATTATGGAATATCTGGGATTATGTTCTGGAATGGCAGTTCAAGAAAGTAGTAGGTTATGACGCTATATTCACTTATAAATCTCTTTATTATCTGTTTTAATTTTTAACATTTTAATTAGGCAATTACTTATGTTGTTAAATCTTACTAATGCAAGTCTATCTGGATGTTCTGGATTATGGAATATCTGTGATTATGTTCTGGAATGGCAGTTCAAGAAAGTAGTAGGTTATGACGCTATATTCACTTATAAATCTCTTTATTATGTCTTTCAATTTCAACATTTTAATTAGCCAATTACTTATGTACTTAAATCTTACTAATGCAAGTCTATCTGGATGTTCTGTATTATGGAATATCTGGGCATATGTTCTGGAATTGCAGTTCAAAAAAGTAGTAGGTAATGACGCTATATTCACTTATAAATCTCTTTATTATGTCTTTCAATTTCAACATTTTAATTAGCCAATTACTTATGTAGTTAAATCTTACTAATGCAAGTCTATCTGGATGTTCTGGATTATGGAATATCTGGGATTATGTTCTGGAATGGCAGTTCAAGAAAGTAGTAGGTTATGACGCTATATTCACTTATAAATCTCTTTATTATCTGTTTTAATTTCAACATTTTAATTAGGCAATTACTTATGTTGTTAAATCTTACTAATGCAAGTCTATCTGGATGTTCTGGATTATGGAATATCTGTGATTATGTTCTGGAATGGCAGTTCAAGAAAGTAGTAGGTTATGACGCTATATTCACTTATAAATCTCTTTATTATGTCTTTCAATTTCAACATTTTAAATAGGCAATTACTTATGTAGTTAAATCTTACTAATGCAAGTCTATCTGGATGTGCTGGATTATGGAATATCTGGGATTATGTTCTGGAAAGGCAGTTCAAGAAAGTAGTAGGTTATGACGCTATATTCACTTATAAATCTCTGTATTAGGTCTTTCAATTTCAACATTTTAATTAGGCAATTACTTATGTAGTTAAATCTTACTAATGCAAGTCTATCTGGATGTTCTGGATTATGGAATATCTGGGATTATGTTCTGGAATGTTAGTTCAAGAAAGTAGTAGGTTATGACGCTATATTCACTTATATATCTATTTATTATGTGTTTCAATTTCAACATTTTAATTAGGCAATTACTTATGTAGTTAAATCTTACTAATGCAAGTCTATCTGGATCTTCTGGATTATGGAATATCTGGGATTATGTTCTGGAATGGCAGTTCAAGAAAGTAGTAAGTTATGACGCTATATTCACTTATATATCTATTTATTATGTCTTTCAATTTCAACCTTTTTGATTAGGCAATTACTTATGTAGTTAAATCTTACTAATGCAAATCTATCTGGATGTTCTGGATTATGGAATATCTGTGATTATGTTCTGGAATGGCAGTTCGAGAAAGTAGTAGGTTATGACGCTATATTCACTTATAAATCTCTTTATTATGTCTTTCAATTTCAACATTTTAATTAGCCAATTACTTATGTAGTTAAATCTTACTAATGCAAGTCTATCTGGATGTTCTGGATTATGGAATATCTGGGATTATGTTCTGGAATGGCAGTTCAAGAAAGTAGTAGGTTATGACGCTATATTCACTTATAAATCTCTTTATTGTCTGTTTTAATTTCAACATTTTAATTAGGCAATTACTTATGTACTTAAATCTTACTAATGCAAGTCTATCTGGATGTTCTGGATTATGGAATATCTGGGATTATGTTCTGGAATGGCAGTTCAAGAAAGTAGTAAGTTATGACGCTATATTCACTTATATATCTATTTATAATGTATTTCAATTTTGACATTTTAATTAGGCAATTACTTATGTAGTTAAATCTTACTAATGCAAGTCTATCTGGATGTTCTGGATTATGGAATATCTGGGATTATGTTCTGGAATGGCATTTCACGAAAGTTGTAGGTTATGACGCTATATTCACTTATATATCTATTTATTATGTCTTTCAATTTCAACTTTTTAATTAGGCAATTACTTATGTAGTTAAATCATACTAATGCAAGTCTATCTGGATGTTTTGGATTATGGAATATTTGGGATTATGTTCTGGAATGGCAGTTCAAGAAAGTAGTAGGTTATGACGCTATATTCACTTATAAATCTCTTTATTATGTTTTTCAATTTCAACATTTAAATTAGGCAATTACTTATGTAGTTAAATCTTACTAATGCAAGTCTATCTGGATGTTCTGGATTATGGAATATCTGGGATTATGTTCTGGAATGGCAGTTCAAGAAAGTAGTAGGTTATGACGCTATATTCACTTATATATCTATTTATTATGTGTTTCAATTTCAACATTTTAATTAGGCAATTACTTATGTAGTTAAATCTTACTAATGCAAGTCTATCTGGATGTTCTGGAATATGGAATATCTGGGATTATGTTCTGGAATGGCAGTTCAAGAAAGTAGTAGGTTGTGTCGCTATATTCACTTATATATCTATTTATTATGTCTTTCAATTTCAACTTTTTAATTAGGCAATTACTTATGTAGTTAAATCTTACTAATGCAAGTCTATCTGGATGTTCTGGATTATGGAGTATCTGGGATTATGTTCTAGAATGGCAGTTCAAGAAAGTAGTAGGTTGTGTCGCTATATTCACTTATATATCTATTTATTATGTCTTTCAATTTCAACTTTTTAATTAGGCAATTACTTATGTAGTTAAATCCTACTAATGCAAGTCTATCTGGATGTTCTGTATTATGGAATATCTGGGCATATGTTCTGGAATGTCAGTTCAAGAAAGTAGTAGGTAATGACGCTATATTCACTTATAAATCTCTCTATTATGTCTTTCAATTTCAACATTTTAATTAGCCAATTACTTATGTAGTTAAATCTTACTAATGCAAGTCTATCTGGATGTTCTGGATTATGGAATATCTGGGATTATGTTCTGGAATGGCAGTTCAAGAAAGTAGTAGGTTATGACGCTATATTCACTTATAAATCTCTTTATTATCTGTTTTAATTTTTAACATTTTAATTAGGCAATTACTTATGTTGTTAAATCTTACTAATGCAAGTCTATCTGGATGTTCTGGATTATGGAATATCTGTGATTATGTTCTGGAATGGCAGTTCAAGAAAGTAGTAGGTTATGACGCTATATTCACTTATAAATCTCTTTATTATGTCTTTCAATTTCAACATTTTAATTAGCCAATTACTTATGTACTTAAATCTTACTAATGCAAGTCTATCTGGATGTTCTGTATTATGGAATATCTGGGCATATGTTCTGGAATTGCAGTTCAAAAAAGTAGTAGGTAATGACGCTATATTCACTTATAAATCTCTTTATTATGTCTTTCAATTTCAACATTTTAATTAGCCAATTACTTATGTAGTTAAATCTTACTAATGCAAGTCTATCTGGATGTTCTGGATTATGGAATATCTGGGATTATGTTCTGGAATGGCAGTTCAAGAAAGTAGTAGGTTATGACGCTATATTCACTTATAAATCTCTTTATTATCTGTTTTAATTTCAACATTTTAATTAGGCAATTACTTATGTTGTTAAATCTTACTAATGCAAGTCTATCTGGATGTTCTGGATTATGGAATATCTGTGATTATGTTCTGGAATGGCAGTTCAAGAAAGTAGTAGGTTATGACGCTATATTCACTTATAAATCTCTTTATTATGTCTTTCAATTTCAACATTTTAAATAGGCAATTACTTATGTAGTTAAATCTTACTAATGCAAGTCTATCTTGATATTATGGATTATGGAATATCTGGGATAAAGTTCTGGAATGTCAGTTCAAGAAAGTAGTAAGTTATGATGCTTTATTCACTTGTATATCTATTTATTATGTGTTTCAATTTCAACATTTTAATTAGGCAATTACTTATGTAGTTAAATCTTACTAATGCAAGTCTATCTGGATGTTCTGGATTATGGAATATCTGGGATTATGTTCTGGAATGTTAGTTCAAGAAAGTAGTAGGTTATGACGCTATATTCACTTATATATCTATTTATTATGTGTTTCAATTTCAACATTTTTTTTAATTAGGCAATTACTTATGTAGTTAAATCTTACTAATGCAAGTCTATCTGGATGTGCTGGATTATGGAATATCTGGGATTATGTTCTGGAAAGGCAGTTCAAGAAAGTAGTAGGTTATGACGCTATATTCACTTATAAATCTCTGTATTAGGTCTTTCAATTTCAACATTTTAATTAGGCAATTACTTATGTAGTTAAATCTTACTAATGCAAGTCTATCTGGATGTTCTGGATTATGGAATATCTGGGATTATGTTCTGGAATGTTAGTTCAAGAAAGTAGTAGGTTATGACGCTATATTCACTTATATATCTATTTATTATGTGTTTCAATTTCAACATTTTAATTAGGCAATTACTTATATAGTTAAATCTTACTAATGCAAGTCTATCTGGATGTTCTGGATTATGGAATATCTGGGATTATGTTCTGGAATGGCAGTTCAAGAAAGTAGTAAGTTATGACGCTATATTCACTTATATATCTATTTATTATGTGTTTCAATTTCAACATTTTTTTTAATTAGGCAATTACTTATGTAGTTAAATCTTACTAATGCAAGTCTATCTGGATGTTCTGGATTATGGAATATCTGGGATTATGTTCTGGAATGGCAGTTCAAGAAAGTAGTAAGTTATGACGCTATATTCACTTATATATCTATTTATTATGTCTTTCAATTTCAACATTTTAATTAGGCAATTACTTATGTAGTTAAAGGTTAGGTTAGGTTAGGTTAGGTTAGGTTAGGTTAGGTTAGGTTAGGTTAGGTTAACCCACCGGGTTGGTCTAGTGGTTAACGCGTCTTCCCAAATCAGCTGATTTGGAAGTCGAGAGTTACAGCGTTCAAGTCCTAGTAAAGCCAGATATTTTTACATGGATTTGAATACTAGATCGTGGATACCGGTGTTCTTTGGTGGTTGGGTTTCAATTAACCACACATCTCAGGAATGGTCGAACTGAGAATGTACAAGACTACACTTCATTTACACTTATACATATCATCCTCATTCATCCTCTGAAGAATTATCTAAACGGTAGTTACCGGAGGCTAAACAGGAAAAGAAAGGTTAGGTTAGGTTAGGTTAGGTTAGGTTAGGTTAGGTTAGGTTAGGTTAGGTTAGGTTAGGTTAGGTTAGGTTAGGTTAGGTTAGTCGAGTGCTGAACTCGTATCTGGACGGCGGCCATTGTGGAGCTCTGACAGTTTTTGTATTTTGAGTGGTTTTATTTGTGAATTTTTGTGTTTTGTGTGTATGGTATTCAACTATACAGTTTGACCGGTGCCTGTGTGTATAATTTTTGAATTTGGTGAAGAAGTGGTGCAGATATCCATCAATTAGTGTTGTGTACGGTGGCCGCGTGTCGGCAGCCGGTGAGGTTGTCTAGGATTAATTTTAATATATAATTAATTTTATATATTGTTATTTGAAGTCTGAAGGTTGGTTTTGGTTGGGCTCGGCCCGTACGTTTTAATATATTTGTTGTTTTTATTTTGTGTTTTTTGCGTTTGCCTAGGTTGCCTAGGTGACGTTTGGTTATTTGTTTACATTTTTGTTTATTTTTTTACGTTTGTTTTCTTCTTCTCGGAACTATCGATTTGATCGACTCGATTGAACTCCGTTCAGTGTCCGGGAGAAGTGGCGGTAGCGCTTCCAGCGGAGTGAGTTGGACTTAGTTGGTTCGTTTAGTTCAGCTCTTCCCAGAGTTCGGGGGATAGCGGCGGTGGCGCGTTTGCGGCGTGAGGTCGCATTAGCTTGGTTGCCATCGTTAATTTGGTCGTTGCGAGGCTTCTTTGCGAGGTTACAACCGCTTGACGGCTTAATTAGGTTTAGTGTGAGGTTGCAGCCGATTGTAGTTAGAAAAAGCCGGGTATGGCCGACAACATCTCGGCGCACGGTGCGCCGGAGGCCATGGATGACAACTCCAGTGGGCTGGTAATTGCAGCGCTCTACCAGCAGCTTGAGAGCGGGGTAGTTCCGCCCGGTGAGGGCATGGTTGTGGCCGGGGACGTTGAGGGCTCAGTCCCTACGGATTGCCAGCAGGACGTGGGTGATGGCAGGGAACAAGGAGTCAAACGCCGGTATTCGACGTCCAGTAGTGACTCGGATGACGGGTACAATGCCGCCCTCGAAGATCTGTTGGCGGCTATAGGTGCGATGGCGGACGTTTGTGCGCGACAGCGTCCGAAAAAGCAACTTAAGGAGGTGACTGATAAGGTAGAACTGATCGCCAAGGAGGTACGGAGGTTATCTGGTCAATCGTGTCAGGCCCCGGAGACTGTGGATTGTGGAACGCAGACGGAGTCGCCCCGTCGTATTGATATCATGGAAGTCCTGCAAAGCGGTACGGTCGAGGCTTTGAAGGAGATAACGGACCGGAAATGGCCCAGGGCTGCGTGGGCGACCACGACTGTCAAGGCCGGACTACCAGGCTTGGCTGATTCACGGGGGAAGGTCTTCATGGTCGACACGAGGGGAGACAAGAATGGGGCCATGGTGGATCACCTGAGGAGGGTTGCGCCTGGGGCGTCCAGATGGATTGAAGGAGGGCTGTTAACACCTGGGTCGGCGATCAGGGACGTCGCAGGGGTGGCGGTACTGGGAGGTGACGAGGTCAGCGTACCGGGTGATACCTTTGCAATTGTGGCTACCAGTGAGGATCAACACACGGTGGACCACATACTGGATGGGTTGGCGAAGGTGGTTGCGGCCTATGATGGAGACTTTGTTGTGGTGACCCCGTACCAGGGGCTAGGAGAGACGACCAGGAAGGTGGTCGAGTATTGGGCCAGGAGAAATGGGAAAACGGTGGAGCTCTTCGTGCCTGATCTTAAGTTGTTGGGGGGCACCAACATGCCGACTAATGCCACTACGGTCGTTGTAAAGCAGCCGGGGGTGGCATATGCGGACCTGCTGAGGTCGGTGAAGCGGACGGTAGGAGAGGACTTGGCGGAACACATCATGTCCGTGCGAAAAGGGAGGAATGAGTCCCTGGAGGTCAAGCTAACAGAAGGAGAGAAAGTGGCCCCTAACCTTAGGGACAGGCTCAAGACGGCAGTACCGGACATCGTTGTCCACGACAGGGGCTCACGGACGAGGTCTTCGCTGGTTCACGTGAAGGACCTGGATCAGACGGTGACTAAGGAAGAGGTCATGACGGCGGTGACAAAGCTGCTGGAGGCTGGGGAAACGGCCGCTGTGATATCGTTAAGGGCGGCGTATGGCAGCACGCAGAATGCGGCCGTTGCACTCTCGGCGAGGGCTGCGCACAGACTGGCGGTGTCAGGTCGTATACTGGTTGGATGGCAGTCCTGCAGGGTGGAGTTGCGGGGCCCCGAACAGACGTGCTACAGGTGTTGGGGTGCGGGGCATACTTCGACAGTCTGCAAAGGCCCGGACAGGTCCAAAAGGTGTTATAATTGCGGTGAGGAGGGGCACAAGAAGATGGAGTGCTCCTCCCCCGCCATGTGCTTAGACTGCGGTAAGGGAGGGCATCGGACGGGTGCCAGGACCTGCACCCACAAATGGTAAGGTTCCTGCAACTCAACGTGAACCGGAGTGCAGCGGCCCAGGACCTTGCCTGGGCTGCAGCGGTCGCAGGAAGTGTCGACTTCGTGCTGGTCGCGGAGCCGAGCCGACGGACAGCCTCCAGCCTGACTTGGGTGAAGGATGACGATGGAGACTCGGCGGTCGGTCTGGTGACGTCCACTTATGCTACATCTGGGATCAAGAGCGGGAGGGGTTTTGTGGTGGTGGAACTATCGTCCTTCGCCTTCATCTGTGGATACGTGTCTCCGAACTGCGGCATGGAGAGATTTCACGCGTTCCTCCAAGACATCGAGGACTGCATCAGGGGGATCCGAAAACCCGTTGTATTAGCCGGGGACCTGAATGCAGAGTGCCAGGAGCTGGGGGGCATAAGATCTACGGCCCGGGGGTATGAGCTGGCCGCCATGCTGGCGTCTTTGGACATGGTGGTGATTAATACCCCGATGGCTGCCACATTCATCGGCAGAGGCGAGGGCTCGGTGCTGGACGTTACCGCTGTCTCAGAAGAGTTGCTGGGTCGGGTGGTTCACTGGCAGGTGCTGGCTGCGGAATTCGGCAGTGACCACTTGGCCATCGAGTTTGAGCTGGCGGCGATACATGGACCCAGAGAGAGGAACCCCTTCCGCTGGACGCCTACCGACCGTCAAAAGGATGTCATCTCGGATATGGTCTTCGAGAGCATGGGTGACTCGCAGCCTCCCACGCCGGAAGCGCTCATGGCGGCCCTAGTGGATGGATGCCGTCGGGAATTCAGGGGTAATTCCCCCGGCAGAAGGCGTGTGTATTGGTGGACGGAACGGGTAGCCTCCCTGAGGAAGGCGGCCCAACGGAAGAGGAGGGCGATGATGAGGGCAAGGAGGACGGACAGAGAGGACGCCGCTGCACTGGCGGAAATGTACAGACTGGCGAAGAAAAGCCTCAGGGAGGAGATTCGCGGTGCGAAGTTGCAAGCTTGGAAGAGGCTGGTGGAGGACCTGGAGTTCCACCCCTGGGGGAAGGCGTATCAGATCGTGATGGAGAAGTTCGGGAGACGCCTCCCCAGGTTGTCGCGGCGGCAGACTGAACTGGCTGTCCGCTCCCTCTTCATCTTGGAGGAAGAGGCCAGGGCTGAGATCCCAGGGGGACCGGCAGTCAGGTTTTCCGTGGGCGAGCTGAAGTGGGCGGCTGCGAGGATAAATGAGAAGAAAAGTCCGGGTCCGGACAACGTGCCCGGGTCGGTGATCAAGCGCCTGGTGGCCCGGCATCCTTGGCTCGTGTTGGACGTGCTCAACGCCGCTGTGTCAAACTGCAGCTTCCCCGGCTGCTGGAAGGCTGGCAGGCTGGTCCTGCTCCCGAAAGGCGCGCCGGTGCCAGGGTCGGAAATGGCATACCGCCCAATCTGTCTACTGAACGTACTTGGGAAGGTGTATGAGACGATGATCGCTGAGCGCATCAAGGGAGAATTAGCGGAGACTGGTGGGCTTGCGGATACCCAATTTGGTTTCAGGAAGGGCAGGTCCGCCGTCGACGCGGTGAATTATGTGGTGCGTTGGGCCCAGGATGCGGCGGCCGGGACGTGGAGGACACGGTTGATCCCGATGGTGATCCTTCTGGACGTCCGTAACGCGTTCAGCAGCGTTCCCTGGAGGGTGGTTCTGGAGGCGCTGGGATCGAGAGGGGTGAGCGCCTACCTCTTGGCCCTCATCAGTAGCTACCTGTGTGACAGGGCCGTGGTTGCTGACACGGAGGATGGCCCTGTAAGCTTCGACATGCATGGGGGGGTACCACAGGGCTCCGTGCTAGGTCCACTTTTGTGGAATTTGGCGTACGACGACCTGCTCCGGGAGGAGTTACCTGGAGGAGCGAGGCTGGTCGCGTACGCAGACGACATAGCCCTGCTGGTATCGGGACGGACAGAGGATCACGTGGAGAGGACTGCCAACGAGGCTACTTCCCATGTAAGTGAGTGGCTTGGACGCAGAGGACTGCAGTTAGCCCCGGCGAAAACATCTGTGGTGGCCATGGTGGGGAGAAGGAGGCTTCGACGAATGACAGTGTCGGTCGACGGCCACGAGGTGGCAGAATCGAGATCGGTCAAATACCTCGGGGTGTGGCTGGACAGATCGGGTAAGTTCACCACTCACTTGCTACGGACTTCAGAGAAGGCGGAAAAGATCATCACCGACCTGGGAAGGATGCTGTCCGGCAAAGATGGACCGACGGCTGGCAAGAGGCGGCTTCTGCTCTCGGTGGCCACATCTGTGCTGATGTACGCGGTTCCAGTGTGGCACGGGGCTCTTGAGGTGAGGAGGAACGTCGCACGGTTGACGTCGCTGCAACGGCGGGCCAACATCAAGATCTCGTTGGCCTACCGGACGGTCTCGGCGGCTGCGGCGGCGGTAATTGCAGGAGTCCCGCCTATACATCTGCGGGCGCTGGAACTGACCAGGATGAGCGACGGGGTCCCGAAATCTGAGGCCCGGAGGTTGCTCCTGCAGGAGTGGCAGGAAGAGTGGGTGGCGTCGGATCAAGGAGCCTGGACGAGGCGACTGATACCGCACATCGTCCCGTGGGTCCGGCGGGGTTTTGGAGAAGTCAATCACCTCTTGACGCAGTTTCTCTCCGGACACGGGGAGTTTGGAGCATATCTCGCCAGGTTCCGGAGGAGGGATGACCCGACGTGCCTTTACTGCTTGGAGGAGGACACCCCGGAGCATGTTTTCTTCCACTGCCAGAGGTGGGAGGCCATGAGGAGGCTAGCTGGTCTAGCGTGGCTGACCCCGGATAACACGATTGGGTACATGCTGCGGGGTAGACGGCAGTGGGATCAGGTTTCGGGGCTGGTGGCGCAAATTGTGCAGACGAAGGCTAGAGAGGCCGCGGACTGGTTCGGTTGAAGGGTAGTCGGACCAGCCACTTGGGAGTGTATGTGTGTATGTGTTGTTAAGTGTACTGTTGTATATGTGTGATGTTTGTAGTAACAAGAAAACGAAGACGAGAGCGATGGACAACCGGGGATAAAAAAAAAAAAAAAAAAAAAAAGGGGTTGGCGGAGGCCATCGAATCGTGGTGACGATTAGGGCCAGGCAGGCAGCCTTTTTGCCTAGGACAGTCGGGCTTGCCAGGGCGCAAGAGCTGGTGGGTCGGGCTGCTTCTCATGATGGCACGAAGGACCCTGACGGTATGAGAGGGCGCGCTGCAAGGGGAAGGGCATGTGAAACGCGTGCCCGGACCCTGGTAGGTTAGGGACGGGGTGGGTAGCCTCCCTGCGGAGAGCCACTGGGACCGTCCACAAGCGGATGGTTTGGGTGACTCGAGGATGCACGGAGGACCCCGATGGGGGCCTGAACAGGCCGAGCTAGGGGTGGAGTCTGCTTCCACGTCACTACGGGTGTAACGTGAGGTAATGCCGCAAGGTGATGCCAGTTACCCCCGGGGTGGTTAAGAATGATAAAAAAAAAAAAAAAAAAAAAAGGTTAGGTTAGGTTAGGTTAGGTTAGGTTAGGTTAGGTTAGGTTAGGTTAGGTTAGGTTAGGTTAGGTTAGGTTAGGTTAGGTTAGGTTAGGTTAGGTTAGGTTAGGTTAGGTTAGGTTAGGTTAGGTTAGGTTAGGTTTGCTGGCCTTGATAAAGGACAATGTGAATACGAAGAGGGAAATTAAAGAAGTAGCGTGGGTCCTGGACAAGCAAGTCGATGCTGTTATGGAGAGGGCCGACGGTCTGCTTGTCCCGGCAACCTGCGAAATCGCGGTCCAAACGGACCCGGTGGCCGTAGGAATGGAGATCTTGGAGGCCTCCAGCGGAAAGATTAGAACGCAGATCGCCGAAGGAGTGGCCCCGGAAGAGTTGCCGGAACTTATATTACAGAAGTGGCCTGGAGACTGTTTCAGGTTCACTGAAAGCAAGGAAGGGATCCCGGACGACGAGACTGGTCGCAGGATGGCCTATGTGCTGGATCTCAAGGGCGACAAAAGGGGTGAATTCGCGCGAGGAGTTTGCGACAGAGCGCCCCGAATTTGTCGTATGCTGAACGGGAACCAGGTGGTGCCAGGCAGTGTGCTCCGGGACTCCGTGGGGGCGGATGTGCTGATTGGGGAATCGTCTCTTACCCTGAACGAGACCTTCGTCCTCGCGGTGGACACGGAGTCACCAAAGGGAGAGATGGCCCGACACATCGTAGAGGGCCTTAGGAAAATTGAAGGCGTCGCGGGGACAGCGCTCCCTGTGGCTGTGGTTGCAGGGAACACAGCGAACACCGTGCGGCGCCTGCAGGAATACCTGGCCAGGAGAGACGGAGCCACAAGGGTCATCCATGTGATCAGGGAGGAACCTGGCAAGAGAAGGAGAAATGAAAAACCGGCGATACCGACCAAAACGGTGGTAATACAGAAGGAGGGGCTGACCTTTGCTCAGCTGCTCCGTGAGGTAAAAGCGGGGACCGGTGAGGAGCTTGCGGGGACGGTGGTCTCCGCAAAGAGAGGACGCGGAGAGGGCTTGGAAATTAGGGTTTCTAACACCGCGGGTGAAGCCAGTGCCCTCTCTGAGAGGATCCAAGGATGCCTTCAGGGGGTGAAGATTACTCCGGGAGGCAGAGGAGAGCGGCCCGTGTCGGTCGCGATAAAGGACCTTGACTGCGAAGTGACATCTGAGGAGCTGCTACAGGCAGTCAAGGCTGCGTTGCCCGGGGAAGATCACTGGGCAACGAAGGTGTCATCTTTGCGGCCGGCTTACGGGCAATCGCAGAACGCCACGGTGGTCCTCGCTAGGCGGGCAGCTGAAGTTTTGGTCGCCGCCGGAAGACTTCGCGTCGGGTGGCAGTCGTGCCGAGTGCTCCGATGGGAGGTTGATCCCAGGTGTTTCCGCTGCTGGGAGCAGGGGCACAGAGCGGCGGACTGCAGAGGGCCGGACAGGTCCAAATCCTGCTACAACTGTGGAGGAGCGGGCCACTTTAGACGGGAGTGTAAGGAGAGGTCGAATTGCAGCAAGTGTGGGCAGTTCGGCCATAGCTTCGGAGACCGGCGGTGTAGGGGAGCGACTGAACGGAAATGAAGCTCCTCTACATAAACGCCAACAGGAGCGGCCTGGTCCATGACCTCCTGTGGGAAGCTGCCTCGCAGAAGGGAGCGGACTTCGCCCTAGTGGCGGAGCCGAACGAGAGGGTGGTCAGGGACAGAGGATGGCTGATCGACCGGCGAGAAGACGCCGCGTTAAAGGAACTCACGGGACGATTTGCGGTCTCCCGAAAACACCGGGGAGACGGGTTCGTTAGGGCAAGGGTGGGGGAGATTAGTGTGTACTGTTGCTACATCTCCCCCAACTCCACGTGGGGGACCTACGTGGAGTTCCTTAACGAACTCGGGGACGACATTCGAAGGGCTGGGGGTCCCGCCCTTATCGTGGGGGACTTTAACGCAAAAAACGCCGAAGTCGGAGGAGGTGTGACGGACGAGCGGGGAGAGGAGTTGGCAGAGCTAACCGCCTCGCTCGGGTTGATCAGCCTAAACGACGATACCCCCACCTTTTGGAGGGGTATCAGAGGGTCAGTCCTTGACCATGTCTACGCGACAGATACGGTGGCTCGACGAGTGGAGGTCTGTGAGGTGCTGTCGTCAGAGTTAGGCAGTGACCACAGGGGCATATGGATCGAGATAGGTGGCCCGCAACCAGTAGCGAGACAGGAAGTGTGGCGTGTCGACGAGCGGCGATTACCGGGGCTCCGACAGCGGCTTGCTGACCGCTTCGCGGAGGCATATCCGCAAGAGCCTGAAGAGTTGATGGAGGCGGTTCAGCAGGCCTGTGCCGAAGAACTAGCTACAGGAAGGAGCCCTAGGAGGAGAGTGTACTGGTGGACCACGGCGATTGGTGAGATGAGAGCGGGAGTTCAGCGCCTGAGGCGTCGCCTCAACAGAAGCAGGGCGAGGGATAGAGACGACGTCGCGGAACTAGCGCGCGACCTGAAACTCGAGAGGAACCGGCTGAAACGGGAGATCCGGAAGGAGAAGAGCGAGGCTTGGAAGAGACTCCTCGACCAGTTGCAAGACGATCCTTGGGGGCAGGCTTATAAACTTGTCACCAAGCGGCTAGGAAGGAGGCTGCCGGTCGTCGCCGGGGACATGATCGGCGGCATCGTCGACTCGCTCTTCCCCAGTTTACCTGCGGTGGAGTGGAGAGTGGCACCAACGGACGACGTTAGACGGATCTCCCTTCCAGAACTACAGGGAGCCGCTGCGAGAGTCAACATCAAGAAGAGCCCGGGCCCAGACGGGGTGCCGGGGGCAGTGGCTCGAATGGTGGTAGAGGCGTTCCCGTGGTTGGTGCTGGACTGCTTGAACAGTGCCTTCGTGCGGGGCGTCTTCCCGGCGTGCTGGAGGGTCGCGCGGCTGGTCTTGCTGCCGAAGCCGGGCCGGGCTCCTGACGATCCCGGAGCATACAGGCCAGTGTGCCTACTTAGCACACTGGGCAAGGTTTACGAAAGGATCGTTGAGGGCCGGTTGACGGCGGAAGTACTGGCGGGGGGAGGGCTATCACCCCGCCAGTACGGTTTCCGAAAGGGAAGGTCGACGGTCCATGCAGTACGGGAGGTGATGACGTTCGTCGACAACGCCGCTAGTGGGACTTGGAGGACGAGGGAAATTCCGGCCCTTGTATTACTCGACGTGCGGAACGCCTTCAACAGCCTGCCTTGGGAGGTCATCGGGCAGGCGTTGGAGGAGAGAGGTGTCTCCGGTCAGCTCCAACGGATAATGAAGGAGTACTTGAGCGACCGGAGAGTGTACGCTGATACTGATGCCGGACAGCGGATGTTCCACATGAGAGCGGGGGTCCCTCAGGGTTCTGTTTTGGGACCGCTATTGTGGAACATCGCATACGATGGAGTGCTGCGGCAGCAGTATCCCGAGGGGGTGGAGGTCGTCGGCTTCGCGGATGACCTGGCCCTGCTGATAAAAGGAGCGACGGAGCGGGAGATCGAGACAAAGGGGAACGAGGCGCTAAGAAAAGTTCACCTTTGGATGGCTGCGCACGGGCTGTCGATAGCCCCAGAGAAGTCAGAGGCGGTCGTCTTCACCGGGAGGCGGCCACTTCGAGATATTCGTCTGGCTATCGACGGCGAAGAGATCAGAAGGGTGCGGAAGGCGAAATACCTTGGGGTCTGGGTGGACAGCAATCGTTCATTCGGGCCCCACGTCGAGGAGGCTGTTGCGAAAGGTGAGCGCCTCTTAGCGGCGATCTCCCGCCTCATGGCAAACACGGCAGGGCCGACGGAGAAGAAGAGGAAGGTCATCGCGACAACGGTGACTTCCGTGCTGCTCTACGCGGCCCCAGCATGGAGAAGGGCTGTGGGCGTAGAGAAGTACCGTCGGAAGCTGGAGGCGATCCATAGGAGGCTGCTCCTGCGCACATGTTGTGCGTATCGAACGGTCTCCTACGACGCGATCTGTGTCGTCGCGGGATCCCCACCAATCGACTTACTGGTTGACGAGAGGTGTATGAGGTTTGGTGGGGTCTCAAAGGAAGAGGCGAGGGCACGGATCCTAGATCGCTGGCAGGAGAGATGGGCAGTGAGTCAGGCGGGCCAGTGGACCAGGCGCCTGATCCCGGACGTGAGAGCTTGGGTGGGGCGACGGCATGGGGAGGTGGACTATTTCCTCACCCAGCTGCTCACGGGCCACGGCGATTTCGGCAGTTACCTGCACAGGTTTAAGCGTAGGAGATCAGCGACGTGTAGGTACTGCGACGAAGTGGACACAGTCGAACACACTTGGTTCGACTGTGCCCGGTGGGACGTCGAAAGGAGAAGGGTGGCGGCGTTCTCACCCGACGATGTGGTCAGGCGGATGGTCGGGTCCTCACAGGGATGGCAGGAGTCGGCAGACCTGGCTCACACCATTTTGGACTCGAAGGCTAAAGAGGAACCCCCTCGGTTGCGTGCACGCCTATGAGATGCGGCTTCTGGTGGATGACAGTCGGTGTCATCGGTGTAATTTAATATATTGTGTTCATTTATTGTTGTTAATTGTAATTTGTTTTTGGGGATGAATGTGATTGGATTGTATGGAATTGCTCCCCACGGGCGCCCTAGTGGATCACAGGGCGGCGTGAGGAGTATGCTTTGAATGAATGGAAAAAAAAAAAAAAAAAAAAAAAAAAAAAAAAAAAAAAAAAAAAATTTTTATATTTATAAAATGTAATATATAGAGTGATTGATTTTTTAATTTTATGATTTTTTGTTCTTTTTGAAAATTTTTGACCATTCTGGTCCGGGAATGTAGTGGCCGGACCCTGAAGGTACCTTCGGGCTGGCGGATGAAAAGAATGTCAGCAAAATGACACATGGGGAAAAAAAAAAAAAAAAAAAAAAAAAAAAAAAAAAAAAAAAAAAAAAAAAAAAAAAAAAAAAGCCTTAAAAGATTTGAAGGCTGGGGATGAATCGTGGCGACGATTAGGGACCAGGGAGGTAGCCTTATTGCCTAGGGTGTCCTGGCCCCATACAATGGAGTCGGGGCTCCCCGATGATGGCATTAAGGACCCTCAGGTGTGAGAGGAACGCGTGGGGGTAGCGGTACGCGGAAAGCGTGCCGACTACAGGTAGGATAGGGACGGGGAGGGTAGCCCCATTGAGGAGGGGGGAGTTAGCTGCCCGCACGAGGTGGTTGGCTCACCCCGAAGAGGCTTTGGGGACCCCGGTGGGAGATCCTCCGGCAGGAGGCAGATAGGGGGGGCAGAGACTGCTGCCACGACACTGCAAGGTGACCACGCTATGTCCTAACGGGCGGAGGCTGGTTGCCTTGGGGTGTTTAATAAGATAAAAAAAAAAAAAAAAAAAAAAAAAAAGGTTAGGTTAGGTTAGGTTAGGTTAGGTTAGGTTAGGTTAGGTTAGGTTAGGTTAGGTTAGGTTAGGTTAGGTTAGGTTAGGTTAGGTTAGGTTAGGTTAGGTTAGGTTAGGTTAGGTTAGGTTAGGTTAGGTTAGGTTAGGTTAGGTTAGGTTAGGTTAGGTTAGGTTAGGTTAGGTTAGGTTAGGTTAGGTTAGGTTAGGTTAGGTTAGGTTAGGTTAGGTTAGGTTAGGTTAGGTTAGGTTAGGTTAGGTTAGGTTAGGTTAGGTTAGGTTAGGTTAGGTTAGGTTAGGTTAGGTTAGGTTAGGTTAGGTTAGGTTAGGTTCATCGTCGGTGAAGACGAGGAGGTGCGAGATGAAGCACCCACTTATGTGCTTCCAATCTCTGGAGAAGGAAGGATGGCGGTGGACGGTCTGATCGAGGGGCTGAACAGGCTGACCAAGGCGGAAACCCAGCCGGTGGTCTTGGTGTCTACCAATGATAGCATGGGGACCACAGTCAAAAAGGTGGCGGAGTTCTGGTCTCTAAGGCGAGGCATAAAGACGTCGCTTCACGTGTTCGGGAGGGGAACAGCAAGGAAGGATAGCCCCCCGCAGGGACCGAAGGCGGTCACGGTGGTTCTGCGGCAAGAGGGGACTTCGTACGCAGATCTCCTGAAGACGGTGAAGTCATCGGTGGGGAGGGAATTCGCACCGAGCATCCTGTCGGTCAGGCAAGGCCAGGGCCAGGAGATACGGGTACGAGTTAAAGAGGCGGACAACGTGGCACCCATGCTGGCACAAAAAGTAGCAGCGGCGGCTCCACTCGTGAGGGTGATAGAAAGAAATGCGGCTACTAGACCGGTGGCAATTAATATAAAGGATCTTGATGCTTCTGTGTGCGGAGAGGAGATTCTTTACGCAATACAGCAGGTCCTCGGGAAGGACTCGACGGCTAGGGTCTCGTCGATCAGGACGGCGTACGGGAATTCCCGCATCGCGACGGTGATCCTTCCGCAGGTCGAAGCAAAAACGGTGGTCGCCACAGGACGGTTGCTGGTGGGCTGGCAGTCCTGCAGAGTTGATCTGCGCAGGCAGGATGCCTACTGCTACAGATGTTGGGCGAGCGGTCACGTGGCCGCCAATTGTACGGGAACAGATCGCTCACAGAACTGTTTCAACTGTGGCGCCATCGGGCATAAGCGCTTCGAATGCACGGCGCAGGCGAAGTGCCTCGACTGCGGAAAGGCTGGGCACAGGACGGGGAGTGATGTATGCACTAAGTAATGCGGTGCATACAACTCAACGCCAACAGGAGCGCAGCGGTGCAGGACCTCATCTGGCAAACCTCACTGGCTCAGGGGATAGACTTCGCCTTTGTCGCGGAACCTAATGTAAGAACATCAGCGTCAGAGAAATGGTTGGTAGACAGAGACGGTGACGCGGCAATCGGCGTTGTGTCAGGGAGATATGCGATAGGGAACGTCTCGGTAGGTTCGGGATGGGTGGCCGTAGAACTTACAGACCGGCTTCTCATCTCAGCCTACATCTCTCCGAACTGCAGCATGGATTGGTTTCATGACGTGCTTGGAGAACTGGAGCGGCTGGTGCGGAACTCCAGGAAACCTGTAGTGGCAGCAGGAGACTTCAACGCCGAGTGCCCTGAGCTGGGAGGAACAAGACCGACGGTCAGGGGGTATGCATTAGCGGCGCTTCTAGCGTCGTTGGATTTGGTCGTCCTGAACGAACCGGCGGTCCGAACCTTCGTGGGCAGAGGAGAGGGGTCCGTGATAGATATCACGGTGGCGACAGCTGATACCGTCGACAGGGTGGAGAGTTGGAACGTCAGCGACGAAGAGTTCGGCAGTGACCACAGGGCGATCGTATTTGTGGTCACTGACGATAGGCCACGCCACCCGCCCCCCTTAAGGAAATGGAAGCTCACGGAGGGTCAACTTCTGCGGGCGGTCGATGATGCGATGATGGGAGAAGGCGTGACCAATCCTCTAACCCCTGATGCGATAACATCAGCGCTGGTCAGGGAGTGTGAGAAGGCTTCGCGACTGCCTAGGAGAGCCGCCGCGTCCTCCTACTGGTGGTCGGCTGACATCGCTTCCCTAAGAATGGAGGCCACAAGGAAGAGGCGATATCTAACCAGGGCCAGGAGAAGGGCGACGGCCAGCCCGGAGGAAATGGAGATCCTAGAGGAAGAACATCGGTTGGCTAAAAGACGCCTCAGGGAAGCGATCAGGTCGGCCAAAAAGGAGGAATGGAGGAAACTGGTGAGCCAACTAGACACGGACCCCTGGGGGAGGGCATATCAGATCATCATGAAGAGATTTGGTAAGTGCCTCCCCAGGCTGTCGAGAGCGGAGTCACTGAGGGCAGTCGCGACGCTTTTTACGATCAGGGAGGAGGACTGGGAGGACATGCCTGGGGGCCATGCATCGAGATTCTCCATGGAAGAGATCCGATGGGCCGCGGGCAGAATTAACATCAAGAAGAGCCCGGGCCCGGATGAGATTCCTGCAGCCCTAGCGAAATGCTTGGTAGACAGACACCCGGGAGCTGTACTGGAACTGATGAACACCCTGTTGGAAAGGGGAGACTTCCCCTGCTGTTGGAAGGACGCCAGGCTGGTGCTCTTGCCAAAATCTAAGGCGCAGCCTGGAGAGGTTACCACATATCGCCCCATCTGTTTGCTGAATGTCTTGGGCAAACTGTATGAGCGGCTGATTGCTGAGAGGCTCCAAGAAGAACTGGAGGCGGCGGGGGGACTCTCTCCCAACCAGTACGGCTTCAGGAAAGGAAGGTCCACTCTAGACGCCATCAAACACGTTCTAGAGTGGCGAAACAATAGGGCTGCAGGAACGTGGAGAACAAGGAGGATCCCGCTGGTTGTTCTTCTTGACGTTCAGAACGCTTTCAACAGCCTCCCCTGGAGCGTTATCATGGTGGAGCTACGGAGGAAGGGGATAAGCGACGGTCTCCTGGCAATCATCAACAATTACCTCCATGACCGCAAGGTCTATGTCGACACCGAGGAAGGCAGGGAGCATTTCGAGATGTGCGGGGGGGTACCTCAAGGATCGGTGCTTGGTCCCCTCCTGTGGAACGTGGCGTACGACGGCCTCCTGAGACTGGCCTTGCCAGGGGACTCACAGGTGGTTGCGTACGCCGATGATGCTGCCCTGCTGGTTGCCGGGGACACTGAACGTCAGGTGGAAGAGACGGCCAATGAGGCAGTCGGCAGGATCAGCGCATGGCTCGCCGACAGACGACTTCGGCTTGCCCCGCAGAAGACGGACGTGGTGGCCCTAGTCGGGAGGAGACGGATTCGGAGGTTGAAGGTCCAGGTCGATGGCCACGACGTGGAAGATTCCCAAAGCGTCAAATACCTGGGGGTGTGGCTAGATAGATCTGGGCGCTTCACCCTGCACGTCCAGAAGGTGACGGAAAAGGCAGGACAGGTGCTGGTTGACCTAGACAAAATTCTTTCGCGGCGAGAGGGGCCGCGGGCGAGCAAGAGGAGGGTACTCCTCTCAGTCGCCCAGTCGATAATGCTTTACGCGGTACCGGTATGGCGCGAGGCGCTGCAGGTCAACAGAAACGTTCGGCGTCTTGCTTCGCTTCAGCGCCGCGCGAATCTGAAGATCACATCTGCCTACCGGACCGTGTCAGAGAAGGCGGCAGAGGTGATAGCGGGTGTCCCCCCAATTCACCTACGAGCGGAGGAGCTCACGCAGGTGTATGACGGAACACCTAAGGCGGAGGCGAAACGGGCTACGCTACAGAGATGGCAGGCCGAGTGGGATGCGTCACCGACAGGCAGCTGGACGAGGGTCCTAATACCCGACTTAAACACTTGGGTCCGGAGGGGTTTTGGGGAGGTGGATTACTACCTTACTCAACTCCTCTCCGGTCACGGAGAGTTCGGGACGTATCTCGCTCGGTTTAGAATTCGCGATTCGCCGACCTGTCTCTACTGCGCAGAGGAGGACTCACCAGAGCACACATTTTTCCAATGCCACCGGTGGATAGGGGTTAGACGGTTGGCAGGGGTTGGTCATCTGACCCCGACGACTCTGGTGAGTTATATGCTACGGGGGCGTAGCCAGTGGGACAGGGTTAGCGCCTGCGTGAGGAGAATCCTCCAAACAAAGGAAAGGGAGGCTCGGAATTGGGGGGAATAATACCGATGCTGGGTCAACCAGGACGAAGTATTTTATTTTCACATGTATTATTAATTTGTGTAATTTGTTTAATGTGTACGGGCACACATGGTGTTTAGGTTAGGAAGTCTATTCATGCTTGTTTAGTGTTTAAGTGTAAAAAAAAAAAAA